>NC_140604.1:17994142-20961642 GCF_057381915.1 Diplotaxodon limnothrissa
TAGCCCTGACGTCAGGGACCTGCTAGGGACATAGGGCTGTAGCAGATCGGAGACTGTGCCAGTCCATGCAAAGCTCTAAAATGTATAATGTTCATTTGTGTTAATATGAATGCAACCACATATGGAAGTAGTGCAAAACAGAGGTATGA
This sequence comes from Diplotaxodon limnothrissa, assembly GCF_057381915.1. NCBI lineage: Eukaryota > Metazoa > Chordata > Actinopteri > Cichliformes > Cichlidae > Diplotaxodon > Diplotaxodon limnothrissa. The sequence continues at coordinate 17,994,292 of NC_140604.1, forward strand.
TGCTGAAAGGCCTATGTATATGTATATATTGTACTATTCTTAGTTAGCGTATTGTCTGTCTTGTTAATGTTTGTTTATAATGGAGCACTGTAACAAAAAAATAATTTCCCCCAGGGATCAATAAAGTATTCTGATTCTGATTCTGATGATTGATTCTAAAGGACTCCCTGGTACCCTATTGTCACAGGTGCCTTGAGGGTGACAGGATGAGGAAGTAGTGAGAAAATGGAGATAATGTTCAGCGGTCAAAGGGGCCTTGAGATACTCAGATGTGTGCAATGTTTGTTTATATTTGTATTTATGAGACAAGACAGAGACAATATGTTAAATCTGAAATTGAAGTTGTTTTGGGGTATGTGAAGAATGCCATATGCAAAAAACGTGGTATTTGCTTATTGCCCAATATTGCTTCTTTATTCATGACAAAACTAATTTACACTGAGGGGAAAAAATCTTGTAAAGAGAATTCCCTCTTATGAAATATCTGAAGCAAATAAGATTATAAAAAGGAAGGCTATGGCAACATTTCCTAATATAATAGGATGAGAACTGAGGAAGTCATATGAATGCAGAGAGACTGAAATAATGGTAAAAAATTATATGAGAAGTTTTGCAGTAGGTATTCACTTATGGCATTATCGTGGGCATCTGCTTAGGTTGAGTCTGGCAGCCTTATGTTTGAACTTGAAAAATATATTACAAACATTTTGAGTGAAAGATGCATCTGGCATTGTCAATAAGTGGGAATTCCTCAATGAGTCATGGCATCAGCAAAGAAAACCAAGAAACTATTTATCGAATAGATGCTGTAGTAAAATATCTCTATTAAAAATATTAAAAAATCAATTAGTCTTTTTACAAGATTTGTAAGAATCTAGGTCTAATTTTTGCAACTTACAGAAAATTTTGGTATTTTGTAAATTCCTTGGCTGACTCTGTCTTGTGTTTTCTTTTTAAGAACTATAACAGAAAGCATATGCAAACAAATATCAACTTTTATTCAATGCAAAATAGGATATCAATATTTTTCTCTTCATTATTTTCCCATGCTTTGATCTTTTCATTGCATATACCGAGGCCCCTACTGATGCTGCTTGCTTGTGCCTGGCTCTGAGCTCTTAGCCTTTTTGCCTTTGTAAGGTTATTTAAAATGTCCACTTTCAGTATATCATTATAAAATAAGCTTCCATGCAAAAGACATGTTAGTGCGTTGCCGCAAGTGTACGCGCGACTGTTTACCTTTGGTGCTCATTCATGAAATGGACCAACTCGTAATCTCACCTATGACAGGCTGACTGGCAGGTCACTAGAAATGGGCTGATACCAGTTCCCTGCCCGAAGACATGAAATGGAATGGTACTTTTTAAACAGATTGTATGTCTGGCTAAATATCCATGTTTTTTACACTGCTTATATGATTCAGCCTTTCATATGCAAATGTGAAATTGTTTGCTTAATCTGGATTATGCATGATTAACAAGACAGCTTGAAACCAATGTAACATAACTTATCTTGCTAATAACCACCAAATAAACCTCCAACTCGAATAATGGTCTCTTTGAGCCTTCCTTTACTAGACATACAGCAAACACACTACTCAGATCCATCCTTATTGCTCTGGTCATATGAAGTCACAACAATACATACTTAATAAAGTGACGCAAACCATCAATCGTGTAGTGATGACCGAACATTTCCCCTATGCTGAATATAAGCTAGACAAAGAAGTATTGAATCAACCCTCCCCTGAGGTCTAAGCAACATTTCTCTTATGTCATAATGTATTGTGTAACCATATTTTCTTACTCTACTGTGTCTTTCTTTGTAGCTCTTTCAACATCCTAGATGTGAATTTCCAGAAAGGTTAAAAGAGAATTCAGCTATCCCAGTACTCAGTTACTCATAATAAAGAATGAGTTGACTGGTACTCTCTACAACTACTTCACATCGCTGACAGCTGCATCAAGGGAAATGAAACCAAATAAATGTTGCCACACATTAAAATATGAATTATTTTCTAATAAATGGAGGACAATAAAGCCAATAAGCATAGTCTGAAATTCACCAATTTGCTAAATAGCAAAAAATCCTGCGGATTCAGCTACCTCCCTCAATCAACATTTCATTGAGAGTTTTACCTCATTGATCTGATGGTTCCTTGAGGAGGCTTTTATATTGTGCTGATGCTGAGGGGAGTGCTTTTGGCGATATTTGCTTTCAAATACAGCAATACTGCTCATGAAAGCTGGTTTAGAGACCACATTATTTTGTATTTACGTCACGCAAATGAGGAACAGTGCCAATTATAATATTAGTGTGCATTTTATGAAGCACACTAATACTGATGCCGCTTGTTTGTGGCTGGCTCTGTGCTCTTTAGCTATACATACATATATATATATATATATATATATATATATATATATATATATATATATATACACATACATATATACACATACACATATATATACACATTCACACACACGTGTATATATAAATATATATATATGTATATATATATATACATATATATATACACATATATACTAGGGGTGCAACGATACTCGTATCGATATTGAACCGTTCGATACAGTGCTTTCGGTTCGGTACGCAAATGTATCGAACAATACAAAATTTATAATTTATTTTATCAACTTTCCTTCTGACAATGCTGTCTGTGTTGAGCGCTCAGTGAATCTGCGTTTGACTACTCCACCTAGGCTGCACTGTCGAGCGCAGATCCACTGAGCGCTCAACACAGACAGCATCATCAGAAGGAAGAGCGCAGGGCAAGCTAGCAAGACAGAAGTTAAGCTCTCCTTGCAACATGGCAAATTGAACCTTCCCCACCCTCATTCAGATCTGGCGTTTGGAATTATTTTGGTTTTCATGTGACGTATGACCCTGAAGGTAAGCGCATCATGGACTAAAGTAAAACAGTATGTTGGATGTGCCACGCAATGCTTAATTACATGGGTGGGAACTAGTGTGTTAGCGCAGTTTGCTCGTTAACGTGTTGGCCATCTAGCCCCATGCACGGGGCGATCAGGGGTAGCTCGTTAACAGAGATTTGCCGTGTTGTGGCGTTAAGGTCATTTCAACGATATTAACCTGAAAGCACTAGTGGGAACACAACGAATATGACTGCACATTTACATCATCCTAGTGCAAAGACAAGTGGAAGCAGACAAAAACGACAAGCATGTATGCTACAAACTTTACCCGAGTCATTTATACCGCAGACATGAGCGAGGCAGATAAATATGAAGGCATGCTAGCTCGGACGTCGCCCGGATCAACAAGGTCCGCGTCAGGTGTTGAGGAACCAGGGCACCCTGACGAAAAGTGGGCTACTGGAACAAGAAGGCATTGGTGGGCAAGAGACGAAAACAGGGCGTTGTTGGAATGCTACTATGCAAGTAACCCCGGCGGAAGGGGCTACATGAATAGGATGATGGACCTATGGATTCTTCGATACCCAACATCCACAATGACGGCGAAACAACTAGTAGCTCAGTGTTCCAACATTCGAAAGAAGGGACTGCTCTCACAGCTAGAGATTGACGAGGTACAACACAAATGCTACGGCAAGGAGGAGTCAGGACGCCAGGTCAGGGGGGAGATACCATCACCCCCACCCGAGATTGGGTACATAGCCCCAAGTGCGATAGGAGAAGGATCGTTGAGTGCGAGAGGAACTGACCTGAAAGATAGGATCATGGCCAAGTTTGAAACCTGGATCCCCCGCAGCCGGTTACCAAGATTACGTGAAGTACCCTCAGAAGATCTGCTCAATGATGTTAATGCAGTACTACGGACAATGCCTACAACCACGATTACCGACACTAACAAGCTGATCTACAATACGGCAGCAGTGATCAGTGAGATGCTTGGCTACAAGTTGAACAGCCACAAGGGGCAGTACCCTCCATGGAGAAGGAGGCTAGAGGGCAAGATCAAAGTAGCACGGAGGGAGGTTAGCCAACTAACGGAGTTGCAGAAAGGTGCGACAAAGAAGGTGCATAAGAAATACAGCAAGCTGTCCATACCTGAGGCCTTGGAAACTGCCAAGCAAAGACTCACAGCCTTGGCCAGCCGCTTGAGGAGGTACACCAGAGAGATAGAAGGCAGGAGAATAAACCAGCTGTTCTCCACAGAACCAGCAAAGGTGTACTCTCAGTGGCAAGGAAACAATAATAATAAGAGAACAGCACCACCAAGGCTGGAGACCGAGCAATACTGGAAGAGCATATGGGAGAAGGACGCAACCCATAACGGCAATGCTCAGTGGCTAGTGGATCTGAGGGCAGACCACAGCGACCTCCCTGAACAGGGTCCAGTAACCATCACAGTGGCAGATATCCAAGAAAGGGTCTCCAGTATGAAGAGTTGGACAGCACCAGGGCCCGACATGGTTCACGCCTACTGGCTAAAGAAGCTGACTGCACTCCACGAGCGTCTGGCAGCACAAATGAACCAGCTGCTAGTTAACGAGAGACATCCAGAATGGCTAACCGAAGGTCGGACGGTCCTGATCCCCAAGGACCCCAAGAAGGGACCGGTCCCCTCCAACTACCGACCAATAACCTGCCTCAGTACTACATGGAAGCTCCTGTCAGGCATCATATCGGCTAAGATGAACAGGCACATGGGTCAATACATGAGCGGGACACAGAAAGGAATTGGCAAGAATACCAGAGGCGCAAAACACCAGCTACTGGTAGACAGAACAGTCAGCCGAGACTGCAAGACCAGACTGACCAACCTGTGCACTGCCTGGATTGATTACAAGAAGGCCTATGACTCAATGCCCCACAGCTGGATACTGGAATGCCTAGAATTGTACAAGATCAATGGGACCCTAAGAGCCTTCATCAGGAACTCAATGGGGATGTGGCGCACAACACTAGAGGCCAACTCCAAGCCCATAGCACAAGTCACCATCAAGTGCGGGATCTACCAAGGAGATGCTCTGTCCCCACTGCTGTTCTGCATAGGCCTGAACCCCCTCAGTGAGATCATTAACAAGACTGGCTACGGATACCGACTACGGAACGGAGCAGTTGTCAGCTACCTCCTGTACATGGATGACATCAAGCTGTATGCCAAGAGTGAACGAGACATCGATTCACTGATCCACACTACCAGGATATACAGCAATGACATTGGAATGTCGTTCAGACTGGAGAAGTGTAGTCGGATGGTAACAAAGAGAGGGAAGGTAGTCAGAACTGAGGGGATTGAACTACCAGAAGGCAACATTGCAGACATAGAGGACAGTTACAAGTACCTGGGGATCCCGCAGGCGAATGGGAACAATGAAGAGGCTGCTAGAAAAGCTGCAACCACCAAGTACCTGCAGAGGGTCAGGCAAGTCCTGAGGAGTCAGCTGAATGGTAAGAACAAGATCCGGGCCATCAACACGTACGCCCTGCCCGTGATCAGGTACCCTGCTGGGGTAATAGGCTGGCCAAAGGAGGAGATAGAAGCCACTGACATAAAGACAAGAAAGCTCCTTGCCATGCATGGAGGGTTTCACCCCAAGTCCAGCACCCTGAGGCTGTACGCTAAGCGGAAGGAAGGGGGCCGGGGACTGGTGAGTGTCAGCACCACAGTCCAGGATGAGACAACGAACATCCAAGAATACATTGGGAGGATGGCCCCAACTGACCGAGTGCTCAGTGAATACCTCAGGCAGCAGAAACCCAAGAAAGAGGAGGGAGATGAGGAACCATCATGGAAGGACAGGCCCCTTCACGGTATGTACTACCGGCAGATAGAGGGGGTGGCTGATATCCAGAAATCCTACCAGTGGCTGGACTGAAAGACAGCACAGAGGCACTAATCATGGCAGCACAAGAACAAGCTCTGAGCACAAGATCCATAGAGGCTGGGGTCTATCACACCAGGCAAGACCCCAGGTGCAGGCTGTGTAAAGATGCCCCAGAGACAATCCAGCACATAACAGCAGGGTGCAAGATGCTAGCAGGCAAGGCATACATGGAACGCCATAACCAAGTGGCCGGCATAGTGTACAGGAACATCTGTGCCGAGTATAACCTGGAAGTCCTGAGGTCAAAATGGGAGATGCCCCCAAGGGTGGTGGAGAATGACCGTGCTAAGATCCTGTGGGACTTCCAGATACAGACGGACAAAATGGTGGTGGCTAACCAACCGGACATAGTGGTGGTAGATAAACAGAAGAAGACGGCCGTAGTGATCGATGTAGCGGTTCCGAACGACAGCAATATCAGGAAGAAGGAACACGAGAAGCTGGAGAAATACCAAGGGCTCAGAGAAGAGCTCGAGAGGATGTGGAGGGTGAAGGTAACGGTGGTCCCCGTGGTAATCGGAGCACTAGGTGCGGTGACTCCCAAGCTAGGCGAGTGGCTCCAGCAGATCCCGGGAATAACATCGGAGATCTCTGTCCAGAAGAGCGCAGTCCTGGGAACAGCTAAGATACCGCGCAGGACCCTCAAGCTCCCAGGCCTCTGGTAGAGGACCCGAGCTTGAAGGATAAACCGCCCGCAGGGGCGTGCTGGGTGTTTTATATATACACACACACACACACACACACACACACACACACACACACACACACACATACATATATATATATATACATATATATATATATATATATATATATATATATATATATATATATATATATGTATATATATATGTATATATATATATATATTAGGGGTGCAACGATATTCGTATCGATATTGAACCGTTCGATACAGTGCTTTCGGTTCGGTACGCATATGTATCGAACAATACAACATTTGTAATTTATTTTATCAACTTTCCTTCTGACGATGCTGTCTGTGTTGAGCGCTCAGTGAATCTGCGTTTGACTACTCCGCCTAGTCTGCACTGTCGAGCGCAGATCCGCTGAGCGCTCAACACAGACAGCATCGTCAGAAGGAAGAGCGCAGGGCACCTCCCCCACCCTCATTCAGATCTGGCGTTTGGAATTATTTTGGTTTTCATGTGACGTATGACCCTGAAGGTAAGCGAGTCATGGACTAAAGTAAAACAGTATGTTGGATGTGCCATGCAATGCTCAATTACATTGGTGGGAACTAGTGTGTTAGCGCAGTTAGCTCGTTAACGTGTTGGCCGTCTAGCCCCATGCACGGGGCGATCGGCGGTAGCTCGTTAACGGAGATTTGCCGTGTTGTGGTGTTAAGGTCATTTCAACGATATTAACCTGAAAGCACTAGTGGGAACACAACGAATATGACTACACATTTACGCCGACATCATCCTAGTGCAAAGACAAAAACAACAAGCATGCTACTAACTTTAGCCGAGTCATTTAGACAGCTGTTAGCACATGATTCTCCTTATGCTGCTGAGAATATAGCCCAGAAGAAGCGGATAGTATAGCTTTTATTTTGGAAAGAGACATTTCTCTGTAATAAACTCTCTTTTCCAAAGATGCATGATTCCTCAATCAGATACAGGGCTTGCAATATCGCTAGCCTGACGTCCTGGGGCTAGCGATTTTTTCAGTCGGGCTACCAAAATCTATCTCTTCCCTGCCCGTCGGGCTATTGTAGGAAGGAAAAATATATGTCAATGCTTTTGCATTCTTTCAGAAATGTAGCTGGGTAATTATGTCATTGGCATCGGTGAGCCACTGTCAATATGTGACATATTGAAATCGCGTTTGAATTTGCGCTTGTTTTTTTGCTTTCACTTTGCAATCGTGCGAACTGTGTATAGAGAGCGACAGCACTGATCTGTGAGTGATGATAATTTGCGCACCAATTCCTCTGACATCGTCTTATTAATCGTTAGCTTACTATGCAAACATGACAAGTGAAATCTCCCGCAGCAAGCTTAAACATGTGAGAGGTTGATCGCGCAGAGAATCGCTGAGCTTATGTGAGTGCGTGTGTAAAAGCAGCAGGATTTATATTTGACTACGATGACCTGGATGACTGAGAACCTTCACAGACAGATATATATTTTAGTTCTGCTGAGCCAAATAAGACAGGTCAGGGTGAAGAAGTGACAGCCAAAGAAAAGCTTACCACAAAACGGAGAAGTTATGACAAATCAGACTATAAGGCAAAAAGAAAGTGCAGCTTTATGGTTTCATGGACAAAAGAATTTCTGTGGCTGCAATATGACAAGCTAAATAACCAGGGCTGCACATAAGTGGTCTGCAGGTGCGCATTCGCTGTCAAAATAAAAAACACGCACAAGGGTTAGGGTTAAATTTAAAAACTGTACTTTTGAGTTAAAATATATATTTATAATTTTAATAAATGACAAATTAAAAAGGCATGAACATTTTTTTTGTATCGAAAAAATATCGAACCGTGACACCAAAGTATCGAACCGAACCGTGAATTTTGTGTATCGTTGCACCCCTAATATATATATATATATACATACACACACACACACACATATATACATATACATATATATGTGTATATACATTGTCATGTCTGTGTGTAGGCAGGCAGAAAGAGAGGACCCAAAACGTAGGACTCACGGAGGTGGCAGTAACTCAAAGCACACAGCTTTATTGCAGGTATGAAACTGAACAGGAAAAACACTAACTAAACTGGGTGAACAGAATAACTAGACAGGTTGGCAGGCTGGCAAATGGAACACACAGAGGAAGCGAGGGTGAACAGACGTTAACGACACAACACTGACACAAAGACACACTGGGCTTAAATACACTGAGGGAGTCATCAAGGAATTAGAGACAGAAGGGGAACACAGCTGGGAGAAATAAGACCTAACGAGACAGGGAGAGCAAAGCCGGAACACTGACATCAGACAGGAACAAGAACCTTCAAAGTAAAACAGGAAACAAAACACACTTTACTAAGACACGGACTAGACAGAGAGAGACAGACTTGACACTGACCAAAGCCTACTAAATAATAATCATAATCAAAACAGTATCACTGATTAATCAAATCATAAATCATAATCTAGAAAAACACCAAAGCATGAAAAACAGAAAGCTGGGTCAACATGACCCAGAACAGTGACATATATTAGGGGTGCAATGATACTCGTATCGATATTGAACCGTTCGATACTGTGCTTTCGGTTCGGTACGCATATGTATCGAACAATACAAAATTTTTAATTTATTTTATCAACTTTTCTTCTGACGATGCTGTCTGTGTTTAGCGCTCAGTGGATCTGCATTTGACTACTCCACCTAGGCTGCACTGTCAAGTGCAGATCCACTGAGCGCAGGGCAAGCTAGCAAGACAGAAGCTAAGCTCGTTGCAACATGGCAAATTGAACCTCCCCCACCCTCATTCAGATTTGGCGTTTGGAACTATTTTGGTCTTCATGTGACGTATGACCCTGAAGGTAAGCGCGTCATGGACTAAAGTAAAACAGTATGTCGGATGTGCCAAGCAATGCTCAATTACATGGGTGGGAACTACTGCGTTAGCGCAGTTTGCTCTTTAACGTGTTGACGCCGTCCAGCCCCACGCACGGGGCGATCCGCGGTCTCGTTAACGGAGATTTGCCGTTTTGTGGCGTTAACGTCATTTCAGATTAACGCTGACAGCACTAGTGGGAACACAAGGAATATGACTGCACATTTACTCCGACATCATCCTAGTGCAAAGACAAGTGGAAGCAGACAAAAACAACAAGCACGCATGCTACAAACTTTACCCGAGTCATTTAGACAGCAGTTAGCACATGATTCTCCTCATGGGGACCTGATATGTTTAATATGCTGCTGAGAATATACCCCAGAAGAAGTGTATAGTATAGCTTTTAGTTTGGAAAGAGCCATTTCTCTGTAATAAACGCTCTTTTCCAAAGATGAGTGATTTCTCGATCAGATAGATTTATTTTTTTTATTACTTTGTTGTTTCAACAACATTAAATTTAAAAACTGTACTTTTGAGTTAAAATATCTATTTATAATTTTAATAAATGACAAATTAAAAAAGAATGAACATTTTTTTTGTATCGAAAAAATATCGAACCGTGACACCAAAGTATCGAACCGAACCGTGTATCGTTGCACCCCTAATATATATATATATATATATATATATATATATATATATATATATATATATATATATATATATATATGTGTGTATGTATGTATATATATATATATATATATATATATGTATGTATATATATATACATACATATATACATACATATATATATATGTATGTATATATATATATATATATATGACATCAAGCTGTATACCAAGAGTGAACGAGACATCGATTCACTGATCCACACTACCAGGATATACAGCAATGACATTGGAATGTCGTTCGGACTGGAGAAGTGTAGTCGGATGGTAACAAAGAGAGGGAAGGTAGTCAGAACGGAGGGGATCAAACTACCAGAAGGCAACATTGCAGACATAGAGGACAGTTACAAGTACCTGGGGATCCTGCAGGTGAATGGGAACCATGAAGAGGCCGCTAGGAAAGCTGCAACCACCAAGTACCTGCAGACGGTCAGGCAAGTTCTGAGGAGTCAGCTGAGCGGTAAGAATAAGATCCGGGCTATCAACACGTACGCCCTGCCCGTGATCAGGTACCTTGCTGGGGTAATAGGCTGGCCAAAGGAGGAGACAGAAGCCACTGACATCAAGACAAGAAAGCTCCTTGCCATCCATGGAGGGTTTCACCCCAAGTCCAGCACCCTGAGGCTGTACGCTAAGCAGAAGGAAGGGGGCCGGGGACTGATGAGTGTCAGCACCACAGTCCAGGATGAGACAACAAACATCCAAGAATACATTGGGAGGATGGCCCCAACTGACCGAGTGCTCAGTGAATACCTCAGGTTCAAGGTTCAAGGTTCTTTATTTGTCACATGCATAGTTATACAAGTATAACACACAGTGAAATGTAGCCTGACACGCTCCTCGACATGTGCAAAAATGGGGGGGGGGGGGGTGTAGAGGAAGAACATTATATATAAATATACATACATATAGTATATACACTGGGTGAATGTGCAATAGTAGCAGCAAGCAGGTGAATTCTGTACATTAATATGAATAGACATCTGACTATTTTACAGGATATACAATATAAACATATTTAAAGTTAAAGGAATTGAAATGTACATTGTGCCTTGGTTTAGAGTGTCTGGAAGAGAGTCCTGTCTCAGTCAATTATAGATGATGTGAGCGGGCGGGTGTGTGTGTTTAGGGCACGGATGGCTTGGGGATAGAAGCTCCTCTTGAGTCTCTCTGTCCTTGCCCGGAAGATGCGGAACCTTCTACCAGATTGCAGAAGTTGGAACAGTTTGTTGCCTGGATGGGACGGGTCCTTCAGTATCTGCGCTGCTCTAGTCCGGCATCTCCTGGTGTAGGTGTCCTGAAGCGGGGGGAGAGCAATCCTGCAGCAGCGTTCTGCTGTACGGATCACTCTCTGGAGACCTTTTTGGTCCTTCACACAGCTGTTCCCAAACCACGATGTCATGTTCTGTGTGAGGATGCTCTCCACAGCGCCTGTATAGAAAATCCTGAGGATCTTTGGAGAGACCCTGAACTTCCTCAGTTGTCGTAGGTGATACAGGCGCTGCCTAGCCTTTTTGGTCTGGACCTGAATGTGGGCAGCCCATGTCAGGTCTGAGGAGATGTGGACACCAAGATACTTGAAGGACTGCACCCTCTCCACTGGAGCTCCATTGATCATGATGGGCTTGTAGTCTCTGTGCTGACCCCTTCTGAAGTCCACCACCAGCTCCTTGGTCTTGCTGACGTTCAGCTGGAGGTGGTTGTCCTGGCACCACGATGCCAGATTCTTCACTTCATCCATGTAGGCCGCCTCATCGTTGTTGGAGATGGCACCCAACACCACTGTGTCGTCAGCAAACTTCACAATGGTGTTGGAGCCGTGGGTGGCCACACAGTCTGAAGTGTAGAGGGAGTAGAGCAGTGGCGAGAGGACACATCCCTGAGGTGCTCCTGTGTTGATGGTGATGCTGTTGGAGAAGCACCTGCCCACCCTCACCACCTGAGTTCTGCCAGTGAGGAAGTCCAACACCCATGCACACAGACGGCTGTTAAGTCCCAGATCCCTCAGCTTTGTGAACAGTCTGCAGGGCACTATTGTGTTAAACGCTGAACTGTAATCAACAAACAGCATTCGCACATAGTTACCCTGTTTCTTGTCCACGTGGCTGAGAGTGGTGTGTAGGACGTGGGCGATGGCATCCTCTGTGGATCTGTTGGATCTGTAGGCGAACTGCAGCGGATCTGTGGTGTCTGGGATGGAGGAGGAGATGATGTTCTTCAGCAGCCTCTCAAACACCTTCATTACTACCGAGGTCAGTGCAACTGGCCGGTAATCGTTCAGGGATGAGGGTTTGCTGTTCTTGGGCACAGAGATGATGGTGGATCTTTTGAAGCATGTGGGGACCACAGACTTCGCCAGGGACTCGTTGAAGATGTAAGTGAACACACCTGCTAGCTGGTCAGCACAGCAGCGCAGCAGACGGCCGGTGATGCCGTCTGGCCCCGCCGCTTTCCTTGTGTTCACTCTCCTCAGTGCCGCTCGGACGTCATGCTCCGCGATGCTGGTCACCGGTCTCTCGCTGATGACGTCACTGTCCTCGGTAGTCAGGCGGTAGATAGCATTAGCCGCCTGGCTAACCTCGAAACGGGCGTAGAACCGATTCAGCTCGTTGGTGAATGCAGAGTCGGCGTTGATCGGCGCAGTGTCCCTGGCTTTGTAGTCCGTAATGGTGCGTAGTCCGTGCCACATACTCCGTGTGTCGCCCTGGTGGAAGCGGGACTCCACACGTTCCCGGTACCGGCGTTTGCATCTCTCACCGTGCGCCGCACGCCGTATGAGGCCGCTTTGTAGGCGCTCATATCGCCAGTGGCGAGACCCGCGTTGTAGGAGGCGGTCCTGGCATTTACTGCAGTGCGGATCGATCTGTCCATCCACGGTTTCTGGTTTGGGAATGTGGTGACTCTCGCAGTGGGGATAATCTCCTCCGCTAGCATATTGACGAAGCATACTGCTACTTCCGTAAACTCGTTGATGTCGACTGCGCATGCTCTGAACATGTCCCAGTCTACGTCGTTGAGTGCGTCCTGTAGCGTAGCTTCTGATTGGGCAGTCCACCGTTTTACCTCCCTCTTGGTCACGTCTTCCCTCCGTATGCTTTGTTTATACTGGGAAATGAGGAAGATGGCGTTGTGGTCAGACTTCCCAAAAGCCGGGTGTGAGACAGCTTTGTAGCCCTGCTTGTATGGCGTGTAGCAGTGATCCAAAATCCGATCCCCTCTCGTTGGACACGAGACATGCTGGTAAAAGTTTGGCATGACTTGTCTGAGGTTCGCTTTGTTAAAGTCTCCTGCTACAATGAGGGCTGCGCCCGGGTCCTTGTTTTGAAGCGAGCTCAGCACATCATGTAATTCGGACAAAGCCATACCTGTGTCCGCTTGGGGTGGGATGTAGACCGCCGTGGCGATGACTGAGGTGAACTCACGGGGCAGATAGAAAGGGCGGCACTTAATGCTCAGGAACTCCAGATGTGGCGAGCAGCCGCTGGAGAGAGTAGAAATGCTCCTGGCATCACACCACTTTCTGTTTATCATGAAACACACTCCCCCACCTTTGGTTTTGTTCGACTCTGCCGTTCTGTCCGCGCGGAGCACAAAGAATGAATCCGACGGAGTTACGGCCTGGTCCGGCACGGTGGGGGTCAGCCATGTCTCCGTGAAGCACAGAATGTTGCAGTCCCTCATGTCACGTTGGAAGGTGACCCTTGCTCTTAGGTCATCGAGCTTGTTCTCCATGGATTGTACATTGGCCAGTAGGATACTGGGCAGTGGTGCGCGATGCGCCTGCTGTCTCAGTCTGTTCCTAATACCAGCGCATTTTCCCCGGCGCTTCTTTGTTCTGTGCCTCGGATGAGCGGCCCGTCCTTTGTTGTTCTCCGCGCCGCGTAGAATCTCTGGCGGCCAGGAAGGGTCAGGTTTAAAAGTGTCCAAGATTAGATGTGCAACCTTGGCACCGATGTTTACAAGTGATCCGCTGTCGTATACTATAAGACTAGAGGATTTTGGGATGTAAACCAGAGCAAAAAATAGGTAAAAAACAAGAAAAGTGGATAGTCGGAGCGGAGCGGTCAGGAAGGCGTCTGGACGTGGCCGCGCCATCTTGTGTTATCAGGCAGCAGAAACCCAAGAAAGAGGAGGGAGGGAGACGAGGAACCCTACCACTTAAATCACAATAAGAAATGTTTTCGTTGGTTTCTTTGTTTTTTTTAAATCAGTATCAGAGTCAGAATGCTGCTGATTCTGTAGTATCTGCAGCATGTTGGTTCTGTTTGTAAAACTGCTTCTAACATTTTGATGTTTTTTGTTCTAAAAATCCTTTTAAAACTTCTTACTATATCTAAGTGTACTAAAAGAAATTGGAAAAGTTCACTAAATATGTTGCTTCCTGCAGCCACCATTTATTTCACAAAAAAAAAAAAAAAACTATTAGTGCAGTTGCTTTGCACTGTTGACCTTTTAATTCAATATTCACAGGACTCTATGCAATCCTTAAGTGCCTTCCATGATTCAGTAGCTTGTAGAACTGCCTCTAGCAGCAATATTTTGAAGAATTCATTTTCTGTTTGACTTTATCAGTCTCCAATGTCCTTGTGGAGGAATTTTGGCCCACTCTTCTTTACAATGTTGCTTCATTTCATTGAAGTGTGTCGTTATACAAACCTCAACTCATTGTATTAATAGGAGAGTGGTAAAATGAACTAAAGCATTTTAATTAGGTCTGAGTATAGGCTTTGACTGATCCATTGCAAGACCTTGATTCCTTTCTTTTTTTTACCCATTCTGATGTAAATTTGCTGTTTGGGATCATTGTCCTGCTGGATGCCCCAGTTTCAGCCAAGCTTTAGCTGTCAGACAGATGGCCTCACATTTGACTGTAGAACAGGGGTGCAGAACTCCAGGCCTCAAGGGCCGGTGTCCTGCAGGTTTTAGATGTGTCCTTGATCCAACACAGCTAATTTAGATGGCTAAATTACCTACTCAACATGTCTTGAAGTTTTGCAAAGGCCTGGTAATGAACTACTCATTTGATTCAGGTGTGTTGACCCACAGTGATATCTAAAACCTGCAGGACACCGGCCCTTGAGGCCTGGAGTTCCCCACCTCTGCTCTAGAATATACAGCGGAGTGATATACAGAAGAGTTCATGTTCAAATCGGTGACAGCAAGTTGCCTACGTCCTGTGACCGCAAAACAAATCAACCCTCCACCACCATGTCTGAGAGTTATATTAATAGGGTTCTTTAAAGCTCTTCAAATTTTCATAAATATCTGAGAGTGTTTTTTAAATAGCACATTTGTTATGAGAAAGACTTTTAGTTGTATAACAAGTCATGCAGGTTGATAATATCAATGGCTTGTTCAGTTTGGCTATAGGTTCAAAGCTGTAACTGTGCGCTAAATGAAAAAAAAAATCAATTCTGAGGCTTGTGGAGGAATGTTTTCTTATCTTAAACTGCATCTTCACAACACCTACAGAAAACATTTAATAGTTATATTTATTTGCTCAAGCCATCATTGGAAAAAAAATTATATAAGTCAAGTCAGTTGCAGTATGTTTACATTTTACGAAAACTTAAGTTCGTACCGTAATAGGTATGTTCTTTAGTACTTAAAAAATGTATTACTCTTTACTACTTTCTGAAAATCCCGAAGAAAATTATCCTATCATTGAACATTAGGAGCACTTTCAGATTATAGGAATGGTTGAATACAGCCATTTTGGTACAGCCAGGTTTTCACTTTGATCCGCCTTCTTCCAGTCATCCCAAATACCCACTGCCTTACAGATACAGGACTTGAGGTTCAAGGATACCTGAATTTGGTACAAAGTTGGAAAAATTGATATACCCTATGACATTTGCAGCTAAGTTAATCAATACTTAACTCAGGGTATCTCACGGTATATCTCAATGTATGAGGTAAAAAGTGTGATGCAAGTTGAGATATTGCAATCTAAAGTCCGCAAGCTGCAACATCTCAGATTTACCAATGTTAGTCAAGTTAAAAGCTACAAATTTGAAAAGTAATGCACACCTCTCCCATGTTTAAAAGTACAATTAAAGAAAGGGATAGAGGGCTTAAGAGAACAGAAATAATACATACAGTTTCATTTGTAGTTCTTTCTGCCAAAGGGCCGATAAGCTCATGCCATGGTGAGCCATCCATCTTCCATCCATCCATCCACAATTCACTGGAATCACTCCTCTGCTTTAGTGAAACTTGCAAACAGTGATCACCTAATAGGGCTTCACCCAAACTGTGCTCAAGGCAAAATCTGTCATTTTACAGCAATAACCTGTGAATTATGGTGAACTATGAGTGGTTTTGTTTTTGCAGGTTTATATCGTAGTAACATACCTTTCTGCTAGTAACGAGGATGTCCGAGTACCATGAGTGAATTCGATTTTGGGCTCATGAGCTGCTTCTTTTATGCAAGTTTGCCCTCCTGTTAACGCTGTTGCTAATGTTTAGTTATTTGCTGACAAGCATCATAAACAGGTTTAGCTCCATTTACACCTGTTCACTGAGGGCAAAAGACCACAGCAAAAGACGGGAAGGAAAGTTGCTGCATAGAGTACAGTTTTGTAAGGAGTAAACCCTCACATTAGCCCAAAAATCAGAGTGAATTACATCTCCTTAACTGCAAAAAGATTAACTATTCACTATTAAACACAAGCAGGCTGTCTCAGTTCTTACACTTTAAAATACATAAAAATAATTTGAAAAAATACACAGAGAGACCTGTGTAAAAAAAAAAAGATTTTTCACATCCTTGTAGGATTTTATACCTGCAAATAAAGCACTGCGGGTATGGAATGAATGAAAATGCTATTAAAGTGTTAAGCTGCAACCCTAAGAGAGGCATGGGCCTTTCTTCAGCTGGGGGAAATATGGATGGCCTTTGTAAATTAATAGTGTTTGTTTATATTTTCCCTGAAATTAACAATAAAACATCCAATTAGAAATGAAATGTTTTATCAGTTTCAGTGGTTTCATTTCTCCCTTTACCTTTTCCCACATTGCTACTGTTAGTCTGTTTGTGAAAGCACGTAGGCCACACTTGCACAGCAGCAGTAAAAATTAACCTTCAAATCTAATTAAAACTTCAGATGAGGAGAAAAAAACGGCCCCCTTGGCTGATGTGTGATTAGTTTGTTAAATCTGCAAACAAATTAGCCGAGTGAACCTGTCACGTTTATTTTGCATCCATGGCACTTTTTTTTTTTTTTTTTAGCAAAGTGGAATATAGAATTTGACAGAATGACATCAGCCAGACAGAAAGGATTCTCATGCATGTATGAATTATATGATGGGAAATGAGAATTTAAGGTTCTTGGAAGTCCTTGCTGAATTTTTGTCATTCAGAAATTGTATTGTTTTATAGTGGTTGTAACAGGATTATAACTGTAATATTATCCTGGTTAAAGCTGGGGGATTTTTATTTCACTTAGAAGCTATAATTAAGATTTGCCTCGGTAATAATAACCTGCCAAATAGCTGTAATAAAACTGCACACTTGCCAACAGGCCATCATCATATCAGAGTTAAAGGTAGTGCAAAGTGATGGGATTATACTGACATCTGGTGGAAGATGGTGGCACTTGAAGAGTTTTTATGGAAAACAAGCTCCCAGAAGATACTTGAATGACTCTTAACACCAACTGATTTTGATTTGTCTTTATTTACATTTAATACTGTCAATGCAAACTCTTCTGCCTGAGGCTGAAGAGCACAAGTGGGTGTATAGAAAACGATACATAAACAGATATGATTTAATGAAATGTACTGAAGCTGAAATTTGCCCATCTATAGAAGTGCTTTAAAATAAAAACTTTATTCTCTGTAGAACATTGTGAGAACACACACCCTATTAGTTTTGACTTTTATTCATTATAGCCAGGGTTCATAAGCCTTAATAAAAGTGCTTTACACCACAATATGCGAATAATTATTGAAACTACGATACTAAGATAGCTTTGTACCATAAGACAAATCTTACCAAGTACCCAAATGGTACCATGACTACATTACCATTAGCAATTACAAATGCCATTAATACAGAAAATATATAAATATAAACGTTTTTATTTATTTAATGATTTATATGTGCACAAATTCATACACATTTTGTTTGGCAATAAAGTATGGCACCTGGCGTGACAGCCTTTTTAGCTTCATTCCATGTGAACCGGAAAGCATTAACTCCTGAGCTCCAGTTTGGAGTTTTCTGCATGTGAGGGTTGAACAGAGACAAAAGACATGACATCAAGGATCTTTAAGACCGCAGTGGAGTCACAAAGTCAAAAATGAAAACATAAAAAGGTAAAACAAAGGTGATAAGGTATAATGGCATTGCATAACATGACTGTCAATACCACAAATAAAGACTGTTTAAACTGCATCAGTATATGCCCTTAAAATTTTGAGTGAACTTAAAATGACTCTAACTAGAAGGCATTTTGAAGAAGCTGGTAAACAAAACATTTGGTTTACAAAAAAACAGTGATTATGATTTCAAGCAGAATTAGGATTGATTGGCATTGGGCATTCAGGATTAAATTTAATTTATGGTATTCATGCTCATCAGTGTAACATCTGTGCCTCCAGCTCTTCATTTTTCTCCCAGCATCTCTCACTCATGGGCTTAACATTAGAGGTCGCCCTGTTCTGAGGTTGGAAATCATGTAAAACTTTTAATAGCTAACTGGTGCCGACCTCTGAGGCTAACCTTGACAGGCTGCAATTGAACTGGCGCTGGGTGGGCGTGAGATGCTCTGCTGAAGGTTACTCAACACGGTGATGAGAGGGTTGTCTGCTGGGATCATAATTGTAGTTTTTTTCCCCCTCCTGTTGAAAGGGTTTGATTAAAGATGTAAAGATGTGGAGTAGATGTGAAAGTCTGATGCAAAAAGAGAGAGAGCAGCTGGGCAGGTGACAAGTTGAAGTTAATTTTTTCTTTTTTATTTCATCTTTCATAGCATGCAAATGGCCTTCCAAGGACATTTAGCAAAATGTGTCCTTGTTAAAAAGGACAGGACATAAATCCCATATTTTGATTGTGCTTCAGTTCGCCACATGAAAATATTTCAAATCTTTTTTCTTTTTCATAAAAAGCATGTCTGAACCAAATTAAAAAAAAAAACCTCTATAATGTAGTGAATAATACAATATTTAACACAGAACTGCACCCTTAGATAATCTTGCAGATATCAACTTTTATCTGATATGATCAAGCAGTTGAGTTTGGCATGTGCACATTTTGCATCAATCAACCTTGTCTCTGTAGGTAGCTAAATACATCCAAAGTGCCATTTGACACTGCCAGAATAAACTTAGAATTTGGCAAAGGCACTGAAATGTAGAGTTGAGACTGGAAATTCCGTCATTTGTCTGTTCAAGAAATGAATATAGCCTCAAAGAAATAGCCAGATAATAATCTATACAATACTGACAGCATCTGTTCTCGGCTACCAAGTAAATGCAGTTCAATATAATGTTTCAGTTTCAGTAGTACACCTTATCTCTGCTAACAAGACTCTTTCATTATCTATACTATTAGTGTAGAATTGAAAACATTCTCCACTTTTTGATTTCTTCTTCTCTAAAGGTATTTAGACAAAGGTTTCCTTTGTCCCTGATCCTCTTTAGTCCTTCATCGAACCTTCATTTTTTTGGAACATTAAGGCTTTCTTAAGGAAAACTACTCCTCCAATTTGCATCTTGTAAACTCCCAGAGATCATTTCTTGGAATTGGCTGTAATCACAAAAGAAAGCTCAGGTAGAGTCATTTGGTAGTTTTGCCTTGTTTCAGATTTCCTCTGTGAATCTCGTTGAGGATGACATCATTGTTGGAGCTGTCAGATATCCCGCTGTCCGCGAACACAGAGCCTGCAGGCAATGAGAACAATGTGTTATGAAGAATATATTCAAATATGCGATGTTTGAAAAGGACTATCTGCCACCGCATCACATACCACTGCTATTGGTGCCATAACTGACAACAGAGGAGCTTCGAGAAGTGAACTTTGGATCCAAGGTGATTGCACTGGAGCGAGAGATATTCTTCTTGTTTTGTGTGAATGTTCGACTCCAATCTGTAGAATACATGACTGTTTAACCAAAAATAGGCTGAAAATTGACACGTTTGTTTGCTTTCAAACTATCTGCTTTTTTAAAAGGCAGGGTAATACGACAAGATTTCACTTTGATTTTCCTGTCACATTCTTTAAAATCTCTGCCAAATCTCTTGTTAGGTCAAAGCAACCCAGCAACACTTTTAAGCCATTCATATTTATGCTTATCTAAAGGCTTAAATCTAGAACATTAGCACTAATTAGCAGTTATCTATCAGGTATGTAGCTAATATTTAACAAATGTTTTTTGGCTTTAAAGCAGTCAATCCTCAAAAAATCTGAAAGCCTTCCCAGAAAACAAGAAAACAAACCAAGTACTGCGAAGTACTGTAGGAGTGGTCTACTAGTTTTATGTCAATTCTAGAGTTCAGCAGTTGGTGAGAGGCAAGTTCAACCCATTAGTCGGGGCATTAGTTTCAGAAAGATAGAGAATTCAACTGTAATTAGCTGGTTTATGATAAGCAGTAAACTATGTGGATTTAACAAGTTTAGCTTTGGATTTAAACCTGAGCTCTCCTCACACATGGATGTGAATGACATACTACATCCATATATCATATCTTTATTTAGATTACTTTAAGTTTTTATTTAAATGAGTTCTTATTTTGGTGGAAATTAAGAACAAAATTTGAAGACAAAGGTTCTAAAGCAACCACTGTTTACTCTGTTGTAACCAACTGAACTACTATAAAGTGCTTCTAAAGAAATCTTCGGGAACATTTAGTAATTTCACCTGAGTTCTCAGCCAGTCGCAGTTTTCCACAGCAAAGGTAAGTTCTCCACTGCCTGCGGACATTCTCTTTTATGGCGCAGTGGAAAACAAAGACAAAGAAACCTACACAGGAACAGTAAGGAAGTAGCTTATAGTATACATCCATGCATTTTATAGTGTTATTATTGTGTTATTATATATTTGTGTTATTATGATAAAAAATAATCAATCCTATTTAGAAATTCAAGGTGTTTATACATATGTCACCTTGCAGAGAGTTGAATATAGAAAAAAGGTAAACAAAGGGTAAGTAGAGGGGTCCCCATGCAAACAGAGCAAACCCCCAGGTAAGGCCGAGGATGATGACGAGGCCGGTGACACTGCGCAGATCAGTCATAACACTTCTTTTGGGAGACTGGTTGTGGGGGTTCTGCTTCTTGATACGTGAAAGCTGTCCCATAACAACGATGAAGGCCAGCAGGCACAGGATAAAGATCAGGAGGAAATAGGCCACCACACCCACATAGAAGGCTATGTTATTACTCAGCCAGCAGCTACAGAAAGAAAACAAAGGAGAAATGACCAAGGGAACATTTTAGCTTCAAAACAGTGATAGCTTGTTTTCTTTCTCTTCACTTAGGTTGCTTCAAAATTATTAGATGCTGTGGCGACACAACTAAAGCAGTGTGATTAATCAAAGGTTAAGTTCTTTGCTAAGGTGGCTGGACCGTCTAATTTGTTGATGTGTATGGCAAAATCCATTTACAGTAGTTGAACAGACCTTTCCCACAGGGATATTTTGACTCCTCACTTGGAAAAATCACTCTAAAATTCATAATGGCTCTGTTTCAATATGTGCATCAGAATCAATAATCCATGCCATAAAGCAGCCTCATGGAATGTGAGAATCCTGGCAGTTGCATAGTGTTTTTAAATCATCATCTCTGATCAGTGTTGGGAGAATCAAGTTAGGACATTTTTCCACAGTTGCCACTCCTGGGAAATACTTTGGTTTAGGAATGGTGACATTAGTTCAACTGGTTATTGCACAGTTTCATACTCAGAAGCTGAAAAATGGAAATGGCTGATTTCCTGACATTGCACTACACTCTTACGGTCCCACCAGAGCATCTCAGTGGGGATGAGGACTGGACTTTCACTGGGCCAGTTCAGCACCTTAATTCTTTCCTTTGCTACTGTTTTTGGGATCTTTGGGATTTTCATCAAGGTTTAGCTGTGGGACTGATGGACACATATTTGCCTTTAGAATACTAGTATGTATAGGTCCTATGGTTTAAAAACAAGCCTAAATCATCAGCCTTTAATCATTGTGCTTGACAGTTTGTATGCAGTGTTTATGCTGATAAACTGTTTTTTGCCAAAAATAGAGCTGTGCATTTTGTCCAAAGATCTCTGCCTTGGTCTCCTCTATCCAAAGGGAATTGTTCTAAAATTATTGTGTTTTTTCAGTTGTAATTTTGCAAATATAAGCCATGCTGCCATGTCCCTTTGAAGAGAACAGGTTTTCTCCTGGCAGCCCTTCCAAATAAGCTATATTTTCTCTGTCTTTTTCTAATTGTACTTTAATGAACCTAAACATTTAATATGTTACCGCTGACTTCTCTATGATTGCTGCTGATGTCTTTTCTGCTTGGCATTGTGTTAACACACACCTGAATGCTCCAGAGCAGCAAACTGCCAACACTTGCTGATGATTAGTTAATTCAGTGTATTTTATTAAGAGAACCAGGCTGCTGTTTACCCTCTTAATTCTAATGGAAGCAGTAATGGTATACTTAGTTTTTCACATGGTGCTTGTACATTTTGGCTTATTTCTGGTTAAATAATGCCACTGTGTAAAATCGTGTGGTATTTAAATAGATAACCTTTATTATATTTTTTCAAGAAATATGTTTAACCAACATTATGGGAATGCTGCTTACTCTCAAATGCCGTTTAGGAAAAGCACAGACTGCACTTTCCAAAATGTTATTAACCATTCAAAATATTTTACACTACAAGCCTTATTCATCTCATTTACTATTCACATACACGATCAGAATTCAGTATCTTGCCCAAGTAAGTGTTCTATCTACAGTACTTAGCCATAGCTTCTTGGTGAGTTTAATCAAGAAAATGGATCTAAAGCTTTGACATACAAAACAAAATATTAAAAAATAACTCACAAGTTATCTGAAGTGTCATTTGTGTGTTTTCCATAATTAATCAAACCATAGTTGTTTTTGTCCACGGATATCACAATAATTACAATGACAAGAGGAATACCTGCAAAAAACCCAAGGTTAATCAAAGGAAATTTATGAACATATTTAAAATATTGATATAATGAAAAATTAATAATTGATCATCTAGTAAAAGTTTGAAGATTCCTACCCCAACCCGTCAAAGTGAACTTCAGCATGTACTGGCTCAGGTAGGGTGTAAAAACTCGCACAATGCTGAGATACATATGCAGGGCCTCAAGCCCCGCCCATGTAAATGATGTCAGCAGGAAGTAGTGCAGGAAGAAGGCAGTACAAATACAGAGGCCTGTATTGTTGTGGCTCGCCAGCCAGCTGTCCAGCAGGAACACCAAGTTCAGGAAGAGCAGAGATAAACAGAGTTGGACCAAGATCTTGGCTGGTATATCCCTTAGCAATTTTCTACAAAGACAGAGTTTAATAAAGAACGTTAAGAAATTTATAAGACTAAACAGTAATGATTGATGTGCACCAAAATAGATCCTTACGGAAAAGAAAGATACGTCAGCAATGTGATAGCAAGAAAAATAGCAGAGATTCCACAGCCAATGTAGGTGATGAAAGTAAGAATTTGTGTGTTCTTCTGGTCAGGAAGTTCCTGTCTGGACAAATCCTGCATGGAGAAGTGGCATACACAACAAACAGACAGTGAACACAAACTGAGGCAATTTGTTTCCGTTGCTGGTTGTTATAAATTATACATGAAACAGAAACAGGTGCACAAATTCACACTAACCAGCAGTACTGCAAAGGATGTAAGATGGCTGCAGCTGCAGATTGTATATTCAGGGGTGCTGTTGACCACAAAGCAGCCAACAGAGCTCCAGCCTCCTCCACCACCTGAAAAATAACATCAAGGGCAGGAATATTTACACCTGGGGCTTTCTGGCTCTTCACAGACACTGTTTGAAATGTGCAAACTCACTATTCAGCGTGAAATCCCAAAATGCACATTTGGCTGTGTAGTTTTCCTACAAACCAAAAACAATTTGTTATTACAGTTTATCTTTTTGTGAGCCTATATTGTTTATAATTGCAGTGATATAATGTTATGATCATAAGTGAACAATACAAAACTACTAACGTGCTGCACATGACACTCACATGAACCGGGTTTCTGTTTCGGATGGTGAACTTAATGTTTTCACTCAGGTTGCTAATTGACAGATTAGCCACACTTGAGCCTAGAACTGCGCTGACAAGAGTTTTGTTATCTAATGATGCATCCTGCAAAAATGAAGAAATATACAGAGGTCAGTTACAGGAGAATGAGATTCGCTTTAAATTTAACCCCTTTCATATAGGTCATAATCAATTAGATAAATCAAAACAGAAAATAAATAAATACATTCTGATATGACAGTGAGAAAGCACCTTAAAGAATGAATTTTTTGCATAGAAAGTAAACTGGACGCTGTTGGCCTGCTTCTGCTCTTCAGGTCTGATACCAGATGTGAGGGAGGCAGGCAAGTATACAGACGCCAAAGCAGGCTCTGAGCTTTTCATGGTCCTTTTTGGGCCACTGAACTGAAAACACGCAATAAATAAATAATTAAGTGGTAGGTTTGGGTTTAGGTGTGGTTGAGCCCTTAAATATGTTTATTTAAAAAAAGGCTCTCATGTGAGGACCAATGTCTCTTGATGAGCAGATGACTACCTGGACATGATCAGTCTTAAAAACATCAAAAAGGATTGTTGTGAAGTTGCTCCCATTCACTGTTTTCACAGCAATAACTAAGGAACTGGTTGACAGAATTCCATCGCCACCAGTGACAGCCAGTTTAACACCCAGATCATCCACCAAGTGAATCAGCCTGTCGCCAAGAAATACAACACAAACATCAGGGGGAAAAAATCACATTTGCATGTGTATATGTTATTTTCTTTGTTTGTTTTAAGACAGACGTGTGTGTTGAACCTGTTTGCAGATTTAGAGAGTGCCTCAGGGTTACTGTCCATCAAGTTACTGACAACTTTGATTACCACTGATGGTGAAACAGAGGGACTGTCCAGATGCTTCTCCAGCGTCTCAACCAACACTGACACCTTAAAATTCCCAAATGAGACATTAAAATAAACAAACACAGTCGTTATCCATTTAAATGTTAGTTGCACAACAGAGCAGCAGAGTGACATTTACTTGAGAGGCGTTGAGCAGAGATATAGCCTGTGTTTGATTCAACAGGTAGACTGCTTCATCAGTTGTTTGTACATCAGTTGTGGAAGTTCCTGTGTTCTCTACAGGAACAAATCATCAAATCAGTAGATCTATTTTTTTGTTCTGTAGCTTAAAATT
Organism: Diplotaxodon limnothrissa; assembly: GCF_057381915.1. Taxonomy (NCBI): domain Eukaryota; kingdom Metazoa; phylum Chordata; class Actinopteri; order Cichliformes; family Cichlidae; genus Diplotaxodon; species Diplotaxodon limnothrissa. Next base: position 18,019,763 of record NC_140604.1, read on the forward strand.
CGATAGTAATAACTTTTTAAAAAGGTTAAACTGCAGTATCTACATACCAGCCACTGTGGTGGTTGTAGTAGTTTTGGTGAGCGGTGTTGTATAAGTCAAAGAAACCTCAGCAGTTGTGCCATTTAAATCTTGTGGACCATGACCTGTTATAGTAGTTGCAGTGGTTGCGGGTGAGATAATAACAACAGATGCATTTTCTGTTGTTGTTGTCGTTGTTGTCGTTGTTGTCGTTAAACCGGCCTCTGGTCTGTCATCTGTTTGGACGGTGCTAGCAGCTGTGGTGGACATGGTTTCATTTTTGCTTATTGTTGTGACATGAGTCAAACTCACTGTGGTGAAATTTGCAGTCTGGTTCTTCAGTGGAGCTGAAGTAGGTTTAGTACTGTGAGACACTGCAGCAGTTGTGCTTTTCTCTGTGGTTCCAATAATTGCAGTTGTTTTATTTTGAGATAGAATAGTCGGAGTAATGATCACTGGTGTTGTGTAATTGTTAGAGGCTGTAGTTGTGCTCTTTGTCATTGTGTAGTTGGGAGATATTGTTGTTGTACTAACTGTTGTGTTACTGGTTGTCGCCACACCATTGTGTAAAGTTGTGCCAGCTGTTGTTACATTGTACATTGCTGTGTAATTGTTGTCAGCTGTGGTTGCAGCATACACAAGGGTGTAATTACTACCAGATCCAGTTGCATTATAAACTATTGTGTAGTTGTTGTTAGTTGCAGTTACATTAAAATTGTTGCCAGATGTAATTGCATTATACACTACTGTGTAATTGATGACAGCTGTGGATGCATTATACATTGCTGTATAATTATTACCAGGTGTAGTTGCTGTGGAACTATTCATAGTTGTAGCTGTACTAAAGTTGCTGGACACTAATGTGGAATTACTGCCAGGTGTAGTTGCATAATTAAGTGTTGTGTAATTTTGGTTAGTTGTATTTTCATTCAAATTGGTCCCAGATGTAGTGGCATTATGAACTACTGTGTCATTGTTGTTCACTGTGGTTGCATCGTAAACCTTTGTGTAACTGTGCCCACCTGTAGTTGTATAATTATTGCTACCTGAAGTTGTATTTTGTGGGATTATGTAATTGTTACCAGCTGTGGTTGTGCCATCGACTGTTGTATAATTGTTTCTCTCTATAGTAGCACTGTGAACTGTTGTAGAATTATTGTTGGCTGTGGTTGCGTTGTAGCTGTTGCCAGGTTGTCTGTCATTGTTTCTGACCGTAGTTGCATTGTACGCTGTTGTAAAATTATTGCTGGACATAGCTGTATTGTACAATGTTGTAGAATTATTGCTGGCTGTAGTTGTGTTGTAATTGTTTTCTGACATAGCTGAATTGTAGGTTGTTGCGTAAATGTTGCTGGCTGTAGAATTATTGTTGGCTGTAGTTGTATTATAACTGTTGCTAGTTTGTCTGTCATTATTGCCAGAAGTAAATGAATTGTACAGTGATGTATTGTTCAAAGTTGTTAGAAATGGGCTCACTGTTGTGTAATTGTTGTTTGCAGTTGTTGTATTGTAAATATTGCCAGTTTCTATGTAACTGTTACCAGCCGTGGTTTCACTGTACATTGTTGTGTAATTGCTACCATCTATAGTTGTATTATACACTGTACTGTCATTTTTGCTTGTTGTAGTTTGAGTGTATACTGTTGGATAACTGTCGGCAGCTATAGTTGTATTGTATGTTGTGTAATTGTCATCAGTTGTTGTTGCACTGTTGACTGTTGTATAATTGTTTCTGACTGTAGCTGCATTATGTGCTGTTGTAAGATTATTGCTTGACATATCTGTATTGTACAATGTTGTAGAATTATTGATGGCTGTAGTTGTGTTGTAATTGTTGTCTGACATAGTTGCATTGTACGCTGTTGTATAATTGTTGTTGGACACAGCTGTATTATACACTGTTGTAGAAGAAATGTTGGTTGTAGTTGTGTTGTAATTGTTGTCAGTTTCTCTGTCATTGTTGCCAGATGTAATTGAATTGTACACTGTTGTACTGTTCGGAGTTGTTAAAAATGGGCTCACTGTTGTGTAATTGTTGCTGGCTGTTGTTGTATTGTAAATATTGCCAGTTTCTATGTAACTGTTACCAGCTGTGGTTTCACTGTACACTGTTGTGTAATTTCTACCAGCTACAGTTGCATTATACACTGTACTGTCATTTTTGCTTGATGTAGTTTGAGTGTATGCTGTTGGATGACTGTCGGCAGCTATAGTTGTATTGTATGTTGTGTAAGTGTCACCAGTTGTTGTTGCGCTGTTGACTGTCGTATAATTGTTTCTGGCTGTAGTTGCATTGTATGCTGTTGTAAAATTATTGCTCAACATAGCTGTATTGTACAGTGTTGTAGAATTATTGTTGGCTGTAGTTGTATTGTAACTGTTGCCAGTTTGTCTGTCATTATTGCCAGAAGTAATTGAATTGTACAGTGACAGTGTTGTTGCGCTGTTGACTGTTGTATAATTGTTTCTGACTGTAATTGCATTATTGTCAGAAGTAACTGAATTGTACACTGTTGTACTGTTCAGAGTTGTTAGAAATGGGCTCACTGTTGTAGAATTATTGATGGCTGTAGTTGTGTTATAATTGTTGTCCGACATAGCTGAATTGTAAGTTGTTGCGTAAATGTTGCTGGCTGTAGTTGCATTGTGTGCTGTTGTATAATTATTGCTATCTGTAGTTGGTGGTATTTTGTAATTGTTACCAGCTGTGGTTGTGCCATCGACTGTTGTATAATTGTTTCTCTCTGTAGTTGCACTGTGAACTGTTGTAGAATTATTGTTGGCTGTGGCTGTGTTGTAACTGTTGCCAGGTTGTCTGTCATTGGTGCCAGATGTAAATGAATTGTACACTGTTGTATTGTTTAGAGTTGTTAGAAATGGGCTCATTGTTGTGTTATTGTTGTTTGCTGTAGTTGTATTGTATGCTGTTGTTGAATTTTTGGCACTTGTATTTCCACTGAGCACTGTTGTGTAATTGTCTGTAGTGTAATTGTTGCTGGCTGTAGTTGTATTGTAAATATTACCAGTTTCTATGTAACTGTTACCAGCTGTGGTTTCACTGTACACTGTTGTGTAATTTCTACCAGCTACAGTTGCATTATACACTGTACTGTCATTTTTGCTTGATGTAGTTTGAGTGTATGCTGTTGGATGACTGTCGGCAGCTATAGTTGTATTGTATGTTGTGTAAGTGTCACCAGTTGTTGTTGCGCTGTTGACTGTTGTATAATTGTTTCTGGCTGTAGTTGCATTGTATGCTGTTGTAAAATTATTGCTCAACATAGCTGTATTGTACAGTGTTGTAGAATTATTGTTGGCTGTAGTTGTATTGTAACTGTTGCCAGTTTGTCTGTCATTATTGCCAGAAGTAATTGAATTGTACAGTGACAGTGTTGTTGCGCTGTTGACTGTTGTATAATTGTTTCTGACTGTAATTGCATTATTGTCAGAAGTAACTGAATTGTACACTGTTGTACTGTTCAGAGTTGTTAGAAATGGGCTCACTGTTGTAGAATTATTGATGGCTGTAGTTGTGTTATAATTGTTGTCCGACATAGCTGAATTGTAAGTTGTTGCGTAAATGTTGCTGGCTGTAGTTGCATTGTGTGCTGTTGTATAATTATTGCTATCTGTAGTTGGTGGTATTTTGTAATTGTTACCAGCTGTGGTTGTGCCATCGACTGTTGTATAATTGTTTCTCTCTGTAGTTGCACTGTGAACTGTTGTAGAATTATTGTTGGCTGTGGCTGTGTTGTAACTGTTTCCAGGTTGTCTGTCATTGGTGCCAGATGTAAATGAATTGTACACTGTTGTATTGTTTAGAGTTGTTAGAAATGGGCTCATTGTTGTGTTATTGTTGTTTGCTGTAGTTGCATTGTATGCTGTTGTAAAATTATTGCTCAACATAGCTGTATTGTACAGTGTTGTAGAATTATTGTTGGCTGTAGTTGTATTGTAACTGTTGCCAGTTTGTCTGTCATTATTGCCAGAAGTAATTGAATTGTACAGTGACGTATTGCTCAAAGTTGTTAGAAATGGGCTCACTGTTGTGTTATTGTTGTTTGCTGTAGTTGTATTGTATGCTGTTGTTGAATTTTTGGCACTTGTATTTGCACTGAGCACTGTTGTGTAATTGTCTGTAGTGTAATTGTTGCTGGCTGTAGTTGTATTGTAAATATTACCAGTTTCTATGTAACTGTTACCAGCTGTGGTTTCACTGTACACTGTTGTGTAATCGCTACCAGCTACAGTTGCATTATACACTGTACTGTCATTTTTGCTTGTTGTAGTTTGAGTGTATGCTGTTGGATAACTGTCGGCAGCTATAGTTGTATTGTATGTTGTGTAATTGTCACCAGTTGTTGTTGCGCTGTTGACTGTTGTATAATTGTTTCTGACTGTAATTGCATTATTGTCAGAAGTAACTGAATTGTACACTGTTGTACTGTTTAGAGTTGTTAGAAATGGGCTCACTGTTGGGTAATTGTTGTTTGCTGTAGTTGTATTGTATGCTGTTGTTGAATTTTTGGCACTTGTATTTGCACTGTGCACTATGTAACTGTTATCAGCTGTGGTTTCACTGTACACTGTTGTGTAATTGCTACCAGCTATAGTTGCATTATACGCTGTACTGCCATTTTTGCTTGTTGTAGTTTGATTGTATGCTGTTGAATAACTATCGCCAGCTGTAGTTGTATTGTATGTTGTGTGACTGTCACCTGTTAGGGTTGCGCTGTTGACTGTTGTATAATTGTTTCTGGCCGTAGTTGCATTGTACGCTGTTGTAAAATTATTGTTGGACATAGCTGTATTGTACAATGTTGTAGAATTATTGCTGGCTGTGGTTGTGTTGTAATTGTTGTCTGACATAGCTGAATTGTAGGTTGTTGCGTAAATGTTGCTGGCTGTAGTTGCGTTGTAACTGTTGCCAGTTTCTCTGTCACTGGTGCCAGATGTAATTGAATTGTATGGTGTTCTATTGTTCAGAGATGTTAAAAATGGGCTCACTGTTGTGTAATTATTGTTTACTGTAGTTGTATTGTTTGCTTTTGTTACATTTTCTCTGTAACTGTAACCAGCTGTAGTTTCACTGTACACTGTTGTAGAATTATTTTTAGCTGTAGTTGTATTGTAATTATTACCTGATACAACTGAATTGTAGGCTGTTGTGTTAATGTTGCTGGTTTCAGTTTTATTGTAAGCAACTGCATTTGAAATGTACATTGTAGTACTGCTAACTGAACTTTCTGAACTATTATATACTGCCTTGTTTTTGCTTTCTGTGGTTACATTATACACATTGTTTAGAGTCCCTGTTGTGTCATTACTGTCAGATGCTGTTACATTGCTAACAAATGTGTGTTTGCCAGTGGGAGTAAATGCTCCAGTTGTGGTTACATTGTACACTGTTGTGCCACTGGGAGATGGTGTAACCGTTGCAAGACCTGGAGATGTTACATTGTCAGTGGGAAATGGTGTAACTGCAACTACATTGTTCTTTGTTGTATAATCTTTGGCATATGCTGTGGCTGTAGTTACATTGTATATTGTTGTAAGATCTGGAGATGTTGCTGTTGTAGTTGCTTTGTGTACAGTTTGATTAGGAGATGGTGTAGATGCATTTGTTATTTTAGAGAGTGTAGTACTCTTAAGCACTGAATCAGGCATAACAGTTGTGGTGTTGTGTACTGCTATGAAAGTGCTGGTTATGGTGTTGGTTAGTTGGGTTTCATTAGGTAAAGTATTTTGCACTGTTGTTTTATTAAACACAGTTGAAGGAACTATTTGTGAGCTATTCTGAAGAATAGGTTGTGCTAATGGGGACTTTGCACTGGCAGTTGTTTGAAAAAATGTTGTGTTTTCTTTTTTTTGCACTGTATTTTCAATTGTTGCATAAACATCTCCACTTGTATTGGTCAACGATTTGGTGGTATCAGTCAAAGATTGCATAGCTGCAGTAATGCCGTTGGCCAGAGTTGAAAGTTCTGTTGTGGTTGGAACAGCTGAAGTGTCTGAAGGGCAGCTGTCAGTCAGAAGAACAGCAAGTGTCTCACTTGCTTCACTGTGGAAAAAAAATATGATAAATAGGTTAGAAACACTTTCTTAAACAGAGCTCTTCTGTCTTAAACAAAAAATAAATAAATAAAAAATAATAAAAAATAATAGTAGATAGGAAAGTAATCTAATATTGAAGGAGAGTAATAAAAATAATTCAGCAAAACTTGTAAATGAAGAATGACAAAATAAAAAACTCATGTAAAAGTGTAAATGATGTTGAAACAAAAAATGTAGTACTTCCTATTATTATCATAAACATACAATGGTTTGGTTATGTTGTATTTGTTATGTCATGTTGAAGAAACAGAGTACATCCCCAATAACCTTGCACTTTTTTGTGTATTTACAGAAAATATGAAAAAAAAACACTCTTAAATTTCCTACTTACAGTTAATGTACATGACTATGAAGCCATGTGGGCATAATTTTCAAAGGCTGCATTTTATATAAGCCTATATTTTATACTCTTGTTACCATGCAAGTCGTGTAGGATCAGGTTGACAAACATCTGAGCTCCGCAGGTCACTGGCAACCCAGGTCAGGTTGGATTCCAACAGTCTCTGGACAGGCAAATCAGGAGCACCACACACCACTGACAAAGCACAGAGTACCATGAGTAACAGTGACAAATTATTATATCATGTAAAGCAGTTGGTAGGAAAATAACAAAATAAGCATGCAAACTAACTCAGGCGAGTAAGGGAACTTTCAGCTGTAAATAAATTGTTGCTCGCAATGATCTGTTGCAAAAGTTTTTTTAAGGAGCAAACATTGATGGGTCCAGACATCTCCAATATCACCATACAGCTGTACAACCTAGAGACCAAAAGACAACAGGGCAAAGAGGAAAAAGTTGGATTGACATTACACTCTGTCAGTGGAATTTCTTTTTTCTTTCTACCATTAGCATACGTGCAGGTAAAATGCAAAAACAAAAACCCAAAACAAAACATGATTACCTCTGGTTTGTCCCATGACATTCTATATGAGCACCCTGAGTAATGAAAGTCAAAACATGATTCACATTATAGAAGTATGATCAATAATTATAGACCTACACAAGAAATCATTATACAAGTTTACAGTAAGGTTTACCTGATATTGCTTTGTAATATTATAATTACTGCACCTGGTAAGAAAGAATTTTTAATATGTGTAAATTATTAACAGATTTTGTTAAAAGCAATCACATTTAACATCCTGAAGACCTTTAAATGACAATTCTTATTCTCTCTATTGTAAAAACAGACAGACAAACCCAGAACCATGTTCCCAGGTAGGCCTTAGTTACACAGGCCCAAAGACCAACGCCATGGCAACAACCGGTTGTCAAAATGTGTATTTCCCAAATGGTTGGTGAGTGGCTTCTTGAGGTGACTGACAGTCACTAGGACTGTCAACCGCTGGTTGGGCAATATAGATTTTTCCCTAACAACCAGAGGTTGGCAGGGGGTCTCTAAGCCTGCATGACTGAGGCAGAAAACCAGGACAGTTTAGTTTAACAGCAGAACTTTTTACTGCTCACTGTTGCTTTGTCTGCTGTTGTGACCAACATACTGATACTAACAAATGCATAGTAAATATCAACACAATCTACACTTACTGTATGTAATGTAATTGGATCAAGACTTACTGTTGCTTTGTGGGACATGTGAGGAGTGCAGCAGGACTTAGTAACTGTCAAATAGGGTTACAAAGTTACAAAGTTGCATTATATATATATATAGTAATTATATATTAATCAAGCATACTATAAGCATACAGTGTGGTACATACCAAGCTTTTTAGGTACTGAATGTTAACAGCTTCACTAGTAACATTGATTCTAAAAGCATAAAATTGGCCTGAGAAAGCGATAAAGAAAAGGGATGGTTAGCATGTGGGTGAAGTTTCTGAGACGCCATAAAAATACTTATTAACTGAGAAGTTCTCTTCTCAGATAGCTTGCTTCATAGAAGCAACGTTCTGTTTTCCAAAAGCCTAAATATTTTCTTTAAATTTGAATAACAATGGTGCATTCACTCATCACATATTGCAGCAGCAGCCTGGATTCTAAAAATGTCAATGCAATATTGTGATTATTTTTCTTACGTGTAGAATTACAGAAAGCTGTGCAATCACAGAAGCGAGGCATTTCCCCTGAGGATCAGACAAACATGGTTACAGCAGCAAAACCCTTGATAAACAGGGGTGAATATAAAAAGCATCTGTGTTTGTGATACTCACTGCTACAAGAGTCTGTCTTCAATTTAGGAGCCGGGTTGGAGTTGGGCTCTAAGAGGAAGCTGTAGATTAAACATGTATAAGTTACAGGGTGTACAGACACACATCCAGTGGACATAAAAAAAAGTGTGTTGCTCACCATGTTAGTGGGGAGGATTTATTTAACTGACATATATCGTCAAGAGAAGATGTGGAATTGCATCTCACAAAACCGCCACTAGAGGGCTCTGCATCCTTACACAGATTTCGACCTGATGTGGAGAAAATCCAAAGAGAGTATTGGATCTGTCAATGTCTGATTTTGCATTTATTTTGGTTATTTAATATACTTTTTTCAAGAGAGAGCTGAAAATATCACACACGTACACAATGCAAATTTTCTATGACAGGCACAGATATTATCAGAAATCCTATTTACTGATATACCTGTTAGGTACACCTGTTCATCTGCTTGTTAACAACAAGATCTAAACAGCCAATAGCACGGCAGAAACCCAACAAAGTAAAGCACGTAGCCATGATCAAGACAACCTGCTGGAGTTCAATCTGAGCATCAGAATGGGGAAGAAAGTTTATTTAGGCCTCTGTGATGGGGCTAGATGGCTAGTGTGAGTATTTGAGAAATGACTAATCTAATGGGATTTTCACTCACAGATCATTTCAATTTGAAAAAAAGAAAAAAAGAAAACATCCATTGAGCCAGACTATTTCAAGCTGATAAGAAGGCAAGACCAATCGCAATGTCTTGGAACAGGAGATTCACATAGTTGCTGAGTGATGTTGTATGATGGCATCATGCCAATTTGGATCAAAATCTCTGAAGAATGTTTGCAGCACCTTGTTGAATCTGTGCTACAAAGAATTAAGGCCGTTCTGAGCCAAAAAGGGCTCCGACCAAGTGCTAGGTGTACCTATCAAAGTGGACACTGAGTGTAAAAATCTAAAGCAATCTCCAACTCCAAGCTGATGTTCAGCCCATTCCATTGCATTATATCAGAAACTAGTCAGTTCAGAGTTGTTATGAGGAACTCTAATCCAATCTTCTAATCCATCTCCTGTGGTTATAACAATTCTGTTAATCTTGATAAATATCGGTAAGTAAAGTTGAACAGGTATGCCTGAATAGATATGAAAACACAGAGATGAAGATAAATGTATATTTGGTGGGTGAGTGAACAGTGTGAGTCAAAAAGTCCAGTGACGATTAGTGGATTCTGAGAGGTCTGTCAGCCTACTCCTGTTTGCTGTAATATCACTGGTTAAGTTGACTGATTACAACAGGTCTAATATTTCCATGTGTACACTAAATTCAAAAATGAATGCAGGTTGCATGTTTGTAAAAAAAAACTTAGTTAGAAACTTGGAAAAAAATAGTTATATTATTGGGTGTGATTTTTAGGATGGTTCACATGATTCCATTTAATGAGTTAAATATTTGTTTTGATATGATTAATCATCTAGCTGATGATTCACAGCTAGAAGGTCCTGGACTTTAAGCCTTGAAACTGGAGCCTTTCTGTGTGGAATTTGCATGTGCAAATAGTTTAAATGGTGATTCTAAACTGGTCGTAGGTCTGAATGTGAGTGTGAATGTCTGTCACATGGCTAACATGTGACAGACATTCACACTCCACAGTGTACCACACCTCTCAACTTGTTAGGTGGGAAGCACTCCTTTACCATAATTCACTTTTCATTAGCTAGGTCTATTGCTGTATTTTCAGCCTCAAGTATTATCAAGCATAAATTTTACTTAAGTCACACAAGTATTAACAAGAGATCATCTCTTTAACGGGGAGAGAAAATTAGAGCACATATCTCAATGTGTCACCCCTTTGATTTGATACTATTTATTGATTTTCAGTAATGAACTTATACATATTAACTTAAGTCACCACCTGGATTTACCTAAGTAAATAGTGTAAGAGCATTTATTTTAAAATTTGTATTTTTTTAAACTTTTTCTTTTTTTTTTTGCTTGGCCGTATATTTTTAACTGGTTGTTCTCTTTGGCATGATACAACTTTGTAAGAAGACACTGGGCAAAGCATCTAAGATGAGCTTTTTATAATCCATCTTCAGGACACTGCGGTTTTCAACACAACAAAGCCACATCAGCAACATTATCAGGAGCTTTGTGCAAGTACTGAATAAGTGCAATCCGATACCCTGGGTACTGTGGTCCTCTTTTCCTTTTAAATCCACACTTTTCCTTGACACCATTATGTTTTCTATCAAGAAGATAGGAAGTCATATTTTGAACTATTTTACTGCAGTTGGGAACAGGGAAGGAAGCAGCACACAAGAAAGAGCAGTTGCCAAAGTAAAACGGGAAGATGGACAAAGAAGACCGGGAAACTAATTCACAGACAAAACAGAGTGAAGCAAATGCAAGGAAACAAGTGCTCACCCACTCTCTCCATCTCTCCTATGATTCTCGCTTGCATTGGTGCTCCAGCTTGCTGCAGTGCAGCGTCTCCAGCTTGTTGAAGTTCACACACTGAGACAGCATGGTTGAGCAGCAGCACCACATTGCAGGCAGTTTGGCTGGAAACAAAAGAGTTTCATGTGAGCGCGCACGATCTGTTGCACATGTAACAGCTGTACAAAGCAGCTCCTCATATCCTTTTTACCTTACATTCCTTTTTGCACTACAGGACACTTCAACTACCTGCAAAGAGAAAAAGGAGAGTTAAAGCCATGAGCCAGGCTTACAGGAGAAATTTGATTCTGTAAAGTATATAAGGTGTTGTCGTTTTCTGTACTGACCTGAAGTTGTCTGTCACCCTGACAGAAATTCAAAGAGCCTGTTTTTCTTTTTGCTGCATCAACACTGTCATTGTGACAACCCAATGCTTTTGACACCTGAGTGATAGATGGAGAGAGGGAAGCAGACAGATAGAGATGTTTGAGGGAGGTGATGGGAGTTTGACGTATAAAGTTTAAGGAAAGTAGCACGTTTTGTTAGTTTCTGCAGTCTTAGACGTCAGGATGAGAGCTATAAAGACCACTCAGGTTTAACTGTAAAAGCACTTTGTTCTTTTATATACATATTATGAAACCATAATGTATTTCAGTCAAATTATAGTTTTTAAATATAGGAATTTAAGCCATTAGAACAATTTGACACAAAGTTTCCATGATGTATAACGAAATATCCCATGGAAACTGTTTTTTGTTTTTTGATTGATCAGATTACAAGTGCCACAGTTATGTATAGTGGCTTCAGTAGGATACAATTTGGATATTGACTCATATGTTTACTGACGCATTCTAGATATGTTAAGCACATGGTCAAACTAAGGATACTGAATCATTTATAGTAGCTTTGTGTATTGGGACTCCTCTGGCTTGAAAGGACTATTTGTCAGCTCAGCCGTGGTAAACAGTGTGTTACTTCCTGGACAAAAACGTATGGGAAAAGAAAGACACAGCTCACTGCTATTCCCGGGATGTTGTTTTGTTCCAAGTGGGACACAACTCATACTCTCCTGGGCAACAAAACTTCAGAGCTGAGACTTTTATCTCTGAGCTGTCAGTGCATCAACACAGCACTATTAGACAGCCTTGCATGAGAATTCACTGAACAACCTTTGCTTACATGCTATTTCCTTGCAATGGACCTTAAAAATATGACTAGATTTGTGTCAAAATGATCAAGCATTAAAAGTGAACCAAAGACTTAATATAGCAGGATTGATTTATGATCCATGTTGAGAATTGTAATGGTTATGTACAAATTTATTCTTCAGTAATATATATTAATAACCATAACAATAATTTAAAAGGAAAGAAATGGTCAAAGGAAGCTGGGACTATGATACCGTATAGTATAATCTCAAGACAAAGCTGGAAGTGGACAGGAAGGGTTAAAGAATCATAACTGGACATTTTATATATTTAAATCAGGTAAGGTTGTTGCTTTTATGGGTAGAAACATAGTGGACAATATCTTGATCACATAACTTTGTTGTTTGGTAATGAGTTTCTTTCTGCAACACAAAGCTGAAGGAGAGGAGAAAAATGGTACAAAGCAAAAAGGGTTATTGGGAGGAAATGACTAGTCGAAATAACTGTGAATATATCTACAGTGTCTAATAATTTGCATATCTATTACTGCTGTTTCCATTACATTTTATTTGTTTTATCATTAGCTTTACTATGCAAAGACAGCTACCAGAGACAGCTAATAATCATGGTCTTTATGTAGAAAGGTCTATCTGACATAGGCTGAGAACTGCATATCAAGTGTCAGTAAGAATATTATGTAGGAAGTGTTCATTTAAGTTAGGAATGATGGGAAAGGAGAAGAGAAGACACTGAAGAAAGCAAAAAAAAGATTAAAGAACCACATTTATAACACAGAGGCAGCAGAATTTGTAAAAGGTCAAAGTAGTAATAAAGCAACAAATATTTGGCGTAAAAAAAATCGAAATTATTTTCAGGTGATTCACAGGGTTGGAATGCGCTGCTCCCACAAACTTACATTGTGCTTACAAGACTTGTTTGTAAAGCATGTGTCAATGACCGGGTGGTAACTGAAAGAAATATGAGAAACGTAACGAGATGGACAAGGGAAATTTGTCATTCTCACCAAATTTTGGACCTCTTCTTCAGTCTTGTTGCCCTCTACACTTATGGGCATCCAATAGTAAGCACCTGCAGAAAGCAATACATCTGTGAGGCCATGCAAATGCAAAAAGGAAATCGGAAAGGACAAGAAGTGAATATTTGCTTACTGTTATTGGAACAGAGTTGACGGACATCACAATGAACTAATCTGGTGGATCCTGAAAGAAAATGTCAACTTTACAAATTGTTTCTTCTCATTACTAACACAAACTGTAAACAGAATCTCCAGTTAAATAAAATGTCGAGTGACTGCATGTTAGCAAAGGCTAACCTGATGTGAATAATCCTCCAGGTGTGCTTTGGCTGGCTGCCGGAGTTGTGACTGAAGGTATGTGGGTGCTTGTTGAGATCTGAATAGCTGAACTGGTGTTCATGGGCAGGATTGAGTTCAGAGGCGAAGCTGTAGTGTCTGTGCGGAGAATGTGATTAGTAGTGACAGGCAAAACTGGTGCTGGGGCTGAAAGACTATTTGTTGAGAATTTGATGGAGGAAACTGAAATACAACAAATATTCAGGTGCCAACTTTTAATTTTTGTCCAGTAGAATACCCTCCATTCCATTATTTGGTCCCATTATCTAGTTGTTTGTGGCGGTTTAGCTTTTTGGGTGTTTTTAGACAGTATCTGTCATTTTTTTTAGGTTTTCTTGATAGCTTTGATACAGTTTTCATATCAGGAATGCATTTTCCCACCCACATTTGCACATGTTGATGCATTTGCTATCTAAATGTTACACCTCTGTAAACAGAACTACAGATCTCTGACTTACCTGGATACTCTCCATCATTGCATTAGCATTTGCAATGAAATCAAAGCAAACTTCTTTCTTTCTAATATGTAAGAAAGAGTAAGGCCGGTCACACGCTGTCAGTAGTAGTAGTGAAATTATGCGTCAACTGAGAGCAAATCTAAACACATGTTCTCAGTCTTGCATCAAGACAAGTGCATGTCATGGAACTGCTAATTACACACAAGCACATACTGTAATTATATGTGTGACTTCACTGTAGCAAAGAGTAGTTGGTGCTGCGTTCTATGTTTTATATATTTTACTGGAGTGGTTTGTGAAGAAGGATAGCAGCAAAAGTGAAAGGAAAGGTTTACAAGACAGTAGTGAGACCTCCTATGTTGTAGGGTTTGGAGACAGTGGTATAGCCGGAAAAACAGGAGACAGAGCTGGAGGTGGAGGCTGATGATTGGTTATGGCGACCCCTAAATAGAACAGCCGAATATAGAATAAGAAGATGAAGATAGTTTCGTGTGTCTGATATGACTTTTTTCAGTTTTAGCAGTCATACTGAGTAAACTGTGGAGTAAATCCTTCACATTTCTTTTTTGTCTCTGAATTCCAACATTTTTGTAGTTCTGGTATTCTTACCAAAGACAGCAAGGTTTTGGTAAAAGTTTAAAAGCTTTAGGTGTCTTAAAGACTTCACATGTTTTGATATATGCAAAAAAGTTTCAAGAATTGTTTTGGTGTCTTTTGCACATATGGGTCTGTGTTGGGAGAACTGTTTCCAGAAGTACATTAAGAGTTGAGAGAATGATGTTATTAGTGTGAGAACGGCATGAAAGTGATGACTCCAAAGAAGAACCTGCTTTTGATTTTCCCTCCCCTCTAAAGAACTATCACATGATGGTAAACTACCACATGCACTAATCTCTTGATTAGAGCAGGCGAGGAATTACAAGTCCCTCATCATCAGTGGCATATCAGTGGAGAGAGTGGACAGTTTCTGATACCTGAGTGTCTACATCACTCAGCACCTGTCATGGTCCTGCCACACGTTAAGAAAGACTGCCAGCTTCTCTTCTTCTTCAGAGGACTCAGGGACTTCCATCTGCCACTGAGGGTGCTCAAGAACTTTTACTCTTGCACCATCGAGGGCGTCCTGACGGGAAACATCTGCACCTGCTTTGGGAACAGCACCAAGCAGGAGATACGAGAGCTGCGAAGAGTGGTGCGCTCAGCCAAATGCATCATTCGATCAGAGCTTCCTGACCTGCTGTCCATCTACACCAAGCGGTGCAAGACCAAAGCCAGGAAGATTATGATGGAGCTCTCCCATCGCTTCTGCTCCCTTAAGGCCAAAAAAGAGAGAATGAGGAGGAGCTTCTTCCCCCAGGCTATTCTGGGACCTGAACCAGGCCTAGGACTAGACTCTCTCACACATATCACATCACCACACGCACTCTGGTTTTTCTTCTTGCACACTTCCTATAATTTATAACTTATAATTTCTTTTGACTAATAATCTCTTACGTAAACTGTTTTTTTCTCACATGTTTACTGTAAATTTCTAAGTTAAAGCTGTAAATTTTGTAGTAACCTGTAAATTTGTATATCTTACTGTAAACCTACTGTCATTTAATGGTCGGGCACTGCACAGCTACAAGCATTCCACCTCGTCATACTGTGTATGGTTGTGTGTGTGACAAATTGAATTTGATGACCCATCTGACTTCATTCCACCAATAATGCTTTTCTAGAATTTCAAAGACAGATTGGTGCTGCAGCAGCTATCGTTCAGCCTTCTCTGAAGGGTAGCTGGCCTCTTCCTTAGAGATAGAGATAGGGTGAGGAGTTCAGCCATCCATGAGGGGCTCAGAATATAGCTGCATTCTCCACATTGAAAGTACCCAGTTGTGGTGGTTCAGGCCTCTGACAATGATGCTGCATGGGTGAGGTGTTCTGAGCTTGTTCCACCGGGAGGACACCCCGGGGCAGACCCGGTGGAACATGCTGGGGGAGGTGGCTGGGGAGAGGGAGGTCTGGGTGCCTGATGTGATCACTCTCAGATTCTGCTCTGACATCCAGATAGTGAGGAATCTAGTGTAATAAATCTGGTGCACTCAGCCTTTTATTAACTGATGTGGCTAGTGCAGGGTCGGCACCAGAGAATATAAATTGGATGGCCAACCAAGTTTGACAGTTGGTTCTTGAGCCAAATTCAAATCACACGATGACAAATCAGATGACAGAGATGAGAGACATTAACTCTAGGTGCAGAAGACTGCCAATGACCTCACTACACATTTGGCCAGTTGACTGTGAGCTCACAACATCCTTAACATATTTCCATTTGTTTTCCAAGGGGTCATGCTTTAAAAGTAGCTGCACAAGCTATGAACTCTTTTTTAGTTTCAAAGAGACATGAGGGGTGCTTCCCATAGTCTGATCTGCATAGGCCCATCCACTCAGTGAGTGGCCTCCTCTCTGATGCCGGTTACAATGATTGCTGCAGAAGCACTACACTACTGGACTGCAAAAACTTAGCAGTTATATGGCTGATTATGTGGGTTTTTCCCAAATTGTATGACTTAATGTAACTTGTAGTTAAAGTATATTAGTAGAATTCAGCTGAGGGAGCACAGTAACTTGATTGGATAGCCCTGGACCTCCAAGGCCCGCCCACAGTGTCAAGTAGTAGTAGCAGTAGTAATAATGCTACAATGTGATGTGGGGCATTTTTTCTTGACAAACATTTGGCCCCTACCAACTGAATGTTGTTCAAATGCCACAGCCTACTTGAGTATAATGACTGACCAGGTCTATCTCTTTGTATTCATCCTATTAGGACCACAGCTCAAATGATCTCAAACTGTTTTGTTTTTTTTAAACATGACAGTGAGTTCACTGTACTCAAATGGCTTCTGTGGTTACTATTTCTCAAACCAGTAGAGCGCCTTGATTTGCTGATTGATTCTTATCATAGATGTGCCGCCAACAAATACACAGCAATTGTTATGCTATCATGTCAATATGGACTAAAATCTCTGAGGAATGTTTTCAGCACCTTGCTGAAAGTATGACACAAAGAGTTCAGGCAGTTCTGAAGGCAAATACACTAGCAAGGTGAACCTAATAATGTGGCTGGTGGGTGTATGTAGTAGTATAATAATTTGACCATATCTAACAGCAAATGATTAGCCCAGAAATCAAATTTCAGCCATCTTCTATGATTTCATGTTATTATGACAAACCTGTAATTTATACAAAAGACAGAAATCTTAACTCAAAATCCCACAAAATATCCTTTGATTTCTGTTGTTTTTTCTGATTTGCCTCCAATGTAACAAGACAAACTCACAAATCATTATTACTAGCTAAAATAATGGACAAAAATGAAATATCTTTATACAGATAGTGAAAAAAATATGCAAAGTAGTCATCAACAAGAAGTTTCTGTGGGTTGTTATTAGAGCATATTTTAGTACGTGTCTCAGGGTGATGCTTACCAGATGAAGGCAGCAGGGACCGGCCAGCTCCCAGTGTAGTTGCTGTAAATGTGAAGGAATTCTTTACATTTTTCTCTTTTGCATTGTAAAAGCAAGGTAGATTTCCTCTAGTCTCTTTCTTTGTTGTTTCTGCGCTATTGTGATACAGTTTTTGTTAAGGTACTCCTATCTCTTACACTGCAATAGCATTTCTGAAAAGCATATTTACACAAAAATAGGCCATCTGGTTATGTAAAAATAAAATAATATAATATTTTTTATGTTTTTAGGTGAGAATCCACATTTACACAGTCTTAAATGAACAATAGAAATATCCTCTAATGGACAAACACATATTTAGTCTTTTATATTCATACATTTAGAGAAATAAACACAGCATGCATACTGGTGTCTAAGTCACACTAGTCGCATGGATACACACCATTAGTAATGCTTCTGTAAGCATGAGCCCCACGTTTCAACCGTTTGTGGTCTACAAGACATAAAAACATGCAACACTCAACATTCAACATGCTTGGAGAACATGCACTGCAGTGGTATGGAAACAAGTGACAGGCATAAAGATAACAAAGACAAGTTTTGCATGCAATGTTATTGTTTTAAGCAAATGATATTGGAGAGCCATTCCTGTAGTTTTTGTTTTTGTTGAAAGTTAATTGTCTAAATGTTTGCTCTGCTTTTTTATGATTAAAAATTACTTTGAAAATGTAAAACAATGGAAAAGAAACCTTCCAATTTTCAATAATCACTTTTAGTTTTTGTATTTTTCTCAACTCTTTAAGGAAGACTTGAAAATTAATTTCTGGTGTAAAATCTCTCGTGTGACACCATTTTTCTAAATGAAAAAACTGAAAGCAAAGCTGTAACAACTTCTCTAATGAGGCAGGATCAGATAAATGCTTAATAACATGCTGTTTGGCTAACATTAAGGTCGTTTCTGTGACAGAAAAGACAGCCCTGCATTTTACTATGAACGCAGCCACTGTTAGTTTGGCAGTCCATTCATGATTAATATTAATACATCTACTCTAGAACAGTTGCGATCCGTGACAGGTTATTCTTTCATATCTGGCTCACCACACATAAGGCTGGGGTCTATTTGCCTTGCACTGGGACTGGTCACTCCCCAGTATTTGGCATTCCAGCCAATCACAGTGCCGTCCTCGCAGGGCCCATGAGCACCCAAGTCTGCCCACATGCGGAACAAGTACAGCTCCACATTTCCGAGATTAGGTCCTGGGGGTGGATCTCTGGGACGACAGCCCATCCATAGAGAGCCGTAGGAGGGGATGGCCTGAGCGATGACAGTCCTCTCTGCTATAATGTCCCCATCAACCTGGAACAATTAAAAAAGTTAGATGTTTCTATGTCTGTCTTTATTGTTTTTCCTCTTCTAGTTTTTGCTCACATTTGAAGGCAGGCAAACTAAAAAAAAAAAAAAAGACTAGATCAAATTTAGTCACATAACCATAACTAGACCGATTTTATCGATCTTTTTTCATTTATCCAATTCAGGGTCATGGGGGGGGGGGGGGGGGGGGGGCGTTGCCTATCCCAGCTGTCACTGGGCGAGAGGCAGAGTACACCCTGTAGAGGTTGCCAAAGTGTTGCCAGGCTAACAGAGAGACAGACAACCATTCATGCTCACATTCATGCCTATGGTCAATTTACTATCCTCATTAACCTAACCACATGCATATTCTGATGGACTACAAGTCTATCCATTCAAGAGACCTAAAGATCCTAAAGATGAAACTGAAGCACACTGAGGACTTCCACACTAGTGGCCAGCAAGCCACACAGTAGGTAAAATGTAAGGCAAAGCAGCACTGAGTTGCACTTTAAACTTAGACCAAGTAGATTGTCCACTAATATACATGGCTGGCTTGCCAAGTCAAGTCTTTATTTGGAAAAGAAATGCTATCAGAACTAGAAATGATGGCCAAAATGTAAATTTATAAGATCAAGTTGTAATAAAGTAATGTTATCCTTTAAATTGCTCTGACAAAGTTTAAAAAGAATTTTATATTTCACAGGCTTAACCTGCTATTTATGGTTTTATAAAACTATCACAGTGTATCTACAAAACAAAAGTACTGAGACAGCAAGGGATTGCAGTCATTAGCATTACCTGGCCTGCCTAAAATAACCAAGCTAATACATATTTCCCTTAGCAGTTCTTTGGAAACTATTTTCAGACAACTGTGAGGGCTAAACATAGACTCAGCAACTCAACTTCTTGCAAAACTGTAACTGTGTTTGTCTAAACAGTACCTGCCATTTTTGTTTTGTATTTTATTTCAAATTCCACTCATTATGTGCAGTGTCTTTGCAAGTTTCAGTTATGTAACAGTTTTTCTCTTTTTTTACAAACACTGTTTGTTTTGGGTTTGTGCTAACATGGGAAAATTGTTGTTTTGACTTTTGTGCTGCTTCTTATTGTAACTACTAAATAAATTACACACATATACATACAAATACATCAATTTGTAATAATATTGGGTGTTTTTACAATCTTGCATTGTTACTTTTTATGCAAGTAAAATATCTGAATGCTTTGTCAAACACTTTTCAGTGTTACCTTCAGACTAAAAGTGTTGCCCTTTATATCCCTCCTTAGACACACTCTGTGCCAATGCGTTGGGGACAGCTGGAGAGGAAATCGGTGTCGCACTCCTAGTAGCCATCCATATAGTGCTCTTTCATCTCCCTCCAGGCCTAACTCGGGCCTAGGTGCGAAGGCTGAGCGGTAAGAGAAGGCCACCCAAGCACCAGGGAGGACCACACGAATGTCCACACATATGGTCATCTCATAAAGGAGGGGCACAGCTGTCCTGTCCTGCAGGGTCCAGTGGTCTTTGCAACCATTTAATACTGCTTTAGTGTCTCCCAGGAAATTGCCAAGTGCTGCAAATGGGTAAAAGAAATCCAGACAAAAAGTTTTAATTGCACTTCGACACAGTGGAGACAGATAAAATCTCAGTGGTGGCTTAGAGCCAAATAAAATAGCACACTTAATTTGAAGTTAAGTCAGCAATATGTTGTCAATGGAGCTTGCAAAGAAAAGCGTCTGGACTTCTTTAAGTTACTTGAAGACGTTTCACCTCTCATCCGAGAAGCTTCTTCAGTTCTAAGGTCAAATGGTGGAGAGTCCCAGATATAAACCTAGTGGGAGTAACCCCCCACAGAGGGACAACCCCCCACAGGGGGTCCTTTTGTCCCTCTGTGGGGGGTTACTCCCACTAGGTTTATATCTGGGACTCTCCACCATTTGACCTTAGAACTGAAGAAGCTTCTCGGATGAGAGGTGAAACGTCTTCAAGTAACTTAAAGAAGTCCAGACGCTTTTCTTTGCAAGCTCCTTTGACTACGATGACCTGGATGACTGAGAACCTTCACAGACATATCAGCAATATGTTATGGTGTAAAATATTCCATTAAATAAAACTCAGTATTTCCTTCTTTTTTTTGTCTTTATGTGAGTAAGTCATTACCTGTAGGAGCAGCTCCCAGCAACACAAGCAAGATGGTGAGAAGAAAATAAGGTTTCCATCTCCACCTCCCCTCTAAGCAAAGGTCAAACATCCTCCTGGAAATATGAGGCAACACACTCCGCAGTCAGTTATTCATCCGTTTCTCTCTTTTCATTTTGTTTTGCAAATTTCTACATGTCAATCATGTTATTCAAAGTAAATTTTCAAACTTTTTTTAAACAAGAACAACTTGCGTGCCAGCTTCCTCTTACTGTACTTATGTAATACACCTCGTCTGTGTCTCTCTAAATGTAGATTCGTGTCAGTTTTTGTTTCAGTTGTGGGATTGCATTCAACTTCTCCTTTCCTCTCCTCGTCAACTGACACGATCTTGTATTATATGTGCCTTTGTGTGCACTGAAAGGTTGACAATGGGGCAAGGGTGGACACATAGAGATTGGGTTACACCTTACTACATTCATGCCTTTAAAAGAACCCAGTAGGTTATATTTGTGTGAGTCATTTTGTGGCTAAATTTCAGTTCATGCTTGTAAAATTTAGAAAGAGCACAATATAATATATATATATTCCGAGAGACACCCGGAATGGCTAACTGAAGGCCGGACGGTCCTGATCCCCAAGGACCCCAAGAAGGGACCGGTCCCCTCCAACTACCGACCAATAACCTGCCTCAGTACTACATGGAAGCTCCTGTCAGGCATCATATCGGCTAAGATGAACAGGCACATGGGTCAATACATGAGCGGGACACAGAAAGGAATTGGCAAGAATACCAGAGGCGCAAAACACCAGCTACTGGTAGACAGAACAATCAGCCGAGACTGCAAGACCAGACTGACCAACCTGTGCACTGCCTGGATTGATTACAAGAAGGCCTATGACTCAATGCCCCACAGCTGGATACTGGAATGCCTAGAATTGTACAAGATCAATGGGACCCTAAGAGCCTTCATCAGGAACTCAATGGGGATGTGGCGTACAACACTAGAGGCCAACTCCAAGCCCATAGCACAAGTCACCATCAAGTGCGGGATCTACCAAGGAGATGCTCTGTCCCCACTGCTGTTCTGCATAGGCCTGAACCCCCTCAGTGAGATCATTAACAAGACTGGCTACGGATACCGACTACAGAACGGAGCAGTTGTCAGCCACCTCCTGTACATGGATGACATCAAGCTGTATGCCAAGAGTGAACGAGACATCGATTCACTGATCCACACTACCAGGCTATACAGCAATGACATTGGAATGTCGTTCGGACTGGAGAAGTGTAGTCGGATGGTAACAAAGAGAGGGAAGGTAGTCAGAACTGAGGGGATTGAACTACCAGAAGGCAACATTGCAGACATAGAGGACAGTTACAAGTACTTGGGGATCCCACAGGCGAATGGGAACCATGAAGAGGCCGCTAGAAAAGCTGCAACCACCAAGTACCTGCAGAGGGTCAGGCAAGTCCTGAGGAGTCAGCTGAATGGTAAGAACAAGATCCGGGCCATCAACACGTACGCCCTGCCCGTGATCAGGTACCCTGCTGGGGTAATAGGCTGGCCAAAGGAGGAGATAGAAGCCACTGACATAAAGACAAGAAAGCTCCTTACCATGCATGGAGGGTTTCACCCCAAATCCAGCACCCTGAGGCTGTACGCTAAGCGGAAGGAAGGGGGCCGGGGACTGGTGAGTGTCAGCACCACAGTCCAGGATGAGACAACGAACATCCAAGAATACATTAGGAAGATGGCCCCAACTGACCGAGTGCTCAGTGAATACCTCAGGCAGCAGAAACCCAAGAAAGAGGAGGGAGACGAGGAACCATCATGGAAGGACAGGCCCCTGCACGGTATGTACCACCGGCAGATAGAGGAGGTGGCTGATATCCAGAAATCCTACCAGTGGCTGGACAAAGCTGGACTGAAAGACAGCACAGAGGCACTAATCATGGCAGCACAAGAACAAGCTCTGAGCACAAGATCCATAGAGGCTGGGGTCTATCACACCAGGCAAGACCCCAGGTGCAGGCTGTGTAAAGATGCCCCAGAGACAATCCAGCACATAACAGCAGGGTGCAAGATGCTAGCAGGCAAGGCATACATGGAACGCCATAACCAAGTGGCCGGCATAGTGTACAGGAACATCTGTGCCGAGTATAACCTGGAAGTCCCGAGGTCAAAATGGGAGATGCCCCCAAGGGTGGTGGAGAATGACCGAGCTAAGATCCTGTGGGACTTCCAGATACAGACGGACAAAATGGTGGTGGCTAACCAACCGGACATAGTGGTGGTAGACAAACAGAAGAAGATGGCCGTAGTGATCGATGTAGCGGTTCCGAATGACAGCAATATCAGGAAGAAGGAACACGAGAAGCTGGAGAAATACCAAGGGCTCAGAGAAGAGCTCGAGAGGATGTGGAGGGTGAAGGTAACGGTGGTCCCCGTGGTAATCGGAGCACTAGGTGCGGTGACTCCCAAGCTAGGCGAGTGGCTCCAGCAGATCCCGGGAATAACATCGGAGATCTCTGTCCAGAAGAGCGCAGTCCCGGGAACAGCTAAGATACTGCGCAGGACCCTCAAGCTCCCAGGCCTCTGGTAGAGGACCCGAGCTTGAAGGATAAACCGCCCGCAGGGGCGTGCTGGGTGTTTTTTATATATATATATATATATATATATATATATATATATATATATATATATATATATATATATATATAGACAGAAAACAATAACTAAAAGAATGTTAAATCAATTTTTTTACTATCACCCCTAAACTTCATTGACTCAACATTGGATTCTGACATTAATTCTTGGTCATTTTTACACCTCGGTTAATATTAAAACAATACTGAGATGATGATCAACTAAAGATCAAAAGGACATGAAGTGGAATTTCAAATGATGTTAAAAAAATTACTTAAAATACTTTAGCATAATATAATTTATTTATCTAATGTTATGGTAAATAATGTAATGATGTTGATTAAAACATTTTGACTGTTGCATTAAACACTGGGTTTTAACATATAAATGACAACAGACAACTTGACATCATTAAAAAAAAAGATTTAATTTATTGAATCACATTAGTTTAAAATACTTTTCGGTGAATTCACTCGTGCAGTGAATGATGTCCTGCCCCAGTCTGGACTGTAATTGTGAACTGCCTGTAGATAAAGGAGAACTTTCAGACTGTCACTTCCTCCATTTGTTGAGTCGCCCAATCTACACCAGAAAACAAAACCAAAAACTGAATAAAGCAAATGAAAAAAATAAGGAATGAGCATACTTTCTTCAGATTTGATGTTTTCTACTCAAGATGTCGCTATCTTTCTCTAATTCATCTTAGCTAACATAATTTGATCATCTAAGTAATCAGTTACATTAGCAAGCTAATTTCAACTGATGACCTTTTTGACAGTCAAACATCTAGAATATGTATCACTGTGAGTGTTCAGCAATATTTTTATATAAATATAACTGGTTAAGAACAGATTTGGTAAAATTGAAATATTAGAAAATAAGTGAATGCTTACCTGATGTATTCTCTGTGGTTCAGTGATATCGAACCATAAATCCATGATTTTTAAAAATCATATCCCGGTCTACTATAAATCAGTGACTACTGAACAAATGGGGTGGACCACTGTAAAAGAGGGGTGCGATGGAATTGTCCAAGTAATAATAGCTTTAATTTCCCACTCAACTATAAATCAGTGGCCTTTCAATATAATTTCCTAGTGAACTATAAATCCACCTTTATTAAGTGGGTTAGTATTTTTGCATTGATTCAACATTTATTTAGCATTGAGATTTCAATCTTGACCATAATGATGATTCAGATGAAGAATCAAAATTAATTCAATCTAATCTTGCTATCAGGGATGTAGTACACAAAAAACGGACAAACTGCAAAATGATCTAATATTAGTGATGTGTGTCTCCTCACATAAAAAATAGGCATATTCTTTGTATTCATAATAAAGAAAAAAAGAATCATTTTTGAATCTTTAATAAAATGCAAAATAGAAGTATTTTCCTCCAAACATAATATAAAATCAAATCATTCTGAGGTACATGCAGTGTAGACTAGACAAGAGAACATTTAAGTGAAGAATAACTGATAGAAAATGACTGAGCAAATTTGCAAAACAAACTATCATCTCACATAATTCTGCTTTTTCAAGTCACGCAGGTTTTATTCTCAAATCTTTCCAACGCCTGTAGTTTTTAAATGTGCCATCTGCCTCATCAGCACTTAATGCTCAATGATAATTGCTCAGTATGCTCAAAAAGTACAAATCTTTACCTGTACATGAAAAGCTTTATGTAGTAATCGAGAATTTAAGTAATACAACTGCATCCCAGCCTTTCAGAGATACAAAAGAAGGGTTTACATTCATTACCGGCCATTATTAATTCATTAATTCATTTATTATATACATTTTTTATTTTTGTATTTTTTTGTTTCACACATGGTACAGCAGGAATTCATTTCCTATACACAACCTCCCTTTCAATTAAAGTAACACTGTTTCCGAGCATGAAACAGAGTTACTTTAATTGAAAATGTTAATTACTTGACAATTACTTGATCTACTTGACAGTAGATTTATTTGAGTGGAATAACAAATAACATTGGAAAACCTGCCCCATCATTTATCCAAAGTCAGGTAGCGATGTCGTTGTTACCCATTATTTATCTGAAAATATACACTGTCATCATTTCTTTTAGGCTGTTTCATCCAGTCACCTAACTATTACTACAAATTACTGCCTAATGATTGCTAAAGCAAAGGGAGACATATTTTCTTTGTTGGTGACGAGACACTTTTCTTTTCCTTCTTTAGACAATAGTAAATATTGTTAGTGATTTTGCACTTTCTTTTAGTGTAGCCACTCTTTTTATTATTGCAACCGTCATAACAAATGTTCTTTTACATTAACAGTTATTATCTTCCTTAAAACTAACCCAAACTTTTGTGCTTGATGTGCATTTTGAAAACCCATTGACGTTATGGGCATGTTAGATAAAAAACAACTAAATGGATCTTGTTGTTGTTTTAAATTGTTGATATATATTAGACAAAAGCAACTATGAGTGAGTTATTCCTTTAAAATTTCATACTCGGCCTCAGTGACTAAAGACAAGCAGCTACATGTTTCCAGTAAAACTTCTGTAATCAATTCACAAAAGTCATTACGCTTTACTGTGTTTCATTATAACACAGAATCTGATAAAATAAAAGTTAATCTACAGGGTTTGCTGCATGAAATATGCAGAATGTCAACTGGAGTGTCTGAATAAATTATACATGTAGATGGAGCACAAATAAAATCATCATCACTTTTTTTGTTCTGAAGAATGGCAACAGCACTATTCCTTGCTTAACCCCTGCTTTTTCCCACATTCTGGCTTTCCTTGAAATCGAAACATGACACATTCTTCTCGTCTTTCATTTAAGAATTTACAGCGCTGTTTTTCATATTGTGTGCATCCTTCACAAGCGTTACACAGGGTATTTTACATTATATTTTAGATTCATTAAATACGTTTTTTGAACTTTAAATGGCTTACCTGATGCTTCTCAAAAGCATCTGTAGAGTCTTTTTATGCTTGTGCGCAATTATATATGTATCCTAGGGTCCTATGGAGACTTGTCCTCTTCATTCTGCTCTGCGCATGTCTCTTCCTTATCCCCATAGTCTCATTCATCCATCTTTCATAAGTCCAAAAATTGCCACAGTTACCGTCTATTTCACAACTTGTTGTTTCTCTTTCCTTTCTGTCCTCAGTTTCTCTTTGCTGTTCCAGTAGCAACCTGTTTCTTACACAGGAGCATCATCTCTGGCATCAGATGGCATAGTTTGCAGGTGTGTTTGTGTTTCAGTATGTGCGTGTGCTAAGGTGCATTCAGGAAATCAGAAATTCTGAAATGCAAGGTTTGCCTCTGGGACGTAATAGACACAATTTTGACACACCCCCACAGAGGAGGGGGAGGGAAGTTCTATCTATCTTTCTGTCTATTTCTTTGTCTCTGCGTGACTCTTGGGTAACAGCTGGGAATACAGGATATGGGGTCAGACAGTTCCTGCAAAGAGTATTATCCTTTATCTGGTATGTGTGTGTTTCTGTGTTTGTGTGCATGCATACATGTTTCTATTTGCCAATGCAAGTGTGTGAGGTGAGCAAAAAATTGAAACAGTCAAAAATTGTATGCTGGGCAGGTTGGCAAACCGGTCAAACATCTCTCTCTCTCTCTCTCTCTCTCTCTCTCTCTCTCTCTCACACACACACACACACACACACACACACACAATGATGGCAGGGCTTTGAATTTGAGCACTGGCATCTGGCGTCAGCCGTAAAATGAATCCAAACAAGACAAGAGCAGCCTCGGGGCGACACCGTTCTTCAAATCTCAGTGTGTTCTTTCCTGGTCTGCAGTGTGAGGAGGAACCTGCTGTAACACAGCTACCCGTTGACCACAGGAGGGCAATGAAGATATCCACAACTTTATTTTCCACAGTGGATCAAGTGTCAGCTTTTGTTCATTTTTACTGACCGGTAACGAAACAGTATCGGATCAGTGAAGCAGAGCATAACTGCAAAGTGCTGCTGCTCGTCTTCAGTGACGCGGCATTTTTAGGCGAGCTACTTGCAAACGTGAGTGTGAGCACAGACTTCAGGCTTGAGTAAATCTGAATTCCACCAGCAAGCTCTTCTGTTTTCATCTTCTGCTACACTTAATCAATTCCATTTCTTTACCTCTTCAAAGACAACACATGCTCATACCTGGAAGATCACCTGAGCTGCTCAATAATGAGCACGCTTCTGGGCAATGTTTTAGCAAATTTTCAAACTCCAACTCCGCTGCTTTTCTAGGTAGTTGCTGTAATTTGTATTCAGCCAAGGTAATCAATGTTATATCATGGTAAAAATGTACCTTTTATTGTTGGATGCAAACAACCATAAAATAAAACTGTTTGAGAATGAATTTGATGATTAAAAAGAAGGATGCAAGCCAGCAGAAGATAATTCATCATAAAAACTATTTGGGATTTTTGCCTTAACAATTTCATTGTAAATATACTGAACAAACTATTAGAAGCTCCTGACTGCAATAGAGGCATGGATGCACAGAGAAGTCACAAGATGACTTTAATACTGAAGAAAACAAGAACGTTTAATTATTCTCTAGTAATATCAGTGTCTAAGCTGATTTTTTTGTCTTTATTCCGTGTTAATGAAAGTATTTGGAAGTGTAAGTCATATGGAAAGATGCAAATATGTGTTTTGTGTCTGTGTCATGGAATTTGACTGGTCTTGTATACAAGCTTGCGCACCAGTCGAACATAAACTTTGCATCATGTTTCTCTCCCACGCTCCGGAGAAACTTTGCATGTTGTTCTGCTGAATGTTAGCAGCCCGTTCCTGTAATTTTGCAATCTTAGTGCAAAATTCAATTGTAGTGTCAGCACCATCTGATCTGAATTTGATGTGACATTACACGTTTCACCTTCCACCCACAACATAGCAACTCCACCTTTATGCAAGTGATGAATATCATTGATCATGTGAGGCATCAGAGAGTTCAGTCAACGTCCAAAAACAACATATTTATGCTAAAAATGTTCATAATACTAAGTCAAAAGTCATCTCCTGCCTTGAGGTTAAATTACCTACATCATTCTCTATGTTGGAGGATATATAATGATAATATCATATTCCCGTGTTTGTCTCCAGTAGCAGGCTACAGTCAGCAGTGAGACACACCCATGCTTTGGTCATGAAGCAGAAATATCAAATTGACTTAATTAACTTATATTCTTGAATTGAATTGAGTCCTTATCCTTGCTTCTAGGTTAGTACTTTTTGATTTTACAGGTATTGTTGCAGAGTCAAACTATGCTGATAGCTCCAGCTGGCAAGCTTTTTGTGTGAGAGTCAATAAACGTATGCAAGTTCAGTAAATATGATAGATGCAAACTTCATTTAATCCACATGTTTGACTCTGATCTTTGGCTGTAAAGTTTTGTAATTCTGTCTTGCAAAGTTGCAGCCCTATCATTTTAACTAATCTGCCAACTTTGTGATGGAAGCCCCTACAGTTTGTGTCTCCAGGCCCATTTTGCACACTCACACATACCCTCACAAGGTGAAGACAATACCAGCCAGTCTACTGCAACAGGCACTGAAGGCACGGAAGATGTTTTATGGCTGATAGCTCGACAACAAAGCTTTGCCCGGAGGCTGGAAGATAAAATTAGAGCAGGGTATACGGTGTCTGAACTGTTCGAGTCTTAGTGAAAGAGTGTGGTGGAAAATCAAATAAACAATGTTAGAAACCTAGTTAACTACAGGACTAATGAATGCTGAAGTTTAATCCTCAGCTCCGCTGTTTTAACAGTGAATTTAACAGCATCACAGGACGGCTCTGTCCAGCATTTTGGTGTGACTGAAAAACCTGAAGTCTTTTAACTGATGTCTCAATAATTTTATATTATAAAACATTTACAGACACCTTGCACTGCTGATTTACTCTACATAGGTGCTACCTGCAGCCCATTATTTTATACCTAACACAAAACTCCACAGCTCCTACACTGGCCTACTTTACTTGTGAAACTAAGCAGCAACAGCAGCAGTAAACTGCATTTGGACTGACAGCACAAGTGAGCGTAGGAGGTGTTGGCGACCTAATAGAGCCCAGTGTGTTTCTACCCTGAGGGCTCAGTCTTAAAGTTAAATCAACATGCTGTGAGTTTTGTTTTATTTCAGCAGCTTTTAAACACTATACAGTTTATTATTTTTTATTTCAGTATTAGGGCGGCATCAAAGACACACCGTTTTCTAAGAAAAAGCAGTTCACATTTTTCTGGTATTTCAACCGAGCAAGCAGCACATCAGCACGCTTTCAGCATTGATTATTTTTAGAAGGAACACCATCCAGCTCTGTGTGTAAGTGGGACGTTTTACAAAAGATGACGCCGGCATCACAGCTAATGATCCCTCCAGCTTGCGCTCTTGCGAAGGCCAATTGGCAGTGTTCACAGGTGGGAAGCTGGGTTTCGTTGTCTTACTGATGGCTGTGGCACCTGCACAGAGCCTTAACAATACTTTCATTCAAGCAATTATCAGAGAGGATCACGCTTTAACAATAGCAGGTACTCCTACACCCAGAAGTTCAGCTACATCTGTGACTTAAGGAGTAAAACACAAAGAGTCCGTTTCCCTTCAGGAAGGCGGGTTAACAGGATAGAATAATGCTTTGATCCAAACTTGTCAGAAAACACCAGATGAGCATTAGTTTAGGTGCTGACTAAATTCTTCATCCCCAAGGGATCGAGCACATGAAGTAAGTAAAGTTTGTTTCGAGGATTTATTCAGTTCTATTTTATTTAATTTATTCAGCAACAACAGCCACCTCAAGGGGCTTTATATAGTATGGTAACGACGGTACAATAGAGCAAGATTACAGGAAGCTTGAGGATTTTGTCTGTGCACATTTGATAGCTGGCTGACTAATGCTTTCTGACATTTTCTGACAATAGATGCTTCTTGATGACTACTTAATGTCATTGCCGGTGTCTCAATTGCATAATTGTAATAAAAAGAGAGCAAAATGATTGGTATTGGATTTGACCTTTCAAGATATACACTTTTACACTCTGAGCCGCCACTTGATGACAGCTTTACAAAAAAAAAGTCAGTATTATGAACTTTTATCTATTCATTTGTCATCAGTTTCAAAGCCCTATTAAAATTCCTTTTGCCCAAATGTAAAATTTTTGACCCATTTACTGTAGACCTATTATGCTTTGTCTTTTAATAAACAATATATGCATACTACACATACTACTAATATACATTCATGTGAAAAGAAAAGGTTTGCAGTCTTGTGAAAAACCTTGTGATTCAATAGGAAGCATAGGAATTTAGAGGGTAATGTGCAGCCAGGGGCTGGTAATCAAATATACTTCAATGACTGATCATCATGTGGAACAATGTTCTTTGAGCAGATAACACCAAAGCAAAGCTTTTTAGTCATAATTCACACTGCCACATTTGGCAACTGGAAAAAAAGACTTAACAAGTATGACTTGTTCAGAAATGTTGGCAAAAGAAAGTCTCTTCTCTCTACAAAGAACATAACAGCATCTGAACAAATCACAAGATTTCTGGAACTACTGTATGGCTTTTGAGACAGACACGACCACAAAAGAGATGATAAGCCACAATTCACACTTCCATGTTTTGAGAAAGCCAAACACAACATATCAGCACAAACACCTCTTACCAACTGTCAAGCACAGTAGTGGAGTGGTGATGGTTTGGGTTTGTTTTGCAGTCACTCAGTCAACCATGAACTGTCTATACCAAAGTATTCTACTACTTCCACTTCAGGCTTGAGGACAATGGTCCCAAACACAGCAGTAAATCTACAACAACAGAATCATCCAGACTTTAAACTGATTGTAAAGCTGTGTTGGGACCATAAGAGAGCTGTGCTTAAACAAATACCTGCAAGCTTCAATGAACTGAAGCAACATTGTAAAGAAAAGTGGGCCACAATTCCTCCATAACAATGTCAGAGACTGATAAAGTCATACAAAAAACAATTGATTGATGACTGCATATTAAAACCCTTTTTTCACATGACTATATATGTTATACTGTTACAATGGTTGATGCTTAAGTTAAACAAGGCCAAACTCTAAAATAATGAGGTCAGTGTACAAGTGATCCTGATGTGCCACAAGCTCTGTCTTCAGCTGCTCTAAATAGTGTTTCAGACTTTCATTTAAACTCCTTGATCTGTATCATGTCAGTAATCTTGGAGATCCTTCATATGGTTACCCCAGTAACCACTGTTGGGTGTAATGTATTACAAAGTAATGTGATACTGTAATCACATTACGTCTTTCAATAACACACTAATGCAGCGTGTTACTGTACCAAATTCCATAATTCACTAACCTGCAGTACCAACAGAGGGAGATGTTTTATTTCAAGCCAACATTAAAATAATCACAGGAAAGCGCTTAAAGAGACATTGCATTCAGTTCATCATAAACACATTTACATGTAAACACATTTTAGCCACCTAGCTTAATTGTTTGTGACATAGAACAACGCTGGATTGTACTGCTTTAAATATATTATCTTCCTCTTCTGGTACTGCAACTTCTGCATGATTGTCCATTTCATGCTTTGAAGGGGCAAAGCGTGAAATGGACATAGTGGACCAGTGTGTCTATTACATGCTTTGTCATGATATAGGGTTGGTCAAGTATTGAAGTAACATACTGCATTACTTTTAATACATAATTTCTCTTGAGTAATGACCACGACATTGTGGGCTTACAGCTCCACACGGGCAGCCAGTCAAAAGAACGTTGACTTAAATGGAAGGGGATCATACCCAAAATGGCGTGTTGTAGATAAGGGTTGTACAGAGAGGCTGCATTAAAACCCAGAATAAGATAAAATTATTTTGAAAAAGTAGATCATGTGAAGCTACACCAGCAGGAATAGAATTAGAAATTTTGAGCTGAAAATGAACAAATTAGAGTTAAAAAAAAAAGAAGAAGAAAAAACTCCCATACAAGGGGACTTTTGTTAAATGCTAATATTTCCACAAGATGATATATTACAAATCACAATGCTAAGATCTTGATTTTTTTATTTTGTCTTTATTTTTCCAGCAATAAAGTAGAAATACTCGAGTCATACAGATGATTGCCTCATGTCACTGTAGTTGTGCAACTTGATATGGTGAACAGACAGCAGTAGCCAAACAAAGTGACTGAATCTAAAGCAAGTTTTGGTGAAAAGTGTGGCACTTCCTCTGTGATTACATCACAACCTGGATTAAATTTAATGTCTCATTAGCTTTTTAGGAAACACCTCATTCACATGCCACACAGCACTAGCAACAAGCAGGTAACATGTGCACTAGAAACCTGTCTTCCTCTCTTCTCATCCCATGCTCAGACGGTGGTGATCTGGTCGACAACTCTGGTGCTGTCATTCATTTCAACACACTCCACCTCCTGTCTCTGTCCTTCCCCTCCAGGTCCATGGCCCCGGCTCTTGGAGGGGGGCAGGAAGGTGAGGAGTGTGGGCAGGAAAGCCAACGTGTGCAGGGCCGAGCAAGCGGCCGTCAGGGTGAGGCAGCGAAATAGTGTGTGTGTGAGGTTGGAGCGTATGGAGCCAACGGGTACCAGGGCAGCACCGTAACAGATGAGCGTCTGTAAAGAGGGAACACCGTGTCTCTCCAGTGCCACTCTCACCCAGCGAGTCCTGCTTTCACCCCGACCTGCAGCAAAGCCACAGAGGAGGGGGCCGCTGCAGTCTGCTGAGTGCCCCAAAGCTGAAATCAAACATAGCACAGACATGCAATCCAGCTCTACACCCCATAAGGTCATGAAGCCCAGGACGCCAAACTGGACAGAGAGCAGTGTGAGGCCCAGCCACACAGACACCAGGGGCTCCACAACAGCCAGAGAGGTGAGACCCAACAGGAAAAGCACCGCCAGCAGTGAGTGTCTAAGTGGGGAGCTGACTGCTGCAGCATAGCGGTCCAGGTAGACGAAAGAAGGGTTGAAGATTAAGAAGCGGACTCGTGAGGTCAGTGACAGGCGTCGCAGCGTGTCCAGCAGCACTGACATCTCTTCGCGCTTGTTCTCCGTTGTTTTGGCAACCAAGAAGATGCGAGAAGCTGCCACATCAGGCTCTTCGCCCTGGCCGCGCTCTGCAAATATAATGTCATCTGCAAAGTGAGCAAACTGCGGCTCACGGAGAAAGGCGTGGCGCAGTGTGCGGGTGAAATTTTCCCGCGGCTGGCTGGTGGACTGGTTGCGATCTGACAGGTAGTTCAGGTAAGCTTCCAGCCAGCTTATTCTCTGGAAGCCTTTGGCATATTCCAGCAGATCCCGCTGCACTGAGGCATTCCAGTAAGGGGCACTTTCATAAATGTAGAATCCAATCACAGGAGAGTATGAGCTGAAGTAACGCTGCTGGGCTCGGGTGTACAATACTGTTGCGGTGTCCATTGCAACCAGTGCGCTAGGGTCAGAACCCTGGGTCACCTGTTGACGACACAAACATTTTTATTACATGCCACAAATAAAGACTTTATAATTCTGTAAAAGAGAAATCACCAGGTGTCTCACCTGTAGGAATCCCATCAATCCAAAAGAGATGTAAACCAGATACAGCAGAACCACAAAGGGTTTAACATAAGTGTTAGTGATCCAGTCTCCATAGCAACGTCGCACACAGCCCAACAAAAGGTGGGAGTCCTGAGGATGAGGGTCCGTGCTTGCTGTGGAATGTGGGTGAGGGTGTGGGTGTGGGTGAGTGGAGTTAGCAACATGAGCATGTCCACGAACAGCGGGGTTGTTAGTTGTATGCGGGTGAGGGTGTGTGTGTGTGTGAGTAAGGTCAGGGTTTGGTGTGTGAGTGTGACCAATCCCTTGTGGAGGATTCGTCACTTGGGTCTCCTCCTGGTAACGAGTGTACATTAAACACCTGTACCAAGCCGGTTTAGAGTCCAGACGGTCTGGTTTGGGGACTCGCCGGCAGAAGCAGCCATGTCTGTACCCGGTCTCCAGGTAGCCTGTAAACACCAGACAGGAACTGTAGAAGGACAACATGTAAACATAGCTGATGGTAACGGCCAGAGCAGCAGTGCGGCAGAAGAGCCGGACGGCTTCCATGTTGGTGAGCGGGGAGGCGGCCAGGCCCAAGGTCATCAGGTGGATCATGGTGGAGCCAGAGAAACGCAACATAACATCCTCGAAGACGCTTGCAACACGCTCTTTCACATGCTGGTCCTCACGGGTTCGTCTCCACGATGACAGCATCTCGAAGGAGCCGAAGAGCCCATGACCTGAGGACAAATAGAACAGCAATGAGAATGAATCTTGTATTAGACCAACAAATTTAAAAGAGATTGTAACAGTATCACACTTATTTAGCCAAAAAAAATTACTTTAGCAGAACTTTGTTATTTCTGCTCTATTTGGCTTGTTTCTTATATAGAAACTAGAGAGTAAAACTTTAAATACTGTCAATGACTAAAAACAGTAGTTAGGTATAAACATACAGAAAAAGAAAAGAGATGAGTAAAGAAATATTCAGTGAATCACAGGAAACTGGTAGCTGGTTCCAAAGCTGGCCAGGAAGCTGAAGGCTATGCCTCACTTTTTCTACATTTAAATACCCCAAGAACCACAAGTAAGCCTCCAATCTGATTAGACTGAGACAATTGCAGATAAAAAGCAAATCTGAAAATTAAGAATAAATAATATGTTTTGGTTTTTTTGGGTTTTTTATCTAAATTACACAAATTAGATTCTAATTATTTATTTTAAATAAATTAACTATTTTAGTTTAATTATTTATTTTATTCATTTGCTGCAAATGATGTCTCTTGACTTATCTGAAGAACCTTCACAGTTCACCAGAAGATACTTAGCTCTCTGTTTTCCAAACTCCAACCTCTTTGTTTTTAATTCATGGTTCCCTTAGCAGAAAACCAAGGTAATTTATTGGGATGCAAGACATCACCTGTATTAAAGACAAATGTTTTCTTGTAACTAGGCTTAAAATTAAAGCTCCTCTCTTCTTTACAAGGGGTCAAAACTATATAAGAACCTCCCAGGGATTTGTGTCTCCTCCCAATCTCAAACTGGGGATCTTTCAGCCTTGTTGCTTCAGTTTATTCATTTCATCAAATCCCAGTGTTGCACAAGGTAGTGCAATAGTGCTTCTGAATATTCCCTCTTTGTATGAGGTCACACCAAAATCCCATTTGAAGTGGAGATACATGAAATGACAGATGTAAGACACTGTGAAAATGCCATTTTCTTTTGATTGTAACATGCCCAACGTGAGAAATACCAGAAGCGCCATTGCTCCTGCAGTAGCAACAATAAAGAGACCAATAGTCTTAAAACAACAGCACAATTTTCACATGATAAGTGAAAGGAATGAATCATTGTCGATTCAATAAAGCAAATTAGTGCCCATTTCCATGAATTTGTGCTTGTCCAGTCTCACGTGCTGCGCATACACATTGATTTAGGTGCAGCAGATGGTTTTTAAGGGTTTTTTTCCTTCTGTGGTTGCCATAGCATCCGTGAGTCACCAGTAACACATGTACACCCCACCGCTACCACCATCACCCCCCTCTCCAGTGACCTCAGCATGGCGAAACACTTAACACCTAAGCAGAGGCGCATTGTACCGACACTTGAGGCGTGGGCGTGGAGTACAGAGAAAGTCTGCAGATCTGCGACTTGTGAGAGGGAATTAGACAGAGGATGACGGAGAAAAGAGGTGCAGAGGTTAATGTTGCAGAGACAAGATGAGAGCAAAAAAGAGAGGCTGGAGACAGCACTTGTGCAAGGATATTTACCAGCAGGAGACAGGCACACAAGCAGACACACTCACATATATAGAAGCACTTAGAGGAACATAGAAGGATGTTTCTTTTTCCTGAAACTATGTCTGCCCTTGATACGACTACTGTGTTGCAAAATGGGTTTTTTTTTCAGATATTGAAAAGTCTTTGTCAGTTTGTTAACTATGGCAAAAATGGAGCAAACAGGCAGAAGAAAATAAAAAATCTTAACAAGTGATCTTAACAAGTGAAGTATTGCTGCTGATGATCCTTGGGGGATATAATGTATGTATGTAGAGTTGTGTTTGGAAGTTTACTTACACTCATCATAGTCACGAATGTCATGTTGATTTTCAAATCCTAAGAATTAAAACATGAGAA
Organism: Diplotaxodon limnothrissa; assembly: GCF_057381915.1. Classification (NCBI taxonomy): domain Eukaryota; kingdom Metazoa; phylum Chordata; class Actinopteri; order Cichliformes; family Cichlidae; genus Diplotaxodon; species Diplotaxodon limnothrissa. The sequence goes on from NC_140604.1 coordinate 18,056,206, forward strand.
TTGGTTGCATAATTTTGGGTTGGTGTTGGATTTTCTCTAATCCACGCAGGGTAAAAAGTATACATACAGGCTCAGATATATGCATGCACGTTTTAATCTTTAAATAAGTGTTACTGCAGATTCTTCAGTTTCTTTTAACCTTGTTTTAGCCAAAGCTTATTAACTTCTCATTAGTGATTATGATTTACCACAACTGGTAGTTTCTCTTTGTCAGCATGATGAATGATTTGACCAATAGTCAAAACAATAGGGAAGTCCAAGGATCTCAGTGAAGATCTAAGAAGGAGAACTGTAGATCTGCATAAATTGCCATGGTCCCTTTGAGACATGGAGGAACAACTGAAGATTTCAAAATAATCAGCTCCAGCAATTGTAGGTAACGACAAGTTAGTTGGATTTATCAACACTTTACCAAGATCTAGAAGAAGATGTAAATTGTTACACCCAGATGAGAGGAAACTGGTTGTTGTTCAGGAACAATCAGGAACCACCAAGACTCAAGCCTGCCATGGCTGCTGGACATCCGTGTCACTGACCACAGTGAAGCACGTTGTCACGCTCCTGGGACGGTGACCCAATGTTTTCTGTTTTGTATTATTTATCCTTGATTTCATGATTTGTCTTTGCTAGTCTCTCGGTTTTGGTTTCTGTCTCAAGTATTCCTAGCTCCTTAGTTCTTTAGTCTTTTCTATGGTAAGTGGTATGTCATCCAGATATGGGTCAGGGCTGGCGCAGATGCCACTGTTTATGTGATAGCATGCCACATCTGGCCAATTGTGGTTTGGTTTATGTGGCCCAGGCTCATAGAAAACAGGTCTTCCCCGGATCCGGCATCAAGCTGGCACTTCTGACTGACTGGTGTCATGGCAGGGTGTATGTCAACCAGATGTGGGCCAGGTCTGTAAATGATGGCACTATTTATGTTCCTATTCTCCTATTTTAGTTAGAAGATCCAAATGCTATGTTAAAATACTATACTGCTATGGTAGCCAATGTTTCAAATGCAGGCTTGACAGGTTTGTGAGTGTACACATTTTGATCCCTGGCTCCTCCAGTCTGAATGAATGTAGTTAGGAAGCACTCAGTTTAGAGAAAGTGTGTGATTGAGTGAATGTGGCATGTTGTATAGAGCACTTCAAGTAATCCGGGAGAGTAGAAAAGTGCTATATAAGAATCAGTCCATTCACTGTCTGAACAGAGTTTCATCATGTTACTTTTGCACTGTTATGTTCCGGCACACGTTGTTATTACATGGCTTGATTAAGGTACACATTAGGCTGACATCTGGGGCCAGAGCTGAAACTGTTCTGGGCCAGCACAGGGCCAGCAGTGTGTCTGCAACTGGCCCGTGGCTGCACATGGCTCACATACCGCAAAAAATGATGGCCCTTTGGCCAGATCAGGTTTGCAGAGAACCACCAGTGTGTCTGCAACTGGCCTTGTGCTGCCCCATGTGTGGATTACATCTGGCAAACCTGATCTGGGCCACCAAAGGGCTGTCTTTTTTTGCGGTATGTGGGCCATGTGTAAGCACATTGTGTGGGCCAGATCCGGGCCATACCAATTTTGGCATGTGGGTAGGTTCTGGTTCTGTGTATTTTAGTCCTGTCTTTCCCTGCTTGTTGTCACGTTGTACCCTCTAGAGTCTGTGTTTCCTTGCTTCTAGTTTTATGTTTTGTTTCCTGCATTTGGTGTTCATGTTTTTCCAGCAAATAAAGCTGCATTTGGGTCCTTCCTCCTGGCTGCCACAAAGTGAACCATGACACAACTTTTACATCACCATGGACCAAGAGGTTACCAAAAAGGAAGAAGCCCTTGCTCCAAAATGTAAACCTTCAACCTCAACTAAAATTTTCAGCCGCCTATATGGACAAGCCAAATGTTTTATAGTCAAATGAGACATACAGTGGAGCACCCCTGATAATTTTCATGATTTTCTTTCATAAATCATTGGTTGTTTGGATTAGCAATTTCATTTAAATATATCATATAGCAGATAAACACAATGATATTTGAGAAGTGAAATGAAATTTATAGGATTTACAGAAAGTGTGCAATAGTTACTTAAACTAAATTAGGCAGGTGCATAAATTTGGGCACCCCAACAGAAAAATGACATCAACATTTAGTAGATCCTCCTTTTCAGAAGTAACAGCCTCCAAACACTTCCTATAGCTTCCAATGAGAGTCTGGATTCTGGTTGAAGGTGTTTTGGACCTTTCGTCTTTACAAAACATCTCCAGTTCAGTCAGGTTTGATGGTTTCCAAGCATGGACAGTCCGCTTTAAGTTACATCATAGATTTTCAATAATATTCAAGTCTGGGGACTGAGATGGCCATTCCAGAACGTTGTACTTGTTCCTCTGCATGAAGGCCTAAGTAGATTTTGAGCAGTGTTTAGGGTCATTGTCTTGTTGAAATATCCAGCCCCGGCCCAACTTCAACTTTGTGACTGATTCTTGAGCATTGTTCTCAAGAATCTGCTGATACTGACTGGAATCCATGCAACCCTCAACTTTAACAAGATCAATTTTAGTTTCATCAGTCCACAGCACCTTATTCCAAAATTAAGCTTGCTTGTCCAAATGTGCTTTAGCATACCTCAAACAACTCTGTTTGTGGCATGTGCACGGAAATGGCTTCTTCTGCATTACTCTCCCATTCAGCATCTCCTTGTGCAAAGTGCGCTTAATAGTTGAATGATGCACAGCGACACCATCTGCAGTAAGATGATGTTGCAGGTCTTTGGAGCTGGTCTGTGGGTTGACTATGATTGTTCTCACCATCCTTTGCCTCTGCTTATCTAAGATTTTCCTTGATCTGTCTTAACTAGAACTGTGCCTGTGGTCTTCCATTTCCTCAATATGTTCCTCACAGTGGAAACTGACAGCTGAAATCTCTGAGATCACTTTTTCTATACTTCCCCAAAACCATGATGTTAAACAATCTTTGTTTTCAGGTGTTTGAGAGTTGTTTTGAGGCTCCCATGTAGCCACTCTTGAGAGAAGACGCAAAGAGGAGAAAAACTTGCAAATGGCCACCCTAAATACCCTTTGTCATGACTGGATTCACCTGTGTATGTAGGTCAAGGGTCAATGAGCTTACCAAACAAATTTTATGTTCCAAAAATTGGTGCTAAAGGTATTCTAATCAATAAAACCACAAGGGTGCCCAAATTTATACACCTGCCTAATTTAGCTTAAGTAACTATTGCACACTTTCTGTGCTTCATTTCACTTCTCAAATATCATTGTGTTCATCTGCTACATGATATATTTAACCCTTTAAGACCTACCATAGAACCAAGTCTGCCAGAGCTTATCTTTATATTTTTACATGCTGTAGTGCCATTTTTGGGAGCATTTCAAGTTGCTATACATCAATACAACCGTTATAGCCCAAACTTTAATAATATGTATGCATTAAGTGCATAATAACTACACAAATTGCAAAAAAGTGCAATAAACTACCAAAAAATTTAAAATCATTTTTGGGTTTTTTTTTATATATATATTTCTAGTTAGAGAATTTTAAGAGGTTTATCCCTCAAAACTGTAAACACAAAAAAGGTGCACAAAATATTTTCCAACAACAGGAAATTTATTTTGAGTGTCTTCATAGTTTTATTTTTGAGATACACCAATTTTTATATACTGCAGGAAAAACGGAAAAGAAAATTATAATGCAAATTTGCAAAAAAAACAGCATTTGCATCAAAATAAACTATTTCCAGCAGTGCAATTTGAGTTCTAAGCATCCCAGAAACGATACAGAAAGTCATAAAGTCAAACATGACTTTTGAAAACACCAGTGTAGGCTTATAAAGCCCCGAAGGTAAAAAAAAAAAAAAAAAGAATCACTTCCGGTTCCAAGCAGGTAATGGCGGACATGCAATAGTTCGCGCTGACGTCTGTTCCAACGTAGGAAGTGTTATGAACAGCTGATCAGATCGGCAAAGCGAGTTTCTGGAATATTATGTTTTTGTTGCTGCAAGTGCTTTTTATGCAGTTTTTGCAAAGCTATATGTGGAAGGAAACCGTGACCTAGGACAAGCTGATGGCATAACATGTAAGTACAACTCTTCCGGTTTCTTATGCAAAAAAATTACTGCGCAAGCTTACATGGTTGCAGAGCTACAGGGATTTAAAAATAGTTACGCAAAACGGAGCATGCCCGCTCCGACTGGTTTTAAAGGGGAAAATGAAATTGCTGATCCAACCAACCAATGATTTATGAAGGGAAATCATGAAAATTATCAGGGGTGCCCAAACGTTTGCATACCACCGTAAATTAAGCTATTTGGCCACAATGAAAACAGGAATTCGGAATTATTCGGCGGCATAAAGGTGAGGCTTATAAACCTAAGAGCACTGCTAGCTATTAAGCATGGTGATGGGAGCATCATGTTCTGGGGCTGTTTTGCTGGCAGTGACATTGTAGAATGTGGATGGAATAATGAAGCAGGAGGACTACCTGCAAATTGTTCATATCAACAGCTATATGGTTGAACCTTTGACACAATTGGATGTTCCAACTGGACAATGACCCCAAACACATATCTAAACTGGCTTTGAAATTGATAAATCAAGCTAATGGTAAGCTTCTAAAATTGCCTCCCCCAAAGACAGTTTTTAATAACTGTCTAAATAAATATGTGAAAAAACAACTTACAATACTGTAAAACAAATAAAGGTAACAGATTATCTCATGAGGTGCTTATATGACATTTTCTTAAAAACTAAATGATCCATTAATTTGATTTTTACATATCAATTAATGTGGAATGACTGAATGTGGGGATGACTGTTTTAGTTAAATTACAAAATAAAAATAAATTTGGGGAATTTAAGAGCAGCTTGGTTTTACGAGTTTTCCTGTGAAACAGCAATAATTTCTTTATGACTTTATTAGTCTCCGACATCATTGTGGAGTAATTTATGCCCACTTTTCTCTGCAACAATGCTTCAATTTATTCGCTCTGGCAGCTCTCTTAAGGTTCTGCCACAGCTTTTCATTAAGGTTGAGGTCTGGATGTTGAATGGACTACTGCAACACCTTGATTCTTTTCTTTTTCAACTATTCTGCTTGGGATCATTGCCCTGGTGCAGGGGTGGCAAACTCCAGACCTCAAGAGCCGGTGTCCTGCAGGTTTTAGATGTGTCCGTGATCCATCACAGCTGATTTAAATAGCTAAATTACCTCCTCAACATTTCTTGAAGTTCTCCAGAGGCCTGGTAATGAACTAATCGTTTGATTCAGGTGTGTTGACCCAGGGTGATATCTAATACCTGCAGGACACCGGCTCTCAAGGCCTGGACTTTGCCACCCCTGCCCTGGTGCCTGACCAAGTTTGCTCTTGCACTGATGACCTCACATTTGACTCTAGAATTCTCTGGAAAACAGATGAGTTCATGGTCAACTGCAAAACCAGGTCAAATCACCATACTGTGCTTGACAATTGATATGAAGTATTTGTCCTACTTGTACTGTACTGCTTTTTCCCTGCATTTTTGTCTGTAAAATAAACAAAACTTTCAACATAGCTGCAGTTATAGTATGTACAGTAGGCCAATATTGGTCTCTTGTACTCGGTGAAGGCAGGAATGGTGGAGCCAAAGTACAGACTTACGGAGATAAAAAGGTACACTCAACACTGACTTATTGCTAAACACAACAAAATAACAAAACAGACTGGCAGACAGAACACACAGTATGAAACGAGAGAAATAGCAACACAGACCAAGGAAAACGCAGGGTTTAAATACACAGAGGGAGCAATCAGGGAATGGGAGACAGGAGGGAAACACAGCTGGGACAAATCAAGCCTAATGAGGCAAGGGAAGCAAAACTAAAAACACTGACATGTGACACGGACTTTCAAAGTAAAACAGGAAACATAACACAGAGACTGTATTATGAGAGCTGTATCCAGTTGACAAGGGGATACAGCTGACAGGGGAAACAGAGCAACTATTGAACACAGACAGAAACCAGAAGACTAAAAACTCTAACATTGAACCCAAAATATTAGAAATGATAAATAATGACAAAATCGAAGTTCAGTAATCATGAAAAACTTCAGCCTCCCAAGTACCCTAACAAGTGGTCAACAAATATATCAGTCAAACTCTTCTATAAAATGCCTGAAATTTTCCTAGAGCTCTAGGAAACATTTTTGTGCATCTGACCAACTGTTCAAACATGAAAAATCCTTAGTTGGCAGGTTTATGAAACAGAAGAAAGCCTGAAATTAAGTCATGAGAAAAGTACAACTGTGATATTTTCTATAAAAAAATGACTAAAATGGTCCATCAGTTATCAGTCCCCCCCCCCAAACTGGGGTCCAAATTAATTCACATGGTGATTGGGTCACCAGGAAAATTTGGATTACTGTATTTACTTTCTGCGTTTCTGTTAAAAATCTCAGTTTTAAACAAGCAGGAAGCTTGCACTTGTCACACTGATGTACTGTGCACTGCACCATTTCTGTTAGGCAGAACTCCCCAAAGCTCCACAACGGAGGTGAAAAGTGCAAAGTTAGCAACACCCACAGAGCCACAGCAGTGACAGTAATGGCAGGCTGAAGCAGACCAGAATGATCCTTTACCGTTAACAATTTACCCTCGTTGCTACACAATCACACACCTGGTGAGTTAATGGCCCAAAGTCATTATCCCATCAATGTGCAACTTTTTAAATTAGCGAGCACAATGTGAAACATCTCTTGTGATTGATTTTAAAAGAGAAAGACACAAATCTCTGTCATTTTTAAGATATTACAAAAATACAGCATTCTTCCTTAATCCAAATCCTATCTTCCCCTGTAACAAAGCTTTCTCTCTCGCCTCACGCTGTCCTCCCACCTTTTTCTGTCTGCCCACTTGCATTCTGAGAAGATCCTTCTCCCTGCCTGCCTGTCTTCCTTCTAACTACAGTTTAACTTCATTTTCTGCTAAGAGAATCCTTATCTCAGCCTGCATTTGGAGTGATATTTCATATTTTATCCTCTCTGCCTGTTTCCCTGTACTTTCTGTTCACTCTGCAGTTGTTCTAAGCCTGACAGCAGCCTTTCCTCGCCCACTTTCTCTTTGTTCCTTCTCTATATCTTATCCCTGCCCAACCAAATAAACAAATTTACTTAATTAATTTAGTGCCAAATGCAACACAAATGAATGCTCAAACACTGATACAACTTTATTGGCCCTTTCCACATGCAAGGTGCTGCATAATTAGGAATGCAGAGACAATCCAATTACGCAGCTGAAATAGTCACTGATCAGTAGCAGAGGTTTGTTAAACTGCTGATTGATTTTTTTCACTTTAGGAAATACACAGTAGGATAAATACTACTGTGCAACCCCATTTACAACAATGTTATGAATGCATGTGGAAAAGTCATCACCAAATCAAAAATATGCTTGTATGTCTTTAATATTTCCAGTTAAACAAAATGTTAATTTTGTTTAATATTAGTTGTTGTTTTTAGCAATACCCCAAAGAAGTATTTATCCTTAAATTATATATATATATATATATATATATATATATATATAATTACATTGATACCCAAGTTTTATACTACCTGTAAATCAGCATTTTCACTGGCTTCCAAAATCAATTGCATGTTGGGGCTGCCCCCTTAATCAACCTTAAGCTCTTTGGACACTTACAGAGGGTTATAAATTGCACTGAAAGGTTTTTCCTTCCATCACTAGAATGTGATTATTACATTAAGCAGTATTGTTGCACAAACAGTTTTAAAAGTGTCTTCATTTCAGCTGTACTAAATTTGATGCGACATAAACAAAGCACAGCAATGCCTCTTCACAGAATATAAACTTAAATTGTACCAGGTTTAATTACAAAGATGTGATCACCGACTGTTATCCAAAGTGAAGTTGTATTTAAAGGAAAAGCTGGGCATTTTTACCACTGGCTACCTATCCAGGGTGTGCCCCGCCTTTCGCCCTGTGACAGCTGGGATAGGCTCCCGCCCCCCCACGACCCTGGAAAAGGATAAGTGGAAGCGAATGGATGGCTACCATTTTATTCCTTGAAACTAGTCCTAAGTGCAGGGTAGATCTTACTGAGAAACAAAGGACAACTGTGCACTTGTGCAGGGACTTCTCAAGAACACGGCAGGCTCACCCTAAAGCAAACCATATTTTATGATCCTTCTACACACTAATTGATACCATAATTTAGACAACAGACATCTTGTAATAAACAAGACTTGAAATGCTAAAGCACTAATCAGAAAAGTGTTCACTGTGATCGCATATCAAGTGAACAGTGGGGTAGTTTTCCTGTAGACTTCTATGCAACCAGACTTGTTTCTGCAAAAAGAGGGGGCACCTCCTGCTGGCCATTAAAAAAACTGCAGGCTTAAGGCATGGGCTTCAGTTTGAAGATCTGGAAGATAGTCTGTGTACAATGTTATATACAACGTGAGTAAAGTGTTATTACATATGTGTGTATGTATCTGTGTGTGGCTCTGTCAGAACCGGGGTTAGGGAGTAGCAGTCTGTCATGACTGGTTTGGGTGAGTAGAAAAGAAGAGAGCGGAGGAAAAGACACACAAAAGACACACTCTGTAAGACAGCCAGAGTTTATTAACAACTAATGATTGAAAGCAAAGTGGTGAATAAAGACATATATGGTGAGTTAAGTTAATGTTGTTAAAGTCAGAGGTCTTGTTGGCATGTAAAATAACTTCCTGTCCCATCTCACAACTCATTCAAGACTCTGCTTCAGCTGCAACTTAAAACTTTTTTGAACCTTTAGTTTTAGTTTTTGCCACTCGTCAAAAAACATGTTGTTGTTACCATCATCCTCTCTATCAGTAAGTCAAGTTCATGCCCCACCACTTGTCAGTCATTTTGAAGACCTGTCTACTCTGAAATGGCATTCAGCCTTAGGCAGACATCTGAAAAATCTATTACAACAGGTACTGAAAAAGCAGGCTGCGAGGTACAGGCAAGCAAACTGCGAAGGAAAAGCAATGCCAATGTTCTGTGCGGCTCCCACCTGCCATGGATTAGCATCGGTTACTCTTTGAAAACGTCCTATACATACAGGTCAGTTCCAGATAAATGGGAAAATTATTTCATAAACACCCAAAAGGTAAAATATACTTTGTGATATTATTTGTTATTTCTACAGCAAATATATCAGAGTTAAACCTACCAAGCATGACGAAAGGGATCCCCAAGTACGTGGAGTTGTAGGTGGCCCCAGTCAGGTTGAGTATCCCAGCAGCAGTAAGGCCTGATAGAGTGATGGACAGCAGAGCTAGCAGTCCCAGCCAGGGTTTGGACCTCACACAGTCCCTCATGGAGCAGCAAAGGACGACAAGCACCCCACACACTCCCAGGCTGGCCAACAGGGGGCGACGTGCCAGCACTGAGGAGAACTGGAAGTCTGTCCTCAGAGAAGATGAAGTAGAAGGGTAGAAGCCCAACTTTGGGTGCAACTCTGCAAAGTGCTGCAACTCAGCACAGAAGGCCTTTTCCCACTGGCTGGCCACCCGGTCCATCAGGCCGCCTGGGGCTTGGAGGTAGTAGGTGAGCTGCAGCGCCCTGGCAGATCGGACACCTTCTCCCCTCACTCCCATTCCCTGAGCTCGCATCGCCCCCCCAGGACCCCAGCCCTGCACACCACCCATCTGGTGGCCAATGTACGCTTGCCGCCCATCTGCCAGCTGTGTGATGGGGTACCTCAGGACGGGCACGGAGCGATTGGAGTTGCGAGCTGACTGGATCTCCTCCATGGCGCGGATGATGTCATCGATGATGCAGACATTCTTGTCATCAAGAAGGCAAAGGTTGGAGAAGGAGTAGTTGAAACTGTTGAAGCCTGTTGCTGGCACAGTTACCTGCATCTGGTAGATCCGTCTGTGGAGCTGCGAGCAGAGAAAACAAAGAGAGAAAGAGCTTTATTTGCTCAGCTTAACGGTGGCTTTCCTGGATAAACTGTGGGAACAGTGAAAAGTTTCACTACGCAGCACACAAACTGAGTGTCAGCCACTCATTCACCTACTTTGTGTTCCTGTTTGTGCGACTACTAGGGAGAGAAATTTGGGGAAGTGTGTGTGTTTGTGTGTGTGTATGTGTTTATATATTACTCAACAGAGAAATAATAGTTGTCTCAGAGTACTCCTCCATTTCTATGGCGAGAGGACAACTGTGCCAGCATCCACGGTGCTGGTTACTAAGCAACAGGCCTGATGCCAGTCTCTGCCATGGTGAACACGAGAAAAGCTTTCTCCTACCTCAGATTGCTGCATTGGCTTAAGAAAGGGAGTGTGATTCTGCAGGAATGTCTCCTGAAAATTATTATAATTTTGGTTTAAAAGTTACTGTCCTGCAGCAACCTGTCCTAAGATTTATTGTAAAATAAACTTTTACTGCAAATTCTTCCACTCTGTCATCATTATTGTCGACAGCTTCATGGCAGAGACTTAAAATTCCTGCTGTAGGTGCCTCAAGCACGTACACTAACTTCAGATGCCTGCTCTTTAATAGTTGAACACTACAAGTGAACGTTAACTTCACTTCCACTTGCATGCAGTTATCTTTATCAAGAGTAAACCTACCATGCTCTATCAACACAGAGTCGATTGTTTTCTTTTGATTATTCAAGAAGGGTTTTTAGTAATCATCCTCAATATAAAATTCATGAAACAGCTACTGTGTACGTAGGTGTATGAAGTGTGTTTATGCATTATGTCTCCAAGAAAATTTCTCTGTGGGATAATAAAGTCTTATCATGGTTGTTATGTTAAAGAAACTAAAGTGACCCTGTTTTAAAAGGTGGATATTATTTCAGATTTATATTCTCTGTGGATCACTAACTAGCTGGTGGTGAGAGTTAAAGAAAAAATATTCATAAAACAAGACTATAAACAATAATTAATTCTTGTAGATGGCTGGGAATCTTTTATTGTGTTAAAAAATCCAACATCAACATATACGAAGATATTTGATGGGGATAACTTTCCAGCAACATATTTTATGGACTAGTTAGAAACTTTGCAAAACCATCTGTGATGCTACTATATATGATAGGTGTGAGACTGTGTGTTTTGTGCCAACCTATAAAGGGGGTATCTGCTTTTTGCTGTGTGAAAACTGACATATCCTGCAGCCCTCCTGTAAACTTAAAGCCCCAGTCACACAGAACTAGAGACTGGGTGTCAGAAACCAGGTAACCACTGGTCGCTAGGAGAAAGAATGAGTATCCCTAACCTGTTGCAAGTGGTTGTTGTAGGTTGGTAGCAATCCCTTTGAAATTTACTGTTAAAGACCCAATCACGAAGATTTAGAGACCAGTATTCTGAGACCACTTGATGAGTGGTTGCAGGAGGCTGCATGCTATTGTTATGTGACATTGGTACACAAAAAAGGTAAATGCTACTGCATTGAAAATCTCTTTGTGAGTGCTTTGGTTGCTAGCAGAAAGCAGCAGTCACCTAGTTTGCATGGAAGACATCGACTTTTCTGCAAACACTTGCCAATCACTCTCTAAGTAGTTGTGAAACTGTAAAAAGTGTGACCCAAACTGGAAATGGAGACCATTCAACCTCAAAATAAAAGTTGAGCAAGTAAAGCCAGTGCAGCACAACTTTTTCTGCCCGTGGCCATCTCCCTGTACAACTCCTCCATCTAATACACTATAAACACTGCAATAGTTACATCCTTTTTGCACACACTCTTTTCTACTCTGTAATATTCCTGTCAATATTCTTGATATTCATTTATATTCACCTCTGTTAATCCTTGATATTTATCATTGAGTGATTGTATATATATATATTAGTGCTATTTCTTAAATTTGTAAATCTGTAACATATTGGATTGTTTTAATAGTTTAGTCTATTACCCTTGGCGTATTGGAGCAACTGTAACCCACATAATTTCCTTAGGGTATGCTATCCTTAATAAAGTATGCTGATTCTGATTACTTTCTCCAAACATTACTATCACTTTATGGTAAGTTAGCAAGTGCTTGCAGTCTTCCATGGAAACTACAGGCAATTCCAGTAATCTGCTAGGGACTAAATCAATCACAAGGAGGTCACGGCGCAGAACCCTCTTTGCAACTGATTTCACTCACTGACATCCAGTAACCACTCGCCAACCAGTCACTGTTTTCCCGTAGCGACCAGAGGTTTCCAGGGGATTTCTGACCAGTCTCTAAGAAACTGGATAAACAGTAAAGAAAATGGATACATTGGTTGGGCTCTAAAACCACACTAGAGCCATGTTAGGAGAACTGTAGAGCAGAGATTTGTTCTAAATAATAACATTTGACTTAAACAGAAAATGCCTCGAGAGAAATTCTAATTTTTACTCGATAAATAGAGACTTTAACCTGCTGGTGGAAAAAGATTAAAAAAGAAAAACACAATTAACACAGCGCTGTGTATCCTCTGGGAACCGAGTCTATATCCATAATAATATACTTCCAGTAAACAGTTGTTAAGACATTTCTTGACCATGGTGTTGGCTCACATGTGTGCCCCTGCAGTGAAATGATGCTGTATATTTGCTTTGTCTTTTCAAAAACAACATGCAGTATCACATAACAGTAAAGTACGGGTTGTTTGAACACTGAACATTTTCCCACAAAGGATGAAAACCACCTCAAAAAAGAGCGAGCTGTAGTGAATCAGTTTATTTACCAACTACAGATTAAATACTTCAGTAGATGCAGTCAATGGGTGTGACTCAGAAATCTTACTCTTACTGCAAGTGGAAATCCCGTCTAGTTCTTTCTCTCGCTCTTGCTGATATCGCTCTCTCCACCGACGCATGCTTTAACTTACTACATGCAACAAGTTCAGACCCAGAGGGATGCAAAAAAAAGCTTCTGGGAAAATGCAAGAACTCATATGCTGAGGGCAAGCCAAGAGCAAGCAAAGACACAGGAAAAGGAGTCTTGAACCTCACGGATGATATGCAACACTGTAAGATTACGTAACAGTGGATTTACCCTTTTACAGCACTCTCTTTTATGCACCAACCTGTTTCTCACTCGCTGCCCGTTGGCAGCAAAAGATGCACAGCTCTGAGCTCTCTAACTGTGGCAGTCCTCTGTGGACCAACGCTGAATTCTGCATGTATGTAAAGTAGGCCACAATAACATTCTTTGATAAACACATACACAGAAAAGCATGCGTGGATGGAGCTCTCACAAACTCAATCTCCTCAGCAGAGCTCGGCGTGTCCAGCATATGAGTCAGCAAGCTCTGATAGCAGCCTAATAACTTCATGAAATCATTAAACTAATTGCTCTAGGGGTGTCAGGCTGATACTCATAACACCATTTAGGTGTACCAACATAGAGACCTCTAAGCTCCAGTTAACGTGTGATTAGGATACCCTGCTTAATAACCTCAAAAGGCTGTCAGGGTGATTTGAAATAAGACTCCAGTTAATGAATATCAGTCACGGAGAGTGAGGAGTGAGGCAGCCTACAGATACTGACCTTCACCTCTTTGTGTTTCTGAATGAGAGCTTGTTTTTAAAGCTGTAGATGCACCTCGTTTTCTGATGTATACACCATGATTTAAAGGGCACAGTAGCTAACTTGTCAAATGCTGTACTTTTCAAGTGCTGTGTGTTTTCGCTTGGCATTTCGCCACAGGTTCCTCGCGGAGTGGGTGGGTAGGCCTATATGTGCTCTCGAACTCTAAAAATGACCATTCAAAGGTTATAGGTCGGCTCACATTCCGTCCATTTCAATCTTGGCACCTACTAGTTGAAGCCTATTTCTTCAGCAGACACCTGTGTACGTGTTTATTTGCTTCGTTGTCATATTTGTGTTTTTATCATTTCTTTATTAATCGTGAAAATACTTTAAAGATACTTTTACATTTATTTTATTTTATTTTATATATCAGACTGCTTGTCAGCTGAAATTCACAATTACTAAAGAAATGAGTTGAGAGTCTGTGCCATGTGTGCACGTGCGTACCTTTAGTATGGCGTCCAGATGAACCGGATCCATCACGCTCCCCTTTCGGGTGGTGATGATCACGCGCCCATAGCGGCCCGGAGTCTGCAGGTCAGAGTAGAGCGCGTGCTTGGAGCGGTTCACTGGGAACAGACTGTCCACGAGGTTGCCCTCAATCTTGGCCAGGCTGTGCTTGGGCGCGAGCAGGCTCTCCACGTCCTCTTCCACGCGGTACCGGCTAAAGCTGGAACCCAGCAAGATGGAGAGGAGCACGGGCGCGGAGGCGAAGAAGACCGGGTGGCTCGCCACGAACCGACCCAGCGCGTGGAACGAGGTCCTCAGGCCCGCGTGCAACACCTGGCGCAGCATCCTAGCGCGCGGCCGCGGCTCGAGCCTCTCCCACCGACCGGAAAGCCCCGGAGCACTGCCGAGCATCAGGGGCTGCCGGACGCATCGGTGGGCTCCGTGGGTTTTTGTCCGGGGTAGAGGAGGTGATGCCCGGTGGTGGGAGGATTTGTCCCCCGGAGCAGGAGGTCACCAGCCGGGAGAATCCAACCCTCCTCCGGTCACAGGGGCGCCCCTTGGCCGGGGTTCTCTCATCCGCTGGAATAACGCAAAGGACAGAAGGCTGCAAAATGAGCTAGCATTTATCTGCTTTGCGTTCAGAAATTATATCGCCAGCTCTACTTTAAATTTAATAGTCAGTACCCCGCTGCGTTCCGCGCCTTCTGCAAACTGCAGGGCTCTGTGCGCAAGAGAAAAATCGCAGAGCCCAAGTGATCTCATAATTAGACTTGTTAAGCGTCTCCCCTCAAAACTGTCTAGTAGTTCTGTTCGCAGCGCGCGCTGAACACACGTTGTAGTTGCACTATACCAAAGCAAGGCTGTACATACCCAAAGAGGAGAGCGGGGGTACCGACCCGGTGATGACGGAGATCATCTAAGACGCACTCAGACCGAGATATTATCCTGCCGGCTGTCCATGCGTCCAGCTCCACCCTGCATCACCAAGTCAGCACACAGCCGGATGGGTGGTCGAGGTGGGTGGGTGTGTGGGTAGGTGAGAGTCGCAAGATGGGATAAGGTGAGGCGTTGTGCATGCAGTGGGGATGCCGGTATAGCTGCGTGTGAAATCAGCCTAATTTGGGCTTTTTTTCTCTGCGGCAGAAGGCTGTCATCCACCCTCTCCTCTCCGCGTTGCTCCGGTGGTATAGCGGAGCTTCCGTTCATCTGCCACTAATTACCGGCTTTCAAACTGGGGACCGTCTCTCTCTCTTTTTCTCTTTCTCTTTGCTTTCCCCCCTCTTTTGCACCGCCCTCACGACCCGCTCCAAACCCCCTTTTTCGGCCCCGCCTCTCACCGTTCCGCGCCGCTACGATGCAGAGAAACGACGATGTGAGTGGAGAAGGATTTCTAGGAATTCAACATGTTACAAGTGTTTACACAGGTTCTGTGATGTCTTTATATCAGAAAAAGAAGAATTAGAGTTGCTCGGTGCATACTAATATTATGGTACTGCTGTGATTGTTCCCTCAGTTTTGGGATGTTTTCAAGCTTGAATGATTTTTTTATAAGAGAAACGTGCAGCTGTTACAACATATTTGTGTTTTTACTGCAGGGTTAAATAGAACTTCTTCTTTTTTTTTTGCGCAGACACAAAGTATCTCTTAGGTTTGCTGTTGTGTAGCTCGTTACCATGGAAACGGAACAATTACTGTGTTGTTTTTTTATATGCTTTCGTTCCTATGGCAATGGTGATGCCACCCATCCCCCCAAACATTCACTCACACACACTCACACACACACACGGTCACACACCTGCTGACTCCCAATCTGCTTATGGCGTGGTGGAGGTGTCTGATACAGTGGCATTAAAGCCATAAGAGTGAGGGAGAAAGCATGAGAGAGAGCAAGGAGCAGAGGAGGAAATAATGAGTGCAGACAGACAGAGATCACTCTCTTCTTGTCTGTCTGTGTGTCTTTGTATTTAAAGCCCTGAAATCAAATAGTCAGGCAGGCTCTGCTCTGTCTTTGTGGGACCACTAATGGCTCCCTGTTCTCCCCAGATATCATACATCAAGGCTGTTCGGATTTAACACAGACTCAAAAGACAACACAAAAAAATGAAAAGAAACAAACAACAACAAAAATGCTCTTTACTCACCATGTTTGGATTAAATGAAAAGAAACAGTGCACCGCTTTAAACTAAAGAAAGAAAAAACGTTTGCAGCAAAAGGTTTTGTGCAGTGTGCAAAAGCCAAAGGATTGCTGTTAAACTGTCACTTTGTCTTATTGCATTTTTAAACCTAGTTTGATGTTCAAGTGAAAAAAACAACAAATTTTAGTCAGAAATGTAACATTCTGAGAACCCATAGACCGCTGCCTCTTGGAATAACAGTCAGAACAGTTTTTAAGGCCATCCAGTGTAGTGAAGATATCTGGTTCAAGATGCCAGCCATTGTCCGACTATGAGTGATTTCTTTTGCTCTCCACGTGGACCGCATACAACCTAAGCCTGCTCAAATGTGAGCGGTCAGTAACACTTACAAACTGGAAGGGCAGAAAAGTGAAAGCAGAAACATTTACATTTCATAATCTCTTATAATA
Source organism: Diplotaxodon limnothrissa (assembly GCF_057381915.1). Lineage (NCBI taxonomy): Eukaryota > Metazoa > Chordata > Actinopteri > Cichliformes > Cichlidae > Diplotaxodon > Diplotaxodon limnothrissa. Next base: position 18,072,771 of record NC_140604.1, read on the forward strand.
TGTAGATATCAATTTATGGAGATTGGAAATTTCTATGTTATTTGAGCACTAATAGAAGTCTAGGTTTGCCATCTGTTACACCTGTGATAGATAATTATCTTTTAGTGCCAGTCAGTGCAAACATGTATCTCTGTTATGCGTTAGTATCAGCCAGTATAATTAGTTTATTTAATAAAAATGATGCAATTAACCTGTGAAGCATCAATACCTCTAAATGTCTTTTGCTCGTTTTCTCCCAGGATGTCAGAGGTGGTTTGATTATCTGGTATGTTTGATTTGAGGTTATTTAACATCCAAGATGAAATGTCTGGATATCACAAATTTTTCCTGTTAGCACATATAAAGACCCAATTCGTCACACAGTAAACATCGATATGCTGGTAATGTGAGCAACTGATCAGTTTTTGTCATTTTATTTTTTTGCTTCATTACATTGGATCATGATTCATGAAATGTCAATGGAAATTAAGTAGGCCATAATTAGGTTGGGGGAAACGCGTAGCAGACCCCCTAAATTTTGGAGTGGACAATTTAAAATTTAAAATCTTAAAACAGAAGAAATGCAATACCAAGCTCCACAACACCAAAAAGAACTGGAAGGCTGCTAAGGTGGATGAAGCAATGCTGATTTCTTTTAATTGTGGAAAAAAAAAACCTTCACCACATGTAGCCAGAAGATTTCTCATTAGAAAAATGTTTGACAAGGACAAAGTACCAGCTGACTTTTTAAAGCAGTCAAATGCAACAGGTTTGTTAGAAAGAGTAAAGCTTACCTCTGTCGTTCAGGGAAAATGCCTCTACAAAGTAGGATAACTGGCCTTTTCAGCATTTTTTGACAATGGATTGGTTTAAAATATTACAAAGAGTAGCTAATGGAAGAATACGGAGCAGTCGACATTAACCATAAGATGAAAGGATGGAAGCAACAGGCCGCACATCTCCAACTTCTCCACAAGGTCACATGTTGTTTTACTGCTGTGCAGAGTGCAACATAAAAACAGATCACCATTTCTAATAAAATGATGGAAAAAAGAATTTTAGTTATACCAGACTACTTTATCACAAAAACAAGAGTTTGTTTGTTTTTCTGTGTCTTTGTTGTTGTTGGGGTTTTTTTTTTTACCCACAGAATTCTATGTCCTGTAACATGAAATCTTGGTTGCCACTATCACCTAGATCTGAAAGATGAAGCTAATGCTGAGCTGCCATAAACTTCAGTTCCTGAAATTGTGTATTGAAACAGACTCCCATATTGAAATGCTAAACACCATTAAAAAAAAACCCAACCAAACAAACAAACAAAAAAAAAAAAAACGTATTCACAGCCTGGTGAAAAGATTGGGGCACGGCTGCTTTGACTGACAGGTGCAAAAACAAATGGAGTTAAAGCAATGATCTGCCTGCTGTTACTGTGACATCTTCTGTGCTCACAAGCTGATAATTTAGCACAATATCCTGAAGCTTCACAATGCAAATTCCAAAAATAGTGGGTGATGTCATGAAGGCTATATTTTTAACATACAGTTTGTAGTCAGTCTTTATAGACTGCCATGTTAGAATATCCAATATTATGGTAGAAACCTCTTCTGTGGATGCTGGCCGTCTTTTGTTCAGTTCTTTGTCAAGATGATCCCACAATGCTTCAATAATGTTGAGGTGGAGGCTTTTGGGAGGCCAATCCATGACTGGTATTCCACTCTGTTTTTCTGTCCAGGCATGCCTTTACTGTATGGCATTGTGTTTGGGATTATTGTCATGAAAAAGAAGCCATTTTGAATCAGATGCTTTCCAGATGGTATCACATGGTAGATCAAAATCTGACTGTACTTTCCTGCATTAATAATTACATCAATTTTGAAGCGATCCCTAATACCACTGTATAAAGTGCAGCCCTAACCCATGGCAGAGCCTCCAATGTGTTTTACAGATAATTAAAAAATAGAAGAAAGTCTGATTCCTTGGAAGCAAAATATAGAAAGACATTAGGGGTAGCTCAAGACTTTTGCACATTACTTAAAAAATATGGTTAGCATACAATTACACATCCTGTCAATTCAACCAGGATTTCAATAGTTTTCATGCACATGTAGCTACAGGTAAAGTCTGCTGAGACAAACAGAATGCCATAATTTCTTAGAAAAAGTTCAATAAAACTGAAAAAAACAACTATGTTCATGTCCTAATCCATTATTCAATTAGGCCTCAATTAGCCTTTAATCCCCATTACCAGTCTAGCGAGAGACGAGCAGTGAAGGAATGAATAAGCGTCTCCCCGGGGAGGACGGAAGAGCAGAATAGAAAATGAAGGACTGCGGAGATATAGGGGGCTCGGGGCAGTTTCTGATAACAAAAGTAGTAATTAGTGTCGCTAAAAGATTAATAGAAATCAGAATAGCGTGTGTGAAGGATAGAAAGAGGAAGGTGGAGAGAATGAATGGAATCTTTTGAAAGTATATAGCCCCATTTTGTTGTCAGGCTATTTTCTGCACCTACAGAGTTGAAGGAGGGGGAAATCCTCCAGGGGTTAAAAAGTGCAAGCCAACACATACACCTAAAGCATGCACAAGATGGACAGATGAGGGGAATATGGCACAGGCTGACAAGAGGACAGCACCACTAAGGATTTTACATCTACAGGCTGTTATGTAGTTTGTGTCCATATTTGAAATATGCATTTCATTTTGCCTCACGTTTGCCCATCTGTGACGTCTATCCTCCATTACTAACAAAACCTATATGGACACTGGGCAGATATTCATGAAAGGGCTCCTGTCTGAGTTCGTACTTATCCAAACCCTCCCGTCCTCCTCTTCTTCCACCCCTCCCATCCCCCAGTCCATCTGTTTTGGTGGAGGCCATCCATTAATAAAGAGACTGTCTTTTCGTTTCTATTTCCCATCCTTCTGTATTATTTATTTACTTATCTATCTCCAGTTATGGTGGGAAGATATGCGTGCCAGAATGGGACGCAGCAGATCTACCCACTTCTAAAAACAAATGACTAATCATGTTCAATCTTTTAAACAGCCATAACAGCAATTAGTATAGACTCTGATTGACAGCTCTTTCAATTTACATCTACCAAATCTGCAGATTGTGGGTGTTAACAGGTGCTCGGTGGTGTTCAGATGAATTTTACATTTCAACCCAAAAGAGGCTGGAGATGGTCTGAAAGAAGTAAGTCTAATTAAAGTGTTTTAAAAAATGACTATCTGCAGTTAAAGTCATCTGAAAAATGTTGGCCCACTTTTCTTTAAAATGTTGCTTTTGTTCATCAGGATTTGATTAATTTATGCACAGCTTGACATTTAAGTTGGGTTGAAGTTTGGCTTGAGGTTTGGACTTTGGGTCATTAGAACACATTATGTTTGCTGCTGCTCTTAGGATCAAGACCCAGTCTGGACCAAGCTTTAGCTGTTGGACAGATTGCAACATTGTTCCAGAAGGGTTGTAGTTTTTTGTTGGTTGGTTTGTTTTTAGCTGCAGATTTTTTTTCTGGCAAGCCCTTCAAGAAAGCCAAACTTGTTCAGTCTTTGTTTTAATCGCAATGTTATAAACTTTAACCTATAATACGCTAATTGAGGCTTATAGAGTCTGAGATAGCTCTGGATTTTTCTGCTGTTTCTCTGAGCATTGCAGTCTGACCTTGGGGTGAATTTGCTGTCCACTCCTGGGAAGATTGGCAGTTATCTTGATTGTTTTCAACTTGTAAATAATCCTTCTCACTGTGGAATGATGGACTTCCGTTTCTCTGGAAATGAACTGATAACCCATCCCAGATGGGCATTAACAATGACTTCTTTAATATAATTTCTGATATTGTTCCTCCTTGACAGAAACCTGAAAAAACTGCCAGAATGTCTGCTTTTATAGAGGTGTTCACACTTGCTGATGATCAGTTAATCAAAGGCATCTGACTAGAAGCACTTAGATGCTACTAATCCTGTGTAAAAAAATATTTTTTTCACATGACTGAAAGTGATCAAACCTATTTTGGTGAACAATCTTCACAATGCAATTTACATGTATTGATTGAGCCCTTTGGGGGACCGTAAAAAGGGGGAACTATTGATAGGTGCCACAAATTCACTGTCCAACCAACCAAATATGCCTCTAGGAACAGACTGTATATGAAAGATGGATGTAGCTTTAGTTTGGTGGGAAGATGACCTTAAACACTACTACAAACAATAAACCCAGATCTCATGAGTTTATGCCCTATGCTGCTTATCCCACATCACATTCAGTATAATATGATGAGCTTATATAAATTATGGTCCTTAATAGAGTAAAAAAGGAGGATAAAGTAGGGTTTTCTTTAGGCCGGGTCAATTGTGCGATTGAGATTGGGTGAAAAATCATCTGCAGACTCATTCTGCAGAGTCATCCTTTGTGAGTCACAGCTAGTTTCAAAACACCACAAAGGGTCCTGTGAAAACACTTCACAACAGGACTTCACTAACCAGTGGGTGATGGCTGCGTCAGTCTCGTGGTTACTCCAGGATAAATAACTAATCTGTTCAAAATTAAACTTCTTGATGCAGAACAAAAGTTTCTGACTCTTTACATTTTAAATAACATTTTAAATTAGAAATCTTCGTGAAAGTGATGTTTAAAATTTTAAGACACCATACTATTAACGGCGGTTTCTGCTCATCAAGCACAGCGTCTCTGTCTTCATTTAAATGTCTTCATTTTAATCATTTTCACTATCTCCATCTCCCTCTTTCAATCCATCTTTATCATATCCGCTATTTCTGTCTATCCAGTCGGAGCATCTTCTCGGTGGTCAGCAGCATCTGTAATTTCTAAATGTCATTTGGGCATTAGCTCATGAGGCCAGGCAGGATGCTGTAAATGGGGGTGATGGAAGAGGGAGGTCAAAGGGAGGTGCATGGGTGGAGAAATACAGTAGAGTCGTTTTCATGGCCTCTTAGAGACTCAAAGATTTGATTACAGTTACCGGACAGAAACAGAGAAGATTGATGCAGACGGATGCAGATAAAAGGCGTATCACATGATCACGCTGCTTCTCTTCATGATTGCAGTAGAAAAGGGCAGAACAAAATGATTGAGACAGGTGATCATAAATTTAATAAGAAACACTGGAAGAGGCCCAGTGATTTCAGCAGTGTCTGAAAAAAATCCACTTGGCTCAAAGGTCAGAGTGTAATATCTTAGAAGAGCTATTTTCATCTATCAGAAAGAGAGTTTAATCTGTACATCAAACAAAAAACGGCCCCAGGTTTTCCCTGCCCTCTGCTGGACACGTTTTAGCTCAGCAGGGAAAAAAACTGTCATTTTTGTAACCTTTGCTATCAGTTCCACTTAGGGAGAATGTAGTAAACAACAAAGGGAAGGTGTTTGTTTGCCAGCCTAGACATCAGACCGTGGCTGAGCCTCTGGCAGCAGAAAAGCTGATGTTGTGCTAAGAGACATCCACTCAAAAGCCTTTTGCTGTTCAGTTTGACAAATCAGGAGGGCTGATTACCATGCTCAATAAGAATGGATCAAATCTGCATATTGTGACATAGCAATTTTCTTCAACTTTAGCTGAGAATCTTCAAATTTGAGACAATACTGTTCACATACTATTACTAGAATCTATTCACAATGGGCAAAATGGTACCATAGCTGTATGATGAAACCAACCTCTTCAGAACCATCTAGACGGGAAGGACTGACAGTTATTTTGTACCTGGAGTGCAGGATGAGTCAACAAAATCACTGACTATAATAGGAGCACAGATACATAAACATCAGAAGAGGTCCCTCTGGACAATTCGAGTATCTAATTAACAAAGCCCGGCTTTCAGAATGTAAATGTTTATGAGGGCAAATGTTTGACAAAAGGAAGCTAATAATGACATCAAACAAAGCACAGCTGTGCTTTGTTATGAAGGCAATAAATGCATTTTCTGTGGTGAAAAATACACAGGAACTCAATTATCTATCCATTCATTTTCTTCTGCTTATCCAGATCCGGGTTATGGATGGGCTGGAGCCTATCCCAGATGTTCTAGGGACACAGACGTGGTACACACTGGACACGTTGCCAATCTACTGCAGCTTACTGATACAACTTATGCAAACTCAGCATTTCATTAGGACGAGCATAGAACTTAAAAATATTTTAAAAATTATGACATATAAAAATATGTAGAGGTTACAATTTCTTTTTACCTTTCACTTCAATTTTCCTTTACTCTGTGGAACCTGCAGAAGTAAAGAAAATAGAAGTAAAAAATCTTACAAATTAGATGCTTTCATAGACAGTACATTGCCTCTTTTTCAGTGGTTCTTGGGGTCAATGTGTCAGTTGATTTACTCAAGTGTGCAGATTAGTGTGGTAGTGTTTAACAAAGGTAGCCTCCAGGTGACAAATCAGTGGTTTAATCACCCTAGATGTCATTTTTACACTGGCCACTAAAGTAGATTTATCACAAGTCAGTGATGTAATGGCACCAAGTCAGGTATGGGCTTATTACTCATAACTGCTCGACAAACACTGAGAGAGTCAAGCAGGGGTGATTGTGCTCTCTTACGTACTGGATAAAAGCGACCAACAGAGCTCAGAGCTTCTCTAATCACAAATATAGGTAAAACAACTGGAGAATCAAAAACCCAATCTCAAAAATTAGTCTTTGTATAGCTAAGTTTAGTCTAGCTATCATCAAAATATCTATTTGACAGCTAACCTGGGCTTTCTGAGCTGCATAACACAACTCTAACAGTTATCGTGAACACAGCTAATAGTTGAAATCACTTAGCTCTTTGGAGTCCATGTAAGATTTATTTATTAAAAAATAAATACATCAATAAAATAATCTATAACTATCTTATAACAATTAGTCTTATAATTAGGGCAAAGCACCTGAACCTTTTTGTGCAGCCTTGTGAACCATCTGATTGAACAAAATCTTTTCAAGAGGGATACTTACATTTTACACAAGCTGGCAAAAAGTCAGTTAGCTCAGTGTTTCCCAACCACTGTGCCGCGGCACATAGGTGTGCTGTGAGAAATGATCAGGTGTGCCGTGAAAGACTATCGGGTTTCACCTGGCAAAACAATTACATTCTCTTCCACTAGAGGGCAGTGCAATTTCTTGCTCCAATTAAATGGGTTGCCAACTGCCGGTAAAACAGAAGAAGGCGAAAAAGAAATTACATAGTCATGGTGGGAGTGAAACAATGCAGCGCATAATAGCAATATGAAAAGAAAAAGTACTCAATCTGACCTGGGTCCTGGAGAAAATTCCTACCCGGATGAATTTCCTAGCATGAGTAGTAAAAGGTATATTGGGGACAAATCAAGCCAATTCCGCTATGCCTGGTGCACGGGGAAATATTATCAGTAGCCTATGCTTTTTGTGACATTTCTGTTTGTGCCGTGTGATTTTTCTAATGTGAAATAGTTTTGAAGACAAAAGGGAGACAAAAGTTTTCTACTGCTTCACTTTAATGGATTTTGTCATGATGTTTTTCTGTATACAAAAGTTGAGATGTCTTAATCTATAAAATCAACTCAAATGTCGAGTCCAAATACTTGACAGGGCACGAGGAGACAAGCAACAATAAAAGAAATAAAAAGTAAAAATGTCCGTTGTTTGTTCTGATTCTTGTGTAGCACATCGGTAATCGAAACTTCCATTAAGTTAGAAGACAAGAATGCCTGCCAGGTGCTTGATGCATTATATTGCTCGTAAAAGCATCTCACTTACTTCCTACCTTTGTCTCTTAATCATCTAAACACCTCCCAGCACACACACACATGCACATACATACACACACACTAAGAGACAGACTGGAGCAGTGGACTGTTTTTCTAATTGGTGTGAATTGATGAGACTGCCGCTGGTGTTGCCACAGATACAAATCATTAATGTTACCCCCTGCTGGATACCACAAGACTACACAGCACCTCCTGTAACACAGAACAAGTTGCCATGGGAACTGTTGACATAAATGAATGGGATGTGATGTGGTGTAAGTGTGTGTAATAGCGAGTCCGGAGGAAAATCAATAAATGGACATGCTTTCAATCTCTTTATGTCTTTTGTCCACCATCCATCAGCACCCTCCACCCACTGCTCACTACATCACTCTGGCTCTCTCTCTTGTTCGCACACATATTTTTTTTGTCTCTTCTTATCAATCACGGCAAAATTGGAGGTACAGTGTAATGTCTCAGAAGTTTTATTGGAACCTAAAAAACAAAACAAAACTGAAGACCAGAATCAGTGGACCATTATGACGACATACAAATTTATAATTACAATGAAAAGTTTGTCACATATTAACTTACAAAAACATTCGAAGAAAAACAGAAGACATAATAATAATAATGAAAAAAGGAAGACAAAGACCTGTAATGATATACACTGGTTTCAATCTAATCATTTCTACAGTGGATATCGTACTACTAAAATACTGACAGTAAAGTTACAGGACTAGGGCTTGCCCATTGATCACAAATTTCAAATTGATGTTATTTACAAGTTAATCCAGTTTTATATTATTTTGAATTAAGTATCATATTTTTTTCTTTTAGTCCTGATCCTATGAAAAACAGTTTTTTTTGTGTGTGTAGCACTCCCTTTCTAACCAATTTAATAGACACTTTAAAAAAAATCTGTAAAAATACAGCACAATGTACTATTTTAAAGTACGAAAATTTATTAGGAATTTAGTCATTCTTTGTTTTACCATTTGTAGTTTACATAAACAAACAAAGAAACAAAGAAAAAACAGACAATGTACTGGCAGAAAATTAACAGCACATTCTTTGTTTTGTTAGTTTGTTTGTTCTTTATTTACATTTTTTACAGTGTAGAGACCGCCATCAACTGTTCTCCAGATCAGAAATACCAGTTTTTCCCTACTAACCAGTTGTTGGCAGGGAGGATTACCAACAGGTCTCAACAGCTGTATAATTGGCACAGAATCAAACATTAGCACTACTGTTTGGCAGTAACAGTAAAAAAAAGTTTTACAGAAATTTTAAAAACTCAAATAATTAATATTTGTTTCATGATTTTAATCGGTAGATTTAATTCTAGAATGATAAGTGTAATTTCACTACAGATTTCTTTATTAAAAACAAAATGCTAAATAAAGAAAAAGACCAGCAGGCTGATACAAAGTCAACAAATCACAGCCAAATCATTACAACAGATACTTCTTTCCCATTTTCTGACGAAATATTTAAACTATGCATCATACAGTATTCCTGTTATTCCCAAGAAACATCATTTTGTGGTGTGAATGCACCTGAGCGGTACAGTCCACTGACGGAGACACAAAGACAAATGAGAACGCATGCTGCAGTTTGAGTGCTTGTAATTCTGTAAGTTCATTTGCCTCGGGCTGAACTGCAGTGCAATGAATATAAATGTCTGACACAAGATTGAAACAAAGCAAAACAGAAGGCAAGACTGTCAAAGGAAAATCTGGGCCCACACACACACTCACACACACTCAAATTCCAACTCACAGACAAAGTACCTGATCTAGTTTGCTAGATGTTACATTAAGATCACTTTGCTTCTATAATACTGGTTTTCAAAATAAAATAATATTAAGTAACATAACTTTACTTAAAGAGCTAATCTTTGGTGTACAGTGTTCAGAATTTGGGCTGCTGACAAATAAATGCGAGCTGAGCTGATATATCTGTATCCTACAGTCACAAAAAACAACCTGGGATATATTTTTGTAATCAGTAGAAAAGTTCTCATCGTTGTACATTTACATTACATAAATTCTCAGAAGAAATGCAGTTCATGTAAATGCAGTGCTTTTATTTAGCTGCATGTACAGCACATATAGCTGTGTTGTTGTAATGTCACAAAAACATGTTTGTCTCCAACCCTGTAACTGTGGTCCTTTATAAGAATCTTCAACCTTAATTTATGTGACATAAGGAAGAAAGATGACTGTAAAAAGTTAAATTTTTCTTGTTAGCCAATTGAAAGTGGTTTCAGGTCAAAGATCCACACTAACCCAAACGCTGTGTATGTATTAGTGTGTTTCAGTGAGAACAACTCTACTTCATTTTAATGTTGTTCCCTTATAATGTAAACTATGTTGGATAAATCCAGCATTATCAGCCTTTTCAGGGATATCACGCTGAGGTCGAAGGTTACCACACCCGGCAGGATTGTGCTCCTCTGTTCATAATCGACGACTCGGAACACTTGAATGCTTTCCGAAATTCCTCGTAGTTACTCATCGCTCCAATAACTCTGCAGGACATGAGTGACGATAAAGGTCAGGTTGGAGGGGTTCTTGCTATGTGTGTCCATGTGTGTGTCTGTGTGCGGGCTTCACCTGTATTTTGGTGGACTGTGAGCTCCACTTTGGATCTGCTCCCTGGCCGCTTCTGGTCTGTATGTGTTACATCTCACCTGCGCATTACAAACACACCGATTAAATGCTTTGCTAGATACTCAAAATTACGTATGCGTATTCAGAAGTTTCTGACTTAACATGTGCCACTGCATGCAATATTACAATAAAAATCCGAAAGGAAAACTTCTGTCTAGCATTCCATTTGAGGCCATTCCATTTCATTATTTCCACAGACAGGAATGCATTTGAATGCAAAATCACACATGCATGCTTCTATAAATGCAATAATTCTGAGTAGCCAGACATGTTCCACACATGGAAACAGTAAAACACGATGACATCCTGTTTGGCTAGACAGCATGAAAGGGGAACAAATAACTCTAACAGCTCAACAAGAGCAGTACCCAAGATGTGGAACACAGCATGAAAGCCCTGTGATAGATTTTCAAACCTTTCTCATCTCTATGGTTTTGATAGCATTAGAAATAGATATGTTCAACTATATTTTACATTTGTTTCAGTAAATGACAGCGTGAGAGGAGCAACATTGCCTCCTACTGACACTTTTAGGAATTACAAGAACCGACTCTTTAAATTTGCATAAAACTGTAGTTAAGAAATGAAGGACATCAGGGATGTGTCCACAAGGGGGCCATGGGAAATACAATTGGATTCTCCAACATGGATAGAACCAGCTATAGAAGGTTACTGAGTACATTTACTCAAGTACTTCACTGAAGTACAATTTTAATGTATATACTATTTTTATGTAATCCACTTTAATGGTTTATATGGTTTGGTTTATATTCAACCATTATGTTAAAGTGCCCAAACATTACATTTCCCATAGGAAAATGCCCAAATATTACCTGTCTCACTTTACTATGCAGACCTGCAAATCAACTGAAGGTCTTCAGATCTAACACACACTGGCAGAAAAACTGCATTTAGAGCGTAGTGAAAAACAGTGTGCAAAAGTGTCTTTACATGTGCATAGCTCAAGAAGAACAGTTGGTTGTTGTTCAGTGCAACTCCAGGCAGCAGAGGCTCCTCCACACCACCTCTTCTCTCATCCACCCACCGCCTGTACGCCTACACAAGAACAGTGAAATAAACATTCTCTCATCTGGATTGCTTTACATGACGTCGTTAATTCTTCTTCATCATTTTTGCTAAGGGAACAAATTCCTTTAGGATTAGGAATTTTTTTTTAAAAAACAATAGCTCACAATGTCCGAAGTAGACAGCTCCTGTAGAAAACCATTTCTTAAATCATAGATCATACCCTGAATGCTTCTCTTATTCCTCCATTGTCTGCTATGTTTTCTGCCAGGGTCCTCTTACCCCGCACCTGCAGGGCAAAACATTTACAAAAGAGTAACAAAGGCAGTAATGCATCAGAAACATCTGAACTGAACAACAGTCTTCAGTTATTTCTTGACTTTGATAATTATCCAGTTATACACAGGCATTTTTTAGACAGTTTCTTAGAAAAGTGGTTTAAACTACATCTGCAGTTTTTTCTTCTTTTTTTAAATAAATTTTTGCACATTCAGACTGCTTCCTTACATTTAGGCCCGCCTCCTTCCAGTGATAACCATTATACTGGTTAATCATACACTGGGTCTTCTCATTGAAGGCCTCTATGGACGAGTTGCTCCACCACTGTTCAAGATTGCCATTTTTGTCATACTTGCGACCTGTTCAGACCACATAATTCATTATTATTCAATCGCAAATGTTATATTTTGAAATCATTATTAGCAAACATTATTTACCGTTATTGTCAAAGCCGTGCGTTAGCTCATGTCCAACTATTACCCCGATGGCACCGTAACTTAAAGATCTGTAAATTGAAGGAAAACAACACAGATTTTAGTGTGGCACAAGTCAACGTCTTGTGGAATTTCAAGAGAGGATTAGATTCTATCAGTGGTGCTCGATCAGGGGAAGTATGCAAGCAGTGCCTGTTCAATGAAGTCTAAACACAGACATCTCAAACAGAATTCTGTCATAATTATTCTGGTTTCACTGTATCCATTCTTTAAATGATTGACATCTTGAGGCTGCAGCCTCTGTCTTTGGAAGCACATTTGACTCTGCTTGACTATGATTCCATTGGAATGTGCATTGTGGATAAACCTCTGGTTTTTGATGGGAGACTGAGGGAGACTAGCAATGCTAAACAAGTTGCTGCTGGCTCTGCGTTCAAGGCTCTGAACACAGTTAACAGTTGCAGACTTCACCAATACTTTCAGATTAGCATGCACGAGAGCTGTCTATACTGAGTGTATCATCTTTAGACAGCTGTTTTGTTTAATACGCTACCTTATTTCTTCATTAATAATTTGAATCTTCCTGTAGATCTTGACAGTGCACAGGCCTTTTAATTTAGCTATAATGGTCCTTTAGAACAATTACAAGTATATAATTGAGTACCAAGTAGAATATATTTAAATATTTAAACCAACCTCAAACATAAACAGCAGTAATATTGCTTTTTACCAATCAAATTTACATAACAATACTACAGCTTTATGTACAGTGTGGCATATAAAGTGTGTTATTACTTCTACTAAATGTTCTTAAATGTTCCTCCGGCACAGATCATTGTCACCTAAGAGCAAATATTTTTTTTATGATAACTATAAAAGTAATAACATTTAATAATTCTTCAGCCAGCAAGAAGTGCACAAAGGGGAAGATGACCACACAGAGTGCTGCAAGATGCATAACATGCAACACTAAATCATGAAACGGTTGTTTCATAGTCTGAAACAACAATTTGTCTTGTTAAACAGTGGAAGATAATTTCTTTTTGTTTGTCATTGTCTCTGCTTGAGCTTTTGTAAAAGTCGTCACACACCACTGGATCCTATCATACATAAACTGTGTGCAGTTATTTTTCTATTAGCGGCCAAGCTAAAGAGTATTAAAACTGACAGCTAGCAGGCAGTTAATGAGCTACTTTCTTCATTCAGTAACTTTTAGTTTAATGATGTAAAGTATCACTCAGAGAACAACACACCAGGAAGAGGAAAGAACACAATAAAAAGAAAGCAATAGAAGCTTTGGAAGCCAGCACCATTCCAGCTGGGCAGATTGTTACATAGCTTGTCATCCAGTCTCAGATATGGTAAAAAAAAAAAGGAAAAAAAAGAAGAAGCATGGACAAATGTTACTGTGCTGTGGGAAATTGCTTTACAAAATAAAATCAAGCTGTCAAGCCAATGTTTAATATAGGACAGTTTATAGATCTGTTGAGAACAATAATGCTGCCCAGGCTGTGGTTCTCTAATAGGAGGTTTTTCTTTTAAAATAAAGTCAGCTCTTGGGTGGGATGACTCACCTTGGATACTCTTTTCCCCAGAAAAAGGGTTTTTGAAGCTCTCCAGCAGGAAATCCTAAACAAGAAGACCAAAAATAATTTTTCTTTTTGTGTATCTTTAGTTCTTTCCAAACAGGATATTTTACTGCATAAGGTCAAGGCTTTTCAATCTTATGTTTGCTAACAAAAATGGAAATCCCAGAATTGGTGCTTTGATCTGTCTGGTAAGGACTTAACTGAGTGATTAAAAAAACAAAATGTAATGAATGTATATCTTACTGATTTGATTTGTGGATGAACTATAGAAGGCGTTCACGGTTGTTGGGTTTGTAAACCACCTGAAACACAAACACACATTAGGCATTAATAAGGACATAAAACCATAGCCTGATTATAAACGATCGCTGGAGCTTCAAGAAAGGCAAGAAAGGAAGTGCCTCCTTCTTTCCAGTGGCCAACAGGGGGCGACTCCTGTTGCTGTATCCCTAATTTCAAGTCTCATTTAATACATCACCATGTCTATTTTATATATTATAATGCCCATTAGAGTCAAAAAGCAGTAAAGCTGCATATACTTTAGGACGGACCTAATGTCAACATGTATCTCCTTATCAAACGGATGATGTCACAGTGCCTAATTAAGTATTCACACTTGCCACTCACTCTGTGCGTGGGACGCTCTTTCGTAGCCAGGAGAGATCGGATTGAGCGATGAACTTCAGTGTCTGCATCACGTTGCCGTAGTAGTCATTCTCTTTTAACTCTAGCTGAAGCAGACACAAACACATTACACATTACTTCTAAATAGCAACATTCCTCCATTTTCAGAATGAAAAGGGAAAAAAACATTGCAGGAACATGATGCTGGTGCTGTGCTAATTTAAACAGACCTGCTTCAAATCTTCATTGAGGTAGGTGTCATTCAAAATAAATTCTGGGTAGCCAACCTTAGCCAGGACTGCATGTGCCTATAGAGAGAGATAAGAGAATTTAAATAAAATCTAAATTAAACATAAAAAGGTGTGTCAGACTCTCAGTCAAACTTAATTGGCAGTGAGTGCAAATATAAGTTTGAATGAGTAAGTTTAAATGATATTAAAGTAATAAAAAGAGAGCACTGTGAGAGTCATAGGCTAAAGTGTCTTCACAGAAACATTGCCGGGCCCCTACAGCAAAATCCTTTTTAATTATGAAGGTCTATATGCTTGCCATAAGCAATAAGATCCTGGACACATTTGAGTCTGACTTTATGAAAACCTAAGATAATGTATTTTCTCTCAATCATTGCAGTTCCAGTGAGAACACATGAAAATTGCAATCAATGAGAATGTGACAATCCCTGTCAGCCAAAAGCTCACGCTGCTCTAAACACTCTTTTTTCACTCAGTTTGATGTCAGCAAGAGAAGATATCCTTTTATGGTCACAGCATAAAAGGCCCCGAACCACAGTTTGGTTGGGGGCAGTCAAGTAGAAGAAAGTTAAAAGTTAATAAAAGGAGACGTGGCTTCTAAGAGGGAAGAGATAAAAGGATGGATTAAAGCATCACTAACAAAGGCTTTTGAGCAGGAAGCAACCCCCCGGAAAGCACTGGTCACTAGGGGAAATTTGTATTCCTTGACTGACTGGTGAGTGGTTTGAGTCGCAAGGTGAAATCAGTCACAAAGAGTGTGCAGCACCAAAAACATCCTTGTAACTGCTTTGGGCACTAACAAATCAATGCTGTTGCCTGTAGGGAAGATGCTGACTTGTCCACAAAGACTTACCAACTGCTCGTTAAGTGGTAAAAATAAAAAATATTGAACATCATATATCTCTTTGTGACAAGTTTCACCTAGTGACTATCAACCACCTCCTTCAACCACTTGCCAACTGCTCAGGCAATAGTCATTTTTCTATGGTATTGCCAGGGGATTGTCCACGGGTCTCTGGCCCGTATGACTTATGCCTAAGAACCTCACCAAGGCTGACTATAAGATAAATAAGGATTATGGTGGATCACGTAAGAGACACTGTTGTTGGGTTGTTGAGTAAAGGACTTCTTCTTTTTTGCGTATAAATATTCTTTAGTGGTGCCAGTAAATACTAACAGATTTCCCGAACCGATAGAACAATGGTATCTGTTCTAGCTTGGCAGCTGTTTCCAGCTGCTGCAACTACAGTAAGGTCAGACTTTGTTTTAACGGTTAGATGTGACTAACACAGCTGTTCAGAGAGGGTGTTGTTTTCACTATTTAATGCACTGCTGTATTTCATTCAATTTGTTGGGCCAGTTTTGGATTAAACAGTTTGAAATTCACATCACCAATCCAAATATTTTTTAATATTACAGTTTTGTTTTGTTTTTTTTTTGTTGTTTTTTTTGTTTTTTTGGCCTGTCCCGTTTGGCTCTTTTGCCATCAGAATTGTTGTCTAAAGGCAAAGAAAGATGCCCAACGGATTTACTTTACCAAATTGACCATCCCAGCCTTGCCGTAATGGTCCATTTGATTCACCTTTTATTGTTTATTTTATTTTCACTTACTGAATACGGGACAGACTTGACTGGGGGAAAGAAAGGGAGAAAGAAAGAGGGAAAGAGAAACAGCTGAGAAGAGGGACGGGGGAGAAGGGCAAAAGACAAAAACCAACAGAACGGGCAGAGAAAAAAAAATGCATATATCAATCACCTGGATCACCTGCTGAGAAAGAAAAAAGAAAGCAAGCAGAAGAGAACAAGAGTAACAACATCACAATGATATATGGGAATATGACAGTAAATACTAAATGTTAAACATTATTGTGCAGCACATAAGATCAACAGAACACAGTGTGCTTTGAGGTAGGAGCCAAAAAGGGTGTAGTTTGTGGGTGTGATCACCCGTGTGTACACCTGTGAGCATGGACGCGCTTGTTTTTTGTTTTTTAAAAGGTTCCTTCATGTAATAATCTGCTAGAGGGTGTGGGGGGGCCACAGCCCCGTCCTCCAGGGCGTGAAGCAGGTGTGGAGGAGATCAAAACTCCAGACATCCAGAGGCCCCCAGAACACAAGAGACCAAGGAAGACCAACAGAGGGGCAGCTGCGCCACTGTCCCGGAAAGAGCTGAGGAGAGTCCCAGATGAGGGCTCACTCAGCAGCCGCGGAGCAGAAGCCAGGGGGAGTTGCAGTGACGCGCCCGTGAGCTCCGCCGGCAGCCAGCTGCGCCTGAGTGACCGAGCCCCAGGCCGAGAGGCCGGGGGCACCCCACCTCCGAAGTGGCCCGAGCGAGCCCCAGGCTCCAGGCCCCGATAAGCGGCCGCCAAGGAGTGAGCCGGTGTGTACCTGGACGCCCATCCCCGGACACAAAGAACCACCAACGCACCGATGTCTGAGGGGGTCCGCCACTGGCAGGGGAAGTGGTGGTAGGGGGAGATAGGCCTCCAAACCTTGGAGGGCCTGAGATGTCCCCAGAGAGGTGGCGCCTGACACCCAACCTGACATATAGACACAGACATACAGGCACACACAGATACAAACATCCATTCCCACCCTCATGCTCTCATATGCACTTACTCCACACTCAACCAACGTGGAGACAGACATAAAGAGACGTTGTACACACGATCACACTCCCCAAGCGTACTCTACAAACCGGGTCTAGGTGCCCCCGCCCCTGGAGGGGGGAACTGCACCCAGACCCAGGTGGTGTTTACAGTTTAGATTAGAAAAGATGGAATAAACTGTGCCTTTTCCACAGCTCGCTTCTTGGTTAAATCATCCATCCAGTCATTCTCCTTCTCCAGCATGTCGATGAACGCCCAGCGGATGCCGTCGATCAGCTCCTCCATCTAAGAAACAAATCAAGTATGAAACAGAAGTTTAAATGTTCAGATTTTCAGACGCAAACCTAGAACGTTCTCACTTATAGCAAAGTGAGGCTGTTTATAAAAAATGCAAAAAGGCCCAGCATCATTGCCATCTAAACACAGACACACACACCTACAGTGATGCAGACATCACAGCTCAGCACTCATCTGTTACACAGCTACAGAAAACTCAAACAGCTGAGCCAGGATTTAGGATATGATGGGAACACACACACCAGGTGTTTCTTGTCCTCCTGGAAGTGTGTGTTGACAAAAAGCCGGCCGGTGGCATAAACAAGTGAGTTCTCCACGTAGTTAACACACTTATCCCAGCGCGGGGTCAGAGAGGTGGTTCCTGTGGTTACCTAATGGGGGCGAGAGAGACGGAAATTCAAGGTGACATCGCTCCAAAAAAACAACTTCCACTGACAAGTTTCCATTAACGAGAGTGTTTAAGACCTCACGCTGAGTCACTTTAGTCGGGGAGGGGGGATGATTTGTTTAAAACATTTGAAGCTACCAACTGGTAAAATTAGAAAATCTTTCCCCAACTCACTAAGTACTGTGACAAGAATTTTGCGACCTAAAAACAGAGATTGAGAAAAGCTGAGAAACCTTCAAGTGTAGTTATTTAGGTTTAGGTGTAAAACATTTAAAAAGGGAAAAAAAGTGTACGTTAAGAGAATTATGAGCAGCTGCCGCTGCTAATGAAATGCACCCAATTAACTAATCATCAGCAAGTTTGAGCACCTTTATAAAAGCAGAGATTTTTGGCAGTTTTGTATGTCTGGAAGATTTTAGTGTGTTAGCACAATGGTGTTAGCCAAGGAGCAAGTACATCAGAAATGATCTCAGAGAAGCAACTGTTGGTGCCAGCCAATCTGGGAAGGGTTATAAGGTTATTCTCAAACAATTTAAAGTCTATCATTCTGCAGTGAGAAAGATTATTCACAAGTGGAAGACATTCAAGATAGCAGCCAGACTTCCAAGGAGTGAATGTCCTAATAAATTCACCCCGAGGTCAGACTTTTGCTCTGAGAAACTGTGAAAAACCCAAGAGCTACATCTGAGATTTAACAGGCCTCGGTTAGCACGCTAAATGTTAACATTCAAAATATTGCATTTCTTAAGCTTTTCTAAAATACAGTTGTTTTCAAAACATTCAAAAGTGATCATATATGGACATAGATTTGTGTACCGACCCGAGCGTAGTCAAGGTATCTGTAGAGGAAACGACGGCTCAGAGCGGTTATCCGGGAAAAGACTGTCCTCCACTGGACGTAGTTCGCTACCGTCCTGGAGAGCGAGAGACACGGGGACATTAATTCAATTCCTACATGTAATCTCATTATACACTGTAAAATACTTGTACTGAGCGACAGGTGCCCTCGAGCCCCAGTGTGGGCTCATGTCTGTGCCTGTGTGTTTACATTATATCTGTCCCTTATGAGGACTGGGTTGAGTTTATAGGGGAGTTGAATGTTTATCTCAGGTGCCAATTCTTCAATTTTTTGACACTACGAGAGTAGCTTTGCCTGATATACACTACATAATAATCCTTATTTTTCTTTTACAGAGCCTACTGCGCCCCTGACTGTTTTAGCTGCTCTTTCTTTAAAGCCATCCTGCCATTAAGCCAAGCATCTGAACTCTGAGGCTATGTAGCTTTTGCACCCTTTTATTGCCTATTGCTTGCAGATTTTGCATCTGCATTGCTGATGCACGTAAACTGCCCGAGGCAGTTTTCTACACTATTTAGCTCGCATTGGGACCAAACAATTGTATTTATTAATAGGGTGTGTATGAAGAGTGTCTTTAAGCTATTGTGTCAACAAGGCACCACGATAGAAAGGGAGTCTGTACCGGGGATCGGTGGCCTCGATGAGCTTCATAAGTTCCTTGAAGTACTGTGGAACTCTGACGATGACAGGCTCAGAGGAGGAGATGGATCGATCCGGGTCACCTTTAGACTCCACCACAGTTTTTACGAAATTAAGCCAATCGAACTACAGCAATAGAGAGAGAGGGAGAAAGAGCACGAAAGGTCTTTAACACTATATAGAAATATGTAGTATATTCACCAAGCCAGCTACTTCAGTTTCTGTGCATCGCAACACCTGCACGCATTGTATTTTTTCAATTTCAGAGTTCAACTTCAACTTTTGTGAACTACATTTTTGTGCACAGGTAAATACAAAATATCAGCAGTCCTCGTTTCTAATTCGGTTTGTATAGAGGTTAAACATATCATGAAGCTTGTAGTTACATTTCAGACAAATCCAATAAAAGCAGTTTCCTTGACTTGCTGATTGAGTTTCTGCTCTCAGTAGCTACAAATTCACCATCAGAGCGGTACTGATCTTTCTTCTGACCTTGGAAACAAAACAGTCCACAAAAAAACAGGAATGTTTGGTACTATTGAAGAAAGCCCTGCTTGGTAGGAAGACTTCTCAGGAAAAACCGGACAAGGACATCGTGTACAACTTGGTTTTGAACCGGTCTCAACTGATGCTAAGGTTGATTTCTCTCTGGCGGTTTTTCTGCATTGTTTTAAAGTACCTGAGGTATTGAGCGCTGCAGTCGAGAGAGCGTGTATTTGTGGTACATGCTCTCGCTGGTGCGGTTTTCATAGGGAATCAGGATCTGCAGACACAGAGAGCAATTGTCATCAGCATGACTGATCCTAAATTTGTCCAAAAAACGATTTCCTGTTATACTGTTGGCGAAGCTGATGAATCAGCCGCCATATTTCACAGAGAATAATGTAGAGTTTTAATTAGCTTTGGAGCTACAGAGACCTATTTAATAATTTTCATACATTAAGCGGGATTATATTTATCTGACATGACGTCCTTACATGAGCCACTTTGGTCTCAAAGGCGAGAGCCTTTTCCATCTGGGTCAGAGCGTCTTTCTCTGGGGCGCCCAGCATGACGGCCACATCCACCATCAAACTGAGCAGCGCCGCACGATACTGGAGAGAGAGACAGAGAGACTTCATTCTTTCATTGCTCTGAGCTATAAGATAAGATAAGATAAGATAACCTTTATTAGTCCCACACGTGGGAAATTTGTTTTGTCACAGCAGGAAGTGGACAGTGCAAAAGTTATGACGCAAAAATTAGAATACAATAAGAATAAATACAGTACACAGCTGTACAGAATAGAATAAAATAATATACTATATACAGTAGAATAAAATAGAATAAAAATATACAATAAGATAAAAATAGAATACGAATGCTATATACAACTGAGTAAAAATACAACGATGCCAGAAAAGATTATTGCACTTAGTGTTATTGCACATGTGTGGATGTGTGTGTTTGTTCAGTTAAAGTCTTTGTTGTGGAGTCTGACAGCAGTGGGGAGGAAAGACCTGCGAAATCTCTCCGTCCCACACCGTGGGTGCCGCAGTCTCCCACTGAAGGAGCTGCTCAGTGCTGTCACAGTCTGCTGCATGGGGTGGGAGACGTTGTCCAACAGGGATGACAGCTTAGCCGCCATTCTCCTGTCACTCACCACCTCCACTGGGTCCAGAGGGCATCCTAGAACAGAGCTGGCCCTTCGGATCACCCTGTTCAGTCTCTTCCTGTCCCCAGCAGAGATGCTGCCGCCCCAGCAGACCACACCATAAAAGATAGCAGAAGCCACCACAGAGTCATAGAAGGTCTTCAGGAGTGGGCCCTCCACTCCAAACGACCTGAGTCTCCGCAGCAGGTACAGCCTGCTCTGCCCTTTCCTGTAGAGGGCGTCTGAGTTATGAGTCCAGTCCAGTCTGTTGTTCAGATGAACACCAAGGTACCTGTAGCTGTCCACAGCCTCAATGTCCATACCCTGGATGTTCAGTGGTTGCAGTGGAGAATGCTTGTGCCTGCGGAAGTCTACCACCAGCTCCTTGGTTTTACTGGCGTTGATCTGGAGGTAGTTCAGCTGGTACCAGTCCACAAAGTCTTGAGTCAGTCCTCTGTACTCCTTGTCGTCCCCATCAGTGATGAGGCCGACTATTGCAGAGTCATCAGAGAACTTCTGCAGGAAGCACTGGGTGGAATTGTGGGAGAAGTCTGCAGTGTAGATGGTGAAGAGGAACGGAGCCAGAACCGTTCCCTGTGGGGCCCCCGTACTGCAGACGACCCTGTCCGACACACAGCCCTGAGTCCTCACATACTGTGGTCGGTCGGTGAGGTAGTCCAAAATCCAGGTATCAGGCATCATCAGACATCAATCAAGCGCCTGCATCTGCACTCACATACCCTTGTGCTACTGTATCAGTATTCAGTGAAACGTATTTTTTTATTATTACCTTTTTTGAGGGAGAGACACACAGCAGCAGAAAAATCTTCAGTGGTTTAAAGGGACATTTATGTTCACAAATAGCTTCATGGTGACTGAAAAAGGGAATCCAATCTGTGTTGCTCGCTGATGATGTTTATAAAGCATTAGAAAGTTTAAATATTTGTGTGTTAAAGTTAGCAGATCAGATAAACTATTAATAAGAATGTTTCGGCTCAAAAGAGGTTTTTTGCATTATATGCTAATATATATAAATGTAAATGTATCCATTTATCAGTGGTTCAGAAATATTTAAAGCCAGATCAGTACAAAAAAGAAACAATTAGAAACAATTAAAAAAAGAAAGTGATACAAGAGCGGTTTTATCCAAAAAGATTTTGTTATCCTTAAATTACATTTCTGCTATTTTAAGTTTTGCATGAATATCTTGAACTACTCTAAATTCAAAGGCTTGAACAGGTCTTCACTCATAAATGTTTAGATTTGACGTTATAAGAAGGAATTCACAGTTATAGAGATTCTAAAAAGCCTTATTTGATATCTTCAATTCCATTTAAATTTATAGCTTCTAAAGGTGCTTTATGAGGTCTTTACAATCCCTTTTGAGTGAGAACTCTGTGACTGAGGTGAGGAAGAAATCTTTTTTTTAAAGGAAAACACAGAGGGGGACGTATTGAGTCTGAATAGAAACTCTTGTTCCGAAGAAAAGTCTTTTTTGCTACCACTCATCCAGGACGGAAAGTTTTGGTTAAAAGGTAAGATGGAAAAATGGCAAAGTGGAAACTCACCGCCTGGGCAGAGGAGGTGTTGGTGATGTAGTCTTCCCTGGAAGGCAGAGACAAGGATGCCTGATCGAGCTACATAAAGACAGAAAGTGCTGGTTAGCCTCTGCTGCTTTTTACACTGCTGTCTTTCAAAACAGTTCCAAGAGGTTTCAGATACATTATATTCTAGTGAAGCTAAGCTAGATACATAATAACTCACCTGGCTTTGAAACTTGGATCTGTTCGCATGACTGATTAGCTTTTAAATTCTGGTTGTATGTTCAAAAATATTGCTCTTATTCACTTTTCAATGTCATAATTTGGCACAGGGAGATTTCTTTTAATAAGAATAGCCTGTGCATGTACACATCATTCTTATAAAATAAAATAAAAATGATTGGCCCATTTGAACTGTTTTTGTGCCTTTTGATTGAGCACACGATTATTGATTATTACAAAAATGAAGTAAACAAAAATGAATAACAGCATTATTTTTTAATTTTCTTTGTTGAAAAGGTACTTATCCTGTCTGGTCTCACTTTCCCGTCTGGTCCCACAGTTTTTAACAATGAAAATTTCTAAACCTAAACTTTAAGTCCTTCTACAAAATTGGAACCAAATGCTGTATATAAAAGATGGATATAACACTGACCTTACAAACTGGTTTACAGAAATTGTTTTGGCCGTTGCCAACTTTGCAGGGTGGATCTAACTGAGAAATTGACACATAGTAGACACTTTCCAACCACAAGGACTAAACAGGACTATAACTTAAAAAATAAACATCTGTATAACTTTAGTACCAACTGTGATCATAGAGTATAATTGGGAAAAGATGAGTTTATGACAGATAAACAGAGTCATGTTGTCCTTAACTCATGGATTCTATAAAGAAGGCTTCTTTTTGCCTCGTTCGATTTCTTTTCTTTCTTTCTTTTTAGATGTCCATCTTTTATATACAGTGTATGGGATTGTGGATTTTGTACTTCAGTACAAGCAACTAAAAAAATGGGATTAATGTAATTTGATAGTGAGATGAAATGGACTTCTATTTCTCCAAGTTCTTGAATCCAACAATGCAAGTGCAATACTATAAAAATGTGCTTTACAGTGGAGTTATGTGATGGGCTATGAAGGAAAAATGTCTGACCTTGATAATGTAGTGAGAGGAGTTTTTGTCATCAGGGGAGACGTACAGGCGAATCAGGACGCTCTTACTGTGCTGATTCCTCATCGCTGCCAGCGTCTTCAGGAGGCTCCACTGACTCTCTGACCACTGATATTCCCCACCGCGCCCGTCACCCACAACAGGCCACCGAAACTCTGGCTGTTTAAGTGTTCTCAGCATTGGTCTGGCATCCAGCTCCTCCAATAGAGCTTTGTACACAGACACACAACAAATGGTATACACAACTTTATTGATTTTTTTTGTACTCTTTTTACAGCTCATGTGGCTATTTTTTTAGCTTTGTGCTGCACCCATGTTTCTTATTGCTTTTCCATTACCCCAGATCTGTCGTGTGGATCAATAAAAGCTCATCCTACCTTATTTGTTTTCAGAGTCACTGTGTCTTTGTGTAAATGATTGACTTTGTAAGGACATTTAATTGTAGGGTTTGAATTTTGAGGGTCTCATATAAACAAAATCCCCACAAATCCACAGAGCAAACGTCTGTGTTGTGACTTACTTTCATTCAAACAGGAGCGGTACAGGCTCTTAGCTTTGGTCACTGCTTCAAGTTCGTCAGGGTCAGAAGGAGCTTGCAGTAATTCTGATGGAGCAAATTGGAGTCATCATTCAAAGAAACCTCTAATGCCCAGTCATCATCTCTGCTAGAGGCTAACCGCTCAGGGATACATTACCCGTCACTAGGATAACACACTTAGCCATATAGTCAGGATGCATAATGGCTGATGTTTAATGTAGAATTGAAAAAAAAGAATGTATGGATTAAAATGATGGTAAACCACCATTTACCATTTAAAATGATGACATGCTTGCTGTATTGATCTCCTTTTTTTAAATTTGATGTGAGCTTTGCAGTGTTGTTGGAGCACTATGCTATTTCAGTAGCGTACTCTGAAAGTAAGAGTCCAGTGAATGGAAACACTTAACCTTGTTCATGACCTTTAATGAAATTCCTATTAAGGAAAAAGGTTGCATCATTGTCTACTTCTGCCAGATGTTTCTTCCTGTTAAAAGGCTGTTTTTCCCTCTCACTTTCACCAAGCGCTTGCTCACAAGGAGTCACCTGTTTTCAAGGCACAATATAAAGCACCTTGAGGCAAATGTTGTTGTTTGGTGCTATATAAATAAAATTGCACTGAATTGAATATCTAGCACTATTCCTTTTCTGTTTTGTAATTCCAATATTTTCATTTATTATTATACTGGATCTTATTGTTATCTTCTGTCTGAAATAAGCCATTATAGGTCCTGTCTTGCTAAGCTACCTCTCCCTAAAAGAGCACTTTTTGCTGACTGGCTAACTTCCTGAATGCCGAGCAGCTCTGTGTGTGCTCTGTCTGTACCAGACGACCATATAAAGAAAACTGCAGCAATATCCCAAAAGTAGAAAAAAATTGAAAACTATTCAGAGCAGTCTGCAGCCAAGAATTTAGCTTAAAGGAAATACATTTACATTCAGTACGTGCATTTTACATCTATACTTCATTATTCCAAACTTCTGAAACTTTGTAAGAAAACCAAAATGCTTATTAGGACATCGATGAGGAATTTATTCTCAAACCTTTAAGTTGGATGTCAACATGCTGCCTAAGCCAGGGGTAGATGCCGTAAGAGGACGAATCTTCAGGAATTGGGTTCTCCTTCAGCCACCCACCACAAGAGAAAGCATAAAAATCCTCGCAGGGGTTTACAGATTGATCCATTTTACTTAGAATAGACCCCGCTACAGAGATAAAAAAAAAAAAAACCCACCTCCATCAATGACATTTAAGCATAAGGTACTTAGGTCACAATTAAGACAGTCCATATGTAACCCGCTAAACGTACAAGATGGACCGTTTAGCGCCTCTTCTCACCTGCTTCAATGCATTCTGGGGTCAGACAGAACTCCTCCTGACTGGATTTTTGAGACACTGAGGAAGAGGAAAAGAGTTGCTGGTGAAGTTTGAGAACTGAAGACATGCGCACAAACGTCGAACAAGTTCAGCTCTGCATCAGATTGGGGGAAGTTGAGACTTTCACAAGGCCGCACCTTGAGCAAAACCAGTTCTAGGGTCAAAAAATCAACTTTGACTCAAACAGTTATTGTTATTGTGTATTTGATGCATAAATGTCTCTTTGAAATTCTGCCTCAGCTCACAAGATATCCTGAATGCAAGGATGAATTATTAGCAAATGTATAAGTTTGAAAATATTGTGCAAACTTGACTTTTCATGCTCTTTGTTGTAATGATATATATCATAAAAAATGCTCTAGAAAATGAACTCAACAGAAAGAAAATTACTATATTCTCAACCGTATAAACATACAGTCTACCCCTCCCTACGGGGGCTGTAAAACTTTGACTGCATGACTTCCACCTTGGAACACTGCACTACTATACTGAAGCATTATTACATATATTTCAGCCTCTGAATACTCCCCCACCAGTGATTATGCAATAATTACCCCAAAATGACAGTACTTATTGGAGAAGGATGTAGTCGAGGACATTTCTACTATCCACTCTTTAGGAAAAAGGGTCAAACCGAGATAAACAAGTAAAGCTGATACAGCTGCAGAGCGCTCAGACAGAGTAAATAGTCATGCTTGCCACACTCTTGAAAGATGCAATAAGTGTGACATTACTCGCTCGCTTTTGCGAAAGGCAATCAAAACACCACAAAACAAACCACACCATTGTTTAAGCTACTTGCATTGTAACTGGAGGTTTACCCATTCACTTCCCTTCATAGAAGGTGAGCAAAAACCTGCCTTTCCAACCTCCTGGCAGAAACCGCTGTTATGTGATGTGGATCCGTGGACAGATTTAGAAACCAAATCCCCATTGTGAACGGATGAGTGGAGCGTTACGGTGCTGCGCCGCAATGTCTGACCTCTGAGGTCCACCAGCCTTGTTGCCTAGTTAGAGCTGCTTGTTGAGAGTTGTGGCCACTTTCAGAACAGCTTCAACCCTGCATGAACTGCTTGGCCTGGAACAAACTCAACAAGGCGCTCTCTCACCCAGAAGCCCATACACAGGGGTTTAAACACGCACACACACTCGCGACTGAGGCTCCAGTGTCACTGCTAAAACCAAACTTATGTCCATTACTGAGATACCAAACAAGCCACCAACACAAACATGCAGATACACAAGCACACATTTAAGACTCACACTCTTTAAACTCATTAAAAATATCTGGAAAAAAAAAATCAAAGCAGCATTCCTGTGTGTGGTCATTCACATGGATGGGGAAGGGGGGGGGGGTTCTATTAGTGTGGGTGTGTGGGACTGCATACATGGGCTCGTAATGTAATTACACTTCAATGAAACCACAAGAATTCTGCCTTCCCTCAACAACTAAAAAAAAAAAAAACAATACTTACTCTCGCACCCCTCCCTGCTACAGCATCCTCACAGCCATGCAACACTCACATTACTCAAATGTTCTCCTCAAAATCTTGAAGGCAGAGTTGCACATGAGTGATGCCAATCCAAACTATGAGCATAGCAGAAAGACTGGGAAAAAATGAGCATATAGCTAATCAGGCTCTCTTTAAAGTTCCTCTGGAGCCATGCTGCAATATTTCCTACAATGTAAAAACCACAACTTTCAAACAGCAGATAGACATATTTGTTCACTCCAGACAAAAGCAAGCTAGCTATTTGGTAAATGGGCTGATGTAGCGCACACATCATGCCTAAGTGCTTTTAACAGTCACACACTCACAGTAGGTGCATTGGGGGCATCTTGAGGTTAAATATCTTGCGGAAAGGTACTTTGAGGATCCGAGGATCAATCCACTTACTGTCTAATTAGTAGGCCACCCATTTTACCTCCTGAGCTACAGCTGCCCAGTATTTTTGCCCACTTCTAATATTTCTAAATATCAGAGTGAGCATGTTCTTATTCTCCAAACTGTTTCTTTTGAGCAAAAATTGAGAATTTGACCATTATAGAAATGCATATAATATAATACATATAAAAATCTATTTTTTTTTATTATGAGTAGTAACTAATCTTACTGTTGAGAAAGAAGGTCCACATGTTCTGTGCAGAGGGAACTGACTGCATTGTTTCAACAGAAATAAAAAATGAATAAATAATAATGAATTGGAGAACAAACAATTTGGCTACATTCACACTGCAGGCGAAAGCGCATCAAATCAGACTTTTTTGACCCTATACGACCCATATCTGATCATGGTATGACAGTGTGAACGGCACAAATCTGATATTTTCAAATCCGATCTGGGTCACTTTCATATGTGGTACTGAATCCTATACATATCTGATGTTTTAGAAAGCGACTGCTGTTTGAATGGTCATGTCATTAAATCCGTCTTTTACATCACTGACACAAGACAGACGGCAATTATCAGCACCGGAGAAGACATCGCGAACGCTTCCTGGCCATCCAGTGAAACTGTTGGGAAGACTACGTTGGAGAAACGTGAACATTTTATTTGTACTGTATAATCTGCAGATTCTGACAGAAATTTCCAACTATCCTTTTAGGCCATTTGTAAATAACAAAGTAACTTTATAACTTAAAGCAAAATTGGGAAACGTAAAATCCGAAACAAGTCTTTATATTAAGGCCATCAGTCAAACAATACTGTTTGCTCTGGGTCTAAACAGAGCGCGTTGTGTGTGACGTTGTGTGTGACGTCGTCTTTTGCGCATGTGGGCCACTTTGAGGGTTCACACTAGAGCGCGTTTGCTGTCACATTTTATTTGTAGTGTGAACAAGCAGACAAAAAAATCGGATTTGATCAAAAAATCGGAATTGAGCGGTTAACCTTGAGCATTTAAGAGGTTAAGACCTGCAGTGTGAACGTAGTCAGGAGGAAACATCTGGAAAAGTCCAGCTAAGAGTGCATACAGTGCTCTTACACAGTCCCCAGACATGGATTAAACCTACTCCTAGAATAAAAGAACAGTCAAAGAAGCTCTCCAGCTCTAGGATTGTGTTAATCCATGGGGATCCATCAAAATAACAGCCCTCATAGTCAACCCATGTTTACCCACGCTTTATTGTCTTTTTAATTATATTTTATATATTCCCATGCAAGCGACAGGTGTTAAATATATTTGTTTAAACTCATCTTACTCCTTTTTGCCCCCTTTATTGCAGTGTTATGTGGATATGTGTGAGATCTAATCTAAAGCATGCAAATTACTGGTTTAGCACACCTACCAGCACCTACCATCTTTTACAGCACCAGCTTAAATTGATGTAAATAAATAACTTGCAAACCGTTACACATGTCCCTGCTAAAAAATACTACACTCTGCAGGAAGAGCTGTGAAAAACACATTCTTTTCTGTTCCACTAGTGTCCCGATTTGTGTCCCACTGTGCATTACGGAGAGCACAAAGTTGTGCGTGTGCAAGTGGGCGTGTATGAAACCTTACATGAACCTAAAATAGTTCTACACAAGTTACCCGCGAGACCTCCACAAAGACCTTTGCTCCCATTCGCATGGTCATGTGTTATTTACAGTCTGCATGTACTATAATCTGAGGACACCATGCATACATTCTCATATGTTGGATTCCTAACTAATTATAATGTAGGATAAGGAAAATGTGTGCATATATAAATATATGTGTGTGTTTGGGGTGGACTTACCTAGTATGAGAGCAAGAAGCAGAGCGGCGCAGAGTAACACACACATGGCCAGAGCTATCTTGTAGAGACGACTGCTATCCCTCTCGGGTTTAACCCCCCCGCCGCCTAAATGCTCCAGCTCCATGGTTTACTATATCACACACACAAACACACACACACACACAGATAAAACACTACTCCTACAGTCTAAAAATCTTGAGAGGTGAAGTAGACATTAATCATCTAAATACTGGCAAAAAATAAATAAAAATCCCAAACTATAGAAAAATAGGCCCCAAAAGTCTAATATCTGGGCAAAAATTAAATGCCCAAAAGTCTTACAAACATCTCTGTAAAATTTCAGAGAATTTAAAATTTCCCTCAATTTAACAGCCCGAACTCGGATCAGTTTCCCAATCTGTCTTGCTCTCTCTGCTGCTCTCTGTCTATCTGCAGCTACTCAAACTTCACTCTGGCTCTTCAGACTGTTCCTCCCTCCATCCCTCCTCCAGCACTCCTCCCTGCCTTGCACCCACCCTCCCTTCTGTCCTTCCTCCTTCCCTGCAGAAAACTACAGACCAGTCTTCCCAGTGACATGAACTAAGGTCATATATTAAAACAAAAAAACAAAAACAAAAACAAAATCATTGGCCAGAACCAGGACCTTATCTGTGCATGTGTCTGCACTGGCAGCTGCACTTCTTCTTCATGGCGCACATGTGAAACGTGTGTGCCTAACCTCATGTACAGAACAGCAGGGTGCTCTGCTTGAAACATTTATCAGATCAGACAGCCAGTGAACTAGAACCAAATTATCCTCACAGGACACCGATTAATCTGATGATGAAGGTGGTGTTGCTGCTGTCTGTAAAAATACATCACTGTTTTTGTCTACTTTCTCACTCTCTTTGAAGTGCAGATGACCGTGACAACGCAGACTCCTGATTGGCCTTCAACTTCACCCCCTTCACTGTGGTGAGAACTCTTTCTGCACGTGCTCATTAGGGTTTGGGGCGTCGGCCACAAAGCCCTTATATAGTTACGACTTCCTGTGCTGCTAAAAACACCCATTCATCAAACACAGACCACGATGCTATTGTTCACCCCTCTGACTAACAATCACTTGTGTCCTGTTTATATCTCATTGTCTCAATTCTCAACTGGGACCCTACTCATAGTGTTTTGATTGCCTCTGCTCCGCTTTTAGTCTCTAATTTTTTCAGTTGCTTTACAGATTGGCAATCAAGAGCTGGTTCTGTTGCTCCAGCTATTAAAAAAACAAAACAAAAATCCATTGAAGTCCATTGAATCCATTGAATGTAAAGCCCTTCTCAAGAATGCATTAACCTTCAGTTATCCTTCAGTCTCAAGTTGCATAAATAAGATCAATAACTTAGCAACGTGTAACCTAATTGTGAGGAATACAGATATTCAACAGAAGGTAATAAGAAAACAATAAACTAGCGTAACTTCCAAATATTACAGTTTCAGAGCTGCAGGCTATCTCTCAGTTGTAATGTATGCTTGCCTATTAGCTTGTACAGTTTTTAAGCAGGTATGATCACGATAACATCATCCAAATAGTCACGATAGCAGCAAAAAAGTGAAGAACAGTATATCACTAACAACCAAGCAGCAACCTCTGGAACTAAAAACTGAGGGCAGTTCAGAAGTGACTAAACCCTGTACTTCCTCTAATGGCCACTTGAAGCTGGCCTTAAAAGGAAGTCAAGCAGGAATCCCATTGGCTCCAACATCTAAGAGTATTCACAACCTGCTAATAAAAACAGTTTTGCCTTATATTGATCGTATACCACTTTATAACATATTTTAGCACCATTTGGATACTGGAAAGGCTTAAAGCTACAGTAACTGTGTGACTGCTTTGACTGACAGCTCCTAAACATCTTAAAAGACTTATCTGACAAATAATATGCCTTGTTCTGTAAAATCAACTGACCAAGAAGAACTGGTGTAGGTGTAATTTTAGTATTTTATTAGACTGATATTTATCAGGTTTCCATTTAGCAGGTATCTGTCTGTGAATTGTACCTGTACAAAATATTAATTTCCATTAAATTCTGTTTAATTCATATAGCACTAATGCACAATAACAGTCCCCCCAAGGCACTTTATATTGTAAAGACTGTACAATAGTAAGAAGAAACCCCCCAAATAAGCAAGCACTTGGTGACTGTGGGAAGGAAAAATAACCCTTTTAACAGGAAGAAATCGTTGAAAGAACTGACAACTTGCTAACCACCCAAGCTTTGCTGACAGCACTACAGCACTCAAACCCTCTTGTTCAAGTACTGCACTGTGGATGATCTTCATTGATGGTACCTGATATGTTTATATATTCATAGAGTAGAAAATATCACAAGATATTACTATAAACTAGTGTTATTTTTTGCTAGCACATACCAATCCAGACGTGGTTTAAAAGCCTGCAACATCACTTAAATATAAAGTGTTTCCCAGTGGGTTTGGTGTCTCTTTCCCATTTACTGTTACTGGACTCGAGCCACCACCCTTCCCATTGGTAGTTTATCAGTTACCAAAGATCAAGTTGTGTAGAGAGAACCACGACCACTTCCCTTTAGAGGTCTGTCCTTCCCACAGACCACTTTACTGGTCTCTGATAGCAAACTACAGTCATGAGGCAGCTATACCTCCTTGTTCGGATTGTCCTCTGTTAATCATGCTCTTAAATATAGTCTAACTAAATCCTAAAACCTAGATAAAGGTCATAGAAACAACTATTACCTGATATCCTGGGAGGAGTCCTTCGTGGACAAGAGATATAACAATTACACAACAGTTAAAAAAACTGATATCCAAAAATCCAAAAGATGTACCTCTCAGTACAAGCACACCCGCAAGTAGCCAGTAACGTCCTGTTTCTGTCATCTGAATTTATTCTCAATATTATCTTCACTATCAGTGCTAATAGCAGATGCATATCCTGTGGTTCACATCAATCAGCAATTTGTACACTTAGTGTTGAGCACAAAATCACTAATGCTACTCAGCAGTAACAGTCTGTCTTTAAGGAAAACAGTTTTCTGCTAACTTAGCAAGAAGGAAGATGACAAGTGGATTGTCATCGTTGATTTTCCTGACTCCTGTCCACAAAACATGTCTAAACACAGAATAACAAAAATATAGTTAATAAACAATTAAGAGATCAACATCTTAAAACACACAGTAAAAGAAATGTAGTGTTTTTTGCAAATGTCCAACAACCTTTTGGGTCAAATCTTTTTGACTTAATGTTTCCTAGTTTGAGGGTTGTTGGGAGATTATGAAATTATCATTAAACAGGATTTTTCAGCTGCCACTGTACAGTTTCTACTTTTCACATACAAAACAAACAAATACACATTACTACGTGTCTATTTTGAGGGCAAGTGATCACCAAGGCGAAGTAGTTCGCGGGGTGCAGCCTGTGGTTACTTACTGAAGTCTCCATCTACTCTTACAAACAGAATGTGCAGCCATCTCCAGAAGTGAAACCTGAACCAAGAGTCCTAAATAAACCTAAAGAAAATTCCATTCACAGGTAGGGCTACATCTGTGTATCTGTGTAAGACAGCAGAAATTACATCTAAAGATTTGGACATTTAAAAAGAGCTGTACTCACTTGTGACAAAGATATGTTTTAAATTACTGTAGAAGCTGTCAGAGGCATCACCACTGCGGTGGAGCTGATTTGTCTAACCGATACTTCATGCTCGACATTCCAACCTCCAAAAGTGAAAAAAGACAATGCTAAACTGTCAAAAGAAAAGAAATAAAAATCAGAGTTCTTCTAGATGCAAGTCTCTACACATAGCAGCCAATCCTGAAAAGCTAATATGAAGAAAAATCTAAATTAACTTAATTAAAATATCATATACAGAATGACCAGTCAAAGCTATATTTTTGCCATCTTTGTGGTCCACAGAGGAGTTGTTTTGAATATTATCAGCTACTTTAAGGAGTGGTGTGAAATCTGATACAGATATTTGTGTTGCCCATAAGATTAAGTTACAACAAATACTGTTAAAAGTGCTGAAAAATCTGGATAGACTAATGTGAGATTTGATTGATATATTAATACTCCCCAGAGCACTTAGTCTACAGATTCTGATTATCAGCTCTCTTTTTCTTCTAGTGTCACCATTAACTGTCTTTATGGGTATTTTTTAAATTTAATTTGAAAAGACTGTCAAGAATTTTAGTTCTGACATTCATCTAGAGCCTGTCTTACCTTTCTTTTAAAGCTACTATAAAATTATTATTTATGGTTTTTCTGCAAAGAGTCATCGTCTGCTGTTTGGATTGTTGTGGAATTGGTTCAGATATTCATGGTCCCCCAACAGATTAAATCACTAAACTAACTGTTACAAAGCACCCTTCAATTGTCTTAGCAGCATAATGCAATTGTATCTTTTTTTGAGTTTTTTGAATAAATGGCCTGTAAATGGCCTGATCCCCTCTGGAGAACACATGTGTCTACACAAAATATCTTAATGATTCATCTTGTGGGTGTGTTCATCATCTTGTGTGTGTATAGCGCTTTACTTAGTCCCTAAGGACCCCAAAGCGCTTTACACTACATTCACTCATTCACACATTCACACACTGGTGATGGCAAGCTACATCGTAGCCACAGCTGCCCTGGGGCGCACTGACAGAGGCGAGGCTGCCGGACACTGGCGCCACCGGGCCCTCTGACCACCACCAGTAGCCAACGGATGAAGTGTCTTGCCCAAGGACACAACGACCGAGACTGTCCGAGCTGGGGCTCAAACCGGCAACCTTCCAATTACAAAACAAACTGCCAACTCTTGAGCCACGATCGCCCCACAAGATGAACCATTAAGATATTTTGTGTAGACACGTGTTCCCGAGAGGGTTAAGTTTAAAAACTTAATTTTTTATTAAAAGCACTGCAAAATTGCAATGCAGGGTCTTTCCTCTTGCGTCACTATGAAATGATCAGTCGTGTGTTGCTGTTTTTGTGGTTGTCGTTTCACAGCTACAGGATGAATTATCATTAAATTTAGCACAGATATCAGTGTTCCCCACAGGATTAATAACCTAGCAGCAACATGATGTTGTGTGCATGTTTACATAAACATTGGGACAACTACTGAACAGATTTGGATGGGAGTTGTTACTCATTCAGCCCCCAGAGGTTTTATTCAGTTTGAGACTGTCATTATTTTATAATTTTTTCCTCTAGTTTAACCATCTAGTGTTCTTTGTGTTTTTATTGGAGAATTTAAACAACCACAGGATAGGTTACAGAGACACTCCACAGATATTTAAGTTTGATCTCACTTTAATGACTTTCTTCTGTTAAAGCCTACAGTTTATAGAGCTGTAGTGGGGGAAAAAACAAAAAAAACAGAACAATGTTATGATAGCTTGTCATGGAATTTGGTGAAGACCATAGAAAATGATTTGTAATAAACACTGGTGATCCATTCATTTTATTCTGTCTCATCATGGGGTCAAATTTTCAACTCGTACAATAATTTGGATCATAGCCAAATACTTAATGGCCCATGGTATCCCCATTAGTCGCAGCCACATTTATATTTAGTGCTATCAAACAAATGTAAGAATAATAACACTAAAATATGACAGCAGCCCTTTATTATAGGTAAATGGGGGAGATTGCAGCATTAAATTAGGGGCAATTTCTCACTATAAACCAGACAGGCAGAACATGCCTCTTTTCTGCCCTCTCCCTCACTACTGTTCATCATCCTCCCATGTCTGTTTACCCAAGCATCCCTGCAGGCTGTCATTAGTGCAAGATAAGCAACAGAAGCACACACACAAGGGCACATAAGCAATCTGTTTGCATAGATTGGCAAAAAAAATAAGCTTCCAATGTGCCTTATCAGAGGACGAATGTACACACGCAAAAGACGCCAAGTCCTCAGACTCATGCGTGCAACATGGTCCGATCTTCCCACAGACATACACTGCACTAATTATTCAGTGATAAGAGTCTCCAAAGTGGCCTCAATGTTGAACCTGCTGACAGAGGTGTCTGCTCATCTTACTAAACACACCTCTGTGGCTAAGCTCAAGGCCAATCAGTATTTACAGTCTGTGGGAAACACCCTTCCAAATTACAATGTGTCAATCCTCTCGCTCACGCACTCAAGAAACATAATCACTGCACGGCTCTGTGAAAACACTGTGGTTTGGCGCTGTTACTAAAAGTGTAGCTTGTGTGCTTTTGTTACAGTATCTGAGGAATACAATGGGCCAATATGCTGGGAACATGCCGGGTATAAAGTTAGAAAGGTGCTCTGCAGCCTCCTGAGAGAAAGATCAGGCGTATGACTTTTAGCAACCCTGACAGACCACAGCGACCACAGCTTTTACTTGTAGCAGAGTACTCCTACACAGTGGTATGGCTGTTTTTACTACAGTAAAAGATCTGAATACTTTATATTCCACTGGCTCCATCAAACTATGTAAGGGGAAGAAAAATGTTTTATTGCACGCGAACACCCTGTATTAAGATAACGCGTATCATAGCCAAAAGCATAATAATGAAAAAGGCAACTTGTTCATGCCTTCCAAGCTTAAATCTTAAACTCACACTATGTAAATTCTTTTATTTTAATATTCTTTTCACACTTACAGATTCAACAAGGTGATGGAAAAAGTCATCAGACGTTTTGGTTCCGTTTCACAGTTACTGCACATTTGTCAGCTGAACATCCATGAAGCCAGTCTGCAGTCCCACCACATCCTGCTGCTCTATCGAATTTAGAACTGGTGACTGTGGAGGCCATTTGAGTACAGTGAACTCATTGTCATGTTCAAGAACCCAGTGTGAGATGATTTGAGCTTTGTGATATGGGGCATTATCCTGCTAGAAACAGCTTTCAGAAGTTGTCAATATGGGCATAAAGAAACAGACAGGGTCAGCAACAATGTTTAGGTAGGCTGTGGTGATTTAACAATGCTCAGTTGGTACTGAGGGTACTAAGATATACATATAAGATATACACCATACCATTACACCACTTGCTTTCATGTTGTTTGCGCACAATTCTGGCGCTACCATCTAAATGTTGTGTGTTCAGTGATGCTCTTCGCCAACAAGTGCGTATCTGAGTTACTGCTGGGGATGGCCAGAAAATCCTAGTAAATCAGCAGTTTCTAAAATACTCAGACCAGCACCAAGAACACATGTAAAGTCATATAAATCAACTCCCTTTTGAAGTTTGAACTTTAGCATCACGAGGACCACATGTAAATGCCTAAATTAACCAAATTGCTGCCATGTGATTGGCTGATTAGATGTTAGCATTAACAAGAAGCTGAACATGTGCACATGGCTTTAGTGGTCAGTGAGTTTAATTTCTCATTGTTTAAATCTTACTGAAGTGTGAGGACTTTTCTATCCTAAGCACTTCTGTGTTTCATTATAATCAATTTTCTTGTCATATCATCTTTGTTGCTGCTGTTTTATTGTAAATGCAGTATTATCACTGTGACAGTATACAGTATTGTCACTGCTGCAGTGCAGGTAATGTTAACTGCTTCATAGGGAAAATTGCACATATTACACAAAATGATCTTTTTTTTGTCTAATGTTTTGTCACTAAATGACAAATTGATGAATAAAAGTAAGACATGTGTAGTAGAAGTATAAAGTGGGAAAACACTTGCCAGACATACCAACAGTGTCTTCAACAGACAAAAGAAAAAGAAAGAGGAAAAACTGTTATTTTTATTTCACAATTTCTAGAAATTGACTTTTGCAACTATATGGCAGACATATAATAAAAAATAAAACGTACACATAAAGAAAAGGTGAGTGAAAAAGAAAGCAATTTTCGCACTGCAATGCCAGATCAATCTGAAGGATAGACGCCATTTAAATAGGGTCAAATTGATAGGAGTCCATTCATTTAATTAAATAATTCATGTTTTCATGAACAGTAGGTAGTAAAGTTTTTCAACAGTGATAAGGAATTCAAGATTATTATATTGCCATGCATTCACCAGAAAACAAAAGAAAGCTCCTTAAACGTTTTTGTGTCCACAGGTTAGCTTAGTCAATACCTCAGGAAAATATGGCATTTTTGGAATCAACGTAATGAAAAACACAAACACACATGTTTCATCAGTACAGTCTTTGTAAACAGTCACATAGGACAGTGCTTTACAGCAAGTGCATTTGTTAACTTGTTTGTGTGCTTTTGGATTTATGGCAGCAACAAGGTGGATTAAAGTTGTTTTCCCTGGTGGTCCAATTTTAAAGGCAGAGTGATGTTATACTCAACAGTCTCCACAAGGTGGGCAGTGCTTCTAAGTAATGCAGTCTGTTCACAGTTTAATGGTCCACAACACTCAAACGCATCCTGAGACAACATCTCTCAGTCCACCGGGGCAGCTGACCGCTGTGGCTACCGTGCCGTGACCATCCACAGGCCCAGCGCCACGTTGGCCGCCAGCAGGGCACTGCCTGCCAGGAGCAGGAAGAAACCAATCAGCTCACGCTTCTGACGGTCTATTACCACACTGGCCAGCGTGGCCTCCAGCAGGGCGTTCAGCATCCACTGACCATCGAGAGCAAAGCACGGCACAGAGTTGACTACTGCTAATGCGCCAGAGAGGGACACCACGTATCTGCGAGGAAGGGCAGCTCAGGAAAACAAACACAGTAACAGGCAATTATTTAAGTGTCAGTTTAAGCAGCGAGCAATGGAAGCAGAGAAAGTTTACTTCTGTCTGCTGGACAGCTAGCAAACAGTAGCAGTCCATTCTTTACAGTTAGCTCAAAAACTCCAATTTGGTTAATTGTCTGAAAGAAATATTCTCTCCTGTTGAGACAGCTCCCAGTTTGGGCTCAGGACACAGACACACTCTCTACCTTAAACTTTCCATTTTGGTAAATTCCCTTCAGTAGGCCCTGAACAGTCCCATAGTTATGCTACTATAAGCTCTGGCTGTTGATGATAAACAGATGATGAACAAAAAAGTTGCCCTTTGCCACGACGCTCTACTTTACACTTCCCAAAGGCATACCATTAGTACTTTCCCCTTTGTGGTTTCTCATTATTCCTCTTTACTTTCCCTTAATTCCTCAACCAGTTGCAGTGGCCTCCATGAGGTTGATTCTGCCAGAACTCTTCCTGTGAAACAGGAGTTCTTGACCATCACCAACTGCTTGTTCACAGGTTGTGATTGTTGGACATTTCTATCTATATTGTAAGGCTGGGTACTCCAACTCCAGTCCTCGAGAGCTACTGTCCTGTAGCTTTTAGATTCATGCTTGTTCCAGGACATCTGAATCAAATGAATGGCTTGTTACCAGGCCTTTGTCAAACTTGAAGCTGAAGAAGCAATTAAACCATTTGATAGGGCTGTGTCGGAGCAGGGATGCATCTAAAAGCTGCAGGACAGCAGCTCTTGAGGACTGGAGTTGGAGAGGGGAATTAAACTATTAATTAAAGATTAATGAGATACGTTTTTACATTGCATCTTCTTAACATCTGTCATTTAATTCAGCCAAAGCATATCACATCAGTGAGAACCAGTAGAAACAGCATTATCTAGAATATACTCTCAATTAGTTGTTACTTTGGAGTGTCTGTCCATAAAAAAAATAAAGGGATCCACCATGACGTTACTCAGTGGTTTGTGCAGTCTGGTGTTTGAACTCTCAAACTAATCATTATGGCCGTTGCCATGTTGGCTTTTTGAAACAGTACATCGCAAAGTCAATCTGACTGTGAATCTGAAGGGCACTGCACACTCTTGTCGAACACAAGAAAGAAAAAGGAAATAAAATATACTGTATTCTTTATCTTCCTTTTTGACATTAATGGGAACATAACTCGAAAAACGAACAAGATGCTGGATTTGACATGACCTAAAACTAGCAAGTCAGTCAGAAATAAACCCATAAACCCAACAGGGATGTGTTTAAGGACAGCACAGATCAAGTGTGGAAAAGGCTCCCCCTCCCCAAATGCATGTTAGTACAATTGAACGTCTGACCAAAGGAATCACCCTCTGGCTTTTTATCATTATGAATGAATGTTTAAGGCATGTCTGCATTGACTTCACCTTTTAGAAACCAAAGACGCATTCATCCTTTATATACAGAATTTTTTCCATAATTGAATTAGCACTGCATGTACACGTGTAAGCAACGGATATAAAACTATAAAACATATAATTAGATTTTAGGGAAAAAAATCCTACTGAGGAAGAACTGGAAGCTGAAAATGACTAGATGAGCAGGTAGCTGCTCACCAGTAGTAATCAGAAAAGGCGGCACGCTACAATCACCTGGTCAAATATGAGCAGTGCTGGTTTTCAAAAGATCACCATTAAAAACATATCAACGTTGAATCATCCAAAATGCCCCAAGACCAAAGAGCATGCTTTTAACTTTCAAAGCATTACATAACAAGAAGAAACAACTCACCCTACCCTTACAAATAAAAAGGTAAATTCACATTAACGAGATACAGTTTTAGCCTTCACCGTCATCTTAACATAAACTTAATGACCTTAATGAGACCATGTTCTTTTCAGCCCAAATAAAAATCGTTTTCAATCAATCCAAGTACCAATCAGCAGTGCCAAGAGATAACTACTTTGTTAAGTAGTCACAAAGAAAAACAGACCTACAAAAATGTAAAAACGGCTTAAAAAGGGTTGAACTGCAATCAGAAATGTGCACAGCAATGCAATTAAGGGCTGCATTCAGGCAATCTTAAAGTGCATCTGGCCTCTTGACTGTGCTGATTAGATGTTAAAAAGGGGTCTTTTATTCAGAAAAAGACATTTGGAATCAAGTAAGATGAAACTTTTATGCTATATAATCCTAAAAGAGGAAACTGAGAACATGCAACACATGATAAAATGTTGCACTGCATGTTATAATTTAAAGTGACAGAAGAGTAGGGTTCATTCTTCTTACACCCATCCTTGATTATGACTGTAGTCCCTTTAACCTGAAAGGATACTTGCAGAAGGTTTCTAGGAATACAGGAAGGTCCAGGTGGAGGAATCCAAAGCGAGGGACAAAGTTAGTCAGACTCACTG
Organism: Diplotaxodon limnothrissa; assembly: GCF_057381915.1. NCBI lineage: Eukaryota > Metazoa > Chordata > Actinopteri > Cichliformes > Cichlidae > Diplotaxodon > Diplotaxodon limnothrissa. The sequence goes on from NC_140604.1 coordinate 18,113,199, forward strand.
TGGAAATAAGAAAACACAGGATATATAGGTCCTCAGTTTGATCCACTGAACACTTTATGAATCTTAAATATGAGCTGAGAAAACATCCAGGCTCTTCGTGATTACTCCCTCTGCCTTGCCCAGAGTCAGTTCAACATCTACAGAACACTGTAAACACCAATTACTTGCTTATTACAGTAAATGCAGTTGCTTATTACAAGTTTGAAACTGAAAACACAAGATTTAAACAAATGATATGTTCAACAAATGGTTGCTTCAGCTAATTATGTCCTACATTCACAAATGGAGGTGACATAAGTGTACGTACCTGCATACTGCAGGTGTGGCGGATATCCCACGAACAGCATGTGCGTGTTGGGAGGGTGTGTGACACGGATGAAGCGAGTCTGGTTCTCCAGAGAAGGCGTGACGCAAATGCTGGCAGTGTGGGAATGTGCAGCACAGTCGTCATCTGTATGACACACTCGCGTTCCCGTCACCATCTTACGTACTGGCATGCAGGCGTACTGAAGCCACAGGATTACACAAAAAACACAGGAAGTAAAAAACCGATTTTCAGTTACAGCTTTGTTCAGTTACATGCAGCTTTTCTCCATGTTAGCTAGCTTCTGTTTCCGCCATTAACACCCATTCATTTTGGTACGGTGTCTTTTTCCATACAAAGCACGACTGCACAAACACTTTCAGCTTGTATTTCAAAATGTATATCTAATTATTCTTTTCTGTAAATAAGGTTACAAGGTTATGAAAGCGCCCCCATTTGAGACTGGGAGGAGACACTGGCATTGCAGCTTGAATGCGATAATAGAGAGCAGCGCAAAATAGGAGATGATTATTTTTGGTGACTACAACTCAACTCATGACATCCCCTAACACAGACATTTCAGAAATACACCTAGCAGGCACTTTGATAGGTAGAGCAGTTCAGCTACTGGTTAATGCAAATATCTAATTAGCCAATCATATGGCAGAATGGGTAAGAAAGGTGATTTAAGTGTCATGGTTATGGGGTCAGGTGGGCTGGTATGAGTATTTCAAAAACTGCTGATCTACTTGGATTTTCCCACACAACCATCTGTATGACTTTCTGATCTGAAGAAGAGAAAACATCCACTCAGCTGCAGTTCTCTGGGTAAAAATTACATTTTGAGGTCAGAGAAGAATGGCCAGTGTGTTTTGATCTATAGAAAAGGCAACAGTAACTCAAATAAATACTTAATAGAACCAAGGTATGCAGAAGAGCATACCTTGAAGCACATGGGCAGAAGACCACACGGAGTCCTATTCTTGTCTGCTAGAATTTGCACAGGCTGACCAAAATTGGAGAACAGAAGATTGGAAAAGATAGCTCGGTTTGTTCCGCTTAGATGTCTGCTACGTGTATTTTGTTTGTTTTTTTGTAAGCGGAATTTAATTTTTTAGCAAATACAAACAGAAAGTATTCAATCATAATTTTCTTATTGTGAGCAAACAGCCAGACTCAGAGGCTATCCTTCACACTGCAGGCCTTGAAGCCAAATTTGTTTGAATACTGAAAAACCTTTATTAATTTTATTAAGTCCCTTTACAGCAAGCAACATCTTACCCTTTAGGCAACATTGCAAGTGTCAGGCAAGATTATGTAACAATAAAACAGTACTGATAATTGACAGCTGTCATTGGGGGACACTTCTAACTCACCAGAATTTATGAAATAAATGTATCAGAATTCAAACTTTAATTGTTGGTGTTCATTTCCTCCAGATGGGGGTTTGGAAAATGCCCCACAGCCACAAGAACATCAACAAAACCTTAATTTATACAACAGTAACAACATAAGTAGAGATGACAGGGAAGGGGCTTTCCTACACAGAGATTTTTGCGACCTCCACCCAAAGAGGTTTTAGCCACAAGTGGTTGGGGTTTCATTTAACTCTGTCATTGGGCGAGAGGCGGGATACACCCTGGACAGGTCGCCAGTCTGTCACAGGGCTAACACACAGGGACAGACAACCATTCATGCTCACATTCTCTCGCACTTGCACACCTAGTGGCAATTTGGATTATCCAATTAACCTATCCCCACAAACTGCATGTCTTTGGACAGTGGGAGGAAGCCAGAGTACCCGGAGAGAACCCACACAAACACGGGGAGAACATGCAAACTCCAAACAGAAAGACCCCGGCCTGATGGTGGAATTGAACTCAGGACCTTGTTGCTGTGCGGCAACAGTGCTAACCACCGTGCCGCCACTGTGTTACTGTACACATTCAGGATAATTTACTGTAGAGGTAAGCAGACAAGACAAGAATAAGCCTTAACCGCTGCTGTGTTGCCAACATTTGGTGGCACATCAGCCCAGACAGAGCTGTGGGTGGTGACAGGCAAGAAAAAAAAACAGAAAAATTTCAATCTCATTGTCCCAATAGGGGTCATAAAACCAGCTCTCTCATGTAAAGCAGCCCTCGAATGCAGATGCTCAAGCTCTGTCACTCTGGGGCAAAACCAATCAGATTTGGGTCACTTCAGCATGTAAGGTTGACACAGAGTAATCTTCAATCGCAAGAACAAAACGTAACAGAAGTGGCATAAAAACCCACAGAAGAACTGTGGCTACTCAAGAAAATAAGGCGATAAGAAGAACTGGTGATTTAGACAAAGTGTGCTCACACCAAATGCTAATAGAAATCCTAACTTTACTCGAACAGTGTCAAACTTTTTTCACAGCACCGCAGCTGAAAACTCATGGAAAGTCACACATGGAAATAAAAGGGAAGTGAACAAAGGAAGTAATATAAATATCCGCGACTGTCTAAAAGGTTTTGAGACCTGTTTGTATGACTAACCAGCCACAAAAAGCCCCCACATCTGTCAGTGAGTGTGTGTCACCTCTCTCTCTCTGCTGCTCCTGCCCTGTGATTTAATGTAAGAGAAGCAGAGGTCGGTCAGGCTGTTGTTGCTGCAGCAGTCCATCGTTCCATCCAGACGCTTGAAAGCTACAGGGGGGAGAGAAACAAATGGAAAATATAGCACAACTCTGAAAAGAATCTTAAAAATAGATGTTCTGTTAGTAGGTGGACTCGAAATGGATGATTAGATAAAAATAACACAATATCACACCATTTATTCGATGACTAAAAAGTCTTCTGGACTCCTTAAAAGGTCATTGGCTTAACTCTGCATAGTAAAAAGCACATTAATCTGGTGTGCTTCAGGCGAAAAACCCCAAAGACTCTGTTCTGCATATCTAATATGACAATAATTACTAATGCCAGAGTAAGAAGAGTATCATAAGCAAAATCCCCAGTGATAACTTGTTTCAGCTTATTTTCGATAACCATCCAAGACACAGACTTTGAAAGACAAAGGACAAATAAAATGACATAAATGTCTGATCTCTAAGCTGTTATGTCAATAAAAAAATTTAGGACTATAATAGAAAATTAACATTAAGGGCATCTGCTCCTAAATCACTTGAGTAAATTCTAGACCACAGAGAAGCAGCAGGAGCTAGGATTGGCCAGCTGTTACACAATTACCTCCCACATGAGTTGACACTTGGCCAATCGGAGCTCCTGTTGCTGCTCTGTAACTGTGACCCCGTTTAATATTTAAGTGGCCCACTGTAGTGATGACAAAACAAGGTCAATTAATGTTTAAATCAAGTGATTAATAAAGTAGTTTAATAGCTGCCTTTTGAAAGACGTTAATTTATGATGCTATTACGATTTAATACAGTCAAGTCTCCAGGTAGAGGTACTCAGCTGGCTCTTTATTGGAGGCGTACATACAAAACTATGAAATAATACGGCTTTCTTATGTCTTGATAGAGCAAGTCCGGTGGCCTTGCTGAACAAATTCCTCACCCACCTCGTCCATGAGCCCAGCTGGGCTGCAGGCTGGCGACAGGGACGCAGTATCCCGTCTGTGGTGTGTGAGCGAGGTGAGACAGGCAGCTGGTCCAGTCCTCCACTCCCCTGACGGGACAGTCTTCCAGGCCTGTCACTATGTCCCCAACTGACAGACCCCTGGGACCGTCAGCTGCAGAGCTCTGGACCAAATACACACGCAGACATAAATCTTGATTTAAATGGGCAAAAGGTCACACAAGTGAAATCTGATGGCTTCAGTCCTGCAAGCTTGCAATAGTTGGGAAACTCTGACAAATACAATAAGCTCTTGAGCAACAGTCACCAACTGTGGCTACACTGCTGCAGCATAAATACATTAATGAAATAATAAATGATTAAGTCATAAAATTTAAAAAAGTATTTACCGTGGATTTAAGTGGGGAGGATGAGCTCATAAGTCACATAGCCTAAGGAAAGAAATCTAGTGGTAATGTAGCTGATACTATTGTGCTGTTTGTCAGATGGCAACGGGGCTGGTTATTATCTCCTTTGGAGTCTGGTCAAACACCTCGCTTCATCAGTATCAGCGACACACAGGAACTAGTGACGTTCTGGGTGGTTTTAGTCACCCACTGCAGGGTATTCCTGTTCTGACCGTACAAAGCGTACATTCCAGACTGCAGAGCTTCCAGTTAGTCTTCTACTCCCCCTCTGTGGATGTTTACAAGAACTTAACACATGAATTTAGCCTGGTTTTGCTTTTTCTGACCCTTCTTTCCTGGTTGGAGATTAGTGATAGTCAGTATTCTGGTCATTGTTCAAGTATTTTAAATGCTGCTACACTGATGAGCAGATAAAGCACCCTACATGGATTTTTAAAGTGGATTAAATGAACTAATAAAGGGACACTAGCAGTGGTAAAGAACATATAAAGAGCATAGACTCCAACTACAGACTTGGCTATAACTATATTTTACTTAACTATTTACTACAGGGGATTATGTATTGTTGCCCGAACCACCTCAGCTGGCTCCTTTCGGTGTGGAGGAGCAGCGGCTCTACTCTGAGCCCCTCCTGGATGGCCGAACTTCTCACCCTATCTCTAAGGGAGAGGCCAGCCACCCTTTGGACGAAGCTCATTTCCGCCGCTTGTATCCGCAATCTCGTTCTTTCGGTCACTACCCACAGCTTGTGGCCATAGGTGAGGGTAGGGATCGACCAGTAAATTGAGAGCTTCGCTTTTACACTCTGCTCCCTCTTCCCCACGACGGACCGGTGCAGCGTCCGCATCACTGCAGCCGCTGCACAAATCCGTCTGTCGATCTCTGGCTCCCTTCTCCCATCACTCGCGAACAAGACCCCGAGGTACTTGAACTCCTCCACGTGGGGCAGGAACTCCTCCCCGACCCGGAGTGGGCATTCCACCCTTTTCCAGCTGAGAACCATGGCCTCAGATTTGGAGGTGCTGATCCTCATTCCCGCTGCTTCACACTCTGCTGCGAACCGTTCCAGTGCGAGCTGGAGGCCCTCACCCGATGAAGCCAACAGAACCACATCATCCGCGAAAAGCAGAGATGAGATTCTGAGGCCACCGAAGAGAAAGCCCTCCGCCACTTGGCTGCACCTAGAAATCCTGTCCATAAAAATTATGAACAGAACCGGAGACAAAGGGCAGCCCTGGCGGAGCCCATCACCCACCGAAACGAGTCTGACTTATTGCTGGCAATGCGAACCAAGCTCTTGCAACGGTTGTATAGGGATCGAATGGCCCGTAGCAATGGGCCAGACACCCCATACTCCCACAGCACCTCCAGGACACCCCGAGGGACACGGTCGAATGCCTTCTCCAAGTCCACAAAACACATGTAGACTGGTTGGGCAAACTCCCATGCACCCTCAAGTATCCTTGAGAGGACAAAGAGCTGGTCCAGTGTTACGCGACCAGGACAAAAAACGCATTGTTCCTCCTGTATCCGAGGTTCGACCAGCGGACGAACTCTCCTTTCCAGCACCTTGGCATAGGTTTTCCCAGGGAGGCTGAGGAGTGTGAACCCCCTGTAGTTGGAACACACCCTCCAGCCCCCCCTTCTTAAAGATGGGGACCACCACCCCGGTCTGCCAGTCCAGGGGTACTGCCCCTGATTTCCATTTCCAGGTGACATTCCATGTCCCAATTGCCAGTCTTGGCAGCCGGGGATCAGTCCGCCAGGGCCTCCGCTCCTGGCCGCCGCCCGGCACACAATGCACCCGACCCCTATGGCGCCTCCTGCGGGTGGTGGGCCCGCGGGAGGATGGGCCCATGTCCCCTTTTCGGGCTGTGCCCAGCCGGGCCCCATGGACTAAGGCCCGGCCACCAGACGCTCGCCCTTGGGCACACTCCCCGGGCCTGGCTCCAGAGCAAGACCCCGGTAACCCTATCCCGGGCAGGGTAAACTTTTCCCTCGATGTTTTCTTCATAAGGGTCTTCTGAATCGCTCTTTGTCTGGTCCCTCACCCAGGACCAATTTGCCATGGGAGACCCTACCAGGGGGCAAAAGCCCCCAGACAACATAGCCCCTGGAATCCCTGGGACACACAAACCCCTCCACCACGATAAGGTAGCAATTCACGGAGAATTTTTTAAACATATATAAAGGCTCAATTACCCAAAAATAACATTATTGATGATAATATTATTAGTAGTAATATTATTAAGCTGTTCACCTGATGTACCTCACCTCCACAGGTAAACAGAGGTGTGTTTTGTAGCCTTTCTCATCTTAAATCAACAATCCTCATCATCATCGATTGTAATCTGGCTGATGATGTAATAGCATTATGCAGCATTAAAGCAGTGGTTTATTTCAGTGTTTATTTGATTAATTTATGACAATGACATTCCCACCTCAGACAGAAAATGAAACATTCAGCGGGTTTGTTGCTCACAGGCTTCACATCAGTTCAGTTTGGGACAGAGGCAGGGCAGCTTTCTGCTAAGCTCAGCTAAAATTAATTCATGTAGAGGAACGACAAGTAACTTTATGGAAAATGGATTTTCTATCACGTCGACCTACCCCTTTACCTGATATGTGAAACTGAGGCACTGACCTGCACAACCTCTGTGACCAGCGCTCCAGCTCCGGTGGCGTACATGGGAAACAGGAGGAGAGGCAACAGGAAGAGAAAGGCCAACGCTGCCAAACACAGAACAAAGTTGTGCCACACACCTGGAAAGAGAAGACAAAAAATATTTTTTTGTTTTTCCTCATTTTTATCTTCATTTCAGTTGTGTAGTTTTGCTTTTAAAACTTTGGGTTTAAAAAGCAAATCTTATCTTATCTTATCTTAATCCCGTTAAAAACAATATTGTCAACAACAAGTCGATCTATAGATGGAGATGTTCATTTCAGTTCTGTGCTGCTGTGGTTTTTCTTCACCCAACAAGCCATCAGCTAGCAACACAGCTAACATAGCACAGAGGAAGCTAACAGTAGGATATTGGCATTTTGGAGGCATTTTACACCAATAGCTGCTGTTTCCACTTACATAAAAAACTTCTGCAAACATACAAACTGTGATCAAAGTAAGCAGACATGGCTGAAAAGATGAGACAACTATGCTCACTATCATTTACTTTCACTCGTCATGTTCGAGTCTTTACACGTGAAGCTAGTAGGGGTTGGTGTAACACCTGTCAGTAAGCTTTTATTACACTTATGTTAACATAAAATGTTGTTGTCACCGCAATTAAATATGATTCCACTGCAGCTGTCTCCTGTCAGCTGCACACCTGCTGCAGTTTGCGGCCTCATGACTCTCACTTTGATCCAAAATAAGATCAGTGAAAATAAATTAGTTGAACAAGACAAATACATTATTTTCCCCCCATTGTATTTCTCCTGGACCTGTCTTCATTTATTATTTCACTGTTTAAGTCGAACTTGATGTTTTTTTTCCATATATCTATCTCTCTCTCTATATATATACACACACACCCAGTAGGGCTGTTCGATATAACGATATATATCGGATGACGATATAAAAACGTCTATCGTTTCATTTTACACTATCCTTTGTTTCGTGGTGTCGCAAAATAAACTCTTTAGGGCATTATTGTTTCATCGTTTTGATGGTCACTGTAGTGGCTATATGAATTTCTTAAAGTTCTCTCTTTCTCTTATATTTTATATAACCACACTACGGACAAGCGCCTGTTTTTATGCGTTGTGGTTAGCAACAACGACGGTAACACCATCGCGTGTCCGCTTGTTTATCTTCCACATAAACCTTTCACAATAAAGCTCAAGATCCTGTTGAGACTTTTCAAAATAAACATGAAACTATACATTTTTAGACATAAGTTGTAACGGCCGCCGTTTGCTTTGTGAGTATTTATTACACGGCGTGCTGCGGGGAAAAGCCTGTTCTAACGTTTGAGTCTAAGGTTTCTTTTTTTGCACCTGTCGGCTCTTTTTTACTTCTCATCCATAAATAATCTGCTCTTTCACGTTATTCTACATCTGTTAAAACACTCGACTCCAGGTACATGACGCGCAGCTGAGATTCACAGAATTTTCAGGAAATGTTACATTTTTGTGATTTATATCGTTATCGGGACGATAGAATTCTTATATCGGGATATGAGATTTTGGTCATATCGCACAGCCCTAATACCCAGTCTTTTTCTCACAGTGAGGCATACAGATTATTAATTTAACAGCGTTATTGATAGGAACTCTGTATTGGCAGACACTTGAAGCCAAAGTCTCCATTTCGAATTGGAAGCGGTGGAAGACAGGTTCTCACATTTTCCAGCCAGCTGCTGCAGTAATTACTCCTTCTAAATCAAATCAAGTGGAAATATGACTGTTAAATTGCCTCGGTGTCTGAACTTTAAATGGCTATAACTACAAGCTCTTGTATTCGTTTTAATTTCTTACCGTGTTATCTTAAAGTATGTAAGTACATAGAAAGGGAAGTTTCTGTTTGTCCAATGGTTCAAAGAAAACTGTAGTGCACCTGCTATTTTCTATGAACAAAAGTTTTAAATATTGAGGTCAGTGTATGCTCAGTTTCAGACTTTTTTTGGGTGGGTGGGGGGGGGGGGGGGGGGGGGGGGGATCTCTTAATTATGTCACTGAGACAGATATCCCATATATGGTCATCACAGCTGTTGCTGAGTGTGCAGATGCCCCACCCACATGCCGTTTGCTGCTACAGCTACACATGTTTCTTTTCCAACTATTTATTTATAAGTGACTTATGTATGTATGTATGTATGTATGTATGTATGTATGTATATATATGTATATATTGTACTATTCTTAGTTAGTGTATTGTCTGTCTTGTCTTAATGTTGGTTTAAAATGGAGCACTGTAACAAAAAATAATTTCCTCCAGGGATCAATAAAGTATTCTGATTCTGATTAAACCCTTCTGTCAATGGCAAAGTAAATTTAAACTGGAGGTTTTGGTTTCACAGCTCATTTCAGACATCTAATCAACTGATAGTATAAAAATAGCGATTATTTGGTCTACTAATGCTGAAATGCCACTCTATCAGGACACAAGATTATAAATACACAAATGGAAATGTGAATAACAGACCACAGTTTTAAAAAACACATAAAATATTGCAAACGTGATGCAATTTCATTTTCCTTACAAAATCACTCTGCACTAAAAAGACTGGCTAACGAGTGTCTCTCTTTGACCTACAAAGGAAGAACTCCAAATATAAGAAGAAATACTAGTATCTTGCTCATGTAGTCTGCACATCACTTTGTGGACAACAATAGTCTTTTCATCCTTCGCATCCTTCAAAAAGCTTAGACTAAAACATCCTTCGTAATGTGAGGATTGTATGGTAAAGTTTTGCTGCTGCTGTAATAACCACCTGCGTGTTTGCCACATATTCTGAATGTAGGATCTCATGCCACAACAGTAACCACGGCTCCCTAAAAATAGCAGTCTATACCATCTTAATTATGCAAGAGAACTAAGCCAGTCTCCCAAAAACCACAGGAGGAAACGTTGCATGGCCTGATGAGGTCAAAGCACTCAACGGTATCACTCAAACATAGTGATGGTGACATAGACAGAGGTAGACTCTGTGGTCAGAGGGAAGTTAAAAACATGGTATTTTGAGGAAAAACCTTTTTGACAAAAAAGGAAAAAAAAAAAGATTTTTAATGTACAGCTGGAAAAAATGCACTACATCTTAAAAAAAGTCAATGTCTGCCCTAGAGGCAAAAAAGAAAAAAGGAAAATCTTCATGCAGTGTATTTCAAATATTGATATATGCAGTAAACAAACTATTAAAGTTTCAGCACCTATCTCTACAGGAATAAATAATAAACATGTTATGTCTGACAACCCCCCTTGCACGCAGGGCAATCTCGGCTGTGGACAGCGAGAGAAAAAAACAATAAACACAGCACGCTATTACGTCACCACCCTCCTAATGGGAAAAGCATCTCTCTCACTTTGTCACGTGAACTGACTGAACATCTCAGTTTTGCATCTGGAGTCCCAACTAGAGCTGGGCGATATATCGAGTTTTTAAAACATATCGATATATTTTTATACGAGATATAAGATGTGACAATATCCTTTATATCGATATAGTCTATGTTACGTTATAATTATAGTTGTGGAGCCGCAAGTTTGCCTCTCTTTCGTCCACTTTTGTCTCTACGCAACGTTACTCCGCCTCGCCTTCACTGAAGACAACTCCCCCTCCTACCCCATCGCTTCACGTGCAGGCAGCGACAAGACGGACACGGCAAATCTCCGTTAACGAGTTACTGCGCATCGCCCCATGCGTGGGGCTGGACGGCGTCAACGTGCTAACGAGCTAACAGCGCTAACCCTAAAATCCTTTCATTCTCTCAAAAGTTGATAGCGCGCCTTATGTATGAATTCTGGTTGTGCTTGGTGGCCGCGAACCGATTTTATGTGGTACACGGCGTTCAGCAATCTGTCAAAAATGTTTGAGTACGACTTTGGTAAGCTACGGAGCTGCACCGCTTGATAGATTGTCGGCGCATTACGGCTACCGAGGAGCTTCGCGGAGTGATACGTACTGTGCATCAACGTAATATTACCGTATTGTGTGTGTATAAGGACCATAAATGGCACCTGTAAGAGACGTGGTTATGAAGCGGATTTCAAACTCCAGGCTATCAGTCACACAGTAAAACTTGGGAACAGAGCAGCTGTGAAATCTGTCTGTCTTTGTTATTACGCTCAGCGTCTTTTAGTTTATATTTTGACTGCACAATTGTGAGCTCTTTGTTTAGCACAAAAACAACCTTGTTTTCTTTTATTTATGGAGCATTATTATTTAATGAATGCTCATAATTTAATTTTGAGTAATTTTTCATGTACATCTGTGCTGTATGTTAATAAAAGTGCCTGTGTGACATCTGGGACACAGCTTTGACTAAGAACTCTTTTTGTTCTTACTTTATGGCTTAAAAAAATATCGAGATATATATCTTATATCGCCATCCAGCTAAAAAATATCGAGATATGAATTTTGGGTCATATCGCCCAGCCCTAGTCCCAACCAAGTTATTTTCTTCTCAGCAAAGCCTGAGGGAATTTTTTTCACTTGATAGGTAAAGACAAAGACTGTTTCACAACAGTTCTTCACTGCCCTCTAAAGGCTGCAAACAGCAAAGGGAAATCCAGCAGTATGAAATTTTGCCAGCTGTACCATAATCTGTATGGAGCTCAGCCTCGACCAGACCAGCGTGACATTTCCAAGGCTGGAAAAATTATTCATAGCATCGCCACACTCTGAATTAAGGTGTGGCTCTGTTTACCTGAGTGGTCTTGTTCTGTTCTACTCTTGCACTTTTACTCCATGTCTTCAATCTATAAAATGTGGAAATGATTAAGTGCAAAAATAAATTTAAAAAATTAATCCAATTTTCATCTTTGACTGAATCATTAAAATTCTCTAATAAAGCGACAAAATATCACAAAGCAGGAAGAATGTCAGAACCTTTTTTTTCCTACATTATATTTTTACCGCAATAACAGGCTTCATTCCCTCATTCTTATAGCTACAACCTTTCTTCATTATATTGAGAAATGCTTTCATTAAGATAGGGTGATTGGGATTTTCCATTAAACTGCCCGACAGAATAATTGCTTCAGAATTGACCAAATACAAGTCAGAAGCAATACAAAGACAATAGAATAAATAATCCTATAACACAACATAAAACATCACATGTAGTACAGTATGCGTGGCCCAGCTCTACATAATGAGTGCATCAACTGTATTCAACTGATAATACCTTCATAATTTTACTAATGTAAGTATTTAAATCTGCTAACTTTTAATACACATTAGCCAGACCTTTGTATTGATAAGGCTATTACACATGTATAGTACTGTGCAGGTTTCACCTTGTTGTCCAAGTTTTTTGGGGGGGTTAGACACTGGCTGCTATTTCCACTCATTTTCAATCCAGTCCTTGTACTGGACCATTTCCAGGAGAATCTTATTTAATAGTTTGTATTTTAAATTTCATAAGCCATTTAACACTGACCTGTGAATAATTCATGCACAAAAAGGCATCTAATTCAAGTGATGAACCCATTCCATTTACACATATTAGACAATTTAGCAAAGAACCCATTTTAAATTGTATCACCTTCAGCCTAGGTGACTCCTAAAGAACTACTAGCTGAAAACTTAGCATCTCTCAGCATTGTGTGAATCATGGTTGATTCCCATACTGTCCAATTCAATTTGAATTCAATTTGATTTATACAGCACCAAATTACAACAACAGTCGCCTCAAGGTGCTTTATATTGTAAGGTAGAACCTACAATAATACATACAAAGAAAAACCCAACAATCATATGACCCCCTAATAGCAAGCACTTTGGCGACAGTGGGAAGGAAAAACTCCCAAAGCCTCATCAGAAATGGTTTCAGTGGAAAGGTGGCTGTGACGAAGGTATTCTTAAGTTAACAAAGAAAAGGTGAGGTCTGCCAAAGTATACAAGAACTGCACTGAAAATCGGCAGCAACAGGTTTAATTAAGTGATGAATCTAAATTCAGAAATTGTTGGTTCAAACTTCAAACTTGTTATCAACATGTGCATGGGGACATAATAGTGAGTATCTGAAGCCATCACTAAAACACGGTGGAGACTCGGTCATAGTTTGGGGCTGCATTTCAGCCAGTGATGTCAGAGATCTTGTCAAAATTGATGAACACAGAAAGAAACCAGCAGATTTTGATCCACCATGCAAAACCATCTGAAAAATCATCTGCCTGGCAGTGCATTATGATGGAGGGAATGCGGTACCTTAGGCCTGAGTAACATAGACCTAGACACCAGTCAACAACGAGGTGGATGAGTGGCTGCTGGAGGTTGGCTTGCTGTCATTGGGTGACACTGGTCACAAACAGGTATACGGTTGCTTGCAGATTGCTGTGGCTTGCACAGAAGATGCTGACTCCTCTGCAAACACTTTACTACAAAGAAGTATTAAAACTAAAGTGCGATACAAACTGCAAACTAAGAACATTTGCCTTCAAATTGAAAGTTTCGCCTCTCTACTGAAAATAACACGTTTAAATAAACTTTTACTTTTAAGGCGAATGGTTGAGAGTAGTTGGCAAGTGTTTGCAGACTAGTCAGCATCTTTCATACAAACTAAAGTTAACCAAAGCAATCTGCTAGCAACCGTATACCTGTTTGTGACCAATTTCACTTAACAGCAGCAGGCAACCTCTAGCAACCACTCATCAAACAGACCTGTGGATACTCCAAGTCTCACTGATTGGCCTCTTGGTGCATGACTGTGGCTTAAAAAAAAAAAAAAATCTATTTCACAGAGATTGCCAGCAACCACTTGCAACTAATTGGGAATACTCACTTTTCCCTAGTAACCAGTGGTTACCAAGCAGTCAACAACCAGACTCTAGGCCTGTATGACCAGGGCCTTAACAAGTCCACATAATCCTTTCATACTTTCTGTAAGGGGGCATGGGTATACATTATCAAAGTGCAAAAGATGCTGCTCTCATAACTTCTGCTTTACAAGAATATTAAGAGCAACACTTACAAGTTGTATGCAGAAAAACTTCTAATGTTAATCTATTATGTTTTGTTTTTTGGTTTTCATTGTGTTAATTTGGAAATCAAGTTCAAGTCTCTGCTTGACGTTTAATTTATGTTTCATATAACAATTCTACTGCAATTCTTACAGCATGGGGATTTTCCAAACTAACTACTTGACTATTTTCTAATGAAACTGCACTTTTCTTCCAAACCAGACCACACACAGAAAATACTCAGGCTTTAAGCAGCTCCCTCTGATGATCTGCGATGGCAGACATCAGTCACATTCATGTGCGAATGACTGCCAGCTTACCATTCAATTCATTAAGCTCTAATTTTCTTAATTGCAGAGTGAAATGATTTGATGCGATGCAGCTGTCTGCTGCTTCGCAATAAACTCCTCAGAGTGACCTTTGCTGGCAAAACAACATGCTTGTAATAATTGTGATTAATAGCTGGAAACACAATCAGGCTGCCGTAAGGAGCTATCAGCACATCTCAGGATAAAAAGTCTTACCGGCACAGAAGATGCGGAGCTGCTGAGCCGGTGATATGAGGTTGAGGTGTGTGGTGAAGAGGTCCACAAATGCACCAGGATAAACTACGAACACAAACATCCCAAATCCATTCACTCGCACTTGCTCCCTGCGTGAGAACAGAAATAAAAAAAAAACAAAGAAACATTAGATTTTAAAGGGAAACAGACTCTATGAGGGGTGTCAAACATACAGCCTGAGGGCCGGAGCAGAAGGAAGATAAAGGAGGTCATCATTTTTGGATTTTTATCATGACCTAGAAGACAAGGAGCCATGCCAAAGCTTTCTTTCAGCTATGATGGAAATATTTCTTTGCAGACTACCAGAAAGTGAAAGAAGCGACAGTGGAATCCCACTCATTTTATTTATTTCAGCCTTGCCATCATGGATCGGATTGATTGGATTGATTCAATACAAATGAAAATATTCCAACAGTACTTGTATTTCTTTATACATACAGCGTAGTATCAAGTGGTTTTACTGGTCTAGCCCTGTCTGACACCCTACAAAGGAACTTGCCCTGAGGCCAGTCTCTACAATTGTATACACAAAACCGGTGAGCTCAGAAGGCAGAGCAGGTCACCTACTAATCAGTTTTGTAGTTTGATCCAGTCTGCATGTCAAAGTATCCATGGGCAATATATTGAACCACAGGTTGCTCTCTGATGTGTTGATTGGAGTGTCATGTGTGTGAAGGCATAGAAAAAAAGTCCTTGTATAAATGGGTGCGAATAAGTGAACAAGGCAAGCTGTATAAAGCACTTTGAGTGCTCAAGTGAAGTAGAAAAGCACTATATAAGACCCAGTCCTTTTACCATTTACCACAAAAGCCCACAACATACAAAAGAACAGCAAATGCACAGAAAACAGTGCACTTCAAGAAAGCACTTACACTGTACTTACAATAACAGCGCAAAATATTGCACTATTCATTAAATTTTCACCTAGAATCAAATGTTCAAGCCAATTTTTGGTCCTTGAATTTAACAGAGGGTAAACTCTCCTGCTAAGAGAGAATCTTTGTTAACAGCTGGTACTCCAACAACTGAAGTGGTGGAAGCTCCTGGGCAACGCTGGGCAGCTTCCAGGTTTTGGGCACAGTGAGGGAAAATCTTCAAAATCCAAGGTATGACAGATACATAAGAAATGGCAGACTTGATTTACGCTCTCAACGGTAGATAGACTGGTGACAAGCATATGACAGACTGGACCACTTCCTGATGGGAGTCATGTGGTAAGAATGCTTTTTCTTTTTTGAAGGCTTGTAATTAGGTGTTTTAGGGGGTACATGACATACCATGGATGTGCACATGAGATAGGGCACACCTACTAGAAAAAGGCAAAGAGCAGAGCTCATGTGAGATCAAACTGGGCTTCGCTGCCCTTGAACTCAAATGACACACCAGACTCCACTAAACGTATAAGAAGTCTTGAGACCATTTAGACAAACACACTATTGTGTCTGTGAATATTTAGAGGCAAACATAGATGTAGCTTCTGGGAAGTTTGGAGGTACCTTAAACCTTCAAATAGAAAGCAAGGGGAAACATCTGGCTCCAAGCAGAAGCCGGCTTGTATAAGAAGCTATGGGAAAATCTATTCTGGCGCTCACTGGATATTTGACCTCAGTAAACATTTTGCTAGTAATTTCATAATCTAATTTTTTTTTTTTAGATTATGTGGTTATTAACTGATATGTAATTAAAGCGGGGTGTACTTAGGGCAGAGCCAATGTGCAGTAAGGGAACGTTATTCGCCTCAGGTGTGCAGCAGCACTTGGGGTTACTAAATACGACTGCAATATACAGGGTTCATCAAAAAGAACCATCCAATTTCAAAAGGCTATATTTGTTAAAGTAACAGACATAGAACCTTGAAATACATTTTAAAATACATGGCTGAATATAATGTTTTATATACAAAACTTGCAATTTTCACAACTGCTCAGCATGTCCCTTTCTAGACAAACAGCATATGTCCAGCAACCACATGAAACTCATGGATCCCCTCTTTGTAACAACGCATCTTTCGATTGTTACAGGCGAACAGCTGCAGAATTACAGCACTTTGAAATCAAACAACTCTTTTTGATACACCCAGTATATATTGGACTGAAAGTTAAGAATTCATTGTTAATTTAGTGCAACAGAATTTACAATAAACATCCTTTAAAAAAAAATCAAAACAATCTTTGGCTTGCCCTTTGGTGTGGTGGAAACTAGTACAAAAACTACTAGTTTTTGGCTTCCTTGAACCCCTGTTTGATTGAATCAAGATACTGACTTGACTGTTTATGGATGTACATATTTTTCAAATGTTAATTCTTTTCCTATATTTGTCATAAATACATACCACTGTACTTGGAACCTAGCCCCCTACTGCCTTCACGTTTATCTGTACACAAGTTGTATCCTGTATTAAAATAAGTGCAACCCTTTTGAGAAAAAAAATCCTCCAGCAGAGGTTAATCACAGTCTTACAGACTGGATCCACATGAAAGAAGTCTTTGAGGCTCCTCACTTAAAAATCACTTGTCTGAAATCAGTGGCTTTGTGAAAAATAGGATGATGCAGCAGATCAGAGGGGTCATCTGGACCATGTGCTATGCACACTAATTCATTAGTTTGGATTAGAGCTGGGCGATAGAACGATAACGATATGTATCGCGATATAACTTTTACTCGATAGAGAAATTAAGCTATCGCGATAGACCTCGCCGCTCTTGTCCTCTTAAAAAAATAAAATAAAAAATAAAAAAAGGTCAGCCAATCTAAATTAAGTAGCGCAGAGCCGAACCAATCACAGCCGCAGCGTCATGTCGCGTGACTTGTTACTACAGCACAAGTGCCAAGCCGCACGTGTGTTTGTTTGGGAAGCAGCCAGCGGGTAATGGAGGAAATGAGTGTGCCGACTAGAAAAATCAACCGAGCGTGACCGAAGAGTAAACAGATGATGGTTCCAATGCCGGAGAGATTGTCGAACGGAAGAGCCATAGAAGTTCCGTAGTGTGAAGGTATTTCGGCTATTTCAAGTCTGACAAAAAACAGAGTAGCGTGCACTGTAAATTGTACCGAAAGCAAGTCTGGAAATACAATAAACTGGTGCATGCGTCACACTGTGCGCCACGTTATTGTTTCGGTGAAATGAATTTCTACAATACTGTTACTGTTAATTCTACTCTCTGCAGTGGTTAAATGCTTACATATACACACAGTTACTGTCCCTCCACACATACGACTCGGTTCTGCTTCTATGCCCCAGCTTTGTTTACTTTTTCCCACCGAGGCTTCTAGACTTCTGATTGGCCAACATTTCTGCACGGTTAGGAATCTAGCGCCACCTGCTGCTTTGGCATGTTCATAGCAGCGTTTTCCTTCATTTCTGCCTTTATGTGTGGACGGGATTATTTTTTAAAACGAAAACGGAAAATCTCCGTTTTCAAAAATACGTGTGGACGTAGCCTCAGTCTCTGACTGGAAGCGCTAATTCGTCATTCGGCTTTTGTCAGACTAAAGTAACTGTTAAAACTGTTTGAAAAGCTAAGCTATACAACAAGGAGAGATTGAGAATTTCCTTTTAGTTCTCAGTTTATTTGATATTGACAAAAGTTAGTCAGTTTTGTCTGTTCTTCTGTAAAACAAACTAAGATTTATTTTTAGAATTAATATTTTGTTTCTAAGTGGAATTGACAATTTAGTCTGTTTTGTTTGTTCTATTTTGAAACTTAAACGCTTTAGTGGCTGCCTTTTGTGTAGTTTGCAATATTTGCCTTTATTTATCTGAAAAAGTCTCATGTTCCTTAAGTACATCTACCCTGTTGAACTTATTATGGGAAATAAATATTTAAATAAAAACAAGCTGCTGATTATTTCACATTTTACTTGTGAGCAACGGCACATTTAAATCTTACAAATATAGTTATTTGGCTTATATCGTGATAGATATCGTTATCGCCTGAAATGAAAAAAACATATCGTGATATGAAAAAATCTCATATCGCCCAGCTCTAGTTTGGATTTGCACAATCCACCTAATCATTAACTGTAATCAGAACCAATGCACCATGAAATAAAAATCAGGAATGAATTAAAGGGATTTTTTGGGGCTCATCAAAATCACACAAAGTGAGCAAGTAATACAACGCAATGAAACAAAATCACCAGCAACTTGTGGTTTTGAATTTGACATCAAAACATGCGATTAATACAAAAAACACATTTAATTTCCACTGTACCTGGACAGCCTAAGCCACTCTAATTTTATCAAACCGGTGTTTTAAGGTCAAATTTAAATACTAAAGTAGCAGAAACACATTCTACTTAAAGCAGAATAGAAGGCAAAGGGCTCTATATTTGGCTCATGTCTGCAGGCACATTGTCCCATCTTTAACAATCCTTTATCTCTGATTCAGATAAATCCTTTATCTTAATCCCGAAAGGTTATCAAGGGACAAGATTATAAATCAGGCTACTCTCCTGTGGAACCAGCTCCCAGTTTGGCTTCAAGAGACAGACGTCCTCTCTACTTTTAAGACCAGGCTTCAAACGTTTTGAGCAGAAGTCTGACATACATTTACAACGTCCTCCTTGCAAACACACTTGTAGTATTGGAGTCTTTGTATTCTTTCACCTTTCTGGAGTTTAATATATTATCCACCAACAAAACAAATGCTCTTCATCATGATGGATTCATGCTGGATGCTATGTTGACACTACAATGTGGTGCGGTGTGGTTATTACCTCAGTGCTGCCACAGCGTGGCCCAGCTCATGTATTACTCCACTGAGCAGCAGGGCGATGAAGAAGTAGGCCAGCTGACTTGTGGGTAGATTAACGCCGGGGACCTAAAGACACACCAGAGACAAAAAAAAAAGAAACTGACTAAGATACGAACATAAAACATAATTCACAGAGTTAAAAATCAGCATTTATGGTTAATTTTATCCTAAAAATGAAGAGCCAATTTAACCACAGTGTAACATCTTCCCAAATAAAAAATTCTAATTTGTATCACCACTAGGGCTGCCACGATTTGTCGACTAGTCACAATTACGTCGACTATCAAAATCGTCGACGACTGATTTAATAGTCGACGTGTCGTTTGAAGCTTTGTAAGATCGCAAAAGACGCAGGAATAATAGCAGGATTTAAGAGTGTAATAACGGACTGAAACAAAAGATGGCAGCACAGCATGTACAAGGATGCCAGCTGCCGTTAAACCCCGAAGAAGAAGAAGCAGCTGTGTCCCAGAATTCATAGCGCGGCCCAGCTTAGTTTCCAACAATGGCGGTAGCTAGTTAGTTTTAATATTACTCTTATTATTCTTTCTGGGTCACAAAATAAACGTTTAACATATTTTCAGGCGAGAATGTAGCTGTGTAAACCTCAAATATCGGCTCAGTTTATCAGGACACCACATATTTTCAAAAGCGCTCCGACGTTTTCGGAGACGTCTGTTACCCACTAGCTCGATAGCTAGGTCACTAGCGCCGTGAGAACACCGGACTCCCGGCAAATTGTTTTCAAACCCACCGCCGTCTTTCGCGACTCAGGTTAAATATATATGAGTCACTTAGATAAATTAAAAATGTTGTTGTTTGGCTTTTTTTTTTTTTTTTTTTTGTATTTTATTTGTTCCTGAGTAAATCGGTTTGGCTGAGATTAAAGTTATAGTTTTTACACAGCTGAATAAACGTCAAGCAGACAGCTGATTATCAGAAGTGTGAGATGCTGGAGAATATACTCCAGTGTCCTGTTATATTTTAGATAGCAAGGAGTTTATTAAACTTTACCGAAACAATCTGCAAATTTCATTAAAATTGAATAAACTATCATCTTGTCTTTATTTTTAGTTAGCACCTTAAAAGCTTAAAGCTGTAAGCTAATGATAGTTATATAAGAGCAGATGCTGCTGGTGCAATAAGCTGTAGTTTCTTGGATATAAATGGCCCACTAATAGCTTCCCATGAATCACCTACAGAGCTCCACTGGGGATAGGGCTCACATTTATGCACGGTTATTTGACACCATAATGAATAAAAAGTGAACAGGGAAACACTTCTGAAAAGCAGCGGTCTTTTTTTTTTCATGGCACAGACATTTGAATTTCACACGCTTATGATCAACTCTGAAGGATGTTTTTATCCAGTTACACACAGAAAAGAGACACAAAAGCTTACAGATTTAAATCTGATGAATACTTGCCATTTTCATTCAGCTGATGTAACTTATGTATAGAAATCACATTAAAGTCAACCTACCACCACCTGCAGGGTCTGTGGATCTCCAATCCGTGGGTTGTCTGTGGTCATCTGAGCGATGGTCTGCTGCAGAGTCCTTATCAGCAGCACCACTGAGCCCAACATGGCAGCGATGCCAAACACCAGACCACTGTTGAACCTGGGAAACACAGATGGGATGCAAATTCAACAAGTGCAATTTTGCTGTACTTTTTTCACATTTATAAATGTGAAAAAACTAAAGATTATTAAAGCTACACAACGGGAAAAACACCTGGAATTGAGAAACTCAGAAATGCCACACCAAGTCAGTTCCACACTAAGAGTATTATTTTTAAAAACAGTCACTACTACAAGTCATCTACTATAAATCCAAAAGTTTGGGGGTGTTAGCATAAAAAATATGAATCAATAAAACAAACATGTAAAAACTGGCCTGTCCTTCAGGTTCCTTCCTAAACTGTGTCATGGGAAAACAACTTCTTTGACCAGACGCAGATAGCGTTAGGACCTTTACCTTTGAGAGTAGAGTTTAAATCCTACAATCCAGACCAAATCCTGACCGGACCTCATCGCCTACAAACAGTCCAGAATGCTGCTGTGAGGCTTCTCATCACGTCCTCTAAATGGTCCTGGCTTTACATTGGCTTCGAATTAAAGCTTAGGATTCAAATCAAAATTCTTTCAAATCTCTGACAGTCAGATGCCCCTCTATATTAGTCAGCCTTTAAATCCATATGTAACTAGCAAGACATTACAGTTTATTGTTCAGTGCTGCTAGCTGTCCCACAGTCCAGGTTAAGGAAGAAAGGAGCTTTTGAGGTCTGTGGACATTTCTGATACCTTTAAGGGAAGCTTAAGACCAGCTTTTATCCCCATTTTATTTTTTTTTCCATCATTGTCTTCATCTTACTGTGAAGAGCCATGTGATGTTATGTTATTGAGAAGTGCTTTGTAAATGTTACTTGCTTACTGAAAAGTCAAAAATCGACTTACTTTCAGCATGTATGATGCATGTCTATCTGTCCATTTAGTCTTTAGAAAGAGAGAGGACATCTGCAGGAGGAAAGATGTCTGCTAACATCTCAAGCTATTTATTTTTTACATTTGCTGCCGACTTTAGCTTTTAAGGCTCGGTTGTCATACGGCTGGTTATAGGAAGTCAGTGCAGACTCAGTTTGCAATTAAAATGTAATCCTCTAAAATGTCTTTTTCTTCCAGGAAACAAATTATGTCCCGTGAAAGTAAGTCAACAGCTTCTCTGAATCCATTTACTGCAGAAAAGACGTTTTTAGAAATGTTATTAAATTGCCAAATGCTTTTATGATGAAAAAGGAAGGTTGAGGAAAGCTTTTAGCCAAACCATCAAGTATCAAAGTCAAAAGTAACACAGCGCCTCATTTACAAGAAAAAAAAAAGTATAATTTTATTGTAACTGAAGTGGAAGGAAGCAGGAATCTGAAGGTGTGGACAAGGTTTATAGAGGGAAATTAGTCTCAAAATGTTTTACAAACGTGCGTGTTATGATCCATAAGCATAAACTAACTTGCAAATGTACTTATTTATTGTGCGTACTGTATCTGTAACTTGTAAATGTATGTTTTGTAGTCGAGGAGTGATGGGCTGT
Organism: Diplotaxodon limnothrissa; assembly: GCF_057381915.1. Lineage (NCBI taxonomy): Eukaryota > Metazoa > Chordata > Actinopteri > Cichliformes > Cichlidae > Diplotaxodon > Diplotaxodon limnothrissa. The sequence goes on from NC_140604.1 coordinate 18,135,503, forward strand.
TCTGTTTGTTCAGGAAAAAAAAACAAAAACAAAACGTTGTTTTATTTGAAAAACACATGAGGAAGCTCAGATGTCCCGGTTTTCCACTAGCACCTGAATCAAATCATTTGTACACATTTGTAAATGTTAGTTTAGGCTTGTGTGTCACAACATACACATTTTCTACCATTTTTGACACTAACTGCACTCGATTAAAGTTCAGAAAGACTACAGGAACAGCTGAGTGGATTATATATACAGAAACCGTACCACATGTAAAGAGCCCGGGGGTTGATGCGGGCGCAGTATGCAAATAGTCGGTTGAACATGGTGGTTTGCCATCTCACGTGAAAAGGAGACAACATCAGGCCACGACTGGCGAGCCATGACTCATAGCTGATCCGATGCGTCACCGATGACTGCAGGACAGAAACAAAGTCAGCGCACGAGCACATCCACATTTAGAAAGCACGTCTAACTGGAGTTATTCTGTAAGAGCTTATAGTGTTCACATATTTCCAATGTCCGGACCTCAATAAGCTGTAATCAGAAAAGGTTCTGCATATTGAAACCCCCAATCAGAAGGAGAATTTTACACTATTCATCTCTAACTTTATATAAGCTACAAGGGGTTACAATGTTAAAAATTGCCCACCGATGCATGTAATGATAAAAGCAGCCAAATGCTTAATCATTGTAAGAAAAGGAAAAGTCGAGGGAGGAGGACCGACTGAAATAGTTTACACACAAAACAGCTCAGAAATGAGGCCGCAGACTGCCTCTAACTTGGTAGGAAATAAGGTTTTTATGTTTTATAAATAAAACGAAGGCTTCTCAAATCTGAAACTGGGATTTAAACTCCACTGAACATTAAAATTGATTTTGCAGTGATATTTAAAGGCTTTCAAAGTCTTCATTAACTCATCTGTACACTGTTCAAAATGCAGCTGAAATTGAGCAGATGTTGATATTACAAGCCTCATTCACTGGCTCCTCTGTATCTTTAGATCTGACAAGATGTTACATGTTTTTACATGGGGATATACTTTTGGCTAGCAAAAGTGTCTGATTCAACTGCAACTTGCTAAGGGTCATTTAACCAAACCCCGTGTCGAGTCAAGAAAATCCTAAATAAATTCAATTTTGCTCACCCAGTTATAGTTTTTTGAAGTCGAAATATATGACTAATAGCTGGGATAGGATCCAGCAGGCCTGCAACACTAATTAGGATAGCCAGTTAATGAAAACTAATAAGTGGACGGATGCCCTGATGGATGTCTCAGTTTTAAAAAAAATAGGTTAATAACAAATTTTCTTTCTTTTTTCTCACTAATCCTTGAATGTGCTTCCACACTAATAATGCTACAGTGGGGCAAAAAAGTATTTAGTCAGCCACCGATTGTGCAAGTTCCCCCACTTAAAATGATGACAGAGGTCAGTAATTTGCACCAGAGGTACACTTCAACTGTGAGAGACAGAATGTGAAAAAAAAAAAAAAATCCATGAATCCACATGGTAGGATTTGTAAAGAATTTATTCGTAAATCAGGGTGGAAAATAAGTATTTGGTCAATAACAAAAATACAACTCAATACTTTGTAACATAACCTTTGTTGGCAATAACAGAGGTCAAACGTTTACTATAGGTCTTTACCAGGTTTGCACACACAGTAGCTGGTATTTTGGCCCATTCCTCCATGCAGATCTTCTCGAGAGCAGTGATGTTTTGGGGCTGTCGCCGAGCAACACGGACTTTCAACTCCCGCCACAGATTTTCTATGGGGTTGAGGTCTGGAGACTGGCTAGGCCACTCCAGGACTTTCAAATGCTTCTTACGGAGCCACTCCTTTGTTGCCCGGGCGGTGTGTTTTGGATCATTGTCATGTTGGAAGACCCATCCCCGTTTCATCTTCAAAGTTCTCACTGATGGAAGGAGGTTTTGGCTCAAAATCTCACGATACATGGCCCCATTCATTCTGTCCTTAACACGGATCAGTCGTCCTGTCCCCTTGGCAGAAAAACAGCCCCATAGCATGATGTTTCCACCCCCATGCTTCACAGTAGGTATGGTGTTCTTGGGATGCAACTCAGTATTCGTCTTCCTCCAAACACGACGAGTTGAGTTTATACCAAAAAGTTCTACTTTGGTTTCATCTGACCACATGACATTCTCCCAATCCTCTGCTGTATCATCCATGTGCTCTCTGGCAAACTTCAGACGGGCCTGGACATGCACTGGCTTCAGCAGCGGAACACGTCTGGCACTGCGGGATTTGATCCCCTGCCGTTGTAGTGTGTTACTGATGGTGACCTTTGTTACTTTGGTCCCAGCTCTCTGCAGGTCATTCACCAGGTCCCCCCGTGTGGTTCTGGAATCTTTGCTCACCGTTCTCATGATCATTTTGACCCCACGGGATGAGATCTTGCGTGGAGCCCCAGATCGAGGGAGATTATCAGTGGTCTTGTATGTCTTCCATTTTCTGATGATTGCTCCCACAGTTGATTTTTTCACACCAAGCTGCTTGCCTATTGTAGATTCACTCTTCCCAGTCTGGTGCAGGTCTACAATACTTTTCCTGGTGTCCTTCGAAAGCTCTTTGGTCTTGGCCATGGCGGAGTTTGGAGTCTGACTGTTTGAGGCTGTGGACAGGTGTCTTTTATACAGATGATGAGTTCAAACAGGTGCCATTCATACAGGTAACGAGTGGGGGACAGAAAAGCTTCTTACAGAAGACGTTACAGGTCTGTGAGAGCCAGAGATTTTCCTTGTTTGAGGTGACCAAATACTTATTTTCCACCCTAATTTACGAATAAATTCTTTACAAATCCTACCATGTGGATTCATGGATTTTTTTTTCACATTCGGTCTCTCACAGTTGAAGTGTACCTCTGGTGCAAATTACTGACCTCTGTCATCATTTTAAGTGGGGGAACTTGCACAATCGGTGGCTGACTAAATACTTTTTTGCCCCACTGTATAATTATCCCCTGCTGTTTTTATTGTGAATGGCACTTTCCTCTTTGTTTGTACCTGATTTTAATATCTTTTTGCGCTGCACCTTTGGACTCTCTTCTTCCTTGTTTACTTGTGTTTTGCTTTGTAATTCCACGAAATTTTAAGGGTTAGAGAGCAGATCTCTAGGTTGCCAGGTTTTCCAGGATACATGGAAATCCTGAGTTATACTCTACACTACTGCAGGTACTCGCTTATAGTTTACTCTGATAGCATTTAAAGATAGACAGGGTCTTATATTTCCCACATTTTCTGCTCACTTTAAGCATTAAACGCATCTCATGGACAGACATTGTGAAGTAATGGCCGTAATGTGTTTAATAGCGGGGTTTCCAGCGGTTCCAGGGCTGCTCTGGCCTGTTTACACGAGTGCCCACAGCTCAAACCTTCTAATGGTTAAATCCATTCACGTGCGTTAGCTGACAGACTGCTGAGCAGGAAGAAAAACAAAAAGGCAAATATTCACCCTGAGCAGCGTGTCCGCCAGATAGACAGCACACCAGCCTGCCATCACAAACACCAGCAGGGACACGGGGATCATGGTGCAGCCGTTACAGGACTCCACACCGCGCCGCCTTCATCACTCTCTCTGCCCGCCGTTTGTCACGCAGCTGGCCGCCGTCATTAGCGTCCAACGCTGCCATAAAATGCCGTCACTTACGGTGAACTGCAAACAGACAGAAAGGTTTGATTTCACGAATGCCGTGAATCGGAAGGAGTGTCAGCACTGCGCGACAAAACTCCGGCTTCTTCTTCTTCGACACTTTCTTTTGTCCCTGCCAATATTGCGCCATCAGGTGTTCAACTGCAGCATCTCACTTTTCATTTTGGGTAGTTTTTACAAATTTCTAATTTAAAAAATTAAAACAAAAATAATTACATTTGCAGTAAAAAATAAAAAGTATTTTTAAAAATTCACAAATTCTAAATACTAGTAAAGAAGTAAAAAATATAATTATAGAAATTACATATAAAAAGAAATAAATTAAATGACAGAAATTGATAGAGAGAATTTTTTTAATGTAAATTAAAAAAAAACAAAAAAACAATTCACAGTGGATTGTCCCAGTGCTTACTATATATAGGGCACAGAGCTGTAACCCTAAAAATGGAGAATTGCATAATCAGTTGGCTCAGCTGCAGACACAAAAATGAAAGTTTGTTTTTGGATATTAGATTTCATCCTGCCAAAAGGTCAATGGGGGTAAAAGGAAACCAATAAATGTGGATTGCCAGAGTCAGGCGCAACAAGAAAATAAGCTCCCAGTCTGACTCATTAAGCCATAAATGTGGCCAAGGGAACATAAAACTGCTTGTGGATAAAGGCCAACATGTTGCTGTACATCAGTTCCTACAGAGCCTTCAGCCTTTCAGAATAACTGTGTTATTTGAGCTTAATGAGGACACAGCTGCAGATGAAAACTGTCTATTTGGGTGCAATAAACCCCCCTCTAAAAGGTTAAACCCCAATTTCAGTTTACCTCCTCCTTTATGAGGTTTTACTCTTAAAGTAAGTAATATCAAACTTTGCCACAGCCACATTTATCTCCTTTTAGGCCCTGCGGCAACAGTTTGTGGTTGTGCGCTTAGTGATACCGATTATACACACCATGGTGTATTTATTTTATCCACAGACAGGCAGATTATATTGTTTGTAAAGCTCCTTTTTTCATTATTTGCCTATGAAATAAACTTCCTTTTGGCATTTCTAGGTTAGTTTGGAAGATATTTACATAGTCCTGAGGAATATGTAAATGGTTATTCCTCAGGACTATGTAAATAACTCGATCACCTTTAAGTCACCTTGGATTGTCAGACTTTGAACCTTACACTGGACTAGCAGATGCCTTTTAAACAACATTTAAACTTTTCCCATTAAAAAAAATATCAACAGAGTCTGTATTATTATGGGAGCATGATTCTGGATTTCCAACAAGGTAAATGTTTTCAATGGAGAAAAAAAAAAGAACATATTTGATGGGGTTTTTGTTCAGGTGAAATGAATGATTGATTGAGCTCTACAGTATTCCCATTATTGAATGATGATACTTTTCCACAGGTTTTCTTTGTTTTAAAGGTGATATACAGCATAAACAACTTCAGAGCCACAGCACAGACCAAAACAAATGAGCACATTAGCCACACCTTCTCACTTCCTTCATGATACATTTATAACCAAAAGCCAAAAGCAACACCCAAATACAATTAGCTCTATGCAATACATTGAATATCTATTAGATGCTGCAGTTACCACCTGTAGAGTTTGCTTGTTTGTTTTTTCAGTTATCTTCGGGGAGGGGGGGGGGGGGGGGGGGGTTTCAGTGTGTGCCATCTTGCTTTTATATTGCCGTGTTGAGCTTAATGGCCTTCATAAGCATGTGGCTGGTCAAAAGTTTAAAAGTGAGGGACTTGCGACTAGTGACTGGCTGGACCAGCTCCAAGATAAAAAATCCGGAAACTAAAATTACAACACAAAAAGGAAATATGACCCCAGTGCTCTGCTACTAGTTGTTTTTTCTATAATAATACTCAAAGTCTTTCAATTATAGATTTGTGCAAAAGAATATTTTCTCAGGACTCCATGCAGTTCTTTGGAAAACTAAGTACAATCCAGAGGAATTGAGTGTGTAAGTAGCAGCCAGAAGCTGCTAATCAAATGCATTCGATTAACTGATCATCAGCAAGTTTAAGCACATCTATAAAAGCAGAAGAACTTTGAAAAATAACAAACCTGCACGACTTGGTTGCAAGGTTGTGTTTACAACAAACCACCAGATTTCAAATGTCCTTTGAATGAAGTGGAGATATTTTTCCATAATGCACAGCACCACGTTTGGTGAAAACCAAACACAGTATATCAGCACGACCGCCTCATCTGACAAGCACAGTTGTGGAAGGGTGATGATACGGGGTTTTGTCTCAACCAAAGGAACTGGGCATCTTGTACCAACTGAATCGAAAATTAATGTATTCTAGACTCAAATGTGCCAAGCTGTAGCAGTACTGCTGGCACAGCTTGGCTGAAACTGGTTCATGCAACAGTTCAACAGTCCCGAAGCATAGCAGCAAACCTATAACAGAATGGCTGAGAAAGAAAAGAATCGAGGTGTTCCAGTGGCTCAGTCAAAGTTCAGAATACAACCCGAATGAAATGCTGTGGTGACTATTAAGAGAGTTGTGCATAAACAAATCCCAACAAACCCCAATCAACTGAAACAACACTGTAAAAACTAGTGGGCCAAAATTCTCTGCAAGCTTTTAAATCCTTTAGGTCTACTTTCTTTTTCACAATACTGTAGAACTTTTTACAGACTGCTCTATCAAGGCAGAAAAAACAACTTGACAAAAACCTCATCGTTACATATCCATAAAAAGTTCTTTGACTTTCTCCTGCACCACAAGATTCAGTCATGTTTGATCTTTGTACTTTATACAGCCAATTTGCAATTAATCAGATCATGTCGAGAAATGTTATGCCTTGGATTTTCCCTCCTCTGGGCTCCACCAACCCGATCTCTGCAACAACACAATAAACACATTCAGTGATGAAAGTGTTTATCTATAATAGACCAGGACGGTCCTTCCCAACAGTTGAGACCTGTGTGTGTGGGTTGCATTTGCATAGTTTGAAATATATAACAAGCTTTCAGTTTGAGCCTCTTCATTTTACTACCCAGGGACACAACAGGTCAGTGTAACAAGCCTGACGATCGCTGTGCTTTGCTGCAATAAATGTGAACAGCCTCATTTGAAGAACACATCCAGAGAGAAAGGTAGGTTGAATGTGTCATAATGACTTCAAACATACAGAAGTACACACACACACACACACACACACACACACACACACACACACACACACACACACACACCTATCCTTGTCTTTGTTACATTATAGGGCCACCTGTCCAAAACATGCATCGTGGGATCTAACTTTTCTGCTGGTTGTAAAGCACTGAAAAATTAGACCAGACTAGAAACCGCATTCTGGGAACTTGTCAGGTATTTTGTAATTAAAAAATTTGATTAAATATAAAAGTTATTTTCTTTGGTCCCCATACTTATTCTGGTTCCCACCCCATGACTGTGCTAACAGGTCCTTGTCCCCACAATGTAATAAAGACAAACACACACACAGACGCACAGAGGCTGAAACTCATTTTACTTCTCTGATGCTGGGTCGGGTTCCACTCTGGGAGGAGTTTTCTGTCTCGCAAGCCAATCAGGACAAGCGGAAACAGGTCAGGTAGCCGAAGAGGACCTCAGAGAGCGCACAGGCAAGGCAGAGCAGCTACGCACACCAGGAGGTAAGAAAGCACACACTCATTCATAGCCACATGCGCACCTTTAACTCTGTGGGATCACAGGTCTCCTCTGGGCTTCTGGTTGTACATCAGTGTATAAACGCAGATATACCAGCATGACTGCTTCTTTCTGTGTGTTTGTGTGCGTCGGGGTAGAAATAGGCCAGTCCCATTTTAGTCACTGAGATTAGGAAAGGGTGTTTTCGGGACTCAAGTGTCAGGGTTTGATGAAGAGCTAAAAATTACCATGCATCTCATCTCTGAATGCCATATAAACAGATAGATTTGAGTTTCATGAGTAAAATGTTTTATTTTCTGAATGAAGCTGCAGTGAAATTATTTTACTCTTTGGAACATTTTGCTACATGAGTAGATTAAAAAAAATCGAAATGCTTAAATCAGTGACCTCACTTCTCATTATGAATGAATGAACATCCGATAATCTAGCAGACAGTTTCATGGTTCATTCTTAACTGGAGCATTTTTCTGCAATTGTTTAAAACCTTAAAAGCAATTTGAAATTAGGGATCAAGTCATCATAAATATTGCTGAATGAGATTGAATTACATTGGCAGACAAGCTGGATCGTAATTTTTAAAAATTAAGTTTGATCCTAACGTGAGTCCCTTATTTTTTGTCAATCAGAACATTACAATATATGAGAGCTTCTGGTTCATGCTGAAATGCCCTGAATCTATTTCGCATTATTTCCCTGTAAATATAACTTAAGTAAATGTTTGCATCAGCAAATATCATAAAAGCAGCCATAACAGAAGCTGGCAACATTGTGTTTGATTGGTTCATGGTTAAAGCATCAGATTTTTAAATGGTGTTTGGCCCAGTCAGGTACGAGAAAAATCATCTTTTTTAAGTTTACAAAGATCTCACTGTAGCTTAAAAATATGTAAACATCATATATGCAGACGGTGCTGCATTTCAGTGGTCTGCATTTAAAAATTTTAAAAACTTTTGGATCTTATTTGAAGAGTTTTAAAATGAGTGTGGATTATGAATTAATACATGTAAAAAGTGTTAAAGTCACTATGGTCTTGGAGTTAAATGTGTTTTGTTGCTCCTGACTAATCTTGTAAATGTAGTTTTAAAAAAAGAACCCTTTAAAATCTATGCAAATTAAGCTGTTTCCAGTGCTCAGTGCGTCTGTTTGACTGTGTTTTGGTCCGTCGCTGTGTGTGTCCATGTGAGCATAGATAGAAAGCAGGTCCCTTCTGTGTATCACTCGTCTATTTATAGTGAGAACAAATCCCAGATATGAGAGGAATCCTCCTACCACTTACAAGGCAAAGAGAGAGAGAGTTAGTGAGCGTGAAAGAGGGAGAGGGAGAAGGAGAGAAAAGAAAGGAAGAGAAAGAGATGGAGAGAAGACAGGCAAATAGTGCATGAGGAGTTAAATAAACAAGAGCAGTGGGTGTAAAAAAGCAAGCATCAGAAGAAAGAGTTGTTTCATCGACTGGTAAGTTCAGTCTCCTTTACATAATGTTATGTCTATGTGCTGTGTTTTTATTGGCATGACAATTGATGGCATTACTGTCAAAGTCATTCAGCTTTCTGTGGCTTTTAAAAGGATTATTATGTAAGTTTCTAAGGAGAACTCAGAGTATGGCAGGGAAAAATTTAAGCCAAATTCTTTATTGAGTTTGGTTATTCAGCAATTGATGTACTGCATTTATTCTTAATAAATCAACAGCCAGCAACTTGGGAAATAAAATGACCTTATGTGATTCATTATTTGGAGAAAGAGGAGGATTTGAAGGATTTGAATGGGATGCAAGATACAGTGTCAGTGTCCCAAGGTCAGCCTACCTTAGCAATCACTGGAAATTCTTAGGTTTCCAGCCATGAAAGTCTAAAGTCCATGAAACCTCAAAATGTTTTCACTTTGCAGAATCAGACTTTATGCTAAGCCAATCATCTCCTATTAAATATTAAGCGTACAGATTTAGGAGCGGCTTTGATCTTTCTGTTACACTCTTGGCAAGAAAGGAAAGAATTTTATTTAAAGTTAGAATGAATTGTTTTATGCATTATTTATGTTGGTATTTCACACATGAGTTTGAAACTGTTCTTGTGTTTCATATCTGTAATCAAAGTGAGACAAACCTATATGCACAGCTGCACCTCTTTAAAGTTTTATTGATGTTCAAGCAAAAACATGCAGGCATACAGACTTTTTCACAGGTTTCATGAAATAAACTGGCATACCACTGTGTTGCATCTGGTTTAAAAAACCTGAAAGCATAAATAATATATTCACCTGTGCCTCTTTGCCTCGTTGCATGACAGACATGAGTGTGCAAAGTGAAAGGGCTTTTCAGACTCTGCAGTGTGGCGTCACTGAGGCGGCTGCTACGGGCAGCCAACATTAATATCATCACGTAGTGGAAATGTGTGTACTGTGTATTTCAGCGGGGTCCATGTTTTTACTCACAAGGGCAGAAAAGCTTTTTCCTTCTTTCGTTTTGTTGTACCAAGGACATTGGAGAAACCAGTCGACATCTGGCCCTCGTAGCTACTAGGAGATAAGATAAATAGGCCGTGGAAACTTTAATGATAGTTAACCACTTGTTGCTTGGAGTGGATTTGTAGTTTATTTATAGTTAAAAGGAGGGGAGCAAGTAAAAAATAACTGCAAAGTGGTGAGAGACACTTTTGTTCCATTTGAAAAGACCCATGTAAGTGATCCTTAAAAGACACACAGACGTGTTTCTACTTCAAGAACGAATGATTGTTAGGTGGAGGAAACAAAGACAGATTTTTGACCTTTGACAAGGAGACTAAAGTTTTATTTTTAATTGCTGTTTGGTTGGGTTAAGAAATTTTGGTTTAGCTTACTTCTAATCTCAACCATATTTGGTTTGGAAAACCATCATCTGGGTTAACATACTCCCTTATACAACATTAAACATGCGCTAGTACGCTTCACTTCCTAGATTACCAGAGTGCTCAGTTTCACCCCATCTAAACAGGCTTTAGTGACTTCTCTGTTTTTTCTTATAGGAGTCAGTCAACTTTGGAGGACGTGAGATATTAGTGAACCAATTATTAGTGAACAAATAATACTGGTTTGTGAATAAGTAATGACATCAAAGTACAGCACTATTGTAGTGGAAGGTTACACAGTCAGACCATCACTACTTGCAACTGTCTATGCTGCTGATAGATATGCATCCATTTACTCCAAAGCGGCCCTAACTACTAGACAGGAGCATAACCTCGTTCAGTACAAGCATATAGACTCTGACCTACATGGGATAAAAACCCACTGCTAGTGTTAACTACATTCAGGCTATTTTCTTCCTTTTAGACTTTTTGATTTGTCTTAATTTCAGTTTAACTGATTAGGATATAGACATACATTGTTTTTAGCATTTTCTTTTGGTTAATCCTTGTTAACAGGACATGGACATGTCCATGAAGATGTCCATGTCCTAGAGCAGAGATTCCAAAAATGTCAGCCCCTAATGGGCCAGGACGGTACTGTATGGGTTGCAGTAATAAAGATTCAATTTGAAATTACTCCATGTGTACAATTTCATATTTCCATATTTTTATTCATTTATATAAAAGCGATTTTTATTTCAATTTTTATATTAATAAAGAATTTTATATTAAAACTGGTAGGTGCTGGTTAGTTTTTTATATTACTCACTACTCTTACCTAAACTTACCACTCTATATTACAGTCTATGTCGCAGTGTCAAGTGGGTCACACATTGGCTTTACCACTTCGCAAACAATTTGGTGGCACCAATGGGAATTTTTGGTTTGTAAGTGGGGTGCAGCTTTCTTGACTGTAAGAATGAGTTAGAGTTAATCCAGCCACTAAAGACGCAGTGACAGCTATGTCCACACATGGCAGTAATTGAAAAGATAGTGGAAACACACAATAAGATAAGCTTATAACACACAACATTGTTTGAGATGAAAGGAGCAAGATTGCTTTCAATTTCCTACACTTTAATTGATGTCTATTTTTAGATTGCACTAAATAACCAATACGTGCCTTGCTCGCCCCGGTAAAACAGCTGTTTCTGTCGTAGGTTCTGCTCGTGTTGTGATATAAATACATTTGGCTGAAAAAAGTTCATAGCAGTAAAGGTGGTGAAGCAGCACACTGGAATTTTGAAGAGTTTCCCTCTTCAGCTACAACTTTATAGCAATAAAAACTGTACAAAAGTGACGTTTATCATTCACACTGCTGTGTACCGTGTTACATTACCAAACTACAGAATCCAAGAAGAAATTTGACAGTAGTAGTAGAAATTTTTCTATTTTGCCTTTTTTTTCTATTTTACCTTTACATCAATCCAAAAGTCATCCCAAAAGTGAAATTGAGGTACTTTTATACTGGCAGTCACTCTGTCTCCCTCTCATGAATGATTCAGAGAACAGTTCCTCTGCCTGCTTAACTCCCCAAGAGTCGCTAAGCAACTGAAATGGTATCCCAGGCCGTGAAAACCACAGGAACTGAGTACCAGTGCCCCCAACATGCATACACACGCTCACAAGTACACAGAACAAAGATCCAACACACCTGAATGTCTGTGATCTATGCTTCCTGCAGGTCAGCGGACTCACCAGGGGGATTATGTCCAAACCTTCGACCAACGTTAAGGCCCTTCAGGTAAAAGTTTGTTTTTTTCCATCTGTATGCACAGTAAGGTGGATGTGTCTTCAAAAGGTTGTGTGTTACCTCCTGCATGATATTAACTTTACAAAAGTAAAGGCAGAATAGAAGACAACTGAAATGCACAGTAACTCTTCCTGCTCCTCAATAAAGACAAATTCAGGTTTCCACATTAAAGTATTTATTCACGAAGGCAAATGCTGAGTTTAAACTGTGCATATACATTATCAAGGCGTTGTTAGTGCAGGGTTTTAGCAAGGCGAACATATGCAGAGCAGTTTCTTTGTGTTGGTGGCTTTCTGTGTGTTTCCTCCATCAGCTCACTTCTCATTGTGCTCATTTTCACGTCTAACCATGGGATAGGCATCAGAACAGAGTTTCTTTTTTTATTAACAGTACAACCATGAGGTTCACAGTTCAGTTTCCACCAAAGAGTCCATCATCACTTTATCACAAAGAAAAAAAGCAATGCGATTTCACATTATAAATGTTTGGATGATAAAAACCTCTTTATACTTCAGTGTCAGCAGCTTTGCACGTTTTAGCTCATCAATAACAAATCTTTTAATTGCTTTAGCTTCAAACATTTTCAAAAGGTGGTTGCAGACAGCTATTGTTTTCCATTTATTAATTATTGCCTAAATACCCTTTAATATTCCATCAGATGATGATTTTCTGCATTTAGGTTTTTTTTTTTTAATTCAACTTTTGTCCTTAGCCTCCTCTTAGTCTGTAAGACAAGTCTAGAACTTTCAGGATGTCTATTTGCAACCTGTTGCCAATTCAATGTCAAGGAACAAAGATCTTGGGAAGAGCCAACACATGCATGGACGATAGTCATGTAAAGATGATGGTTATACAAAGTCAATGTAGTCAAAATCAGTTTGCAAATAAGGATAAAAGGTTGTAAATTAAACATGTTCTGTGTTTTTTTGAATAAAGACATTTAAAATGAACCCATAGGGAAATTTTGCATTGTTACAGAAGAAGCGTGATAATGACAAATGCCTTGGTAGACATGGTTACAGAGAAACATTTGCACCCTTCAAGCTGCAACCATAGACTGTATTGGTGCATACAAGTAAAATACAAATATAGCACTAGAATTTAACTTAACAAAAAGTGGGACAAAGACATTTTTGTAATTGGCCATTAATAGATAAACCACATAGCAAACCATAATATTTGTTAGATATCTATATTACAAAATGCCTCAAAAGCAAACTTCCCTCATAAGCTGTACACAGACATACTTACCTGCTAATTATTGTTAAATAAAAGACTAATAAGTACTAAGATTTCACTCACCAAACAGATTTGTTGTACCGCACACAGTGGACCACATTATTAAATTAAAATGCTTTGAAGGCACCGACAACACTAATAAAGTGGACAGGTCCTTGTCATGACTTAAATTAATGGAGATCAGTCTTGCAGAAAGCATCTGGTTGCCTATCTATGACTGGCATGCTACCTATACCTGTAATATTAGAATTACTTGAAAAAAGAAACAAACAAATAAAAAAACTCTGTACAGCTCTTATGAATGGATGAATTAGCTCGAAAGACCCAAAACACTACAGGAGTTTTCTATACCAGGGTGCAAATGTTTATTAGTGCTCTAAAGTTGACCATGTTAAACATGTAACTCTATGAGGGAATGAATCACCTTTGAAGCCACCCTCAAGTGGCTTTGGCACCTTCGTTTTCCATGTTGCCCTAATATTTCAACCTCACGGGTTGCCAGAGATTCAGGAGCATTAGCAACCATGTAAAAGGAAGAAGATGATGTGGAATCAGAAAGGCCAGCATAAATGCGAGAATATTATAGGGGTAAAGTACTAAGTCAGCTGAGCATCAGTAAAAGCAGGTTTTCACAACAGGCTCTGTTTACAGCTGCTTCAGAGAGCAGCAACAGTTTGACTAAGAAAGCAACTTTAAAAACACATACGCAAGAAATGGAAACCAGAGGCTGTCTGGGGGAATTCAGTTGTTAAGCTTTTGAAAACAGTTGACAGTCAAGTAAATTAAATCAAATCTGTAGTTCAAGTCTTAAACTCGGCTTGGTAATTCAGTTTAACATATTCCTATATAATACAGACATAATGGTACTACAATGTGGAAGTAACAAGAAGTCTGGCTATTGAGCTTATTTGTATGTTTGTTTGTTTTTCTCTCAACAGGATTAGTCTGTGAGTCTGTTTTTCTTCCATTTACCTGTCAGATACTGAGGTCTTTCTTCTTATCTAGGCTTTCCTTTCATGTTCACATAAAGTTATAACAACAGCTAGTCAGCAGGCAAGCTTAAAGGATTAGTTCACCTTCAAAAAACATTAACAGAATCAATCAAAATGCGGAGGTATACTGTAGTTCAGTCTCAGCCTCTTCCCAGACTCACAGCTAGTGTTGACTTTATAGGGTATCGTCTCAGACAGCTTCTCTCACACTTCTACTTCACATACTGTATATGTGGATGTGGTTAGCAACAAGGTTAATGGTGATAAATAAGTAGAGGTTTGGAGCGTTGGTGCTGTTATTTAGATAAAAATGGTCTGACGTGTGTTGCATAAGCTGTTTGGCGAAAGTTCACACATACACTCTACTTTATGCAACAGCTGTGCCCCTACAAAATGTGGAATTTACCAGTGTTTTCTTGCCTGGTTATTGCTAAGACTATTAGAATTATTAAAATGATGAGTAGAAAATATCTTGGATCTAAACTTTATGAGGAATGAATGAAAGACTTGTACATGCACAGGGAAACATATGAGGTTAAAACACAGACTTAACCTCTTAATCAGCTGTTTAAGTGTTATATTATATCTTGCATGTGTTTCTGTGCTGTACTGAAGAGGTATTGAACAAAAGAGAACATGCCAAATCACATGTTTTCTAAACTTAGAACTCTGTATACTTAACTTTGCAATCAGATAAATATTTAATTCATGTTTATCTAAACCTCAATTCATTAATCGTAAAAGTTAAACGTGAGTTTCTATAATGATTTTCCAGCTGGCCAAATGTGGCAAATGCCTTAAAATTTCAGTCCCCATGTTATGTAGGAGCTCAGTCTAGTTGGCTGACTTTATGTCACTTCATGTTGTATTACTTTCTTTCGTCAAATTACTGGGAGTAACTTACTTGAATCATTAATAGTTTTAATAGTTTTGTTGTTTTTCTTTAAAAATTTGAGAGAAAATCAGGTTACTGAGATATGTATGCTTGGTCTGCTTTGCCCAAATGTCTAAAGCTGTTAAGTTTACTGTCACAGGAAGTCAGGGGGGAAAAGCTGATACTAGTGGACATTTAAAATTATTGTTGTCAAATACATAAACAAAACTACATAACTACAAAGATAAACTGAAACTGAGATGGTTTATGGGGATCAACTGGGCATTTTCGTATCCAAATAAATCAGGTAAATCTACTGGTTTGCTCTCAAAGTTCATGATCTTTTAATGGCTGGTGGAAAAATAAAAGCCTGAGCTGCAATAAACATTTTCTTCCTATGCATGGGAGGCTCAGATTGAATTACAGCATGTGGTTTTGTTTTCTTGAAAATGGATTTTGAAGCGCAATGACTGAATTTTCATTCTGGGGTGAAATATTCCTTTAATCTTTGGGTTGTGCCAGTGGTGTGCAAGGACATGAATGCTGACGGCACGCCAAGCATAAAGACAACAAACGATTCCAGCCAAAGCAACGTTACAGTGATACAAACATATCAGCAAACATGCTGCGAATGAGGCGATTTACCTTCCCTCACCAATCTCAAAACCTTAACGTCTGTAAAATATATAACTCTTTCATAGAACAACATCCACAGACATCGTTAACACACATCACACTCCCACTCTGTACAGCTGTACAATGTGAGCTTATATACAATACATTACAGTACAAATACAAAACACATCAAATCCAGGTGGTTGGACGTTGGGGCAGGCAGCAGTAGAACATCGAGTTAGCAGGTAGATCGTTCTTATCTGTGTGTGTGTGTATGTTTGTGTGTGTGTGTGTGTGTGTGTGTGTGTGTGTGTGTGTGTGTGTGTGTGTGTGTGTGTCTGTCTGTCTGTCTATGTTTAAGCATGTCTCTCACACACACACACACACACACACACACACACACACACACACACACACACACACACACCGCAGACAGTTGAGTATCAAGTGTTGAAAGGGTCTCATTGGCTGTTTTTGCTGTCATTCAGGCTAATTTGAACATCCCGATGGGAGCTCTGCGTCCAGGGGCGGGACATCCTGTCAAGAGAAGAGAGGACACAGTAGAAACAGAAGAGGTGAGATAACACATTTCACACCCAGTCCACTGGTCTGCATTTTCCTCATCCCCACTCTACCCACACCTTAATGCCAGTGGGCAAGACAGACACAGCTTGTGCCAGCTTGTGGAGCTGATGCTTTCCCCCCCCCACAATGTGGTCACATTTAAATTGTAAATTCAACATACGCATGACCACCTCAGGGATCTGCATATATTTACAACTTGAATTTTCCTGACCCAAATGAGCTGAATATGGATACAAATGTATGCTAATATCGTCTTGAAAACTAAAAAAATAAACTCAGACATTTCCTAGTTTGGCTCTATTCCACTTTTGTGCTTCTAATGTAAGCTTTTATTGTACAATTAGCATTTCTTACTAACTACTGTGTATGTGTTGCTGAGTTTTACATATTTAAAAGGCCAATCTAGGGAATAGCTTTGCAAATTAACTTGGGCTATAAATGCTGTAGTGTGTGGCATGGCAATAAAAGAAACATTTCCTTAACTTTGTTTACTTATTCTAAGCAGATTTTATTTTGTGATCACTTTATAACACAATATAGTATAATATAAGATATAACAAAAAACTACAAAATTAATTTCCTGAGAACTGCATTTAATTGACATTAAAAAGGAACTAGAAAGCTACTTTCTAGCTACACCTTTTTATTCTTATTTTACTTATCTTATATTGGCCTTCTATGAGGCTCTTCAGTTTATACTCTAGCGGACACAGGTAGTTTTTGCTGCTGTCTCTTTAAGGCCTTTCCTAAAAGCTCACATTGTTATGAATAGGCATCTTAAGCAGCAGCTTCCATTGCAATCTGTCCCTTTATAAGATGATGAAGTTTCTCTTTAAATATAGGTAAAAGCAATGCTGCCATCACCTCACACACAATTTATTTTTTTAAATCAGGATCCTTCACCTCCAAGCGCTGCAGCCCAGTCACCAGAGGAGAAGAAATTGCCAGGAGCAGTGAAGCTACCTGGGCCTGCTGTTAACCTTTCAGAGATACAAAACGCCAAGAGTGAACTACGATGGGTCACCAAGGAGTAACATGTAGGTTTGATTGTAGTTCCCTTCATTTTTGCAAGATTCCAAAGAAAATAAAACTTCATCAATACACTATAAAAAGGAAAATTATTTTCTAAAAATATTATATAGGATGTGCAAGTTAATCTCTAAACTTCCATAAAGTTAAATTTTTAATGTAATCTTTAAAAGGAAAAATTCCAAAACCAGGAAGAAAAACACTAAAACTATATTTTAAATAAAATGCAGTACCAATAGTATTGTAGCTTTAGTTTTTGAGTAGGTACACAGTACCTAAAAACAGTAAAAAGTTTGATTTCAATCACGCTTGCAAGTATGGTTGTGCATTGAGTTATAAGGAGCTTAAATTCAAAATAGGGGCCATTTATACAATTTCTACTTGTCCCTTACCTGGTAATATGCGTACTTATCAGAACCCTTTCCTGACAGCACTAAAGTTTCCATCGATACTATGTAACAGCTGCTTATTTTAATATTTGATATTTAAAGCAGGTCTTTTGTGTGATGCGTGATGTAGATAGGCTGGGTTTATAAAGTCCAGACTAAAAGATGCAAATCGCAACCAAACTACTGAAAGGAAGCACAAATACTGCAAATACTTTGTGGAGGATGCAAATCCAGTTTGAGTGCAAGAAAAAAGTCAATCATTTGCTAACGTGACAAACGTGTACATGTATGTACAAAAGTGTACATATAAAGACAGAGAAGCATACTGTGTTTGATGTTACTGAGAAAAAGTGAAGAATACTAAGGTTAAAGTCCTCCACAGTTAACATGTGAGACATGTCTACAATTCCTGTCCAATTCAGATTTTTTCATTTAATTCAAGTTTATTTATATAACACTAAATTGCAACAACTGTCACCTCAATGCATTTTGTATAGGAGGAAGAGACTATACAAATTTCTGGAGAAAACCCAACATAAAATCCTACGAGTAAGCACTTTGTGAAGCTGTGAAGGAAAAACTCCCTTTTAACAGGAAGAAACCTGCAATACAAACGGGCTCAGTCATCTGCTGTGACTGGTTGTTGACTGAGGGGAAAGAAAAAAGCAAAGGCAGACAGGAGAAAACACAAGCTGAGAGAGAGAGAGAAGACAAAACTCTGACACACTGCAGCGGTATGTAAACATGTGGGGAGTGAAATAACGTGAGAGAAGTGCTCAGTCCACCACACAAAGTCCCACAGCAGCAGTAGTGGCTCAGATCCAGCCCTAACAATAAGCTTTATCAAAAGTAAAGTTTTTGGTCTATTTTTAGAAGTAGAGAGGATGTCTGTCTCCCAAATCCAAACTAGGAACTGATTCCCTTAGAAGAGAGTCCTGGAAGCTGAAGGCTCTGCCTCCCATTCTACTTTTAAAACTATAAGCAAGCCTGTAAAGTGCTCTGTTAGGATAATATGGTACTAGGAGGTGTTTAAGATATGATGGGATCATTGAAGATTTTGTATGTAAGGATAATGATTTTAAATTTGACTGTAATTTAATGAAGATAAGCTAATGTAGGAGAAATATACGTGTCCTTGTCAGTACTCTCCTTATAGTGTTTTGGATTAACAAATGTCTTTTCAGGTAAATTTTAAAACAATCTACAAATTAATTTGTGAACTAGCTTTTCAGTATCACTCTGAGACAAATTGTTTCTGATTAGATTATGCAAGGTCCTAAATCTTAAATAATGCAAGAAAACAGCCTTGTAAAATATTGCCTAAGGGAAGCATGTTTGATAAATGATACTGGACCCAGCACAGGACCCTGTGGAACTCCAAAATTCCCTTTCGTGTGTGAAGACAGTACATTTCCTTTAACATATCCTAATCTCGGTAGTAAAATACTGTGGTCAGTGATACTATATCAAATGCTGCACTGAGGTCTCACAGGACTGCAATTTAAGAATTTTTGAAATAAGGAAGGTTGGAGATAATTAACAAAGACAGCTGGGTCAAGTAAAGGCTTTTTACAGTAGTGGTTTCATTACAGCTACCTTGAATGCATCAATTATTGGTAAGATTTCTTTGTACAATCCTTTCGGAATTAGATCTAATAGAAGTAGACTGTTTTGTTTGGTACATCTAGGTAAAACTAAGTCTTGCAGTAAATCCTACATTCATTGGGGTTTTAATATTCAGTTTTATTGAGGCTATCTGAAAGTGTTACTGAGTGTGGTTTTGCAAGTTAGGGTAAACTTGACCTCATTTCTAGCTCTGTACTTTTATTCTTGGACTCTACCAGAGTAGGTTTACATCTGTCTTGGTGCAACTCCTCAGTTAATCCACTGTCCTCTTCCTTTAATGCCACCTTTCCTTGAAGTCAGCACTTGGCTGCCTTTGTTTCTGCAAACAAAAGTTACTTCTTGTAGAGTCATAAAACAAACTGTAAACCTCCTAGAAAACATAATTAAGCAGTCTTGAATCAGCAGCTTCTGAGAATCTGACCCAGAAGATGAGAGTGAAAAACGCAAACATCCACAAAAATGAAGATGATAGGAGATTTTTTCCATTTGGTAAATATTATGCTCATTACCTTGTAATTGTGGTATAAAACAGTGGATTTAGTCTTTTAATCACAAGCTCTATAAAACAGCGTCCCTTTTAATAGGTGAGGGAAATTTTCTGAAATGCTGACTGGCCTGAAAACACTGGATACAGAGTTACGTAATACATAATGCTTTTCTGCAGTTGCCAAGTGCTCATGGTCACTTTTACCATATTAAAATCAGCTTACAAGAGTTGCTTAGTTAAATTTAAATACGCTATTTGTCTTCCATGAAACAGTGGTCACAAGCCATTCAGCCTGAATATTAATACAACACATCATTTCAGCGACATAAAGCTAATTACACCTTCAGCTATTCACTTGTCTACATAGCTTTTTATAGATCTTCATCTTTTAGCATTAGCCTAGCTGAAAGTTGAGCTGCATTCTGAGATTTGTTTTTAAACAAAATACTTCTCCTTGAAGCAGTTCAGGTTTCTAGGGTTTAATCCCCGCTTTTTTAACCTCCTCCTAGTGTAGCCAGCTGTCGGTCACTGCGGCTAATTAAAGAATGGATAAGCAGTGAACAAACTTTCACAGTTGGAGCAGGTGGATGGGAGCTATGTGCCTGAGGTAACCATATTAGGGAGATCCACTCTCACTAACATCACAAAGGGCCAAGAGCAGAAAAAAAAACAGCTGGAGGCCAACTGTTTAGAGCAGTTTGAAGCCTGAGCTTACTTGGACTCATGCTGACCCTTACTACTTGAAACTCTGACCGTGTTTAATATGAGAATCCTCACTATATAACCACTATATAAGAAGGGTTATGTGCAGAGTTGACAATGTCTCCAAACTGTTTGAAGAGTTCATGAATGACCACGAGAGACACCTGTAAGAATATCAAACACATCTTTGTCTAGAGCAAAGATATGTAGAGTTAAAAAGTCACACTGGCATCTTGCAACAATTACAGTCTGTGATATAGTGTCTTTTAATAAATATTTAGCGCTGCTTTATTTTTATTTTTACTTTTTTACCTCAACTTTGCACACACTGATATTAGCTAAAGTATGTCTCTTTGATGCATGGTAAGAGAACAAATGGTGCTATTGTATATCTTTTACATCGTACCCTAACCGGATACTCAAATTGGTCTACTCATATCTCTGTAAATGTGTGCTATTTGTATGGTGCTGGTGAGGATACGCAATAATTACTTGCAGTAGTTGCAGTTCACCACATGGAGTCAGTGTGGGCCGCTCAGCCTTTTGGGTCAAGCATCGTGTGTGTTGATGCCTCTGTGTGTGTGGGGGCTGGACAGGTTGAGTCAGATGCTATATTTATACTTTATGGGTGTGTGTGTGTTTTAGAAAATGAGTGTGAGCGCTGAGTGGCAGTCTGTGCTGCAACTTTCCCAGCGGGACACAGAAACCACAATATCCAAGCACTGCGGCTGCTGTGCCGAGCCCAAGCCACGTGGGTGTGCTGTGTAGGTGTTCTAAATGAGGGAGAGAAGAGATGGAATAACAAAAGCAGAAGCTGGTTTAAGTTTTAACATGGAAAATTATTCCAAACAGCAACAACAACAGCAGCCACGTACTAGCTGTTTAGTATTCTGCACAAGGGAAAAAGAAAAAGAATGTAAATTTAAACTGGTTTCATAATAGAAGTTCATAGATATTTATTAGCTTGCATCTACATAAACTATATAAACACTATCCTCATACATCTGTTATCATGATTATTGTTATTATTGTTTATCAGTTCTTTATGCAGTTTATAAAGAACACACTATGGAGACACAGATACAGCACCTCTAGCAATTTTCATTCCAGTGTTCACCTGAAAGTCAAACCCATCTGTGTTTGTTTACCATTTTTTCCCAGAGTTGTGGATATTAATCTGCTGCTAAAACTGCCTAGGTTCTTTGGCGAAAGGTTTTCCACAAGATTTTGGAAGCTGCCTGCAGGGATTTGCTCTGTGCAAAAAGCATTGGACAGGACTGTGGACACGAAGTTCCACTCAAAACTGGCAAACGCTTTTATTTATGAATCTGGCTTCATGCCTGGGGAAACTGCCTTGCTGAAACAGGCCGGAAATTTCCCAAAACTGCTGGCACAGAGTTGGATCACTTTATTAACTAAATTATCATTGTTTACAGCAGCATTATGAATTTCCTTTACAGGAGCGAATGGGCCTCAATTTACAAAACAGAACCCCAGATGTGAAGTAGAGAAAAGTATGGCTGTCCAAGTACTTTTGGCCAAGAGCTGAGAAGCAAATCTCTGACCAACATTAGCCGAAGACAAAAAATCAAAGCAAAACTTGGAAAAATGGATTTCTTGTTTATTACTTCAAGAATATGAGGCAGGCTTTTTGAAGGGTCAGCATCGCTAATTGCGCATGAGAATGTTTCTATATTTCAGCTACCAGTAGTAAACTGGCCTTCTCTTCATCGTCTAGAACGTCACAGACAGTCTGTCAGAGGTCGGCAGCTCTGAGACGGCTGATAGCAGCCAAAGAAAATCGCTCACCATGCCTTTATCTGCCTGTTTTCTTCCAGGATTCTCCAGCCAGGCGGAGAGGAAAGCAGATAATCTTCATAGACACAGACTTGCCCACTGACTCTGAAGAATGGCAAAATACAACCCCAATCCCAACATGTTTGGAGATACTAATGCCTCAGTTTTTATAAACTCTCCTCCAATCAGTAGTTTAACAGAAATATTTATTTATCTTTCCAATTAAATCATAATTTATACAACAATTTCAAATATTCTTGACAGTCTTGCTTCAGATAATATACCATTTACCTGGACTTTTAGAAGTGAGTGACTTGTGTTACAATTACAACATACTGTTTAGCATATTATCTGCTTTTCTGTTAAGTAGATGGTTAAAAAGGACATTTTATTGACAATGAATATAAATTCGAGGAATCCATCTCAGCAACAAATAAACTCTGTGGCGACACTTCAGCTGTTCACCACTGATTTATATTGATACTTTATATTGATACAATAATAAATGTTTCCTTTGTTAATGTTGTATGTGGGGTTTAAGGTCAGCTGTACTGCTTTTGGGGGAAATAATCATACGTTTGTTGTTTATTGTGATGTTTCCCAAAATGTCTTGAAAAAACACTGCAATAAATCAAAAAGGTTCTAAAAATCCTGTCCAAACTCGGTTTATCACTTATGCCTCCATCTGTTATAGCAAAAGACAACAGGAGTGCAAGTGTCTTAATATTACTGATAGATGCCGACGCTACAGTATTGTTTGGTTTGTTTGTAATGTTAACCAACTGTGTAATAAGAAATGAGATTTCTAAAGACCTACAGCTGGATAAATGAAGAAAAGGGTAATTTTAGCGGGTTTAGGCCAATATGTCATGTCCTAATATAGATTTTGAGAGTATAACTGTAATGTTACTGTTAAAATGTTGAGGCGCAACCATGTATCATACACAACTAAAGTTTTATGGATATAAATTTAATGTTACTGTGATGAAATAAAAAAATTATGACACTTTTATGAGGTGTTTTAAGTGCATAGACAAACCACCAGATCATTTTAACGTGTTTGCTAGTGACACATAAAGTGTGTCAGGAAGGGGGGATTTGGGGTTTAAGTTGAAATAAGGGGCTTTATGATCATGTTAGGACTTTCTGGGTGTTTGATAATTTAGCTATGATAAAACTTACTCATAAGTAATTGCTTTTATGCTCAAACTTAATTGATTGAAAATCCTTGTTTTGTTTTCTCTTTGATTTTTTTTAGTAGAATAAGTGAAAGGTGACAGAGTGTAGTAAAAGGTCAATGTAAAAACAAAATGCTTGCAGAGACAGATAACAGGACGTTAAGACAGTTTGCTTGGAAACTTTGCACTTGTTTGTGATCAGATAAGAGAAGAAGAGAGCTTCTTAAAAGGGTGTCAAAAGTGCTGTTTACCCAAGTGAATAACATTGAAGATTATATATGTATAAATGATTGTTTATAAACACATTGCAATCGTGCTCATAGGAGTTTCTACTCAGTCATGTGGAGGTCAAAAGCTTATAGGAATGGCTTATAGTACAGAGGGGTAAATGCAAAAACACGCTTACACACATAAATAATAATTAGGCTAATCCTTTTGATTAGAGAGTCCCGAACATGATAGGTTGAACCAAGTTTGAAGAATTAAGAGAACAATTGATCAACATAATAGGTTATGGAGGCGTAGCAGGGGATGAAGGAAGCGCGAGACCAAAGGGAACCAATCACAGAAAGGGGGACCCCAAAAGAAGCACAGAGCACAGAGAACCACAGTTCCAGAAAAAAAGAAATATTTTTTTTGACTTGCTGGTTTTTATTGGTTAACCATTAATAACCTCGTAATCCTGATGACCTTTGTTATCCTATTTTGAAATGTTTCTTTTGTATGTTCACTTTGTAACTGCTGATTTGCTTTGTTCATGTGCGTATGTCACCTTAGCACTTGACATTAGTCTTGTGACTTTGTCCTTTAGAAGAAAATATCATCTTCCTGGTGGAGTTGACAGCTTGGGTATATTCGCTAACAAAGACTGCCTAAGCACACCGACAGGACATGACAGTAGTTTTCAGGGTGACATATTTAAAATGGATTATATCCTGGCTGAGACTTCTGGTCTTTTCATGTGGGTGTCAGGAGATTGGCAGTAAACAGAGTGTGACACTGATTTTAAAAAGAAATAGTCTGCTCAACCTGAAACTCTGACAAAACCAAATTAAAACTTCCCATTTACTGTGATGGAAAATGTAGCCTGGAGTGTTGTTTTCACATTACTTGCAGTGCCTGAAGGGGGGGAATGAACTCTGGTATCTCCAGCTGTAATTATTTTTGAATTATGTGCATATGTAATAGGAATTTTTAGGGGGTTTAGGTAGAACTCAGGAGCACGACAATGCAGACTCACTTTAATCATGACCTAAACCTTCAAATCCTACAGTTTGAATGGGCCACATACCACTGCATTTCACCACATATCCATCCTGACATCACTGTGCCCTACTGAAGACAGATAAATACACACACACAGCAGCTGTAGCTAAGTTTAGCTTCCATCGGGTCACGGTGGAATATTCAGAAACAGTGGTGTAGATTTAACCACCATATGGGAGAATCTGACACTATGTGGGAAAGATTAAAAATACTTTGTAGCTTCAAAAAAAAAAAAGGAAAAAAAGGTGTGAGTCTGTTTTTTTTTCTCTTTGTGAGTAGCCCGTGTGCTGAATTTTAAACTGGTGTAACCCTTCCATAAAACAAACACACCAACGCGGACAAATACACACTCACCTCAGAGCGTGAGCCAGCATCTATTCAGAGACAGCAATCATAACTCAGAGCAAAACGTACCCTGCAAGATCTTGTAAAGTGTTCAATAACGTGCTGTTTGCATACTGATGTGCATTTGTTTGTGTATTAGACAAAGAGTGGCACCGCGGAGTATAGCTCAGCATTAATGAGATGACAGTAAACACATTAGTTAACTTGTAGCCTGATGCTTCATTATCTCTCTATTCTTTACGCTCACCATCGCCTCCTATCTCTGCATAAAAATAATATCATGACATCCATCTGTGTGATACTGACAGACTGCAGGTCATAAAAAGGTTAAATGCCTCCCAAAAGGGCACGGATAACTCTAATACCAAAAGCCATGAAGTACTTCTGACACTTGACAAATCTTTGACAGCCTGGCAAAACTTCCGCAGGTTTGATATCTACCTCGCGCCGCATCTGCCGAGTTGTGTCTGTGCTACTATTCCTGTCACCATGAGAGTGCAGATTGGTGGCATGCCCTGGAATCTTGGTCCCAGCTGTATTTACCAATGAGTTCATCCACTGGGTTAGACACTAAAGCCCTGCCAGGCTCCCTCTCGGTCTCTTTGGGTGTGGGGTCAGGGTGTTTATCCATGCATCTCCATGCTCGCTGGTTGGTTGGTGTGTATGATTCATGGGTGATACTCCCTCTTGGAAACGGAGAAAAGGGCAGCAGACAAACTCAAAACCAACAGAGCCGGGGTATCAGGGCAAGAGACATGAGGGCTTTGGGATGGTTCATGTTAAAGTGCCAAAAAGGGGGCGGGCTGTAGCATTGTCTGTGTTTGCAGGGGGCCATTATTAACCTCCGCATCATGGTGTCACATGCTCGCTGCTGAAGGCAGAGAAGGACAAACACACAGATGGAGAAAGCTTGCCAAAGGAGACACACTCTTTCCTGCGCCTCTCATTTCCTGCTTCTTGCTCTCCGACTAATATCCAATTCTTTTTACACTTTTTTGGTGCCGGCTTGTCAGCAACCTCTTTTTTTGACTTCACTCTTCAGCTTTTCCTGTGCTTGCTGTGTTTAATGTTTCTTCACCGTTGCTTCCTGGCTCCTTCCTGACAAATCTTTTTCCTTTAACTTGCTTTCACTTTTTTCAAAAGTTTCCTTATCTTCCTTCCATCATTTCCACTCTCTTGTCTGCCGTCTTTTGGATGGATAGCTACTCTGTCCTCTACAGTTCTTCCCACAGAACCGGACTTCTCTCTGGCTTCCAGCGCCTTCGCTCACAGAGGAAGATGTGTGATGTTGTCTTACAGGCTGGCGGCATATCTTTTCCCTGTCATCGCGCCCTTCTAGCCAGCTCCAGTGACTATTTTTGGGCCCTGTTTGGAGAGACTACTGCAGAGAGATTAGCAGGCTCCATTAGCCTCCCTGCGCTAACACCAGAGGGCTTAGATGCCATTCTGGACTTCCTGTATTCAGGTTGGCTCAGCATCTCACCCTCCACACTTCCTGTTGTCCTGGAAACAGGCAGGTACTTGCAGGTGGAAACAGCTGTGGCGATATGCGAGCGTTACATGACTGATGGTTTAAATGCCAAGAACTGCTGTGACTATGCTAACCTGGCTGAGCGCCACGCCCTCTCAAATGCACTTGAGGCTGCCAATCAAACCATTGCCATGGAGATGGGAAGCTTGATACAAGAAAGCAGGGACGAGCTCCTGACGTTGAATATCGAATCACTGTTGGCGGTTCTGGATGCTGATGAGATACCTAGTGTTAAGGAGGTGGAGCTCATAAAGCTGGTTCTGGATTGGCTGGATGATAACGGGCCCCTCCCACTCCTGAAATCAAATCTTTTGTTGAGTCGTTTGCGCTTTGGATTGGTCCCCCCGTCTGACCTCACAAATATCAGCCATGCCCACAGAGCCATGGCCACACCTTTAATAAGGAGCCAGCTGACACGAGCATCCGAGTACCACAGGCTCGGTTCAACTCAGCCCATCAGGCAGAGCCGGCAGACAACGCTTAGAGCATCACCCAATTGCGTGCTTCTTGTGGGTGGCGGGTCCAGCACTGATTGGCCAGAAAAGCAGGTGATGGCGTTCGATCCAAAGAGGAAGAGGTTTTCATCTTTGACTTGTGTTCTTCCGCTGAGACTGAGAAATCCCTGCGTGTGCTCAGTGGGAGGTTTCCTCTTTGTGATTGGAGGAGATGAAGTGAAAGAGGGAGATGAAGATGAGAAAAGGCTTGTTACTGTAGCAACATCCAATCAGGTGTGGCGGTACGATCCTCGCTTTAGTTGCTGGGAGCAGGTGGAGTCCATGCTGGACAGGAGGGCACAGTTCACTTGCTGCGTGGTAGAGGATGTTATTTATGCTTTGGGCGGACGACACACACGACCAGACACCAACACACATGCCTCTGTAGCTTCTGTGGAGTTTTATGATATAGCCACAGGAGCATGGAGGAAAGGGCCACCAATGCCTCAGACACTTTACGGCCACGCCTCTGCTGTGCTTGACAACAGCATCTATGTGTCAGGTGGTGTTCCGGGTAACTATAGTTACACTCAGGATGAAAGCAGGGAGAGCAGCAGAGAGGTCTTCTTCTGGGATCTTAAAGGCAGAGTCTGGGAAAAGAGGGCATCCATGTCCATCGCCAGGTTCAGTCATCGCTTGGCAACTGCTCATGGCTACATCTATGCACTGCTGGGGATGTACGAACCCTTCTGTGATATTGAACGATACCATCCACAGTCAGATCACTGGATGCGACTCAAGCCGCTTCTCACTGGCTCCTTCAACTACGGCATGGTATCCATGTCATCTGGGAATCTTCTGGTTTTCGGAGGGAGAAGGTGGAGTAACGGGCAGGAGGTGGTTGTGAAGAGTGTGCTGGAGTATGATACAAAGAAAGATTGCTGGAGAGAGATCTGCCAGCTTCCCAGACCTCTCACTGGGACTGAGTGTACGCTGCTGCCTCTGCCAGACTAAAGAGCACAAAAAGTGAGAAATGTATTTTACAAGTGCTGAGAGCCAGTTCCTAAAGTGAGAATTTCACTTTGAGTGGGTGTAATATGGTATCAAAATGCTGAGCAGATGCTTTAAAATCAACCACAATGTAGTACATTTTACCCCCATTTTCCCCAGGCTGTTCAAACTCTAGGTTTTGGGTACTAAAACACAGAAATAAGGATATTGCTCATAGTTGAGCAATAGTCTTTGGGGCCTGTGCGGGAAACTAGGTTGGGGGACATGAAATGTTTACTACCACGCAGCCCTTAACAACTTCCTCAGTTGTAATACTTTTATTTTTTAATATTATTTCTGGTCTTTCTGGTCTAGGGAAAAATATCAAACAACTAGTTTTCTCCTACTAACAGCTAGCCTAAGGCGTGTTGTCTACACTTATTTGCATTTGACACATGAAGGTGTACAGCAACAAAGCAGTTTGGTTAGCTTAGCATAAGGCACACAGCCAAACACAGTATATAATTTTTAACACTTTTATGTCTACATTGATTAAAGATGTAGCCTAAGGTTTCATTTAATTCATTTTAAGCTAGCTGTTTTTTCTGTTTCCAGTATTTATGTTAGGCTAGGCTAGGCTAACCTTCTTCAAGATAATCCAAATATTTCTGATCTAGAGTTATATAAAAATCCCAAACAAAGCTCATATCTTTTTCCTTAATAGAAACCCTAAAGGTTTTAAATATTTTGTGTAATAGGTGGATAAAGGCTTTTCTCTGGTTTCATTCTTTAAGAAACCTAGCAACTACTATTTTGTAAGAATTATTTGTAATGTCTGAACGGATACACTCACCAAAGACTTTTTTAGAAACACCTTTCTAATACTGGGTTTGGATTCCTTTTGCCTTCATAACGTTATTCTTCATGCATAGATTCAACAAGGTGTTGGAAACATTCCTCAGAGATTTTGGTCTATATTGACATGATAGCGTCATACAGTTGCTGCATATCTGTTGGGTTCAGGTCCATGATGCTATAATTGACTGATTAGGTATTGCAATAACATAACATTTGAACACTTGAAAAAGTCGCAAGTGAGCGTATAATCTTCATAAACCCCTATTTTTTTATGACAAACAAAAGGCTAATGCTGGTTAGCCATAGCAATGCTAGCTGATGTCCCTATCCCAGCTTTTATGATAAATTATTGTTTACTGCTGCTTAGTTCAACACTTGTAGATTTTCCAGAAAGATATATGAGAAGACCAATAAATATCTGTGTGCGTGTGCACCTGCGCCCACACGTGCATGCATTTGTGTTTGTGTTAAATATGAAGCTAGTGCCAGTAAAACTAAGCTTATATTAGTTTAACAGAAACTTTAACATAACCTTTAAAAACAAATCTGATATTTAGAGGGGGTTTTTTATTAACCAAAGTGACTGGCGGGGAGCACACTGAGTAACCTCTAATGTTTAAGTGTATGAAGTGTAAAGTTTCAGAGCTCTAATATGTGTCTGTCAGTTTAGAAACAAACAGCAACACCGAGGGCAAACTGAGCAGTAACACCAATATATTACTGGCCACTTGTGGGGATCAAATCATATAATTAACAATTTCTGTAGCGTTAGACTCACTAATCTTATTTACAGCAGGAGCAATGTTGTGTTTTACTGTATATAATCTATGTTCTTTATAGATCCTTATCATATTGTCTCTGATTGGAATAGCTGGTCAATTTTGTGCAGTCAAATATCAAATGGCCCTTTTATGTGAGCTAACACTAAGAAACCTTGGCTCTGTTGAACTTGGCTATGTTAAACTTCTCAAACCAGAGCTCTTTTTGCCTTCTACAGTGGCTCTCTGAGTGAATGAATATGAATATGAAAATTGTGTTTAAAAGTTAAAAGCAGTTAATCTTAGTTAAGTTTTAATCTTCTGTTAACTAAAGAGTACATCGCACCCAACATCTATCACCTGGCTTATCATTTTACTTTAACTCAACCTCAATAGCAATGCCTAGCATGGGGATATATATATATATATATATATATATATATATATATATATATATATATATATATAGTCCTGAGTTTCCCCACCACTTATTGGATTCCAAAGCCAAAAGCCAGAGTGGAAAACAGAGAATTTAAAATACAGAATTAAAAATTAAAATGTAACAATTTGTGGATAGATTTCTTTGCTTTATTCCCCAGTGCTGCTGGCTTACCAATAGCCTTGATCTGTAAACTTTAAGTTAATATTATTTTTACAATTTGTAAAATGATTTAGCTGTAAAATTTGATTAATTTGAATGAACACAGGTTGAATAATGAAACTCACATGTTCTCCAGGTGGCATGGTTTTACAGCATAAATAAAAAAACTCTCTCAAAGAGGATGTTTAAGTTCAATTCAATCAATTTTTTTTATACAGCGCCAAATCACAACAACAGTCGCCTCAAGGTGCTTTATATTGTAAGGGAGACCCTACAATAATACATACGGAGAAACCCAACAATCATATGGCTCCCTATGAGCAAGCACTTTGGCGACAGTGGGAAGGAAAAACTCCCTTTTAACAGAAAGAAACCTCTGGCAGAACCAGACTCAGGGAGGGGCGGCCATCTGCCATGACTGGTTGGGGTGGGGTTTTACTTCCAAACTACTACAAAGTACAGCTAAGTTCATAATTCTTTTTAATGACCACTAGGGATCAACTTTTGTAGTTGTGAAAAAGTTTTCTGTCCTAAAGATTTCATACGAAGCCAGGCATTGACCTGGCTTCTTATACCTGTTTATGTACTCAGTCACCTACTGCATAACTCATTGGGTCCATTTTGTAACAATCAAAAAGAAGAATAAATCAGGGTATGCTCATTGGCTAATGACTTGTGAAATTGTTAGCGAACGAGCCAACATGGCTCGAGGCTTCAAAATGGGATTTCACTAAGCAGTGGAAAATGGGAAAGTGGCTACATCTATGTTTTATGCTGTTTATGTTCTTTGCTATGACCCAACCTCCTTGCTCTAGAGATATTCATAAAATTATTCTAACTAACTCAGTATGAAGAAAAGATTAGCATTTTCAACTAAACATCTCACATATAAACTATACAGGCTGAGCACTGTGGCATTTTCCTTGCAGCTCTTTTGAGCATATGCCAGATTGATTCAGATTACTTTTAGTTCACTGAAAGTTAATTACAGTATGTAAGTATGTAAAAGGGAAGGGTCACCAAATATTCCAAAGAGTGTCACTCCAATGTAATTGTGTGTTAAGAAAAACAAGGGCTAAGCTGTGTGATAAATGGGATTTTTGGGAATAAGCAGAGGAGGTAAACAGATTCAGTGTGAAGAAGGTAACACTCAAACAGATGAGTTTTCAGGATGAGGCCAAGCTGCGGGATGAAATAGAGAAGTAAAAAAGAAAAAAAAAAACCAGCCGATAAGGTGATGAAGGTGAGGGTGACAGTGCTGAAATAACAACAACAGCAAAACTAAGGAGAATATCTTGCAGAATTTGCAGATAGAAATTGTAAAGTGTGCAGCATTGCAGCTTACCTATGAATAATTGAAGTTTTCTATTTGATAGATATAGAAAGAGCAGCAAAACAAGGATGTTGTGTGAGACTCTTTTTTTGTTTTCTTGTTCCACTTCATCTGCACTGACAGTCAAATGGACAAAGAAGGATGAAGCTGCAGAGTAGAAAAGCATTAGAGAGAAGCATCTGCGTTTCTGGGTAATAGCTTGGTAACTGCTGGAGATCATTACTGATGCACTTTTGCGCTTGTATCTGTTTCCATTTAAGTCTGAATGCACACTGTGCTATCTACAAAAATATTACTTATTTAGAACACCATCTGAGTTAAATGAATGTCTGAAAAAAAGAATAAAAGTGGAAATATGAAATGTTAATTTCAAGCTACCATGCTCTAATGTGTGATTATGACAATATTACATCAGGAAAGTTCTCACTGTCACAGCTGAGACTCAGCTTTTTTTTTCCTTTAATGCTTTTTTGTCACCAAAAAAGGGTAAATTTAGTTGGACAGCCACTCCTGGTGGCTCCAGACCAGCAAGCTGCCAGAACATCAGCTTTTATTGAACTTTTTACAGTTGCTGACGATTAATTAATTAGATCTGATCAGCAGCACCTGGTTGTTATTTATCTTCTTAAGAGTAATCAAGTTAATGCAGCCTAACAGTGCACCACATACTGTGTAGCTAAGCTAAATATAAGCAATTTTAGCCACATTTATTTGGTAGGTACTTTAGATAAATCGATTAGATAAATTAGATACATAGATTAGATAAATCTATGTAGATAGCTACAGAGATTTAAATTCCTAAATGACATAAAGAAACCAAGTACCAATTTGTACTTTACTGAAGTATTTTTATTTTCCCAACATGTCAGAGGGAAATGTATTTTTTCCACTAGGTCCACAGCTTCTATTTGTAGTAGCTACCATTTAATTTATAGAAAGATTTTTTTGTTGAGATTTAGACATAAGTCTCTTGCATCAGGAAGGCATTCAGCATAAACGTGTGCCAAATCAAAACATGTAGATCTATCCACTGTGGCAACCCATTGTGAATAAAGAGGATGGGCTGTGGGGACTCCAGCCTTCATATGACCTTGAATCGGATAAGAGTCTAAGAAAATAGATGTTGTGTGATTTTTTTCATCCAATAAAAAAAACCTTTGGAAAGAACAAAAAAGTTGATTCCAACAATTCTGAAATGTAAATCTTGTCCTGACATTGTAAAAAGCAATCTTTAGATCTCTGACAGTTTTTCACAGGAAAATGTCCAAAAAGCTCCTTCTTTCTTTTCCTGTCAGTCATTTCAGATTCTCAGATTTATTCGGATGAGGACCAGTAAACTTAGCTTCTTAAATTAAAATAAAACAAGCTTGCAAATTGATCAGTCACATATGCTGCTCAAAGAAGTTAAGGTACCACACGATTATCACAGTATAACACAAAGTGACTCAGGTACTCTTCAGGGAACTCAATCTGTCCATTTAGGAAGCATACATTTTTGGAGCAAATGAAAGTGACAGAGAGGCAACAACAAGGCAACGCCAAAAAAGGGAAAGGTTTTGCAGGTGGTGGCCACAGACCAGCTCTCTCCTTATCCTGCCTCACTGATTTTCCTCTAGTTTTGCTTTTTGCCAGCGTCCTAATCGCTGGAGCGGTAACTGCAGTCTTCAGGTTACACAGATAGTCCAGCTCGTCAAGCCATCACAAAAATATTTGCTTTATGTCCATGGACAGTGTCATATAACATTGTATTGCAGGTAGGATGTGGACCCAGACTACAGGACACTGGAGACAGTGCATGAACACAGCTTTAATGCTGAAGATTTTTCAAAAATGCACAAATACAAAAACAAGGCAGGGCTGGAACCAGGAACAAAAACAATAGGAGTCTAGGGGAAACCACAGAACAAGGGTGCACACAGCCTAGAGGCAGGGAACAAGGGAAGACTCAGACAATAAATATACACCAGGTAATGAGGGAAGAGGAAATAGGTGGGAGCACAACTTGAAGTAATCACAGAAGACAAGACAAGGGAAGCAGAACCAAATATACAGCACGAGAGACTGGAGACCATCAAAATAAAACAGGAAACACCTAACACTGAGGCAAAACTGACACAGATAAAAAAACACGGAGACACGACTAAACAAGGGAGGCAAGAATACACAGGAACTCAAGGAAAGAAATATGAACCAAACTGAAACAGAACTAGATATGAACCAAAACATGAGGGAACTGTGCACATGCTACTGTGCAAAACTGAAATGGCCGACCAAACCACAGAACACAAAACCCTGAGTCTAACAGTTTAGAGGATATCAGGAGATGGGGTGTTACATGAGGAGAGCTGGACAGGGCCATCGAGCCAGCAGCAGCATCAATATCTGCTCGAGTGTGTGAGGAAAAACAGGAGCACTGCCAGAGCCCTACAAAGTGACCTCCAACAGGCTGCTCGTGTGCATGTTTCTGACTAAACTATCAGATAACAAGTGAAGATTTGAGAATACTTCTGGCTACCAAAGGAAAGCCAGACAGCTTGATATCCCTGGAGTTTAACTAACTTATTATACTGTAATAATAAGCTGTTTTATTTATGTATGTATTTGTGCAGTGTAATATGTAGAATAAATTAAATTTGTCACAGGGGAAATTTATTGCAGAAAGTCCTTGTTACTTTTACATTCATTGGTACTTTTTTATTTGTGGTACTTTTACGTATATAGCATTTTAAAAAGCTGAATTTATGATATCAATACGGACTAATTTTCACAGAACAGACCACAAAAAACACTTTCAGCGAAATGACCAACATTTTATTGATCCATCCTCATCTTTCAAGAGAGCATATAGAATGATTACATAAATAAATACTGTTTTTTTTTTTAATTAACCATAATTTATAGATCGAACATTAAACAATCTTTACTCGACGACAGTCTGTCCAAAAAGAAAAAAAAAACTGAACTAGAATTAGAGACTATCTTCCAAGACACTTAGTTTGCGCTCTATAAATAGAGATCTACTGTATGTAAAGATTTCAAACACAAAAACAGGAAAAAGAATACTGTTTTCATCTATAACAAAGACATGCTACTACAACCAACCACGGGCAGCAGCAGAGAAAGAGCATTCAGTCTATGTGCTTATTATTGTGTGTAGTTGTGTGTGTGTTTATATGTATTTATGATTGCTTTCATAGTTTTGTGCATTGACTTTGAGTATTAAGTCTTTTGGCAACAGCATAGCCTACAAATAACAAACTAATATATTTTTATTAGATTCATATTTCAGTTCCTATGCAAATATGGCCTCATATTCTCTATGCGACATGCAGGATACAGAGAGCCAAATGGTCTCCAAGGAAAAATCCACCCTTAGAAACTTTTGCATTCTTTTAAGTACTATAAATCTGCGATATTCAGAAAATCTTTCTGTGCTAAAAATGTCTCTTTGCTTTTTTTTGTTTTGGTTTAAATATTTTTGGAGGCTTTTGGGGCGAAACAGAGTAACTTTCCAGAGTTCATACACCTGTATTACTAGGAGTGTGGATGCCATATAAGGCACTGAAAACCAAATGAAAATAACGTCCATGTCTGGAAGTAGCAGTTGCCTAAAAACTAGATAGAAATGCGCTTTTATTTAAAGTTACATTTGTGCAAATTCAAAAATCTACAATAAGATTTGGGTAGATCTATAAAATTTCATATATCAATGATATTTCGGCTTAGAGAATTGTAGTGTACTTTTTTGTAAATTTCATGTATATAATGCGTCATGTATTAAAAAATGTAAAAAAAAAAAAAAGTTTTGTGCTGAAAAAATATCAACAAAATTTGACACAAGGCTAGGCTATACTTGTGTAATACCACTTTGTACCACAAGATGATGCAGTGAGTCAATGTGACCTTCATTTAACGAGGCAAGTTATAAAGACTCTTATTTATGCTGCAGTCTCAGTAGGTAAATCAATAGCTGGACATTGTAACAACACCAAAATTATTAAGACTGTGTGACACAAACTTGTGAAATGAAGTTCATTGGCATTTTATTGTCTTTGAAATGGTTGCTTCAGGGATGGGGAACTAATCTGCAACCATTTGCATTAGGTTTCTGTACTCAAAGCAACCTTAGTGAGTAAAGACGGAAACAAAATAATAATAAGATGGAGTCAGTCCGTTGAATGGTGAGAAGTTGGCAAATATATTAGATCTGTGATAATATGGTCGAGGGTATTGCACGCTCAAGTTTCGTAACTACTTACAATCAGCCTCTGACAGAAAAAAAACCTTACCAGGCACCCACCAAATTTTCCTAGCTGCATAGAGGTTGTTAATCTATCTTTACTCTAGTGTGACTGAGCCAATACAAAGGTGGCCTACAAAAGGCAAAATATTTCCACATGTCCAATGGAAAAATGTCCCCTTGTGTTGATGAAAGTTTCACTTAAGGGTAATATCAAAGAGGTACATCTGAAGTAAAAGCTTTTATCTGGTATTATGTACAAATACACTGCATAAGAAAAACCAAAACTCTAGTGCTGGAGACAGCATGTTTCTATGGCTTTCATCCATCAGTTCACTGCATTGTTTCAATATTGATAGCTCTTAAAAATTTTGAGGCGATTTCTTCAATTTTGGCACCTGAACTCAAGGATAAACTGATTGGATTTTAGTGCTCAAGGGTTGAAACACACTTTTGTCAATAACCTGACAAAATTTCATATATCCAAAATGTTAAATTAATGTTAAGACAGACATGGAAGCAACTTGACTGGGTAATGGAGGGAGTAATCCTAATTTGACTTGCCCAAATTGTGGAAGATATGAAAAGTTGGATTTATTTACATGAAAAGAAAATCATAGCAAACAGAACCCGTGGGCTGAATCTGCCAATCATTGGTGAATTTCTTGCATCAGTTCTTCCCATAATCACTGATGTCAATGGTTCAAACTATGGGTCCAGTAATTTTGTGTTGACTGGTGCCATTTTTGGGTAGGAAACCAGTTCTAGATTGGGAGCTGGCAACTGCACATAGGTGGAACAGAACTGTACTTCTTTTACTATACTATATATAAACATTCATATCTGCAAAAGCTAAAAAGAATATTCATCAGTGAGAAGCTCTCTCAGATTTAGGAAGCTCCATCTATAGTTAGACCAAGTTTCTAATTTTCAGTGCAATAATAATTATAATGCAAGACAAAACCTTTTATCATCATTGCAAGAAATGTTAAGTAAAGCCATGTAACATTATATTTTCCTCTTTCTGTGGATGGCACCTAGTATTTGTTTACATGTCATTAAAATGCAGCTTTCAATATGTATACAAAGTAAACGAAACATTAGACATTTCTAGTAGCTGTTTTTGTTTTGCAATTAATAAAAGTATCATTAAAAGATCCTATTTTATTTACTATTGTGTAAAAATTTTAAAAGAAACTTGAAAACTCCCTTGATCATTGCAAGCTTTTATTCTTGAAGCAACAAGAATAACTGTTGTTCTCTATTTATGCCTGTATATGTCTGTACAACAGATTTAACTGCATGTAGTGTTCTATTTTTCCAAATGTAAAAACCACACTGCTTTAATGTGCATATGCGAAGTTATAAAGCAGTAAATGGCAGTTTCTGAAAGGCATACTGTGTTTTTGGAGTGTGAACTGAAGTTCAATAATAAAGCAACAGCAGATAATGGGCTCCTAACTACACCATGTGATGCCTGATGCATTGCTAGAAAAGCATTTGAGGGTGGATTTTTCCTTCAAATGGGTCCTATTCCAGGAGGAGTGTGCATGCTTCAGGTCCAGCCCAGCACAGTACACGAATCTACCAAACCAGCACAAACAAAAGTCTCTAAAACTAGATAGAAACTGAGACTAGTGTTTTGTTTTGTTTTTTTAAAAAAAAGACCTTTGCTTATTGTTGTCTACTGTAGCACTCACTGTACAGTAAATATCATCATAGACATCAAGTATAAGGCTTGAAAGAATACAACGTATGTGGCTATTAGAGCGTCTATGAGACACTGTGCAGTCACAGTATGAAAATGGCACAATAAGCAAGATGGAGAAAGATACAACTCTGTAATCCCACTGGATGAGAAGTCTGTATGAAGATGATGAAGATCCTTCTTTATATGGTTTTCCATGGAGAGTATTTTAGGTACGCAGCACAAAAGCTAACATATAATACTCAAGAATCAGTGTCAGTGTCCACCCTCGAGCCATCTGGAGTGGCATGACCAATCAGCTCGAAGACTGATGTGACACGAGGGTCTTCGCAAAAACACGTCATGTTGCACTTGTCACACGGCGGCTGCTCAAAGCGCATCTCTACTCTCGCCTCTCGACTCAGTTCGTCACTAAGATTTCTCCGATCGCAGCTCTGATGCCTCAAAGCATCAACTGCAATTTGTTCAACTCAATCCAAAATCAGCTGATGAGAGCAATTTAAGCGTGTGTGTTGCTTTTGCTTTTCGCGTCAGACGTGCGTCTCAATGTAGGAGTGCGTGTGAGAGAGCGACGGGGTGAGGGGCGGGCCAGGATCTGAGTCGGCGGCCGAGTTCGGCTCCTGAGTGAACAGCTCCTGATAGGCTCTCTTCCACTCCTGGAACTCTGCCGACGACAGCTGGGGTTTGGCCAGCAGCCTGTCAATCAGCGCTAGTTCCCCCTCCCTGTCCTATGGGGGATGCAGAAACAGAGGAGGGGCGGGTCACTTTTCAAAATATCGCTCTTCTTTAAGACGCAGACACACGGAAAGCAAGACACACACTTAATGGGGATACACTAAGATTTGGGGAGATTTGACATGTGATCACCTTGCATAGAACACTTAAAAAACAACTGTTTTCATCCGTCATTGTTCTACTGAATATATTCACTACCTTCCATGTGTATTCACAATGAATGCATGGGCTACTTTTGAAGTAATTCAGTGTATATAATTTGGTAAATTTCAGTATCGCATTATGAAACACCTTTAAATTACTACTTAGTTCATCATTCAGCACATTATCTACTATTAACTAATCCACTCGTAGGACATTTATTAAAACCTATTTAAATTAATATTTTATATTCTTGGGCAGTATGCAGTATATTAAGGCACTAAATACACTATTGTTAATATATACTGATGCAGTAATGCATTTTAATTCCACAATAGTAATAACTTTTGCATGATGATTACCACAAAAACTTTTATAGAAGAACGATGTAAGCATGTCAAAGTGTTGACGTTTCTCTGAGTTAGGACTAAAAGAAGCATCAAAATAAACACAGCTACCAATAGTAAAAGTACGAATTGTGAATAAAAAAATACTATACTGTTCAACTTCAGCTAGAATAGCCTAGTGTTTGATATTTTCATTAGATACTGCTTGATAACTGATATGACTATATCATGAATTACTATGATTAAAATGATAATTTTTAAGATGATTATTACTATTATTAGCAGTAACAGTAGTAGTAAGAGTCAAAATATAATACTTGGCTAAATGTAGTTTCCAAGTGTTGTAACAGACCCACTTTTGCTACTATTTTAAGAAGTAAAAAGGTCTTATTGAAAAAAAAAAAGATTGTAAGCATTTATAAAAATGTATTATTTATTTTATTTATATTAAAAACCTATTAAATTCATATTTAAAACTGGGTTTGTTTTTTGAAAAGTCACCTTTTTCCTATCATAATACATCAGAAAACTAAAAATGTTTCTGTTTGACAAGTTACATTCTTCAGATGCTAATAAATGAAATAATGTTTTTTAACTTTTTTTTAAAGCAATGATCTAATTGTGCGATTCTAATTGTAGATGTCTAATATTTGTATTAGCCCCTTTAAAAACGAGTTCCTCTTTGTTTGATAAAAGTTAAACACATTCACTGGATCTTTCTTTCTTTATAACTTATCTAAGCCTCTTTGTTCAAGTGACAGTTAATGAATTTGAAATGCATCAGCAGTTACAAACATTTTTGTGACAGCACTGTCAACTTTCTTTTCTAAATTACATGGGAAATCATTGTTAATAAATTGTGTATAATTGAAAGGCAACGATGATATGTTGCTATATGACAGCGGTATCGTGATGGTGAAATATACATTGCTTCAGTTAATGTTCAGTCAGTAGTAGATTATTTCTAATTTAGCACTTCATGATCTTCGACTTTGTGCTGAAGCTGTTATTAAACACAACACACGAATCTCTTCTCTTGTTATTCCTTCTGCCATCACATTCTCATTCAAATGTATCATGTTGTTTTGGTCCAATTTTAATGTGCAGAAACACACAAAGAAAATATGAAATCCTTTGTTGTTTCCACAGCAACCACTGCAGATATGTTGATGCTGCCTGAACGCACAAATCCAACCTGATCCCTTGTAAATAGCAATTAAAATGTAGCCTCTACTAGGGTCACTGTGGTGTCTTCTGAAGATTATTTGTGAAACTTTTCATCCATGCTCCCCCCAAAGCTTGGTATATACCTTTAAAAGACGCGAGACAAGCAAACAAACACATAAGCTTCCCCACCCAACCAGACAAAAAAAACCTGATGTACCTGCAAGCAATAAAGCCTCCATGCCCTCACTTGCCATCCCGCCCCCATACACGGAGGAAGCAACAAAGAAACAAACTCTAGAGACATAAAAAAAACAGCAAAAGAGCCACCCAGCCTGGGAGCATCACTGCTGCTCAGACAGCATGAAGCAACAGACGGCTGCTTGACATCTGAGGACTCTGAGGAGACACACTGTGACAGATAACGCCACTAAAACTAACAAGACAGACATCTTCCAGCACATGAGCGGTGTTTATGTGTGCATCACAGTCAGAAATTATCATAAATATACAATTATGAAATAAATCCTCATGGAGAGAGCCATTCTTCTGTCTTATCATAGCTTTAACAAATGTTTTATTTTTGAACAGATGAGAAAAAGTGTTTCTATTTTACAAGCAGCACGTTTTGCCTTGAGGTCAATAGCCTTTGCACAATTTCTGAAGTAAACCATTATTTCAAGAAATCTTACAGTTCAAAAGGTTTGTGAAGAAGGAATGGGGAGGAGGCAGTTTCTGATAAGATTTTAGAGGAGTATGACCTGTAAGATTAATAATATGAGGTGAAATACAGTGTTGCATTTCACAAAAATTGAATTCTATGGAAGGAAAATAAAGTTCAACAAAACTGACCTTTTGCTAAGCTCCAGACTCAAAAGTGTCTGTTCCTATATGCCTTTATTGTTTGTGTGAGTACCTACTGGCAGCAACTTCTCTTACTGAGGTCCATTTCGTTGTTTTTAGTAAGCAAACGTCTGTTCCCGAGAGCAATTCTGTTAACCATCGTGTTGTGTCCTAGTCAAACGTTTTACAGATTTCACAGAAGAGCTGAAAATAAAGCCAATGCAGAAATGCCTCAAAGCTGCAGCTTCTCAAAAGGCCCTTTGAGGCCGCCTCCAATACTGATTCAATCTCCATAGATTCTCAAAATATCCAAATTTACAGCACAAATAAAGATGTTTGGAAAAATGGATTTTGTGTTTTTAGCATGCAAACTGTATCC
Source organism: Diplotaxodon limnothrissa (assembly GCF_057381915.1). NCBI lineage: Eukaryota > Metazoa > Chordata > Actinopteri > Cichliformes > Cichlidae > Diplotaxodon > Diplotaxodon limnothrissa. The sequence goes on from NC_140604.1 coordinate 18,176,635, forward strand.
TTCTTTAAACTCGGTTAAAGGTTAAACTTATGGATCATTAAGGGTGTGGCCGCTTTGAGTTTAAGGTTATGAGTCTCTACTGAAAGACACTGTAAGGAGTCGTCTGTACACCTGTTTTGGCAGATATAGTTTGGTTTGAGACTGTTCACCAAAATTAACATCTCATTGGCTAACAGTTGCATACCGAGCCAGCAAACACAGATGACAGGATTTCTATACAATTTTGCTTTTAACTTCTGTCGTAAAATACTTTTTTTTTATTGCATTACTTTTCTCCAGCAAATATTTTATCTAGAGAAGGGGTCTCGAACTCCAGTCCTCGAGGGCTGGTATCCTGAAACCTTTCCATGTTTCTCTTTTCCAACACACCTGAATAAAATTAGTAGGTCACTAGCAAGAGTATAGAACTTGACTGCATGTTGAAGTGGCAAACACTAATCCTACTCAAGTAAATTTAAGTCAATGTTAAGTGTTTGGAAAAATTTACTCCTAAAAGTACTTTTATTGCACCATGTTCATTCACTCACGAGCTGCTGTAACATGAATCAAATGGCTGAATTGCCACCTAAGTTCTATCCAGTTGTTAAGTGATGACGTGGCGAATCCTACTTCCGGGCCTAAAGTAGTCTGCGTTTAATATGGCTTTTGTGTTGTTAACATGTTTAATGTTATGTATTTTCTTCTATTTAATCTCAAAAAGCTCCTAAAACAGTCAGTGATCACTGTTGACCTCCCTCAGCTTTTATTACCGCTAATCATTTATTTAAACTCAGTTTTTAAAACCTTAGGATGTAACTACAGCCCAGCCCAGCCCATGCAGCAGTATATGAATGACTAACCTCGTATTGTGGATGGATTATCTCAGTTGTTCTCCTGGCTGAAGTTTGGTCCTTTTACACCATCCTGCCATGCGATTACATTTGTTCCTGACCACCGAGAACACTCACGGTAACTTTTATCGAGTGGAAAAAAAGTTAGCTTGTTTATATGCTATGCTAACATAGCTGTGTCGCTAGCGGTCACGTAGCACATCATTATATACCAGCTAGCCAAACTTCAGTAAGCCTACAAATGTCACTGCTGTTTAGTTCTCTGTCTACATTTATGTTGGAAGTGATAACAGAGCTGTACGTTTTAATTTGTTTCCAAAACCCCCAGTCAGGACATGCTATATTGTATTTAGATAGAAGCTAGCGAGCTAACTTCCTGCTAACTTCTAACTCCGTTAAATGTCATAAATTCCGTTTTCTTGGATGCCTGGATGTTAAACTCAATCGTTACACCTGGTAGAGCAGAACGCTGATCATTTTATTATAGATGAAAGACTTTAGACAGTTTTTCAACTCTCAGTAATGCCATAGTGATCGTTTGATATATGGACCTGTAGCGGAGTTTAGGCCCAGACACGGCTAGTGACGTCAGACTGAACAACCGGATAGAGTCTTGCTAATGTCCTACTAATTGTGTTCAGGTGTGTTGCAACTGGGACACATGGAAAGGACACCGGACCTCGAGGACTGGAGTTCGAGACCAGTATCCCACACACATACTGTCAGTATCAGCAGTACACTGCAATAGCAATTAATTTTGTACAAGTGAAAATAAATGCACCACAAACATCAAAAACAACTTTAACTGAAATGTTAGTTTTTTTTATTTCTTCAAATGTGGTAAACGTCTTGCTTATAAAATGTTTGTACGCTGGTTTGTTTTTTATAGTATTTCAAATGGCCAGAAATGCATCACACAAACCCGGTGTCTACATCTGTACAAACATCGACAAGAGTTTGGGTGAGAGGTTAGGGAAAGGTCAGTCGTCTCGTCAGAAATTAAAATCCTCCTGTGCCTCTGTAAGTGTGCATGTGTTTGGCGTGCCCCCGTGCTCGTCTTGCGCATGTGTCTATATGAATGAGAGTGAGGACCAACCTTCAACGTGGAGGTCAGTATGCGGAGGCGGTGCAGGCGCTCGTTGAGATGAGGGTCAGCGGCCCTTCGGAGAAATGACTGCCTGAACTCTGACTGACCTTTGGACTCCGACCCCCGACCCAGAGGACAGACCCCACCCTGCTCGCACGCACGAAACAGGTCGCCCAGCGAGGCACCTTCACTGCCACCTTCAGAGCAGTCAGAGGGGAAACAGAGACCCGCACATTTAATGTTGAGTTGAACTCTTTGCTTCACATCTGTTACAGGATTAGAAGCTAAAAGGCCGGGGAGCGCCTTAAGTTATATCTCAGATCAACCACTGGAGGACAGCAGCACACCTCGACACATCTACGACATTGTGTAATGATTTGTATTAGTCACAGCAGGATTATTAACGAGGAGAAAATCCTGTCAGCCTCAGGGACACCCTCATCACTTTGGCAGTTTTATTTCCTTGCTCACATTATAATTGATTGTTCAATCCATTCCCTAACAAATGCAACATATATCATGCTATTACATAAATCAGTCTTATTTACTCTTGCAGTCCTTTCTTTTCATATGCTGCTTGCCTCACCTTGGCAACAGGAGCACCGTGGTGTCATTAGCCTCATTACATCAATGTATGACTGCAGTGTGCTCTGCTTCAAGCTGATGATGATTTAAATGGATATGTCTGTGCCTGAGAGCAGTTTTTATATATGGCACATGTGCTGACATCTTCACCTTAAAAAGAAATTTCCTTTTTCCCCCTCCCCCTCAGTCTCTAGTGGCTGTCATTCACAGCGAGACACATTTTTGCGCTCTGCTGTTACCCAAAAAATGCATCACTGAGAGCAGCACCAGCTTCTTCTACTGAGTTAATCCCCAACATAAAATATTTTGTCCTTCAGTGAAATCGAGAAGGTCAAACATGCAATTATTTTTTTCCAGATTTGATCATTCCAGCTCGTTGTGTCAGTGGCTAGAACTAGCTCAGAATTAGCTGTCATTGTATGAAACACCCGAGCCCCCGTTATTATGGAGCAATATTAAGTACTTGGAAGTATTTTCCCTCATTGAGCTCTTGCAGTGAAAATAGCGTGCAGCACATAGCAATTCAACAAATGTCATGAAAACCAGACTGTATATAAAAGCTAGACATAGTCATCGTGGCATCACCCATTGGTTTTGGACTACAGAAAACCTCAATCTTGGTGTTTTTGCTCCCACAAGTTACTGAATTTGAAAGCCCTAAGTTATAAGCTAAGGGTAGTGAGCATGTGTAGCAATCTGCATCCAAAAACCACACAGGTACAAAGCATAGACACGGATACTGGTGCTTAGAAACCGATAATTGGTGCTTAGTAACAGACTGATAAAATACTAGAATTTCACTTAGAATGAACTGTAACTCGCAGCAGGCCATATCATTTTTGGCATTTAATTCAATTAAATGGCTCTAAAAGGTTAAAACACAGCTTTGGGCCAGCCTCAAGTGGTCAAGAGAGGAACTGCAGTTCTGCAGTGGGGAATTTTGCATTGGCTTTAGTTTTCATCCACAGACGTGGCTGCTTGCAGTCTCATAGCAACATAATGAAATTCTGTTGTTAAAAGAAGTTTTCAAAGTTTGAATTGTGAGGCTTTTTTCTTGCTTTCAGACAAAGCAGCAACCTCACTAATGGCCCTTAAAGAAGACCATGTAGCTTGGGAACGGCTGGTTTAAACCATTTGTGCAATCCTTTAGGAGAGCTCATTATTCTCCCCTATATAACATTTCATATGTTTCTCTGTTATTTGAATTTATTTTTTTCTAATGCAACACTGCTTGTTTGGTAGCTAGTTTTAACTGTTAAATTGCATCAATGTTCAGATGTTGTGGCTGGTTCATAGTCTGATTTAAAGTATTTTCGCTTTATTTTTATTGCCTAAAATCTCTGTGTACTGTATAATGAATGCTGCTTTTGTCTTTACTGTAGTGTTGATTTGGTGTTAAAACATAGTGAATAAAAATAATGCTTCCGGATTAGCTTTAAGCTCTCTGTGCCCTTGTAAGCATTTCACACCAAAAGCCTGATCCAGCATGAACTCACCGTTGTGTGTTTGCTGTTCTTCTTTTGCAGGCGGTGCGAGGAGCGTGTGGAGGTTGCTGTCTCGTGGCAGTGTGAAGCTGCGGGGTTTCCCTCCCTGGGTTGCCATAGGAATCAGCCTCTGCATTGCCATGGGCAACGGGACATTCCTCGGAGCAGGAAGAGTGTAAATGGCTCCGGCCATCATTGAGCCACCACCTGGCTCAGCAAAGACGGCGTCCTCTGCAATGAAAAGAAAATTGATTTGCTGTTATTTGAGTCATGAATGCAACATGACTCATTTCTTTAAAAGAACACTCTGTTCAATACAGTAACATTTATTTTAAATATATTCTGACTGAATCAGAGACACATTGCTATTCCAGCTTTAAAGCCACTGTCCACATTGGAGCATCAGAAAGAACACTTAACACATACATTACTATTAAACACAAGATCATATATAAAACACACAAGCTTCAAGCTGCATCAGCAGCTGCACAAAATATTTGACAAATATCATTGCAGGCAGGGGTCAAAGTTGATTTTAATGAGGGAGAGCTGAAGCTGATGATCACAGATGATAGCAGACAGTTTTCATGGGGGCGCTTTCTTGAGCAGAGAGTAGTTCCTGTCAAAACACTAGAAATTCTGCTCTGTGTATGGACCTTTCAAAATTTTAATGGCACACTTTCTGGAAAAGCTTTCTTGTTCTTGGTATTAATAAAATAACAATCTAAGATATAGCAAATTTAAAAAAAAAAACACTTTTTTTGCAGTTCTGTTACTTTTAGTGAAGCAACCATTTTGTTAAATTTGATGGGGTAAAAGTACAAAGGTATAATATACAGTATATATAAGTATATATAATAAGTCTATATTTCTATATAAGACACTGCTATACCAGACCATATTGTACAGAATTAATTATTAATTAATTCACTCATTTATTTTATAGCTCAGGGAAAAAAAATGGCATTCCTGGTACAGGTAGATACAGTATTGAAGATGGACATAACTAATATGATGTCATCATGTTATCATGATGTCATCCACTGATTTCTACAGGCTTGTTTTGAAGCCTCAAGATGAGCATTTCCACTGTTGTCATCTTGTTTTTAAAACAAATGTGATAGGAAGGGGCGTGCCTTACTGTGAAATTGATTGCTCATTGACTCTATCCACAACTATCGCCATCTTTTGGCCTTGAGATAAAATGCAGGCTTAAGGCACTTTCACACTGGTTTAATTTTTCCAAGCAAATGCTACGTCTATGTTTCATAATGTCAGTGCATGGAATAAGAGTTTGCATGACAGAAAACAGAGGGTGGAGACATAAAAATTGAAGCTGTACTTTCTTTTGGCCGAAACACAGTCACACCATTTAACCTACATGTACCTCAGACATTCCCCTCTTGAAAGAGCTGGACTGCCATAGATGTTTACTGTATACTAAATAAGAACAATAAAGAACTGGTTGTTATCAAGCGAGCTAGCTAAATATGAGACACTTTGATTTAGATTTAATAACTAATGAAAAACAAACTTTACACTTTATAATTAAATGACACTAATCCATTTTTAGATTTTTTTTGCCATCTTGGAAAGAATATGTTTTTTCACCTATATTGCAACAAACCACTATGAGGGGAAGATCTGGGAAACATGTTGGTGTGCAGAAACACATTGGGTTTTCATTCTTTCTGTAGAACATAATCACAGCTTAAACAGAAGTCACTAACACTGATGTGTTCAAGCAACTGAATTGGAATTTGGGCACTACCAAGTGGTCCAGTTTGAAGGTAGTGCAGTCCAGCCTCGGTCAATGGCGTCTCAATCAGGTCCTGCCAAGAGCGCCTCTGCGATGATGAAGAGCGGCCCGGGGACCCTGTCTCACTACTGCCCCCAGCAGGACTGGAGCGGTACTACAGAAAACAACAGATAAACAAATTATTCAGTAGACTTACCAGATGCAATCAAAGCATGTGGTCCCATATGAAGGCAGCTCCTATATTACAAATTGTAGTTTATTGTTGGTAAAATGTATTTCTCTAAACATAATATGCTAATTAGGAAACAGTCTGTTGCACTATATTCATCATCTTCTAGAGTCTGAACTTAGGAACAAAATCTATTTGATATAATTTATACGGTAATTGAAATCAAGAGTCCCACACTATAGTTAGTAATAGTATACCACCATCAGTTGGCTGAACCATTGATATACATGCAAAGCTGGGTGGATCCACGCTTTACTTGTTCTTTTAACATCAGAATGTCACAGCAGAACTATGTAATGGTTGTGTGGAAAAATCTCAGTGGATCAGTACTTTCTGAAATATTGAGACCAGCCTGTCAATAACTATCCCACATTCAAAGTCACTTCTTACCCATTCTGATGCTCTTTTTAAACTTCAGAAGGCCTTCTTTCCCATGTCCGCATGCTTAAACGAACTGAGTTAATGTCATGTGATTAGCTAACTATGCATCAGCATTAAATAGCAGTTGAATAGATGAATGTAGTAAAGTGGCTGGTGAGTGTAAATTCAGACTAAAAAGCACATTCATGCTCCGAAGTCGAAAGAACAATTTCCGAACTGTTGAAATGAGACCATTAAACTCAGGTAATATTAAACATCATCACACACCTCTACAGGATCACATCTGTACTGTACGTCGCTGCTGTTGCTGCCCCCTGCTTTTCTGCCACTGTGTGTGGTGCCTCCCCCAAGAGGACCAGGGTGGTACTGCGGCTCTGCAGCTGCAGCAGGGGGCTCGCCACAAAGGAAGTCCTCTTGGGATGAGCGAGAGCGAGACGTCTCTGTGGAAGACAGCCGAGTGGTCCGACCTCCTTCCAAGTAGGCGCTCATCTGATAGAGAAAAAGGAAGGGAGACAATGTGGCAGACATCAAATGATCGCCTTGTTTCATTCAACCATATGACACACTTCAAAGAAAGGATTTCATCAGCATGCCTGCCTGATTGAGTAAGTGTGTGATATGGTAGGTGAGAGACAAGAAGACAAAGCAGAGGGGTGTTTGAGTGACTCTATTATTATCTTAAAACTTAGCAGCCTGTGTTTTGTAACTTCAATTACATGGACAAGGTGCTGTTGGTGTTTCCTTTCTTTTACCCTATGATTAAAAAAAACATAGCCCAGGACAGAGATGCATGATGTACAGCAACCCATTTCAACTTCAAATATAGCAACATTTATGTTTAATATAGCCTCAGCACTATCTGTACTTATTGCTTTATTGGCAATAATTCCAACTGTTACAGTGGACTAGGAAGCACAAGGCCTCAATTTAGCCTCCGAGTACAATATCTACCTTGTGAGAGATGCAATACAGTTTACAGTGTGTGTGTGTGTGTGTGTGTGTGTGTGTGTGTGTGTGTGTGTGTGTGTGTGTGCGTGTTTGAGAGAGAGTGACTCACTGATGGAGGCCGTGGGTAGGTGTCATATGGAGGTGGGGGACTGTCCTGTTTGGGGCTGGAGGCAGCGTCATCCTCATGTTCACTTTCACTCCAGTAATCTACAGGAAACCCACCCACATACTGTCAGATCCATCCGTACACATACATCTAGTGTATTTGTAGTATCATGCACATTTTACATATTAGCTTAGAGTGTTGTTTCTTAATGGGAACCAATTACACTTTTCCTTATTTTCTGTCATTTATTAAACTGATGGATGCTCATATTAAACATGATTGAAGTGATGAATAATCAGTAGTCAGTGTACACCGTAAAAAAAAGAAAATCCTAAAAAAACAGTAATATTCCAGCAGCTGGGGGCAAAAATAATACCAGAAAATAACAGAAAATAACTTTCTCATGAAAATAAGGTTATTTTCAGTAATGACAATACAGTTTGTTGCCCTAATTTTACATGGGATTTTGCCTTTTTCAAGTGCTTTTAAACATTAAATTAGGAACACTTTAATGTGATTAAACAATGAAATTACCTATAAACAAGGTCAATGAATGCGGCAATATGAATAATAATACTTAAATGTACAGAAATATACAGTTAACAGTTGGTTTAAATAATAATGGATTGCATTTATTTTGAGACCCTCAAAGCGCGTTACAATTCCACTTTATAATCCCCCCTCTGGCCATCACCAGTAGGTGGTAGGTGAAGTGTCTTGCCCAAGGACACAACGACCGAGAGTGTCCGAGCCGGGGCTCGAACCAGCAACCTTCTGATTACAAGGTGAACTGCCAACTATTGAGCCACAATCGCCCTAAATGACAATAATAATTATTATTATTGATGTAAAAAAAGTTTATAAGAATCATTTTATATATTTTTCCATAGCATTACATTTGAATTTAACAGTTCAATCTTTTAAATAATGGACAAATATTTGTGAAATTATGGTCCATTTGTGAAAGTATTTTAACAATCTAAATATGCATATGTACAGACAAATATATTTAAAAAAAATAAAATTATGTTTTATTACATTTACAGTGATTTTACGTTAATTTACATTTGGAATGTAAAATCACAGTCTATTTATGTAAATTTAATGATATTCTAGAAGAACAGTACAAAACTGTAAAATACACAGTAAAATACTTTTATATTACTTTTTTTTTTTTTTTTTACAATGTATGTAGATATTAGAAAAAGTTCAGCCCTGTTTGACATTTTGTTGTTGGTTTTTGTCCTTCTCTTGGCTCTATATGATGACACTATAGTTATTTCTAACATGGCCACATCAGGTACATTGCTCTGGCTCTGAGCAAATTAGCGCAATCAACCTGCTGTTCAAACCTTCTGTTTGCTAGTGGAAGCCTCTTAGTGATTCTGTTGGGTTTTTACTTTGCAAAGTAATGTGGTTAAGATGACTATTGATGGGAACTGGTGCTATATGAATCAAATTCTTTTGAATCAAATCAAAAGGGAGGGCAGCCTCATGGTAGAAGAGCTAGGATAATCTGAAGAGCTGCATAAAATAAAGTAAATGGATAAATATAGTATTTATTATTTATTATTTATTTGTACTAAGTATTCCACCATTTTCTTTCCATTTATCCACCTGTCTATTGATTTACCTTCCATTCAGCCATCGGAATACCATGAGAGATAGAAAACATGCCCCAAGTACATCTATCAGGTTAACATCTTATCAGGCATTTTGTGCCACAGTTCCCAGATGGAGTTGGAGGTTGAATTCTTGTTTGTCCCACATAGCAAAATTGGTATGGCTCGGATCTGGCCAACACAATGTGCTTACACATAACCCACATACCGCAAAGAATGACGGTGGCCCAGATCTGGTTTGCCAGAGGTGGCCCACACATAGGCCAGCACAAGGCCAGCTGCAGACACACTGGTGGTCCTGTGCTGGCCCAGAACAGTTTCAGCTCTGGCAACAGATGTCAGCCTAATGTGTACGTTAATCAAACCACAACATGTGCCGGAACATAATAGTGCAAAAATAACATGACAAAATTCCATTCAGACAGTGAATGGACTGATTCTTACGTAGCACTTTTCTACTCTCCTGGATTACTCAAAGTGCTTTATACAACATGCCACATTCACCCAATCTCTCTAAACTGAGTGCTTCCTAACTACATTCATACATATTCACAGGCTTGACATACAGACTGGAGGAGCCAGGAATCAAACTACTAACCCTCTGATCAGAAGGTGACCTGCTCTACCCCTGGAGCTACAACCACCCGGCAGTAAACATGACTAAACCCTCATTAGGTTTTGGATGAAGTGTACTCTCACAAACCTGTCAAACCTGCATTTGAAACATTGGCTACCATAGCGGTATAGTATTGCAACATGGCATTTGGGTCCTCTAACTAAAATAGGAAAATGGGAACATAAATAGTGCCATCATTGCCAGACCTGGCCCACATCTGGTTGACATACACCCTGCCATGACACCAGTCAGTCAGAAGTGCCAGCTTGACACCAGATCCGGGACAGACCTGTCTGCTATGTGGGGTGATTTTAGTTTTGTTTCCTGTTCTGGGTTTATTTTATGTTTTTACTCACTTTTCATTTTCAAATATTGCCTAGTATTTTCAGTCATTCACTTTTGGTTACATGTTGCTACTGTTTGACTTTATAGACTAATGTTTCCCTCTATCTTGACCTTGTATGCTTTCTCTTGTGTCAAGTTTACTCTTGTTTCATGTGCTTTAGTTATGGTTGCAGTTCACTTCTAGTTTTACTTGTCTACTTGTCTCTTGTGTCACACTTTTAATTTGACTGTTATTGTCTAGATTAGTTTCAGCTCTATATATTCCCTATTCCCATTCCTATTCCCTGATTACCTTTTGTGTGTATAAATAGCCCTGTCTCTCCTTTGTTCTTTTGTTCTGTTTACTGTTCCTGATCTCCTGGGACTAAGTTTTAAATCTGGATTACAACTATTAAAATTTTGGCTTTTTATTGAAACTCTGAATGAGGATCTTGCATTTTGGTCCTCACTCCACAAGTAGAATGGATGTTTTGCTTTGAGTATTTAATACACAAAAAACCTTTGATATAGCAACAATAATTCATTTGCTACGAGTCAGCAACCAACTGACATGTAAATCTTGAAAAAAAAAAAAAAAAACAGAGAGAGGGGGGGAAAAAAAGAAGAAAAAACTGTGATGTTTATTCATAGCTAAGTTTTTTAAACAGACACGAGGGCCAAAAAGCTCATTGGTTATTCTACCCATGAACAGTTTTCTTTTTTTTAAAAAAACTATTAGAACTGAACACACAAAAAAATCTTTAATCTAAGCTTTTCAAAAGTCTCAGAGTATTCTGCAGCCTCTGGCTAACCATGTTCCAGACATTTCTTTTTTTTTAGAATTTTTTTAATGCTTCAGATTTTATGTGGAACATAGTAAAGGATCAAAAACTGTTCAGACTAAACAGTTAAAACCAAATTATTAACAACTAATATGTCTTAAAATATTTGGTAATAAAAACAAACATCCTTTTTAATCATTAAAAAAAAACCACTTTTTTCTTTTCGTATAAATGGTATGAATGATGGCATTTTATTCCCCTGGCTTTTGTGGCTTTGTTTTCAACATTTTTAGACCCAACTAGCTTCACCTCATTACCATCCAAAACCTTGGGGGTATTGAGTTGATTATCTTTGCTTATGTCCAAAGTTATAGTTCAAATACTTTTACCCAGATTATAATGTCATTTACCTGGTTTGCTCACTATTAACATTTAGCTAAATTCAAACTAACCTTGTAAATTATTCTTTTCTTCCCAGGACCTTAAAAAAACCTGGAAAACATGTACATTACTTCACATTTCGTCAGTGGAGTGAAGAATGTGGACCGCTTTTAAGTGAATGGTTCCTCTGCGCTTGTTAGTTTTTGAGAACTGAAGGAGAATATATTTCCAGAAATAGCTAATTGCATCACATTACCAAGCGGATGAAAAATAACTGTTTGGTTTCTGAGTGCCTGGGGGTGTAATGAAACAGTCATGTGTGGTACGGGGTCATTAGTTGCCCATTAACAAATTTTTCTCCCAGTAAGCCCCTAGGAGATTTATCTGGCTATTCTGGGAATATAACAATAAGTTCAATAGGTATAGAAGTATTATTGTGTTGTTGGCTTAAGATGACATCCTACAGCAGCCATCGTTTGAAGAACCCTTCACCATGTCGCTGAATGAGCCCCTCACCCTGCTCCTGGCGTATCCTCTCTCGCTCTGCATAGCCTACAGCGGCCATGTTGAGGCGACTCAGCCACCTAACAGAAGGGGGAACTAATTAGATTATCTCATAATGTACGCAAACAAATAATTAAACATTAAAATAACAATTTCGCTTGGGGTCCCAAAGTCTCACAGTGTACATAAATAATCACTTGGGAAAAAATGATTACTTCTTTTTATTTTAATTTTTTGTTTTTTTTTAAGTTTGAAACGATATTGAGCTGCTCTGATCTACAGCATGATAACTACATCATATAAGTAAATAGGTATATCAAACATGGTTTAAATGTTATGTAAGACATGGATGAACAAATATATACATATTTTGTTTAAAAAAAGTCAGTAACAGACAAAAACAGGTACATAGGTATAATATATTATCCTTAGTATGTTGTGACTCATAAAAAAATTGGCCACCTATAAAAAAATGGCCTCTGTGAAAATGTCTTAAAATTTTTGATACTAAAAACAAATTCCCTTTTTAAACATTAAATAAAACACTTTTTTCCCCCTTTTTACTTGAAGGGTCTTTTGTGGTGTTTAGCCACCCAGCTGGAAGTCTGCCCTACTCTATAACCTTCACCCTGCACACACTCCTTTACCTGTTCATGTCATCCACTCCATCTGCTGCAAAGTAGAAACTCTTGACCTTGGGGTGGCAAGCTTTGAAAGCACTAGAGGGATAGAGGGTGTTATTTTTGCAGGCACACATTCATACATTCAAGAGCATGTGATCTGCACGTAACATACACATATATATGCAAGAGACCTGCGTTTGTTAAGCACTTACTACTTCTTGCGGCATTCACTGGCTCGATCGATCTTAAATTCTGGAAGACTGACAAAACCTTCGGCTTTTTCATCCTGAACAAAGAGCGAGGAGAAAGAAATGTTTAAAAAAAAAGACAGACAGCAAGCCAAAAAAAAAGAAAAAAAAAGAAAAAGAGGATGGCTAAAAAAACTGTTGATTTCATGTGTTCACTCTCTGTTTTTCCAAATGCACATTATTTTTTCTAAGTCTGACTGAACAGGAAGAGGTTGATGAATGTCAGATTAAATAAAGATAAGACTTTAAAACCTAACAGCTCTCTGGTCAGCCACTGACGGGGTTTGCACTGACAGTGTTAAGAAGCGAATTCTTGCCAGCTTTTTTTTTTCTGGTTTATTTAGCCATAAACCAGAGAACTAGAAGGGGGAAAAAGTGATGGTGGGATAAAAAAGAATGTTAAAAATAAATAAAGACGTTACGCTAATGTTGATACAAATTAATCAAATTATATAAATAAGTTTGACTTTACAGTCATGTGCAAAAAATGTAAGAGTTCTGTCAATTCCATGGTTTTACATATCGGGCAAAAAAAAGAGAAATTACTCTTAAAGTTATTTAAATCCAACCTCAGGCGTATACCACATTTTACTACATATACCACTATTTCATTATTTATTTAAGTCACAACACAGAAGTAGTGTGTAGAAAAACAAAGTACACCCCGTGATACAGTAGCTCATAAAACCACTTTTGACAGCAACAACTTGAAATAATGATTTTATGTATGACTTTTTCTGTCTCTCCCATTGTTTCTCTGACCCACTCTTCTTTACAACATTGCTTCAGTTTCAGTTTAGTTGAAGAATGCATTGTATTTGTTTATACACAGCTCTCTCTCAACCCTCCACCACCTCCATCTTGACAGCTGTCATAAGGTGTTTGTGCTTGTTAAGACCAAGCTCAAAAGCCAAAACAGAAATATGGAGACTGTCACCAGAGTTTTAAAAATGTACTTTATTTTTATCATTATATAATTTTAAATTGCAAAGAGAAAAGAGGTTGCAGAAGGGCCTAACACCTCACACATAACTTTAGTTGACATCTTCAAACATGGATATGAGGATCCCAAGTTGCTGCACAGAGCAAACAAAAGTAACATGTGACCAGCACATAGATGAGCACAACAGCCACAAATCAAAAGGATTACTCAGTAAGTAATTACTCAGACAATTACTACAACACAAACCAAAAGCATCAACCAACAATCCCAACCATGTGATCTGTTCTTGCCATCACACAAACAGTCACACACCAAGCGGCCCTATGCCACAACAAGTTACTTTGATCTAGAAAATTCAGTAAAGCAAGCGTACTAGTGACCAACCCCAAATGAAGTGCAATATCTACGCAATTTAAAGAAATGTTTTTGGCCGTCACCTGGCCAACAACACTCACAAGTGATCCAACAAAAGTAGCCAGCTTTTCCACAACACTAAAGGTCACAGCACAAAGCACTCACCTCATCATCTGGCATCCATAAACACTTATTTACTAGATGTAGATGTTTGAGGCAACTTTGAACGCAAACTCAAGAGCAGGCAGCAGATCAGAGATGCAGTCTACAAGAAAACTCTGAAGTCTGAATCCCCACCCAGGATAACCACCAAACTTAATAAACTAAACCACCAAACAGGTACTACAGTGGACAGGCAGCACAGCCACCCAGCTGAAACACATTTGCTAAGGAGAGTTTTCTCAATCACAGCTAACACCTTAATCATCACTCAAAACCTCTGATGTTTTGTCTCCACAAACATATCTAAAGTGTCCAAAATATCCCGGACAAGCCCCCATTTATGTTACAACCTTTCTCAAAAGGAGCAACATAAATATGGAGTCTGACACCACAGTATAAAAAATAATAGATTTTATTTTAAATGACATAATAAGTTCGCTAAAACAGGTGGTACCACAGAGACAAAACTGGTGCGCCCCTCGAAAGCCTGGCAGCTGTGCCAGGTTTTGGACCTCACCAGGTGTAGTCAATTAGCATTTCAACCCAGGTAAGACCTGAAGACTCGTGCACTGCCACTGCAAAGGGAGCAGGTGTTGCAAAGGGGCATAACAGGTTTGATATGTTGTGTTTGATTTTTATCAAACATAATGCTGTGCATTATGTGCAAATATCTCTACTTTGGTCTCATCTGTCCAAAAAACATTGTCCCAGAAGTTATTATTTCATATATAATTTTGGAAATCTAAGCTGTGCTACCATGTTCTTTGCAGAGAGAAGAAGCATTGTCCTGGAAAACCTTCCACACAAATCATACTCATTCAGTTCTTTTCTAATTGTACTGTCATGAACTTTAACAGTTAAGATGCTAACTGAGGCAAGGAGAGTTTGAAATGCTTTGTTTAAATGTTATTTTTTAATAAATTCTCTGAGCTTTGCATGTACCTTGGAGTTAATTTGCATGAACAATTTGTGTTATTCATGCAAATTAACATGTTAGGGACCAAGTATATTATGTCTTGATACATACATCTTTAAATTAAAAGAAAGTATAGTTGTTGTTTTTTTTCACAAAACTATATGCAAACGTCTCCCACTGTCTTTATCACACACTAGCAGGAGGGCAGCTTCAAACAAAGCACATCCACTTGTATGGTGTTGTAGTTCTAGGTCCCGACTGTGGTAATGCCTCCTTTGCTAAAGCATCACTTTTGTGTCAGTAAAAACCTCAACATGAGTTTTGAGACATACCTCTTCATTGATGTACCAGTACAGGCAGTTGTCTTTCAGAACAAACCAGTACTTCTTCCATTTTTGAGAAAAGTAACCCTTTGCATCTCTCTTTCTCCACAGCCAACCCTCGCAGTCTCCTCTGCCCAGCGCCTTGCAGGAAACACGCCTCCGACTCAGCGAGGCCAAACTTCGTCCTGGAACAACATGGAGGAAATGTGAAGGCAGCGGAATTCACAGACAGAAAATGATCTCAAAACTAGAAGAAAGCACAAACTCAAAGAAGGAAAATGTGTCATTCAAAGGGTAGCACTAATGCTGCTTGTAAGTTCTCACTTCAGTGTGAATAAAATCTTTCACAAAATGTCACATCCTAATGTAGCAATGATTCTTGGCAATGCCTCAGTCTCTGGACTTGACAGAATGCTGCTGCACTGCAGTAAGCTAAGAGGTGTTTAATAAAAACTGCCTTTTCCTTCTGGCATAAAAGCCCTGTAACATTTTTCTCAGCAGGCTCCTCATTAAAGATTACCGGGGAAACTTGGCTCTCAGTCGAGGCCACGGAGAAACTTGCATAGTACTGGATGAAAAGTCTTTTAACATGGTTACAATACTCCATTTACATCTGTGGCAGTGCAGGTCTAAAGGAAACAGGATTCTTACACAGTGCATGACATGAAAAACTACACTTCAACTACGCATTGTGAAAAGATTTTGAGTCTGGAGATAATTAATAAGCTTTAGAACACCCCCACCCCACTCGACACACACACACACACACACACACAGACAGACAGACACACACACACCTTACATCCTCAAAATGCACAAAAGTGCTCTCGAATAATGATTATTCTTCATTTTCTGTGCAGCAGCTCCAGGCTATAAACTGATACCATCACCAATTTAGCTTTAAAAGAGAACTACTCGTTATAGAAAACGAAGATTTTTTTTTCTCTGATCCTCAACGAAAAGAGTTACTAATATTTCATTACACATTTGATAAGAGTACCACTTGGAGCAGTGGAACTGTGAATAAATCATTATTATCACACTCATTTTGAAACTTTGCTTTAATTGCGGTAAACAAACAAAGCCGTTGACCATACGTGCAGATGGAGCTAAAGCTTTCGCACAATGGCAGATGGTGAAACAAGCAAAAGGCCTCTGGAAAAAAACAAAAAACAATCCCTTTCAACATGTTAATCCTCGTTCGTGTGGTAGAAGAGAAAAAAAGGTTTGGTCAGATAGGGAAAAAAATACTGATGGCTGTGAGTAAAATTATCCAAAAAAAAGAAGAAAAAATCCTAATAAAGAATCAACTGAGTCATTTATGTAAATAAAACTAAAAAGGTAAGAACTGATGTTACAGTAATCATCCTGCAACGATAAATGTTAACGATGATATAGAGAAATGCTGGATTCGTGAATGTGTGCACACTGACTGAAAGCAAATTCGCCTGCAGTCCGGTCTGCAGCACGCTCATCAAAACATGCAAAATGGGAACAACGTGTTAAAATGCAAACACAGAGCTGTCTGCACAGACTGCATGAGTATGAAACGATTACAAGGTGAGAAAACTACCTCATAAGCAAATTATTAAAAAATTTTTACATCGATTTTTTTTGACTGTTTATTTCAACTGCTAAAACCATAAATCATGTTTTCTTTGGCTCAGCCCAAACTGTGAAATGCATGAAAAGCAATGAGGTTTTTCAATTATGCATTACCGTTAATAAATGATCACAAAAATGTGGAGAAATCGACTTTAATCTTGAGTATTACTGGAGCAATTTATCAGTTTATATAATAATGAATTTTTAAAGCCCACCATTCTTTAAAATCATTGATTATAGGAAAGCTCAGAAAACAGCTACAGTTCCCAACTTCTTAATTGTGGCCACTTGTTTATTTTAGCCTGAGTAACACAAAACAGAACGAAACAATGAGCAGTTTTTAAAACTGACGATATATTTCAGACTAAGTTACCACAAATATAAACATTCATTACATATTCACCATGTCTGTGTATTTACCACAGTGATGGAAAATGAAGGGGAACTCTTCATTTGGTTATAAGATCTACTTTCTTGTAGCTTCTTTGAGAGGTGAAAAGATGAAGAAGGGGCAAAAGTTCTTTCCATTTAGTTGTTGATGAAAGGTAAAAGATGTTTTCCTGATCAGATGAACATACAAACTGTCTGTGAGCCATTTAAGGACAACACAGCACTAGGACTTCAGTGGGTTAAATTTCATTCACTTTCATAAGAAGAAAAACAGCCTAGACAAAGGGGTTGGTTTGATCCATTGGCATTGTTTCTATAATAATGTTATATATGTACCTAAACTACTTGGGATACTAACCCTTACTACTGACAGCAGTTTTTTTTAGCTGTTGTTTGAAAGTAAAACTAGAGCTTGTTGATTCATATTGTACACTCTAGATAAAAGATGCCAGCAAAAAGTTAAATGAACCTCTAATGGCCAGCTGGTTATCTGTGTTCCCCCTTGATTTAAATCAATGTGTTTCACATTGAGCTTTCAAGCAGATCATTCACAAATTGGAGAGCTGTAAATGAAAGTTTTCCAAAAGTTCCCAAGGTCACAGAACAATTAAAACAAAGAGAGGAAATCACCCCAAATTACCCACTTAAACTCATCATTCAAAAAAAAATTTTTTTCTAGTTGGTCAGAGATTAGAAAACATGCAGTTCCGCTTGTGTTTCCAGTTTCTAGTTGTGTAAGTGATACTGTACTACACAGCTTTAGGTCTTCTGATATGACAAACTTTTCCACATTTGTCTCCAGATACATTGGATCCACTTAATATGCAAGAAGAGTTTGTTACAAACAAACAATGACTAAAACTAAATGTCCTGTCTTTTCTATATAATTGTCTTCCACATGGGATTTACTTGCCTTCAAAAATTGCTTTGGGAAGCATGAAAAACTGGAAATGTTAGATGTTCTCCTGCTAGCCAGTAAACCCTTCAGTCAGACCTCCAGTCCTGAGCATGATCATGGAGGAATTTGCCAATCTCTAAGCTGAAATATATGGGCAAGGGCAGCAGATGTGCATGAGCTGGTAATTATGGATGGTGTTTACACACATAAATATGAAATTAACTTAAAAATTCATCCATATGCTGACATCTAACACCAGAAAATTAAGAATCTACCACAAATCCTCTTATTGGGAGCAAATGCACCAGTAATTTTGCCCCACTCCTCCTCAGCTATGTGACTGCCTTCATTTTCATTATGACATTTTTATTTCAGTTACATGAGAGTTATAATTTCATATTTTTGAATTTTATTTGGAATTTTTGTTTTCCAGAGTGGGGTTTTTCTCATTTCAGTGTTAGGATTAAAGTGTTTAATTAGATTGAATTAGACATAAAAACTTTTCAGGGGTTCAGAACAGCTGTTACAATACAAGCACACCTTTTCTGATGATAGTTGACTCACATTAATGTAGTCTCAGTAAACATCTGTTCCAAAGCTTAGTTTATATAAAAAATGCCCTTCGCTTTTTAGATTTTTTAGTTTGGTCAAATTTGTCATCACAACCTTTCTTTAACTGAGTTTTCCCGAGTTAGTTTTGTGAGTGCAAAGTATCATTTCAGTTCAGATCAGTATCAAATAAAGTGTTACTATGACTGCTGGCTTTGTGAAGCAGCAGCTGCTCTCACATTCTTCCTGCTTCCATTAGTGGATGAGTGAAAAATCACAACTGGCAGCATCTGTTCACACCTAACAGGTGGCTTTCCTGCTTACCTTTATTCTTCTTCCTGTTCTTTGACTGCAGAGAGGAGGAGGAGGAGGACTGTTGGTATGTCTGAGAGAGGTTGGAAAGAAGAGGAAGAAGAGAGGGAGGGAGAGGCAGGCTGTCAGGATGAATCAGTGCCCTTTGTTTGCTGCAATGAATTCTGGGATATAAAAGATGACAGATCTTAGGGAGAGCAGGAGCGATGAGACGAGGAAAGGGGAGCTGAATCGTTCTCCCCGTTCTCTCATTATCTCTTCCTCACACACAGACACACATATGAGGGGATGGAAAAGTGAACCTCACGGAGGACATTAGCGACTTTCACACCTCTAAACATAGAACAGAAGGACAGGAGGGAGGTTCAGGTGACACAATAGGACGTCCAGGTGAGGGAGGACGTTTGTGTGTGTGTGTGTGTGTGTGTGTGTGTGTGTGTGTGTGTGTGTGTGTGTGTGTGTGTGTGTGAAGAAGCTCAGGGGAGCTGTGAGATTAAGCAGAGACTTCAGTAAGCAAAACATGAAGGACAAGCATCCAAAACAAGGGTATGTGAAGTCTGACAGTGAACCCTGACATGCCCACTTACTTGGTGTGTTTAAAATTTAGAGTGAATTATCTAGTTTGTGCTTTTAAAAGAGGACAGAGGTAAATCTATCAGGGGATTACTGTGATATATGAAGAAGTGATCATTCAAGTTGTGCAATTTTCTTAGTGGATAACAGTTACATCTTAAAGAATAACTGTTCATGATTCCATGTTTGTCTAAAGCAGAAGGAATAGAAAAAGTTAAGATTGATTTTGTTTTATAAAACAGTGGCAATGATATATGTGGAGTCTATGCTAATGTTTAGTCAGCATCATAGACAGTGCCAAAGGCCGACGTAGCTTCTGTGACTGAAAAGCGAAACATAAAAAGTGAAGCCGATGGGGAAATGCCTTCAGCCTGCTTTGTTTTTAATGAAAGCTGGGGGAACTAGATGTGATTGTAAAAAGACTTCCAGTCTCACAGGAGTCTATGGGAAAATGTACCACCGACTGGACCTCAAGTTCCACGTGACTCATTTCAGGAAATACTGAATAAAACATTAGGTCCATTTTTAAAATTTTGGCCATTCTAAGGTTTGCATTATACATTGCGGACACAGACGTGCACATCTGGAACCCTGACGGCCGAGCAGTCTTTCCTGTTATACTTCTTTGAAGTCCCCCACCTGGGTCGCATGCGTGGCTAGTGCATTGTAATGTAAAGTCTCTGTGGAAAAGTTCTTGCAGTCCACATGGAACCTCACGCTCAGTGTCTGATCACAAAATGAAAGTCACACGGGAAAAAGATCTATGAATGCGTAAAGTATAATCCCATCTTAAATGTCAGAAAGGAGAATAATCTGGGGCTAACAGCTTGTTATTGACAGCTCATTAGCCAATGAGCATGCAGTTGGATTAACAGTTAAATTCACACCTTTCTCACTGCAGAAAACCACAAAGGCTTCAGCAAAAACGCTCATCTCGACACCTCATAACAGAACTACACCAGTGGATGATGTCATAATAGATATGTCCATCATTTATAATGTCTAGGGTCAGTGCCTAGCTGACGAATAATTTGATAAGAGTAATGTGGGCCTTGAAATGACCTGAAAGAGTAAGCCAAACTAAATATAACATCTTGTGTTCAGATCTGACTGAGTAATGACACTGCGGAGAACTGAGTGTATTTGATGCCTCACGCAGCATCCTTGATCCAAAACAACAAACTCTGACCAGCACATTTCTCATGTGACCTCTCTCTACTGGTCAGATGGGGCAACAGACCAGCTCTGATGTCACGATATTACACATGTCAGAGCCTGGACCTCAGCCACTCACAGCCCAATACTCAGCAGGACAGATTACATGGGCCCGCCCACTCCCACTGACACGCCATCTGCCATCGCAGCGCCCATGCACACTGTAAACACATACTCGAGCACGGGCATGCAAACACTTTTAATTTTCAAAGAGATGCTGACAAGATGTATAAGGTCACCGCTGGCCAAAATGACTGCCTGGACCGGCAGGCTGAGACGGACAGGCAGGGCAGGCGGATGTCATGGAAGTGACAGGGGGTAATAACGAGTCAGCATTCGCTCACATCACACTTCACTGTGGCACTTTTTCATCATGGCTAAAAGCTATTTGCTTTCTCTCAAATCTCTGAGTCCTGACTGTTAGATTCGTATCACAACAGATCCGAGAAAGTCAGAGGAATTTCCTGATTGTCCAGAGTAGTTCAGATCCACAATATGAAGCTATATTTTGCACCTGGAGTTTAAATCAACAGCTTATTTAAACACAACAGTACTCTTTTTATGTCAATTTCAGTGAGATGTTTCACTTCAAAAGCTTGTTGGGGCACTTTTTCCCTCTACACTTCCTGGACATCATCCCTGTCAACGACATATTCCCTTTGTTATCCTTTATTTTAAAGACTTTATCTTACATGGTTACTTTGGATGTTTGCCTATTTTGTCAAAAGTTGAATGAGTAGATCAATGCCACTTTTATATCTGTATAGTTAATAAGTTATTATAACTAACTACCACCATGATTGTGAGTGGTAGTAAGGCTTCTGAAAAAAATTAAATAAATAAATACCATGACTTGATAGCGTGGCAAGAGTATAACTGTATATCAAAGATGGACATAGCTTCAACAACTGCCTGAATTGTGTTCTCATGGCCAACGGAGAGTTCACCTCATTGGGTCTCATTGTCTAGAGGTCCCTGTAGCTCTCTTGATTTATGACCTCAGTAATCACCTTCCTAATGAGTATAGGTCTAGGTATATTGCCTCAAACACTAGCTTGAAGTCTTAATTAATATAACATAGTACAATGGTACACTGTGATCCTATTAGAGTAAATTATATGCAAAAGCAGGGCATGATTTGGTGTGTCGCTAACATGACTTGTTTCTCAGTCAGATCCACCTCAAGAAACCACAATGAAGCATTCAAACAAGTCCAAGCCAACAGGTAAGATTAATGTGGCTAGGCGGCACCTTAGATATTGAGTTTTTGCAGTCATATGACCACTAACCATGTGACAATAACTTTGTTTTGATCATCTGTCCACCACCAGTTGCGAGCGAAAAATGTGTATTACCTGACAGGCTGGTGAGCCATTGCTGTAGTTTGATGGTAATCACTAGCAATCGACTCCAAAAGCCCCAGTCACACAGGCTTACAGACCCGTCAAGAGACCCCCTGGCAACCACTGGTTGCTAGGGAACAATATGTAATATGTTGTACAAAGCAAGTTTCTGATGCAATAAAATCTCTGTGACTGATTACACCAAGCGGCGCAAGCAGCTTCCAGCAACTATTTGCCAACCAGTCAGGGAATGAATATTTTTCAAGGTTGTATCACATCTAATGTGGGGGACAACTCTTGAGCAATGTGAGCATGACATGATGAACCTGAAGTATATGTTTAATAATTAGCCTAACAACCATAAAAGTAGTTTGTCAGTGAGTAATGATCACACTTAAGATCATAAAGGAAATAAAACTAGTTTTTTTTTAAAATATATTTATCATGGTGAGTTCACAATTTATCATGATGCATGCATGGGATACAGTATGTTTTATGTTCAATGTGTATACAAATTCAAAAGTAAGAAAATGTATAGTTATAAAAGTTAGGTATAAAAGTTGTGCGTAGATGTTTTTGCTTTCAGACCAAGCTAGTCTAGCCATTCGTGGTCTTCAATATAAGAGTGGCATTGATTTCCCCATCTGGCACACAAAAAACACTTCTTTGAATTTCCAGAGTGATTTATAGAGGACATAAAACACGAGACAGTGAAAGTAGACAGTATATCCTTGGTTTCTTGGCATAAACATAATTGTTAAAGCCGTCTCAAACTGCTTTTCAGTTTTACTGGTCTTATTTTCCTCCGAGCTGTCAATTCTGTCACTAGTTAGCTAACATAAACTAATGTAAGTCTATTAGCCACAACCAACCGACCAACCAAATGACATCACATTCCGTACTGACAGAAGATGATGCTAAACTGTTTTTTCAAACTTGAACTTTAAGCACTTATTTCTTAAATACAGCTTCACAAACAGAGTTACATCAATGTCAGTTGTTGCTATCATGTTTCCATGTCTTCTTTAAAGTTGTCATTGTGGATTGAAACAACCCAAAAATAAAAGTTCTGTATTTAAGAGTCCGCAGTGATAAAGACAATGAAAGAGCAACAAAAAAACAAAGACAAAAACATGTAAAATAAATAAACGAACAAAAAGAGAAAGGAAGAAGCAAATACATTTTTACAAAGTCCATCCCTTACATGATAAATGGAGGCTGGGTCCCTGGGAGGTGACTCTCTCTGATTTGTCTGAAGGACATAATGGGAGGGGCTTTGACTGTGGTGGCTCCGCCTCTTGGCACGTTTGGCCGTATCATTGGACCGTTTGCCCGGACGAGCTGTGTGGGAGGAGTAGTCTTCACCGCTGGTCCGTTCGTCCCCACCGGACAGTCCCACGTAACGCATAAGCGAGGCTTCTGTGAGACACAGTTACACCAGCCAATCAAAGCTCCGCCCACATTTGACTGATTTTGATCTCCTGCTCATACTTTTTCTAGTCTGTCTTCATCAATACTTCCTATGTTGTCATGAAGGTTTCTGGGTTAATTAGAGACTAAATTTAAAAATATATAAATAAAAGGCTGCAGAAAAAAATGTCCTGTTATTCAAATGCATCAAAATTAGGGCAGTAGACTTCAAGAGCAGTCAATAGAAAGATTTTAAAAAAGGAAAACTTTTTAAAGCTTTTGACTTCTATTTACAGAATCCATACTTACTTCATCAGCTATTTTGAAAATATCTAAGGAGTGCAAAAATTCCAGATGTAATTTTTTTTTTTTTTGTGCCCCGTAGTCTCGGCATCCCTCGAGGTTAATTAGTTTTGTTTAACCCAGACTGCAGTAAAAAATTCTGCATTGTGTTTTATCACCTGATAAACAGACTACTTAATTTGTGAAATAAAGAAAACCATGCAGCAAATCAGCTCTGGGGATTTGGTAATTTATAACCAGGACTAACAGATTAAGGTCAAGAAAAGATCACGGTCACTGTTGAATAAAACCATCTTATTAGCTGCAATGCAGTTATGTAAAAAGCCAACAAGAAGACCAAAGTCAGCACATATGGGAAGGACAAACTGTCAGAAAATCCCTTCAGGCAGCGTCAGTTGATAAAGACGTATAAATAATAAACCTGCACAAATTTACTTTGGTGAAGGTGTGATGAGGAGTTTTTGTGTTTTCATGTGAGGATTCAGAGACACACATCCTGCAGCCATTTTCACACGCTGCCACTAAGCGGTGTGCCCACAAAGGAAGTGAGGAAGAGAAGTGTTAGCCAGCATTGAAAGGGGCACACCAATTTATCACACAAAGACTCCACGGTTGTTACTTTTCAAGTCAAATGATTGTGCATTCAAAAATCTGCACAAATAACACAGACTTCACTTATATTTGTGCCATTTTTCACAATACAAGCTGCAGTTTCCAGTTTCCTTCAGTTTGGGAGCATGATTTTTTATTTCCTTTGTCAAATATTGCACTGCTCTCCCACATAATTCATAAGGTCTGTGCACGCATTTGGATTTCCTCTGTTCTTGCTCCAAACTGCACCTCTGCACTCAGAGGTTCTGTTGCCTGGACTCATTTCCTGTGTGATATCCATCCTCTCTGCTCCCAGGATTTTTCAGTTTGCTTGTGAAACTTCAGCTTTCTGATATTTGTGCAACAGGTTATGTTAGATTTGTATTGTTGATTGTCATTTATGCTTAGAAATATTTACTTATATATGCTTAGAGTTTTGTAATTAGTTGTAGATTGGTAGAGGTTTTGATCCTTGATAGTCTGCAAACTTTGTGTGTATTAGACAGCACTTTGGGAGCATGAGAGGTCATACCGTGTCTTATTGTTTTATGGCAGGATTAACGTAGCTACGTCTGTTCTAGTCTAAGTGCTCTTTGTTTAGATGAACTGCAGGACTTCCTCACCGTGTTATCTAGGATGAACCATCTAGGGTGAGGGGGAGGCTACCCTCTTCCTGACCAAGGATGTTTAACCCTTTGATCAGCAACACACACACACACACACGCATACACACAGGCAAGGTACTCTTTGTTTGTATGTAGACGTCGTATGTTAATGAACCTATGCATATTCATGTAACCTCAATAAAAGGGCAGTGTTACAGGAGGACGGACGAGACCAACTGGAGTCAAGCGGTTGTCCGGTTCTCTCCCGTGCACGAGTAACATGAAGAACTTTGCCTATTTGTGTCTTGCTTAGCAGTGTAATTATATTGTCTTAACGTTCCAGCGAATAGGTTTATGCTACAAACCTAACATTAATGACCCAAGTGGGCACAAGTCCCTGGGCAATGATAAGCACTCAATCACTGGTTTGATTCCCTAGCTGAACTGCAAGTCATTTCATGTAGCACTGGTGTAGGAACAGTGGATACATTGGATTAAAGGGAGAGTACTTGTCCATGAGTGACGCTTCAAGTACAGCGAAAGTACTCACTTGATGATTCTGCACCTCAAAAAAATAAATTTTTAAGGATGCGGAGCTAATCTCTATTGTGAATACACACCATTTCAGCTCTGCTCCAAGGTGAGGTGTAGCCAGTTATGGTTACTGGTTATAATAGCATGGTTTTGCAACATCTGCTCCACAACCATTATTATTATTATTATTATTATTATTATTATTATGTGTTAACCGTTAGCACAGGGTAGGTTTAAAAAAAAAACCCTAATTATCAGACAAATATGTTAATCACAATAACCCTGGTAACACTGTTTCTAGGAAGTGAAAATGACCATATAAGCAATGCATTTATTAATATATTTTGAGATTTGCTATGGAGACATGGCACTCAAAGAATCCAGAGTAGAAATATATGAGCAAAAATAGAAAATCCTGCCCCTGCTCCCACAGAACCAATCAACATGAAACATTTTTGGGGGATGTTTCAGTCCAAGTTTTTAGAGTTAGTATGGAGTTTAGTCCTTTTTATGTTTCTAAGTTTAGTTGTTCTTCTGGTTCATGTTTTCTTGTCTCAGTGTCATCCCCCGTGTTTCCTCTGAGAGTCCATCATGTCCTCTGTGTATGTTCCTCAGTCATGTCCATATCTCCCTCCGTGTCTTGTCTCCCTTTTCGGTCCCCAGTTTCCCCGCCTTGTTTTTTATTCCTTGTCTCCCTTGTCAGTCATGTGCATCCATGTGTTCTCCACAGTCCGTCATGGCTCTGTGTCCCTCACTCATTCGTCCTCTGCATCTCCTCAGTCTGTCTGGTTCCCATGTCTGTCCTCCCCCCGGTCCCAGTGTCAAACCTGTGAGTCCTAGTCTGTGTTTTCGTGTGCTTCCAATTTTATTTTGACATTTTCTCATCCTGTGTTCAGTGTGTTCAGTTTCTCTTCCCCTGTCTCCTATTCATCCCAGCTGTGTTCCCCATGTGTTTCCTTTCTCCCTAATCACCCTCGTGTGTTTCTATTGTATGAGTTTCCTTTTGCTCCTCGTCAGGTCGTCTGTCCGTTGTTCATCATGTTGCAGATTTTTCCCATATCCAGGTTCCGTGTTCCATTTATTTTAATCTTATCTTCTCAGTTTAGTTTATTGTTTAGCTTCATCTTACTTCCCTTCTGCATATCGTAATTTTTTTTCCTTCAGTCTAAATAAAAGGCTCTTATTCTGTTAAATCCATTCTCCTTTTGGTTTGTCTGCATTTGGGTCTACTCCGTGCACTGGCCACCGGCGGTAACAGGTCGAGGACTTTTTTCTTTTGTTTGGAATGATTCCTCTTTTATCGTTTCAAGATTGAACATTTTGCATTTTTGCTAATACATGTCCAGATGTAATAAGAAAACATGGTAAGAAGTATGTTGAAGTTACAAGAAAATATCACAGGTCAATTTGGATCGAGGGATTCAGCTCCTGCATGGTGAGGATGCTAACGTTTAGTCTTGGCTAGTTTTGTAGTCTGAGGTTTATTTTGCTTCTAAGAGAATTACGGAGAAAAATTATTAGAGAGACTGATCATGCATTAGTGTTCAGCTCTTTGAACACAAAAGGAGGAGTGTGGGGATTTAGCCATAACAAAACATCTGCAATAATACTAGTATTTTTTTTTTATATAACACATTTCTTTCATGTTGTTATGTGTGCTGATGATGGCACACAATAAGATAGGTAGCATCTACAAATCACTGGAAACTGCTAAACAAAAAGTTTTTTTAATGGAATTTATATAACCAACACGCTACCAATTCAGCATTGTAAAGTTTTGCTTGTGTGACTGATGAAGTAAAATTCCTCGGCTCCAAAATACTGTTTATGAGTTCATCTGTGCAGCTGAGTTTATTCCTGCTTTGCTCTGAATTTTTTTACATCTTTTTTGTGTAACTTCTCTCCATTTCTCCACCTGAACTCTGGAGCAAACTCGGGTTTCCTCTACCTCTCTCTTCCCTTTTCTGCGGATCCCACTCTCCTGTCCTCCCTTGGTTGCTAGGCAGCGGCCAGAGGAAAGTGAGACACCGAGAAGAGCTGCTGTCAGCGTCACCATGGCAACTGTGTGAGTGATTCAGGTGGAGGTCAGGGAGAATAAGCTTTTTTCAGTTTCTACCTCCACCCCTCAGTTCCTCTTTTCCTCTCTTTCTCTTCTTCCTCCTTTCATGGCTTCCTTTCATTTTCTCTCCCTTTGTGCAGACTGTTTGCCTTTTTTCTCCCCCCTCCTACTTCTTTCCTCATCATCCCCCCCTCATTCCTCTGTGATGCTAATCACAGGGAGAATTAGCAAAAAGGGATAGAGGTGCATTGATCTGCACACACACGTTGATCTCTTTATAATTCATAGAGACAGGAGCGCTTAACAAATATCTAACAGGCTCTTCAGGAGACACATATGCACTCCACACGCCGGCACTCACCTCTGCGGCTTTCTCTGTTAAGCTTGGCTGGGTCTTCATAATCACCCACCCAGTTACACTCCACAGGCATGGAGATGGGCCTCAGCCTGCCTACAAGTGCACACACAATCACAAGTTTAATAGTAGCAAAGCAGATGGGTTGATCAATAAAAACTTATGGTCCTCAACCAAAAATTTGAAACTGTTGTGCAAATTTTCACACTTTCCAATAAACATTAGGCTAAATGTTGGTACACTTAAAAAATAATAATTAAAGGACAAGATGAAGAGTTGTACTGAACTGATATTTAACGATGAATAAGGGGTTTTAACAACATTAAAGCAGCCGTAGTAATTGCAGGATTCTTGTATTTCGCCAGCTTTGTAACAAGCTCAGTCGCTCTATGCTGGGCCTGCAGGTGGATTCATACTCAAATAATGATTTTTATTTTTTCTAAAGTGGCTCAATTCTGCAGCATGAGATTGAACTCGGTTCCCTCGCGCTTTGTTTCTCCCTCTCACACAAACACTCAATCATGATAAGAGCGAACCGTATGTGGGTGTGGTGCAGTACACGGGCTCCTCCTCTTCTCGCCGGCGAGACTCTTGATCCAGGAAGGAGTTCGGTGACTCAGAGCGCTTAGCAGCGCTGACGCCACCATGGTTACGAGATGCTTCATCACCAGACAAGGCTCCTGTCTCATCTCTATAGCAACAGCAGAGGCAGATTTTTAACAAATGGACGTCAGTGTCAGAGCTCATCTTTGCTGTCACCTGTTCCACTGTTTTATCCCGCTTTTATTTTCAGCTGTTTAAAAGACCCAGGTTAACTACCTGGGTGTATATGGCTCAGCAGGTGGAGGGGGGATGTAAAGGTCCTGGAGGGCGGAGTTCTTGGTGGGTGTGCCTGAAGGCGTGGCTGAACTGCTGCCTGGGCTTCTGGTCGGCTGCAAAAAGTGGAAGTAGGGTTTGATTTGTCTTTTTTTTCTGGAATCTAAAAACCTTTTGCTTCAAGTTCAACTTCTGACATAAAAATATGTCCTAAATATATCCTAAATATAACTCTAATGTTGAATGGCTTGACAACTTCAAGAACCCAAGAAACACAGCACACCCATGACATAATACAATAATGAAGTGATTGTAATTGTCTTTAAATGATCCATTTTAAGCTTAAGTTATAGCTGAAAACTAGTACAGCTTTAAATAAAATGAGAAAATTTGGACAAATCTCTAAATGGAAGAGATGTGGCTGAAAAACAGAATTGAATGGGCCTGATCTCCAGGCCCTCAAGAGGAACTGGATTACAAACAGACTCTGAAGTGAAAATCACTGCATGAGCTCATTAACACTGGTGAATTCATAGCTCATTAGCGCACACTGCCTTGCTGTGAAGGCCCCATTAATGCTGAACAACATAGGCAGGCTTTAGGGAAATGCATAGAGCCATCAGTCCTTTTCTTTCTTTCTTTGCCAGAAAAGGGCTTGTTTATTACAACAAGCCACTGCCAAACACCATTTCGTATGTATTTTCATGGCTAGCATTGCTATGTAAAGAATCATCCCTACATTATCCTTTTGATTCCTGGCCTCAAGCAATGATTACCCTGGGAATTTTACAATTTAAAAGCATTTACTTATTAAAAGTACTATTTGTGTAACTAATATTGTTTGGCCAAATGAGCAGAAAGTCCGCCACGATCAGAGGATAAGAGAGGTTGAACATGGTGAAATGTCACTAAGCTACAGGTGGATTGAGATGTTTTGTCATCACGAGTGAAAATACTAGTAAAGGTACTGAACTCTGATTTAAGTCAGTGTATTGTCTATGTTTCATTTTTTTTTAAATCTGTCTGACTCTCTAAAATTGTTAAAACATTGACCGCAAACAGCATACCAACTGTGACACTACCCAGTGGTGCGCCTGCTCTAAAGCAAGACTTGCTTTATCCATCTTCTTGACACTAACGGGACTCATAATTTAAAAAATGAACATTCTGGTATTTAATATAACTAAAAACTGGAGATTAACACTATAAACTTATCAGGAAGGTGTTTGTCGAGATTATGAATCATTTTAATTAATTTATTTGTAAAGTGCCAAATCACAACAGCGGTCACATCAAGGTGCTTCATGTAATAAAGTAAAGATCCTACTATGATACAGAGAAAAGCGTAAAAATCAAGTCTGCTAATTTGTTTTTCCATCGACATCGAAAGAATGCAGCCTTGGTGCTTGAGTTTGGAAGCAGCATCCATCTTTTCTGTACAGTCTATGAATAAAACACAAACTTGATCTGTTAGTCTTTGCATTTAAAAATAAATTATCTCTTATTCTTTAGGAAAATATCATCATTGGCAGTTATTGGAGGCATGTTTAGTGAAATAGGATAGATGGATGCAGATCTAGTTCAGGTTTGGAAATGTGAGCTTTTTGATCAATTGTGAACTATGAGCTACTTCATTTTATTCTGCGTGAACTAAACTTTGAACTAGCTCATGTGAACCTGCACGTCACTGACGTTTGTTGGATTTGGTACTGGAATTGGCCTGTGCAGAACTTCATTGGGGGGTAATCGGGGACAGGAATCGACCTGCATATTTCTTCAACTATTGTGAAAACTCCATAAGCTTCCATTAAGACTGAAAGAGATATTGCAAGGAGGGACTACTTACCATATAGGACAAAATAAAACAAAATCAATATCCCTTCCTATAAGTGCAAAGCGAGCACAGTGGCAGCTCAGTGTAGTTATTATCTTTTTTTACCTCCATAAAAAATGATCATTGTGTCCCCAGGGCTTAGAGCGTACTGTGTTATAATATCCAATTGCAACTATAGCCAAACTACAAAAATAAGAACAAAGTTGTGTTCTTCTCCTTTGTGTTTTCCCCCTTTGTCTAGATAATCAGTGATAATTATAGTGCCATAATCTAAAATCATAAGAGATTTGGGAACGTGGCTTGAGGGCATCATCAGTTTTCGTTTCCCTTTCAGTCCAGTGTGTTTCAGCTGGCAAACAAAACCATGCTGAGCCACTGCTCCCTGACCTAATTACACGCTTTAGCTCCAGTCGTTCAGGAGAGGGAATGCTGTGGGGAATTATGTGGGCCAGTGCAGTGCTTTAATAAAGTCTATAAAAGGTAGAGCTAGTCCCACCTGCAAAGCCAGGGGTTTCCAGCGCATGTTCTTCAGCAGCGCAGGGGCAGAGCTGAGCGTGCTCTGTGGACGCTTCTTCAGGGTCAGGGACACGATGCCTTTATCGGCCCGCAGCGAGCCGACCAGGTTACGTAACTGCCAGCCCACCTGTGAACGAGAGAGGACGGAAAATTAGAGAGTAAAGTGATCTGCAGAAAAACTAGAAATCCTCTATATACAGATCAAAACAATCACACCCTTATTTATACAGTAAGTAGCCTTTATGTGCAGCCTGAAGTTTGAATTCTGTCCACGTCGTGATTGGATCTCTCTTGTTGAGCGTTCTGTGCAAGGCAAGTGGGTGTGGAGGTGGAAAGTCTATCTATAGAGCTTTCATGTGATGTAACCTGCCCTCAATTTGAAAACAAATACATGTGATCACAAATCGTTTTGTTTTTTGGTTATTTTTATTTGTATTTACCCACTATATTTACAAACCCACATCAGCGCACTTTTGTGAACAGAAACACACAAGGGTAAACAAAAGTAAACACGGCAACAGGAAAGGTTAGAGGATCTGATTACACTAATTGGAAAGCAAGCTGCTTGCATTTGCACCTGTACACGGTCCACAGTACAAATGTAAGGAGTGCCACTAAATCACCAAACACCAAGCAGGAACTTGGTTTAAGTAGCTAATAAAATAAATTCCTGCTTATACTGGTCATTTTATCAATCATTAGACAGAAAATTAATCTTCATGTGACTCTTTTCTGATGACACTGAAAATCCTATCAGTAGCAAGCAGGGATGAAGCAACATGGCGATTATTTTTTTCTTCTAATAATCAAATAATTGAAACCCTCGTTTTAACACTCAACAACCTGTCCGTCTTTCAAACTCCTGAGATGCTTAGTTCATATTCAGCAGCTAGCAGCTAACTTAATCTGTCTGAGGTTTGTTGCCAAGCAATAGGGTATATCTATTTGAGCTTTCTTTCTTGGTCCTTACCAAAACAGCAGATTTTTGTAAGAACAAAAAACACTGAGGTGAGAAATGCAAGAATTCTATATATCTCATCCAGAGCTGATCATCTGACCATCAGCTGTTTATTTCTCATGACACATGAGCATCACATTATCTCTTTTGTGTTATTTCATCCAATTGTATTACATAAATACTATCTCAGCAGCTTCAAAGGCTTATTTATTGTCAGGGTCCAGTGTAAGAAGTGAGGACTTAGCAAAGTCCAAAAACCAAAAAGAAAACTTATTAAAATCTAATAAGAGCATTCAGAAAGTGCAATTATTCCAACAGGCTTTCATGAGCAACGTGCTGTCTGACCTTTGACCTATAACCTGACCTATGTTGAGCCAAGCTATGTACTCACTCAAGCTATGGCCTAGTATATTGTTGGGAAGTTTGAAGGCGATCCCGCTTTTCTTACTTTTCTTAAAATTTATTTCAAATCATGAAAGCGGTCTCTTTTCTTGAAATTTTTAGTGTTTAGTTTTTTTTTATTTTTTGGAACCATCTTAAAATTATATTATGTAGAGAACTACTTGCGCTAAATCTTTTTTAGGGTCATATTAGCAGCAGATGTAATGTCAATTTTGTCATACGACGTCATTCGCAAGAGTGTCAATGAAAAGCCTAAAAAAGCCACAGCACACAGACAAGAGAGGGGGGTGAAAACAGAGAAACAGTGGGGAGACTAGAATTTCAGTAAAATCAAAACAGCACCCAAATGTAATAATATCACAAGAACCAAAAGTTAGCATGACATCACAAAAAAATCCAATTCTATTATTGTTTGAATGAGTTTTTGTATATACAAAGAATCAAATAAGATTTAATGGTTTACTGCGTAAACACAAAAAACTGGGTACTCAGTAAGAGAACACACACCCACAAACACACCAACAAAAACTCACCACGGTCTGATGATTGACTTGAATGACTTCATCTCCTGCATGGATCTTCTTACAGCGGTCAGCCGGAGACTACAGAGGCACAGGAGCCAGAGAAAGAGAAGGCAAACAGACGACTATGAATTGATCTATCGATCCATGGGCACTGCTGAGGTTTCTCAGCAAACCCTACTTAAATAAGCTGCAATAAAGCAACAAGGGAAAGTCTTCCAGAGTCACTGATATTCTGATGTTATAAATTCAAATTTCAGATTTGCAGATAATCTGAACAATAACTGGTGTTTTAGGGGAAGTCTGCAGTTCACTAGGTCAATTTGTGAAAAGTGGGATATTAATAAACCTCTCACCCCTTCTGTAGTTCCTGTGATAACATGGAGTCCATCGTAGGTTGACTTTATGTACATTCCCTAATTGACAAAGGAATGGAGAAAAAATGTAAGTGCTCTATGATACTAGTAAATATTTGGAAATACACACTGATTTATGAGTTGTAAAATTAAAAACAGCTCTCACAGAAACAGAAAGTTTATTCTAGTTTTGTCCTGCTAAAAAAAAAAAAATCAAGCATCTGAGCCCAAACCAGATGGGAAGGTGTGTCGCAGCAGGATGCCGTAGTAGCCGTGGTGGATAAGAGCGTGTCCTTGAATTCTGAATTAATCTCCAACAGCGTTGCCAGCAAAGCTCCCCACACGCCTTCACTGCTACAACTCCATGCATCACAGTGGAAAACCATATGCAGATATTCTCCCTTTATGTGCCTCAAAAATATGAGACTATACTCCAGATTTCCACTCATATTATGTCCATTCTTTGTGTTTCCAGACCGAGCAGGAACACATAATGCACACCCACAGTATGTGTCTCTGCTTTCTTGCTGGGAATATGATACGAAGATCTATACTAGTAACTACACTTATGGTCCCCCTCAGTTATGGTTTCGTTCTAAGACTGAGATGTTTGAACCCGAGGAAGTATTGATGTGGGCAGTAATAAGGTGCCATTAACTAGTGATTTCTGAGGCTGGTAACTCTGAAGAACTTCCCCTTTTTTTCCTGGAGTGGTGCCAGTTGGATCATATTGTTTAACAATTTTTGTGACTTGAAACTTGCACTTTAAACTTTCAAAATTTCAAAACTTTCTGGTCTGACTGATCTTTATGTCTTAGAGTAAAGATTTTTACCCACTTTGAAGTTGAATATCACAAATTTAATGCATACCAACAGTACGTCTTCAGGCAGTAAATTATGATCTCATAAAGAAACAAAAGGTTTCACCTGTTAACTTCTGACGAGGTCTACTTGTGAAGTGAAAACTATTCCAGGTAAATAACTCATTAGGCTGGTTAAGATATTATCAATAATCTAAATTAAATCTGATTTATAGTTTGGTGATTTCTGTTATGTTCTACTCTAGAGGAAAATGTTAAAAATTTAAATAAAATAAACCAAAGCCAAAAGCCAAAGTTACCCCTTTGCTAGCCTACACTCCACTTAGTAGCCAACACACTGTGACCACTCGCAGCTGAGAGAAATCATTTTCTCCAAAGTGAACGGTTAAATTGTTAAACCTGAAAATAACAGGAAGGTGGAACAGCACTTTGACTGATCAATCATTAACACTCATTGATCTGCCAAAAAATTACTGATATGACTAGAAAATATGGTAACATGGAGACCTAACCTCCACATTATCTACAACTAGCATAAGATAAGCTAACAAGTTTTGTCATGCTAGCTAAGCTAACTGCAGGTTTGTAGTTTTTCAGTGACCATCACAGTCATGGCCAACAGTTTTGGCAATTACAAAAAATGTTTTTTGTCACATCAGTATTTATGGAGATTATTTGTTCTATATTTTTCTATGATGTAGTGCATATCATATACATTCAGTTCAAAGTTTGTTAAAGACTTTTATATGCAAATAAACCAAACACACACAAAGAGCCAGTATTTACAGAGTTGACTCTTCTTCATAACTGTATCTGCTGTTCTCTGCAGCATACTGGATATTAGCTTCTGGACCAAATCCTGACTGATGATGAGCTATTCCAGCCTGATCAGTCCTCCAAGTTGGACTTTCTGGACTTCAGCTTGTACGCTCACTTTTTAAAGGCAAACTGTAGATTTTTGATTGAATTAAGATAAAAAAAAAAAAATTCAATTTCATGATCTCTAAGCCACTTTGATGGAAAATGGACAGATCATTCCCAAATTGCCCCTGGAGAAGATGATCTTTAAGAATGTTTTCAGTATGGTGAATGAAAACATAGTTTGGAAACTGATGAAATGCTTAGGATTGTTCACTATATCACAGAAACATGTAAAAATATTGTAGCAAAAATGAAAAACTCAGTGTTGTATACCAAGCAGGTGTTAGTTTCAACTGAATCCAAAAGCATAAAATAGCTTGTTTAATTATTGAACTAGAAATGACTCATTTGTGGCTCTTTACTCTCAAGTATGATAGAAGGTCTGTCATGCATGCAAGCATATGTGTTATATCAAATCAATTAATATTTTGAGTAGTTCATAGTAATTGCGCCTTTTTTTTTTCAAAAATTAAACAAAATTCTGTTTTACTGTGTATATTATTTCTACAAAAAAAGAAAAAGAAAGAAAAGAAAAGAAAACAATGCTTGTATTTCTTCTTTGTCTGAGCATACAAAGGCCGGACACAGTATGACTTAACACAATAAGATTCACACATTGCATGAATAAACAGAAGGGTGGGTCTTGGGCTGTTAAACCCAGACAAACAGTGATTACCAGGCCTTCAGAGGGCTTGATGTTGGTGAGGTGAACCAGCTCAAGGTGGGCTGACTGCGAAACCAGCGGGTCCGATGACACACACACAATGTGCTCGCACACCTCCGACAGAGTCTTACACTACAGAAAAGGAGGATAGAACAGGGACAAACAGGGCTTTTATTTAGACAACAAAGAACAAGCCATGTCTTCTAGCTGTCAAAATTAGACTATATTTCTAAGAAACCTCTTAGCCTTGTGCCTCAGCAGCTTCTCCTGCTGTTGCTTTTTCTATTGTAACTTTACCCAGGAAAAGAAACAGGTGGATATTTTTGCAGATTTGCTCTAAACCAAGTGAGAATGATTTGTTGCATATGCATTTTCTTTTCCTATTTACTTATTTACATTATATAGCTTATTTTCTTTCTGTTTTGTGAAAATTGGACAAAACTTTGAGCAATGCAGGCACAAAAAGACCAAGAGCCATGATTTCTCTGTTCATGCGCTTGCCTGCTTGCAGAAGATAAGTAAGCCTAAAAAAAGAGGCTTATTTATTTTACCCCCGTGCAATACGTCCCTGCAGTGCTCCAGTGGCCTTCTGATTTTGAGTCTGATTAAGGTTTGATTTTGGGCAAAGAGCCACTACAAGGTTGGTTCACATTAATCACAAAGATAGCTTTGGCTTTACTTTCTAGATATCTGTGAAATAATTGTCTCCAACCAAATATAATGGGGATTATTTTGCTGCCCACGACACTGAAAAATTGCATCTTAACAAACTTTAAGAGCAACATTTTTTTCCTGGCAGACACAATGAGACTCCATTCAAAATGTTGTCAATAGTTTCAGACATGATTTCCCTAAAAAAAGAAAGTAGCTGGAAGAAAAAGCGCTGAGCGGATGTTTTGGATAATATCTGGCAGAGACTGCCAAACATTTTCACGAACATTTATAAAAGAAACCACAGACGGTGAACTCTTGGTAGGCATCATATTATGGATTTTCACTCCCCAAGAATCTGATCTGTAAAAAAACGAGTGTCCATCTTATACTTTGTGTTTCATTTTGCTGCATTAATCTAACTGAGGGCAGCCATGCTGGCAGCAGAGTACTCTTGACTATGTCTAAATGAATCAGACTCATCGGTCTTCCTCACAGCCGAAATGTCAATTTGTCATAACAGGGAAAGCCCGGGTGAAACTAATAGCATTAACAATGGCTCTGTTCCAGCAATTAGTGAAGCAGAGTTTGACAAATCAGAAGTGTGCTGTGAAAAGGGTCAATTAAACTTTAGCTGCCATCCAATCTTGGGACATGCTGATCTACAGTAATTGGGCTGCTTTGCAGATACTAAATGCTGCTAACATTTTCAAATGTAATTAATGTAATTTTTAAACATCTGAGCAAGGCAAACAAAATTTTAGAACCAAAGCCCAAGGTGGGACAAGTATACCCAACAGCAACTGCAAAGAAAGAAGAAAGTAATTTGGTAATGAAGCAGTAAAACTTTAACAGTAGGTGAATTACATGATTCCCACAGGCACTGATTCTTCAAGGTGCTGGAAACATCTGCAGAGACTTGAATGTCCTCACAAAGATACACTACCATCACCGGTCTGAACCACTGATACAAGACAGAATTAATCCATACTTTGATTATGTTCATGCCAAATTATGACCCTAACATTCGAATGCTGCAGCATAATCAAGACTCATCAGGTCAGGCAACATCTGTTGCCCATACTCTCATTTGTACTCAGTGAGCATACAGCTGGCTTTGGCTGAGGTGGTAGAATGGGTTGTTTGCCAATCAAAAGGTCAGTGGATTGATCCTGAACTTCTCCACTACATGGGCAGGATACTGAACCATGATTTGGCCCCAATCCATGTAGGTGTGGTGTGTGTATAATAGCTGTATAATAACTACATGAATAAGCAGTTATAAATGTACCTAATATGTGTATGTGTTTAGAGTTTGAAAAGAAGATTCTTAACATCTAAATTCAAAAGATAAGGAATTTCTGAATTTCAGTCATATCATGATGAGAACTGACTGCAAATCTCTAATACTGTAGTTAAATTCAGTATCAACATCAGAACAATCAATTGAGCTCATTCAGAGTATTAGATTCAGAAAGAGTAGATCATTTAAATTTCTCTAATTATGTGACTCCAAAGCTCACAGTATATTTACAGTTGGACTTGAGTCAGAACAGTGTTATTTTCATTCTGCCAGTGTCGTGTAAATGCAGTATTAAGGATGAAGCTGAAGCCAGGAGGCAGCTGGCAGCTTGACTGAACTAAAGCTCAACTAAGCCTTGTTCTTCCCATAAAAATACAACAAGCTGTACTTCTGAAACATACGAATCAACTTTAAATAACAAAACATTAAATTGCTTTAAATTAAACAGGAGATATTTTTTTCTTCCATTACATTTTTTTTGTTACTATTTTAGTCACTTCAAGTCTTCAGTTTTTCATTTTACATATTTTACATGTTGGGGAAAACAATATATTAAGATTCTTGTAAGAACTATTAGTTAAGATTATTTAACATAGCATTGTGCAAAAATACAGGACCTGTTTGAGGCTTGGTTTTACTCTCAAATTTAGAATTTTAAATGAGAGTCGGTACAAAAGTTATGCACTTAGCTGTGATGGTCAAACTTTGGATAAAATGACTGAATATGAATTAATGTCAATAAATATCTTCACCAAAATATGTGTATGTGTGCCCCTCCCTCTACATCCGCCGCTGCAGGAGAAATTCTGGTAATATAACTGTGTTCAGCTAAAGTAATGGGAACCACTAATCTAACCATCCTCAGATTTAGCAGTGCACCAATTCATGTCCGTAAAATATACCCAAAAAGTAGGAAGTAGATTGGAAAGACAGTTTTTGAAATGAGAGGAGGGACATACAAACCAAAATGCAAATATTTAGGTGTTTTTAATTATGTTTTGCCGGTTGTCTGCCTGGATTAGTTCACAAGTTATGCTTCATTACCTAAATTCTTAGAGTATAGCAGTAGTCATTTAAAATGTATTTGTGTAGGAGCGTTTCCTGGAGTCAACACACGTGAACCTGATGGGAAAAAATGACATGCAATGAAAATGACATGCAATGAAAAAAACTATATAACAGTCTCTGGAAGCCACATTAGCCAGTTGAGGGCTAGATTCAAACTCGCACCAAAAATGTAAGCTGTTCAAGTGTGCTCTTGGTTTTATTGAGCAGTAGATGTATAAAAAGAGGTTTACAAATGGGCACTTTCTTTTAAACAGTAGGTTTAAATGAAATTTTAGCAATCAAAACCTAGATAAAGCTTTCTACGGCAATGGAGTGTTTTTTAGGTTAAACATGACCATTGTCATAAGACTAAAGGAGCTTTAACTTTAAAAGCTCCTTAATCACTACTTTAAGAGTAGTGCCTTAAATATGGAAAAAGGAACTTTGTTATGTAGGTATCCTGTGGCCGACAGTCACACAGGAGGTTACTGTTTCAACATTTTACAGAGATTCACTAGCAGTTTCCTACTGTTTCAAGTCTTTACACTTGGCTAAGCTGAGAGTCCAGGCTATAGCTCCATAAAAGAAAAAAAGTGATGTTGCTGATTGTCTCTGGCAGGGAGTTTAAGCTTCTGTGTTTGTGTGTGTGTTTTATCAGCAGTTATGAGGGGGATGTGGAAAGAAAAAAAAAGAAAAACAGGATGCTGCCCATCAACACAAAGCAAATAAGTGACAGCTGGCTGAGGAAGCAGGACTCACCACATGAAGGATTTTGTTCTCCGTCTCAAACACCGTACAGTCCTACGGGACGAGAGAAATTTAATGTAGCGCAAGCAGTACATCCTGTCTTGCAAACACTCACCATCTCATGCTGCACATGCTGCTACACTACCTACGTATACAGTCTAGGGCTCACATTACTGTACCCCTACCCTTGACAGATAAAAACACGCCCACACAAACAGACACACTTATCTTTTATTTATATACACACACCAGTCATACATAAGACAGACTGTAAAGGACATAAATAGCAAAGAATTGACTCTCGCTCAAGGATGCAGAGGCTGAGGCTGCTGCATCACACCCACACAGACACACCGCTCTTTGGGGATATGGCACAGCAGCTACCCTCTGCCGCACACTTCAAGTGGCGGGGAATAAGAGCTATAAGCCTTCAAAACACACACACAAACAATTCCACACACCTGCTGTACAATGGTGGTGAGCTCCAGGCAGAGCTGAATGACATTATTTCGGGTTACTGAGTAGTCTGCCACTGCAGCAAAGGGAGACCTGGGGGGAAAGATAACACAGCAGTATGTCTTATAATGTTCCTGCAGCATTAGATGATGTGCAGAGGAGATGGACAGGAGCATTGTTACGGGGAGGGGAGGGAGACACGCCACAAACTAGACTCAAACACAGACACGCATGTAAGAATCCCTTTAATTAGTGAGAGAGAGGGAGTTGCTTTAAAACACAATGGTAAATGAATCTGTGCACTCGGTGAACATAAAGCACAACCAAAAATCTGTGAGGCTCGAGCTGCCGCTAATCGCAGTTATTTTCATTATTGACTAATCACTCAATTATTTTTTTTTTTTTTAAATGTAACTGGAAGTTGTTTGGTCTGTTAACCATCAGTAAATAATAAAATCTATAATTACAAGAGCCTACAATGATGTTGTCAACTAGTTTATTGACTCGAAAGTCCTCATAATTTGGCCTTTTTGTCTTTAAATTGACTAATTAATTAACAATGTCATCTATAATGGGGGGGGGGGGGGGGGGGGGAAACAATAATTATTTTGGATTTTGGCCGACTGCAGTATTATTATGATTTATTACTATGAATAAATGCAATGGATAAAAAAAAGGTGTAAAAGCAAAACAAACAAACAAACAAAACAAAAAAACACTGGGCACTATTCAGGCTCATGTGCAACCCTTTGCTCTAATGCACATGCTGTTACATGAAACTGGCAAGACAAGAGACAGGAAATTGTTTTACATTGGAAAAAATATTTTGCAAAGTGGGAAACTAACAACAGTTTTTAAGATCAAAATATATGTAGTGTTATGTTTAATATGTAAAATTAAAAGTAATCAAATGACCCTTTTTAAGAATCGTAGAATCGCATACATTATATTTTTTTAAACACAATTGATTACTTGGTATCAATACATTTGCCATACAATCAGAAGCTGAACAACCAAAACTGGCACACAGGTAGATTTTATGTCCCTGAAGGTTCTTTATCTTTATCTCATAGCAACCACCTACCAATGGGCT
The DNA here is from genome assembly GCF_057381915.1 of Diplotaxodon limnothrissa. NCBI lineage: Eukaryota > Metazoa > Chordata > Actinopteri > Cichliformes > Cichlidae > Diplotaxodon > Diplotaxodon limnothrissa. The sequence goes on from NC_140604.1 coordinate 18,217,690, forward strand.
AAAATGACCTATTTTATGTACTTTTACTAATTTATATGTTTATCATTTTCATTTCATGAAAACTACATATAATTATAATGCCTTGCCTTAAAACTTGAATATCTTGATAAATTAGGACATCACCTAACAGTGGACTATAATGGAATCAATATAGTAGAGTGGAACACAAGTATTGCAGGAGACCCACAAAAATGTGCTAATTTTTATGCAGTCAACCTCATGTTAATCTTGTATTTATTTATATACACAAGATCTAATTAAAAATGTTTTTTTTTTTTTTTAAAAAAGCTTCAAAGTAAATTGGAATACAAAGTACAATGTTTACATCTAAAATGTAGTGGGAGAAAAAGTACCCTGGGGCTGGTGCCACCCCGTGCCCCCACTCTGTACATACCTGTTAACTTTACGACAATGAAAGTAGTTATTACCTTACAAATTTGTAAGGAGAGTATGTTGTTTTTCCTTTTTGTTGTGTTTGTTTGGAGCAAATAAGGAAAAAGAAGAACAAAAAGAAGAGTTTTGTTGTGATGTGGTGGCTTCATCTTTGGTACAGGCTCACAACTGTACTCACAACTTTTCCACTTTATTGATTATTCTTCAAAGGTGAATTGATTGTTTTGTTTGTTGAATATCAGAAATGGTAAGATACACTGACCACATGTTGCCATCTGTCTCGGAGTGGTTTTCAAATCTTAATAAGCCAGTCCTCATTTCCCTGCCTCAGTCTCCATCTCTTCGTTACTGAACAAATCAAAATCAGCACCAGTCCTTTCTTCTTGTTGGCAGCCAGTAGGCTTGTATGTGTCCTGGCTTGTTAGATAGTGGTACAGCTTGAAGGCTTGCTGGTAATTAAATCCACCAGATCTAAAACCAAATCGTTTTGCCAGGACAAGCAGCAGAGAAAAGTGGCAAAGTATCATATTTATGAAGCTCAAAACAGAATGTCTGTTTTTTTGGCTCAATTAACCCATTACCAATTGGCAATTACTGACTTTCTGCAGCACGACAAATATCAATGCTCCATCACTTTATAGCATTAAAAAAAATAAAAATCATCAAATCTATATTTAAAAAGCCAAATTGTTTATGCAACTACTATCTTGTTATCTTGTATGTAATTCACTACTACTGTCAGAAGGAAAGGGTTATGCACTGTTAAGCTGTTATAACGATGATGATATAGAGGAGCTTTGGGAGTCTAGACTTGTTTAATTTATATTTATAAAGATCAATTTTGGTGGTGCAGAGGTTTTAAGAAGTTGAAAACTGGAGCCATAAAGAGTTAATTTGTGGTTAGCTTCCTTAGAGGACTTACAAACACTGGTTTGGAAAACCATAAATAGATGTCTGGACTGAACGCTGGATAGGTGACATGGCAGAACATGTGGGGGTGGATTGTTGAAGCAGAGCTGAAGACTCCTCCACTGTCCACTGGCCTGCACATACTCTTGGCTTTTTAGATGGACATAACAAATTAGTTGCCATCTTGGTGTTTGAAACTAGACATGACGATCAAGTGGCATATCTGACCAAAACTGAGGGATGTTGCAGTTTCATAGTAAAACATGCCCTACTTTCTCATCTATTTCACTCTACATGAAACCCTAATTTACAGAATAAATGAGTTGCAACCAGAGGAGTCACCCTCTGTTAAAGAACAATGCAGAATGAAGGCACTCCTGCATTGGTTTCACTTTGCAGAAGCTCTGTCATTTGGATGCAATCTATGCTCAAACCTCATACTTAACTACAGCCATTAACCGAAACATACCCAATAATAAAAGAAAAGTTTAAGAACAGTAAAAAAACAAAGAGTTTGTTATTTGAATATGAATATGTCTCTGCTGCGAGTATGCAATCCAAACCACTGCAGGTAGGTTTCAGGGGATTGAACAGTAATGCACTTTCTCTAAAGAAAGAGGACACAGCAGCAGTGGACAAAAGACAGAAAGTGCGTTAGTGAACCAGGTAAATAGGCCATCTTGTTCTGAGTGCACCAATTTACACACCTTATACTGACTATTTCTCATTTCAGCTCAGGTTTTAGAAATAAACAAACAAAAAAAGCACAATTTAGACATGGATGTTCTTTCTTTTTTTAATCTGGTTTCGGTCTGAAAGAAATAAATTGTGCGAGAGGAGCTATTAGGCCACTTTGGATTCATTAAGCTACTTTGCCACTGGCATTGTCAATTCCCAATGTCTCCCACATGTCTGTATGCTCGGTCATAGTTTCCACTAAAGTGTGCACACTCTGCTATCAAGTTTGTTTTTATAAAAAACTATTTTTTTTCCTGTGAGAGACGAGCTTCTAAAGCCCCTTTTTGTGCCAACACAATGTTTATAAATGGACCTCTTGTCACACTGAAGCATAATGGACTATTCAGGTATGGAGAAGGTGTTAACGATAAGGTACATGCTGCGGCTAATGGGGTGCTAATGACGGCACACACACACACATACACACACATACATACACATACACACACACACAGAGAGAGACGAATCCAAGGAGCGTACAGTACTATAAATGTTAGTGCACATTGATGACATATGGGTTGCACATACAACGTAATGAAGTGAATGGAAAGATGCACACTTCCTTCATTGTTCTAAAGACCCAGATTAAAATTCGGCCACAGCCTCTAGTGTATGATTTATCTGTGGTGTGTGTGATTTGGGTCATCAGTATTGAGGCTGAGTGCTATATATATATGCAGGACCTAAGGCTATGCAGACTGTTTGCTAACCACCAGGCCCCAGTCCTCAAACAACAGTTTTTACCCCAACTAGAGTCTATGATGATACTACAGTGTAGGGTACCTTGAGTTTATTAAAACCCCAAAGGTCCAAAAAGCAAACAAAAAAAGATAAATGAGGCAAAGCCACATGGCCCAAATATGTTTGCATTACATTCATAAATCTTTGCATGAAGACATCCCTCGTCCTTCTGAGGAATTCCAATGTTTTTAAGTTTTCTTTCATGTTTGAAAATCCAGTTACAACTGTCTATACATTAATAGCTACATTGTAAACACTTGGTACTAAGGTGTAGTACAGATAAAGATAAAAATGTGCAGCCTTTATTTGTAGTCCAACCTTCCAAACTTACTATTCTTAAAGTCTAACTCCGTCATATCTCAAAAGATAGACATTTTTAAACTCAGTTTAAATAGATCTTTCTAAGGATGCTGACCTCAGAGCTAGCTGCAAATAAATGTAAGTAATCAAAAAAACACACAAAAAAGGATGATGCGTTTGACTCCAGGATGCGCCTGAGAATCATCAGTTTTGAAAATAATCCAGTTATAGTTTTCTGGATCTGGATTCACTGCAAACTAGAACTGCTAGAAGCTAATTTGGCAAACTTTCAAAAGTGAAGTAAATATAGGGTAAACTAAAATGGACATCTCTATAGCTCATAGCTTGACAGACTGAATCTAGCATTCCTCCTGTTTATATCACCCAAAGCATTTTATACTCTTATCATTTATATTTCTACAAGAGTAACTTTCTTTTCTGTCTTCATTTCATTTCAGAAAGACGTTTCCCTTATTTTCCTCTATGAATTTGAATTTGTCACTTAACCTTCAATGTTTGATTGCACCTGTCTGTTTTTTTGAAGGATGATTTTATTTAGTATGCAGGCCATCTTTGAGTGGTTTTGTTTCCTTATGCTAAACCACACTAGGGAATACTCTGGTAGGAGACTGTGACACAACCAGAATTAACCAACAGATTGAAACTGCCATCTTGTTGCCTTTGAAATTATGATTTAGAAGACAGAAGCCAGCCATTCATAATAGTTGGCCCCCTTAAAGTGAATTTGGTGTTCATGATAAGACAGCAATTAGATGGAATTAGTTTAATTCAATTTTCAATTCACTTCAATTTTATTAATAGCACCAAATAACAACAATAGTCACCTTAAGACGATTTATATTGCAACATAAAGACCCTACAATAATACAGAGAACCCCAAAAATCAGAAAACCCCTATGAGCAATCGCTTGGCAACAGTGGGAAGGAAAAACTCCCTTTTAACAGGAAGAAACCTCCAACATACACAGGCTCAGAGAGGTGCGTAGATCTGCCAAAGCTGGTTGAGGGTGAAGGGAGGAAACTGAGTGTAAACTGAAACTAAATGTGTTCGAATTGGCAGTTACATGCAGTCTGTTTCCATCTACATCCACAGAAATTCACATTTATTACTTAGGTTCCAGAGTCTAGCCAGAACGTCATAGGTTTTAACAAATATTCAAAAATTCCTCTACAATGACACTGTTTATGGATCTGTTTTTACATAGAACTATAACCAAAATACAGTCAGATGGCAACCAACCAGCTGAAACAAGTCCCCTATTCCACAGAGACGCATCACAGATGAGATGCGCTCACTGACTCAGCTGACTGAGATTGTTTGCAGTGTGTTTGCAATTAGTCTAGAAATCATATGGAAATAACTATTGAAGCCCTGTCAATCTGACTGAAAGAACTGGGCAACCAGCTGATCACTGCAACTATTGCAGAGAAATTCAATGCAACCACCAGATTTGCCTAGTCACAGTGAGGTTGCCATCCATATTTCACTGTAGTGTACGTTAACCACTAGTTTCGCCGAATGTGTATTCCCTAATTGGTTGCTGTGTCAAATATGTTGAAATGTGAAAATGACTGCAAAGAGATAATGCAAAGAGGTTTCTGGTGCTGTACCAAAAACTGTGACGCAGTGAAAGTGTGAGAAGCACAATGCAGATGAGGAGGTTTTTGGTGCAGCATCCTCTTTGAGACACAGTTCAGCCAAGGATCACCAACCGGTTGGATATTACATATTGTTTCCTTAGTGACGTGTGGATTTGCAGAGGTCACTGACCATTTCTAGGCCTGTGTGACAGAGGCATTAGCCTATGTAATGGGATGTAGTGCTTCTGGGATTTTTGCAAGTGAGTATTTTTTAAGTTAATCACTTCTACCCTTTGTGATTAATTGACTGTGAGCTTGTTGTAAGGTCACAGACCCCATCAGTAGCAAGGCGCTCCTATAGGTGACACTAATAACTCAAATAAAAGGCAATTTCTGGCCTTTCAGATATATAGTCTATATTAAATCATAAACTGAGGATCCCTCTCTGCCATACTGCTATTGTTGTGTGTGACACAATGACTGCGTACCACAGAGGTGAGCAGTGTGATTTGTCTTAAAATGCCTCTGCTTGTCCATCTACAAAGCTAATGACTGTATTTTTTTTTGCTGCATGCTACATCATGCAACGTCATCATCATGTTTGTCCTCCAGAACTCAAGAGCCATAAATCTGCTAAGAAATCACAGAAATAAATGTGCTCCTTGTAACAAGACAGACCTTGCCTGACAATCCGTGTGATTTGAAATTCTCTCCTATATCATAATAAATGTATAGGATTTTTTGATTGCACTATAAACATGACCTGCATATAGATTATTTGGCATGTATTTAACAGCTCCAACCCAGCAACACACCCCATACCTCTAAGTCTCCTTATTCACGAAACTGGTAAAAAAATAAATAAATAAATAAATACATTTGAAACACTCGAACTGATGCGGGTTTTTTTGTTTTTGCTTGTTTTTTTCAAATCTATCGGAAAATATTTCGCATTTAAAATGCAGTTTCCCGGGCCACGTTATTAATTCATAGGGAGGAGCTTTCAAATGTGCATTTAAAAGAAACCAAAATCGATCAAGTCAGGTAAAAATTATGCCTGGAAGGGGAAAGTAAACATATATGGAGTCTTCAGGGGCAGCAAAAAGATTGTGTGTACTCTACCCACGCTGTTATTTTATACATGAAAAGGTTGCAAAATGTCTTTTTAAGTCATTTTGGGAGAAGCTGCTGCACATTTGCAATCTGAGCGCTGAACCGCTGCTGCACTTTTCCTCCGTCCCCGAGAGGTCTAATAAGCAGCAATCAGAAGGAGATGAAAGTTCATTTTTAACACATTTTAAACCAATTTGCTTCTGTTGCGTACCTTATAAGATGAAACCATCCTGCCATTACAAATTCAGGGCAGCTTTTAGCCTGATGTGCTCACCTTTTCCACATTGTTAGGATCCCCTAATGAATTAATTACTTTCAGTAACCAAAAAGGTCTGACTTCAGTAACAAAATAATCTTGTTCTGCTCACACATTTCTTCTCTCCTGACTGTAAAGATCAATTTTATAAGATGTTATTTCATCAAAATAAAGCTTTAGTGGGATCATATTGGTGTCATCAATTTCAAATCACTTGTGTTTCCTCACAAACCTGGAAAATGTTCTTTTGTCTTTTGTTGTATAATCTGCATGATAAAAACATCTTTAAAAAATGAGTTGTTGCACAGTATCTCACAACTGAAGAACAGAAAGCTCTGCTGAGTCTACCCCTATCTCAATGTCGCTTTGCCATTTTCAATTGCATCACTTTGCGTGGGCGACCGCGTGTGCACTTGCATAAGTGCGTGTCAGTGCGTGCCGAGGTGGGTGTTTGTCTGCGAGTGTGTGTTTTTACGAGGCCGTGGGCGTTTCTATGAGTCTGAGGCTCTATGCATTAATGTTTGTTTTGTGGCCTAGCTGGCTTGAGGACAGGTGTGGGTGCCTGGCATTTCAAGAACCGATGTCAAAGACCTTTAGTTGTGTAGCTTATGTGTGCGCTGTGCGCAGAAGATCGTGTCGAGTCATGAATAAATGAAGTGACAGACAACAGAAGAGAGTGAGGAGAGAAGCATGGTGAGAGCGAAAAACGTCTGAGATTATCCCTTTACAAAAAAAAAAAAAAACATATTTCACAAAAACGATGTCAACAACCAACATCTGCAGGAGGGAGCTTGTGTTTTGCAGATTGGTGCTTTCCTTGTACAAAACAGAGAAGTGAGAGAGGATTTGTTACTACAGTCACTATTTTAGTTTTTTCCTAAACATTTCTTTTAGATTAACTGATTTTTTGGATTTGTACATAAGGTCCCAAAATAAGGACAAATGGACACCAAGTTAAGTTTTCAGTTAAGGTTACATCACATATTACAGAAACTGAAATGCACTTCTTTGTCTTTCAGATTATGATTACACAAGTAGATCTCAGTATATTATAATATAATCACTTTTAATTTGGATGCTCATGGTTCACAGCACATGAAAATCTGAACTCGAGTATGCGAAATTATTAAAAATTATTATTAAAAATACTGCTGGCAGTCAATGGTATCCTATCATCCTTCATACCATACCATAGGTATACCTATGGTATGAATTTCAAATTCCCACATTGCCTTGTTCTTGTTATTGCATGCAGAAGATTTTCAGAAAACTTGACCTCTGACCTCTAACCTTGAGGTCAAGGTTACTGAGATTCAAACTGGCCCGAGATGTTTAGTAGATAGACCTATGGTATCAATTAAAAACTCCTAGGTGACGTTCTTCTTCAGTTATCTCATTCACAAACTTGGGTTTCCATATTGCTTGCCTGCCTACCCAGCAGGATGACAACAATACCTCAATCAACCTTATGACTGAGGGATAAAAAAGGATTTTTAATACTGAAATGAAAAGCATGATCATTTACACACTCAGCACTTGGTTAGGTTTTCATGAATTTCTGTATCAGTTTAGTTTGGCATGTAGTGGGTCAGCTTTTGACAGGTGTGCTCAAAGTCCATGTTGCTTCGAAAGTGGCCTTTAAGCTAATTTGAGTGGAGTCTTTCACATCTTCCTCCTGACAGTACCCATGGATTCTGTGTGAGGTCCAAGACAGATGACTTGGCTAGCAAATCATGCACAGTGATAACATGGTCAGAAAACCATTCTGTAGTAGATTTGGCAATGTGGTAGGGTGCTAAGTCATGCTAGAAAATAAAATCAGCATCTTCATTAAGGTTGAAAGCAAATGGCTGCATTGACTTTGGACCAACCACCACCAAGACCAGCACATGACATGGGACACCAGATCGGAGACATCTGAAACATCACACTTTGCTTAAAAAAATTCGGATTCTGAGTTTCTTGACTCTTCCATCCAACCCTAGGACATTGATTTCCCAATGAGAAGCAAAGCTTATTTTCATTTTTAAAAAAGGACTTTGGACCACTAAGCAGCACTCCAGTTCTTTTTCTCCATATGCCACGATGCTTCTACTATTTTCTCTGGTTCAAGACTGGCTTGAAATTAAGAATGTGAAAGCTGTAGCTTTTTTTTCCTGAAGACGTGTGCTCGTGGTAACTCTTGATGCTCTGACTAAAGTTCTTGAATCCACTTTTCTCGACAGTCCTCTTGAGGGTGCAGCTATCCCTATTGATTACACATTTGTTTCTTACCACGCTTTTCTCTTCCGGTCAACTTTCCATTACCATGCTTTGATAGGCACTCTGTGAACAGCCAGCCTTTTCGGCAATGACCTTTTATGGTCATGGAGTTTTGCAACTGGGGTCAATTACTTTAATCAGCTGCTAAAATTCGACATGTTCGATTGTGCTTACTGGCATCGTGTCTTTTACAACAAAGTACCGTTGCATTTGTGTTATCAGTGTCTCTTCACTTTTTGTCACAAGGGATGGTGCTGGACAAACTGCCTTGGACTGTAAAGTGTTGCACTGTGCATATGGCACTGCTTAAGATGGTAAAAATGAGCCACGCTGCTACCCGTCTTTGTGGTAACATGTTTGCAACACCATTTGCAGTGTGTGCTACTTTGCTTCTTTGAAGGCCTTTAAAGAGGCTCTGATCCTTCTTTTCAAACAATGTCCTCATCTTTTGAGCCTTGGGCTGTGTCACTTGGTATTTCTTGTTTGACAGCAGGTTTTCATGAACATTTTTTGTTGTCGTGGTTCTGGGTCTTGGACCTGGTGTTTTTGTGTTTAGTTTGGAATTTTGTTACATCTTCATTGTTTTAGGCTTTGAGAATTTTTTTTATGTTCCTAGATTCTATTTATATATTTGCTCATTAGTTATTCTCATTCCCATATTGTTTTTCCAATGTATTATGAATACCTAGTTTAGTTTAGATAGGTTTAATAGTTCCCTTAGTGTTGCCCTACTGTCCTTAGTCACATCTCTGTATTTTTTTATGTTAGTATGCTCCATGTTAAGTCTGCCATGTCCCCATGTTTGTTTACCTTTTTTCCGTGTCAATCTTGTGTGTCTTAGTCTCAATATGTTTGTGCTTCCTGTTTTATTTTGATAGTCCCTCATCCCACATGCTTTATGTTCACTTTTGCTTCCCCTGTCTCATTATGTCTAATTTGGTCCAGCTGTGTTTCCCAGCTGTCTCAATCACCCTCCTGTTGTGTCAGTCTCCCTTTGTCCTTTGTCAGCACGTTCCCAGTGTTTCCCACTTCCTTGTATCTCGTTGTATTTTTCCAAGTTTAGTTAATGTAATTTAAAGTTTTCACTTCATTTTTGTATTTAATGCTTAGTCTTTTGTTTGTGGATTATCAGCCAAAGAACCACTCGCCTTTTGTTAAGATTATTCTGTCTCCAGACATCTGCATTTGGGTCCTCCACATCGGACTCAGTCTGCTCTTCCTGCAGACCTTGACAATTTTGTCAGTCATTCATTCCTAACGTACTTGTGTGTACGGCTTCAATAGAGCAAACATTAGCACATGTGCTGCTGCAGGCTGCTCCTCCTACGCTCTATGTCAACATAATCTGACATGGTTATAACTCTGTTTCCACCACATGACTGGTTTGGTGCTACTGTCATTATCAATGACCTTACTTTTCATCGGTCAAAACATGGATGGACAAGTTCTTTCGACTTTACATTTAACCCATCTTATATTTCTGTCAAGTAAAAGCTGTTACACAATAATGATCTTTATTGTTTTATTGCCCAGACCTAGATACACAGTATTTATATTCACTCAAACATGATGAGAAATATTTGAATAGTCTGAGATACGAGATTCCTTTCATACAGCATCGTACAAACAGTGCAAATATTTCACATTGCATGTCATGGATGAGTTAATATTTAAGTTTAAATTTGTGAGTTAAATTACAAAATAAAATTTAAATTAACTCACGTGATATTCGGTCTTTTGAGACACAGAAGTAATGGTGGGAAAGTCATTCCCAGTATACCTTTCTAGCCTGAGGGTTATATGCATAACTGGTCCACTGTAATGTGAAACTGACATAAAAAATGTTTAAATAATTTATGAACACTCATAAATTGCTATTATTGTTTTGTTCATTTATTTATATTAACCCTACCTACAGACCCCAGAGGTACTTTTTTAATCATATGTGATTTAATTATATTACATTTCATGTATTTTTCCAAGTTTTCATCACTCTGTAAATCACTTTGTTCCCAGCTATTTTGAATCATTGCGTTCTCTTGTATTTTAATCAGTGTTTTATTATGTTTTAATACAAATGCATCTGCAGAAATCTTCTGAGACCCCAGTCAGAGCACCCAATTCTGCCTACACTGTAAAAAAAAATTCCATATTTAATGTTGTTATTTTGACATTTGTTTCAAAGTAATTTGATCAAATAATGTAGAACAAAAGCTGAGCAAACCCAAAATATCTAGTGACTGACCACTGAAGGCTTATTGACTTTCTTAACTTAAGTCAATACAGTATGTCATCTCATCAAAATATCACTGCAAAGCCTTCTGAGCTCTCTGGGTCCCGTTTTAATAAATGTAATAGACAAATTTATTGAGTTATGTTCATGGAGGGCCCTAATTAAAAGCATTGCACAGTATAAGTGCCTGCAGCATGTGGTGTTAATCGCCCTACATAAACACTGTTAATTTTTTCATCATGGACATATTGAACAATCCTAATTTGAACAGCCTTTATTATGACAGAAGATCGTACTCAGAACAAGTTTTCTATCTATTTTTGTGCTAATAAACAAATCCAAACCGAGACAGTAGCATCGGGGTGGTGTCTGATAACTTCAGTCTTGCAACAGGTGGTCTGGCCCGGATCTCAACATCACAGAGTCTGGGATCAGGCTCCATGATGGTGAGGATCAGACAGAAGACACTGAGACAGCCTAAACTCACAGAAGAGTCTTGGAAAAACATCACCTGCCAAGTGTACCGAGGAGAATTGGTCTTGTTGCAAAGACTTATTTGATTTAGGTTTCAAAGAGCTGCATGGCTTGGCTAAAATCTGAAGTTTGACGTAGTTCACATTTTTATCTCTCGCATGACTAGATCTGCTGTCATACAAGTGAATCATTGAATAACACAAACAGTCTGCAAGCATGGAAATCCTCAGATTTCGAGCATATACCCTATGGCACACCACAAAGGGTAAATCATAAAATCTGTTTGTACAACTAAAGCACCAACCTGCATCATCTCTCCTTTGGATAAACACACCGCGTCTGTGCGCAAAGACAAATTTAGAGAGTATATTCACCTGTCCAGCCAGGCCAGCAGGCTCTTGGCAGCGGTGATGAGGTCGACCACAGAGGTCAGCAGATCATTGGGGAGGCGCCGCGAGCTCCTGCTCTCTGATTGGCTGCTCCGACGCCGTCCGGAAATGAAGTTCTGCAGGTTCTTGGCTGAGGCGCCGAGCTTGTGAGCCAGAGTCCTGACGCTCTCTGTCTCCAGCCCTGAGTTCTAGATGTAAACAAAGATATAAACATGAACAGCGAACCTTCATGAATACAAATTATTTGTCAGCAGGTTTGCCAGCTTTTATTAAGATTTTGCTGCATATTGGTCAATTTTATTGTAAAAAAATAAGCTCCATTTTGTCTTTTATTGTCTTCCACGATGGAGGCGACTAAAATGATGGATATGAATGACTCACAATGACTAAAATGGTTGTTGGAATTATTCAGAGAACGCAGTCTGAGTGGGTGATGATGATGATTATCGTGACATTTATCTAGTTTTCCTGAGATTTCTTTTCTTTTTTGGAATAATTGTCTGAATGAATATGTGACCAGGCTGCTGGAAGCCATTTTCATCATCTGCTCTGCCCTCATGTTAAAATCTGCTTGTAGGAACTTTAATTCAGATTTATTGACTGGAGATGTCAGAGATGTGGAGCAAACAGCACACAACGCAGAGAAGACAAAAGCACTGCACAGAGAAGGGTGACAAGTTCAGTTCAGTCGAGAGTGCTACAAAAAGACTGTTGTTTTGCGCTGCGTTAAATTCGGTTTCACAGTATGGATCTACCCTTTAATGTGCATACATGGGAAGTCAGAAGCAGGGAGCGCAGCAGGAAGAACCTCACATAGCACAGAGCAGAGATTAATGACAACACATTCAGCACAGATTCAGTCAGATACAGTGAGAAAAGGAGGAGCTGGAGTGGAGGGCGGGCTGAAAACTAAAGCAGCTAAAATAGCCACACCCATCAACTGGGTGTGTAGAAGGGTATCAGTGGGCTGGCGCTGAGATGACATGGATAACTTAATGGTCTGGCTAAACTAACAGTTTGCCCAATTTACTATTTTGGTATTTGAGGAAATTATTTTTCTTCTTTTTAAGATGTACTTTTGCTAAACTGGTTTCATTGTGTTTCAGGTTTCATCTTCCTTATAATCTTATATCTAAAAACAATGCTAATCATCTTAAGTTGACTTTATTTTTGCTGTCCTCATTTGAATGACTTATTTGTAACTCATTTTTTATGATTCATATATTGCCGCCTTAGTTTCAGTGTTGCTTGCTTTGTACAGCTGATGTTGATGTTCTGCCAGATATTCCTTAAAAAAGGATGTTGCTAACCCTGAATCAATTTTTTCTAATAAACATAAATTCATGTTTCTCAAGCCAAAAAAGTATTCATTGCATTAATTTCGAACTCCGAATGTTCAAAACGAGGCTATTTGTTTTTACTTTGAGATAGGGACAATTAGGAAATGCCAGGGTTTAACGGAGGACACTAACACATTACTGGCAGTGGCATACATTAAAGCTGCAGCTGTAGAGACTGCTAATGAGAGCTCAGCACTACAGTGAAGCACAAAGCAGAACACACAAACTCACCAGGGCACAGAGCAAGTCGACAGCCTCCAGAATGAGCTCCTGGTGTCCGATGCGAGAGACTCCCAGCTCCTCAAGTTCGGCGTGGCTAATCCTCAGCAGCCGCTCCCCACAAACACCTCCGCGCTCAAAGACACACACATACTGTTGCAAGCAGTCGTCCAGACCTGCAATAGACAAGCACATTATCAAGGTTGCTCGCAAGAGACACATTCACATTTGTTCCAAAACCTACTACTGGGATCACAACCTTCACCTTCAGCCTCTGGATTCCAATCAGTTTAAATGGTCAAAAAGGGACCCAAACAAGAAGAAGTGCTAAAGTTTTTAAACACCTGGGACTCTCCAGGAGCTTTTAGAACTGAAGATAAGAGCACCTTTCAGATAAGAGGTCTTCTTGAAGAATCTAAAAAGAAGTACAGGTGCCTTCAACACAAGCGCTTCAGACAACTTAAGACCTACTTTTATGGGTTCGAATAGCTTCCTAATTATTGGCATGAATTTAGCTGTAATACATTTTAGAGTGATGGGATAAAAATAATGCAAACACATTTATATACACCTATTCTTCATAACTGAATTAATATTACATGTAAAATTAAATGTGCATGTTTTTAACCCCCATCTAGAGAGTTTTGGCTTGAATCACAATTTCAGAGATAATGGATACAGAGATGTCTGCCTTCTCTTAAAAATAATGGAGTCAAAAAAGCACTTTGTCAAAGTGCCAAGAAAAAATAAATCAATTAAAAGATTATATTTGAAAAATGTCACTTTTATTCTAAAGAAATTAATAAATAATTTAAAAAAAACATTCACTTTCATGTGACAAGATTCACAGGAACTTTTATCCTTCTGCCAAATCACACGCATCAGAAGAAAGCGTGCCTCTCCCTGTGCTTGTCAGATGGCAGGATGGCTTCCCCCTCTCAGCTGTAATGCTAGCTAGCTGCATGCTCCTGATATACTTAGAGGAGGGCTACCTGCACCAACAGTTTAAATATCTGTTTAATTGTGGGTGTGAACTGTCCCTTTAAGTCAGTTCTGTATGTTTTTAAATGATAAAATTTATTTGGTCAACATAAAAATGTATTCCGCTTTTTACTTCATACTATATTTCATAATCTTTAATCTATTTTAGTAGCTTCATTTAGTTTCCATTCTTTACAATAGCATTTTAAACATGTATCTTACTATATTTCATTTAATCTCTGTGTGTGTGGCCATGAACTCATCGTACACAAGCAGGAGCTGAAAAAACAAACTTGACATCCCATATTGTGATACCATATGATGCCTAGCAACCACGTACCATCACTTAAATTGACCCATTAGTAGGTTTTATGCACAATAAAATGATAAAATATATATATTATAATTTATGCAGTTTTATAGTATGAATGACATTTCATTTGTATCAACAAAACTTCAATTATGCATGATATCTCATGATGTTATCTTGTTGCCTAGTGACCAAACAATAGTGCCCTTATCATATACCGCGTATGGGTATCATATACCCATACGCGGTATATGATAAGGACTTTTATTATGAAAGGAAGGGACAAAGGGTGGTCGCACATGCGTCAGCATTCTGTAATTACCAGGCAGGGGTAGCATTGTGCTGTTAGTATTTAGCTCATCACCTTACAAAGTAATTGTAGGTTTTGCACCAAACACCTAAATGTGTCAGAGCAAATGTCACTTTATACTTTTTAAATATTTATTTTATTTTTAAATAAAAAATAAAATGCTGTAATGTGCAGAATTATTTGGCATTATCGTTACAGAAAATGAAGTCACATCCTGTCTTTATTTATTATTATTTCTTCCTCTCTATTGTCATACTGTGACTTTTCTGCTCACTCATTTCTACTGCTGGATACTGTCAGTAACCATAACTATAAAGAGCCTATAGATATATATAGTGATATGATTAAAGGCTATATTTATGGGAATTATGGGAGTACACAGAAGGTAGTTTGAAATTATTGGCTGTAGACTCTCAGGAAACTCTCATCCCAACGCTACCATCACTCTTCATGGCCTGCCGACAGCTCAGACACTCTTCAACACGTTTATTCCCCGATCAATAACCGCACACGTTCCCACTTAAAATTATAGGTTTTGGGCTGCACTCCAGAAGCCCTAAACAGCTTTCTTTGCCACACTATCAACGGTGGTTTCCTTCTTTAAAGTCTGTCAGTAGGGAGCACAGATTTCTTTTAGTCTGCACAGAAAAATGCAATGCCAGTTTTTCTACTGCTGCTTGTTCCATTTTGTTTGATATAACACAACAGCTGCTGTGTCATGTTTTTGAGACGTTTTAGCTTGTTCGCAGTTTTGTACATTTTGCCTGTTTTAAAACAAGTGCAGCAAAAGGTAAAGTAGGAGACAGAGCTTGGTTTAAGAGAGACGGGAGAGCCACAAAAGGCATTTTGGGACTCGGTTTGTGTATGTGTTAGTTTCAAAGCTGTTTTACTAAGAAATGAAAGGGAATGGAGAGGGAAATGAAAGAAAGAATGAAACTGTCTATTTGCCTCTCCACCTCAGTGCTAACAGGATATATGGAGGTGATTTTCTACTCTGAAATCTCTTAGATTCAGTGAGTTCTTTTCCACAAGTGAAAGGCCTGTTTTACATCTTCCTGAATCATTTCAAATGCAGTGGGGCAGCACGGCGGTGCAGTTTTTAGTTTCTGAGTTTGAAGCTCCTGCTTAGTTGGGTCCTTTTGGTGTGGAGCTACAGCCTATGTCGGTCTCCTCTGGGTTTCTTCCCAGTCTGAATGCATGCTTGTTAGGTTAATTGATGGTTCTAACTTGGCAATGGTTCTAGATGTGAGAACTGGAGACTTGTCTAAGGAATATCCCACCTTTCACCCTGTGTACCTGGGATAGAGTCCAGCATCCCCCTGTGATCCTAAGTTGGATAAGATGTTACAAAAAAATGATAAATTGTTGGATGTAAAGGCTTAATTTTTAACTGCAATGCAGTTCCAGACATTCAGTGTTTGGCATTATTTTCTATACAGTCTTAAATGTATCTGCTGTGAACATTAAAGCTAGATTATAGTAGAATTTGTCAAAGATATTTTTTACATACATCATCTACAAGTTAGAGCTGCAATATAATTCTGTGGAAAATGAAACCCTGGCTATATACTAGAACATCAGTACTGCCTGGGTAACTGTGGTTTTTTTGCCCTAACAGCTTTCTTTCTCTGAGTTTCACTTTGGCAGCTGTGACCCTTGATATTCAGGTTTTACAAAAATGAGGTGATTGTTAGCTGCAGGTCAATGAAAGAGTTGCTCTCAGAAGATTGGTGTGCATATTTGGCTTAGCACAGATTTTTAAACCAGACACAACCCTCCCATTTATCCAGGCTCATAACCAACAGGGGTTGCATGCTAGCGTGTGAACCAGTGACCTTTCGCTTGTGAGGTGAATGTTAGCAAAACACAACCCCAACCTCATGAACGGGGATCACCAGCTAGTGTACTCAAATTGCAGTCTCAAATTGGAGCGTTGCATGAGGAAGGATGTCTGGTGTAAAGTCAAACAATTCGATTATTAACTTCACAGGAAAATTGTAATTAAGTGAACAAGAAAAGTAACAACAGTCACGAGGTGGGAAAACTCAAAAATCGATGAATCATGTTACCTTGATATTTTGAGCGTTCTAAGCAGTAAAAATAGCAGGTTGGCTGTGTGTATCCTTTTCATGCAGCCTTTCCTCTGTTCATACAAACTGCATTTGTAGTCATGACAAATGACAGAAAGTAATCTAACAAGTATTTCATTTAAAGCACAGCGAAGCCTTTAATTAAGACTTTATACCTCTGATAACTCGCAGGTTTTAAACGTCTGCAATACTTTTCTTCCAAGACTGAAATGAAATTGAAACCGGTGAATGTCTGAGACTAGAGATGCTGCATATCTACTTTGATAATCTTCTATGCTTTTCTCTATTCTCAGTCATAAACAGTTACAGTGCTAGATGCTAATGCTAAACATAGAAAAGTGTGAAATACTGATGTATTACTGATGTACTAAGCAATCCGTGTAAAGATGTAAGATCCTCCCACAGATTTTTTCTAATCTTGGCTCTGACTGATGTCAGTGAGAGTTGATATCCTTAATATGGTAAATGGCCTGCATTTGTATAGCGCTTTTTCTAGTCCCTAAGGACCCCAAAGCGCTTCACACTACATTCAGTCATTCACCCATTCACACACACATTGACGCACTGGCGATGGCAAGCTACATTGTAGCCACAGCTGCCCTGGGGCGCACTGACAGAGGCTAGGCTGCCGGACACTGGCGCCACCGGGCCCTCTGACCACCACCAGTAGGCAAACATGGGGTTAGCATCTTACCCAAGGATATTTGGCATGCAGCCAGGAGGCAGCCTGGGCTCGAACCACCGACTTTCTAATTAGTGGCTGACCTGCTCTGCCACCTGAGCTACAGCCACCCCAACTTAATATGGTCATCTCAGGAACGCAGTCTAACTGTGAGCACAACAGCCTCACTCATCTGCTGTTCGGTGGGGCGTACTACAAAGCAAGTTCAGCACAGCTGGGCTTTCTTTGCAATAGCTGGCTTGACAAAACAAAAAACCCAGTCAGATAACAAATTACACAATGGTAGTTATCAACTCTGTCTATGTCATATACACACATATATATGTATGTATGTATGTATGTATGTATGTATGTATGTATGTATGTATGTATGTATGTATATAAATAACAGAAAAAGGCAACGCAGTGAGAAGGCGACGCTGCAGAAAATCATTATTTTACTGCTTGGTGCTGCCATGACAGCTGCACATTAGCGCTCTGAAACTTGATACATGAGGTCTGACACTGTCTTACAAATAGACTGATCAGTTTTTTAATGTGTGCTCAGTAGAAGAAAAAAAAGACTCAGCAGCAGATTAGAAGCAAGCATAAAAACATATTTTTGCATTTTCAGCATCAACCACAGAGTGCATGCAAATTACTGTGACTGTGGTGCTCTTTGCTCTGCTGTAACTGCAGCTGTGCTTCCTTCAGTGGCATTGATAACCAGTGTTGGTCAAGTTGCTTGAAAAAGGTAATCAGCAACTAATTACTGATTACTTCCCCCCAAAAGTAATCCCGTTACTTTACTGATTACTTATTTTCAAAAGTAGCTAATAACTTAGTTACTTTTTAAAAAACACGATTTACAACATGAATAGGTGATAAATAGATCTTTCAGCCCAATTCTACTTTTTCTACATAATCCATCATACAAAATGTAATCAAATGGAAAAGTCTCTTTTTAAAACTTGTTTTATTAGTTTTAATCTTTTAACTTTATGCATCAAGCAAAAATTTAATTATATGCAACATTCTCTGACTGGAAGAAATTTGTTTAACATTTAAACCTATTTTCTGCACATTGCAGCACATAAAATAAAAAAAAATGTGTTTACACTAACTCTTTCAAATAGATGCAAGTAAAACACAGCAGAAAATAAATAAAATCAAAGACTAGCGGTCCTGTTGCTCTATTTTCGCTGTAAAAAGAAGTTTAGGGGTAGGTGGAGGTTTGCCCTGGTGCAGGTGTGCCGCAGCGGTCAGTTGAAGAATCCGCGAGTTTCTCTGTGAATTTCCCATTACGTGGTAGCGCACTCAGTGCTTGCTTGGAAGTTTAGGGGGTTTTTTTCACTGTAAAAAGAAGTTTTCTTCGCACGCACAACGGACGCTAATGTTTTTGTCACTTTTTATGGTATCAAACTCAAAGTAAGGTCAGTACTTCCACGCTTTAAACGCTGCACAGTCATACTCTCTCCTGCACTCAATATATTATCCATTTTTGATCTGCACACAGCTGTTGTCACGAACGTCGCACTCGCTTACGTCATTGTCATAAGACACTCTCGCAAGAAAAAAAAAAAAAAAAAAATCACGGTTTTAGTAACGCAGTGTTCCTACGGGAAAGTAACGGTGATCTAATTACCGTTTTTGCAATAGTAATCCCTTACTTTACTCGTTACTTGCAAAAAGTAATCGGATTACAGTAACGCGTTACTTCGTGACACTGATGACTCTGGCTTCAAGCTCAATATACCTCAGTAGACCATTTATTTTGCCTGAGGTGATCACAAAAACACTGTTGCAAATTCAGCCTTCAGAAATCAGCGATCTGTGAATGGTTGGTCCCATTAACCACATCTGAAACCTGTTTAAAGCAATTTTTGTTCACTTTCAGTTTGCATGAATCTTCTCAAATGAATAACTTGAAATGATTCACGTAAACATCACACTTTTTCAAAAGCCGTAAGGAGTTTGCATCTGTTGTCCCAACGCTTTGTGCAGCTGCTCATTTCCCCAGATATCTGATTTGAAGAGGCACTGAGAATCTTAGAGGGTTGATATTATAATCTGGATAGGACCCACTTTTGTTTTCTAAGCATGCATGCGAAAAGCACACACCTATTTGCAAAACAACTGCAAATAAAAAGGAGGAAGTTTTACTACTGTCTCAGAAACAAAGTTTTCTCATGTCACCACTATTTATGGGTTCATGTCCAGCTCAGAGTCTCTAAAGGACCTTAAAAAAACCTTGTAACTCAAACAAGAGTCGAGAACAGAAGAAGTAATGGACGAGCAATTAGGCAGCAAACCAGGTAAGACTTTACTCTCTGCTGGATTGTGTAACGTCTGTGCTGTACGTGTGGGCAGGTCTCTCTAGATCTGCTAGTGTGTGAGCGTTTTAGTGGGTGGGTGCGTGCTGTCTTTGAGTGCGTGTGCGCGTGCGTGCGTGTGTGTGTTTGTCTGGCCAGAGTGTGTTTGCTGAGTCAAAGGAAAGCAGATCAAGACAGAGCAGTTCAGCTGCAGCCCCTGGCTCCCAAAACAATGAATGTATCCAGCTTCTAACCCCTTAACAAACAGCCAGCTGGAAAGCACACACACATACACACACCTCTGAGGAATGAGCATTGATTTCCCCTTGCTTCAAGTCACCGCTTTATAATACACTCATCTATCATAACCACACTAACAAAGATGGGGAAACGAAGCAGGATGGGAAGCGAGCAGAGGAAGAGAAGGATTGGGAGAAAAAAGGGCAAACAGGAAAAAAAAAAAAAACCCACACAAGCCAGCTGCTAAATTGCATGCAAACTATTTCCCACACACAAATTCCTTCTCTCATCAGCAACCAGCAAAACAGCATTTGTCGCTCTCTACACCCTCCTCCTTAGCCGCTAAATCTAAATGAAGCTTTCAGTCCCAGAATGCCATACATCGGGTCAGATGAAAAAAGTGAAAGCTTGAAACCCATCATCATTGGAAAAAAAAAGAAAAAGTCACTAAGTTTTATCACTAAAAATGTAAATATATCCTGGCTTTGTGGCTTTAAAATGAACAACGAGCAATTGGTTTTGAAGATAAGAAATCATTCTTTTCACTACTATCTCATTTTGGGAGGAAACTCCACAAATTGATTCCACTATCTGGACCTCCAAACACTTCAAGTCGATGAGCGATATCTCGGCTCACAGCCTCCACTGACAAGCATGAAAGCACTCGATAAGAAGACATCAAACTGCTCAGATGTGATTTGTGTTGCGTGTTTGGCTCAGGTAACCTGAGGTACACATACAGTGGCTTGCAAAAGTATTCGGCCCCCTTGAACTTTTCCACATACAAATAAATAACTGTGGGGTGTGCGTAATTATTCAGCCCCCTGAGTCAATACTTTATAGCTGCCAGTCTCTACCAGCTTTGCACATCTAGAGACTGAAATCCTTAAGCATTCTTCTTTGTAAAACAGTTCCAGCTCAGTCAGATTAGATGGGCAGCATTTGTGAACAGCAGTTTTCAGATCTTGCCACAGATTCTCGATTGGATTTCGATCTGGACTTTGACTGGGCCATTCTAACACATGGATACGTTTTGTTTTAAACCACTCCATTGTTGCCCTGGCTTTATGTTTAGGGTCGTTGTCCTGCTGGAAGGTGAACCTCCGATCCAGTCTCAAGTCTTTTGCAGACTCCAAGAGGTTTTTTTCCAAGATTGCCCTGTATTTGGCTCCATCCATCTTCCCATCAACTCTGACCAGCTTCCCTGTCCCTGCTGAAGAGAAGCACCCCCAGAGCGTGATGATGCCACCACTATATTTGACAGTGGGGATGGTGTGTTCAGAGTGATGTGCAGTGTTAGTTTTCCGCCACACATAGCGTTTTGTCCAAAGAGTTCCATTTTGGTCTCATCTGACCAGAGCCCCTTTTTCCACATGTTTGCTGTGTCCCCCACATGGCTTGTGGCAAACTGCAAACTGGACTTCTTATGGTTTTCTCTTAACAACGCTTTCTTCTTACCACTCTTCCATAAAGGCCAACTTTGTGCAGTGCTCGACGAATAGACTGACTATCGACAGATTCCCCCACCTGAGCTGTAGATCTCTGCAGCTCATCCAGAGTCACCATGGGCCTCTTGGCTGCATTTCTGATCAGCGCTCTCCTTGTTCGACGGCCTTATCTTGGTAGGTTTACAGTTGTGCCATACTCCTTCCATTTCTGAATGATCGCTTGAACAGTGCTTCGTGGGATGTTCAAGGCTTGGGAAATCTTTTTGTAGCCTAAGCCTGCTTTAAATTTCTCAATAACTTTGTCCCTGGCCTGTCTGCTGTGTTCTTTGGACTTCATGGTGTTGTTGCTCCCAATATTCTCTTAGACAACCTCTGAGGCCGTCACAGAGCAGCTGTATTTGTACTGACATTAGATTACACACAGGTGCACTCAATTTAGTCATTGGCACTCATCAGGCAATGTCTATGGGCAACTGACTGCACTCAGATCAAAGGGGGCTGAATAATTACGCACACCCCACTTTTCAGTTATTTATTTGTAAAAAATATTTGGAATCATGTATGATTTTCGTTCCACTTCTTACGTGTACACCACTTTGTGTTGGTCTTTCACGTGGAATTCCAATAAAATTGATTCATGTTTGTGGCTGTAATGTGACAAAATGTGGGAAAGTTCAAGTGGGCCGAATACTTTTGCAAGCCACTGTAAGTAGGACTTAATATGAAATCCTTCGGTAAAGGTGGTAACACCTTTTTAATTGGCAAAGTGGTGGAAAGAAAATTATATGAAGTACTTCCATTTAAAGGTATTCACTCACTATAAGTGTTTTTTTAGCAGACTGACACCATTCTGACTAATGTAGCTCAGCCTAAAATCTGTAAGCTTCAAATTTCTGGGGGATGGATTTTTTTAAGTTGGCAATATGAATTACTTATTGAATTGTTTTCTTTATTTCTGTATTATTCATTTCCCTGTTTCTATGGTTTAAATATTGGTGAGTGAAACCAAAGTCAGTATAAGTCTTGTCCTCCATACAGTAATCACACACCTATCCAAGCCATGCAATGCTATGTTGCTAGGGAATACCAATTCTTCCCTAGTGACCAGAGGTTGCTAGGGTGTGAGCAGCAAGTCTCTAGACTTGTGCCACTGAGGTCTAAAATGCTTGGAGTGACTAATATGACCACAATACAAGCGTGAGTGCATTATATAACAGGACTATCACCAGTGGATGATGCCCTGCTGGTAATGTCCATCTTTTACATACAGTCTTTAGTCAATGTCAGTGATGATGATGATTTTTGGTTAGATTTTTTTTCAGACCTTACGTGTTCTAACATTACATTTTGTCTTTATTCATGTTAAATTTTCACCTTCACTGTAGACAAATGTATTATTCTGTGTAATCTTAGGTATCAAACATCAAATGTACAATTCACAGTGTTCATTTTAAGAGTGACAGCACCGTTCTGTCAAAATATGTTTATAATGCACGTCTAAATACATGGTCTTCCTTCATATATATATATATATATATATATATATACATAAGAGAACAGCACCACCAAGGCTGGAGACGGAGCAATACTGGAAGAGCATATGGGAGAAGGACGCAACCCATAACGGCAATGCTCAGTGGCTAGTGGATCTGAGGGCAGACCACAGCGACCTCCCTGAACAGGGTCCAGTAACCATCACAGTGGCAGATATCCAAGAAAGGGTCTCCAGTATGAAGAGTTGGACAGCACCAGGGCCCGACATGGTTCACGCCTACTGGCTAAAGAAGCTGACTGCACTCCACGAGCATCTGGCAGCACAAATGAACCAGCTGCTAGTTAACAAGAGACACCCAGAATGGCTAACCGAAGGTCGGACGGTCCTGATCCCCAAGGACCCCAAGAAGGGACCGGTCCCCTCCAACTACCGACCAATAACCTGCCTCAGTACTACATGGAAGCTCCTGTCAGGCATCATATCGGCTAAGATGAACAGGCACATGGGTCAATACATGAGCGGGACACAGAAAGGAATTGGCAAGAATACCAGAGGCGCAAAACACCAGCTACTGGTAGACAGAACAGTCAGCCGAGACTGCAAGACCAGACTGACCAACCTGTGCACTGCCTGGATTGATTACAAGAAGGCCTATGACTCAATGCCCCACAGCTGGATACTGGAATGCCTAGAATTGTACAAGATCAATGGGACCCTAAGAGCCTTCATCAGGAACTCAATGGGGATGTGGCGTACAACACTAGAGGCCAACTCCAAGCCCATAGCACAAGTCACCATCAAGTGCGGGATCTACCAAGGAGATGCTCTGTCCCCACTGCTGTTCTGCATAGGCCTGAACCCCCTCAGTGAGATCATTAACAAGACTGGCTACGGATACCGACTACGGAACGGAGCAGTTGTCAGCCACCTCCTGTACATGGATGACATCAAGCTGTATGCCAAGAGTGAACGAGACATCGATTCACTGATCCACACTACCAGGCTATACAGCAATGACATTGGAATGTCGTTCGGACTGGAGAAGTGTAGTCGGATGGTAACAAAGAGAGGGAAGGTAGTCAGAACTGAGGGGATTGAACTACCAGAAGGCAACATTGCAGACATAGAGGACAGTTACAAGTACCTGGGGATCCCGCAGGCGAATGGGAACCATGAAGAGGCCGCTAGATCCGGGCGACGTCCGAGCCGGCATGCCTTCATATTTATCTGTCTCGCTCATGTCTGCGGTAGGCTTGCTTAGCATTGGGGGTCTAGCCTTAGGACCCTTACTGGATACAGATGCCCCAGGCAGGAATCGAACTTGCGATCCTCTGTTCCAAAGGCGTGTAGTCTAACCACTACGCTATCCATATATATATATATATATATATATATATATATATATATGTATATATAATAGTATAGTATATTACACTATACACTCTATATCAGTAACTACAGTATTAAAATTGAAACCTTACTTACATTCCTGTCAAAACAGAGTTTTTCCTTCCCACTGTTGCCAAGTTCTGGCTCACAAAGAGTGTCTTTTCTTTACAATATCAAGCTCCTTTGAGCAACTCCATTTGTGAGTCTTTTATTAAAATGAATAATAAATGAAATAGAATACAGTACTTGTTGTGTCATAGTCCTCCACTCCTCTGGGCTCTCCGGCAAATTTCTTTCACTTCACTTCACTCTCTCTCCCCTCCCTCCCTCTCTCTATCTGTCTTGTGTGTGGGTGTGGGTGGTAACCTCGCTCTACCTGTTCAGAGGCGGGATTGTCTTGGTCTCCACCCTTCGGCTTGGTGCACCTGCAACAATCATCTTACCTGCGTCCTCATCTGATTATTAGTCTGTTCCCTTCAGTCATTCTTTCAGAGCATAAATGAGTCACGGTAGATACTCACCTCTGTTCAGTAAGTCTGTTCATCTGTTATGTGTGTGCGCCTCTTACCTCCCTCTCTTCTGTCCAGGAGCCTGCCCTGTTTTCCTCGAGGAGGAATCGCAAATGGGAGGACAAAGAAGTCTGTTTCGGTATTGACCTTAAGGACGGAGTGGAGTCTATCGGAGCGTTTACTTGAAAACTGTTCATAGAGACTGTAAATAAATCAACAAACTTCATTCTGATTCTGCGTTTGCGTCCTGCCTACTCTCAGAGGATGATAAGTTGGCTATGAAAGCAACCATTGCAGCACTGATTCGGAGCTTGAGTTAGTTCCTTTACCTCCAGTAAAGGAAACCCTTTTTAAAAACATGCACTATATTACCAGGCGGTGCACTTTTACATTGTGGCTTTGCTATTTTTACTCAAGTAAGACATCTAAGCCCTGCCTCCACCACCTAGGTTTTAATGAGTGTTAATAGCAGCTGATTCTTAATAGATGTGAAGCTGATTAAAACAATGTTGGCTCTCACAGGCAAAGTGTTACTATTGCTGAGAGAGGCAGCGAGAGGCAAAACAGAAGGGGAGCGATGCACTGTGTGGCAAAAGTTCACTGATAATCAGCATCGCTTATCACTGGCAGTGAGGGAGAGCGTGAATGCCCCGAATACTGATGAGTCAAATTGTAAGTGGCATCAACGAGCACACACGCCCACGCAGTACGAGAGAAAGTGAAGCAGATCTGCACAGTTAATATACACAGCATAATGACTGCTGTATGGAATTCATTCTGCAACAGTCAAATATACCCCCACAAACATGTCAGCTGAAGGGAAGAAGAGGGTAAACACTTTAGTTTGGTCTGCTAGACTTAATATGTACATGAGCAGTAGGCTACTAAATGAACTACAGTTATATTTATGGTAACAAAGATGTTTTTCATCGTTGTGATGGCTGCACTTACAGCCACACAGTGGTAATACCCACCATGTTAGTGTAGAGGCTTAAAAGTAACATTGCATTCACATTTGTCTTTCTTTAAATATAGGAATTAATTTACAGGACAATAAATAACTGGTTTTGGTTTAGAGTTAATTCACATATCCACATAACACTGCATTCTAAAATAAGTGCGCACATTTTAGTTTACACTGTTATGTATGATTAATCTTTAGTTTTCTGAGTTACCTTAGTTCCAGCTGTTCCAGTCCCTTGATTAAGGAGCCAAGAGGTGGAAAAGGGGCGGAGCAAGCTTTAAAGAAAGACTGCAAATTGGTTCGTGCCATTACTCGTGACCATGGGGGGGAATTGGAGTTCATTATGTTTGCTTTAGTTAGGTTTTGTGTGTTTTACCCCTTCTCCTGTTTTTGTGAGCTGATCAGCCACTATTTAAGTTTCCCCTTTGTCTCATTAAGTTAGGTCAGTTTGTTTGAGTTATTAGTAGTGTTGTCAAATTTGAGTAGAGTTTTGTTATTTTGACCTCTTTTATGGGCCCAAGATTTTGATTATTTTTGCATGATTTAACCAATTATGTTTTTTGGGATAAATAAAAAATAATTTTTTTGGACTTTAACCTGTGCCTAAGTTTCCTTCACTGCTCGGTCCTTCACAATCGTGTCCAGTGAAAGTGAAATAAATGTATATAAGGCAACGTTGTGGATAAAGCATGCTTTACCCTCCTTCTGGACACTAAGGTGGAACATGAAGATGGTGTTGTATTTCCTAACTTTTTAAACTAGAGATGGAGACAAAAACTTTCAGATCCAGAAGCTATCTAGATTTTTATATACAGTCTTTGGCTGAGCTGTAATAGTATGGGTGAATCAGAGTGGAGGAGATCAATTGACAAATAAAATGATGGAAAAGTATTTGCAACTAAAATTATGTCAAACTCGCTGCAGTTCTGCATGCACAAAGGAGTGGGACGGGAGGATTTGAAAGCCAAAGCAGAAAGAAGAAAGACAGGACTCAATGAGGGAATCAATAAAGAACTGGATGAGCACAACCCGGCTGATTTTCTAATCATTGGGAATTGTATAATTACTCAATTCAAATATCTTTTTTTAATGCTTTATTTGCAATGATAATGTGATGTGTTTAATTTTAATACAGTAGGTGTAGCCCAATATGCTTCTGGCACTTTTAAAAAACAGGGGAGCCAGTGCATTCAGCAGGCAAGTTTTTTTAATTACGCCTCCGGGTAAAAAAAAAAGAAGTGTTTATGAGATAATGACTCTCGACCTATGACCTCAGTAAGCACTTTGCTTATGTTTATGGTCTCAATCTTTACTTCGAAGGCTCTGCAGAGGACCACATAGAGTAAAGTGGATAATTAAACACAGAATAATTTAGGGAGCCGCTACTTCCTGATTGAAACATCAAGCCAAAGCAGAAGTGCCACAAACTGCACTTCCTCCATCAACCTGGTCGGGTTGGCTCCAAAAGGGAGTTGATCCCCACAGCCTCAGACTAGTTTTCACTGATTATCTGACTAATATTATAGCTCGAAAGACCATCTACAAAGGTTAAGCTTCAGTCTAGTTGTCTTAAATTTTGGTATTTCTAGTATCTTACTGGTTTGTTCCTTCGGGTCTAATTAACAGATGTGTTTGTCTTTATTTATTTCACCCACACAGTTTATAGATGCAGCTTGGTAACCAAGCTAGCTGATAACTTCACACTGTCTTATCCAAGCATGGCTCCAAAAAAATAACATAGACCCAATGTCATGGTTCGTTGTGTGGCAGGCAGGAGAAGGACCCAAGATGCAGACTCACAGACACGGGGATAAACTTAAAGAATACAGCTTTAATGCTGGCACGGTAGAATACAGGACATACAGAACTAACTGGGAAAAGTAAACTAACACTCGCAGGAAGACACAGGAAGATCCACACAACATGAGGGAGAACGCGACGCCGAACAGAGGGAGACGCAGACAGAAATACACAGAGGGTTAACGAGGAAAGAGGGAACACACGGGGAACACAGGTGACACTGATAATCATAACGAGACAGGGCGGGGTGAACTGAACATGACATGTACAGGCGTGAGAGTCACAAAGTAAACAGGAAGTGCACAGAGGTTCAGACAGGAGGAGAGAGAGCACGGGGAAAACACAGACATAACGGGCTGGGGAAACATGGAATAAAACATAAGGAGAGACGAGGGCTCACAGATACACAGAGGGGCACACAGGGGGTAAAAGCCATGAAGGGAAAACACTTAGGGAACAACACAACAGGGCAACTCAGGAAACATGGCCTAAATAAGGAACGAAATACAAAAATACAAGGAAACTAAGAACACTGGGCCAACATGGCCCAGGACCATGACACCCAAAATAATAAGATCAAAGCTTCAAAATGCGAAGTCCATAATCCGTGGGTGATGTCACCAGAGATGGGCAGTAACGCGTTACAAGTAATGAGTTACAAGTAACACGTTTCTATAATCCGATTACTTTTTTGAGTAATAAGTAAAGTAAGGGATTACTATTTCAAAAAAGGTAATTAGATTACTGTTACTTTCTCATAAGCACGCTGTGTTGCTGCGTTACTAAAACCGTGGGTTTTTTTTGTGAGAGTGTCTCATGACAATGACATAAGCGAGTGCGACGTTTGTGGCAACACCTGTGTGCAGATCAAAAATGGATAATATATCGAGTGCGGAGAGAGTATGACCGTGCAGTGTTTAAAGCGTGGAAGTGCTGATCTTACTTTGAGTTTGATTCCGTAAAAAGTGACAAAAACATTAGCGTCCGCTGATCGCTGCGTGGGAAGAAAACTTCTTTTTACAGCAAAAAAACCCCTAAACGTCCGAGCAAGCACCGAGTGCGCTACGACGGAATGGGAAATTCACAGAAAAACTGCCGTATCCTTCCACTGACCGCTGTGGCACACCTGCACCAGGGCAAACCTCCACCTGCCCCACTCCTGCTATACAGGTGAAAATAGGGCAACGGGACTGCTGAGTCTTTGATTTTATTTATTTTCTGCTGTGTTTTACTTGCATCTATTTGAAAGAGTGAGTGTAAACACAAAAAATCATTTTATTTTATGTGCTGGAATGTGCAGAAAGTAGGTTTAAATGTTAAACAAATTTCTTCCAGTCAGAGAATGTTGCATATGGGGGCGTGGTTAGGAAGCAATGGCGTAAGACGTTTTTTGAAAGAGCTCCGAACCAACCTATATTTTTTTATTCATATCCATCTGTTTTTTGAAACC
The DNA here is from genome assembly GCF_057381915.1 of Diplotaxodon limnothrissa. Taxonomy (NCBI): domain Eukaryota; kingdom Metazoa; phylum Chordata; class Actinopteri; order Cichliformes; family Cichlidae; genus Diplotaxodon; species Diplotaxodon limnothrissa. The sequence goes on from NC_140604.1 coordinate 18,246,618, forward strand.
TTTCTGTTGAGTCCTGACGTTTGTATATACTTTATAACAATGAAACCTAAAGCTTCAAAAGCCCGTGAAAAATCGGAGAAGATCAAGGTGAGTCAGCGAGTGTGGCTAACGAGCGCGCGCTAGCTGAGGAGCCAAGTGCAAATAGCCCCGTGACTTCCCAAGTAGCTAACCTGACGTCAGCCAACATAATGAGTGCAATTTCTAGATTGGAGACTTCGGTTGATAGCAAATTAACTGCTATTTCAACCATGATGAACGCTATGGAGACCACTCTTTCCACTGTAACTGGGAGGATACATGATATTGAGAAAGCTATAAACGGGCATGACGAGAGGATTGCCGTTTTAGAGGCGCTCTGTGACTCGCTCCAGAAAGGATACGATTTACATCACAAAAAATTGGATGACCTCGAGTTGCAGTCAAGATGACAGAATATCAGGATCCTTGGAGTTGCGGAGGGGATGGAGAAAGGAAACCCACTGGACTTAGCAGATTTAGCCAATTTACACAGAAGAAACTGGCGCTTCGATCCAACTCTGCTTAAAGATGAGACCTTTCATAAGAAATTGGAGAAGCACATTTTGGATTATGTTAATGATAATGATAAAGGTGATGTTAATGATGCAATTCTCTGGGAGAGTATGAAGGCGGTGTCACGGTCCGCTGTGACGGACCGAGTGGAGAATGCGTGTAATGGACCCAGGTGCGTACACAAGTGAACAGACGGGAGTGAGCTTTAACAGAAGGCGAGCCTTTATTATTAGATTAGATAGAACTTTATTAATCCCTCGGGTGGGTTCCTCTGGGAAATTCGATTATGGCTGAAAACAAGGTGTGCAAATACAGCAGGGATGGCGTGGCTAAACAAAAACCTAAACTGGGAACAAACTATGGTGAGGCTATGGCTTGGAAGACAACAGACCAGGCATGGAAACACGGAGGGTGGGAACACAGACGACGCGACACAGACTGTAAGAAACACAGAGACTAAATACACATGAGGGATGATCAGGGGAAGTGGCCACACATGGGAACGCAGCTGACACACATGAACTTAACGACAGGACAGGAGGAGTGAGCTGAATACACAGACAGTGAATGCAGGCCTTCAAAGTAAAACAGGAAACATGAGACATGAACCGGGGAGACGTAGTACAGGGGGAGGTGACATAACTGACAGCATGAACTTGACAGTACAAGACACACAGACATAAACACACGAAGGGCAAGGGAGACGTAATGCAAGGGTAACATAATTACAAAAAGGACTGGACTACCTTAAAGAACCTAAGCAAACAATAAACATCAAAATAGGTTAAGCATAACACACTGGGTCACACGACCCAGGACCATGACAGGCGGTAATTCAAGGCCACATTATTTCGTTCTCTGCAGCTAAACGTAAATCCCAGGAAATGGCTTTGAAGGATCTGGAGTCAAATATACAGCAACTAGAACAAACTTATCAATCCTCTCCCACAATAGAATTACTGGGCAAAATTACTAAATTGAAGTGTGAGTATAATTCTCTGCTTAGCAAACAAGTTTGCCTTCAAATCACTAAGTGTAAGCAAACATTGTTTGAATTGGGTGATAAGCCTCATAGGCTACTTGCAAGATTACTTAGAAAAACACAAGCATCACAAACTATACTATCAATCAATAACAAACATGGGTGGACCACTAGAAACCCTCAACAAATAAATGATTGTTTTGGAGATTTTTATCGTAATCTTTATAGCTATAAAAGTTCTGTGAGTCAGTCATTAATTGAGGACTTTCTGGAAAAGTGTAATCTCCCAAAATTAGATGATGAGGCAGTTGCAGATTTGGAGGCGGACTTCACATTAGATGAGATTAAGACAGCTATTCAACAGATGTCAAATAATAAGGCCCCTGGGCCAGATGGTTTCGGAGCAGAGTTTTATAAAGCTTACACCTCATTGCTAGCCCCTCTAATTTTGCGTATGTTTAACTATTCAAAATTGTCTGTCTCTTTGCCAAGTTCATTGCATCGTGGTGTAATCTCATTGATTCTTAAAAAAGATCGCGATCCTGTGTCTGTCTCGTCCTATCGGCCTATATCTCTCCTTTCTGTTGAGACCAAGATATTAACAAAAGTTTTATCAAACCGCCTCAAAGATCATATTGCTAAACTTATACATCCAGATCAAATAGGGTTTATCCCTAACCACTACATTTATTTTAGTTTGCGTAGCTTATTTAATCTCATATATAGTCCTGCTAGGTGTTCAGATGATTCTGTGGTAATAGCTTTGGATGCTGAACAAGCTTTTGATCAGGTCGAGTGGCCGTATTTGTTTACTGTATTATCCAAATTTGGATTTGGTGATTCTTTTATCAATTGGATTAGAATTTTGTACTTTTACAGGGCCTTACTAGATATATACAGTCCTTCATCTGATACTTTTAGGGAGCAGTGGCAGGAAGAACTGGGGGTGGATGTTACTGATGATGTTTGGCAAGAGTGCATTAAGAATATATATTCTAGCTCTATAAATGCTAGACATAATCTGATCCAATTCAAGGTTGTGTATAGGTTGCATTTTTCTCCCACTAAAGTGAAAAAAATATATAAGAACGTTTCAGCCCTCTGTGTTAAGTGTTCAAGTGATCGAGGAACTTTATCTCACCTTTTCTTTCAATGCCAAAAACTACAGCTTTTTTGGAATCATCGGTTTGATTTTCTGACCAAAGCCATTGGCAGGGAGGTCCCATGTATCCCCTTTGCAGCATCGCTCGGGGTGTCTGAACCAGGATGGGTAAGGGACAAGACAGAGACGCAGGTTGTGTCAATGACTACACTTGTGGCTAGAAAGCTGATACTTCTCTGCTGGTAGTCTGATAAACCTCCTACCTTTGAAATGTGGTTGAGAGAATTTGGAAATGTACTCCACCTGGAGAAAATTGAGTTTACCTTGTCTAACCGAGAGAGTGTTTTATAAGATTTGGCAACCAGTCATTAGCTTGAAGAATAAACTTAAGTGAAATGTACTCAGTTTTAACATTTATGTATGCTGTATTACCACCTTGTTGACTTGCTGTCCACCTTCTATTGTGTTCTCTTGAAGGTGATTGTTGTATACTGTTCAATTATAAAATCAATACAAAATATATTGAAAATTTTTTTTAAAAAGGTGGTGCAAATCAGCAGTGTGCAGACTGACAGTGAACAATTATGAGTTATGAGGTATATTACTGAAGTACATTATTGTTGTTGTTGTTGTTAAGTGCTTGTGCAATGATGTGTAGAGATATGTAGATATATATATTTCAGTTTGTATGTAAACTCTGGCCCTGTGCGGACTGAATAAAGTCTAAAATAAATTCAAAAATGTGACCCAAAAAAAGGGAATGTTGCATATAATTTAATGTTTGCTTGATGCATAAAGTTAAAAGATCAAAACTAATAAAACAAGTTTTAAAAAGAGACTTTTTCATTTGATTACATTTTGTATGATGGATTATGCAGAAAAAGTAGAATTGGGCTGAAAGATCTATTGCTTTATTACCTATTTAGGGGATAAATAAAGTAACTAAGTAACTAATTATTTTTGAAAATAAGTCATCAGTAAAGTAACGGGATTACTTTTTTTGGGAAGTAATCAGTATTTAGTTACTGAATACTTTTTTCAAGTAACTTGACCAACACTGGACGTCACAATACATGCGATTGATAAGTTGCTACAACAAGGTGGTGGTGCCCAGGACAGAGTTCACAAAGCAGCAGGTGAAATCATGGTGGTTGCGTCTATCTTTTAAGTACAGTCTATGCTGTTATAGACTTTTTTTCTCCTAACCACACCTCAACCTTTATATTTAGGTTTCATTATTGTTGGTCTGCTGCTATTATTCACTTAACAAATTTTCTGCTGATGTGTCGGGTGGCTCTATATGTGTATTTATTTATTTTTTATTTAAAGTCTAATTTTGGCATTTTTCGAATTAGCTGAATTACACCACAGTAATTAGGCGCTCCACTTGGAAGTGCAGAAGTACCATTAAGTGCCCGTGTGGTGAATCACTGATCTACAGTATATTTAGTAAAAATCCTGAAATGTACTCGGCCAACTTTTTTTTTTTTTTAAATTGAGTCACAAGCTAGGTGCAAGTCTCTGTGTAGGTTTGTTGTATAACGGTTTCTTTCTGAACAGTCATGCACTCCCATCCCTGTATGTACTGCATACATGTCCATGTGTGAGAAGGAGCAAGATCATGTGTGTGCTTGGTTTAACTGGTACAAAACGTGTGATTCATAGCTGACTCACACACTTGACTCCCACAGAGGCACACTTTTCACAACAACAGGCGAGCCAAACTCCCACAAACACCCTCTTTCTCTCTGTCATACGCACACGCGAGTAATAAAGCTAGATTTTGCACTGACTTCTGGGATGTTCAAGAGTCCTATAAAAGAGCCGGCCCTCCCAGTCGGGTTATGTGTCATCTGTTCCAAGGGCTCTAAAGCTTCGGTAACAATAAAAGCCAGACGAATGCTCGCTCTGTTCCCGGGATTTGTAAATTCAGGATGTTAAGAAGAAAAAAAAAGAAAAAGAGAAACAGCAGTTAAAAGTGAGTTTATTATCGGAAAGTTGCCCATTTGAATCCCAGTGTCATCTGGGAAGATTTTGCAATGGGGAAATAAACTAAAGAAATTCTTCCTGTAAATACAGTTTTGCTTCTTGTTGAACGCTGTTTGAATATTACATCTACTCCAAGTCCTCCCCATCACATCAGTCAGTAATTAGGCAAGATAAAAATAACTCCCCCATCCAAGAAAAAAGAAGAAAAACAAAACAAAACTCATGCATGAAAAGTCAGTGGAAGAATCCACGTGAAGCAAGGAGAATGGAACTTTGCTCTAGGCAATGCAAAGGCAAAGAAATTAGTCTATCTTTAGAAATGTAATAATCAATAAACAGAACACCAATCTGTGTCAAGCTGCATGGCAGTACACCCAGAAGCCTCTGACTTTCAGTTTCCATTTTATTAATAAAAAAGTTTCAACCAGAAAACTCAAATATTTTAATATAGTTTGGGCACAAATGCATCAACAGCAAATTCAAAACAACAGATTTGGCAAGAGAATGGATGGATGGATTTGGCATACAAAGAAGGACAGTTGTATCTTACTTTTACTGCTGGCATCACAGACAGGTTGGAGGTCCATTTAGCAAACATAATAATAAAGAGGAAGCCAAGAGGTCCAAAAACAGTTCGAAACTCACGGATCAGTCAAAACTCTGGCCTGACTGATGGGCTGAGAAAATAGGAAAGGTAACAAACATAAGCATGGCTGTATGTTAGGTGAGTAATTAGTGGATGGGGGGCACAGTTTGACAGAAGACTGGTAGGAAGAAAAATGGAGGAAGTAGAACAAGGTGAACAATTTCAAAATTAAACAGGATTTTTTTTTACATTTATGAAGCCACTTCACAAGTTCGTCAATTTTGCCATCAAATGTGCTTTAATAAGCTTTCTCTCTGCAAGTTTCAAATCATCATGGCTTTATTAACAGCTCACTCCCATGTGGCCACAATAACATTATCTCTGCTCATTCTAGCCATGCTAGTTCACATTAGACATACTGTTCACACTACATATACTAACTAGTACATCTTTACAATGATAAAAAGTAGACAGAGCTCCCACCACACAGCTAAAACTGTCATAAATCCCTTTTTTGTTTTAGCACTTCTTCTTATTTAGAAACATCAGGACCAGCTCATCATCATTTGTTGTCAACTCCATTTTATTTCGCAGTCCATTTTTTGAGGATTTTCCACACAAATGTAACACTTTCGGTGTCTACATACGTTAAAATACAAATCACTATGTGAACATTTCTGAATTTTGTGTTGCTTTTTTGTATCACGATTGGTCTGTGATGGCCTTTAGAAGGCATATTCCTTCATTGCCCAAAGTTTTATGAAGACTCCTCCTTCATAAAAAGAAAAAGTAAATCTTTGATTTTAGGCAGCGGTAGACAGAAGAGAGTGACTCATTTATAGCTGGAAACCACTGCTTTCACCAGCTGCTGTGTATCTACCTACTGTAGCTATTAAAGCTAGCATTAACTCCACTGGTTCTCCCTGGCTGCCTTTTTTGTCTCCAGCAAATCCTTTTTAAAAGACAACTAGCAAAAGTTTTTTTAAATATGAAACCTGTTTCTATTTTTTCATTCTATTTGTTTTTATTTATTTATTTTTATCCATAATGGAAAGGCTGAAACTATATAACACAGGGCAGTGAAGTCTCCGTTAACGGTCCATGTAGAGCACTATTACAAGCCTCTATCTCCATCTGCCAGTTATTCGATTTAAAACTATTGTAATGCAATTGTACCAAAGTGTTTGCATAAATTAGTAGCTATTTAAAAAAGGGGGCTTTTTAAATGTCACATTTTGATTTTATTTTTCTAATTTGTTATGTTAATATTGTGCTTGATTGAGTTAAGAAATCATTTAGCAAAACATTAATTGATGCAGTGAATGTCACTGAGCATTACCGCTGCTTCAGTACATGCCCTGAACCAGAGCTGATTCGTGCCGTTGCAAATTTCAGAAGCTTGCTTGAACTTTTCAGCCTCTGAGAGAACAAAACAGTTGAAATGATTTCCCCGAGAGCCGCATATTCACTCTGGATTTATTTTTTCTGATGTAAGCTCAGTACTCGTGAGCCTCACCTTAAGCCGAGACATATCAAGCCCACAGACCCAAAATCCACTGATCCTAAAGGCTGTGACTATCACTCTGGCAGCTTTCTCTCATGCCAAGTGGTGTCATCAGATGTGCTCGCATGCTGTCACGCCAATTTCACTGCTGATTTCCAAGTCTAGCGACCAAATTCATGCAAGGGAAATGAGGTGAAATTCTCCCCATCTCAGTGTGTGACCAGATGATAACATAACACGACGTGGGCAAAGATTCCCAGCATTCCCATCAATGTGGCGAAAGTGCTCACGTTACTGTTGAAGTGCACCACTCCCATATTGTTTTAGTATCTGTCGTGCCAATGCTGCACTGTTGCCAAGTCAACAATACCCAGACCTTTTGGCCCCTTTGGCATATGTGATCTGTACATGTTACTGTACACACACACACATACACACACACAGAAGCACGCTATCATGTTTCCCTCTGTCGCCACAGACACACCCGAGAGACCCGGCATGAACTGAATACCACACTAAGGCATGGCATGTGTGTGTGTGTTGCTGCAAATGTCCGAGGACTCGGGTGGAGCCTTCTGTTCAGAACGGGTGTGCTCGTCTGTCAGCTGTTGTGCACAGACGGTCTGAGACGAACAAGTTACCATCCTCCCACACGCTCACACACACACACACACTCAGACGCACATATAAAAACATGCCATATGCACATGACCAACCAATAACCCATCCAACAACGTGCCTCCAAGAACTGACACAGTGCATCATGTAAATACATTTTTGCTGCCATTTCAATAAGCATTTTATTGCCACATGAGTCAATGGTCTCCCTGACCTGCTTTTTGTGCATCAAACAGACATGATGAATAACAATTATTACTAATATTAGTTATCATTAGTCATTTCTCAAAGTGCATTTGAAAGGCGGGCTGTGTTTTGTGATCTGAGTTTGAGAAAACAGGGAGCGATGATGCATCTTGGCATTAAAGCAGGGGAAAAAAGGCTTGAAGAAGCTGGAAACGGTCAATAGGTCAAATTTAAAGGTCATTCAGTAGGTACTTAAGGATTCTCATGTTTGAGTTTTTTATAATGGCCTGTTTGGAAGATTGATGTTGGCATTTTTGATGCTAATCTAAGGTCACGACTTCAAATTTTGAAAAGACCTTCACTGCTAGAACAGCTTAACATGTAGAACAATATGTACAAAAAATATGTAAGACAGAAAAGGAAGTGAGTCCCTAAAACTAACTTGTTTCATCATCTCAAACGGAAGCATTTTTTTTTTATTATACTTCTATATAGGATTGTATCTTTATGGAAATATAGTACGTTCCCTATATAGAGCTTCCGTAGCAATCAACAGGGAATATTTGCCAAAAGTTTCTGTCATCAAATTAAGTGCATTAAATATTAAATAGCTTCATTCCATAACCATGATGTCATCTGACAAAACAACTATAACTGCAGGTTAAAAATTTTGCCTATATTTACATATAAACTCATCACTTATATAGAAAGTTACAAGTAACAGATGGTATTTCTTACTTCTTCTTACTATGTGTGGAAATAAACCACAAGAGCCATGTTGCACGTGTGCAAAAAACATCATTCACCTGAGCTGCTGCTTGTTACTCTGCTGCTCGTGCACTCTGCCTAAGCTGAAGCAGAGTTCACAAATCTTCTTCTCCTTTAAAAGTACTGATAGTTTTTTTTTTACTACTTTCGTTTTAACATTTATAATTTTTCCTAATCAAAAATGTAAATTAGCATGTGAACAGCAGCCTACCAAGACTGAGTCAGACACATTGATGATACCCTTACAATCCTCATAATCCTTATAAACCTAACACTAGGCCTTGGCGTAGCCCCCACTTTCTGAAACAAGTCTTTCCACATCCATTTAAAGCTACTTCCTTCTGATTTGCTGCCCCTTCTCAGTGGAAGGTTCAAACAGTCTGGGCTGTTGAACATAAATGAAATTGTGACCATGTTTAATATGAGCATCCACCATTGTGACAGAAAAAAGAAAAGCACAATAGTTCCAATTTAATTACAGTTACAGCTGGTTTGGGGTACAGGGGTCTCGAGGGTGAGAAGGGTTAAGACAATTCTTCTTCTCGACCATCAGCGAGTCATTTGTGTTCTGCTCCAGACCTCATTTCTGCTCTGTAAGGTGCGGGGTTAGTGAACCATCACCATTGCAGTCCACTGTAACTGCTGTGAAACCATGCTGAACATGTCAGAGGTGCAAACTGCAGACGTTTTACAAGCTCCTTTATTGCCTCGCTCTAAAACAGAGATTTTGGGTGGAGTGAGAGTTTAATGATAAAACCCTCACTTCTGTTTTAGAGCCCCATAAATCACCGCAAAGCTCGGCTGTGAGCCGTGTTTAGCGTTAAAACATTGACAGCTACCATATGATAGAAGAGTTGATTAACACTAAAGTTAAGAATTATAACCCACTTTAATTTATCAATGACTTAACAAATTGGATGGACCAATTTAAAAAGTCCTGTATGACCTTCATATATTTTTTTGTATTTTAGCCAAAGTGATCAGTTTCTACAAAGCACTTGTCCCTATTGCACCAAAGTTGGCCATTAATTCAAATTAAATTAGTTATTCACATATTAAAGTGATTAATGGACTGGTCTTTAGCGTGGTCTCCTCCTGGCATGTGGTTTTGGGGAAGCTGGGCCAGTATTATTCATGCATTCAGAACCTAAACGAGTTATTTCATGAGAATTAAATGAAAAGTTGAACAAATTATTATTGGTGCAGACAACCTGAGCCTAAAGGGACAGTAACTTTAGAAACACCAAAGCTGTAACTTGTTTACCCTTCATGTTTAGAAGCGATTAAATGATCATACATCAAAACAGAATTTGGAATACGTCACAATGTCTGCAACGAGCTGCAGCCAAAATAAGCCGTCACACTGTGTGGGATCTGGGAAATGCACAGTAGCCATTTCTTTTTGTGTGCAAGAGAGTTTTACAATGCTCACACAGGCCCCTGGGTACAGACCTAATCAGCCCGGCTACTGAATTATGCATGACGATAATCTCTAGTCTGATCACTCCAAGGTATCACCAGCACTCTTATAAACAAAACGTAATTACATTTTTGGATAAACACTCAGGCTTAAAGTTTTGCGCTTGTGTTTAACTTGTGTCTTTTTTTTCTTAAAGATGCTGTTCTGTTGCTCTGTATTCACCGATCTCATTTTAATAGCTCTAAAGTCGACAGGAATTACATCTTTAAAGTTACAACCAGTCTGCAAGAAACAGTGATGTATGTGATTAGTGTGCATGTGGTGCATTGCAAAAGCTCTGCGTGGGTCATAATTAGCAGCCAAAGATGCAGATTTGTTTAACCCAAGGTGCAACGCTTCTTGATTCAACAAAAAGAAACAAAACTTATTTATTAAGGAGCTACTGTCAAAATAAGAGCCTGTGAAATGTTTGCATTAGCATTATAGCTATGTTCAATAGTGAGATAGACAGCATTTTACTGCTTGTTCACACCAAACAAAGTGAAGCCAAAATATCCTAAAAGCACGCACTGTTCCTTTGTGATTTTTGGTACATCATCTGCAACCAGAGTCAGCAGTAACCCTGCGGGTGGTGACGTGATATCGAGCTCGCACCTCCTGCCTGGGCCAAAATGTGAGCACACACAGAGATGCACAAAACAATGACACAGAGGGACGTGATGCTGCTGAAATGCTGCAAAGTTGGTTAAAAATATGTCTCTGAGACAAGAGCTAGAGCTAGAACTATCTAGTGTGTCAAACACAGATCTACTGTATATGCATATTTGCTACCTGATATGTGCCGATATGCAAACTTTCCTCCACAGAACACAGTGGCAACAAAATCCTTTGCGTAACTTAGATAACCAAACGGAGATAGCGCTATTTCTAAGTGTCCCCATTAGTAGGAAGACTCCATATCACATCTGAGTAAATAGTGACACTGAGTCAAGCAGTGACTTCAGAATAAGCTGCAAATGAGTTAGTGAAATAGATTGTTTGTTACATAGGAGCATTTTGGGAATTGTCCCCGGAAAGTCTTTAGGAATCACATTTTTTTTTAAATACAGGTGATTGGTTGAACAAGATGACTGCCACAAGTTACATCCACTGGATAACTTCAACCAGTCCTATGAGCCATATGCGGAGAGCACAGACTGTATATAAGAGATGGATAAATATAACAGTTCTGAAAAGTGAGATATTTGCCAAAGAGCCTTGGCTCATCTGTTATTAGCATGAGAACTGAAAAGCCTGATGGTTGTAGGTGCAAATGATTTCCTGTATCTCTTTATTTTACAGCGAAGAGAGGGAATCTTCCAGTACTGATGTCTTTTGTTCCAGTGGTTGATGTTACAGTGGCTTAAGCTGTATTTTATATTATCCATGAATCAAAGCAGAAACACCCCTCAGTTCCTCAGAAAACACTTTCTGATGAATTCGTAATCTCAAAAGCTAGTTTGGTATTCATTTTGGAAATTGTTGACCCCATTAGATGCAAAAAGGAGGATATAGTAATATAGTAGGGTGGGACAAGTTAACAAGTTGCTACCATTGGAGCGGTTTGCCTGTGTTTCTCAGACAGATTCACCCATCACTCTCCCTTATCACAGGGTGATGGCACCAGAGCTACATCCATCCTCTATATACAGTCTGTTTGCAAAACACTCTGTGACTTAATTCTTGGGAAGTGTTTACAAAAGGCAGATTGGTTGAGCCATCTGCCTGCCACCTTCTATTATGGGCTAACTAACCTCCGAATCATTCAGATCAATGAACCACAGGAGAGCAACACCTAGCGAGCAGTCAGTATATTCTTGCCATGTTTCACAGTTTGGCATCTATCCCTGTCTACCCTCACACCTTACACATGCCTGCAGCTGTGACCTTCACGGCTAGTAGATTCTCACAAGATGTTGATTAGTTGAACTAACAGGTGTGCCATTTGAAACTAAGCAGGATGAATTCTGATGTATTCCCGATTTCGCCTGAAGCAGCCTGAGGAGGTAAGCAGTCGATCTGCCCCCTTTCCCCCTTTCAAAAGTTTCTACACCCGCCCCTGCTCTAAGCAAGGAAGTTTGTTTCTCCTGCTGTCACTCTCTCACACATTACATCATTGCCCACTGATCATCAGGTGCCTGGCTGATGCATCGGCACACACACACACACCTCCCACACAACAAATCAACTTGTCAGCCTCTTATCTCCCCTGCCTGAATGTCCAGTCGTGATCAGAGACAGTATTTGTGTGTGCGGGTCCGTGTGCGAACGCGTTCCAGCTGTGTAATTTAAAAATGAATCGTGTGCATAATACGTGCGCGTGTCTGTATCGTTGTATTTATGTGTGTGTGTGCGTATCTGTGCGTGTGTTTCTGCTGCCCACCTTTCATCCAGTCCACCACCTGGCTTGTGCTCCATTTGCTCACTGGCTCCATCACCAGCGCCATCGAGGAAACTTTGCGCTTACTCTCCGTTGCGCGCAAGCAGTGGCGTTACCCCCAGAACAAGGCTCTGTGAGGCGGGTACACCTCCCGCCCTCCTCCACTCCCCTCCCTCTCTAATTTCCTCCGCAGCCAGGTGACTACTTTTTTTTATTTTTTACTTTGTCCCTCTCTGGTCCTGGTCCCGCTGCCTCAGTATCAGCCCTGTGTCGTCTCCCGTTAACGCAGTGGAGCCCTCAGTGCGGGACAGCCCGGGTGTGTGCGCAGCGGAATCCGGCACATTCCCCTGCTCGAGCCGGTCTGACTTGTGTCGCCTCTCTCTGTTTCTCTTCTCTCCCTTCTTCCCAGTGCGCTAGTCCGCTCCTGCGCTCCGGTGTGTGTGTGTGTGTGTGGTATTGTAAAGAGAGCGAGAGAGAGGAGTGTATGTAGGTGTGTGCGCAGCCGCTCCGTTACCGACAGCAGCAGTGTAGGATAGATAAGTCACACCGGACTTAAAGCCGGCAGCATCTCTCTCTCTCTCTTTTCCAGATATGATTAATCCGTGCACGCGCTCTGTGGGTGGCTCCGCGCGCACGTCAGTGTATTTCCCACCGGAGCGATAGTCATGCAGATATGATTGAGGGAGGAGATATTCTCAGAAGATATTTAATAAGAACGTGTCTTCGATAGAGAGACATTGTGTTACATACAGAGAGAGGGAGAGTCAGCATGGGGTACCTACACACTTTCTGCTCCAGCTGCTGTGTGAGGAAACTTAATGAATCCTCAGCCAACCGCTCCACCTCCACTCCAAAGATCGTTTCACTGCCCCCTCAAACCATTTATCTTTCTCTCTGCCTTGAAATCCTCCATGTAGATGTTGAGCACACACTTGTTTTACATTTACACCATATTTGCTTGACTGGAAGAGTACAAGACCTACACTTTTTTAAATAAGTAAATATAGGTTGTATGTGGGTTAAACTGGAACATTTAAATTAACATTATACAAATTGATTTATAGTCTTTATTTTGACTCTTGCAGCTGTTTCTTTGCAGTGTTCTTAAAACTTGTTCCTGGACAATTTCAGATAATCTTAAAGAGAGTGCAGGTGAGGCTGGAAACACTTCAAGCATGATCTTTTTCCAAGTTCTGAGACATTTCTGCTCCAGACAAATTACAGTAGTGGATTTGTTTAGGGACAACTCCACCAATGCAGAACCAGGAGCAACACAGCCTACATCCTTGCTAATGTGTAACTGAATTAGATTTCTTAGTAAGTAAGTTTATTCATAAGTTTAAAAAACAATTAATAAATATATTGACATACAAAATATATGGGCAAAAGTTTATGTGCAATGCAAGACAAGCTTAAGACAAATCGAACATGAAAGCCTGCTCTAACACTCTAATCCAGTCCTGAATAAGCATAGATACCACCTCAAATAGTGTTGGGATCAGTTATTCTTAGTGGTTTCCATGACTGGTTTTATTTGTCCAAGTTCTCATGTAGCCACATTTATGCCTTCATCGAATTGCAATGTAACTGGTGGTTTCATCAGAGGGCATTTCCAAGAGCACAGAACCTCAATGTGAACTCTTCTGTGTGTTTCCTTAAATAAAGAGGAAAGTCAAGCACACAACCTGGAAAAACAAGTAAGTGAAAACCATCTTCAAATAAAACCATATAAAACTGTAAAACATGAATAGATCTATAAAACCAAAACTTTTCTGGTAGAAAAGCACAGTTAGTTCTGTTACTGGCATCTATGTAGAAGCCAGTGTACTCCGGTCCCAGCCCTTAATTCCATCAGAAAGGCCATCAGGCATAAAATTTCAGTCAAGCATGTGGCTCATAAAGAGATGTTGGTGTGATGGAAGAGGATGCTAGGTATAGGTTGAAATGGGGTGTGATGGAGATAGATGATCCTCTTTGGCGACCCCTACAGGAGAAAGAAGAAGAACTAAAATGCAAGAAGTGCTTAAAACTGAAAAAGGAGAATTTTCCAGAAAGAGTTTACATATAAGTAGGTAAAATCTGTCATGAGGTATTCTTTTATTTCTACCTTTAGGGTGAGCTGATTGCTTTATATCCTTTCTTTAGTTTATCTTTTAGTTTAGTTTTATTTTAACCTTAATACAGATCAGCTGACTGTGACAAGCTTGTGCAGTAAAAATTTAATGTCCTACTCCGGATTTTGCTGGAAACTGGAGGAATTCATTCTTTGGTGTTGTTACTGGAGTCACAAATGAAATTATTAAATCTAATTATTAATTTAGTAATTACATTGTATTAGTGCCAGATATCTACCTACATAACTTTCCAACCCTTTACAAGTGCTGTGCACGCTCATTCCAGCTATAAAGAAGTGCTGGATGATCTGATTCACTGCTGCCTCACCTCCTACTGTAGGCTGACGTTTGCACATTCACTGAAGACAACCAGTGAGATGAGAGTCAAGATTTCGTAACGCAACAGAGACATCTGCTGGTGAAAAGTGTAACTGATGTGGATTAAAAGCGACTTACTGGCTGACTTACTGGAAGCCCGACAAATGAAAGAGAAAAACTGCAGAAGTTGGTGGAAAAATGAGACAAATTAATGTCACCACAAGGAAATTTCCCCTTTTTCAGTTTCCCCTCTTAGTTCTGTCTCATTTGTATTGTTCACACTCCCATGTGTTTACCTAGAAAAATGAAATAGTCAGACTACTGAAAACTGAAAGCACGAGATTGAAATTCATGTAACAACATTATCGGATTAAAATTCTAATTACTTTAATTAATTAAAATACTTAATTACTTACTTACTTGATGATGCCCTTCAGTATCCATCTAGGGAAAACAACTACCTGAGCTTGGGTAGTATTCACCTATACATTCATATACACTTACACACATGACAGAGTCAAGTCACAACGTGTAGGTTTAAGTTTGAGTAGTGACATATTTCTATCATTTGGACCCAGTAAGTGCCAGTGCCTCCTATTAATTTGAGAAGATCTGACCTGAGTAAGTTTAGTATCTTAGTCTTGTGAAACAGCCTCTAAATATCTGGGATGAAGTTCATTAAAAGAGTTTTATCTTCAAAGCAGTATTGTTCATAGTTTATCTTTTGATGCTTTACTGTGAGTTTCTGTTCTGTTGTAAGGTGATAGCAGAATATCATTCAGCTAAGGATCTACAGATTCACACAATGAGGATGAGGAAGTGAAAAGGGGAATATATGCTCATGAAAAAAATGCACACACTAAAGCACTAATGTCCTTCAGTTTAGTTTTGAAAAACTCATGGCTTATCATATTTTATACACACAATACACCCTCATATTAATACACATGTAACATGTGACCTATAATAAAACACAGTATATTGTTATACTATTATATAACCATTTTGAAGCAGCCAAACTGTTGTATGTCAATTCACTTCACTTCATTTTTATTTATACAGTGCCAGATCACAACAATGATTCAAAGCACTCCCATTCAAGATCATCTTCTCCACCATGACCAGTCAGTTTTCAGTGCTACTGCACATTTTTTTAATTATCTCTTGGAGGCACATACACATGGAGAACAGGTGAAAACATACCATGTAGTCATTCTTGTTTTACAGTTAGTGCATTGTAATGTAAAGGAGTTCACCAATTTTCAAGCAAATGCTTCTAAAATTTTCAGAATAATGCTCCTCGACATGCAAGTTTGTGAATATATCATCATATACAAATATATAGCAAATAATAACATACAAAGATATGGAGAAATCCCGTATACAAGGGGAAAGACTTCAAATGAGTATAGGATGCCTACGATCTTTGGACACCCAGTTAGCATTAAAACCGGCATTGATTCTTTCATGGAAATAACTACATTGGCTCAGGCACACTTCCAGAAATTATTGTCTGTGAACACAGCTCACTATGCCATCCACAAATCCAGATTAAAGCCCTATCATGGAAAGAATAAGCCATATGTGATCCAGAAACACCACTGTCTTCTCTGGGCCAAAGCTGGGTGGAGCAAAAGTGCATTTAATATTTTATTTCAAGCTGTATCAGTTAGCCTTGTCAAGCAGCTAACTGATACATGTACAGTGTTTTAGCATAGAATTGTAACAGTGTAGTCCCCGTAGAACACAACAACACATTAAAAGCAAATTAAAACATTAGCGGTGGATGGTGGTTATGAATAACCACTGAAATATATCTACTGTCAATGGAAAGAATTATTTTTGGAATCTGACACCTGTTTTATGGCAGAATATTAATTTTCTTTTAATGAAATAATTTTATATCACTGTTAAATTAGAGGTAAAAGACCTGCAACAGCAGCAACTGCAATGAATTCATAGAGTGAAAATATACAAAACACCACTGTCTGACAGTGCTAAGTAGGCACCATACCCTGGACTGAGGATGGGGGATTAAGTTCCTCAAAATACTGCGATGTCATTGGCAGCACAATATGACAGTGAAAATAAGAGTGGCCTTCATAACTTATATTTTTTTCCACAATCAAAACTCGCATAATTCACTACAAGATCATGACAGGAGCAAGAGTCTGGCCATTCCTCGTCAGGACAGCTCTGGATAGACGGATAACACACTATGACCAAATGAATGTGTGGTACATTGTTTTGTTAAGTAACTGCGTGGCCTTCTCAAACCTGTTTGCTTTCCTGCTATTTTTCATCATTCTTCCATCTCCCCTCATGCCTCTCACCCTGGAGACTTTGGTTCTTTCTTTTGTTTTGGATTTATTGGATTAACTTTATTGGATTATTTTGCTGTAGCCACTTTTCTGTAGCCTCACTGTCAAAACTTATTTTGCTAAACAAGTCTTTTTTCAGCCTCACTAAGTTAATTAAATGTCTTCTTTTCACCTTACCATATTAGAGTAATCTATACAAAAATACACCTAAAATTCCCACAAAATCTGAAATGCCATTATTTAGTTACTAATACTGCTTTGTAGTTTTATTCTTTCTGACTGTATTACATTTAGGTTTAAATGAAAGGTAATATGCTTTCAATGTGGCCTTTTGTTTTTTGTTTCAGTCTTTCTAAAAGCTGCAAGGGAAAGTAAAAGTGTTAGTCTCCAGACATGGACGCCCAAGTCCCAGCATCCCAGCACTACAGTTAAGTTTTTGGTCCAAAAGTCTTTCCATGACACAGTTTGTATTTTTTTTTCTCTATACACCAACACAGCCAGCCATATTACCTCATTACACTGGAACTCCTTTCACTTCCTTCCAATTGGTCAAAAAAGAGACAGAGGGCACATACGACATGCAGATGAAAAGTGTCTCGAGACACAGAAAGCATTTCCTTTAGAACAGAAGGACTGTTTACACCAATGTGATGTCGTAAGTATAAGAATACAGTATTTACAATGAAGATTATTCCTGTTGCTTTAGTTTTAGTTTGATCTAAATTATGCTGAGTATACATACATAAAGTAATAAGAAGTGACATTCTCTAAGACATGAAAATCTGATTTTTGAGGTATTTCCATTTTGTTGTGTTGTTTACTATTCATTTGTATGATTTTTTTTTTAATTCTCAGGATTATCTGTGATATTTAAGCTTACTGTACGACTGTACATTACATTTCTGGTTGGCTGGATTAAGCTTTCCTGCTTGTTATTTTAAAATGGATCTTGGAATGGATGAGGAACAAAGCAATTTAGAAAGAGGAACAAAATGTTGCAAACCAGACATTATTTTCTTGACGCTGAGCATCATCAGTTTCCTTGTTCCTGTTGAAGGATTTTCTTTGAAGACTTGCAGAATCAGCTACAGTACGGCCATATGTATCAGGAGTAAACTCAGAGCTGTTCCTGAAGATAGTTTTTTGTGCTTTCTGAAGGTCTTTAAATGTTCTTCTTTGGACATTAACAGCTTTTTTTTTTACTAATTTTCCTCCCAGTCTTTGTAACCAACTTTTTTTTTTTTGCTTCTGTTTTATGGTTAACTCACTTAACACTGACCTATGACTCATTCAAGGAAGAAAAAGGCACCTAGCTCTGTCTGCACAAAACAGACAACTGAGCAAAGGACTCATTTTAAATTGGTTCTCTGTTACTAGCTGTTACCAAAAAACACAGTTTGTTCCCATTTTTTTAGTTGAATCAAGGAAAACAGTTTGAGTGGCACAAATGGTATTTTTGCACCAGTAAGCAGACTCCCAAAGAGCTACTAGCTGAATACTTGACACATCTCAGCTGTGCAGCATGTCTTTAAAAAGTTAGTAAAACTATGTACAGCCTATGAACAGTATCTAAAAGTCATGTCTGTAAGAAACCGAAAAAAGGGTTGATGTGAAGAACCAATTCTTGAGGAAGAGAAAGCGTGAGACTGGCTGACAAATTAAACAAGAACTGAAGAACTGGACTGAAAATCAGTTGCTACAGGCCTTATGAAATGATGACTGCAGATTTAAAAAATGTGGTTCACATTGTCAGTATGTACAGAGGAGGTCAGGAGAGATACAACAATGAGTGTCTACAGCCATCTGTAAAACAGAGTAAAGGTTCTGTTATGATTTGGGTACCTCAAGAATTTGATCCGTCCTGTAGTACCATACAGAAACATTTTATTTGCAACATTTCATTTTTCAGCATGACAGTGATCCAAAATCCACTGCCAGTGGAGTAAAGCAGTAAAGCAGAATAGAAAAAAACACAGAGTGGAACAGTACAGTCATGCACTGGCCTTTCCAGAGCCTCAAAATTGTTTCTGAAGGCTACTTACATAAGTTATAAAAAAGCTTGCCTAAAAGAGTTTGGCCTGTGTTGAAGTATAAATGTGGTGTGACCAAACATCAACGTTCTATAATTAGGTGCACCTAGTTCCATTTTTCTGGTTAAATATAAAGAACTGAGGCGTGACTCAAGACTGCACACTGCATCATAAGATACAGTGGCTTGCAAAAGTATTCGGCCCCCTTGAACTTTCCCACATTTTGTCACATTACAGCCACAAACATAAATCAATTTTATTGGAATTCCACGTGAAAGACCAACACAAAGTGGTGTACACGTGAGAAGTGGAACAAAAATCATACATGATTCCAAACATTTTTTACAAATAAATAACTGAAAAGTGGGGTGTGCGTAATTATTCAGCCCCCTTTGGTCTGAGTGCAGTCAGTTGCCCATAGACATTGCCTGATGAGTGCTAATGACTAAATTGAGTGCACCTGTGTGTAATCTAATGTCAGTACAAATACAGCTGCTCTGTGATGATCTCAGAAGTTGTCTAAGAGAATGTTGGGAACAACAACACCATGAAGTCCAAAGAACACACCAGACAGGTCAGGGCAATGATGAAATGGTTTAAAACAGGGGTGCCTAATCCCGGTCCTTGAGAGCTACTATCCTGCAACTTTTAGATGCATCCTTGTTCCCACACACCCGAATCAAATGAATGGCTTGTTGTCAGGCCTTTGCCAAACACAATGGCATGCTGAAGAGGTAATCAAACCATTTGATTCAGCTGTGTTGGAGTAGGGATGCATCTAAAAGCTGCAGGATAGTAGCTCTCGAGGACTGGGATTGGGCAGCCCTGGTTTAAAACAAAACATATCCATGTGTTAGAATGGCCCAGTCAAAGTCCAGATCTAAATCCAATCGAGAATCTGTGGCAAGATCTGAAAACTGCTGTTCACAAACGCTGTCCAGCTAATCTGACTGAGCTGGAGCTGTTTTACAAAGAAGAATGGGCAAAGATTTCAGTCTCTAGGTGTGCAAAGCTGCTAGAAACATACCCCAAAAGACTGGCAGCTGTAATTGCAGCAAAAGGTGGTTCTACAAAGTATTGAATCAGGGGGCTGAATAATTATGCACACCCCACTTTTCAGTTATTTATTTGTAAAAAAAAAAAAAATGTTTGGAATCATGTTTGGAATGTATGATTTTCGTTCCACGTCTCACGTGTACACCACTTTGTGTTGGTCTTTCACGTGGAATTCCAATAAAATTGATTCATGTTTGTGGCTGTAATGTGACAAAATGTGGAAAAGTTCAAGGGGGCCGAATTCTTTTGCAAACACTTAAAGCCTGCATACACACCATATTTTGAAGATGTCTAAACTTCTCCAAATCTTCTCCTGGCTACTTTCACTATTTTTTTTTAAATATTAAACTAGTAAAAGGAAAGAAATAACAGAAGTTGGTGGAAAGTGTCAAGTACAACACAAAGATTTCTGGATAGTTCCATCCTAATGTGACACAGCGCATGTCATAAATTTGGAATAAAGAGGTCTTGATGCATTTTTGTATTGGTTGTAAGATGAATAAGATATTTTTGACTCTTTGCAATTAGTTTTCTTGTTGATTCCTTAATTTTTGTTTCTTTATGTTTTTTGTTTTTGGCTTCCCAGGATTGTCTGTGGCAGTTAAATTCAGTGGACTATGGACAGTGGACTATAGTTTGTTTTCTGGTTGTCTGTGTTGAGCTTTCCTGTTTGTTACAAAGATTAATAATGGATCCTGGATTGGAAGAGGAACAAACCAAATTAGAAAGAGGAACAAAATGTTGCAAATCGCGGATTATTTTTTACATGCTGTGCATCATCAATTTCATTGCGCCGGTTGATGGATTTTCCCTGAAGACTTGCAGAATCAGCTACAGTACAGCCATATGTGTCGGAAGTAAACTCAGAGCTGTTCCTGAAGATATTCCCTCAACTGTGACAGGCCTCGATTTAACTTCTAACAGAATTTCAACAATACATGCATCAGACTTCAAAGATCTACTAAATTTGACTAAGTTAGACCTTAATATCAACAACATTTCACAGATAGAAAGCGGTGCGTTTGCCAATCTAAGTTCTCTTGAGACATTAAATCTAAATAATAACAAACTTGTTACACTGGGAGAAAATGTTTTTGATGGCTTGAGTTGCCTCATTGAGCTAAGAATTAATCAAAATCGCATTAAACAAATGGCATCCACATCTTTTAAGTCCATGACAAGTTTAAAACTTCTGGACATTTCTCATAACAAACTGCACCACATTACAAAAGTTCAATTGATATTGCAACATCTGCCACATCTACGGGAGCTGGTAATAAGCAACAATGATTTAACCACTTTTCAGTCATTTGAACTGACAAACAAATCATTAGAACTTCAGTACCTTGATTTGTCGAAAAATCCCCTCGCAGTCTTCAGGATCACTGCCGATGTTTTTCCAAATCTCACCTGGTTTAAAATTGGGAGCCCAGCCAAAAAGAAACAGATGATATGGGACGTGCAAAACAAGACATTTCTTAGTCGTGTTACTACTCTTGACATTAGTGAGCTTCATTTGGGTCTTGGGGACATGGAAAGGTTGTTAGAGTCAGTGAACTCATCATTAACTATTCTGAGAATGAATGCAATGACACATAACCTGACCACACTGATCAACATTTCCTGCACCATCCCAACAATGAGGACTCTGCAGCTTCGAAGCAATAAGCTCAGCTTTGTTAATGCATACTTGTTTAAGTTGTGTATTAATGTAACTGAGTTAGTTTTGACAGACAACAAAATAAAATACATCCATGATGATGCTTTCAGATCCCTTAAAAACTTAAGGATTTTAACGCTGAGTAAAAACAGGCTTCCACTGGTTCCAGCTGCAACAAGGAATCTACCAACTCTTTCAGAGCTGGATCTCAGCACCAATAACATCAGCACACTGGACTGCCATGATTTCACCAATCAGACAAAGCTCAGAAAGCTTTATCTTTATCAGAATTCAATCACAGCTCTGAAACCATGTCTTTTCAAGGATTTAAAAGGATTACAAACTCTAAAATTACAGACAAACCAAATAACTAAATTGAACAGTGCTTTCAAAGAACATTTGCCAAACCTCACACAGCTGCATTTGAATGGAAACAAACTCACTGCTATCAAAAGGGATGCATTTAAAGGCTTGCACTCCCTCCAGAACCTGTCATTACACCAAAACAAAATAAAAGTACTTGAAAGTAAGAGTTTCAGTGGACTGACAAATCTGACCCAAATTAATCTACAAAACAATGATATTTCACAAGATGAACTAAACAAAGATGTTTTCAGTCCTCTGATTAATTTAAGAAGACTTGATTTGAGTGAAAATCACATCAATTACAAGAAAAGTAGAAATTTGCCGGATCCTCCATTTTCTCAGCTGTCCCATCTAGAGGAACTGCTTGTTTTTTCACAACACCACAGGTTGCATAGTTATCTGCCTGGGAACTTTTTGCAAGGTTTGACCAGTCTTTTGAGTTTCAAAGCCAGGAATATCCGTATTGCGTCTCTGGACAAAGACACCTTTGTTTACACGCCACAGCTGCAATTACTTGAACTTTCTTCAAATGAACTTAAAGAACTCCCTCCAGATCTGTTCTTCCCAATTCCAAACCTTAAAAGCCTTTATATATCCAGGACAGCTCTTTACTCTCTAGAGTTCCTTAAAAATGCCAGCCTCACAAAGCTGGAGTTTCTACAGGCAAGACAGAATTTATATTCAGTTATCCGCGAAGAAGATATAATAAAACCCCTACCAGCTCTGACTTATCTGGACCTTCAGGGCAATGGATTCACCTGCAACTGTGATAACAGCTGGTTTCTCTCGTGGGCAATAAATGACAACAAAACTCAGGTTTATGATGCATATAACTTTACGTGCAACTATCCACAAGAATTCAAAAGTAAGAAGCTGTTGGACTTGGACACCAGCTCCTGCTCAGATAACACTGACTTTATTTGCTTTGTTCTCACCACGTGTGCAATCCTATGCTTGATGGTGGTGTCCTTCACTTACCATTTCATGGGGTTGCAGCTGGTCTATGCCTATTACCTGTTCATAGCTTGGCTCTTTGATAGAAAGCACAAAAACAAGAAAACTCATCATCAGTACGACGCCTTTATCTCCTACAACACCCACGATGAGCCTTGGGTCATTGACAAGCTCTTACCAAAACTGGAAGGAGAACAGGGCTGGAGACTGTGCCTACACCATCGAGACTTTGAACCAGGTGAGATGCAAGTTTGAATTAAAGTTAAATATTAATGGCTTGACAAGTGGGATGTCTCTTAAAATTGTGTGTTTGTCGGTATCTCTGTTTAATCCCAACTAAATTATTAGATTCAGGACATTTTCTAGAATGTTTTCAGAAAAATGTAACATCATTTGACTTATGCAGTTATATTTGAAGTGGCAGTTAGTCTCTCTTTTGATTTATATAATTGCACTATCTAACAATTATCTGGAGACAATGAGGGCATGGTGTTAGAAGCTTTTGCAGTCAAATGTGCACTTTCATATGTACTCCAGAGGGTGTCACTATACTACTTTACTAAAAAGCTGAGGATACAAACCTCATGGTTTTATTACTGGCTGTGTTATTTTTCTTCTCCTCATTAGGGAGACCCATCATAGATAACATTACAGATGCTATTTATGGAAGCAGGAAGACCATTTGTGTGATCAGTCGCAAATACCTCGAGAGTGAATGGTGCTCCAGAGAGATCCAGGCAGCCAGGTAACCTGTTGGCGCACCACAAGACTGTAGCAATAACATTAAAATATAAAATTGAAATTGAAAGGTGTTAACAGTGCTTTTATGCTAATGTCAACAGTGACAATGGCACAACCAAAGTTACTCCAAATACAGTGCCATGAAAAAGCATCTGCCCCTTTACTGATTTCTTTTTTCTTCTACTTTTTTTTTTGTTTTGTTTTTTTGCATATTTGTTACGCTTACATGTTTCAGATTATCAAACAACATTTAATATTGGACAAATGTAACCAAAGCAAATAAAAAAATTATTTTTTAAAAGATGATTTAATTTATCAAGGGGGAAAAAAGCTTTCAAACCTACGTGGTTGAGTTCAAAGTTGAGTTCAAATTCACTAACCATACCCAGGCCTGATAATCCCAGACCTGTTAAATCAATAATTTACTTAAACAGAACCTGCCTGACAAGGTAAAACATCTCAAACAGCAATTCAGCATGCAAAGATCCAAAGAAGCTCAAGAAAGATAAGAAAGTCATTGACGTCTGTCAGTCTGGAAGGGGTTATAAAGACTTTGGGACTTCAGCGAACCATGGTGAGAGCCATTATCCACAAAACTTGGAACAGCAATTAAACTTCCCATGAGTGGCCAGCCTAACAAAATTACTCCACTTTTTATTGGGAGTTACAGAATTAGAAATGAGAATATCAGAGAGACAGCTCAGGTTGACCTGTTTGGAGACAAAGTTTGAGAGGCAAGGTTAAGATGGCTTAGGAGGTCACATAGGAGGTTCATGGATGTGAAGCAGGACGTGCTTAACTGCATCTACTATATGTGGCGGAAGAGGATAGGTTGAGATGGAGGCAGATGATCCCCTGTGGTGACCCCTAAAGGGAACAGCTGAAAGAAGAGGACTTGACATTACTGTGTTCCACTATGTGATTTTCTGATCTGTGCAGCACTGTATATGTTACACCGGCATGCTTAAAATTTCATTGATTTTTTTTTTTTTTGCTAGCTTTTAATTTCCTCTTTAATCTGCCATGTTCACAGGTGTTTTATTTTATTCTCTTAAAACATGTTTATTTCATTTATTTTTGTATTATCTTCATTACTTTACTCTTTTAAAGAGAGTACTTATGCATCCCTTTTCTCCCTCTTATCTTTAGTTTCCGTCTGTTTGATGAGCAGAAAGACGTTCTAATCCTGGTATTCATGGAGGAGATTCCCAGCTATCTGTTGTCTCCTTACCACCGCATGAGAAAGATGATAAAGAGGAAAACCTACCTGAGCTGGCCGCAAGTTGGAGAGCACACCGAGCTGTTCTGGGAGAAACTTTGCCAGGCTCTGGAGACCAGAGAAGATCCAGAAGGAAAGATGTTACTTCTCACTGTGTCAACTGTGCCATGAGGAAATTAAAGCAATTTTTTTTTCTCTTTTTTAAAGGTTATAGATTTATTTTTTTATTTTTTTATTCCATGATAATAGTTTACAGTGTTCTGATGTTTCATTATTTTAAAAGTTTTGAGTGTTTCTCCAGCAAATATTTGAAGTTTTACTTACTTACAGAAATGTTGGTTTTAAACAGAACCAGTGAAGCAAGAAAAGATGAAACAAATGTCTATGATAACTTCACTGCAATTTCTTGTTAATCAAAGTATTACAGAGTCAGCATTTTGGTCAATTAAAATGCTGCACATAATTCATTCAATCATACATCGTCTTTTTGCATTACTGAAACAAAGAAGTTTTGCAAGAAGTAAGAGACAATGATTGTCAACTGAATATAACTTACATAATAAATAACTGAGAATCATAATGAATATATAAGAATATCTTACTATATCTATCGTAGATAAAGGACACATATGTATAATAAATGCAAACAAAGCCTTTTAAACAAGTCTAAAGTATAATATCTCTCTTGGTTTAATTACTAAGCTTGTTTAGTCACTGCTGATACATAACAATGGAAAATCACATTTCATGCACTGTAAAAGTAATTTCAGTTCTTTTCAAACTTTATTTCAGCCTTCCTCATTAAGATGTCTGTCGTTCTTTGGCTTGTGTGAACTTTGCACCCTCTACTTATGCCAGCGTTATTAGACAGGTGGTTCACCCACAGGTTTGTTTATTGAAGAGTTAGGTAGTTAAAGTTAAGATAACCCATAAAACCATCCTGCAACAGATGTACCAAGCTCAGATACATTGGAATTATCCAATTAAACCACTATTTCTCTAATAGGTAACACATTTTGTCCATCTATGAGTGCCTCCCCACAGTTACTAAGAAACAAAGTTTGTTAAATTAAAATCATATGGATAGTAAGACACAAACTAGTGACTGACAAGATATAGTCATAAGAAAAGTGTTCACTGAGATCATAGAGTGAGGCAACTAAAAGGCTATTTTCCCATTGTCTATGCAACAAAAGGCATCACCCCTTGCTGGCCATCAGAAAGAAAGCAGGTTTATAACTCTTCTACAGTGGCTCAATTTTTCAGACTTCACAGTCTATGTGAATGAACTGAACTTAAACATATCCCTTCATTTGTGATCATATTCCTTCCATTCTGAATATTTTGTTCTATGAATAATTACATTAAATAAAGAACATCTTTAATTTGTATTCCAGTTATACAACAGGAAAAAACATTGATGTTCTTTTTCCAATGTTTAACACTAGGATTTAAACCTTTTAAACAGAGATGTAACCTTATAAATATGGTATTGTACATATTTATCACTGTTTGCTAATCCCTGTCAGCTAATTTCTTTTTATTTAGGATCCTTTTGCAGCGTGATTAATTCTTTTTTTTTTTTTACCCGATGTAGAACAAGGACAAAAATTTGACAGCATGTGGTTGTTTGTGGAGTCCATACAGACAGACATGTGTTTTTATCAAATAACTCTTTTAATAAATTCTCTGACAAATATTAAATACAATAATTATCTCACACTTTCTGAAAATACAGGGTTTTATATTTCATCTTCTTCAGAAAATAAATCAAACAATAATACATATAACAAAATAATAATATTTTACATTACTTTAAAAAAAAGCACAAGTTTTTTTGTTGTTGAAGCACTAAAGCTTATAGCTCACACATGTATTAAGAATACTACTCTTCCCTGTTTATAAAACAGAATAAATAAAAGGAAAGGTCACACAACAAATTATATTTATGTGTAGATTTACTATTATGATAATATTAGTGCAGATAAGAACACTTAAAGAGAGTTTAAGATGCATTGTTGTTAGAATTTTCTTTGTTGGTCTTCCGCTTCTTTTCACTGCAAAAAACAAAATCAATGAAATAAGAT
The DNA here is from genome assembly GCF_057381915.1 of Diplotaxodon limnothrissa. NCBI lineage: Eukaryota > Metazoa > Chordata > Actinopteri > Cichliformes > Cichlidae > Diplotaxodon > Diplotaxodon limnothrissa. The sequence continues at coordinate 18,273,589 of NC_140604.1, forward strand.
CAGTTTGACTCACTGAGCAGCTGAGAGTGAATATAAGGCACAGACAAACAATACACCACAGGGGCATTTATACTTACTCATAACACTTCATCACTTTCTGGGTCAACGGCTTTGATGGATCGGCACACACAAACCTTCCCGGAGCATGAAAACTGTTGGGAAAGAGGATGAAAGCAGTCATTTACCCTCAAGATACAGTTTCTCTCGATGGAGTTTCATTCCAGTGTGTTAGTTTGATTATTAACTGCAGAGCGTCCTGAACTTATCGTGATTGATTTTTAGTCACGGATTAAATGCTGTTTTGCTATTTAGATACACAAGGTTTAGTCCGTCCGAGAGAGCGCAAATGCCAAGCACACACAGCCATTATCTTTTCACCACAAGGTGAAATGTGCAGATAAGATATGTTACACAGAATTCATAACCAGACACCAGGATGAAAGATTGGCATTAGCTCTTGCTGGTTTTTGTACATGTGTATCACATTACTGGTTAAGTTTCCTATCTATAGTCTTTCCTTGAGAATACCACTACTTAAGTTGGCCCACATAAACTGATTGAACAGATATTTATGAGCAGTCTTAATTCATTCCCTAAACTTCTTAAATGTGAGCATTTCTCTTTTTATGTAATAATAATACATTTGATATATAAACTTTTCCATAATCTAAAATCTTTGTACAGAGTAAACACTACTCAAAAACTAGAAAAATGCACAACTTGCTTAAACTTCAACTTGACTACTTCTTAGCGTTTTAGTTTGTTAGATGTCTTATTTCCTCATGAATCTACCTGCTTTTATCATGCTACACTTCCATATAAACCGTTATAACTTACATGATGGCGTTGATGTCACAGGCGTTATTGATGTTCTGAATGGTGTAACCCAGAATCCGTTTGCAAGGAGGCTGACGATTGGAGTACCTCAGGCAGCAGCTCGCTGTAAGCACACACACGCACAAAGAATCCACTATAAATCACACTTTTAACTTACTACTGGCAATATTAGTGAAAGTGCATTAAAATATTAACTAGTATGAAATACCTGATTGTGCGCTGTCAAAAAAGTTGATGATAATGACGAGGGAGCACAGAGCTACCATGAGACACGTTTTCCTGCTTGCCATGGTTGATGAGCCAACTGAGAGCGTTCACTCTGCCTTTCTGTGTCTGACGCTGAAAAGGTGTAACACCTGAAGGCGATCAGAGAGAGTGTGACAAGTGCTACTTGGTGATCACTCCTTTAAGTAGGCCGACTCTCGGAATTTCCCGTCGGGCAGGATTGTGTAATCCTTTGTGTCATTGTTAAAACACTGGAAACAGAGCAGGAAATAGAAAAAATTCCAGCTGGCCCTGACATGGGAGGAAATAAAGTTTAAAAAAAAAAAAAAAAAAAAGTTAAACATTGGCAGCCTGAACTATGAGCTTGGCTGGCGCTGGACTCATGTGCAGACTGATTCCCTGAAGAATGAATTCCAAGTGAAACCAGATATCAGTAAAGTACATTTTTAAAGCAGTATTATGTGAATATATGTCATATTCTATACAATTGGAATTAGTTTTTGAAACCAAATGAGTCACCTCCTGGTAGGCATGATTAATAATGCAAATAAACATTTGCATTTTTGTTGTTTTGTTTCTTACCTGTTCCTGCTTAAAGCCTATAGCACTGCTGGATCTGGAGTGGTCTATAATAAGTCAAGCAGCTTAACTCGTATTTCATTCAAGGGAGACCTGAAGAGAATAGCAGTCTTGTAAGTTTTGTACAAAATGACAGAGAATCTGCTGGGAAACCTACTACAAGCAATTCGATTTTGAACAATTTGGAGGGTTTTTTTTACTGTTATAACAAGTCATTTATTAGGCCTCAGTTAGACAGGCCTATTGGGTTGTGAAAGCTTGCTGGAGGTTGTTAATAGTCACTAGGTGAAATTGGTCGTAAAAAGGGTGCTAGACCAAAAACGTCCTTGCGATTGCTCGTGGTTGCTAATACACTGCCGCAGTAGTTTGCATGGAACCCAGTGAAAACAGATATCTTGTCATGCAATTATTCACTAACTTACCACCAAGTGGTTGTAAAACGTAAAAAAAATTGCAGCCACTCGTCAACTGGACTATGCGGTCACTGTCTGGTCAATAGACCTGCATGATTGCTCTCAGACACCATTTTGGTAATCCCCAATCTCCAGTAACTACTTGGAACCGTTCCAGGGATACTTTTCCATGAAATCAGTGGTTGCCGGGCAGTCATGTAGTCTCAGTCACAGGTCACTGGTCACTAGGCCTCGTGTCTCAGGTGAAGTGGAAATCCAACGTCCTTACACTGCCTTTGTTGATTTTTTTAACGGTAAGATCAAAACTTCCCTCAAAACTAAGAATGTGGCTTGAATGTTTTATGAAGTCTAACAACTTCCGACCAGCTATTAAACAATATTAAAGCTAGGCAAAAAGGCAATTTTGAATCCTTTAAGCCTCTTGACCTCATTACCAGCTATTCTGAGCAAAATGCTGATAAGGCCAGCTTGCAATGCCGTTTAACTGCAAGCAAACGATTAGTAGTTTATCAGTGAATATTAGCATCTTGCTATCTAAAGACAAAAATGCTTTTTTGTGGCACTAGTAGAATGCTACTGCTGGGGTTGAATGAAATTCAGCCAAATGACCAAAACTACAGTTCCTCTAGTGGCCACTTGAGGTTAGTGTCAAGAGCAAGTATCAGCCAGCTGTTGGGTTTTTCCACTTAGCATATTTTGTTAGATTGCTGCTAGCCAAATTTAGAACATCTATAATCACAGTTAATTAAACCTTGTTAACAAGCTAGCACACTGGCATTAGGTTATTGTTTCCCATATCTACCCCTTTGTCTAAAAATATATATAGCCACACCCAAAATCCAAACATGAAGCCTCAAAAAAGAGAAAAAATAGGCTTTTGTGGTCAGGAACAAGGGTGCTATTGTTGCTCACTGTAAGCTGTATTTAACATCTGAAATACTTTAAGTAGGCTATAGTCTGTCTTTTTATTAAGACTGAGGTGGAAACGATTAATTATGACAACAAATTGCTAAACTTAACTTTGACTTAAGTCTGCACTCAAATTGTATGAACTGTATGAATTAATGCAACTTAAGCCCTTTGAGCTGTAGTTCTTTGTTTTCCTCATTTTTGCTGACAAGTTAATTAGTGACTTGCTCTCACTCACTTGTGAAAGGAAGGCATGTGAAAGGAATGTGGGGAGGTTTTGTTTGTGTATCCTTTTTCTGTGACGCGCACATCTACCTTGTACAAGTGTAACAAAATAACCAGAGGATAGGAAAGTCAAAATCCCCAACATGGCTCAACTTCACCATGTTTCTTACACAGCATATTTGAAAAGTCCCTAGAAGAAATAGTTCAGCTCAAGGAAGCTTATCTTACTGGCACCTATTTTAGATTTTGTTGTCTTATCAGAGATTAGAATGTTAAACAGTTACTCTTTTGCAAAAAGTCCCGTACTTCACCACACCGAATGGGTAAACTGTGAGTAAATGACCTAGCTTTAATTCAGTGGGTTGAACAAAAAAATACCTAAAAATGTGAGGAACTAAAGCATCAGAGGCTCAAAAGTAATTGGACGAATTAAATAACTGAAAAGAAAATGTTCATTTCTAATACTTGGTTAAAAACCCTTTGCTTTGCGATGACAGTCTGAAGTCTTGAACTTCATGCTGAGTGACATGCACCTTATGGTTAACTTGGATATCAATATGCCTACCTCCTGAAGAGTGTTGTTCACTTGGTTTGCTGATGTGAAGGGGTTTCTCTTCACCATGGAAATGATTCTGCGATCATCCACTGCTGTCTTCCGTGCTTTCTTTATTTCTCAAGATGTACCAACCTGCAGCAGCTTTCACTTGCTGTTTGTTGTTTGGGGGCGTTTCTGTCGGAGGTTTCGTCTTCAACAGGTGGAATGTATATTCAATGGGGTAAGATCAGATGACTGACTTAACCATTCAAGAATATTCCACTTCTTTGATTTAATAAACTCCTAGGTTGCTTTGGCTGTGTGTTTTGGGTCCTTGTCCATCTGTATTATGAAATGCCGCCCAATCAATTTGACTGCATTTAGCTGGATTGGAGCAGACACTAAACACCTCAGAATTCATTCAGCTGCTTCTGTCCTGTGTCACATCATCAATAAACAGTTATTTTTGTCCTGTATATATGTAAAGTGAAGACTATCAATAACACATCAAGCATCCTTTTTTTTCTTCTTAAATTTCAGGGAAATGGGCAGTAAATTGCAGGCTGCAAACAGTGGTAGATCTTGTTCTCTTAAATACTCATGTCCCAAAATTGTGCACTGTGAAAGGTAAACTAAAAATATGTACAATTAGCCAGTAGCAAAATACCTGTTTCCTTGCTTTTCAGTGTCAAAATTGACGGTGACAGTAGCTTTTTAACATCATAAAAGTTCTTTGAATGCATTGACCATAAATAAATATGTCCCCAAATGTTAGGTTTTCGGCTACAATAGCAAACATAATAGTCAAGCTTAAAAAGTAACAGAAACAAATTTAACATACTTAGCATACAAATCATGAATTCAGGCAAACTGTGAGCTGATGTTATGGGCTATGAAGCCTTTGAGTAAACTGTAACAACTTTCTCTTTGTAGTTTAAGTAACTTTAAACTGCTTTTGGCACTCAGCTTGATGACAAAAAACAAGCAAATACAAACCCTTTCACTGACTATTTTGTTTTATATGCCATACCAAAAAGGTATGACATTTTGAACTGCTAGTGTTACAGCACTCGGTGATGCAACTCCACAACAGACTTTTAAATGGCATACAGTTATGTTACTTTGACAAAGGTCATGCATGCGGAAGTTGCATTTCCAGCAGTGGGAGATAATATATTTAAAGTCAGTGAGCAATGACAGGCAAAGCAAAGTTTTGACGTTAAACTGGTTTGACTTTGGACTTAATATCTTCAAAAGAATGTATTAGATAACCCTCAGACTGTGATAGCCTTATGAAATACATTTTATAATTTCTTCCTTGAGAAAGTCTTTTTTTGTTTGTTACACTGGCTGGTTGCATTTCCTTTTATGAGTCATTAGAAGGCTGATGTGCAGCGACACCTCTGTGACACATTTTCATGCACATGTCAAAATTTACATCTTCTTGGCTCAGGTATTCCTAACCGTAACACCCCTATTCTGTCACAGCAACCCTCTTCATCTCATTCTACATTGCATCCATCAATTTTCTTCTGTAGTCTACCTCTTTTTCATTTGCCTGGCAGCCCCATGCTGAACATCCTTTGTCCAATATGTCCACTATTCCTCCTCTGTGCATGTCTCACTCAAACTGAGCTGTCCCTCTAATCTGATCATTTCTAAACTTACTAGTTTTGGTCGCTCCCAGTCAAAATCTTAATGTCTTCAACTCTACCACCTCCAGGTTTCTTTTTTTTTTCTGCACCGCTATCTTCAAACTGGATATGGCGGTGTAGGTCTTGTACCATCTTCTACATTTTCCTGTTACGCCTGTGTTGTCATTTACACGCATGCTTGGATTTACTTTCATTCCTCTTCTCTTCAGTGCATACCTCCACCTCTTCAAGCTCTCTTCCACCTTCACCCTACCCTCACTACAGTGCAATATTGTCTGCAAACATCATAGTCCCTTGAGATGCCTGCTTGTACTGTTAACCTGTGCATTTCCACTGCAAACAAGAAGGTGCCCAAAGCCAATACCTGATGTAGTCTAGCCCACCCTAAACCCAACTGTCACTGCTGCTGCACCACTTTCTGACTATCCTCATACATGTCCTGCACCACCCTCCCTGTTCCTGATTTCCCCATGCAGTACCATAGTTCCTCTCTCGGCACCCATATCAAATTCAAATAAATTCAATTCAATTTTATTCATAATGTGCAATGTCACAACAACAGTCACCTATAGGTGATTTATATTGTAAGGTAAAGATCTTACAGTTATATAGAGAAGACCGCAAAAATCAGGTGAGCGCCTATGAGCAAACACTCCCAGTGACAGTGACAGTGGGAAGGAAAAACTCCCTTTTAACGGGAAGAAATCTCTGGCAGAACCAGGTTCAGGGAGGGCAGCCATCTGCTGCGACTGGCTGAGGTCTTTGTTTTCTCTACAACCAGAAAAGACACAGTGAAACTTCTTTTGACCTTCTCTGTACATTATGATGAACTCAAAGCAAGCACCACATATGTAAAGATCTTTCTCAGTATGACGCTATACTGCTGTTCACTGATCATCACCTCTCTTCTTAACCTAGTTTCAGTAACTTTTTCCCATAGCTTCATGGTACGACTCATCTCCTTTAACCCTACGTACTTACGAAAGCTCTTAAAATCACACCTTTTCTTGAACAGTAATAGTAACAGTGCCCTTCTTCTCCATTCCTCAGGCATTCTCTCATGTGTTAAAAAGTCTGATCCAAACATCTGCTGGCCTCAAGCCACAGATATGTTAACAGGAAGAGACGCTTTTGCGTCTTCACCCTTTTCATAGCTGCCCTCACATCCTCCTTCCTAAGCCCCCGCACTTCCTGAGTAACTAATGTTCCTTCATCTGTCCTCCCCTCTTATTTACAAATCAGTCTTTACAACTTCTTAACATGTGTAGAGCAAAATGTAAAAATGTCTGAAACTCATGTTAATCAAAGACCTTATGTCAGACATCAAATCTTAATCTTAAATGCTAGTCATTCCAGGGTTTGGGCCTCATTTGTTCAGAAAATAACAATAAGTAAATAGTTATAGTTATAGTCTATAGAGGGAGGTCTGGGCCTCTTTGCTTAGGCTGCTGCCCCCGCGACCCGGCCTTGGATAAAGCGGATGAAGATGGATGGATGGATGGATGGAAATAGTTTAAATACTTTCCATTAGATCTCATGGAATCCAGAGAACACTGTGACCGACAGTTCAACTATTCCTAAATAAAATGTATGTTCTATTTGTAGCACAGCCTGGAGGAGCTAAAAATAGCAACTGCTGAAGACAGTATATTTTGATCACATGCAACAATATGCCAGTCTACTATTTCCTTGTTGGTGATGCAACTACACGGGGAAAAACATAACAGAGATTAAAGTGCAGGTGAAAACAAACCTGTCAAAGTTTGCATGTACTTTGAGGTCATTTGGAAGTTTAAACATGTTTTTATGTGTTGACAAATTCAAAAGGTGCCCTTTAAAAAAATACATTTTTAAATTTCCTAGAAAGATCACACTTAGCTAAGTGAAAGTATTCATTCAACAGTGGTTGCAATCTAATCTTTTGACGTTGTATATTGCCCCTTGGAAAAATGTTTTCAGGCAATAATTTTGCACACGTAAATATGACAGGCGGCTTCTGTTGATCCGACACACACATAAAAATATGCAATTCATGGTAACATTTAAAAAAGAACTCATAAAAGGTACAGTATTTAAATTAACAATACAGCAAAGAGTGTATGTGCCATATTGTTTTGTCTTGTATTAATAAGAGAAATGTTGAGTTCTTTTATTTTTGTATGTTACACTTAGACAGCTACAGCACCCATAAATCTGAACATATATCAGAAACCAAAAGGTTAATTGATTGTTCAGACTGAACATGTCTTTGTACTGTACATGTCTTCTACATTAACTGTTTTATTGTTAATATGTTAATATGGTGGGCAGATTGCATGTTAATTTTCTCTTTAAACAAATGGAAATGGTTAATGCAGTCAATAATTTAAATTACATACTTCAAATAAGATTTGTAACTTGGTTTTGCTGAAAAGTGTCAACTAAGCCATTAATGGTGCAGGTTGGCATGACAGCAGGCTGTGTGATACTTAGAAACACTTGTTCAAAACTTAAGCTTGTTAATCCTAATATCTACTCAGCTGATCACATGGCAGTAACTCTGTGAATTTAGTCGTGTAGACATGGTCAAGATTACGTGCTGAAGTTTGAAACTAAGCATCAGAATTGACAACAAAGAAAATTTAAATGACTTTGGCACATTTCCCACACTTTATCATTTTTACCACAACCATTGCAGAGAATAGTCTGAAAGAGAAATCAACCATGGTCATTCTTCTTCAAGCTGATAGAAAGAAAACAGTAACTCAAATAACTATTACAGCTAATGAATATATATTACATATATGAACACACGACATGTCCAAGGTTGAAGGAAATGGGATAAACGCTTCTCATTTTACAATTTCACACAAAAAGTCCATGTCAGGGAAAACAATGACTAGGAGGAGGATCCTTTCCAAAGAAAAGGATGTAATGAGGGGGGATCCCAGAGAGTAAAATCAACACTGACTGAGAACACTGAGGTCTTTTTAGGAAGGAGACTCACAATTTCTTGTTGTGTTTCCAAGTTATTGTACTGACTAATTTTCAGCTGTCAACAGTCAATTGTCTAGTTCTGGTTGTATTGGTTGTATTGGTTGTTTTGTTGTATTGGACAACATGACGTTGTGGCCGTTTTCCCGAGGTACTAAGCCAAGATACTCATGGATCTTTGTTGTTTTATCATGAAAAGTGGGTTCTGACATTCACTAGTCTTCGACTTCCCTCTTTCTCCTTAAAATACAGTTTTAGTGTGCTGGTTACCATCCAACTGCATTTCTTCAGTCTGAGTGGCATTGCTGTAGATCTTAGTGGTATGGTTCAGTGAATCAATGTCTTATTCACTCATGACATACACCTTAATGTCATCCACATAGAGGAGGTGGCTAATGATTGTAGCATTCCCTAGCGGGTATCCTTAGCCAGTCTTGATAATGATCTGGCTGAGGGGATTCAGGCACATGCAGAAAAGCAGTGGGGATACAGCATCTCCTTGGTAAATCCTGTGCTGTTGGTTTGAAGTTGGGCTCTAGTGTTGTTGCCACATCCCCATTAAATTCCTGATGAATGCTCTTATGATCCTGTTGATCTTGTACAGTTCTAGGCATTCCACGATTCATGTGAGAGGCATTGAGTAATAGGTTTTATTGTAATCAATCCAGGCGGGGCACAGGTTGGCCAGTCTGGTCTTACAGTCTCCTTGGGGATGAGGACTACCCAGCCTTCAGTTAGCCATTCCAGGTGTATCTCATCCATTAGCTGCTGGTTCATTTGTGGTGCCAGATGCTCATGGAGTGGAGTTATCTTTTTTAACCAGTAGGCATGAATCATATCAAGGCTTGGTGCTGTCCTGCTCTTCGTGCTTGAGACTCTGTCTTGGATATCTTCATCTGTGATGGTTACTGGATCCTGTTCAGGGAGGTTGCTTTGGTCTACTCTTAGCTCTACCAGCCATCGAGCATTGTTGTTATGAGTTGCATCTTTCTGTTCTTCCATTATTGCTATCTCCAGCTGTTCTCATATTCCTCAACTGCCACTGAGAGTACACCTTTAGTACACCTTTAGTTTAGTGGAGGAATTCTGGTTTATTCTCCTGGCTTCTTTCTCTCTGGTATACCTGTTCAATCTGTCCAAGACTGACATGGAAATTCTGTCTGATGATACACAGTTAGGTCCTTACATATTTGCACACTGAAAAAGTTTTGTCTTTTTATCCGTATACTGAAAGTGTTCCAAAATGTTCCAGTTATTGTTATATAATAGACATGAACATAATGTGTAGACTCCCGGCTTTCATTTGAGGGTATCCGGATTCAAATTGGATGAAGAGTTTAGGAGTTTCTGCTCCTTAACATGGGCCACCCTCTTTTCAAAGGGACCGAAAGTAATTTGAAAATTGACTCACAGGCTATTTCCTGGGAAGAGGTGAGTAATTCCTTCTTATTTGTCTGACTCTATGCCATTGTTTAAATCACAGTTAAAGACTTTATTTAATCTTGCTTTTCCATCTAGCTAATATTTTGTGTGTGTTGACACATTTTTATCTATTATGCTTTGTTAATTACTTTTATGTATTATGATTGTCATGGTTTTATATTTAATACGTGCTGGGTCCTTTCTCTTTTCCCTCTCCCATCTCCCTTATCCTATCATATTTTGTCAAGCACCTTGGTATAGCCTTGGTTTTTTTAGTATGCTTTATGAATAAACTTTATTATTATTATTATTATTATAAATTATAAAAATTTGTAAATTATAAATTAGGAAGGTAAAAGGCCTGGAGCGGATTTGAGGTGTAGTGCTTGCATGTGGAAGATTTTGCTGTGAACAGACAACGTGCGGTCTACATGTAGGTAAAACAAGCCATCCTTAAGTTGCGAAAACAGGAAGAAAAAAAAACATCAGAGAAATTACTATAATAGTAGGCGTGGCGAAATCTACAGGTTGGTACATCTTGAGTAAGAAAGAAAGCAATGGTGAACTCAGCAATGGAAAAAGACCTGGACATCCATGGAAGACATCAGTGGTGGATGATCGCAAAATCATTTCCATGGTGAAGAGAAATCCCTTCACAACAGCCAACCAAGTGAACAACACTCTTCAGGAGGTAGGCATATTGATATCCAAGTCAACCACAAAGAGAAGATTTTGTGAAAGTAAATACAGAGGGTTCACTGTAAGGTGCATGCTACTCATAAGCTGCAGTAAAGGCCTGGCAGAGCATTAAAAAGGAGGAAAACCAGCATATGGTGATCACCATGAATTCAAGACTTCAGGCTGTTATTGCCATCAAAGGGTTTTAAACCAAGTATTAGAAAAGAACCTTTAATTTCTCCAATTACTGTTGTGCCCTCGAAATACAGGGATTGTGTTAAAAATGTTTTAGTTCCTCTCCTTTTTGTTCAGTCTGCTGAATTAAAACTAAAAATGTGTGCCTTGACTGCATCTGAGTTGTTTCATTTAAAATTAATTGTGGTTATGTCCAGAACCAAAACTGGAAAAAGTTGCCTATGTCCAAATATTTATGGACCCCACTGTAAAACATGTAAATGTGCGAAATATGTACAAAAATAACACATCAGAAAAGGGGCGAAGAGTTTTTCATGGTAGAATTTCTACTCTAGAGCTCTAATCTAGACCTCAAAGGTTTCAGGGGTTTGGAGATTACATTAGGTGCCAAGGTTAGGAAAATACACTTTGATCTTAATCTTAAATTATTTGCTGAGTCGACAAAGAACAAAGGTTGCGTCAGTCTGTGTGAAGGAAGCAAATATACTTGTACATGCACCAAGGAGAATATTAAGGGAAATTAAAATTTTAAGAGGAAGTTGACCCAAAACAGAATGATCAACATTTATGCACAGTTAAATATTGCCCTTAAGTAATAAGTTACTGAATAACACAGAAAAAAGCTCATTCTAAGTCCTCCCTCCAAATCTCCCAAAGTTTTCTTACCTAAACAATACTTACTAAAGCTCAATCTTCACACCTATTCCTGGACTTTAACAAAAGCCAAGAGTTCTTTTCTAAAGCAAATGCAAATGACTGTAATTGTATATGCATCACGATTAAACTTCTTTGGGGGACGTTTCAGGGAAACTTAACCTACTGAGTTTACAGAAAAAAAAAGTGTGTTCCGCATTTATACCGTGTTAAATATTGTCCTTGTGTAATAATGTCACTGAATAACACACAAAAAGGTGATTCTAAGCCCTCCCTCTAAATCCCCTGAGTATCCTAAATAATACTTGTGGCAGCTTCACACATGTTCCCGGACTTCAACAAGACCCACAACTTCCTGCGTTCAGTTAAAAAATGACGTTACTTTGTAATCTTATGCTGGGATTTTGTTCCCTTGCCATCATCATGACAAGAAAACATATATGTCGAGGTGCAGGTAAGCTTTTTTTGAAACATTCTTAGATTATAATGATAAGACTAATGTTTTTTTCCCAGCTTAGTGAGTTATGCAAATTCTATTATCCTGATTTAACTCAGCAGAATGCCTTGAGAAACTATTTGTTTAAATCTAAATTAAAATATGGATGCAATAGATGCATATATAATGAGAAAAGCTGCTTGTGGTGACAGCGCCACAGACCTTTGGCTCATATCCTCTTTGGTTGGTCAGACTGCTAAAATTGTGCAGTAGTTTTTGCTTGGTTTCTTATGCCTTTAGGTTGCTTTTAATATGATGTGATATTTATTATGTGTTGTTAATGCTTGTTGCACGTTTGGAGTATATAATTACTGTACCTTTGTTGTTATCAGGGTTACTGCTCATAAATAACATATCACCATGGTCATCACATGATAATTATTTATTATTTATTTATTTATTTTATTTAGAAAGAGGGGCAATACATATTAATGAACATGTTAACAAATGTAAATATGCCAGATTATAGCCTTGGGCTAATTTCCATCTGCAGACCCTCTGGCAGGTTGGTGTTACACACAAGTTAGTAAAAGCATACAGAGACACATACATATGACAAATCAGATGTAGGGTCAGAAATTGATTTGGAGCACATGAATTTGCACTATTACTCAAAAAATGAATGCAATTCACCAGATTTGGTGCAAACAAGCACAAAAAATGCCAAACAAAAAAGAGCAGACCGACATTGTCAGCTACTATCTGATGAGAGTCAAACAGAGCTAAAAGAAGAGCTTGCCATCACCAGTGTGTGAATGTGTGTGTGAATGGCTGAATGGCTGAATGTAGTGTAAAGTGCTTTGGGGTCCTTCGGGACTAAGTAAAGTGCTATACAAATGCAGGCCATTTACCATTTAAATATACTCACAGTTGCCAGAACACCAGACAAAATACTCCACTGAGTTCATTCAGTATCACAGATGTCCATAACAAAGTCTTTATGGATGTTATCTTAAAGTTAGACATTTACTGACAAAAGCAATTTTTGTGCAATTTTGACTCTAAAAAAAATGCTTCATTTGTATTTTATTATCACCCAGTTTGGACTTTCTGATTGCAGAATTATTTTGTTTCTTATCTTTGCTAGTCTAATGCTGATTGCAAAGGTCATAAAGAACCTCCTAGACTACTATTTTGTCCAAACAGAGCACGTGTGACAACACATGTTGATTCAAATATAAGCTGACCTTTTAACCCATGTGTGCATGTTTATGTTTGTACAGGGCAACAGGGCTGCTGTACATCATACACCAAACCCCGTGCTGTGAACATTATTCTGAGACATAGACAAAAGGTGGAGCTTTGCTGGAAGCAGGGTATTACCGAATGGTGTAACATTGAAGCCGTGTAAGATAAAACTCTTTTGTGCTTTTCTGGCTGTGATGCTGAACTAGAGTTCCTTATATCATTTCCCCTCCATGCCCTTGGTTTTCTTTCAAGATGACCTTATTCCCAAGTGTTTCAAATTTCCAATCCTTCAGCCTTACAACTGAAGTTGTAATGTTAACAATTTTATGTTCTGTCCGTTTTTCCTCAAGTGTGCTTAAGTGGAGACACCGGTACATATGTGTGGATCCTAAACCTCGCAAGATGCACAAACTCGTTGAACGCTTGTGGTAATGTGGACACACACACACACACACACACACACACACACACACACACACACAAGATGCACAAACCTCTTGAGTGGCCTGTAACCAGTGTTGGGCAAGTTACTTTGAAAAAGTAATTAATTATAGTTACTAGTTACTTCTTCAAACTAACTGAGTTAGTAACTGAGTTACAATATTCTAAAAGTAATTAATTACTTGAAAAGTAACTATTGTGTTACTTTGAAAAAAATGTTTAACCCTCTGGGGTCCAGGGTATAATTGGCCATTTTTAACTACTTTTGATTTTCCCTCCACATTTCACCTTTAAAAACTATTTACTTTGCCTTGTTTGGTATCATTCTTTTCAACACAACCTCACGTGTCTGAATTTACAGTTATGTTTTCATTTTGACATACTGTATTAACACAATTGATCTAAAATCAGACAAAAAACATAAAATCAGAGTAGAAAAAGTTATATTTTTTACTGTAACAACCACAAATATCTTTAATGAATCATATTTCATAACTTTAAATGCAAATATAAATTGTCAATTTTAAAATCCTATGCACAAGTTTTGAAAACAAAGTTATTTTCATCCATTTACCTTTTACCTTGATTTTTTAAATAACCATTTCAAACTATTTACAGAACAATCAGCTGTTCTGCATTCAATAAGATGCCACACAAATTATTTGTGCCACTCCAAAAAAAAAATTTCTGTCCACTATGAAGGAGAACATCACAGCCTGATACCTGCAGGCCTGACAGCAGGTATCACTCCTGTTTCTACCTGGAGACAGCAGTCGCCTCATTGTTCTGACACACAACACAAAACTATCCACAACACTACACACTAACTACACAAGACAACACATTAACTACACACTCCAAACACGCTAAACGTCACAAATCTCTCACATCTCAAAACTCGCTCTCTCTCTCTTTTTCTGCTCTCTCTCTCTTGATAGTGCTGTCCTTAGACAGTAAACGTGATGAAACTATTGAAGAAAAAATGCTGCGTATACTGTCTAAGGACAGCGCTAGCAAGCACTCTCTGCTTATGACCAAAAAAAAAAGCAGAGAGGTGATATATACCAATTTAAAAACTGGTATATTTCACCTTGTTGCTTTGTCTTTAAGTGGTCGTGTGACTGGCTTACCACGACTACTTTAATCTTCCTCAGTCAAACAGCAGCACTCATCCGATTGTTTTGCCCCCTTAGCTCCAGGTGTTGTGCTAGACAGTGATCGTGATTACCGTCCGCGGGAGCACCCAGCTGCTTAAAGCTGTAGCGTCCAAATTACTTACAGCTACTTCCGTGCAACTGATATAAGATATAATAATAAGAAACCAAAAGGAGGAGATTTTTCTTTGTATTGGGACTTTTCATTCAAATGTATTCACAGTCACTGAAAATAGAGCTTTTCAGAAATACAGATCATTGTAATATCACAAGTCTACAAAAACAAAACACATTTTAATTGCTTCTTGAACAAGAACATTGTATGCTGAACAAGGACCTAAAGATAAAAATTTAATTGTGATTGTTTTCTATCTATGCAGCAACAGGAGAAAGAATGGCTAACTTCCCAGGAAGAAGAACAGTATCTGAATATCTGCACAAATATTAATTAATATATCCTTGCTACAATTAGCATGCCTATATAGCACTTATTCTCAAAATGTGTTTTGTACATGTTTTAGCTAAACAAACTAAACAAAGTTTTATTTATATTATAATAACAATATCTGAGGGCTGAGGCCAGATCAAGATGATTAGTTGCTCTTTGTTTGGTGCTTTGTACATGTAAATGATGAAGTGAAGTGTTGAAGTGATGTTATTTTGATGGTTTCAAACAAACTGCATAGCTAAAAACTGGGAAAAAATGTCCACAAATATGTTATGCTAGCATGACATTGTGACACCCCTTTCTCTCATTCCTGTTATACTCAGTCATTTATAAACTATTAACCTTCAGAGACTCAAAAGATCACAAAAACGATAAGCAAAGAGAGTAATTTTATACCATATATCTTATTTGCCTTTCAGACATGAACAACAGCAATGGTAGTGTTACAATGTCATTCTTAGAACTGGCTCCAGTGTCCAAGTCGTGTTGTCATAATCTCCAACTTTAATCTCCAACTGCAATTGCTTTGACTTCATATTTCACTTTTGACATACAGATGTGAGAACAAAGAGGACTGTGATACACACATCAACAGAAAAAGGATAAGCCTTCACAAAACTATTTCTTACTCAATAACTACATGTCTTCAGGCATTTTATGGCTTCATATTGTGGAAACTGAGAGAGTTATTGGCAAAGAGAAGACAGAGGGATATCTCTGCCATCTCAATAGCCAAGAGAAATGTAAGGTAAGATTTCAGTGAGCTGATCTTATCACACACATAGGACCAGAGTATTATGACACAGTATTCATTTTAGCTGCAGAAAACACAAAGTTAATGTTAAGGTTAATGCAAATGAATTACCAAAAGAGCAAAAAGTTGCAAAAAGCAATGCAGATTCAATGTGATTGGCATTAATGAGAAGTCCATTCCACCAAAAAAGACTGAAAATTGGATTAACAGATATTTTGTTAAAAATTACCAACATCCACCAGTTCATTAATTATTTATAAATAAAGCTTTGAAAGGAGTACACAAGCCTAAGCAGAAAAAGAGTAGTTCCTGCTTCTGAGCAAGAGACTGCAATAATCTTTTTGTTTTGGAAGGTATGAAAATGTGTGTATTTTATTTTCACTGAAGTCTGTAATGTTTACATAAGCATATCAGTTACTTGCTGCATATACTCAAGCATGTGGATTTATGTTACTATTTCTGTTTTTGAGGCAGACTGCATTAAAAAGCATTGTTTGTATGTTTATTAAATTATTTTCCTGTTGCTGACTGAGTGGATTAACCTCTTATTTGATGTTTATATTTTTAAAACTGCAGAAATCACAAAATAATGGACAGTATCTCAAACTGAAAATCTGTATGTTAACTCCGAGACTGTAGTGAGCTACAGTATGAATCTGGTTTGACCCTAGATTGTAGATTTCAGAGAAACTAATGTTTCAGATTTAAGCTGGGCATACACTGTGCAATTTTTCAGCTCCTGCTCAAACTGTACGACTGAATTGCAGGGGTTAGAAGTTCATAGGTCACGATGCATGTTCTCACACTATACGGTCCGATATCAGATATGACCTGAGTGCTCACACTGTGTGCTCATACACGACTGCACACACGCTGCACTGCCATGCTGCTCCATCTTTTTCATGTTTTTAGCATGCTTAGTGATGTTGAAGTAGCCTAGCAGTGGGAATAATTCTGCAGCAAAGGGGCAATTGTGATAGGGATAGCATGAAAATTTAGGTCCCCAAGGCAAAGTGTGGAAGAAGAAAAGGGACAGACAAAGGTAAGTAGCTCAGACAGCACAAGTTGAGGATTTGGTGTGAAAAGTCATGTGAACTTTAATAGCTCAAGAGCAAAAACAGATTCCTAGAATTCCAGAAACAAGCACTCAAGATACTAATGGTCAAAGGGACTCAGTGATAAACATGCCAACATCCTGTCATTAACATTTATGCACTAACATTTACCTCTCAATAAGATGTTGGTGCATGATTAAGTCACATGCACCCTGTTGGCACCAAGACCATGCATCAATATGGAAAAAAACACCTCTGATAGTTAACCACAGTGAAAATAAAAACAAATCCAGTGTTTCCTGGTTCTTTCCAAGCTGCTAAAATTCAAATTTGGTTATTAGATTTATGTGTAAGTGTCAAATTTCTCAAGGGGTAACCACAGCTGATGGAGCTATATGTTTAGACTTGGTACATACGGTATTTGAAGCAGGATCTTTTTGGAGACCCCAAATAGTTAGAAAACAAGAACAAATACTGATCCATTCATTCAGCTTCCTTGAATAAAATACCTGTCAGTTGTTCTGTTTTGAAAGCAAGTGCCAAAACAAATCTACTTTTTCCGTGTACGTGTGGAATGTATTTGGTATGAGAAACCTGTTGGGTTGGTAAATATGAGCATGTTGTGCTTTGCTCCAAATAACTAACAAGACTGATCTATTTTCCAGTGCCTACTAGAAATAATGATACATATTTTAATTGCAGCTTTAAGGTAATGGACAAAAAGCTTAGCTAGTGTAAAGAGATTATTTCCTATACCACCTTTATGACTGTTTTAATGTCAATTCAGTTATTTAAATATGACCTCTTTAACTGGCAAGACAATGTTATGAGCCCATACACATGTGAGGGTCGGTTTGTCTGAATTTCAAAACCACACTGTTTTATTAGTTGGCAAAATGATTTGTAGCAGTGCATAATTAATAGTCATTGACAAAGAAATCATGCACTCTGTAGGACAGGCTAATGGAAAACAAAGCAGAGGGGATTGGATATGAATGCTGGTCATTTGGCTGGTTGGTCCACCACTTTGGAAATATTTCAGTGACAATTAAATGGATCAAGATTCATTTCTAGTAAATCTTGAGTCTCCAGAAAATGAATCTTATCTCTCTACTGCATGACTTTTTGATTTTTGGGGAAAAAAATATTTCTCCCTATTTTGGGGGAGCTTTAGGGTCCCTAATAATATATCAATCATAAAATTTGACTAAACGGTGGCCTCATTGCCAGACCTGGCACACATCTGGTTGACATACACTCTGCCAAAACACCAGTCAGTCAGAAGTGCCAGCTTGATGCCAGATCTGGGCCAGACCTGTTTTCTGTAGGCCTGGGCCACATAAGCCAAGCCACAATCAAGCCAGATGTGGCATGCCATCACACAGACAGTGCCATCTATGCCAGGCCTGGCCCATATCTGGATGGCATACGTCTTATCATGTCAGAAGTCAGCCAACAGTGCCGACTTGATACCAGATCCTGGCCAGACCTGCTTGCTATGTGGGCACTAACTCACACAGAGACACAGTTACTTTACCAACTGACCCCTGACCCCTGAGCTCCTCAGTGTCCCTCAAACCTCATTCAGGGATCCACTCCTCTATTTCACTGTCACTCCCTGAAAGCTCACTGTCCTCACTTTCTGAGGACAGAGAGTGCACATTCCCTTGGTTTCCTTCCATAAAAGGTATTTACATCTATGTCCTGTAATTATGAGTAGATTGTAAAGTAAAAACATTGACTATGATCATATAAATGCACACAAACACATCTCTACAGACATATTCAAATGCATTATATTGCCTGAAGAAAAACTGGGCTAACTGCGCAGTGTTGCCTTGAGGCAACAAATGAAAATTAACAGTTTTACTGTATAAATAAATTTTAAAAAGTGGAACAAACAATCAAATATGCTTCTTAACATATTCATGCACATACAAGTATTTTTTAATATACATTTATTTCACTATAAACATGTAAAATAGTGATCTTTATCTTGCCTCCTAATGGAGATGTCTCTCATGTAGTGCCGCTTGCAGCATGTTTTTTTCTGTATAAATGCATAAAGGACGATGTCATGATGTTCAACAAAGGTTCACTTCATGAATACTAGATCTGTAAGCCAATATAATTTGGTGTTTACTGGAAATGATTGAATTTTTTTATAATCTATCAAGCTAAAAAAAAAACAACAACAGTAAAGCTAAAGGTGGTGAACATAGATTGCTTTGTTTGCATGTTAGTTTTGCCGTTGCACTATATTTGAGCAAAAAGTTCCAGGAGTGGGTTGATGAAAGAAAAAAAAACATTGCCTGATTTGAATATGGGCATTCCCTGTTTAAAAACTAGTGCCTTAACAGTTGGCTGGGACTTCCCTGATGTTAGCCTTCTAGTTGGCTTTTAATGTTTGTAGACAAAGTCAACGCGAGGCTAGCCTTGTATTAATGGGTTTTAAAAACACCTTTAATGTACTAACACAGCAGCAGCAGTATTACAGTCTAGACGGCTTCTGTAAAATGTTCTCCTTCATACATCTTGGGACATTGCACTAAGACTCTATACTGGCATATTTAGGTTGCACAAACCAATCAATGCCAGAATAGTGATAGAAAGAGTAAGGTTTCAAGGAAATACTCATCATTAGCTAACTGCATCCTGTCACAGAACATGACTAAGAGGCTGAACTCGAATATTTGATGGTCAAATTGATGGCTTTTGACTTCAATTGACCCATTTTTATAACTTGTTAATGATACAGCGCATTAAGATCTTACATTTTGGTGTTTTATTAAGCTAAGCTAGCCCTGACATAGCATGGTATAGCTCACACATGGTGAGAACTTGCACATCCTTCTTTATATAATATATACAGTGCTCAGCATAAATGAGTACACCCGCTTTAAAAAGTACAAATTTAATGAGCTGCTCAATGAACAAAAGAACAATTTCCAAACTTTTCACAAGGCTGAGTTTTATTGAACATTTGTTTAACTCCATAACATGAAATTAAGGTTAATATTATAACTTAGATCACAAAATCTTCAGTTTTAACCAAATTGGTTGACACAAAAATGAATACACCCCGCAACAAAAACTGCTACATCTACTATTTTGTATGACCACTGTGATTTTCAAGGACAGCACCAAGTCTTCTAGGCATGGGATGAAGAAGCTGGCGACACATTGCAACATCTATCTTTCTCCATTCTTCCAGAATAACCTCTTTTAGAGCCTGGATGCTAGCTGGAGAGTGATGCTCAACTTGTCGCTTCAGAATTCCCCACAGGTGTTCGATTGGGTTCAGATCAGAAAACATACTTGGCTGTTCATTCACCTCCACCCTGTTCTTCTTCAGAAATGCAACAGTAGTTTTAGATGTGTGTTTTGGATCATTGCCTTTTTTTGGAAAAGTGCACAACGACCAAGTGCACGGAGTGATGGCAGCATCTTCTTCTTCAGAATAGAGCAGAACATTGTTGAGCTCATGATACCATCAATGAAATGCAGCTCCCCAGCACCAGCAGTACTTGTATTTTTACTCAGTTGTATATAGTATTTGTATTTGTATTCTATTTTTATCTTATTGTATATTTATTTTTATTTTATTCTACTGTATATAGTATTTTATTTTATTCTATTCTGTACAGTTGTGTACTGTATTTATTCTTATTGTATTCTAATTTTTGCCTCATAACTTTTGCACTGTCCACTTCCTGCTGTGACAAAACAAATTTCCCACGTGTGGGACTAATAAAGGTTATCTTATCTTATCTTATCTTACTCACTTAGCCCCACATAAGGACTGCCACCACCATGTTTCACTGTAGGCACCATGCATTTCTCTTTGAAATCCTCACCTTTACGACGCCATACAGTTTTGAAACCATTAGTTCCAAAAACAGTGATCTTTGTCTCATCACTCCAGAGTATATAGTCCCTGTAGACTTCATCTTTTTCAGCATGGGTCCTAGCAAATTCTAGCCATGATTTTTTGTGCATGGGCTTTAGGAGAGGCTTCCTTCGTGGACATTACCCATGCATGCCATTCCTCTGCAGTGTGCGCTGTATGGTGTCACAGGAAACGGTCACTCCAGTTTGGCTTTCTACCGCTTTAGCTAACTGCAGTGAACTTCCATGGTGATTTTCTTCAACCCTTCTCATCAGGAGACACTCCTGTCGAGAGGTTAACATCCGTGGACGGCCTGGACGTCTCTGTTAGATGGTTGCACTTCCATCTTTCTTAAATTTCTGGATCACTTTTGCTACAGTATTTTGGCTGATATGTAAACCTTTGCCGGTCTTCTTGTAGTCCTCACCTTTTTTGTGTAAAGAAATGATTTCCTTTCTTGGATTTTGTGACATTTCTCTTCTATGTGGAGCCATTGCTGACAGCATGAAATGGGAAGAGCTTTTCTTTGTTAAGCCACCTGTCTGCTGGACACCTCTTAAATGAATCATTAGACCCCCTGTGGTTGAATTCCTTTTAATTTGAATTTTGTAGTCTTAAACTGTGGCTTTTCTCTATAGACTATAATTGGGGTGTACTCATTTTTGCGACATGGGCGTGAATGAATTTGTTAGAAAAATCTAATTCATTCACAAATCTTGTTTGCAATCAATGCCCCGCATTTGTGAGAGTATTTTGTAGTATAGTATCTCGTGGAAAATGTTGACTCTCAAAGGAAACTAAAGGTTTTCTGACAAATGTAGTGGGGTGTACTCATTTATGCTGAGCACTGTACTTGGGATTTGTAGACAACTATTGCACTGACCATTGTTTTTGCTACATTTGGAATACTTCTGGTTATTTCTTTATGTTAGGATGAAGAAGAAGCCGTATTGCTCCTATATTAGCTCTTAATTGGCTGACTGTTAAATATAAAATTGAAAATCATTCCCCTCATGTAAAGGGTCTCAAATAATCAGGCCCCATTATATCTTAAAGATCTCATAATGCACTGAGCATTTCTTTTCTCAGCCTTTTTCGCTTCCCGTGTGATTTTACTGCATTTAATCATTAATAATCATTTAACTCTCTCTCTCTCTCCATTCTTCCTCCCTTTGCGCTCTTCTCTTTCTTCTCACTATTATGGGGTTTTTGCCCTAAAAAATTAATCATACCTGTCAGTACAATATAATTCTTCAGATCTATTCATCAAAATACAATAACGTGCTATCTGGAAGGTAACTCTTATAGATAACAGGCAACTCTTGGTTTATATTTAACTAAACAGATCACAATTTACTTAGAGAATGTACATTAAAAGATAGGTTTACAGTGTGCAGCGAGTAAGGTGACACAATCCCAAAAAAATAGTTTCAAACAAGTACCTACAAAGTAGGTAAAAGGTCATCTGTGGGCTGGTAAACCGGTTTCAGGCAGGTGAATAGACGACAGACATGCAGAATCAGCAGAACCATGCACACTGCTAAAGAGTCTTATGTAAACTGCCTGCATAGTGGTGTAGTTTTCCCTGATGGGCCTAAACACTGTTTTAAAACATTTAAAATGAAACAGCCAGAAAATTCGAACATTAATGATTTGGCGGAAACACGGAAAATGACCGGACTCATTTCTTCCTCGGACAAATACCTGAAAACCAAGAGGTGATGCTGAAGCAAATCAGCCAAAAA
The DNA here is from genome assembly GCF_057381915.1 of Diplotaxodon limnothrissa. Taxonomy (NCBI): domain Eukaryota; kingdom Metazoa; phylum Chordata; class Actinopteri; order Cichliformes; family Cichlidae; genus Diplotaxodon; species Diplotaxodon limnothrissa. The sequence continues at coordinate 18,296,059 of NC_140604.1, forward strand.
TGTTGCTTTTCCCAGGTTTATTGGAATTGTAAAGAACATATAATATGACAGGTGGAATAAAAAATAAATTAAATACAGATAGAGAATACAAGAGAGTAGTTACGACTAATAAATAACATGCATAAAAATCTAATCAGCAGCAGTGATATATGTGCATGCTACATTATGTTTAATTTAAGGCTTTAGGCTGAAATGTATATTTAGAGACACAACATTTTAAGCTAAGCAGGACAGTTTGCTTAGAAGAATGCAAGTCTAAAAGATGCAGAACGCAATACAGCAGATACCTAAATTCATTCAATGCTGAGGACTCTTTTCATCATAGACAGCACAGCTGACTGTACCAATATACAGCAGATTTTAACATCCTAAAGCAGTGGTTCTCAAGCCATGTCCTTCTGGGAGAAACAGAGCCTTGACATTAGGATGGCCAAAGACAATGTGAAATTAAACCTATTGTCATTCTTGAATTTTGCACAATTTCAGAAACAAACTCCAGAAACATTTGCATATTTGGAGCTTGGCTGAAGGTGAAGGCAGTAAACATGACACCCGTTAATGCCACATGACGTGCTTGTACCAGGGAGCAGTCAAGTTAAAGAGGTCACATGTGACTTCTGAAAAGTCCCTAAAAAGTTCAGGGCTGTAGTGCTTGTTTAAATACAAAAATTGTGGCACTCCTGAAAGTGAACATTTCAAAAAAGCTTGAGAATCAATGCTCTGAAGAAACATTAGGGGAGCATGTTTCATAAATATCAAGCACAAAGGTACACACAGTAGTGCCTGCACTAAAGCACTTTGGTCTGGTCAAGTCGGACTCTACGTGGATTCAGTGAGTCCTGTACATACAACACAAAAACAACATTTTTTTAAAAAGGCACCGTAGAGTCAGAGAAAAAGGAGAGATCATGGTAATGTGTGAACATGTGCGTGTTTTCCCCACAACAGAATTCTACTCCATCATGCATTGTTTTCTGAGCGCTTGTCGTTGGCCAGCCTGTCTCGTTCTCTGTGCCGCTGGATGGCTCGCCAGATCCGGCAGAGGATTCCGCCCCTGAAAGGAAGCATAGATGTTGTTACAGCACATCACACCTACATGTGCATGTTAATTATTAGCTAAAAGTATAACTTGAAAAAGGCAGTAAAAAAGGCTGTAAGGTTAACTCTCTTATCGCTTATGTCCTTTGAGGTAAAAAAAAGGATGATAAAGTCTTATCAAACACATCAGTACAGCAGTCTTGTGTGGGAAATCTTGCCAGAGCATATGAAACAATGGTTTGTCACAAAGCAAAACCATTCAATCTGTCATTGTTTTTGGTTAAAATGTTGCTGTTTTACTGAGTCAAAATGCTAAATCATATATTTGTGATAAGTGGTAATCTGTGGGGCTAATCTATTAAGTTGGTATGCAGTACTATAGGCCATGGGAGAAGCTAATGGCAATGGGTCAACAGTTCTGAAGTATTTTATAGCTGCAAAACAAACATTTGTTGTATGCTTGCAAAAGTCTGACTTTATTTAACTCTGACCTATTACTCTGTGACAGGAGATAACCGAGGTCAGCAGCATCCCTAGTTTCTAAAAGACTTTTGCAGTTATAAACGGTAAAATGACATCAGACCACTTCAGAAGAGGCTATTCGTACAGTGAGATACCATTTAACCTTGTGGAAGAAAAATGGTGTGATTTAACCATTCTAATGTTTTCTGGAACATCAGAGGAGTTTGGAAAGTCAGTGACCTATAAAAGGTAAATGTCAAGGAGGCAATGATGAAGATTTACTCTTCATGAACTTGGAAAGAAATGTATGACTTTTATGAAATGTGTTTATTTCTCAGACTGCAGGACTAGCTTTATATAACTTATGTGCAGATACCGTAGATGTAGGCACCGGAGGTCCTCTTTGGTAACGTCACGAAGAATGTCCGTCAGTGTATATTCCTCAAGAACAAACTAGGACAAAACAGAAGCACTCTTACTTTATATTGACACTTCACTGCCACGGTGCACTAGAATGATAAGCTGCACACTAATGGCCTATATAAAGATACTCAACCTTGTCTATGGTGTCGGGGTCTGCGCCCTGCTCTTTCAGCCAGTCGATGAGCTGCTTGTCTGGCTCATGGTCTGCTGGGATGTGGTGGATGGATGGAGGTGAAATGTCTGAAACGACAGGTATAAGAACACTTTGCTCAAAGTACATGTTGATCTTCAGTATTAACCCTTTCTGGTCACTACACTGAGCAGCCAGTCAAAGGCTGTTTTCTTGTATTTGTGTCAGTGTTGATGGTATACTTGCACATAAAACACTACATTGCACACTGATGTGTCACTCCATACCCTGCCACCCAATGGTCGTTTAATGTTAATATACTTGGATGACGTGTTACATTGTAATTACTGTTATTTAACCCTGTCATGCATGAATTATGACAACCTCAATCAGGATTTTTCTTTTAAGTACTTAATTCATCCTCCATGCCTAAAGATAAATAAGATACTTAAGAAAAAAATCCTGATTGAGGTTGTCATAATTCATGCATGACAGGGTTAATGATCTCTTCTCCATGACGACAGCACAAGAATGTTAGATCATCACTTTGGCACCTATACATGTCAAACTAGCTGCACAAGCAGCTACAGGCTGACGTGCAACTTCAAAGAGATGTACACTAAACTTGACAAGGACTTCAAAATAATGCCGGGGGCTTTTAAAAATAGCCGCAACGAGAAAAAGTCCCCTGCAAAGAGCCAAACTCAAACCACTAATTAAAGCACAGCTCTCTCTTAAATTCACAGGATAATCTGAAATATATACACATTACCACGTAAAGTTCTGCTGCTCCAACTGTCTGACCCCCAAATATTTGAACTGCAATATGTGGAAGTGGAAGAAGTCTTTTCTCACAATATATGGATCATCAGTAGAGGACATAAAATTGATACCTATCATTATCATTGGGTGCAGCACTCTAAATAAATTAGAGTGTGTGAGAGACTGCACTTTCAAATTTCCATTAGGCGCTCAGGAGGGTTTTAAACCAGCTGGATTAGAGATTAATTACACTAAAGAATAGAGTCTTAGGTAAGGAGGCTATAATGTCTTTGAGAAAGATTCAAGGGAAAGGCATTTGTTTAGATTTAAAACCTTCCTGTTGGATTAAGCTGTACAATCTATTTCCCCCTACTTCCTCTTTTTCATAACAGAAGAAGAAAAAAGTGTTTTTGTATCACGATCAAGCAGTTGTGAACATAAGCCCTATATCATTAACTTACTAATAGAAATAGAAATGTGCAATAGAAGCTGCTAAAAATGCTATAGCATTTTGTATTTTTTCACTGTTTATACTGGTGGAGTGTAGAGTAACTAACTCTCAATTACAATTTCTGATCCCATCTGCAGAAGATTTAATTCAAAGCCTGAAACAGGATTTGAGGAATTCTTGGTTTTCAGATTTCCACAAAAAAATACCATAAGCATTACCACTGAGAGCAACAGGTTTCCAAACATTGTAGGTTTAGAACAAACATTTTTTAAGAATGAATTGAATGATAACTAGGACTTAATACAGGTCCATCCACAACTATTTGGACAATGCAACACAGGATCACTCCCATCTCCATCTGCATCCTGACCCATGGAAATTACATTTTATGGCTCTGGCCTGAAGCCTTCACTCTCACAATGGCTCTAGTCTTGTTCAGCTCTTCCTGCAGACTGTGTGGTCATTCACTACCTTATCTTTTCCATGGAGCCCAGAAATCTTCCCGTGACTAAACTTTGTTCAGATGCTGGTAGAGTTTATTGCTCTTGGCTATCTGGCATTAATTTGTTTGAGATTAGAAGCCTCATGCTAGCAGTCGTAGTACCTACATATCTGGTTACGAGTTTACATTCCTTTTTATTTTGGGCGGGAATCACATTTCAGATGTAAAAACACAACCTACTAAGTGTCAAGCACATGTCAGCAGTGCTGAATTATTTACAATATTATCTGTGGAATATTATCATACATTTATGCAAAAAATAAATATATAAATTATATAGTGTTACCACAACTGAATCCCAACCTAACTCAACCCTAACATTATTATCCAGTATTCTTTTCCTGATCTAACTCCTTATGGATATGGATACAGGGTCTAATTTTATAGACTGTGGTCTCTGATTTACAATACTTCTTTTTCAGAAATTGCAACAAATTAACAACATTAAATAACATTAAATCTTACTTAAATCTCTATTATCTAGTCTCATCTTAAACATGCAAATACCTTCAAAATGTTCCTAGCCTTCTTCCCTGGAGAAATAAGTCTTTTATGGAACCAGTTTAGAAGTCAGATTGTAAAAGTTAAGCATATTTAAACATGGCACTTTTTCTTAGCAGGGAGTGTGTGAGTGACTCAGTTTACCTGGGGGTCTGTGTCTGACTCGGACCAACTCTAAATCATGTGTTCTCTGCTGCAGGGTGGCTTTCAAGACCTGCTGGTACTCCTTCTCCTTTTGTAGCAGCTCATCCAGCAGCCTGCAACAACAATAATATCTGTTAAGTTAATTTCTATAGTTTCTCCTGGTATACACAATGTAAAGATGTTTGGACAAACTATTTTATACTGAAACTTCCTGCTTTGAAATTCCATAGTGGAACTGATTTGGACACACGCATTAATGTCAGTTATTGGTAGGAGCTATAGCTACACAGTACAACGGCTAAATACAAGAATCGCATTATAGTGCATTACACAATTGTCAAACAAGCGAAAATCCCCAGTTCTATTTCAGGAGGAGACATAAATGCCTTTGGGATTATCTCTAGTGTAAAAACCATGCCAAATCAAACATGCAGTAAGCAGCTAAAAGTAGATTTTTACATTATGACTAAATCGACATGTACAAGCACAGGGCTAAAGTGCAGATGCAGTTTTTACAAAGTCAACATGAGTATCAGACTGTTCTTTGCAGTCCCATTTCCACTGTGGTACTTATTAATAAAGTTTCCACGAGGCTATCTCAATTAAAAATTCAAAAGTCTGCAGAGAGTCAGCTGCAGGTGTGTTGTTTGAGAGTGTTTGAGAGGCAAAAATGAAGCAGAAATGCTGAGAACAAATACCAAAATCTGAATGAATGGCTGAAAAAGATTAAATCTAAAGTAATGAACTAAAGCGTCTTAAGTTGAAGTTACTAATAGCTAAAAGCAGTAAAGGAAAAGCTAAAAAAAAAGGTGATGATGAAATCACTGATCACATGTCTCTTGATGGTATGAATGAAGACATTATTGCGTTTGATAGATGCCACTCACATGACCGCATTTGTGAGCCAGTAAGGAAAAACAAAACAACTTGAAATGCAAATGTAAGAGCTGAGGAAAACCCCTCTCTGTATCATTGAAGCATGGTGCCAGTAATTACCATCTGATTAAGGTGATTACTGGCACCATACTGTTTTGTGTATTAGGACTGTGCAGAAATTTGCTCCATTTCATGCCCCTGTGGGTATGTCAGCCACCTATCATAAACAGCCCTGAAGAGATAGTGACAGTGTACGTGGGTATGCTTGTAACCTCACGTTCTGTCCTTGTTTTCCGCTTCCTGCTTCAGTTACAAGTGGAAACCTGTGCATGCAGGCCTGGAGAAAAAATTCCACATGAGCCTGTGAAGGTTTCCACCTGACCTTAACCGTGGTAAACAAAACATTTAATTAAGTGGGTACCTGTTGGTTTCGTGTTTGAGCCTGCCCAGCTGGGCGCCTAGATGATGATGTGAGCGTTGATGTTCGTGGGAGTGGGAGGAGTTCACAGTGCTGACCGCAGAGTGTGTGTGATCGGACGTTGTCCCCGTCTCGTCAGTTTGCTGCACTAAAATGGGTCCAAACTCTGCTTCCTCCTCATCGACCTCGTCTTCCTTCTCTGCTCCCTCACACTCTGACGCCGGGCCAAAGTGGGTCTGCAGCTCTATTGTGTTAGTAAAAAAGTCATAGGTCAAGGTAATTGATGTTATGTTGTTGGCTTTCTGCGAGCACTCTACTACTTAAACTACTAAACCATAAATCGGAAAAGTAAAATAGCATGGATGTTAATGTCCACTAGATGGAGTAAAAAGCTTATGACAGGCTGCAGCTGCCAGAGATGCCCACCTGGTATAAGGATGGTTATTGCAGCCTGCACAGCTCGTCGGATGATGTTATCCATGGCAAACATCCAGTGGGGTTTAATGTGGTGATTTCTCAGGACCTTGTTCACCTGAGAAGGTCCGCACAGACATTTACAGTATAGACACTTTTATTTGTAGTTTTTTTTTCAACACTCACAAGATTCCACACTCACTATAGCTGGTTGTACATTTATTCGATTGTTTTTGGCAAGATGTCTAGTGGAAAACGTGGAAATACTTTTTAGGGCCTTTTTAATTGGCAGTTAAGGACACCAATTAAAAAACAAACTGTCATTATTGTCAGAGACGAAAGGTACAGAAAGTAAACTGAACTGAAGTCTTCTTTCTGGGGAGGGCAGAGGAGGTAGCACTCATCATCTACAAATCAAAGGTTGGTGATTTGATCCCTGGCTGCTCCAGTCTGCGTGCCAAAGTATCCTTGGGCGAGAAAATGAACCCCAAATTGCTCTCTAATGAAACAATTGGAATGAAACCATGCGTGTGTGTGTGTGTGTGTGGGTGTGGGTTAGTGCTGACCGAGTCCTGGAAACCAAACAACACCAGCTGAATCTGGTTGATGGATGTGGAGTCAAAGTCGAGGTCCAGCTTGAGCTTGGAGATGGTGGCCGCCATGACGCGCCGCTCCGGGGAATGGATGAAGTCTCGAAGGATGCAGATGATCTGCTTGATGTGATCGATGGACAGCTGGAGATCCTCGCTACCCTACACACAGTTTTAGCAGAGTGTGCAATTTAAGCCTAGTGATCAATAACTGTAGCATTACAAGCCCATATTATTAAGATTATTATAAAAAATTTAAAAATTATAAGTGATTTTGTAGATTTTTGTTCCTGGTTGGGTTGTATCTTTATCTTTTAGGATTTTACCCTGTGCAATAAAGTACATTTCTTTATCTAGGGACGGATATTAGTATTCTGAAAGACCAATTACGCCCCCCAATGGAAGAATCAGGAACAACAGTTATTTTAGATTGCAATTAGGCTCCCTGTGACTGCACTGGATTCATGGTAGTGAAACAGTAATGACAATCTGTGTTGCAAATTGCTCAGACATAGATCATAGGGGTATAATATGAAGCAAGTCTAACATAGCCAGGCTTTCTTTGGTTTGGTAAAATCTGAAACCCCAGCTGGGGTATCATGATCCAGATTTCATTACGGTGGTTATCAACTCTTCCCATTAACCCCAGCTTTATGCTTAGAGCTCTGTGTGCACTTGATTTGATGTATCACTTGACTCTTCTGCACAAAATGGATCATTGGGACACCGTCTACTCGAGAGTCATTAACAGATGAGCAGGTAGCAAAAATTTCTAGATAAAAACTGCAATTTGTGTTAGTATGTATGGCTCTGTAGGTTATATACATAAAATATATTCCTTCAGCAGAACATCTACACCACACTTATACAGTGCTGTAAATAAAAGAATCAGTGAAAGCGTGGCATTTCCAGCCTATATTAAATTCTCAACATAAACTGCTCCAAAGCAGGTTGTGATTAGCAGAAGTTACCTGTAAAATGTGGCTTATGATCTGCCCTTGTTTCCTGGAGACAAAGCCACTACTTTTATAACTAAAACGTTAAACTGGGTCTTCCAGGAAAGCTGAGTCATCATGTTTGCTCAGGTGAACAGACCTTTCTCTCCACAACAATATATGTCCCCCGAGTGTGCTTCTGGAACCAGACATATCTCCACTCTATATATAACACAAGTAGACACACACACACCTGCATGTGATTTTCCCTGAGGTTGGAGATGACCTTTTCCTGGTCTTCATTGAGGACCTTGTACAGAATGGCCCGTCTCTCGCTGTCCTTCTTTAGCATGAACAAACCACTGTCCCTGTCCTCAGGAGATGGGGGAACAGAGCGGTCCTCTGATACTGAACCCTCATCAGGCACACTGCAACACACATACACACACACACAAAGTTACCTGAGAAGCACATAAAACAAGACATGAAGTGAACAGATGATTTACAGCAGTGTGCTCTTTAATTTATTTACAGATACAAGCCTCTCCTGGCTACTCTGTGTGCAAAGGAAAGTGCAGAAGTAGCATGAGTCAGCGCTGCGTGACGTGCATGCATGTGTGCACATTGGTGCTCGACTGATGTGTGCAGAGCCACCAGCTGAAGCTTGTAAAATTATCAGGACTCGTTAAATTAGTATTGTAAAAGGCAGCGGAGGACGGTGTGAGTGCAATAAGGCCACCTGCTATCTGCACACACAGATGCACTCGTTCATTTACATCGTTTCACATGATCTGAGCTTCAGCACCAGCAGCAGGATTTCTTTGCAGAAACACATTGTTTCATTGCTCTAATAATTTGTAAAACAATATTTTAAAAGGAAACAGTTTTCTTAATGCCATCCGATCCCAGTCTGATGCAAAATCTCAGTATGTGGTTTCAGACACACCTCAGGTAGTTAGAACTGGGAGGTTTGAGCAGATTCTTGGAGCCAGAGCTTTTCCTCTTGTCAAAGAATATGTCGTGTTTTGCGTCGCAGTCGGGACTCACAGAGCCATGCTCACTGCTGCTACTGCCAGCGGCCTCGCCTTGCACCTGCACTGGCAGGGAGATGTTAGGGATATAGTCTGAAAAATACATAAAAAGAAGAATAGGAATAAGACATGGGCAAGACGATTAAAACTTAATACACTCACACATAAGGACATTTTGTCCTTTACCCATACTCAACTTTATTATATGACTTTTTATGGCCATTCACCATTGCATTTCATCCTGCTACTTGTATCACACCATCAATAAAACCTAGTGACCCAGCTCCACTGGCAGCGCTACATGCCTACTACCATAACACTGCCTCTACGATATTTGCCAGATATGCTTTGGATAATGCTGTTTCTCTCCTTCTCGACATATTTATCTTCCCATCATTCTGGTACAAGTTAATGTTAGTTTTCAGATTCAGATTCAGAAGACTGAAAAGGCAAAAACACAGGGGCAATTAAGAGACTGACCTTGCAATTAAATTGAATTAAATTGAATTATAGCTTTAATCACATGATGTTGTTTTTTTTTTTAAATCCACTGTGGTGGTTGGTCAAATGTTGAGGGTTAGGGTAAGGAAGCCTAAATGCAATAATGTCATTTTCTGTGACATAGTGTGACCTTCACTGATTGGGTGGGAGTGTCACAGTCCAGGGTCAGTGACCCAGTGTTTTAAGTTTTGTATCATTACTGAATTTTGATTTTGTCATCGTTTATCTTTTCTAGTCTTTTGGGCTCTGTTTCTGTGACCCATGGTTACGGTCAACTGTATCCTAGTCAAGTCTGTGTCTGTGATGTTTCCTGTTTTACTTTGAAAGTCTGTGTCCTATGTCAATGTATTGAGTTTTGCTTCATCTTGGTCTTGTCATGTCAGATTACTCCCAGCTGTGCTCTCCTCCTGTGTCTCATTCCCCTCGTTATCCCTCAGTGTATTTAAGCCCCGTGTTTCTCTTTGTCAGTGTTGTGTTGTCTGTTATCCATGTCATAGTTAATCATAGTCAGTCTGTTATTCGAGTCATCATGTATCATAGTTTCCTTAGTTTTCATGTTTCCACCCGCCATCAGCCAAATAAAGGCTCGCTCTTTGTTTGATTTCAAGTTCTGTTCTCCTGGGTCTGCATTTGGGTTCACATCTGAAAAGCACCGGCTGCTCAGCTGTGACAGTGAGAAATATATGTGGTTTTATGACCTCACACAAAGGGAAGAAAAACCAGTTTGGATATTACTGGTTTCTCACCTGTATTTTTTTTAATCAAATAGCACTACTATTTACATGAGCATCACAAAAATCATGCAGTAAAACCCATTTGGAAATGTGATGATATTTTTGTGGCATTGTAGTAATGTCTGTATTTACCTGGTGATTTGAAGGCGATCTTACTCTTCTTGCCCTTGGTGTTGTGCTTGACAAAAGTGTCTCTGAGCAGGTCCAAGGCGATGGCCCTCTTGTGAGGGTCGGGCTCAAAGCAACGTAGAATAAATGACTTGGCCTCCTGTGACAAAGACTCTGGAATCTCTGGGTGAATTTTAAACATGCCAACCTGAAGTGAGAGACCACAGAGATTTAGTGTTAGAAGAAAATAAACATGTGTTTTGCAAATAACTGGACCGCTGAAGGCTGGAAAGGTTCATAAGTAAATACGCAAACTAACACAAATAAGCTCAGTGTCTACCTTAAACATGGCTGCCTGTGGTTCCCCCAGCTCATGAAAGGGAGGTTTCCCAGTGGCCATTTCTATAATGGTACATCCCAGGGACCAAATGTCAGCTGGTGCCCCATAGCCTCGAGGGCCCTTGTCAATTATCTCTGGAGCCATGTACTGCAAGGTACCTTCAAGTAGAGAAGTATATCGTGTAAGCATTTGCAACACAGAAAGAGATGCAAGAGAGTCAACAAATCCATTTTTACTTGCAAACCAAGACTATGAAGTAGCAAAAGGCTGCTTCTGTTAGCTAATATTTTTATAACAGTGTATACCCTGACTGGACATTTTATTGCATGGCCTTGCACACAAAGTGCAATCTGAGGCGAAGATTAAAGATAGATAGATTTCAGAAGAATTTTATTTTGTCTCCCAGTCTGCTCAGAAATTCTGTGCAGATTGGCATTTGCTCCAAATGCTGATGTAAATAGAGAGCCAGCAAGAGCTATAAAAAAGGAGAGTGAGACAAGAGCAAGTGATGCTCCAGAGAAGAAATGGATAAGGAAACACACACACAGACAGCTCCTAATGAAAGGTAAACACCCTTCTGCCTCTGCTTGATTAGCTAATCTAATTACACACCTTGCTGGCTGCTGGAGAAGGCCAGATGGCCAATAAATGTGTATGTCAGTACATTCGCATGCACTCATGTGTCTCTCTGTTTCCATAGAGGCTGATTGTGGCTCTTGACATTTTGAAGGTCATTTGATATTTACACTCATAGTCTGAGAGTGAGCATATCTCAGACTCCATTTATGCATCTCAGACTGAATTAGTCTGTTTATGACAGGTCAGGGCTCGTGTGTCTTTTTGTGACATTGGAGTTAAAGAGAAATGAAATTGCTCATTGTGCATTTTTCTTCCAAGCAGAACGTTTTTAAGTTGTTCACGTCTGAGAACTTCGTGGGATTTGTGAGATTATTATATTATCGTTATACCCCTAATTAAAGATTGTGAAATCATTGTGTAGTTTTAGTTTGCATTATTCTCCTGACTAAGAAGAAGGTGATAACTATTACAGTTATTAAACTGATTTGTATTACATTAGACTGCTGATTTATTGTGAATGAATGATATTGTTTTATGATGCATTATACGGCTGAGGTATAAAAAATACTGTTTTCAGAGAGTCATCACCTTATTTGTCTGAATAGAAAAGAACAGAACATACAGCACAGGAAGGCAAGATCATAACTTAGGCTCACTGAGAGAGAGAAAGAATGTGGATGTTTAGGTTTTATGACTAGGTGGAGGGGGGCTGAAGCTATAAGAATTGGAGGAACGCTCAGACACTTCGAGATCAGGCGGACTCATCTCCCATCCGGATGGTTTATGCTCATAAAGTGTTGAATTGTATGGAATAAAAGCTTGTTGATTGAGCATTTATACACCGAGTATTGTCCTTCCTTCAGCCCAACGATCAAAAGAATTGGGAGCATTTAACAGATTACTGTTATTACAAACTTCAACTTAATCCCTGGGCTATTGTTTGAAATTTCTGTCAGTCATAGACAATGAACAGTTTAAATGGTTAGCTAACAGCATAAACAAATGGTACATGAACAGCTTTGGGCTGTTAGCTACACAAAAACAGGTGAAATTAGTCACCAATAGCTGTTACATGGAGTAGCAGCTAAAAGTAGGGCATGAATGATTTTAATAGTAAGCTAATACTTTTGAACAGTTTGAAGACTTGTGTGTTTGTGTACATTGCACATGGCTCTCGGGGTACATCAGATGAAACCACCGTGTTAAACTATATTCTAGCAATAATGAATTGTTTTTTATAGATATTGTAATATTGAAAGGCTGTTTCTTTTATTTAATGCCTTTGTAATCTCATTGTTTAGGTTTTAGGTATACTGTGTATATATATATATATATATGTATATATAGTTTTTTGTTGGGTTTTTTTTTTATGTTTTTATGGGTTTTGATGGGTGTTTATATGTATTTTAAAACCTGTTGTAAAATTCAAATTCTGCAAGATGATCGAAAAGGTTACCTGTGAATGTTTCTGTACAGGGATTGACTCCTGCCAACCGTTTTGAGGTACCAAAGTCAGAGATCTTCAAGACACCACTATAGGTGTTAACTAGGACATTATCACCCTAAAAAGAAACAAATGAGGAGAGATTTAAATGCATTGAACTATGTGGGTCATTATTATTTAAACTGAAGCCTACAGAATTATCACCAATTATCACCAAGTACTTCCCCATCAGTAATGGGGTTCCACGAGGCTCTATTCTTGGCCCTGTCATTGTTCCCGCTGATCTTCAGTGCTGTTTCTTTCTAGTTATTCTTTTTTTTTTTCTCTCCACCTATGTGATACATATGCATATGTGTGTGATTTGATAGGTTTCCCTGGAGTTCTGAGATTTTCTGAGGGGCATGCCCACTAACCCATTCTCATTGGATCTTTGGTCGGCCCACCTCGTCTACTAATTTTTCGCCTGCAGTACGAGGACCAGCTCTGCAGTTTTGCCATTTGTACACATTTATGGCTCTCAGTGTCTCAGGTCCCTCTTGTGTGTCAGCTGTCAGCAGTCTCTTAGCCTCATTTCTAAAGTCATTCACCCATAAACCTACTTCTGATTTATCTGCTTGCTCACTCTCGACCAATTCAGAACACCTATGTCTCAGACACGTCAAACTGACTGATGTATCTTAACATGAATGTACTTTTGCAGGCTCAGATGCCAACTAACACAGTCTCAGCTAAGAATGACCAAAGCTGACTAAAGACACCCTGAAAAAAATCCCTCCAGAAATGTGACAGTGATGTAAAACAATAGGAAATCATGGAAGCTAACAGGTTGCAAGCTTATGAGAATAAGAGACAAAGTAGCCAAGTGGAAAAGTGTGCATCTTTGAGGACGAGAACCAACATAAGTGTCCAGTATGTGGTCGCCTTTGTGCATCAGACTTTGGCCTGAGATCCCACATGATGGTGCACAAATGAATGGTTTTAGGTTGGACTTGAGGACCACAATACTTGACCATATAGTCTCAGTCAGCAAGAAACTCATTCATCCTATGTAATGCTCAATACTTTAATGTCTTTTCTTCCAGACAAGACAACTTTGTATCCACAAGCTCAAACCTAAGACTACTTGTAAGTTTCTTTAAAAAATAATTTTAACTTGAAATTCAGTCATAATGACATTTCACTTTATAGAAGTAACAGCTGTGTTCCTCAAAGATGTATCATGGCAGGCGGGGTTCCTTCTACCTTGATGTCTCGGTGGACGATCTGGTTTTCATGCAGGTATCGGAGACCTTCCAGAATCTGTCTGGTGTAGAAGATAATTGTTGCCTCCTTCAGAGGACCCCATTTCGACCGTAACAATGCAGACAGACTTCCTGGAGAAAAGAAAGAAGGCGTGTCCAAAGCCTATCTTAAAGGTGGAAAAACACCCAGCTAGTTAGACTAATTACCAACTCGGTGGTCATAAGCATATCTCTCTGAAATAGATGAGCTTTAGAGAAAACATCATTTAGACACAATATCTTATATGTTGTTTTTCTGCTTAAGACATTTTTTTTGCCTTTTCACTGAGGCTGAACTAGATGTATACTGCAGTAAGGCTACCTAATAGGAGGTAACACAAGACAGCTTCTATTACACAGAATTGTGTCTCTTTCTGTGGTTTGTACAAACATACCTCCAGGCACTTGTTCCATGAAGATCTTAATGTATCCATTCTCAGAAATGGAACCCAAATACTGAACAATGTTCCTGTGCTTCAGGTACTTGTGAAGAGCGATCTCTTCATGAAGGGGCTGAGAGTACCTGTCCACAGAAAAGAAAACAGACATCAGAAAAGACAAATTGCATTTCGTACCCTTGCTTTGTGTGTTATTTGTGTAGGTTCTGTTTTATCATTAACTACATTCACATTGGTATTAACACTGGAAATAACATTATCTGTTCATTGTCCAATAATCCAGACACATTTGCTGCAAAGTAAATTATTAAAAATTAAATACTGGTAAAACATTGCTGCAAGCTCCTATTTGTTTTTGTGTGATTTAAGTTCAACTGTAAAATAAAGACTGTTTGCTCTTTGTGTTACTACAACATAATAAACTCTTAAATATACTAAATGCAATTACTGCATTTACTTTTATTTATGTGGAAGAAAAAAACTGAATTTGCCATCAGTTCTCCATCAGTAAAATTTAAATATTTTAATTATTATATATATTAAGCAAATTTTATGCATTTCTTTTGTTTTGTCAGCTATGCCAAAAAGACTTGTAGGTTGGTAGGTCAACCTACCTGCTGTCTCTTTCAGGGATCTCTTTGATGGCAATTCGGACTTGGTTGCTGAGATCTCTCCCAGCATACACCACTCCGTAGGTGCCACGACCCAACACTACCCTTTCCCCTGTCTCATCGGTGTCATATTCATACTGTAGCACAGAAAAACAGGCATAGAAATGACATATTTTCCATATTTTCCATTAAATATCTCACACACACATATGTGTATGTATGTATGTATGTATGTATGTATGTATGTATGTGTGTGTGTGTGTGTGTGTGTGTGTGTGTGTGTGTTAGCACACTTTCAAGCTCACACTGACCTCTAGCGTATCTCCATCACCCTCCCCCTCCAGCTCCACAGCATTCCCAGTACCATCAGATATCATCTCTTTCACCATGGAGCAGAACCTGAAACACATAACCAGACACAGACATTATTACAGTTATTTACAGTTCTAGGCCTTCAGATCACATCTGCGCATATAGTATGAAGTGTACAAACACAAACACGGACGGACACATGACAAACACACACCTACACAAACACATCTAGAGGTGTTTGTCCTCACCGACCGCACTGCTCCTCAGTAGAGAAATAGATCTGGAAGTCATCCGAGTTATCGTGGACGTAGAGGAAGCAGCAACGCTCATCGAACTTACTGATACTGCAGACAGAAGGGCCGCATTAGGCTGGGCACTGTTCTTTATTTTATTTAACTCTTCCTTATGCTGTATTTTATAACACAGTCCTTTTCACAGATTAAAGTAAATCTCATTAGCGTGCAAAAAACTTACATTTGCTCACAGTATAATAATAATACATGGATATAAATGAGTAATTTAGATTGGTAAGCAGGAGAGCAGACAATCAAATTGTGTTGAGGGATTGTATTCTAACACGAAAAAAAGTTGTTTTATTCTATAGCCAGACTTTTACCTGGATCGTCAAATTGTATTTAAGAGCATGGGTGATGGGGGTTTTTTCACAGTAAGCACTGGCCATTAACCACGAGGAATATCCTTACTGATATTTGCATTTTTTTCTTTCTTCCTCCTCCGGTTGCACTGAGTAATTGAAGCTTTGCACAATATGTCACTGTTTTGAATATTGAGGCTGAACAGGTCAGCTGGAGATCCCTAATGATGTTCCTGGCAGCTAGTTCTTCTGTTTACTTCATGTATTATGGATATAGCTGCAGGGAGCCACAATTTATATGCTTGTTTGCACCACTCCTGAGTTCCCTGAGTTACTACAATTGCAGCCCAGGCCCATAAAACCACAAGAGAAATTTGAATTGAACAAAAATGTACGTTTTCTATTTATTTCTATTTGTTTCCCAAACATGTCTCTTGTATACCTAATGCCTTTGATGGACATTGCAGTGAAGTTCCACTCATGAATACCTTTCTGTAACAAAAAACAGAAGTTAATCAATCAACAAATAAAGTGTTTCAGCTCTAACATTTTGTTCCAGTAGGTTCTAGCAGGTAAATGAACAAATATGCATATATGTATATGTTTCTGTCTACTTAGTTGGACGGCTCCAGCCCTCTAGCATTTCTGAATTAGCATAGGTGAAGCAAATTTAGTTAATGCTGGCTCAGCTTTAAGTGTCTGCAACACACTTTTTCTTTTTTTTTCTACAATGATGAGTCAACAATCTTTAAACAGACTCCACATGGATGCAAAATAAAACTTGAATCCCAAAACTATCTGAGCCCAAACCTCCATGTACTCCTTACAAAAAAAATTAAAAATCAATGAAGCAGCATTATGTTCACCTGTCTTGAGATGTTTGACTACAATTAATGTGAAGTGTTATCAAACTTCGTTTCACTATAATGTGTTTGATCAGCACTGCATGTTAAACAAAAGGCAAGATGTAGGCTAATTTAAATTCTGATATAGCATTTTGGTGGTTTTTGTTGTTTACTGGTAATACTGGTGGTACTTCACCCTGGTATACTCGGGTGCAATTAAAATACTGGACAAAATGAGGGTGCAATGAGTTTGTGTAATTACGTGTTATTCAGTCACAATATGTGATGGAAGATTTCACATCAAAGTTCCTTCTGTTTGCATACATGTTGTCTGATTTAGTTTAAGTCATTCACCATTTTAAATTAATTTTTATTTAATATTTAGAATTTTTCCGAGCGGAGGACAATATTCCTAACAGGAAGATGATTAGATGGGCAATGCTCTGACCGTTTCAGCAGGAGAAACATGCCAGATGGAGACGTTCTTCTCTTCAGCCTCATTGTTGATAGACACATAGGATGGCTGGTAAACTTTGGTGGGCTCCAGAATCAGCACCTGTAAACACAAACACCAAAACATTTGATTTTGAACCCCTCAGTCATCATTTTTCAGCATGAATGCATGTATATGTTTACATACTGGAAACCGCAGTCTGTTGGTGGTGCACTGCGTGGCCTCGACGATGATGTCCATCCAGAAGTTGAGTTTCTCTCTCTGAGGAGAATGCTCCAAATTTTGCTTTTTAAACCTTTGGATCAGCTGTAAGTTCTGCACTACTGAACGCAAATACCTGGAAGAAAATACAACCAATTATAATCATTAAAATAAAAAGCATCACACTTACAATTCCTTGAAATTTTGTTCTCGTAAACTGTTTTTTTGTAGCATGTTTGGGCTTACTTAAATAAAAGAGTTGCATTATAAAAACAAATGTACTTTTGTAAGATGAATGTCCTGATACTTCACTACAACTATGAAAGCTGAATACATCTTTAAAAAATTGAGACCTGGGGATCAGAATGTGACCAAAATTTAAAACTAATCTTTATTATGAAAAACATGCATTGACATTGCAACTTTTATATATTTACAAGATCTTCTCTCTTACCAAACAGGTGGCTTCAGCTTGAAGAGCTTCTCTGCAGCCTGAGTAGCTTTAGGAATGTCACTCGCTAGCATGCTAACGGTGAAGAATTGGCCGACGTCCCAGTAGTTATTCATCTTTTCCAAGGAACCCTTGCGCCCCAGCAGGCTGTTCAACCTCACCCCTGATTATAAGAAGACAAAAAGTGAACATTGTAATTGCAGTCTGATTGAAACTGAAGTGGCATGGTCTCAGCTGACTTTTGTACCACAGAAATATCAAGAAAAGGAGCTACTGAATGCAAACTGAATGCTGAAAATACACAACTTAGGTGTTTCACATTGACTTGAGAGTCCGCTGAGAACAAGTCAAAGGGGGAATCAGGTTACCTATTTTTCTGAGTTCCATGGAGCTCTCGAATTGCTGGCCAGCAACTATGAGGAGGACAGCTAGGTTAATACCCGAGTACAGAGTGGGCTGCAGCTCAAAGCCCTTTCTGTACCTGACAGGTGGAAGAGGAAATACAGATGAATACACACAAGGAAACAATAAGATGTGAATAAGATGCATTTATTTCTGTGTGTTCTCACCACTGAATGGCGTTGTCCCTGTTTTTAGTGTCTTTGCAGTCAGAGTCGAGAAAAATGTCCTTGTAGATTCGTCCACAGAGGCAGAACATGTCTGGTGCAGGATGTTCGCAGGACTGCAACACCTGCAGCATCACTCTGAGAGCCTGCTCCCTGTCTCCAGGAGCATTCCTCCTGCACGTACATGCACATGCACATGAAGGAAAACGTTTTCATGAGACTGAGAAGTACACCTTTATTACTTCCATAGGAATTAAAAGTGCAAGTACCAGCCAGGTGTTGCTAATTAAATGCACTTGATAACTGATCATCAGCCTAACTACCTGCTCAAAAGCAGTTTGGGCAGTTTACTGGCCTGGAGTATTCGGGTGTGTGTTAACACAGGAGTGGCTGTTCTAGCAAATTCACCCTACGATCAGATCTTGTAATGTTTAGAGAAACTTCAAACAAAAAATCAAGAGCTACAGACTTTAAACACCTCAGTTAGCATGTTAAATGTTAAAGTTAATCACAGTACAATGAGAGAAAGCCTGAACAAGCTGCCTGGAGAAGGTATCTCTGCAGGACAGCTTAAGTTTGGAAAGTTCCATCTGAACAAACCGCAAGACCACCAGAACATTATCCTTTGGACAGACAAAAGCAAAGTGTAGATATGTGATCATACTTGACATCACCACGTTTGGTTAAAACCAATGACAGCATATCAGCATAAAGACTTTATATCAACTGTCAGCATGGTTGTGGAGGGGTGATGATGTGGGCTTGCTTTGCAGCCTCAAGACCTGGACACCTTGCAGTCATTGACTTGACCATGAACTTCTCTATATACCAAATCACTCTAGAGTAAGTGTGAGGTAACCTTCCAACAGCTAAAGCTTGGCTCAAGCAGGATTATGCAACAGAGCAATAATCCTGAACACAGCAGAAAATTTACAACAGCATGGCTGAAAAAGAAAACAATCGAGGTGTTGCAAAAGTCCAGACTCCAATCTGACTGAAATACTGTGGGGGAACCTTAAGAGAGCTGTGTATAAACAAGTGCCTGTAAACCTCAATGAACAAAAGCAACATTAAAGAAAATGTAAAAGAAGGCTGAGCCAAAATCCCTCTACAATGCTGTGAAAGGCTAAAACGTCATACAGAAAATGAAGACAGTATACTTAATTTTCCCTGAACAACAAAAATGTATTTTTCACAGAATGCTAGACTTGTGGTCTGTTGCATTTTTGACATGCAGTTACTACATTTTTAGCTCCTGATATCACCACACTGCATATTTATGGTGCATTTTATATGATATGTTAGAATGAATGTCCTCAGTGAAATAAAGGCACAAAAAACAAAAAATGTGGGATCCCTAAAAATAATTAAAGAAGATAAATCTGCTTTACCACAGGGTTTGGGCATCAAAATGTTCAGTTTCATTGAGCTGCTGCGTACCTGTTCAGGGCAAAGGAGTAATGAAACTGGATCATGGGCTGGGTAGCCAGATCACATGTTGGCAGCATCTCCAGAGTCTGCACCAGTTTCACCATGGCATCATAGTCCTGGTTGTCAGAGAAGCCACAAAAGGGGCATTAAATTTAAACCTAATGATAATGCATTTAGAATATAAATGTCATTCTGAACTTCAGTCTGTAATAACTTTTAAGAAGTTCCCAGCTGATAGAAAGAAATGAAGGTCATGTTTGATGTGTTTGTACCTGTATATCTCTGTAGGAAAACAGCAGGTTCATGACAATGTCCTGTGTTAGGACCTCTGTGTTATCAATTCGGAGTTTAATGCGTGAAAGCTCCTTAGCCAGCTCCTCTCCCTGGTACTTCTCCCTAGCCTTCCTGATGTCGTTGAGCAGGGTGTCCTTAAAGGAAGCACTATATGTACACAGACAAGGAACAGAGGAAGAAAAGAAGCTTTCATTTTAATGTTGATCTAAAGCACAGTTTTTGACCTCTAGTGGACCAACCCTTATTTTGCAGCAAACAGACATTACTTACTGTTTTGATGAGATTACTATTGAGTGCTAATGGTCAGTTGGTAGTACTAACAAAAAGCTATGAACAATGATCCTCACTATAGACTCCTACAGTCGGAATACTGCATTGTGCAAAACAAATGCATGGAACATCCCTAGAATAATTACCTCCAACTCCTTTTTAATTTTATTTCTAAAGCACCTAACATTACAAAATGCTTCACGACAAAATACCAGAAGATAAAAACAAAAGGTAGCCAAACACAAGTCTAAAAAGATTCGTTTTTAGCTGTTTTGTAATAGAAAACACAGAGTCCACCTATCACAAGCTCAGAAGGAGCTTTTCAGAGTCTGGGGGTTACTGTTGGAAAAGCTCTGTCTCATCAGCTTTTAGCCTTGTATGATGCATGGGGAGACAGTGCTGCTGAGTCAGCAAGGGTGTGACGTAAGTACTCGGAAGACATTGTGTGAGGCGTCATAGCAGGTTTTGCTTAAACAAGCAAAGAATGAATCACAGTAATACAGAAGGGATGAAATCTGCTTGATTTTCAGTGCAGAGTGTGCAGATAACACCAGTGCCCTTACACACAACATTGGAGGTGGAAATTTTGACACCGATTTCTGTTATAACCTAATATTTCTTGTGAACAGGCTATTTTTGTTCATGCTTTAAGATGAAGATGATACATTTACCAGTGACAACTCATTTAACCAGTGTTGACACAGCAAATGACTCATTTTAAAAGTAAATATTAAGTTAATTTGAGATTAAGCTGATGTTCCAACACTTTGCAATATATTTAACATTTATCTTTCCAGAACACACCAAATAAAGCACTTTTATTGTACTGTAATAACATACTATACTTAAGTATGTTATTCAGATGGTGTTTTGTAAATTCTGTCTTACGTTATTACTTTACACTTCCGTTTTACTACATTTCATAACTAAGTATGGCACCACATTTAGCTGAAAGCCTATATTACTCCTTACTTAGTAGTTTGTTTGTTTGTTTTTTTGGGTGGGGGGGGGTGCTTTTCTTGTAAATGACTGTGAGGTGCTGTTTCTGCCAAGCTCCAGAAGGGAAGGTGGGGCGGACATGAAGCACTGTTAGGCGGTTGACTGACACAGTATTGACTAATCAACCTCTGATTTCCTTAGAAATGGAAACTTGATGCAACACACACACACACACACACACACACACACACACACACACACACACACACACACACAAAGAGAGAGGCTGTGTTTTGAGCTAAAGACAAGAAGGGTTTGATTTTTAAGCACACATAGCTGTTACGTTGGTTGTGTGAGTACAGCAAAAATAAACATAGTTGCACTTTACAGTCTACATCTGCGTCTGTACTGGGAAACCATGATAGTGGGATTACAGCAGCCCCTTGTTTTCACTTGTATCTCACCAGGATGTTACGTGGATGTCCTTCAGCAGGCTGGTGAAGCGGTCGGTCAGGGGATCGCACAGTGGGCCCAGCAGGTTATCCCAGTTGGGCTGCATGTACTCGCTTGCCCTCCGTTGGGCATCGCTTTCACAGCACATATACTCGTGGTTAGGGGTGACTATGTAGGGGATGAAGTAGTAGTTACCACTGGATGCCTAGAAAGAGAGGAGAGAAGGTTTAATTACAAGTTGTTTACAGAAAGAAAAGCACTTTGACAGCTTTGTGCAAATGCCAGGTGTAAAAGAAGTCCAGGTGGAGAGAGATAAGGAGGTGAGAGTAGGGATTAGAGTGATTAATGAGAGGATCAGTGCACCACTGAGACTGTTTGGTAGCATCATACTACATCAGTGAAGGTTTCCAGAAGTAATAAGCCTCATGTACTAAGAACCACCTAACACTCTCTAACCTCTGCCTCTTCTTCCAGCTTTGCATATGAACAAATGTGATTACCTTTAAATCTGAAATTGAAATGATAAGCTTTGCAGGTACAAAAGCATTTGGCAAAGCATTTCAGGACTGACAAATCTTACACGCACTGCTGACTGTCTTTTTGTTGTGTTCATTCTTAAAACATATATTTCTACATCTTTTATTTAACAACTATATCACTAGATTTGTAGTTATTTAGTATGGTCGTCACAGCACCACACATCATTTTAAAGCAGTCACCATCATGATTTCATGCATCGAACGACAGCACTTTAGGCCACAGCAACTAGCTGCTTCTGATTTACACTTGTAAGTTTCTCCTGTTAAACTCTGTTCAGTTATATTCAGTGAGGATTGTTTCACAAACACTTTTTAGGTAAATTCCCCACAGTGGGATTAAATGCAATTCCATGATTCTTTCTGAGATGATGCAAATTTAATTTAGTGCAAAAACGCACATGCATCCAGCACTCTTAAAGCATGCTATAGCTGATTATCCATTGCTTCCTTTGTGTTGTTAGGGGCTTTAATCTGTTAACCACACGACATCCCAGGGAGAGGTCATTGTTTTCCATCCTCACTTCCTTGTCTGTTAGTATTATCAGTCAACTAGGGAATATCCCAGCATGCCTTGATGCAGGCCTGATACCTACTTTATTTCTCAGACCAGAGCCTCTGTATTCTGGAGGCAACTGAACCCAGGGAAAACCTAACGGTGGAGGACGAGCAGCCTACTCCACACACAAACACACATATACACAAAGAAGACAGCGTACATACAGTGAAGGTCAGTTTCTAGGAAAACTAACAAGTAATATGACTCTCGTTCTCGAGCCGGCCATTCATGATTTAACATGTGTGTACTTGTACACAATGTGTGTGAGAGTGTGTGTGTGTATATATATATATATATATATATATATATATATATATATATATATGCATTCCTGTCTGCATTTCTGCATGGGGGTGAACGGTATCTGCCAGGAATATTCCTCTAGAAATAGAAACAGATGGTGTGCACACAGAAATCTTTATAAAACATGCACACATAAGAAACTTACTGTGTTTTTCTGTGCCACCATGTCCTGTGCGGAGATAAAGAGCATGTGAGAATATGTTTCCAGACTTTCGGACAGTGACATAGTGTATTATTCCTGAATTGCTATTTTAAACAGCTGGTAGGACTGACTGTACGACATGTTAGTCTGTAAATAACACAGCAGATCATTTTGTCCCAAGGAGACGTAAAAGAATGGTGTCCATGAACACTAGTTACACTGATGGGAGAGTGTGCATGTGTACCTTCAGTGACTGGGCAGTGTCGGGGTCGGTGTCATGGTATAGGATGACATTGTTGGCCATGTCAAAGCTCTCCCTCACACCCAGGTGGTAAAACAAGGAGGGCTGCCGACACACATCGCTCATATCCACGACTGCAATGTCTGTAAGGAGGAGGTGATGGAGGTGACAACATAAGAGCATAGCTCTTTAACATTGATGCAATTTGCAGAGGTGACAAATGAGCTGAGTTTGAAATACATCTGCCTTTGAGTTTTGTGCTGCATCTGCCCCGTGATCTTTGGCCTCGTTAAATGTGGGAAATGTTTTGAGTGGAGTTGAAAAGAAACAAGAAGAGACACAGTTGGGAGCTCTCCCATTGAAAGATATGAGCATGAACAAGAACATACATGATGGAAGGCATTGGTATTCATTGAATGTTATCCTTTCCTAGAAATCTTTTTTTTTTTTTTTCTAGGAAACAACACCCACTCACCCATGAGAGCCTCCTGCATAGAAGAATCTCAGTATATGAGTCAGTTAAAGGCAAGTACAGACAAGTATGCTGACTTGAAAATCCACATTTTTTTCTACTGAAGCTCAGAGGTAATAACAACATGCCCTCAATCTGCCGCCAAGTTTTATATCCTCTCGGGCCTACCTATAGGGAGTGCAGAATTATTAGGCAAGTTGTATTTTTGAGGAATAATTTTATTATTGAACAACAACCATGTTCTCAATGAACCCAAAAAACTCAAAGCTGAATGTTTTTGGAAGTAGTTTTTAGTTTGTTTTTAGTTTTAGCTATTTTAGGGGGATATCTGTGTGTGCAGGTGACTATTACTGTGCATAATTATTAGGCAACTTAACAAAAAACAAATATATACCCATTTCAATTATTTATTTTTACCAGTGACACCAATATAACATCTCCACATTCACAAATATACATTTCTGACATTCAAAAACAAAACAAAAACAAATCAGCGACCAATATAGCCACCTTTCTTTGCAAGGACACTCAAAAGCCTGCCATCCATGGATCCTGTCAGTGTTTTGATCTGTTCACCATCAACATTGCGTGCAGCAGCAACCACAGCCTCCCAGACACTGTTCAGAGAGGTGTACTGTTTTCCCTCCTTGTAAATCTCACATTTGATGATGGACCACAGGTTCTCAATGGGGTTCAGATCAGGTGAACAAGGTGGCCATGTCATTAGTTTTTCTTCTTTTATACCCTTTCTTGCCAGCCACGCTGTGGAGTACTTGGACGCGTGTGATGGAGCATTGTCCTGCATGGAAATCATGTTTTTCTTGAAGGATGCAGACTTCTTCCTGTACCACTGCTTGAAGAAGGTGTCTTCCAGAAACTGGCAGTAGGACTGGGAGTTGAGCTTGACTCCATCCTCAACCCGAAAAGGCCCCACATCTTTGATGATACCAGCCCAAACCAGTACTCCACCTCCACCTTGCTGGCGTCTGAGTCGGACTGGAGCTCTCTGCCCTTTACCAATCCAGCCACGGGCCCATCCATCTGGCCCATCAAGACTCACTCTCATTTCATCAGTCCATAAAACCTTAGAAAAACCAGTCTTGAGATATTTCTTGGCCCAGTCTTGACGTTTCAGCTTGTGTGTCTTGTTCAGTGGTGGTCGTCTTTCAGCCTTTCTTACCTTGGCCATGTCTCTGAGTATTGCACACCTTGTGCTTTTGGGCACTCCAGTGATGTTGCAGCTCTGAAATATGGCCAAACTGGTGGCAAGTGGCATCTTGGCAGCTGCACGCTTGACTTTTCTCAGTTCATGGGCAGTTATTTGGCGCCTTGGTTTTTCCACACGCTTCTTGCGACCCTGTTGACTATTTTGAATGAAACGCTTGATTGTTCGATGATCACGCTTCAGAAGCTTTGCAATTTTGAGACTGCTGCATCCCTCTGCAAGATATCTCACTATTTTTGACTTTTCTGAGCCTGTCAAGTCCTTCTTTTGACCCATTTTGCCAGCGGAAAGGACGTTGCCTAATAATTATGCACACCTGATATAGGGTGTTGATGTCATTAGACCACACCCCTTCTCATTACAGAGATGCACATCACCTAATATGCTTAATTGGTAGTAGGCTTTCCAGCCTATACAGCTTGGAGTAAGACAACATGCATGAAGAGGATGATGTGGACAAAATACTCATTTGCCTAATAATTCTGCACTCCCTGTACTATGCTTGCAGGGCATCTGAGGGGACTAAAACTTATACATGTGCCTGGCTCTTCCTCAGCTGAGTTGTGGTGCTGCCTAGTATAAATAGCTCGCAATTAAAGAAGAGCTCAGGTTTCGTTCCCCCTAAAAATAGGAGCTTTCAAAGGCATCATCTTTTCATAATGGAGACAGAATTATGAAATAAGTGACTGAAAATTATTTGGGGAACATTGATCGATTTATGGTGAGATTTTAATATATTTAACCATTAACAACAACAGGTGTCAGCTGAGTTAGCAAATAAATAAACAAGAATTAATGTCAACTCACAAGGCTCACTAAGATCACTATTGTCAACTGCTGTCTTGGATTCATACGAATGAGTTTAAATGTTGTAATCATCAGCATCCAAAGCCAGTAATATAAGAGCGTTCAAGTGCATATTTTCAGTCATTTGCTTGTTAATAGCCTGAGTGGCTCCATATTTCATTGGTTTACATATTTGCCCAACAAGAATCTGTACCATTTCTTTAGGATTGTAACAGGATATCTGAGGTTTCAGAAACCTCCAAAATCAAACATGTAGCACTATTACTACAATTAGATCTCATCTGAATAAGAAAGCAGCTCAACAAGTTGTGCAGAATTATATGTGTGAACATACAGAAAAGCTTTCACTATTGTGCTGCAAACTTGGTAGCCCATGACAGACCTTTTTTAGTGATAACTTTTTCTATTAGTACATTCCTACTGCTGGAAAGATTAGAGCTTGAGTATGTGTATAGTATGTGCATAGGATAAAGGGTGCAAAAAGGAAGAAGTACCTCTACAAAACACAAAGTTACTGCATTCAAAATATTACTGAAGTACAGAAGTAGAGTCAGGTATGTATTGGATTAAAAAATATAAGCATATATACCCAACTGCTGTAATTTTAGTACTTTAGTATAACTTTGAGACATCTATCATTTGTATGAACCTATTTGCAAAAGATAAGTCATGATGTAATACGAGGCTACAAGTTTACAAGTAAATTACTGACTACTGAAAAAAACCTACTAGTGTTGCGAAATCACAGTCCAGGGTAGTAATGCTGCACAGTCATGCTGCACTATAACAGTGATCTCACTGCATAGCTTACAATAAACTTACAACTGTTGTAACACAACAGTCAGGAACCACTCACAAGCTATTACGCAACTTAACCCCTGATTTAATAAAAACATATTATTAGTGCTAATGAATCAAAGCATATGGTGTATGAGGAATTAACATAGATTACTTAGCTAAAAGTACTCTGATCATACCATAGTCTTGCAAGCATGAGTCTTATTTATCCTACCTTCTGGAGTATGCTGCAGTGTATGTTAAGGTTCAGCTCTTGCTTTATGTCTATAGTTTATTCTACAGTGTGTTCACACTGTGGTGGAGATAAAATATCTTGAGTAATTTCAATTTAAGTTAAATTGAAGAAGTTCAGTTTAACCTCTTTTTTCACTTTTTATTTCGACACTTATGTAGTAACATTTTTATTTACCACTTGTGTACTTACTTCGAATATTTGTTTATATTCCATTTTATTTTTATCATTGTGTATTGGTACCTCTTCCACCATCAAGATTACATGCTACCCAAACACCAATACAGGTACGTGTCTCATCATGTGACCACCACAACCAGAATTACTGTAAGAACAAAAAAAAGCTTTCCCGACACCAATAAGGAAAAGAAGAATAGTCTGCATGATAGATAGATACAGTTTTATATGAGCTGCTTAGTTAGTTTTAATAATAAAAAGTTTTCGCACACTTGCAGTTAGAAGTCTGACTTGTGCAAACCTGCCCTCCCTCTTGTGTAACTTTCCTGTGAAGTACCTGCATCATAGAAACTGTCCAGTACTGATGTTTCTCCAAAGTCCAACCTTCCGAAGGTGACGGTGGTGAGCAGGGCGCTCTCCGAATCACAGGCTCTCTGCAAACACTGCAGCGCTCCGGACTCCGGGCTGCTCGCCATCACCGACTTAAGCCCATCGTTCAGGACGTAGACGACCCGCAGAGAGCGCTGCTTAGTCGGTGGACTGGGGCTGGACACGTCGCCCCTCTCTCGGTCCCGCTCCACCACACACACCCCAGCTGTGTGGTCTCCCCCCATGTCCGACGCCGGTGCGCTCTGCCCGGTTTCCATATCGAGAACCTGGAAAGTGACTTCTTCTCCGCTTGATATCTACCACCCTCTTTATTCTCTTTGCGCCTTTCGTTTTCTCCTCCTCTCGCTCTCACTGGTGACACACCTGTCCTGGCATGAGAGCACGTCTGAGTCTGTCTCCTTGCATCTCCGCCTCATTAACTCATATCATCTGACGATTATCTCGCACCAAGACGTCCGCTTCATCCAGACTGGATTTGACTGGATCCCCGAGAGAGAAAGAGAAGGAGGAGGAGGAAATGTGGTGAGAAAAATACACTCAGAAGTTGGAATATTCCCTTTTGGCTCAGCTGTACTCTGGTATGAAGTTTTCCACTGGCGAATAAACTCTGGTCCTGTCAGTCTAGGAAACGTTATCAGAGTGTTCCCGTTAGTCTAAATATATGACAGCGTGACCTTTTGGTCACCTCCTCTGCCCACCGCGTAAATAAGCTATGTTATTCTCAGTTATGATTTCAAACAGCATAGAATATCGTGTGATGTGACTGTTTTTTCAGCTTTAGTTATCCTTCTGGCTCCTTCTAAGTTTCTCTCCAGAGAAGAAGTTTGTCTGATTTCCAAATATATGCCCAAGATTTAAGTAGTGGCCAATTAGAGAGGACTTTGTGCACTTTGTGAGAATTATATGTGCACGGCCTCCTGGTTAGTCTCCATTAGGGACTAGTGCCGTCTTAATGTTTAACCGCAGAGGCTGTCAGAGGCCATTCATCACATGACGGAGAGGACAGATGCAACAGATACACGTCTTCCCAAATTAGCATCATTAGATAACAACTGGCTATTGGTTATGAATGTTTCTTTAAGGATCCTAATTGCCGTAACATTAAGTGTAATGTTAGAGTTACTGTGTTTTATAAGTTGTGAGATTATTATATTATCTTATGCCACGTATACCTCTAATTAAAGATTGTGAAATCATTATGTAGTTTTAGGTTGCATTTTACTCCTGACTTAGAAGGAGGTTGCTGATTTATTGTGAATGAATTACATTGTTTTATGATGCATTATACTGCTGATTTATAAGAAATAGTGTTTTCAGAGAATCATGGCCTTATTTGTCTGATTAGAAAAAACAGAACATACTGCACAGGAAGCCAAGGTCATAACTTAGGCTAACCAAGAGAGAAAGAACGTGGATGTTTAGGTTTTATGACTTTGGAGGGGTGCTGAAGCTATAAGCATGTGAGAAACGGTGAGATACTTCGAGATCTGGCGGACACCCAGAAGTGTTGTATGGAATAATGAGAATTGTATGGAATAAAGAGATTGTTGATTGAGCATTTTTATACACCGAATGTTGTTCTTCCTTCAGCCCAAAGATCAAACATTTGGGTTATTTAACAAAGTTTAGACAGAGATTAATCATTTTGATAATCTAAATATCAACAGACCTACTTACTTAAGGAGGGAAGTAACGGTCCTGGTGTTCTGTCTCCTGTCCTCTCCCTGCTGGCCTCCTCTATGATGTTTGACTTATAATTAGATCTCTTTTCTTTCAAGTTTCTCTGGTTGAGTTAATGAGCTGGAGGACATCTCTTGGTAGTTCGTGTCAATAGGATTCTTTGTTCTTGTTTCAAATGTGTCTGGTAGTTTTATTTTCACAATTTTATTTCTGCTAGGTTTAGTTAGGCAGTGATGTTTGTTTAGGTCAGAGGGAGAACACCACATCTTAATTTTTTAATTCCTTGGGTGCAGTGGTCTTCTGTTTGGTGTAAGTATTGAGTTACAATCAATGCCTTTTTTTTCTTTTGTTTTTCTCTTTGAGATCAGTAAATATTAAGATTTGATCTCCTTGACTGTTGTAGCAACCTGAAGTTTAAAACAAGTAATAAATGAATCTAGTGCAGTCCTCCTGTGTAGAGCAGCGCAGGCTTGGACTATAGATACATGCATGGTGAAACAAAAGAAAGAACTATACTTATGATCGATGTGTAGTAATAAATGTATTCATTTCTATTAAGTTGGACTAAAAGCATACATGCTATCTCTGTTAAGTCTCTTTTTAAAGCTGTTATAGATGATTTATTCACCACATGGGGTCAGCAAATTATGGAGCTCTGACATTAATTCATATTTTGTATTTAGTTCTGTTTTGGTCTTTTTACAGTATGCCCATGATGAAAGAATGCTCCATTTGCCAGTATTTTCCATCCACCTGGGATAAACTGCCTGTGATTGCTTCCACTTGTCCTATTCCCCTTGCCTATCCAAGCTGCCACAGGAGCTAGGATAGGCATCCGTCTATCACTACTTGTGATAGATTAATTACTGTCGAGGGTGTACCCCACCTCTTGCCCAGTAGCAGATGGGATATGCTCAAGCTCCCCACGACCCTCAACTGGATAAGTGGAAGAAAATGGTTAGATGGATGGAGTACAGAAAGAGCTCCAGAATTGAAGGACCTGCAATAGACTGCCAACCTGTCTAGGGTGTACCCTACCCCTTATTATTATTCAGAATTGGTTGAGAAAATGGATATATGGAAATGTTGAAACTGAATTTTGACAAATAGTTCCACTTCATCAAGTCTTGTCACAGTTCATATTCTTGTTTAAGAGTACTCTTGTCGGATAAATTTCCACCATCATATTGTAAACAAAATTAAATTAGATTAAAAGTGGGACTTCAGTGGGCCATCTGCAGTTTTGTGCTTTGCTGGTTGGCAAGCTATGCATGCAGGTCATCCTGATTTAAGCTTAAGACGGTGAATTAAGCTCAAGCTGTAAGATTTGGGTGTGTCTTTCTATGCTCACCTCACCACTGGTTATGGCAGATTACTGCTCCTCTCTGAGGTTGTCAGATTTTGTCCTGCTGGGTTTTCCTTCCTAACACTGCCTAACATACTAGTGATTGCTCATTGGGAACTGTCTGATTGTTGTTGAGGTTGTCTCCCTAATTCTGTAAAATGTCTTTACCTTGCAGTTTAAAGTGCACTGAGGTGATTGTTGTTGTGATTTATCACTTTAAACTTAAAAATTAAACATAACCGTGAAAAAAGAGGAACCACTGTTTTTACTTTTCCTCCCACACTACTGACTAAAATCAGCATATCATTTTCCACTGAACAGATTTTTGCTCTTTTTTTTCAAATCTGATTACAACATCCTCTTTTTCCACTTATGATGCATTTTTATAATGGTAAAAACTTCCTTATGCTTAGCTCTACATTTGAGCTCTACTGCCATTTTATCACATTTATTAGAGGAGACTTTAATATTTTCTAAAATTGTGCAATAAAAAGGATGCTCAATGTAAAAACCTAAACATCCAAACACCATTACATTCTGCAATAGTCAAATATTTTTTGACATGCAGCTGCAGAAATCCTGCAGCAATTTCAGTGACCGTTAAGACTGCACCATGACTTCTCCTTTTGTTCAGTCTAAACTTGGGCAACCTGAGAGCATGTCTGCTGTCTATCAAAGTCATTTGTGCAGAAACACCAGCTACTTGAATAAGCAGTAAATGTGCAATGGGCAAAATGTGCCTTTGAAACAGAATGTACACTATACAAGCATGCACATTTTACAGACAGTCACGTATAAACAGAGTGTGCGCACACAGTACATAATAGCATCTTTATTACACTGAAATATAAAAGTATATATATTTATCACTATCCTGGAGAGAAAGGACCAAGTCAAGAAAACAACTTGTAGCCTCAGTTGTAGCAGTTTTCTCTTTGTCATACGAAAGACAGAAAGAAAGAAAAAAGAAATAAAGATTTGGAATCAAAAACATGAAGGCCACAGTGACGGGTTGCCATAGATTCTGTGCACATAAAAGGAAAGGAGGCAAACAGCCGTACATGCTATATCACACATACATACACATGCACACACATGTGAGGACCTTTCATTGTCTACATTCCTCAAACTCTGTCTTTAAAGTTACTCTTAACCTGCTGCCAAAAGAGCACCACAAACACGAGAAGCAAGTGGCTCTCAGTTTGGTTTTTAGGAGTGAGATGCCAACGGCGCAACAGTTTTGTCAGCTTTCTGGAGATGTGAGTGAAACTGAACAAGAAAAAAAAGATTAAATAGTAAGGTCTACGTAGAGAAGGCATTGAGTTTAACTTGATAAATGTCACACAGATGTGTCTCTATGTGTCTTGATGCATGCTCAACCATCCTGGAAAAGAAATCACAATAAGTTGATCAGTGTGTTTTTTCTCTTCAGATAAAAATGCAATTTGCAGCCAAACACTGCAGGAATAATTTTCCATCTGGGGTTAATGTGCTTTTGTTGCATTTTGAATGAGTGCAAGATGGAAAGATTCATTCCGCTGTCATGCCTGTACAGTAAAAATAAAGCTGGAGGCAGAAGATAGTTAGCCTATTAACATAAAAACTGGAAATGAAGGGGTAAGCTGGCCTCTTTCCAAAGATAACAAATGCCGCAACTCTTCAGGATGATAATTTATCATATAGTGGGACTGATTCGTAACAAAAACACAGTTTGAAAAAGTTGCTTACTTGCTAGTTTTTGATCATAAGCAAAGTCAGCCCATTTCAGTTTTTCAACAAGCTAGAGATGTAAATGGTAAATGGCCTGTATTTATATAGCGCTTTACTAGTCCCTAAGGACACCATAGCGCTTTACATATCCAGTCATCCACCTATTCACACACACATTCACACACTGTAAAGAGGACATCAGAAAATTTGCTACACTATGCCATCATCTTTTCCAATATTCTTCAGTCTGGCACCAAAAGTGTGTGAACAGCTGTCCACAGGAAGGATGACAGTATTTATAATAGTTGTGTAAAAACTATTTCACGATTTTGTGAAAACACATATGGCATTGATTTCGAAATGATGTTTGATGGCATGGAAATTATAGATAGTTGTGGATAAAATAAATGGTGCATAGCAAATAAGGCATATTAACAGCTAATTAGGCATACGTTGTTTATGTATGTGCTAAAACAGATGTAATTTCTGGAAGTTTTCAGTGTTTGTAATTTTACTGTGCTTCCATAACCTCTAAATTCTAGTGTTTATGCTTAGTTAAGCTAACCTGGTGCTGACATCTGCTTATATGTTTCCCCCAAAAAAATCAAGAAACTCCTGTAAATAGCACCTACAGTATCAGCACTTATCGTGCCAGCTACTTTGATTAAGCTTTTCAGTATCCTGATGTGCTTCCAGGTTCAACTGCAGATTGAAAACACAGACGTCACATCTGTGGTTAAAGGAGAATGCTGCTGAGAATGGCAGAGGCATCAGATTTACCCACCTGAAGTCTACCATAGATGACCTGAGCATTAATTTTTGTCGTAATTTATTTCTTAATTCAAATGATAACCTTTAAGGGCACACGTGTGGTTTACTGTTATTTAGATATTGTTATGATGGTGTGTTTTATTCACCATTTACAATGCTACCAACCGTTTTAGAGAAACCAAACAAACAAAGAAAAAGGAAAACGGTCTCAGGCTCCCTAGCAGCTTCTGGAGGCTGACCAGTCATAGCAGAATGGGCTCACTGGAAAAGAGGCCATGACTAGAACAAGACTAAAAACAGTTTAAGTAAATCATGCAAAGATGTACAAGTAGATATATATCTTCTTTATATGATCCTTACAGAAGTAAAGATCCTGTAAATGCAACAATAGCTGCATTTCCACCAAAAACACTACTAACGTTCAAGGGAACTAAAGTCTCATGGTTACCCAGCCCAGTTGAAACTTGGTAGAGAACTAGCTGTAGGGACATCACTGTTGGCACCCCTGATTTGGGATTTGTTCTGCAACTGGTGATGCTTTAAAGATGTGAATGAAGAAATTAAGAAAAACGAGTGTGGCCCATTTTAAAAACTGGTAGCTGCAAAATGCCCTATTTCACCTGATGCTCAAGGTGGTTTGCCACACCTGAATGTTGTCCTGGGAAATTGTATCGCTGGCACGTAATAATTTTAATAAATGAAAAAAAACTTTGCAAGTCATTAGATAATTTATCTGTTTCCAGTCAAGGGCTGTCTTGAACTAGTGACATCACTTCTCACAGAAATAGCTCACTTTTCTTTTTGTGACCCCGACTGACTCCCTGAATCTCTTTGTTTACCCACTGAAAACCTGGTAAGTGCATCTCAGGAAAGTTAATGCAGGGCAAATGCGGCTAATTTACATTTGCAAAAGTGTCCCCATTTTCAGTATGTACGCCTACAGTCCTCACATGGAAGGAAAACAAGTGCACAAACATACACACACACAGATAAGAGGCGAAGGCCGCAGAGTGGACGCAGAACAGCACAGGGGTCGTCTGAACCGACCGGGCTACAGAGGTCAAAGTTTCTTTCACACAGAAACATGAAGTACCAGTGAGGTTGCCACGGCAGCCCCGGCTCTGTGTCATTGTTCTGTAACCGTGGCAACACGCAACGACAGACTGCAGCGCAGTCAGTCAGTACCGGTGGTACAGCAAGCTCCAACAAAATAGCAGTAAACTGAACAGAGAAGCCTCTTTAGAAGAAAAATAAAGAAGTAAACACAGGATAAGGCGGCGTCGGGGAGAGAAGGTGGCTGACTCCATGGTGCTGAACAGTTGCTGATTGTGATGATCATTTGGCACAAACTTCTTTTGGCTGAAGAGTCTCAGACCAGCAGTGAGAATGTCTTCAAAGGATGGCCTCCAATGTGGTGATAAGAATGCGACAATAAGGATGCTTTAGTCTTCATTTTGAAAGGCTCTTCTTAATGTGTTCTACCTCCATCTGTGAAGCAAACACAACCGTGAGCTCAGCTAGTTTCATAGCAATTAAAAAGAGTTATATTTACAACCAAAGATATGAATATAAAAATTTGTATCAGAAATGTGGTTATGAAAAGTGTAAATGTTATAGTTAAGTAAAAATTAATGCTGGTATGTCAAAACAGATGGTTAACTACATAACTATACACACAGGTACTGCCAATACTCTATCTCTGATTAGAGATTCTTGACACTTCCTGTACTCCTATTTTGAGTTTACATAGTGTGTTGCCCATCGATACAGATTGTATTTGTGGCATGCATCATACACACTAGATGAACTCATCTGTTGATGGTAAATACAAACAACACAAATACAAGTACAGGCCATTTGATGAGTTTGTAAACTTATAGCTGTGAAGTCCAAGCAAACCAAGGTATCAATACAGGAAGTAAATACAGGAAGAAGGGGCTATGTTTTGAACTATTGGAAAACATGGAAAATTTATGTTCATTTCACAGCATGTCTATAGTTCTAGGCTCCATCCCAGAATACAAAGCATGAGCAAAGAGGCTGTGCTCTTCAACGGATGAAAAACTAATAGAGAAATATTACTAGAGCTCGTCATTCGAGCAGGACTCTGAGTAGAATCCATATTGAAGGGAGCCAGTTAAGGTGGTTCAGGCATCTGATCCTGATGCATCCAGCTCTTTCTAGGGAGGTGTTTTGGACATGTCTTACTGGGAGGGTGGAAAATGCTGCAGAGATTATATCTCTCAGCTTATTCTTGGAAATGTCTTGGCATTTCCCCAGAAGAGCTGGAGGAGGTGGTTGGGAAAAGGGAAGTCTGGGCATCTCCTCCCCCAATACACAGACCCAGATAAGCATCAAAAATGGGGGGATAGGTAATAAATATACTTGTGTGACTGTTAATATACAGTGGGGCAAAAAAGTATTTAGTCAGCCACCGATTGTGCAAGTTCCCCCACCTAAAATGATGACAGAGGTCAGTAATTTGCATCAGAGGTACACTTCAACTGTGAGAGACAGAATGTGAAAAAAAAAATCCATGAATCCACATGGTAGGATTTGTAAAGAATTTATTCGTAAATCAGGGTGGAAAATAAGTATTTGGTCAATAACAAAAATACAACTCAATACTTTGTAACATAACCTTTGTTGGCAATAACAGAGGTCAAACGTTTACTATAGGTCTTTACCAGGTTTGCACACACAGTAGTTGGTATTTTGGCCCATTCCTCCATGCAGATCTTCTCGAGAGCAGTGATGTTTTGGGGCTGTCGCCGAGCAACACGGACTTTCAACTCCCGCCACAGATTTTCTATGGGGTTGAGGTCTGGAGACTGGCTAGGCCACTCCAGGACTTTCAAATGCTTCTTACGGAGCCACTCCTTTGTTGCCCGGGCGGTGTGTTTTGGATCATTGTCATGTTGGAAGACCCATCCCCGTTTCATCTTCAAAATTCTCACTGATGGAAGGAGGTTTTGGCTCAAAATCTCACGATACATGGCCCCATTCATTCTGTCCTTAACACGGATCAGTCGTCCTGTCCCCTTGGCAGAAAAACAGCCCCATAGCATGATGTTTCCACCCCCATGCTTCACAGTAGGTATGGTGTTCTTGGGATGCAACTCAGTATTCTTCTTCCTCCAAACACGACGAGTTGAGTTTATACCAAAAAGTTCTACTTTGGTTTCATCTGACCACATGACATTCTCCCAATCCTCTGCTGTATCATCCATGTGCTCTCTGGCAAACTTCAGACGGGCCTGGACATGCACTGGCTTCAGCAGCGGAACACGTCTGGCACTGCGGGATTTGATTCCCTGCCGTTGTCGTGTGTTACTGATGGTGACCTTTGTTACTTTGGTCCCAGCTCTCTGCAGGTCATTCACCAGGTCCCCCCGTGTGGTTCTGGGATCTTTGCTCACCGTTCTCATGATCATTTTGACCCCACGGGATGAGATCTTGCGTGGAGCCCCAGATCGAGGGAGATTATCAGTGGTCTTGTATGTCTTCCATTTTCTGATGATTGCTCCCACAGTTGATTTTTTCACACCAAGCTGCTTGCCTATTGTAGATTCACTCTTCCCAGTCTGGTGCAGGTCTACAATACTTTTCCTGGTGTCCTTCAAAAGCTCTTTGGTCTTGGCCATGGCGGAGTTTGGAGTCTGACTGTTTGAGGCTGTGGACAGGTGTCTTTTATACAGATGATGAGTTCAAACAGGTGCCATTCATACAGGTAACGAGTGGGGGACAGAAAAGCTTCTTACAGAAGACGTTACAGGTCTGTGAGAGCCAGAGATTTTCCTTGTTTGAGGTGACCAAATACTTATTTTCCACCCTGATTTACGAATAAATTCTTTACAAATCCTACCATGTGAATTCATGGATTTTTTTTTCACATTCTGTCTCTCACAGTTGAAGTGTACCTCTGGTGCAAATTACTGACCTCTGTCATCATTTTAAGTGGGGGAACATGCACTGACTAAATACTGTTTTGCCCCACTGTACCTTGGCAGCCTGCCCAAGTAAAGCATATGTGAAGGAAACACATTTAATTTTCCAAAACACATAAAAAATAAAGTTTTAGATGAATTCATCATATTTTTTTTACATTAATAACATATTTACTAGTTGCTGTTAATTTGTGGGCCTGTTTTAATATAATCAATATTGTTTCTTAGCCATCTCATTTCCTCTCATTTCTTCACCACCTTTCACTCACCTGTAAATTAATACGAATCGTCCTCTCCTCATCTAGTGCAGTGGCCAGCTGCTTCATCTCCTGCCTGAAACAAACCGTCACAAACAAATCATGATTGTATATATACAAGAAACAACCTGCTGCTTAAAAGGCACACACTCACCTATGTTGGCTCTTCAGCAGGTCTATGGAGGCCCTCAGGTCTCTCAGCTGGTTCCTGAGTTCCTCCAGAGATAGGGGTGTTTGTGGTGAGTGCCGGAGCTCGGGTGAGGGACTCAGACCCGAGGAGGAAGACGGAGAGGCGGATCGATGGCTGGAGTTTGGCGGGTTCAGGATAGAGGGCTTGGCGGGCAGTGGTACTTTACTGTCAGGAGCCTATCCCAAACACAGATCAACAAGAAGAATTGAAGAATTTAGCATTTATAATATTTTCTTCCTCTCATATACAAGATCTAACCTCGTACACAACGTCCTTCGTGATTAAAATATACAGAAAATGAAAAAAAATAAGAGACTGTGCAGGATTTTAGGTTCAAGAAAGAAATTTCTGTCTTGATTTTAAGCACTTTACAGAATAAAAGTATGTGTGTGTCTGTATGATCAAAGCTGCAAGCTGGATGGGCCTGGAATTTATTGATAGATTGTTTCACTAACTTGATGATGTTCAACTTAAAAAGAAAGAGTCAAACTTGACCTCTTTTGTGATATTTAACCTTAAAAGTGACTTAATGTACTTCATGTAATTAAATAAAGCATTATCTTTTTTTTATCTGCCAACACTAACATTTGCCAGAAGCCTTGAGTAAAATTACCAAAACACAGTTTTACAAGTCAAAAAACATGAAATTCTGTAGTGTAATGCCCCCTGATGGATTAAATGAGAAGCACAAGGAACTGCCATGGCCGTACAGAGATGGTGGGTACTCCTTTCCTCAGGGAAGCATCTACAGATCTGGTGGAGACAGAATCATGATTGTCCTTCACTCGCTCCTTGTCCTTCCTGACCTCCACTATCGGTGAGTCCAGGTCAGTGCAGGACAGAGAAGACTGCAAAAGAAAGAAATGTGCTTAAAAATGTATACATTCACTGGTCTTCTTTTTTCAGACTACAGATATATTCTGATAGCAAAATATCCACAACAAGAAGAAAGAAAAAAAAATCCTTGTATACAAACTGAGACAATAATTTTTAAAAAGCATCACAAGAAATTTATATTTTGCAAGGACAATCTAGTTTAGCGAGAAGAATGGAAATGGGGAGAAACATCTTGTCACAGCCTGGGCCTCTGACCCAGCGCTCCGAGTTTATTTTGGTATTCTTCTCGTGTTAGCTTTGTGATCATGTGTTATTCCTATTTAGTTTAGGTTAAAGGCAGCCATTAATTATTGTTTCCTTGGTTTCCATATTTGGATTCTTGAGTTTATCATGTGTTTTTAGGTCTGTAGGCTTAGTGTTGTCATGTCTAGTTTCCTGTTTTATTCTGAAATAGATCGTGCGTGTTCTGTGTTCATGTGGTTAGTTTTTCTCTCCCCTGTGTTGTAATTATGTTTAATTCTAGTCAGCTGTATCCTCATGTGTCCTCGCGTCCCCTGATCACCTCGTGTGTATTTAAGTCCTCAGTCTTCCTGTGCTCAGCGTTGCATCGTCTGTTATCTCTCAGTCATAGAGTGTCATAGGTTTTTGTTTTCACTGTGTTTCATAGTTACTCAGTATTCATGGTTTTTCATAGTTTTCTTTCACTGAGTTTCATAGTCTTTCAGTTACAGTGTTCACAGTCTTCTTTGTTTTCTTAGTTTCAGGTTTTGCCACCTGCAATTAGCCAAATGTTGGAATTAAAGCTCTGTTCTCCTGTGTCTGAATTTGGGTTCGCATCTGAAACGCACCGGCTGCTCAGTCGTGACACATCTAGGTCTATTCTGAAGTTAAGCTTATTTGCCTGACAGCATCTTTAAAGGTCACAAACAAATCTGTGGTGAGGGGTGTTGGCTATCAAAAGCCTTGATTTGGGTGAAATTGAAGTAACAAAGTCTTGATGAAATGCTGCAAACAGAAGTGATAAAAATGCAAATAATTTGATTAAAACATTTGTGACTGCATGAAAACAAAGCTATGTTTCATTGAGTTCCCTGAATTACATTTATTACTAAAAGCTGTGAGGGTGGGAAAAGAAAAAGAATTTAATTTCAGTGCCTAAAGCTATCAGAAGAATGTGAAGAAACATCTGCTAAAACTTCCTGAGTTTGTGTGTTATGTTGAAGGCGTATCAACAGAAGTTAAAACAGGGCTAGGCCATATTTATGTGTAATACAAATTTATACCAAAAGATGGTGCAGTGAGTCAATGTAGCACTGTAGCAATGTTTAAGCTACTAAGTGCTGATTTAGACTTATTCAGGGGGGTTTATGGTTACAAGGTACCTACAGTGTGGATTTAACAGCAAGTATAAATCCCCTGTAATGCAGAACAATGGCTGATGTTTCTGACTGAAAACCTTCCAAAAAGAAACCACACTTGGTTGGAAAGAAAAGAAATAAAATAAAAACTTGAATAAAGAGTAGCACCATCTTATGCTACATAGAGCGATGTCAGAATTTCTAAGACATCAGTGTAAGCCTCGACTTTTTGGTAAAACATGACCATACTGCAAACATAAAGGTTTTTATAATTGTCATTTTTATTTATTTCATTTATTTTTTTTTTAGGCTGATTGACACTAAAGTATTGGTAATAACAGAAAAGAGTGGTTAGCGTTCAAAGCTTAATCTACAGTCAGCCAGCAGGGGGCGACTGTATTTTGGTTTGAGGTCTGTAGAAATATGTTGTCTTTCTTTCTTCATATAAAGTCATTTCTGAAAGGCCGACTACAGACTGACTCACTGGTGTGATGATCTGTGAGCGGGGTCGGCGGTCCGTGACTCGTGGTCGCGATGCCGTTGGATGACTCAGCTTCTCTGTAGAAGAGACAATTGCGTCCAGATCCATATCTGTGCAGACACACACCAGAAATGCAGAAACATATTAGAGACTCCGGCAGAGCAAAAATTCTGAGCCCGCTCTGACACTGCATCACTGCTCGATGCTTCTGTCAGTCTAACTCACCGGTGTCACGTGACCTGTCAGGGGCAGAATCTGGTGTCGAAGCCCCGCCCTCAGATTTGGGGCTATCACACCTGAGCAAGTAAACCATACGTAAATATTAGGCTCATTATGCTCAGGCATGTACAAATCAGGGCGTTTTCTGTATCTGAGTGTGTTTGTGTGTGTACTGACGCTAG
The DNA here is from genome assembly GCF_057381915.1 of Diplotaxodon limnothrissa. Lineage (NCBI taxonomy): Eukaryota > Metazoa > Chordata > Actinopteri > Cichliformes > Cichlidae > Diplotaxodon > Diplotaxodon limnothrissa. The sequence continues at coordinate 18,336,401 of NC_140604.1, forward strand.
TGTGGGCGGTCTCTCGGGACGCCGCGGGGGTTGGGAGGAAGAGGAGGCGCTTGACTTTGGAAGGAGGGGTTTTTTGGGAAGGAGAGATGGGAGGGTGGGCTTAGAGAGGTCTCCGAGTTTCACCTCTTCACCTACGCACAAAACAAACATACACACAAAAATCATACAACATAATGAGAAGAACACACAAGCAGATCAGAGCTGGATATGCATGCAGAGGGACAAGCATGACTCAAACACGTGCATCATTAGACAAGGGGAAGGTAAACATGGCTGCCTCAGCAAAAATGAACAAATTTTGACCTTTGAAGAGGAATAATTCAGCTGTAAAGGTTAAAGGATGATGAGGGCCGCAGGAAATAAAAGGAAACACACAGACAGGGCAACAGAGGACAGAAAGGATTAAAAAAGATCAGGCATCGAGGTGGTGGCAGCGGTATTTGTCAAGTATTTAAGCTTCTACTAAAAATGAGCCAAACAAGAACCATTTATTATGTTACAATTCAAGAAAATCCTCCATCACTGTTGCATAAAATAACTGGCGTGATTTCATCCAAGACCAGTGTGTACAGTGAAACACCTGGATTGGCTATGCATCTGACCTTGACCCAAGGTCATAGCTGACCATGAAAAAAAAACAATTCAAGAAATCCTTTTGAGTAATACAGCATAAAAATAGATGTGAAAAGAGCTGTACATCACACTTTTTATTTATTTAATAACAAGCTGACGCGAGCACAGTGTAATAAGATCATCACAAAACACCAAAGTTTAGCTCTTGCCCTTTGGGGGGGATTTGTGTTCTCTGAGTGCTCATGTTGGTAGTATGATTAAGAGAAGTATTAAGTTGCTGCCATTTCTTTTCTACATCCATTTTTCCTTACAGCAGAGTCACTTTATCCTCCAGCCTGCTTCTGGATCTTTTTTTTTTATCAAGAATGTATTTATTTCCCCCTACTCCCCTTACAAAGGTGGCCACACCTACAACCAATCAGGATACTTACTATCCTTATTATGAGTCTAGATTAAAAATCTCATTTTTTAGAGTGACCTGCAGTTAATGCCAGGTCTACAAAGGACAAAGGACTAAATACAATATCCAGAGCGTATGCAGTAAAAGATTGTAAAAGTAAACAGGTACAACTTTCATCCTTTTCCCAATTCTTTAAAACTGACTTAAATAAACAGTCACCAGTTCTAACTATTTCATGTTCCACATAATACAAACTTCATCTACTGGTCTATAAACCAGATTTGGACTCTAAATGTTGTGGAAGAAACTGTTGAATGCTTCAGCGGGACAGTTCATGTTTGTTGCTGCAGGTGGAAGTAAAGAACTTAACCTGTAGCTGCATTTGAAGTGTAAATTGCACTCAATGCAAGTGTATGGAGGCAAGCTGAGAGTCTGTAACTATTAAAAAAAAGCCCAGAAACAACAGTTGCATCAGTCTTAATAATAGTGTGTCTATTACTAATCCGATAAAAGGATTTAATCTTTTAAATAACGACAACAAAGCAAAAACTGTCTCAAAAACTGACTTTTAGCTGTGCATGGTAAAACCTTTCATGCTTTTGGAGACTTCTTAAAAGCACTTAGCTGCAGTAGCACCCTCCTACTCAGCATGTACTGCTGTGCAAAGAAGCCACACGGAAAAGTGTACCAGCACGATTGCTTTTGACTGATGTAACAACAAGCAACACCTTAAAAACTGTCAGCCACAAAATCATAGAACTTACGTACTTAATTGTTTGGGGTTTTTTTTTAGCAAAGGCAAACTCCAATCATAGAAACTTTGCTACTTTATTTAAATGTATGACAGAGTTATGGAAATCAGTTTGACAGTGGTACAAAGTAACACATAAGGCTGATGACACTTTTTATCTCTGATTGTATGTTTTTAACCCCACTGCAATCTCAGTATATCGCATATATATAAAATAAAGACATCATTTCGTGCTGCTCTGATACAATGACATCGCGGCCACTGTGCAGACATCTGGAGACATCCGTCTCACACCAGCAGCACAGTCAATGCCAGTCTTTCTTATGCTTAAAACCACATAAAAACCCATAGTTTCCTGTTGCACACAGACTGATACTGATGCACCTCTTCAATCAAAGCTCTGCTATTTTGCTCAAAAAAATAGCGGGGCAATTCCCGTAAGTGATATCTGCAGAAACTTGACCTAGAAAAGAATCTGTCTTTTTTATGTAAAGAAGCCCAGCAGGGTGTTATATGATTATTATTAGTATGAAGGATGTTAGTAATTAGCCGAGCAAATAAGTGAGATAGTGCAGCCGAGCACTAGTCAAAGCAGGTCAGATTTTACCTCGATCCTGGTCTCTCTGGGGAAGATGTTCAGGCCGCTCAGGAGGAGCCTTCCTGACCTCTGACTTTTTCTCTGCAGTCAGAGTTCAAAGGTTTTTTTGTCTTTCTTTATTTTTACTATTTTCCCCCCTTTATTATTTTTTTATAGTCTCAGACCACAAAAACAAGCAGGAAGATGAGAGCTGTTACCTGTGGTGTGTTTTGCCGACGGTGCACTTGGAGGAGGCGGTTTCTTTGGTCTCTGGAAACGCATACAGATGCAGAAGCATCACAAAACCACATCTGCAGATTTCAAACATCACTATAACCTGGAAAGTTTTGCGAGTCATGACAAAATCACCTCTTTCTCAACTTCTAGCAGCTTGACAAAGTTGTCTGGGAAGACACCTTGCCTTCCCCCGATCTCCCCCATCCACCAGCCTGCATCGGCACAATCCTGGACAAAATCATTTTTAAGTATTTATTTGAATTTGCAGATGCCTGGAAGTGAATGCAGATGCGAATACGAAATCGCACAATGCTTCGCTCACCTTAGTGATGATATTTATGATGTCCCCGTCTTTGATCGTCAGCTCATCTTCATTTTGTGCTTCGTATGGAAAGAGGACTTTACACTGCTCCCGCCCTGACAGCCAGTCAAAAAGAGTCAAGTCAGTTTAATAGAACAAAACCACCGAAAAAGTCAGAAACAAGTGGGTTTAGACAAAGAAGGCAAACTGGATTTGACCTACATAAATAGAAGAATGTGTTTTCATTATGCAAGAACGTCATCAACACAGTTTACATCGAGCAAAATATGTAATTTATAATTGGAAATATAAAAAAGTTCCAAATAATCCCTTTATTTGTTTTGTCTTTTTTTTTTAATGATCTTTTAAAGTCTTTTATCCATAGGTTTTACAATAAACAATAATAATCCCTATCAGTGATCTAATAATGGACAGATGCATTCACTCTGAAAAAAATAGTTTGTTCTCTTGTATAAACGGACATGCTTGGACAAAAGCCCAAACGAGGAAGCACTTTCAAAACAGTGTAACAACATTAGACACTATGATAATAAGAAACAACGCTTTATTAGAATGAAAGGAAACCTGCAAAAAGTGTAGGAAATGATAGCAAACAGTTTTAGTTGACCGAATGGAACACATGGAGGGATCCTGTTTGGTTTGCACATGTATTTGAGATTTTACGAGCCGTTCTCAGCATCATTGTTTAATGTGCAGGAACCAGGGGAATGCTGAGAAAGCTGAGAGACAGTTTACCATTGTGGAACGGTTTCCTTAAACCCGCACTATGATTTTTCTCTTTAAAGTAACCAACAGGTTTTAGTACTGAGTCCTGACCGTCTAATTTATCTAAACTTACTCAAACGGCAAGAGAAAAGGGATCAAATATGAAGGTAAATATAAAAAGGCGGTCGCAGACAGACCTCGAACCCTTGTCTTAGGTCTTGTGATTAAATTACATGTCATGTTGCCTAAGTAAGGCACATTTTGGACTGCTTGTCATTTTGTTACCTGTTAAAAATTTGGCTGCTTGGTTGGGAAACCTTCTGTTTGGTATGCTTTGTTTTAGTCTTTTGTGATGCTTGCTGCTTCTAGCCTGCATGCAGTTAGTGTTTAAGCAAATATTCTTCTTTTAAATAAGATCTTCAAAACCTGTAAACCACTAAACCACAATTTTTCACTTCCTGCCACATGAAATAAGGCCAGATGATTGCATTTCGAGAGTGCAGAAAAAGGGCAAATTTGGGGATTTTTTTTCTATCTGGTAACTTAGGGACAAGTTACACATGTAACAACTGTAACATGAAGGTGAGTACACATGTACAGTAATCCACTACATTTCTGAGTCATGTGATTTACTGTAATGTGCTACTTTGGAACATGTTACATGCAACTCTGCTCCTTTAGCAGGCTTCTGTTCTTCTTCATGGTTGAAATCGTTGTTAAAGGGGTTTCCCTTTGTTAAAATATGACGAATAAGGATTCCTGACCAAACACCAGAATGTGATGAGCTGAAAGTGACATGTGCGTCGATTTGTCATTAGCACAGTGTTTTTGCTAGATTCGCCTACACGACAGTTAAGATGCAACTTCTCACCTTTGCTTTTGCTGTCAGGCTCAGTCTTCATGCTTTCAACTGCAACGCTCGCTGCTTTCCCGTCGCTGGCCTGAGTGGGGGAAGAGACGTTGGAACATCTTAAGTTTCAGACTCTTTCACATTCTCATCTATGTTTTAACATAGTTTTTGTTAGGCACTTCCTGGTTTGAGTCATCATGTTTTCATCTTTTATTTATCAATTTGTACTGTGCAAAAGCCTCCTGCTAGCTCCCATTTCTTTAATAGGTGTAGCAATATTTATTGCAACATGCTAATATTAATAAAAATACAGGATTTAAGAAAAAAAACAGATTTTGTACAATTCTAATAAACTTGAAAGACAATATTTAGTATGACCACCTTTGCACTTCAACTTCAAAAAGGATAAGCGGAAGCTAATGGCTGGATGGATGGTGGATAGACCAAAATACTCAATTTTGCTCTACAAAGGCCTGATACCCACTTACGAGGACATTATACTGCTACTGTTCTATCAGAATTTTAAACGAATATCCTCATATGTGGTTCTTATTTTTCTTAAAAACAAAAATAAGGTAAAAAAATAAATAAATCTGGTAATTCTTTGTTTTTGCATTCATCGGGCCCCAATATGCCCAAACATCAAAGAGAAATTAAAAATGCATGCTGTGGCAGAGTTCGGGTCTTAAGAGGTTAAGGACATTCAAAGCTCTTTGGCTGTTGGCTGCTTTTTGTTCTGTTCTCTGTCGATCCCACACTGCTTCATTAATGTTGATGTCCTGGCTCTGGAGAGGCTGCTGGTTCTCTCTGTGTTCGGCACCAAACCATACCAGAGCTTCCACTTTTTTTTCCGAGATGGGTGTTTTACCTTTTCCCTGACCTCCACTGTACATACCGATGACAATTTAATTTGGATTCATCCCTCCATCGGACCTGTTGCCACTGATTGTCAGCCCAATTCTTGTATAATCTGGCATACCTCAGCCTTTTGTCCTTATTTTCCTTCCTTGAGAAAGCCTTCTTGATAGAAACCCTTCAACTGAGACATTTTCTGATGGGTTTTCAGTGAACAGTAGATGAATCATTTGAAGGGCTGGATGTATTATTAAGTCCTGTGTGCTAGCTCTGGCTTTACAAGATTTTTTTCTGTTTCTTAAGGACATGACTTTTGAAATACTGTTCATCTGCTGCAGATAGGTCTTAGTCATCACTTGTCCACTTTCCTAAGTTTCTTTTAAGGACATGCTTTTAAGGACACAGCTTGTGAGACATACCACATTTCTTGCTAATATTTCTTTGAGAATCACCTTTTTGGTGAAAAACCAGTCAGTCTCTTATCTTTGGCATGAATTGCTTATGCATGAATGATTCATAGATCAGTGTTAAGTGTCTTAATAAACAAAACAAAGATCGCTCTGAAAATGGCCTGGTATAAGTACTGAAAATGCGCTAAGAGGCAGCCAATGTCCAAAGAAACACCACTTTAAGCTGAGCATACAGTTTTTCAGTCACGTTATCGAGCATCTGCTCAAACTGCACGATTGACTCGCAGGGGTTAGAAGTTCGTAGGTCACGATGCACCTGAATGCTCACACTGTGCGTCCATAACATGAAGGTTATAACAGAAAATCTGTCGCTCGCTCTCCATCCCTGTCTTTCACTCACACAGACTCACACCACCACCATCAACTTTGCTAAATTGCTAATGAAAAACGTTGATCAGGCAGCTGTGATTGAGCAGGATTGTCCATCCAATTATTTTCACGGTTGTTGTGGTCGTGATAATTTTGTGAGGCCACATCGAAAAGGCTCGGATGAGCTTTCCAAAGTTCTACAAGTTGTGCCTCCATTGCTTGTGTCTAGATCACACGCTGAACTGCCGTGCTGCTCCGTCTTTTTCACCGACATTTATGTGTTTGCGTGTGCACAGTGTGAGAGGCTGCGTTGACACCCTGCGTTGACACAAACAGGTTTGATTTTCTTACAACCAAGCGATTGATGAACGGGAGCTGGACGTGAGGTGTTAATCGCTTCTCGTTATCCCACATATACTACACGATGCACGACACAGGATGAAGGCGAAACTCTGAAACTGAAAAATCGGCTCAAAATGAGCCACAAATCGCACAGTGTAAGCCCACATTAGAAGAGTTAAGATAAGATAAGATAAGATAACCTTTATTAGTCCCACACGTGGGAAATTTGTTTAGAAGAAAACTCTGGCTCTTTGGAAGCAACACATAAAGAAATGATGGCTGTCTTGAGGCTTTTGCACAGTATTGTATGTTTGTGCCTTTATTTAAATGCAAACATAAATCTATAAATCAAACATTGTGAAGTTTCTTTATAAATAACTTAACATGACTTGACATTTCTGAATCTTCTTCAGGGCCTCACAGTATTCAAGTAACACACTCAGATTTTCCTAATTGCACTTGAGTATAGCATCTTTGCTTGTCATTGAACTGAATTCAATGATGAGGACAAATCAATCAAAAATAGGCTCGAGAATGGAGAACAGTACACCGTGACAGCAGTGGCAGTCAGCACTGGTGAAACATTTCACAGAATTTCACTCAAATTGGTAGTAAATGAACCACACATAACAGGAAAATAGGAACACTAGCCAAACATAATGATGGGGGAAAAAAAATCAACTGTAAGGGTAAAAAGCAAGACTAACATAGCCGGTACTTTTCCAGTCTAAGCAGATAATTAGAGAGGATGAGCTCAGATTCAGCACAACAGGCTGACTTGCTGATCATGTTGAACACGCACACGCTACAGCTACAGTGTGCGGGTGCCGTTAAAGCAGCCGTTGTTTCCCAGCTGGAGTGGATCCCTCATTCATGTTTGTGGAACCAGTGGTTGCTCTTCCTCAGGAAAAATACACACACATACCCACACACAAACAGCACTCAGTCTGGGAGAAAACACACACACTGCTTTCTTCTGTTCGGTCGGGAGAAACCAACACCGCTGTGCCACCTCCTCTCCTCTCCAAACCCTCCCCTTTTCTGTCTTCTACCCTCCCTAATGAGACCCATGTGGAGCCACAAGCAAAGAGAGACCATTACAACATGACAGAGAGGTTTTGTGCGATACTACTCTTCGAACAAGCAGAACTGAAATCCTTTATGCCATATATGGTTTCCTACTGCAAAAACATAACTGTGAACACACAAAAGCACACAGTCCTGTAGAAGTAGCAGCATGAGAATATTATCGTGACCTTCAACAAATATCAAACCATACCACCTCATACATAGAGTGTGCACACAATGAATACATGCTGATTCATCCTCACATAACCCTTGAAGCTGCATGTACGGTGCAGGGTGCTATTTTATCACCTCATCACTGTAAAGCAGATCTTCACCGGCTTGGTATGGTGTGAAAAGACTTTGAAGAGATCTTTGCAAGAGGTGTAAACAATGTAATGGTTTGTTTAAAAAAAAAAACCCATCAGGTGAAACGCCGTCTTCTCAGATCATTCAAAAGATGCCTATAGGAAAACAAGGTCACGTCTTCTTTACCTCTGCTTGAAAAGTGAAAGTGCACTCTTTCTCCTCAACACCTCTGCAAATTTAAACCCCGTCACTTTTTTTTCTGAGGCTGCAGGGCCTCACCACCACACTGCCCTAGCTGATGGAAACAGTAGGTTATTTTACAAACAACGAGACGGATGCTGAGTGGCTGTCTGCTCAGAGCCGCTGCGCGAACAAATCAGATGTTAAACCAAAGACACTATTTGCAATTCTCAAACAATGTCCAGGTGTTACATAGATGGCTACTAAACTTTTATATTTAAACCCAGGTTACATTTTAGCCTTACCAGGTTGTGTCTGAACAGGTTTTAGAGAAATTTGCTCCATGATCTTAATTTCAAACATGCATTCACCTTCAAATTAGGCTGATGTGAAGACTTTTAAAACTAATTTAAACAAAAGGGGAACTTTACTGCTGATGTAAATGTTTCAGATTTGAAAACTGATCCTAAACATGCAACGTTTATGTCACAGTGACCACTGAAATGAAGGTGTTCATCTCTTCATTGATTCAGCCATTTGGCTTCAAATTATGTATGTTTTTTTGGAATAAACTGTACAGAAGCAAGATGCCAAGATGACTGCTGGGTACAGTCAGTCCTATCTGATCTCAGACACCAAGCAGGGTCTGGTTAGTACTGGGAATACTAGCTGCTGTCATTTTTTTTAATGGCTGTGGTACAGGAGGTAGAACAGGTCATTTACTAATTAGAAAGTTGGTGGTTCAATCACTGGCCGCTCTAGCCTGCATCCTAAAGTATCCTTAGGTGAGATGTTCTTAATGCCTTTATCTGAGTGTGAATGAGACGCGCTGCATAAATTGCCTTAAGTGATCAAGTAGAGTAGAAGAACGCTATATAAGCACCAGTCTATTTACAACTTACTTCTAAAAGTCCTTTCGTGTCACATGAAACAGGCTTTTGAAGTGACTCAACAATGAAAACAAAGTCAACATCACCAACAAGGAGAGGAAGTGGACCTTATAGCTGGGGTTGTGGTTTTAACAAACTTCTAGCCACTTAAGTTAACTTTTTATTTAATATAAGGAGCAATTCTATTTGCTTTCTTGCAGAGAAACACTTACAATTACAGCTGTGCAGCTGCAAAAATTGTAAGCCAACCAGTCAAGTTGCAGTTAACCTGGCCAAAGCTGATGTTTGCACTCTTGGATTTAAAATATCATCATGTCATCATCGTATCCATATCAGATTCAGAGTTCAGAGCCACAAACTATTGATCTACCCAAAAACCAGCCAAATACATTTGATTTGGAGTGTTGCTACAGGACAGCAAAAACTCCTTTATTTTTCTGTCTCACCATCTCACTAAGAAAACCTGTGCACAGGAACTGTTTTTTTTTTGGGGGGGGGGGGGGGGTTACTGACAAACTGGAAATTAATTATGTTGTGTCCTCCATTGTTCTACAGCTGATTCACTTTTTGGCCAAAACCCCCAACTGATACTTTGGCCCATTCAAATATATTTCAGCTGCTCAGTGACTCCAACCAGTGTGTGAGTTGATGAAGTTTGATGTTAAGATGTTATCCTACACTCACATACATACACTCACTGGCCACTTTGTCAGGTCATTGTCAAACACACATTACTAGTACTGGGCTGGACCCCGTTTTGCCTTCAGAACTGCCTTAATACTTCATCTCATAGATTCAACAAGTGGCTGGAAACACTCCTCAGAGAATCACATAGTTGCTCCAGATTGTTGGCAGCACATCCCAAAGGTGCTCTATTGGACTGAGATCTGGTGACTGTGGAGGCCCTATGACCACAGTGACAATGAGTTCACTGTGGTCATAGAAAGGATATGATTAGCAAAAGTAATCAAGGGGGCTGTGGTGTTTTAAATGATGCTTAGCTGGTACTAAGAGGATCAAATTATGGTAAGGAAATATCCCCCCCGCACCATTACACCACCAACAGTCTGAACTGTTGATACAAAGCAGGATGGATCCATCCTTTCGTGTTGTTTAGGCTTAGTTCTGACCCTAACAACCAAATGTTGCAGCAGAAATCAAGACTGGTCACATCAGACAACAGTTTTCCAATTTTCTATTGTCCAATTTGGAGAATAAAAAATGGCTTCAATTTCTAGTTCTTGGCTGACAGGAGTGGCACCCGTTGTGGTCTGCTGTTCCTGTAGCCCATCTGCTTCAACATTCAATGTGCACTTCTGCCTTTCCATCAGTTTGAAGTAGTTTGGACATTCTCCTCTGACACCAACAAGGCATTTTCACCCAGAGAACTGACCCTCACTGCATGTTTTCTCAGACCATTCTCCGTAAACTCTAGAGATGCTAGTTTGGAAAAAACCCAGGGGATTCCCAGTTATTTAACCATGTCACGTTCAAAGTCACTTAAATCACCTTTCTTCCTCATTCTCACGGTCAGTTTGAACTTCAGTAGCTCGTCTTGACCATACTGCATACTTAAATGCACCAAGTCTCTGCTGTCTCTCTTTCGCATCAGAAGGTTCCCGCTGGTTTCTATTTCACATCCAATGACTTTTTTTCAGGTGACAGTTGATGTCAAGCCTGAGTGACTTTGAGTCACCGCAATGAAAAAAAAAAGAGGAACCGCTGAACAAACACTAAGAAAAGCGTTTCCATTTGCTGCAATGGCAATAATCCAAATTATAAACACCTGCGTTAAACTCGCATGTGGTCACTCTGCGTCTGTGCAGCAAGCCACACCACTCAGTCGCAGACACACACACACACACACACACATGTACAAACAACCGACCGTTCAGTTGAAAAGTTACACGGCCTCGTGTGACTCACCCAGATGGATACTCCTGACGCTTCCTCTGGAGCCTCATTACTGAGTGAGGAGACGAGTCTCACCATAAAGCAGCATAACGGCCTCCCACTAACAGGGCAGGCTGACAAACATCCTTCACTTACACACACACACACACACACACACACACACACAGTCTGCTGCTAAATAGGAGGCTTTGATGACCAGTGTGCTGGTTTTAATGACCGTTTTACGCTCTTTAAACACACCTTCATCGACATAGTTAATGTTCTTTATTTCTAACTTCATCCTAATGAATGTTTAAGCAGCATTTCACTTTCAGGCTGTTTGCGTCTGTAATTTTTAGCTGCTGACTGTTCTTGGCGTGCAAGTTAACATTTTCTGTTTTTCTTTAATAAAGACTTTTACATTTCTTGATTGCCAGCATTTTCTTACTAATACTGCCATTAAAGTTCACTTTAATTACCAGCCCTGTTCACCAAGATTGACGTTTAGACATCTCACTTTTAAAATGTTTTAAAATTTACAATAAATTGACAGACAAACCCAAGACCATATCCTTCAATGGAAACTATTAAGCCAAAAAAAGTTGGGTGACGTTACCTTGGCTTTCAGTTCAAAAAGCTGTCTACAAACTGGACTATTTTATGTCCAGTTTTAAATATTTGTGGTTTAAAACAGGAGCCAAAATAAAAAATCATATTTTTATTGCTTATATTTCCCCCGTTTTGGTATCCCAAACACTTCTTTAGCATAAAACACACATAAAACCATCATCTTTTAGGCTGCTTTGTTGGTGAACTAGCCCTTTAAGTCTATATCCATAACCCTTCCACTGTCATCCCAACATGTCAAGCATCAATTCTGTAGCATTTAAAGCCCCAGAAATGTCTTCTTGGTGGCCGTTATCTCTTTTTCTGTGTTTCCCTGAGAAATATTTACAAAACTCGCTGACAACAGTGTGAAAAGCAAAAACATACATTGCTTAAAACTCCTGCCTCACCTGGCCTTATGTTGTTACGCTGTTTAATTTCCAATGAAGAAGAGAAGAATATGCAAAATGAATAACCCTCCAAAAATACGCGGACAAAACCCGTCCCTACCGTCTTTTTCTGTGTCTCCAGTTAAACTCGCACGAGGCTTTGCTACATCAGCTCACGCAGCAGGAGAATAGACGTGAATATGTAGACGTCAGTGAAAAGCTGTATCAACTCCCTTCCCCTCTCCTGCTCTCTCTGTCTGCCCTGCTGCGCTCTCACTTCTGCTTTGCTTGTCAATTCCCTACAGGATGTGTGTGTGTGCATGTGTGTGTGTGCATGTGTGTTAACATAAAACCACTTCCTGTGCTGTAAAACTGAAGCTGAGTAAGGGGCGGCCCAAAGGCTGTGACTTCCTTTCCTCATTGCTGTTGATGATAATTTTTTAAAAAGTCTATAAAATAGAGTGTATAAAGCAGAATGTGTATACTTGTATTACTTCCATTGTGGGGACCTGTTTACTAAATTGCCTTATGGGGACAAAACAGACCCCATAGTGCTAGTCATTTAATTTTAGACTGATTACTTGGTTTATTGTTACTGTGTGTCTCCAGGAAGTGAACATAAGTGACACAAACACAGCTGGGTGTGTGTGACTCACCTTGTCCACCTCCGAGTCCACGTCCATTGAGCGAGGCCTGAGCTTGATGGGCTGGTCTTTAAAGATATTACCAAAGCCAAATCCTCTGAGCTGACCCTAGGGGGTTTAAAGAGGTATAATGAAAAACAGCATTATCTTTTAAAGGAGCAGTCCAACCAAAATCATAAATAGGAAAGAAAAACAACAACAGCTTCCTTTGTGCTCATCCATTGACCCTGTAAAGTTTCATTTCTCCATCTATGACTCAGAATGTACTCAGAGTTACCACCCCTGCATCATAATCCTCGTCTGTTATGTCTGTCTGTATGCTTCCTCTGTTCCAGACATTTCTGTTGCCAAAATAAGGCCAGGTGCTAGGAACACTAGATCGGTTTGTGCTGCTGACTGATGTTATACCTTAATATGACCTTACATGAAGCTCATATTAATTCAATTGCAGTGTCTCCGTGTGGTATAAACCACAGCGAGTAAACAACATTTGGAATGCCTAGGAGAGTTTCCAGCTTTTCATGGGATCCTTTTCTTTTTTTATGGTTATTGTTCTGACTGTAACTTGAGTTGAGTAGTTTACCACTTTGCTTTGAACATGATACCATTTTTTTAGTGTTTAAATTACCAGAAAGTTGTAACATATTCCCATCTTTACCCTTCTTTTATCTTTCCCTTGAGCCATAGTTAATATGCTGAAATAAAAAAATGGGAAGAAGATAAATTCATTCACTAAAAATTAGCTTGAGATATAATTTATGTTTAATTAAAATGGTTGCTATTAATTTTTACAAACTAGCTGTGGAGTGCTAATAATTAGCTTTATGCACTATCCAACCAAATCACTATAACCATCCTATATTATTTAGATGCCTCTCATGCCGACCAGCAGTCTCTGAGCAGTTAGAGGATGCGCATAGGATTATGGGAAGTACAGATTTTGTCATGCAGTCTTTGTAAAGATTCAGAATCTGCACTTTGTATTCCCCTGACCCCCAAAGACAGCAGGCTTTGAAAAAACAAATGTGACCGTCCTGCCTACTTTTAATTTCATGGCTGACTTTATAGGGGAGGTCACCCCCCCAAGGAAGCTTGTAGTGTGATGAGGTAGCACTCAATGCACAAGTATTTGACTGTATTTACCTTCTTGGGAGGGATTTCTGACCCTGTTTCTGACCGACTGTCCCCACCGTCGCTTTCACTGCTTGGGCTGTCCTTATCTACATACACACAAATAATGCACAACACATCTTAGTTTGTTGCAGCAATGCAAAAAGGGCTGATTTCATGAAATAATTAGAAGATTTGAAAATAAACAAATAAATCTTGTAATCAGAAGCAGTGATGGATTTTTTAAATTTAGATATGTCCCCACCCTCTGATTAGCTGTAACTCACTTGTGCGTCCACTGCGGTTCTCCTCCTGCGAGTCCAAAGAGGGCGTCTCTGAATCAGTGAGGATCTCTTTGGTGAAGTTGGAGGGAAACATTCCAGTCTTCCCATTAAGAACTCCCTCCCACCAGCCCTCCTCTACCTGAACATACAGTTACACAACATGGACAACATGCACACGTTTATACACTCAGATATACATAGATTTACTCCTTTAAATATAATTAGTGGAAAAAAACAATGTTCTTTACAAACAATAAAGCCTAAAAAAAGCTTTTTCGGAAATATAGGGCAGCGTTGTGGTGATCACCAAAGAATAAATAACTAATATATAAAGAAAACATGAGAATTTCAACATCTTAATTATTCAAAAGAACATAAATATATAAATGTACACGTTTAAAAGTAAAATTTAAATATTTTTTAAAAATACATACTATTTAAACATTTTATTTTATCAAATTTTTCTTTCTTGTTACACATTTGATGAAATAAAACTTCAGTTACTTGTATTTTCTTCCCGCATTTCATTTTTTAACATGGCAATTTAAAAATTTGACTTTACTTGAGTAGATATATTTTGCTAAATTTTCTTACTCTTTTTCAAAAGGGACGGGGACACACACACGATTTCTTTCTTTCAGTTTTTAAACCGTGAAGAAATGGCTACCAAGTACTCATAAATGTCTAATTCAGGGTGGAAGCCTGGAGTTTTCCTTGGTGTCTTATGGCAAATGTTTGGCTACAGCATAAAAAGGTTGCCAGTCCGTTGCCGCACTCATTACCCATTATTATAACTGGGAAGCTCATTCTTCTGAGAAAGCCCGAAATCTCCAGAACTGCTATGTGGACCTTAATGTGAGATTGTCGTCTATAACCTAAAATGTTATTTTTATGCTATTTTGCATCCTTTTTTCTGGTTTTACATTGTAGGCTCATGATGTAGTTCTCACCTCTGCTATGATCTCAATCACATCTCCTATTTTCAGCTCCAGCTCATCTTCGTGTTGAGGAACGTAGCTAAACGCAGCCTTACATCTTCGTTTACGGATCTGCTCTCCTGCACAGCACACATACACACAGCCACCACAACCACATAAACAGAAAGAGAACATACACACACAGTTTATATGTAGACATATCTAAGACTTACATGTAACATAATGAGCTCACACGCTTATCTGTAATCAGTGCTTTACAGAGACTAAGCAGGTGTTACAGACTGATTAAAAGCCATCATGGCTGAAGCCTTTGATGGCGACCTTTGACCTTTTAGCTAGAGGGCAGCTTAACCATTACTGACACCAAGCACTTCATACTGGCCTTGCAGTTGTTTGTCTTACACTCATTACCCTGCTCATTACTCTTGACTCATCCTACAGCAGCTGGGGCATTAAGACATGACCCTGCGCCTTCTCTTTTGTCCACAAGGTGTCAGTCTTCTTCACCTTATATTTCGATGTGTAGCATATGTAGTATTTACAGAGGCTGGTTCAATAGATAGTGATTATAAAGAAGAGATGTGGAATCCAAGCAAAACAAGAGGAGCATATTAATCGAATGTGTACAACCATGTATTAAACTTAATACTGGTTCTTGGAGTAACGCCAATTGTTAACCTGAAAAAAAAAATGTTTAAAAGCTGCTATTTGTATCACACTCCTCCTTAATAGGACGAAAACACCCAGACTGAAATTGTATGGTCGTGCTGTGTATGCAATTATGTTTATGCTTCACATCTTCTTCTTCTCCTTCCCTCATTGTCTTGTTGCAGTTGTTTGGCAACTTTTTAAGATCTTTTATATCTCTTTGTCTCTACTTTGTCATTTTTAAGCTGTTTTGACTCAGCGTGAGTTTGAGATTCTTTTTTTGCTCATACTGTTTTCTTGTGGTCATTTCTTACAATAGCGTCCTTTAGTTTTTGGTTATCACCATTATCACTGTGGTTTTTGTGTGATGCTTACTCTTACTTCCCGTCTTATTTTCAACAATTATATAATTCTTTAAAATAGGACGGGAAGTAAGAGTATCCCTGTGTATCCCTGCTGTCTTACTTCCCCTCTTTGTTATTTTCTTACACTCAGTATTGCCAGCTTCACTCTCATTAGCTTCACCTGTGTTCACTTAGTTTTCTGTATTTACAGCCCTCCTGATCTCCTTGTTGTTTGTTAGTTTGTTGAGTTTATCCACCACCTTCCTTGCCTGTCTGTGTGTCCTCTGTCAGTTTTCTTGTGCCTGGACAAATTGCCTGAATTTGGATTTTTTTCCCTGACACCTGGCCTTGTTTGGAATTCTGTTTGGATAATCCTGCTTGTGCACACCAGCGCCTTTTGTTCATTCGTTCATGTAATTCTGTCAAAACGTTTACCTGCCTCCCTTTATCCTGCATCTTTTGGCTCTATCTTATGAATGGAACTCCAGAGCATAACAATTTCTGAATGCATGTTTTAATTTTCCTTTGCCATAAATTTGCTCCTTTAGTCTAATTTGCAAGTCACTAAAAATTTAATTGATTGCCAAACAAAGTAATCCATCCATGACACTAATAGGCTAATTACCTATCCAGTGACTCCAATATAGATGCACACATACTACCCTGGAGCACATGACTGTCTAGTATGTGTATACATGCTCAGCAGTGCTTGACCCAAATCTTTCCTCACATTAACAGGATCTATATTTAGGCCTGAAGCCTTAAAGCTACTGAATGACCACAGTGTATGAATGTAGGAGACAGAGCCGAGTACCTTTCCTGCCTGGTCGTACGGTGGAGTCCAGCACGGGGCTAGCACTGCCGTTGGCGAGGTCAGGTCTGATTGTGCTTGCCTGTCCTCCATCCCTCTTCCCCTCCTTCTTTATCTCCTATAGAGAGAGGAGCACAGGTTAGAGAAATGTAGGTTACAGAGACATATACGATAAAAATAAGACCAGCCAGGATTTAATAAATGACAGTATTAAAGCATCTTTGTCTAAATGCCAGCTTTAAAAAAAACATAATTACAGATTTTAACAGCCAAAAAAGAAAAAGCAATCCCATTTGTCAACAATAATTTTGCTTAATATGATGCAACCTAGTCTGGCTCAAGTAAAAACGCTTGTGATTCAGTGTAAATATCAAATTTATTATAGCTTTGTGTTTTTACGTATTCCAGACTGTCGCTTCACTCAAACAGAAAGACAAACAGCTTAAACAGACCGTGATGTCATGTACAGTCACTTGGGCATTTGCTAGGGATAAATTATGGGATGAAACATCGTCACGAGACATGATTTACCGCTGTGGTGCTCAACAGAAAAATGTGCTTGAATTATATTAGATTTTTGAACAAGTCTTAAAGTTTGGAAACAAAAAATACTGAACAAAAACACTCTTTCTTTTTTTTTTTACACACAACTTGTAGATGTTTCATGGTTTCTAGTTGCTAAGTTGTATTTATTGTTTATTGTTGACTTTCATTTGTTCACTAGTATTCTATGCGTTCACTGCCTCAGTCCTCCCCCCTCTTAAGTTCATTCACGTCTCTTCATTTCCTGGTTTTAGCTGTTATCTATTTCCTGGTTTACTTTAGTAGTTATTTGTCACTCGCCTCTTGCATTTAGTTTTACTTCCTCCTCTGTCCTGTTGCCCAAATTAGGTTCAGCTGCATACCGTTACTCTCCTGCACTCAAACCCTTGTGGATAAAGTGCTCTCTTCCCTTCAGTCTTTCTCACAGTGGCTGTGAATCCTCCCTGTGTGTCTCCCCATGTTTCCTCAGTGCTCTCTGGGATTTAATAAGTTGCCTTTTGGATATCTGTCTCTTTGCTTATGGACTTATGGCAACTGCTTACGGACACCTTGCCTTTTGTTAAATCTATCCACCTTCAGTGTATGCATTTTGGGTGCTATATCCTGCAATTTGTGGTACAAGGTTTGCAACTCTTCACTATTCTGCTTTGAACATTGAATGGTTAACGTAATGTACTGACAGATGCAGTGTCACAAGAAACTGGAATCTGCCTAAGTAAATAAAAGCCATTTAAATATAATACTATGACGCTTTTTCACTTTTTGCCTGTCACGTAGATGGCTCCATAGGCTGACACATTGAAATATTACCAGTTTCATACTAAGGTGAAGGAGACATCTTTCTTACTGTGGTAGCATCAAGAAGGGCAGACGGGCTTAAAGTTTGCCAGATCGAATATGTGGTGCGACCTGGTGACCCTGACTGTGTACCTGCACTTGCGCAGACACAAACAGAACACTACCCCCCCTCTTTCCCTGTGACTTTCACTCTCATAACAAATCACAAGACAGCACGCAAAACTAATCAGATAAGCCGAAGAGAGGCGAGCAGACCAATACGCCGACTGACAAAAAAATCAAGGAGACAAGGAGACGGCAAACGGGGAGATGCAGTAACCACAGCGATCCTGGGAAACTAGACGCAATGGTTCACATCTCCCCACCACATTCATCATGACACTGTTTCATAAGCTTTGGCCTGTGGCGAACGCAGCTCAGCGAAGCAGACGGGCCCGGGTACACTGACTCAGTCCAACCTCTCAGACACAATCTGGGTGTGCGTTGCCTGGTTTGGCGTGAAAGCCTTAATGAGCCTCTGAGATCCAAAAATATCAACATGAGAAGATGTTTCCTCGACAACAGCTGAAGCTTATCTGAGGCAAAAAAAGAGACATTTTTGAAATGAAATAGGATGGGGACTGAAAATGGTGGTGAAGATTTCTGTCTTGGTTTTCCAACTATAAAACACTATCTAGCACTCAGCAGAGAAAAGACTCTGGATCCCCATTGCTTAGAGGCCAATTAAAAAGTGGCGTGCGGCTTGTGTGCTTCTCTTTAAACAGGAAGTGGCTAATTAAAAAGTGAAGTACTGAACAAAAACTGTTCTCCAGACAGCAAAAGTTAAATATATATATGCATTTATATTTATAGGAACTCAAGGTGTATAAAGTTTTTTTCCATATCAAATATTCACAAAAATTTAAATTTTTCATGCCTGTAACTTTAATAACTTTTAGTTATTAAACTGAACCTCTTCACTGTGTGCTATTTTGAATTCTTGATTATCAACTAATATCACGTCCTTCTGTGTTGTACAAACCATCCAAGGAGTTTGTGCTTCAGTGAGGCACCCCTGTAGTTTGAGTACAGTTCAGCTGATACGTTAGCACAGCCATCTTTCATCTACGTAACTTTAAAGCTTCAAAATGTCAAGTCCAAAACTAGTGGGTAGCATCATGGTGGCTAGATCCATCTTTTATACTGTCTATGGTAAGTGCACTGTCAGCTCAACATATTCCTTGAACGTCCATCGACTTGTTTCATATTATCCTTTTATAAATAAGACATTCAACTCAGGAGCAGCTGTTAAACCTCAGACTTCCTGCTCTGCTGTCTGTTTCTTATTCAGCTGAACTACAGAGCGAGCACAGCTTTATAATAATGCCCTCCGATGGCAGAGAAGAAATGTTCAAAGACATCTTAAATCTTTCTTTCATTTTGCTTTTTCACTTAACTTATCTTTTGTACTTTCTCTTTTCCTAAGCACTTGCAAATGTTCTTCGTGGTACAATACACAACCAATGCACATGTTACAGCATTAGAGTGGTTATTTTTTTTCCCATTTGTCATAGATCATAGTCAAAACAAAACACTAAAACACACAAGTGTCTTAAACCTGCTTTCTGAAAACCACCAGGTGACGATGGGAAAACGCCTTTTTGTTTTGACCTCTGTAAACACTTTCCTGCTGAATTTACAGTCTCGATCACTCATTTTTGGCCATAAATGGATGTGGAATAATTATTGTCATTAAAAATTCTCCTTGGCTAAAAGCAAGTTCGTATGTGGTCTCACAGCATCCCTCACTTTTTTGGGGAAATGAAAACACTAATCAAAAAGGGACTTCTAAAACCAATCACTGACATCACACTACCTCCATCCATCTTTTACTGTATATGTAATTTAATCATGTGACTACCAACATGTGATACAAGATGTCTCCACTAAGTGCATTATTGTCTGGTGACAAGCAGAAGTGTTTTGTTTTTCCCCAAGTTTCCCCAAGTGCTTGCAAAGGGGGTTATTTGACTATTGTGGGGTTTTCTCTGTATTATTGTTGGGTCTTTACCTTATAATATAAAGTGCCTTGAGGTGGCTGCTGTTGTGATTTTAGTACTATATAAGTAAAAGTGAACTGAATATAGTGCTTTAAACATTTAACCCTTTTGTGATACAATAAATATGGAAAAATGTAGTTCTGAACTTATTTCAGCCCTGCGCTTGCCTTGTTTTTTGATGCCCATCTCAGGGTATTGAATTTTCTGTTAAGTTCAACAGCAAACAAATGAGACAGCAGTTCCATGTAGATAAAATATAAATGGATAGATGGAATTATTGTAGTGGTTTATAGTAAACAGTAAAAGATGAATGTAACACCAGTCCGTGTATATGGAGAAGACATAGTGTGGCTGTCTTCTAATGACAATTTAATGACCAAATTACTTGTTAATCAATCATCGATAGATCAATATTTCTTGGTCTGTCCGCCTGAACCTTTTCATCAACATCAGTTTTTGCTGTCATACTCCAACCAAATTTGACCTTGGAGATAACGCTGTGGTTTCCTGGGTAAATTCTTATCAGAGCTTAATTTGGATAATCTATGCAATATAAAAATAAGAAAAAGTTTCCTCATTGCACAAGAGCCATAGAAACTGAATGAAATGGCAGCAGTTAAAATCATTTGACTTTATCATAACGGCGAAAGCACCGTGTTATTTATATGCAATGATATTCTATCGTAGATTCAGTTGTTAACATTGCATAATTTGTCAAATCACTCAGCTTAGCCCTGCAAATGGAGCTTTAATTCCATGTGAAGTAGATGTATTTGGATAGAAACAGAAAAGTAGAATTCCTGGCTTCATCAGCTGTGATCATTCAGTCATGATCGCACCTAGCCTAACGTCAGCCACTGAGCTAGCAAACCTAGTTAGCAACAACGTTTGAAGTGAAATAAGAGAGTTATGGTGGCTCACTACCAAATTAAAGACACTGGAATAAAAAAAAGTTTGTCACAGCCAACACATTGCCATTTGTTAAGTAGGCTAATGCAGTGTTAATGTAGACCCACTTAAAAAGATATTGATTCTGCGGGCAGGCGCTGCAGCCTCCTCCTCTGATTTTAAAGATTATGTGTCCTGCAGGGAAAAAAACCCTCACGCATATTCATTCAGAAACATGCGTACACAGACACGAGTGCCCATAGACTGACTGGTGAAAATAAAACACTTAGGCTGGAGACACTGCATAAGCCAACCTACGCAAAAACCCACAGCAGGCATTCTTTAGCCTACAGCTTCTATTTGGTATATATGTGAAAGGAGAGAGAGCAGCTTCTAGCAGCTACTTATAGCTTCATGAAATGCTATAAAGGGATTAAACAAAAATAGAAAATGTCTTTTTTTTTAAATTCAGGGTCATTGTTTAGATAATCATTATGTTTGGAGATGGAAATCCTGGAAAAAGCTAACTCTCCTGTTTGTCTTTTTTTATGACTCCATTCATGCGCGACTGCAATTTTGTCCTGGGGGATATGGAGGTAACCCAGAGAAAAAGGAAATCCATCTGAAAAGAGGAAGAGAGCGTGATTCATCATATCTGAACAGGAAACACCTGCACAATGTACACTACTGTGTTTGCGTGTGTTAGTTGGTAATGTTTAAAAGCCTTACGGCAGCTATGTGTTTTACCCTGAAGTGCTTGAATGCTCAACACTGCTGTGTGTGTCCCCTGTCACCAGACCTCTGACCTTTTCTCTTCACAGATAATACAAAACAATGCACTGAAGCACCCGCTGCTTAGTGGGTGTTCAGAACAGTCTGATGTACAGAGGAGGGAGGAATGGGGAAACAGAGCTAGTGCTTGTAAAATTATTGTGAAATGAGAAGCAGAAGAGTGGTGCAAAATTATATTTTCCCTTGCTTTATACACTCTGTCCTTATTTCACAACTCTGTCCAGGGGTCAGAATGAAATAGTCGCTTAAGAACACTTTATTGTGCTAAGGATAAAAGTCAAGCGCCTACAATTAGTCCAAAAATGCAGCAGCACGCCTCTTAACCGGCACTAGAAGGCATGAGCACATCACCCCTATCCTCGCTAACTTACACTGGCTGTCCGTCAAATATCGCATTGATTTCAAAATCCTTCTGCTCACTTTTAAAATTCTAAATAACCTGGCCCCTAGCTACCTAACTGATCTCCTTGATCTGTACAACACAAAGAGAGCACTAAAATCCTCCAGCCAGCTGCTCCTAATGCAACCAAGGTCTTGTTTAAAAACCAGAGGTGACTATGCTTTTGCCATTGCCGCTCCTAGACTCTGGAATAATCACACAGTTGATATCCGTACATCGGAATCAAATCTATCGTTCAAATCACGCTTAAAAACACACCTGTTCAACTTAGCTTTTGAAGCAAAGAAGTTTGACTTTCATTCGGCCTGCACTACACCATGTAAGGTAATTTTAATTGTAACTGTACTATTTGTTCCTTGTTCTGCCCCCATTGCGGTTTTATTGTGAAGCACTTTGATGTACGCTAGTCTTTTAAATGTGCTATAGAAATAAATTTTGACTTGACTTGAAGCATGCCACCTTAGCTGTTGGACAGATGGCCTCACATTTGACTATACAGAAGATAAAGAAGAGTTCATGGTCGACTCAATGACTGGAGGGTTTGCATATCCTGTACCCGTCCACCACTGTGCTTGACAGCTGGTCAAACACACTGAACATTAATCTGACCCCAAGGTCTGACCTTCGGGTGACACTTCTGCGATGTTCACCCCTGGTAGCATTGTGTTAACACACACTTGAGTTCTCCATAGGTGGTCACCTAGTTGATGATCACTTATTCAAATGCATTTGAACAGCAGCACATGGCTTTTAATTCCTATCGAAGCAATAAGGATGTTCTTAGTGTTTCACAGGACGGTATTTTCATGGTTTTTTGTAACTAAGCAGTAGAGTAATTAGTAATCATGTCATACAATGCTTAAACACATGCAACGTTCATTTTATTAATAAAAGTCTGGGCGTTAATGTCTTCTCTGTCTAAAGTAAATGCTGGAAAGACAAACATTCACTTTCACTCCCAAAGCCTTTCATGTCAGATCAGAGCATGTGATACTGATTTTCAATATGTGCCTGTCCAATGAACAGAGGTCACACGGCTACAGCATTTCCCATAAACAGGATGTCCTCCACCTCTGCTAAGAGTCTGTGAGGATGTTGATGATGAGGATATCAACGACTTGTTTTCTTGGAGGGAAAAGGCTGCAGCAAAAAGAAGATAAATCTAAAAAGAAAATGCAACTGAGTCATTATTATTAATATCATCTAAAGAATTCAACTCCATTAACAAGTTTCAGAATATAGAGTGTGTTAGCCTGAGCCGAGCCAGACAAAAACATCCAAAGCTGAAAAACGCAAAAATCAGGATTACAGTGAGTTATCTTTCCCGGTTGTTGTCAGCCGCAATGACGCGTGCATACAATTACTTCCTGTCACCGCTCTTAAACCTGTGTGTCCACATCCTCCACTTCCTTACACACAGATCTTCACATACACACACATTCCTCCACATGGCAAAGCTTAGAGTCACTTATTCCCATAACTGCAGTCTTGTGACAGACCAGTTTGGTATTACTGGATTACTCACAGCCTCACTCTGTCACACTCTCTCAAACACACACACACAACATCCACGCGAAGCCTCTGGAGGCCCATTGTCCGGCTCTCTGACAGTGAATGCGAGCGCTGACGTTCAGTCAGCACAAATGAAGCCTGACTGCACAGAGAACAGCCTGACAATAGATGCACTTCTTTGCTGAGTCCTGTTACCCTTGGTTTGTAGCACTTTTCTACTTCCTCTCATGAGACTGTGAGCAAGGTACTTCCTTCTTATTGTCACCACACACTGACTATTTTACACACCAGAAACTTTTTGTGAGAATTTCCTCATTCCTGAATCATATACCTACAACTGTGTTCGATCTATTCCGATCACCGAGCCAACAAACTCAAAGTAGAAGACCTCGGAGCAGAAGCTGGCTCGCAGGCACATTTTCCACCACAGAAAAAGCAGATGACGCTAGTCTTTTAAAAGTTTTCTGACAAATATTTGTTGTTCCAGACAGTGAGAATGTCCAAAGCAATATCTTCAGCTGCCTCGTTTCATCCGAGCAGTGGTTGCAAAACAGAAAGATTTACCATCATAAATGAAAACCTGACATTCACATTTTTGAGATACTTGAATTTATTTGATTTGTTGCGCCAGGGGAACTTTGTGATCGCCAATAAACTTTCTCACTTTCAACCTGGTGAGGTCTGAAGATATTTGTAACCGTGAAACCTGACCTCTGTGGCCACGCTACACTGAATCATACGCATAGCTTGCCATTTTGCTTTCAACTACCCTCTCAGACCCCATTGTGGTTGTTGGGTAGACCTGGAAGCTCTGCTGCTAGTGGCTGAGCTGTGTCTAACATATCAGCTGCCTGTCATCAATCAGACAATAAGAGAACAGAATAACATCAGTAACTTTTTAAACTATTTTTAAATAACTTTTACAATAAAAGTCTAATTCATTCGTTAACTAATCATTTTAACTCCCAATAACAGTAAACAACTAAACAGTTTTACTGTTACTTTGTTTTAAATGGGCGATTGTGGCTCAAGAGTGGCAGTTCGTCTTGTAATCGGAAGGTTGCCGGTTCAAGCCCCGGCTCAGACAGTCTCGGTCATTGTGTCCTTGGGCAAGACACTTCACCCGTTGCCTACTGGTGGTGGTCAGAGGGCCCGGTGGTGCCAGTGTCTGGCAGCCTCGCCTCTGTCAGTGCGCCCCAGGGTGGCTGTGGCTACAATGTAGCTGCCATCACCAGTGTGTGAATGGGTGAATGACTGAACGTGTAAAGCGCTTTGGGGCCCTTAGGGACCAAGTAAAGCTCTATACAAATACAGGCCATTTACCATTTAAATCCATTTCTCAGTACATCACTTCAATCCCCAACTCCAGTTAATTAGTTTTAATCAATGGGGGGAGATTGGTAATTGTAAACCAAACACAAAGAAACTCTCTTTAAATTTACTATTACCAGAAAACACTGCATGCACAACATTGTTATCACTGCCACCATGCTACGACTGACTGAAGAAGACTAAAGTGTGTTGGATGCTGGCATGATTGCCCATCAGAGCACATTCCCAGACCCAAACATTCCTACACTGCCTACACACACACTGCCAGAGTAGCACAGTCATTCCCTGGCCAGAATTTAATCCTAATATGCCTCCTACTGAATACACCTGGGACATGCTGGTTCATCTGAGGCAGTAACAACTAATGACCACTGCACATCTGCAAGCTGGAGGGATTCAGTGTCAGCTGCAAGAGATCTTGATTTATGTTACTTTATTACTTCCTCTGCTTTTCTGATTGCATTGTCTGTTGCAGATAACAACGCAATCTGTGAAGTAACACTTTGGGATTACAGAACAGTTGCAAAAGTTTACTGGTTTAATCCAAACAACAGACACTCCCTGCATGCTATTTTTTGACATTCAGTCTGGGGATGAATTACATTTATTTCACTGCTTCCGCTTCAGTGGTGAGAATGAGTGTTAGCTGAATGGTTTGATGGTGAGCATGAAAAATGATGTGACTCATACGCTAAGCAGATCTGCACTCCACCGCCATCCCGAAAATCCTTTGTTGAGACATTTTCTGCTGGCTTTCCTGTTCATTTGTCATCACTCAGTATTTTGTATGTGAAACCAATATTATCGTTTTCTAAATATAAGGTAGAAGCAAATTCTAACCACACGCTCCATCTTATTTCTTAGCTTGACCTAACCTTATGTCTAATTTTAGATTACTTCACTTTACAAAGAGTATAATGTTGCAGAAATGTCGAGTGTGTGTTCAGCTGCCCAAAAATAGCAACACAAACAAACACCCAAAACCCGCCACAGCTACATGTCTGCTCCGCTGCTATTGGTGGAGGGTCTCATGTGGGTTTCCAAAGTCTTTCAGGATGAGGGAAGAAGACATCTAGGTGGCGGGGACTGTTTGCAGTTACTCACCCTGACAAAGTTATCGGGGAACAGCCCCCTGCGTCCACCCAGCTCGCCCTCCCACCATCCTCCTTCATCTCGCCGTATGTTCACGATGATGTCACCCGCCGTCAGGCTCAACTCATCGTCCTGCTGAGCCTCATAATCAAACTCCACCACGGCTTCCACTGTGTGCAGAGGGCAAAAGAGAGAGTTGAAGATCAAATCACACTGCAGAGACACCACACTGTTCTATAATTTGTCTCTGCTCCAGTCATTTCGATGATTATCAAGGTTTTCTTTATTAATTGAAAGTGAAAGCAGAACACAAATCTTTGAATTTGACTCCAAAACACTTGTTCATTCCCTGGGAGGGGAAAAAAGGGACTCGCCAATTAAAGGTGTCCTGTAGCATTTAGTTGTTAACAAACCAAAGTGTGTGTGTGTGTGCTTCTGAAACACCGAATGCAAATCGAGCTGCTTTTGCATTTTAAAAACCTGCATTGTTTATCCCCTTTATCATCCTTTCCTTTGCCAGTCGCTGCTTTTCTGCCGACACAAACTGTTTGTGCGGGCCACCTGTCCTCGCCACAAATACCTCACAAACAAACAAAATTTATTCAGGAAATGTCGAACACATCTGTCACTATCTTCTCACTGTCAGGAACATAAAAGCCGGAATAAAAAATATAAAGCGCTCTCACTCACACATTGCATGTACGTGGCTTACCACATAGCGACACCACAAACTGAAAACGCAGCAGTATTTCTCGGTAAATACATTTTACAGAAAGTGCAGAAAACGTTGCATATTCAGTTTTTACATATGCTGAAATAGCTTTTCGCAAATACGCCACATTTAAGCATTTTAAATTACACTTTTGGCTAATTTTAACCTATCTGGACGTAGCTTTCCACTCTCCTTCTTTGGATAGGTCTTGGACAGGAATTGGATAGAAAGAGTGATTTTACACATAGAAATTACTATAAGAGACAGCTTGTGGCCTAAAATAATGTTGAAACAGTAAAAATCAGTGGCCACTATAACCAAAAATCACTGGTCTGCACATGAGAAGCTAAGACGAATGGAAACCAAGATGCAAACATGAAAAACATCTTACAAGACAACAGTTTGGTGTTTTGCTTCACAAGATCTTGTTAAATCTCCTAAATAAAATAATTTCAAATCACGATATCTTGTTTCCTGCGACTCCTTCAGCACGCATACACCAGAAGGAGAGCAATCTACAGCTTCACACTCACAAACAAACCCCCACACAGATGAATATGTAGCCTGATTAGGTCTAGTGCCCCAAAATAGATATCCCCATTGCAATCAGGACACTGGCTGTTCAAGGCAGCTAATATCTGTTTTTGTGTCTATACTCACTAAATGTTTAAAATGAGTCATGTAAAAATGACCGAAAGCTGAGACTACTTATTTCCCAAAAGAAGTGGAGAGTAAAAAGTCAGCATGACCCATCCAGCCACAATAGCCAAAAGTGAGGCGAAAAAAAAACACGCACACACTTTAAGTTAGTGTTCTTCGCTTTTTTTAGACCTTTACTTTGGCTTGCAAGTTCTTCCTTGTGGGTATAAAAATGGTCAAAAAGTTCCCGCACAGTTCTGCTCGGTGTCCTGTAAACACTTCAGATGAACCCTCCTGCAGATGACTCAAAAGTAACTCGAAGACAGTAATTATTCCCTTTGAGTCAGTGGGGGTGTTTTAATTTGAGCAAGAGGGAAGTGGAGAAAAAAAATTCCTGCAGCCTCTAACAAAATTGTGTCCTACCAAACCTCTTGTGCTAATTGGACAAAATCTAAAAGTAAGTAAGTAAAACTTCCCTATATGGCACAGCAAAAAATCAAACAGTGCTTCACAATAAAACACAAAAAATTAAAATATAACATATCAAAACAATGTAAAGCAACGGCATATAAGATAAAATAAACACGAAACCTAAGATCCTTCAGATTTTAAGATCGGAGCTTCCTGTCAGCTTTAGAGTTCCTTTTAAACCTACTGCTTTAACCTTTAAAGCTTTGAATGGTGAGGACCTCAGTATATCTCAGAGCTTTTATTGGTCTACTCTTCCAGCTGATCCCTTTAGTCTTCGGAGCAGAGGTTACTGCTGGTGCATCGTACTCATTTTAAAACAAACACAGAGATTGGGCCTTTGGGGCCGTAGCTCCAAACTGTACTACAAATTATTCTCATCTCTTTGTTTCATTGATTCAGATAAGTTATTAAAAGCTGATTTTAAAAAATTATTGGTTTTATTGTTTGTTTTTTTCTCTTGGTGTCCATCAAAAGTGCTTTACAAGTAAGCTTTACTTTACTCACTTAATGTGCTAATTAGACAAAAACTATATAAACTATATATTACCCAGTTCTGGAAACTAATATGTATCACAGCTGTTTGGTCCACTGCCCACCTTACACAGTTTCCAAAGGTAAAGTTGATACAACACAGGAAGTTCTACCACTCAACAGATTTAAACATGACTGAATCTTATAAGCTACATAACCTTGATGACTCGTATACTTCAGTGCCATACTGTTACATCCTTGTAATGTATATCCACTGAAGGGTTTTGTTTGAGGTTTTTGAGGCTTTTTGTTCTCACCACCCCATTAAAGAAATCTTGAAAAAAAAAACACGCCTGTGCTGTGCACTGACAGGAAGCACTCAGATGTCAAGATATAAATAAGTCAAAATGCACGGCATACTGAAGACTGTAATATGGCAAAATATCTTTTACCCAATTCTCTGAGATCGTTAACTTTGAAACAGTAACATAAAAACATATAACACACACACTATGTTAGTTTCCTCAAAGCATCTAACACACTACCTCACACTTTCACACACTCAGAAGCATCTTGTGACTGCCTGTGCAGCTGTTAATACTTGTAAAAAATGCACTTATGTGTCATATCACATTTTGCTTATTAAGGCCAGCTCTCTACACACACTTACCCACACACGCACCGGCTGCTGAGGCCTAAACCGTGTAGGCAGCAAACTGAGGGGATGCAATAGGGGAGTTTCAGGGGTTCGGTAACCATGGGAACAAGAGTATAAGGGGGTTGCTATGACTCAGAAGGACTGCACCCCCCCAACACCCTCTTTCTCACACACACACACACACACATATATATATATAGCATTAAATGCATAAAAGGTTTACACCAGACCAACTAAGACACTTCTTTTGCCGAGTGGAAGGTCAGGGTGTGACTGAGAGGAAGGAGGAAGGCATCCACGAGACACAACAGACGACTGTAGTCCAAGTTGGTCTGCTGCTCAGATGGGGGGATATGATTCTGGCTTGAGGTAGCTCTACAGATTAGTCGCAGCTGAGACAGCGACGTGGACGTGTTTTTCTTTTACTAATCTCAGCTGTAATGTTTGTGGGGAAGTGGCAGGTTGTTCAGTAAGGAGAAGTGCGCTCTGTGAGTTGATAGCTC
Source organism: Diplotaxodon limnothrissa (assembly GCF_057381915.1). Classification (NCBI taxonomy): domain Eukaryota; kingdom Metazoa; phylum Chordata; class Actinopteri; order Cichliformes; family Cichlidae; genus Diplotaxodon; species Diplotaxodon limnothrissa. The sequence goes on from NC_140604.1 coordinate 18,365,753, forward strand.
ATGGCAGTTGTCTTGCAAACTGCATTACAGTAGAACTGAGTGGCAGAACAGGGCAAGGCACTGCAGTACACCCACCAAGCCCCGCTGAAGAGGGCGACAGCTTGTGGCTCTGCACATCACCGAGTGCAAAGATGGGTGCAAGTTAAAAGTGACACAACGTTAACGCCAAATGGGCTCCGAGGAAGAGCCGTCACATGTGAAGCTATGCAGAAAGAGCAGAGTCCTCCAGTGGAGATATGAGCTTACAAAGCAAACAGCCTGGATTGATTATCTGTGGCACACAGAAAACTGCACGACAGCAGCTGAGGTGCAAAGGAGATCACTCAGTCCCGCGTACAGGGCTTAACTCAGTTAAGTCCAATTCAGGCAGCTGTATACCTGCACACTGACATCCCTGCGTACACACAGAGCTAGAGGAAGTTATCTGCTGGGATTTGAGTCCCCACCGTGTTGAAAGGGAAACAACTTTAACTTGATAAAATTAAATACGTACGCATATTATTGAAGGGTGGAAACACTCCATAATTGAGCAATCTGAGGGCGACATTTGGAATAACAAAAAAAATCTGAATGTAATGCAGTACAAAAAAGCCTTGATGTAGCAGCAAAGGAAGCAGATTCAAGTTCAAGATTTCCTTAATGATCTTTACACAAAGATAGATTGTATAAGACACTTTTGATTTGCTACACACAGATGAAAATAAAGATAACTGAATTATTAATTAAGTTGTTTTAAAAAAAAAAAAGACTATTTCCGTATTGAAGTGTGGGAGGTGAATTCAGCAGTCTCAAAGCACGGGGATAGAAACCGCTCCGAAGTCTGGTGTTTCGGCAGCGGATACTTGTGTTTCACTTGCCAGATGGCGGCAGGGTAAACAGGCTGTGGCTGTGGATGTGGCGGGTTTTGTCTTCGGCTCCCTTTGTCTTGTTTATACAAAAGCTGAGTGCTTAACGATACATTAATTATCCCACTCCTCACTCCTTAAACATTATCCATTTATAATCCCCCTCTTCTGTGTGTTTGTGTGTGTGGTTTGCCTTCTTTCCTTCTTTTTTTACTACAGGTCTTTGTGTGGTTGTGTCTTGATTACGGTCCACTGTTACGGCCTACCTCGTGATCCCATGTTCGGCTCTTGTCTTTTATTTTTTTAGCACATAAAAAAGAAAGGGGGAAGAAGATATTTTTCTCACGTACACAAACTTACACACACACACACACACACACACACACACACACACACACACACACACACACATACCAATCAGAGAGAAGTGCCTTACCCACCATCCTTTTACTCCCTTTTTCTGTCTTTTATTTCATCTTTTTTTATCTTTGGCTATGCCTTTTTGTTTTGTTCATACAATTTCACCATTTTTCTTGCATATGCAAGCAAAATGGTGAAATTGTTTGTTGTTTTGTTGAGGAACTTCAGGGTCTGAACTAGCTTAAGTCCTGATCACCAATTAGCCCAGTCGGAACTTGTAGAGGTTATCCTGAACTGGGCCTGTTGACGGACTCGGACAGGAAACAGTGAAAAAGGAAAGAGAGATGAGGTAAGAAGGCGTAATAGGGAAATTCACTAAATTAGATATATTGTTCCAGTTGTCACTCACAGTCTAATAATGTTTATTCCTTATTATTGTGCAAACTCTATTAAGAAACCCATCAAAAAACCACACTGCTACTCTGGATCACACAGTCCTTCAGTACCACAAACACATTCTTTATGCACCGCCCTCTGTGCTAAATCCGTGGCACTAAAAGGACCCAGCAAAGCTACTGTTTATTCCCATTAGAGTAACACATCATTGGTTTGGGTATTTAGATATGTAAACACCAAAACACCAAAACCAAAAGAATACAGGCAGCTGCAGGGGGTATTTTAGTTAAAGAGCCCATTAGGAGTCGCCTCGTTTGACCTCTGGATGGCATGCTGAGATGTGAGGAGGATTGAGATAGCAAGGACATGTTTCAAATGTCGGCAATGACTTGTAAAGATAACATATTGAGATAAAAATTCCTTGGTAATACCACACGCACAAAGATTACACCTAACTTTGTTAGATTTTTTTGCTTGTGTTGGTGCAGCTATACAATTTGGGAATTATAATGCACGTGTATGTTTTTCTAAAGATGAATTTGATATGTCTCAAAAGCAGGAAGTCAGAATATGAACTTGAATCATTGTTTCAAAAAATAGGGCTTTATCTAGATTTCCTTTGTCACTTTTCTAGAAACAATACATGTTTTTTGCTTGACTGGGAAAAGAAAACTAATGAGCCAAGAGGGCAATGAAGGGAGCTCGTCTGATGGCCCATGAGAGCGATGATAAAAGATAACACTGCTGCTGTTTTTGCAGCAATGTGTTACATGGCGTTAAGTGGCACATGTTTATCAGTGACAACAACTGCAGTTCCTCTAATAGCCACTTGAGACCAGTTTGTAAATACCCATAGACTTCCACATTAAGAGTGTTAAAAAGCACATTTAGAGAAATACTTTTGGACTGGATTGGTTATTTCCCACTACAAGAACTACTTTTTTTTATCTCACCCATTAAAGTATTAGCTGCATGGTAGCTCTGCGTGACAGCTAGCTTTCTACCTGACAACTAGGCATCTACTACAAGTCACTTCTCCTAATATGAATTGCAGAACTGGACTTCTCAGCGATGAGGTCTGCATTCCAGTTTTTTCAATAAGAGAAATACTAACATGCTACCTCTGTAGAGAGTATATAGTTACATCTTACTAAATAAGATGCCAGCATTACCTAAACCTTAGAACTGCACTCTCGAATACAAAAATGTGACACAGCAACTGAAAAGCTAGCCAAAGATGTAGCCCTCCACACAAAGCAGTCAGACAATGACACACAAGAACCACTGCTTTTTCCAAAAATTTCCAATGTCTGTCTCTGAAAACAGCGCTGAGCATAAACTGCAAATAAACAGAACATATGTTTCTTATCCAGATAACCTGTCAGCTATAAGGGGAAAACACACAGCGAGCATCACTTTAGCCTGTGGCGATAATGCAGTGCAGTTTTTATCAGAGGTTAATCATTTACAAACACCCAACAAGTGACTATTTATCTGTCTGCATCTTAGTGAAACCACCATAATTCAACAGACAGTAGCGACCATATCGACAATAGCGGCAAGAAACCGAGACTTCTGAAGGGCTATCTTTTAGTCATAAATCACCATGCAAGTGCAGACCATGAGGCTTAGTTGGGTATCTGTCATTGTTCACTGTGCCATGAAATGCAATAAAACTCTTGATGAGAAACAGTGAAAATTACAGTTAATTTAGGCGATTCTGGTTACAGGAAGTCTATTTTTGACAGCTTAACAATTAATGCTCCTGCAGCCTTTAGACATCAGCTGCAGATATCAGACAAAATCATAATTACGTTTAAGTATTCTCTTCCTCTTCCTAACTGCACATTTTCGTTGCATGAGTGACAGTAACCGAAGTTTCAAACGATTTTGAGATGTTTTAAAGAAGAAATGATTAATCGACTGTGGTAGTCTGTCTGTTCTATACTCATGCAGTTGGTAATACGTTGTCAGTACAGAGCAAAAGGAGACTGACAAAAAGCCTTGAGAAGACAAGAGTGAATATTTGAAAGCCTGCAGACAAAATAAAACTCCCACTCAAGCGGTCAAGAAATACACCCTCGCACAAGAAGCGAGATGGGCCCGCAGCATACCCCGAAAAGCTGAAGACAGTTTAGATAAGAGGAAGCAACACATGCAGACACAGTGAACTTTGCAAAGCTGTGTAGCCACTTCACTGGTTAATAGCGGACTTGTGTTTAGTTGTGGGTGAGTTTCAGTGCTGCTGTGGCTGATGATGTCAAGAGCAGCTGTGTGTTGCTCTCTGTAAAACATTCACTCTGGACCGGAGCCCACTGGGAGTCAAAGCCACCCACTCCAACTGTGGATCAGATCACAGGCTTCAGCAAATTCCCCCACATTAAAGAGAAATTCCAGCCGCTTTTCCGCTCATCGTTCTGCTGTCGAGCGCATCTTGTGATAAAAATCTATTAATCTCACCCCCAGCTCGAGCTGCCCCTTTCTCAGCGCTCTCATTTCCCAGAACTCCCAGTGATAACCCCCAAGTGCATTCCTCTTGGGGTTTTAGCGTAGGTGAGCAATGCTGGCAACAAAAGCAGGAAGAGAGAGAAAGCTTTTCAGTTTCAGACGACAAAAGTGAAACAGCTCTTGGCCAAACAGTATCATAATGGCAGTAGTGAAACTTGCATATATTAACACATTGCGTGTCTTTGTGTTTAATGGTTGAATGCACAAAATGTAAAGACTTTAAAAAAAAGAAGAAAGAAAGCCTTTTTATTACTATACTTTTGAGCCTCTGAAGGTTAAAGAGAAGAATGTCTGACACTTTTTATTTTTTCCCTGATAACTGAAGCATTACACAAAGCTGCAATCCACTGTAAGCCTGATGTCTGGGCCTTCATTTTGTACGATGTGTGCAGGAACACGCAAACAAGTAAGCACGCAAGCTTTCTCAAACTATAAGGCCACTGCAGAATGGGGGTGTAGATGCCCAGAGAAAAATATGAAGTGAAACTACGAATGTAAATAAACGCAGTTAAATATACAAATACTTGTTTACTGATGCTGAAACGTTATAAAAATTGTAGGTTTTTATGTTTACCTAACTAAGAGATGACATACTCTGAGTTTAAGCTGCTCAATCCAAGGGTGATTAGATGTTTGTCAAATTAAACATCACTAATGAGTTCATTACGAATTCAAGTGCTTAAGTTAAAAATACTTACGATGTTTAGAGTCCCTTGGCACACAGTGTCACTTAGGAACTACACCCAGTGGCCTGAGCTACAAAATGTACAAGAGGCGAGCTATCTAAAGTTATCATAACTCAGGATTTTCAGTTGACTGCACTATATATACATAAACTTGATATCCTTGGTTGCTCAGCTAACTATCTTTTTAACCAGAAAACATTTGCAAAATGCTACATTTCAGGTGGTCACAGAGAGTTAGGTTTCGGTCTAATTGAATCATTCTAGCACTTCTTCAATAAAGGCTGTTATTGATATGTTAATCATCAAAAACCATAGTTGGCACTCAGGTTGTACATTCAGAGGTGTTTCTCATATTTGACCACCCTGGTGTTTGTTCAAAGTAAATGTAAAACCTGGACACAATACTCCAGGTGTAGTTCAGGACAATACCTTGGAGTTGAGTAATTAACCAATTAACTTAATAATAATTCTTAACCTGTAAACGTGCAGCAAATCGATGCCGATCCATCTTCAGTTAAGGGCGAGGTTAGGTTCATACCCTTTTTTTATTAAAGCTTTGAAAAAAAAACACTGTCTAGTTTCTGAGAATATGCTTTTTTCTCTTAACACATGGCTAAATCAAAAACCAACCATGGATGAAGGGCTACAATACTGTATAAAAATTACCAGCACAGTGTCTTCTTCCAGAGAAAAGAAGCCTACTCCAACCCACCTTAAATGCTACTTAATTGGCATGTATGTTTGAACAATTAAAAGTGATTTAATGACAGCTATAAGGTCAAACATGTCCTGGCTGATTAAAAATTATTTAATTTAACTTGAGTGGATTAACAACAACAACAGATTGGTTTGTTATATATTTAACCAATAAGGCTTACTGGGTTTAAAAAGGTCATATCCGTGTGCTCTTTTACTGTCTTTTTCTCTTTTAAGCAGCAGTTTGTGTGAATGAGTCATCCTGTAACCTATAAAAAGAATGAACTAAGAGACTGTGCACCGTGTTAGTGGTGAATTCTTAACCTGTAAACATTTCCCCTACACCATATTTATGATCTGTTTAAAAGCCGAACACCTTAACATAGTGACTACAGGGATTTGTGGGCCTCTGGGGTAATTTACTGCTTTCCCCAGTTGGCATTCCAGCATTGAAAGTTGTTTATAAGCGTGCTTCCCCTGAGGTCAGCCTTGTAGTTTGTTTACGTGCCTGCAGAGAGAGACCTCCAATTTAAAAAAAAAAAAAAGTATTTAAAAGCAATAGGATGTAACTGGAAAATATCTGCAAAATATCTTAATTACTGCTCAGAATTGTAGAGAGTGCTGCTGATCTGTGAGTCAGCCGTTCAAATAATAAATATAAGGAATTATTTTAGAGATTTTAAAAAAGAGGGGGGAAAGTAGCATGGAAACCAAAGTTGAACCTCCGAGTCTGCATGACGCCTGTGAGACAATCCGCTCATTTGTACTTGTAATTGATTACTCGTCCGCGGACTCTGTGGGTAATTAATAGTCATGAATTGCGTGCAACAACGCAGTGCCGTGGGAAATAATGGCGATGATGAGAAGGCCTGTTTCATCCACAGAGCTGGGGAGACTTCGTGGGACACAATGGGCAGACAGACAGAGAGCGAATGTAAACGTGTCAACATCTGCAACTCATCAATGCTACCCGGCGCTGCTTTCCTAAAATCGCTCCCGTGCGGACGCGCTGCAACTCCCACGCGCGGGCTTTCTAATCGTGAATAAAGCCTGATGTGCGAGAGTACAACCCCGAGCCTGCGGTCGCCTTCGAAACAGCCCTGCTATGCATGGAGCGACGTCAGGGGAGGTGAGGTGGGGAGGAAGGAGAGAGGCTGAACCCTGCGCGCATCTGGACCGGAGGTTGATTCCTGTCCCCATCCAGATGCGCAGAGGCACTGGAGGCTATTCTGGGAATTTCTACAAAGAACAAGCTAATAAAAAGAGAGAGAGAGGAAAAAAGCGTCACCTTACCCATTTATGTGTCCCGGTGTGCTGGTAGTGCTCCTGCAGCCTGCTCGGTAACGGGGAAGGCGGTTGTTTCAGGTATAAAGGGGGTTTGCGCCGGACCGAGCCCCAGCCTCCTGCTCGTGCTACAGATCCGCTACAGCAGCGCTGCTGAAACGGGAGGAGCGTCACACGAAACCATATTCCTTCCTCTTTTTTTTCTTTTTTTTCTTTTTATCTCCGGTGACACGGCAGAGGAGGCAGAGCGAGTGACCAGAGACGGAAAAGGAGCTGATGAACGAATCTCTCTCTCTCCCTCTCTCTCCCGCGTTGCCTTCAATTGCACCGTGTAAACTCTGACTTCCCCATTCGTATTTAGCCACAGCAGGAGGGTACGTTATGAACACGCTGTGACGCAATGTGTTGCACCACGCGTGATGTACTCGGAGCAGATGGCGCAGGGACAAATTCTGTGTTATGGGACAGGAAATCCCAACACCCAAAAAACGCGCTGTGCAGTGCAATGGAAAGTGTAACATGGGTTTGTTTTTTGTTTTTTTGCTTGTTTTTTGTTTTTTTGTTTTTTTTGTTTTGACATCACATGTGACTACTTTTCAGTAAATATCAGAACGACGAATGGAAGTCAGGTAAGTTAAGAGAAGAACTGAGGTCTATGGAAGGATTCCCACATTTGATCAAGTTTATGTTAGAAACCTTTTAAAGCAGTTTCATCTCATACAGCCAGTTTGAATAAAAATCCTGTTTAAATACCTCAAATTTACGACATTCGCCTCATGGTAAAAAAAAATTAAAATAAACAAAACAAACAAACAAACAAACAGTTCTTGGTGCCAAGAGTGGCACAACCAGATTTAGGAGAAAATGACTTTTTCACATGGGACCAGGTAGGTCAGGACAGCCGTTTCCCGTTATATCAAAACTGAATCAACATTTACTCAGGTCATCTTTGTCTAATATTGAGATTCATTGGATCTGAAACAAAAACGCAAAAAAAAACTTTCGAAATGCTGTCAATGCTTTTTCACATCATTGTGTGCACAGTGCGTGCAGGTGGATTTCTGACTGCCTCTATGTGTATTATATAGCTGAACACTCTAACTACTTTTACTGATAGGTTATGTAAACCTTTGACATAAATTTTAGAATTTCGACTGTTTATTCAACCACATTAGATCTGAAATGAAACAATAAAAGACAGCAGGTGAGGCCTATTTGTTTACAGATGTGCTAACTTGCCCTTCCTCTATCATTCAGAGTTGGCAGCACCTGTTGGAGGGTTGTGGAGCTATGAAAACCTGTTATTTGGGATGTCAGTGGGTGTCCCAACATCCTCGGTGTTCTGTGAGTTCTGGGATCCTACAACTATCTACCCCAGGTTTTCCACAGTCTGCTCACTTTCCTGCCCAACATTGATCATTTCTTTTCTACTGCAGCTGCTGACTGCAGCTTTCTGCCACCTCTGATGTTGTCTTGATGGTTTACTTATACTTTCATCCCCAGGTCCTTATGTGGTTTTATTGTGGATGTTCCTGCAAAGCCCCTGCTTGCAAATTCCCCTGGGAAGATTTTCTCTTTCAAGCCTTGCTGCACTACTTCCATGCAATTTGCTACGTTATACCAGAACATCTTCCTCTCAAATGTACTGTCACAAGGGACTGTGGGTTTGACAAAGTAGGTCATTTGTGTTTAGATCAGAGCCGCAAGTCTCGCCTCAAGTAGGTGATGGGAATTTCTAGAGGAATTGTAAACGGGTTGATGACCACCAACATCTTACAGTCCCCTTATTCCATCCAGTAATCTTCTGCTTCCTCTGATTTACTGCTCCATCTTGGACAAATACTATCAACTGGTTTGTTCTGCTTGTTTGTTTGGCCATTGCATCGTTGCATTGATGCTTAAAAAGTGCTACAGAGCATAAGAAAGATAGGTTTGAACCTACTCAATCTTTAGGATTTTGAGCTTAAGAAATCTGGATGCAGAAAAAAAATATTTATGTAATAACATAAAGAGAATACCATTGTATTACATTAAATAACAGTTATATTTGCAATCATTTTACAAATAAAATAAATATTTTCTGTAACCAATTCATCCAAATCTGCACATTCATCCCTCAATACTTGGAAAAATGGATTCACTTGGAAAATAGCATTTTCTGAAATGCCTTTTCTCTAAAAATAAGAACACTCCGGATCTGGGTAGTTTATGTGGGTTTCAGTAAATATGTCAATATTTCCAACAGCCTTTGAAGTTGGTGTGAGCTCAAAGTCTCACACCTGTGTAAGCTCAAATTTCTAGACAACCAACTGTAACTGCGAAGAACCTTGGAAAACACATCCTGTGCCTATGCGAGTGCCAAAGACATATTTGGTATCTGCAAATAACGGGTTTTTCCCTGTGCCCATATTCAACTTGTCAAGCAACTTTTATGAAATTCAGGCTGGCATTTTTTATTTATTTTTTGCTTAATCCTGCTAAGAAATAAGAGTGTTTCCAGACCTCCACCTTGCCTTTGGCCTCTGCTGATGAATAAGGCTGTTCTAAAATTAACGTGAAAGACACAATATGCTGACTGTAATATAGTGTTCTGATTGTGAGAGACAGTATTCAGACTTTTATACACCATCAAACACATAATTACGCTCTCTCACACCATGCTGATGCAGTGCTGTTGCCCTCTCTGGATCAAACCACACGTAGGGGAGAATGTGCTGGCAGCAGCAGAAAGAGGGCGATGAAATGATGCAGCAGATATCGGACAGAAAGAGACCAGGATTTTTTCTCACAATCAGCTGTGACTTAGTTGGCGTACATTGACAGAACAAGCTGCTCTACTGACAACAAAGGAGATCTGATATGATAAATTGTAGTACGCCGCAGAAATGGCATTCACATGAATGTAGATAGACTATATTTGTCAACGCATCTCAGGTGTTCGTGACGCCAGGGATAGTTGTCTGACCTTGACTTGCATGTGTGAGGGATTTTGTGGATACAGTGCTGCAAGCTTCTATCTGCTGTAAACTAGAGTGGCATGTGATATATTATTAAGTATAAAAGAAAACAATACAACACTCCTGTTTTGTGTAAGACACCAAATTAATCTTCAGATTCAGTATTTCTGGCCAAGGGTTGGATGAGAATGCTACAAATTTACTGTGATTACCATGACAACCATGAAGCACCAGCCAACATTAGCTTAGCTTCAAAGAGAGGGGAAAAAAAGACGCTTATGCTCTTTTCTTTTAGCTATGTGTGAACCTGAAACAAGCTGCTTAACAAGTTTTTTGATTGATTTGCTTATTTTTGTGTCTTCTTGTGTTATTAAATCATAATGTGGAAAGAATGTAGTACTTAAACAACATGTTATTAGCTGTTTCCCATATTGACTTGACAATATTGTTGTCAGGGTTACTGCAAATCTTTCAAGTCAAAAAATGTCATTCATATTTACAATTTCAAAGCCACTAATTTTTCTAATTATTCCAAAACTTTATAAATAAATCACACATTTTGAAACAAGTAAGGATTCTTAAATATTACATGTTTAGTTGAAATGAAAGAAAAGCATCAAATACAAAAGCTCTTCTCAAATGCATTTGATATGCTGACTAATGCCGTTGCCCTATGGTATGTGGGATTGTAGGACTGAAATGCATTCATATTTATACATCATTAATAATGATTCATTCAGCAAGGGCATCTGGTTAAAAAAAATCTGCCAATTCAAATATGCAGAGCTAAGCCCTTTGGCAACCCCTTGTGAAAAAGGGAGCAGGAGAAAATAACATTTACATATATAAATATAGCATCGGCAGAGATTATTCTGCATACTAAGTAGTTTAATTTTGATAATTTAAGTAGCTTTTTAACGACATAACTCATACTTACAGATATTTATGTTCACATCTACATTTCATACTCTCGTAACTCGATGATAAGCTTCGACTTGCACATGCTAGTTAGGGGGAAATGATGTTTCGGTCCTGTGTATGTTTTGTACATATTTCAGAATTGACAATGAAGTTGCCTATGATATTGACTTTTGACCTTTTTATTACTTTTATGCTAAATGGCAATACAGAATTTGTAACTAATTCAATATCGTTATCAAAAAGAAGAACCTTTATTTTCACAAACGACTTGATTACGTCTTCAGTCTCCTACGTTTCTATTTTAATTCTATTACATCACTTAAGTAATTTAAATCAATGTTAATGTTTTTTTGTTTTTAATGGTGTCATTTAATGAACCATAGTCACAGTGGGAGTGTTAGGTGTGGCTGTGTGCAGGCAGGAATAGGACCCAAGGTGCAGACTCCGGAGACGGACGTGAACTCAAAAAGGCTTTAATTAGGTACTCAAAAATATAACATAACTGAAAAAACTCAAAACAAACTTAAACTGGAGAAATGACAGAACACACAGCTAAGAAAACGGTAGATCACGACACAGACACAGAGAAACACAGGGCTTAAATACACAGAGGGAGCAATCAGGGAATGAGTAACAGGAGGGAAACACAGCTGGGACAAATCAGAACTGACGAGACCAAAGAAGCGTAACCTGAACACACTGAGATAAGACAGAGACCTTCAAAGTAAAACAGGAAACACATAACACAGACTCACATGCAGGCACTACAGAGGGAACAGAGACGTGGGACCAGGGCAGACACAAACACTGACTGGATGTGGGGATACAGCAGACAGGGAAGACAGCAACTATGGAACACAGACAGAAAACCAGAACACTAAAACTCTAACCAACCCCACCCAGAGAACCTAAACTAAGAATGATCCTAAAACCCATAAAGCAAAGCTAGAATATAATGAAATAACAAAATCAAAGAACCAAAAACACAAAACACTGGGTCAACGACCCAGGGACCCTAACAGGGAGTTGAAATGTCACAAATTTAATGCCATAACAGACATCAACAAAATGCAACACTGTTAGTTTCTACTGTCTCAGTGTCAACAGGATGTTTTCTCACACACACTGATGCTGCTGCTTTAAGGATGAAGAATTGTTTTATCATCAGAGATGGTGGTTATTATCCTCCAGAGAAAAATAATTTATCACAAAGCACTAAGGTGACCCCATCTGGCGGAGGGTTGGTATTACATAATGGATTCAGCCTTAGTTATAGTTTGCCCTCTACTGTAAATGTAGAAAAACATAACAAGAGTTCCTAATACTGTGGGAAGGATTTCTAGCACCTTTTGGGGGATTTTGTACATCACATATGAAAAAAAATAAAAAGCTGCATTTGAGAAAATCTTGATCGCTTTTATCTGCAAGGATGGGGACTAAAGGTGGGACCGGGATGGCAAAAGCAACATCTTGTTTGTGGCTACTGATATTAAGTATTAAAATACTTGCACTATATTATGCATTAGATTATAGTTTTACTACCATTTGCTTAGCTTTTTTTCATGAATGCATTAAATCTTAAGAGTTCTACAAGACTGTTTGTGCATCTCAACAAATTGCCCTAAGAGCTTGATCTTGGTTTCATAACACTAAAGCATGTCTGATGGTTGCAACTGAGAGAAAAGTTTGCTGAAAAGCAAGTTGCTCATCAGGAAACTAAGAAATATCTCTTGGCACTTACTTGGGTAGTTATCTTCAAGAATGTTCTAAATTGAGTTAATTTAAATAGATGCTAAAACTACATGTATAAAATATGCATCAAATCATATAAAAATACTTAAAACATGAAATAAAATTTCATTTTTTTTTATTTTTAAGCTTAATATAAAAAACCTCCAAAACGTCTCAGCATACAAACCTTTATCATTGTGTTAAATAGAGATATCAGCCTAAAGAAGCTGTTTACCAAGTTCCTGTCTCTTTAAGCCCTCACCACATGTAAACATTCTGTAAAAATTCTGATGGGAAAACTTTCAGAACAATAAAGCAATGAAATAATCTGTCACCCTCAACTGTTAATGACAAATGGCTGCCCCTTCCTGAACCTAGCTCTGTCTGACATTTCTTCCTGTTAAAAAGTAGTTTTTCCTCCTTGTTTTTTTGTTTGTTTTTTTACATTCATGAAAATACCAGTCAAGCAATTGAAGCATTCAAGCAATAAGAAGGTGCAGAAGTATATGGATTTTTCATTTACACTGTTTTGGAGTTCTACAGGTTTTAAAGATTCTCTTGGTACAACATGACTAGAAATGTCTTTTTAGTTTTTAGGAAATTTGTTTAAATCCTTGTTGATGGTTTGAATACCAAACTGCATTGTTTGGTTATTTGTTTGCTTTTTTTAACTGTTAAATACAAATAAAAGTACATTTTATTTTTTTAAAAAGAGAGGGTGCCGTGGAGGTCTTTGATGTTACAGATCTAATTAGATCTGTTTCAGTGAGAAGAAACAATTGTCACATGAGTGGATGACTGAAATGTCTTCTCAGGCCAGCATTAACCACATCACATGGATACATCACAGTATTGACATCACAGAATGAGCTAAAGTTACTGTAAGTGTCTTCCACAGATGGCTGTGTACAGCAGCATGATTTCCCATTCATTTGTATTATAGTGGGTGGTTGTTAGTAATGAGGCGTAATTATAAATGTGTGCTTGTTCAGTATTTTGTTCCTCCTGTCCTGCTTGTTTTGGTAAAAGGAAGTAGACTACAAAAGGCATTTGATTAAAAAAATAAATAAAAATGAAGGAACAGAGCATGCCAACAATTCAGTCATTATTCACAGAAGCATTGGTGTCGTGTGGTATGTGAAGCCTGGCCTCAACAATCCAGGTTCATTATTTCAAACTCCACCCACTTAATAAAGCATATTTCTCAGCACTGCTAACAATGGCGAGTTTTGTAATGTACTACAAGTGCTACACTGCACAAGATCAGAAGAAAAATAGCCACAACCTTTTAAAAGTAATGGACAAATAAAACTGTGGGAAAGCTATTAAGTACAAACGTCTTCTAAGGGTCCAATTGTTACTTGTTGAAATACATAAATACATTGTAATTCTTTAATTATGGTAAATGGTACCAAAAGTTCATACTGGATCAACTAATCATGCTAAAAGCTACATATATATGTGTAGGTTATCATTGATCCAGGTTTTGGCAGGTGGGGGAGTCCCAGGTATTTAAACCCTAGTGAGGGTTGTCCCTGGACACCGTGGAGGGTTATATGACCCTGGACAGGTTGCCAGTCTGTCGTAAGGTTAACACAAATATAATGTCAATAGACGTAAAAATTAAAATAGTATAGATGTTGCTCCATAAATGGGCTGTAAAATAAAATAATAGCAGTGGCATATAACATTATTTCTAATGGAGACACTGCAAAAGATAAACCTGGATAATTATTTAATTATTACATTTTTGTGTAGCTCATGTACTATTATGTCATGCAATTTAAAAAAAAATCATGTGAAAAAAATACATATACATTTATTAGTATCACAAAGTTACAGTTTAAAGGTGTAATTTTTGGAGGCAGAAAAGCTCTGTTTAATGTTTTCTTTATCCAAACTTATTAAACATACGTAACAAAAAAAACAAAACCCAAACAACTAAAAAAAATCAGTAAATTTTCCTGAGATAATTTTAAGTTGTTCATTAAATTATACTTGTACAGATGTATAACACATTTCTCCGCACATCAAATCACAGGCTCTGCGCATGTGTGTTAACAGACGACCCGGAAGTGGCACAGCTTTATAAAGAAAGGAATCTTTTCAGTAAGGAGGCGGACGTTGTAGAACGTCGAGAAGGTGAGAGTCCTCGCTTTGGTCTTATAATAATCAATCAATCATTCGCGAATGTATTTTAATTTTGAAAAGAAAGCCTTTTCTTTAGCTGCAGTGCGTTTCATTCGATTCCTGTGAAGCAATGACTCAGAATATGTGTTAAACGAACGTTTTGCTAATGATCTTAATAGTGTGCAATGTCACCTGGCTTTTCAATGCACTCTCTTGCCACCATGTTTCACTGTTATAGTTAGCCGTAAAACATATATGTAATGCTTTTATTTTTGCCCAATCTTAATAATAACAACGCATTCTGCGTTATTATTAAGATTGGGCCTGCAAGTGTAAGTTCACTTAGAGCTGGTACATGATGTAACCTTCAGGAACCACTCCCCAACGGCTTCTTGTTTTAGAACTTTATTTATTTATTTAATGAACTTTATTGGACAAACAAAGAGTATACAACATACAAACAGATGAAGTATACAAAAGAACAGAACATGAACACACAAAACCAGGGCTAAAATTCTTGCTTCATTCCTGCTTGCTCTGGTAATGTTTTATAAATGTATGTAAGCCTTATCCTTAATGGAGGGAGGATTTATTTGAAGATCATTGAATTAAACTATGTTACTTGCTGGCTGTAAGATGCACTGCAGCAGGAAGTACTTGTATTATCTGCAGGCTGACAAAATGTCTTCAAAGGACGTGACACATGGGGAAATCTTCCTCCTTTGAGTAAACCACACATGGCATGTTTCAATAGAAAGATTAGTAAATACGGTAACTCATAAGGAAGCAGACATCATTTAGATAGCACAAATATTTTTAGCTTATTTTTTCAGTATATATTTCCTGGTTACGTTCTTGGTGTTTTTAAATGCCAAAAAAAATGATGAAACGTTTTTGTTGTGTGGTGCCTTTATGTGATAAACTTGGTCACTGATATTAGTCGACCAACAATTACAGTTTTTTTTTTTTCTGATGTTTGCTGGTATGATAATGTTCCATAGTTTCATTTCAGTACAGTTTGTCCAGCAGAGAGACATAAACTATTACATCTTTAGTACTGGCTGTAATATTACTCCCCTGTAAGTTGATTAGAAAACTAAACATTGCTAGTATGAACCACTCGTGCCAACCATTGGGTGCGCTGGTTAACTGATGGATGTAATATATTAAGAAGCAGGCTGCTCCTGTTTGTTACAGGCCCACATCTTGTAGATGAGAGGGCTGGATAGCAGAAAGAGATGCTGTAATTCTGCACTGCACAGATCTCATTCTTCCCTTATACAGAGTATATAGTTAAACAGATTCTCACTCTATATGCACTTTGATCCACATAGTGTTAATAAAACAAATTTCAACAACAAACAGCACAGCCTTCATAAGGTGACACAGTATTGTATGCCAAGCAGAGCTGTAAACTGCATGGTACTGTAAAGACAATTGAATACTATTCTTTATCCTTATTTTACTTGAGAACTGGCTCAATTACTTATTTTCTGTTAACTTGTCGTCTGTGCGGGACCACAGGAGACAGCCCCTGCAGCTCTGCGCTGGCTTTTTTTTTTTGATACCAGATGTCCTTCCTGACCCCCTAAGGGATTTGTGTCTCCTCCATTATCGTCCAAGTCTTTCCTGCACATATTTGCATTCTTTGCATTCCCAAAAACAACCAGAAAAGCCAAATCCTGTGTGATCCACAGCTCAGATAGAGAATACCGTGTATATAAAACAAGGTTTTACTGTATATAAAATAAGGTTTTTAAGGCAGTTAGTGTAGAGGAAACACTCCACCCAGCAATTCCATGAATAGCTGCTCTGTTACCCGACTTGCTGCACGTCCTCCTTTTTCTTTTTTTCCCCCCCGCTCCCTTCTCTCTCGTGCGCTCTCCTGGCCTCTCTCTCTTTGCTGCCCACTGCCTCATCGCCTCTTTGTTCTATATTCTGTTTTTAGAACAACAACAAAACCAGGAGCGATGGATCAGATGAGATTGGCGTTTAACGGCGTGGTACGTTCACAGCCTACATTTTGCACATTGTCACGTCTTTATCATTGTTTGTATCATGAGCAAACTGATAAAACGGAAGGAATCGCAAAGTGACAAGCTTTGTTTAGCTTTTTTGTTTGTTTGGTTTTTTTTTTTTTTATTAAAAACAACTGTAGCATTGTCACTACTTATGGAGCTGCTGAATCTGGAGCATGTCGCTCTCATAGTTTTCACTCTGATCTTCTCCAGGTTAGAAGTGTGCGTTACAGCAGGTTCCCCCTGCAGCCCACAGAGAATGGAGAAAGGCATCTGGAGGTCAAACTGTCTGAAGATGGCACTGAGGAGTTTACAGACGTGGAGGCCGAGGGCTCACCAAGCTTCAGGCCGGCACCTCAAAATTATAGCCGGTGTTCCATTGCCTTCCTGCTCCTGGGAACCCTGCTGATATTGATCGTTGGTAGGTTATGCTCTGAAAACCTCTTATACTAATCCAAGTCTACAGAAAGGAAAATGACTCTTTATGTACTTTGTATGTATTACATTTTAATCGGTTTTGGTGTGTGCTGTGTCTTCCAGGCTATCTGGTTGGTTATATCAGTCACAGTAAACCTAAAGTGGAGTTGCTGAACTGCAGCCCAGTGACACAAGCTCCGGTTGCACAACCTGCAGAGGTTGAGATGGACTTCAAGAACATCTCTCAACTTCTTGCGAGGAAAATGACCAGGGAGGCCTTTCAAAAGACTCTAGGGTACACTGAATACGCACACACCTTCAAACCAAACACACATTTAATGTCAATCATTTCAAGACTAAACTGAGATGCCAACAGAAAAAGTAAATAAGATGTCCTTTCTGCAGGGACTTTGAAAATCCCGGGTGTTCAGCAGGAAGTGATAAAGACATGAGTTTGGCAAACAGCATCTTTGATGAATTCAAGAAACTAGAGATGGATCCCTGGACAGACATCCACGATGTTCAGCTGCCGATCCCAGACAGGTACCTGGAACTTTAAAAAAAACAAAACGTTTTTTATTTAATTAAATGATTGTGGCATTAATTCAGAGGGAGGCTTTCTATCTCTGTGATTTCCTGATTTGAGTTTTGCACACCAAACTGTTTAGTGTAAAAGGAGGAGTTACAAAATCAAAAAAAATAAATTCTACAAATTACACCTGGATTTGTCCATTGACATTTTCTAATGCTTCATTATAAGTTGTATATTTGTTAAATAAACACTGGAACACACATGCATGTTTGTGACGAGAAATGGATTGAAATGTCACAAACCTGTAAAATAAAGTGTGTCCAAGGAAAATAATTTTTAACAGGTTCTTGCCTTCTCCTTTGCAGCCAGAATCCAAACAAGGTTCAGTTTGGTTCAGAAGATTTCAGCCTTACTGGGTATCTGGCCTACAGCGCTACAGACAGAGTTCAGGTGAGCCTAAAGCTTTGGCAAAGAACCACCTTAGTTTCACTTTCTGAAACCTGTGACACAAACCACGAATGTCAGAAGATTTGTAGTTAGGACTGTTGTTCAGAAACCTTGTGTATCTTGTTAATTTAACTAACTGCTATTAATTGGTATTTACAGGGCAAACTTGTGTACGGCAACTATGGGCGTAAAGAGGACCTGGATATCGTGAATAAAAATAAGGTTGAGTTAAAAGGCTGCGTGCTGCTCGTCCGTGCTGGAAAGATCAGTTTTGCAGAGCAGGTATGTGTGCATGATGAAGATGGTGTAGGTAGGGCAGCAGAGTGAAGCGTTAGAAAAATGAATTCTACTTGTGAGTAACTCAAATTTAACTGCAACTTTGAGGAAATGGGTTCAGTTACTCACAGCTGGTTGTCAAAGTTTTCTTTAAATTGAAAAACTTTCAATTTAATTCAGCTTAAACTTTTATCTTTTACATTGATCAGCCTTCACTTGGAAGGCTTTGAGATTCATTTACATTAAGGAAGCTGACGAGCAGGTTTTGTTCCAGGAACAAAATTTAGTTTTTTGTTTTTTTTTTGTTTTTTTTTTTCCTCCCCTTCTTTCAGGTGGCCAATGCTGCAGATAGAGGGGCGTCTGCTGTTCTGATCTACCCCGATGAAGCTGATTACAATTATGTAGCTGACACTGTGCTCTATGGACATGTGAGTTTGTAAAATAAGTCAAGTAGGCAGTAAAGTGTTGTTTTGTTATGATAGTGGAATTTCCCCCCCCCCCTTTACCTGAATCTGTGTTTTCATGTCCCCTTCAGGTCCATCTGGGCTCAGGTGACCCCTACACCCCTGGATTCCCCTCCTTTAACCACACCCAGTTTCCCCCAACTCGGTCATCTGGCCTCCCCGAAATCCCAGCCCAGACTATCACCCGCAGTGTTGCTGTAAAACTTCTTCAGTAAGGCCACACACAGATCAATGCAGACATGAACAGTGTTCTACAGATTAAGAAACATTCATGTTTACCCGCTGTGTGATGACCATGATGATCATGGCTCAGCATCAGTTAAACAGGACAGCTGCCAGACACCTCAGTTCAGTATATATCTGCCACAGTTAAAACTTTTTTCATTTGTGTTCTTTTAGGAAAATTGGTGGTCCTGAACCAGATGAAACAAGTGGTTTTAAAGGTGGATTCAAGCAAGTGTCTTACAGGCTGGGAGGCGTTGAGAACATCACTGTTGAGGTCAACAACAAGCTGGTGAACAAGGAGATCCATAATGTGTTTGGGGTGATCAAAGGATTTGATGATCCTGGTAAGACTAAACTTTTATTTGGCGTGACTTAGCTTTTGCTTAGTCTTAGGCCAAGACGTGTGACATTAAGATGGATTTGTTCATGAATCTGCAGATCGCTACATTGTACTGGGAGCTCAGAGGGATGCCTGGGGTAGCGGCTACGCCAGAGCCACTGTTGGCACCTCAGTACTGGTGCAGCTGGCCAAAGCTTTCCGTGAAATGGTCGAGAATGGTAAGGAATAAAAACAAAATGCTATACAAACAACAGTTGGTGGGACTGGGTACACTGGACTGCAGTGCAAGAAGTATCATGTCGTCTATAGATGGGTTCAGGCCCAAGAGAAGCCTGGTGTTTGCGAGCTGGAGTGCAGGAGAATATGGAAGTGTTGGCGCTACAGAGTGGCTGGAGGTGAGAACTGAATACCTTTTGAAAGGAAATGCCTGCTGTGTTGATAGTGTTTTAACATGTCTCATCTGTTTGTTTGTTTTGTTTCCTTTTTAAGGGTTATATGGCCTCTATTGACAAAAAAGTGTTCACCTACATAAGCCTGGATGGGGTTGTCATGGGTATGTAGACAAATTTACACATGCAGGACATCTCAGCACTTAAACGGTGGCATTTGTCAGTTGACCTCTTTTTGTGTGTGTGTGTGTGTGTGTGTGTGTGTGTGTGTGTGTGTGTGTGTGTGTGTGTGTGTGTGTGTGTGTGTGTTTTTTCTTTTTTTCTTTTCTCTCCTTTACAAGGTAAGGGGGGCTTTATGGCCTCAGCAAGTCCACTGCTCTACAGCCTCCTTGAGACCACGATGAAAGAGGTATTACACTGATTCATAGTGATACACGTTTCGTACAAATGGATAGTTTGTGCTGACTGTAATCTGCCTTGTTCTTAAAGGTTAATAGTCCTGTTGGTGCTGGCACGGTGTACAACATGGCAGGAGAAACAATGTGGGAGGCTAATGTGTAAGTAGGAAACCAGTGTAGTGAAATGAACCACAGTGCATAAAACTTTAGTCAAGTAATAGAGAGGAACACTCTTGCATATGAAGGGTACAAATGGATTTACTATAAACAGGCCCCTGGACAATATTTGACTGATGATGATTGATTGTACTCTGAGATTGCACACCTTCATTTATTAAACTATCTGGCTGATGAGCTAGTCCTAAAACATTAAATATACATTTGCAAGTCGAAGCTTTTATGTAGGCAAAATTAAAGTGTGTGTGTGAGTGAGAATATGTATATTTTCAAAGTTGGCAAAGGTGATCTTTAGGGCTGCCACGATTAGTCGACGTAATCGTGATTAGTCGACTATCAAAATCGTCGACGACTGATTTAATAGTCGACGCGTCGTTTGAAGCTTTGTAAGATCACAAAAGATGCAGGAATAAGTAGTAGGATTTAAGAGTGTAATAACGGACTGAAACAGAAGATGGCAGCACTGCATGTACAAGGATGCCAGCTGCCGTTAAATCCCGAAGAAGTAGCTCTGTCCCAGAATTCATAGCACAGCCCAGCTCAGTTTCCAACAATGGCGGCAGCTAGTTAGTTTTAATATTACTCTTATTATTCTTTCTGGGTCACAAAATAAACGTTTAACATATTTTCAGGCGAGAATGTAGCTGTGTAAACCTCAAATATCGGCTCAGTTTATCAGGACACCACATATTTTCAAAAGCGCTCTGACGTTTTCGGAGACGTCTGTTACCCACTAGCTCGATAGCTAGCCGGGGGCAAGGCTCACTAGAGCCCGTGAGAACACCGGACTCCTGGCAAATCGTTTTCAAACCCACCGCCATCTTTCACTAATCAGGTTAAACATGATATACAAGTCATTTAGATAACTTAAAAATGTTATTGTTTGGCTTTTTTTTTTTAGTATTTTATTTGTTCCTGAGTAAATCTGTTTGGCTGAGATTAAAGTTATAGTTTTTACACAGCTGAATAAAAGTCAGACAACTGATTATCAGAAGTGTGAGATGCTCGAGAATATACTCCGGTGTCCTGTTAGATTTTAGATAGCAAGGAGTTTATTAAACACCACCGAAACAAACTATCATCTTGTCTTTATTTTTAGTTAGCACATACCTTAAACACTTAAAGCTGTAAGCTAATGATAGTTATATAAGAGCAGATGCTGCTAGTGCAATAAGCTGTACGTTTTACGTCCAATGGATGATGATCTGATTAGTCGACTAATCGCAAAAATAATCGGTGACTAGTCGACTATCAAAATAATCGTTTGTGGCAGCCCTAGTGATCTTAAATAGTTTGTACAGTAAAACGACTCTAATAATCAGTGAAATCTGATGTTCTTTAAGCTTGCAAATTTCTGCCAGTTATCAGAATCCAGGTATTTTCACATGTTGGTGCAGTTTTATAACCACCCTCTTGAGACAAAAGCTTGAGCTTCACACGGCTCTGAATGCCATAACGAGTGGAATATTGCTTAATATGGTCATCCCAGGTATTCCGGTTGTAACCCCAATCCACCTGTTGTTCGAAAGTGGGGAACCAATTGGAAGTAAGGAAGAGGAGCTAAAATGGCTCGTTTCAGACAGGATGAGCTGAGTGACTACACAAAGGCTCTGTATAAGATTAAAAAATATTAATAAGTGTGAGTCCTACAAAGCTGTTCTACTAGAGCCAAAAATAAGTATAATTGGCCCCTTTAAAATAACTGTCTAAACACTTATAAAAATGACTCTAAAGCAGTTATTTCATAGCAGATAATCAGGGATTACTTTGTTTCTTTCTGTTTTACCCATCTACAATAACTTTTTTTTTTCTTTTTCTTCTTCTTCTTCTTTCCCTGCATGCAGAATGAGACCGATGACAATAGATGACCCAGCCTATCCCTTCTTGGCTTTCTCTGGAATTCCCTCAGTCTCCTTTCACTTCATCAAACCAAATGTGAGGGGTGGTTCATTTATATATTTAAAAAAAAAAAAAAAAAAAGTCTGCTTGTCGTTTTAAACATTAAGCAAACAGTGATGTGTATTGAACTGTCTGTATGTTTCTCCACTTAAGTCTGAGGTCTACACTTATTATGGCACTCAATTGGACACCATGGACCAACTTAACTATGAAACCAACAATCAAACCAACGAGATCACGGCGATAGCAGCGCAGTTTGCTGGTCAGATGGCCCTGCACCTGGTTCACGACCACCTGCTGAGCTTGGATGTGAACCGGTACAGCAAAACTCTCACCAAGGCTGTGGCGGGCGTCTACAAACACATCCGGCTGCTCTCGCAGGTTGGCGTCTTCCTGACTCTTTTTTGTTTCATTTTTATCCATGTTATGAATTTCATGTGATTAAGAATATTTGTTTTGTCTGGTGAAGGATTTGAGTCCCAGCTGGTTGAACCGTGCACGAGGCTCCTTCCAGCGTGCTGCCAGTAACCTCTACAATGACATTGCCAACACCAACTTGGATGACAAAGAAGCCTGTCGAATCTTCAACAACAGGATCATGATGGTAATGCATGTATTACAAGACCTCTGCTGGGTCGTGTGTTGTAATTTAAAAAAACTATACATTTTGAAAATACTTTTCTGCTCCATACCCCTCATTTGTTCAGGTTTGATGAACCTCAATCTAATTTGTCTCTCCCCTCTCATTCCTAATTTTTGTAAGTTGTAATACCTAAAGCTCAACTGTGAGCTTGACGAGCATGCAAAACATCTGTGGCCCTAGTTTTCCTCTTTTACTAAAAGAGGAAAACTAAGGCCACATGGAATTGTAAGCTCAGTCAGTTTATAGATGTCACAGATGCTGACAGACCAAGCTTGGCGTCTGTGTTGCAGTGCTGTGCTCGCATCAGAAAATGTTGGTTTACACAAGATTGTCATTAACCAAAAGCTCAGACATGCCATTTTGTTACTTAGCAGAAGAATTTTAAGTTCAAACAAACAAAACAAAAAAACTACAAGATGCTGGATTTTGTATTTTAATTACAAAAAAAACTAGTGATGTGGTTTGACCCAACTTAAAATATTGTGCAAAAAATCTTGAGCACAATATTCTAAGGTTCCTTGCTTTATATTTTGATAGAAGAAATGGTAAGTGGGTGCATCGATTTATTGCAACGTGCAAACATGCATGGCATGGAAATGCATGCAATCTACACAAGTGGCCGACGTTGTTTTATGGCACCTTATCTGTTAGTTACTGTGTAGTGACGTCCTGGTGTCTTATATCCCAGCTGATGGAAATGAATAAAAAGCTGGGACTCTTTTTCTACACCTAGTCTAGCATTCTTTTCTGGAACCACAAGGAAAAAATGAGCAAGAGCTATTCTGTAGTTACTAATTATGTGAATTTTTGTTTTTTAACTAAAGGTTGAGCACAGCCTCCTCTCCCCATACGTCTCACCTGTTAAGGTTCCCTTCCGTCACCTACTGTTTGGCCGAGGCTCCCACACTCTGGCGTCCATTGCTGAGACTACTGACGTGGATGAACTCCACACCCAGCTGGCCTTAGCCACCTGGAACTTGCAGGGATGTGCCAATGCCATGGTGGGAAACATCTGGGACCTCGATGAAGAAATTTAAATTGGTGGGACGCAGAGATGTGAGGGTGGGAGTTGTGTGTTTGCATGTGTATTTTTTGGAAAGTAAATCATAGCGCTCCAATATCAGCACTTAAAAGCACAAGCCGTTAATCAGAAACCCCAACCTTTGTTATAGGCTCATGCTCAGATTTCAGGGGAATTCAAATCAATTCCACAAATAGTCTCGAAGAGGACAGTGTTAAAGTGTAGGGCTGAAGACTGTGAACAAGGATTACTTGAAGAAATGAAATGCTACTGACAAATCCACCTCCTCTCAAGTAGACTCGAAGCCCTTGCTGCGACCACTTGCCATCAAAGCACTAAAAGACCTTATATGTATTTGTTTTTTTAATTATTTATCAGTGGCAGTGTCCACTATAAAGCTGTTTGTCTTTTTATACGACATTATCGGAAGCAGTGTCTTCCATAATTATGACGGTTATACTGTCGAAACCTACGGCAGTATCTGCTACAGAAATGACTCCAAATGTTGCTGGGAAAAAAAGACCCAGATAAAGTTTAATCTTTCTACCCTCTTTTTCTTCCTTTAGCGTTGAGCTGCTGTAAAAGCAGGCTTTCACAAATAGACTGACATAAGTGCATCTGTGGAGAAATTAAGGGTATAAAAAATTGTATCTTGGTAGATTAAAAAAAAATGTATTTAATGAGATTTTTCCAATGCCTGACTAAAGCTGGCAAGGAAACAAAAAAATTGTCTGCAGTTTGTGGAAAATTGTTTATTTATCACAAGCAAAGAGGTTTATTCTGCAATTGGTGACAAAGTGAATGTCAAATAAGGTTTAAAAAAAACAAAAGCAATGCAGGCACAATACTAAATCCTCCGAGCTCAAAGAGACCTTTATGTTGCACTGTCTACTTTGGAGCATTTAATGAGTTGTAATATTTTTATCGGGAGCAGTGCCTTCCATAATTAAACCGCATTATCGGGAGCAGTGCCTTCCATAATTAAACCGCATTATCGGGAGCAGTGCCTTCCATAATGATAAACAGTGACGGTAGTTTTTGCCTACCATTGTGTGTTTTTTGTATACGTGTATTTATCGAGAGCAGTGTCTCTCATATTTCACTTGAAAAGTGGAACAACTTATCGGGAACAGTGTTTCCCAGAGTTTTATACTTTATTTATTTGTTTTGGGCTTTTGTTTTGTGTGCATATAGGTATTGTCCTTCATAGAGTGTGTGCACTCTTCTGGTTCCTACTGTTTTTGTTTGTGCATACATTTCCTCTTTAATACTATTTCTAATCATAGTGAGCCTCATCTGGGCAGGTCGAGGTAGAAAATGAGGACATTATTCCAAACGGCGCATAAACAAAGTCATCTAGATGAGGTGGTGGGAAAAGCAATTTGTCATTTGTATTGGTTATAAATCAGCTAGGAAAAACTCAATACTCACATTTCTAACTTTTCAATATGAATTGATAGTTCTGTGTCTATAGGGTTATTATAATCAGTAGGGGCTCATAGCCAATTAGGTTTAAATTGTGGCACCAATAAAAGTATACCAGTGTCAGTACCTGCATCAGATTCACAATTTTGCTCTTTGAGTTTAATCAGTTTTTCTTAATTTAATCAAATTGTAACTTGCTGATCCTCAAGGAGAAGTGGTTGGGAAAAGGAGAAAGGGGCTACACACCTAAATCTACCCTGCAGTAGCATATTGAAGCTTTTACAGGGTCTCGCTCTTTTAATAGCTGTGATGTCTATAACTACATTATTACTTTAATGTGACTTAGGCTTGCCTATCCTTCAAGGTTATTTTAAAATTCCGACATTTAATTGACATAACAGGGAAACTGCTGCTTTCATTATCATTTTTTTTTTTTTTTTTTTTTTAATTACCTACTGCCTTCCCAGTGAATCCAGTCCATATGAGGCTTTTACTGCTTATACAATAATTCTAAGCACTGGAGGATGTTGAAATGAGTGCACTATAATCATTAAAGTTATAGCAACAAACCTGGTCTGTTAGCCTTGTGACCTCAAAACCTCTTTTCTTTGTTAGTGACTGAAAACACAAATGAATTCACTTGCATGGGTTTTCTCCTCACTGCATGTTACTAAAGTATAGCTCAGAGTGGAACAATATTACAGTTTCACTTGTCCAAATTAAATTTATTTGTGGTTGTTTGATCATAATTCCAACCTTTTGAATTGTTATCCCTGAATTAGTAGAGTTATAACCGTCAAGTTAAAATGTCATAAATCAGTACAGGATATTAAAAGCTACTAATCGTATCAAAAGGATCAGTCACTGAAAAACTGTTTCATTATTTAAGCGATTTCATTAGTTCAACTACTCCTGTATTATCTTGCATCCATTACAAGAATAAGTTTCTCCACATCCTGAACTAGAAATGTGATCATTAGAAAATTTGTTTTGGCTCACTGTATTGCTGAAAAATACTGAGACTGATTTCTGTACTTCAGATGTTGTTGACATTCTTTATCGTGACATCCATGTTCAGTAGAAAATTGTAATAAACCCTTTGGCTTAGCATAAAGACTGTCTCGCTCCTTCATTGTCTTAATCCTTACGGTTTATGTTATAGCTAAAGGCAGGTTCAGCTTTGAGGGTTTTTTTTTAAAAGTTTTTCTCCCTCTTCAGATGTTCAGTAAATTGAAGATTTACTGAACTAATTTTCTCATTAATAATTTTAAATTTCAATCATGACTGTAGCTTGTGTAAAATAATTTTAAAAAGACAAATTTGTTTTTAGAGAAACTTTTGGTGTACCTCAAGAGTTTTGCAAGTAACCCTACATCGGACAACCGATATAAATCAAATACTTGCCTCCAATTTAATGAAGTAATGGTAAAGAGGACGTAAAAATTAGCGGGAAATAAAATAACTTCTGTAACGTGTGCTTTTACTTTGAAAGTTGAATTTCTAAACAAGATGTGCTGTTATTTTGGTGAGTTCCGTCTTCTGACGTGTCGTGACGCTCTGAAATCCCTGCACGCTCACTGGGAAGCGTCCCGGAATTAACGGAGGAAAGAGACGGAGATAACGGTTCAGGTGAATTTCACAGATACCCGATAAACGGCACGGCTGAGTACGGCGGGCAGAGTGAGGAGTGACCGGAGGAGAGGGACAGTCCCCTCCGGAAAGCCCGTCGTTTTAGGTCGGTACGATGGGGGTCATCTCTGTTGCTCTTTCTTGGATATGGTTTTTGTACATGTTGTACCAAAACAAACACGTTAAGTTCATAAATAAAAAAATTACAAGCGAACAATAGTGGAAAAAGTATAAAACAGTGTAAAAAGGGGGTGTAATATTATTAGCCTTGGCTCTTCATTGTATTGGGACGAGTGTGTGTCCACTTAGGGCTAATCAGCTTTAGGCTGACTGACTGAGAAGATGAATTAAAATCTTTTCTGCTCTCAGCATGAGAGAGATGCTATCTGCTTACTCTCAACTGTTTATCTGACTGATTTAACTTTATGTGGAACTTTTACAAAAACATAAAGCAATCTTATCTTTAGTCACGAATAAAGGGCCAGCCCACTATATGTACATGTCAGTTTATCAGTGTGCAGCTGCACTAAATAGTCTTGCAATGTCTGGTGTGGTTCTGCAGGGCAGGGATGTTATTTTACACTGTGGGCCGCATGCAGCCCACTTGGATCAGAACAGACCTCTTTCTGTCAGTGTAAACTACACGTTCAATCTGAGATATCTCAATATAAGAAAAAAGAAGTGCAGTTTCAGCAGTAGGGCACAGTTTTTCTACACAATAACAAAATGCTGTAGTAAATGAAAGTAACCATTACCACTAAACTTTGGGCTTAATTTGTAAGAAATAAGCAAAAGGGTGAAATTACAGAAAAAGTTCTGGGCACAGACTGTTCTGTGGTTACAAAATGTATTATTTGTTTTGAAATTTCAACAGTCGATAGTGAAAAAACAATAACTTTTATCTGATTTAAGTCTTTATCTACTATTTAAAGTCCAAAACTTATGTATCCTTCACATTTTCCAAAGCCTTCCAGGGGGCCTGAGCTTTGCCGTAGCGATTCTGGACCTGGGCCTTAGTTCTGACACTCCTGCTTAAGAGGACGCATTAGAAACTACCATATAAGTAGAGAAAGATTACAAACACAACTACCAAACACATTCATTAGTCATTTTTGGACTAGAGAGCATTTGTCAATCAGCCAGTAAAGTAACAGCTGTGAAATGCAGAAAATCCTGTACACTATGAATTCAAACACACCTCCTGCCATATGTTAATGAGATGCAATAGTGTGAAAGACTGTCTATGATCACTTGAATTAGTATTCAAACAGTTAACAATTTTAAACCCTAAAATAATCATTTTACACTTTAAAATCTTTTTTTAAAAGAGTTCATTCTCAAACAATTGACTTTCTACACTCTTTCTCAGCGATGAGGCAGCAGGTCTGTCTGAGCCTCCCCCGTGGTGACAATATGGGCACAGCCTGTTCCTGCGTGCTCGTTTTCACCTCCTGCACAATTTCTACCGGCTGTTGCTTCTGAGAGTTTTTCTGCTGCTCTCTTCACAGCAGCAGATGGAAATTTTTGTTGAAGTGTTTTGTTTTTTTCCTTTCTTGTTAATAGTTTTGACACTGACTTGCTCTCCGTCTCTCTTTAACTTTGTGTAGATGTGGAGTCCCTTCATCCATGGCTGCAGCCAGATGACCTCCAGTGACTCCACCAGAGGACCCCTGCAGGGTGCGACAGATAAGCCAAAACATTATGACCGTTCACAACCAATTCCACTAAATGCCTCAAAGTAACTGAGGGTGGTCTCTGCTGCCTCAGGTTACCTTTAGAAGTGCAGATCTTTATGGTTTGGAGCTGTTTGGACTAGCACTGTGTGTATTTGGAAGTTGGTTATAGGAATAAATATTAATGTACATTCTCAGTTCCTACTAATTACTAATGCCTCATCTCTCTCAACACATAGAACCATCAGATTTCGATTCACTATGCAGTAACATCTAGAAAGAATCTGATTGTTCAGCTTCATTTATTAGCATGGAAATTATTCCAAATACACTGCATACCTGGATTGGAAACATACAGTTAAACATTATGAGTCATGGTTTGGCCTCCCCAGTAACATTATTGAAACTAGAGACTTTATAAAAGAGAGACACGAGACTCAACAAATCCTGAATATGAGAAGTTTGTAACTCTAATAATGGCCGTCAACCTCACCTGTCTCCCAACAGCCAATCATATTGTTGCACTGACATATATCCATTTGTTATGGAAGTAAAAAATCAGCTGAGTGTCCTTATTCCTCTCAGCTTCCTGTGTCTATGGGATGAGCCATGAGTCATTGATCATATCCTAACTTTGGACTGAGCTGTTAAAGAAGCTGTAATGTGTAACTTTCAGCATGCGTGGTAAAAGTATAAGCTAAACTAAAAAAAAACAAACTCGTGCAATATTTATATTTATATCCTGCTGACCCTTGAAAGTGAGCTTATGGTTCTCATTCATCCATTTAGTCGCCTAGAGATATGACCAAAATGTCTGTGGTAAGATTTGTTTCTATAAGGAGTTTGCTGTGACAGTTATATTTTACTCTTTTCAGTAGGGCAATATGGCCAAAAATATTTATCACGATATATATTTGAACATTTGCAATAATGATATAACTGACGATATAATTGACGCGAGACAAAAAACTTTACAACTCTGCAACTTTATTAGTGCAAAAAAACCCCCATCAATGTATTTTTACTTAAACAAGCAGCTGTTTTTTTATGTGCATTAAAGTTATATAAAAATGTAACAGTGCAAATGCAAATTCCTTGCTGACAGTTTAACCAAAAGGCATTTCCAGTGGAAATTGGCCGACATATCCTGAGCAGAACCATGTAAAATATCCACAAAACTTAAGGTTATACAGGTTATACACACACAATACGGTAATATTATGTTGAAGCACAGCACGTATCACTCAGCGAGGCTCCTGACTACGGTAGCCATAATGCTCGGACAATCCATCAAGCGGTGCGGCTTCGTAGCTTCAAAGTTGTACTAAAACATTTTTTGACAGATTTTCGAGCGCTGTGTACCACATAAAATGGGTTCGAGGTCAGTAAGCACAACCAGAATTCATACATAAGGCACTGTCGATTTTTCAGAAAATCAAAGAATTTTAAGAGCGACTTAGATTCCGAAAAACACGGTAATAACGACGGGCCGCTTGCATGCTCTACCAAAAAATGTGCTTTGTTGTGTATCTGACGGACGAAAGCCAAACCAGTTCCACACCACTGAAGTTGCAGCATTTTTACAAACCAATTCTGGTTCATCCGTTTCATTTAACGATCCGCTTTCGCCCTTCTCATTCTCCGTCGCTGCCTTACTTTTTCTGCCATGTGCGTATGAAAACAAAGGCACTGCACATGCGCGTTTTACCCATATTCTATCGCCATATTCCATTTTGTTATCATTCCTTTTTTTTTTTGCGGCTGTCCCGTTTGGTTCTTTTGTCATCAGAATTCTTGTCTAAAGGTGAGGAAAGATGCCCAACGGATTTACTTTACCAAATTGACCATCCCAGCCTTGCTGTAGTGGTCTATTTGATTCACCTTTTATTGTTTATTTTATTTATTTTTTATTTTCACTTGCTAGATATGGGACAGACTTGAATGAGGAAAAGAAAAGGGAGAAAAGAAGAGGGGAAAAAAACAGTGGAGAAGAGGGACGGGGATAAAGGGCAAAAAAACTAACCAACTAAATAAGCAGACAAAAAAAAATACATATATCGATCACCTGGATCACCTGTTGAGAAAGAAAAAAGAAAACAAGCAGAAGAAAACGAGAGCAATAGAATAAACAACATCACGATGATATATGGGAATATAACAGTAGCTACTAAATATTAAACATTATTGTGCAGCACGTAATATCGACATTTTCTTATCATTCCTAACGTTATACCAGTATTATGAACTGTATGATATGGCCCAGCCCTACTTTTCAGTTTACTAATTTTCATCTGTTTGCAGTAAGACCAGCAATATTTCACCTGCATTAAATCACAATCATGTTTACATTTCCCTTCTTGACTGGAACATTTGGATCAGTTTTAAATCATATAACAAGCGATTAAATTACACAAGATCATGAGAAAAATCATGTTGACACCTCATGACCCTGATGAAGGCCACAAGCCGAAACGCGTTGGTCAATTATTAAAGTTGTTCATCTTCCTTCAAGTGTTGCTGGAGTTGCTGCATTGTGGCCTCTTTCACAGAAAGAAACCAAAACCTCAAACTTTTTATCTCATTAACTCTAGTGACCAAATATTTGGTGTAACATTTGAATTAGTTATGAAATTGCAGAAGAAAACTGTTGTTTTCTTTCCAAAGCACAGGCTGAATGAATCTCAAAGCTTTCTTTTCCTGCAGTGTTTTTTTTTCTTTTAAGGTGACTTATATCAGAAATATTGAAACACACAAACAAATATGGCAGGAAATTCTACCAGGTGCTGTTGAATTCATATCATGCTCTGCCTAAACCAGGACGGGCCAGGGATGAAATATGCAGAATAAATCCTCATCTGTGCACGTTGACAGTCCCGATTGAACCTCAGATATCTGATGCTAAGATGAGAGAAAAATTAAGCAGCCACTTCCCTCCTATTGCCACTGAACATAAGCTAAATTTAGCTCTCCTATTTTTGGACCATCACCCTCAATAAAACACATGATGCCGTGCAGAGATGAAAGATCTGCTTCTGTCCTCATTTAGGCCGCAGATGCGCCCACACACTCATACATGAGCATGAATGATCCAACCAGTGACTTCATGCACCAGTTAGCTCATCTTGCTGTCACATGTTGCTAATAGTAACAGCCCAGTTTCTCACATTTGCCTTTCTTTCATTTTTGAATTACAGCAGGATCTGCAGCACTGCACTTCAACACTGTTAACGGCTTTAACTGCCAAACAAGATGTACTTTGATATACGTAATCAGATCAGAAACTGTATATGGCAGCCCACCCACTTCTCAACCAGTTCAAACAAAGAAAAAGCCACACTGAGATCCTTTTATGTTAATAATATAAATTCAAAAAGAAAAGAAGAGAAAAAACAATCAAATGTTTTCCACAATAATTAGAGCTGCATAGAAAATAAATTATCTCATGGAGTAATTGATATTCTGATTTTCAGATATTATATCTGATCCAGCATCCATATGTTGTTGATAATCGTGAAATGTTTTTGGTTTTTTTTAATCTAGTTAAATAGCTAAAACATCTGTTTTAAGTCTGCTCAAATGAATTAAAACTGACTAATAAATTATATTTTGCTATAAACAGTATGAGTGTACACAGTAAATGCATAAAGGCTATGCAGTGTTTGCTGCTGATGTTAGGATTGCACCTAGACATGACAGGCAATGTAGCTTATATGCACAATTGTATATTTATTGCAAGTGAACTCTTTAGGAATATATATAAAAGAGGGAATGAGTGATATCCCAGATAATTTGGGTAATGATTTAGAATTCACCCAAAGCAAGCAGAAGACCATCTGTGAATGCATATTATATTGAACCTTGAATAAATAGGCTACGGTAGCAGAAGACCACACTGGGTTTCACTGTTGTCAGCTAAGAACAGGAACAACAGCAAACTGAGGCTTCAATTCGCACAGGCTGAGCAAAATTAGACAACAGAAGACTGGAAAAACATTGCCTGTTCTGATGGGCCTCGATTTCTGCCGTGACATTCGGATGGCAGGTACTGAATAGGGTGTAGCAGTTAAGGTTGGTGGTGGTGTAATGATGTGTTCTAGGCACACTTTGGGCTCCTTAGCCATTGTCCTTTCCATTCTTTGCCAGTGTTTTTTTGATCAATTAAACTCTAATTAAATAGTGATTAAATGCCTCACAGAACTATCTTAATTGCTTGTTGTGAGTCAAGACAAATTACGGTTGTCTTGACTCACAGCAGGACTATAATTTAAGACTGCTGTAGTAAAAGGAGGATTGTGACTTCCATCTGCACTAATTTAAATTCAGTGGTATAGCTTTATTCTGGGACACATCTCTAAGAGCAGGAGCAAGACCCCCACCCCCCGAGGCTGGGGTGGAGATGGTTTGTAATGTAAATTTTGCAGATATGCAGGAACTGTACACAATCTGAAGCAGCTTAAATAGCGCGCCCTATATGAGATTTGCTAATTGGATGTGCGGAAGCTTATCAGCTGAGGCGTCAGCTGATGTGATCTGGGATTGAGATCAGCTGATCTGCCTGGATTGTGACTGAGATTGACCTCATGATCTGCCTGAAACAGTACTGTGCTCGGTTAATATAGAACAGAGAAAAGCAGGAAATCCTCTCGTCTGCCAAACTGCAATCAGTGACTGTTTCACAGTTTTTACTTGACGAGAGATTTCAGCAACGTTTCTGACACTTCCTGAAATTGATGGCCACATCACGTTACCATCTTTTAGAAATGTTCTGCTTGTTTGGGTTGAGCTTAGCGCCTATGCCATCTGCATGTCAGAATCTATTAAATGCATGCTGGGAACTGTCTCCATCTCCTTTCTCTTCAGCCTGACCATCCATCTGTCCACCTATTTTTTTATCTGCAGTCTTTCCCCTCCTTCCTCTAAGATCTCCCTCTTCCACTCGCCCTCTCATTAGAGCTGCTGAATTATTTAACATCAGACAGTGGGCTTGGCTGCTGAGCCAGAAGGAGATGAAGAGGAGAGGAGGAAAAGCTGGAGAGACGGAGAAGCATGGAGGTGTCCGATACTGCGGGAAGTCGTGAGTCAGCAGGGAGAGAAAGGAGCAGTGGGAGGGAGGAGTGAAGGAGTTTATAGATAGCTTTAGGTGATACGACAGGAGAGAGTGGCGTCAAATGCCTCCCGGTGCGTTTGTGTCCGTGTTTGTGCATGCGCGCATCGATTGAGCGGAGAAGGTCATGGAGCTGAGAGGAGATTAGCAAACTAGACTCGGAGTAGGGGGAGCGCGGCAGCAGAGCTAACGCCTCCTCTGAATAGCGCAGAAACAGGAGGGCTCAATACAAAAAGGACAAGAGGAGCTGTTGCAGTATGGGGGAGAGCTATATGTACCAGCGACTCCCCTACACCAGAGGAGAGGGGGAGGGGGAGGATGAAGAGGCGGGAGACAGGAGTGTCGGTGGACAAATGGTAAAGTCTGAAGTTGTGGGTGGATGTGCAGCATCTCTTCTTCTCTGGCTGTAATTACACTATGTCTGTGTCTTTTTGTTCAGTGTTTTTCTATGAATATAAGTGTGGGTGTGGGGATGCAGGTGTATTGATCTTGGGTCTAATCTTACAACAGACACCAGATTTCATTTGATGTCTGTTTAAATTATTTAGTATCCTCATGGTTTAAAAAACAGTGTCTACTTTGTGAACCCTGTAACTGCACCAGTTATAAGTTAAACCAAAAAACTTCATTCTGAATTCAGTTTTAGGGTCTAAAATTACCCAACAGCAATTGACTATAAAGCAATAAATTAACAAACAAGCAAACAAATGTATTCCTGCCACTTAATTATGGAAGCTTGTTTCTGCAAGTCTGCAGAGGTAATATCAAGTTAATTTGGGTTATTGTCTCAAAATTTCATGTCAAAATTTTGACTTACTGATTGAGTATCTCAAAATTTAAAGTTACTTTTGATTAAGTAGGTCAACATTTTGAAATTTTAACGTACCTCTGCCTGGATTTTTTTGTTTTGTTTTGTTTGTTCTGGTTTTTAATTGTGAATGGCAGACAAAAGCCTTCACACTTAATGTTGCTTCCGTTAAATTTTAACTATTTTGTGTTGGGGTCCTGAATCCAGAGCGAACCTGCTAATGCTAGTCCAATGCTTAAGTCATGGTTCCACAATTGGGGCTGTTTGAACATGCGTTTGTCTATGGAGTGGGGATTTCAGCCAACTCAAACATGTTTCTGTGCTTAATGTGCTGCTCCCAAGGGTAAAGTTTAGTTTTGCAAAGAGCTCTATGACAGCGCTGTATTAATGCGTTTACATCTTTTAATAGTTTTGAAATATTAGGATGAAGCTATACAAAAAGCAAGAAGCTAGAGCTAGTGGTTGTTTACCTTAGCTTAACAAAGACTGTAGACTACAGTTACAGACAAATGCTGTAAAGGTAACGCTAACAAACACTCTAAAGATCTAATGAACATTTTGTATCTTTATTAATTATCCAAGAAAATTGTCACTTCACTTATTCTGCCTCAACAAACACACAATATTGCTAATTAGATGCGATTTACTTGGATCTTTCTCTTTCACATAGAGCCTGGCTAGCTCCTCTTTTCTTGGCTAAATTAAACCACTGTTGGTTTTAGGCTTGACATCAGTAAGTGAAGTTTGTATGTAAGAGTGACATTAGATTAAGGCAAAGTAAATGTTGTAGTATATTGTCACCGTATACGGTATACAATTAAAGCAATTAGTTAAGAGGAAATTGTAGTTTGCTTATCATGAAATGGTGCAAAACTGGTTTTAGTTAATAATTTAAAGTCTGTGAAAAACTTTAAAGGTCTTTCAACTTGTGAATCTGTGAATCTGCACATTTGCTGCACATGCAAAAATGACTCCTGCTTCGAGACACAAATTCCAGCCTTAAGGGGTCTCAAGCTAGTGTACTCCTCGTGTCTGCACAAAGCCTGGATAAGTGGGAGGGCTGCGTCAGGAAGAGCATCCAGCGTAAAATTGGTGCCAAATCAAATATGCAGATCTATCCACTTTGGCTACCCCTTGGGAAATAAAGGAGCAGCAGAAAGTACATTTTGCTGGGGAATCTGCAAAAAAAGATGAAACAGTAGCGTCCTAAACAATTGTCAGAAAATGTGTTTGTTGAATCTTGAAAGTCATTTTCAGGAGTAAAAATGCCCCAAATTTTCTTACTCCAGCTTCTTAAAATATGAGCACTTATTGTTTTCTGTTCTTGATGCTTTTCCAGATATCTAATCATTACATTGGTGCTGCAGATGTCACATCCCATCAGTCATTTTGGCTTTTCATAGCTGAGAGTAGCTCCTGCACTTAGAGCACACATTACAGTGTGCCCATTAATGGGGTCCATTAACATCACGCTCAGTAATGGAACAATTCAATCGCATAAGCAGAGCTATGTTAAAACTGGAGGCTGTTAACAGCACTGTATGCATCCTGATGCAGGTGAAATGTGTGTTTGCTGTGTAGATGCAGTGTGAGGAGGGCACAGAGTGGCTGCTGGAGCTGCTGACAGATGTGCAGCTGCAGCAGTACTTCCTTCGGATCCGTGATGATCTCAACGTCACACGACTCTCACACTTTGACTACGTCAAGAATGAAGACCTGGAGAAGATCGGCATGGGACGCCCAGGTACCTCTTTAAGTGTTTTTCACCCCAAACCTACGTGATAAACAGGTAATCTAAACAAATATCAGATGTGTCTGTGTGTTATCTTTTAGAAAAATACACTATAAACATACAATAAAATCCAGGTTTATTTGTGTTTGTATTTTTGCTGGTCCAGGTCAGAGGAGGCTCTGGGAGGCAGTCAAGAGGAGACGAGCCCTTTATAAAAGAAAATCCTGGATGAGCAAGGTGCAGTACCTCTCCTGTCCTGAAAGTTGCTCAAGCAAGGCTGCAATCTCACAATATGATATTCATGTATAAGCTGCATTTGTAAAAATGTCTGCTTTCACCCTCAGGTATATTTAGGAAAAGGAATTTTAGTTTGTATTGATGTGGCTTTGATTCTAATTTTATTTTATTTTTTCATGTTATGTCACATGGTCTATGTGTGTCTTTTATCAAAATAGGTTAATTTAGATTCATTCAGATTCAAATCAAGCGTGTTCGCATGCATAAGAAGTTTCTGGCCCTGCAGGTGTTTCCAGTGAAACGACCGGACGCTGACACACAGCAGCCCCACGGGGCATCGTCTGCCGCGGCCCCGGCCAGTAGTGAGTCAGGGGCCGCGCTCACCTGCCTGATTAGAGAGTCGGAGCTTCAGCTGTTTGAGCGGCTTGGAGACGGGACATTCGGGGTGGTGCGGCGAGGAGAGTGGACTGCACCCAACGGCAGAGTGGTGAGATGAAGAAACACAGTATGAGGCACTTGGGTCCCATCTAGGCTAAGCATGTGGGTCCCATAGCAGTTTATCCCTTTTGGGCCTGTAAGAAATATATCTGTGGGCAACTCGTAGTCTCCTTGCATGAGAAAACCTACGTAGGAGGTAGAAAGGGCAAAGATGCCATGGGCTCTGTGTGCACACCAACTAGGGGCCCACGTAGGATAAATGTGGGTTTGCAGCCCCACAGTTCACCCACAGCTACCCACTGAGGGCCCACACTGGCATGTTGGCTGGTATATTATTTATAAAAAAGAAACATTATACAAGGAAATGTGACTATTCTGGAGAAGATGAAAACACAGAACATGTTTTAGTACACAGTCAGAAATATGAGGCTGAGCGAAGGTGACTGATTCAAACCATTTTAGTAAAATGAATCTTATTGATATACTGAAAAAGAAGTGAATGTTATCAGTCCAATCTTTCATTTTCTGAAATATCACGCGTGTTCTGCGGCCCACTGTGGGTTGTGTGGGTCTGCCCGCAGCGAGGCCACACATGCCCCAAAAGGACACATTTGCTGGGTATTTGTCACTTCCTCTTAAGTTAGAGCATCCCATTTGAACTCCACAAAGTGATTTACTTATTTATTTTTTACAGAGGTTTCTCTAAAATCAGCTCTCCTTTTCTTTGTAGTTGTCAGTGGCAGTAAAATGCCTGAAATCAAATGTACTGGACTCAGACGGTCTGGATGATTTCATCAGAGAGGTGAATGCCATGCATTCACTGAGCCACCAAAACCTCATCCGCCTGTATGGCATCGTCCTCACACAGCCTATGAAGATGGTAATCCATGAGACACACACACACTTATAAGAGGGAGTTTGTCCTCTTTTTGAGAACTTGATTTATTTCCAACAGTCGATACATTGTAGCTGCTGAGCTATCAGATGTTTTCAGTGATTTTACGCTGAATGTTTCAGAGCTGTTAAGCTCAGTTTAGCCTGCAGGAGTTTCTGCTGCCTCAGGTCTGGCTACTTTAGAATAGCCCTGAATATAAGATCAGTGTTTCCCACACACAGAGGAAATTCAAGTACAAAAGAGTTCACACAGTCTACAAGTTAAAGATTTGCCGCTTCCAGATGTAACATATTTTTTAAAAAAGCACTGAAAAACAGTACAGACGGGATTATATATTTTAAAAGCAGTGCACAAAACATAAACACAATGAGCTCTGAGCACATTTTGTTTGTTGGAGTGTAGGTGACTGAGCTGGCTCCTCTGGGCTCCCTGTTGGATCGGCTCAGAAAGCGGCAGGGTCACATCCTCATCTCCTCGCTGTGTAACTATGGCGTGCAGGTCAGTTAATGCCGAAAGGAAAAAACCCCACAATGAAATTCAGTTTTATCACACTGTTCTCTCTATTAGATTTTCTTGAGTACAGTTTCCATAATATTTGTACATTTGTTTAAATTTAAATATTTATTTGTTGGAGATACAGCTCTATTTTATGACATTTCCCATGTGTAAGAATGCAAAAATGCTCCCATCTGTCACTCCACACCTTCTCCACAGGTGGCCTGTGGGATGGCTTACCTGGAGCAGAAGCGTTTCCTCCACAGGGACCTCGCAGCCCGTAATGTGCTGCTGTCCACCAATGAAACTGTGAAGATTGGAGACTTTGGCCTAATGAGGGCACTGCCTAAACACACCGACCAATACGTCATGGAGGAAGGCCACAAAATCCCTTTCCCATGGTGAGAGTGACTTTTTTCTGTCTCTACATACTATCTGTGTTTCATTATCTCAGCGTCTCAGTTGTTTTTCACCGATCTCTCCAGGTGTGCTCCAGAGTCTCTGAAGTCTCGCACTTTCTCTCACGCATCTGACACCTGGATGTTTGGGGTCACCCTTTGGGAGATGTTCACCCACGGACAGGAGCCGTGGCTGGGTCTGAATGGGAGCCAGGTGCATCTTTGAACAACCCTCTGACATAAAAAATAAAATAAATGAATTATTCATTAGCTTCAGCTAATCACGCCATTATTTATGTGTCGGTTTACAGATCCTTCACAAGGTGGACGTGGAAGCTGAGAGGCTGTGTAAACCAGACGATTGTCCTCAGGATATCTACAATGTGATGCTGCAGTGCTGGAGCCCCAAACCTGAAGACAGACCAACTTTCATTGCCCTCAGAGACTTCCTGCTCGAGGTAGCACAGTAGTTTAAGTAAAACACTGTCGATCGTAATCACTAAATGTGCTTTAGGAAACGATTCTTTGTTGGCTGCAAGTATGTATTCCATGTCTAAAGGCTGTCTTTGACTCTGCTGGTGACACTAACGACACTGTGTGTGCTCTGCAGACCATGCCCACAGATATGAGAGCCCTGCAGGACTTTGAGGAGGAAGACAAGCTCCAGATTACAATGAATGATGTTATCACCATCATTGAAGGAAGGTCAGTGTGTGATGTTTTGTTAGCTAGAACATGCCTGTAAGGCATCCTTTTAGCCTGATTTTGAGAGAGCAAGCAGTTTCTTAATCAGGTTAGTGGGTTTGAGAGTCGTGCTTATGTAAGTGCCTACTACACAACGGATCTCCCGTTGAAACTGGATTCCTTACATTGTAGAAAATTACTGCAATTATAATCTTATGACTTCCTTATCATATTAATATGCGTGTGTGCATCGTATATATTGTATGTCTGTAACTACCTAACTACTAAATTAAAACCCAGAAGTTGGCAATTAAGAACGTGTACTGCTACAAGAATGCACATTACTGTAGGACAGTCACCACGTTGTTTTCATACCTGTTTGTGTGTTTTCAGGGCAGAGCACTACTGGTGGCGAGGTCAGAACAGGCGCACACTGCGTGTTGGTCAGTTTCCCCGTCATGTAGTGACGTCAGTCGCCGGTCTTTCCGCCCAGGACATCAGCCGGCCACTTAAACACTCTTTTATACACACTGGACATGGAGACACAGACCCCCAGAGGAGCTGGGGACACGCAGACCGCATAGACAGGTTAATGATACAGTACCTACAGTAATGTAGTGTCATACAGTGTGCTTCGTCAGATGTGACTGTGCTTTCTGCGTCCATGGATGGCTCTAGGCTGCTGGGCTAATGTTAGAGTCCCACCACAAGTCCAGAACGCAGAAATAGAAGACTGGAAAATGAATCTATTACAGAATAGACTCTTCTTTAAAACAGGTTAGGAAGGAGGATTTATAGATTTGTGTTATTTACATTAGGATTCCACAATGATAAGGCAGGAGAACAGATAACAGTTCTAAAAAAAAAAATCAGTTTGAAAGAAGAAAAATCACATAAAGCCAAAGCACTAAAATTGCGTTTTAACTGAAACCATGCATGTACTATTTTAAGACTGCCTATACTGCAGCTCCCCACTAGAGGGCAGCTGTGTATCATGCATAGTTTAACAGATGTTTTGCTGTTGAGCTTTAGAGGATTTTAGAAGACACGTCCACATCACTGCACTGTTTGCAACAATAGAGGAGTAGTGAAATAATTTTACTGATGTTCCAGTTCCTACAACGGGATTATTAACATGTTATTAACAAGTATGTTTATTAGCTTCAACCATCTTCAGTATGAGTTAAAGGACAGGACTTGGACTTATTTTCAATTTTAAACTTTTATTACATAAAAATGATTTTCTTTCCTTAGCCTGTACTTGGGGAACCCCATGGACCCTCCTGATGTCCTGGGAATGGATTCAGGCATTGCGAGACCGACCAAACTTCCCAACCGTGCCAAGAGTAAATTCATTTGTGCCGTGAGACTGTATTTTTGCTGAATAGTGATCTAACTTTTCTGTTACACCGATGCATGTCAAATCGAACCTAAACGCCTTTGTCTGTTTTTATCAGAGCTACCTCCCCCTCGTCCACCCCAACCTGCCGTTCTGCTCAAGAGTGAGATTTTTTCTTTAATCCTTCAAACACATGCATGTCAGTAGAAGCAATTATCTAAATCTAGAGTTTCATGTGTGTCCAGAGCCGTTCTACGACTCTGTGATGGACGATTACGATGACGAGGAAGACGCCAGCGCGTCGTCTGGGTTGAAGAAGCTGGGAGCATCCCTAGGTCTGAAGCTTCGGCCGTGGGAGGGGACAGGCGTGCGTTCAGCCAAGAGCGAGGTGTCGCTTATTGACTTCACCGATGACAGTTTCAGCTCTACCACACCTTCTCCGCTCACTGAGTCTCGGCAGCTGGATGAGGACACCCTAAAGGTAGCTCAGACCTGAGTCAGACTGTAATAGTTGATGCTCTTACCCTCATTAGTAAGAGATTTTTTTTTTTAACTTCACCTAATGTGACTTCAAGACTGCATTGACCAATATGAGTCCCATTTCCCCTTTCATTATGGCCTAGAACTGTCTTTTAATGAACTGTTGAGGGTTGATCAAGCTGAGGTTGGCATGAATCTTTTCTTTCTTTGAATGTCACCCACTCCCTGAGTGGAACCATCCTGTAATCACAGCAGAGGGGTCTTATATTCCCAGCTCATCTGGAGAATTAGCCATCTGATCTTTTCAGTTCACCCTCTACAACTAAACAATGATTGTGATGTAGTTCAAAGGTTTTCAAGACACGAGGGACCTTACACGGCCACATGCATGGCAGTATCCTCAATCAAGTGTAGGTGGTGCACACACAGCTTGAAATCTTTGCCAGTACTCACAAATGATGAGCTGTCTTGTTTCCCAGAGACAGTGGTCCAACCTTTGGCCTAGAAATGTCATAAATAACCCCTTCCACTTGAATTCACCCAAGGCGCGTGCAATGTGATGGATGATCAGTACTTATTGATTGATAATGTACACGTTCACGCTTTAGTGGTCTTCAGCGGAGTTGCACAGCAATTCCACCTCATACCTTCAGTCTGCCTTCAATCATCCTGACCAAGCTGCAGCTTCATGATATTTATACTGAAGTTTTTGAAGTAAAAGTAAAATTTATTTATATAGCACTTTTTAAGACGTGAAGCACTTTGTAATAGCTTCCTATGGGAATAGAAAAGCATTTCAAACAAATCAAGTCACTTTTAGTGTCACGTCACATTACTGGTACACTGGTACAGCACATGTGAGCAAGCTTCACAGGCAACAGTGGTGTGCAAAAAATACAAGAAACATAAGAAACAAGCCAAATATAAGAGCAGGAATGTGAGAATTATAAGAATAAATATGTACAATTTTAAGGATGTATGCACATTAGTAATATCTATGCCAAAGTGTGTGTGTGTGTGTGTGTGTGTGTGTGTGTGTGTGTGTGTGTGTGTGTGTGTACACATACATATATGTAAAATATACAGAGGTCAGCAGTGTGAATATTGTGCACAAAAATGGCATATATGTACATTATGGAGTGCATAGTGTTGAAGTTCCGGTAGGTGAGAGTGAGGTGTCTATGCAGTGTTCAGCAGTCTGGTGGCCCGAGGGAAAAAGCTGTCCCTCAGTCTGCTGGTTCGGGACGGATACTGCAGTACCTCCTGCCTGACCGAAGTAGTTTGAACAGTTTATGGCTGGGGTGACTGGAGCCTTGATGATCCTACCCACTTTCCTCAGGCAACACCACCACCTCCAATTATCCTTTCAGAACACAGCACCACTCTCTGGAGAGCTTTGCAGTTGTAACCGGTGCTGTTGCCATACCACGTGGTGATGCTCTTAATGGCACAGCAGTAGAAGGTCCTGAGGATGTGGGGGCTCATGCTGAATCACTTCAGACTCCTGAGAAAGAAGAGGCACTGCTGCGACTTCTTCACTGTTTTGTGTGTACTCACCATGTGAGATCCGTCGCCAGATGTCGCCTAGGAAACGGAAGCTGCTCACTCTCTCCACAGCAGCGGTGTTGATGGTGATGGGAGTGTGTGCTTCCCTACACCTCCGGAAGCCCACTATCAACTCTTTTGTCTTTGTGAGTTTGAGGGTGAGATGGTTGTCTTGGCACCAGTGTGTCAGGGCTCTGACCTCCTCCCTGTAAGCCATCTCATCACCTTTGGTGACCACCACCACCAAACAAACAATATAACAATATTGAATAATTGAAACTTGTGACTAAAACAAAACTCTAACCCTGGAGGAGGTGGACCTTAATAGGTCAACCAGAAATGACCACTTCCAACTTCTGGGTTCTGTAATAGTTCTTTAAACAGAGCTGTACTGTTAGCTAAACAAGGTTAACTTAATATCTTGGCTTGAACATTAAAAAAAAGAAAGAAAGAGGATATCCAGACCTTTGCAAAACAATTTTTCAGGATTTTCTGGCTGAAAGTCAGGTTTTATTGACCAACAGTGGGTAACTATGCATAAATAAATATAAATGTAATGATGATTTGATGGAAATCGGTGCATTTTCTGGTTATTTCTGAAGAATTAATAACGACATATGTGAGTAATTCAAACCCCAGTGAACACAAAGAAGTAATATTACTGCAGCAGTGATGATTTCCTTTTGGCTCTGGCTCAAACTTTGTTTTTGTTATGCAGGAAAAATCTTAATAACGTTGGATAACTTTTCCTTGTATCTATTTGTCTTCTCAGGACACTCCCTCCATTCTGGACTGGCCTCTCCCCCAGCCAGCGTACGATGAAGTTACTGCAGAGGCTGAGGATCAATCAGAGGACCAGGAAGTGCGGTCCATATACAAAGGGTTGACTGAAGAAGCTTCTTCATCCGCTGGTGGTGGCTTGACAGGAAGGAGCGAATCCCAGTCAGCTGACCTCTTCCAGGAGCTACAGAGGGAGGTAGTGAAAGCTGTATTAATGCCATTCGGGATCGATTTTTACTTTTAAATTATCACCCAAGCTAACATAAAGCTGCTGTTTCTCTGTTGATGTAGGTGATGGTGAAGCTGCAGGTTCCAATGGCAACAGGCCGCTCCCTCCCCTCCTCCCCACTCCCCATGCCTCTGGCTCCTTTGGGCCCGCACCGACAGATCCATCTTCCCCCTCCATCTCCCTCGTCTGCCTCCTCCTTTGCCTCCTGCTTTGAGGACAGGCCTGTGCTGCCTCCTCGCAGTCCCGTCCCTCCTCTGCGTCCCTCCAAACACAACCTCTCCGCCCGTGCCATAAACCCAGAAGCACGCACCAGCTCCATTTCACTGGGCAACGAAGATGACACACCCCCTCAGATCCCACCCAGAGACCACGCCTTTTCTCAGCCAGGCTCCCGCTCCTCGTCACCTGTAGCATTGCCACCTCCTCCTCTCGCCGTCTCGCCCCGTCGGGCATCGGGACTGCTGGGTCCACTCCTGTCCTCCAACTCTCCATCGTCGTCTTCCTCTTTGCCTCAAGCTTCATCCCATTCCTCACGCTTAGGACTTCCTGGCTCATCGTACTCCTCCACGTCCTTACTGGATCCACTCGCCTTTCGTGAGGGGCGTGGCCTTTCCTCACTGATTGACAGTTCGCAGAGCTCTGCCCCCGTCCCACTGCCGGAGAGACCAGCTTTTCTGGAGAGGTGAGTTTTTCATGGAGGCAGATTTTTATGGGTGGAGAGCAAAAAACGAATTTGTTCCCTTGATAATTTATATTTCTTCCAGAGCATATATGTATAAACAAAAAATAGTCCTCAAATGTAATGTTGGGGTAACATTATATTTTTGCCAGCTCAGTGTTAGAGATTTTTATGGCTCTGACATCAGCACTGCACCCTACAAAAAAAAAGAGGATTTGAGGACTTGATAACATGGGACCAATCAAGTGAAATGGTACACACGTACCTGGGGTGTTTGTGCATGTGAGGGATCATCCAATTAACCCCAGCATTGCGTGACACTAACTAAATGGCACGTGTGCTCCTTCTTCAGCGCTTACTGACTTTACACGGATATATTTATTTCCAAATTTCCCACAAGGTAAATAACAAGTGAAAAATATCCACTATTATGTGAATAACACCTAGGTTGAAATGTGACATAATTTTTATTTATTATTATTTATTTTCATGAAGATCAGGAGCTAAAGTGAGTCATCAAATCACTTGGCATGAGGCATTGCTATTTTATTAGCATTTGTTGTAATAGAATATTTTTTCAGCTTGTTTGAATTTGTCGTCAAGCTGTTGAAACAA
This sequence comes from Diplotaxodon limnothrissa, assembly GCF_057381915.1. Lineage (NCBI taxonomy): Eukaryota > Metazoa > Chordata > Actinopteri > Cichliformes > Cichlidae > Diplotaxodon > Diplotaxodon limnothrissa. The sequence continues at coordinate 18,410,698 of NC_140604.1, forward strand.
AGCTCACATCTGTGTGCTGAGTTCAGGGGGGACCCCAATACAGAAAACAAGCAAGCTTTTAAACCAGATACCAAAGACAAAGAGGAGCTGGCAAGTGGTTGCGCTCACCAACCACTTGCCAGTTTGGACCTCATTTGTCCTTCATAGCATCCTTAAGTCTTCATACCATAGATTAACGAGGAGCTAGAAACATTCCTCAGATATTTGGGTCCATATCGACATAAAAGCATCACACAGGTGCTGCACATTTGTGATGCCAATCTCCTGTTTCACTGCATCCTGAAGGTGCTCTAATGGACTGAGACGTGGTGACTGTGGAGGCCACATTTTACTCATTTTCATTTTGCAAAATATACTCATGTATGCTGTGGTGTTTAAGTGACACTCATTTGGTGCCAAGAAAATATAATCCACATCATTACACAACCACCACCAGCCTGAACTGTTGATACACGGCAGGATGGATCCATGATTTCTGACCCTACCATCTGAATGTTGCTGCGGAAATATACTCCTCAGACAAGGCGCCAGTCTTCCAATCTTCAGTAATTCAGTTTTAGTGAGCCTGTACAAACTGTAGTGTCAGTTTCCTGTTTTTAGCTGACAGGAGTGGACAGGAGGTTTGACATGCAGTGACTTCAGAGATGCTCTTCTTCATACCTTGGTTGTGATTGGTTACAGTCGTCTTCTGATCAGCTCAAAGCAGTCCGGCCTTTCTCCTCTTACCTCTGACATCAACAATGCAATTTCACCCAGAGAACAAAAAAATCCCAGAAAAGAGCAGACAATAAGAGTGGGGCAGACAGTCGCACCGGCGGGAAATTAACCAAAAGTAACGTACAACTGGAACAAGATACAGAGGAATCGTAATTAGAAACTAATGAGAAATTTGACATTTTACACAGCGTCCCAACTTTTTAAGTAACACAGTTATGAAAGCAAATAAAAGCTTATGCTAAATAAATGTTTTATAGTTGGAAAATGTCGTCAGAGACTTATTATTACGAGAATTTCTTCAGTGCAACAGTAAAATTTCAGATGTCATTCACAGAGAAACATCATCAGCTAAGGGGCGATGGTGGCTCAAGAGCTGGCAGTTTGTCTTGTAATCAGAAGGTTGCCGGTTTAAGCCCCGGCTCGGACAGTCTCGGTTGTTGTGTCCTTGGGCAAGACACTTCACCCATTGCCTGCTGGTGGTGGTCAGAGGGCCCGGTGGCAATAGTGTCTGGCAGCCTCGCCTCTGTCAGTGCACCCCAGGGTGGCTGTGGCTACAATGTAGCTTGCCATCACCAGTGTGTGAATGACTGAATGTTGTGTAAAGCGCTTTGGGGTCCATAGGGACAAAGTAAAGCGCTATACAAATACAGGCCATTTACCATTCAAAATAATTCATATGCCATATTTCATGTTTCTTAACAGATACGGAGCAGCCAACATGGCGGCAGTCAAACCTATGATGCAGCAGCACCCTAGTGGAGCCAAACCGAACACCTCCTACAACAACAATAACGGCCGAGCTGCAGCTCCCAGCATTCAACGGGAACAGAGCATCACACAGGTGAGGGAGATCATAAGGAATGTCACTTTTTCTATTAAAACAAAAAAGTCATAACTTTTATTTGTTGAGAGTCACAGAAATGACAAACACCGAATGCTGTTGTTTTCCACAGGCAGACAAATTAGAGTCACTGATTTCTAGATAACACATGAAAAGCTAAATTGTCCCTTTTTATTGAATTCACATCCTTTTATCAACAAAGCTTTTAATTGTGAGAATGTAATGCTCAAAAAGCTGCAGATTTGAATCATATTCATATGGTTTTAACATTACCTGAGGAAGAATAATATTAAAAAAGAAAATCATTAACTTTATTACTAATTTCATTGGGACTGCGAATTAGGGAAAAACTTCAAGGGGCTTGTGGCTAATTTAAAAACAGTTTGATTCATTGCATAAGTGACTGAGAGAGTTTGAAAAGAAGGAAACCTGCTCGTTTTGTCACTTCTTCTCTTTGTACAAGCATGGTAACAAATGTGCCCACGCAGAGTTACTCTCCGAAATAAAAGTAGATTTCTTTTCATGTGTATCCATATGACAGTTGCACTTCTTTAAAATGCAAACATGACGTTAAGTTTATTGTCTGATTGTCAGGTCCAAGGAGCTGTGCACGGTGTCACGATAGAGGAGTGTCAGGCTGCTCTGCAGAGCCACGAGTGGAGCATCCCTCAGGCCATAAACCATTTAAAGGTGCAACTGTCTGTCTATACACTTTCCTAGTTTATTTGTTGCCGTTAACAAAGAATATATAAATGAATCAGAGCGCAAAAAAGTGACATATTAACAGCTATTAAGTGTGTTACCTCTTGCAGTTACTGATGGACCATGAACTGCTCTGTAAACTGTGTGATCCAACATAGTAAAAAATTGAAAACAGAATTGCTGAAAAAGAAAAGAATCAATGTGTTGCAATAGCCGAAAGTCCAGACCTCAGTGGGAAGGTATGAGAGCTGTGCATAAATGAATGCACTTAAACCTCAATGAAGCAACTATTAAAGAAGAGCGGGCCAAAATTCAAGCTTGTGATGTCAGATACTGATAAAGTCCTACAAAAAGCAATTACTTCAGATTATTGCTGCTAAAGGTGTTTCTACAAGCTATTAAATCATGGGGTGTACTTATCTTTCCACATGCTGATTCTACATTTTGGCTTAGTCTTGTCACATAAAGACAAGACTAATAATGACACGTTCAACCATAGAACTGAAAGAGGGTTGTATACCAGGGATTGTAAACACACACATTGAGTTAGGGAGGTTACTGATTGTTTTTGTCCTGTGCTTTTAAAGGTCTTATTATAATTAATGAAACTGGATTAAATTGTTTTCTTTCAATTTTAACATTTAAGCGATTCAGTGGCTCTGCTTTTGAGAAGTACATAGGTAGCTAAAGTTTATTGTCATCATAAAGGTTAGGATGTGGGAGCTTTTCTGTTGCTAAAGAAAGCCAGTGTTCATGCTGCAAAAGAGCATCAGAACAGCAAGAAGAGAGTTAAATGTAGTAAAAACAATGATGGTAAATCACGTGTCTAAAATGCTTCTTTCACCATCTGCGCTGTAGGTGGAGCAGCTGTTTCGGCTAGGGCTGCGTTCAAGAGCCGAGTGCGAGGAGCTGCTGCAGCATCACCAGTGGGACCTGGAACATGCCAGCACGGTCATGCTGGACACATACGGACCACATCGCAACAGGTAATCAACAGTAAATGGACAGAAAAGAGCGGATGCCCACTTTGTTTTTTGTAGTACTGAGCTCTGAGTTACTACTGTCTGTAGTGGCTGATGTCTCTCCCAGGTTGAAACCTGCTTTTAATGTGCCGCTAAGTTTGTCAGCATGACATGACAGCACAAGCACAAATGTGCTAACGATCCATCTGCTTCCTCCATCCTCCTGTTAGACTGCTGCTCCGGTTGCTTTTAAGGAAGATTTTATACACTTCTTAACCTGTGGCTGTCAAATTTCTGACTTGTTGACACAGTGAGAAAAAGAACTTGAGCTAAAATAATCTCTCAAGTAATTTTCTTATTTTAGATTTTCAGTTGGTCATATTGGAAAGAGTGTTTGTAAAAAAATAAAAAAATAAAACCTCAAGTTCTCATTTTTACTTTTATCTAACTTTATGGATTTTGCTTTTGTCATTCATTTATTTGTTGTCCACAGTAAGCGTCATTATATGTCAGCTCAGACACAGCTGACACTCGGCGATCATTGTCTCATCAAAGTAATAAACTTTTGTCACCTGCTACTGTCACTAGGGGGCAGTGTCAAAAGTATGTGGAACCGCTGAATGTGGGAGCTTTTTGGAGCCAGAGGTAAATTATCCACTAAGACTTGCAGGCTTGATTTGTAAAATACAGACACAGACTCCTGCTATTAAGTTTGCAGTAAGATAAAGTATCTGGATTTCTGTTTGTACAGTTGACTACACTGCAAAAATTAAAAAAGAAAAAAGGAAAAAATAACAGCACAAACGTGGTCAAGAGGAGGTCAGCAAGTCATATTCTGCTGTGGTGACAGCTAACAGAAAACCAGCAGCCTCGTAAAAATCCATCTGTCATTCACGCATCCCCAATAAAAATGTGAGCAGGTGAGCTTAGTTAGAAATATGAGTAACTGTGAACAGGAAATGTAGATGTAGAGGCAACATGTTTATTTGTTCTGTAAGTTTAGGAATTTTAACACACGATTCACTGCTTTTTTTTTTCTAGCCAACCTCCAGTGGCCACTACAGGAAGTGCAGTTTTTGGCTTCATTTTTCAGCCCTGCTTAGAGCTTAAACACTCAGCGTTCAGCGATTGTTTGCTGTTGTACAGAATCCTAAACAAAGAAGCTGATATTGTACATTGTTTTTCTGCTTCTTAGGAAGTGAGAGCAGGAGGACAAATTGAGCGGCAGTCACCTTCTGACAAGCTCCCGAGCTCATCTGGATCAGCGCGCTGACACAGAGTCGGCAGGATGACTCATTGCTCCAAAGACCAGAGACGCTTTTTAATGACCATTAAAAAGCGTCTCTGAAGCAGCATGTGTGAATACCTGCTACTACCTGTGTCACTCGCATGCTCACTATAACCTAAAGGAGCAGCTGTTACATGATTCACAATATTTACTTGAACAGTTGTTATTTATCTTTTTTTTTGGTTCTTTTTTTTTTTATCATTGCATTAATCCAGAGTTTGTTTCAGCTGGTAGCTGCTGCAGACGTTTTCTGGTTGTGAGGTTGTTGTAGAGGCCTGTGTGTGTGTGTGTCTGCGTGCGTGTGTGTGCATAAGCTTACTGTAATGTCAAATGGCTTTTTGCTGTCAAAAAGAATCAGGGAGGTATGAGCTGGCGTATAGTTGCACTTTTAGGAAAAATATACAATTAATGTTGTATAAAACATTTTACCGAGCATGTCAACAAAGATGCTAACTGCTGGTCAGAAGAACAATCTATCAGTGAAGTGAAAATGTTGATATGACTGAAGGCATATCAGATATTATTATTATTACTGTATTTTTGTGTCTTAAAGGTTCCACGTGGAGTTTTCATGTAAAAAGGCATTCAAAAGTCTTGAAACCTGCATTCTTCACATCCCAGCATGTCGTCGTCTTTCCTGCCGTCGCTGGCAAATTGCAATGTGAATCGTAAAAACTGCTTCATAGTGCTTTGAGAGTTCAAGAACTCCACAGGTTGCCTTTAAGCAAAACATTTCTGGCTTTACAACAGCAGGAATTCTGAGTGATGTCTTTAGTTTTTATTATAGGAATATTCCTACTTTTTCCTCGTGGATACAGGGTATTAGTCAAATCTCTGCACATTAGATATCTACTGCTACTTTAAACTCATGGTTATTATATCTTACTGTGATTCTGCTGTATGATAATCATCATGCTGAAGAACCTGTCACGCACTTGATTTAGTGGGCTACTGCTACGTGCTGTCGATGCCAAATTTCATAATGCGTGTGCAGATATTAAAAATTTTAACAGCTACATGGAAAAGTTTCTTTTTTTTTTACAAAAAAACAAACAACAAAACTGGAAAGTTAAACTTCAGACAGGTGGTAGCAGCTTGGTGAATATGTTTATAGCAGTCATAACTCAGTATGTGTGAAGCATTCAGTTAAGCTCAACTATGAAATCTGTTTAATGTGACACTGACTATAATGTACTGTTTAATCTGAGTTGCTTACAAATGTAAAATGCAAATATGGCCTTCGTTGTTTTATAATAAACTGTAATCTCATTTCTGAAAGCTTTCCTGTGGTTATTTCATTAGTTGGATACAGCGGGAAGACTGGAAGACACAAAGCGGAGATGGAACTCTACATATGTGGTTGGCAAAGATGTTAAGGATATGGAAGTCTGATTTTAATGGGATAAACTAATCCTTTGATTAAATAATGTCAAATTAACTGAAAAAATCCCCCTAAAACTATTTTGTTTACACCAGAGCAAGTGGACCCTGAAGCACGATGTGACACTGGAATCAGGCTAAGAGAAGATGTAAGGGAATGGGAGCATGGATCCTGAGGCTGCGTTCTCCGAGTGGTAAAAGTGAGTGGGCAGGTATTAAAGGTATCTGATGTGTGGCCTCGACACAGGAAAGCCAAAATTAATCCCTGAGATTGTTTCCTCGGGGAAACACAAAGACCTAGAGGTTTCTCTAGGGAGCTTGATACCAGTAGTAGTGAGTGGATGAGCCAGCATTTAATGGGCCTGAGACAACTAGTTTAAGCTGAGACATGCAATGAATTATGAACACCGTTTGTAGGTGATTTGAAATGGGCTGCAGAAGGTATCACACTGCCAACTTCAAAACATCCAATGAACCTGGGTGACAATCTTTTGGACTTGGTCTTTGATGGAATATCCTTTCATGCTGTAGGAGGTCAGAACAGTCTGTCAAGCATTTGTTTTGGTTGACTCTCAGGAGTAAGGCTTCCCTTGCAGTTCTCCAAATCCTGCATGGAGTTGGATGGAGGGACCACCAAATTCTCCCTCCAATGCTAGGAATCAGGAAGGCTGACAACCTAAAGAACACTCAAAAGTCACTGTGTTGTGTGCATATTTTCTCCATGATGAATGAAAGCTCCAGATGGGGTTGCTTTCAGTTCTTGGTTAGGATCCAGTCGTGTGTTGTTGTTTTTTTTAGGTAACCCAGACGAAGCATATTCATGTGTCAAGAATAGAGCCGAAACCCTTCCACACCTTGAAGAGCCTTAGCCCCATATCTTGTCAGTGGGTATATACACGCTGTAAATTGATCTGGTCATTGTGAAGCCTTTTCTCACTGGCTGTCACAGGCCCAATACCCCACACTCTAGGAGGGCACCCCAAAAGAAGTGATTGAATGCTTTCTCCAAGTGCAAAAAACACATGCATGCAAATCCTCAGATATCCTCAAGAGTATAAAGAGTTATTGCCAGGACATAAACCCCATTTTTCCTCTTCAATCCAAGGTTCGACTAGTCACCTTTCAAAGGATTGTGAAGCTGGGGCACATCCTTCGACCACGTATCTTAAAAGGTTAGCTAATCCAGAGACTCTGTCCCAGGTTAGCCCTACAACATCCAAGGACTCAGGGCAAATTTCATTCAATGAATTTATTCAAAGAGTTTATTAACAGCCTCTGTAACCTCAGCCCTAATGATGGGCGAGTTGGTCCTCTTCTTCCCATATTCCTGTACTTCCTCTACCAAACATATCTCAGTTCAGTTCAGGAGACCATTGAAGTATTTTTTCATTTGCCTCACTGCATTCTCAGCTATAATATATAAGAAATCTACATATGGTTTTATTAGAAAATCACCTTCGGGACCTCTATTATACATGAGTATAATACAATAAGTATCCATCTTTATCCATGTTTATGGCATATCTTCAGACTTTAGTCACCAGGAAATATGGCAATCGCAGTTTTAGAGTTCAAGTAAACCTGTCCAAGTATTCTATCTTAGTCACAAGCTCGCTTCCTGTATCTAATGGAAGTCTACTCTGCTTCCTCTGGGACCATCTCCTCTGTCTTCCCCTCTCTCTCACGCACACTCTCTCCTTGAATTGACTGCAGCTGCAGTGCATTGTGGTCTGATTGCCCAGTGTGATCCCTGGACAGCACCCGGACGCTCACACTGCACTTCTCAGCTACAGCAGTAAGCACTCTGTCACTTTCACCGATGATGAATGGGACACACACATACATACTGCACATACTTTGTGCCTCACGCACACACAAAAGAGGCGAGTAGAAACTGGGCTGTGGTGATCAGGAGGTGTCATCAAATTCCTGCTTAATATCACCCAAAATCACTTAATTTGATATTTGCTTATAGTGTTATCATGATTATGTAAACTTAGCTACAGCATTAGATAGATGCTTGATCGATTCATTGTTGATATGAAATGCTTTATTGTTGAAATGACACCCTTTAAGGGGCGGGATACATCAGGCAGATTGTGATCGTTCACTTCTTGTAGCTGATGGGTTTGGAGGATCTTTGACAGGGGATGTATTGTAATGGCTGTAGATGGCTGGACCAAAATGTCAGGTTTTGTGGGGTGTTTCTAGCAAACGTGGTTCAAGGAGTCCAAAGCTCACTGATGTGTGTGAGGAAAAAGGCTGACTCTGTGCTCAGGCTCCTGTCCTGAACACTGTGACACATGAAAATATTTCAGAAAGTTTCAGAAGGTGGCCAGTTTTTCTCGACACTAGTTCATTTACTCTGGCCTAAATCAGTTCATGAGTTTGTAAACTTGTATCTTTTCCCTCTGGTTTGGTTAGTTTTCAGACAGAGGAAAAGCCAAGCGAACTACAAATGAACCAAAATGTGTTACTACGTGAGAACTTTCAGTCTACTTATAGGCCAAATGTGTCTGGGGCAGGAGCAACAACAGTAAATACAGGAAGAAGTTGCTGTGTTCTGCACTACTGGAAAATTTCCGTTCATTGCACAGCTAGTTGTTAGCCTGTACGGACCTTTGCACATCTTTAGTACCTTGCAGCATCCCAGAATACAAAGCATACTGGATGAGGGAAGTTTTTTTTTAGCTCAAACCCGCACAGGTGATAGTCGGGTGGGATCGAGGTCAGACCACATTCACAACCTGAGTCTGCCAAATTCATAAACACTACAGCTCATATTATTTTGAGTTCTGATTCCTATTTAGATTTCTTTACTGTTCTGTCATTGGTTTGAATTCTTGGTTTATTATTTATTATTCTTGCTCCTTTAACTCTGTTTGTTTACTAGTTATCTTTTGGTTACTTCCTGTTTTAATTTGAAAATTTATTTTCTTCCATATCCTGTGATAGTTTTATTTCTCTGGCTTCCCTTGATTGCTCTCACCTGTGTGTAATTACCCTGACCTGGCACTTGTTCTTCCCGTTTCCCCAGTCATCCCTCGGTGTATAAATACCTTGTTTTACTCATTATATAGTAACCTCTCCTTATACACTGTGCAGCACTGTTTTATTGATCATCCATTTGGGATTTTCTTTATTGCAAGCTTATCACCAGCTGTTAGAGTCTGTTTTTAGTTGACTCCCTGTATATGGGTCTTGAAGTCTGCAGTCCATAGCTATCAATCAAAACCATCTCCACACAATTTTGGCACAGGTTTTACATTAGTCTGACACATCAGCAAATAATCAGACTAACAGTGCAATCTTGCCAACTAAAGTAGCTGCAGGCACTGGATAATTTTAGACATTATCTGTGGATGTGAAAATAAATATTTTATTTCCCCACAACATCATAAAATGCTTGTGCAAATATTGAGCATTCCAATGCTTCCAGAGTCTTGCTGCAAAAACAATTGATCATATCCATACTGCAGTTTTGTGGAGGTTTCCATAAACTAGGAGCTCACCTGTGCACTATACACTTCTTTGCTAGAGGCTCATTCAAGCACAGTCATCATCTCACTTGTTTTTTGTAAGCCAAGCATCCAAAATGTTTTTCTTTTCTTGTCATAAATCGAAGATGACCTCATTGTTTCCGTGTCAAATTGAGTCAGAACTTCGACTGTTACATCAATTGCTGTTATTTTTTTCCCAACTGTTTACTGAACCTGAAAACTTGACAGCTGTAGCAACAGTAACTAGGAAAGGCATTGATTAGCTGAACTATATATTTACTTAACCAAACAAGATGATTAATTAACTCAGCCGGAAGAACTAAAAAAAACTAATCAAAAAACTGTATTTCAGCTTTTTGATTTGTTGTCTTTTTTTCACTCTATAACAGCACTGTACATGAACCTGTGATTTACCTTTCAGACATATGATCAACTAAAGAACATGAAGTGTAAAATCTTTGTGTGGGGCTGTGCATTGATTTCCCTTGGGGCCTTTCAGACATTTGGCTCATCAGCAGACTCTTGCAGCCAATCGACAACCAGCTGGAGGCTGTATGTGAGACTGCTGGAGATTGATTGCTCAGAACTCACCTGCCTCTGCTCTACCTGACAGAGTGATCAAACACATGATGGATCAATACATCAGTTAATAGTATAGATTGACTACCTGGACAATTGACCTTCCAATAACTCTCTCTGTCCTCATCCAGGCCTCCCAGACTGTGGAAGCTGTTCACAAACACTCCTGACAAAGATGGAGAGGTCAGAGATGAGACTTTTTGTCATGTTCGGTAATGCCGAGGCTACTTCACAAATAGATTTTCCTTCTCTCCTTGTTCACTCGTCCCGTACATGATTGCTTCATATTTAACCTTGCGTGATACAGCAGGACTTTATCTTCCTTTCAGCTGTTACTTTAAGTCTGTCAGTGGAGATGTACTCATTTCCTCAACCACTGAAAAGCTATTTGTCAAAATTACCTTTAAGCTTCAATCACACGGTTCAATCCTTTTAAAAGAACACATTTCACTCAGACCATTTGACTGCATGTGGGAGGAAGAGGAGAAAAATGGAGGGGAAAGATAAAATATCACTTTTTTGTGTATGACAACTCATCTTCGCTCCTGCTGCACTGACATGCCAGCTCCTCCTTATTTTCTTCAACCTGCCTATCAACTAAAGATAAATTTCAGTGCTGACATGGGTGTAATTACCATGATAATGTAATTATCATGTTGGATTCTCCATATGCAAACTTTATGTACATATTTAAACCTCTTTGCTCACTTGTGCCTGTGACTATACATTGCTGCCGATAGTGGGGAGATTTCTAAGTGTAAGGACTGCACTGGACAATTTCTGTTGCTGTATTTCATTAATGTCAACATGTAATTCTGTTGTGCCTTCCACCCACTTAATTACAGTCAGTCAGCCATAGATAAATATAGCTTATCTAAAATAGTGTACTTTTAAAGTGTTTCAGGCTGTCTCACAATGCATTTCCATTGTAGCTCTTTTGACTTGTACAGAAGTTGTACTGTTCTTGGAATCTGCAGATGGCAGGGAGAGGAAAGGCAAGGTTTCTGAAATATTTGGGGGAGGAGGGTCACAGATTTTTAGAAGGGAGCATTTTGCAAGACAGAGATGTTGCCTTGCCTTATGTTCAGTTTGTTTTGGAGGACACTCTAAACCTAAATTGGTGAAACAGTCTCAAAAGAGTGAAGCTGCCAAACTCTAGCCCTTCCAGGCTCTAAACCTCCTGCCACAGTCTTGTCGACGATGGGCCCAGCAATGCTGGCAGGTTTGCAAAGCTCTACTACAACAAAGACCCTCCCTAGTGCTTCAGCTTCCAGTTCAAGCACTATTAGAGATGGATTTAAACACACCTACAGAGTCTCATGAAGGTTTCAAGAAAAATCTTATCTACTATTAGAGACCTCAGGAGACATCAGGAAAAACACAGTCCTTTGGCATCTGCCCCTTAACAGTTTTAAATGCTGAAAGCAAACAGTCCTGTTTGAAACAGCAACAAAGTCCCTTAAGGAGATTGGATGGGTGGCTGTGGGATCTCAAGATCATTAAATGGTAAATGGTAAATGGCCTGTATTTATATAGCGCTTTACTAGTCCCTAAGGACCCCAAAGCGCTTTACATATCCAGTCATCCACCCATTCACGCACACATTCACACACTGGTGATGGCAAGCTACATTGTAGCCACAGCCACCCTGGGGCGCACTGACAGAGGCGAGGCTGCCGGACACTGGCGCCACCGGGCCCTCTGACCACCACCAGTAGGCAACGGGTGAACTGTTAACTAAAAGATTGCAGTATTTCCCACTCTAAAAATAACATTAACATTAAACCTGCTTAAAATCAGCATCAGTATACTCTCTGATTCTGATTCTCATGGCTGCCCAGTCCATCAACATGTGACGCCAAACCTTCCTGAAGTGCTGGGCATGCGACTGATCTAACCATTGGCACAACATCATGGCGAACCAATGCCAAAAGGAAACCTTGTGGGGCAATTGGCTGATGCCAAACTGATAAAAACAGGATCAAAGGCATTTAAGTACGAATAGGATTTGTGATCAGTCATTCCTGGGAGCCACAACCAACTGCATGGTCTTGTATTCACCAATGGGAAACATAGTATTTGCATACTGACACATTCTGCATTTCTCATTGAGAGAGGAGGTGTAGAGGGCAGAATTTCTGTCCATGTAATAGAAAAAAACAGATTTAAAATGTGTGTTCTAAGAAGATTATTAATTCTTTTATCGTTGAACATGCCTGGAGGAGGATTTTTAAATATAATTGAAATTCTGCACAACCCACCATTAGCACACATGCTAAGACCTTTAGGATGTCAAGTTCAACTGAGAATATCTGTCAACCTGCTGGTTATCTCACCACACTAAAGTCTAATGAAATAATACCTTTATATGTTTCCAGTTGACCTCTTCTAATGCTTTGGACACATCCAAAGACAAGATGAATTCTACAAAGACCAGATAAACCACACTTAAAGGCCGTTTCTACTGTAACAGCTTCCATATATATGATGGCAAAGAGATACATGAGTACATGTTGAGTGTATGAATACTACAAGAATGAAGAATCCTACAAGAGTGCAATATATTATAATACATATTTGTAAAACACCAAGCTCAGTTTTTCACTTTGTGTTAACTTTACATAAAATTAGTTGTTGCTGTGTGGAGAAGGCATTACAGAGATTTAAGAGCTCGTGCTGAAAGAGTGAGACTTTTCTTCGCTTGTGTCAGTTTCTTTGCAATGTCAGACAAAGATGTGATAAAAATGTATAGATTACCAAGCTATATAATGTTAAATTTGCTCAATAATCTCAGCGATGACCTGGAACCTCCAACTAAAAACAGGTGTCATGCAACAAGAAGTCTTCCAACACTTTCAAATCTTCTTCCAAAATAATGTGGTTTGTGTGGTAGAAATTTCACAGGATGAGGATGAGGATACTGAATTTGAAATTAATGTCCAAAAAATGTCCTAAAAATATTCAGATTTGGATCGACGTCGGAAAAGTGAAGTCTTAATAACAATTTAATTTGAATTGGTTTATAGTTTGCTGTTTGTTTTTGTTTTGATCAATACCTTCATGTTAATGAACTTTGAAAGCACACTTTTCCTTAATAAGGTTTTATTACATTCAAATTAAGCAGTTATAATTTCAGGACCATGGACAGAGCACAAAGTTTTCACTTTGTGTAACATGATGGATGAACCCTGACATTAGGTGCTATATAGATCAGTTTTCTATAGCAACCCTGGAGGTTGCCAGGAGCTCACCAACACGTTTCTAAAGCTGTGTGACTGAGTGCTTATCTCCACCTTTGCTGATGGGTGGTTATCTTTTAGGATCATTTATGCTGTGGGATTAAAACTCATGACAAGAGCCTCTGAAATCTATGATTCAAGAATATCTGTGTTTTGGTGGTAGGCTCAGAGTAAACACCATCACGGATGCTGTTGTTTTTATTTATTTTTTCTAGGACATTAGGTGCTACTTTCTGCAACTTCCTTTCCATGTTTGATTTGACAGATTTTATTGATCTATCTTTAACATGGATGCACTTTTCTGATGCAACTCCAAAATAATTTGTGCCTAGCATGATGGGGCCAACATAGAGTTCTCTGTGGTCTTGTTCATTCAGTTTAAAGTACACAAATCATAATTGCAGTAAAAATAAACACAGGAGGTTTGTTTAAAGGAAACTTTTGGTCCCTAACCTTAATTTACACCTTGCTAGATATTTTTGTTTGCATCTGCCATCTTAAGACAGCATACGTTATTTTGGTTGGTTGAACTGGAACTTGAAAGGAACTTGTACTGCTTCTCATTTGTATTTATATAAAGTGTAACTTAACATTGGAGACATTTTGAGTGTTCATATGTTCTCATTTGAAGGGCTGCCATCTTTTATTTGTTCTTGGGTCCAATCCAGTCAATCACATGAACTGGAACTTCAAGGAGGCACAAACTGATGGCATGTCTCATTAGACTGAAATCAGAAGCATGGTGACGCAGATTTGGATCTAAACCCATGTCATCCTCTCATTGTCTTTGGGTTGGTTGTTGTTGGTTTTGAACTTTTGAACTTCGAGGGCAGACAAAAAGTGCTGCCAGTGTTGTTTGTGCTCCTGCCAAACACAATCTGGCAACCATGCCTGACTGAGGCTCTAATGAGTGTACTTGAGAGGGTTAGAATCTTAGAAAAAATAAACGAGCCAGAGAGAAACAGCGCACATGCTCTGTTAGGAACAGAATAGGTGGAGATATTTTTTTGTTCCCGGATACTCCACAGAACACAAGCAACATGAAAAGAATCTCAAATAATGCTAAAAATACTTAATAGATGCTTTTGAATGCCACAACAGATATATGCAAAGAAGCACATAACCAGTGGGCAAACAAGCTGGCAAAAATGTAACCAGTCTTTTCAGCCACACTAATATCTTGTTATGTAACATTTTCATTATGGGAGGCCTGGAACAGGTGATTTTCTAGAGCTCACAGACTTCCTTTTGGACCTGACACTTTTAGAAACAAAGCAGAAGAAGACATTTGATCAAGTTTCCATTTGCCTACAGTTACCTTCCCAAAATACGTGACAATATAAAATCACATCAAATCTGCATTTGCAAGAATGTAGTATGTCCATGCTTATTTTTGCTTACTCATTTATTTATTTTATTTTATTTTTACCATTGCTCAACAATTCTATAACTGTTCTTTCATCAATGTTTGCTTAAACTAGCTTCCAGTAAACTAATTTAATACCCAAATGAAGTCACAATCACAATATTATTGTGATAAATTATAGAAATTGAGTTAAAAATAATAACAACAAAATGCACGGTAAACTGAGTTTGGCTGATAGTCTCCGTTTGACAACTGAATTACCCAAAATAAATGTGCAGAAAGGTCCAGAGACTCCATTCCATAAATATGCAAAAAAGAACAGTTACAGCTTATCATGTTGTTATTATTATAATCATTTAAATATGTCACCAATACCAATGCACTGCTACACAACTTTTTTCCACATTTTCAAACCGAATAAAAATATCTGTAGAAGCATATTTGGTTTTCTTTTAATTAAAACAAAGGATGCTGTTAACCTCTCTTGTTAGTGTTGATTGAGCTGTTGTAAGATCAAAATAACCACTTGGGAGAAGTCTCTATAACTGCATCACTAGATAAAGCAAAAGCTTAGATAACAATACATCAGTAAAAACTGATTTTCCCTGAGAATCATCATATGAAATATGATGTAACAGAAATGTAGCACAGCAATGCTGCATCTGTTTTAATCACAGCCATTTAAGGTCGTATTTTAATTCAGTTTGATTACCTGAAATTGTCTATAAGACGGCATCAAGTTGCATTACTGGAACAGATACCGTCTTTTCACGAACCAAACACTATCGGGGTGGACTTACAGACACGTGAACGGATCAATGAACTGATTAGACTCAAATTGCAGAGTCTTATTCAGTGACCTGCAGAATCAGTGGGATTGCACACCGAAGCTCCTCATTAGTTCCTCTGCTGCCGAAAACATGTTATTTATGTTCACTGAATGACTTTATACTAGTAAAATGAAGAACACTAACATTTAACAAAAGGTAAGCTAATGTCATCATCATGATCTGGTGACATAGAGCTAAATGTATTTTTTTGTTTTTTGCTTTTTTAGAAAAGTTAATGTATTGATGCAAATTCAAACGGGAGTTCAGACAGAACTTCATAGATTTGAAACACAAACACAGAAATTCCTCCAAAAATGTTGAAGTAGTTGCTGGAGGATGATTATTTAACTGCAAAATGACACAAGTGGTTGACTTTTATATAGGAGCATGTCCAGAATACAAACAGCTGGCAATGATTTGCCAATCTGTCAGTCAGGTTGCCTCCCACCAGGAAACAAGTGCAGCCACCTTGCAACCAAAAGTGGTCAACCAGAGGTTGTTGGTGTTGCACGGTAAACCTCTGAGAACCCAGTTAGTCACCACAATTATTTGCCAAATGTGAAAAAAATTCAGTCAAAAACTACCAGGCTGGTTGCCCTGTTTAAAGCTAGTGTGAGTGAGAGATTATGAACAGTTTATGAGACAGAGTGATGGTAATCAAAGAGGTGTTGGGACTTCTGTTAACTGGGCTGAGGCCAGTCTGTCTGTTTTAATACTACTTTTTGAGTGACTTCACACTAGCAGAAAATAACCCTGCTAACCCTGCACACTACTGCAGATTCAAAATAAAAACTCCCCCCAAACAAACCAGTATTAAGTGACACTGGGAATAGCTCCACTTTTGTTTGCACCATAACACATATGAAATATAGATTTTTCTTGAAGAGAAAACCCCCTGCAATCTACGGGTAAAGGGTGTCATAAATCTCTGAGACAATTTTCTGACTCTAGGATTAAATATTACTTAACAGAAGATGTTGTTTAATTAGTCTTAGGAGAAGAGCTTGTACAAGACAGGAAATAGTTTAAGTCTTTTCTCTCTTTTCTACCACCTGCTCCCCTTCAGTCAGTCTTATTAGCAACATGATGTTAACAGCTTCCACCCTGTCATTTAAATTTGTCTCGTGGATGTCTCCATGCCAAACTCTGACTGTGTGTAGGAAACAGGCACTAAGCTCTGAAACGAATTTAATTTGATCTGAGTGGATTGATTGATTTACAAAAGTAATTGAATAATTGTATGATTACATGGTGAGAAAGCAATAGGTAGACAAAGGTGGAGTGAGAAAGTAAAAATGAGACATCCTTGAACTGGGTTGAGATCGATTGTGTCAAACCGAGAGGAAAATGTGTTCTCCCCACGGAGAAGTAAAAGGACTAAAGGACAAAGAGGAGACCGGAGACTAGAGGGGCAAGAAGGTAAAAGGGTTCTCGCGATAAACAAAGCAAAAATTGCACAAGTACTCAAGAGAGCACTAATTCAAACACACACAGGGGAATACACTCATCATGGTGTGATTGTGTGTCTGTGGGCACAACTTTGACATTTACAGTGCAAAAAACTCAGACATTTAACTTTTAGAGACTAAAGACTGTGTTTCTTTTTTGGGGCTTCTAATTAGACCAATTTGTCTTCTTTAAGCTTTTCAATAAATATTCTATTCCAAAGTCTTAAAGGTGGGCACAAGCTGCCTGTTCACCACTTTGACTTTGAAGGAAGGCTTCAAGATGGCCCACTTTGAATGCTACCAGTGTTTAAGTGCTTTCTCACACATTTATGAAGCATTTCTTCACGCTTTCTGTTAGATTACAAGCATGGACACTTTGCTTGAGGGAAATATAACAACTTACAGCACTTAAGATGAAAATCAAGAATAACTGAGACAGATTGGCCATTCAACATACTTTGGAACTGACCAAATGAAAATATGATGGAATATTAGGACCACATATATTAAGAAAAAATAATTTAAAAGTCACATTTTTCTTCTAATTTAGAGTAGAGGGAAGAATTTGGGAATTTTATTGATAGTCTTCAATTGCAGTTTGCTTAAAATTGGTAGTTTTTTTTCTTTCATTTTCAGTCTAAAACTGAAAAAATAAAACAATATTATGTCTGATTTATTTGTTTTTATTATTCTTATAACATTTATACCACACACACACACACACACACACACACACACACACACACACACACACACACACACTTATAACCATACTAACTTTAAAGGCTACACAACAAATTACAATTATAAAATCCTAAACGATCTACTTTAAACCCCATGATGAAATATACCCACACTTTAAAAACAGTTATAAAAGTGTATTTGTCTTTGGTCACATGGTGTACAAAGCAGGAAACTGAACTGTGAACTGTGACAGCCGCGGTCACTGACTGTCAGTTCAGAACATTCTCAGCACATTTCCATTTGTTTTGCAATTTCTGAGCGAGATCATGCTTTAAAAGTTACTTCACAAGCTGATGAATGGTCTCTTTCTAGTTCCAAAGAGACATGAGGGTACTTCCCAAAGTGAGACCCATCTGATCCAAATCAGTCATGTGGCTACAATTGCTACTATTAACCATATAATAACGTGTGGCGTGTATGGTTAACCTTTTCATTACCAACTTTTACTTACTGTTGTAAGGATATATGATAGCATATCATTAAGATAAGATGAGATAAGATACCTCTTTATTGTTTTTCAGTCATAGTGCCGATGGGACAACTAAACACAACAGAACACAACACAATAACTTGTGAATTAGAATGCAGCTGAGTGAGCACAGTGGCCCTTTTCACTGCACCCGGGCCTAGAATATGTCTTTTATCATCCTGGAATTATCTTCATCCTCGTCATCTTTAATTATCTGTGCCTGCTTCTCATGTTTAGCCTGTTTTCTATGCGTATCTAAAATCTAGTTTCTTCCCGAGTATCACGGCTCTCCTGCAGATGCTGCTGCTTCTGAGTGCTTATGTAAGATAACTTCAGGTCCAACCCCAGGTTTCGTGGCGGTTTTTCTCAGGTGCACTGCAGTGGAAACCTTTGCTGGTTTATTAGATAAAGACACAGAAAAGTGCAGCCTGCTGATAAATTTTCCTCCAAAATACTGTCACCATTCTGAAAGGCTTGGTGGGAGGATCATGAGAGTCTCAAAGACTATTCGGAGACCATCAAAACTTTGTGGCTTCCTCCAGTACTCAAGACAGTTAGCTAGCTTCTCAGCTGAGGAAAGAGCTAATCTTTGTAAGCTGATTAACCCAGTTGTTAGCATTAGTTTAATAAGATTTAACCTCAGATTTTGGTAAGCCTACTTAGCAAATTTGACTTGCGTATGCCTTTAGTTTTGCTCTTTAAGTTCAGTTGTATACTGAACACTGCTCCATAGGACAAATAGGCAGTGCTCTGTTTAGCCATGCTTAATGCTGATTAATGGAATTAACTAATTTCCCACATAAGTAATCTCTGGCTGCCTAGTTAGATATGTTTTTAAAATGTACCAGAGTCTTGATCATCAACATAATTTTAAGTGAAAAAAAAACAATGAGTCTCAGGGTTATGTTGGCATTTAAAAAGGAGAATGCACCTGCAAGCTTCTTACCTGCGCTCACACTTTTTTCAATATTTGCTTCTGTGTTTGAGTCCAGCTTGCTGAGCTGGTTTTAATAACATCTACAACTCTTTGTTTTCTGTTTGCTACCGCTGTGACTTAAAGATGTTTATTACAGCCATGATATGACGGAAAACATTCTGTTAAATTCATATGAAACCAGCCACATGAGACACGGCTGTTAATGGAAGAGCTTTAGGTCTTGCAGAACAAACCAATGACCTTTCACTTATAGATTTTGTCTCTTGACAAGCTTCCTGCTTCAATACACTGGAATGGCAGAGGGATAAAGAGAAATAACTCTGGGTCTTGTGTTATTGATTGGCAACTCGAGCATCTGGCTAAGGCTCTTTGCCAGGTTTTGTTCTTTCCTTCAGGTGGAAAAGGGCAGTGAAACCGTGTGCTGGCTCAACATCCTCTGGGACGTCTCACACATTCTTTATCCCGTTAAGCCTTTATCTGATGCTCATCACTCTTTGCATATCCACAAGAGGATCCCAGTGACCCAGTCAATGATGAACAAGACTGCTGATACTATTCACCCACCGCTCAAACACACTGACACAACACAGAGACTTAGTTCGTCTTATATTATAATCATTCTTCAGTGACTAACACGCAAGATAGGTCAAATGGGAAATCTCTAATTAAAGCACTAGCTGCTGGATTTTTTTCAACTGTACAAAGCCGTTCAAAGTGAACATCACAAGGCTGCCTGGAAATCATTCAATCTGCTTGTGATTTACTTTCAAAAGAAGTGACAAATATTAGTTTACAGCTGCTGTAAATCATGAATGAGTATTAGATATACTTTGCTCCATGGTTTGTTGGAGACACA
The DNA here is from genome assembly GCF_057381915.1 of Diplotaxodon limnothrissa. NCBI lineage: Eukaryota > Metazoa > Chordata > Actinopteri > Cichliformes > Cichlidae > Diplotaxodon > Diplotaxodon limnothrissa. The sequence continues at coordinate 18,430,556 of NC_140604.1, forward strand.
ACCTTAGCAGTTTTGCTTCTACTGCAATGCATTTGAAATCAGACAATCAAGATGTGAATGAAATGCTGTCTTTAAGTTAATTTATGCAGTATTACAAAAATGTTGCTTTTACTTTTTACAAATTACAGCCATTTGTATTTATAGTTAATGCTTATTTGTGGCTCTCTCTTAAGTTTTATCCTTAGTAACTGAAAGACATGCTCTATTAGGCTGAGATCAGGTGGCTGACTTGGGCATTGAAAAATATCTAATTTCTATGTATTAAAAAAAGTCTTTGCCTCATTATCCATTTGCAGTGTGAACCTATATCCGGTCATTTTTGCAGCATTGGTCTGAATCTGGGCTGTGAGTACAGCCTTGTCCACTTCACAATTCACCCTCCTGCTTCTGGCACCAACCACATCATCAATAAACATTAGTTCCACTGGAAGTTATAGATGGCCATGCTATAACATTGGCTCCATCATGTTTAAGCACTTTTAGATGTTTTCTGGCAAATCTGGTCTTCTTTTTCTTGAGTTATAACCTGTGGTTTGCACCTTGACACCTGCTTCTTCAAGAGCGCTCTTGACTTGGTTAGATGTTATGAGGCTGTTTATTTTTTTTTAAACCAATGAAATAATTATCTACATCATGCACTTGTATGCACTTGTGTATTCTGTGATCTTTTAGGACTTTTGGTGTTGGTGAGCAGGCCAGTTCATTCCTTTTTAAGAATGTGCCAGATTTTTGATTTGGTCACTAAGAAAGTTTTTGCTTTCGTTAGTAGGGATGGGAGTTGAGAAGGTTACCAGTCCAGTTCCTTGGACTTGTTAGTCTCCTTGGGTATTGATCCCGCTTATCGGTTCCATTTGCACTTGCGGTACAATCAGCTGATTTAAGTTTGTGTGCTGAAGGAGGGAAAACAGTGGTGCAGTCTACAGCATTGATATGGAGATATTGTCATTGTATAAAGGACAAGAGTGGAATGGTAAAGTGGAAACTGCTTCCAGAATAGAAAGAACAGCATTATGCTGCTATTACAACTTTGGCTCTTTGCTAACGCTAAGCTAGTCGAGAACCGAGAGTAATGTTAAAGCTGAGCAAATGCTCTTCCAGCCCAGCAGCCAAGCCAGACTCTGAACTTCAACAGGTAACAAACTGATGAGCAGTCAGGCTGCTGCCTCTGTTTCTACCTGTTCTTGTTTCTGAAGTAGAATCAGTTTGGCGATAGCTTTGAAGTGTCTATGTGCTGGTTTTCATCTTTGCTTTGTGTTGTCAGCTTTGTGTTCTTACCTAAAAACTAAGAGAAATATCGTATGTGTGTCCTCATTAGGATAGGGATTTGTGTTGGTGTGTGGGACTGTAGCCTACAGATTTATAGTGTTAAATGCTAATTATGAGACATTTTATTTCATGTAATTTGCAGAAAAATGCAAAAGGAATAATTACATAATGTACTGCAATACTTCTAAGAAAAGTGTTCTGTGTAAATTTTGTGTAGTAACGACCCCAACACTGATCACAACAAAGAGGAAAAATACCTCCTACACACAATCATTTGACCACACAGCATGCAATTAATTTGCAGAATGTAATGTCTTTGACATGCGATGGTGGTGACTCCCAGTGTACGCAATGAGAATCCAGTGAAAATCAATAATGAATCAAATCGATAAATAATATCGATAATGGAATCGGAATCGCTAAATCCTTATCAGTTCCCATTCGTAGTTGTCGGGTTTTGTTATTAGCCCAATAATGGCCCCTCTCTCTGGAGCTAACATCCCTTTAAGCCCCTAATTGAAAATTACAGTAAAAAGCTATAAAACACAAATTCAACCATTTGAATCAGCTTCACACATTAGGTATGGTTTAATATCAAACTAATAAGAGAACAGGCCTCACCTGACGATAAAACTGATTGTCAGTCAATTTTCCATTTACTTTCAAGCCTCTGAAAATCCTGGGACTGTGTATAAAATTTGTTTATAATAGGGAGATGCAGCAGGCACCGGATAAAACTGTATTATCCGGATTATTGCATTATAATGGAGATATTTGTGCTCTGTAGGTTCCTTGCATCTTGTTGCCTCCTCAATTCTCTCCAGCTTGTCGGTACTCCTACTCCCGTGGTTGTCGCAAAATGAAGAGAAAAGGATCAAACTCAAAATCAGGGGATTTTAATGTTGAAAAATTGGCTTTGTTCCTAAAGGATAACTTTTAAGGTTGCATATACCAACAAGCTATCACGTGTATTATATTCTTATGTAGATATTTGCATGTTTCAGAGTGCATGTACCAGAATTGTTAAGTAACTTTTTACACAACTGAGTTCTTGTGCCAAATACTCATTTATTGTTTTGTGGCTGATTGACTTCCAAGGTGCAAAGGCAATTACCTTAAAGTGCAACACCTGAGTGTTTGTTATTTAGCGGAGGCATTTATAGTGTATGCAAGGAGCTGAGGACGTCAGACAACACTTTATCAACTGGAAAAAATCGATTGTGCTCAAGAATAAGGATACATAGTATGCACTGGAGAATGACTCGGCATCAAAATGTAAAGGTTTGCAGCTGCTGTTCATCCACCATCTAAATGTGCTATTATTATGTAAATGCGTGCATCTTACCAGATCTGTAGAGTAGTCAAAGTGCAGCAGAGCAGAACCGAGTTTGAATGAGTTTGGAGTTTGGTATTCGGCCATGCTGGGAAATCACAAATGGAAAAAATGAACCTTTTGACATTGTGCCATATCAAACTCCTGATCATTCGAACTTCAACCTTGAGTCCAGCTTTGATTCCTGCTCCTTCCACAAGGTCGCCCTGAGTAGGAGGAAAATATTACAATGCAGCTTGCTTGATTAGCATAACTTTTGGACTAAAGCAGAGAAACACTTATACATTCCCCAGTGGAAAAAAAACCTCTACCCTCTGCAGAATTTTCTTATTTATTGTGTGGATGCCTTAATAGGCATCCACACTATTGAGTTCCTGTTTCTCTTTATTCTTTATTATTCCGGGTGTTTCCGTACACTTTTCGCCGTGGATCTACTTCCACAATTTTTGTGCTATTTTCACCGTTCAAACTCTAAACTGTTCTGCTCTTTCTGCTTATGCCGGCTATGACTTTTGGTGTTTATTACTATTATACTTTTTAAAATATTACACTTTTTTCCTTTAATTTGTCCCATTGAAATGAATGGGAAACTTCCACAATTCTGCTAAAACTTTCTTGTCTTTGAAACTTAACTACTGCCTCATACTTTCACCTAGAAACTCCATTCAAACTTTAAAACGTTCTCAAATGATTGGGCTATTCCTGTGTGATTCAGCTTTTTCAGATCTTCTACCGTTTTCATCTTATCTCTCTTTAAGTCTTCAGTTGCAAAATTGTGATTTTTCAGAAAATACATGGTTGCTATGCAATTAACTCAGAGGGGACAGTGAAACTGTTTGAATTTTCTCTTCATGTCCAAACAACTTCTTGCTACTCGCTTAATTTCCACTCAAGCCGCACAAATTATACATCAAAACGTAGGTATTTTTGCTGGCTTTCAGAAAATGTCCCTATCATTGTTGTGGGACTCATAGATATTTTGCAAATCTCCTCAGAGTAACACAAAGTGTGAAAACTCTCCATATAAACTCAATGGAGAGTTTGTTCAAAATCACCGCTGGATTTCTGTAATGAGAGGCATTTTCAAATTGTCATATCTCCTTAACGAAGCGAAGTTAAGACATGAGGCTTGTCCCCGTATATCTTCAGACACTCCTGATGCTCACAATTCAAGAATTATTTTCTCACCTATTACCGTTCTGAGATGAGTTAGACTTGTTTGAGGGTAGGAAATTTGTCCCTCGCTCAGATTTCATCAGATTTCAAATTCTGGAAATGAGTCACTTTTTTCTCTCATCATATCTTTTTGATGGATTTCCACAGAGCCCTGAAAATTTCCATGACTGTTCACCAAAGCCTGCTGTTTCTTACGGTGAAAGAATGATTTTGATGCTCCATATAGATTTAGAGTTACCAAAGGTTGTTTGAGAGCAAGTCAATGCAGTTTTTGCTTCGCCTCTACTCAGTTATAGTGTATTACAAGTCATATATCTTTAATAATTTATATTTTATCTCTGAATTATGAAGACCTGAAGATTCCCCCATCTCTTCTGAACAAAACGATGTCTGAATGACCGTTCTAGCCTCTACGGTTAGGAAATTATGGCCATTTGTTCGAGGGGAATCCTGAATGTCAGAAATACACTGAAGAAAACTCACACCTCTCTCTGTGTCTGTGTGTGTAAGGGCTGACTACAGCAGGTGCAGCTAATTTAACTGACCTACATATACCAAGCCCAGACTCTCCACAGCTCCTGTTCCCTTTACTCTCTGTGTATGTGTGTCTGTGTATCAATATTTCTCCTATGTTTAAGTATTACTCCTCAATCATAGTATTTCTGCTAAAGCAAAGTACTTCTACTACATCTAAGTACTTTTGCCAAATCATAGTATTTCTGCTAAATCATAGTATTTTTGCAAAAATCATGGTATTTGCGCAAAATCATGGTTTTGGGGCCAAATATTTCTGTTATTTTATAATGTATGTGCTGAATATATTATATGTGCCAAATCACAGTATTTATCCCAAATTATAGTATTTATGCCAAATTACAGTATTTCTGCTAAAACGCAGAAATAGTACCTTTTAGCAGGAATTTCTACCAAAAGATAGTACTTCTGCTAAATCAGAGTATTTCTGCTAAACCAGAGTATTCCTGCCAAATCATAGTATTTGTACTGAAACATGGTACTTCTGCCCAATCATAGTATTTGTACTAAATGATAGTACTTCTGCCAAATCATAGTATTTGTGCCAAAGCACCGTATTTGTATGGAGTCATAGTATTTCTTTTAAGTCATAGTATGTATTTCAATCAAATCTCAGTAGTTGTTGTTAAAACGCAGTATTATTGCCAAATCATAGTATTTGTACCCAATCATAGTATTTCTGCTAAATCATAGCATTTGTGCCAAATCATGGTATTTGTGCAAAAACATAGTATGTCTGCAAAACCATAGTATATCTCTTATGTTATAGTATTACTACTAAGGCATAGTATTTCTGCCAAATCATAGTATTTGTACTAAATCATAGTACTTGTGCCAAATCATAGTATTTGTTGAACATCATAGTATTGGAACCAAAACATAGTATTTGTCCCAAAGCATCGTATTTGTATTGAGTAATAGTATTTCTTCTAAATCATAGTATTTCAATCAAATCTCAGTAGTTGTGTTAAAATGCAGTATTATTGCCAAATCATAGTATTTGTACCCAATCATAGTATTTTTGCCAAATCGTGGTATTTGTGCCCAATTAATAATTCTGTTATGTTATAGTATTACTACTAAGTCGTAGAATATCTGTTATGTTATAGTGTATCTGCAGAATATAGTATGTGTGCCAAATCGTAGTATTTATAGCAAATCACAGTATTTGTGCTAAAACATAGTATTTCTGCCATATTGTGGTATTTGTGCAAGAACATTGAACTGTTATGTTATAGTATTACTACTAAGTCATAGTATTTCTGCGTTGTTATAGTATTTGTGCTAAAACGTAGTATCTCTGCCAAGTCATAGAATTAATGCAATTTCATAGTTTTTTTTTAGGAAATCTGTTATGTTATAGTATTACTACTAAGTCATAGTATTTCTGCCAAATCATAGTATTTGTACTAAATCATAGTACTTGTGCCAAATCATAGTATTTGTTGCACATCATAGTATTGGAACCAAAACATAGTATTTGTCCCAAAGTATCGTATTTGTATGGAGTAATAGTATTTCTTCTAAATCATAGTATTTCAATCAAATCTCAGTAGTTGTGTTAAAATGCAGTATTATTGCCAAATCATAGTATTTGTACCCAATCATAGTATTTTTGCCAAATCGTGGTATTTGTGCCCAAATAATAATTCTGTTATGTTATAGTATTACTACTAAGTTGTAGAATATCTGTTATGTTATAGTGTATCTGCGGAATATAGTATGTGTGCCAAATCATAGTATTTATACCAAATCACAGTATTTGTGCTAAAACATAGTATTTCTGCCATATTGTGGTATTTGTGCAAGAACATTGAACTGTTATGTTATAGTATTACTACTAAGTCATAGTATTTCTGCGTTGTTATAGTATTTGTGCTAAAACGTAGTATCTCTGCCAAGTCATAGAATTACTGCAATTTCATAGTTTTTTTTAGGAAATCTGTTATGTTATAGTATTACTACTAAGTCATAGTATTTCTGCCAAATCATAGTATTTGTGTGAATTTGTATACTGTAATATCACTGTATTATGTAGTGGCTAAGTAGGGGCTGTTTACTAAGTGCATCAGTGTAAATAGGTCATCTCTTGTGTTGGAGTGCCCTCTTGTGGCGCCTTTTGGGTAGTGCCTTAGTAAACGGGAACCCTGTAAAAAGTGGCATCAGACTGATTTGTAGTGGAGGAATTTGTTGCCAGTTTTCTTAATCTTTAATCTGTATGCATGTTGTAATGCATACCCTGTTCTTAATCATAGAAACCACACCATATCACCTCTCCACATCCTCCTACTGTATGCCATACCTCCCTGTACCATCCATCTGACCGCAATAAACTCCACCTGTGGTAATCTAATCCCTGGATGTCAGCCTCTCCTTCTGACCGAGGATAGTTATAGTATTTGAGCCAAATCATAGTATTTGTGCTAAAACATAGTATTTCTTCCAAATCATAGTATTTGTGCCAAAGTATAGTATTTCTTCCAAATCATAGTATAACTGCACAATAAAGGTTCTTGAGCCACATCAGTGTTTGTGCCAAATCTTAGTATTTCTTCTAAATCCTAGTAATTCTGCTCAATGATAGAATTTCTGCTATGCTGTAGTACTTTTTTCCTAGATTGTAGTACTTCTGCTAAGTCAAAGTATTTCATGTAAATCATAGTATTTCTACCAAGTCCCAGTGTTTCTGCTTAATCATAAATAATGTTTTAGTACAAATTGTATGATTTGGCAGAACTTTCTGTGTTCCAGCACAAATGCTATGATTTGGCACGAAAAAAATATTATTTAGTATAAATACTAAGTTTTAGCAGAAATACTATGTTTAAACTTTAAAAAATTCTGCTATTTCTGCTGATGTGTGTTATGACTTTTGACCATTGAAATGAATGGAACACATTATCAATGTGGTCACTGATTTTGCATGATGGGCTGAGCTGTGTTTTAGCTCAGTGAGATAAGCATCCGTTCTCAGACTGGGAGGCCTGGGTTCAAATCCAGCTTATGGCAACATTTCTTTCAATTAACAGTTTAACTCTTTTCAACACAAATTTCATCATTTTCACCCCTTTTCAGCAAAATTTTCAGTTTTTTTAACCCCTTTTCAGCACAAATCCAAACTTTTTCAGCTCTTTTTCAGCAAAAACCTCTTTTCAGCAGAATTCTGCCCATTCAACTCTTTTCAGCAAAATTTTCAGTTGTTTCTGCTGTTTTCAGAAAAAAACTCTTTTCAGCAGAATTCTGCTCATTCACCTCTTTTCAGCAGGAATTCTGTTGATTGAACTCTTTTCAGCAGAATTTTCACCTCTTCTTTTGCCCAAATTCTGCTTATTCACCTCTTCTGAAAAATTTTCAGCCTTTCCACCTCTTATCAGCACAATTCTCAGCAGCTTCTGCTCATTTCAGCACAATTGTCAATCTCTCCACCATTTCTTTGTGAGAAAGTGTTTGGCTCAGTGAGCTAAATAGCTGCCCTTTGACCAGAAGGGCCAGGTTCGAATCCTGCTCAGGGCAGCTTTTTTTTTTTCTTTTTTTTTTTGTTTTTTTTTGTTTCAACTTTTTCAGCTTTTTTCAGCAGACATCTTCAGCGTTAAGGCATCCACACTGCATTTTCGCAGGAAATGCAAATTTTTCTAGTTACATTTTATTTTTATGATTTTACACAAGCTTTATAGTTTTGGTACCTTTGTTAGCCATATGATAGTAGCATTCTTTACATCTCTGAACTGTGTTTTGATCAATCAATACTTTTACCTGGTAATATACTCTGAATAAATCACCTTTTGTGGCCCACAGTGGATTAGAAGCGACACTCATTCATTAATGACAGATCTTCAAAGGACTGAGTGAGATAAAGAATAGAAGGGTAAAGTGTTTTGAAAGCTCATTATTAATTTCAAGGCCTGGAGCAAGTGCCAAGCCCTTTCAAATTAATAACCCTTATGTTAACCTCTACTAAACTTTAACTGAATGTGGGACAAAGAACTCAAAGTTCTGTGTAAAAAGTTTAAGTGCTTTTTCATTTTTTCAAATCCACTTCAGATCTGGCTATATGGTTTTATTCAGATAAAAAGTATAGAAAGAAAGCAGTGACTGAATGATGGGTGCCCTCCTTTATTTGAACATTTGAAAAGAAACACAAACCATCAGTACAAGAAGGGCACTCGTGTTCTATTCACCGTGTGACTGAAGCTCACACTGCTTAATGCAGCTGTCTGTTAATTAATATCTCTAAAGGTTCCCCAGGAGCATCTTCCGTGGAGGGCTCAAACCAGGGTTGCGGTCATGGCCTATTAAGGGCTCTGTTGGCTCTTAGGTGACCGTTTCCTCGTGGCTGCATGCAGCGGGGCTAGGGGAGGGTCTGATGGATGTACTGACGGATGTGGGTTACTGACCTGGTAGCCTGGCTGCCCCTGGGTGGGTCCAGGACGGGCGTGAGGTTCTGTCTCTGGGCTGGGGCTCTGGCTGGGCCTCGGGGGCTTGGGTCCTGGTTGGTGTGTTGCCGGGGTTGTGGGCGTATGGGGGCCCAGTCCTGGCGCAGGGTGCCGCTGGTGCATCGAGCCACCTAGGGGCGGTCTTCAACTGGTGGGGGAGGTTGTTACATCTTGCAGGAGCTCTCCTCTCTTCAGGAACTCACTCTGCAGGAGGGGGATATACAGGAGAGTATACACATGCAGGGCCTTGGGGTAAAGATGTAATAATAATAATAATACATTTTATTTTGAAAGCGCCTTTCAAAACACTCAAGGTCACTGTACACATTAGAATAAAAGCAACTTAAACCAAGCAGTTTACAGACTCATAAAAGCATAAGACATAAAAAAATAAAATAGCAGAGTGGAGAGGTTATGTGGGATAAGCTATTTTGTACAAGTGGGTTTTGAGTTTGGACTTAAAGAGAGAGAAGGAAGAGATATTTCTTAAATCAGGAGGCAGGGAATTCCAGAGTCGTGGAGCAGAGCAAAGCAAAGCCCTGCTCCCCATGGTGGCAAGACGGGGGGAAGGGACGGAGAGTGAAAGAGAAGAAGAAGATCTGAGACAACGAGATGGGGCGGTGATCTTAACCAGATCAGAGAGATATGGAGGAGAGAGATGATGAATAGCCTTAAATGTGTACAAGAGTATTTTGAAATTGATGCGATATTTGACTGGGAGCCAATGAAGCTGCTGCAAGGCAGGAGTGATGTGGTGGACAGAAGGGGTCCTGGTGACGATCTTACGTGCTGCACAATAATGTTTAATATTTAGTATTTACTGTCATATTCCCATATATCATCGTGATGTTGTTTATTCTATTGCTTGTTTTCTTTTTTCATTCTCGAGAGGTGAAATTAAAAAAGTATCTACTGTTATCTACTATTAGCTAGTTTATTGTGATGGTGTTGTTTTTACTATGTTGCTCTTTGTTGTTTGTTTTCTCTTCTGTTTTTTTTTTTTTATCTCCATACAGGTGATCCAGGTGTTTTGTTTGTTTTTCGTTTTTTTCTTCCCCCCTTTCTCACCATCTCTTCTCCCCTCTATTTTTCTTTCTTTCCCTCTCTTTCTTTCACCCTGTCCTATCCCCCAGTCATGTCTGTCCCGTCTTTAAAAAACGAAAATAAAATAAATACATAATTATAATAAAGGTCAATCAAACGGACCAATATGGCGCAAGGCCATGATGATCCACTTGGTAAAGTAAATCCACTTGGCATCTTTCTTGGCCTTCAGACAACAATTCTGATGGCTAAAGATCCAAACGGGACATGCAAAAAAATAAATAAATAATATCTCTAAAGCCCATAAAGCCAAGGCTCTTCTTTGCATTATCAAGCCACGAGCCACATTTGAATCAGTTTTGCTAGTCACTCACATCATTACTAGAAGTAACGTTAGTAATCAAAATAAATTAAAGCATGCAGCTTAAAGCAACCAGAAACAACTGAACTGCTCATTGGTGCCTATAAATATTAATACGGGTTTTTGCTTTATATATATTTTGCAAAATATTGCAACCATTCATGGTCATTGACTATATATAAAATATGGCTGTAGCTTCCAGGTCTGAGAAGTAAAGTCAATTACTTTTCAGACAACTTCAGAGGCATGCAGAAGTTCTTTGAAGTTGCATTCTTTTTAATGGCCAGTAAGGGGCGACTCCTGTGGTTACAAACACAACATTTGTTAGAACTGAAATCTATAGGAAAAGCAACATTTTTCTCCTCTGATTTATGAAGATGGTGATATGCATTTAACTTCTGAGGAACCAGTTTAAGGAACCAAAATTCCTCCGCAACAATGAAGTTATACTAAAAATTAAGCCTTGAGACCATCATCTAACAACAACCTGTCTTAAGGGACAAATATGACTTTCCTGACTAGTTTACAAGGTCGCAGGAGGTTGCTGGTAGTTGCTAGGTGAAAATGGCCACATAGTATGTATGTGCTACACCAAAAACCTGCCTCAGTCACTAACATGAGTCTTGTACAGCGAATTGCTGAGATTTTAAAATTGACCTCACACTTACAACAAGTTAAAGCTACAACAAAATAAAACAAAATAAACACAAATGTATAATAATAATAATAATAATAATAATAATAACAACAACATATCATAAATGTTAAAGAGGTTGTAGTCAACAGGAATGACAATCACCATGTTTTTCTGAAGCTCAGTTTATACTTCTACAGATCATCTTGACTGTGTCTACACACCTAAATGCATTGAGTTTTTGCAATGTGATTGGTTGATTCAACACTTATGTTAACAAGCAGTTAAACAAGTTTACTTAATAAAGTGGTCAGTGAGTCTATTTATTAGTACTAATGACTTCCTGTATAGTCATTTTTTGACAAAGTTACAGCACGTTACCCTAACAAAAACTGTTCACCGTGTCTTTGCATCTCTCCTCTGCTGCTCTTCTGTAATCGCATGGCAGCACTTCCCAGAGGTCAAAGTGTCATCTTGTGGACTGGAGATTAGAGACTGAGCTCTGTGTGTCTGTGGCAGCAGTGGTAGATGTGGGTAATGATGTGGATAAATGGATGCTGATGCTGTTCCCAACTCTGCTGCTCACAGCCAAACACGTCCCCTGGTAGAGAGAAGGAAATAACCCGAGGAGAATGAAAAGAGAGAAGAGGGGGTATAAGGAACCTTTCATCTCCCTGTGTCAATTTCACCTGAGTTCTTTATGAGAATTAATCAAAGAAAAAGCGATCGAAGGATTTATAGCTGCTTGCATGCTCCAGCGCTTATTTTCCTGTGCTGTTCAGTCATGAGTTTACTGCTCTCACAGCAGAAAATCATCCAAATGGAACACCAGAAGAATTTCTTTTTGATCTGGATGACAAATGTCTTTGGTCACTCTCAACACCTACAGCATTTTTACCCCAAGGATGAGACTTAGTTATAGTTGGTTTGTTACCATGCTTCTTCTAAAACATGGCATCTATTTAAAATAGTCAAAGCGATGACTTGATGGTCTTTTGAGAGCATTTAATTAAGGCTTTTTGGTTCTTAGCATGATGGATGAAATGAACAGGGATGGGCAGTAACACGTTACTTCCGATTACTTTTTAACGAGTAACGAGTAAAGTAAGGGATTACTATTGCAAAAACGGTAATTAGATTACCGTTACTTTCCCGTAGCAACGCTGTGTTACTGCGTTACTAAAACCGTGGGTTTTTTTTGCGAGAATGTCTCATGACAGTGACGTAAGCGAGTGCGACATTCGTGATAACAGCTGTGTGCAGATCAACAATGGATCACATATCGATTGTGGGAGAGAGTATGAGCGTGCAGCGTTTAAAGCGTGGAAGTACTGACCTTACTTTGAGTTTGATTCCAAGGTTCAAGGTTCAAGGTTCTTTATTATTTGTCACATGCATAGTTATACAAGTATAACACACAGTGAAATGTAGCCTGACACGCTCCTCGACATGTGCAAAAATTGGGGGGGGTAGAGGAAGAACATTATATATATATATATATATATATATATATATATATATATATATATATATATATATATATATATATATACACACATATATATATATATATATATATACACACATATAGTATATACACTGGGTGAATGTGCAGTAGTAGCAGCAAGCAGGTGAATTCTGTACATTAATATGAATAGACATCTGACTATTTTACAGGATAGACAATATAAACATATTTAAAATTAAAGGAATTGAAATGTACATTGTGCCTTGGTTTAGTGTCTGGAAGAGTCCTGTCTCAGTCAATTATAGATGATGTGAGAGGGCGGGTGTGTGTGTTTAGGGCACGGATGGCTTGGGGATAGAAGCTCCTCTTGAGTCTCTCTGTCCTTGCCCGGAAGATGTGGAACCTTCTACCAGATTGCAGAAGTTGGAACAGTTTGTTGCCAGGATGGGACGGGTCCTTCAGTATCTGCGCTGCTCTAGTCCGGCATCTCCTGGTGTAGGTGTCCTGAAGCGGGGGGAGAGCAATCCTGCAGCAGCGTTCTGCTGTATGGATCACTCTCTGGAGAGCTTTTTGGTCCTTCACACAGCTGTTCCCAAACCACGATGTCATGTTCTGTGTGAGGATGCTCTCCACAGCGCCTGTATAGAAAATCCTGAGGATCTTTGGAGAGACCCTGAACTTCCTCAGTTGTCGTAGGTGATACAGGTGCTGCCTAGCCTTTTTGGTCTGGACCTGAATGTGGGCAGCCCATGTCAGGTCTGAGGAGATGTGGACACCAAGATACTTGAAGGACTGCACCCTCTCCACTGGAGCTCCATTGATCATGATGGGCTTGTAGTCTCTGTGCTGACCCCTTCTGAAGTCCACCACCAGCTCCTTGGTCTTGCTGACGTTCAGCTGGAGGTGGTTGTCCTGGCACCACGATGCCAGATTCTTCACTTCATCCATGTAGGCCGCCTCATCGTTGTTGGAGATGGCACCCAACACCGTCAGCAAACTTCACAATGGTGTTGGAGCCATGGGTGGCCACACAGTCTGAAGTGTAGAGGGAGTAGAGCAGTGGCAAGAGGACACATCCCTGAGATGCTCCTGTGTTGATGGTGATGCTGTTGGAGAAGCACCTGCCCACCCTCACCACCTGAGTTCTGCCAGTGAGGAAGTCCAACACCCATGCACACAGACGGCTGTTAAGTCCCAGATCCCTCAGCTTTGTGAACAGTCTGCAGGGCACTATTGTGTTCCATAAAAAGTGACAAAAACATTAGCGTCCGTTGTGCATGTTGTGCCTTATCATAGAATGAATATGACTTGAGTTTAACTATTACATGACTTTTGTCATGTAATAGTTCGTGTATCTTCTAAATGCACTCTCCTCCCAGGGCATCAAATTTTGTTGCGTTTGTTGCTAAAGAGAAACGCTCAAAGTTTCCTTTGGTATCGGTACCTTGATGCACTCCTCACAGGATGCTGCATGCTAACAGCTTTGTCATAAAGTAGTAAATGATCATGATATGGACTCAAATGTGCTTTACAAGATTTAGCCTGTATGTTGAGAATACAAATACGTAACTATAAATAAATGTGACAAATATTTCGGAACAAGCATATGAGACCCATGTCAACATTTTCTGTGCATCACAGCACCATAGCCAAAGAAAACCTTGTGCAAATATCTAAGACAGCCAGCAGCTTTGTCACAATGGCTGGATTTGAAACCTTGGGAATGAGAATAGGCTGCTCTTTCAAACATGTACACACACCTTTTTTAAACAGGTCATTTTCAGCCCTGTGCAGTAAAGTAGCTCTTCCATCCTGGACCACAACATATACCAGAGAGACAACAATGAAAGCAAAGCCCGGCTCCCTCGTTCCTCTTTGACTTTCGTTTTGGAAACAACAGCTCCTCATCTCCTGTGCCCTTTTCCCTGGCTCTTCACCTTGTTCTCCTCAGTAGCTGTAGAAACAGATGGGCCACTTACACTATTGAATAGCCACTGCAACACTCTCATTGTGGTGCATGATGGTTTTTAGTTGTCTGCCCAATTAGCATATATGTAAAAGCTCTGACTGTTAACTTTTACATGAGGCAGTAATTAACACCAGTGAGCTTCATGTTCACAGTTATTATGAAATCTGGACTTTGTGCCCTGAATCATTCCCAAAATTAAACAAAACATTACCCGACTGCATATATTAATACCTCTTTAGATAGCTAAATAAAAAGTGCTATATTTATTGTAACTCCCAATGTATGCATGAGTCAAAACCTTTGATAGTCTGGGCAAATCCACCAATCCATGTAAATGCAGAGCATTTGTCCAAAAGTTGCAAGGTTTTTGAATCAATCTCATAACCTTCAACTATCAAAACTAGTTTAATGTATTACACCGCATGTGTTAGGGTAATATCTGATAAGTGATTCAGAATATCAGATCTAATGAATTCACGCCACCGTCGTGTTGCCTCATGACCTAGAAATGCCAGCAGCTGCAGTCGTGGTTTATACTTCATTTCCATCTGTTTGCATTTGCGTTTATACATTTTGTGGCAATACTGTGTTACAAAACTGTCCAAGTGACCAAATCATTTCCTGATTGTTACATTATGTAAAAAGTGTAAGATGAAATGATTTGTATGTTTTGTTTTTCTGCATTTCAGGCCACTAGAAGAGAATATTTAATCACTGGTTTTCTCTGTATCATCTCACAGAAATTATAAATGGTGCAAAAGTTATACAAATACAGGCCATTTACCATTACCATTACCATTTACCATTTTACCATGGTGCAAAAGTTTAAGCAAATCTTCAGAAATTTTAATGCATTAGGGAAATTAGCGTTAGGCAGTCTAACCCTTTGATAATTCAAGCTGTGCCATCCAATAAATGTTACAGGGAGTACAGTGGACGTGCTAAAAGAGGACTTCCAGGTAGTGATCGAAAAATAACAACCAGATACAAGATGTCTGACATGCTCGAGAATATGACCTTGAACAAGAAATCAACAAAACTGAATCTGGTAGTATTTTGTTTCATACTGGAATTTTGTTCATACTATGAAGGTGTTTTTGTTTTATATTCTACAATGATTCTGAGAAATCATCCATCCATCCTACTTGCAGGGATAGAAACATCTTTCCTCTCGCCGGCCACCTCCTTCAGCTCTTCAGGGGGGAACACAGTGGCTTTTGATCCATACATGATTTTAGAACTAGATCAGAACTGAAGGCAGGAGTTTTAGCAGTGATACCCAGACCACCCTCTTGGGTCTCCTCCCAGTAGAACATGCTCGGAACATCTTACCTAGCATCCTAGTCAGATGCCTGAACCATGTCACCGGACTGCTGGCTTTACGCTCCCCCTTCAGAGGAAATTCATTTCTCTCTCTCATTTTTTTAAATTCACTACTGAGGGTTTGTGACCACACATGAGGGTAGGAATGTAGATTGACCAGTATATATACAGCTTTGTTTTTACATTCAGCTCAACAGATCAGTACAAAGTCTACATTGTACAGTAGGTGACATTGTACCTGTCTATTTGTCTATCTCCCTCACCACTTATCCAGGGTGGACACTCCACTTCACTGACAAGGAATCACCTCAGATTTTGAGGTGTCACTTTGCCACAAACCATCTGAGTGTCAGCATTCGACAAAGGCAGCAGAACCAGAAAGCTATCATCAGAAAGAAGAGATAAGATCCTGAAACACTGAACCACACACACTCCATTCTTCAGCCCTGCCTACAGAATGCATCTGACGTATTGCTGGCAGTGCAGACCGAGCTCTCACATTCAGCCTGCAACGGTGGGCCAGATACTCCATACTCCCAAAGCAACCTCCATAGGACACTCCAAGGTATGTAGTCAAGTCCACAAAACACACGAAGACCGAATGGGTAAACTCCCACAAACCTTCAAATACCCTTGAGAGGATAAAAAGTGGGTCTAATGTTACATGACCAGGATGAAAACTACATTTTTCTTTCAAATTGAAGGTTAGACTAATGGATGGACTCTCCTCCCCAGTACCCTGGCACTGACCTTCTCAGGGAGGCTCATAGGTGTGAAGTTGGAATACACCGCCTGGTCACACTTCCTGAAAAAAGGAACAACTAGCTCTGTCTGTTTGCTTACTTTCTAACACACAAGATAAGTGAACTCCAACACTAACAAAGCAATAAATCATAAATATTGATCATGCAGTGACCTGTCACAAGTGATTTTAATATTCTAACGATAGGATGTGCTGTTTTCAATTCCAATTCACAATGCACACAGAATTATGCCCGTTGGCATATTGTTGGAAGGTTTTTTGTGCAAAAACACTGTTTTATGCAGGGCCGTTGCTGAATGCATCAACTCTGCATCTGCTTTTTGATATTCTGGTATTGAAATTGTTTTCTCATAGATTTTGTTTCTATGTATGCAATTTAATCTCTTCTCTTCCAAGAAATAGGGCAGGTGCCTCCAACCAGCAATCATTTAAAAATCTTAGTCTTTTCAAGACAACTGTAATAAAAGGCAGCGGCAGTGTGAAATATGCAGGCTTTCATAGTTGAGAGCCTCATTTGTATGTTGACTGCGAGAACCTAGACAACTCTGAGGGGGCAGCCTTAGTTATTTGGTCACTGTACTAACCAAGCCTAACAGAAGCACTACACGTATTCCGGTCCTCATAAAAGATTTGTAAAACCAGCCGTGGAGAATTTCCAAACTAGACTGTATTGTTTGTATAATGCTCATATTCCTACCCTTGCACAGGATGTTAACATAATACTACAAGCTGTTAATAATGGAATAGTATGAAATCTCATCACCTCCATGAATTCAGTGTGTAAACAATGTGTCATGTTGCCACCAGTGGCCACAAACTACAAATTTCCAAACTAGTCAAAGTTCTTTTGGGAGTTTTTGTACATTTCCGAGAGTTTTTCCAACATATAGACATGTCGTGTATTCTGGGTTCAGCAACTGAATGTGGTTCCTGTTTGCTGGCTATTTTGTATTGTATAATTACTCGTGTGTGCATACCAGGCAAATACTACCGCATCAAATAATCATTGAATGACAGCTTTTATTGTACACCTACACGTTGTTCTTGTGTACAGGTATTTTGTGTATGCGTATATAGGTAGCTTTTTTCTGTGTTTTGGCCTTTTGTGCACAAATAAAAAGTGTTTTACATCCCTGAAGTGGAGCTTTTGAAAAACTAGTTTATTTCTGTGTTGAGATGTGGAAAACAAAGATTATGTCTTGCAGTGCCTTCATCTCATTTTTTGATGTCAGATTTTGTACCATGTTATTGCTTGCAGGCCACTGCTTGTTATACTGACATCTAGAGCTTTTGCAATGGTTTTGACAGGACTTTTTATGGTGGGATTTCATGTGGACTGAGATATTTTGTCAACATGAAAGCAGAAAATCCTCTTTTTAAAAAATACCTGTGTAGTTGCAGATGTAGCCCTAGTCTTTGGTTCATAAATACTTCAAAGGTTTTTCTTGAATCACTTGAATTCTTCAATGTTGTCTGGATGTCATTGCTAAACTTTTTAGGGAGAGAAGCATGCAAAAATTGTTTCTTGTTTTCTTTTTAACCATTACAATAAAAAATAAGAATATTGATCTTGATTGAAAAATGAGTAAGAACATCACAAAAGGTGAGCAAGGATTCAAAAGCTAATCTGATTTAAACCACGAGCTTCTTGCATCCCATCTTCATCAGTAGGGTAAAATGAACCTGTCTAACAGTCTAAACCCAGCTCACGCTCCCTATTAGTGGGTGAACAATCCAACGCTTGAATTCTGCTTCACAATGATAGGAAGAGCCGACATCGAAGGATCAAAAAGTGACGTCGCTATGAACGCTTGGCCGCCACAAGCCAGTTATCCCTGTGATAACTTTTCTGAAACCTCCAGCTTAAAACCCCCAAAGTCAAAAGGATCGTGAGGCCCCGCTTTCACGTCTGCATTCACACTGCTGCACCAAGGGAGGTTCCTGTCCTCCCTGAGCTCGCCTTAGGACACCTGCGTTACAGTTTGACAGGTGTACCCCCCCATTCAAACTCCCCACCAGCCACTGTCCCCGGAGCGGGTCACGCCCGGCGGGTGCTGGGCGCTTGACACCAGAAGCGAGAGCCGTCTTGGGGCTCGCCTCCCTGCCTCACCGGGTAAGTGAAAAAACTTTATGATTAAAATATCCAAGAGTAGGGAACGAATGAGATTTCGTAATGGTAGTCTGTGTATCTTCAGAAGTTGTGTGGCTATCAGTTCATCACACTTTGTGACCAATCAATCATATGTCACTGAATTCCAAAAAACCATTTTTTAAAAATGTATCTTTGATGTCTTATTGTACTAATCTGATCATCTGTTTGAATGGATCTCTAACATGGAGATAACGTCACGGTTTAAACCATGTTTGCTGGGTATAAGGTCCTCGCTGTTCCTCCCTTGTTGTCAGTGTTGATTTTC
The DNA here is from genome assembly GCF_057381915.1 of Diplotaxodon limnothrissa. Lineage (NCBI taxonomy): Eukaryota > Metazoa > Chordata > Actinopteri > Cichliformes > Cichlidae > Diplotaxodon > Diplotaxodon limnothrissa. The sequence continues at coordinate 18,449,277 of NC_140604.1, forward strand.
CTGATAAACTTTGTGTTGCCTCCTCAGTCTGTTTGCCCTTTATTCCTGTTTAGTGTTTCTCTTTTCACCTTTTGTTTCTGAAACTTTTGCTTTAACCAATAAAGGCTCATCTTTTAATCTGAATTTTCATCTTCATCTACACTAATCCATGACACATAATGCTGTCGTTTAGAGAATCTTGGATGAAAAGAGAAAGGACAAAAAGAAAGTTTTTTTTTCTATATTTTTGTCCAGATCACTCATCAATACTGAGTAATCTAAGTTCATCTTGATTATTTACTACTTAAATGTACAATATTTACATGTCTAAGCCATTGGTCTTTCTAATCACTGAAAGCCAGCCACTCAATTAGCACCTAAGCATTTCTTTAATAAGTGTGTCAGTGAATCAGGGAATCATTTAATTCACTTGTTGAATTATGATCAAGACTGACTTGAGTATTGTGTGTTTCTATAGCTTGCAAGCATCTCCCCCCTTTTATTTCATCCCTTGAATATTTTCAGCTTTCTTCTGTGTCTTCGCTAACAAAGGCCATCACTCAGTTTAAAATAGAGTCACACCAGAGTGACAGAATGTGGGCGTCTAGTGGCTGCACTGGTTTGATTTCTGCTTCACCAAGCCAGACACCATCAGACAAAAACTGTCTTGTTTTCCTAAAACGTGTGTTTGACTGATATTCACTTCACTTGTGAATCGCCCTGATTTAGCTTTGCGAAAACGTCAGGTTTAGAAGTGAAAAAGGTTTTGGTTGCCACACCAGGTTTCCTTTGATTCTGACTCACAAGTTAAAGCTTTGATGATTTTCTTTGAATGTCAGCAAACCTCATGCTGGCAGATTTTCCTCATCTCTCACACACATACACACATATGCAAAGAAACAGGCTTTTGCACATAAATGAAATGGTTTCTAAAAAAATGTGTTTCACTTGAAGCATTTCATAAACGGTACAAATTTGAAAATCATTTGAAAATTCTTTAAAGGTTTGGTGGCAGTTTTGGATTCAAATTTAAACTTAAAGTGGGAAATATTTCTAACAAGTTCAGGCATAAAGTAATATTTTTAATCACACATTAAAAAATTCCATTATTATTAATTCAGACTTGAAAAGAAGTTCCTGACTATATTCATAAAGTTTAAATAAAATTATTTTTTAATAAGGGCGCCACCAAAAGTGCTGGGAACAGGTCCTGTATTTAAGTTTTGATGATTTTTATATGAAGCAAATTTCATTAAATTATCAAATTTTGTCTAATTAATAATTCATTTTCCTACTGAAGAGCACCTGTTGCCAAGGTTACCTTAGAAATCAAAGGAAGAGTGAAAGAGACAAAGACATGAGAGAGCGGGGGAGCAACAGCACCCGTTCCCTGCATAATAAGTAGAAGAGTCTTTTTTATGACAGTCCTTACCAGGAAAAAACAACATTATTAGTATCTTGTGTAAATGCATGAAAGTCTTGATACTGATTACCATCTTGATGTGCAAATAATTCTAGTATCGCTACATGATGTCAGCTTTTGTGAAATGAGATGGAAACTGAGGCGTACCCTGTAACTATAAATAAATTTGTCACTTAAGATAAAGTGTTTTTCAAATATAAGTATTGTTGTTCTCACCAGGTGTGATGCCCCAGTGTATTCTGCCCTGTCTCTTTGTTTCTGTGCAGGTCCCTTCAGGTGGAGTGCATCAGTGCACCTTGGAGCACCTGTCCATTCTCCCTGCACCATCGTTGGTTGGCTTGTTGATTAGGTTTGGCCCAACTGATAAGACTGACTCATTGTGTGTGTTTTTTTTAGATAAAGTTATCTACTTTACTTGCAAATCCACGCCTCTCCTGTCATTTTTTTATGTCTAATGAGTCGGTCCATGACAAGTAGAAAGGTAGAGATGCATCATTTTTACACTGACTTGCCTTATAGTTAATGGGCACTGCTTTTGGAGAGATTCTGCGTGTGTGTGTGTGTGTGTGTGTGTGTGTGTGTGTGTGGGGGGGGGGGGGGGGGGGGGGTTCACATAATTGCCTCTGCTTCAGTGGCTTAATTGAAGCCAGGTGTCTTTGAGTAGTGCACTCCTATTCTGGTCTATTTATGCCACTCTCGTCATTCTGGGGTACGTGATGCCAATATACCAGTATCAGTATCAAACATCCTTTTCTGGTATCTAATTACAGGTAGGGGTGGGCTCAGCCAAATGACCTGTCGTCTTGCCCACCCAGTCAAAAGTAAAAAAATTGTTTTCCAAATGGAAAAAGCAGCACAGAAAGTACAAGCACCCTTTTCTAACCTCTGACTGGGTTGGTAGCATACAGCCAAATCCAATCTCTCCTCGGACTCACCTTATTAGAATCAGAGGTACAAACACGCAGAGGTCAAAAGAAACAGATTGCTGTGTCTCAGTGTGCACAGGTGATCAACTATGAACCCAAAGCAACAATCAAACCACACACACACACACACACACACACACACACACACACACACACACACACACACACACACACACACACACACACACACACAGAGACAGAATACATGTGTAGATCTTGATTCCTTCACTGGCTGTTGTTCCATCATCACAAAGCTTCTGGACAGAGATCATGTACACAAGTGGCAAACTCTGATCAGGAACTCAGAGTCAGTTAAACAAAAAGGTTCATTAAAAAAAAAGGTTTATTTTTGAGATATGATGAGTTTCTAGACTAGTTGGTAACTATTATCACGATATTTCCCAGCCTTAAAGGGAGCTCTTCTCTGAGCCCTTGGTACTTCTCAAGCTTCCCGTATTCCTTTTCCGTACTCCTTCTCCGTATCCTATTCATGTAACTCCTTCCGCTGGGGATACTTGCATAGTAGCATTCCAACAGCGCCCTGTTCTCATCTCTTGCCCACTTGTGCCAGGAGCCCACTTCTCATCACTGTGTCCTGGTTCCTCAACACCTAACACGGACCATATTAATCCAGGCGACGTCTGAGTCTATACGGCTTCAGTTTTCTCTCTCTCCCTCATATCTAAAGTTAGCATGGGGGTCTAGCCTTACCGGATACAGTCGAACTCCTGACTTAAGTTCCAAAGGCGTGTCGAGTTAGATTAGTTAGCTATTTTAAATTGGTGAGTGTGAACTGTTGTGTTAGTCTTGCGATAGTTTGGCGACCTGCTCAAGTCCACCCTGCTACCTTGAATTTGATAGGCGGGAGATAATTGATGGATAGTGTTTATCGATTGTGATGAAGTATCCTGGGCAGCAAAACTTAAGATTCCAAGAAAAAAATATACAGAAAACTATTTTCTTGGAGAAATTCCTCTTCTGAGACCCCTGAGTGCTTAAATTCAAAGAATTGAGTTTCACACCTTCAGATGATGTCCATACTCCCCTGGAGTGTTCACAAAGGTCAAAACAGCAGACATCTTTGTGTTACTGAAGAAACAGACACGTTTGTACAGTGTACAAATCTCTGAAAGTCACAGCAACATGTTGACTGGCCTCTGTCTGTGCATGGGTCTGTGCCAAATGCCAAGAAACCATCCGTACTGGGAAAATGAAACAAGCTGTCCCATTGTGGCAGGTAGCCATTTTCAGACCCTATTGGCATGTCGACATTTCACTCACAACCTTTGAGGAGAAATGGGTCTGTGTTCTTATGGGTTAATACAAAGCTCACTGAACTTACATAAAAAGTCTTGGAAAACACAAACCTCAGAAGGGGGGAACTAATAAAACACAAGACCAAGAAAGAAAAAAAACAAGCAGAAGAGGGGGATGATAAATGCACAGATATTTGAACACAGATAAAACTAATGAGGATGAGGTAGACTGAAAGAAACTCAAAGACAAACAGGGGGTGCCACAGAGAAAAGTATAAGTCACAGGAAAATGGGCGGAAAAACCAAACCACAAAAGCAAAATAAGTAAAAGCCAAAGGAAAAAACATAAATTAGACCAGAACAGTGAATTCAGCTTTCTTGGCACACTTTGAGCTCCTGAGTAACTCACTTACCACCTTTTAATGGCTACTTCCTGCAGGATGATGAATATCTAAAAAAAAAAAACGAAAGTTCCTCAGACTTCAGCAGCCTCCCTTCAATCCAGATCTGGATCTGGCAGACAGCTTTGAGATGCGCACGAATGGGAGATTGACATCTGAAAAATCTGCAGAAAGTATATGACGGAATCATGTCAACATGGAGCAGAACCTCAAAGATTTATTCCCAAAATCTTTGGGGAATCCACAAAGACACAGAGACCGACTGAGAGCAGAGGGAGGTTCTACCCAGTATTAGTATAGCAACAAAGTGCTTGTTAGTGTATTTTTCTAACCACGAGTTGCTAATAGTCATATATGCCACATTTTCCTGTTCGCTCTTACTAAGAACTCCCTTTGAAATGATGCCATGTCTCTTTGTGTGTTTGTCAAAAGTGGAGAGGGAAAGACAGCAGACGCAGCATCTAAGAATAAGCACAGCAAGAGCAACAGGAAACCCTTGACTGACAGAAAGGAAGGCTGTGAGCTGGAGACAGTATCATTGATTCCCATGCTTTTGATAGTGTGCTATCAAAATGCTTTTGATAGTTAGCTATCAAAAGCATAGCATAGCTTTTGGACCTTGAAATCAAGCTGTGACCAATAGGTCCCTATGTAAATTATAAATATACAAACACGGTTATCAGTCTGTGATCAGCCAGCAGATCAGAGAGCTCAAAAGAGGATGGAGCCCTTCCCCCTTCAGGCTGTAACATACTGATCTCTTGTCAGACAGCTTATGGATTTTCTGTTTCAATCCTGACATGAGAACTGAGTGATTCCTTTTAATTACACGTATATGTTAGAAAAATCAGGACAAATCTGAATCCCTTCACCCGTCACGCAGCTTTTAAGTTTGTTTCCCTACATGTTGTTGTGTAACGCGTTGATTGATGGTGCAGGTGTGACCGTGGCTCGAGCCTGTTACACACATCCACTACACATCCACACATACAAACACCACCCACCGCTTCTTGTTTGAGGTGTTTGTCTCCCAGCCCGTTAAAGGGCGCTGTGGGTGATAAAAGCTCAGGCGCACTTAAGTGGCCGCGCCTGAAAAGGAGCGCACCTCTCCGGAGCGCACGGTGGAGGGGCGGGTCTAACGGGACAGAGCATCTCTTCTCCTCATTCATTCGCAAAGTGTCTCTCTCAGACTAGAAAGTAGATTACTTACAGAAATTACCCCCTTGCCTTACCTTCATGCGCGCAGACTGTGGAGACATCCGTACGCCTTCGCCTCTCCAGATGAGTGAAAAGCACCGAGACCGGATGGTTCCCTCCCGAGGTACAAACTTCTGACTGGTGCAAACTTCGCGGCTCATCCCGGTATGATAATTTCCAACTTGAGCCTGAGCTGCGCGCACTGTCCCGAGGGAGTAGCCCGCAGCACTGAGGCGACGGACGCGTACGAGGAGGTATCCGGTTCCCTGCCCCCTCCGTCCCTGAGCCCGACTGGGCACCTTGTGGTGGCGGTGTGCCTGGGCTTCATCGGCACTTTCGGGTTTCTCAGTAACTTCCTGGTGCTCACGCTGTTCTGCCGGTACCGGGCTCTGCGCACGCCCATGAATCTCATGCTGGTGAGCATCTCCGCGAGCGACCTGCTGGTTAGTGTGCTGGGGACTCCGTTCAGCTTCGCAGCCAGCACCCAGGGGCGGTGGTTGATCGGACGCGCTGGGTGCGTTTGGTATGGGTTCGTTAACTCATGTTTGGGTAAGAATATTTATTATTATCATTATTAATAATTTATTATTTTTATAATTATTTTAATTAATATGTTTCATTGGAGAATGAATGGCCAAAACAACAGAAGTATTTCTTTTAATTTCTTTTAATGTCTAATCTTCGCTTTCCTTTTATTTCCCCTCAACAAAAATCGAAATACTTATTGCATCGTATTCTGTTGCCTGTCAGACCGGGTCTGTTTATAATTTCATACAATTTTCGTCTTTTCCCAACAAATTTAGCCTGTGTGAAAATCTCATGTCATCATCATTTTTATCCAAAGCTGTTTCACAGGCAAAATTAAATGGCAGCTTGCAATGCATTCCTCGACTGCAGCAATGGGCAACAGAAATTCGGCATGATTAACAGCTTAATTTTCCAGGTAATTTCATAAAACGATTAATATTAATTAAAGGTAATTCGAGTTTTGTTATGAAGGCATCATCTGATGGTGGTGTGCTTCCAAACTTCCCTTACAGGGACATAAATAATGCGATCTGGTGAAGAGGACTCTGTAGCTAGATTTTTTATTTTCATTTTTTTGCAGGGAGAAGATGATTGGCGTTGAAAAGATGAACGCTAAAATAAACATAAAACATGGAAAAAGCATTTCTGATCGCATTACGCAATAAATCTGCTCTTGTAAGGCTCTTATCTGGATCCTCAGAGGTCTTGTCTCAGATTTGTGCGCACAGGACTGTTGACAGAGCTGGGATCAAACCAGTGACCTTTCGGTTTCGGGGCAATCACTGTAATTACTGTCTGGGATTGATTGATTGATGTCAGCCCCATGTTCACAAACCAAAGAATCCTGATTTTCTACCCACTGGAGCGATGAAAACCAGGGAAGAACACCAGGATGATTGGGAGGTGATCCTGCTGTGCCAGACTTTTTTCTCTCCCCTGAATGCAGATGTTCTTCTTTTGCACTAAAGGGACTTTCAAGTTTTAAGTGAACAATCAGCCTGCCCATAGACTTGAATACAGACCTGTCTTCACCTGTAAAGAGAGAGAACAAAAATGTCACTATAAAACCAGTTGTTTTCTCTAAGGAGTCTTGACAGCAAAGTTTGAGTGCTATTAAATGTGATGTTTCATTTGTGAAGTCTGAATTTGCAAGAATGTGCTGTTCCCCTTAATTTATGTGGTTTGTCTGTGGAGTTTGGAGTGAAGTTTGGGAAGATTTTGGCAGTTTTCTCTTTACACCTTGACTTGAACATAGATGTAGTAAGCTGTTGCCGTTTCATCTGTGGAGTCTGAACTTGCTGTAAAGTTAAGTACGCTGCTGTTGCTCTTTATTTAGCTGTTTTCATGGTGGAGCCTGGACTTTCAGGGAGGTGCACTGAGATGTTGTTGCTCTTAAATCTCTTCTCACTTAGAAGTTTGGAATTCAAGCAGTGTAAGGTGCAGCAGGATGTTGCTGTCACCTCTAAATATATTGTTTTACCTTCTGAGTCTGCACTTGGAGGAAGGTGCAGTACAATATTGCACTTGACTCAGCCATTTTATGAGTAGTCTAGTGTGATATAAGGTGCTCTACGGTGGTATTGTTTTCTCTTTGGAGTCAGGACGGTTTAGTGAAGTCAGTTGTCAAATCTCTTAAATTAAATTACTTTTTTATGGAGTCTGTCACTCTTAAATCTGCCGTTTTCTCTTTGGAGTCCTGACCTGCAGCATAGTTTCTCCCCCCTCAAACCACTTTCAATCTGGCCTGTGTTTTCTCATCTTTTCCCCACTGACCCAGCTCAACTTCACAGTTATTGGCCTGGTCAGCAGCTGCTCAATAAAGCCCTGGATACTACAAGCATCGTCTTCTATGTTCTATAACCTATACCTATATAGGTAATCAGAGCAGGTAACCTATATAGGTTATAGATATATAACCAGTTTTCTGGTTATATATCTATAACCAGAAAACTGAGCACTTAAGTTTGGACTATAATTTTTTCCACTGGTGCACGTTCAGGAACAACTGTGGAATAAACAAGCAATAACCAAGAGGATCAAAACTGTACGTAATGGGATCAAAGGGTTGTCTGAAAAATTACACACACAAAAAAAAAACCCTTGAGTGAGATGCTTCAGAGATGTTTCAGAGATGGGCACCCTGACATCAAAGAATTGAGTCGGGAGTGATTGATGACTTTTTGGTTTGAATTGATCAGACAAGTGGAAAAACAAGGAAATGTGCAGCCCAGTATGGACAGACGGTAACCTCACATCATACTGAGTGAGGCTTGTGGTATTTATTTATAAAATGCTGTGGGATTTGTTTCTTTCATCTCGAAGAGGAGTCAGAGCTCAAGCTAGACTGTTTTCTGGTGGAATAAAAGGGAACTCGAGGAGGAGCTTCAACTTGAATTGTGTTGTCTCTTTAGAATAAATAGTTAGATATAACCCAACAAACATCACTGCCTGCATTTCACAGAAAAGTAATCTTTTCAGATGCTTGGAAAGACCTTATTTCTGGCAAAACTGAGGTACTTGTGTTCGACCCTGACAATTTTTCTAAGGAGGTCAGTCATTACACCGGCTCCCACTCCAGCAATATCATATCATCTGCTAAGAGCCTTGGTATCATGTTTCATCAGTATTTGCATTTTGAATCTCATATCTAATCCAGTCTTGTTGCCTTCATTTAAGAAACATCACAAAAAACAAACCTCAATGATCAACTAGCCTGTGTCAAACAGGCCCAAACTCAGCAGCTAGGCTCCTAACAAGCCTGGGAAATTCAGAATTTTAAAGTTTCATTAATAACATGTAAAGACCTACACGACAGGCATGTATACCAGGCCTGCTGAGATTTTATTCCAACATTTGGCCTCTCCAATCATCTGATCATCTGTTTCATGCTTTTATTTTAAGAGGTGACCACGCTTTTGAAGTTGGAGCTCCTACACTTTGGAACAGGCTGGCTTAATTTAATTTTAAACATCTGCTGAAAACTCATTTTGACTCATTTTCTTAATCGTTCTGCTCTTTACTTTTAGCTCTTGTTCTTGTATGTGTGAAAGTGTGCATGCAAGAATGAATGTAGGATTGTATGTTTGACTGTGTGGACATGTATACTTATCTTTAATCTTTAATGTGTGGTTTTATCCCAAATATAAAGTAATAATGTTAAAAAAAATCTATATACATAAATTTGTTATTATTATCTAAAAAAAAGATTAGTGGATGCTTTAACATGACATTTGATTTGGTTATGATTTGATAGTAATCACATTTACAGAGCACCTACTTGGGTACACAGACTCATAGCTCCATATGCACTGTGAATTTATTTATACCTGCAACTTGAAGATCAGAGCTTATTGTCTGCATGCTGTGATGTCATGGTGTTGCAGTAGTGGGTTCCAACTTTCTGTTTTTTGAGGAGTTTGCAAAGATCAGAGCATTCCTATAGGCTCAAATTGTGGTCATAAATATTTTGTACTTGTAAATCGGTTTTGTACTTGTAAATCAGGATTTATATGTGAAAAAAAGAATTTGTGTGTGGACTTAGCCAAAATAAATACGTGTGAAACTCTGTAAGTTACAAAAACGAATTTTGACCCTATTTTTCCTCCTTTCATCTGATTGGTCAATGTCATGTCAATCACAAATTTTACTATCCAATCAGAGAACAGATTGGTTTGGCTGTCGGAGGGGCGCTTTTTTGAACTGCAGGTCCTTGAAGGGTAATACAGTTTGAAGCTGGAGGATCTCTATATAAATATCCGATAGAAGCGAGGTCCCATAACTTTCAGCAGCTGTTGAAAGGGTAAAGTTGTGGTATATCAGTGGTTAGAAATACCATTATTACTTTAGGATTAGTTTAACACAAAGTCAGACCCAGGACCATGGCTGTGAGTCACAGTGCGCAGCATAAAGGTCCTTTCACATCGGATGCAGGATGTGCTGCTAATGCTAACTAAAAGCAAAGGCGCTGGCTGCTGAGCTCTGTGGGTTTTTGCAGCAGCTCTACCTGTACTAGATGCACCTGCTCCTTGTCGTTTCTATCTCTGACTTTATGTTCTCTATAAGAGTTTTTTTTTTTTTTTTTTTTGCCAGTTCTTCAAATGTTCAATAAAAACATGTATGCTAATTCATAACGAAGAAAGCTTTGTAACTATCCCCACTAGTGAAGACTGTCATTTCCAAAACACTGCCCCCCCTCCCCCGCGGTTCGCAGCGCTGTTGAAAAGGCTGTGGAAGTCCCTGTATTAAGCACATAAACCTGCGACACAAAAATCACCAAACCACCACAGACTGTTTTCCTTCGTGGTGATGAAGGAAAACGCTGGGCTGGCATGTAAAAGGGCATTTATTCCCTTCAAGGGCCTGAAGCTCCATAAAGTAGGGGTGCAACGATATTCGTATCGATATTGAACCGTTCGATACAGTGCTTTCGGTTCGGTACGCATATGTATCGAACAATACAACATTTGTAATTTATTTTATCAATTTTCCTTCTGACGATGCTGTCTGTGTTGAGCGCTCAGTGAATCTGCGTTCGACTACTCCGCCTAGGCTGCACTGTCCAGCGCAGATCCACTGAGCGCTCAACACAGACAGCATCGTCAGAAGGAAGAGGGCAGGGCACCTCCCCCACCCTCATTCAGATCTGGCGTTTGGAATTATTTTGGTTTTCATGTGACGTATGACCCTGAAGGTAAGCGAGTCATGGACTAAAGTAAAACAGTATGTTGGATGTGCCATGCAATGCTCAATTACATTGGTGTGAACTAGTGTGTTAGCGCAGTTAGCTCTGTAACGTGTTGGCCGTCTAGCCCCATGCACGGAGCTATCGGCGGTAGCTCGTTAACGGAGATTTGCCGTGTTGTGGCGTTAAGGTCATTTCAACGAGATTAACCTGAAAGCACTAGTGGGAACACAACGAATATGACTGCACATTTACGCCGACATCATCCTAGTGCAAAGACAAGTGGAAGCAGACAAAAAAAAGCAAGCATGCTACTAACTTTAGCCGAGTCATTTAGACAGCTGTTAGCACATGATTCTCCTTATGCTGCTGAGAATATAGCCCAGAAGAAGCGGATAGTATAGCTTTTATTTTGGAAAGAGCCATTTCTCTGTAATAAACTCTCTTTTCCAAAGATGAGTGATTCCTCAATCAGACACAGGGCTTGCAATATCGCTAGCCCGACGTCCCGGAGCTAGCGATTTTTTCAGTCGGGCTACCAAAATCTATCTCTTCCCTGCCCGTCGGGCTATTGTAGGAAGGAAAAATATATGTCAATGCTTTTGCATTCTTTCAGAAATGTAGCTGGGTAATTATGTCATTGGCATCGATGAGCCACTGTCAATATGTGACATATTGAAGTCGCGTTTGAATTTGCGCTTGTTTTTTTGCTTTCACTTTGCAATCGTGCGAACTGTGTATAGAGAGCGACAGCACTGATCTGTGAGTGATGATAATTTGTGCACCAATTCCTCTGACATCGTCTTATTAATCGTTAGCTTACTATGCAAACATGACGCAGCAAGCTTAAACATGTGAGAGGTTGATCGCGCAGAGAATCGCTGAGCTTATGTGAGTGCGTGTGTAAAAGCATTTCAGTTCTGCTGAGCCAAATAAGACAGGTCAGGGTGAAGAAGTGACAGCCAAAGAAAAGCTTACCACAAAACGGAGAAGTTATGACAAATCAGACTATAAGGCAAAAAGAAAGTGCAGCTTTATGGTTTCATGGACAAAATAATTTCTGTGGCTGCAATATGATGAGCTAAATAACCAGGGCTGCACATAAGTGGTCCGCAGGTGCGCATTCGCTGTCAAAATAAAAAACACGCACAAGGGTTAGGGTTAAATTTAAAAACTGTACTTTTGAGTTAAAATATATATTTATAATTTTAATAAATGACAAATTAAAAATGCATGAACATTTTTTGTATCGAAAAAATATCGAACCGTGACACCAAAGTATCGAACCGAACCGAACCGTGAATTTTGTGTATCGTTGCACCCCTACCATAAAGCACCCCTCCAATAGCCAAACCCATCTGTTCTCTGATTGGATAGTTAAATTTGTGATTGACATGACATTGGCCAATCAGATCAAAGGAAGAAAAGTCGGGTCAAAATTCGTACTTGTAACTTGCAGAGTTTCGCACGTATTTTTTGGCTAAGTCCACACACAAATCTTTTTTACACACACACAAATTCTTTTTACACATACAAATCCTGATTTACAAGTACAAAATATTTATGACCACAATTTGAGCCCATACATTCCCTTTCACTTTTCAACTACATATCAATCTTTTCAATGAGTTTCTGCTGGTGAAAATCTATTTGTATTCAGTGAATTAAATATTTGCAACAGCTTAACAAATTTCAGCAATTTGTTTGCATGTAAGAAGCTTCATACTGTTGAAATGCAGTGGCACAAAGTGATGGCAGAGTTCTGTTGTGCACTTCAATTGCTACAAATCTTACCAGCCTGCATTAGAAGCAGCTCCAACTAAAAAAAACTAAATAACTGAATTGAAGAAATAAATAAGAACTACCTTTATTTATCCGAGTGTTACTAGAAATATGTATTAAACTGGATACAGCAAAATTTATAGGTCTAGAAATAAGCTACTCAGTTTGTCGAGACTGATGTGAAAACAGAGCTGAGACCTAATTTCATCCCCTGTCTGGGTGAGCTGAGGTGAAATTCTGTCTGTTTTTTAATTCGCTAATGAGACATTGTCTGCTCTGATGCACGCACAGCAGAGCTACAGTGGTGATGGTTAGCAGGCTTGTCATCAAGCCTCATCAGGTCACTTTTGCTGGAATAAGGTCATTCTCATGAAGTCACTGACAACCATTTTCTCTTTTTCTCTGTCTTTTGTTGTTGTTTTGTTTCTCTGTGAACAAGCCAACACTGATTAATGGGCAAGCTATTGGAAGTGTATAATTGGGTAACAGACATGGGAAAGACTTTCTATGGCTTTAATTGTAAGTTTATTGGATGTTTGTGCTCTTGTGAACCTGCTTTAATGCACAAACGTGTGCATGTTATTCAAGAAATTATACTCAGATCAGATTAACTGTGTTGGGGGAATGAATCATTTTCTGAAAGAAATGTGGAAGTAGTGCTAATGTCACTTATATTCCACCAGTCTGTGTCAACTTTGGCACTGAACATTTTTTCTGTTGCAGATTAAACATATTTGACAGATGAAGTGAATGACATTGATCACTTTGTTATAACAACTCCTGTGGTTTTAGAATTCATATGGATGTGACTTTGCCACTTATCACTCATTGAGAGAGCCTCAATGTTATACAGTCTTTAAGACAGATACAGATATTTGGTGATTTCAAAATCTGATATTTAGATATATGTTCAATTTTTTGTCTTTGACACAAAACATACACAAATTTGAGGGAAAGCTATTTGTGTATGCAACAGAGACTGCCCTCTGGTGGACAAATGATGCAACATCATTGAAGGGGTTGAAGGGTGTTTCTCTAATTTACTTTTTCAATTTTCTCTTATTAGCGTTTATAAATGCTGATGCCAAATAGCTAATATCAGCTAAATCAATATGCGGATGAATCAGTTGGGCTGTAGACAGCAGTGGCTGCCCCCAACTGTTCAGTGGGACAAACTACAACAACACAAAAACTGCTCAGGACCACCTGGAGGTGCTCAAGGCAACGGCACACCAAAGATTTCACGAATGCACTGGAATAAGCCCGACCCACAAAAGCTGAACTTACAGGAGTCATTAGCAATTAATATTGTAGTTGCCAGCTTGAGTCATACTTAGTGGACCTGTTACAATCATTTCCAGCTAAATCCACTCTTAATATCATCACAGAGCCAAGAATAGAAAAAACAGTCTGAAACTGAGTTTGAAGCCTGAGTTTTTAGATTACTCTCACATATAGAAAAGTCTCCACTTCAGAGGTAAAACATTTAGTGGTCTAATGGATTTGTTATATCTGTGGAAACTTTTCTCTTCTTTTCTTTTCCCTATTCTTTTAATCTAATAGTGCTTATATTACAATTTTACAATACGTCCCCTGTTTAAAGTTTGCAGATGACATGACATTTGCTCTCAGAAATGTGGTGGCAGAAATCAGACTCATAGAATCTCCTAACCTGATCAGAGAAACCAGGTTAGGTATTTACATAATACTGAAGGAATTGCATACAGTAAACATAGTGCTGCATGTTGTGCTGAGGTGGCAGTGATGGGTAATGCAGAGAAATGAAGAAAAAAAATTATGTCAGCTGGAGTGTACGAGGAAGATGGATGGAAAGAGACAGCAGGAGTGAGATGAAGAAGGAGAAAGAGAGAGTGAGACAAAGGAAAAGAATGAGAAGAAAAAAGACAATGAAAGATGATTAGCTCCTGTGCTGACTCAGGCTTGGAACGTGGGGTCATTCATTTTACCATAAATCTATTCCACACTAGTATGGAGTTGGATGGGGAAGAATCGGGCCTCAGGTGAAAATCCCATTAAAATGCATGTTGCAGAATCAGAGTGGGCCAAGTTTGAATCAAAGCCAACTTTTAGGGGTTGATATTCTAACCAGGCTCCAAGTGCAGACTGTGCAGTCAATATAGGAAATGAATGGAAGATTTGTTGCCTTTAGAAGTTGCCCAGTTGCTGAGGTGGCAGACCATTCATATGAAGAGAATCCACTATATATTTACCAGAGTGTATTGTTTACCGGAGATTATGCAATTAATTTCTTTCCACAATACTCATTTGGTTTTCTTGTCCTTTTCATGAGCTTTTATGTTGCTTCCTAAAACAACAGTAAGATCAATGCTATACTTTTACTGTGCAAATAGATTGAATAATTATATAAAATATGAAAGAAATCACACTACAGAGAGTATTTAGAAGTGTTTTAGGGGTGGGGGGGAGGGAAGTAACCAATAAGATGAGTGTGGCGCAAGTATTAGATTTAACAGGTGACCCTTTTGGATGGATAGATGTCAGTGGTTCTTTCAGCTTGTCCCCCTTGTTTCTTTGGCAAATGACACGTGGACAGTGTTGCCAGCAGAAAGCCTCTTCTCTCTTAGAAGAGGTTGAAAGCACAGCTTAGGTTTTCAAAGTTGCATCCAAACAAAGATTTCTGTATCTTCTGTATCTCCTTTGGAAAGACAAGCCCAAAGTGGAGATGCTTGTCCATCATGCACAGCCTCACTTTTGGAGTAAGCCAAACTCAGCATGTCAGCACAAATATAGTGTGGTGGTGGAGGGATGTTGGGGTCGCTTTGCAGCCATAGAACCTGGGCAATTTGCAGTCACTGAGTTGACCATTAAGTCCTCTGTATGCCAAAGTGTTCTAGAGGCCATCTGCCTGACAGCCAAAGCCTGGCCCATGCATCAGAACAATGATCCTGAGCACAGCAACAAATCTACAACAGAATGACTTAAAAAGAAAAGAAGGTGTTGCAATGAAACAGTCAAAGTCTACTCCTCAATCATAGTGAAATGCTGTGGTGGGACCTTAAGAGAAATGTGAAAAAAGTCATACAGAAAGAAAATATGGGCTAGAGTTCACATAACTGTACATTTAAGAATATTACAAGCTTCATTTATTAATTTCATTTAATTACATTTTTTAATCAGATGTTGGACACTGGAGTCAATTGTAAATTACCTAAGAACTCAAAGAGATGAGAATAGGCCTGGCTCAGGAGTCAACCTTATGCCTAATGAGATGCTGGGTTTTTGTTGTTGTTGTTGTTGTTGTTTTAATTTGTGGATGTTGAGTTTACCGAACTGCAGAATTTCACTCTTAAATGTTTTGCTATCAGCCTTGTTTGTACTTTGTCCTTTGGGGGCTGTTGTATTAAAGGATGTAAGCCTTTTCTCCCTGCGACTGTGAACTGGATAAGCAGTTAAGAAAACTGATGGATGGAAGTCTTTTTCATTAAGAAAAAAAAAACACAGAGGGAGGTAAAGAAAAAATTATTATTATTTTTCCTTGTCCAATTTTATTGTTATTCAAAAATAATCTTTATCTGTATGGCTCCTTTAGTGCAGGTTAATGTTGACACTAATGGTTAAACGTAATCAGCAATACAATATTATTATCTCACAAACAGCTTCTTCCCCTGAGCCATTCAGAGTGCCAACAAACACTATCCCCCACCCCCCTCTCCTCCCTACTCACCTCACCAATCTGAGCCACGGTGTGAGCACCCCTCATCACTCAGGCCACACACATACAGACTCTATACTCAGACCAGGTTCTTTGCACTGCTTCCAACACTTTGTTCGCCAATTTGTGTCTTTTCTATGGTGTGCCTTTCTCTTATTTTGTGTGTAGGAGTCTCAGCCATTGCCTTGAGAAGGAAAAGTGGAAGAGCTTCTAGGTCAGTTATGTAGGAATTTTCCAACTGGGATGAAACCCCAGGGCAGATGCAGAACATGCCATGGAGGGTTTGTCTCTAGGCTAGAATGGTGGGGACAGAGTGGGAAAAGTCTTCTGAGACTTCCTCTGGTGGAAAATGGATGAGTGGATTGGGGGAAGTGTTCTCTCTAAACAGAGACAGACTGCTGCTGTGATGATACGGCTGTCACTATGACTTTAACCATGACTAAGATTTATTAGTTATGATTCTTGCTCTGATTATTTTTTTTAATGAGTCTGACTCTGTATGTATGCAGAGATGGTTTATTGTGTTGAAGCTACTGTATGTCGGCAACATAATGAAGCACACAGGTTCAGACAGTAACAGCTGGATGTGTCCGTGGATGCCACCACATCAGCTGCTGGGTGAAGCAGCTGCAGCTGTGTTCACAATCAGTAGCTGCACACTGTTGGAGGCGATCCTTTTAAAATGAGGAGTGAGCACAAAATCCACAAATAATAATATTAATAATAATGGATTGCATTTATATAGCACTTTTCGGGGCCCTCAAAGCGCTTTACAATTCCACTATTCATTCACTCTCACATTCACACACTGGTGGAGGCAAACTACAGTTGTAGCTACAGCTGCTCTGGGGCAGACTGACAAAGTGTAACATTAACCATTCTTTGCAATGTATCAGCAGATTGCTTCCCTGAACGTGGTACACAGTACCACAAACTCACACAAGCTGTTTAGATCATTTTTATAAAACACTACTGCTGCACTCTGAAAAAATACATTTTTAGGGTAAAAACATTAAAGAAATGCAAAGCCAACCTGGCCAAAGAACTGACTTTGGAGACCCCTAGTGGCGACTTTAAATATATGGCAATTAAAATATTTGTTTTCATTTTTTTTTTAGTGTGTTGGCTTTTATCAAGAACTTTAAACTGATATTTTTTTGTTTTTGTCTTAGTACAGAGTGTAATGAAGTTTCTGTCTGACCTGGAAAACTACACATCTGAAGTGTCCATGCTTTATCTAGCCAGTAATGAAAAGTGAGAGCTCTCACTCCCTCTTCAGCCACCTGAAAACACACACACACACACACACACACACACACACACACGCACACACACACATCTTTCACAAGACATGCCAGCACCAAATCATTTCCATTATTTTCAAGACACTCACCCTTTGCTATTCCTCTCAACACATCATGCGCCCAGCCCCGGTGTTCTGTCCACGCCAACATGGCATGGTTTCAGCCAATCAGAAGGCTTCATTATGCATTAAGGCACTCTGATTGCCTGTAATCAAAGTCTCTTTCCCAAGCAGACTCAGCATAATGGAGGTAAAGTGCCTCTGCACCAGTACTTTCGCCTGTATGTGTTGATTAGCTCTGATTTAAGACTTAACTCACTTCAGCAACAATTTTCTTTCATCAATCTGCAGTTAACACAGAGGAAAGACAGCACATGGCTGTGCTGTCTGCAAATCAGTGTTTCTGTAAGTGGTGTTTCTTTTTTTCATTTTTTGGTGTGAACAGGTTGTGATGATATTTTAAACTACTAGAGGATACAACGACTCAGGGTTTGTATCAGTCCACGACACAACTTCTGCTGTTGAATAAACTCCATTTTCAGTTAACTGAAAGTTTCCCAAATGAATTAGAGCTACTCGGTTGACAATGATCTGTCAATAAATAATCTATCAGTTGTTTAGGCTAATTTGCTTTCTTTTCTTAACCAAAGAATATATTGACTATGATTTGATTTTATTGTGTTGGTCAGAAAAAAGAAGCATTTAAAGATCTTTTGAGGTTTCGTTAAATTGTGATGCAATGCGTGTTTCCAGTGTTGTTTGTCAATTAACTAAGACATTCTCCTCTGTGAAGAAAAAGTTCTTCAAAAGTCCTTTTAGTTTTTTAGTGTTTTCTGGTTATCATGAAACCAATCTTCAGATTGAGCTTGAATGGAAATGACTACCTGCAGTTCGAATAGTCAGTGTTCAGTAGTTTTTTACTTACTGCCAGTAGCACAAAATCAAAACATTGAACTGAAAAAGAGGGAAAAAAACAGTATGCAAACTCTAGTTAACCAAAAGAAATGTGAGCATGTGTTGAATACTGCTATTTGGATTCTTTGTAACCCGTGTTTTTGTAGGTACAAATGATTGCCAAATGCTAAAAGTGATACAGAAGCACTCACTGAACGGGGGTATGTCTGATTGCACCTGCTCAAAACATGGCTGTGCAGAATGGATAGATTATAGGTTGCCGCTTTATCAAGAAGCAGTCATTGAAACAAGATTTTCTCACAGGAAAACAAAGGCAGAAACAATCAGTTTAATTTAAACATGGCCACCTATCTTTACCTTTCATACCATTTCAAAGACTTGTTTGAGGGTTAAACCTGGGATTACGAGGCATGGGAATTCATAAATATGAATGAATGTAGAAAGTCAAATAACAGTGAATGCGTTGTATGTGTGATCCTCCCACTACACCCAGAGTGGAGCAGGCTGAAGGCCCTGTAGTGGAAAGAAGTACATAAGCAAAGAGACAAAAACATTCTGATTCGGTTGACATATGATAATGCCTGAAGTAAACACGTGTGGATGAACAAAAAGCTCAAACCTTAGTGCGCTCCAAGATGTACAAATTGAAATTAATCTAGCAGGCCTTTGCCATCACAGTTACTGTAAAGCTTTCAAAGCAAATGCCAGCTAATGAAGTTCATTCTCCTCTGTTTGTGCCCCAGCAATGCAAAGTTAAACGCTATTAAGATGATCAAAGCGAGCGGAAAATTGACATGACTTCGTATCTAAATGTATCAATCAATAACTCTGAGGGAAACAGAACGCAGTTGCTCCAGTTCTGAGGAAAGCTTTTTCATTCTCCTCTGCTCACTGACTCCCAAAAGCCCAAAATTTGCTTGATATCTGGGTCTGACCACTTGTTCTGAACTTCTCCCTCCTCAGGTATTGTTTCCCTCATCTCATTGGCTGTTTTGTCCTACGAGCGCTACTGCACCATGATGGCGCAGACTATTGCAGACGGTAGAGACTTCCGCCCAACCCTGGCAGGGATCTGCTTCTCCTGGCTTTACTCCGTGGCCTGGACCGTGCCTCCGCTGCTGGGCTGGAGCAGATATGGTCCCGAGGGTCCCGGCACCACCTGCTCGGTTGACTGGAGGACACGTACGGCAAACAATATCTCCTACATCATCTGCCTGTTCACCTTCTGCCTCGTTCTGCCGTTCGGCGTCATCCTCTACTCCTACGGCAAGCTGCTGCACGCCATCAGACAGGTGCGAATCTGCAATATAAATGTTATGAGAGCGTTTGTTCCAAAGTGAGAAAATGAGCCTTTCGGGAAAAACAGAACACTAATTCTGTCATGAGATGTGACTGTCAAGACAGTTGTGTGGAAATGACCCAGATTTGAGATGAGACACCACAAGGTCATCTATACATTATGTGATTTATATGTAGAGCACAAGAGCGGCCCCTTATCTACGACTTCAATCGAATCACGAGTGTATCATAAGCCTCTCTTTACTGTATAGCCCGGGGCTGCAAAGCCGACAAGAGAGCGGGTAACATGAGTACAAACATTTCAAAGACTTGAGCTTGAAAGCTGAGAAATTTGAACCACCGATCAGGTTTGACTTTTCAACAACCGTCCATTAAAGCTGCCAACATCGTTTTCTTCTCTTGTCTTTAACTTTACGCCTTCGCTGCCGGTCGGGGAGGCTCGGGTCAAACTGCAGCTGTGAGTTTTCTTTTAAAAGCCTCTGAAGCCACATCATATGTGCCAGAGCATAATTGATACCTCGAAGCAAGAAAGAGCAGACAGAGAAAAATGGGAAATCATGACCTGAATTCTGGATGACAGTCATAAATTGTGTCTTCATATTGCTGCTGAGCCGGTGAACTGTTGTAACGGCTCCGGTTATGTCTGAAACTAGGTTGTGTGCTCAGTTCTGTTTTAAATATTAATGGTTTTATTTACACTACCAATCAGAGGTTTGGAGTTCCTCTAGTTCAAGCATTTTGTGTGTTGTGTATTGTCAACATATAGAAAGTACAGCATAGATATTTAAGATATCATCTCACATTTGACTTCTGTATTTATGACCTTGAAGGAGGTCAAATTCTAATAATTTTTCCTTAAAATTAAATACTACCTAGAGAGTGAACTTTGGAGGAGGTTTATGCTCTCAGAGTGCTTCTGGTTTGTTGTTTAAACATTTTCTAATAATTTATTTTGATGTAGTTTATTTATTTATTTTCAAAATGAGTTTAACTTCACATAATACAAACACAAACCACAGGACTATAACTTGGAGGAAAAAGCTGAAGATAAATTTCACACTTTAGGATTTAGAGTATTATTATTCCCTTCAGGTGTAATCTTTCTATTTCCCTCCTCTCCTGGTTTAAAGTGCTTTGCTCTATGGATTAAACTAGGATTTTGTTGCTTATTTCCAGCTTCATTCTTTTTTAGCATTCTGCCTTATGCCCATATTAAATAGTTCTTGGCTTTTTGACACCATAAGGATCTAAGAGTGGAGAAAAGTAAGCTTCTGGGCCATAGGGATTTCCATTATTTAAAATAATGGAATTTCTGCTAATTTAAACTTAAATATAACTTCTGCATTATCTTGCTTACCACATACTGCTGTATTTATGAAAATACATCATTTTAATCAGACATAAGGGCAAGATATATATGCAAAGATAGAAAATGCCTCAATCATTCCAACAATAATGAGATTAAGTCTGCCTTGCACAGTGTTTTTACCAGCTAGTAGCATTAGCTACATCATCAGTGTGACATTATTACTCATATGTAAAATCCATATAACTTTAAAACGTAAGAGCACGAATCAGTGGACTGTAAAGCAAAATACTCCATTACCTGCCACATACAATCGTACTATACTTAGCACAGAAACAGATGACAAATGGTCATTCAAGATCTTCATGTAATAAAAAAACAACAACAATCAGGTAAATATTGTGATTGGTCAGTGAATATCAATAACTAGTAACAGTAACATTCAATATTTTAAAGCCTGACTTTGACTGATTTTCACATTAGAAAGCTGAAAATGGTAGTTTGGTAAGAAAAATGAAGAGCAGCACAGAGCTTCAGTCTGCAGCGTGGTGTTAATGACAAGATTATAGGCAACTGTCTCCATTACACACTGCTGAGGCACTTCATTAAACCTCGAGGATACAGGCTTTCACGCTCAGCGCCGGCTAACTGTAGCGCCGAAAACTCTTTATGGAAAAGCCCAAATAAAAAACAAACAAAAAACATGTGAATGTTATGAAAAATGTACAAGAGAAGGAACGCTGATTTGCCAATGTTTCTTTTACTTTTATTTTATTGCATGTAATATGGTGACCAGTGTTGGTCAAGTTACTTGAAAAAAGTAATCAGTAACTAATTACTGATTACTTCCCCCAAAACGTAATCCTGTTACTTTACTGATTACTTATTTTTAAAAGTAATTAATTAGTTACTTAGTTACTTTTTAAAAACACAATTTACAACCTGAAAAGGTGATATAGCCCAATTCTACTTTTTCTACATAATCCATCATACAAAATGTAATCAAATGGAAAAGTCCCTTTTTAAAACTTATTTTATTCGTTTTAATCTTTTAACTTTATGCATCAAGCAAAAATTTAATTATATGCAACATTCTCTGACTGGAAGAAATTTGTTTAATATTTAAACCTATTTTCTGCACACTCCAGCACATAAAATAATTTTTTTTGTGTGTTTACACTCACTCTTTCAAATAGATGCAAGTAAAACACAGCAGAAAATAAATAAAGTCAAAGACTAGCGGTCCTTTTGCTCTATTTTCACCTGTAAAGCAAGAGTTGGGTAGGCGGAGGTTTACCCTGGTGCAGGTGTGCCACAGCGGTCAGTGGAAGACTCCGCGAGTTTCTCTGTGAATTTCCCATTACGTTGTAGCGCACTTGGTGCTTGCTTGGAAGTTACGGGGTTTTTTTCGCTGTAAAAAGAAGTTTTCTTCCCACGCACAACGGACACTAATGTTTTTGTCACTTTTTATGGAATCAAACTCAAAGTAAGGTCAGTACTTCCACGCTTTAAATGCTGCATGCTCATACTCTCTCCTGCACTCGATATATTGTCCGTTGTTGATCTGCACACAGCTGTAGTCACGAACGTTGCACTTGCTTACGTCACTGTCATGAGACATTCTCGCAAAAAAATCACGGTTTTAGTAACGCAGTAACGCAGCGTTCCTACGGGAAAGTAACGGTAATCTAATTACCGTTTTTGGAATAGTAATCCCTTACTTTACTCGTTACTTGAAAAAAGTAATCGGATTACAGTAACGCGTTACAAGTAACGCGTTACTGCCAATCTCTGATGGTGACACATGTTAACTTCTTTTTATTCATGAATATAAATGCATTCTTCTTTTCAGGCTGATGGTGCCTGTCTGTAATATGTCGTTCTATTAGGGTCATTAATTAGGTTAAACATTATAATATTATGATTTTAACAATTTACACAGAAGCAGCTCCAAAGTAAGTTGTTCTTTAGGTGGAGAGATGGGATGAGTTACATACTCAAGGTCAGAGATGAGTTACTAAACCATATGGACCATATGATGGTGGGTGCATAACATAGAATCTTTGGATAAAACTTAACAGAAGTGGAGCCAGTGGGCTCCCTGCTCATTTGTAAGGATATTCTGTAAAGCAGATGGGGGTGGAGATGTGATATTGAGGTCCCACCTCCTCCTTCATGTTTAATAGCAATCTCACTGGGCAATCAAACTGGGCAAAATGTGAGGTACACCCTGAACAGCTCACCACTGTTGCAGGGCAAACACAGAGACATAGATGCCCATTCACATTCACATCTAGGGATATTTAACCCAGCATGCCTGTCTTTGGACTGTGAGACGAGGCTGCAGAACCCATGCAGGCACAAGTCCACACAGCTGGCTGGTGAATTTGAACACAGGGCCCTCCTATTGTGAACAAACAGTGCTCCCACTGTCCTACTGTTGT
The DNA here is from genome assembly GCF_057381915.1 of Diplotaxodon limnothrissa. Taxonomy (NCBI): domain Eukaryota; kingdom Metazoa; phylum Chordata; class Actinopteri; order Cichliformes; family Cichlidae; genus Diplotaxodon; species Diplotaxodon limnothrissa. The sequence goes on from NC_140604.1 coordinate 18,472,411, forward strand.
GTCATCTTTATGACATGCTGCAAAAATTGATTATTGACTACCCGACAAACAAGCTGCAGCATGTCAGACTGCGCAGAGCTGCACAGGGGGTTGTGCTGTCTCCATTCCTCCATTCCTGCTCACCATGCCACATATAGAAATAATCTGATTTTACAGTGGTTGAATGGGCAGTAGGAGTACAAAACACTAGTGGATTTGTGGAGTGGTGTGAGAGGAATCTGCTTCTGAACCTGAATAAGACCAGAGAAATGGTGATCAACTTCAGAAGGAAAAAGACAGCTACAGTCTGTGTCTGTCCTAGGATGGGATGTTTATGTGGTAGAGGGGTACGTGTACCTGGCTGTCCATTTCAACAGTAGGCTGTAGCATAAAAGTGCAAGAGCAAGAGCAAGAGCTCTGTTTTCTAAGGAAGCTGATCCTTCAATGTGTGCAGCAAAATGAAGTAGTGCACTTAGCTGTGGTCTGCAGGGAGAGCAGCATTTTAGCTAGCAGCTTGAAATCTGAAAAAAGAAAGCGACCGGAGGACTTCTTTAAGTTGGTGAGTAGTTCCAGGTGTCTAATACCTGGGACTCTGGAGAAGCCTCTTGGATGCCAAGTGAAATGTATTCACAAACTTAAAGAAGTCCAGTTGCCTTCTTTTTTCCTGGATGACTGAGAACCTACACAGACATCAGAGCGATTAACACCACCAGGCTGAATAAGCGTATTTGGAAGGCTGTTTCTGTGACTGGCTGAAAATTGGACATTTTTACAGCTGTGGAAGAAAGGTCACTGAACAAACTGTAATCCATCATGGATAATCCTGCATTATTTACTGCAGGCAGCAGAGGACACATTGATTCAGCTGTACTGCTAAAAGGACAGATAGTTTTCTTTGTGTTAGTTTGTGATATAAACACAGATCTCAAAATTTGTTATTAGGATCTCATAACCTATAAAGATTTGTACCTAGTAGTTTATATGTGCTGATGAAATTAATAAAACCATCTCTGAGGTTCAGAGTTTAGGCTAAAATCTTCTACACTTCAACCAGAAATCGGTGAAGGATTTAACAGAGTAATGCAAAATCAGTTTGCAACAAACTTAAAAAGGCAAAATGTGTTTAAGCTGTCAGTGGTAACCCCAACACTAACTTTAGAGAACATCAAAAAGTACCAAACATATAGCTTTTGAAGCATGTCAGAATGGGCATTTTTGTGTCTTCTGTATAGCATTAGTGTTGGGTTTAGGGTCATAATCTGTGATGATTGAAGGAAAAATGGGAAATATTTACAATAATCATCTGAAAATGTCTTTCACAAATATAAAACTAAGTGAAGATCATGTTGAGTGATTGAGCCTAACCCGTCAAATAGTTGAAATAAATTCATTTGAAAAAAGCAGCACGGTGGCACGGTGGTTAGCACTGTTGCCTCACAGCAAGAAGGTCCTGAGTTCAATTCCACCATCAGGCCGGGTCTTTCTGTGTGGAGTTTGCATGTTCTCCCCGTGTTTGCGTGGGTTCTCTCCGGGTACTCCGGCTTCCTCCCACCGTCCAAAGACATGCAGCTTGTGGGGATAGGTTAATTGGATAATACAAATTGCCACTAGGTGTGAATGGTTGTCTGTCCTTGTGTGTTGGCCCTGCGACAGACTGGCGATCTGTCCAGGGTGTACCCTGCCTCTCGCCCTATGACAGCTGGGATAGGCTCCAGCGCCCCCCGCAACCCTGAAAAGGATAAGCGGAAGCGAATGGATGGATGAAAAAATAATATAAGTTAATTGATAAAACTATTTCCAAATCACTGCTGTAAATATTCTGCTTGTCTGTTTATACACAAACAATGGCTCCCTTAATTCTCCTTGTTCTCTTTCTGCATGGATGCCTGTTTGTCATTGCCTTCGTTGTGATGTATGTCCTTCATGTTAATCTGTGACAGCTACATGCACAGTGAGTCTAAGAATTAGGGTTGCCTCAGTCTTCGGCTGTGCATCATATGTCTTCACATTAACTGTGGGAACTGTTCGTTTCTATTAGCCCTGTGGGTGTTGTCTGTGTTGATGTTGTTTGCACAAGAATTTAATTTGCCACACCATTTGCTGGTTCATGTACCGTGCTTCTCTGGGTCTTTTCCATGCCTGCAAGCATAAGGAACTGTTTTTTACTAGTTGTTTGGAGCAGAGACTCAATTTAAGTGTAACTGTATGCAATAATCACTAGTTCAAATATTCTCTGTATTGCAGTGTTACCTGTGAGTAAGCGAAGAAGAAAATAGTTACACACCTTCACTGAAGTCTCAATAATGCAACTGTTTTGGTTGTATTAACATTAAAAGCATGACCCCATACTAAATGCAAACACGTCACATTGTAACTTTTCAAAGTCAGTCTTCTTCTGCATCGCTAACGTGGAGGCTGGTAATCTCTGGAGGTCACCATCAGTTGGCTTCCTTTTATCCATACTGAGATATTTCAACCCATCAGATGGATTGTCCCAAAAATATGTTGCAAATGTGCATGTTTGTTGTCCAAAGAGGATTAAACCTTATTACATTAACCATATCAGATTTCAAAGCATCATTTAAATTCACATTCTATCGTAAACTGTGATTAAATTCCTTAAGATATGGAGACAAGGAGTGGAGCAGTTGGTACAGATAAAGAAAGTGATGCTGCAGACTCGGTTACTTTATCAGTGACGCCATCTGAATTAATTAAGCAGAGGAAGACGGGCCAGATGTAGTGAGAAGTCTCTTAGCATACTGCATCCTGTCAGTGATGGCAGGTACATTGATGGATGTAGGTGTAGAGAACAAGGACCCCCCCCCCCCCCCCAAAAAAAAACAAAACAAGCAGAGAGTATAGCTGAGCAGGAAGATGACTATTGAGATTGACAGCTGCGATATTTTTTTAATGTCGTTTTGGCAGTTACTGTATACACTTCGTTTTTTTAATGTCCTTCACAGTTTCCTGTGGTCGACACCAAGTCAAACCTGGATCATCTTACATAAACAGTTTTTTTTTGGTAATGATTAAGATTTTTTAGAAAACTGTGTCTGGTTTTATTCATATTAAACAAGTGTGTTAAACAAACAAGCAAACAAACAAAAAAAGATATAGTCATAGACAGATGGTTTCTTCTGTCTTCATTCTTGTTTCTGATGATTTCTGAGTCTCAGTTAATGTTCTCTGTGTTGTTGTGCTGGTGCTTACTTTCTACATCTATGGTTCTTAGGCTACGTCCACACGTACACGGGTATTCTTGAAAACTGAGATTTTTCATTTTCGTTTTAAAAAAGAATCCTGTCCACACGTAAACGCAGAAATGAAGAAAAACGCTGCTAGGAACATGCCAAAGCAACAGGTGGAGATATATTCCTAACCGTGCAGAAATGTTGGCCAATCAGAAGTCTAGAAGCCTCGGTGGGAAAAAGTAAACAAAGATGGGGCATAGAAGCAGAACCGAGTCATATGTGTGGAGGGACAGTAACTGTGTGTGTATATGTAAGCATTTAAACACTGCAGAGAGTACAATTAACAGTAACAGTATTGTAGAAATTCATTTCACTGAAACAATAACGTGGCGCACACCTTTGACGCTGCGTTTTCACCATTTTTCTCGTCCACACGTAAATGCAAAAACTGAGTTTTTGAAAGTCTCCACCCTGGCAGGCGTTTTTAGAAATCTCCATTTTCAGTGACCGAAAACGTCGTTTACGTGTGGACGAAAGATGCAAACGCAGAGAAAAATCTGCGTTTTCAAAAATACCCGGGTATGTGTGGACGTAGCTTTAGTCTTCAGTCACACAGGTCTAGAGATATAAAATGTAGATTCAGCAGCAAGTTGGTGAATGTCTGCTGACTATTTCCAGGTAAAATCAGCTGGAAAAAGGCTGCTGCACTGAAAACACGTGAGGAAATTGTGATGCTAACTGGAAACTTTACCCTTCAAAGTAAAAGTTGGGCTTTTTGAAACATGTTGGTTTGTCTCCAGTTCTGGTATCTGTTGCACTTCATGGTTTCATCTTTATCCACTGCCAAAGCAATTGCAAGGATGCTTGTGGTGTAGCACTACACACCTCTCCACAACCAACTTCACCTAGCCCCAAATACACGTTTCCCCTGTGATCAGTGGTTGCCAGAAGGTTGCCAACTGGTCTCTGGACAGAATTTTACATTGCAAAATATTTTATTATTGTGTCTATTTGACATATATTCTGTTGAGGTTTTGTTTTCTTGTCTTTTCATTTTAATCTATTTTTATTATTATTATTATATGGTCAAAGTAGGTTTCCCAGCATTCCTGTTATATCTGTGCCTGACTCACTCTGTGTTTATGCATTGGTCCTTTTTGTTTCCTTGTCTCATACTTCTTGTTTGTGACCATGTTTCCCTTGTTTACTTCCTGTTTTACTATGAAGTGTGTTTACCTGTTTGTTAATTATATTCATCTGTGACCCTCTCCTTCCTGTTTCTCATTACCAGTTAGTCTCTGTGTGTATAAAGACCCGTGTTTCCTCTCTGTCCTTGTCAAGTCGTCTGGTAATGTTTCTTTGTTAATTTCTTCAGGGATGCTTCCTTGTGCTTTGATTTCCACTTTCTTTACATTTTTGCACTCCATATTTTTCCTATTTGCATCTGCCATTAAAGGCTCATCTGTAGAGTTGGATTTCTTGTAAGATTACAACAGATCATCTTCATTCATGATCTCAGATCATTATTGTAAAGCAGAATTGGTCTACAAATGTGCACTCCTAACATGGTTCAGATTAAGCATAAGTAGCCAAAGTTTTATATAATTAAGTCAGTATATGTACATGTGTACATGTACGAGTGATCCAGACACTAGCATTCAGGGAGTTTTTATTCTTGGCTCTATATGTTGTCGTTGAGAGCAGATATCCTTTATTCAATCATCTCAGTCAAAGTCACCTGCTAGGCCACCGGCATCCAATCAGAAAAATGTTGGCTTTAAGGGAGAGCGCCTAAAATGACCCAGAAGTTGGTGTCTCAGGACCGCAGCGAGGTGTGACCTGTGTATCCGATGTCACTGGTATGATGTTACGCAGCCTTTGCAGATGGCAGCGCGTTGTTACGTGAGGGGTGTATACTGAGCTCTCTCCTGTCCTCACTCTACACCTACGACTGCACGGCCACTAGTATCTCTTATTTTATTGTGAAGGAGGATCTCAGTGCCTTTAAACTTTATTGCTAAGAGAACCATCTCACCCTCAATGTCACAAAAACAGAAGAGATGATAGTGGACTTCTAATGATAATAATGGATTGGATTTATATGTAGCGCTTTTCAAGGCACCCAAAGCACTTTACAGTGAGCGAATGAATATTCACTCACTGGTGGAGGCAGCTACAGTTGTAGCCACAGCTGCCCTGGGGCAGACTGACAGAAGCGAGGCTGCCATATCTCGCCATCGGCCCCTCTGGCCAGCACCAGTAGGCGGTAGGGTAAAGTGTCTTGCCCAAGGACACAACGACCAGGACAGAGAGCCCGGGGATCGAACCGGCGACCTTCCAGTTACAGATGCGCTTCTCAACCCCATGAGCCACAGTCACCCATGACCTTCTAGAGGTGTAGTAAAGCACATACCCGATCACCATCAACAGCGCTGCTGTGGAAAGATTGAACAGCTTCCGTTTCCTAGCTGTACATCTGGCAGAGGATCTCACATGGTCAGTTCACACGAACAACATACCCCTTCATAGACAGCGCAGTTTGACAGGTGTGACAAACCGCGCTACCCATGACAGTGTGGTACCCGTGAAACCATGCTGCCCATGAAACCGCGCTGCCCGTGAAACCGCGCTGCCTATGAAAACACACTACCCGTGAAATCATGCTGCCCGTGAAACCGCGCTACCCGTAAAACCGCGCTGCCCGTTAAACCGCGCTGCCTATAAAAACACACTACCCATGAAACTGTAATACCCGTTAAACCGAGCTGCCAGTTAAACCGCGCAGGCAGCACGGTGTGACAGGTGTGACGGGCAGTGTGACGGGTGTGACAGCAGCGCGTTTCTAACCTGTGTGACTGATGTGACGTCATACAACCTTCACAGACAGCAGCAAGGTGCAACTGGTGTGATGCATTCAAAGCTCTTTTTTTGGATATTGCCTGCTTTTTATTCTCTTATCTGTCAAGATGATCCAACACTGCTTTAATAATGTTGAAATCTGGGGAGGCAAATTCTGTTGCCAGTTGGTATTGCATGGCAGGCCTTTTCTATGTTCATAATTCTTTCAATTTTCCAGTATTGCCAGTACCACTGGCTGAAATGCAGCCCCTAACCATGACAGAGCTTCCACTCAATTTCTTCAGACTTCTTTAAACTCTCTCCACACCATGTTGAGAGATGTCAAGTGGACAATAACCAATAGTTCTTTGGGAATCACCTTGTTGGTGCAGAAATACCGTTTAATGCCAGTCAAACTGTATTATCTGTGGCATTTTTCACAGATTAAGCTACATAATTATATGAATAAATGTGTTTTTTTTAAAGACAAACTGCTAACAAAGTGGCTAAAGATGCGGTTTAAAGCTGGTTAATTTTGCCACTAATTAAAGAACAAAAACCATCATTCTCCCTTCATAGTCTTAATGTGCCTGATAATATGTAATAAAAATAGTTTAATCCCCAAGTAGCTAAATTAAGTGAAATTAATCAGAAAGTGTTCCCCATTCTAAAACAATCTCATAACTAAACCACTCTTGGTTTAACAAACACAGCATCCTGGTTCTGTAAACACTTCGCTCTTTTCTATTGCAGCACACAACACTGACAGCTGATATGTTAAACCTTGAAAAAAAATGAGAATCTACTGAAATGCACTACTCCCATTCACTGGCAGAAAAACAAAGTCAGCAAAGTATCTGTTTTATTGATGGGGCCCGTCAGAGATTTCAAACATATTTATTAAAATGTTTCTGTTTCTTAGCCTTAAAGCTTCTTTAAGAATACGTGTACTGCAAGAACCTGGTGTATAATTTTCAGCTGACGGAGCTTTTGTGTGTGAAGTACCACAAAGACTTGTCATCAAATCTTTATGCATTAATTATCATAATGATATATAACAATATATTGTTTTAAATGTACTTGTTGTTTTCTGCCTATATAGATTTTATTCTATTATTAGGTTACTTTTGGTTGATTGCTGATGCACAGGTTTATAAACTGATACTACAGGTGCTACTACTAAAAATGACTCCGAATCTCAGTCTGCAAACATGCAAAGGCAAGCACAATTATTTTAGCTTGAAAAAAAAACCCCATGACAATCATCTTGGATCAAATTTTGATTGACATCCTATGAGAATAAAGTTATATTGCACCTCAAATCAAACAAAAACAAAAAGCACAATGTGACACATGACTGACGAGAGGAAGGCGATGAAATGCATCTCCACAGACTAGCTGGAGATGTCTATGTGGCTGTGTCAGTGAGAGAGATGGGAGTAGCTGAGAAAGAAAGGAGAAAACGAAATGAAAGATATGTTTGTTTCTCTTCATTTAACACAACCGATAGAGAGGCCTCCAGCAGAAGGCAAGAATTGGCTATTGAGTGCAAATAAAGCTATTGGATTCCAGTTTTTTCTCTTATTCAGAATGAAGAGATAAGAAAAAGAGTAGTAGGTACCCATGATTACCAGTCAGGACTGAAAAAGAAAGTAGAAAGGAGGCTTTAAAATAAGCTAAAATGACAAACATAGCGATGAAAGAGTAGAGTGTACGTACTGGCACTGAATGTAAACAAATGACCAAAAGAGAAGATCCCTCCAGTAATAGCAGGTTATAGGAGTGGTTTGGTAGCAGCATTGAAAAACACCTCAGCAGAAGCTTTGCAGATAGAGCAGGTAGAGCTGTTTTGCAAGTCATTCACTGTTAAGGTGAGCAACTCAGACTCAGTCTGCAAAACTGTAATTGACATGGGATGCGACAGCTTTCTCCCCAGTGAGTGGAAAAAGCAACATTACTGTTGCCTCCTGTGGAACTCTGTGCCCTTGTCCCTGACCTTTTAGACCTTCTTTGCAACCTTGATGACTTTAAACAGAGTGACAGCCTCGAGTAACCTCACCACTCTTAGACTGAAAATGAAAGGAAGTTCAAACCATTGGCTTGCTTTATGTGTAACAGTCTTACTAATATGGTTAAATTTAATACTTTGGAACTGGTGAAACAGACAGGAAATTTCACCGTGGGTTGTCTTTTCAAGGAGATTCTGTATAACTACCATTAGGACTTTAAAAGGAGCTTTCTTAATGTAACCCTCAGCTTATGAGATGTATTAAACAGTTGCCAAAGTTTGATGTGATGCGAAATAATTTTGATAAAATTTAATAGTCATACACTTTAAATGGTGGCTGCACCATTTAATATATTTTTGTCTTTCTAAAAGGGGGAACAAGTCTGCACACTATTTCAATTCAATTCATTTATTTGTCTCCAATTCTTTAGCAAAAAATTGAGCTAATGTTTTAAGAATTAAACTATTAAATTAAAGCATTTAGGTCAGAACACAAAGCCTAAGCTTTTGGCTGACCTTATTTTTTGTGAGTTTATCCATCTCTGCTTAAACCTGTTTAAACCATCTTTAATCTATGTTTAATTTAAGCATCCACCAATGCAATTAGAGAAAATAATTTAAATCTAATACCTCCCCTTGAAGTTGACCCCTTTAAGTTGGAATTTTTGTAATAATTTATATTACCAAAATAGGACTAAATGTGAGGTCAGAATATTCAATAGCACTGAGTATTTCTCGCTTTTAAATGTTTCACATCATCAAACAAAGTTTGATGTTAGACAATGGTGACCCGAGTAAATGCAAAATGCAGTTAAATGAGCAACAGAATAACATCTACAGAACTGCAGGCATTAGCTGCCTTGGTTAAGGTCAGAGTTCATGATTCAACAATAAGAAAGAGATCCAAGGTGAAAGCCACCGTTAACCAAGATGAACAGAAAGACTCACAGAAAATATCCTGTGGACTGATGAGAAAAAGTCTAATCTGTTACAGAAATTAAGCCTTCCAAAAAAATCTAACTAACAGCATTTCATAAAAAGAAAATCATACCAAACATGGTGGTGGTAGTGTGATAGTCTGGGGCTGGATAATGTCTGGTTTATGTCCTGAGGCTCGATGGTGCTTGGGTTCGGCAGCAGGACAAAAAAACAAAATGAAAGTTTTGGGGTACATTAGTCAAAAAACTCATTGTCAGTTAATTCAAATTCCTTGATTGCAGTTCTTGTTGCCAAGGGTAGCAGAGCCAGTCATTAGGGTTAAGGGGCAATTACTTTTCCACACAGCACCAGGTAGGTTTGGATGGCTTTTTTCCCCCTTAATAAATGAAATCATCATTTTAAAACTTTATTTTGGATTTACCCAGGTTATCTTTGTCTAATATTAAATTTTGCTTGATTATCTGAAATATAAAAACTAAGAAGAATGCTTTTTCACAGAGCTGTACATTTTGCCTCTAGACAGTTTTATTTATCTGGTAATCTGACTACTCCACTCCTTTCTGCATCTGTCCCTCTGGTTTACGCAAAGCTTGCTTAATAATACTTTTTTCTATCCCCGTGCTGTCATCTCTTAGGTGATTTTATAAAAATGAAGTTGATGTCCATAAAAACTGATCTATTTGATTAGGAAATGATGAGAACATTGTGCTGCCTAGAGTTGCAGTTTTATGGGCTGGCAAGAACTTTTCATCTCCTCCTTGTGAAGAGTTGCAGACTTAAGATTCAGGATGCAGACTGAACCTTCTGCTCTGCATACAACTGTACACATTTAATCTCATTCATCCTTCAGCTCCTTCAGTATATTGGACAGTAAGGTCTGGACTTTCCTTCCATTCAGGAATTACGGATGCATAGACTGCTTGTTGAATTGCTTTTGCCTGGGACAAATGACCAGAAGGGCTGAATTGCAATTTTGCCCTTTGTGCCACAGTACAAACACTTTTTACTTTGAGACTAGTTCAAACTAATATATATTCATAACATTAGACAATATTTATTTACAGAGAAGATCCAGATGTACTCTTCTTTCAACCAGGTCTGTAGGACATGCTTTAAATCTCTCAGGCATGAAATATGGCAAATGTTTGTTCAGCTTAGTACTGATGAGATTTTGATTCCTGCAGAAACTCATCAGGGAAAGTCTTGAGCTTCTGTCCACTGCTGTGTACAGGAGCCTTTGACGCCCATGTTTTACTTATCATTCTACTTAACATCTATAACTTAGTTCAGATTCATCATTTCCAAAGAAAAGCTAGAGATGCTCACACATTCTGCTTGTATGCAAACTCCAACCGTCAACCCAGCAATGTGATGGAACATGTCCTTGATCGTGTGACACTTTGTGCGCTATGTCTGACCTGATGCTGTCACATGTCCAAACATATCTTAGTTTTTCTAGCACACTCTGCCTTAAAAATGTGCTTCAGGGGGTAAAGGCTTGAAATAATCTTCAAACATCCTCCACGTCCAGCTGACACAGCAGCTGTCACATGGATTGAGAGGCTACAGTTTGCTGAGAGTAATGTGGAAGACGTGATTTTGTTCTCCAAATGTTCATTTTTTTACTTGAAATTTCAACAGTTGACACATAATGGAAACAAGCACAAGTGCCTAAACACAAGTGCATGTTTGTTGTCTGTAATACAAACCAGTGCGTGCCAAGTGCATGTTTAAACCTGGAAGTAGTTGACATGTTGGATGATGTCCATGTTTAAATTAATTACATGCCACAAGAGACCAGTATTTAATGTTTGTCCATTTAACATTTAACAGCACAGACAATGCTTCAGTTCTGATTTAATCCCAGTGACTAAAGCGTTCACCGGCATTAACTGATAACGTCATAAACTCACTAACACAAGAAAGCCATACCTGTGTTTTTTTTTAAAGGTTTCATCAACAAAATAAGTATAAATCTAGATACTGAGAAGAATATGAACACTTAATTATTCATTAGATTAAATAAAATTCTTACTGATCTCCAAGCACTCTCAGTCTGAGGACGTCTTCTTTCTTTTCTTGTGAGTTTGTAAACCCACCTTGAAAATTCAGTTTGATGAAAATTAAATGGGGAAAAAAGACAAAAGTAACTTTTTATGATGTTTTCTCCTTTTTCTTTTCTTACCTGAGTAAAATCGCATCTTCTTTTATGTATGATAGAAATTATTTATTTATGATTTCCAGCGTATTAAATCATACAGATTAGTCTCTGTTGTTGCTAAAAGAATATTGCTTTTACTGCTCTAGGCCTCTGTGGGTCCCGCCAATTGATTGAATTATTTGATGTTCATCGTGCTGCTGTCTGCATTTATGGTCTTAGGTTATTGTGCATCAGGTGTTTTGGTTTTTGAAAACTAATGTTTGCATTCTGGTTTAAGGTGTGTTTTTACACAAGTCAGCTCTGAGTTGTGCTTTTGGAGGGGAGGTATGGCAGCTTTATAACTGGTCAGGGGGGCACAGACATAGGGAATAATAAAGCAGAGATTAATGCCACTGTTGGGGGAGAAAAGTCTACAAGCTGCTGAAATTGCAGCACCACTGTTTTTTTGTCTGTTTTTTTTTTTTTTGGCATCATGACAGTAGATCAGTAAAGTGTCTTTTCCTCTTTGTCAGGTCCGCAGCGTGAGTTCAGTGGTGACCCGTCGCAGAGAACAGCGGGTGCTGGTGATGGTTGTCACAATGGTGGTATGCTACCTGGTCTGCTGGCTGCCCTATGGTGTGGCAGCTCTGCTTGCAACCTTCGGCCCGCATGATCTTTTGACACCAGAGGCGACCATCATGCCGTCACTGCTGGCCAAATTGTCCACTGTCATCAATCCCTTTATCTACATATTCATGAACAAACAGGTGGGTTAGTGCTCTTTATTTGTCTTAATGACTTTTTTGCAAACATCACTCTCTCTCAACATCTCTTCAGTTTTATTCTAAAACATGCTTACAGTAGAAAAGGCAGCATCTCTTTTATAACTGTAGATCCATCATAATTCATTTAAGGTTGTCTACATCTTGTTTGGATTAGTTAGTGTTGGAGATATAAGCATACAGTTTATGGTACCTAATTTATGCAGACATAAACGCGGGTAACTACCCAAATGGATGTTGTGTGGCCCTTCCTTCCTACCTATAATTAAACCAAACCGAAAGCAGTTTTTCTGTGACAAAATGAAAAATTAAACATTTGACCCTTTTACAGAGACTCTTTTCACACCTGGAAGCTATATCTAAACTAAATTGTGATTTCACAGCTCTGATTGATGGCACAAATGGTTTAACTGAGTCTACTCTAAGCTCAAAATGACACCTTTTCAATGTTTGCTTGGTTCAACCAACAGCGCAAATTTCTAGATTTATCAAAATTACTGAAAGGCAGACGAGATCGTTTACATTACATTACATTTAAAAGCTGGAACCATAAAATTTAGGTGTTTTCAAAACCAAGAAAGAGGCAAAAAATTTTCTCACAGCACTGGCTTAATGTCATTTACACAGAGTAAAAGAGATGTATACATTTAACATTTAGAGGGTAATAAATTGAGTAAGAACCTTTTTAAACAGTGAGATTGAGTCTTCTTCTAGTCTGTCACATGGTTTGCAAGTTTAATCTGATATAATACTTGATGATGTAATTAACTCCACTCACAATGTCCCTGAGGAGCTTCCCTTAGGTCATTCCAGAAGCAACGTTGGTGAGTAGTAGGGGAAAACATTATCACTAATGGCCAGCCGGTTCCAGAGACAGCTGCACCCTCAAACTCCAACCAGCTGACTTGCATTCACTTAACAATGCACATATACTACCACAATCTGAGGATTTGCAGACATTTTCAATGCATGAGCACTACGCGGCATGAGAACAAGAACAGAGAGGTGCTTTGTTTGACAGGGACAACTTTAAAAATCAATGATATCTTAGAAAGAAACACACAGTGCAAACATAATAAAAGGCATGTAAAGGACACTACATCCTTCTGACCTTCTCCAAAGATCATACCGTTGTTATTCTGAGGCTATTGGTAAATTTATGGGTTTTCATAAAATATGGATGACAATTGGAGGGTGGATGTTTTTTATTGAGATAGCTTAAAGAATGCTTAAAACAGAGAGTTCAGCTTGTCTTGATGGCTGACTGGGTGTAGTTATTAAGACTGGTTCAACTTCATATTGCAGTTGCTCACTGCTGGTTGTTTAAGGTTTACTGCACTGTTAATGCTTCTTTGCAACTTTTCTAAGAGTGCAGTCAATTGTCATTTTGGTTTTTTTGTTGCACAGTTCTCAAGGACATTCATTTTCTCAGTTTTGCGTTCTACATGCCGACCATCAAGGCAGCGTCATCTTTGTTTGCATCTTCCACTGACATTCAAAGAAACTCATCTTTGAACTGCCATATGCAGGCTTTAGAATTGTGGCTTTATATGAGCAAAACATCACTCGCTCCATCTTCAAGGCAAAATAATCTATTATCTTTTTATCTCTCCTTGATATTTTTTTTTAGCTAAACAAAAATATTACATAGCAGCTGATTGTTCAGTGGATTTGCTGATTTAACCGAGCGTTGCCAGAAGCCATTTGTATCAGCTCTGACTCCAATTAAATCCATAAACTTCTCAACCAGAGGCAACAATAAAAGTTAAATATTTTCTTGTTAATAATCTGAATATCAGCCACTGTCCCTACCAAAGGCTCATAATGATCTGTTAGAGAACAAAACAGTGCTGTATTTAAATTGGACAAAATGTTCTTACACCTCATTTTTGCTCTTATTTGTGAACAGAGCGGACGCCACTGGGAGGCCTCTCTGTTGTGCTGTTCTTTAGAAAAATCACTTTTTGAGAGTCGCCTGTTTGTTGCCTCTCCAGTGCACCCGTTTTCACTTTCGTTAGTACCAAAGCAGGTGAAATGCAGTGATTTACAGTGATGTATGCTTGCAAACAGTAAGGACTGATGCTCTGTCCATTAATATGCTGCTTGGAAAAAAAAATGAGAACATTCAATTGTCAGAGTATCAAAAGGTTTCTATGCAAAAATCCAGTGACTAAAGAAATATAGGATTTACACTTGTGGAGAAAGCAAGCAGACGTCCTCTCACCCTCTGCTGTCTCTTTCTTTACATATTCAGCTAGAACACACATGAAGACGCAGCGCAGACAAAGACAGAGCTGACATTACTCTAACGGCGTCAAAGTCATAAAACACCCCCACCTCGCCCCGCTGTTCAGTTGTGATACACATCAGTGACATTTACGGACGATGGAAAATCTAGTTGATGTTACTGCTGTTCCTAAATGACAGCAGATCAAACTTCAAGGTGCTTTTTTAGCAATTTCACTGTAGATAAATCTTTAAAGCAGTCATTAGCAGATTAATTTAATGACTGCAAACAAATCAGATCAGCACACAGAGGATGGCTTTACGCAATTATTTTTATTACAGTGAGAAAAAAACGATGGTTTCTATGGTTTCTCCTGTTATGTCAGTAAACCTTAAAACCTTATCACAGTTGTCAAAAGTTCATCTAAACAATGATACTGGGTAAAATCTACTTTCTTTTTTCTTTTTTACCTCTACAAGTCATTAGAAAGATTCCTTTGAGCTTCTGCCCCATGCAGACATGATTGCATCGCATAATTTCTGCAGATTTATCCACTGCATTCATATTCATACTGGAAATCAAGAGCAAGCAAGTTTTTGCCCTTCTTGTTCTTCAGGGGAGGTTCGTGTCCTTTCTGAGTTCATCTTAGGACACCTGAATTGTAGATTGACAGGTGTACCATTCCAGTCAGACTTCTCTCCTGACGACCTCTCCTGAGGAGGTCATGTCAGGTGGATGCTGGGCATTTGACATCTAAAGCAAGAGTCCACCTGGGACTCATCTTCCTGCCTTACTGAGTAAGGGAAAAACATAAGTGATGCGGTGATCAGTACTCTTGCCTCAGCACTTGGTTCAGATCTGCGAACTTGTCGGGGGGTGGGAGGGGTGTCTTTCTGTGTAGAGTTTCCTGTAGAAGTTTCCCCAAGCGCTCCAGCCTTCTCCTAGAGTACTACGACATGCTTGTTAGGTTTATGGGGATTCTAAATTAGAGCCCGACCAATGTGGGAGTTTTTAGACTGATACTAGACAATATCGAGTATTTTTTTTATATTTATTTGCTTTCAGACACACAAAACATATTTCCCAAACATTTGTTATGTATAGTTATTTACTCATCCTCACAAAACTGATGACAATGAAGCTTAAAAATAATCTTGTTTATAATTCTCAGAGCAAGTTATGAATTAGTCTTTTACGCCCTGCAACAACCAGCCCATCTGAGCAGAGTGTCCTTTAGTGGACAAACTATGCAGTGTCAAAACTCAAAACATGCGTGAAAGGTGTTTCTGCTCCCTCCGCTTTACTTATTGAAGTTTCATTCATCAGCTGGTATAAATATTGACACATATGACTGATATATCAGTATGGCTCTGGTCTAATTTGGCTGTACGTGTACATGTGGGTGTAAGTGGCTGTCCATCACTCTGCATTAGCCCAGCCACTAGTGACTTGTAAGTATGCACCTGGTCTCTTACCCTAGGACAGTGTTGTGGCCATTTTTGTTGAATTTTTATGAAACATAATTTGTATCCATTTTTGATTTTTCTTTAATACAATAAGAATATCATAGTTTGCTTTGTCAGTCTGTAATTAATTTTACTTTTGGGAAAGTTTTGGAAAAGTGGTTAGTTTGGTAACTTTTGGACCCTCCCATTAATTAAGGGATTAAGAGCACACTAGGGGGTGTGGTGGAAATGTTTTTTTTTTGTTTGTTTAACAAATGTCAGTTGGGACGAGGGTTTAAAATGATTTGTTGACCACTTTTTGAAATATAATCAAATTAACTTTCGTTTATGTTTAAGTTGTAAGACATTATTGGGTTGATTTTTTTCTTTGTATTTTACCATGAAATAAACGCCATATATTTTCAAAGAAGTCAGAAGTGTGTTCTGAAACAAACCACCTGTTGCCACCCACGGCCTTTTCGTGGACTATTTTTCTGTTTTGGAACTTAAGAGGCAGCGACAGACAGCCTGGATAGGCTCCAGCCTCCCTGTAACTCAAAAAAAAGAAAAAAAGTTTATTTATTCAGTTCTGTTTAAACCAAAATACAGTGGGGTGTGAGAATGACAAAACAAAACAAATGGATGTACAAACAAATGGAGAGAGACTTAACTGAAACATTGGCTGTTCCCACCTTTCAGGTGCACTCATTTCCCCATTTTAATCATTTTTACTACCTGGATTGTTTCCCAAGAAAAATGGCATATAGTAGGAAGAATGGATACAAGCGTTTACAACACCTGATGTTATATATATCTTTATGCCCGTGGCTTTGACAAAATCTCAGCATACATCTTGGGAGTGAGAACTGTCTGGGTGACTAGAGAAGCCTGTTATTTTAGCCAAACTGGATTTTTCCATAGTGGGAATAGGTTAATTGATTAATCCAAATTGCTCATAGGTGTGAATGCAGGAGTGAATGTGAGTGCGAATGGTTGTCTGTCCCTGTGTGTTAGCCCTGCGACAGACTGGCGACCTGTCCAGGGTGTACCCTGCCTCTCGCCCTATGACAGCTGGGATAGGCTCCAGCGACCCCCACGACCCTGAAAAGGATAAACGGAATGGATGGATGGATTTTTCCTTTGTAATATGGTGCATTATTATGCTGCAGCAAGCCAGCATAATAATGCTGTGTATAATCAGCAGTGACATTCACATTGTGGTATTCAAATCACTGGTGTTAAAGGGCACAAATTCTGCCAAGAAAACTTTCCTCACACCTTCACAGCAACACCAGGAAGAGTGCAAACTGCTGACACAAAGCCAGTTGTGTCTTTGGATTCACGCTGTTCTTGCCAATTTCTTTCCAAGAGTGGAACCTTCTAATAAAGTGCTGAGCAGGAGGAGTGATGACAGTCCTAACAACCACTCAGTAGTTTCTCACAGTAATTTAAATTTTAAAACATATTTTCTCCTTTTTTACTCAAAAAACAAGCTCAGAAAAACAGCCAAATTACATCAAAATCAACGTAACGTATCTCATCCATTTGTATTCTTGCAAAATTTTCTTTCCGTCATATCCTGTCATCTGTGATATATGCATTTTTAAATTCAGCTATCGTTTGATGTTTTCCGATGGTACTTTGTATAGTGACGCAAGGCGTTTTTTTTAATGTGTTAATCTGTCACGGCAGGATGGTTTTTGACAGGATTCAGATGCCCCGTGTTACATTTTCATGAGCGGTGACCTCCAGAGCTCAACAAAATTATTTCTTTTTAATACCTTGTGACATCTCGATGAATCATAAGAAAAAATGAGGGGAATATGAGGTATTCAAACGTGTTGATTGGGTGGAGGAAAAAGCTAAACTTGACCGGGAAAAAGGAAATAATATGCAAGGTTAGATTAAGGATGAAAGAGTAAAAGAAGGCAGGTAAAAAAAATTACAGAAGGAAATGGAAAATGACACAGGAAAAGGGGAAAACAGAAAAAAATCCAAGGTGAGGAAGGGAGGACAGGAGAAATAACTGTAATGAGGAAGCTGGACGTAAAGGCTGGAGGATGGATGTTAAAAGAGGGGAGGAAAATGAAGAAACTTTTTTCAAGAAAGAAGGAATGAAATGAAAATTTGTTAGACTGGCAGTGAAGAAGAAATGTCAGAAATATAGTAGAAGTTGGAAAAGTATACAAGACATTAAGATGAAGGAAAGGTGGGAAAGAGAAAGGTGATGGGCAGGAGGAGTAAAGGATGAAGTTCTTTTTAATCTTGCAAAGGTAGCGTGGCTTTGATTTTGATTAGCATGTTACTATCAGGGAGCGACACAGTGCCGTGGTGACCTTTTCCTTTTTTCCTCTCTCTCATACGTTCACGCAAACAGTCTTTTATCTGCCTCTGTCTGTTTTTATCTGCTGCCTCTGCCTGTCGTTCAGGTGCTGAAGTTGTCACTTTTGAGCTCGTGAGACATTTAAACCGTCTTTGATGGCTGACATATTACGACGGTAAAGTTTTTAGGGTTTGTATGTGACGATTAAGCAACTAACTGAACTTTCAGGACTTCGGATAAGCTCTCGGGAGGCCATGTGGGAGGCCGCACTGTGTGGCGCTTTCAGTCTTCAGTTCCTCCCAGCCCATAACTATGGCAGCAATGTGTTGAGGCGAGTTGAAGACTTTAAGCGCTGTGCAGATTCACGACCCGGACCTCAGCTGCTACTTTTTCCAGCCCAGTTTATACAGACAATGTAATGAGCATCTTATTTACTTTTTACATGTTGGCTGTTTAACACTATCTTTTATATTTCTGTTACATTTCATCTAAGCAAGTGCATATTTCCTACCCGCTGTATGTTTTTTTTTTCAATATTTCAACTAAATATTGAAAGTAAGTACAATGTATAGGAATTTAGACTTGAATACTTATATTCTATTCTTCCTTATAATTCAAATTCATCATGTGTAAGAAAAATGCTTTTTACTCCAGTGCCAAATGCCATAAAATGAGGAATTATGATGTTTTAATGTAATTGACGCCCCTAGTTGAACTACAAATGTGGAGCCCAAAGCCAGTTCCATCCCAAAGAGACCAGCTGCTTGGTAGCTTGTTTATTTTGGAGAGGATGGTGTATGTTTGGACTCTCCCCTGAATTCTCCACCAAGATATTTTGTGCTGCAAAACACTGTGGACTGAGTGGCTCGTGACTCATGAACAATTTGACCTTACAGGATTACTGAGAATGTTGAATGAATCATCATCAGGTTTTTTTTTTTATAAAGATCTGTTATATCCGTAGAGTGATGTATTAAGCTATCGTCATTGGCAACCATCTTGATTTTGAAGCTCTCAATATTTCAGCCTTCACCACCTTAAATAAATAAATAAATACATTTTTATTTATATAGCACCTTTCAAGACAGAATCACAAAGTGCTGCACATTACAAGTCATAAAAAGAGAAAATAAAACAGGCAAAAAATTAACCAAAAGTAGTTTTAAAAAGGTGAGTTTTGAGTTGTTTTTTTTTAAAACAGCTACTGAGTCCGCAGTTCTTAATGTTTGGGGGAGAGAGTTCCACAGTCTCGGGGCCACAGTGGCAAAAGCTCTGTCACCTCGAGTCCTCCTCTTAGTATTTTTTAAAGCAAGTAAGCCCTGATCAGATGACCTCAAAGACCTGCTAGGGACATAGGGCTGTAGCAGATCAAAGATGTAGGCAGGTGCCAGTCCGTGCACAGCTCTGTAGGTCAAGACCAGGATCTTAAAATTGACTCTAAATTTAACAGGAAGCCAGTGTAACTGAGATAACAACGGTGTCACATGTGAGTACTTGGAGGATTTTGTCAAAAGTCTAGCTGCAGCGTTTTGCACAACCTGCAGACGATCCAGAGAACCTTTGCTTAGACACATAAACAGCGAATTACAATAATCCAAGCGTGACGAAATAAATGCATGTATAGCAATCTCCAATTCAGAGCGAGATAAAATCTATTAGTCACAAGCGATGGTCACTAGCTATTTATCAGTCACAAGACAGACAAACCTGCCTCGAGGATTTCTCTTAAGACATTCCATGTGTAACGTGATGTTTCATTATGTGTTTGAAATTCTTTTTATTGGCTGTTACATTGTGGTTACTTCTCATGCCCTGAAATCAAACATTTCCAAAAAAGCCTCATCTTTATTAGCTACAATATTCAGTTGATTACACATTAAAGCAGCGGTATATTTAACCAATTTCTTTTTAAAAACTTAACAGACATGATTTTGGCTTGATTTGATGCTAAAAGCACATGTGCTTTCAGTTAAGAAGAAATCTTAATATTGCTGATTTAGAGTTGCCACACTGTGGTTAGTTAATTGTGTCAAGCGCATAAAAGTACTCAGCCCACAATTATAATAAGAAAAAAAACCACTTCTTACATTACAAACAAAGAGCTTTACTGTCTTCTGTTGTAGGCTCACCAAAACAAAAGCAGCCCCACCCATATGGAAAAGATATAAAGTTTGTATCTGTCTTGTGTGAAACTTATATGAAAAGCATACAAGAGTGAAAACAGATATAAGATCCCCTGAAAAATTATATAAATGAAACTTGTATGTTTTACTAAAATAATATATGAAAGTAATGAGAAAGTGGCCACTTTCATGAGTAAATCATATAAGCCTTATATTCACTATATGAAGTAGGCCACATCTTATGCAAGTCTTTTATAAGGTTTTACTATTTCTTTTCCATATGGGCACGCTCTTCTTATAATCGTCTTTCCAGGCGAACACATCAAAAATTCAATATTTATCCACCTTACCACACTCTAAACTTATCATATAATGGACAAAAATACAGTGGACTTCAGTCTTATTTCAGTTACATTAGAAACAATCTTCAGGGAGCTTCCTTTGTTCTATAGCTAACGATGATGTAACTGAATATAACTTTGCACACAGCTCTTTGATTTTTTTTAACAAATTCAGGCTGGAGGCTGTTACATATTTTTTATCTGACATTATGTACTTAATTTACTTTAATAGGCCATCTGTGTTTGTACTTCAGAAACCATTTGCAAGGTTCACGAGGGAACTAAGACACTGGGAAACTAGGAACTTTAAACTAGGAGTGAGGATAACTAGGAATATGGAGGAGACACAACAAAGAGCAAAGGAAAGCACAGGGAGCAACGAGGATGAGGGAAACACAGCTGGGACTAATTAAACATAAAGAGACAAAGGAAGCAAAGCAGAATACACCACACACACAGGACAGGGACTATCAAAATAAAGCAGGAAACAGGAGACAGACATGGAGACGCGGACTTGACAAGGAGACACGACTGATTGGGGAGACACAGGAGATGAACGAACACAGAAACTACACATAAAGACAGTTCACGGGGGCCGACCGCAGCGCAGAGGTGAAATCATGTAGATATGAAACAACTGGACACATGCAGCACTGATCACTTGTGTCTGTTTCCAGAAGACTGGCCACACAGCTACGTTTTCAGTCTCTCTTTGTGATGCAGTCCATTTCACCAGAGTTACCAAAGCTGAGAGAAATCAAATAAAGAAATCAATATAACCACCATCAGCATGTAAGCAGGCTACCACACAAGCAGGTCTGTTTTTTCCAAGCGTTTTTATTGCTTTTAATATCCACAATGATGTCATAGTTTAGTGGAGACAACAACATTTTGTGAATAGGGCAATCACACAAAAAAAAAAACCTTCCTCCACAGTATACCAAGGTAAATTGGACCTTTTCATGATTTTGTACAACATGCATTTTATTCTTTTTGTGTGCTCACTGCCTGCATCTTGCTGCACTCTGTATGGACGTCTTCATCTTTTAGCGTTGCTTCCTGGCTGAGGAATTGTAAAATAGTATTTCCTATATAGTGAGCTGCAAAATGTTTAAAATTAGCTGCCAATGTCGTGTGTTGGAGGTATTTTCTTTTTCTTTTGTAGAACTATTCACTGAGCAATAAAACAATATAAAAACACCTACAGATAAAATGTATGACTGGCCAACTGTACATAAATAATTAAAAGTACTTATTCAGCAGAAAATCGTCCCTTTTAAGTGTTTCAATGTATGGATTAGTATTACTAATGCCAGTTTTTACTAATGTTTTCTGGTGTGCTGTGAGGGCTACATATCTCTTCAGGAAAAAGTAGCATAGTGTTTGGAGTATTTAAAGTTTTGGAGTTATAGGGTTTGTTTGCATTTTTACTTCATTATTTGAAACTCTGGCCACATTAATACGAGCATCAGAGGTTTTAACAGTATACATGACTGAAATAAGTTAATAAATAAGTTCCTCTTGGAATCATAAATGTGGGCTCTATTCTTGTGAACACCTTTCCAGCACAGCACAAACTCTAGAGGTTTAATAGATTTTCCAGTTTGTCTTGAAATAATAAAACGACTGTCTATTTATTTACCTTTTGCAAACTCCTATTTGCTGTATACCACCAGAACTTCTGCACAATAGAAATGATGATATTGAGCATGTTTATTAACACTGCCAGGTGTTATTTCATACGTCTGAAAAATAAAGTAAATCCCTTGAATGAGCCTGGCTTTTGTTTTCAACACTGCACTGCAAAGAATAGCTGCAGACGCCCATCGAAGATGAAAAACACACCACCAACTGTGAAACCCTCACATCATCGCTCCCACCCACCAACCCCAGTCTCTTGCATTAAAGACCACACTTCACATCAAGGTGGTATCACATGTTCATTTGTGTTAATCACTCCCACAGGTTTGGAGTGGCAGGTGAGGATTTGGTCACTCATCAGTTCATCATAAGATCCCAGTCTGTGTCTGATCTCAGCTGTAATCCCACCTGACGTCAGCTCGCCCTCCTTCCTCCCCAATTTCTCCTTCCCACTTCTCTCCTTTTCTTTTTTCTCTGCGGTTTTACTTTCAAACCAACATTTTCTTTTTTTTCTCCCCCAGGCACATCTCTCTAGTTGATTAACACACTGGGATTTGAGACGAGCAGATTTAAAGCACACAGCTAATTTTGAAAGCTGCATAATTTCCTCAGGGTAACAGAAATTAATTGGCTCATATGAGGAATTATCAGCCAATTGCTCAAGTGTCTTAGTTAAAAAGCACTACAAACTGGTCTCATTTGTCATATCAATAAGTGGGTGTCTACATTTTCAAAGGGTGCTAACATGCTGGAGGAAACTGCATGCCGAGGTGTCGTGTTTCATGCAGCACGCTTGTTTGATCTGCAGCACCCTGGGGAAATGTAGTAGACTTTAAGTATACATGTGGAACTGGGGAGTATACTAAGTACACTACGTTTATCCAGGGGATGCCTGCCGGACTCAAAACATGCAGAAGACAGAAAACTTGAAAGTGTGTAATTGCAAACCTCCTCTTATTTTTCAATGACTTCACTATGATTATCATTAAATGGTATTTCTGTCTGTGCAACATCCAGTTAGTTCTGATCTCTTGGTCATTTCGTTGCTGTCTCTTATTCCTTACATTAATACACTTCTGTTAACAAATATCTGAAATATACCAAAGTTATGAACACTGGAGAGAAACATCTATTCTTATCAGTATTTTCAGTGTTTGCTGTTATTGCTGAATGATTACTATTACTTTTTTTCTCCATTGTTTTCCAGTCTTTCTGCTGTGCTGTCTGTTTCACTTTTTATACTCAGTGCAAACCTCAGTTAAATACTATTACTACTACTAGTAAGTACAGGATTTACAGTATTGTGCAAAACTTGTCCATCCTTTTTGAATCTCTTTTCCTAGTTTTTCTTTGGATGTTGTCTGATTTTTCACTCATTTTCAGTTCAGGATCTTCAATCACATCGTTATTAGTGATCTGTCTAAAAATTACAAAAGGTAACCGTCAGACAGGCATGAAACAGCACTTTTGATCCAACAAAGGGATTCCCAAAGAGCTTTAGCTGAAAACACGATATATCACAGAACGGTGTGCTGTGTGTACTGATATCCTAAAGCATTATTTACAGCAAAATAAAAGTATCTGAAAGGCACGTCCTTAAGAAAAAGGGGAAAAAATACAGCAAAGACCTGACTCAGGGCCTGAGAGATACAGCTGCCCTTTGAGTCGATCCATCTGTTGTTTGCTCAACCCTCATCAGAAATGGACTCAGTGGAAGGATGGCTGTCAAAAACGCATTCTTAAGGAAGGGAAACAGTGAGAAAAGGCTGAAGTATGCCAAATTACACACAAACTGGACTGAAGATCAGTGGCATTTGGTCTGATATGTGGTTCAATTCCTCATCAACATCTTGTCCAGAGTCAAGTCAATTATGATTGCAGAAAAGCACCATCCACCATGCAAAACCATGCGGAAAGCATCTGATGTGCAGCAGCATAAAACACACGCAAACGTAACGGAACGCTGTCAGTCACTTCTTGGAGCCCAAACCTGTTTCTACTCATAGTACTATGTCATTACAGCATGCATTAGGATTTTACCCCTGGAAGTCAAAATAAGATGGTTATTCTGAACTTCAGTAATCTGTATTCAACACAAAAAAGCAAGCATCAGTGACAGAGGTGACACTGAATTATTTAGTCATGAGAGGGTGAATTGGCATTGAGGTGGGTTGCAAAGCAGTGTGTAGATGTACCACAGTTCTATTCAGTCTAAAGCAGCTTAAGTTATTCCTAAATTTTACTGCAAACTACTGAAACAAGTCTTGTTATGTCTCTTGTGGGAATTATATCATTTTTATATCATGTTTATTCTTCGATATCCTTTTTATTAAGCTTTGAGTAGTGGCATTTGATTAAAACATTTATTCAATATATTACACATATAGTTTCAATCATGTTATTACACATATTGCAAAATGTGCTTAGAAAAAGTTGGCCTTCTTTCTGGTAAGAGGTTACAAGCTTTATCTGGTGAGGTGAAAAGGTGATCAGAGATCTTAATATTCATCAAGTCAAAAGTCACCTGCAGTCACGTTCACCTCTTTTACCTCCTAACCAAACACCCAAATCTACAGATTTCAGCCATTAACAAACTCATTACCACTCTGCGGCTAATCCTGTGTGTGTCTGTGTGTTTTTGTGTAGTTTTACAGGTGTTTCACAGCATTCTTCAGCTGCTCCATCCCTGAGCAGAGCTCCACCTTAAAGACGTTTTCTCGGGTGACTAAGACATTCCGCTCCAACCGCCATGAGAAGGAACCCCAGGTGTTTGCCGCCGCTCCATCCACAGCCTTGCCCACACCCCACTCCATTCATGAGTCCTCGCAGGAAGCCAATCACGTGGCTCAATCTCCAACAAAAAGAGACTGTGTGGTTTCCCAAACTCCTACTGCTGTCAGCCTCAAACCTAAACTGATTCTGGTGGCTCACTATAGGGAATAAAAACAGAGACAACAGGAGGTGACTGCTCAGAGAAACAAGAAGGCGCAAACGAGCGGGAGAACAGGGCCCTGTGCTTCGTACGTCGCTTACTACATCCAAGATCAAATGAAACATCCAAGACCAAATCATCGCGCTAACTCTGAGCTCGCTATTCCGGTTCCCCGAACACACCTGTTGTTGACGATTAGTATAGCTGGATGAAGTAATGTGAGATCACTGGGTGGCCCAACAGGGGCTACGCATCGATAGTAGAAACATTGATCGGCAACCCTTTGATTGGTCGGCGAAAATGTCGAAGGAGCGCGCTCGGTATTTTTCGGCAGCAGAGCAAGAACTCTTGAGTGAGGGATTTCAGGAGTTTCAGAGTTTAATTAAAACGCAAGGGAACACTGCAAAGGCTGCAAAAGCAAGGAGAGAGGGCTGGCAGAAAGTTGCTGACAAATCAAACTCGTAAGTAATTCAATAATAATAATAATAATGGATTGGATTTATATAGCGCTTTTCAAGGCACCCAAAGCGCTTTACAATGCCACTATTCATTCACTCTCACATTCACACACTGGTGGAGGCAGCTACGGTTGTAGCCACAGCTGCCCTGGGGCAGACTGACAGAAGCCAGGCTGCCATATTGCGCCATCGGCCCCTCTGGCCAACACCAGTAGGCGGTAGGGTAGATTTATCATATCACACTATATTATCCAATATTATATTACATTATATTATATTATAATATGTTATATTATATCCCCTTTCACATTAGAGCCACAACAGGACCCACTAGAACATGGGAACAAGTAAAAGTGAAATATAAGAATATTCTACAGAATGGTAATATTTATCACTTATATTGCTTGTCGTCTCTTGGAAAGAGACCCTGGAATACTCTGTTTGTTCATAACAGCAACCAAGAAAAGGGCAGAGCAAAAAAAAAAGACAGGTGGTGGTCCTGCACCCCCTCGTCAACAAGTTGGTTAAGTGAATAATACCCTCACGGGAAAATCGATATCTCTCTATGAGCACACTGTCGCGCTGAGCTAAAGGATCCTGTCTGTCCCGCAATATACGCTGAATTCTGAGGACTCTCCTTATCAATCTTGCACCTTTCGCAATGGGTGGCTCGCGTAAACGGACAGGACATGGCTGCGACAGGCTTCCCAAATCCACCTTCGCTTTTATAGCCGTGGTCTCTCATCTTGATTACACGAAGTAATTTACAATTGCTACTCTGAAATATGAATTACATCTGTAATAATCACATACATGTAATAGAATGTTAATAGTACATTTCCCTTTTTTAGGAAATGACCTGTATGTATCTGTGTGAAATCAATAAAAGGATCAAGTGCTGCATTATCTTTAGTTACATTGATGTTATTTATTTATGGTGAAACAGTGGTGGAATATCGCTGTTGCTTTCGTATGAATGACGCGGACATACCTGCGTGGCCGCGATCTAATCCTGTTTACATAAAGTAAACCTGCTCCCCAGCAGGTTTACGCTTACGGCTCTGTTGCTATGACAGCAAGTCCTGGATGGGCTTCGGGGAACCGAACGATCCAGGATCACGCGAAATCGTCAACAATCAAATCCAGCTAACTCACTTAGCGCGGTACGAAGAACAGGCCCCAGGTCTCCAATTAAGAAACAAATCCTCTTAATAGCTGGAAAGAACGATTGCAGTGGGACCGCAGTGGGAGTTTTAAATACAAGCTGGGATGCTTTAATCCCAGAACAGGTTATCATTGCTGTGTGAGGTCGGCAAACAGGGATAGAGGCTCTGTGTACAAATCAGAAGACAGATTTGAAGATTAGGGCTACACAGAGTGCTATGTGTTAAAACCACACACTTCTGCCATTAGGATGTACCCGACATAATCACATCCATTGTACACAAGAGCACAAATGTTGCATTAAAGCTCACTTACCTCTGCCTAAAGTTTACCATTAAGGACCATGTATTTCTTTCACACTGGAAGACGGATAATTCTACCTAATTCTGCAGAAATGGTCAGGGATGTATGGTCAGAACATGACCCACGCAGTGCCAATGTGGAGAGGAAGATTACAAAACAAGAAGCCTGCTGTTTTAGAAAAAGTGGATATTCGCTTTTACTAAATGTTTAATCACGATGAGATGGGGGCTCTGCTTACATAATGGTTGTTTTTGTGGACGGACTCATGCTTGGTTTTAACAACAGTGCATTTGGAACGGATACATCGACAACACTTTGATTTGAGCCCCCATTATTTAGCAGTTACTAGCTGTATATACAGATTTACTAAATGGTTTATAGCACATTGTAATGTGTTTGCAAGTATGTGTCTTTATGTAATTAATTGCGTTTGAAATTAAACCCTTTATTTGCGTGTATTCAGATGTGTATATTTGTGTGTGTGTGTGTGTGTGTGTGTGTGTGTGTGTGTGTGTGTGTGTGTGTGTGTGTGTGTGTGTGTGGAATTAGCATGTTTATTAGGCCACTGCTAGTATGTCAGTAATGGGTATGGAAATAAGCACGACTGCACTTTAATGATTCAGATGTCCCAATGGAGAGGAAGATGTGCCGGTAAATCAATTACAAAGAGAAATGAAAAAAACCACAGAGTGCTTAAAAAAGCTAAGCTTTTTGCTTGTATGGATATGTGTGTGTTTTTTTTATGTAACTAACAGAACCAATTCAGGAACATTTTGCAGAACCACTGAATTGTTTGGTGATGATTACTATCCCTGTTTGTTTTTTTTTTTTTCATTTTGTTTTGTTTGTGCAAAGGGGGAATCCCAAAAAGTTCATTCTGTTCAACTGGACGTAGTGTTTACATTGGGACAAACGTTTTGTCACTCATCCAAGTGACTTCTTTAGTCCCAGCTGACTGCAGGTTTCCCCAACCTCACAAACAGTACATTTGCATAATAACTGAGACTAGCACACTAAAGGGATTATGGGCTGTGAGGTCAGTTCCTTGATCATTAATATGCAAAGTGTCATGACCATTGATCAGCAACCACTGACCCATTCACAGAGAGTTGGGGAATGTCTGCAATCACAGCATTGTAAGATGGGAAAAGATGTATCCTTAGGCCCCCTCCTCGATTCAGAGATGGTCTTTCCCTTTTCACATAAATGGCCTTCAATGTCCAGGTGTGTACATCCTCATCACTGAAAGAGTGTCCACTTGTCTGTAGGTGTGAATACACTGCCGGCCTGGCGAGTTAGCTATACCGTGTGGTGCCATTTGCTTAGCCAGAGATTGTTTAGGTTCGCTGATGTATAAATCATGGCAATCCTGTGGCACTTAACAACGTACACTATATTACTCTGTGCTGGGGGACCTGATCCTTGGGGTTGACTAATTATTTAAGGTTCCGGGGTGGCTGTAGCTCAGGAGGTGGAGCAGGTCACCTACTGATCGGAACGTTGGTGGTTCTGGCTCCTCTAGTCTGCATGCCAAGTATCCTTGGGCAAGATACTACCTCCGATGCATCCATCGGAGTGTGAATGTGTGTGAATGTCGTTAGAAAAGCACTCGGTTTAGAGTCAGTGCTTGTGAGAATGGGTGTGATTGGGTGAATGTGGCATGTTGTATACAGTGCTTTGAGTACTCTGGGAGAGTAGAAACGCTATATAAGAATCAGTCCATTTTACTATGACTCTCATCATCCACTGGAGTATGCTGGGCATACTCAGGACACTACAACGCCAGCCCCACAGATACAGCGGCCAGGGAAGCAGAAGAACATCATATCAAGAAGGCCCTGAGTAAATGTGATTATCCTAGTTGGACATTTGTGAAATCCAGGTCAATCCAGGAGAGAATAAGGACAACTGCTGCTTAAGCAAAAGCCCTTAGTGATCTGTTGTGTCAGAAGTATCAGAACAGCTGAGATGCATTTCCTATAAACACAGCATCTCCATGGCTTTCAAACCCCAAAACCTGCTGCACCAAAAATTGGTCCACTCCAAGGATCCTGTTCCCCGACACAAACAGAGTAATATAGTGTACGCTGTCAAGTGCCAGGAGGAGTGCCATGATTTATACATCGGGGAAACCAGACAACCTGCGGATAAGTGAAATGCAAAACACAGAAGAGCAAACTCGTCAGACCAAGACTCCTTAGCCTATCTACAGGCCATGAACACTCTTTCAATGACGAGGATGTACACATCCTGGACAGGGAGGAACGCTGGTTTGATCAGGGAGTCGAGGAGGCCATTTATGTGAAAAAGGAAAGGCCATCTCTGAATCGAGGAGGGGACCTAAGGGTACATCTTTCCCCATCTTACAATGCTGTGATTGCAGCCATTCCTGAACTCTGTAAATTGTTACTCGTGGCCCTTTGTCAATTGTCATTAATCAATGGTCTTTGATCAGTGGTTGTTGATCATTTGTGATCAGGAAACTGATATCACGGCCCATTGTTCGTCAGTTGTGCTAGTTTCATTCATAATGCACATGCACTGTTTATAAGGTTGCGGAAACCTGCAGTCAGCTGAGACTGAAGAAGTCACTTAGATGAAAACGCTACGTCCAGATAAGCAGAATCAACTTTTTGGAATTTCCTTACCTGGATGATGCTTTTGATGTTTTGTCAACTATGTTTGCAGATACTGTAGCAGGATTTTTTTTCCAATTTGGTTGAAGAAGGAGGGTAAGCATTTTTTCCTGACCCAATTTCCAAACCAGTAGGCTATTAGAGGATTTGATACAGAGTATTAAGGATTTTTTGAGTAATTTCATGCAATTTAGTACTGAGATGGTTTTTATTAGATCTTTATTTACACTTTGCTGCATATAAGTCTCCTTTCACCAGAGCTGGGACTGTTACAAAAGCCATTAAAGGGACCTTCCACCATGTTACATGGGACATGTAAGGTATTTCAGTGTTTTGAGTTGCTGATATTTCTAAAACTGCTGCGTCTCTCTGTTTGGTGGCAGTGTGGTTTTGTGTTGTCTCCTAATGTACTTTCCTTTGCTTATGCAACATAAATGAAATAATATCCGAAACAGATTGGGATGTCTCAGTATTTTTCCTTCATTGAAAGTTTTTTTTGTCTCTTTCCTGAGAAGCTTTAGCTCACTGTTACTGTGTCAGTTTACTTTCTCCATATTCACATGTGGTGATTAATCCATGAATTATTAACACAGGCATTATTACAGAGAGAAAAACAGATTACCAGTCTTGGCCTCTTTGAGAAGCAAACAGTATTTGGAGCATTCGAATGGAATATTACAAAATGACGGCCATGAATATGTAATGAGCTGACGGCTGCAAACACACTCACTCAAGTCAGTAGCAGAGGTTTCATAGTGGATTACTTGATCTCATCTTTTGGAGGATGGTATGCTGCAGGAATTAAGTGTGGCTCCACACAGTTTCAGTTACATTACACTGAAAACACTGAAAACACTTTTATCAGGGATTTTTAGTTTCATACATGTTACCACTAGGTCACTACCTCATCAGTGGAGAAGTACCAAAAAACAGTTTTAACTGCCGCTTAAAGTTGGCCCCAAAAAGTGTAAAGAAATAGTTCCTCCAGTATGAAAAGTGACACCTTTATCATGTTTATTATCAAACAGCCAGCAGACTTGAAGGCTATTTAGAAGTCTTTTGGAAATTTTTATTCATTTGGATATATGATCTGCTAGCCCTCCCCTACTCTAATTAAAGTCACTGAACTGAACCTTTCCACTATATTTGTACTGCTGGTATCATTTGAAGCATTTTAATTGAATAAAATAAAAAATAATATGGTCTGCTGTGATGGCATAGCTTGTCCAAAAAGTTTGTGATCCATTTTTGAGGAGTGAAATTAGAAGGTATAAAAAGATGTTACAGTGGGAGAGAAATGCGGTACACAGATTATAATCAGTCAATTCCCTGTACTACTGATCTCAGCTCACATAACACCTGTCTGCAAAATCTATTTCTTCCACTCCACACCGCCCACTACCATGGGTAAGACCAAAGAGCTGTCAAGGGACATCAGGGATAAGATTGTGAGCCTACACAAAGGTGGAATGGGCTACACAACCATCAGCAAGAAAGTTGGTAAGAAGACAGCTGTTGACCTTAATATATGGAAACTGAAGAAATATAAAATAACCATCAATCACCCCAGGTCTGGCCCCAAAGTATACTGCCAAGGCAAAAAAGGAGTGGTTAAAGAAGACATTACTACATTAAGGTCATGTAGTAGCCAATCTCTAGGCCTCAATCCTGTAGAAAATCTATGGAGGGAGATGAAGTTTTTCATTGACAAACAGCAGGCAAGAAACCTAAAGGATTTAAAGAGTTCCTGTGAAGAGGAGTGGGCCATAATCTATCCTGAGTAACCAACTGGTAACAGACTACAAGAAGCATCTTACTGCTGTGTTATAGGCCATGTTTTGGTTCGGGATCAAATACTTATCTCAGTGAAATGCAAATCATTTTCTAACTTTGAGGTAGTAGAGAGGTTTAGTACAAGAGGTATAGCAAAGTCACTATTTGTACATGAGTGTCAGCTACTGCTGTGTTAGAGGGGAGCCCCATTTTCTGACATGCTAGTGATGTGTCAGGTAGATAGAAGGTACAGTGAGATGGTATTACAGGAAGTCCAAGTGTCACCAATTTATAATACTAACACATAGAACACTATGTGTTCAATATCGCAACTTATTCAGTATATTACACTGGATGCACGCTTGCACATGTGAGGTAATCTAAGGATGTTTTTTGAGTGATGATGTTGCACCATGTTGCATAAATAGTTTAGCCAATTAAAAATGTTTTGCTGCACAGACCTATGCTTCCTTTTGGAATTAGCACCATGCTGTGCTAGGCTAGAAATGGATGAAGGCTTATAAACCAAAATGACTGAATCCCCTGAAGAAGTGGTTCTGGTGTGCATTTGAGAATCACACTTGCTTGAAGTTATTTCAAGCTTATTTGCAAGGACAACCCATTTCTATTAAAATATTATAAAAGGAACAGCATAAATACTACAGAAAAACATGTAGAATTAATTTTTTCAATAGATTTTTTTTTTAAACATGAAGTTGCTTTGGCCTTTTTTCAACATGAATATAATATTTCACAGTAGGTTTTCTTCCTGCATGTACATATAAGGTTGTGTTGAATCTATCTGTCTGGAATGTAATCATAAAATGTGCAGCATGGCCTTATCACTTGCAGAGACACCAATTACATAATCAGACAGATTAGATGGTTGCAGATTATCAGATCCAGACATCTCCAACTAACTGCAGTGCCCTTTATATCACACTAGATCATAAACAGTTACTCTGTTGTGATGGAGTGTCATAACACAGCGCTTGTATTTTAATCAAATTATACTGAGAAGTTGCAGGCACTGAATGTTACAAATTGAAATAACAGTACCAGTAGGTTATATAATGTTTTGTATTACAAGAGCCAAATTAAGTAATTAGTGAGTCAGAAAATGTTTGACAATTGCAATAAGTCAAACTGAGCGCTTAATAATTTTTTTTTTTAAAAAGAGCTCTTTGTTTATATTTCTGAGCAAAATGCACTGAAAGATATATATATATTTTAAATTATTATTATTTTTTTAAAGAACCAAATACAGGAAAGCTAAAGAGGTGGTTGCCAGAAAATGTAAAGCACAGTGTCTGGGAAGTAAGCAAATAAATAAGTGCCGTTCATCTCCATATTCTTTACGTGACAAAGACAAATCTCGCTTCTTCTGTATGAACTGTCAGTTCATCTCTACGTGATTGGTTACACGTCTTTGTGCTTTTGAAGCACATGTTCAATTTCGCCTGAAAATAATTTTGTCAGCCACCTTTGACTCACTTTTTCGCTCGAGGTAACCAGTTGATGAAGTACCACAGGATATGATGGGATAATCATCAACATGGTTTCAGTGACAGTCGTGCCGGTGACAGAGGTAGCCTCCGTTTCATTATTCTGAATAGACAGTTCACAGCTGGATGCCCTTTTATTATTGCTTATTATTGTCAGCTCATTATATTTCATGCACGCTGTGTTGATTTACATCAGTCTACCTTCCTTCCCACACAGGAAAAAAAAGAGTTCCATCTATTACTAAGTGGCAGTCTAGCAGTAGAAATATGTAATTGTTAGCAAGTTTTTTATCGTGAATACTAAACAGTGCAGCCTGATATCTGTACTGTGGCTTGTTGTGATGTTTAGGAGGGAATGATCTCATGCTTTAGGTCACAGCTTGCATGTTTCAACTGTGGGAGAACTGGACAAAGGTTTAAGTCTCTTGTCACATGACTGTGGGTTTGGTTTGATTGTTTGATGTCTGCTGGAGCCCTGTGTGCTTGCACCCCAGCCACTTCAAGACAGGCAGAGGTTTACACAATGTTTGGCCTGAATACAGGGTTGGATTATCGCACGAGGCAAAAACAAACAAACAAACAAACAAAACAAAAACAAAAAGCTCCAAACAGCCCCATACCCTCATGGGAATCCCAGGTATTTTTCTTTTTAATTTTTTAGAAGGAAATTTGCAGCACTAGCAAACACTCTCAGCTAAGGCAGCGATGTTGTAATGTTTTACCCCTGTTATTTTGTTGGGATTCTTTGGTTTTTATGAGAAAACCCACCAGAGATAATAAAAAAGGGAAAATACAGGAGTATAAGTGATGTTTGCTTCCTACACAGTGAAAAGCAAACCAATTTTCATAGCTGGAAACCCTCCCATAGTCTTCACTTATGAAAGCTGGGTCAGTTAACAACCATTTCCCTTGGGTGAGTCAATAGCATCCAAACCCAAGCACCATATCAGGTCAAGCGTGTGACCAGGAGCATGCTACACTACTACATGTGTATTATGACTTTTGGCCACACAAACACCGTCATTACTTACTGCCCTACAAGCCTGATTTGGCTCCCTGAAAGTTCATCCCCCTTTTCCCCCCAAATTAAATTCAAGTTGAAGGGTAAGGTCCAAGATTTTGACTCCACATCTTCAAATATGCTAAACCTGGCATGACTTCACCATTTTCTGCAGAAGCCAGAAGACACATTGAAAGGAACAGTGAAATAACCTTTTTTGTTTGGTAGATTGATTCTGTAGCTTGGTCAGAAGTGGCATTCAGCCTACACTAATCCCTGTGGCATGCAAATGATAGAGAGGCACAGCTGTGACGCTGGTATTTATAATCAGCAGATTTAAATGAGATTAACTGGTCTTTCACTCTAAAGTACTCTCTGGACTATTAATGTTAACACAGGGATTATGGCAAATGTGGCCAAAAACTGTTTAAACACAAAACACACACACACACACAAAGAGTCAGAAATGATAGATGAGCTAATTTCCTTTTTTTTTTTTTTTTTTTTTTTTAGAAAAACACTTTCATTACTAACAAACGATGGTTTGACGTCCTCAGTCTGTCCTTCCTCTGACGCAGTTTTAATTGGATTGAACAGAAACTTCCACTCATCATATCTCTCTTGTTTGCAACAGAAGCAAATCCAATCTCACTGGGAGTACTACTGAAAAAGTGGGTGAATATCTCTACTGTCTCAGCTAAATCACTACATGGATCCTCATTAGCAGCTTGATAAAGAGAGACGGAGGCTTTATAATTTCATTTTATATTCACTACACTTTCAGGATAAATGCTCACGTTAGTTTGGTGAGTGAAATACCTTGTAACGTTTGAAAGATTGAAACTTTAGATTGAATGTTCTGCAGATTGTTTTTTACAGCTCTTACTCTGGATAATTTCCTTTTTAGCTTTACCTGTCCTCTTTCTGATTTAGGAACTTAAACATCTGCAGCAGTCTGACCCTTGCCCAACTAGAGCATATACAATGCTGATTGTGCATGCATCTTTCTCTATTTTGAAGAGTTTTAAATCTTTTGTCTGTAGTTCTACTTAAGTGCACCAGTAGCAATCAATTGTGGGATGGTGTGGGGAGAGGGACAAGCTCATCTGTTCGATAAAGTCATAAGCATCTGTCAAGATTGCTTTTAGAATTATAGCAGTCACTTCCTTTATTGTGGCAGACTGGTGGATTTTACTAAGTAAATTGGAAAGGGAGCATGTTTTGCCAGTTACCATGGTAACATGGCAACTGGCAAAACATGCTCCCTGCTTTCTCTCCATAAATAAAAAAACAAACAAACATTCTCCTGACAATGTTGTTTACAATTTCATGTTCACTGACAACAAAATCCTGACATTCTGTTTTCACAAACTGCTGGGGTTTATTTTCAGAAGTCTATATTTCCCAACACCATGAAGTGTGATTTTGGATCCACATTGGCATAATTATGTATAAATGACAAAGGACACCATCCTAAAGACCTGATGTCAGATGTGTCTGCAGTGTGATCAGAGCTGCTCTGTTCAGTTAACCGGTGACTTACATGTGATGGCCAAATCAGTTCAACTGGAGATGGGATGCATTAAATGCGACAAGCAGGACCTTATTAGAAAACAACTCCTTTTTGGACTTGTTAACCCACTCATCTGAATTTTTGAGTCATTCAAATAAATAAATAAATAAACTTAACTCAGATGTAGGCCACCTGGGACTTCTGAGAGAGCCGATTAATTAATTTGACATATTACAATCAACACTGACTGTGTCCTCAGCTTGGGCCCAAAAAATAAGAGTAGCCCATCCTTGTGTTTTTTAGCCCTTCAAAGTGCAAAAAACATGACATCTAGCTACTTGTGCTTTCTTTACAAAGCTATAGTCATAAATGAAAATGGCCTCTAAATGTGTGCATCCCGAGAATGTTGGGTAACTTTAATGTGAGTTATGAAATGACACAGTTCTGTTACAATCAGAATATTGTATTAATCCAAAAGGAAACTGGTTGCAGACAACTGAAAAGTAAATACTGAAGATAGAAAATATGAAGACAGGAAAAATATCAAAACCATACGCAACTCTATAAAAACTAAGGCCATTCAAGAGCCAATATGGCAAAAGTAAATAAGTAACTAGGGAGGAGCTGTGATGTTAGATGACTGCTAGTTGGGATGACTTCCTGTGTTGCATCAATGGAGATTTTTTCCTGAAATGTGCTCCTGTGACTATCCACCAATGATGGAGAGGTTATGGACTTGTTCTTATATAATGCTTTTCTACCTGAGCACTTAAAACACTTTTTTACAACATGCCTCATTCACCCATTCATACAAGGACTGTTTTCTAAGCTTGAGTGCTTTCTATCTAGCATTCACACTCTGATGAATGCACTGGAGAGCAACTTGGGTTAGTATCTTGCTCAAGGTTATTTGACATGGAGCAGCAAGGGATCTAACCACCGACCTTCCAACTAGTAGATAACCTGCTCTACATCCTGAGCTACAGCCACCCCTGGGATATTAAGGATTATCCATTATAGTACATAACTAGACAGCGGCAGAGTGAGAAGAAATAAAGAGGAGAGCAGGAAGGGGAAAGTGTATTCTACAAAACACTGTGTAAAGAGGGGAACTTTACATCTGTTGTGACTTACACACTGAAAATGAAAAATGTTCAACATAAGTACCTACTTTCTGAATCTACAACCACCAGTCAACCACTCCAGGCGGTGACAGGATGTTGCTGACAATAGTTAAGCAAAAGAGTGCAAAACCCACCCCCCACCACCCTTCTATCGGTCTATGTTTTTTTATGCCCTCATGACCCCTTACATCTACGAGGCATATAACTCCACCTGAATGTTTTCAAAGCTTGTCTCTAGGATTTATTGAAAGGGAATATTTTTTATTTTATTTTATTTTTTTGTTTCACACATGGTACAGCAGTAATGCATTCCCATACACAACCGTCCTTTCAATTAAAGTAACACTGTTTCCATGCATGAAAAGGAGCAGGAAGAAGAATAAATTCTTATTGATACCTGCCCCCTATCTGTGATAATACAAGTAGGCAACCAAAATTACACTATGACAATTTTCTGCACATAACAAAACAAAGCAAACAGAACAATATACTCAACAATGAGCAATACCACTAAATATCAAACTAAAAGGATCATTTTTCTACAATTAAATTCTATTCTTTTCAACTTCTTCATATTGGTTTATCATTTTATTCTTATAGCAGATTTTAAATTGAGAAACATTTATACAACACTTAAGATGATCACTGAGAGAATTCCAGTTTCTTATGCCTATGAGTGTTGGACACATTTGCCTTTGTGTGGTTCGAGCAAACCGGTGCTTAAAATAAAACTTCCTTCTGCCGTCCCCGTTTTCTGAACACAATACAAATAAACTTTGTAACTTAAGAGGTAGTGTTTTATTTTTCGCCCTAAACATAATAGTTAAAATCTGTAATTTCACTATGTCTTCTAGTTTTAACAATTTCGATTTTATAAACAAATTATTAGTGTGTTCTCTATATTTAACATTATGCATAATTCGAAGCGCTCTCTTCTGTAATAAATATAATGGTTTCATATTAGTCACGTATGTATTCCCCATACTTCAATACAATAGCTCAGATAGGGTAGAAACAATGAAAAATATAATATTCTCATTGTCTTGTAATCTAATATATATCTAACATTACCCAGGATATAAATACTTTTAGCCAACTTTTTTTAAACATGTTCAATATGTGATTTCCATGTTAACTTGTCATCCACTATTACACCCAGAAAACGGAATTCTGTCACTCTTTCAATTAATACTCCCTCTATAGATAATACTATCTCTTTCTCCTTTACACGGTTTCCGAATATCATAAACTTTGTTTTTTCCAAATTCAGTGATAACTCATTTACATCAAACCATTTTTTAATTTTTTTCATTTCAAAAACCATAATTTTAGCCAATTCTTTCAAGTTCTCTCCGGAACAATATAGTGTTGAAAGTACTCAAGAAGGGCAAAAATAGTTTTCTTGTATATCTGGGGCCTCTGAAGGACATGAACTACAGTTTCTCCATTCTTTGAAGACAGGACATGTGTCTGAGGGTTTGTGTCAGAGGTGTAAGAGAAGAATGTCAGAATTTCCCTGCAAATTTGTTTCTTGAACAGAAATCCCCTCCGTTTGAGACTCTGAATTTCTGAAACAGGGTTCCTGCCACCCAATGTAAATTACTCTTATTCTGTGGAAGTGGATCATTTGAAACTTCACTATACCCCCAAATGTGTGTGAAGAATATTAGGTGGACCTATGCAAGAGTGCATGCATATTATTCTACTTGAAGCAGACCTTTGTCAACATCCTGTTTTGGTTTCTTCCCTGAATCTGCTCAAACTACACCACAGTGCCTAGTAAAGTGCCTTTGCATACACACTGGGTATGTATGCAAAGCCTCAAAGTCGCTCATAGCCTTGAGCACATATTATCCCAGAACCTAAAGTAAAAGATTGGTGTTGAGAGCACAAAGCCAGTGTACCCCTCTCCAACTCGCTCATATATATGCTCGCATATGATTGTGAACATTTCTCCCCTCATGGCTTTTTTCAGATTCCTTAATCCAGTCTTTTGACATTGGGACATTGTCTGAAAACAGGCCTCAAAGCCATTTGAGTATTAGCATCACTTGTCAAGAGGAGGGTTTTCTTAGGGGCATGGCTGCCAGGTGGATAATCTCCAAGAAGTGATATCCTTCTTGGAGTCCTGGTGTCCTTCACATAGCTTGGTTGGTCAGGTGAGACGTTACCTTTACCTGCCCAAGATCCATAAAGCGCTTGCTTTATGGATCTTGGGCAGCAGATACAACAGACTAAGCAGGTCCTTAGTCCTTAAGAGGTTCCTCTGCTTTACAGGTACAGTATGGACTTAGCATGATATGGAAAGTGTATTGTCTTCTAATTTCCTTGGACTAGATGATGATTTGTGTTGGGGATCTGCTTAAAGTATTGTTTATTTTCTAGCTGTCTATTTGCTTACAGCCTATACTGTTGTTTATCCATGAGAACTCTTTTGGGGCCTTTTATTGACCAATTTAATGACAATACCCATGTTTTTCCTTAATCATCTGCTTCTCAGCATCAATTAAGGCTCAGGCCTTTCTTCATCCAGTTTAAAGTCCTTGTATGCACAGATGTCTGCTTTGATTAAACTTTTAACAGGGTTACTTTAGGCTTCCCAGTCTGGCTCCCAGTTGGATAGGACAATAAATCATGTTTTTTTTAAATTCACTGACCCCCATATATTCCAAGATTTTAATCTGTGGTATAAATGGGGGTCCTACGAAGGTCGAAGCTCAACGAAAGTAAGGTCGAAAGTAAGATCCTTCTCACCTGTACCGAGAATGAAGTAAACTCCTTTGGCAGATTCAAAATAATCAAGGGGAAGGACAAGGACTCCCCTGCCCTCCCTTCCCCCACTTCCTCCAAGTCTCCTCTAAACCCAGAGTGATTTCTCACAGCTTACACCAGCCTTCTCAGAAAGTGGCAGAAGTTGGCACCAGGGTAGCTGTCAGGTTGGCAGGTCTTGAGAAGGAGAACATCCAAAAAAAAAAAAAGGTTAAAATTGAATTAATTAATTGAAGATACCTGACGGCACTCCACACTGATATCTGGGGAATGGATGTAGTGAATAGTGGGAACAAGTGAGCCCTTTCACCTGCAGCTGTAAGATCTAAAACTGTTATCATGAAGACATCTAGGAGGACATAGATCAAAACAAATGTCCCACCCAAGCCCAGTTTATTAGACACGTTCTGTACTATCTTGTCAGTTCATAAGCTCACCATACATTTCTGACCTCCCAGTGTGATAATTTGCACTCAGCATGCTTCTCTCCTTTTCAACCCTATACCCTCCTGTCTGTGCATCTCTCTCTCGCAATAATTATTCCTGCTTCCCTTCCTCTGGTAACTTGTCCTTTGTCTTCGTCACATAATTCTAAGGTGTTAAGCCTTTTTAATTACTCCATTTTTGTGTAGAACAAATGTGCAATTTGAGGTCTTATTAATAAAAATGTCTGTACACTCTAAAGTCACAGACACTAGAAGAACAGTGCAAATGAAAATTTCCAAAACTAAGAGATCTTCACATGAAAAGTCAAGCATTCATGAAAACATAATAAAACTAAACTGTAATCCCATCCTGCCTGCAAGTTTTCATTTATTTGTGGTTATTTTGCATCATAATTAAAGAGCTATTATTTTAAGGGGGGTGGGGGGGTGGGGGGTCTTTTCTTCTTTATAGCCACGTGCTTTTTATGTGATATTTTAAATATTTTAAACACATCCATTCAATCACTGTGTTTTTCTTTTCTTCTTAGGAGCTGTGAATGGGTTGCCAAAGGAAATGTCAAAGGACACGTTGAGTAATGAGGATATTCATCACAGCAAATTACTCTCAAACAGATGCACCCACACATGCACGTCGTCTGATTTACACCTGGGTGCACGCACACATGCAACATGAGCACACATGTGATGCTTGTTTGTTATCTTGCCATTTAATACCATTCATCATCTCCATCCTTTTTCTTTCTCTCCATCCTGCGGCTGATCACGGCGATGAAGACAAATGCTGCAGCTCAGCCTCAGCTCCCTAAAAACATGCTCACCGATATCCTTGACCTCAGTGGGCTCTGGTTAAATGCAGCTGTTCCAACTCTCTGTGACCTTTTGCACTACTCTTCATCTTGTCAGTTCACCTTGAGGGAAAGTTGATGTAACACTGCCACACTGTGTGACTTTCATACAAAAAGAAAGACATATTTAGCCACATTTAGTGCTTAAGTAGAAAAAAAAGGGCCAACCTTTGTCTCTGACCTGTAAGTCACATGATTCACACACTGTTACATTTCCATTTCACGTTTACAGTTTCACATTATTAAGGACAACAAAAAATGCCACAATTTCTCATTTTATGTGAAATACTACATATAATAATGAGTTTATTGTTAGTTAAATGCTTGCATGCTATAAACGGCTTGGAAAAACGAAAACAATGAGGTGATGAGGCGAGCTAAGGTCCGCTTGACTGTGATGGATCCTGTGGGGGAAAACTGTAAGTCATTTAAGTATTCTTCACCTCCATAATTGTGATGCAACCCAATATTACGGCTAAATGTGTAATAGGCATGCCGGTCCACCGTGTCATGCTTTGCCTCTCCAAAATATGAAGAGGACAGACACACATGCAGAAGTTGGAGTAAGTTGCAGTAACAGGAGGGAGAGATAATTTATTTTGAGCCAACATGAAAATAATCATGGGAAATCGCTTAAACAGGTATTATTAACACATTTACATAGATATACATGTTAGCTGACTAGCTTAATCATATCTGGCATTTAAGCACCCCGGAAAGCACTTCATACATTTTAACGCAAGAAGTTGGTAGTGAATAAAAAACATTCAAATCTCCTCCTCCTGGTTATGCAACTTCTGCATGCAGTAATCCCACATCTGCATTTGTGGACAGTGGACCAGCCTGTCTATTACATGTTACCTGCTCTTCTGACCCCACTCTCTTTTTAAGTTCTTAGAACTCTTGTTCTTTGTCTTCTTAGAGAAACATAGCAAAAAGCATAGTAACACAAAAAGGAACACAAAGCAGCAGTATTCCTGAAGGAATAGAAGTGGTGGCTCCGCTACAGGGCTGTTAGCTACCAACCCAGGCTTAAAATCCCAAATGGTGTCTTCTCTTTCAGGAAGAAGGCGGCCTTTACTGGCTCATCCATCTACAAGAAACAATCTGAAGTGGAGACTTCAGAAGGAGTATAAATCATGCTCAGCTCATCATCAGCTCCAGTCTGCAGATAACTGGACTTGAGGCCAATAACATGTTCACACCAGTATACCACAGGCTTCTGTTAGGTAACCGAGTGCATGCCTGTGTTATTAACCACAATGTTTTGGCTCATTACTGTGCACTTTCTGGAAGGATAAGCAAACACTTCAGACTACAACAGATCATGGGTTATTTCCCTATAAACCCAATGTTGAAATCAAACTAAATAGCTAGTGAAAACAAAAAAAATGTCAGACCGCTGTGGTACTTGAACCCGAAGGCTGAGCACTAGCCTGTATTTTGAAAAGTGTTGCTGAAGAGGTTGTGATCAAGCCTGAGTGTGTGAGAATGTGCTTCTGTCCTACTTCAGAAGACACTCACTCTCCTTCTCATGCAAACACCCAGGTGGCTTTTAATTCCCGCTCCCCTGTGCCAACCACTCTTCTCTCTGTGTTTGATTTTATTGTATTTTTTCAGATTGCCAGTCTTTCTGCTTTCCAGCAAGCTACCTCACAGTGATGGTGATGTTTCTGTCCATTGAGTTGATGTTTTTGATGAAGGCCTCTACT
The DNA here is from genome assembly GCF_057381915.1 of Diplotaxodon limnothrissa. Lineage (NCBI taxonomy): Eukaryota > Metazoa > Chordata > Actinopteri > Cichliformes > Cichlidae > Diplotaxodon > Diplotaxodon limnothrissa. The sequence goes on from NC_140604.1 coordinate 18,514,571, forward strand.
TCTTGGGTTTTTGATTTGGGTGTCATACACATATGCAAGGCAGTTGCAATGTGTTGTCTTTCTGAAGCCCACAAGTTTACTTTCCATTCCTACTATTTGAAGGTTGGCTACAATGTGTGACACTGGGAAATCCAGGCTTATGCCTTTAGAAACTTTAGATGCAAATCCGATTGGAGTTGAAGAGTTAGCCCGTCATATTTAAGTAGTGCAAAATCCTACCATGTAACTTAACAGTACGTGGGGGACAACTTTTATGCAGGTTATGGAAAGAGCTTTTAAAGTAACTTTTGAGAGTTTCTGTGAAACTTTACATGCCTCATGTGTTTTTTAGGGTTTATCTTATTTTACCCTTTTATTTACACTTTGTTATTTGTCATGTGTAGGCTATGTGCATTCCAAAACGTGGCCACATTGATAATTAATTTCTGGCAGCTGGGCCTTCACTGGATCATTTTTTTTCCATTAATTTTAAGTTAAAGCTCATAAATCCTGCTTTATGGAACACAGTCTGTATAGCTGCACTGAAGGATTGTTTTCCAATCTCCCAGGGCAAAGTCAGCGGTCTTAAAGCGGACATATGCGTCCTTGTTAGTGCGAGTAGTTGGGAGTTAAGCTGGTTGATTATCTCTCCCATATTACAAAGGCACTAGCCTGCCACTGGTGCAAACCTGGGGTCCAGTGTCTTCTCCAAGGACACTTCAGCATGTGGACAGGAGGGCTGAGAGATGAAACAGCAAACCTCTTCTACCAGCTTATCTGCCATTAATCTTAGATGGTTCACTGCAGATATTAAATTTTTTTATAGCAAACACAAATTCTGCCTTCAGTCAGAACCAGTGCTTCAAGTGAAATCGCCTCATCCTTTGGTTTCAGAGTTTAACTTCAACAAAAAACTCCTTGCATCAACTTGTTTTTCAACCACAATCACTTGATGTGAATATATTCAATTCTGTGCCATGTTGCACTGTACAACCTAGTGTGACTTTTACATGTGTTTTTTAGACAATATTTCAATAGATTTTTAATTGCTTCACGTTCACAAAATATGGGGTTATCTCAGAAGGCCTGAACTGAAACTGAGATTTCTGCTGGAGAGATGGAAGAACTAGTTCTGTGCCACTTCTAGGTAAATGATAATGACAGCCTCTACTGAGGTTTTCCAAGAAGCATGTCGTCATCTAAATCTGTCATTTAATACAACAAAAGCTAAACTTTCTTTATTGTATGCCAAGAGCTATATCTGACAAAAACCAGGTCTAACTTGTTTCCTGGACAGTGTTGTTTCTATTGCTGGCAGCATGTGACATGCAGGATGATGACAGCATTTATCAGCTGCCTTATATGATATTCAGATTTTGAATATTACATAGAGCACCGGAGGTTCAGACCAAAACAAAACATCACCTAGATAAATGTTCAAAATATTGTGACACTGAAACTGAGTGGGGGACAAACCAGGTCTTGCTGAAAATCTGACATAAACAGAGCAAAAAATCTGTTTTAAATGTTTTCTTCATGTTTGTCTGATTGGGCAACAAAGTGCACTTAATGATTTGAAAGAAATCTGGATAGCCAGCAAGAGCTTGTTAAATAACAACAAGAACTATGTCAGCTAATGTTAGGCTCAAGTGTTGCATCATATGACAGTTTATTCACTAAGCTTGTGAGTCCAGCAAAGTTGAATTCAAAGACAGTTTCACTAACAACAGCAAACAGCAGCAAACACAGCAGGCCTACTAGCAGTTCTACATATCCTCAACAACTCACCTCAGTATGGCTGTCATTGGTCAGAAGTGAGCTTCTCTGACTCATTGACCCATATCAGACTCCTTTCACAAAGCCATGCCTCTTCCAGAGCAAATAGGGGTAGATATTTCTCACCCAGCATTAGCAGCTGAGATAAACAGTAAACTGAAAGCCTTCCACAGGTGCATCTGGATCCAGTTCAAAAAGTAGTAGAAAGCCACCGAGCAGCCACGACCTTTATGACGTACAGTTTTAAATCTATCCTGGCTGACTAAAACATGATTATGGCAGCGATCAAAGCTAATATTATGATTTGACTGGATTCTGCAATTTATGGACATCTAGTGGTAAAAAACTAACCACTGTAACTTTAAGTTACAGTGGTTAGTTTTTAAATGTCAATGCCAGTTTTATTTACATACCATATTTCATGTATATAGCATATTGCACGTAAACGTAATGTGCTTACTATAACAGATAAGAACATAAAAACATAAACCTGCAAGAATAAAAACATTTACTGTTTTTGAATGTAGACACAGATGGAACTGACCTCAGATCAGAGGCGTGTTCCAAAGAAGATGACCACCAGATCTAATTCTGGGAACAGTTAGAAGAGCTGTACCTGATGATCTGAGAGGTTTAGTGTCTTGGTATAGACACTGAGCAAGTCATAGATGTTCTGGGGTGCCAAACAACTGAGTTCTTTATAAACTAATAGAAGGATTTTAAAGTAACTTTGTGTTGAACTGGCAGCAAATGATTTCAATACTAATGTAATATGTTCAAACATTTCCATGTATTGACTCTGGTTGTTGCATTCTGAATAAGATGAAATCACAATTCTGCAAAAAAGAGTGTCACAGTATCCTGTTTGACATGAATGCATGGAGCAGTTTCTCAGAGCCAGTTTGGGATAAGAATTTGTATATATTTTTTTAAGTGAAGGGAAATAAATTCAGTCAAGGTTGAAGTTTATTAAGAAAGATTAAAAAAAAATGTTAATTGATTTAAGATGTAGCCTTGTCTGGCTAATTTTATTTCATTGTTGCAGCAATGAAGTGCATTTTTATAGAAGGTCTGAAGTGATAACATATTTAAAAGCGTAGCTGTTAAATTCACTAGCAGGGACACTACCTCAATTATGATTAGAAAGTATTTATTGAAAGAGAACGGCAGATGTTTGAGCTTGAAACTGCAGTTTAGGGGAAAATTTAAGTGAGGACTGGCAACAGCTCCAAGGCCAGTTAGATCCCCAGAGAGCAGAAAGCAGCACTGATTGAGATTTACAAAGATTTTGGAGGTTGCTGTTATTCAGTATTACATTTGCAATTGCCTCAAGGTGCTACAATAATAGACCTACAATAATATAGAGAAAACCCTAACAATTAAACAACTGTCCTTGAGCAGGCTCTTGGTGACAATAGTAAGGAAAAACTCCTTTTCAACAGGAAGAAACCTCTTGCCATCTGCTGCAACTTGATGGAAGTGGGTATAAGAATCCAGTCTGGGACCGATATGTGGCTTCATGCAATAACAAACAACCAAGGTTTAAAGAGAAGCATGCTGGGATTTCCAGAACTGAGGGTAATGTGTTAGCGGCTCAAGTGGATAGGAGTGAGTTTATCTTGAAATAGAAGGTGAAGGAATCCTAGAATTATGTCACTGGAGTGGCAATCCTAATTGAGATTTGTTGATAAACTTTCAGCAACGTAGGAATCTAAAGAAAACCAAAAGGGACATGGATTTGAGCATGATGATGAAGCGAGTGAGGAGATGGGAAGATAATGGGAGACATCAAGAGGTTAAAGGGGGCATCTGACCGTAGTAGCTTAGAGAAAAACAAAATAAAGTTCATCACTCATTTAAAAACCTACTTTATGATTCAGTTTCATTAAGAAAAAGTCTAACACACTATATTTTTGTTAAATATTAAATCATGTATTGATACAGCCCTGTAGCTTCCCGTTTTTTCACTCTGTTTTTTCTTCAAATAAAATAAATCAATAATATTCAATGACTGCATGCACTGAACTACTTTACATGTAAATGAACAGAAAAAGGCAGGTTTTATTTGTTTGTTTTTTTGCGTTATGAACAGCATGTTTATGTGGGAAAATGACTGCTTTTGCAGTCTACACCAAACCAAAATGTACTTTTTTTACTCAGGGGTTTAAAGGGTACCATTTTTCCCAACATTGCACCACATCCCACAAAGTCTAAAAATACTGTAATAGATAAATACAATAAAGATGAAAGTAGTTAACTGTTTTATTAGGCAGGTAAAAACAAATCATGTTATTAGCAGTAACTAAATGCAGGCCTCAAGGCTGTTTTCAGACAACCCACAGTAAATATATAAATGCTGCACAGATGAACACTGATCTTATTGTCTCTGATGTGAAGGTCTATGTTCTCAAAGGGTTAGATGTGATGAGCTTCAGGAGAGCGGAGGAGGAGCCATCTGCTGTGGCTTCAAACCGCTGCTCTCCACTTCTGATGTGCACGCACACACAAACCTGAGGCATCAACGCTCCAGATGGTGGTGCTTCATGGCCGAACATGAAACTTTGGAGGATGTACACAGGAAGAGGCAGGCTGGCAGCAATGAGACACACACGCTTACATATTCAGACAAATTTTATTAGAATGGACTGTCACGCTGAGCTGCCCCACTTTTGTGGCCCTTCAGATTTAATTTCCAGAGTGTTTCATTACTTAAAATGTGTCAGAGGTGACACGCAGTGGGAAGTGGAGCAAATGTTACTTTTGTTCAGAGAGAGCCAAGTTTGGGGGGGAACGAAAAAAGAACACACACACATCTGGCAATGTTTTAAAAAGCGATTAAATATTAATCAGGTCCACTGTTAGCAAGGGATGTGCCCGCTTTGAGCTGCAGGATGATGAATGAGCGCTCATGGCGAAGGATAGTAAGACAAACACCGCAGCATTGCCAAGAGACAATAGAAGGCTGGGAGATCTATCACAACAGTTGTTGTCGTGGCAACCTGTCGCCGGTTGTCGCCATGCGACCGCTTCATGCTGCTCGCTTCTAAGGGTCGTGGCCCTGGAGCATCACACGACGCAGAATCCAACAAATCAAAGCAAAAGGGGGAAACTTTTGAGTGGATCCCCGACACACACACACACACACACACACACACACACACACACACACACTTGGCCTTGAAAAACTAGGCTTTTTTCTTTAAGTGCCAGCTTACAGCCTCGCACAGGGAACACAAGCAAAATTACATTTCCATAATAATGTTTGTATGTGGATCGAATAATTGTTTCCAACATGCCTAATATCGCCAACTAATTAATAGCAATTTTCATGTAAATTTGGTATGAAATTAGTTCATGGTTTTTAGTCTCGGAGCGACCCTGCTCCACAATGATAAGACAACCCCACACTGCGTTTCCCTTTCTGTCTCTCTTCCTCGTCCTTGTTAGAACCATTTCTGTTTCCCTAGGGAACACGGGGAACCTTAATGACTGAACTATAAAGAGAAGTGATCCAGTGCCTCCACTGCAAACAAACAGTACAATCAAAATTAACTGCTAATGGTGTAACATTTATTAATGTCTAAACAGCTTACAGTAAGTTCATTCCTCACCTTGAAAACAGTGATTTTTGTTTTTGTTTTTTTTTGGGGGGGGGGGTTGCCGACATTGACTATCTTTAATTTTGGCAATCAGGAAAACCAGGCTCTCTGATGACCTTAACCAAGGACGGAAGCAAATTCAAAGTGCCATAAAACTTGAAAACCTGAGGACAACGAATGAATGAAAACACTGTATAACACACAGGGCAAAGTTTTCCTTTAAATCCCTTCAATATTAATCTTGTGGCCCCTTCTCGTGTGTAATCCTGCAGCTATAGGGGCCTGTGTAATCTGCCTCTGGAAAACGCTGACTCTGTCTTGCTTTGACCTCTTTATCTTGTCGTAAAGTGCAGAGATGATGCAAACATACAGTATGACTCCCTTGCTTTCTATAATACTGTATGGGATTGACCTTGAGCTTTGAGATGAGGGTCTGTATGTTCATGTAAATGTAACCCAGGCCACCGGTGAAAGAAAAGCTTAACCGGTTAAAATAGGATTTTAGTCCAGTATGAATAAATGTATTTGTCTACTTTGTATGTGAAAGATGTTCTGCTCATTCTCACTGCTCTTTCCTACATAGGTCACATAACATTTTTGGCAGCACAAATAGACTTTTTGTTTTTGTTGTGCACAAGCTGTGATCGTGCTGCTGCCCTGATATTCAACTATCTTTGTGGATTTAATCAACAAGATATAAGCACATTTTTATTTTTTATTTATCACTGTAAAGCAAGTGTAAAGAGGTAAATTTCAGTGAGCAAATGTAATTTAAAATCATCCGTATATATTTAGTATATATTTTAGCCTTGATGTAACCTATCACTGACCATGAACACCACAGCCTGCTCTGCACCAGTCAAACATAGTGGCATCAATGTAAACTTCACTGCAGTAGTCCAAGTTAACGTGTTTAAGTAACGCAACATTTTTTCATTTAAAATAATTCAGCAACTTCTCATGTTCTTGTCACGTTCCATCTTTCTTAAAAATTTCCTCATCTGTCAGTGCACAGTAACTTTTTTTACCCTCTCCCTGGAAAACACAGCAGCTGTACATTTAGCTCACAGACACACTTTGTGACAAACTGCACAGAAACGTTTGTGTGTTTGCTGATATTTGTTGAAATATTTGAAAAGTTCCATTTGAAATGTCCTGCCACTTAAAAAAAAAATACACATGTATAATATGCATTAACCTGCGTGTCAGAGTTAATTGCTCATTAACTGAAGGAGTCAGAATGCCGTTCCAGACCTTTCCAGCCCACTTTAACCCCTGCAGGGAAGGAGTAGAAAATGAATTGACTGTTGAGTGTGTATTTGGATTAAAGTCACAAATATGACTCCCATATCACATGTATACACATATATATATATATATATATATATATATATACATATATATATATATATATATATATATATATATATATATATATATAAAAAACACCCAGCACGCCCCTGCGGGCGGTTTATCCTTCAAGCTCGGGTCCTCTACCAGAGGCCTGGGAGCTTGAGGGTCCTGCGCAGTATCTTAGCTGTTCCCAGGACTGCGCTCTTCTGGACAGAGATCTCCGATGTTGTTCCTGGGATCTGCTGGAGCCACTCGCCTAGCTTGGGAGTCACCGCACCTAGTGCTCCGATTACCACGGGGACCACCGTTACCTTCACCCTCCACATCCTCTCGAGCTCTTCTCTGAGCCCTTGGTATTTCTCCAGCTTCTCGTGTTCCTTCTTCCTGATATTGCTGTCATTCGGAACCGCTACATCGATCACTACGGCCGTCTTCTTCTGTTTGTCTACCACCACTATGTCCGGTTGGTTAGCCACCACCATTTTGTCCGTCTGTATCTGGAAGTCCCACAGGATCTTAGCTCGGTCATTCTCCACCACCCTTGGGGGCATCTCCCATTTTGACCTCGGGACTTCCAGGTTATACTCGGCACAGATGTTCCTGTACACTATGCCGGCCACTTGGTTATGGCGTTCCATGTATGCCTTGCCTGCTAGCATCATGCACCCTGCTGTTATGTGCTGGATTGTCTCTGGGGCATCTTTACACAGCCTGCACCTGGGGTCTTGCCTGGTGTGATAGACCCCAGCCTCTATGGATCTTGTGCTCAGAGCTTGTTCTTGTGCTGCCATGATTAGTGCCTCTGTGCTGTCTTTCAGTCCAGCTTTGTCCAGCCACTGGTAGGATTTCTGGATATCAGCCACCTCCTCTATCTGCCGGTGGTACATACCGTGCAGGGGCCTGTCCTTCCATGATGGTTCCTCGTCTCCCTCCTCTTTCTTGGGTTTCTGCTGCCTGAGGTATTCACTGAGCACTCGGTCAGTTGGGGCCATCTTCCTAATGTATTCTTGGATGTTCGTTGTCTTATCCTGGACTGTGGTGCTGACACTCACCAGTCCCCGGCCCCCTTCCTTCCGCTTAGCGTACAGCCTCAGGGTGCTGGATTTGGGGTGAAACCCTCCATGCATGGTAAGGAGCTTTCTTGTCTTTATGTCAGTGGCTTCTATCTCCTCCTTTGGCCAGCCTATTACCCCAGCAGGGTACCTGATCACGGGCAGGGCGTACGTGTTGATGGCCCGGATCTTGTTCTTACCATTCAGCTGACTCCTCAGGACTTGCCTGACCCTCTGCAGGTACTTGGTGGTTGCAGCCTTTCTAGCGGCCTCTTCATGGTTCCCATTCGCCTGTGGGATCCCCAAGTACTTGTAACTGTCCTCTATGTCTGCAATGTTGCCTTCTGGTAGTTCAATCCCCTCAGTTCTGACTACCTTCCCTCTCTTTGTTACCATCCGACTACACTTCTCCAGTCCGAACGACATTCCAATGTCATTGCTGTATAGCCTGGTAGTGTGGATCAGTGAATCGATGTCTCGTTCACTCTTGGCATACAGCTTGATGTCATCCATGTACAGGAGGTGGCTGACAACTGCTCCGTTCTGTAGTCGGTATCCGTAGCCAGTCTTGTTAATGATCTCACTGAGGGGGTTCAGGCCTATGCAGAACAGCAGTGGGGACAGAGCATCTCCTTGGTAGATCCCGCACTTGATGGTGACTTGTGCTATGGGCTTGGAGTTGGCCTCTAGTGTTGTACGCCACATCCCCATTGAGTTCCTGATGAAGGCTCTTAGGGTCCCATTGATCTTGTACAATTCTAGGCATTCCAGTATCCAGCTGTGGGGCATTGAGTCATAGGCCTTCTTGTAATCAATCCAGGCAGTGCACAGGTTGGTCAGTCTGGTCTTGCAGTCTCGGCTGATTGTTCTGTCTACCAGTAGCTGGTGTTTTGCGCCTCTGGTATTCTTGCCAATTCCTTTCTGTGTCCCGCTCATGTATTGACCCATGTGCCTGTTCATCTTAGCCGATATGATGCCTGACAGGAGCTTCCATGTAGTACTGAGGCAGGTTATTGGTCGGTAGTTGGAGGGGACCGGTCCCTTCTTGGGGTCCTTGGGGATCAGGACCGTCCGGCCTTCAGTTAGCCATTCCGGGTGTCTCTCGTTAACTAGCAGCTGGTTCATTTGTGCTGCCAGACGCTCGTGGAGTGCAGTCAGCTTCTTCAGCCAGTAGGCGTGAACCATGTCGGGCCCTGGTGCTGTCCAACTCTTCATACTGGAGACCCTTTCTTGGATATCTGCCACTGTGATGGTTACTGGACCCTGTTCAGGGAGGTCGCTGTGGTCAGCCCTCAGATCCTCTAGCCACTGAGCATTGCCGTTATGGGTTGCATCCTTCTCCCATATGCTCTTCCAGTATTGCTCCGTCTCCAGCCTTGGTGGTGCTGTTCTCTTATTGTTCCCTTGCCACTGAGAGTACACCTTTGCTGGTTCTGTGGAGAACAGCTGGTTTATTCTCCTGCCTTCTATCTCTCTGGTGTACCTCCTCAAGCGGCTGGCCAAGGCTGTGAGTCTTTGCTTGGCAGTTTCCAAGGCCTCAGGTATGGACAGCTTGCTGTATTTCTTAGGCACCTTATTTGTCGCACCTTTCTGCAACTCCGTTAGTTGGCTAACCTCCCTCCGTGCTACTTTGATCTTGCCCTCTAGCCTCCTTCTCCATGGAGGGTACTGCCCCTTGTCGCTGTTCAACTTGTAGCCAAGCATCTCACTGATCACTGTTGCCGTATTGTAGATCAGCTTGTTAGTGTCGGTAATCGTGGTTGTAGGTATTGCCCATAGTGCTGCATTAACATCATCTAGCAGACCTTCTGAGGGAACTTCACGTAATCTTGGTAACCGGCTACGCGGGATCCAGGTTTCAAGCTTGGCCATGATCCTATTTTTCAGGTCAGTTCCTCTCGCACTCAATGATCCTTCTCCTATCGCACTTGGGGCTATGTACCCAATCTCGGGTGGGGGTGATGATATCTCCCCCCTGACCTGGCGTCCTGACTCCTCCTTGCCGTAGCATTTGTGTTGTACCTCGTCAATCTCTAGCTGTGAGAGCAGTCCCTTCTTTCGAATGTTGGAACACTGAGCTACTAGTTGTTTCGCCGTCATTGTGGATGTTGGGTATCGAAGAATCCATAGGTCCCTCATCCTATTCATGTAGCCCCTTCCGCCGGGGTTACTTGCATAGTAGCATTCCAACAACGCCCTGTTTTCGTCTCTTGCCCACCGATGCCTTCTTGTTCCAGTAGCCCACTTTTCGTCAGGGTGCCCTGGTTCCTCAACACCTGACGCGGACCTTGTTGATCCGGGCGACGTCCGAGCCGGCATGCCTTCATATTTATCTGTCTCGCTCATGTCTGCGGTAGGCTTGCTTAGCATAGGGGGTCTAGCCTTAGGACCCTTACTGGATACAGACGCCCCAGGCAGGAATCGAACTTGCGATCCTCTGTTCCAAAGGCGTGTAGTCTAACCACTACGCTATCCAGCTGATTGATATATATATATATATATATATATATATATATATATATATATATATATATATATATATATATATATATATATATATATATATATATATATATATATATATATATATATATATATATATATATATATATATATATATATATATATATATATATATATATATCATGTTCTGCTTTCCTGAGGTGAATATAGGGTTGTTTTTGCGCCATTTTTCTTTAAAGCATTGGTCTTTAGGAATAAAACAGAGTTGCCCTGCTGCTCAAGCTGCAAGTGCGTGATTATGTTTTTGAAGCAAACAATTAGACGGTAGACAACACGACACCCTCTTATTAGCTCCAACAAAAAAATATTTATTTTGTAAGCACATTTCATTAAAACTACCCCTGCTGCTTAAAAGAATCAGTCTAATTACGCACATACTTTATGTGGCACGACTCGTCACCTTGTAATTTAAAGTATTGTACTGCTGAACAAAGTACAATAATTAATAAAAGTTATCAGAAAAGACTCATTAGAAGCTTTCTTTGTTCAACCATGATTTTAAAGGGCAATGAGTCATGTATGACCTTTATCGACCTCCATTGCTATGTTTGGCCGACTCATCAGAGGATGTTCCTGCACGACAGTTATATTTCTACAGCCAAGAGGAAGAAAAGCGGGAAGGTGACAGTTCAGTGCAGGAATACGGAACATCTCTCATCCGCATTGTAATCAGTAACGTGGGCTGGAATATTTTTGCACTTCCAGGCACTGTGAATTCAGCCTTTTTAGCCACACACCTGTTTCCCTCTTTTTTCACACCTTGTCATCACCTTGCTTCTCTCCTCTCTTTTCTTTGTTTTTACCTACCTTTCACCTATTTTTCTCCCTCATTCTTGCTTTGGGTCACTAATTGGAAAGCTGGACCCCCTAATGTTTCATTACACCAGCTTCAGCGTGTGTGTGTGCTCTGACTAACAGACAAGCGTGATTACAAAACACAAGTTTGCACCGCTCTGATTTCATAAGTGATGAAAATTGGGCTTTTGTTGCAGTTGTGTTTGTGTGCAGGGAATATGAAACTCTCAGCATCAGGAGGCTGAGGATGCTTTTTCTGTTGCATGCAAATGAGAACTGTGTCAGTATTTACTTCTCCATTCAGCTGGAGTTTGTCTCACACCATCTACCCCATGATTTGCTTCATTGTATTGTTTTGTTGCATCAACCCTTTGAACCCAGATGAAGGATACAAACACAGTACTGCAAGGAAATATTTACTGATATATTTAACATGCGAACTCCTTCGTTAGCTCTTCCGGTGTTGTCGTCCTGTCTGCAGGAGAGGAGGAACTTACTGTGCAGAAATTGTCCCTTGTTAATCTCAGCTTCCTCAGCAGGATCTCTGTTAGTGAGATCTTTGATAAAAATAAATTTCTTGAGAGACTCTTCCCCACTTTACAGGTGTGAGAATTGTATCACAGTCTGTGTGGAAAAGTCCTCTTTCAATAAGTAGTAATGAAGTTAATTAAACACAAAGAATCTCTGGGTAAGAAGGTTTAGCATCTACATGGTGCTGCGTGCTGGGTGAGAAGGAGGAGGAATAAGTCTGGATTGGCAGGGGTTCAGACTACGATTGAGTTATAGGCACATGTAGTTAGTGATCCAAGACATGTTGTCAAACAGCGTCTGGGCATACTCCACCAGACTCCGGAGCAGCTGGTTGTGCCGACCCAGGAGGATTCCTTGGCTAGAGATGGCTTTTTGAGACTGTGGCTGGAGTCGAATAGTTGAAAAAATTACCTCCTATGTGTTTTTATAATCACTTTTCCTTGGATTTGATGGAAAACGTCATGAGGTCCAGAAAAGATGTAAGGGGAGACGTGGAGCACTGAGGTGAACTGTAGCAAAAACCTGACTGTACCTCTAATATATTGCTTAATACTCTGATGTCTATCATGTTTAAACTACGATGACCCTAAAATGAGCTACAAAAAAAGTGCATTCTTAGCATGTTGTTTCATGCAGGCTACACAGCATCGTTATTATGGACAAGCCTCGGGGGTCCAGGCTTGCTCGATAAAGTCACTGTGCCCTCTCAGCTGAATTCTACTGATACACTTTGACTCTAATTCATGCAAATTGATTAAACACCCATTTTGACTATAAGTTATTGCAGTGCAAACTCAGTTTAATTATTCAGTTCAGAGTAGTTTAGTGCTTCTGCAGAAATCGTGGTAAACAGCATGACTCAGATCAACACTGAGTGTTCACCCCTCATGTTTCTTTGAAACTAAAAAGAGATCCTACGTCATCTTGTGCAGCTAGTTTTGAAGCATTACCCTACTCAAACATTTCAAAACAAATGGAAATGTGTTGAGGAGATTGTGCGCTCACAGTTAGCTGTTCTTGTGTGTGTGGTGAGTTCATTAATCCACTTCTGCACCTGGAAAGAACGTCTCAACTGACTGTTTCTGCTTTGACCCTAAAATCTGAAACAGGTATTTTTGCACTTTTCTAAGTGTGGCTTTCTTCTTCTATGGTGGCAATTCTGAATATGTTATGTGGGTGTAGAATAGCAAATTGACTTGAGCTGAATGCTCCAATGTCAAAGTTAGTTCCCCATTCAGTTCAGTTCATGTGCTCTGTTGCCGACCCTGAAGCTGCATAGATGGAAACATGCTGGTAAAGAATTTCATTTCATAACCAAGGCTGGAATTTAGAAGAAAAATGGAAATCAAGTGAAATGAGTTTTAATTTGTTGTTCATATTTTATCTTCTGTGAAGATATGATCCAGTGCAGGACCTAACTGTATTTAAGACTTTCAAGATTAAACTACAATTTAAAATACTATTTTATTTTGCTAATGTGACCCAATCCCTCGTATGCCTACAGAATTCATCCAGCTCTTATTTTGGCTGCCACGCAGATGGCATGGTAAAAAAAAAAAAAAAAAAAGGCCTGTATTTGTATAGTGCTTTACTAGTCCCTAAGGACCCCAAAGCACTTTACACATTCAGTCATCCACCCATTCACACACTGGTGATGGCAAGCTACATTGTAGCCACAGCTGCCCTGGAGCGCATGATAGGAAATCTTTTAACAGAGCAAAATAACCAAAGAAAAACTGAGTTTTAAAGGTGCAGCCTGTTTTTGTGGAGCCTACTTTGGCCAGATTATGTAACAATTAACTGGCTGAAGCGCAGAACAGAAATGAATTAGCACCTTTACAATGTTTTGCTGATGAGTAAATGGAAGACAGGTGTGAAGGCTAATGAGCAATCAGGAGTCCAGGTGGAGGTGAGGACATGGACACAAACATAGAGACGAAGCAAAACAGTAAACACAGGAAATGGAACAAGAGCTGAAATGAGCACACACACAGAGACAGGTCTGTGTGCGCCCGCAGCAACTCTTAAACTACATTATGTGCTCTCAGATGTTTATGGACCATTGTTGGTGCCGTAATGTGGGAAAAGCCTGACTTTGAAATCCAGAAAGTAATTTCACCCATTACAGAGGAATGTCCGTGGCTTTCAGATGGCACACCAGGCGCTCACACACATGTAGACAGCCAATCAGAGGGCTCTATTACAAAACAGAATTTGGGGTTATCAAGGTAACTAGAAGTTTAACCACACCAGTCCTTCTGACCCGTCACTGATTATGTATTAGTTTGAGGACTGATTTTAGCACTACATTGCAGTTTTTTAAGCCCTCCACGGTCTGGCCCATTTCTATATAAGCAAGATGCTGACTCCATATGAGATGTCAACGTCAGAGTAGGGAAGGCGGCCGGTGTCCTCTGACGTCTCCAACCTATTTGTAACCCGACCTCCCTGAATCTTAGGATCAAGATCAGACTATTGAAGTCTATCGTCATTCCGACTGCACTGTATGCTAGCGAAACCTGGCGCTCAACAAATGCGATCACTTAACGCCTGAACTTGCTTCAACAATGTGGCCTGCAGCGAATCGTGAGAATTTCTTACCGGGACCGGATAACGAACAATGAGGAAGGCACCTGCCCTTTAGCTGACGTTGTTGGAGAAAGGCGCTTCCGCTTTGCGGGCCATATTCTACGTCTACCCCCTTATCGCCCAGCCAAGATTGCCATTACATGGTTCCTGCGCACTGGCCAGCGAAAGCAAGGCTGACCAAAGTTCACATGGTGTCGAACGTTTATGGATGATCTGAAAACCGTCGACATCGCCTGGGACAAAGCCGAGGCAATCGCCGCTGACCGGCATCGATGGAGATCGTTAGCTGTCCAATGCCGGCGGCGTAGGAGGGACTAAGTGCTTAGTAAGTTAGGTGAGATCTGTTGGCATGGATTTGTGGAGGGCACTAAAGTTTGTCTAGTAAAAGTTGATCAAGCCTTTGCTACTGGGGTTCCATGACTTTGGAATTCCCTGCCTGAGGATCTCAGAGAGCTCTCTAACCTCTTTTAGAGCTCTCTGTATTGGTTTTTCCTTCGTTTTTCTTTTTCTTTTAAAATTCTTTTCAATTTCATTGTAGTTATTTAAACTTTAACTTTTCATAGCTGTTGCTTTCATTACTATTCAACACTTTGTAACTTTGTTTTGAAGAGTGTTTTATACATTTAAGTTCAACCTTTGATGGTGAGTATTATGAAGGTGGTTCTTTTTTTACTAGGGTACATAACTATGGTAAGTTGTGCTGCAAACCTAACTTGCTCCAGAGCTAGCTATGTTCCAGATTAGAAATCAATAGATTTGAAATCATTGCTAATAAATTATTCATAAAATTGCAAAATCACTCGTAGAAGATTTCTTGGACTTCACACATCGGTGCATGGATGGATAATTTGATTGCCCTACATGGATTAGTAGAGCAGTCCATGTCTGTTATATGCTGCCAACCCCAACATCACTCATATCACATCTCATTTTTATTTCTTCACCTGCATGAAAAATAGTACTTTTGTGCGTTGGACACTGACACAAAAAATCTAAATTGCTTTGGAATAATCCGTAAGTAAAGATCAATGTTGTTGTGATAGAAGCCACAGAGAAATATGAAAAAAGGTTTATTTTTTCAGTGTTGACCTCTCAGAACATCCAAGCTGCATCTAATATTTTCAAGATAAACTGTGCATGTGTCTATTTTGATATTATCACATAGTTAATTTCATAGAAGCACAATATCCTTAGGGTGGAAAAAAAATCAGATAAAGCAGAGGACACGGAGACGATAACCAGCCCTGTGAATAAACAGTTACAGACATGACCTCACTTCCAGAAGAAAGTTAGAGCAGATTTACGACGCTGGCTTTGAATGAGCAATGAATGATTTCTAACTGGAAGACATTTAACAAATAGTTCAAAGAGGAGTACGAATTAGCTTGATGACGACAGAATAATTAAAGGACTCTGGTTTAGTCTGTACAGCGTTGCATTGGACAGGATTTTTGTCTACTAAGATGGTCACTGAGACATTGAGTCATGTTGTAGCTTTGCATGTTTCACTATCTACATGATGCATCTTCTCCTCCTCCTGCTGCTTCCTCTCTTTACTTTCATGTATCCTTAAATTCTGCTCTGTTCACTCATGATGCTAAGCCAGGGGTGGGCAATTCCAGGCCTCAAGGGCCGGTGTCCTGCAGGTTTTAGATCTCACCTTGGGTCAACACACCTGAATCACATGATTAGTTCGTTACCAGGCCTCTGGAGAACTGCAGGAGCTAATTTAGCCATTTAAATCAGCTGTGTTGGTTCAAGGACACATCTAAAACCTGCAGGGACACCGGCCCTCGAGGCTTGGAGTTGCCCACCCCTGTGCTAAGCCCATCCCTTGAACACAGGGTTGTTTTGAACATGCAATAGCTCACTTAATGTTTAAAATCCTCCACAGTAAATGAGCAATGCCAAGGAGGATGATCTTCTGAAGCTCTTGTATTTATGTTATTATATTAAGATATTTTGCTGGGACTTTGTTGGTGTGGTCTTCCACCCTTTATTAATCAAACCTAAAGCAAAAATTGAGAAACCTGAATGGCATAACTCGAGAACGAAGCAACGTAGGAGCTTGATGCCGTGTATCTACTAAAAAGTTTAAATCTCAGTGACCTTGACCTCAAGGTTAGAGGTCAAGTTTTCTGAAAAAAAAATCTTCTGAATGCAATAACTTGTGAACATACTTTGAAAAGAGATTCTTTGCTCCTTAACTCATTTGTTGTCTTGTTCACGTTGGGTATATTTAGTAGAAGAGAAGCTTTGATTTGTTATCAGTACCTGGATTTCTGGTCCAGTTATTTTTCTCGGATGTCTTTAGTTAAGACATAAAAGGTCATGTTATTTTAGGTGAAGCATTTTACTCGCTGCACAGCTGTGAATCCACTCAGCAGGAGAAGACTGAAGATGTGCCAATGTGACAGGATTTTTTTTCTACTCTGACTCTATTTTGTGAAATATAAAAAAATTTTACTCTGAAAAGAACGTAATTAATTTGTAGTGATGCAAATTGTGTTTTTCTTCCCACAGCACCTCTGTTTTGTTAGATAAAACCTTTTTAAAACTTTTGAGTGGATTTTCAAATTTTTAGAAGCTCTCCTGTCAGTTTTTTTTTTTTTATATTTTTATTTCAGTTACTCAAAAAACTGAGCCAATATTTGTAACTGTGATGATAGAAGACAGCTTCTTGTTTTACTTCCTACTGCTTTTCTTTCGGTTTATTCATCAGGCTAAATACACATTTCAACTAAAACGTCCCACTTCATTTAATTTATTTTTTTTAACTGTGTCCACAGTAAATAAGTATTCCAAAAAGAGGATGATCCAGCTTTATCAGTGCAAGTATCATCATTTTCTCCTACTCATACCTGACAGTGAATCATCCGACACATATTACAAGTCCATGATGTGTTGCTTCCAGATTTAGGTCCTCATTCTTCATTCCAATCTTAGAAAATTACTTAACCAGCCTTTACAGTGAATCGGGTCTATATTTGCTTTTGAGCATGTTGTTTGACAATGTTCCTCCTCTTCAAATCTATAAATGCTACCTTGCTGGATCCCTTTTACAACCATCCCTCTTTTAATTAACACCAATATGTGATGCCTCAAAGGAGTTCATCTCTGTTTTTATAAAAGAAATTCTCATCATATATTCATCACAACTTGCACCGTATCCCCTGATTTTTATTACCTAATTAAAACAAAACAAATCCTGCATACCCTTTGTCCTTTTGTTTGCAACTGAATGGTTTTCAGCTGAACTTTGAGGCCTACAAGAGCTTCACTCCAATCTGCTGAAGGCATGTGGCGTTAATGTGTTTGACGGCTCCTGGATCAATGAAAGTCGGGCCTCTCACCCTCCTCTTGCTGTGTCTTTTGGAGCTAACTGAGAGATCCAGCATGGAAAACAATGGAGTCACAGTTTGGATAAGAGTAGAGCAGAAGAAACCTCAAATTCAAAAAAAGAAGAAAGCATCAGTCCTCACTTAGAGGAAGCGCAAGTAGTGACTGACTCGACCAACATAAAAATAATCTAGGTTAGGACATACGAATAAGTAAATTTAGGAAAGTGATTACAGTTGTTTTGACACTGCACGCACAGCACTGGAAACTACAGCAAGTTGAATGACAGTTGCGATTGTTTAGTGTGAATCATGCAGTTCTTTCCTGCATGACTGTAACACTGCTGGAAGTAGTGATGGCCCGCTTGAAGCTGACGCTCCGGAGCGTGTGTCGAAAAAAACAACACACTGGTTCAGAAGCACTGTGTCGAGGCTTGCTTCGTTTGGCAAAAGTCACGTGACCAGTGACGTCCGAAGCTTCATTACGCACGTAACTGCTTCGGTACCTGATTCAAACGGATATAAGGAAGTGAATCATCCACGGGATTCGTGGAGTGTGTTGATGGTGACAGATAGCGACGAGGTGATCATTCCACTGACAGATATGGAGCCAGCGAGGAAGAGAGGACATTCTGGCGTGTGGAAATATTTTGAGTTGATTTTGCTCAATTCATTTTATCTGCCGAAGTGAAAAACTTGAAATGTCCAAAATCATGTTTTCATAATGTAAATATCATTACAGCATATGACTTTAGGAACACTTCCATGTGAATTAAAGCTAATGAAGACTACAAAAATGTATTTGGCACTATACGTACATTACATTGCTACAGTTTAGAAAATCATTTTGTTTATTGTTTTTAGGTGATAGTCTGCAGGACCCAGGAATACCTGCATATCTACCAGCTTGCAGTGTGGTTCCTGCACTCCACAGCCTCTTCTGTTCCATGCAAGTGGATTTTCTCCAGGGCAGGAGAAACTATTTCTAAGAAAAGAAACAGACTCAGCCAGCGCACAGTAACACTAATCCTCTTTTTAAATGTAAATAACAAAAGGGCTACCTTACATAGATCATGTTTTTACTTTGCAAGTTCTTGATTAGGGGTGGGTTTTGATTATCGCTTTTCTGATTACAATCCATGGTAAATTGAATAAAGTGATATTGATTGATTACAATCCTGTGTCGATTTGTAAATTAACGTTATTATGCCTGAAACGCCAGCATCTCAGGTTAAACCTCACAACATGTCGTCAAACACCATGCAGCTAAAACAGTAACTGCGAGCAGGTTTACGGATTCTGCATACAAACGTGAACACAGAGCGCGGACCCGACGCGTCAGAATCAGATTTTGATGTGTCGTCAGGTCCGCGCTGTGTTTGCCTCTCTTTTTTTCGCTGGCTTCTGCAGCTGCAGGTTTCATAACTCTCTGTTTACATCTCTAATTAAGTCTCACATGTGTCAGCTTTCTTTTAATAGATACGAAATTATGGATATATACTGTTAAATGATCAGACTTGTAATATTTCTGACTGAGGCAAAACTTTCCAGATTCCAATCAAATTGAATCGGATCCTGTATCGAATCAAAAGGATTCTACAAATCAGTGACGATGCAGCCGTACTCAGCCCCCTAAGCATTTTCCCTTTCCAGTTCACAATCAATCCCACCCCTAGGTCAAAAATATGTATAGGAATTGGCCTAATCTAATATTTTGTATGAACCTGTCCAGCTGTCCAGTGATTAAACGACAAGTAGATGGAGGCAGGACTTCACAGCAGGGGCATACTCCATAATGTGCTGTGCATTATCATATGTATATTATATATATTGCTCACTTATTGTATTTACCAACATCAAGGAGTTATGAGCAAAGAAAGGCCACCATAGTGCATGTTTAAATAGGGAAAGTTTATTGATCAAAATGTATTACGCAGATACGCATTACATTTTTTTCAGCCCCCCAATCGAGAAAAGAAAACCAATTACATGTTCAAAGCAACGGAACGGTGGCCCAATATCAGAGAGAACTCCACTCTTGAGTGAGCAGTGATAATTGAGCAGTCCGTTTTATTTTGCAGATTCAAGCTGCTCTTCAAAATTTTCACCACCAGATGTCACCGGAGAGGACTGTGTTGAAAAGCTTCGAGTAATGAACCGTTTTTCAATACAAGCTTCAGTGCTTCGGAAAGCTTCATTTGGCCATCACTAGCTGGAAGTGTAGTACAGCTCTGTCTCCTTGTGCCTTCATTTACAACAACAGTTCACACTCCAGCGTGAGTGTTCATATGCTCAGGCACTCTGGCACGGCCGCACGCACTCAGTGTCAGGTCGCTCAGTCATCTGATGGTTTCTACCACACCGGCCACCATGAGTGCTTACCGGGGGTTCTAGCATGCTGCTGCATAAATAGGAGAGACTGATTAAACAATGTGCCACAGCTGTGCCACTCAGTCTCTGATTGGCACTGAGCTCTGAATCTCCTGTTCCACCTCTACTCCCCACAGCTGAGCCAAAACCACACCCCACCACCACAGCAATAGCAAAACCACATTTTTGAGAAAACTAACAAGCACATTCCTAAAAGAAATTCTGTTTCGTGGAACAGCTGAACTCTTTTTTTCTCCTTCACAGCAGGCGTTGGGCCCCGAACATTTGGTGTACACCGTGTAATATACAGTACTCACAAAGGTTTTTTGGTTTTTAAAGGAAGACTATTAAAATCCCATGTGAGTGTTTCTCAAAAAGCAATGAGATGCATGAATTTATGTTAATGGTAAACACTCGTTCGTAGTATTTTCTACTTGACTGAGGCATTCAAACTGCTTTATACAACAGTCCTCATTCAAGCATTTGTTTTTCTTCTTTCTGCTTCACATTCACAGTCCAATAAACAATTCAGAAAAAAACCTGAGGGTTGCACGCTAACGATACTTTACTTTGGCATGCAGACTGGGACAGCCAGGGACTAAACCACCAACCTTCCAATTAGTGGATGACGTGCGCTACCTCCTGAGCTACAGCCACCCCTGTGTGTTAATGAGACAGAGAAAGGGAATAATTGACAAAAGAAATTTACACTTTTTGCATTTACTTCAGGGCATCAGTAGAAATAATAATAATTTTACACTAAATGATAAACCCTATAGTCTGTGTAAGTGAAGTATATTTAAAGTTTTGTACACGGTATGTGAGTGCAAATTGTCATTTGAGTAAAGCCTGCTAATCTGTCCAGTGTTTATTCAAATGGTAACCCTGGACCAGAATATATATTTCTGTTCAGAAGACTTCAAGATTTTGGCAGACAGCGTGCAATACCCAAGAAATGCTTGATTCTAATTAAAGTTTGCTTTTATTTATTTTGGACATATAATACAAGTCGGGATTTTTTTTTTTCCCCCTTTGCATTCATTCAAAAGAAATGAAAAACCAAAAATCAGTGGATGCTTATATTTCTTAAAACTCTACTTCAGCTTTTATATCATAGATGTAACCCCCAAATACCCATATTATGTTTTTTTCTTTCTGAGTGGATCCATTTGTTCCAGATTATAGTAGCTAGTCAGTATGTCATGGTGCAGTAAAATGCAAAAAAAAAAAAAAATCAAAGCCAACAAACATATTTCTGTATTTTTTATTAGAACAATTAAAATGAAAAAAATGACAATCCATCTGTGTCAAAAAGCAATAAACAATATTTCATTTTAAAAATAATGCACAGATACAGAAGCAAAGCTGAGAGCTGCGAGGTCATTACACACTTGAAAGCACAGAGGAGAGTTTAAGGTAGAAAGTAAAAAGCAATAAATCAAAGCATCAGGCCTGAAGCAACTAAAGTTATAAGAAGGCGTTCCAGGAAAGTTTTTAGCAGGCTCCCAAAGCAAGAAGCTGTGTTTGGGATGTACATGCATGTACTTGCTCTCTGGGTCCATCAAATTCACCTGTGTCCCACCTCTGGTCCAGATAGAACTGGTTTCTCGGGGCATGAGGCGTTCAAGGGCTGAACTACAGGAACGCATTGGGACTGTGCATTCATGTCCATCTGCATGCTTTTGTGCGTGTTAGCCTGTTTACTTCTTGTGGTAGTTGTCTGCATAAGCTCTGTGATCCTCCAGCCCGGGATACTGGTCTCCATAGCGCCTCAGTATGTCCTGGAGGCTGGGCATGCCTTGTGAGAGAGGCTGGTAGGGTGTGTGAGATTCCTCCTGGCCGCTCTGGTAGGGCTCTGCTTCATACTGGTCCTGATTAACCTGCTCTCTCTCGGCTGCCGTCTGGCTGTGGTCCTCTGCAGCATGACGTTCAGGCTGGCTTTGAGGCTGCTCGGTCTCATAGCGACGCAGGCGGCAGTCACGGTCATACTCGGGGTCACAGTGTGGGTTTACAGGCTCCAGGACGCCGTTGCGGGTGCCGTCAGAATTCAGGTGGGGCTCATAGGCCTCAGCAGGGTAAGGGATGCGACGTTGAACTCCAGAGCGAGGTGCGCTGGGCTTCACGGGATAGCATTCACGGTCATAGCCAATGAAACAGTCGTAGCCCTCCTTGGTTTTGCCTGGGGGACCCAGAGGGTGGCGTTCCTCCTGGGCAGGTTCCTCATAACTGGGATAGGAATAAGGGTGCTGCTGCCTGGGGGAGGGAGGGGTGTGCAGGTGCATAGCGCCTGCTGCATCACGCATAGTAGAGTAAGGATCGTTGGAGTTTGACTCAGAAGCAGCCCCCATACGTGGAGCATATGGGTCATTAGTGTGAGCTTGGGCCATGTATTGGCGCAGTACAGCAAAGAGATCAGTAGCTGGAGGAGAAGTTGGGGCACTGGCCTGGCGATACATAGCATAAGGATCAGTGACTCTGTTAACATTAGAATAAGAATCCCTATACATGGAATAGGGGTCATACTGCTCAGCAGGAGGGGCAGCACGGATGGCAGCGGCCTGATCTCTCTCGTTACTTTTGTATGATTCTGGAGAAGTGGAAAATCTGGTGGCGGTAAGAGGGTTGCAACCGTCTTCAAAAAGAGGATTGCAGGATCCTGGTGCAGCTTGGGGAGCCTGGAGGGATAGAGTAAAATTAAAATACAGTAATGCAGAAAGCTGTTGAAGGAAATTAGTATGACGAATAAGACGTACCGTACTGGAGGCAGAATAGGCATTCATGTAGAGACCAGCAGGAGCTTTCTGTAACATTTTGCAGGCAGGATCTTTCTTGGGGTCACAGCCAAGGTGGGCATATGATGGACGGGACCCACCAGAATACCCATAAGCAGCTTTCAGATGGTACTGCAGACACTCCACATCATCAGAGCCACAGATCCGCAGCAACTCTACCTTCTGCTCCTGAAGCACGAGAAACAAGGATCCATATTATGAGATGGGTGCAAATTTTTTCTCATCGAAAACATTTGTAAGCAATTAAATTATTGCTCCTGCTGAATGCATCCATCTTGGGCAACAATTATAGATATAGGTTTGCAAATCTTACCCATGGGAGCTTTCAGATGCACCACTGCCCAGCAGTCTAAGGTTCTATTATCTAATAATAACATAAGTTTCAACAAGAACTCTAAATTCTAAATAAAGAACTCTAAAAACTCTCTAAATTACCTTAAATTTAAACAATAATCAGTTTTTCAGTTGTAAACAGTTTGAAAAATTGTGATATTTTGTATGCCATGATACAAAACGTGCAATGAATAATTAATTAATTAAAATACAGTAAATATACATGTATACTATGCACAAAAAATACTATAGCATACCATGGTCAGGAAAGGCATCGTGGACGGCGAGTAGTAGTAGTACCCTGACTGAGGGTCCTTGGCTGGAGCAGGAGAGTGGACGTACTGAGGAGCAGGGGTGGCAGCCGGGAGCACCAATGGCTTGTAAGGGCTCTTTCCCTGGACTAAAGCCATGTACATGCAGTAGGGGTCCTTGGTGGGGTCACAGGTTTTTACTGGGGCAGGTTTGGGGGGTTCCGCTTTAGGACTGGCCCTGCTGGTGTAGGAAGCCACGCAGTTGGGGTCTTCAGTATCGGAGCAGGATTTATAAACATCTCCCAGGTGTCTCAAGTAGGCCTTGTAGGAGCGACGTCCCTCAGCACGGTTCTTGTTCTGGAGGTAGGCGAGGAAGATGCGATCCATCTCCTGAATCTGAAGGGAGTAAGGGTTTATTGTTTTTTCACTGATCGGATGACATGTAACATCAATAAAAGTAAAAGGCTTCTCAGAGAACCACCACTCTCTGAACATCCAGTTTTACAGGGAGGCGCTCAGAAAGAAACTATCTCTGGCCGAAATGATAAACTCTGTGTGGTCAACATTTGTACTCTGGCAATTTTAATTATGGTTTTTTAATATAAGAGTATGAGACTGTAAAACAGCAGTAATAACCGGCTTCTTCCTATTCATAAACACGATTGTCCTCCTAGCCTCTGTTTTTGAAAACTGGTGCTATCAAGGAAGTAACTGACCAATCAGCATGCATTAGCAGAACGCTAGCTTTTTGTTGGTAACCCTGTTTTATTGATTATAATGTTGACATGTAAGAGAAATGTAATTTTTGTTTGTTTCTTTTGTTTTATTGTGTTTTGTAGCAGGTGTGAATCTTTAGTTTAGCTGTTTAGGTGAACTGAACCTTCTGGTGAAAGAAGCTGGACAGGCCTGTGTAGATCTGGTGCCTGCTGCAGAGTCCTTTGAAAGGACATTTGGTTGTGTGTGTTTAATTCCTGTTTGATAAAACTCACTCCGTCAACTTTTCCCAGCAGAAATTCACGCAACTTTTCAAACTACTCCTGATTTTACTGGCTCATTAACTTTATGTGAGAGTTGTTAGTGATATATTCAGGTTTAGGATGATAATAATATTTGCGACTTCTTAGTGACTCCACTCATTTTTCCTGAATCCAAGTCCTTCCTTGCCCCCTTGTCATGTCTAAAAAACAAGGGCAGCAACAATAAATCAAAGCAGTGAAGCTGAAAGGAACCAAAAACTGTGCTAAAAGGTGCTAAAACAGTAGAGATCAGATTTAATTTATGGTTTGGTCACTGCAAAAGACTCAAGTAATACCTATAATACCTCACATTTGATACATACAGTTTTTGTGAGTTATGGCAACTTCTACATCATCAACATGATTATTTCCCCCACAAAAAACCTAAATAAACTGCACAACACATTTTTAAGCAATACATTGCAAAATAAATGCCAGATTTGGCAAATACAATACAAATAAGTTGGCATGTACATTAATATATTAAAAATCCATTTTAATTATTTCATGGTTCAGGCTTTAAAGGGTTAATATAAAAGCATTAATTAGAGCAGCTTTAAATATAAGAGAACCAATCATCTCATTAACAACTTGTCAATACTAAAGAGTTTTGTTTCATATTGAACAGCTGAAGTGTTACATGGAAACTTTCATTTCATGACACCGTTAATGTCGAAAACAAAGCGTTCACTCACTGCCTCCTGGTTGCCGTTGTCAGTAAAGTACTTGTACCATGCCCAGAAGTCAGAGTGCTGTTTGTACCAGCTGATGTTCCTGCGGTTGCGGATCAGCCTCCTGTGTGCTGCTGCAGCAGCCGCCTTCTCCTGGATGCTTTCCCCCGCTGAGGGCAGGAGATGAGGGGAAAAAGCAAAGACACGGCTGATCCAAAGGCTTCCACGCTGACATCATATTCAAGGACTTTCTAGTGACTTTTAAAGTTTCCAACAAAACATTCAAGGACTCAAACCCCTTTTTTTTGTATTCGCTAGAAAACGGCTTCCATCTCACATTAGCTCTCAATCACAGGGTCAAGAGTTGAAGCTACACAGAAGCCAGGTGAGGTGGAAGTCATAAATCTGTGTTTACTTTCCAATCACAAACCTCTTCCATGGACAAACTTTTCAAAAACTCGGTCACCGTGCACTCTTTAGAAACAAACACACATGTTGAAGTATCTTTAAAGGTAAAAACCACATACTTACCATCTCCTCTGGGCTTTTGCACAATTGGTCCAGCAGACAAGAATGCTGCAAACAGAGAAAAGCAAAAACAGATGTTGCTGAAGTCAAAATTGCTGATTCTTTCTAATCTAATTTGTCTGTAATATCCAAGCGATAACATGACATTAAACCTCAAATGCTTACGGGCTGATAGTTTTCATTAAATAGGGCTGGGGTAATTGGCACTGCCTGAAGCACTGGTTACTGCAGTTCTTTGTAGATTTTTATAGGGGTGCTTGTAACACGAAGCCCCACGCTGTGCTTTCAAAGGGCCGTGTGTATCTGTATGCACATACATGCACACGTGTGCACAGTTTGAAGTCGAAGGAACAGCAGATTCAGATTCAGCTCTGCTCCGGGTTCCTTTCATCTCCGCAGGGAGAAGGTGTTAGTCCCTCACAGAAGGGGAGGAAGAGGAGAAGGAGGAAGAAGAAGAGAGGAACAGATGACAGCCTTAAAAAGATCCACAGGGGATAAATTAGGGTTACGTGCCGTGTGTTTTAAGTGGAAAAAAACATTAATCTCTTGATTTTTCTTCTTCTTTTCTTCTTTTTTAATGTTGGGATTGGAAGAATGGATATGCACTGTCACCTGTGAGGTTAAACTAAAGGTATGGATCCTAAAGTTAAAGGAGAAGGTGGGAAGGTGACCCATGGTGATGTTTAGGAGGAGGAGGAGGAGGAGGAGGAGGAGGGTGGGCTGAATGATGCTGCCTCAGTATATCCACTCTATTTCTCTCTTTCTTTCTTTTAACAAGCCTGTAAAAAATGGCAGGCACATCTGGAAACAGCAGCACTTTAAGAGGGCATAGAGGAGGTGATGCTGACAGGTAATAATTTTTTTACTGATCAAAGTAACTCCTCCTCTTCCTCGTTACTGTATTTTTTCCCCTTTATCCATCAGGGAGCGTAACTTTGAAAACCAATTTTAAAAGAAAGCATGTCAATCAAGAAGAGAGAGAACTGGAAACAGGTGGTAGGGGAACAAACTGTCTCCATGTTGCAACATCGCCGGTGATATATGAGCATCACAGGCATGTTATAGAGCCGCGTGATGATATATGTGAAACCCAGTTCTCATGAACTCATCAGATGTACTGCAACTAAACTTTAGCTTTAACAAACTGAACCTTGAAATGAAGCAATAGCTCAAGGCAAATGCATTTTAAGGAGGCTCGAACAATCAAAGGAAAGTTGGAAAAATAAGCTGCTAAACTGATCCACAAAATCAAAAATGTTGTAAGTCTAAAAGCTAGATCCTCTGGCTCTGAATAGCTTTATTAGTATCACACTGATCTATAGCCAGCTGTGTGTTTTTTAATGGTTTAAAATAACTGCATGTCAACCTAAATGCAAAAGATAAAAGCTCTGATTCATGAATATTTAATTTTTTTAAAAACAGACAAAGAAAGAAAGTCACTCATCACTGCTGTGTCCCTGCTAACATTAAGAAATAATGGCTGACATTCGTCATCAATGTGGACTTGAATGACTCATTCTTACCCACAGTAAAGTCTACCCTTCACCTCACGATTTACTCTTCAATCATTCAGTTTTTCAACTCGTAAAACTGGAAACATGCTTTTATGTCATCATTGTTCTTTTGTTCTACCCATCAGTCGGGACATGAATGGACTCTTATTTGCTCAAGGACTGTATTTAAGAACAGACTTGCAGTGCGAGAAGTGAGCATTCACCGGAAACTGCAGTCTTTCAGGGATGTTTTTTCACTTTAAATGGCAGCATCTCAGCACTGAAGACTTTTGGGGAGTGTGCTTATCTTTCAGAGTATCCACGTGTCATAGAGGCACCGTGTTTTACAGGTAACTTTGCTTTAAAGTGGAGCTAGAAAAGTAGTTGAAAGTTGCTGAAGCCTGTTTGAATAAGATGAGTTTAGACAGATTTTTAATTAGTTATAGCTTTGTATACACTGAAGTATTAGATAAGAGTGTAAGATATTAATAAATTTTGTTCTGATGAAAGATACGATGGGTTGCTGGTTTTGGAGTGTGAGGTTTTAGTGCTTTTGTGCCTTTAATACAATTTCAAAGTGATTATCTTTAGGTTTGGGGTTGCATCTAAGATATCTGATGACATTATCTCAGACTTTGTTGGAGGCACTTAGAAACAAAACCCTCAAGTTTGATTAAGAAAATATTTGTTGCAGACCTACCAAAAACCCAAGCAATGTATATAATATAAATAAAAGAAAAAGCTCCATCTTTTCACCACTAACACATTTTCATTTGAGATCCTAACACTGTCACCGAGCTTGGAATGCACCCATAAAGCAGACTAACCTCCAAACTCTTGGAGATCTTGGAGCTTTGCTGTCTTGCAAATATTTTTTAATAATTCTTTAATTTATTGGGCTCCTAATTGTGCATCTTCTGATTGTGTTATTGTGATTGTTTCTTCCAATAGAGATTTCAATCTGCAGTATTATAGAATATGAATATATTTACACTGTGAGATTACTAATCAACATTATAATTTAGCTACCTGTCATCATTTCCATAATTCGCTATAATATAATGTATAGCTGACAATCTGGCCTTGTTATCTGACGCCGTCTGTAATGTCCCATGTCTGCTGGGTACTCACCAGGCAGCAGCATCACAGCCAGCACAATGGTGATCAACACACCGGAGAAACTGGTCCGTCTTCTTTCAGCCATGACTGGACCTCAACAAAAACACAATCTTGAAAACCACTGTCACTTTGATCCTTTCTGTGCCTGTACCTGTTTGACACTTCACATGATGCAAAATCCTTTTTTTCACATATACTTTGATCACTGGCTCCAAAAATATGGTCCAACCAGCCATAGTAGTAATATTTTAGCCACGAGTCACTATTTTTCTCACAAAGATGCATTTTAAAGCTCAAAAATAGCTTTACAAAACTTTTAAAGCTCTATCAAAAGCCTCAACAGTTGGAGAAGTGACCTCTGCCTGTGGCTTGGAATTGAACTTTTGAAACAAACATGTTGCCACAACGGCTCCTGGCTGGGTTCAACCTACTGGTTTGTCATAGTAAAACAGAACCAGGTGTTTTTCAGCAGAATTTCAGCAGAATTTTAAGCCTCGGAAAATACCTGATTCTACCAAAAGTAAACACAGACTGCACTGTTTGGTCACTTACCTGCGGTTGTTTGACTTCAGAGTTTCCTTTCAGAGGATCCAAAGTGGACTCGGATGAAGCTCAGTCCACCAGGTGTGTACGTGGGAGGTGTTTGTGTGTGTGTTAGGGACTCCTTGCCTGCCCTGCAGCTCTTCTTACAGACTGATCTGACAAAAGGATCCAGCAACGTTTTAAAGTGAGCCCATCATCTCTGACACGCACTAAAAAAGGCTCAGCATGATTACCTGAGGGGGGTCAAGGGCCACCCCAAGAAGATGCCTGATTGGCTGAAACTTTCAGCCAATTGGAGGCACTGTAATTAAAGACAGAAAAGCAGAGACGGTGGGAGAGCTCTGAGTAAAGATGAAGACGTGGAGTATTGGGTGAAAAGAAGAAACCTCAAGTTGTTAATTTAAGATACTTCACGGTTGATTGTTTAATTATATTAAATGTAAGAAATCACATCTGTTTCAGAGATGCAACAATAACTCATGTAAAGTAAAATAAAGACCACAGAGGAGGCAGAGGAAAGACACAGGGCTGTAAAATAAAGGGGCGTTGAGGTGCCACATAAGCACTTCTCAGAGACCTCAATGAGGGCCAAACCACAGCTTCTGTCTGAACACACACAACATGCAAGCACAGCTGGTCCACACATGAGGAATTTGATAATCTACAGTTTCCTCCTGAGTTTAACTGTGTTCAGGCATGCCAGCCACGTAAGACACACACAGGTACACAAACACACACACACACAATGATTTTAGTAGAAAAACGATGTATCTGAGATATATGATGCAATATCACCACATCTGACTATATAAGCCTATAATTCATTTAGGCCATTCAGTAATGTTATCAGGTTTATGTCCAGAATAGCTGCAGGTGTTTTTTATTGTTTTTGGTTCTTTTACTGAAAATATTTTTGACACTAAATGTAATTTAATTTAAAACAAATATGACTTTTAAGAGAAAATCAGTTTTAAACATTGTCTTATTCCAGAGAGAGAATATGTTTAACATTTATGGAAGTATAAGATTTTGAACACGGTGCTTAAATGACTGATTGTGAAATAGCTAAAGACTGAACTACAGTTGGAGGATTTTGAATAGCTTGAGGTGTTTTAGTTTGGTCACCATTAGAGAAAACTGCAAGTCCTTGTAGAGCAAAAGGAAGAGGCCTGCTCTTCTTTACAGCGTTGCTTCATTTTGGTTTGAGATCTGGAGTTTGACTGGACCATTGCAACACTTTTTCTTTTTTCCAAACATTCTGATGGAGATTTGCTTCTGTGCTTGGATCATTGCCCCATTGCATGGCCTAAATTGGGCCAAATGTTAGTTGTCAGACTTGTGGCCTTACTTCTGACTCTAGAACTCTTTGATATACAGAGAATTTCACCATCAGCCTAATGGGTTTAAGTTGTCCAGGTCCTTTGCCTGCAAAACAAACCCAAATCATTAGCCAACCAAAGTGCTTAACAGCTCGTATGAGGTGTTAGTGCATAACATCTCCAATGTAGTTTTGCCTGTGCAAACGGCATTGTTCCAGACTTTAAGGTTTGTTCCACTGAATTTTTGCAAACCTAAGCTGTGCTGCCATAAACAATACTTGTTCAGTCTTTATCTTACTGCACTGTCATGAAGTTTAACATTTAAAATTCTAACTGAGGCCTGCGTAGTCTGAGATGGAGCTCTTGGGTTTCTCTGAGCATTGCATTGTCTGCTGGAATGTGTACTCCTGGGAAGATTGTGACACTGACACACACCTGAATGCAAAATTTCTGATTTAAAGATGTGGTAAAGGGATAAGTGATTTATAAAGTGCATTTGATTAGCAGCACTTGGATGCTTAGTACCCTCTTAACTTTTAAAGCTGTAAGGATCAAGCTAGTTTTTCGCAGGCCTACATAGAGCCCACGTGACTGTATGTGTCAAAAATACCACTGCGCTTCAACTGGTAATGTAACTACTCATTACAAATGTTATTTTATTGACAGTATCACCTGTGTAATTGTCCTTTTACAATAAAACACTAAATCTTACACATGCATTTACTGTATATCTCATTTATCTGCTATGCAGAAGAGCTTTCTTTTAGTAACCTTAGTGTTTGACCTGATTGGTTTTAATCTGGCGTTAAATTGTAAAATGTTTCCCATAGCAAGTTTTCCACTTGATGACCTGCTGTAGTTTGGAACTTTCCATAATCCGAGGCCTATACTAAATACAAAATCTGCCTTTAGTAAAGTAAAATTAAACTTTTTATGAAGCATTAGGTAAATACTCTTGACAGCATGCTACTTGTAAAATATAACATACAAACTTCATTATTTTCTTTATCCTGTACAGAATGTAAATCTTTCCATCCACCTGTTTTTAAAGCCTCACTACAGATTTTCAGTTTCATTAAGATTTGGAGTTTTCCTGGCCATGAATCCAAACTCTGATCTTGTGCAATTAAGTTATTGCTTTGTCTTGAGACATGTTGCTCAATCATGCTGGAAAATTCACAAATTGTCACCAAAGTACTTGGAAGAAGTTGGTTTTAGTATAGTCGGCCATTAAAAAGAGGGTGGACGAGGAGAAACATCTTTTTTCCATTTTCTCTGTTTACAGTACTTTGCTGTTCCTGCATAGTCATACCTTAATTATTGCACACTGGCTTTTTATTTCTTTCATGTTTATTTGTTCTGGAGTTTTTGGTTTTTTTTAGCATTTCCACATTTTTCCAGCCCTATTCCTGTCCCATCATGCTCCCGCTGATCATTGAGTGATCACGTTAACACATATGTAATTACGTCTGCTAACAGGTGGTTCTCAGGAGAAACAAGCCTACAATCCAGGCAGGAGCAGATTCAAACAAGACGACACCAAAACCATACTCATAATTTTCTCTTCAGCAGGAATGTAAGAGATTCTCAGAATTCAGACACCTGGTTCACCACCACTTTTTTTGTAAAAACAAAAAGGTTTTATTTCAATATTCGGCTGAGTGATTTACACGAGGGAAACTGTACAAATAAGAGACTTGTAGAGAGAATGGGGCAATTTCTTCATTCCTTTTATGTACATGTTCAGCAGCTCAAACAGGTGTCATCACTGCAGGTCATCGTCATCAAACAGATCCTCAAAATCTGCAAAAAGAAACAGGAGAACAAAGACAAGGAAAGAATTACAGAGTTTAAATCTACTTTATATATTGATCACAATTCATGCTGCTCTGTAGATACTTAAGAATTTTTTTTTTAATGCACCACCAACACAACACATACGTAAATAAATAATTATCTTATACCCCAGTGACGCAGACCTACACACTGGTTGGTGACTGCCTGGCAAACACTGGTTGTTAAGAAAAAAAAAATAGGTATTCACCAACAAGTTGATGAGCAGTTCCACAGAAGATGCTGACATATCTGCAAACACTTGCCAATTACCCACTAAGCAGTAATTGATCTGTGAGTGTGAGCAAAAAGTCTGAGTTCAAAGCAAAATTTATGTCTTCTGAAAAGAGTCGATTTCACTGACTGCTCTCTAGGTCTGTGTAACTGTGGCCTTAAAAAGACAAGGAAAACTCTTATTTACATATCTGTTCACACAACGAGGTAATAAAGTTATATGACTGGTCTGAGCATCACAGGTGGAAACATTTAATTTTTCGTGATTTCTATTTTATTATCTTGGGACATGAGTGTTGGGTAGATGGAAACCACTTAAATATACTTGGAACCCCAGAAGGAAGAGGAACAAATAATTGGCCAATGGATTGTTTTATTAATTAATGACATAATGGAAAAAAACAAAAAAAACAAGTTAATGACAAAATTTGTTAGTTGCAACCCTAGAGGTTAAAAATAAATAACAATACTACTAAAAAGCCAGTATTTTCACATCTGGAGAACGCATGGTGTCTAAACCACTACAGATGACTTCATTAGAAGACATTATGAGGTTCTTCTGAGACTTTTCCCCCACTTTGACAAAACTCTAACAGGCCAGTTAGCAAACTTAACAGTCTGACTGGTGTGAAAATTACTCATCACCAGAGGATCTAACTGGCTCTGACAGCTCGATATTAAAAGGTTAAAATAGCACACAAGTGATTTCTCATCCAGGGTCAATAACTGGAATTTTAACAAGACATTTAGGGAACAAAACGAGGCAGTATGTTCGCTCTAGTGTTGCCATGTGCCACTACTACTGGCCAGAAGGAGAAAGTCACCAGAAACTTATCAAGTGAATGGGGGACTGTCTATTAATATCAGTTACATTCCCTCTAATCAAGGTGGAACTTTCCTAAAACTGCCTTAGATGTGACACTATTTTACACATACATTAAGATGCAAATGCACAAATTTGAACCTGCTTACATAAGCATGAATCAAGCATTTCTTCCTTAAGTGATGAATTTTCAGTTATGACAATTATGACCATTATCCGTCTCTCTCAGTGCTCATACTGCCGCATACTAACTGCTCTTGGATGCAAAGCTGTGAGGTTTTGTTTGGTGTAAACTAGGGGTGGACCGATCCGATATTACGTATCGGTCCGATACTGACCTAAATTACTGGATCGGATATCGGAGAGAAATAAAAAATGTAATCCGATCCATTAAATATCACACATAACTCAGCTCATCACCTTAGCACGTCGGACCAGTATACGTTACTTGATAGAGCGGCTGTGGCATGCGACACCTGTCGGCGGTCTGGTTGAGCATTTGGAGCCTCGCTACCAAACCGGCATTTCATCTCTGAGAAAGTTATTCCCGCGAGAAGTAAAGCAAATGTGTAAGTTCATCTCTGAATGTTTGTAAAGCATTCCCACGTTAAGTTTAACAACCGATATATGGAGCGACTGCCTCTTCTCTCTCCCTCCCTCCCTCTCCTGCTGCTACTTCAATCATGAAACTGATCAATGATCAGCTGATCGGCTTTTCTGTTGCGACTCCCGTCTCTCTTCTTTGTTTTTGGCCCACTTTGCACTAGAGAGAGAAAGCCAGCGGCTAAACAACAGCAGCACGTTTAAGCTTGATAAGCTGTTGTTAGAACTTATTTAATATTACTTTCTACACCAGAATCCTTTTCTACGAATCTGACGGCTGGTAACTGTGCAGGGGCGGATCTAGCAAAGTTTTGCCAGGGGGCCAGGTGGGGCATTAACAGGGAAGGGGGGCACAAAGACATACTTTTCTTTCTTATTCTCATTTAAAATGTCTAGCTTTTAATAAATAATTGTCTGAATCTTACACCCAAAGCTTTAATCTGATGTAAAATGTACTTGTACTGTGTACTATTTAATTATTGTAGAAAAATAATTTGTTTCTGTGCATATTTATTTATTTATTTTACACGTGCATTAATCAATGCAATCAACTTTAATTTAAGCATCACGAGGCAGAGGGTGGTTCCCTATTTTTGTTTTGCTTTGAGTTGGCAACCCTATTAGTTAGGTTGTTTAATATTTCTTCTAAGTACTCTTTAAAATACCAGAATAGGGAGGATGGTGTAGGGTTCAAGTTTATTAGCTCAGTATTGATGAACTATGAAATATTTTGGGTGCAGCGTATTTTTTTTGCATACAGGTTTAACAGAATAGCTTTAGTGTTTTTTTTTTCTTGAGTATGAACTTATACAAAATGCAGCAAGATATTAAAAAAACAGTTTTGTTGAATAAAACATACACTATATCAGATTCATATCGGTATTGGCAGATATCCAAATTTATGATATCGGCATCGGACATAAAAAAAAAGTGGTATCGTGTTATCTCTAGTCTAAACTGCACTCTGACCTTCCAAGTTTTTAAGAAATCTGCACCAACATAGTGAGACAGAAAATACCGATACAACTGTGCAACCACTTATGCCGGTCATATGTAAGAAGGTTTGCAGACTAAATTTAATTTGTCAAAATATCCAAAGGGTGGCTATGATTTGCAACAGCAGGCTTGAGAAACTGTTTGACGAAGTGAACATTCTTCAGTCTTCAGTAATGAGGGACAGTTTGCCCTCGGCTACCTGTAATGACTTTCAGTGGTGTAAAAATATGGCATAAAAGCCAAAGCTTCCTTGACACACCTCACTTTCACAATCTGTCTTCAAAAGAAAAAAAAAAAAATCTCATGTTTCACACTGTTGCATTGACCTTATACCACACTTACAGAGCCCTGTCTCTGAAATAAACAAGCAGTTCTGCATGGTCATCCAGCTTCTATAAACAGATAGAGCCAGTATTCACTGACCATAAGAGTAAAGTGAAATCTCCAGAACAATGGCCTCATTTTTAATTAGCATGATGTGACTTGGCTCGATTTGACTCGGATATTAGGGTTTTCCATATTGGGGACAATACCTGGTACCAGGTAGAGCAGGGCAATAGGACCAAAAATATTTATCACGATATACATTTGAAAATTTGCGATAACAATATAACTGACGGTATAATTGACACTAAACAAAATACTTTACAACTCCAGCAAAGTCGTACTAAAACATTTGACAGATTTTCGAGCGCCGTGTACGACATAAAATCATTTCGAGGTCAGTAAACACAACCAGAGTTCATACATAAGGCACACAGGATTATAAGGGGCACTGTTGATTTTCAGAAAAATCAAAGGATTGATTTTAAGTGTGCTGTATTTTCAAAAAACACGGTAATAACGACGGCCCGCTAGCATGCTCTACCAAAAATAGTGCTTTGTTGTGTATCTGACGGACAAAAGCTAAACCAGTTCCACATCACTGAAGTTGCAGCATTTTTACAAACCAATTCTGGTTCATCCGTTTCATTCAACGATCCGCTTTCGCTCTTCTCATTCTGCGTCGCCGCCTTGCTTTTTCTGCAATGTGCGTATGAAAACAAAGGCACTGTGCATGCGCGTTTTACCCATATTATTGTTGCCCAACATTATAACGGTATTACCATGAACGGTATGATATGGCCCAGTCCTAGTACCAGGTACTTTTTAATACCCAGTAGGCAGGGATTCCAAGCAGACTGAGCTAAACCAAAAATGTGACGTCAACAAACTGCATGCTACTGATTAGCCAGGGAGTGATATCACTGATTCAGTCATGTCAGTGACTCATTCACAAAAATTAAATTCAATATCCCTGGCAACAAGGAACGGTTACACACAGAGCAACACCATGGCCCAGTGACGAGGTGCAGAGACTTACAGTCAGTTTAGCACCAGAGATAACATTAACTTGATATCCTCTGTTGTTGTTGTTGTTGTTGTTGTGTTTGTGTCACGTACAAATTACATCACAGGACTTTTGAGCTACATTGCTATAATGACTTCACCCACACTGAGATGGTACCCAAATTTAATGGAAAACATCCGAAACTGACTAGAGTCAAATCAAGTCAAGCCAAACAAAGTAGGTTATAGTGAAAAAGAGGCAAAAGAGTCAACTACAACTACCTGAAAAGAGGTTCTGGCTCCAAACCAAACTTTTATGTCAAAGTGTGAACAGCAAGTTATAGCGGAGCTTAAAGGTGTTAATGCTGCAATGGGCTTCAAAATACAACGACTAAGGCCTCTATTACATATGCATAAGACGTAACATAACTGCACTCACCCTGTCACGTTTAAATGTGATCTGGGGACCTTTGCCTTCTTCAAGTCAGCACAACCCCTTCTTTAATTACAGGAAAAAACTAACAACTTTAAAAAAAGAGCTTTAAAATATGATGATATCTATAGTTTTACAATACTCTTAAGTACAGAGCTTATTAGGTAGAGGGGAACCAGTTCTAGCAGTGTTAACGACCCAGGTGATGAGTGCCGATGTGTGTGTGCAGCTGACTGGCGAGGTGTCCCGCTGAGTTTCGGTCTGACAGCAGCTATAAACTCATTTTACCATCCTCTTTCTCTCTCATTTCCCTCACGCTCTCTTTTTAACAATCAGCTCTTTTCTATCTAGGTCATGTGCTGCTGAGCCAAAAATTGTTCCACCGGCAGCCAGCACAAAACAGATTTGCTCGGTGTTTTATAGTGTGTCTTCTGCGTCTGTGTTTGCACATAAACTGGTGTTTACAGGGGAACAATGGGATTGCTGAGGGTTAATGTGAGAAGATAACGTGGTTAAAGGAAGAAAATGGGTAACAGGTTTAAGGCTTTCTCAGCCACAGCCTTTCAAATTACTGAAATAATATACTGGAACATATAGGGTTTATTTCACGTCTTTGAAAGTTTATTTGCTGACTTTTTATGTTTGTTTGAGTTGTTCATATTTACACCTTAAGTTACACTTTTAATGTATTTTAAACTTTAAATGAAGGTTTTGGAAAGGCAAAATGTCTGCTTGTCCTATTAGAAATCTAGATGTTTACCAGTTTTCTGTTATTGCCTTGAACATTAAAGAACCTTCCTCTCTGCATGCAAACACAATCTTGCTTAAACTAGGCAAATTTACAAACTGGGGACTCTTAAATGGGTTTTTACTTGTTAACATCACACGTTTTTCTATTAGATGTGATCAATAAATAGAGAAAGGAGCATGCCGTTGCTTATTTTTGGAATGTTATACCATGTGTTTTAATCACATTTGTTTGCCTCATGAGACAAATTAAGGAATCGTAGCTTAGCCGTGCCATATGAAAACAAGATTTATGTTTAATTCCAGCTCGACTCTGTAAGCCCTAACCTCATTAAATTGAATCAGTGAAGTAAATTTAATCCTCATCAAATTTAATAATTTGGGAAGAGATGCAGAAACCTGTCCCTTACCATTAAAGAAATCGGAGTGCACAGCTTTTTCATTAGCTGCCAGGTCCATGAGCAGACCGCTGCTGCCTCCTGCCTGCAAACACACAACAGTGCAACCAGTCATACCACATGAGAAAGATCTACATGTACACAAACTGCTACACTTACTGCATCACAGCAGTGTATGCTATGGAAATTTCCTCCAAAATCCACAGGTTAAAAGTTCAGGTCTTAGAATTTCAACTTACCAACTCAAACTTCTGAGAAATAAACTCAAAATTGAGAAAATAACTTGAAACTTCAGTTATTAAGTTGAAATTCTGAGATAATAACCTGAAAATTTGAATGTTGCAAATGGATGGGATTTTTTTCTTCCAAGTGAAAACAAAAGCAATTAACATTAACAATTTAGCCAGAGCTTACTTAGAGCTTTTAACTAATATCCAGCACAAAGATTTAATGTTACACAACAAAAAAATAAACACAATTATATTTAAAACTAAAGATAACAGGCCCAATATAAAGTGAGATAAGACAAATCTTATCTATGCCAAAGTTGTAAAATACCCTTGTTATAGCAATTAAAACTAATTAAAAACAACAACAACAACAATATTTTAGGACTGAAGTCTCAGCTGTCAGAGGGCAAGAGGCGGTTTATACCCAGCACAGATCACCAGACAGTCTCACTCTTACGTTAGTTTAAAATCTCCAGTTAACCTAACACACATGTCTTTAGGATGTGGGAGGAAGTTGGAATAACAAGAGAGAAACTCTCCATTAAAAAAAAAAAAACATATGAAAGCTGGAGCCTATCCCAGCAATCGTAGGGTGAGAGACGGGGTACACCATGGGCAGGCTGACAGTCAATAGCAGGGCTAACACATAGAAAAAGATAACTTCCTACTGACACTAATGGGCAATTTAGAATCATCAGTTAACCTAACCCCATTAACTATATGTCTGTGGACGGTGGGGGAAGCCGGAGTACCCGGGAAAGCCCACGCAAACACGGGGTTAACATTAAAACTCCACACAGAAAGATGGTGAACTCAAAATCAGACTTCTTGCTGAGGCAACAGCATAGACATGCACGCATTTAACGGGATGAGCTGAGGTGTTTCTATCAAGAACACTGAATAACCCAAAATGTAACGTATTAACGCAGTTAAATGTAAAAAAAAACAACAACCCCAAAACAAAAACAAAAAACAAACAAGCTAGGCGATTATATTCATCGCTTCCGTTTCATGTCATTTTAAACATATGGAGCTAGTTAGCGTTAGCACATCTAGACGCCGGTTAATTTAAAGCTCTAAATCTGAGAACCTACCTCGTCCAGGTCCACATAGGGACCAGCTCCTTCAGGAAACATTTCATCCACTGCAGGCTTCATGTTATTCTAAAAGCAGTTCCGCCGCAATTAGGTCAAACGGTGCGTTTGCGTTAGCAGTTATCGAGGCTTAAGTGGTGGTAAACAAAACAACCGTGTGCAACACTAATTCATGCCCGGTTTTCGCTGCTGACTTGCCGCTTTCGGTCCGCCCTCAGCAAAATATGGGTGATTATAATATTCCTCAATATGACCACGCGCAAAGCACGTTAAATCATTTCTAATAAATTAATAGATCAAATTAAAGTTCAAGTCTTTAAAGTTAAAACGGTAAGTGCGGTTTGCTCCATTTAAGTCCTGTTTTGACAGCCTGCAAAATATACTATAAATAGTGATCGCAAATTTTGAGTCTTTTTGTAAGCCTCTTGTTAAAGCAAAAATGGCAACAACAATAATAACAAATAAATAGATGATAATAATAATAATAATAATAATAATAATAATAATAATAATAATAGCAATAGTATAGAGAAAATACTAGATCTCTAAAGACTAAAAGAAATCTCAGACTCCATTACATATTTGAAGAATGGTTTGTTTATTTATTTGTGGCACTTTATATGACAATAAGAGGGCTATTTATGTCTAATTCTATTGTATATATGTGACTAAGCTACTAAAAAAAATCTGTGTTCCTTTTCACATCCCCCTTTTGTTTCATATTTATAATAATTTCCTTATTTCCCTTTAATAAACCCTCATGATAACATTTTTTTTTCATGTCATGCTCTTGTTACTTTTTCTCTCTTTTGGGTCTAGCTCCTCTCTTAGTGTTCATGGCCTGCATTGGTCTCATATCCTAGAGTGTCTCCTATGGGCTGGTGGGCGAAGAAGGCCCGGGCCATCTCATTGATGTAGTTGTAGGCACCGATGGATCTGAAGTACTCAATGTAGTTCCAGAAGTCAGAGGTGGTGTACGGCCAGTAGGGAACAGCTGGTGGTTCATCATAAGGCACTGAAAGACACATGGCATGTCAGAAAGGACAGGGTACATACAGTCTCAAACAGATGCTGTTACAGACCATAAAGTATCATGTTAGGGATTTACTGATGATATTTTGTAGTAAATATAGTTTTTGGTAGTAGTTCATATTCACACATTCAGAAAAGCACCAGGTGTTTTTAACTCCTGATATATCACAGGCACCGTTTCCCACATATGAAAGTGAAAAGAGAGGCAATGGCTATTTATTTTTCACAGAGAACAAAGTGAACCACAACGCTGCACAGGCATTGCCTTTGTTGACTTATTTAACATATTCTATGGAAAATGTGGTTCTTACAATGCTTTCATTTCCACCAGGTATTTAGATCAGCAAAGGGTTTTGTTGCTGTCCCAACTCAATCACAGAACAATGGTATTGTATTAGGTAATCCTAAGTGTAAAAGCTTTATTTTGACAGCTAAACACTGGCAAATCATAACAACAATAGTTGCCTCATATTTTAAAGTAAAAAAAAACAACAAAAAACCCTGCAACAATAGAGCAAAACCCCCAACAATCAGATGACCCCCTCTGAGCAAAAATAACAGGTGATAGTGGGAAGGGAGAACTGGTGTTTACCACTCTCAGAGAGATACAACCAACATTATAGCTCATTAGAAACATCTTTATTGCATTTAAAATCATATATTTGCTCTTGCTGCTAAATGCAAACGTTAATTCAGGTGTCCAGGTAGAAGCCTGTTTAAAATGAAAATTGAATGTTAGTTTGTAGAATAAATTCCTACAAGTCATGAGTTGAAGAGATTATTATAAACAAAAAAATGTGCATGTCATATCAACGCTCCTTTTAAAGGCTAAAAAGACCAAATTATTAACTAATATGATTTGTCTCTAGTATTTCTCTCTAAATAAATACCTGATCTATGCATCCTGATTTTTTTTAGCATTAAAAGTGTTCTAGTTTATTAAAGTTGCTTTAAGATTCCATTTGAAGACTGTTACCACCCCATCCACCCATTTATAAGCAAGGCTTATATCACTGTGGAGAAATTCTTTTCCTTGGTAGGGTCACAAGAGTCTCAGAGGTCACTCACCGCTGTTGGAGCCTACATGTGAGAAAATAATTACTTAGCATCTGTCATGTGAGTCAGTATTTAAGGACAAGCATAGCTGACGCGCCCTTTCTCCTTTGTATTCTTGTATTCCAACAACAGTGTGTGGGGAGGAAATTCAAATATACATGAATGGCTTTCCTTTGTGCGAATGCTCCCTGTTGACATAGTTGCTTTGAGTCGAGCTCAGTGCTATAAAAGGCTGTGGAAAAAAACTGAATGTCTTCAAATAACCCTCATGATGAGCCTGGTGTTGAGTCCACATGACTCATTTGACCAAAAGACATTGACTAATTTATGGATGACAATGCTTCCCAATATTTATTTGAAATAAAAAAAATGTAGCAGTTCATTTTCCTATTTGTAAACATTATATGCCATGTACTTGTAATGTTATCTACAGAAGAGTTGTGAAAAGTTATAGAAAACTTTTGATGCAGATATAATAATAATAATAATAATAATAATGATAGGACATATATTTCAAAGAGAATGCAGGGTTTGATTCACCGGCCGCATTTGGCTACTCATGTATGCAAAGTTCATTGAGCTTTTTTATATGTCTGAAGACGTCTAAAAGAAGTTTGAAAAGTTACCTCCTTCTGGGATGATCCTGGCCTCTGCAATGAGGAGATGGAGAAGGAAGGGGGGAAGGGAGAGAGGGAGAAGGGGGGGAAAAGTTAACATTTCAGGCATTCCTTGAGCACAAAGATGGGATTCAGGTCTGGAAAAGAGAGCTTTTTCCTAGGGGACTACAAATACCTGCTGCCTCCTCAAATATTATTGTTAACTATTCGCACACACACGCACAAACAGACTAAACCAGAAGGAATTCATCATGGAGACTCAGTCAGAGTCCTCTTTGTACACAAAACAAATCCTCTCCAGCAGCACTGTTACATCACATGATTTCCAGCTATTTTCACCGACATTTCTACATGTACATATATCAAACTTAGTGTTAAAACTTATTAATGTTTGCACTGCATGAATAAACTCAACTTTAGCTACAACACACCAACTCTTGAATTCAAGGGAACATATTTTCTGTGGATTAAAAAAAGAAAAACTCACCACTGAGATGACAGGCAAAGAGGCAGAAGACAATACCGAGCAACACCAGCAGCTTCATGTCGCCCTCCTAAATGAAGAAAATGCACACCAATGCTGTAGTTTGTTTGTTTTTTTGTCTATGTTGCAAAAGTGAAATCTCTTAAACATTAAATAAAGTGAATATCTTGATATATATACTAGAAATCTTCTGAAACCAGAATCAAACTCTGCAGCTGTTTACCTGTGAATAGTCTGTGAAGCCGTGCAATGAGATGCTGCTGATCTTCTGCTGGTTCACTGAGGTCTGTGGTGTGAGGGGCTCAGTGAAGGAAGAGGCAGCCGACCTCCAAAAACACACTTAAGCAAACACACACATGCAAGCACATAACCCCGCCAGGCCTTGCCCAGATTATACTGTACCCTGTGTACTCAGAGGGGAGCTGTCCTCATATTTTCACAAATATTTCTCTCAGCTGTGTACACATCGCACCTACTAAAAAAAAGAAAAAGAAGAAGTAGTTTGATTTGTTTTGAATTTCAGGCTCATTTATAGCTGTTTAATTTGGGAGGAAAGTAAAAAATTGAACACAATAGCAAGTTGGTCCTTCTGGACCACCACTGTCTATCCTGCTACTGATCGAGTCTAATAGTTAATGCTGTAAAACAGTTTTACTTCTGATAAAGTAGAGCTGAGCTGAATGGCTTTTATTATTTTTAAATGATTATTCTTTGTTTATAGAAATAAACAGACAAGCATTTTTTGATAAACAGATAAACATTTTACCCCAACAAAACCTACTGCAGCAACTGTAATGTAAACTGAGGTGTAAATTCTGATTAAAACACCCAAACAAAAACTGGGAAAGAGAAAAGGCAGCATGAATGGCCACAAGTGTAAATCTCCCCTGACTCTTTTAGTAGAGCAGTAACATTTGGTTCCCCATAATAAATATTTAGTTCCCTGTATAAATAGTCAATGAACTGGTAATCTGCAAACATTTTTTTTATTTTATTTTAGTCACATTTTTAAGGATGAAGCCAAATATTTGCTGGATCCACATTCTTAAACCTGACAAATAAAATTGTCACCATTAAAATTAAATGGCATCCTCACAGCCCCACAAGCTACGCGTCTGGTGCCTTCTTCACTAATCCAGACACAA
Source organism: Diplotaxodon limnothrissa (assembly GCF_057381915.1). Taxonomy (NCBI): domain Eukaryota; kingdom Metazoa; phylum Chordata; class Actinopteri; order Cichliformes; family Cichlidae; genus Diplotaxodon; species Diplotaxodon limnothrissa. Next base: position 18,557,595 of record NC_140604.1, read on the forward strand.
TTCTCAGTCCATGTCTCAGCTGCCAGTTCAGAGTTGGCTAGTTCTGGTTGCCGCTCAATCCCAGGACTGACACAGAGAAACAGGCAGGCATTCACATGCACATTCATTTATAATGTCTTTAAAGCAACATCTTTGTGATGTTTTCATGCCACAAAGAAACCCCTGCATCACTGTGCTGCAAGAATAATCTGTCGACTATATAAAAGTGATACTTCCCCCCTTTATATAAATCATGTCAGCGGTAACCCTTAAAATCTAAAAATTTATTGAAAATACTGCATTTCCCCAATCAGAGTGAATCAGAATAGAATGTTCAATATATTAATGATGGTTGTAAAGAGTACCTGTAATATACACAGAACCTTTTTTTCATCACCAAGGAAAATGATCCACTCTAGTGTCAATATGCAAACATGAAGTTCAGAGAGTAATGTACATCATGATATCATCTTTCTATCATCTCCTCTATCTTTTTTTCCTCAGTGTTGTAGTTATTTGCCTTTTAGGCACTTTTTCATGTTCTTGTCTTTGTTTTACCTGTTCCTCAACTTTCTCTACAGGGAGTGCAGAATTATTAGGCAAATGAGTATTTTGTCCACATCATCCTCTTCATGCATGTTGTCTTACTCCAAGCTGTATAGGCTCGAAAGCCTACTACCAATTAAGCATATTAGGTGATGTGCATCTCTGTAATGAGAAGGGGTGTGGTCTAATGACATCAACACCCTATATCAGGTGTGCATAATTATTAGGCAACGTCCTTTCCTTTGGCAAAATGGGTCAAAAGAAGGACTTGACAGGCTCAGAAAAGTCAAAAATAGTGAGATATCTTGCAGAGGGATGCAGCAGTCTCAAAATTGCAAAGCTTCTGAAGCGTGATCATCGAACAATCAAGCGTTTCATTCAAAATAGTCAATAGGGTCGCAAGAAGCGTGTGGAAAAACCAAGGCGCAAAATAACTGCCCATGAACTGAGAAAAGTCAAGCGTGCAGCTGCCAAGATGCCACTTGCCACCAGTTTGGCCATATTTCAGAGCTGCAACATCACTGGAGTGCCCAAAAGCACAAGGTGTGCAATACTCAGAGACATGGCCAAGGTAAGAAAGGCTGAAAGACGACCACCACTGAACAAGACACACGAGCTGAAACGTCAAGACTGGGCCAAGAAATATCTCAAGACTGATTTTTCTAAGGTTTTATGGACTGATGAAATGAGAGTGAGTCTTGATGGGCCAGATGGATGGGCCCGTGGCTGGATTGGTAAAGGGCAGAGAGCTCCAGTCCGACTCAGACGCCAGCAAGGTGGAGGTGGAGTACTGGTTTGGGCTGGTATCATCAAAGATGAGCTTGTGGGGCCTTTTCGGGTTGAGGATGGAGTCAAGCTCAACTCCCAGTCCTACTGCCAGTTTCTGGAAGACACCTTCTTCAAGCAGTGGTACAGGAAGAAGTCTGCATCCTTCAAGAAAAACATGATTTCCATGCAGGACAATGCTCCATCACACGCGTCCAAGTACTCCACAGCGTGGCTGGCAAGAAAGGGTATAAAAGAAGAAAAACTAATGACATGGCCACCTTGTTCACCTGATCTGAACCCCATTGAGAACCTGTGGTCCATCATCAAATGTGAGATTTACAAGGAGGGAAAACAGTACACCTCTCTGAACAGTGTCTGGGAGGCTGTGGCTGCTGCTGCACGCAATGTTGATGGTGAACAGATCAAAACACTGACAGAATCCATGGATGGCAGGCTTTTGAGTGTCCTTGCAAAGAAAGGTGGCTATATTGGTCACTGATTTGTTTTTGTTTTGTTTTTGAATGTCAGAAATGTATATTTGTGAATGTGGAGATGTTATATTGGTTTCACTGGTAAAAATAAATAATTGAAATGGGTATATATTTGTTTTTTGTTAAGTTGCCTAATAATTATGCACAGTAATAGTCACCTGCACACACAGATATCCCCCTAAAATAGCTAAAACTAAAAACAAACTAAAAACTACTTCCAAAAACATTCAGCTTTGATATTAATGAGTTTTTTGGGTTCATTGAGAACATGGTTGTTGTTCAATAATAAAATTATTCCTCAAAAATACAACTTGCCTAATAATTCTGCACTCCCTGTATATTTGAGTTGTGTGTGTGTGTGTGTGTGTGTGTGTGTGTGTGTGTGTGTGTGTGTGTATATATATATATATAAATAATTTTTTTCTTGGAATAATTAATAGATAATGGGTTACCTAACTCCTTTGTACAATTTTAACACTTTAACTTAGTGATCATTTTATTTAGAATTTACATGTCTTTTCAAAAGGCAGCAACAATTAAAAACAGATATATTGAAGTGGGATGAGTTCATAAGAGAGGAATAACTGAACGTGTCTATTGGTTATTATTTATCCTTGCAGTTCTGATCTGTGTGTGTCATCCTGAAAATGTCGATTCCTTCATCAATTAGCAGCTGTTTGGCGTAATGCACAGTCTCTGGAGGCAGATAGGGCCACCGGGCAAGAATCCAGCTGTAGTGGAAATGAAATATGCGAAGGATGTCTGTGCAGGAGTACACGACAGACAAGCTGGTGTAGTCAGTAGTCAGAACCCAGTATGGCACATATGGAGTGACTGAGAACAAAGAGAAAAAAAATGTATAAAAAACAAACATTTTTCCAAAGGAGAATCTCTATATTGATTTTCTGAATAAAACTGATCCAACTTAAATGTGTAATATTATGGAGCCTGACAAATATATGATTTTTAGTGACTTAAAAATCTGCTTTTGGTTTTCTTTTTCTCCGACAAATGAAACATAAACAGATTTTGTGTAGTTTTTTTTTATTGAACTATTTATGCTTTGCCTCTGCTCTGATCTGCTGGTTGATTTATTTGTGGCTTTCGAGTTTGTTTCAAACAGGGACATAGCATGGTGGAAGAAACAAGCAACATCAACATTCATAGCAAGTCCCAAGGGTGTTTCTTTTATTGGCTAAAATGCTAATACTGATAGATCAGCAAATATGTAATATGAGTTGATAAAATCAGCCCACTGATAAATTAGTCAAGGTAATTACAAAATTAAAACATCATGATGATACAACAGGTTCAATAAATAAGACCGGCTACAGCCATGACATTAAAACTGTACAGTATCACAGTGCTTTAAGGCAAATGCTTGTATCAGCATGTCAGTATACTCACAATCTCACACTATATTGTCATCAACTAAAGTACTGGACAGCTCCAAATTATAGCCAACAGAAGGTGTTTGAGTGAAAAAATACAAATGTCAAGATGTAATTTCAAAGGACCACCAGACTTCGTACAATTTGATCTCAGTAAAGCAGGAATACTGCAACGTTTCATCAAATAGTTGATAAAATAAGGATAATAAGTACTTACAATATGAGAAACTGACTCCCAGTTTGGCCGGTTCTCGTGGGTCTGAAACTACACCTGTCCCTTCTGCATGCCTCTTCTTATCTTTGCTGAAATGAAAAAATATGTCAACAAAGATTTCAAACAGACTAACTATTAATTCAACTAATTATAAAATCTGCTGCTGGAGGCGTGGCAGACAGAAAGACAGAATCCCTCATGTAGGTAAACTCCACCTCGGGTGTGCCGGCAATCAGCTTTAGGTCAGTTGTCCATGGTCAGTGTCAGCTTTATTACTTTTTGCTCATCATACAATACACACCCTGAAGGAGTCTAAAAAAACTCACAAAAAAATCAAATCACCCATCATCATGGCTTGGACCAAGGTGTGCTTTGAGCTACTGCTGTAAGCCCTTTGATTTGAACATAGATGTATCTTCCTAACCACGCTAGAAACTGAGACAGACTCACTATTCGTGGAATCTTTTGCTTTTAACATCCTGGTCATAATACCTATAACCAGATGGCAGTTGCCTATCCCCTGGAATGTTTGACTCTTAGACCTTATCACCTTTGTTTTACTTGTTTGATGTTTCACATGCCTTTTGCCTATGTTTAACACTCACTTGTGCATTGATGTAAATAGCATTCCTTTTCAGGGTTGGCTTACCTATTCATCACTTGTCACTTAAAGCCGATGGTTAACTGTTTGTCATTCCAGGCTCTGGATGTAATCTCTGAAAGTAATCCTCAAATTTATATTGTATTCTGTCATCTGTGAGTCGCCAATATACTGTGCTCCTATTGGTTGTCTTTTTCATTACTTGCATCAAAGTTGGGAGAAGTTTGTCACTGTGGCAACATGGCAAACTAAAACGGCAAAAGTCCTGTGCAACGTTAATTCAAACAAGAATCTTTTTTCAAATAAGAGGAGTTGCCCATTGCTGACCATAACAAAGGATTTAGATTTAAAGCACTTTTACGCTGTTTACTTTCTTGAATCTGGGACTATATACAGACATATTTCATACATAGAGAAGAACATGATTTTTGGTACAATGAGTTTTGAAACAAAGCATTCTTTCTGATTCTTTACACAGACAACAGTTTTTATGCCAGAAACAGTAGAATTATTTTTGTCTCCAGCATCATATCAACCATACAAATGAGAGTGATATCTTTTCAGTGGTATCAATATTCCTTCAAAAGAGTATATGCTAAAAGAAAAATGGAAGTTGCAGAGAAATGTGGTGTCAAGCGAACCAACAATAAGAATCCTTTGCTATAGTACTTACTAGATCTGCGAGGTCAGCAGCTGGATGGTCCCATCTCTCCTAATGGAGTAGTTTATCTCAATGCACTTTCCTCTTGCAAAGGGAGCAGGCAGCTTCTCAATCTCATACCATTTACCCAGGTACTGTAACAACCATAGGCAAGTCATTAGATCTGTGCAACTCTTTGTTTAATAATTATAATTATTTCATTTGTATATCATTAAATAAAACACAGTTAGAAAATGCTTCACAGTTTGCATAAAATCACACATTGAAGATAGGTGTACATATTCAAGCACACAAAAAACACGGTCAGACATGTGGTCTTACACTCATTCTTGCATACGCACTCACATAAATACATATTAGAAGAACAAAAGCCAAAAATATTGGGAATAAATTTGAGGAAATGCTAACCTATAGAAATTAATTTTCAGAAGGCTAAGGCTGACCCAATGTTTAGAATTGCAATAGCCTCTAGATTTAAAAGAAGAGGGTGTGTGAGAGGGTGTAAAAGAGCCCAATCAGATGATCAGAGAGGACGACTGTAGTTATAAGGTCCCAGTAGCTCAGCTATATATATATATATATTTAGGAGCCTTTATATTTAGGTCTTTATATGTAAATTTTTTTTAATGGATTTCACTGAAAGGCGGAGAAGGAAAGCCATTATAGGAGTGTATGCCTTAGTTTGTACTCACCTGCTGAAGGTTAAAGTTGGGCTGCACCTTCGGAGTAGGACAGGGACCCCAGTGATAAGTCTGAGCTGATAGCAGAGGGAGCATCAGAAGGAGAAAGCACACACCAGACATTGTTCCTTCAGGAGATTAGGGTAGAAGTTACATTAGACGAGAGCTATTGCAGGAGTGTATATTTTCAGTAGCAATAATGCAAGAGCTGCATTAATAATATACTTAGAATTTCAGTAAAAAGATACACTATGGGTATTAAAACATAAATCTTTATGCTCAAGATGTTTGTTGTATTTCCATTTTATTAAAGTTATTAAAGCGTTCTTACCTGAGCTCTGTACAGATGTCAGGTGGAAGTTAGAGGCTGAGCTCTCGGTCACTGTCTGAGCTCTCCAGACAAACACAGGTCAGCCTTCGCATTACGTCACTCGGACAGCATAAGGACATCTGTTTAACTAATTGTAATCATGCGCACATTCCTGTATGGTGAAAGTGCTGTCACTGTGAGAAAGGATGAATGTCGTTATTCATTCAGGAACCGCTGTGTTAATGCTGGGTTCATCCCCGAATTAAGCTGATTTATTTCTTTATCATTTTCATTTGAATTGTTTGTCATACACCTGAAGATGCCACCTTGGAATGAGGGAAATTATATAAATGATATTATTCTTCATCACCTTTAAATGGTCTACAGATAAAATAACTAGCTGAAAATCAGTACTGCTGGCTCTTCAGTTGTACCGCTTTATTGTGATTTGAGGCTAGGAACAAAGATGATTTATGTGTGATATTTCTTCCACTTTATTACAGTGAAATTGCAAATACTTTTTTCTTTATTAAAAATAAAATGCCCCTCAATTATTTCACTGTGGGTCAGGATCGTATAGCATTTTCTTCATTTAATGACAGTTATAATGAATGTAAGCCAAGCCAGTGTTTAATCGGTTCATCTTTAATGCCAGCAGAATCTTAGCAAAGTTTTTCCTACACCAAGTACAGCATGTTTCATGGATTATTACATGCAATCAAGGATATGCAAACACTCTTTAGTTGATTAAATCCAAAACCTTTAAAAATAGGACAGCTTTTACTGAATAGTTTCCAACTAACTTTTGCTCGATGAGATGATCGTTTAACTGCAAAACATATTAAAACACAAAAATAATGTACTTTTTAAAAACAAAGGCTCATGTAAAAAGTTACAGGCGTAGGTAATCAAGGAAAAAACCCTCAGAGAGAAAAACACACTCTACAATAACCGAACATCTCTGCCAGTTCTTGCTAAACGCTACAGCTCTGATCTGTGGGAGTCATATTGGAAATGTCGATCCCCCCGCTGATCAGCATCCGCTTGGCCTGATCCACCATCTGTGGAGGCAAAGAAGGTGACCGCGCAAGAATCCAGGCGAAATCAAAGTAGAAGATCCCAAAGACATCTTTGCAGGAGTACGCAATGCTATAGTTGGTGTAGTCGGTTGACAGAACCCAGTATGGGGTGTAAGGAAGAACTGGGAATAAAGATCAGAAACAGAAATAAAATGTTAAAAGGAGTGTTGTAACAGTTAAAAAAAAAAAAATATATATATATATATATATATATATATATGATAAAGGAGGTACCTACAAGACAAGAAGTTGACTCCAAGCTTGGCTGGTTCTTGTGGGTCTATAACTTTGGCTGTCCCTTCCAGGTACCACCTTTTACCCTGACTGAGAGAGACAAATATGCGATTTCATCAATCTATTCATTGTGTCATATCTCTTATCATACCAAGGTCTGTCTCTAGTGCATTTGCTCCTAATCAAAACTTCACTTGAGGTGTGTCACCACTAAGCCTTTTGTCAATATAGATTACATGGCATTTTTTCTTACTCAACCCAGCTCTTCAGAAGAAAAATACTTGTGCAAACATTAAATCAACACTCGGAACAAATCCAAAGAAAAGTCACTAGAAGTAAAGTTCAAGGTTTCACCCTGCAGACAAACACATCCATTATTAGCCATCTATTACCAGCGGCCAATTGCTTCAACAACATTAATGCTACTGCAAGAAACTAGACTTTTTTTCTTTGTTGTTATAGTTAAAAGGATTTTTTGATATCTGCAGGCGGAAGTATACTAGCTTTTCCCTGCGTTATTCTCCTTTATGCTAAATGTAGAATGTTTAGCTGATTTTAGAGTTTAGAAATGTGTTAACATAGAATGTAGAACTATTGTAGAGACACTGCCCTTAAAGTAATAAAGGCTGACTGTGTCGTGAACTTAGGAGTAGAGTGTAGGAGACCTCCCCCACTGAGTGGAAATTCCCCAGAGGATGTTTTAGGGTGGGGGTCTCAACATTTGTAACTGGATAACTGTGGTCTGGAAGGGAGAGGGGTTTTATGACCTCTAGGGAGTTACCTACACCCACAGTGTTTTAACTGTCACGCACACACATCCACACGCACACTCACTCATGTGCACTCACACATACACACAGGTATGCGTACACAGTCACACACGAGCACTCACATAGACACGTGGGAACGCGCACATGTAGGCATTCATGTGCTCGTGCACATAGACACAGAGTTTGCAGCACACCGTAGGGGGTTTTATGATGGGGTCGCTTCTATAAAGCTGGCTGTAACTAACAAAGGGGTGAAGATTTTGGAGAGGGACACCGGCCTCGTCTTCCCTTCTAGAAGTGCATGCTTAAATGAAGATAAATGAAGATGAGTAAAAGATGAATAAAGATTGTGTGAAAATGACTACCAGAGATGGGCAGTAACGCGTTACTTGTAACGCGTTACTGCCCATCACCGGTAACGCGTTACTTGTAACGCGTTACTGTAATCTGATTACTTTTTCAAGTAACGGGTAAAGTAAGGGATTACTATTGCAAAAACGGTAATTAGATTACCGTTACTTTCCCGTAGGAACGCTGCGTTACTGCGTTACTAAAACCGTGATTTTTTGCGAGAATGTCTCACGACAGTGACGTAAGCGAGTGCGCCGTTAGTGACAACAGCTGTGTGCAGATCAACAATGGATAATATATCGATTGTGGGAGAGAGTATGAGCGTGCAGCGTTTAAAGCGTGGAAGTACTGACCTTACTTTGAGTTTGATTCCATAAAAAGTGACAAAAACATTAGCGTCCATCGTGCGTGGGAAGAAAACTTCTTTTTACAGCGAAAAAAACCCCTAAACTTCCAAGCAAGCACCGAGTGCGCAACGACATAATGGGAAACTCGCGGATTCTTCAACTGACCGCGGCACACCTGCACCAGGGTAAACCTCCACCTACCGCAGTCCTGCTTTACAGGTGAAAATAGAGCAACAAGACCGCTGAGTCTTTGACTTTATTTTCTGCTGTGTTTTACTTGCATCTATTTGAAAGAGTGAGTGTAAACACAAAAAATATTTTATTTTATGTGCTGGAATGTGCAGAAAATAGGTTTAAATGTTAAACTAATTTATTCAAGTTAGAGAATGTTGCATATAATTAAATTTTTGCTTGATGCATAAAGTTAAAAGATTAAAACTGATAAAACAAGTTAAAAAAAAGAGAGACTTTTCCATCTGATTACATTTTGTATGATGGATTATGTAGAAAAAGTAGAATTGGGCTGAAAGATCTATCGCTTTATCACCTCTTCAGGTTGTACATCGTGTTTTTAAAAAGTAACTAAGTAACTAAGTAATTAATTACTTTTGAAAATAAGTAATCAGTAAAGTAACGGGATTACTTTTTTGGGGAAGTAATCAGTAATTAGTTACTGATCACTTTTTTCAAGTAACTTGACCAACACTGATGACTACTGAGTCCGGTGCCATCTCTGGATGCTCGAGGAATAAAAAGAACCGGGGTAAAACTGATTTCTTAACATAAGCTTATCTAACTCTACGGACAAATGAATAGTATCAGTCCATCTAACCTATATTCCAGTCATCAATCCATCGACCTGATCCTTCAGTACTTACTGGTTCTGGGGGGTCCCACACCTGTGAGTACGACACTTGAACAGACCCATCTTCCATCATGGTGTTTTCCTCCCTGATGCACTGTCCTCTTCCAAAAATATCGGGCAGCTTTTCAATCTCATACCACTTACCCATGTACTGTAACAAAAAAAAAAAAAACCAAAAAAAAAAAAACCAAAACACCCAGCTATGAGTTCTGCACTAAAAAATGTTTACTCTGGATGCATATATCTCTTTGCTCACCGGTTGAAGGGTGAAGTTAGATTGCACCTCTGGAATAGGGCAGGCACCCCAGTGAAAAGTCTGAGCTGAGATCACGGGGACCAGCAGGAGAAGAAGGTACGTAGCAGACATGGTTCCTTTAGAAGATAAAGGGGGGATTGCAGAAGTTATGTTATGCGGCATTTATACCTGTCTCAGTTCATCCAGCCTTTTTAATACATGTAGAGAGTGTGTTTCACTCTATTTCTAAAGTTGAAAAATATCATCACCTTTTATACTGAAAGGTTAACGGAAACTAAATACAATACATTTTTTCCTCACTCTTAAGATTTGAAGCAAGTTCCCCATTTAGTTGTGAAATGGTTAGAAGGTCACAGATTTATTAAATTAGACAGAAGAAAGCGACAGAACAAAGTTTTGCATTCTGTGAGGGTTAACTATTGTAGCAAATATTGTCACACCTGTTTTCCTGGTTTCAGAAATGCTTTCTGTGAGACACTGCGAAGCATGTGTTCAGCACCATGTCATAATCATTAAAAATATATATTTTAATACGGACAACAAGCATATGGTAAATGCAATCTGCAAAGATATCAGAATACATTCTGATTTAGGATAACACAAAAAAAATGATAAAAATGAGTGAAAATTAATGCTGGAGTGAGTATTACAGAAAACTGTATTTAAAAATATCAACATTGCTAAAACAGTACAAATTTTCAATTGAGTTTGGTGTTTTTTCTGTTAAAAAAAAAAAAAAAAAAGTAATTTAAGATCTTACCTGAGCTGTGTGCGAATGTCAGGTGAAGGTCCGAGGCTGGGAGAAACTGAGTGTGTGAGCTCTAGGAACAAACATTTTATATACAGTTCACAGAACAACAGAGGTTGGCCTCCACAACACGTCAAACAGCACTCACCAGCTCCTTATCGCTAGTCATAAGAATATTCTTTTGTTGTGAAATGTCACTGGGATAAGGGTTAAATATTATTGATTACATTTTTTTCATTCAGGCCTCATATGTTAATGCTCACTTTATCTCAGATTTGCTTTGTCATTATGCAATGTGTTTTTTGCTATTATTGAAAAATGTACCTTTTTTTTTTAGGTAAATTACATGATAGATAAACTGTCAGCTTTAACTATTTGAAGCTGACATTTCTCTTCTTTACATAAATCATAGTTCACTGTCACTCGCAAGGTTAATAATAGTTAACATAAAAATAAACCAAGCTGCTGTTTAATGTGCAAGAAATTTTAATCTATACTGAACCTTAATAAAATTTTTCAATCTCAAGAACAACTCATTTGACTTATTGTAGTTGTTGTCAATAATAATAAATACACTATTAGGCAATGAAACCAATGTCATGTTCAATCTATAATATCCAGAGACAGTAAGAAGCTAACCCTGAGTTAAACTACAAAACATAGATATCAATGGAAAGCCCAGGATGTCCACTATTTAGTACATTAGGACTTAGTATGGTAGCTCAGATAACTCAAAAGAAATAGACCAAAAGCAAATGTCCAATACAAAGGACGTAAATGAGCAGGCTGGTTCTAAGGAGGATATGATGAAGATGCAATTTGGTAATTTAAGTGGAAACACTATTAAATTCTCAGGATATCATAAAACATTAAAAGACAGCAACAAAGTAAAACAGGTACAGATCTGAAATCTGAAAAGATAAAATTACTTATATCAGTTATTTCCTATTTCTGCAGTTCTGATTTGTGTGTCATCTTGGAAATGTCAATTCCTTCGTCAGTCATGAATTGTTTGGCATGATCGACCATCTCTGTTGGCTGTTAGGGCAATTGTACAAAAATCCCTGGGTAGTAGAAATGGAATATGTCAAAGTCACTTTTGCAGGAATACATTCTTTACAGTATGGCTGCTAGTAGTAATATGATGGCACTAGTCCAATATAGCGGCCAACCAAACCCGTTTGACAACCTGTTTGATCGGTTTCGTGCGTGTGCGCATGCGCGTTCAGGTGTGCTGGGGGTATGCGAGTTCATGTGTGGAAACACACAGGGCTCAGAGAGGTAATATGAGTTCATGTGTTTTTAACTGGGTTTTAATTTAATCAAACCATGGGTTTTTAATTCAACTACTTTTATTGCTTTGGCGTGTCTCAACATTTAGTTATGCAGACATATGTGTTCTTAAAAGCAATTCTTTGTTTTAGCGTGGAGTGGTGGAAGCCGTTTTGGTTCACAGTGTGCATTAACATGCAGGAATGCTTCTTATTTACATCTAGTCAAAAGTGTTGGTAATAGTGTTTTAATCACACTCATTTTGTGATTCTGACAATGTCTCAGCTTGCAGTGATGGAAGCATTTTATTTTAAAAACGGCACAAAATGGCAATTTCTTCTGAATGGGCAATTTCAGCCTGTTCACAAGCGTTCCGTTTAATCAAACCACTAGTTTTAGTTTAACTAGTTTTTTTACGCATCTACTGGGGTTTCTTTCACGGGTTGATGCGATCATTTTATTTAAAAATCGGGATTTCGGGATGTTGAACTAGATGGAGACAGAGCCAGCTAGTTGTTTTTAGTGGCCGGTATTGGCTCTTTTTGTAATTCTACGAGAAGGTAAAAGCCCCGCAGATGTACCAGTCGAGCAGGGTCTCGCCTATTTTCTGAAGTAGCCAGCAACAGCGGACCCTTAGGCCTATCTTGGCCAGTTACACCGGAGCTCAGCAACAGCCTGCCCCACCCTCATTGTTTTAAACTTGCACAGCAAGGTGCCCTGCAGGTGTATCGCCCCCCATCGACATCTCATCTATTGTTTTTGGAAGCACCCGGTCCTATATGAAGCGTGCACCAATGCTAAGTGCATGAAGTATACCTTTACACCTATAGCTGAAAAGAGTCTGCATCCATAATTTGTGGATCAATTGATTTGTTTTATAATGTGGCACTTTTTTTTCCCCCACAAACTGCAGATGATGAAATCCTCTTTATTTGAGAAAGTGTCCCTAAGGTATTGCTGCTCACTGAGTTCCCTAGCTACTTCTTTACTATGTCAGTAAACTTTTTGAACAAGGCAGGTATCACAGATTTAAAGGCACATCTTAATTGAAGCAAAGGCAAAAAATTGGAATGAATTTTATGTGGCTGTTCATATTAAATCCATCAAAGAGTGAAAATCCAAAAAGCTGCTGCAATCCTTTGTATTAATGATCTCTTTCTGTGTGTGTGTGTGTGTGTGTGTGTGTGTGTGTGTGTGTGTGTGTGTGAGAGAGAGAGCGTGCGTGCTCGCAGAACGAAAGTCAAGGCAGGGTGGGTTTTTTTTATGCATTTCCAATCAGCTTTTTTGTTTTGTTTTGTTTTATTTACAAGAAGTGTACACTGTTCCAAAAAAATAGTAATGTCAAAGTATCTTACTGTATATTTTACAGTTTTGTACTGTCTTTCTAGAATATCTTCAATTTACATAAGTAGACTGTGATTTTACATGTCAAAGGTAAAATAACATAACATCACTGTAAATATAGTAAAACACAATTTACTTGTTTTTTAAACATATTTTTTGTACATATGCATATTTAGATTGTAAAAATACATTCAGAAATGTATCATAATTTCACAAATATTTGTCTGTTATGTGAGAGAATGATCTGTTAAATTCAAATGTAATACTATGGAAAAATATATAAAATGATTGAAAATTAATGAGAATAATCAATAATTAAAGGAGTATTTGAATTATAATTTTGCTGAAAATTTCATGTCATCTAGGTCTGATTCAATAATTCAGAGGTAACAAGTGAAAATATCATTGATAGGAATAAAAACTAAAAAAAATTGCACGGCCACGCTGTGCTAATTATATATTTCAAAAAATAAATGTAGAGGTAGGAATTGCAATTAATATAAATCTCAAAGTATTCACAACATTCCTGAACAGAAATAGGCCTCTGCACCTGGGGTGAGGGTGTGGCCATGAAAACAATGTGACATTGTTTTCATGGCCACTCCCTCTGCATATTTCTTAAGAAATGAAGCGTCTTTACTGGGATATTTATTGTCAAACTATGCGATTTTCCAAATGTGTGTGGAATAAAATGTTGTGACCAAGAATCATTCAGGATTAACAACACAAACTGTTTTGATAGCAGAAACAGTCTGTCTTATAGTTCCCATACTTTACCGCTAGTTTTACAAACACATTCTTCTTCATGTCTGTTTACATGGTTTTTGTGAAACTGATTTTCAATAGTACAACCAATGTCTAACTTTTCTTTGCTCCCCAGTATGAATGCAAGAATTTTGCAGGCTTTATTGAAACAATTTAACACTCAATGCCATAAACAGAGTTGATCCATGTCTCTATGGACACTGTTTCATACATCAACAGCTCTGAAAATCACTTTTAAAGTAATGTAGAACATGATCTCTCTCACTCTGTGTCTCTAAACCCAGCAAACTGACAATCACCTCTAAACAAGGGGTTAGTTTATTGGTTTTTTGTTTGTTTTGTTTTGTTTTTCTATCAGGCGCAACCACCAGACTAAGTTTGTAGTCTCACCTACTAATATAATAATAATAATAGATTTTATTATAGCACAATATTCAGTTACTACTTTGACTTTCTTACTTTGAGCACATTTCTGAGCCCATACATTATCAGACTTTTACTTGAGTATTTCTGACGTTAGCAGCTATACTTCTACTTAAGTAAAAAATGCCTGCACTATCAATATATAAAGATGTCTGTAATTCTTGAACAGTTCATGCAAAAATGATAAATTAAACCTGCACCACAGCTAACGCTTTTTAATAACCAATAACAGGTGTATTTCTTAGATCTAGTGATACAGTCAAAACACTCTGCTTGTATAATGCCATATTCTCTCCCAGCGTACCCTTGTCTCACTACAGGGTGATTCCAAAAGCACAACTCAATAAACAGAGACTCTAAAACCAGAACAGAAAGATAATGTTGGAAGATCAAAGATTAAGGTTTGTGTTTTTATAGCACGAAGTAAACTGTCCCCCATAGTCTTCTAGGGCTTGTTGTGCGTACCTTAGAGGTCAGATTATACATTAGTCATACTTCCAAAACCATTTTGAATTCCATTTATAACTGAGATGTCAAGCTGTTATCAGACATCTTATGCTCACCAGGAGCATGTATCCCCAACTTCAAAACCTTAAGGGGTCAAATTCACAAACCCAACATGGGCTCATTCAACACAGAGGCCAGAAGTGAATGTCGGCCTTTACTGACACACTGTAAATACAGGGAGTGCAGAGTTATTAGGCAAATGAGTATTTTGTCCACATCATCCTCTTCATGCATGTTGTCTTACTCTAAGCTGTATAGGCTCAAAAGCCCACTACCAATTAAGCATATTAGATGATGTGCATCTCTGTAATGAGAAGGGGTGTGGTCTAATGACATCAACACTCTATATCAGGTGTGCATAATTATTAGGCAACTTCCTTTCCGCTGGCAAAATGGGTCAAAAGAAGGACTTGACAGGCTCAGAAAAGTCAAAAATAGTGAGATATCTTGCAGAGGGATGCAGCAGTCTCAAAATTGCAAAGCTTCTGAAGCGTGATCATCGAACAATCAAGCGTTTCATTCAAAATAGTCAACAGGGTCGCAAGAAGCGTGTGGAAAAACCAAGGCGCAAAATAACTGCCCATGAACTGAGAAAAGTCAAGCGTGCAGCTGTCAAGATGCCACGACCACCACTGAACAAGACACACAAGCTGAAACGTCAAGACTGGGCCAAGAAATATCTCAAGACTGATTTTTCTAAGGTTTTATGGACTGATGAAATGAGAGTGAGTCTTGATGGGCCAGATGGATGGGCCCGTGGCTGGATTGGTAAAGGGCAGAGAGCTCCAGTCCGACTTAGACGCCAGCAAGGTGGAGGTGGAGTACTGGTTTGGGCTGGTATCATCAAAGATGAGCTTGTGGGGCCTTTTCGGGTTGAGGATGGAGTCAAGCTCAACTCCCAGTCCTACTGCCAGTTTCTGGAAGACACCTTCTTCAAGCAGTGGTACAGGAAGAAGTCTGCATCCTTCAAGAAAAACATGATTTCCATGCAGGACAATGCTCCATCACACGCATCCAAGTACTCCACAGCGTGGCTGGCAAGAAAGGGTATAAAAGAAGAAAAACTAATGACATGGCCACCTTGTTCACCTGATCTGAACCCCATTGAGAACCTGTGGTCCATCATCAAATGTGCACAGCAAATCCAGCATGTCCAAATTAACACTGTCGGATTTGATTTCAACACTATTAAAGTGTCTATATGGGTCCACACCAGAGAGTGTTAATTTAACTCTTTTTGGAGAGTTGGTACGTTAACTCTGATTTAGTGTTAAACACCAAATCTGTCTGGAGTTGATAATTTAACACTTTGTGTTAAGAGTTTATATATTAACTCTCAAAGAGTATTTTAGTTTAACTACGTAAGAGTTATCTTCTAATTCATTCTAAAAAGCGGGAATTTTACTGTTCTGAACTTCTAGAAATTTCTTTTGGAAATAAACATTTACTAAAAAGATGCAATGGTTTTTGAAAAACATTTATTCTGAACTGTGCACCACAATTTCAAAACATTTTCTGAAAGATGTAACAGTATACATGTTCTCACTTTCATTAGAATGTTGTTTATCAAAAGGTCTGACATGGTAAATGCAAATAACAGCGTTCTCATCACTTATTTCTTCAATACAATATGCATGTCCTTCATTCATCCCTTTGTGGAACTTCAAGGCACTTCTGCTCTCCCCCATATTCCATCTTCACAAGCATATCCTGTGTGGAGATTGAATAAAAATTAGTTGACACTAATTAATGGCACAAATAATCCAGTAAACAATTGCAGCACAATAAAAAAAAAAAAAAGGAATCCTCTTTGAGCCATTACTTGTGTAAAGTATTTTCCCAAAAAACAAAGACACAGGCAACAGGTAATACTGAACTAAATGTAAAACCTCAACCTTTTTCATTTTTACCTAAACCGTGTGCACAAAACTCTGGAGGGATCTAAATGCTACCGTAGAATCCAGTCAGGACGTCAGCTACTGCTGTTTGCTCGTTTTTTTTTATGGGCGATCGTTTTCAGGCTTCAAGTAGCACCATTATACCAACATTTCACATTCTAGACATTGTTTTAGGTGTATTTGACCAAAAGTTTGACTGAAAATTCACATGCAAGCTTTTTTCAAGGCTGTGGTATTTGCCCGCAAACAATACCTTTCAGCTAGCTAAAACAGAATGTTATGCTATCACCGAGCAACATGGCTAATGCCTTTCACACAGCTTTGTCTCAACTCCAAAGAGCCACAGAAGTAAAAGCTCATAATAATAATTGAAACAATCTTTGAAAAAATGACTTACCAAGCATGGCAAACAACTCAAATATGTAGAGCAAAATGTTCCGAAACGGCTTCACTTCAGCTTCGATTGGAGCCGTGCTGGGGGCGGAGTCTGTGAATTTACTCTGTTGGTGTCATAGCCCCTGTAGGAGTTCAGAGTTAAGAGGTCAAGAGTTAATGTTTCCATTGTAACACCTCCAGATTTGACAGAGAAACACTCATTTTTAACACTCGATTTTAACTACTATCATTTTACACCTCAGAGTTACATTAAAAGAATGTGACTCTGCTTAGAGTAAAATTAACTCTACTTTTGCAAGAAGACTATTAACACCAAAACATTTAACACTTTTGAATTTGCTGTGTGAGATTTACATGGAGGGAAAACAGTACACCTCTCTGAACAGTGTCTGGGAGGCTGTGGTTGCTGCTGCACGCAATGTTGATGGTGAACAGATCAAAACACTGACAGAATCCATGGATGGCAGGCTTTTGAGTGTCCTTGCAAAGAAAGGTGGCTATATTGGTCGCTGATTTGTTTTTTTGTTTTTGAATGTCAGAAATGTATATTTGTGAATGTGGAGATGTTATATTGGTTTCACTGGTAAAAATAAATAATTGAAATGGGTATATATTTGTTTTTTGTTAAGTTGCCTAATAATTATGCACAGTAATAGTCACCTGCACACACAGATATCCCCCTAAAATAGCTAAAACTAAAAACAAACTAAAAACTACTTCCAAAAACATTCAGCTTTGATATTAATGAGTTTTTTGGGTTCATTGAGAACATGGTTGTTGTTCAATAATAAAATTATTCCTCAAAAATACAACTTGCCTAATAATTCTGCACTCCCTGTAAGTTCAATACAGGGCAACGCGGCTAACAGCCTTGGAAACGCTTTACATGAAATTCAACTTTTTAGAAAACCCTTTACAAGAATAAATGTGATGATCTGTTTTAGCTGAATCAAATGTATTTGTTTGTTTACTTGAAATAAAACTTATTTTGGAAACCCTGTACATGAAGTAAAAAGTATTGTGTTGTAAGTTCTGGCTTTAATATTTCCAGCTGATAAGGAGACATATTGCATTTCAAACGCTTAATACAAAAGACTTTTAAACGTCCACTTTGTCTGTAATGACAGTATCAAGCTACAAAGCATTGTTTTTACTAAAATTCAACATTTTCAGATGAAAATTTTACTGCTTTTAAAAAAAAATTATTTTACTGTAACAACCCCCCGAATGCAGTTTTAGGATGATGTTCTTGGAGATTCCAATTATATAGATATATGCTTTTGGAGTGAGGGTGTCTAATACACAAGTTGTCACGCCACCGTGCGGACTTTGACGTCGTCCATTTTGATGTTGTGGGCAATCAGCAGACGTTGAATGGAAGGAATGAAACGAGGGGTGAGGAGACTCTCTTGCACGAACTGACATCGGTAAGGAAAGTCTTTGACGCCATCGCCGAGGCATACCACAATCTGGTGGGGTTGGACGAGGTGAAAATCGGGCAGCTACGGTTGGTCACAGAGTGTTACAAAGGAGGCTGCTAATGTTTTCTCTGAAACACTGATTCTTTCCAAAAAACAAAAAACGTATTGTACCGTATCTTTCAAACAGCTACCCTGCTTATTTTTTCAAACATGCATCCAGATTTTTCTTTTTTAAAACATGTAACCTGCATTTTACCACGTTTTTAAAAGCATGTATCCTTTTTCAAACATGTATCCTGATATGGCCACCCTTCCAAGGCCCTGAGAAATTACCCAAATCACTATGGGTTAAAGATGAGGACTTACCCTATGAACCCACGTAAATGGTGTTGAATTGTGAAGTTACAATTCTTTTCTGTAAAAAAGAAAAAAGCATTTTTATTTTGTATATAAATAAATGTTGATGTTGTGCGACGGGATTGTGTGCTTCAATTTTACTTATGTGCCAAATCGCTACAACATCAACATTTATTTTAAAAAACAAAACAAAACTAGCTGGCTCTGTCTCCATCTAGTTCAACATCCCGAAATCCCGATTTTTAAATAAAATGGTCGCATCAACCCGTGAAAGAAACCCCAGTAGATGCGTAAAAAACTAGTTAAACTAAAACTAGTGGTATGATTAAACGAAATGCTTGTGAAAAGGCTGAAATTGCCCATTCAGAAGAAATTGACATTGTGCCGTTTTTAAAATAAAATGCTTCCATCACTGGAAGCAGGTCTGTTTCCTTTTGGGTGTTTTGCATACCACATGTTGCCACACCAGATCTTGTGGATTCACAATCACTATTCTATACTGTGTAACAATTTAAAAAAAAGAAAAAACTAAAAAAAGAACAATTAGGAATCATTCAATTACATGAAACACCTGTTGATATTCCGAAAGTACTTGTACGTGTTTTATAACATATTTAAATAAATAACATCAAACTTTTAAGATTGCAGTTTGGTGTATTTCCCTTTGACGCTATTAAAGTTTTCTTGCCTAAACTGTTCACCGATGTCATATGGTGGTCTGACGCTGGTAGGCACCGAGTGTATGAGCTCCTACATAGCAGCTGACGTGCCCAAATTATGAAAACACTAACTATGACAAGCAATAAAATATTTAATTTATCCAGATCCCATGTGTTTCTGCTTCTTAATCATTATCTGGTTTGATTAGATTCATATAAATATCTTGAAAAACACGAGGATGACTGGCTGTTGACTGGCTCTAGATAAGGCTCTACTATGCCCATTTTCTGATTGGGTGAGCAGCCTACAGACTGTGTACAAAGTCTCCCACTGCTAACTCTTCACATGATCAGAAGATAAAGTCAGTGGATCAGGTGAGTAATCACAAAGTACGAGCATTGCGAAAAAATACGCGCACACACACACACACACACACACACACGGTGTGATATTTATAATATTGTGATTCTAACACCTTTAACATAACAGTAAATGCCAGCATGTTTTGGTTATGCATTGGTGTTATTGCTGGTAGAGAACTTGCACTGTGTCAATGACAACCTTTCAGTTTGCTCCACATTACAGTTTTGAATTGTTATTTCTCACAGTCCTACATGCATAACAACATGAAACAAATACATTCCTTATCTAACAAGCATACATTTTTCTTCTTCTATGAACCAGAGACATTCAGTGAAAACCTACATTTTAATTGATTATTTTAAATTTGCAAACTTTGGAACAAATGAGTGTTCTAAATATTAGTGACTATAAGTTTGTCTAACACTTCTGTCATCT
This sequence comes from Diplotaxodon limnothrissa, assembly GCF_057381915.1. NCBI lineage: Eukaryota > Metazoa > Chordata > Actinopteri > Cichliformes > Cichlidae > Diplotaxodon > Diplotaxodon limnothrissa. Next base: position 18,577,727 of record NC_140604.1, read on the forward strand.
TCCACATTAAATACCATCTAACCTTGTTGGCTTTTCACCTCCAAATAATCAGATAGTATTCGTCAGGCTTTTGTTTTTGCATTTTCTTAGTTTGTTGTTTTTTTTTGTCTTTGTCGGCCTAGAGACCGGTCAGTGAACCCCTAGCAACCAATTACAACGATCAGTTATAAAAATGTTCAGCAGAAGAATGAAAAGAGATGAAACAATTGAATAATGGATGTAACTTTAATTTATACAGAAGCTTTATAGTTTTTTAATTACCAAAAGTAGCTTGTTTCACTGATTATTGTAAGTAAATAAACATTGTTCTGTTAATCAAATAATATCTTAAATGAATACCTTAACATGCTGATATAGTACCAAATGAATATTTTAGATGTAACTTATCATTTAAGTGAAAAATGTACTAAAATTGTGACAAAATTCTCTGGCCCTAAAGAATTCAAAGGATTAAAAGGCCACAGAGTAATACAGGTAAACTGAGTAGTTTATATAAAATATTCAGGAAGGAAAACTCTATGTATTAGACCTCAGTTACACAATTCACAGTTATGATCTGTGTAGGTCATCTTGGAAGTGTTGATTCCTTCTTCATTCAGCAGCTTTTTAGCATAAGCCACAATTACGCAGGGCAAGGTGGGCGACCGTGAGAAAATCCAGGCGTAGTTGAAATGGAATCTCTTAAAGATGTCTGTGCAGGAGTACACTACAGAATAGGTGGTGTAGTCAGTCGACACAACCCAGTATGGAGAGTAGGGAAGAACTGGAAACCAAAAAAAAAAAAAATCAAAGATACTCAGACAAAAATGAACAAAACAATACAATTTTCCATTTAAAGTTGACAGGCTGTAAAGAGAGAGATTTCTTCAATACATATTGTACATTTCTATGTAGCCATATTTGCTCCTCTCTTTGGGCAGCATAGACTATAATACTTTGATTACATGACAACATTTTCAGAAAGATTTCATGTCAAATTTTTACTTATATAAGTGGCAGTATAATCTACATGATGATGATTTGGGCATTCATTAGGCTACAGTAAGAATAGTGATCACGTGTTTGGTGTCACGGTTTTTTAACGTAAATACTACTGTTAGCATGCTAACATACGAGCAGTGTTAGATTATTTATTCAACACCTTGTCCTAAAAAGTGCAAAAGTAAGCTTGTTATAGCCTAAACCAAGCAACAATTTCCAAAAGAAAAATTAAGCCAATACAGACATGCCATACAACTTTTAAGAGCCTGATCATCCTTATGAGAATAAAAGGCAAGCAAAAAAAAGAAAAGCAAAAACAGATAAAGAAAAACACTGTTATAAAAGAAGTTGATAAGATGGGTACTTACAAGATGTGAACTGGACTCCAAGCTTGGCTGGTTCTTTTGGTTCCATGACTTTGGCTGTCCCCTCTACAACCCACCTACCGCCATTCCTGAGACATACAAACATGTGCACAACATTATATATTAAAAGACTAATTATTTCCCAGAATTTTAAGTCTACCACACAGACAACACAGTGGTACGAGTCTCCTGATCTAATCTGCCACACCGGCAGACAGACAGAATAAGTTAAAGATAAATTTTGCCCTGCTGAATCAGCATATGGCCCAATCCTTCATCACTTACCGTACGTTTAACACCTGAGAGGTCAGTACTCGCACAGTCCCATCTTCCCTCATAGAATAGTTTGCCCGGACGCACTCTCCTATTGCAAAGTAAGCAGGCAGCTTCTCAATCTCGTACCACTCTCCCAGGTACTGTAAACAAAGACAAGCCATTAGTTCAAACTCTTTATATACCGAGTATACATAGACAGTAAACCAAAAATATTATGCTATTTGTGCTCACCGGTTCAAGGATGAAGTCAGATTGCACCTTTGGAGTAGGGCAGGGACCCCAGTGAAAAGTCTGAGCCGAGATCACAGGGACCAGCAGGAGGAGAAAGTAGACAGGAGACATGCTTCCTTCAGGAGATCGGGGAAGATTACTTGACGTTATGCTGCACGGGTGTGCCTAAAGCTCATCGTTTGTGTCCACTTTGTTATTAACAAGGTGGGGCTCATGTGCACGTCAGTACTGATTAGGCAACCCTTGTGGCACACCAATGAAACAAAAAAAAAATGTCACTCAACAAGTTTTCAGACAAAACACAACATCCTCGATTCTGACATGAAATAAGGGGAATCACTTTTTTTTTTTTTTTTTTTTAAGAGAAATGACAAACCCTTGTTGCTTGTGTATAGTGTAAGGGTTACAAAACACCCCACATTATTCTCAGACTTATTTTATGATGCGAGTTGCTGAATAATGTTTTTATGCCTGTAGTCGTTTAAGTAATGACTTGAAGGTAATGTGCAATGTTAGGAATCTCTTCATCTCTCTGTGTGGGCTTTCAATCTTTGCAGAAAAATCACACAATGCTACACCTGTTCTTCTGGTTTCACACGAAACCTTTCAAGGTTCTCCTTATGTTCAGCATTATGTAAATAACAAAGCTCAAAATATTTAAATCGGAATTTCAGGTTAGAAGGAAAGAAAAACTGAATTGGTAGCTGCTCTACTAAGCCTACCTCCCACTCTCAACACACCATTCTCAAGCTTAGGATTAAGCCTATAGAGCTCACTACTCTTCTTCACCTTTTCACCCCTCTGCAACCTACTGATCTCATCTGAATATCTCCTCCTTTGACAAAAACAAAGAACTGCATTCTCTGCCTTGTTAAGTTCTTTTACAGAGAGAAATCCTTTAGCAGCATGGTCCTTGACAGTTTGCAACTCTCTTTTAAGATTTTCCTCAAGATTTTCTTTAGTCACGCTAGACGCAAAGCTCTCTTTCAGCCGTTTCCTCTTTTTACTAAGTTCCTGCAGCAAATCTTTGAATCTAAGAATCCATGCAACCATCTTTTTCAGACGAGTCCACGAAGAAAAATAATTAACTTCATCGCACCATCTTTGTATTCATTTGCATCAACAGCATTAACTAAAACGCCCATTTTAATCTCTGGATCATTTGAAGAGATCTTTCCAAAAATCAAGGTTCACTGGCCAATTAATTTCTGGTTGAGCAAGAAACTTTGGCCCTGACAACCAGGAATCATCCATTTTTACCTGATTGCACCTAAAAGGTAAACCAATGGTGTAATGACCATCAACCAACTTAACAGAATCCATCATTGACTTCATAAACTGCTGATCTTCTCTAGACAAAGCAAATTGCTCATCCTGAATACATTCTGGAAAATCAGCCTTCATTTGACGTTCCCACAGCTCATCCAATCTTGCCACGGAAATCCTATTGACACTCACATCAAAAATGTCAGTCTTACAATCCTCTCTGAGAGGACCATTCACCGTCCAACCCAGCATAGTTTTTACTGCACAGGGACCTCCATCCTGACTTCTAACAACATCCCATGGCTCTAAAGCCTTGGGCACATTAGTCCCGATCAACAGGTCTACCCCGGAATTTATCTCCAGTATCTTAATATGGCGCAAATGTGGCCATCTATCGAGATCTTCCTGTCGGGGAATATTACATTGATGAACAGGCATGCTTTTCTGAGTAAATAAGTCAGGCAAGTCACAGTAGTGATCTAAATCCAAACCAGCTACTTCCAAATCTGAAACAACATAACTACTGACCATTTTCTCCTGACCCATTGTCTGCAAAAGAATGCCAGTTTTCCTTCCTGAAAGATTCAGCCTATTCATGAGCCCTTCAGTACAAAATGAAGCTGAGCTCCCAGGATCTAGAAAAGCATAGGTTATCAGTGACTGATTACCTTTCTTGGCCTTCACTCTAACTGGTATTATGGACAGAGCACTATTTTGCTCACCGGCCCCAGTAACACCACTGCTTTGCACAGCACATGAAGGACCTTCATCTGGTGGTTCTCACCCTCCTATAGTTTGCACTGAAACACTTTCCCTCTGCTTGGAGTGGATATGTAAGAGTGTGGGGTGTTTCTGTTTACAGACTTTACACAAGAGACGTTTCCTACAGTCCTTGCTTCTGTGCCCAATGCGCAGACAACCAAAACACACACCATTCTCTTTCAAAAAAGATAATCTTTCACAGTGCAACTTTCTTTCAAATGAAGGACACAAATCCAACATATGCCCTGCTCCACAAAACAAGCAAACCTTGGTCACAACTGAACCACTCTCTCGCCTCAATACTGGCTCAATCTTCCACCTTGGCCACAGTAGTAGCAAAACTACTCCGCTTAGCCTTAGGGTAAAACTGAGACTTACCATTCCTAGCCTCTTTTCTGATGGCTGTCAGAGGATCCTGTATATCTCCAAACAATGGGTCACTTGTGATCTTAACTTGCCTTTCGACAAACTCAACATCGCAAAAAACCACTTTACGTTGAAACCTCTCCTGCAGATCGCAGACAACATTCCTCCACTTATCCCTGAGCTTATAAGGTAACTTTTTTTATACCTGCTTGCATATTAGCAGAGACATCCAACTCATGCAAGGACTCAACGTCTCCCATTGCATTACAACATTGCCTTAATAAAAACCCATATTCCTGCAAAGCCTTCACATCATCAGATTTTATAGGTGGCCATTTACTGACCCTTTCAATGTAGGCAGCAGCAATTTTCAGCGAATTGCCAAAGTTCTCCTGGAGCAAAGATTTAGCTTTAGCATATCCATACTCAGCAGGGATATACTGACAGCTTCTGACCATTTCTCTTGGATGGCCTCTAGTATATTGCTCGAGAACATATAAACAATCCTTAGCACTGTGAGCTTGACTCTCCACCATGTGCTCAAAAGCTCTCATAAATGTTTGATATTGCAAAGGATCACCATCAAATAACTGAATGTCACGCCTTGGTAGCAAAAACAGAGACTGCTGCTCAGCCAATAAACTTGTAATTTCATTTTGTTTCTTCAAAACTGACTAGATGATCATGACCCTCACCAACTTGCATTGTATGTGTAAGAGGTTTTGATTGTGCGTGAGACTGCGACATCATCTGAGTAGTTGAAACTGCACCTGGAAATACTTGATATAACTTCGCCTCTGACTGTTCCAACAAAACGACCTTAGGCTGAGAAATATTCTTAACCTTGGGCCTCACATCCAATACATGTGCTTGATGATCACTTTCATCAACACCCTGATATGGTCGCTCTGGTAACACAGTATTGAACGTCGGAGCATTAGGATTTAAAATGCCTAAACGCCCCTGCTCTCGTTCTAAATACAAATTCATTCCATCAGATTTACCATTAACAGCACTTGAGACTCGGGACATTTCAGAAGCTTTTAAAACATTCACCTTTGCTGCTGAGGCTGCTATTTCAGTTTCTAAGTCAAGCAGCTCCTTTCTTTTCTTAAGCTGTATTTGTTCTTCCAAAGCATGCTTTTCTTTCAATAACCTCTGTCGAACAAGAAGGGCAGCCATGTCAGCTTCTGCCATTATGCGTGCTGACAAGGCAGATGAAACCATTGAGCCACTGAGTGATGATTTACTTTTCCTACAACTTCTGCTTGCAACATTAGAGATGCTATCACTTTGATTAACATCATCTATCGCAGCACCTTTACCAACATTCCCGGCGTGCCTAGAAGCACCAGAACCATTTCCAGCAGGTAATACATCAGAAGACTCAACACCAGGTGGATTTAAATGTGGCAAATCAAGCTCAGACACCTGATTTCTACTCTGCAGGTTTCCCTTTGCATCATGAAGCCATTTCTTTATCTCTTCCATAAACTCAGTATTATGTGCTCGCACACTTCTAAACCAAGCAGTTTGTTTTTCTTGCTCTTATTGAGGAAGCAAAGGAAGCAAGGTTTCATGCAGACGAGTTGCCTCATTAAGCAACACAGACAAATTCTCTGAGCCTGAACAGTGGAAACATTATCTTCAGATTGCTTTAATTCTTTAATAACCTTTATGACCTTTTTAATTTTATTAATCTTAGTGGGATGTTCTGTTTGAAGTCTTTCAATCTGATTCGCCAAAGCCTTAGCAGTCGGTTTCGGCTATCTTTTTTTCCATCCACATCACCACATTGTATTAATTGGTGTGTCTCCATTTTTTTCACAACATTACAAAATCCAAACGCTGAACTGCACCTATGCCACACAGCCTCATTCCAACACATCAACTTGATGACATTCCCTTCAATAAACCTTGGACACACACAATTAACAGGAGAAATATCCCCCTCTGCCTATTAAACCTAACTCACTCAACCTAGTCTTCCGTACATACTAGCGGTGGGTATTTATGTACCTCCATACCGTCAGCTGTGAGGAAGACAAACTGTCTTAAACACAAACTGCGGCGGTACTCCCAAGCCAATGGCTTCAGCCGCCTGATGCACAATAACTAGAAAGCAAATCAGTACAACGCCTTGTGCAGCTGTACTGCTAAAACCTAACAGGGGAATATGACTCCTGACAGAAATCTATTTTGTGTAGCCAAAGGCTTAATCTAAAAGCTGCGTGGACAAAGGCAACAGCAAACTATCATCAATAAAACTCATCTATATATGGTAAATGGCCTGTATTTATATAGCGCTTTACTAGTCCCTATGGACCCCAAAGCGCTTTACATATCCAGTCATCCACACACATACATTGTAGTCACAGCCACCCTGGGGCGCACTGACAGAGGCGAGGCTGTCGGACACTGGCGCCACCGGGCCCTCTGACCACCACCAGTAGGCAACGGGTGAAGTGTCTTGCCCAAGGACACAACGACAGAGACTGTCCAAGCCGGGGCTCGAACCGGCAACCTTCCGATTACAAGGCGAACTCCCAACTCTTGAGCCACGATCGCCCAGTATATAAACAATCTAATAAAACCTAAAAACACTTTCTGTTGACAATTTGTTGCGGCTCCTCCAACCGCGGCAGGCTAAACATGAGGACACAGATGACGCGCAACAATAAAGGCATAAAATACACTTCTGTACCATTTGCTCCTTTTATTCCACATGCAACTGTCCAATATATAAATCAGCACATGGGATTAACTATTAAACAAATGCACAGATTGCACAAACAAATAACTGCAACTCAACAATAACTGCACTAATTACAATGCCAACTTACAATTTGGCCTATGGCATCAATTAGTGCACAAATATACATAAACCATCAAGTTCCAGTGAAAATACATCAAAATCATTCAAGCTGCGGGCAACAGAAAGTTTTGCTTCATGCTCACCCTGCCTTTCTGCTCATCATCAGGTGCCGTGAACAGGTGAGTGCAACCACATTTATCATCTACCACACCCATGAGACATGCCCCACACCCCTGCACTTCTTCTTCAGTCAAGTTTAACGGCAGCTTGCATCCAAGACGGGTGTGTATGGCTACGTTCACACTGCAGGCGAAAGCGCATCAAATCCGATTTTTTGGACCCTATGCGACCCATATCCGATCATGGTATGACAGTGTGAACGTAGCCTATCCGAGACTGTAGATTACAAAACCGTTCTGACCCACACTCCTTTCCAGAAGGTGGTGGTAAATGCACCTAAAAGTTGTTTGCCAACCGCCATTAAAATGTAGAAGAAGAAGCTTGCATCCAAAACTGTTGCATTACTGCCATCTCCTGGCTGTTAACCATCCGTCACTCCTGAATCCTCAGATCCTCTTGATGAGACCAGTACTTCTCAAAAAACGAAAAGCCACCACTTTCCCTTCACCATGACTTAACTTATTAACCACTTGTTCAAATGTAAGTTCCCTTCCACCACTCATTTCACCCCACATCACCCTCCTGTGACTTACATACTTCCTACAACTAAGGAGTACATGCTCAACTGTCTCCATATCAGTGCACCCATCACACAACCCAGTCGGATGTTTCCCTATCTGAAAAAGAGTACCATTTAAAAAGCAGTGGCCCGTTCGTATTCGACTGATAACAACCTCCTCACGTCTCTGCAATCCGCTACTCCTCTTAGCTTCTATTGTGTTTTGCACCCTATATAAATGTCTCCCTTTTGTTTCATTATCCCATGCCATTTGCCATAAGTTCCGACTTTCTGCCCAAACTACACTTTTCCCTTCAGATTTTGACAATGGTAACTGTACATCTATGTCGACTCTTTTAACAGCTGCTTTTGCCAACCTATCTGCCAACCTATAGTACTGATTGAATAACACTGCAAACAGCCGGGCCCCAGGTTTATAAGATATAAAGCAACAGACGAAGAGATATATGTGAACACTTGACCAAAACTATTGAGCCTAGATTATAAAACCTTTGTGTACACAGCTAGCTAACAGGTGGTACAATCTACACCTATTATTGAAAACTCTCATGATGTAAACAGCTGCACTAGCTGACATGTTTTAAAGCATATTCTTATGATAATTATTCTTATTGGTAATTGGTTTTGGCTTAAATGGCTGACATCTACTACCAATAATTTTATCCTACAAAGGGAGCTTATGCAGGTGAGCACAGTGTCTTGTGATTTACGGGATGAATCAGTTTGAAAATTCTGAACCCATGTTGTCGAAATCACTGTGATTTTACTTTCCACAATAATTAGCTAACACGACATAACACACTTTTCAGCTTTCATTTATTTTGAAACTGTGTTGTTGTTGTTTTTTAGATCTGGAATGTAAAAATGTTTGTCTGTTTAAATGTGCTGTGGGCTGTAAATTACACCATCATGAAGATCACCACAAAAGGGTTCAGCAATTTTTCACAGTGTATGATTGAGGTTTATTTATTTATTTATTTATTTAACAGAATTTAGTGGGCTACATATTGAACTTCTCAATATTCCCCTGAGCTGACTTCTTCCCAATGTGGAGGAGTGGCAGCTTCACTCCACTCAATCTAGGCCAAAGAGCCTAATAATCTCTCAAGTGTAATGAAAATTTCAACCACATGGAGGCAGTATTCTACTAGTATGTGTGCTTGATTTTTACAAGAACTGGGTTTGCTTAAATAAAGCAGGAATGTGTCATGTAAGAGTCAGGGTTGAATGTTACCCTGACTTAATGTGGTTTAAAAACAGAAAGTAGTATTAGTGAGAGTCCAGCCAATGTCAGGTTCAGGGTATTGTTTTAACACAAAACAGCATGGCTGTTTTTAGTAGTTTAAAAGCTTTCAAAGTTAAGTAAATGTTTTAAACATGATTGTTTTGTAAAAAGAATTTAACTTTCAATGGTAGACACCATGTATACACAATACTTGCTTTTTTGTAATTGTTTGCATTGTTTTACTTTATTTTACTTGAGAAAATCTCTGCTGCTCGGTGTTTTAGTTTCGGACAGCAAACAGGTTGTTTGTCGCACCTGTTACACCTGTTCTTCTGGTGTCACGTAACAAATTCCTGTGGGACTCAGGTGCTGCTTCTTCTCAGTGCTATGTAACAAGAATGCAAATATTTGAAATATATCCAAAGACGGGATTCCATAATATTATTAAAGAAAAATCACAATAAACTCTCATCTAAGACAACGGACGGTTAAACCAACGAGAAGAAAAGAAGATCAAACCGTAGAAAATAATCTTTTGTTTTGTTATCTAAAAATTGAATAAACAAAACAAAACCAAAAAAAAAAAACCTTGCCAAATAAACGCATGCCATCTTCCACTTTCAGATAGGTGCTCTTTTCGTTTCGTTTATTAAAGTAAATAACTCTGTCTTACCTGAGCGGTGCACAGGCGTCAGGTCAGGTGGAGGCTTGCATAAAGTGAATGTCTCCAGCTCTACGGAAAAACACGCCTTTACGTTACGTCACGCGAAGCAGAGCTTTATGTGCGCTTTATGTGGAAGGACCGTGACAATTGTGCATCTTGGTTCATGGTTATTGCAGCTTTTGATGATTTGGTGCAATGACAGGGCAAGGCTCAGTCTTTTGCAAAACATACAATCAATAATAATAAAGCAAAATATGCTAATTGCCTTGCTGTGTCAGTGTAGTAAAGGATCCATTCAGACCCCACAGGGTTGATGTTGTCAGCTCTGATTCACTTTTATGTATTTTGAATTGTTCAACACGCTTATGTATGCTGATTACGGAAGTGTGAGGCTGATTGGTATGTCACCCAGAAACAGGAAGTATAGAGTTGCCATGGATACCATGAGTACTGCCGTACTGTGATGGGAAACGACATTTAATAAGCCATTATTTATTTATTTATTTATTTGTTGTTTTTCCATAACTTGTGTATCTGCAAATATACACATTCTGTATTTTTCATATGAAAGAAACTATACTGTGGTGGGGCTTGCTAATTTCTTGTTTTTGATTTATGTATGTTATGTTTTGTTTTACTTCATATGTTTATATGTTTCATATGTTGTTTGTTTAATTTAAGACAAAAAAAAAAATTAAATGAATGAGAGGTAAAACTTGAGGGGGTAGGGACAAATAAGTAAATACTTCAGCCTACTCCTTTTCAAACAAATAATGGAATGATATTTTGTAATGATTGTGAAGGCACATGTTTGAAATGTTTGAAATAAAAATGAACTGAACTGAACTGAACTATTTATAACACATATCAAGAAATGAGCGAGATTTGTGTCATTTGTATCTGCGTCCTAAACTCCAGCCTTCTAATTCTAGGTTTAAAAAAAGAAGAAAGGAAAAAAAAAACAATCGCGAGGCATTAGAGTAAATATAGTGAATGAAAATGTCCTTCATAATGAAAACAAACTCCATCTCACTCTAGTAAAAAATTAGTAAAATAAAAAAAGAAATTCTTCAGGAGCAGTTTAATCCTCTAAACCAGTTTTCATGCTGTATTTGTTAATATAACTTTATTCTGATTTTAACCACAACTAGCAAAGTAAGACAGGGTAACGACACCCATTCAAACCTTTACTCTGATCAGCTCTGATCATTACAAAAGCAGAGAGCTAAGTAGTATCTGTCATATTCTGGGTTATGTTAGTGCCTACATTGAGCCGTGGGGTATTGTGGATTTACGCCATATGATATGCTTTTGCGGCAGGGCTGTCTAGTAGTTTATTCCTAGCTGTCGTACCCGTTATTGTGTTGTTCTAAGTGATGGATGCTGAGCTGCTGATAAGGAAAGCTACCGAGTGGTCATTCTACAGTATCCTTTGCGTTTTCATTTATTCATTTAGCTCTTCTGGTGTTTTACTTGTTGAAATTCATGCTCCGCGAACAGCTTCACTTTCCAAATTAGTTCTTCCCAACTAATAATGATGGACCAGAAAAGAAAGTAGTTCTTTTCAGAAGAAAAAATAGAAAAATCAAAAAAATTAAAATTCATCAGATCCTTTTGGTTTACTGTGCAACTTATCCTACAATTTCATTCTGTTTTATTCTGTAGGATTAAGTCATATAAAAGAGTCGAGAATAAAAATATAAAAATATACATTCCTATTTTTAAAAGATACAATCTTTAATATGATAATTCATGTTGCTAATTATTTAACTGAATTTCAGCATACGTCTCAGGTTTTCTGCATTTTTAAGAAAAGTTACTGTAGTTAATGAAAGCAATCTGTCAGCATGGCTCTTTGACATTTAATATTTTGAATCAATTTATAAAACTACAGGAAAAAGTTGGTGGAAAAACAGGAACTTTTCTCTTTACTAAATTACTTTTGTTTAGTATGAGTGGCCAATGATGAGGTCTTCATCAGTAGGAAAAGTTGTAAAACCCTCCTTCCCGTTTTCCAAAGCCTTTCTTTCTGTGGGCTGCTTCTGGACCCCGAGCCTCTGGTTTGCCACCCTAATTATGACTTTTGTTATAAAACAGGAAAATCTACAAACTTTGGCTGTAAATTACAAGAGCAGTAAGTTTTTTGTGTCAGTTATTTGTAATTTGTTTATTTCTGCAACTATTTATGCTTCATATTATTTGCAGCACATGACCTGATCTCAGATTTCTATTTAAACTTCTTGGAATGAGGCAGAATTTTATATCTTGAAGGCATCAAAATTAAGAAACATTTGTCTACGATCCCTGTCAGTTTCACCCCATCTGTTTAAAGCAGGAAAGTAAGCCAAGAGATCATTGTATATTCCTGAGCTTTGAAGCTGGTGTTGCATTACAACAGCTGTCATGATTGTTGTGATTTAAATCAGGCTGTTGTAATATTTCAACGTGATGCAAGCATACAAATCTGAAGAGCAACACAATGCTTTGATAAAAACATATGCGATTTATTGTAATAAATATATTTGTTTGGACAAAAAAAAAATCTGGTCTATTATTCTTCCCAGATGTTTTCTGAGAATAACAACAATGACGCCAAAGAGACGAGGGTCTAAATAAAGGTTATTTATTTCCAGTGTTTGTTGAGGGGAGGATGTGGTGTTGCGCCCATGTTTTTCTGTAAACACGGGCGAGATGTTCACTCTTCAGCAAACATTGTCTCATGCAGTTTCAAACATTTTTTTTTTCTCCCAGCTTTTTAAAGCACCCGTTCAATTTTTACTGCAAAACCCGGGGGGGGGGGGGGGGGGGGGGGTGGAAAACTGAAATAAAACTATAATGAAACATTACCGCGATAAAAATCCGATGTTGCTCCGATGCTGCTGTGAGTTTAACTAAAAACAGGATAAAATCTGGAATGCCTGTGAGGTTAAAAGAAAAAAACAACCCTCCTTGTGTTTCCAACCATCCATAAAAACAGTTTAAAAACAAAACAAATAAAAGAGGCACTTTTTTTTCGTATGTAAAAACTCACTTTTTGGACTATACCTTCACAAAACTACTGTACCAAGCATTACATACTGTAGTATCAGCTTTTATTACTGTTTTCTCAGTCTTTTATTTCATAAAACTATAATAATCCCCCAGTTCCTCAAGCTAATATCTGGCTGTTGTGAGTGTGCTGTGAAAATACAAAATAAAACGACAAGAAACATAAAAAGAAAAAAATAAACTTCCCACAGCACTCAGCTCAGAAAGCAGCCCTCAGTTACTTCCACGTACTTCAAGTACAGCCGAGAAAAACACAGACATGCCGTTTTGAAAAAGACATTATTGTCACAAGCAACTCATGTTAGTCCAAAAAGTGTAATACATTCTTCATACCGCTCCAAAGAGGAAGAACTGAGTCATGATTCCTTATTAAAAAAAACTCTTGCACCTGCTTTCCTCAGTAATACTCGAGTTGACCCTTATATTTGTCATCGTGTCCTATTAAAGTCAGATTCTTGCACTCGTTGGGTTCGATCTTACAGGAGAAAAGTCTGTGTTAGACATCTCTTCAGTCGAATTCCAGTAACAATCATAATAAGTATGTACAGTAGATACATAAAGTATACTTTGTAGAAAAAATATTGTGCAGTAACCTCAGCTAAAATACCCACATTCATACACGTACACATTCATCCCGGTTTTGTTTTTTGTTTTCCATTTCACAGATACTGGTAGAACCGTGAGCGGACAACTTGCGCTCCAGAGAGTTTGTGTGGGTGAGCGTCGTCCCCTAAGGAGCCTTTGTTTTTGCTTTGCAGCCCTCTGCCGTTAATGTGCTCCCCGGCTGGAGGCTGAGCCCCAGGGGAATCCGAAGGCGGTGGAGGTGGAGGTCTTTCGGGAGGTCTTTCTTCATGCACTTCTGCGTGATCATCCTCAGGCACCGCTTTGGGCGCAACCTCGACGCTTGGCTCGGAGCCTCTGCTTTGCTCCCTCGCAATCCAGTCTCGAATGGATAAGTCCTGAGAGGAGCATCTAGGCCTCAGGGGGTCTAGAGCTGAGAGTTCAGCCGCCTGGTCCACCCCACCCTGCTCCCGCCAGTCGTTGATGATTGCCAGCTCTGCGAAGTCTCTCTGCCCGCCCATGGTGTGCCTCCGTCGGATGTTCTTTTTCTTACTGCGACCGTCGGGAGATCGGTTCTTCTGAGTAAACATGTCATCAGCGGACGTTCGTAGCCTAAACTTGAGCCTCTCTGTGATCTTAAGGTGCCAGGCTGGTTCGGATCGCTCTGACTCACTGCGCGAAGAAGAGCTGAGGCTGCTCGTGGATCGGCCCTTTTTCATCACCTCCAGGACTCGAGACAACCGGCTGGAAGACTCCGCCCTGCCCTCGCTTCGCTCCCCGCTGCCAGCAGCCCCTTCGACTGATGATTCACTGTCTGTTTTCTGTTTCAGGGACCACCTTCTTGAGAGGGTATCGCACTCGATCATGCGGTGTGTTGGGAAGAGCCGCCGTGCTTCCAGTTTTGGTGAGGTGCCCCCTTCGATAGCACTGCCCCCTTTGGCCTCTGCCTTTTCTTGACTTTGCGCTGGGCAGGGTGTGGACTGGCTGCTGCCGCCGCCTGGAGCAAAAACTGGAAAGTCGCTCTCGCTGTCTGTCTCCATCGGTCGTCCCTCGCTGATGAGCTCACTGCGCTCATCATCTGCCTCCTCGCCACCCTGCAGCTCTGGACTCAGCACGCTTGATTCCGCTCCAGTCAGGAACGTGATAGAGGAGGTGGTGGAGTAGTCAGAGGTGATAGAGCTCACCTCTGCGCCAGCGGACGCCCCCGCACCTGCTCCCAGAGCGGCTCCTGCTGGCAGGTCAGGGGACACTCCCGCAATCCACTTTTTCGGTCTGGATCGTGGCACTGATGCTCCAGAGCTCATGGTCCCAAGGTCTGAGGTGTTTTCATCAAGCTGGGACGGAGGGTCTGACAATGAGGATTTTCCCTGAGGAGCTGTTTGGTAGCTGATGTTGGGAGAGTTGGAAATCTTTGGGGAAGGTAAAGGTGAAGGCGAGGAGCGTCTGGGGGTAATCTTCTCCCTCAGGAATAAAGAGTTTCGGTGCTCTCTCTTAGCTTTAGGTGTGAGCTCCACTGTCCTCCCGTTCTCCTTCCTCTCTTCTGTCCGTGCTTGCTGCTTCGTGCTGGGTTTGGTGTTAGGGCTGGGACGAGTCTCGCCCTGTGCCTCGGTCTGCTGGTTTGGCTTCTGGCCAAGGATTTCCTTCTTGAGGAATACAGAATCCAGATCATCGTCTGAGCTGCTAGGCTGCGGCTTCTCCCTTGACTTCTTTCTTTTGCGGCTGGCTACAGCAAAGATGGAGGAGACCAGGAGGTCTCTGCTGCACTGATCCTTCCCTGAGGAACCCTGCACAGAGGAGAGGGGAACAGAAAGAGAGAGCACAAGAAGAACAAAATGAGCACTGCTGAATCTAAGAAACACAAAAGACGACACAGAAACTTTTAACCCCAACCCCTTTCCTCAAGTCTGTACTCCACCTGTTCCCATGAAGCACCAGACAAACAAGTAGACAGAAAGAGGGACATTAGCAGCATCATAAACAGGGAGCACAGTACTGATTCATGCTGGCTTTAAAGCAGAAGCAGAAGCAGCAGCACAGCATGAACTGAAGCGCGGCTGAAGCTGAAGAGAACAGCAGTGCAATGATGGAAAGCATCTGCCTTTTTTTCCCTCCTACATCCTAACAAGCTGTTGAACACTCCCAAGTTCCTCAGCCACAAGTTTTTAATCCAGGGTGTCCCCGAGAAGGACTTCATGAAAGACTTGATGCACAGCAGCCTTTATGGCTCCAACTCGCTGACCATCTAACCATGGAAATTGTTTCGTTTTCACTGTGGATGTGAGGGTCAAATAATGTGTGGTCACAGCACTGAGAATACACAATGGGCCTCAATCACTTGTATGTCCAGACAAATATTCTGAATTACCATCAGATTCATAGTGAACTTTTTTGTTATTCACCAGGACAAAGATTTTCCCAGAAACTACTGAGAAATCAATGAAGTTGCTGTAAAACGGAACACTTGCAAAATGCAAAAAAGGAAGACTTTGGTGAATGAAAGCCGGAAGCGGCACACCTCCTCCTCGGGTAAACTGAGAGAGCTGGGCTGCAATAACAGATGTGGAGCCCTTTGAACCACAACTAGAAGAAAATGAAAGAAGCAGGTGGAGGACAGGGACCACGTGATCTTTTAATTTTTGTGAATGAGGCCCAGTGTGTAGCAACAGATGAGTGAAAACTGTTCACAGTGAGGTCTGTGGGTGTTTTGAAGTACAAAATCCCTGCACCCTGTGACAGCAATCGTGCATGTTTTCAAACGCCAAACAAATTTTGTGGTCAGTCATTTGTTTAAGTTTTGTGTTTACAATCTTTCTTTCTGATCCTCTGGTATTTAACACCAAATTATCTTTTTAACGTTCCTTATTTTTTGACAGGCTGTCTTTGAACCATAAAACAAAGTCCAGCATCACATCTGTCTCTTAATGAGAACATTGCAGATGTTGCTGTTTAACTTCTTATATGTATTCTAGTAGTGTTGTGAGTACCACAAATTAGTCTTTTTCACTGTTCAGGAATAAGGCAGAAAATCAGAACAAGTAAACAAGATGCTGCTATAAATTAAATTAGGTGAAAATGCCTTCAGCAGTAAGTTTATATCATCTGTTCTCTTCCTACCTCCTCTCATCTCACACCATCAGACACTGGAGACACACACTCACCTTTGATTTAGCCGAGTCACTAGTTGGGGAATCTGTAGGTAAAAGAGAAAAAGAGAGACACGTTAGATGATTTAACAACACAGGTGAGCACACAGAGGGGGTTAAACGTGTGGAAATGAGTGTGACAGGAAACAAAGGAGGAGAAAGAACCATGTTGATGAGAAGAAGCATGATGAAAAACACGAGACCGATGAGAGGTGAGAGCAAACACAAGCGGACAACAGGCCATGCTGCACACGGGGACAGATGAGCTCAGCGTTACACTCAGGTCCACGTCTGTATGTGTGACATGTGACATGACATGTGACATGACATTGTTTCCTAATTAAGTGTAGACCAGAGGGTGTCAGAAAACCCACAGAAGATGCTGACGGCTATTTCCATCAAAGCTCATCTTGGTGATTCTGAGTGCAACTTTTGCAACGAACAGCAGCGGGGCAGATGACGTGCCATGCAACACGAGGATGGTGATCGATTTGTTATCCAGGAATGAAACCGTGGTCCTGTGGTAGCATTTTCTGATAGAAAAAAAAATTGGTAGTGGCCACATATGAGGATTTCTCCTGATACTTTCAACAATTTCTTGGGCTGCACTGTAAGAATTATGAACAAATGCTTCTGTTGTAATTGTCACTGCAAGTGTCAACCTCTCACGTGTCTTAATCTCTGTGGTTTGTGCTACTTTTCAGATCATCCAACTAGGTTTTAAAAAGTTTCTTTAGGTTAAGAAACACTTGAGTTTACTATCATTTTCAAAGCCATGAAGAGGTGAAACTCTCCAAAAAGCATGTAATTTGTTACTGTAGATGACCCAGTTCATATCATTCACATGCTAGAATATCAGCTAGGAGCACTGCACATTAATGTTGATTGCATCCTGATGACACAGTAACTGCTAGCTAGCTACAACCCATAGACTGTATATAAAAAATGCAAGAGCCACCAAAAAGGCTTCTATTACCTGTACTTTTAAAATAGCAAGCACAGACTGAAATTGCTTCTTTAAAAAGTCAGTGTTCAGCTGATGTTCATACAGTAAATTATGATTTCATGTAGCGTAAAATGGACAATAGAGTCTGGCTTCATTTTGACTGACTGGTCACTATTTTATGAATGGGCAGTATTTTCAGTTCCTCAGTGAGATCCAAACCTCTCGTCATGTCAAGTTTAAGGTGAAAGTCTAAATTCCCAGTTCATGTTTTACACAGAACCTTAAAAGTCAACAGAAGCGGTTGCTTCCATCTTTTACATACAGTCTATGATAAAACCACAGTATATAGAGATTTTGGAGACACGTCGTCATAGCTTCTTTTTTCTGACTAAGATTCGTTTGCCAGAAAGGAAATAAACACATAATAAACAAAGTTGCAAATAATTTGAATGATCTGAATATTCTTTTTCTGATTTTCCAGATATTGCAATAATGTTGTCATGAAGCTTTTTAGCACAAATATTTGTACAGTGACAATCTAATGATGTGACAGCCCTTTTCCTAGCCATGTTTTTTTGTAACTGTCAACCTTATTTTAAAAAAAGCCTAAAATTAAACTTCAGTATTAAAATAACAAATATGGTTTAAGCTTCTAACTGGAGATCAATGTCACCGATCCATTTCTGTCAAAACAGGTTGATACCAAATTTGCCAATGAAGCAGTGTGAGATGATATGAGGTCTCAGACACATTGACACAGTGATGACAAAAAACATCTATGGAAGAAACCAAATAAAGAAAAAAAGAAATGAAGGTGACGGGGGGGTCACAGAGGGGCTAGCTATATGAGAAGAGAGGACACTACATGAGAATGAGTGTGTCAGCAAGGAAAACCTATAATCAGTCCTCACCTGCTCTGCAATCTGTCACTCATAGCATCCCTTAGCTAAAATTTGTGTTTGTGTGACATAGCCAAGCCCCCCTATACACCCCTTACAATACAGATGGAGGCACAATATGCAGGTGCACACTGACCAGTGACGTAGAAACCGTACCATGCTATCTCTCCTGTTGGCAAGCTTGCGAGACAGTGAGGAGAGACAGCGGAGAGCCTTTCAGACAGTAGCACCGGCCTGTGTTAGGTATACTCTGATAGAAAACCGGACACCGTACAGTACCGTGTTGCCGCTTCGCTTCCCCTTTTCATCAAGCTTTCTTTGATTAACTTTTTTGTTTGTTTGTTTGTTTTGTTTTCTTCTCTCTCTTTGGCATTTCTTAATAGAGCTGCGGGTTCCTGCAGACTAGGCAGCTACACTGCGGGCAACAATCCTCCTTCTTCCTACAGTTCCAGCTGTCCATCACAGACATTATAGAGTCCATCAGTGACATCATGGTGTGATAGACTCCTCCCACTTGGCCTGTGTCAAGATCAGTATGTGTGAATGCTGGGAAAGCCGTTAGGACACCCGACAGAGCCTCACTAGAGACAGAGGAATCAGAGGTCGCCTTTTACTGTAAAAACATCTAGTTCTGACGTGCCAAAGAACATGCCGTATTAGTGCAACAGTAGGCAGGAAAAAGAGGGGGAAATGGGGGTACCAAAAAGGGCAGAAGGTTGTTTAAAAAGAACTGCTTAAAAGGCTAGCATATACCGAAAAGGAGGAATAGATTTTAAAGCAAATGAAGGAGGGAGGCAATTTTTTGCATCCTTTTGGGGATGCAAATAAATTGCCCACTGAATCCCACACAGGGATTTGGACCGGCCTGTTCTCATATCGGGGCTGTCAGATAATGCCGTTTTGTCAAAGCTGCTGGCGTGTCTCAGCAGAAGGTGTCCTTTCGCAGTAGCGTGCATAACACGCCGGGTTATAGAATCAACGAATGGATCTTTAAAGAGGTGTAAACTTAACCAAGGAATAAATATTAAGACAATCCATGATTTTTCCCTGTGCACAAAACTTGGAATAAATTGGAATAAAGATGTTTTTTTACCAGGTGAGCTACGTGGGGTTTCATTTACAGAAGTTAAGTTCTTGAAATGGTCAGAATTAAGATGAAAATTCAGACTTTTGTTATGTAATATGTGGCCCCCAAAAGCCCAGTTTGAGGTAATAAAAAGTCTTCTAAGCTCAAAACAGGATGCGAACCACAGTGGCATCAACCACAATAATCGTGCTGTTAAGCTTGTAATTTCTGACACTGCCACCCTTACCGATGTCCTAATTCCTAACACCTAATAAGTTTACAGAACTGCAAAAGCAGGGCCAAAAGACACCTGACAAAAGGGCATTATGTAACGTCCCAGAATGAGAATTCATTGTTTGGACTCAGTGTTAGCCATTCTTCCTAATGGCAACAGCCAAAGGAGCAAAAGGGGAAGCTTGGCCTGGGGAAGAAGCAGCATCATCAACATTTGTTTCTAATCTTAAACACAACCGGTCCCTCCCAGCTTTGACCACAGTGCTCAGCGGTGAAAGGGTAGAGAAAGGTTAACCCACCACAGAGTTGGCCTGTCAAAATGCAGCGTGTTACCTGATACTTCACCCTGCGATGTGCCCGTACGGCCGATGTTGGTGAGCAGGTGATCGATGTTGGGGAGGGGCTGAGACTCCACTGCACTCTCCTCCTGGGACACAGTCTGAAAGGAGGAAGGAGAAGTTAATGATTTGATTTGGGTATCTTTCATCATAAAAGGTAAAACAGTTTTTTGCTGGTTTGTTAATTTTCTTCATTCAACGTCCAATCAAAAAGCAGGTCAACTTCATAGCAATGTTCAGTGAATGCAGCTCGGTGTTGGGCACCTCATTCTTCCATTAACTTTGCTGTTGTAACTGTGAACTATCCTTTGAAAGAACACATACTTGGGTGCTGCATAAGTTAGTTGAAACCAATTTTCAAACATGTACTCTGAACAACATCAGGAGTCTAAAGCTGTCCTTTCTCACATGTAGCACACAGCACATGGGAAATACTCAGAAACACCACAAGGGACAGTGGTGTTGCTACTAGAGTGTTTTAGTTGGGGTAGGAAGCATTGCTGCAGTTGTACTGTTACTTCTTTCACACTGATGAGGTTCCACATTTCAACCAATAGGAGAACGAAGCATTACAAAGATGAAAGTGTTTCTTTTAGGAAAATCATGGTGGGCAGATTCTGCAGGATGCAACTGAAAATCACATCCAGTAGCCACAGAATGGCACCAGCAATTTGTTGGTGGTGGAAGAAAAAAAAAAAACACTAAAATTTTGTCCTACCACTTTTTGCTTTTCTATTTGATTTAGCAGCACCCACAAACCCTCCTTTCCCTTGCAGTCTGCCTCTTTTCTTCGCCTTTGGAAAACCTCTAAGCAATAAATACCGTGGCTGAGCCACGTCCATCTGGTTTTATGTTACTTCCCTCCTTCCTAACAGAGCTGGGTAGTAACACCAATCATGTTTTTGAACCGCAATGTTTTTGTTTTCACTGAGTAAAAACTGATCAATGCTTTCGAACTGATTCAGTGTTTTTTCTCTTTGCCATCTACATTTTTTTTGCCAACTCCCTTCACCAAAACTGCCTTTTTTGTTTTAGTATTTAGAGAAGAAAACAATGTTATTGTAGTAACGTCTGTACCCACCACTGGCTCTCCATTTCCATCTTCAGTGAAGAACCAATCGTACTGCAAGACACGAAATAAACGTGAGAAAATAAAAATTTGTGTGCATGTTTGAATCAGTGACCCAACACTGAAACTCACATTTTGAATGAGGGTCTCCACTATCTTGTACTGGTCGGGCATGTGCGTCACCATATGGGTCATGTTGTCCTCGGTGGTGCGCACCAGAGTTGGGCCGAACACGATGGCCAGGTTCCTCGGTTCCATCTGACATTTTTTTTTAAAAAAGTTGTTTTTTTCTTTTTTTTGTTTGTCTCCAAACTGAGTAACTCAGAACAGAGGGGTCTACATAATTGTATAATAAGACTATAAATTACACTACAGACAAGAACAAAAATATGTAAACAACAAAAGCAACAATGACAACAACAACAAATACCTTATTTTTCTCAGAGTTGTCAGCCACAGTTTTCAGGTGAGCTGAGAGGAACTTGAGGGTCTCGTAATGATGAGCCGGTAACTCGTGAAGCTGTAAGGAAAAGAGAAATTACACAAAACACAAATTGAATGTCTGACATCTTAGTTTCTTGCATTTTGTGTAATTTTAATGAGGTTAAATGTTACAAAACGACTTCTACTCACCAGTCTCTTCAGCACTTTGAGTCTCTCCACTGGGTCCTCTATCCTGTTGGCCTCTATAAAATCTGAGTACCTCTCTGCAGGACGAAAAAAGAAGACGTAAAAGTACTTTTACAGATGACAGTTCTCCTTTTTAACCACTAGATGGCAAGAAGAATCAACTTACCATTGGTGAACAGGGGCTCGGGGAGTTTCCGAAAGAAGGACTTGAGTAAACTACTGATCACATTGAGGTCCCTCCATTTCTGTACAAAAACACAATTAATTTAGCAAAAGGCTCATTTGGGAAAACAAGTATGATGGTTTTCTACAGCTTCCACTGCTGCTGCATAATGTTTGTGATCCAGAAATACAAGCTTACCCAGCTTCTGCAATAAATAGATATTACATTTTAAAGATTTACCCATCACTGGCCAGAGTACAAAGATGTAGAAAAGAGACCTGTCAGTCTGCAGCTTTTAAAAATACTTCAGGCCATTAGGGAAACGCACTTCAAGGAGAGTTTAATTAAAGCAGCAGCAGATCAATGAAAGGACACTCACATCGTCTTGGATGTCGATATCATTCATGCCCTTGTTATTGAGCTCCTCCTGCATGTTGGAGATCGCAGCATTGTTTCCAGGAACTCTGTAAATGCCCGTGTACTCCAGCCCCCTCTCTTCCACCAGCTTACAGCAAACCTCCACAATCAGAGGCACAAACTGGAACACAGAGGAATGAGGACCGTGTTTTAAAAGGCCCATTCCAGAGCAGAACATTGGGTTTGTGCACTGAATAAAACCAGCCCGAACCTTGTTGGTCTGTGCAGGAGGACAGTCGTCCAGTCTCACTCCAAACGTGACTCCAGGAGATGGCTTCTTCTCGAAAGGTTTCCTCATCAGTCCTGGGATGCCCTTTCGCCATGTCCCTTTATCCTTGGGAGGGCTGGTGTCATCTGCACACACAGGACAACACACAGGATACCGTGAATAGTAGCTTCTAATTACAACATGTCTGAGAAGGATAAGTTAAGGATATGTAGTAAAATCCAATAACTCCTTTTATATGATTGATGTTTAGCTACTGTGTGTAAATCCTGAGCACTTCTGCTTTTATTCTTATCTGGATCCAAATGCTGTCAAATACAGGATTTATTAAGCACAGAATGGATTCGACTGTCAGGATTATTGTGATGCTCCAGATATGAATACAGAACTATACTGACTGTTTTCTTGCAGTCTTCTTGCCACTCTAATACGTTTTGTACTGCTAAGCTGAGCAGTTTCTGGCACAAGGTGCAACAATCTTCAAGTTTATTACCTTTAACAGGCACGAATCAAGCTCTACGGGTGTTGTACTTGAGGCACAGCTCATTGAACGTGTACTTACTTGCATTAAAGTAACATTAACTGTAAAACAATGAGTTATTACTTCCAGAAGTGATACCCTCCATCGTCATCATCAAAACACCTTCAACGCACTGTGCAGTTTGCTCTGTGAGCATTTATGATTCATTTCCTTTAACCATTTGTACCCCTTTAAAAACAGCCTGTAAGAGTTTAACTACAAAGCATTGTATTAACCATATAGTCACGCTGCCTGATCTAAATATGTAAAGGCTGCATAAAGCAGAGGCACCGTGTACTCAAAATGAAAACCAGTGATCAAACTGCCAGCCTTCTGATTTGTAGATGACCTGCTCTGCCTCCTGAGCCACAGCCACCCCAGTAAATGTTTATATACTACTTTTACATAACAAATGAAGGAAGCATTAGTAATTAATTTTATTATTTATCAGATATAAAATGTTCTTCCTTTTCATACCTTTGTGCATGTTCTTCCTCTCCTGCTCAGCTTTGGGTGAGTGTGGGCTTGTTGCTTTGGTCTCTCCTTTCCCTCCCAGCAGCGTCTGCCTTAGCGACTGGCGTGAAGTTCTGGGAGACGGCTCCGTCTTGCTGCCAGTCGGGCTGCATGAGACATGGACACGAAACTTTCAGAGCTTTCCCATGAGCTATGAGACACCTCCCTTCCCCGCTCACCTGCTTTCATGTCACCCTTACCTCATCAAGGTGTTGTACTCTTTGATCTTCCTGCTGATGAGGTCGTGGCTAGTAAAGTCGGCATTCTAAAAAAAGGGAAGACGGAAAAAACGACAGGGCGTGATATGAGACGTGATAACAAATGTTTATGGGAATCTGGTGCAATTGTGCCCTTCAGCCCGGCCTTACAGACTATGACAGATCGTTATATAACCTGCAGCTCTCAGGTGTCACAGGGAGGACTGTTAGAACAAAACATTTGGCTGGTTAGGTCCTCAAAAGAGTTTATATTTCAAATACGGGAAGATGCACCTACTTTGTTCTTCATTTCATCTCCAAAATGTCACAAAACATTCCAAAAAGTTTCATCCAACCAAAACTCAAAGAGATTCAGTTTATTCAGTTTTAGTCACATAAATGTTACCCAGAAGTCCAGAAAAAGAAATGAACACAACGAGTCCTGCTGACAGAACTCTGCAGATGAACACACAAATTCAGCTATTTTATTGTCCCTGTGCAACTGAAATGTAACTGTGTCATCCTTAACTGTCACATTTATTTTGAAATCCCGCATATTTAAAACAAATAATTAGAACTAGAATAAGCACCATAATAAACACCATGGAGTCGCAAGCTAGCATACTCCTAGTCCTGATCCCAAGCTCGGATAAATGGGAGGATTGCGTCACGAAGAGCAACCAGAATAAAATCTGTGCCAAATCAAATATGCGGCTCTATCCACTGAGGCGACCCCCTGGGAAATAAGGGAGCAGCCGACAGTACCAAGAATCACATGAATGTTTACAATCGAAAGAACGCGGAAAGAGCACAATTGAGGAAACAAGTAAATACAAATTTGAAGAAAAACTAACTGGTGTGGGGAGTTTTGATGAAACGCCATGCAGAAATTCTGCATTTATGTAGCAAAGATCGTCGCTGCCTCAGTGGCTTTTAGAAAGCCCCTAATTATTAGAAAATATCAATAACTGAGCGGAAAATTAGAGCAGCACTGTATGTGAGAGAAGAGGGTGGCTTATGGATCGCTAATTTGATATTTTCCATTAATATTTTAATTCGATAACTTGAGTAAAAATATTCCAACAGCTCATCTGTTTAAGAAGAAAGTTGTAAATCTTTGTTTAGATTAGAGCTGTACAACACATGTTCTCGCTGAATCTGGAAGCTGTTTTCTGTGCTAAACATTATGAATTTTGTCCGTCTTTTACAGGAATCAAATTCCCGTTTATCTGCTTTTTAAACCCCAGTGTACTCGCATATGTCAGCCTGTAACCCATGCACTGTACTTCATAAAGTTTCAACAAATAAACAGATGCTAATCACACAGCTATGGGTTGAGGAAAATGTCTAAACTTGCCTTGCAAGAAGGTTACATGCTTTAAAAGCTTTGCTCAATCAAAGGAGATGAAAGCTAATGCGCATGAAAGCCCCCGAGGACACTCTTAGTGAGAACTACTGAGCTGCAAGCTGCCAAATATATCAGTAAAAATCATAAAATTAAAAATGCCAAACCGCTTATTCAACCCGTGACGAACATGATAATATTGGTATCTGTTTTTATGACTTTATCACATCTGAAAACAAAATTTTTCAAATTCTTTCAGTGTTTTTTTTTTCTCCCGAGGAGATGAGCAGAGTCACAGCACTTGGACTCAAACAACTTAACTTTAACTTAATTTGCCTGCTTATGAAAGTTTGGGTCTTGTGACTGCTTTTTGTATAATGACTGTCCCAACAGTTTGAACCCAAGACTCGCACCTCGTCATCCAGGTTGCTGTTCTCCTGTATGACTCTGATCCAGGCCAGCATGTCTTCCCGGTCCTCAGCCTGGAACAGGTACTCGCAGTCCGACGTGGTCAGCCTCAGGACGTTCTTCCGCTTCGTGTCGCTGTAGGAGATGTCAATCAGGCAGGACTTGATGCTGATCGGCAGCGGCTCATCCACTGCTTGGCAGTTGGCGTGTGCTTGGCCCTCCTTTTTGTCTTTGTATAGGCAGAGGTAGTTTCCTCTCAACACGGCGTACATCTGTTTCCACGGCCGCATGCCGCCTCCGACACGCTACATAAAACACGTCATGAAGAAGAGAATAGTTTACAAAGCAAAACAGCAGGAATTCAACCAATCTTAAAAGCACTACTATTGCTTTATAATCACGGTGTTGTGGACAATATGAGACAAGAAAATCTAAACTGCTCAAGCAAGTAAAACAAACAGCAGAGGAAATATAGATAAGATATCATCAAGAAGGAGCTGTTATGGTTAATAACCCAAATTTCGAGCAGGTCAATGGATATAAAAGTGTGTGAGGCATGATTTCTGTGGCACTGTGTGGGTTTTAAACAGAGACGGTGCACACCTTGGCCTTTTCTGTATGAAGCTGCTTAAAATGCAGCAATCCCTCCTTGGTGGCGTCACAGAAGACGTCTGATGAGGAATCTCTCCTTGACCCTGAATCATCCGATGACCTGTCCACAGCCTGAAACGGAGACGAAACCAATGCAAACGCATGAAAGCCCGAAAGGTTTTCAAGTGCAAGACGAGGCGAAAGTGCACCAGTGATATACAGTAAATTAAAAACTCCTTTTAAATGAATCATTTACAAAAGCAGCATGACGCAACTCCCACGGCTCTCCCAGTTTCCACAATATATTCACATTACGGTGAGAGACGTTTATAATGTGGGTGTGAAACAAAGGTTGCATAAATATCTGAGCAGGAAACGCTGATAAAACAAAGAGCCGACAGTGAGCTCATAAAAAAAAAAACTTACCTTCATAAGACTTTTCAGACCAGGTATCAAGGACCGCCTAGACAGAAATGGAAAAAAATGTGAGGGCAGCAGAAAGTATGAGATGTGTGTGAGAATAAGCGTTTAAAACTACATCAAATAATAAAACCTGCTTCAGTGGGATTGGTTCAAACAAAATGTGCTCGTTCTCTTTGGTTTTGGAGTAAAACAGAACCAAAACAACCTCTGACTTTACTGCTTAGGAAAGACAACACCCTCTCTTTCTTGAGAGTGTAAAAGCAAAATTGATCAGTCACAGGAGTAAGGTACCCATAAATCCATCCACTGCCAATAAGCTTTCCAGAAATGTGACCTAACAAGTGATCAGTAAATTGTTAAAACTCTGCACACAGCTGATGGACCCGCATCGGAGTTAAACCCAGAGGTATGTTTCGCTTTTTGTGCAGCGCCATGTTTTTACTACTAAACTGTAAATAATCTACTAAAACCTGCCTTTGTTTGTCCTGTTTTTTTTAAATACAAGACTGATAGTGGCTGTTTTCACAAGTTTTTACATGCACTGTTGTGAGAGCATCTTACCCTTTGCCTTCTTCCCGGTAGTTATCGAGGCCTTCATCGCACGACTTGGAGCGCTCAGTTTTAGAACCAGAATCTGACTCAATAATTGTGAGACGGAGAGAATCTATTAAAAGAGGGTCACATAATTATTTGAAACTGTCCCTTTCTGCGCCAAATTCAGCAGCTGACTAACCCTTTGATATGGAAAACACACCTTGGTCATGTGACAGCTGGCGGCGAATGAGAGGGGACGGAGAAGGGGGGCTGGCTGGGATGGTGGTGATGATGGGAGTTCCAGATATCACGGCTGAGGCGGGGATGTGCGCACTCTCCAGGTCGATGCTCGGACTGGACGGTTCATCTGAGGACAGAAAAGAGGAAACTGAGTTCAGCAAGGCAAGAAAATCATAAAACACTCCCCTGAACATGAAGTATAATAGTCAGAATATATCCGCTAAAAGCTTAAACATACTTAAAAAAGGATCACATGAACACTCAGGCTGGTTTTAAAACATTTCTTAAACAAACTGTAGTAAAATTACAACATGTTAACTAGGTTTTTACCCAAATATTCAACTTTTCATATATTTGACTATTTCACTGGGTGGATCCCTCGGGTTGGTTGCTTGGCTACAGAGTGTCTAACATAAGGACCAGGCTGGCTTTGGAAAACGTAAAATGCGAGCATAAATGTTGGACTTTTAATTGCATTTCTAAGTTTCACAGCTTTTTCTACTAATAAAGATCTCCCCCATTTAAATTCATGCTACACCAAAATAATTAAGTTACAGATTTCTGTAGTTTTACACATTTAATTCTTAAAATGTAAGCTCAAAGAGTGCCGCTGACAGGAGGCTTTTATACAGGTAGCACAACACCTGATCCAGAACTGTAATTAGGATTGGCTTTAAACAACGTGAAAAACTGTGTGCATGTAACCAAAGTAAATGTGCAAACGTATCGTAGCAGTCGTAACCAGATTCCTACTAGCGCCCTGTGCATGGGGCTTGTATTGTAGGCAGCCTGGTAGCTCACCTGGTAGAGCAGATGGTCAGAACCTGCATGCAAAACGGTCACTGGCCAGTTTTGCATAGAGTCAAACTTGCAAAGAAGTCATTAGTAATTCTAGTTTTTCACTGAAGTCCATCTCTTATAAATTATGCAAAGATTCAGTGAAAGTTGTATTTAAATTAGGAACTTCATCATAGATTTTCACTAAGTTTATAATAAGATTTTAAAAGATTTTTTAAAATCACTATTATATTAGGGTAAGAAGTAAAGAAGAACATTTGTGAAACTAATATGAATAAAAGTCAATAATTTATACAGCATAAGAAAAAACATCAAAGACAAAAATCATCATGAAGTTAATAAACTACTGTGACTCAATCAGGCTTGTCACAAATGGCAGGCACATCTATGAGTACAGACACAGGCCACTTATTGTTATGAAGCAGCCTGAGCCCGAGGCTCAGAGAAGACAGACATGGTGATGATTCAGGAAGACCTGACAACAAATCAATGATTACATTAAGTCCTCAAAAGTTCACAATTCAGTTTCAAACTGTTCAAGTCAAAAACATGAGGCTCTTCCAGTGTATGACAGAGGTTGCACAACCACAGGAAAGTGAATACCATTAATGGTACACGGCCATAAAGTGTACAGATAAGCTGACGCTGTCACTTAAAGGGAAGAGAGCTGTGACAAACCAACAATTCCAACCATGGCATAATCATGATCCAAATATGTATTTTCCTAACACAGTTAATCTGCTGGAGATGCTAATCATACCACATCTTTGAAATGTATTCAACTTAACTCAATAGGAGCCATAATACTGCAAATTAGAGCAACATTAACCAAGGTCTACGTCATGTCTGCTGTCTCAACTTGAATAAACATTGCAGCAAACCGCAATAAAAAGCAGCGATAAGACGTATGGAGAGAAGACTACATGATGCAGACAGAGACTCAGTCAGTCAGTCAGCTGATAAGCACTTCAGTCCAGATAAGCTGCTACAACCCCTTTCCTTTAAATACACAGATGCAGTACAGTCAGCTTGCATTATATCATCACAGGCGAGACTGTGTCATAATGAGTGATATGCAATATCTGCAAAGCGGCAAACCCTAAAAACAAATTAGGAGACCGGTACAGCGAACAAGTAGTTGCAGAAATGAATCTTATCAGCGAATATGGTGATGAAGAAAGTAGGGCGAGACCACACCGCGGATATTGTTACTGAAAGCTCTCTTTATAATAGTGCAGAGCACAAGTAAATGGTTCAACCAGAGACTTCAAACTTGTCAGGTCATTGTGGCACACCTGAAGGAAAGAATACCTTTTTCAAATTCTTACAAATTCATCTCCAGAAACGTAACTGTCGCTGTTATTTAACTTGAAAAGTGCCCTGACTACAAAAGACAAATAGCTAAAAAGAACAACAGCGAAAAGATCTAAAAGACACAATTTCCTTGCAAACTGTTTACTTTCAGTGGTGCCATTTAACGTGAAACATGTGCTCATTGTAGGGTACAGATTCCTGCTGTGAAACCTCTCTTTCCTCAAACCGCAAAGACATCTCCCATGACACTGCAAACCTCATTTCTGCAAGCAAGCCAGATGCCCATTTGCTTTAATCACTTGTTTATATACCTCTAACTCTGTTTCTGGGAAGATGGTGGCAGCCAGCGAGTTTTAACACGTACAATTACAATTTATTTATTTCACTTTCATACATCAAGACTGATTTGGCTTTAAGCAGGAGAACATGCACCTATCCACATCTAGACAACATGTTTGGTGTCTTTTTGTTTCTGGTCAATATAGTAAATACAAGTGTACGTCGTTTCTGTGGGTACAATAAAGTTCTCATAAAACATCTCTACAGATATGACTTTCATATGGTTTTATTTGTGTTCCGTGTGGAAAATAACAGCATAAACTCATTAACCTTCCAGATCTGTTCCAATATATTTACCAAAATCGTTAGAATATAGGCACACTACATAAAAGCAAATGGTGACTCCAATTCAGTCAGAACCACTGTAGTGAAAAAGCCTGTTACTGTATTTCAGTCTGCAGTAATTCATATTATGCTTCAATCACAACTGAAGTACAAATAAGCCTCTACCGCCTTGTGACTAGGAAAAATCGGTGGTTGCCTGGTAACTGCATCGAATTTTTCTGCTGTCACACACCGATGGCAAGCGATTGGGTCACCACTAATGACTGCAAAGCAATTGGACAGGTTGCCTGATGGGAGGCAACCTGTCTCCAAATAATTGCAGCACAGCTTGGACCGACTGCAATCACTCATAGACAGACTGTCACAGGCTTACTAATAGCTAATTTATTGATGCAGACAGATTGCCAACACAGCAATCAATTTACAGCAAAATACATTTCTGTTTAATGTAAATTTCTCTGCATGCACACAATTTTGGATTTTCACCAATTTCTCACAGCTAATCACTAATTATCACAAATAGATTGCACGTTAATGCCAACTTGACCCCAAATTGACTGACAGCTGACTGACTCCACCTTATTGCCGTTTAATTGCCATTGTTGATGCACCAAAGTTGCTTGGAAGACAACAGCTGACTTCCAAGCAACTAGCTCAAAGTCAACAAGATGCCATGTTCATTGCACATGCTGTGGTCTCCAAACATTAGGCAGTATTGCTCTTTTCTGGGGGGTCCCTACCTTCCCGTGGTAGGTAGCACTGTTGTTATCAAGTAACAGGACTGCAAACTGAGCTCAACTTTTTGACTTGTCAGCAATAAAGCTAGTATTTTAAATGAGGCTCATTTCTTCCTCTGAATCTTGGAAATATGTTGTAGTTCTGATTTTCAAAATAAATGCTTGGACTTCAAAGTACAGAATTCACAAACACAAAGTGGATCTAACAAGTAAATACACTGGAGTCTGGGACAAGTCTGCTGTTGCTTGGAGTAATTTAAAGTGAGAGGAAATGGGATAAATAAACAAACTACCCTCCAACTTTCATAGCAAGATAGAATGAATTTACACACTGCCATCAGTTTCTGTAGATTTAAACAGAGGGGATCCAACTAACCTAGATCTTGTCCAAAGTTATTACATGTGGATTTTTTATGTTTTGGCACTCATCCATGAGGGACTCTGGGAAAATCAATGCAAGAAGAAAGAGTCCAGCATGCAGGCTCCAGATGCTTCACATCAAGTAAATAACACGTAAATAGTAAATTAATGAGCTTCAAAGTTACTTGTTGGTTGATTTTGTTATCTTTGGGTAAAAACCACGCTAAACCTCTTTCCATCCTCTATTCTCAGCTAAACTAACTCCATGCTGTTGCTTAATATACAGCAGACTGCCATGAGAGTATAAGCAATATCACACTGCCGTCTCATAACATGATAAAAAAAACAACCCCAGATTGTTCTGATTTAAGGCACATTACTGCTATAGCACCAAGATCTCCATCTAATCTTGATCGAAATGCTGTGAACGAGACCATGAGATGTGAGGGCTGCCTCTGTGAAGTGCTGCTGGAAGAGGATGTGATTAATCCCTGCAGGTTCTAGGACACCAGACAGACACAAGAGCTGCTCTCATTGGATGGTAATGAGTCATCAATGAAGACACAACTGAGGATGCAAGGTCGAGTTCAAGCTTGTCAGCCTCTAGAGTTGTACGAGATTTGGAAAGACAGAAGATGCTTCAAACATTACTCAATAATGTCATTCTATAAACACCTCAACGTGTAAATGCAGCTCTCAGCTTCAGTTCATGAGGAAAAACACAGAAAAAAAAGAATCATCAGAAACATGAGCAGACGTGACATATCGCATGTTTTTCTAGTAGTGTATGTTACATTCTGTTCCCTGCAAAAGAAATACATGAAATAAAATAAACTTTTGGCAGGCAGATAATGTACAGCAGTTGTTCCACTTATTGTTTGGAAGCTTACAATGAAATGTAATTGAAGCAGATTGCTGCAGGAATGCTCTCATTTCTCCGCTATGTCATAGTCCATTAGGACGATACGCTTAGGTTTCTTTCTCTGTGCAACACTGGTGGAAATATGAGATGTTTCAGGGAGTGTGTGTGCGTTTATTGACTTGGAAAGCAGCTCTGTGAGTGCGTACGTGTGCATAGTGTGCACCCTGTGTACTTTTTCTGTGCTGCCCTTTCGGATGCCGAAGGATTGTCTGAATATGTCATGCTTACTGGCAGTACCGTGTCACGTTGTCCCAAGTTCAAAATGCTGAACACAAACATTGCTTAACAGCAGCAAAACTTTTTAAAAATTTAAATTTCTACACTGAACAGTGTCCTTTAAAAGGCAGTTTACCACCAAAACACAGGTTAACTGGATTCATTCTTATTCACACTGAGCAAACCTTGCAGGGAATTCCCCCACCTGATTATGCAATAGTATAGCCATGATGACATTTAGACACAATGTATTTCATTGTAGCAGCAAAAGTGGGGCAACAACGGACAAGCTTAAAGTTGATTTTTAATGCATTTTTCTGATGAAATGCTACAGAAACAGGAAGTTCAGACTAATTTTTTATTATAATTATTTGGCTTCCATGGTTTTTGGTTATGGTGATTTTTATTTCCTTTAAACAGGAAGATACTGAAGGCGTGTCTGCATTTTTGTCCTCAGGCAACCAACAGTGGAGAATATCACTCTCACCACCTTAAACTGTGGATTTTGAGATGGGAGTGTCATGTGGAAGGAAAATATGTTTCTCACTTTTCATTTGATATCACTTTAAACTTGGGTTTCTAACTGCTAAATATGGAAATTACATGTGAATTAATTATGAATTAATTACTCTTTTTTTAACATTTAATAAATTACAAACATAACCAAAACATGCATGAGAAGGTATCACTGGGTATTATAGATTTTTAAAAAGATTTTATAAAAACCCAAGGAACCCCTGAAATATAGCTATGAGCAAACCAGAGTGTGAACTCAACAGCCCATTACTGCATGATCATTTCACCTACAGAGAATTAAATATGTCATATGTCTTCATCTATTGATCTATAAGAGTGTGTTAAACTACTGATTGTATTTTTACTGTGAAGTTCTGCCTGTCCTGCAAGATTAATGCCCATTGTCATGCATGGCTAACAGTAGCATTCAACTTTTCGATACAAAGCCTTTTATCTAGACTCAGTATTTACACATATATTATTTCAACACTGAAGCATGTCAGTATTTATTTTATGTAAAACCTCTTTTTATTTAAAAATGAACTTGATCATTTATGACAATTAATTTTAGTCACTTAAGTCAAAAGAAGACAGTTCTTCGCATCCCCAGTTATTTATATTTGGTGGCATGGCTCTAGTCTTTCACCTTTCCATCTTTCCTTGATGCATTCATATGTTGAAAACCTAAGACGGGAGAGTAGCAGCAAGGTCCTCGTATAAAAAGGAGCAGGCATCAATGACCACAGACATTATTTAAGTTAGACACAGCATAAATTGAAGAGGTGGGCAGCAAAGCGGCTTGCAGATGAACAGCAGCGGTAAAGCAGCTTATATAGCTTATATAGCTCACCCTATGTAAAATCAGCCAAATCATTAGCTGATGTGAACTCACACTAAGATCATTTGATCTGTCTATACTAATACTATGCTAAACTCTATGCGTAATGCCAACAGGTGCCAACAACCATCCTCAAATTAACTGCAGTCTGAATTTTCTGCTTCCAAGTTCTGAATGGGGAAATACAGTTTTACCTAATAAGTAGACATGAAAGCAAGATTGTGCCTGATGATTTGATGGCAGCTTTCTGATAGTTGAAGCTTAAAATGAATTCCAGCAGTACTTTAACAAAACAGACTGTTCTTGTGTCAAATTTGTTGCTATAGAAAGAACATATAAAGATAAGGAGGTCTTACCTATGAAGGGGATTGAATCCAGAGAGTCATCCAAGTTGTTGGATCCGGACTTTTGCCGTGTGTCTCCCAGCCTTCTCAGATGCATCTCCCTGTAGCTGTCACTAGACGTCCAGCACATCGCTGCATCTGCAGAGCCTGCTTTCACTAAGTGTGGTGACTTATGAGTCACTCCTCTCTGGTTGTCGTTAACAGCTATTACATAGGACGGAGGGCGAACATGAGCAGTTCCAGAGTTTTTGTCCCTTCTGAGGACCACAACGGTAGCATCAGGTCCTTCAACACCTTCTGCAAGACTGCCGTTAGTCCATACAAGAGAATTAGTGGAACTAGAGGTTTCTTTGACCTTTGGCTTTTGGGTGACAGCTCCATTACTGGTAGAAGCACTGCCAGCACTTTGTAGTTGTCTCTGCGTGGGCAGTTTAGACAAAGGACCAGAGCAAGAGGAGGATCTGGCTGCTAGCCCCGCCTCTGACCTGCTCTCTATTTTCAGACTGTCAGCCCTGGACCTGAGCTGCAGGTGCAGAGGGGAGGAGTAGCCCATATGGTTGCCCATGATGTTAGCTCTTTGGTCTTTTAGAGGGTCCATGGGTTTAGTGGAAGGTATAGCAGGTGAGGCGTCTGAAATGGCATTTTTGACAGGCAGACGTGACGGCCTCATTATGATGCCATCTGTCCTCGATGGTAGTGCAGAATCTGTTGTACCTTTAGTAAACACAGGAGCTGCTAGAGGCGAGTTGGAAAATCCCTGTCCTTCTTCCTCTTGTCCAGTGAGACTCCTGTTTAGATGAGGTAAAGCCCTCAACTCAGATCCCTGCCTGCTAGCCCTGGCTTCCTCTCCCTGACCCAGCTGAAGCCTGTCCTCCACTCCCAACCTGTCTCCAGAGAGACGCCCACCTAGCTCTCCGGGATGCTGACCCAGGTAATCACAAGACCGAGCACGAGGTTTGGTGACTCCTGTTGGGGTTGAGAAAGGCAGAGCATCCTGTGAAGCGCTACGAGGCCAGTTCCTAGTTGTTATCGTCCTCTCTGCCCCGCCTCCTAGCCTCTCCTGGGAGGCGCTGCGTAAAGGAGCTGTCACTGCAGCACCTTGACTACCTGTATCCACCCCACGGTCACTGGATGCACTCCTGCGTCTAACCTGGGATTCCAGTGCCCCTCTCTGACTGGCAACGGGAGGAGATGTTGTTCGTTGCTGGGTGTAGACAGAACTAGAACTGGAAGCTGCACGCAAGGTGTCCAAGCGTTCCTGGATGGTGCGGCAGCCATAACTGTGCAGTCTTTTGGCATCAATATAGTCCTTATAGGTGGTGTAGTTTTTCCAGTCAATGTTCTGGTGAGGGGAGGTGGAGGGAGCTGTGGGAGAGGGTGAGTAGTGGTTGGCGCTGGGTGAGATGGCAGTGGAGAACGTGTCCTGCGAGGCCCGTCCAGGTGGAGATAAGGTGTCAGGATAGATTCCAGGTCTAGAAGTTGAGGAAGGGGGGTAGACTGGCATTTCTGTGGTGCGTGAGGAGGGGTACTGTAACTGAGCGCTCCCAGGGACTGAGGGAATAAGGGGTCTTGGTCGGGCCGAGCCAGAATCTGTTGTAGGACCATACCGGTTTTCCTCAGTCCTGTGGCTGGGTCCAGCCCGGGCCACCCGAGACCCCCTCTCGATCTGATCAGGGGGCACTGTCCTCACATTGTCATTACAGACACACACCACTGTCTGAGACTTTGACGTCTGCTGGGGAGGAGAAGGAGGAACAGGAATTTCCACCCGATAGCTCTTCTCTGTGGCGCCCCCTCGCCTCCCTGGTCCTTGAACTGGCCCTCTGGGAGTCTCAGTGACAGTGACAGGCTCTGATGACTGAGCCATGCCTGCAGCCTTGACTTCTATCCGTGGGTAACATATGGGAGGGGGCTCAGGGATATTCTGGGCATTTCCGCTGTATGCCTCATTTCCTTTGAGGTATGCATCCTGGGAATACGCCTGCAAGAGATTATAAGAAATTATATCACTTTGGTTGCAGAGAGGTTTAAGAGCTAAACCAATCCCATCACATCCACAGAGATCAACCTAACCAGAGAACAGATATTTTAAACTCTCTTAAAGGACAAGCATGGAGTGGGAAGTGCTGTAGAGTTGACACAACAACACTTGACACAAATATAACTGGTGCAGACGCATTTCCAAAAATATCCAAGAATACAAAGAGTGGGATATCCATTTTTGCCCTGTCATCTCATTTCTCAAGCAGTATTGCTAAAGATGCATTTACAACCACATCTCATATTACACCTCCACTGCCATTTCAGCCACAATAGCATGTTCCTATAGAAATACTACATCTGCAGTACAAAAACATTGTAGCTCAAGTTACAAAACTGGAGAAGGGCTCGTAATCCACAAGTGTCATTTATTGACAGGAGTCTTTGTATGAGCTGACAAGATTATCAGAAAGTCAAACACTGCTGCATACCCACAGCAAACTGGACGTGACAGATGGGACAACTGGATTGATCCCGTCTATACCACTAAATGAATAGCACGCCATTTCTTCAAATCAAACACAGCTCTGCTCAAAGTTTCTCAATTCTTTTTCTAGGAGACGGCAAACAAATGTTGCAGCCTAAACTCCTCTGTAAAAAAAGAAACAAGTGGGAAAAGGAGGCTGCCAGAGAGGGCAATAAGTAGAGAAAGAAAGCTGGAAAATCCAGAATAAACCCTCAGAGTCTGAGTGAGGATTAATCTGGCAGGGGCTTACCCACCTTTGGTACCGAAGAGTGTGCCCTGAGGCATGAGGAGAGGGTGAACGGGGGTCTCCTCTGTCTGCCGTTGGCAGCTAACGTTACTTCTGTCAGCATGGCTTCACAATTCTACAGTCACTGAAGCCACCGAGGTACTTTCCGTGATAAAAAGTTAAAGAAAAACACTTTGTTTTGCCACAGATGGCGTCAGGAAAAAACTCCTGGCTGCATACTGAACAGACTGTATTTCCACATCCTTTCAGCACAGACGTTCTTGAGAAAATGAAAGGGAGAGAGTTGTGGCGTTGGACTTTAATCGATTGCACTCTACCTGAGGTGTCAGATTACAGCTGCATTAACAGTAACAGCACTACCTCAGCTGCCGGGTGCCTCCCTCTGAAACTACGTTCAATCCAAGAGAAGTCAATTTCCTCACCGTGGAAAGCACAGAGGGAAATTTAGAAGGTCTGTTGACAGACGATTTCAGGGCATTTGTTTATCCTTTAAACACATCTTTCCCGTCTTTCCCTTAACCTACTTATCAGGGTAAGAGAAAAACACCCTGCTCTACCTGTCCTACCACTGCAAACACAATCTCAAGACAAGGGGAGATCTTTCATAAGAGGTGAAGGAAAGTGGAAGATGAGAAGATTAGTATGATTTCCCTTCTTACCAAAGCAGTGATATCCCTGGAAAACTGCAGTCCACAGGTTAGATAAATGGAAGCAGAGAGAGAAAAAAGGAAATAAAGAGAGTAAACAGGTAAGAATAAAGAGATAAAGAGGTACCAACGATAGACTTCGGCAAAAGCTAAAAATACATCTCGCTGTAGGAAGGCTGAACAGAGGCATCACGGTCAGTCAAAGTGGAAAAATAAGAATTGAAAAGAGCGCAGCTGCCCATTTGGTGTTCGTCTTAGACCTGAATACCTTCCTGAGCCTCGTTGTTTGTCCCCATTATTTCGTCCCCTCACCTTCCTCCGCCTCCACCACACAGCACAGTCGCTGTCAGAACACACTGGCAAATATATTCTGCTGGCTTTTTCTCCTTCTACATACTCTGCATTTCTTCCCTTTGCTCTGTCACTCTCACCTGCTCACTGTGGTAACGCCCCTCCCTTGCCCTTCCTCGCCGGCTCCTGGAGCATTTCGTCGCCCTTGTGTGTTACACTCTCTCCACACTTGCCTCTTTCCTCGTCTTCCCTCTGATCTGTCAGATGCTGCACTGTCAGATTTTTTTTTTTTTTTTGCTCTTTTGGGTGAGCACCCTTACTTGCCTGATCTGCACCAGCTTCCGCCTTGTAAACAGAGCACTGAGGGGAGTCAGCTGACTGCAGCTGCACTCCCTCCGGTTAGGACTCAGTATCTCCCAAAACATATTTACTGGTACTTGTGTTGCCGCTTCAAGCTCCTTTTATCTTATGGAAACAATATTAGATCGAGTCTTCTCAATCTTGTCAATATGAGCTCCACATGAATACCAGAAATTTCATATATTTCCGTTTTATGGGATAGAATCTAATGCACAAGATCAAATATTAAATATGGAATGAGAACTATGAGCTTGTTTATTCACATTTCACTTTTATGTGGGGGCTCATTCTAGATTTTAAATAGGTCAGATTGTTGTGAACTGTACATTAAAATGGTGAAATTAACTCTGATTGTTGTTTTCCTCCATGAGGAGAAACAGCTAATTGCTTCCTTTGAATCCCTTGTGAGCTCTGATTCATTCCAAAAGGCCAAAAGCAACTTTCTGTGGCTTTTTGGTGAGCTGAGGCCAAACTAACAAGCTATGTGAGGAATTTAGCAACACGGTGGGATCTGACTCAGCTCTCTGCTTCAACGGTGATTTTCCCAAGCAGAGGTGAGAAACGTGTGGCGACTGGTTTGACACGGCTTTGCAATGTTATCGTCTGAGGTGCTCTGGACCCTGACTGATGCCGTATGCTGGTTGTTTGCGTCACTGAGCTCCTCAGGCTGATCGGTATAAACTCGCGGAGCTGCGGCACGAAACCCGGCTAGGCGGCGTTCCTATTTGCTGGTTTTACTCCTGGCTTTTTGAAAACTAGCCCACCCACATGGGACAATCAATACAAGCTTTAAGTATAAGAACAACCCTTAAGAAACATTGCATAGAGTGGGTGGTTAAACATTGACTCAACACTGGAATGATTACTAGAGTTCCTCCACAGTGGATTAATCATGTGACTACAAACTGCAGCCTGTAAATCCCTGCTAGTCTTGACTAGCTAGCCATAATCAGACGTTAACGACACATTTTTCTCATCATAAGATGTTTTCTCCTGATGCTCAAATTGATGTAAATATTTGTTTTATTTAAAAACGTAAATAAAATAATAAATTATGGTGTAATTGTCATTAATACTGTACTGTGGCGCCATATGACATCTGAGGTCATCATACTTGGTAAACCCTAACACAACCCTAACCCTTTCATTTGGAGAAAGGTAAAACAGACTCTTTTAGATAAAAATGTGAATAGTTTTTGACGTGTGCCAGTCAGAATGATTATTTTAGTTGTTTATTGATTGCAAAGACTAGCAGAATATTTTAATGAAAACAAAACTTGTGTATTCTGTTTGCCTGGGTTATGCATGATTTGCATCTATGCTGAATCCATGTAGAGGCCACCAAGTAACCTATGCAAGTGGCCAGTGCTGTTGCCAGCATTGTGCCACCAACACACTAGTTGGTTCTGGAGTTTCTCTATTTGAATGGATCCATTGTATTCCAGTCAAGGTGAAAAATGAAGATAAACCGATGATGGTACTGAACAGGCCAATCACAGTCTTTACAGGCTGCACTGATGCAGCGCAGTTAGTTTCTAAGAGTCACGGCGTCGGGTTTCAGAAGGGTTTGTGGTCACAGCGTACCTCCGGCATAGATTTAACTCAGAAGCTTAGATCCCACTTTAGAGTCACAGACCTCAGAGGGTTAGGCAAAACAGCATAATTTGCAGCCAGTAACACAAGTTGTCTGCTTTGGAGTCTGGACACCAAACTGACAATTTAAAGCAACTGTTTGGCTACATGGCAAGCATCTGTGGAGCTGCTGCAAGAAAAATCTGACAAGTAAAGTTTTCTCTGGCTCCAGCTGCACAGTGGAGAGCCACAGAAAATGAATCTAAAAGCAAACTTCAAGAATGATCTTGTCTGTAGCCAGCATTTTGAAAGGGATGATGAATGTGACTATTGTTGGATAAAAAAATTCCTTACTGAGTCATATTTGTTCATTGAGCCGGGAAACCAGGTGCAACCAAGGTAATGCTTTTGTATATTGCTACACAGGTTAGCTGACTATACGTTACTGTATATACCCGACTGTTTGACACAATCACAAGCAAAACAGTGACAGCGAACAAAGTAAAATACTGTAAAGTATCTCATTGAGTCTGGTTTGTTTGACACATCCAGAGCATTTTTCTTCAGCAGAACAAAGGTGATTATTTAATGTAATTTCAAAAGATTAACAGGTTAAGTTTTAGTATGCCTGCACACATACTGCACGATGGATGGAATGAAGAGACAGACATTTTAATGTCAACATAAGTGAAAATTAATTATAGCCATTCATAACCTAATCCTAGAGTCTTAAAAGCTGCTCTCCAGTTTTACAACTGGGGATTATCTCTTTAGATGTTTGTGCACTTGTGGTATTTACAGATAAACAAATGCTTACCAGCTGCAAAATGTCCTCATCCTTTGGCATCACACAGAGTTCCAGCAAGGCATCACTGATGGATGATAAACATAAGAGAGAGAGAAAGTTATAACATAGACCTCAAGGACGTGTGAACATTTCTCGTAAGAAATGGCCAGGTGACATATTAAAGGAAAAAAAAACTTGACTCTTAACCACTGCAGTGACAGGGTTGGGTGTCTTTGTTATGCCATTGGGGGCATTTCAATGGCAAACTTTGGATTGTAATGTGATTGGTATCTTCTAGAATGAGAACCTGGGCCAGGCCACACCAGCAGGACATACATTAAAGGGCTGAATGACTAAAGTTTCAAAGCAAATGTTAAATGAGATCTCAACCCAACTGAACATCTCTGGGAGATGTTGGACTCATCAGATTAAGGTCTCGCCATGTCTGCATTAGAGATGGACCGATCCGATATTACGTATCGGTCCGATACTGACCTAAATTACTGGATCGGATATCGGAGAAAAATAAAAAATTTAATCCGATCCATTAAATATCACGAAAGCACCTCACAAAACTTGCAACACGCCGTAACTCACCTCAGAACGTTAGCAGTCGGAGCAGTATGCATCAGGTGATAGAGCGGCTGTGGCATGCGGGACCTGTCGGTGGTCTGGATAGCATGTGGAGCTTCGCTAGCAACCCGGCATTTCATCTCCGACAAAGTTATCCCCGAGAGAAGTAAAGCAAGTGTGTAAGTCCATCTCTGAATGTTTGTAAAGCATTCCTGCGTTAAGCTTACCAAACGATATATGGAGCGACTGCTTCTTCTGGCTGCTACTTCAATCATGAAACTGCTTAACGATCAGCTGATCGGCTTTTCTGTCGCGAGTCCATCTCTCTGGTTTGTTTTTGGCCCACTTTGCACCAGAAAGAGGAAACCATCGGCTGAACAACAGCAGCACGTTTAAGCTTGATAAGCTGTTGTTAGAATTTATTTATTATTACTTTCTACTCGAGGATCTTTTTCTACGTAGCTGACGGCTGGTAACTGTGCAGGGGCGGATCTAGCAAAGTTTAGCCAGGGGGGCCGATAGGGCATGAACAGGGAAAAGGGGGCACAAAGACATACTTTTCTTTCTTATTCTCATTTAAAATGTCTAGCTTTTAATAAATAATTATCCGAATCTTACACCCAAAGTTTTAATTTGATGTAAAATGAATAGAAGTCCATTACTGTATATAGTGACTATTAAGTCTAATATATATACCCTAGTAAGCTATAGTACTTTTTCCTTTGGGAAGGTACCATCTGTGCAGTCTGCAATTTTGTTGAAGAAAGATGTTGAATCTATTTAATATTTCTTGAAAAATAATTGATTTCTGTGCATTTTTTTTCACACTGCATCAAATTAAGGTTGATTACGTTGATTAAGCATCATGAGGTGGAGCGTGAGGGGTGGTTCCCTATTTTTTATTTATTTATTTTTGTTGTTGCTGGGAGTTGGAACCCTATTAGTTAGGTTGCTTAATATTTATGCTAAGTACTCTTTAAAATACCAGAATAGGGAGGATGGTGTAGGTTTAAGTTTATTAGATTGATCAGTATTGCTGAACTATGAAATATTTTTTTTTTGCATATAGGTATAACAGAATAGCTTTAGTGTAGTTGTTGTTTTAAACTTGAGTATGAACTTATACAAAATGCAGCAAGATATTTAAAAAAAACAGTTTTGTTGATTAAAAAACATTATATCGGATTCATATCGGTATCGGCAGATATCCAAATTTATGATATCGGTATCGGACATAAAAAAGTGGTATCGTGCCATCTCTAGTCTGCATGTGCTGATGCGTGGATGACTCAGGTCTGCTGTAGCTGTGCACTGTCACCAGAAGGAAGAGTCAAAAATATGAGGGCTACTCTTATTTGTGTTGTTATTTCTGAAGCAGGGATGTTAAACTCATTTCACTTTATGAGCCAAATACACCCCACTTTGATCTTAAGTTTATGTTAATTCAAATAAAATGTCTGGATTGGAGTCTTTTCTGGGCCACGGGCCTTATGTTTCACATTCCCGTTCTTCTTTTTTCTGG
Organism: Diplotaxodon limnothrissa; assembly: GCF_057381915.1. Classification (NCBI taxonomy): domain Eukaryota; kingdom Metazoa; phylum Chordata; class Actinopteri; order Cichliformes; family Cichlidae; genus Diplotaxodon; species Diplotaxodon limnothrissa. The sequence goes on from NC_140604.1 coordinate 18,620,063, forward strand.
TTCACCTCCCGAGCTTGTTTGTACAACATTGTCCTTTTTTGTTTTTTCAAAGCACCACACTGAAAGTCCCTTTGACTAACAGAAAGTGTGCGTAAACGTCAAAGCATCTGCCGGGAAGCACTCATGGGCTTAGCTGGAAAGTGTCTCAAAGTGTGTGAGGCTGTTAAGCTGGACACTGGGATTGGTCTATTAAGAATGACGTGAAACCGAATGTTAAAAACAACATGTGCTGCTATTTAGATTGTTTTTTCCACATTTCTTCCTCTCCCTGGTGAAGCCTGCTATCATTCTCTTTCCTGTTCCATTTCAAACATTCACCATTCTTGGGAGGACTGCATGCAAGTGTTTCTCCAAAGCATCTGCATATTACAGTCTTTCTCTCTCTAAGTGCAACCAAAAAGTCATGCAAGCAAACACAAATGCAGGGCCTCATATTCTGCATGAGGCAGCACTCTCCAAAATCATAACGGTGTTGCCACAGAGTAACAGAAACTGGCATTTTCCCAACTGTAGTTTGTTTACTTTGGTCTGAATCAGCTGATAAATTTGTAAAACTCTAGATGTTTCCCATTTTTTGGTTTCTTTTAATAACACTAACAATAAAAACTACGTGAGAATGTTGAGTCCGCTTATTGGCCACATGTGTCGGAGACGGGAGAAACAAAAATCAATCAATATGGAAGCGTACCTTGTTGCTTGTCTAAGCGAGCTCTTTAAATTTATGGCCAGTTGCCAAGGTTATCATACTCAGCATACTCGGGGCGATTACCTGGAGGACTACGTAACCCTGCGCTGACGGATGCTCCACGCCAGTCCGTTAATCACCTCTCTGTGGTAACTAGACTCCCGCGAAAGCGTTGCGCTAATGTTTTATTGGAACTGCGTTAAACCTGCCTTCTTGTGTTTAAGATTTCGATCCGGCGTCCAGTGTCTGCCACCTGCCTGTCCTCCTGCTCGATTGGATCACCCGGTGCTTCATCTGGCCTCGTCACTAACTCCACGAATTCCCTTTTCACGGACCTTCCCACTTCCCTCCCGAGCCCCACGGTCCCACTCCGAGTGTAAGCCCGCTACTCTAACCTTGTCTTGTTGTGCTCCCCAGCTTCCCGGCTCACTAGTAATCTTCTCCCCTTTCTGTTGCAGCCTCCCACGGTCCCGATTCCGGCTTCCCCGTGTCATTTGTTTCCCCGGGTTTTTTAGTTCCTTATTTGCTCCTCTGGTTTTCCCGGGCCGCCTTTTGTTATTTACAGTAAAGTGTCCTTTCCTGCTAACACTTGAGTCTGCTTCTGGATCCTTTTGTGCACACGCACCTCGGTGCATGACGACAGGAAACATTTCACTTAGACTAGGTGGGCCAGACTGGGGTCAGATCACGTTTTCATCATAAATGGAGATCATGAAAAAGACTGTTTTTTGGTCCACAACACAGTGCCCCAATCAAAGTGCACCAAAGAGGATAAAAGAGTCAGACTTTGATTTATGCTAGTATTCTTTTGTCACGTCTCTGTACATCTTTTCACAGCTAAATGTAACACGTGGATGTGAAAGCATGTGGGCTTTCTCTGAGAAGGAAACTCTCTGCTAAAAAGGAACATGTTTCCCAACATCTCTAACTCCTTTCCCATCAATAAGCCACAAACATTTATGAAAGGATTAGATCTTGTGAGTCATTCAGGCTTTTTGTTTTCCCTCAAAATGAATCATTAACTGAAACGTGCAATCTTACCTGTTCTGGATCAAGGCTATGACTTGAGAGTATGTCTTCCCAATGATGCTCTCTCCATTCACCTTCACTATCCGATCCCCTGGGCAGAAAAGAAAAAGAATAGATGAAAGAGCAGCACGTGTTTGTGCTCTGAAAAATGATCTGAAATCACAGTCAACGTGATTATTGACTGAAGAAACCACGATGGAGTGACTCCTTCCAGCACAAACACACATTTGTGTTCAGATCAAAGGAGAATCGTAATACCAGCGCATGTTTATGTATGTAAAAACCCCATGTTAGGACCTATCTCCAAGTTTTCTGAAGATGGCCATCATACAGGAAGAGAGGGGAGGTGAGTTTAGGAGTGAAACTAAATAATTGTGGGAAAATACCACTTGCTTGTCCCAGGAGGAGAGCGAACAGATAAAGGCAGGCAGCTTTAGACGGCTTGTCTGGACCGCTTTACATTTCCTGTAAAACAACGTGCTAACCTGGCAGTAATTCTGGCAGCAGTAAGCCATCACCTAAATTCCAGGGAAACTGTAAAGAGCAGGAGCTGATCCATGCTTTCACCAAAAAGGGGATATTTTTATGTTCGCTGATTAAAATTAGAACTGATTCCTGTTTTGATAAGACAAGAAAAAAAGTGGGAGATGTACAAAGACAAATTTAAGGAGAGGTCAGAATAACAGCGTGCATATTACACTTTGCTCAACCCCCCACGAAGGAGCCATCTGTTATTTTGTAACCTCATATCTGTTTTGCCTGGCAGTTTACAAGGAAGTGAGTTACCTACAGTACAGACGTGAAGAAATCTTGGCATAGAAAAGCACTTTGAGGTCAGATATGAGACAGGCAGAGTTAATCAGATCTGCCGGTTATTACACTGTGTGTGTGTTAATGTGACTGTGTGTGTGTGTGTGTGTTTTTGTGTGTACCTGTACAGAGTCCAGCTCCGTGGGCGGGACCTCCCTCCTTCACTTGCTTGACGAAAATCGTGTCCATTGGCTCCAGACGATTCCTCTGTCTCCCTGGCAACCAGAGAGTGAGAGAGAGAGTGAGCACACATGCAGAATGGCGATTGGTCACACAGTTAGGAAAAGCAGCAGCAGTGGAGTCATAACTAGGCCAAATTGCATTGGGAGAATTTAACAGCTTCAATATTCTGCTGATGATGCTGATTATTGCATATTTCCCCTTTGAAGCCCTGAAATGATGTAAATGCACACAGTTTGTAGCAAAAACACGAAGTCCAAGGAAAGTATAGAAAAAGGAGAGTCTATAAATTTTAGACTGTTGATAGATGATGACTTGCAGAGTTTTTTTTCCTGTCTCAAAGAGTTATTTTTTGAAGGTGATTGTGTACATGAGTATGACTGCTACACATACACTTTATGGATAAATATACTGGGCCACCTGTACTGGGAGCTGCTAAGCTTGGGAAACTGATACTACAAAGGTTCTGGCGAACCGTTTTTGTGCTGATGTCAATGCCAGAGGAGGTTTGGAGCGCTACAGTTCAATTTATTTAGCAGCTTTTACACACTTTTAACACTCTGCGATTCCCGCTCTGCAACTTTATGCGGTCTGCCACTTCATGGCTGAGTTGCTGTGGTTCCTAAACACTTCCCCTTTGCAATAATACCACTTACAGTTGATGAATGAAAAGCTAGCGCAGAATACATTTCAAGAACTGACTTGTTGCAATGGTGGCATCCTGTTACAGCACCACGCTCAAATTCAATGAGCTCTTTGGAGAAACCCATTCTTTCATGAATGTTTGTAAAGGCAGACTACATGACTGGGTGCTCGCTGCTATGGGACTGAAAATTCAAAAGTTTAAGATGTATACCCCAATATGTTCATATTGAGTATAGTTAGGGCAAAGGATAGTCTGTGCATTCTCCTGTTATTTGTGAGAATACCTACTTAGTAAAGATAACTTTACTCAGGAAAAACAGCTTACAAAAATAGAAAAAGAATCCAATGAATAAAGTTGGAAGGTTCAGTAGTGATAAAAATCACTTCCATCAGAACTAAATATTTGGAAAAATTTTCAGCCATTTTCATTTTTCCTCTTGTCCAAAGGAAACACCTGGGTTTTCAGTCAGTTTAAAGCAGCAGAGATTTATTTTGCTCTTTCTTTACTTTAAAAGTCGAAATGCAACAAAATAAGTGCTGTTAATATATAATCAAGTTGCCTGCTGTCACCAGATGTTGTATTTTGGGTGTTTTTCACTATCTTACTAAACATGCTGCAGCTAACAGTTAGTCAGCTGTTTGGTGAATGAGAAAAACCTTTCATTGTCATATGCACTGTCACAGAGGGTTTCAATTGTCCTTAAAGTCCAAGGTCAGATCTTTTGTTGTTTTTCTTATCAGTAATTCAAAAAACAAAAGGAAATGCATTGAATTAAATTAAAACAATGAAAAACATATTACAAGCTAGGATTAAATAGCTAAAATGTTTGATATCTGCTCAGAAAATAGCCAAACAGGTTAATTTTATTACATTAGCTAACACTGAATGACGCCTTATTTTCAGTTCTGATCAGTGTTGCATTTTCAAACTTAACACACCGACTTCTTTAGCAGAGCTACACAGAAAAATATATTATTTCACATCTCAAAATGTCATCATCATAACATCCAAACACTGTGCATCAGTTCACATCCTTTCACTGGCTAAGGACAGCGAGGGGAGGTCACAGGATGCTGACATGGCTGCACGCGAACAAGCCACAAAGGAGGTCACTTTCATATGGCAGAGGGAAAGCTACCACAGCATGCCATGTGACGTACAGTGAGGCAGGCTAGTGGAGAAAACGTAGCTGATTAAGGATCAATACTATCATATTTCAAACATATTCAGACAGCATCTATCTAAAGGTATAGCCAGCAGTTATCCTTGTGTGTAATGAAGATAATAACTGTCTTTAACTGAGCCCATTAAGCCACAATCTCAGTTAACATCGGCTGCCTTTGAGAGCCCACGGGCTTTGCGGAAGTGCAACATCAGAGCATCCCCACTGTTCTTCCCTCAGGGAACGCTGACGACCGTGCCCTGCTTTGAGTTCACACATGCATTTACTAGCCAGAGGTTACTCTGACAGTCGGTGTGTTTTAGAGCTCTGAACAGCTGGACCGGAGCAGATGTTGCTAAAGAAAAACTTCAAAGATGAGGAAACATTCACTGAGTTTACACATGTTGGTCTGGGATCCAACTTGTAACACTGTGTCCCTTTTTTCCTAAAATCATGACTACATCCAGACTGCATGCATTTAATGTCGAATTCCTGCTGGGAGGAACCACAGAAATGTTTCCAGAAGAGCCCGTTGTAATGCAAGTGTGTCACCTTAGTCGTCCTCTTTCCCTGCAAGCCAGCATGTTCAATGTTTATACCACTGCCTCCCTCCTGTGGCTGAATGTGTTACTGCAGGAAATTAACATCCATTATACTGGAGGTTTATAATATTTACTAAAAGGAACAGCATCTGCTGATAAATGTTGTCCCTTGTATGTTCTGGTTTATTTAATCCTCACAATGACAATACCATTATCTCAACCATGTTAGTTCAGGAAGCTATAATGTCACAGATTTCATATGCAAGCTTTAGGTATACAAAAGTCAGTTTATTACTCTGATGTCAACATTAAATGCACTTCAGAGTTTGACTGAGAGCAGCTGCACGGTTGTTTCTGATCCAGCAGAAGGCAGCAGAGGCTGTAAAATGACTCATCACCCAGGTATAGCGTAAAACTGTTAAGAGCAGCTTTTCACTCTTCATGCTGATATGATGTCATTGAATTACCCGGTGACTAAACAGTTACCAAAACCTTTGCATGCTGACATTGTGGCTCTTCAGCACTCCAAAACAAGCGATGAAAGCTGCACTGATGCATTAGGGCGTGATGTTACAGGCACATTTAAGGACGTGACTGACCCATGCCGTAGCTACAGATGTCAACAAATACTCTCCCCTCCCTCCCCCCTCTCAGTGTGTGTACTAAGCAGGTTCCCCCTCTGCTATTAGCCAACCTCAGCAGGCTCCAGCTCTGCAGCAGAAATTGGATTGTGGAAGTTTCCATGCGCTGCAGCTGGATGAACGGGATTAAATATGGAAAGCTTTGGATAGATTTAATGCTCCCAACTGTCTTAAAGCAGAAACTATTATGTGGATTAATGAAATACATCAGTCCGCCTCAAAATGATTTCAGCTCATCTGAAACACAGATGGACAGCTGAATAACCGCAGTGATTTTTGGCGGGAAAATCTTTCACAAATAACACTTATGAACCAGCTTGCGTCACCCTTTTACGTCACAGTAAAAAGGCATATGACTAAAGCAAACTGTGGCAAAGAAAGCATGTGCAACCTGTAAGGTGCCAGCATAGGTATATACACTATAATGTCAAAGGTACTGAGCCACCTACACTCTACCACCTACCCATGATCTGTTCTACTATGGACACCCATGCCAAGAAGCTCCTGGCGTTCAGTTTTGTGCTGCCGGTAATGTCAGAGGAGTTACTGAGTCAGCAGAGCATTGGCAGTTTTTACACACTAGGCCTTTGCACTTGGTGACCTCGCTCTTTAACTTTACCTGGCCTGGCACTTCATAGCTGAGTTGCTGTGGTTTCTTAATACTTCCAGATTGCAATAATACCACTAACAGCTGATTGTGAAATATCTAAGAGGGAAAAACACTCACTAACATACTTGATGCAACATTACCCACTGGTTCACAAAGGTTTGTAAAGGCAGACTGCTTTCATTTTATGCACCAAATGGACTGAAAACATTTAATATGTGTGGCCCAGTACATATAGAGTATATAAACCACAGACTGTATATAAAAGATGGGATTAGAAGCCATATCATCACCTATTAATTTCTATAATCCTAGATATAATCCTACATAGGTGGTTGGATTAAACTATAATTGAGTGAGATATCAAATCAGTCTGAATCCTAAAGCAGCCACGCTTTAAGATACTATATAACTGAAATGGTTGACCTGCTAAAAAGAAAAATACTACTTATAGACAAAAGATCTATAACAGGCAATAAACATGTTTATTTTATCTTTAAAAATGAGAATTTTACAGTTGACTCCGTGGTGGAGCCAGCCTCAAGCAGCCATTAGACGAAATGCCTTTAAAAATGACTTCAGGTATTCTGTTTATCCATGTAAAGGCAAGGGAAAACATCGAATGGGATGAGCTCATTTGCTTGAAAAAAGGTCCTTAAATGACTAATCCATTACTAACATATTATTATTTTGACTTGTTTAGAGAAGCAATTCTTTCAGATGTACTTTTGGTTCCACAAATGTAAAACTGAAACGCAATGTTGACACATCTTAATCCATTCAAACCCGAGACAGCTTCTTATCAAGGCCTTTTGGCACTGTTCAAATAGTCTCCAAATACCAAATACCATGCATTTTTGTTCATTTCCTCCATAACTGAAACAAAGTCAGAGAGAAGAGGAAAGCAGACATACGTGCATAGACATGCGTTCAGTCTGTTTTTTCTGTTGTTTTCAGTTTGAATCAGTTTTATCAGGTAATTCACTTGACTTTTTGAACCTAGATTTAAATGCTTAATGGATGCTGCAAATTAGCTCCAGCTAGATGCTTTGTATTCATTACGTCTGTATTACGGCTTGCACATATGCAGCAGTATTTATCTGTATTTCTTCCTTTGTATTTATGTTCCAATCTAGAATTTTACAGTCAAAGGCTTCAGCACTACTTCCTGACTTCAACAAGCTTGTGTCTGGCTCAGGTCCCTGGCTGCACAGCTGGGCCTGGTTGCGTGGGCCAGCTCCCCGGCCCCCCGTTGTTTTGGGTTAGATAATGTTATTCTACAGAGGGCTGGGCCCGCTGCCCACTCCCTGGATTAACCCTGGCGTAATGCCTCTCTGTCCATCTCGCTGTTCTCTACCACTTGTGTCACTCGTGCATTTGTAAGCATTTCAAATACTAATAAGAAGGTCTGTGCTGGAGTTTAGATGGTTATCTATGACAGGTCCGCTCCATTGGGGAAATATCAAAATGGGAGGTGCCTGACCCTGACACAAGGCAGTCCCCCCATAGTGCAGGAAGGTCAAAGCACAAGTACACTGCACATAAATCCATAAACTCTAACTTCCTCGAAAAGCAGAGCTTGTTTTAAGGCCAAACATGCGCTCAAAGAAACTGAATTGCTTCAAGGCAGAAGATCATGAAAATAAATACTGTAATTCTGCCCTTCCTTCTTCAGTTTCCATAAAGAAACAACGTACACAGTTCACACAAGCCAGTCCAAAGACAACTCTACTGTGAAAGCCTAAACTCTGCTGAAACACCTGTGTACCCGAGCCCCGACCTCTCTGAAACACTGAACAAACCCACATCCTTACAAACTGCATCAACAATGATGCGGCGACTTGTAGCTGCCGACATCAGACGGGCCAGTCTTATTTCACTAAACACTGGTTTTTGTTAACAGCCACACAGCTTTCTGACAGTAACATAAACACACGCTGGAGCAGGGCATGTCAATACATCTTGAAACCCCTGTCATCACCATTCGAGTTAACTCAGGAGTGAGTCAGCTGTGTTTGTGGCACCTCTACACAGGCCAGAGTGTTGCTGTATTTTTGAGGCCAGTGGTGAAAACTGTTAAGGTTTCGAATGTTGACTGAAGTTGTGGCTTGTCAGGAGCAAACAAGCTGTGATTGGTCAGCTTCTAATTCCAGTTACACAGAGTTAGAGTTGTTGTCATCAATGATGATGTCTCAAGATCAATTTCTACTTCTGCCTTTAATCCATGTAAATGCAAGTGTCTGACGCTGTTGCAAGTATTTATACTTGTATCCATACGCCTGAACTTTTATGCAATTTTGCCAAGACACTAGTTGGCGAAGGGAGTTTCTCTCTGTAAATCTAAAACGGAAAGTTTTCACATAAATATTAATCAAAACCTAAAATGTAGACATCTCAAAAGGGACCTACTGTATTTACTATATAAAAGTAATAACATTCTCTTCTGTTCATTTCACTGGAAATCTAATTTGTAATAAAGAAACTGCACCTCTTCAACATATGAATAATGAAGACTGACCACATGCTATTGGTTGAGCAAGAAAAACAGCATTTATGCGCCCTGAAGTACCATGTTTTCATCAAACAGATTCTAAAATACCTCAAATACAAATTCCTGGTAAATTTGGCCACCACATACAATGCTACTATTATTCACAATCCAAGTAATGATATCATCAACACAATATGTAGTAAGAAATGTAACCTAATATGTATGTGTAACACCCAGCAGGGCTGGATTCCTGCAGTTCCGGGATCATTAGAATATAAGTTACTTCCAGGACTCCAGCATTCCTAACCTGGGACACACGCCGAGGTAGAAACACATGCCTAACAGTACTGTGTGCATATGTCCACTCATCACATCAGATTTACACACAAACATGTCTGGTGTTTTTTCTCACCAGGGCAGGAAGGTGGTGGAGTACTTTCCATCACTTTTTTTCTAAGAATCACACATACCACAATCCACTGAGGGGAAAGCGGATATGTATTGACATTACACTGACATGCACAGCAAAAAGAAAAAAATCAGTATTTTGTTTTCTTTCTGTGAAACAAGCCAAACTATCCACCAGGGGAGTTCAAGTTCAAGTGAGGGAACAAGTGACAAACATCTGGAGGCACATGGGGTAATTTTAGTCTAAAATGTTGTCTCGGGTCTCTTGGAAAATGAGCTAAACCTGTCCCCTTAACACTAATTTTCCACTTGCAACTCAACAACAGTAACCAGGCCTGTCGAGCTTCTAATTACTTCACACATGTTGAAGCTGCATTCATGGGTCTGTACTGTGAATTATTGCTTTCGTTGCCTTTTCGTAACCAAAATACCAAATCAAATATCGAAGGAGTGGCAAAGCCCAAGAAATGTGCTATTCGCGTTGGCTGTTAATTGTTCTTTTTACATGAACGTGCAATTTTGTAGGTGGATTACGGTGTAATCTATGCTTGAGTCATTCAGTTTAATAATACTTTTTGTCCATTTAGGTGTAGTTAATTTTATCTTACCATCACAGCTTTATAATAACTGAAGCTGTTTTGAAATTCATCCACTTAGAATGAATTTCAAAACAGCTTCAGCTTTGAAATTCCTGCTCAGTGTCGTGCTCCTTTCAAACACATGCCAAGCAAACTGATCACACCGTGCACATTTTGTACAAAGGGCAGGTGTTACTCATGGAGCACCGTGACATCAAAACTACTGATTTACTTGTCATGTGGGTTGAAATGTGACATTTTCATATACTTTATTACCTCTTGAGGTGAGTTTGGCTGTAGTTACCAGTGTGAAATAGTTAGTAGTTTGTAAAATTCAGCTTTTAAAGTATCTTATTTAATTCTGTTTGTGAGGCAACCAATGTACTGATGTTTTTAAGGGGGTTTGTTTTGTTTTTGTATTTCCCTTTTCTGTGGATTTTTTTTTTCATTTGACTCAGAGCCATCTGGTCAGATGATTTTGCCTGGGTTGTTTAATGTTTGCATCACTTTTTACGCACAACGATGTAAGTAATGGGGGGATTTATATTTTTGCATTAAATCTAATCTTTCCTACATCACAACTTATGCCATAACCTATTGTGAATGTAGCATAATCTCATGTCACTTCAGCCTACAACAACTGTGATTGGCCAGTCTAGTTGCACTGGTGCATTTCCGGCTAGCTCTCCTTCTGCTGCCACTTTTCAAGCTGACTGAAAGAGAGAAGATCAACCTGATGAGCCAAACCTCATTGGCAACTTAAGTTGCAATGGCAAAGTTGCAGAGGAATGCTCGACATACCGCGCGCAAAGCTAAGGGTCTCCCACAAGCAAGGACCTTAGCCACGTGCGTACGCAATGTAGCAGGCTTTACATAGCTTCACCCAGAAGTCCTAAATAGGCTTAAGCAGCCATCAAGTGCATATTTAAGAGTTGTTTTTACAAAATACTGACTTTAGAACCAGTCAAACAAGAACATTTATAACTTCCCTCACTCACTATATCTGCAACCGACAATTGTTGTTTCAGGAAAAGTGATGTTTGCCAGGTAGAAGTGATTAGCCTGTAGACCAATTGCTCTGTGTGTTCTCTGTTGCAACAGAAAGCTAGACAGTCACAGCAAAGATCTATTTACAGTAGTATGTTGAATCGTTGCAGAGCTGACATAATGCAGTAAGTGATGTTCGTTGTTTGCATTTATAATTGAGCACTGGTGGGTCTGCATTGCTCTATCATCACAAGTGAAACCAGGCTGTTTATATTGGACCTGGACCTGATAAATCAGTTGGGGGAGTTGGCGTTGGGGGTGGGGTGATACTTCAGTACATGTATTTTCACAGCTAAGAAAACAACCAAACAGCATAAGTCCACACAGGCAGACTAATGGTTATTGCATTAGCACTGTGAACTAGCTAGATACAATTACAAAGCTTTGCATTTCAGTTTACAGAGGCTCTCCATGGGAGTCTTCAATAACATATTATGATGGATAAAAAATAAATTTGTGGCTGGCCAACAAACAACATTTTTAAGAATAAAGACTTACATTTAAATTTGTATTAAAAAAATAGAAACATTTCTGAAAGGTAAAAACAAATTCTTGAGACAAAAAGGCAAATTACAAGAAAATCTTGTTTTTAGAACCTTTTTTCCTATTAGATTTCCCAGCTTTTATACTCAAAATATCTAATATGTTCAACCATCGATCCAATCTCTTCTGGTTATCCAGTTCAGGGTTGTGAGGGGCTGGAGCCCTACCCCGGTGCAAGAGGTGAGGTACACCCTGGACAGCTCACCAGCCTGTCACAGGGCTAACACACACAGACAGGCAACCATTCATGTTCGACAATTAAGAATCATCCTGATAATTAATGTCACATTTTCAGTTTGAGTGGGTGTATGAGCTAAATAATACCGATAATATGTTAGATTTACCATTACTCATACATGCCTGTGGAGTCGGTGCAGAAAAACACTGATTGAGAGCTCAATGGGGTGAAAGAAGGACATGACAGGAAAACTATTTGTAAGAAACTAGAGTTGCAGAGGAAAGAAGTCACTATGGGAATTGAGAAAACAGAGAAAGAAAGGGAAAGACAGAGGGGGAGAAAGGGAAAGAGCAATCAAAAGAAAGGCAGTATGAGAAGCAAAAAGGGGGAGAAAAGATTAAACTTTGGATGTAGCTTTGTTAAAAAAGGTGGGGCATCAAAAAGCCCACTGGAGAATACAGGGGAATTCTGTTTGCTTGTGCTGCATTACATTCCCTCTGCAGAATTTATGGGAACAATCTGAAATTTGACTTTTAAAATAAAGCTGCAGAGAAAATAAAGCTGCAGAGAAAAGAGTTTCACATTGAATGAAAAACAAATATTTGAACAGATGGAGAAATTTTTGTGTTGCTTCTCTCGCTGTGTAGTTTCATAAGCATTGCACACTACGCCTCATTCAGATTTCACCCTTCAACAGCTCGCTAAAACACACAACTGAAGAGAAAAGACATACAGGAAAGGGAGAGACAGGCAGAAGAGGGAGGGAAGAAGAGAGGAAGTGAGATAGAGAGGACGATTTGGGATAACAGCCGCTTGGTATGTACACAACCGCTGTGAAGGGAAATAAACACATCCACATTTGAGACAGGCACAGTAAGGAATATCCATGTTGTTTTTATGTCTCTGTACGTCAGGGTTTACGTATCTCTAAATCTACATCAGCGTATGTTTCTGCTTTCTAGAAGTTTGAAGTGTTTCCAGCGGCAACACCCAGCTAGTCGACATGCGGTCAGCTCCCCCCCTCCCTCCTCCACTAAACACCAATAGACTCATCACACGCCCTGGCCCGGAATCAAGCAAATAAACTCCAGTGCAGCGCGATGGGGAGGCCGCAGTGAACCTCGCAGACCTGACTCGAGCTGAATGCAACTTTTTTTCATTCTATCTTTTTTTTTTTTTTCTCGAAACATTAAAACAACCAAGCACATGGGACGGATTATCTGTCTGGGTTTCACATGGTTTTTCGATGATGCTATGAGTGTTTTTGAGCGTATGTCGTTTGCTATGATAGTGATCAGTGGTTGTCACATAGCAACATCCACAATTTGAACACATCAGTGAGTAATAATTCCAAAGCCGAATGTTTAGAAGCACAAACACATGCCAAAGTCTTTTATTGCACTCATCCTTCTTAGTTCTCTGCCGCATGCTATTTTATGACATACAGCAAATAACAGATTATTAGGAAATTGAGGAAACATCTCCTTCTGGAAAAGACTGTGTAATATTTTGTAGGATCAAAAGCTAAAATATATAGATGTCATTTAGTGACTCATTTCAGCATTTTATTTATTTCTTTTTGTCAAAGAAAGCCAAGCCATCCACGACTGACTTAAACAGTGGACAATGCCCTCTACTTTATTTTAAAGGGTTGCTTTTAAAATAAACTCAGGTGTGATGTCACTACCAAGTTCCGGCATCCAAGTTCCGAGATATCTGGAATGTGGCGTCAGTCGTTTACCAGGTCCCAAATACAACATTGATATAATCGAGCTGCTAACTGAGGTTACAGAGCATAAGGCCTCAATAATAATAACAATAATAATACATTTTATTTAAAAATCGCGCCTTTGAAAGCACCCAAGGACACTGTACAACAAATAAAAACACAAAAACTGGAAATATACACAATAATAAGAATAACAGATACAAGTTAGGAGCATACAGAGGTTTAAACATAAGCAATTTTAAACAGATGAGTTTTGAGGGTGGACTTAAAAAGAGGGAATGAACTAATATTTCTGAGGTCAGGGGGTAAGGAATTCCAAAGTCGAGGGGCAGAGCAACTAAAAGCCCCGCCCCCCATTGTAATCAGACGAGCGGAAGGAGAGAAAGAGAAGATAAAGATCTGAGGCACCGGGATGGGAAGTTCATCTGTACTAAATCAGAGAGGTATGGTGGAGAGAGAGAATGAATAGCCTTAAATGTATAAAGGATTCTTTTAAAATGGATGCGAAATTTAACCGGGAGCCAGTGTAGCTGCTTCAGGATTGGGGAGATGTGGTGGGTAGAGGAAGTTCTAGTAATAATACGGGCGGCAGAGTTCTGGACACGTTGGAGCTTGTTAATGGATTTTTGTGTAAGGCCAAATAATAGTGAGTTACGGTAATCAATTCGAGACATAACAAGATTATGGACGAGAATGGCAGTGGCATGAGGAGTGAGGAAAGGGCGGAGGCGATTGATTTTACGGAGTTGAAAATATGCTGCATGTGTGACATTATTGATATGTGAATTAAAGGATAATGTGCTATCGAGAATGACACCCAAGCAGAGATGGGCAGTAACGCGTTACTTGTAACGCGTTACTGTAATCTGATTACTTTTTTCAAGTAACGAGTAAAGTAAGGGATTACTATTGCAAAAACGGTAATTAGATTACCGTTACTTTCCCGTAGGAACGCTGCATTACTGCGTTACTAAAACCGTGATTTTTTTTGCGAGAATGTCTCACGACAGTGAGGTAAGCGAGTGCGCCGTTAGTGACAACAGCTGTGTGCAGATCAACAATGGATCATATATCGATTGTGGGAGAGAGCATGAGCGTGCAGCGTTTAAAGCGTGGAAGTACTGACCTTACTTTGAGTTTGATTCCATAAAAAGTGACAAAAACATTAGTGTCCATTGTGCGTGGGAAGAAAACTTCTTTTTACAGGGAAAAAAAACCCCTAAACAAGCACCGAGTGCGCTACCACGTAATGGGAAATTCACAGAGAAACTCGCGGATTCTTCAACTGACCGCAGCACACCTGCACCAGGGTAAACCTCCGCCTACCCCAGTCCTGCTTTACAGGTGAAAATAGAGCAAAAGGACCGCTGAGTCTTTGACTTTATTTATTTTCTGCTGTGTTTTACTTGCATCTATTTGAAAGACTGAATGTAAACACAAAAAATATTTTATTTTATGTGCTGGAATGTGCAGAAAATAGGTTTAAATGTTAAACTAATTTATTCAAGTCAGAGAATGTTGCATATAATTACATTTTTGCTTGATGCATAAAGTTAAAAGATTAAAACTGATAAAACAAGTTTTTAAAAAAAGATACTTTTCCATTTGATTACATTTTGTATGATGGATTGTGCAGAAAAAGTAGAATTGGGCTGAAAGATCTATCGCTTTATCACCTATTCAGGTTGTAAATCGTGTTTTTAAAAAGTAACTAAGTAACTAAGTAATTAATTACTTTTGAAAATAAGTAATCAGTAAAGTAACAGGATTAATTTTTTGGGGAAGTAATCAGTAATTAGTTACTGATTACTTTTTTCAAGTAACTTGACCAACACTGCACCCAAGCTTTTCACAGAGGGAGAGATAGGGACCAACGAATTATTGATAGTGAGAGAAAAATCGTTAATTCTGGATAGCAATCGTTTAGTGCCGACCAGGAGAAGTTCTGATTTATTGCTGTTGAGTTTAAGGAAGTTGGAGGAGAACCAGGAATTGAGTTCAGCTAAGCAGAGGGTGAGGGAGGGTGGAGGAAGAGTAGAATCGGGTTTGGTAGAGAGGTAAAGCTGGGTGTCATCGGCATAGCAGTGGAACTGAATGTTATATTTACAAAAAATGTGTCCAAGTGGAAGAAGGTAAATCATGAAAAGGAGGGGCCCGAGGACAGATCCCTGGGGCACCCCAGTAGATAAAGGAGAAGGCTGAGAAGTGAAGGGTTTTAATTGAATGAACTGAGTGCGGTCAGACAGGTATGATTTAAACCAGGCTAATGGAGTATGAGAGAGACCAAGAGAAGCTAATCTGCTAAGAAGAATGGGATGAGATATGGTGTCAAAGGCTGCACTCAAGGAGAATAAGGATGGAGAGGAGACCAGAATCAGCTGCCATAAGAAGATCGTTTGTTATTTTTATAAGAGCAGTTTTAATCCCACAAGCCTACAGACTGGTTGGTGACAACCTGGTCGCTAGGGAAAAATGTATAATCTGGATGCTTCCTGGACCCTGTTGAAAACATTGCTGTGAGTGCTGCGAGAAATGATCAAGTGTGCCATGGAAGAGTATCTGGTTCCACCTGATTCGTATTCTAAGCGATTGGCGAGAGTAACGGGCAAAACAATTATATTGCCTTCCACTAGAGGGCAGTACAACTACCTGCTCTAATTAAATGGGTTGTCAACTGCCAGTAACACAGAAGAAGAGGAAGAAGAAATTACATAATAGTCATGCTTTTATGAGATGACACAGCGCATAATAGCAACAGATAAATATTTGAAATGAAAAAGTAGTCAATCTGGCCTGGGCCCTGGAGAAAATTCCCACCCAGATGAAGGCCCTAGCATGAGTAGTGGTCAGAAAAAAGCTCAAAAAGGTACCGCTGTCTGGTGCGTGGGTAAAATTATCAATATGCTTTTTGTGACATTTTTGTTTGGTAATTTTTCTAATGTGAAATATGTGCCGTGGCTCCAAAAGGTTGGGAACCACTGCATTAACCAGTTTCTAGGCCTATGTGACTGGGACGTAAAAGGACATTTAGTTGCAGATGGAGTACATCTGTGGGACAAGAGACTAACTGGGGGCTAACTGTTCATTATAAAACTCAATTGGAGATGGTTTACCAGACCAGTTCTTTACAAAGACTGAGAAATGCAAGAAATCAAATTTATCAGTACAGTATTTAGCGTCATAGCAAAGTCTGTGGCATTTTAAATATTTTTTTATCCAAACAGTAATATTCAATTGTAGACTAATAAGACCTTACATTTTGAGACTCCACAGACATCCTGATGGGGAGACTGTTATTAGCAAAAAAACTAGACTAGTGTAGACGTTCAACATTACAGCTTATTACGAAACTAACTAAAGTTAGAATTTAACATAATTTTTAAAGCCTAGTTTTTGCTAAATGACTTTTTTTTTCCACCCACGTGTAAAATTTTAACAAGCTTCTGATACAAACAGTCCCAACAACTCTGCATTTGAGAGGAAGTCGTTACAATAAATTTGAGTCCTGTTGTCCACACCAGTATAGTGTTCAGCGTCTTGCCTCAACATAGAGTATCTGGTGACACACATAACCAACCCTATAATTAACTGCCGGTCTCCTCCACCATTTGAACACAGTCAGCTTTTATCATTCAAATATCTAGCTCCATGTCGAGAAGCAATTTCTCAGTCAGCTTAAAAGCGTTTTACCTTTGCTTCTTTCATCTTATTCAGCTTCTTACTGGCTCTAAAACAGGACCATCAAAGGCTGCTCTGTCTGTCACGATAGCGAGAAGTGTTTAAACACGTCAACAAGAAATCAAATCCACAAACAAACACAAGCATGCGGCAGCTTCAAAAAACACTTTCAGATTGGTGCATTACAATGATTGCTGTTCATCAAATCAATGTCAGACCTCGGATAGAAACACATAATAGGCAATTTCTACTACTATTCCTACAACTGGTAATAATAGTAATAACAATAATAATAAGAAATTGCCTTTAAGTATGTAACTACAGTCTAAGAACCCACAACATCAATATTTTATAAGTCATTATGTGCTTATTGTAGAGGCCTCACAGGGAGGTCCCTGATGTCCCTGATATCATACATCTAGGACCCTTCAGCATCATCAACACTGCCCTCTGAGACACAAAAAGGAATTTAGTATGAGGAGCTAAGAGGCTTCCTGCTCAGCAGGAGAGAGGCTCTCAAGACCAGAATCATTATTCTTCATCTAGTGAGTTTTAACAGGAATTGCTCTAATGCACTTGAGCTAAATTCACACAAAGAAATTAAAGTTCATAAACTATAATACTGCCATGCAAAGAATGTGCAGACACTTACTCCCTAAGGGGTTTCCTTTTGCCAAAGCGAAGACCCCACGTGCGTGTTAAATACTTGGAGGCCTGCTTTAAATGAGGATGGATAAGCATGTAGTGGTTAAACTGGGTAGGGAGGGGGTAGCATGAGGAATGTGACACCACGAGCAAAGAGAGATGATGAAGGTCGCTTGCAGGAATCTCACAATTTCCCACTGAGAGGCATTTAAGAGTCATATTTATAAAAAGCCTAACCCTGGATTTTTCACTTTCTCTTTCCGCTCATGCCTTAATGGTTTACTGAAACACGTCTGGCAAGGCTTTAGGGTCACTGCAAGCTAAACAAACATCTAATTGTGGTTATCTTCTCAAATTTCCATGTTTACTTCAGTTTAAAAATACACAACTTTGTTTTTAAAAGGAAATCTTAGATGAGTAAATACAGAAGACTAAATAAACTGATGTCTTAGAAAAACACAGATATGTGCAGCAATAAAAATGCTTTGGATTATTTCTTTAAGAGTGCGCTGTAGCTGTCCTGTCTGTGTGTAACAATAGGAGTCCATGTAAACAAGCATTGTGTTTCTATATACAGACAAGGCCTGCTTAGGAAGGCTTTTGATGAAGAGCAGCAGAGCGACCCTCCTGCATTCATGCTGGGCTGCAGACGTGAGCAGCATACTGAGGGACTGGAATGACAAGCCGGATGCTCCAAGGAATGCTGAGGCCTTGCCAAGCCAACGGCACATGCAGCTCTGACTGCCCCTCTAAAGAGTGAGGGCTTGAAATGCAAAAGTGCAGCACAAAGCCACCCTACTGCCACACAGCGTGCAGGAAAGACACCTTCGCCTTTAACGTGTTGTTTTTCTAAATGTTTTACAACCACTCCTGGGTGAAAACTGTGCTTTTATAAGGCACTCAATGAGATTCAACTCCTAGTGTTAATGTGATGCTCTAACAAAGACTTGAAAATGCATTAATTCTATCCACGCAAAGCAAGAACACATTAGAGTAATGGACTGTCAATCCTAATTAGATAATCATTCAAGGGGGCTTGTGATGGAGAGCTGCAAGGAAATGGTTTGTGTGCATCTCCCTCATGCAACACCTGAGGTCCAGCTCACAGTGCACATCTAATGCATGCAGAATTTGATAATATACTCTCTGACTTACCTCTGCTGCCATTTTCTTCATCCTGGTAGAGGAAAGAAAAAAGAGAAAATAAGCATCAGCATTTTCCTCTGTTGATTATTTCTTAATATTCTTTTATATTGGCATATATCTCCACTGCATTTCATTCGGAGAAGCCAAGAAAGACTCTGTAAACACAAATGCAGATCATTTCTCATGTCAATCATCAATACCCATCCTATGCTAAATATTAGCCTATATCTAATATGCTAATATGCTTTCGTGAGAATTCAGCTTATAAATACAGTTTTGTGTAATGAAGCACAGAGCTGAATACCACCATACGATGGTGCCTTTTTGTTTTTGTTCTGTGATGCTAAAATGGAAATGTGTACACAGACATCATGTGGGTTGTGGGGAACGCAAGTGTAGCATCAAACTGTGGTTGTTGGACTTATAGCAGGTGCTCGGAAAACTTCAACGTATCACCACACCCCATGTTTACTCACAAACGTTTCCAAAAATGAAAGTAACAAAAATGAACTACTTGTGAAGCACAAAAACGCTGGCAAATCTTACTATGATAGACTCAAGAGCTGAGAAACCAAAGTAAGCGTGCAGGTACGTCTTACGCTGTGTGCACGGTCGAAGCATTTCCTTTTCTGAAGTTTTAGGTGAGGGACTACAGTGATTGCCAATGAAAGTGAAGATTACAACAACAATCTCTTAAACAGTTTAGACTAAAGGAAACACATTTCATAGCCATGCTTGTGTTTTTCCACTTATTTAACACATAAAACTGTTATTTCCTTCAGAGCCCACACACTTCTGCTTTAATCCACCTCCGCTCTGTGACACACATGTTCTGCATGTACCCTCTAAGTCACCCTGCTCTCCCAAGGCTTTGCTTAAGACGGCCTGACCCTCTTCAAACTAACTCCAATATCCTCACATTGCGATTAGTCAAGAACTCGAATCCAAGACTCTAAAAGTAATTACAATGAGAAGAAGTGATGGATGTACAGGCATGAGCTCCTTTTTAACTGTCCTCTTGTCGGCTAAGGTTATGTAATAGAAGAGCTCGTTATGGTCAAATGTAATGTTTCATTCTGAATGCTTTTTCACTGAGCTAAAAGGAAGAGAAATCTTGCGAAACAGCTTGTAATTCTTTACACCAACATAACTAAAAGAACAGAGAGAAAAGTGCTAATTGCCAAGTGTGGGAGACGACATTAGTGCCTCGAGTTTTCTTTCTAATGCCAGCTCCATATTGAAAATGTTACAGCAAGATCACAGAAAAAACAAGTAGACCCAGACTGGACTTGAAAGTGCCCGAAACAACACTGTGATACCCAAGAAGACCTCTGGGAGAATCTGTCTATCTCTCTGGTTTCATAAAAGTCTGAAAATCCTAACTGTCGTGCCACAGTTTCTCTTTCAACATGCAGAACCGAAGCCAAAAGCTATAAACAGAACATGCTATGCTGACTTTGTAGGAAATCCTTCTGTGCAAAAACAAGAGGTTGTCAAAATAGACTTCAGAGGAAAGTAAACGCAACTTATCCAGAATTATCACTTACAAAAACTAATAAGAGGCATGCTATGATAAGCTTTGAGTGAACTGACTCAAAACATCGGCACATTTTCCCATTAAAGGAGACCTATGTGTGCAGCCAGAGCCCTTTACCCCATGTTAGTCTGTGCCCATTCAGAGCCGGAAGCACTGCAACGACTGGATTAATACCAAAGGGCAGATTGGTCCTGATGTTATCTAGAGGATGGCTGGCAGAGTTCCTAGGTGGGATCAAAGAAGTGAGGCATGGCTAAAACCCCTGCTGTTGAACATAACTAACACTACACAGGAATATTAACATTAGAGTTTAACTAAAACACAGTGAGGTTGGTGTCTGTGATGGCGGAGCTTCCAGTTTTCCATAACGCTCTTACAAAAGCAGATGCCGAACTGCAAACTAATTCCAAGCAGCTCTTTGACTTTTGTCCACACTTTAAAAGTGGCAAAAGTTTGTATGAAAGATATGTGCTTTATTTTTAGCATGCCATTTCTGGACACTGTTTTTCACATTTTTATTTTAGACACTGTCGTTACATTTATAAATCCAATAAATCTTTTCCTCTTAACACAGTTGGAACACTTTTATGGCTTGGATAAAGAAAATAATCAACAACTTTCAGGAGAATAACAAAAATGTTACATTTTTATTAATTTGATTATTTTTTAAAAAAGAACAAGATTAGCCCTCTGAGGTTTAAGTCATCGTATTTGGCACCTCTAACTTTAACCCTTAATCTATATTTTGGAGAAGGCCAGAGCAGACGTTTTGGAGGGAAAATATGACATTTTTTATCTGTGCCAGTTAAAAAAAGACTTGGGAGAATCTTTTAATATGACCTGAGTTGGGCTTCATGGAGTTTTTAATAGTATCCAGGTCCTGTGGCTGCAAAACAAGCTTAAATCATCACCTCTCCACCTCTGTGCTTGACAGTTGGTATGGGGCATTTGTGTTAATATGTTGTCGTTGGTTTTCCCCAAACGCGGAGCTCTGTCTCCACATTGTTCAAGAGGTCTTGTGGTCTCCTCAGAAGCAAATTTGCAAACCTAAGCTGTGCCATGTTCTCTTTAGAGAGAAGAGGTTTTCTTCTGGCCACTTCCAAACAATCCATACTTGTTCAGTGTGCTGTCCAAAGTGAGCCCTACAGAGTCTGACATGCAGCTTTAGGGTTTTTTGTAGTTTCTCTGAGCATTGGGGTGAATATGTCGGGACGTCCAATCTTGGGAAAATTTGCTAACTGTATTAAATGTTGAATTTCTATCCTACATCTGTAGGTTTCTCTCTATAGAATGATGGACTTCAAATTGTATGGAAATGGCCTCATAAGCCTTCTCAGGTTGGTGAGCAGCAAAGGTTTATTCTTTAAAATTAGTTTTTAAGATGTCTTTCTCTCTCAGCACTGTGTTTACACACCTGAATACTCCTGGCAGCTACTTATTGCACCTTCCACATAAAACTGCATTTTGGCTTGGCAGGGTGTGATACATCCTGTAGTGTTGTTCTTCTGATGTTGTAATACCATAAATTTAAGATTTGCTGGGAATCGCATATTTTTTTCTTATCTACTAATATGTAAAACTTTTGAATTTAAAGAGAATGTGCTATCATTTGCATATATGACTGTGTTAAAACAAACCCAGCTGCTTTTTCTTGGCAGTTAAAAGAACTGGGATTATGTATTTTTCTAGTCTCACGCAAATTTGATGATCACTAATCAGTGTGGCTACCATAAAGCTATTTAACGTAAAAGAAAGATAAAAAAAGACTAATAAAAGGATGAAAACACTGAAGTTGAAGTTCCTCCAAGTATAAAACTTTAAAAATGTCTTTAATATCAATATTGTCCAATAAAATGTGGATGCAGTATAACAGAAGCTAAAACAAAGTCTAAAAGATCTCCTGAATGTTTATATATGAAACCAAGTTTAACATGCCTCAAAAATACCAAAGGCCTGATATCAGATCCCCAAGTTTGATCAACCAATAACCTTTTATGGAGGCATCTTTATTTTAAATTAAGTGAGATCCTTCTTCGGTTGGTTGTATTGGGAGTTTTTTTTTTTAATATATTAATGTCACCAGAGAGGTCAGAGATATTCATTGACCTTTAGTGAGTTGTGGACGGCAGACTCAGGCGGGTAGACGATAAAGTGTCGCAGTGTGAAGCCGAAGCCCTGGGATGTCCGGCGCAGGCGAAGCGTCTTGGGCCCCGGCCAGGAAAAAGGCTCGTCGTCCACTCCGGGAGAAGCGGCGGCTGACGCCTCACTCTGATCCCGCCCATCCTTCTGCTTGGCCTGAAAAGAGGAAAAACAAACAGGAACTTGAGTGTTTATCTTCAGAACAGAAAGTGCAGGTGGAAGCCGGACATAAATACTAGAAAGGAGGTCTTTAAAACATTAGCTTGACGTTTTACAAACTAATTTTCTAGTGTTAGGTTAATGATATGGTTTCACTTTCTTCTTAAAATAAGAATTTGCTCGGTAGCTGACGTCAGCACCACTGGTTTCGCTTTTTTCCGAGGTCGTTAATGAGCTGTTTACTTATTCCAGCCAATCACTACAAAGGTGGCTTAAAGGAAGAGGAACTAAAACAGCTTATTTCAAACAGTTAATGAGCTGAGGGGATGCACCACTAATAGAAAACTAGACTAGTAGAGTGCAAAAATAAAAACAGGCACGAATTAGGATAATAGGTTCCCGTTAAATGTCTAAGATTGTAAGTATAGCTTGACTGAGAATTTGTTTTTAACATGAAAACTAAACAAAAAAAATTGCATAATTGATCATAACCTCACCCCTAAAAATGAGTGGAAATCCCTGCTGCAGATGTTGTTCTGCATTATCAGATATGAAATCTGCTATTTCAGAGTCAGAACAAACTAAGAGCCACATAAAAGAGCACTCACTCCGCTAACAACACCCCTGATAATTGTGTAAAGCAAAGTGGTTTTTGGTCAAACAAAGAGAAGTGTGTTTTTACTTTTAAAAAAAACTGCCCATGGCTATGCACAGATCTTATTCATCAACTTGATGTAAAAACACGAGAAATCCCTTGTTGGCGATTCTTCACAGGTATCACAGAGGAGCAGGTTGTTCCAGCTGAATAACACCGGGTCATTTTGTGGTTTCAGAAACAGGAAGATAGAATCAACAAGAGGGTTCACTGTTAGTTCAGTGTGTTTTCATGTTAAGTAATACTTCATAAATAACTGCCACCTGAAAAAAGAGCTGTTGAATATCTTTCTTTGTTCCTCTCATCACAAACACTTTGGAAGATTAACACCATCGCAGTGGATGATTAACATTCAGTAAATCTGTAATATAACATCTGTGGGAAGTCAAACAGCTACATATTTTTATGATTACTTCCACCAAAGCACCTGAAGCTCGTAAGGGGATTATTTTGGTTTTGTTTTATGGACTTTTCTAAACTTTGACTTCACTGACATTTTGCACTCCAGCTCAAAATGTCTCAAATATAAAATTATCAATACGATCTGCCAAAATGGTGAGAAATTCATCAAACTCTGTGAAAGCTGTTGATTAAGACCTCATTTCGGGCACATGTTTTTGTTTAAAACAGTTGAAATTCTGACTAAAAACAGTAAAAAGATTTTGTTCTTGGGTTGTGGTTAATGTCAGAGATCACAGTATCTGTCAAAATAATCAGGACTGTCATTTAAGCCTTTTTCTGCTTCCTCAACCTCCACACAGCCATACAGTACATATGGCTTCAGTTATTGCACATTCGGGGCTTTGCAGGGCTATTTGACATACTTGCGTGATGACAGACTTATCTTCTACATACCAACTGTGACTAGCACAAGATAAAAAAAACCCCAAAACAACCTTTTTAAATGCTGGCAGCTCTCATGTTGCGTAACATTACAGTTATGCCTACGTAACACAACACATGTGGCACATGAGCTGCAAAACTCTCACTTTAATCGTTGTATAAGGGGGGGGGGGGGGGGGGGGGGGGGGGGAAGAAAGTGTAGCCGAGATGATAACACAGTGCGTCACTGACTGCACACCATGCTCATTTTCTGAAGATGAAAATTAAAACTGTATGTGCAGAAAGGCTGTGTGGTTGTTCATATCTGGGCTTATAGATCTAGGGTTGCATGTTGATGAAATGTGATCGGTTTGTGAGCCAATACATTTTTCAAGAGCATTATGTGGAAAAAAAGGAGATATGCATGTATATAGATGAACATAACATACAGCAAAGTCCTAAAAACTATTAAACATTATTAGCTTTAATAGTGCATTATTAGTTAGTATCATTGTTATTATTAGTTAATTACTCAATAATTAGTAATCTGTTGCGATTCCTTAACCATTCCTAAACTTTTGGACTATTAAGTGAAACTAAGTTTTTGGAGCACTGAGAATATTACTGGGAAAATTTGAGTAGTATTTACTTGTTTTCCAATTTCGACTCAATTGAAACCAAAGTAGCGACTAAGTATATCACACGGTGTTTGGCTGAATCGATACTGTGTTCATAATGAATAGCCACATTACAGGAAGGAAATAAGGCTTAATTATCTTACTGCCATCTGTTCATGCTGCAACATTGCTGGAACTTCTAATGTTATTTCTAATCTACAAGAGAAGTCTATCTGATATAAAATCATTTCGTCTGATGCAAGAGTTTTTGTAAGAATTCTTGGATGCACAGCTGTAGAAAAACTTTATTTACATGCCCACATAGCAAAATAACCATTGAGGACTGAAGAAGATTTGGTGGCAGAAAGTACCACAACATACTGGAGGGGTGAAGTAATTTATTTCTCATCTAATACGAGCCGCAGACTGGATTTAGGTGTTAGACTGATTGAAGACTGCCTCCATCAAAAAAAAACAAAGGAGATGGAGGTCCATCATTCTCCTCATCCTTCCACTGAAAGAGATGCAGACACCCGGAGTGGGTGCAACTCTGTTGCTCTGTCTTCTCATGATGAGACAGGACACAGGGAAAGAGCTGAACACCATGAGCGATCAGCCTTTCATCTTTCAAATTTTCCCACAATACCATTAATAAAGTACTGATGGAGGAGGAAATAGCCGCACTTTTGAGTAAAAGAGTACAAATGAGCTTCTCTTCCAATGCTTGGTGTGTTAAAATCAACTACGAAGCATTAAATCACAAGTAATGATCTTTTGCTTAGTCCAAAGTAAATTTTCAAACTATTTTTGTAACCTTTACAACAGTACTAACATTGCACCTTGTTCAAGCAATAGGAAATATTTTATCGTCTCAATCACAGCGACTCAGTATGACGGCATAAGCGATCTTTCCTGGTGCTGTCTGAGCAGCGAGACTCCTGTCACATCCATCACCAAAGTAACGATGGAGCTGAACCACTGCACCACAGGGCGTGCGTTAGCGGTTACTGCTAACACTACCATAGTCGTTCCAGGATGCGGGAGCCTGCCAAGAGTTTCAGCCTCAACCCAGATCTCTCCACAGGCTCTTCTCCTACCAAAATACGGCTTAGGTATGGATCCAAAACAAAGACATTGTTTCTCTGGTTCCTCTTTCCTCTCTCCTGCCTGTCTGCCTGGGAGCAGCACATGTAGAAACCTCCAGAGAGTGGGATGGATGTGGGCCTAATGGTATGACTGGTGAAATCACCACCAATATCCAGTGGTGTGGAGCTGGATGTAAGCCACAGTCCATAATGTAACCAGAGGAGAAGAGGGAAAAGAGCTGACGCAGTGCAACTCAGCTGTTTGTTTTGATTTCGTGTTTAAAATTTAAATTCGCATTATGCAATAGTTGAGCTATTAGGCTTAAATGCCTATGGCAAAGCTTTATTTTTCTTACTACTGAATTATAGAAAAAAGAGAAGCAGGATAGAAGGGAAACTATTACTGTCTAGATATTTGAAATGTATAATGCTATAAATCTTTTCTAAACAAGCTCACAATTACCTGATAAATACTAATCAATTATGCATGCAATCTGTTCATCAAAACACTCACCATTATGTGCACGCTGAGGGCTTGCTGCAGGCTCTGGTACCATATGGCAACACAGACATCAAAGTACATTTCCAAACCTGTTCCCGCTTCTTTATGTATATGCAGTTTGACCAAATCTAAATGGCATTACTTGTGGACTCAGTTTTCTTTCCTTTTCTTAAAAAAAGTGTGTGAGTCACACTCTGCAGCTTTCATACTGTCTTCGTTTTCTTTCCAAACTTCTCTCCCCACAGGCTCTAACATTAGTAATCCTTATTCACTCTATCATAGGAAAATATGCCTTTAATTCCCTAATTTGGCAGCGCAACGGTTGACTTCATTTCACTAAGGTTTAGCCCACTCCACAGAAAATAAAGAATGGCTGCTGTCATGGTTATATTTAAGAAAATAATCGTGAAAATATGAGGTGCAGATGGAACCAAAAACAATATTGTCCCCTGACAATGTCATTCTGAATCTACCCTAGGGACCAATAACAATAAACGAAACCTAACCCAAACACACAGAGACACACTCACATTACCAGAGATATCGGTCAGTGAAACAGGACTACCCTGCTGTTGGGGAGCAGGATGACGCACACAAAATTCCTCAGACAGTACAACAAAGTGTAGCTGCCCCTAACCTCTCCTCCCCGCTCAGATGCTTCCTATGTAAACCTATATGCCTCTGCCAGATATGCCTTAAACACATTTTTTAGGGAGTTTGGTTATCCCCCAGCGCCTCAAAACTCGAGCACAGCTCCACTCTTTCACAATCTCAAATTGCCAAGATGCTCTCCAGGATGCTCTCATGCACATGTACACCCACTCCTTACCCGAGATCGGACGCAGTTCTTCCTGGAGGCTTCTCGAAGCCGAGCCCAGGACACGTTGCGGTTGGGACTGGTGAGCCCCAGTTCCACTTCGCCCCAGTAGGCTCTGGCCAAAAGCTGGAACCAAAGACAGTATGGCTCTGACAAGCAGCCATCCACACCCGCTAGTCGAGCCCAAGGGCATCCTCCGGAAGATGGGGAAGGAGAGAGAGAACAACAACCCTGGGATTTCACATCCACATCCCGTAGATCAGGGTGATCCTTCAGGTGAGCTGGCTTACAGCCTGGAGGGAGCCCGTTCCTCTGGGCCAGCATGGCATAGCCAAGACCGAATAGATGAAAACTGCCTTCAAAAAATGCCCCTGTTTGTGTGTCTTTTCTTCTGGATATTCTACTTCAAGTTTCTGGCAAAGCTCATTTTGCTGCGTCTCTCTTCCTCGGTCTGTTCTGGTCTCAGTCTGGGGAAACAAGGCTGTTCCTATAAGCGTCCAAGAGATACATGATGTTTCCAGTCAGCCGAGAGGAGAGCACAGCGGCTGAGCGCACTGCAGAGAGCCCAGGCCGACTAACTGACGCACCCACCCACTTACCACACAAAACTCTCCTTGAAGTATGCACACACACACAGACACACACACACTTTCAGGCAGCCTGAAGTGAATTCTCCTCCTTTCCAGTCCCCTTCATCTCTCTCTCTCTCTCACTCTTCTCTCCCACAGCAAACCCCCTTAAAACTTTTAGTTGTGCGCTTGCCAACTCGCGCATGCACCAACACGTGCCGAGGGCAATCAATAAATCATAAGAACAAATAAAAGGAGAAAACAAAAGGCGCACACAAGTCAAAGGAAAGAAAAAATGTTCTCAAATTTAAAGTTTCTGAAAGTTTTTCAAGTTATCTGACAGGAAAAATGAACAACTTCATCTTTGGAAGGAGGCAAGTGGGCCTAAGGCAGATAAGGAAATATATATAGTCCAGAGAAATCTATAACCCACAAAAATGTACTAATAATAATCCACCCACCTTTACATGCCTGCAGCTCATCTGGCAACTACAAAGAGCTGATGCCTGGGTGGCACACACGGTGGTCGGAGAGAATACCAGAAGTTGCACAAACACACGGTGACTGCTGCATATTTCCCCTTTATTTATTTGCTTATTTAACAGAAACCATACAGTTAAGCAGAGCTACAAAGCGAACGTTAATCTGCAGCATGTCCCTGTTAGGCTTCTGGCCACATTTTGCCTACAATCTGGCTGAGTTAGCAGCTGTTGTCCAAAGCCAAAAGACAGATGCCGGAATAAAGTTAATAGAGTTTAAGATTTTCAGGGATTGTTCATACACAGCCAAGACTAAGAAAAAAACCTGTCTGAACCACAGTGTTTACTGCAGTCTTAAGCCTAAGCCTTAGGCTCAGTGTTTACTAGTACAAGTGCTGACCATCTTTAATAAGAGCATCCACTGTTACAACAGGAAATAATAGGAGGTGATGTGTGAAAGTATAACAGGTGTCTTTAGAAAACCTTTTTAATGTGGTGTTTCTGTTGCTACTATTCCATGAATAAAGAAACAGAACCCGAGGAAACAGAGTGAGCAAGTGTCATTTCTAAAATTCCCTTTTATCTGACTTCTCCGACTGCTGAAATAATCAGATGAACTTTAGAATTAATTTATATACTGAACAAAAAGCATGGATCTCTTTCCCATCTGTTATTATATAGCTTTCAACTCATTCCAGGAAATGGGCAGCAAGAGGTTTGTGGGATTCTTAGATCACTTTACAGCGTTAGCATTGTAGCTGCTTCCTCCTGAAAAGTGTGGGGAAAGACAGCAGGGGAATTAGATGCACTCAGATTAGACTGGAATTCAACCAGGGACTGTCGGGTAGTCTCGTAATCCATTATTACTTCACGTGACGTCTTGGAAGTAGCAAGTCATTGAGAACATCTGTGAGGCACCTTTAGCACAATAAATAAAGGCGTGCAGACAAAACAAATCCCACAAAAACACAATTTGAGGTCTTACATGTCACAGAAGGTTATCTACCTTCACCTGTGACGTCTTCTGCATGCACACTCTGGTATTTTAAACTCTGTCTGCAGACACGAGGGGACACAACTGGTACAAGAACCACTAACTGCATTTGAGCTTTTCAACATTAGTTGCGTTCCATAAAACCCCCAAATAACCTTGAGCATGACAGCGATACCCCGCCTCTTTGCCCAGAACAATTTGTTCTCAATTAGACCCTCAAACTCTGCAACCCTACAGCCAACGCCTTCATACGTCCCCAAGGGAACACCTCTCAAATCCTTCCACCTCTCAAGCTCCACAGAGGCTCAGCAACTGCCTTTTATTTTAGGAGCAGTGAGATGTCTGGGATGACCTCAGCTCTCATACCTTTTAGTAAATCTCTCCGGAAGAGAGCACGGCCCAAACATCAACTTAATATTTAATCACATTTTTCATCCAAGCACTCTCTGGAGCATTTGTGCCGCTTTAACAGCAACTTCAGGATTCCGATGTTCAATGGGTGCGCTTTACACAAAGTGGTGCCATCTTTAATAGCCCGGCGTGTCTCCAGAGTGAGGCATTATGACTGGACAAATTAGCAGTTCACTTCTAGCAACAGCTAATGCATATCAGTGAACAGCCGGCGTGGTGTGTAAAGTCGTTTAGAATGAGAGAGAAAATGTAAATACAGGCCTATTTTGATTCTGAGGAATATTTGCCATCCGAGACAGCAGCGACCATGAAAACAACATCAGGAACCCAGTCGTGGAATGTTCCTTCTCCGCGTTTGGTTATGAGCATCTTGTTACCACATTCACTCGGCTCGATATAGCATGTGGTATGCTGTATGGAAAAGACGGCAGAAATAGAAGTCGCCAAACACAGGCAGCTGAGACACTTGACTTGAGGAAGCCAAAACAAGGATTAAGTCTCACAAGAATGGTTATGTACAAGATGCATACAGTGTGTTACACACATGGGGGGTAAGTCATGAGGTACCGCTTGTGTCTCAAGGCAAACAAGACTTCTTACCTCTATTAATGCATTTAAGGATGTTATAGGGTTTCAAACCACATCATATGTATCGGAATTCCTGTAAATCTAAAACACATGATAAGAAAAATGAATTTGTGTTGGCTGGGAATTACGCTTGGTGCCAAGCAAACAGAAAGAACCAGACACGCCACACAGAAATATTATGCCGTTACCCCGGCAATATACCTGACCACAACAATGCCATCCACTGGAAACGGGTGTTCTCAGTGTGATTTCATGGTTTGTGTGTGTCCGTGATCAAGAGGAACAGCAACTAGTGCTGATTTGAGGCTTGACGCTGGCTGTCCGTCTCATTTCTCCTGATGTCTTTTAATGTTACCACACACAGAAGGTGATGATTTGCCACAAACTGGACCTAAAGGGGTCATGTGTTACAGCCGTGCATGATTCACAGTTAAAAGAATAATTCTTATCTCTCCTTTACTAGGCTTTGGTGCAGCCCCTGCATTCCTCCACTGAAATAATCCATTTTAGCTGTCTAAATAACTACATAATTGTTCTCTTTGTGTGTTTTTGTGCAGTTATGGTAACAGATTCTCTTTTCCAGCCTCAGGAAGTTACTTTATTTTTTTCAACTTTTGCAGAGTTTAGCAGTTGAGTTGAAATCGGTGAATGTGAGTGTAAAAATAGGATGTCATGTTTAAGGATATTATTAAGTATACATGGCAACTTTCATACATCTTAATAATTACAACAGTGTCCTTTTACATGCTTTCTTTCCCATCCTGTTCATTTTGATCAGCACTTGCTTTGCTTTTTTTTGTTTTCTTTTTGTTTTGGATGTTAGTTTGTTTTTTGCAAACAATTTCTACATGGATGGTCCAAAAATTAATTAATTGATTAATTGTCTTGGTGCTGGTTTAGCTCATTGCGTGGAGTAGGCAACCACATGCCATACGACTGAGAGTGGCCAGCCCAGGTTCGAATCAGACCTACGGCCCTTTACCGCATCTCTGCCCTCACCTTTCTATCCTTTCTAAACTGTGTCTATCAAATAAAGCTGAAATAAAATCAACTTCATCTTTCTAGCACTTTTTTGCGTCTTGAGCTATGAAAACTGTTTGTTTATCATTTCCTTTGACTTTCTTTGATGTTAAAAATCATCATTTTCTTCACATTGGACTTAAAAGGGATCTGATATGCAAATTTCTAGCTAAATGTTTTTATTGAACTCAGTTCAAGTAGCTTTACATGATTTATAGTTACAGTTATAAATACTTACCGTGAACCTCAGTGCAAGCTGTTTTAGTTCCTCTCCCTTTTATCAAACTTTTGTTTGACTGTCTCCCACTTGCAAACAAAACGTCTTAACGGTAGGTGGGTGGGGTTTCTAAGGTCACGCCCAGAGCTGTGTGACTGACTCGACCACAGAGAATATCTGCCTTTATTGTCTTCATGCAGAGCCAAGAGTATAATAAACGGCCTCCTCAAAATGAGTGTTTACTGTCTCACAGGGATTATTTGCACATACACCTAACTCAGCATTTGAAATTTTGGTTATCTTCAATATGAGCGTGCAGCATTATAATCAAATATTTGACAGAAAATAAGGAAGACCATAATAGGTACAACTTTTTATATGGATATAAAAGTTTGACACAGGAGTAGTAAAAACTTTAAAAAGTACTGAGTTGTGGATTTGGCTTTGGGTTTTTTTTTTATTATTATTAGGGGAAATTGGATTGTAGGCTGAAATATTCACAGCTTCTGGGATAATTCAGGGCATATTAGTGAATTACCATAATTGCTGCAAGGACTGTGTCTACAGAGACATTTCATGGCAACATTCATCGGGCGGCCAACCAAAGAAAAAATCTATTCAGAAAAAAAAAAACTAATTCAGTGTTTTCCATGTTTGTGTAGTTGTAACTTAACTGTATAAAATACACTAAGCTCAAACCTTTGCAGTCTAATACTACAAAAAAAAAACCCATTAATGCTACAAGGCCTTAAAGACTCAAGTCTTTCTCAGGCTTTTGTGTAGCGCACAGCCTATGTTTTTGTTAGTTTATAAAGAAAGTGAAATAAAATAAATGTCATTAACTTTAAATAAAAAACACTAAATAAACTTCATAAAATGTCATGAAATCTGAAAAACTGTCAACCTTATCGTGTCTTTCAGACAGCCAAAAAACCAAAAGTATTCAGTTTATTAAACAGAGAAGAGCTGCAACAGGTTAATGGGGCGCTGCCCATGTTCAAACACATAATAAAACAGCTCTTTAACACCAACCACGAAAATACTTTGAAGAAATTTATGAGACAACACAAATGTGTAAATTGTCCAATGCTGTCAACCCAAGAAAAGCAGTAACAACAACTCGAGCCTGGACCAGCTGAGAGAAACAACCTGAGGCCAGTCACGGATGGTTGTGAAATTCTATCAGTGGGTGTGGAGGGTGGCACTGTGAAAAACTGACCATCAGACAGAGGGTTTACTGATTGTTGCTGGTCACTGCCCTTGTTGTTGCCTAAACCCAACACACTGCAGTTTGGACTTGCAGAGTTGTTGCCCATTCATGAACTCCATGCATCCATCCATTACACAGAAAAAAAGACTAGTTCTGGTCATATTTTTAACCAGTCTGGTGTTGTTGCTTAATCTAAAACCCGTTCTGAAACAAAACAAAAGGCTAGTCCTAAAATTGGTACCATGAAACTAATGAGTAAGTATATTTTGTCCATTTTGGTTATCCACCCATGAAAACTGCTATGACTTCTATAGAGTTTGAAATGTTTGGTTCAAAGATCTTTCCACGGTCATATCCTCTAAAAATAAATAAATAAATAATAACTCTGCATTGTTGTGGCACACTTGTGACATGTTAGTGTCAGAGTTCACTCTGGATTGTATTTTGACAGATTTTGACAGCTGTAGTCGTCTATAGCTTTGCATGTTTGCAGAGTACCATCTAATCTAATCATCTAATGCCATCTTGGGCTGGTTCTCAAAAAGCACCAAAACTGGATCTAGTGCTGGTGTTGTGTTGCTGAGAAGACTGGCACAAGATGTTACGACTAAAGCAAGAGCTTTGCTGTTATTTTGACAACTGTGAGCGGCGTTAAGCCCAGTCTCTGCTACATAATGCTCAGCTCTACACATTCCTGAAATGCTGCGGTGTTCTAAAAGGACAAAAACTGGCTCACCATTGGCAGTGGCACCATACTGGTGAAAATTAGGTACTGGAGTCTCCCCTGCTGATAATTCTACAAATGGCCTTGTGGTGTCACACAACATCACTTGTAAGGCCAAAGACAACTTAAAGACTGCAGCTGTGGTGAAATAAAGGCATAGATGAAGAAACAACCAAGCGTTTTAGGGACTAGTGTGGGATTTTTAAAGACCACTTATGAGTCTTTAAGATGAAATCACATTAGTGACATGCTTATACACTAGACCAGACCAGATCAGATCAAGTCCAGTTTGGATTTCTGGATTTGGATAGCCTAAAACAAGCTGGAGCTCGTCCTGTTCTTTTACTTGTAAAGGAATAAGCTAGCTCTTACAACAGAAATATCCTCAAAATCTAACAGCCAAAGTTGTGTTTCGTCAGTTGTTAAACTCATATCAGATGTTTATATTTCTAAGGGACACAACACAATGGAAACGAATTGCTGCTTCATTTTAATCCACTCAAATCTTGGAGTCTCGGATTTATTAGATGATTATCTGCAGCTCTTATTTGTATAACAAAGGAGAAAAGGCCTGTGGTCTGTGCGCAGCTGACAGGATCTCTGGATGGGGATTAAAGACACAAGGCACCGACCAGGCTCCAAAAACTACAATAAGTAATTTTGAAGTCTCCAATTAGTGTGTGTATGTGTGCGTGTTACCCATTATGTATCTGTGGCTGTGAATGTGTGTGTTTTTGTGTCTGTGTGTGGTGCAGAGAGCCAGAAAAAAAGAGAAAGTCTTGCAGGAGGATTAGGCTCGATTCAGGGGTAGCTTTTCAAGACTCCTGGCGGGTGTAAGATCTAATCTGGACATGCTGCATCTGGGATCCGCGCGGTATGGCTTACTGTAACAAAGGACTGGCTAATGAGGGACAGGGGACAGACTGCACCCACACTGTTGCACACCCATAAAGCCCTTCTTCATAATGCTCTCAGAGGGGTACAGAAGGGGTATGAACCCTGCAAGTTACTACTGTGGGGAAGTAACAGGCTGCTGAGCTGATCAGGCAGATATCCAAGCAGACTGAGCTTGTTTTAAGCTCAGTTAAGTACCCAAATCTGAGTGTATGAGGCCATGATTGTTTATAAGGGGTTATAATATAATTTTAGTGCACTCTATCTGCCAGGGAGGACAGAGTTTGGGTGTACATGCACAACCAGCCTCTTTCTCTTGGAGGGAAGGGATAGTAAATAAAGACAAAGCAAGAAAGTCAGGGAAGCTGTTGCAGTTAGAAATAGTATAAACAGTGTCTTTAAAGCAGCAAAAATCAGAAATACTTTAGTGAGTTAAATAAGAACATACAATAGGAGAAGCTTGCACAAAAACATAAATAAGCGTCTTTTTATTGCTTAAGTTTGTGTTCACATACATCAATAGATGCATCTTGTTAATCTTTGTTTCCTTGTTTGCCATGGTAACGCCTCACTTCTACCTACTTCCTATCAAAAAACATTACGTGTGAATTTGAGCTTACTGACATGATAAATACCTGGCAATTCATGTCCATGACTGCTAAAAAGCTGATACATTTGCAATCGATTTTCAAAAGTCAAAAGCCTCAAGCTAAAAAATCCTCTACCAACACAACAGCGGACTTTTCTCCTGCATGCTTTGGTCATGAGGAGGATGTTAGCACAAGCTTTCTTTCTTTTCATGTTAAAAAGCATCCAACTCAAACATAAGCCATGATGCAACATCTCAAAATCTACCAGTCCAAGTCCCTGTGAGTCATGCCCACGACATATTTATGAACCAGTGCATTGCTTCTCTTCCACTGGCAAAAACAATTATCAAAATCCACAGTTTGCTATGGAGACCATCTGTGTGGAGCAGAGAAGAAATTGCATGACAGCCTCAAACTTCCAGGAAAGAAAAAAAAACCCAGGGGATTTCCTTCAGGTCGGCTGCAGTGAGAAGTATGTGTTGGACACTCACGGAAAAACTAACAGTTGAAGACAAAAGCCTGGGTCCAGGAGGAGGAGGAGGAGGGTGGCAGGGGTGTGGGTGGGGGGGTTTGCATAAGCTTGGTGTATTAGCAAGCTCCCCTGTGAAGGAGCCCTGCCTGATCTGGACAATTGTCCCCAGGCACCTTCAGACAAATGCTTCTGCCAATCAAGCATTCAGTAGTCTGCACATTCACTCCTCAGCAGCTGCTCTCACACAGAAAGAAAAGCAGCAAATATGTTTCTGATGACAGCCCGACCCACACCTCTCGAATGAAAAAGAAAAATCGCTGCCGATGTTTAATTATTACATCTCTCCTTCTCACTCAGGCAGTTTCCCTCAGGGAGAAACCATATGGTTCAGAAGAGGTGAGATGACAAAGAGGCCCAGATCATCTCAGAGCGTTAATGAAGACACAGCAATGCTCCTGTCGGACTGACAGAGATGTGCGATAAACCTTTGTTTGAAGTCCGCCTCACTGGGTCAACATGCATCATCTTACCCGCCGCCGCTACTATGCAAACAAAGCAGGTCTGACATGGCCCTGCTTAACTCTCAGACATCTCAGACTTATGTCCCTATTTTTGGCTCTTCTGAATTCCATGTTTGTAAATGATTATGTAACCTCAAGCGTGTAAGACACAATCAAGCTATATACTTTTTATTTTTTAGGAAAATCAGGGCAATCAGGATATGTGTTTCAGTCATGTCACTTGGTTGCATTAAAAGCTATAAAGCAATAAAGACAAGCAGATGGGTAGACCACTGGGTGTTTTCCACTGGGTTTGTGGAGCTCACCAGTTAAAGGGACTGGAACGAGAAGGTTGACTGGTTATAACTTAATAATTTATCAGACAGGCACACAGTAATCACTACAAGCTTCACACAAAATGCAGAAGGACACACATATCTACCAATTAGACACAGCTGAAACAGACAATGTGTGCCTCAAGCTCTCTTCTGAGCCTCTTAGCTCCAGCTGAAAGTCATACACAACACCGCAATAATAAGATCCCAGAAAGTAACAATCTACAGATTCTGACAACCCTGTTTTTGTGTTGCATTATCATAAAGATTTTAAGGCTGACTACCTGCAAAGAATAAAAGAGTGGGTTTCTCAACTCTTGACACTATACTATTGCTTTTTTCAGTCTAGGACTATCCAGATTTACAGAATACGAGTTGAGCACCAAGGTGATGATCTTAACGAGTTGGGATAATAACAAAAAAGCGTTAAAATGATCAGACAGATCAGCTGTTTCAAGCAACATGGGACCCGTTGGCTAGCCTCTGTGGACACTGGTCAATTTTTCAAGACTTCCTGTGTAGCCAAAAACTATTAATGGGCTAATAAAGAGCTAAACCATCATAAGTTTTCATTTGTGCAAAGAAAATCTACTTCAGACAGAAAGCAAAAAGCTTCCAGTTGCAGATGAATGTGCAGAATTTGTTTGCAGTGATAAATAATCATGCAGAGTCGCTAAACATTCGCAAGTTGCAGCTGTTCAAATTGCTTGCAAAAAATCCATAACATGCAGCTGACATTTGCTTCTAAAGAACTAAAAAGTGAATTGTGAGAAGACTGGATGTTTATTCACAGTCAACCCAGTTTGTCCTGTTATTCCTTAACAACGACCGTTCTGTCACTGATTTTGGGACAGATGGTCCTCAAACCACGTGATTCTCAAAATTCCTTAAAATAAATAAATAAATACCTACACAAAATTATTGGTGACTTTAAACTCTCTTCCAATGTCACCTGGGATTTCTACTAACCCCCCGTGACCCACTGGAGGGCAAAGAGGATATAGATTATGGATGGATAATGCAGAATAATGCACCACTTCACACATATCTGCTTTGTTCCATTTCCAGTACAACTGCAACCAGTACTGATGAACCTGACATGAAGAAATCTCATTGAAGCAATATATTTTTAACCATGTAGCATGGCAATGGTGTGAATGACTCTACAGCAGTAGCAGATGCTACCAGGGATTAACTGTGGGAGCAGTTTGATGTGACTGGGTCAGATTTAACACATCATACACAGGATTTGTGATTAAATGTGGTTCTATAGGGTCTGTTTAGGCTTCAGAAACCAAAAAAACCCGATGAAAATGAAACAGGATTCACCGTACATAAGATACCACTATTCATCCAGAATGCCATAAACCACCCACATGTGGAAACTGAGCGCAGACATCATCAATCAGTCACTGGCACGTGCGGACAAACACCTGAGTCAGAAATGTGGGAATATGGTACATAGGCTAAGCTGTCCACCCTGAATGTAAACTCTGGCTTTGGAGCTGTCTGAAAGGCTCCTTTGAGAAGTTGTATTACTCCTATTTGCCACCGTGCGCTTCATAAAGAGAGCATATAGCAACGGTGTAAGCTGATCTTGGAATTCCAATAGCTGAGGTTTGAGGCTACACTGCTGGAGGGAGGATAGGAGTGGAGGGTCCACTCATTCCAGACGCATGCCTGATGGATGCATAATGATGGTGTAATGGGTGACAACACATGGAGAACAGCGCCCAGCCAGGCAGACACACTTGGCTCAGCATAAAGAAACTTCATTTAATAAAATGTTGATTCATTAAAGCAAAGATAATGTAGTGCAGGCTGTCACTGTGGTTTAACTGGTGCAGCAGGAGTTCAAGCGGCGTATAATGACACATAAACCATGTAGGATTAACAGGGGCTGATGACGGCCTGTGAGAATGGGAGCAGAATGTCCGACTTAGCACCTTTTTAAAACTACTTTAATAATTAAATGAGGGATTATTGGGATTTCAAAACCCTGTTTCACATGTGTGTTTGTCATTACTATAGGAAATGAAATAATGACTATCAACCTATAGTCACTGGCTACTTTATTAGGTATAACAATTCAAATGTTAACTGTCAAATGGCATTGGTTTGTTGGTGTCAGACAGGCTGGTCTGAGTATTTCAGAAACTGCTGAACTACCTGGATTTTCCCACAAAATCATCATTTTCACAATGGTGTGAAAAAAGAGCACCTTTGGGATATGGTGGACCAGGAGATTGGCATCATGAATGTGGAGCTGACAAATCTTCAGCAACTGTTTGAAGCTATCATATGTACAAACCAAAATCTCTCAGGAATCCTTCCAGCACCATGTTGAACTTATACAAAGAAGAACTGAGGCAATTCAAGAGGCAAACGAGGATCCAAGCTGGAATTAGAAAGGTATGCCTAACAAAGTGTGAATGTATTTAGCTAATATTATCAATTTTATGGCACAATGAAGAGCTGAAATACTTCAGAATGGATGCACATTGAAGATTTGTTTTGTTATCGTGGCACAATTTGAGAGATTAAGCAATGTAAAAAAAATAATGTGCAGCACTAACCAACCAAATTACCATTTTAATCACTATTCATATGAGCCCAGAATTGATTGGAACTGATTGGTGCATACCTAATTCAGACCATCCTTACTAAGTAACATCAAGTAACATCAAATCCTCACATCCAAAGACACTAGAGCCAGAGAATATTTTACTTTTTTATTTGTTAAAATCACTACAACAAATACTGGTA
Source organism: Diplotaxodon limnothrissa (assembly GCF_057381915.1). Taxonomy (NCBI): domain Eukaryota; kingdom Metazoa; phylum Chordata; class Actinopteri; order Cichliformes; family Cichlidae; genus Diplotaxodon; species Diplotaxodon limnothrissa. The sequence continues at coordinate 18,658,910 of NC_140604.1, forward strand.
ACTGAAAAGTTGCCAAATAGTTTTTCTTGTTGATTGGCTAATTGATAAATTTGATATTCTTTTCAGCTCTAATCACATGCTTTACATTTAATCTACAACTCATCTGTTATTTAATTTAGAGCAAATCATATCATGTGATGCCATCAAAACAACACTTAACTGCTACAGGAAGACGATTAGTGAATGATTGGAGAAGACAACCATTAATAAAAAGACAAGGCAGAATGAAACGCGCGATCACCTGTCACTGCACCACTCAGTAAATACCCAGCCTGTCATATCTTGCATCCAGCCCCGGCTATTCTAGTCGACTGGTGAAATATTCAAAGCTGCCATTCAAAATTCATAAGCTACTGGAGAGATGCTATCAAGCTCTAAAAATACCCTTTACTACATAACAGAATATGAAATATTCATCTTGATATGAACACTTTCAGCTTGTCTGGCAATGTCTCATGTTTACTTCTGTCACGTGCAGCACATTGCTGAAAGCAGCAGTAAATATTCTCTTGATTGCAATTATTACTGCTGAGAGTCATCTACTTTAGAGAGGACTGACACACAGCTCTGCAGAACAGGAGTGAGCCTGCTTTCAGGATTGTATCACTACTTTTCAGGCTTTTGGCTTCCTAATATGAATTTTTCATGTTTTCTTTGAAATGTAACCAACTATGACATGTTTAACATGTAGTTACAAATACAATTTCAATTCACTTGCTAAAGGAGGATCGTCAAAGTGGCCTGCTAAAGGTTTGATCCAGCCCACTGGATGGGTTTGTAAAATGTGAAAATTAGTCATTAATTCCAATTTTATAGCCCGAGGCTCCATTGCAGGAAGTCTGCAGGTTCAGATGGGTGCAAAATGACTCTCAGGTAGCAGCAACCAGTAGAGCAATGAAGAGCCAAAACTGTCAGCCAACTGACAGCAGAAACCATTGGTGATTGGAGACTAAGACAGCTTTCCATAGGTTCACCTACATGGCGCTAGACAGACCACATTGACTAAAGGTTGAATTTCCATAATTTTGGCTTCAGCTGAGACGGTGAGTTCGGGCTGTTAGGGTGGGGTGAAAGCATACCTCTGTAAAGTAAAGGTGTGTGCTTGAATTATAACACCAGGCAAAATGAGAACTTTATAACAGAAATTAGTTCATTTTATCTCAATTATCGTGTTTTCATAATCACTGGAAACCAAAATCACACTTGAGATTTAAATAATATTAATACCCAGCCCTGATGCCCTGTAATTTTAGTAATTTAACATTGAATTCATTACATAATAATGAAAATAACAGCTGAGGGCCTTCTTTTCACTAATAGATGAGTCCTGGTAACAAAACATTTATGGGTATTTGGCTAATGCTAACGCCAACATATAAAAGATAATCTGTAATGCATTTCTGCATTTAGTGGACTGTAACAGATCTGGTATGTGACAGATCTGGTACTGGTTATGACAAGAGGCACTCTGCACTCGAGCCAACACTGATGAGGGCTGTGGGACACGCCCTTTAAAACACACACACACAGTGCTGGTCTGACCAAGAGCTGTAAATTACACCACTATTAAGACCCAGGAAGCGAGGGACTGTGTGATGGAGAATAGTGAGACAGAATATGAGAGAAACAGAGAGGAAGAGTTAAAGAAAATGAGCACTCTGAGTGTGGAAGCCCAGAGTGTGTGAGAAAGGAATGATGGTCCTTGGAAAACACCATGGTGCTTTCCCTGCATACACATGGCCTGACTTGGAGAACATACAGTACTGCAGATCTCCCCTCCTCCTTCATCCACTTCCTTTCATCCCTCATTTTTCTGCCAACGGGCGTGTCCTCTAAACTCCCCCTCTTCTCCCGACGCCCTTTGCTGCACTTCATCAGACCGCCGAGTTTAGCCGCAGAAGCTTCATCAGTTTAAACGTTGACATGCACGCCCAGCAAGTCACTCAGTGACATCATGTTGCATTCAATCAAAATGACCGCTCTGCAAAACCACAGTTGTTGCATAGTAACAGTCCGACACAGCACATGAGCCTGTGCCATTATGAAGATGTGATGTAATATGTAAAAATAAAACAAAAAAACAAACAAACAGGATCTCTGGGACAGAATTAAACTGTCTAATTTCAGCTTTATGAGAAAACATATATGTATTAATAGCTGATTGGGTTCGGGTATTACTTCTCAGCTCGCTGGGTGGCATATGATCCGGGTCTGATTTATGATGGATCAACATTAAAGCAACAAATATTCCAGATTCAATTATATAATCAAATATTAAAACAAATTCAGTATTTGATGGTGAAAATGAATAATCGACTGTGGGAAAAAGCAGCAGCACCAGCAGCTTTTTGTCTCCTTAATGGCACAAGACGTAAAGCTGCATCAGGACCAGAAACATTGTTAGACAAAGCGCTGCTGGGGTTAATTGATCACTTTGTATTTGCATTACCACATATGTTGTTGCAAATTAGGAACAGCCACATGGCAATGGTTTATGTTTGATGTGTTGGTCACAGGTTGTGTGAACCCAAAGAGCATTGCATGCCAGCAGTTGTGAAGTCTATGAATTTGACAGGCTGGATAAACTGCCTCCTGCTAGGAGGGAGAAAGCAGGAGAGAACAGACTGAATTAACCTAGTGTCATTTGGAAATATAAATGGAGTGATATGAGCTGAACAACTGGAAGTGAATGAGCAGCATTAAGTCATAACATCTGTCTGGTTCTTTTGTTTTTTACTGCACTCTTTTAGGCCAGTCTGTCAGATAAGTGGAAGGAAGTGGGCGGATGGATGAATGGATGTAGTAGTTTTGTATCTCCTAGGGATTTATGCCAGTGTTTTGAAAGATCAAATGTGATTTTGTCTGATTTTGCCATGACTTTAATCACAGGTGGAAGTCAGGACTTACTTCTCGCTGTGTCGTTCCAGAAAAGATCGGAATGAGGATGTGACGGAAGCGGCAGTGAAAAACAGAGGGAACAGTTCAGAAACTGGACGTTCCAAGTTAGTGTCTTCGGAAGAAAAAGGAGGGCCAGGAGACATCAGTGAGATAAGGCCATGAATTCAGGGTGAAATAAGGGATTGCAGATAAACTAAGAGCCCCAAGAGATGATGGACTCAACTGAAAAATGGTCTGGACCGTGCATAGCTGTTGCTAACGTCAGCCAGCACTGCCGCTCAGGGTGGAGTTCATGAGGGTTCGTGTGACCTGCTGCAGAAAGAGAGACAGACATTGGATTTGTACGGGGCGGGGCAGGTGTGGCCGAACAGTAATGTCCTGTATTAGCTGTGGAGACAAGAATGTTGTCTTTCAGCTGAGCGCTGACGTCACCTGGAGGAGAACAGTTCCCTGACTGATGCTGTTTGATGTCCGTCTGGGTTTTAACAAGCGCATTTGAATTATTGACCAACATCTAGCATCCGTTCGAGTCTAAAGGCTGCCTCGTTTCATTCAAAGAAGGACCATCACACAAATACTGAATCAAAGCATTCTTTTAATGCAGAGTATTTACACAAACAGCATCCATGTATTCAGCTGACATCACAGGCTCTCTGCAGCTACACAGGTCCCTGCTTTTCTTAGACCTGTTCTATTCTGCTCTCTGTGAATCTATCCAACAAAACCCAGTTATGTAATAAGGACCTAGGCCAGCTGAGCTGAAGAAAAGACTATTTAGCTTTCCACCTCCCTCCCTACAGCACGGAGCAGCTCAAGCCATTATTCACTGGAATGTTTTCCTCCCATGTTTGTCCAGAAGGACAAAAGCTCTGAAGCCACACAGTCGACAAATCAGCACCACGTATGTTTGTGTGACTGTACTTTTTAAATCTGGAGTAAATGAGACCACTCTGACTGATGAGTAACCTTTTACAGGAACCACTTAAACAATAGCTTTTCTTAGACATGTTTAAACACTTTTAATCTGTAATGCCTTGCGCATCAAACATGTCCAGAGTCTATAATAATGAGTTATGTGGGCAAATCCCCCAAGAACTTGGAAGGGTTTTTTTGTTAGTTTGTTCTTTATATCAAAATTAATATCATAGTTTCAACAAAAATTGGGTTATTTTAATGTCAAGGATGTAGAGGATCAGAATAGGAATGACACTAGGAAACAATAAGAGATCTTTCTAATAAACTCAGAAAACATGCCAGTACTTGGTTTTCTGAAGCACTGCAGGTACTGTAAGCAGTGTACATACGTAGGATACAATTCTTCCGGAACCGATAAAGGCAGCAGACACCTACAAGTGTTAAGTCTTACCTGCTGAAGAAGAAGAAGCAGAAGATTGCCAGCAAAATGGAAAGTTGGTGACTAGTGCAGTAAAAATTTGGTGTGGAAGTACTTTACATCCTTCTCCATGTTACCATTTTGCTTAAGAACAACTAGCATTGGCTCACAGACAGTAGAAAACACGGAGGTGGCTACTTTGATGTCATCTATTTCTTACTGAAGTCCCATTTTGAAGCCTTAAGATAAGAACTTCTGTAATCCCCATCACCATTTTAATTCAAATTTACCTAAAATGAGTGAGTGGGCTTATCATGAAAGTGTTTACGGAGGTAAAGACAGAAAGTCGTTTTCCCGCAGACTTCTAAAGGACCCGGAACAATTTTTGCAACCACAGCTATCGCCATCTGGTGGCCTCCATGTGAAATGCAGGTTAAAGACACTTTTTTTTTTCTGACCCAGATGAAAATGTTTTATACTATTCGTGCACAAGATAAAATGTTTGCAAATAAAAGGTTATGCTCATGCAACGACCTTTTTAATAACATTATGTAGACTACTTGGCAACCATCCTACGATTTCAGTCAATGTTAACATTTCAAATAAACTGTCTAATGCCACTATGTTGGGGATTTAAAATTTAAGCATATGTGATACTAATTTTGTTTTGGTAGCAAAATGAATATCAAGCATGATGCAATTCTAATTTTACTTTTAATGGCGTCAACGCTTTAGCGCGGTTGGCTCGTTGCAGCCCCACGCACGGGGCGATCCACGTTAACTCGCTAACAGAGATTTGCCACGTTAATGCAGTTATGGCGTTAACATAATTTTAATGAGATTAACGCTGACAGCACTACTTTTAATTGAATTTGGAATTATTTAAACTTATTCAACTGAACTGAATAAGTCAGTTTTTGGTACATTATCTCATTTCTACGTGCACTTTGATACAAGGCTTATCTTCTAACCGTAATGAATGTAGCCGTTTATGAAATAAAGGAACAACGCTGCACATTTTCTATAACAATTTGGACAAATCACACTGATCAAACAACTCAAGGTCCTGAAGAAGCTTTGTAAAATCCCTTCAACATGGCCACGTAGAGGAGCCTGGATCACAAAAGGTTTCAGGATGTTCTCTTAGCAAATTGTGGTTTGTAGCCTGTTAAGCTTGTTGCAGTTTTCTTTTGGCATAAAATGAGATGTCAGTTTTATACTCACTTTACTAAACTTTAGAGGAAAACATCCGGCTGCTCTGACAGTTGTGCTCCGAGTCCTCATCTGTTGGCTCATACTCAGATTATCTAAAGGATCTGAAGTGTGACTGCTAACTGAGGAAGAAAGTGTGGATCGACAGTAATTGTTAACATATGTGCCAGCTGCCATGCACAGTCGTAGAACTTTAAATTGAAATTTTCTGTCTCACTGTCACAAATTTCCTTACTCCCCACTTGGGGCTGTCCACACGACCTAAGCATTAATATACAATCTAAACATGAATTAAAATAAATCACTGCTTGTTACTCTGCTGCATTTTTTAGCTTTCAACTAAAGCTTATAATAGCGAACACTGCTGCCTAGTTATTTTAAAACTGGCATTTTGGTTAATTTATTTGTGAGCATCATTATTTCAGCTGCGTTCTTCTTGTGTCAACATTCTTAGCATTTACAACCAGTTCAGGGAGAGTCTCCTTTGTGCTTATTAACGATCTCCCCTCAAAGAAAACTCGGTTTGCAGCAACCATAAAATATTCAACCAAACATAGCATGCATAAATAATGTTTACAAATATATACAAATGAGCAAAAACCATTCCTGGAAAAAAGGACTAGCAGGCTAGCAGAATTAGTGGAAGGAAAACAAAACTCAAGAATATAAAAGAGGGGCCCAACAATACAAACAATTGCATGTCCACATGAATAAAAGGTGTCAAAAACTGTGACTCAGCAGCATCTATTGTTTATACTGGGATAAGGCACATGTGTGAGCTTATGTGCTACTGTAAAAGGGAAAGAGAAAGGGCTGTTGGTGCTACTGCATGTCCAGATTGAAGGCCAGATGGCTTCACAAGCAAACCACTCTGACTGCCACTTGCTTGTGCCACCACCATGGGAGGAGGGAGAGGGTTTGTGTGTATGTGTGTGTATGGGTGTGTTTGTATGTACAAGAAGAAGTCAGTGATGGTGGTTAAGTGATTAAGTATTAAATCTGTTTCTAATCTGCTGGCGGGTGATTTCTACAGGAGACAGAGAGGACTTTTGTGCAGCTTTCACACATATTAAAACTAAAGAGAAAACAGTGCCGAAAACACTGACATACACAAACACACTGAGCTTTCACTGGCATGTAAAATGGTGTAAGGTTTCAAGGTTAAGGCTAAAGGTCAAGGGTTATAGGAGAGCAGCACACAAGACACTTAGTCTTAGTGGAGACGCCAAGAGACAAAGGCACCGAGTCAAGCGAGGTGGGAAGGCTTCAGACAGTCTTTGTTTATTTCACAAACCTACAGTGTTTTGATACTTAAACAACAATTTAAACAGGTCATTGTTGTGGTAGTCTCCTGTCTGGAGGTTATTTTTTACATTAATGCAAATGCAAAAAAGCTTACTGGAGGCTTAATCCATCTAAACTGACATGAGAAAAAAAAATCTAAGGTTAATCTTTGGAGGAAAAAAAAGAGGGAAAAGCAGAGAAAGTAGTTCAAAACGTAGCAATGGTACCCTTAACCTGTTTATAGTAGGAAACTGCCACGTAGTGATACTAAGAGGGCTGTGGATTGCTGTAAAAGCAAAAAGCTACAATTAAATAGCTCTCAAGGAAGAAGTGCAAAGACAAAAAAAAGGCAAAGCAGCAGGGGTTCAGCTAAATCCAGACCTCATTAATTTAGCACCTTGGACATCTAAATTGGCATGGACCAATCAAGCAGGTAAGAGTGAGACAAGACTGGCAGCAATACAGCCACAGATAACTTTAAGTAACAGTATCAGCCGTCAAAGAATACCTAACATCTACTCTGTACGCACAACAACTCCTAATCCATTTAGGAGAGCCAAGATCAGCTGCTAAACAGAGTAAACCTCGCCCAGTCAATCCCATTGACAGGAATGTTCCACCAATCACATCAGGAATAGTGGCAGGAGACACTTTATAGCCCTGCGTTGCTGCCTCAGGACTTTACTGCAATAAACTGGAAGCAAAAGCTGAAGCAGCCATTCTCCAATCAAGGGGCCAGAGAGTGAACAAGTACTGCATTACTTTATGACACAAGGTTAGATGTTCTTTTGCACCATCATAATTATTATGTTTAAATAAGGTAAGAAAACAATTATGTTCATGGTTGGAAGTGGGATGTTTTGGGGTTTTTTTAACATTCTGCATTTCTGCGTAAATGGACTTCCCTGTTTGCATCTGCCCTAATTATACAATAGCCACACGGCTTTGTCACTTGCCGGGAAAATACCACTTTTAACTCCCAAAGCCTCGTTTGCAGACAATAGCTAATGATCAAAACATCACCTTTACTCAAGCTTAAAATAAAATGTTGAATGACTGCTTTAATCACACATGGACGATTCACGCATATTTGTATAGTGACCCGACTACATAAAAAGGTCTATTTTAGGCCAGGAAAATAAAAACATTGCATGCTCTGTCCCTCAAAAAACATAACAAAGACTAATCCTAATCCCTCAGACATTTTTTAAACCACTGAAGGCGTGTGAAAATTGGGAAATATCAGTGACAAAGTTGGTAAGTTGGCAAAAATTACATAAAGTGAAGGGTAACAATCACTGCTACTGAGCTCAGTGTCACACCACATTTTGTAAATTGAACCCACATTCTCTGTATGAGGTTATGAACTGCTCTGCTTGGGGTGAGCTTTGAGGAACAACCTGTGTGTGTGACCATCCCAGACGTTTCCTGTAGCGCGGATGTGTTGTGACCTTCAGCCAGAGTGCACGTCTTCAGCCCGATAGGCCTGCACGAGTATCAGCCCAACAGGCCTGAGCTGAGAATGAGACAACAACAGTCCCCGTAATGTGACACCTCAACATCAAGGGAGAGAGGAAATGGGAGATTAGTACTACAGTATCCAGGTAACAGTCATAAACAGTGCCAAAGCACAACTGAACTCAGAGCGAATCAAAGCCCTGGACCGCATAATGATACGCAGACAAAGACCAGCTTTTGTGGTAGTTAACCAACTGAATGGATAAAATTACTCACTGTGTTTGCGTGCTTGCTGTATGTCGTTATGGCTCGTCTGCTAGGCGGAAAGTGAATATTACACCTGCCAGTAGAATCGTTCATTCAGCCACTTTTTGGCTACTGATCTGCACTTTGCTTCACAAAATTTCCTTAGCCAACTTCTTCCTTTGATATTCATTCAATTGAAGACTCAAGATTCTTTATTTGTCACGTGCATGGTTATACAGGTATAACACGCAGTGAAATGTGACCTGATACGCTCCTCGACTGTGCAAAGAAAAAAAGAGACAGACAGACAGAACTTTATTTGATATTGAGCAAAAGAAGGACGCGAAGCATCCACAAGACCACATTTCTACACGGATTCCTGGACTAAAGAGACTCAAGCCACATTCTGCACATACTCTGTCTTCAAAATCAAGATATTCTGCACTCATTGAACTCAGCAACTACATTTCAATGTACACCTACATCATTGCTGAGGCTATAAAAGCAAATCCTGTGATGATGTTCTCCAAAGGCACACAGTGCTCCTTTCAAAACACTCGGAACATGCAGTCTGATGATGGAAAATGTTTGCTTTTAAACCGCTGGAAAAGTGTGAGCCTTAGAAATACATGAGCTGAAGACCGTAGGGCCAGTGTAGTGCGTGCTGTCCAACACAGGTCTCTGAGGAGGGTGACGCAATACAGGACGGGAGGGGATGTTGAGGAGAGAGGAGAGGGGGCTGAAGTATGTTGACTATTACGAGCTGAAACCCCCCCCCCTCCTCCTGCTTCTCCACCACGTCCGCGGCAGTCCCACCCAACGCTGAGGCCCATCTGGAGTGCCTCGTGACCTGGCTGATTAAAAGCAGTTGGGGCCTTCAGTGAGATACGGCCAGTGGAATGTGGAGACTGTAGAAAAGGCCCAGAGTAAGTGTGTCTAAGAGGTGTGTAAATTCATAAAAATGTGTATGGGATATTCAATGTGCTCTCTGTGTGTCTATGCATCCATTAGAGCATTTGAATCACACATCTGTGAGCAGCCTTGCGTCCATTAGTGCCAGTCAACAGCAATCAATCAAATCTGAGACGAAGGGGCCCTGAGCTCAGCTGATGGATGGATGCCCCTCTGGGACTGATTGGCTGGCTGAATGGGAGCATCTCTGCACCAGAATCACAGCTCTGTGCCTTACTGTTCCTTGACCCTGTTAGCCTACACATAATGGCTCCTGCACATCCAGTGTTTAGGATTATGCCCATTGACCTCCATCAACAGCAACTAAAAGTCTCCTTCCACATAGACTGAAGTGTTTTTCCTGCCTCTGCCTTCACTTTTTCTACCTAACCATCTGCTCCTCATCCACCCCAGACCTGCCAACCTGGCTTTCTACACCCTTCAAGCCACGAGCATTTACTAGCAGCACCCGTTGAGCAGCATCACCCTAGTCGAAATGGAAACCAGGCCGAGAGTCTCATGGCAGCCGCTAGAGCATGATATAAGAGCCCACGGTTGAGCTTTACTGCTCTCGTCCCAATAGGGGCTCCTCCATGCGGTTAATGTCAAGCTTAACATGTGTTTTACGGCTTAATTGAATAATGAAGCGATGAGAGAGGAGGAAAAACCACACGACCGAGATCTGCACCAAAAGGCTGCCAGAGGAGGATTGTGCGGTGAGAGACGAATACTTTGGTTTAAAAGCGGTGTTTTCATAACCGCTGTGGCTGTACGACTTGTCAGCGACACTTTCATTATCTCACTAAAAGTGAATCCTGCACAGAGCACCAAAACTGACCACCCCACAGCCCTCTGTCACAGGCCATCCATCAAAGTGATCACAAAAGCAACTGTTTTAAGTCTGCCATTATGATATTTAATTGAATCCATGCTTTCTAATTTAGTTTGCCTAATATAAGTCAATTCAAGCCAGGTTTTTCGCTAATGGGTTTTTTTTACCGTCCATCTGGCTGCCTGTTTTCTTCCCGTAACTGTTTGGATTTTTTTCCATCCTATCTGTACACAGTGTCTCCACACAATTATCAGTGAATAATGAAACAATGAAGCTGCAGGTGTTTCTTTACTTTTCTGGAAACTGGAAAACAGAAAACCAAAGCATGTTTCACTCTAATGAAAACATTCCTCATCAGTGTTTCACATAGATTAAAATTTCATTTATGGTAGCAGGCTGAAGCCCAATCATGCATTTTTAAATTAAATATTAAATACTGAATAAAGCATACAGTGGGGCAAAAAAGTATTTAGTCAGCCACCGATTGTGCAAGTTCCCCCACCTAAAATGATGACAGAGGTCAGTAATTTGCACCAGAGGTACACTTCAACTGTGAGAGACAGAATGTGAAAAAAAAATCCATGAATCCACATGGTAGGATTTGTAAAGAATTTATTCGTAAATCAGGGTGGAAAATAAGTATTTGGTCACCTCAAACATGGAAAATCTCTGGCTCTCACAGACCTGTAACGTCTTCTGTAAGAAGCTTTTCTGTCCCCCACTCGTTACCTGTATGAATGGCACCTGTTTGAACTCATCATCTGTATAAAAGACACCTGTCCACAGCCTCAAACAGTCAGACTCCAAACTCCGCCATGGCCAAGACCAAAGAGCTTTCGAAGGACACCAGGAAAAGTATTGTAGACCTGCACCAGACTGGGAAGAATGAATCTACAATAGGCAAGCAGCTTGGTGTGAAAAAATCAACTGTGGGAGCAATCATCAGAAAATGGAAGACATACAAGACCACTGATAATCTCCCTCGATCTGGGGCTCCACGCAAGATCTCATCCCGTGGGGTCAAAATGATCATGAGAACGGTGAGCAAAGATCCCAGAACCACACGGGGGGACCTGGTGAATGACCTGCAGAGAGCTGGGACCAAAGTAACAAAGGTCACCATCAGTAACACACTACAACGGCAGGGAATCAAATCCCGCAGTGCCAGACGTGTTCCGCTGCTGAAGCCAGTGCATGTCCAGGCCCGTCTGAAGTTTGCCAGAGAGCACATGGATGATACAGCAGAGGATTGGGAGAATGTCATGTGGTCAGATGAAACCAAAGTAGAACTTTTTGGTATAAACTCCACTCGTCGTGTTTGGAGGAAGAAGAATACTGAGTTGCATCCCAAGAACACCATACCTACTGTGAAGCATGGGGGTGGAAACATCATGCTATGGGGCTGTTTTTCTGCCAAGGGGACAGGACGACTGATCCGTGTTAAGGACAGAATGAATGGGGCCATGTATCGTGAGATTTTGAGCCAAAACCTCCTTCCATCAGTGAGAACTTTGAAGATGAAACGAGGCTGGGTCTTCCAACATGACAATGATCCAAAACACACCGCCCGGGCAACAAAGGAGTGGCTCCGTAAGAAGCATTTGAAAGTCCTGGAGTGGCCTAGCCAGTCTCCAGACCTCAACCCCATAGAAAATCTGTGGCGGGAGTTGAAAGTCCGTGTTGCTCGGCGACAGCCCCAAAACATCACTGCTCTCGAGAAGATCTGCATGGAGGAATGGGCCAAAATACCAGCTACTGTGTGTGCAAACCTGGTAAAGACCTATAGTAAACGTTTGACCTCTGTTATTGCCAACAAAGGTTATGTTACAAAGTATTGAGTTGTATTTTTGTTATTGACCAAATACTTATTTTCCACCCTGATTTACGAATAAATTCTTTACAAATCCTACCATGTGGATTCATGGATTTTTTTTTCACATTCTGTCTCTCACAGTTGAAGTGTACCTCTGGTGCAAATTACTGACCTCTGTCATCATTTTAGGTGGGGGAACTTGCACAATCGGTGGCTGACTAAATACTTTTTTGCCCCACTGTATATCATAACAACATAAAACAGAGCTATTCTTCCTGTTAAAAGGGAGTTTTTCCTTCCCACTGTTGCCAAAGCGCTTTATCATAGGGGGTCATCATAGGGGGTTTTCTCTCTTTTCTTTATATTATTGTACGGTCTTTACCTTCCAATATAAAGCACCTAGAGGAAACTGGTATTGTGATTTCATGCTATATAAATAAAATTGGAAAATGTTTAATTAATCAGCTGACTCTGTGGTAAAAAATAATAATACTACTAATAATAATAAACCATTAAAAAATAATGGTTTGGGCAAGTTGGAGTTATTTTCCCTGTTTGTTGTGATCAGTGTTGTGGTCATTACATTAAATAATGTATTATGCACATTACACAGAACGATTTTCTTAAAAGTAATGCAAAAGTTATGTTACTTTCATGTTTCTCCATAAAATGACACAAAAAGCATCGTCTCACAATTACCATTTAACAATATAAACATCTAGGCTACAGTTCCACAAATCAACATAAATCCCTATGCTAATGAGGACATGCATATGATCTTTGTCCTGGTACTTTGGTAAGAACCCAAAGACAACAGCAAAAAGCAAAAATGAAAACCAGCACAGAGAGACTTTAAAGCAATCGCCACAATGATTCGACTTTAGAAACATGAATAGGTGGAAATGGAGGCTGCAGCCTGATTGTTCATCAGTTTGTTACCTGTTGAAGTTCAGGGTCTGGCTGCTGAGTGAGAAGCAAAAGCATGCCAGCGTAAACAAGAGGGGTCTGCTTAATGTATAACATAAACAACAAAAAAGGAAAAGAAAAATGTGATGTGAAATGCAAAATCCTATTTGATTTTTGCATGCTATGGTTAAAGAGACTCCAGAGCAAACTGAGGATCGCTCTCACCAGCTGCACTCCATGACACTGGAGTAGGAGTTCATGCAACCAGGATCAAGATACTCTAAGAAAATGACTGTTACTACCAACATCAAGGAACCCAGTAAAACAGCAACCAGGTCAGGCTGCTAGCAGGTGCTACCTGGTTAACATTTAGGAACAACTGAAATGTGGGTCACTCTTTTGGACCAAATGGAAAATTTATTTAAAATGCTAAAATTTACCCATCTATCCATTTTCTACCACTTACCTGGTCCAGGTTACAGGGGGGAGCAGTCTAAGCAGAAAAGCCCAGGTCTCCCTCTCCATGGCCGCCTCCACCTCCTCAGAGGAGACATAGAGGCATTCCCAAGCCAACAGAGACATAAAATGCCTCACTCAGGTCCAGGGTTTTCCAGGACGCATCCTAATCAGATGCCTGAACCACCTAAACTGGCTCATGTTGATGTCGAGGAGTAGCAGCTGTATTCTGAGTCTCTTCAACCTAACTCTGAGGGAGACTTACATTGTGCTTAAAAGAAAGCTTATTTCTGCATCTTCTACCCACAAACTCATCCTTCTAGTGACTACCAGAGCTCGTAGCCACAGGTGAGGATAGCAACGCAGATTAACCAGTAAATTAACAGTTTGCCTTTTGCACTCAGCTCTCTCCCCACCCCAACAAAAAGGCACACAACTTACACTGCACCAATCCACTTGTCAGTTTCCCTTCACTTCTGAACAAGACACTGAGATGCTTACATTTTTTTCAATTCAATTCAATTTCGATTCAATTTTATTTATATAGGGCCAAATCACAACAAAGTGACTTGCAAAATCTATTTAGGCAGCCATTAATATACCTCAAAAGCCTGGCTAAGTAAACTGTATGGGTGGGAAAACCCTACCTCGTATACAATGTACAGTATTCATGTACATATAATAGTCTTTCAACCTGTCATGAAAGACAAGACAACAGTGATGACAATGAGAATACACAGTAACCTGACAGGACAGGAAGTGCTGACTAAGTTGCAGCCTTGTCAGTTTTTACCTCAGCTGACCCTGAACAAATAATAAAACATGTCGCAGCAGCATCTAGTTTGATTTACAGGCTGCAGACACATATCTGGAGTTCCTGGGTTTCCGTGCATTTCAACAAATCACTCTGTCAAGGAACCTGCACCGACTGCAGCCAAACACTGCTGCTGCACGTTTACAGTCTGCACGTAAATCCCTAAAATTGAACAATTTCAATGAGAAATAATGTCACACAACAGCGGAATTAAATCACTATTAGGTCAAACACATGCAGGATCATCTGCAGCAACAAAACAACACACAGAGAAGCCATTTGGCAGATGGATCAGGGACTGTGAAGGAGCAGAAGTAAACGCAGCAGGTCTCCGGGCCATGATGGCCACACCCGGGCCCAGCTGGAAATGATAAAGCCTCGTGCTCCTCATCTCTTTCACTCCATCTCTGGTCCTGTATTGTTGCCCCTTCTCGCTGCTCCTGACAGCAACTTTAGATCTCAGTCTCTAATTTTGTGTCTCTTTCCCTTTGCACTTCCATTCCTTTTGTCTGCTCGCATCGGATGGTTTTCCAATCATCTGTGGGCCCCATATTACAGAGCGGGAGTGTCCACTGCATTCTCCATCACCACAGTAAACACATAGTCAACCAGTGAGCCACCCTCTCTGGCATGCACAGGCCTTTTTTAAAAAAAAAAAGAAAAGAAAAGAAAACACAGAGCGAGAAACAGATGGATGTCGTTTGCGCGATGAAGACAAACAATGGCAGTGAAATAGATTTCAGACTGCCAAAAAATAGCAAATTTAGCCCCATCTTCCTCTTGTGACCTCCCCTATGACACTGTCAAATTGGTTTTGGTTGCAATTCATCACTGCTGATTAATAAATCAGGGATCAGCCAATCTCTGACATGCTATCAAAGGACCATAGGTGTGGAAGTGCTCTGAATGCTAATGCAGTATCATCTCATCAGCATGAGAACAAAGCTGTGCTCACAGGCTGAGTGATAGGGGACAGAGGGCATCATTATCACTGTAAAGCCTGCACTGTTTGTGCTGCCTGCCAATCACGTGCTCTGGCTTTGGACCGGCAGCCAATTAGCGCTTCGTTTACTGCGATGCCTCAGGGTTGTGTGAGGAAAACACAAAAATATGCTGGGCTCACCATTTTATGGAAGAGGAGAGAAGGAGGACGTGGTTGGGGTTTTGATGCTTTAAATTACATACTGAGAGGGGAAAAAATCATCTCAACTTATTCATTTATCCATCTCAGCTAAATCAGCCACTGAGGAACAAGGGTTTCATGGAGAGGGTGACCGACACACACCAGTGATCTATAGATTCTCTGTCAGATGGATTATCACTCCTCCTCTGCCCGTCTTGTATGACGTAACTGCTCTTAGTGGGCTGCCTGAGTTTAAATATACAGTGTGCATTTACAGAAAACAAACCCACACAAATAAAAATCAGTATAATCAGCATTTCTTCTCCATCATATGGGTGATATTAATAACATCACCTCAACAGATCCTGAGGGGCGGTCAAAAAGGCCAGTGTGCAGTGTGTAAACAAAACAACACCTTCTCACAATCACACGATCGCACATACATGCATGCTCACACAGCTCCACCCACTGGCGACGCTCCTCCCAGCCCTGTCTGCATTGCACCAAAGAGAGCTGCATGTTGTCCAAGCAGGTTTTTCACCCAAGCCAAGGAGTCTTAGCAGCATCCAGACACGTCCTATTCGCATCCTGCACTCTGCCTCTAGGAGACTGTTGCTCTTGATTAAACTCAAAAGAAGAAAGGGGTCTACGCTTTCAAGGATGAGGCGTTTGCTGGTTTTGCTGATTTTTTTCAGCTCCACAGAGACCCGTAGAAACAGCATCCCTGTTTGTTTTTACGGCAGCACTAAGTACATATGTCGGCAGGATTATGCGTCTGTGTGGTTGCGTGCGGAGGGGGAGTGAGTGAGGGGGTTATTGTGGCAGTAAGGGGTGAATCAGCATTCTGTTCACGCCGCTTTTCACTACAGCTGCTGAGGACTCAAAACCAAATTTGCGGCAGTTTGATGCAGCAGGAGTAACACCAAAGGATGCAAATGTTTCCTTTCTAGGTATCAGACGTGACCTAATTTTGTGCGAGAACAAAAAAAGTATAAGTCGATTCATGATTTGATGTTGCTAGGCTGTTTAGCTGTGTTTTGTGCTCAAATGAGCACAATTGTGTGCCTCCAGCGAGCACTGCTTGTAACAAAACCCTGTTAAAATGCTTCTACTGTCATCTCCAAGGTTCATGCACCCATAGATAAACTATCTTCACACACAGGGTTTTGTTACAAGCAGTGCCCTTTGCATGTAAACATTAACCAAGTGGCTCCATAGTATAGTGGTTTACACATTTGCCTAACAAGCAAAAGATCCTCGCTTCAGTTCTGGGAGGAGACACGTATCCCTTTGGGGTTGTTTCGGGAAGGGCATCCTCTCCTAAATCACACACCCAGAGCTACCTGCTATGGCAACCCCTTGTGAATAAGGAAACAGCCAAAAGTGGCTTATATTTCTAGTATGTAAACATTAACCTGTCTCAGTGGGAGGCATTGCCTAATGGTTTCATGCCTCAGTACGCCCAATGTGGTCCAAAACTATAAGTGAGCAGTTTGGTGTTGGAGGTAATCTTCGAAGAATAGCTGAATAGTTTTCAGTGAAAATCAATTTTTTTACTGGAAATGTCCACTACCACTTGTTGAGCAGCACTTACTGTTGATTAATTATTTATATAAGCAATAGTTTGAAATATTACCCTTTTAGCCCTAACCTTTTCAAAGCACAAAACTGTCAGTTTCAGCTTGCTCACCTTTATCAAACAGAAAAAGCAACATGTTTTACCACTTCAAGTCAACATCTTTCACAGCTCAATGAGCTCAGCGGACTATTGAAACCCCAGCAGAGACTCCTATGGTGGCATGTGGACTGCACTAGGCTAAACACATCACTTTAATACACGATGTTGTCTTCCACAGTGTCTTTTATCCTATCTTCCATCCACAAGATGATTGCCCCTCCATGAGCCGGGATATGCTGGATGTTTCTTCCTATAAAAGGGAGTTTTTCCTTCTCACTGTCTCCAAGTACTTGCTCATAGGTGGTCATCTGATTGCTGGGGTTTTCTCTCTACTTTTGTACTGTCTTTAACTTACAGTTAGCTAGTATAAAGCGCCTTGAGGTGACTGTTGCTGTGATATTGTGCTATAAAAAAATAAAATTGAAATTAATTGAATTGACATTTATATCAGTTTAATAAGACAAAAACAAAGCATTTTTCTGTTGTACAGTTCTGCCTGAGTGCTGCTACAGCCTACTACCAGAATCTTTTCCTTTTCTAGCTCCTTTCATAAACATTAAGTCAGTTAGAGCCATGAAAAATGTTCTCTGCTGGGGATGAGTATGAAAATCCACTCTTACAAAATTATGTGTAGCAGTAATGTCAACAACCCTCCCGTCCTCTCTTTTAGTGTTATTATGAATACCAAGTACAGTCAGTCCACCACAGAAGGGCACATTCAAACCAAAAACCTTTGGTTGAACAACATGTTTCCTTCAAATGTGTTGCAATGCTGTGCAGCAGGATTTGAGGATTTGTTTTTTTCTTCTTTCGTGGGAGTGTCAGAAGTGTTACCCAATCGGCAGCGACGTATATACACGCACATATATATAAACCCACAGATATTAACCTAGAAGTAAAGGGGATTTGCTCCCAGTAGTGCCTTGTTTGCATAACTTAAGTGCTGTTTAATTTAATAAAATGTTTTCCTATTTTTTTTTTTCTTGAGACTGAATGCAGCCCAGGTGCTGGAAACCCTAGATACCCCATGATGGAGGTTTTAATTCTTTAAATTACTTACTAAGAGGGAAAAAAATCTCAAGTTATTCATCAATCCATCTTAGCTAAATGAGCCACTGAGGAACAAGGGTTTCATGGAGAGGGTGACCGACACACACCAGTGATTTATGGATTCTCTGTCAATCAAACCTATCACTTCCAAAAAACAGAAATTATATAAAAATCATCAAATACTGAAAATGTCAATATTTTCACATTATTTTCTTCTTCTAGTGTTGATGACAGAATGCTAGAAAGTCTCAGAAAACAAGTGATTAGATGTATCCTCCACCTTATGATCTAAGTTCAAGGAATCAAATCCTTATGAATGACTGATTTTATGCCTGAGACAAGCACATGATCAGACTATATCATCATGAGTGTTCGGACATTTCAGGCTGAAAAAACGTAGTTGAACAGATAAACAAGTTTCTCTCTCTTTTTTTTTTTTTTTTACTGACATGCTCAAATTGTCAAGCATAATAGTTCAACATAATTCGAGAGTAAAACCTCAAGCATCAAACCAAATGAGCAGACAACTATGCGCTTCTTCATTAACAAACATAAAGATTTCCCCGAGGAAAATGCATGCCACAGAGGCACATGTGCTAGCATGGGGCTGATTAAAGTTCTGAAGTCTGCTCGGAACTGATTTGAAAGTTTTATGACTCCCCTTCCCTCCCTTTTTCCCGCCTCATCTCACTGCCCCTCGGCTGCTTTCATATGCTAATGGACGGGCAATTGTGCGGGCCAACAGCCTGGAATTCCTCTCCACAAAGGAGAAATGGAGATGGAAGGAGAAAGGAGAAAAAGGGACAGACGGACAGAGAGAAAGACCAGCCGACAGTGGGCCGACACACATCAGACGCTGAAAAGGGGTTTACTGCAAGACCACACGAAGCCAAAAAAAAGGTTTTCTACTCAAGTGTATGCCAGTTTAATTATGTTTAGAGCTATTAACTAATCTGCAGCTTCCTGCTGCCATTAATTAATTAAAACCTCAGCCCCAAGAAGTAGTCAAAGTGCATTAACATACCCAACACCTTGAAATAAACCATCGCATTTAACTTATTATTAATATACACAAGGATCTGCTGTTTAGGAAAATCATTTTACTAATACTACTAAAATACCAATAAAAATACTAATAAAGCTTCATGGAGCGCTTGGAAAGCCCTTCCTCTGGTTTTGGGTGTGGTCCATCAATATGGGGATGTCAGAGATGGCTTCCAACACACCAACAAAAAAAGCCATCCCCCCACGTGTACAGCTCAGAGCCAGAGGCATCCAAACAAAGACAGTGCGGATATACACAGCGCCCTTACATCCAGTCACCTCACCAACCCCTTAGAGAAAAGAGAGCAGGTGGGCCAATTAGAGTCCCCAGGGTCCCCCCACCCCCAATGCAAGCAAGGCCCTGTATAATTGCTTTCCTCATCGATGAATTATTAATTCTAGTTGCTCTTTGAGGTCTTTTGACAGCGTAAGGTCGTGACAGTGTGCCCCCATGACACATACACTCTCATGTTTAACCCCCTAGTGCCATGTCAGAAGTACTCCTCAGACCAAAGTGAGGTGAAACATCCAACCAGCCAAGGTGGAACTGATGCTACCTACGACTGGTAGTTGCTTTAGTTTGTATGCATATTAAAAGAGACTTAAACCTAAAGACAAGAGTAACAGTTTTTACTCATAACAAGTTTTTAAAATAGTGAAACTGAAAAAACCTAAAAAAAAAAAATAACACTATGCTGTTTGATGAAGTTTTTTTTGTTTTGTTTTTTTATCAACATCAACACATCTGCATGATGCTAATAATCTACCAGTCTGTTAGCCACTATTAGCATAACACAAGCTACAGTAAATCTTTGATTTAACTATTGGAGGTGAGGCTGCTCAGAACAAAAGAAAATTATAATGAAGGGTTTCTTTCTGTTGCCTAATTGGCCTTTGGGGTATAATTATGCATGCAAAGATGACTGAAAAATTAAACCCTGCTTAAAAAATCTGGAAATGATTTTATTACAGTGCTGCATGAAACATATTTGTTGGGCATCAGATTTTTTCTAGTAGTATAAAAAAAACCATAATCTCAAAACAACATATATGACCTTGACCTAGAGTCCAATCTGGATGAGGACCCATCGGATGATTGTTGCATGCAAGTTTGACCAAATCCTTCCCAATACTGTAGGAGGAGTAGCAATGCATGTGAACTGTGGACAGATGGACAGTGGGACACTCCCAGGATACAAATGGGAGTTTGGCCAAAACCAGGATGTGTTTTTTACTGTGAATCTTGCATCTTGCGAGCCACAGAAGGTCTACAGCAGCAGTGATTATGTTCATCTTCAAAAACACTGATACAACTTTTTAATCTTCTAACAGCTCTGATAACCAAACACTCTCTTTCCTTCATCTTGGCTCAAGTGAATCTCAACAGGGCGGGCTTCACGAAGGAGAGTAATCAATCTTGTTTCCATGATAGTTGGACCCCAGGAAGCCAATTGTAATGTGAAAATAAAATGTGATTAATTGGCCTAGTCCTAGTTGGAGTTAAGGTGCATTGTTTGGTGAAAAAAATTGGCATTCGTAGAATAAAACGGCAAACAACCATAGTTCTGCTGGAGAAATTCTATTTCTAAATGTCCATCACAAAGGTTACAGCACTTGTACAAAGGTCCAAGTAATGGCCTCTCAGGAGGTTTTCATATACATAACACTCCAGTAATAAGTAATATATGGAAACAAAAAGAACCAAAAGTAGGCTATATTACCAGCTACTCTCACTGTCACACAGCTGGTCAACTGTTGGTTTCAGAGGGTTACAGATGTCGCTCCCGTATCCAATGCAGTATAGAGGGGAGGTTGAAGGAGTTTCCAAAATTAGGAGTAGATCCAACAGCTTTAACTTAACCCCATCTGGTGCCTGAAAAACTTTCTTTTACTTCTTTATTTAGACATGCGACTGATAAAACACAATGTTTAAACAACATGACATTAATTTCAAGTGTTATCTGATGTATAAGTGTTTAATTCAAACCTGTTAAGAATAAAGCAATCCCCCAACCAAATAATAACTTTGAGATAGTCTTTGATTATTTGTTTAACTTGAATATTAATAGTGCCGGGGCCTCACAGTTATTTGGTGGCAGTGTTGTTGATTCCCTGGCCTCTCTCTCGTAGTTTCACACCAGGTGTGAGCCTGTAAATATTTTATGGAGCCTCGGTGCTGTGCTACTGGCACACAAAGGCTGTTTTCAGCGCCCTGGACAGCAGCGGCTCTCTGGAAACAGAGGCCTATCAGTTCGGCTTGGGACGCAAACAATTTTCAGCGCAGCTAAAATTAAATTAGGGGAAGGGGCAAGCCAGAGAGCAGAGCTGCCACATTGCTCAACACGGCAAGACTTCTTTAGTCCTCACATCAGGCATTCCATGGCAAAATGAAAAAAGGGAGAGGGGAAAAATGCATGAAACAATGAGCTGTCTGTGTGGGTATCCAGTGAAAAAGCCTAAGAGGCATGTCAGAGATATGAAGGGTTTGTTATGGTGCCAAGTTGACTTCTCTGCATGTAAAGACAGATGGATCCAAACTAGATAACACAGAAAACAGCATTGTATGGACGAGACATCCATATTCATATACTTGGATGTCCTGGCGCTTACATCATTCTCTCAACATAGGACGACTTCACCCTTTACTAGACATCCCACCCCCATTAAAGAGTAAAAGTACAACTTCCTCTAGATTTCAGCAGCCAGGCTTTGATTCTAAGCTAACCCGATAAGTTTATTCTTCACTTTTGAACACCAATCAAGAGTATTTTTTGCATTTACAAATGAGCCCGAATCAATGTTGGGCGATATGTTGAAGCCGGCCACCGCCCAACGGTAACTGCCGATAGAGCTAGCAGCACACAGACGCAGCTAAACACCTGGCATGTGCTCTCAGATAGCTTGTAAGCTCAGTCTGCATGATAACGTTGCCAAAAATTTGGAAAATGCCTGTTTCATTTGCTGCTTCAAGCTAAATTTTTAAAAAAGTTGTTCAGCATTTTTTTCAGTCTTTTTCTATAATTTTAAGGTTATTTTGCTTTCTCCAATAGCTATATAACAGTGATATTCACATTATCCCAACACCTTTGCTTTAAAATATGTCCAGCATTATCTTTCCACCTGAATTTATAGAATCAACAAAAATTTAATTTAAAAAAAAATGCAAACCAATGCAAGAAAACAACCATCATCATAGTAATTGATGCAAAAAATGTACCACTGCTCCCAACTGGGTCAGTATTTCTCTTATCGCTCTTATCGTATTCAATCTAGTTTCTCCTCCACAGTCCTTCCAATAAGTTGTGCTGGACAGAGAATACTTCTTATTAAATCACTTCGTAAGACTGATTTTATAAAACCAAGTTTAGCGTCGAGCCACCTGAGGCTACACGAGGCACTCTGTCTGCAAGAACAGGGACACTCAGAGGTCAGCATGCCAAGCACTCCACAGTCTCTAATTCCACACTGCACTTCTGAATGAATGCTGGCTATTAATACCCGAAATGTCAGGGATGCCTTTGCTGGAGAACTCCAGAGAGAAACAGGGGCTAGGGAGGAAGGCGAGTTCGTAAAGAAGAGTAAGGAGAGGTGACTGATATCTACAGGTCAAAGTAATGCTGCTGCATGACTGCTGCAATGGGAATGACTCGCGTAAGGGAACTATGTTAGTCTGATAGCTAAAAACAGCCTTACAGCAAGATGGCTCTAAATATTGTTATAATACCAAAGAAAAAAGAAAAGAGAAGACTGACCTGATTGCTCCAGGCGCAGTACAGATCACAGATCAACCTCCAGTTGTTGTTAATCATACAGTCGAGAACTTTAAGATGAGCCATTATCACTGAAGAAACATGAGCCGCCCAGACACCTGCCCCTCAGCTGTGTGTACCATACCCCGCTGTGCCCAGCGGCACCCTGCTGGCACCGTCGCTACTTCTTCTCCACCCCGGAGAGGCGAGTGCGAGGAGCCGAGAGAGAAGCATCAGCAGAAGGGTACGTCCACGTGCCCATCTGCAAGCCCAGCAGGTACCCTGTCAGCTGTGGCCATCGCCCCAGACACGCTTAATGAACAATATGTTAATGATTCAGGCTTCACAGAAACTCGGGGGATTATCTTTGCATTTAAAAGAAAGAAAAAAGAGAGAGGAGTAGGAGAAAAGAGTTAACAGCATGCTGACCGGCGGCGGCGACGCCTAAAAGACAACGCAGAAGGATGCGCCTCTCCTTGCTATGCGCCTCTGCGTTTTGCTAGGCTCTTTTTGATGTTCTCTGTCTCTCTTCCAGGCTGGCTGTGCCTCCCGGTGCTCGTCTCTGCAGTGGTACCAGGCACAGGCAGCTTGAGATTGAGAGCGGCACAGGATCACTCTTAATCTACATGCATCAGGCCACAATGCAGGACAACCAAATGACTACCCTCCTCTCTTCCTCTGCCTCCTTAAAAGTCTCTGTCTTTGACTTGATCCATATCTTCCTCTGCAGTCTCATACTGAAGCTCAATTAAATGCTTGTAATACCTAAACGGGGCACAAGATATTCTGCAAGAAGGTATAGTAGGGAGGCGCTATGCAGGCGCTCTGCCTCAATCTGAAAACCTGAGTGATGCTGCACTTTGCCGGCAATGCGGGACGCTGTGCAGCCTGAGTTATTTATTTCATTACTCTGCAAAAAACTCTTCAGACTCCCTGACAAAAGGCTGGAGGAGTGCCGCAGCCCCCACCCTCACAGAGCAAAGTCCCACCTTGCGCTCTTAAGTAAATGAGCGTCCAGTTTAAGACTTCCTCTCGCTGTGGGATATCAAAGAAATAAAGCTTTTAAAAGAAAGAAAAAGTATGCAGTGAATCATTTTAACATGTGAGAAGACAGAATCTGCAAACTACTGGATGCCAGTAAACAGCTGCCTGGGACTACTTATGTTTCTTCCACTCCTTTGATGCTCTATGACGTCCAGATGCTTGTGACTGTGACAGCCTGCTTCATCAGGGAGATGCATTAAATCCACTTCAAATGAGAAACGCCATAACTACAAAGCAGCCTGAGGTGGGATTTAAAATATTCATACATTTTTAATAAAAGCTTCTGTTTTTCTCCTTCTCTAAAGATTGCAAAGCCTAAACAGGAATTATAATTAAACGTGTGCAAAATTCAGAATATGTAATCCATAAAATTATCGTGCCCTCATCTGAAAACGTTCAACTTTTGAGTGACATCTGCACACACAAGGGGACAACAGTGAACTGGCACCAACAGCAGCAGCAGTACTCCTTTCATATTTTTAAAAGAAGAGTGAGACAGCTTAAGTAATCATGCAGACATGAGACTGTGTCAGGTCAGGAGGCTACAAACACAGTCTGGCCCAAAAGGTCAGCCAAGTCCCCACACTCGACCGGAGACCAGACATGGCTACCCAAAACTCAGTGCTCACCAGCTCGGGAGATGAACACTCACTGGCTCTTCTCTGCTTTTTCCTCTGGGCTATAGTGCTATTTACCCACCTAGATTGCTCTGATATGAGTTTCCCTTTTTTAGGGATATCATCTATAGAGATGTCTACTAAACTTAATTAAAGGGGTGTCCACTGTGGGAGTTTGTGGTGAGCAATTTCATATAGGAACTATTTTCATTCTATCAAACTACAAAATCAACCTGTAACAAAGTGCAGACACAATAAGTACCTGAAACTGCAGTTCCTCACCTGGCCACTTGAGGCTTGCTTCAGTCACTATGGTCTCACATGTTAAAATGCTCAACGTTACACCAAAGCATGCTTATTATAGCCTAGTATGAAAAACTGTTTAGATCTATATGGATAACAACTATGCAACATGTGAATTTACTTATAATAATCCATGTGGATTTTAAGCCCAGCTTTAAGCATTTATAAAGTGTGGCCAGTGTGTGCAAACACAGTGTCCTAGGTCTCAGTACACTGTTTTTATTGTAATTATGTGACAAACATTACAGCTTATTGAGTCAAAAAAATTTTGCTTCAGTTCCCGTGAATTTCTTAGTCTGTTACTTACCATTAATGACCTATATCTGTGTCTATACACTGCACCCGTACTATTTATAAATGTACATTTTTAACCAGTTGCAGTGACTCTAGTAGTTAACTTAGTACCTCACCCTCTCACCATAATATGGTCACTTTCAGAACAAAAAGATAATATGTAAATAAGGATGAAGTCACAGTGGCTATCTCTATCTTTTATAGGCAGTCGATGGCATATAGCTGTGAGGAGAGGCTGACATTCATGGGAGTGACAAGATGTAAATGTAGATGTTTGGTGTGAAGTCTGCAGACTGGAATTAAAACATGCATATTTGATTTTACTGTGAAATTGCTTCTTTAAACTTACAGCTAACTTTACCTCCAGAGTGGAGGCACCAAATATGTCTGGTTAGCTTAAAAAAAATAACCACATGGGTGGAGGGGGCTTCTGTCAAGATGCTCAGCAAGACAAGCCAAAATATCACATAGAATAAGTCAAAACATGATGTCAGTCAAACCGTCCAGCTGTCTGCAGACTTCCTGGCGAGATTAAGGACGTCAAAGCCGATGTTTTGACATCTTACATTTAAAACAAAACACAACAAAATGCTTAAGAAGTCAGGGGGATTAATACAAGCAAATCTTCGACCAATATCTTCAACGAGGACTCACTGTTCCCACAATATCTAAATCTAGGCCAGGCAATTCTAATAAAGTGCGTCATTCCTTGGCGATGTTTCAAAAAAGTGAAATTACCTCTTAAAAGGCATCAAAATGTTTCTGAAAAATATTCTGAAAGCAGTTTGTGAGAGAGGACTTTGCATCAGTTCAGTTTTCCTTATAATAGCACGTTAGTCCAAATTATCTCATGCTGGAATAATTTAAAGCATAAAATGCTGAATTACTGACACACAACTGTCTAAATAACATCTAGACAGTAAACCGCTGTGACATAATGCAGCACCATGTGGCTCCAAAACTCCCCCCGTCACACGCCAGGAATAGTCCGGTAAAGAGCAAAAGCATGTGCCCTCCCCCCACGATGAAGCCAATATAATCCAACCAATTGTGAGTTATGGATCTCGTGGCGCTCTCACGCAGGCAGTGCCACACGACCTCGCATTCAAAACAACACACAGCGCATGTGTGTTCCACAGATATCCACGTTACCTCAGTTCACTGACGGAAAATAGATGAGGCCATCAGGAAGAGAATGCCATGAAAGTCACAAAAGGACACGAGGCTTATTGAGACAGCAGATGGATGAGGTGGGTTATTAACATCAGTGGAGAAGAGTTAATACACATCAAAATTAGCATTTTTATTCAGTCCAAATCCATCCAGATAGCTAATTTTTATAACTGCTAAACAGAAAATGCAGGTAAAGAAATCCCAAGGAGGTGGAGCAGGCGATCCGCTAAGAGGAAAGTACGTGGAAGTGCCTTTAGTCAAGAAACTAAACCCTCCCACGGTCCCACCCCAAAAAATCATTGCGCTATGTATCATTAATTTGTGTATGTGAGTGATATTTAAAAACTGTACTTTATGTGTTCAAACTCAAACCTCAGACGGCAGCATGCTAGCTCAGGTTTAGTTCTGCTTGGACCAAGATGACAGTAAGAAAGTCGTTATTGAACAAGAAGGCTACGACAAATTAAGCCATTTGGTAACCTTAGTTTCAAGAAGCCAAACAAGAAAAAACAGCTGCAAATCAATTTGTTTTGTTAAGCTCTTTCAAAAGTTATTGAGTTATTGTGTTAAATAAACATGACGTCAATGGTGACCAGAATAATCTGATTATGACTTGTGCTGTGAGACATTAATAAGTCTAGAAAAGCACTGCCTAAATGCAGCCGATTTTACCCTGTGTAATGACTTCAGACTGCTTGTTCTTTCAACCTAACGTTTTAAGACTAATTTAGAAACACATTTGCTATTGTTTGTTTGTATAATGTGCAAAATGGTTTCATTGATTATTATTACATTTTTGTCAAAACAAATAGCTGATCAATCAGCAACACTTTCCAGTTCCACCAGGGGAACTTGAGGCGTTCTCAGGTCAAATGATATATATATATATATATATATATATATAAATAAAATCTCTTCAGTAGGTTCTGGGTCTACCCCAGGGTCTCCTCCCAGTTGGGCGTGCCTGGAAAACTTCCAAAAGGAGGTGCCCAGGAGGCATCCAAACCAGATGCCTTAACCACCTTACTATCTCCTTTCAACATGAAGGAGCAGGGGCTCCGCTCTGAGACTTCTATCTGACCTCCCCACCCTGTCTCTAAGGCAGAGGCTAGCCAAACTTCCGACCTTTGTATTTGCAACTTTATGCTTTCGGTCATCACTCAGCTCTCACAAACATAAGTGACGGCTGGAACATAGACTCTCTGCTCTGGTAAAATCGAAAAAGACACGTTCCGCTCAATCCTCTCTTGACTAAAACTGTCTGGTACAATGCTTTTATTATTGATGACATTACACCAATCCGCCAGCCCAGCTCGTGCTCCACCTTTTCATCAGTCATGACTAAGGCATCCCCAGCAGCCAAAAGGTCATTCCCAGCTCCTTCTCCTGGGGATGCCACAACCCACTGGGACCACTTTTTTCCACCAAAGACCCATGGTCTAAAAGGTTCCCGTGTGGCCTAGCTCTGATTAAAATTATATTTAAGGCTTCAACAAACAAAAAACATCCCATATTCCCCAACTGTAAATTAGAGTATTAAATCGCAGAGGTTTTCTAGCATTAACTGTTAGCTTGTCATTTAGTAACTGTGGTCAAGAGTTCCTACCAGCAGCATGCATCCCGACAGTCTGGCAGGCCTGAACACCTGCAACAATAACTCGAAAGAACTATAAAGAAACTTTAAACAAACATAGAAAACAACAGGCAAATATTATGACTTCATACTTATTTGCCTGTTCAGTTGACATGCTTCCATGTCTCTCCTCTCACCCACCATGTGCATGCAGAGCAGCACTTGCACAGCTCACCTATTTGTCTTGTGTCACTCAGTTAGCATTATAGCAGACCGAGAGCGCTCCAGTATGTGCAACATTAAATATACTCACGCTGACCTCACCAGTTCCACTTATTTTTCTGTGAACAACTGCCAGACTGTGATCAAGAAGCTGTGTTCAGTTTGGTGTTGTACACTTTAAAGGCCATATTAAATAAACCTCCAACAGCTTCCAGTGGCTTTGCTGCCATCCATTCATGAAATCATTCCTTCATCAGAGTGCCCTTGTTCACTTCCACTGCTGATGCTAACAGGAAATAATGTGGTTTCCTGCAAAGACCTCAGAACCCAGACTAACACCACAGGTTACGATATGTATTCTGATAACAGCCTGTTACATAAGGTCCTTTCAAAAACAAACACTGCTAATGCGCTGAACTGAAGAAGTTTCTCAGATGAGAGGTGAAACATCTTCAAGAAACTTTAAGCTCATTAGATTACCATGACCTGGATGACTGAGAACCTACGCAGACACTGCTAATGAATAACAGCTATACAGTATATGCTTCACTTCCAAAATAAATAATAAATGTAAGAAAAGGTCATATGAAATGTTTGCTCTTTTTCGATGTATGTGTTCCACATATTCATTATCTACCAGCAGCCACAGTGCAGTGCATTACATAATCTGTGGTTCATGAAGCGTGCAGGGTGTAGAATATGACAGGATGAAGGAGGAGGAGTGTGAATACCGCCTTAAGAAATGTGCTATGCAGATCAACTGAGCACACATCTGAGCAGTGTATGTCATGCCTCGGAGCCAAAGAGAGCCAGATAGGGGGCAAGTGTTGATGGAGGTGCCTTGGGCATGTGTAATGGATAGTGTATCATGCTCACTGAGCATTAGACTGGTTCTGTTCTGCCTGTCTGCCTACATGTGCAACCCCCCCACTACCACCACCACCCAAACTCCTACCACCCCCCTGCCCTCCCTTAATCTTACGTAGGGGCGGGGGCATCCAGGCAGAAGAGGCTGCGACACTGAGCCAATTGGCAACAACAACAAAAAAATAAATAAATAAATAAACAAAAGATGAGGAAAGGGGGGTATTTTTTTTTCCACTGGATAAACTCTCATCTTCCCGCTTCCTGCTCCCACCCATTTGTTTCCCCCCTACACATCCATCAATCATCTGTCTGTGCTTCTAACTAATGGAAAAATAGCGTCCAGCGTGACTGCGGCCTGTGTGGCCGAGCGGAGAAGCCTTACCAAGCGTTAATGTCACCCCCTCCACAAGAGGAAAAGATACGGGTGCGGTCCAACACACATATGCACACATATCCCGGGTGACCTTGATTTGAGTGCAGCATGCATGCAGATTTCCTTTTTTGTCTTTTCCAGGAAAAAAAAAATAGCTGGGAAGCTTGATTCCGATAAGAGATGCCAAAATATACACACATGCACTCCACTTTCAGTTTGATCACCAGAGCGAGGGAGAAGTGGCGTTCTCAAATGGGAAAACCCTTCAAAGACCGTGCTCCTGGTTGTTCCCATTACACCTTCTATGTGTGTGTGTGTGTGTGTGTGTGTGTGTGTGTGTGTGTGTGTGTGTGTGTGTGTGCGTGCGTGCGTGTGTGCTAAATCAGAAGCCAGGTCATGTCCAAGTCAATGCCTTGTTTGCAGAACATAAAAGCGGCCTGATCTACTGCAACGAGACACATTTGTTTTTCAGATGTATGCAAATCGACATCCCTTTGTCACTGCTTTGACTGATAAAACATCATGGCCCAAACACGGTTAGATCCTTTGGAGACTTTGCACTCCATAGCTAGATATTTCATTTTCATGAAATCATATTAGGGTTGGGAGGTGACACTGAAGACGTGTCCAGCTGGGTATCTGTTTGGAAAAAAAAAACCTGACTCTTTCTGTAATTTCCACAGAAACTGACCAGTGTCGCATTCCCTGAACCCTAAAATGATACTTGTGCTGACCAACATTCACGTGTTTGCTGCTTTTAACTGCATTCGGGAGAAAAAAGGCAGCGATTCCAGTACAGTGACTCCATTTTTCCCCTCTCAGCATTCGTCTTTCCACGGGTTAAATATAGCATCGTAGAAAACACGCGGGAATAGAGGACGGGTGAAAGACAAGCATGTGGACGGGTGAGGAAGAAGAAAAAAAGCGCAGGGGTTTACAGAATTAGTAAGGGCTATATTTAGTCCAAGAAAGAGAGCATCACCGCTGCTTAGAGCACCATCACTGGTCTCCTCCTCCTCAACAAGGGATGCAATCAATGGAGAGCTGGAGAGTTTCATACATGTTTCCAATCCTTTACAAACAATTTCTCATTCTCCTTTAGTTTGGAAACCCAAATTCTTTCTTCACCGAAAGTAACAATGAAACTGAAATTTAAGGGCTTTGGAGAGAGAAAGGTTTTTCCCAGTAGTAGTCATCGTGTGGACCAAAAAAAGCCATTTTAGCCTTTCTTCCTGTTTTTGCCTCATGTGTCCCAGAAAACCAAGGCCATCCATGACTAATCGTCTAGAGCACAACCCCTTCGTTCTTAGTTTGAAAGTTCGGTTGTTGATAACCAGACAGCAACCTCTGAGTCCGAATAAAAGTCAGCACAGTAGTGCCAAAAACTTGTTATGGTGGACGATTGAGGTTGGGAGCAAAAGTAAGTCAATGCCCAGAGACGCTCATGTGCTGACTGTGAGGCTCACCCTCTACAGATGGATACAGATGGTCTTTGAACAGTAGTCCCTGTTCTGCTCTAGAGATCCACCACAAACTGGAGGGTCTAACCAGAACCCACAGCAGGTGGAGAACTGCTTCATTTGTCTGTCCACAGGACATAGTGGCATTGTAAAGCGCTTTGGGTGCCTTGAAAAGCGCAATATAAATCCAATCCATTATTATTATTATAACAGAAGCACCTAATATGGTATTATTTAATAATGCATGCACACATGAGCTGCAACCAAGAGCTAACCTGCTTATATTCTTTTTGGTTTGATGTGTTTTGTTCTTGAAACAAAAGGTTATTTAGGACACACACTCTGACTCCATAGTAAAAAAAACAACATTCACAGATAGTGTAGTCTTTTGCTTTTCAATATATTTTTACTGGAACTTTGAGATGTAAACAACTCAGGGCCTCAGCTGCCTTATAGCTGCCCTGCTAGCCTGAACGTGACAGTAGGTCGACTAAAGAAAAGAACACAAATAAGACGGATAGACAGTGTGGGGTGTTTTTCTCCTAATGACCCGGGCAGCTGTGTCTAAATTATCACAGAGTTGCTGCCATTGCTTTGGCAGTAGCAGGATGGGGTTTGGTGGGGGCAGGTTTAGAGAAGCCACCCCCTGAATTCTCCCTCATTAACAAGCCAAGATGATGGAGGTGGGGGTGGGAAGCTGGAGAAGGAAGAGCGGGAGCACTCTCACTAGACCCCTGGGAGGAGACAGCAGTTCATAAGCAGCCAAGCTTTAAAATTGGGCGTTTGTCTGCGGCAGGCATCAGGTGGATAAAAACACCTGCCTCGCTCATATGTCAGGCCCCGGGCTGCAAATATTCAGGTTAAACACAGGCACTGACTCATGGGTGAGTCATGGGTGAGTCACGGCTTCAGCAGCGAAGCAGAGGTGTGATGGAGAGTCAGATTTCAATTGTATCAACCTGCAGATTCAGTGGGCTGTCCCTGAGCATGTTACGAGTATCAGCTGTGGTTCTCAGCTGATTAAAAGCTCTAAGTATCGGACTTCCAGTGAAAAAGGAAGCTGGGAGCTTGCTGGGATATGGTGATTGGAGTTTTCCGCAGTGTGGGAGAGTTAAGTGATGTTGTGGCAAGCATTTATTAGATTGCAGAAACAGGCAAGTGGAAAACTTCACCGCTGAGACACAAGGAAAAGGTTTTGCCTCATGGCAGTTTGTTTTTACAGACAACATATAAACTATGTTTGCTGACAATCCAGCCTGATGGCCTCATTAAGATTCACTTTAAACCAAAAGCATTAGCAGGCACCTCCTTTTTAACCCCATCAACCACTGCAAAAACAGTCCAGCTCTGCTAGGATGCTGAGTTACTCCATTCCCAAAAATGTATGTCCTCCATCCACAGCTAGTACTGACACAGTAAGAGGATTAGAGTCACACACACACACAAACAGAGAGAGAGAGAGAGCACTGTTGCCATTTTCTGATGATGGATTAATCCAAAACATGCCACCAGTCCAATGCTGTTATGACATGCTTCAAGCCTAGCTGGTCCGAGATGATGATTATGATGATGTAACCGCTGAAGCTCTGGCGCACAAGAGGAAAAGGATGAGCTCCACAATGTGCCATTTATCAGAGTTTGGCATGCAGACACACAAAGGACCCAGTAAGATTAGTGCCGCAAGTATAAAACTCTCTTTGTGCACTTAAACAGTTGCAAGAGTGAAGAAAAAAAGATGAACCCTGTCAACCCGAACACTGAAAGATGTGCTGTGCGCTACGCTCACACTCCCTTGTTTGCCCTCTTCTGAAATTTTGCCCCAGGTTTTGTGCAAGTGATGATACCTCTATATGACAGCGCTGATGATGTTAGGTACTTTGGAGGTTTTAGGTGATGAGTTCTGACAAGTGAGTCCACATGCAAGCACCTTGCACAACAGCACAGAACTCACATTGTGTCAAAAACAGATGGTCCATATGGAAGGGGGAAAAAAATGCCCTTAATGAACTTTGATGCACTCAATAAACAGTTATATGATCAACTGCCACCATCCTGCAGCTAGTCCTACCTTGCCACATGGAGTTATGGCTCTATGTTTACGCTCCTCATTGTCCTGGGGTGAATCACTCCAACGTGCTGCCATCATTTCATTCCAAGCCGCAGAGGGGGAAGAAGTCCTTTAGAGCCCACATTTAGGACGAGAGGAGGGGGGATTAAACCAAAGAAAGAAAGATAGAAAGAAAGAAAAAAGAAAAGAAAAAATGGGTAGGGGAAGATCCTAATCCACACCGTCTTCCTTCTTCATGTCCATCAATGGCTCAAACCTACGCACAAATAATTAAAAAAAAAAAAAGTTAAACTAAGTCAAGCTTTTGCAGACTTTTGCAAGCCTTTAGAAAATTACTACAGCCACTGAACGCCACATCCTTGCATCATTATTGATAGAAAACAACACGTCTCTAATAGACTTTATACCGCCTTAAATTCTTACAGAATTAGAAATATGACAGTGATAGCGTAGCACACAGATACCAAAGTGGGAAATCAGTCAGCACCTGTCTAAAATCTAGCTCTAGTTCAATTGAGGGAGAGCTAAAAGTGAGCGGTGGCAGGTGCATAGGGGGAGTGGGTTTGTTTTCTTTAAACGAATGCTTTTAATTAAAGACACACCTGAAATAATAATCTGCACAAATATATGCGCGTTAAATGAAAGCGTTATTCGTGACTCCATGGGGAGGAAAGTGCACATCAAGCCCCACGTATGCCACTGCGGTGTAAAGGCAATACATCAGCCACCGTGTATAATACTATACGCTGCTCACTCTCTCTCACACATGACACAAAGGCTGCAGAAAAAGCAACATTTTTGTTATTTTTCGGCTACTTTAAACAACAAAATCGTCCCCTGTGGCTATGAATACGGTTCCCTGTTGCCAAATACTAACCAGGCGGACGACAGGTTGTTGCCATAAATGCGAACATTGAAAAAAAGAGAAAAAGAAGAAACCCATACCTATTACAAATTCAGAAAATAACGCCCAAAAATATCCAAAAAAAACACACAGTCCATATTTCTGTTGAGAGTAGACAAGCCTCCGTCGAGCCAAAGATGGGTTAAAAAGGCTGTCAAGAGATTACAAAGCGGGATATTCAGTCTCCTTACAGAGCTGCACTGACTGAGCGCTCAGGCTCACTACCTGTTAGGAAAAACACACTGGAAAAAATACGGAAAACGCCCTTCAGTGTACATTTCTCCGTCAGGGAGACCCGACGAAAATTAAACCTCATTCATTTCCACTCATTTGCGTGTTTCACTTCGATGTTAAATTTCTCCAAATAGAGACAAAAAAGTAACGTGTACTCCTATGTGGTCCCGGTTGGCGGCGCGACAATCTGTACATAGATTGACGAATCTCCGGACCAGCACAAAGCTCCGCCCCTCGGCCTTGCCTTCCCGCTGGTGGAAACCCAATCAGGTGATCAGTTTAAATTTGGAATTTTAAAGCGGGCCAATGGAAAGCATTGTTACATAACAATTTCAGTAAAAGGTAGAAGCTGGTTCATTCTGGTTACTGGATGAAAACTATTATTTGCTACATTGTTACTATAGTATTTTATGTTACACTAAGTTTGTATTCCGGTGTGTACGGTATTTCTTACCCCAGTCTATGAACAAAATATATTTTTTACCCATATATTTTTTTTCTAATTAATTTTCCAGTTAATTTTTATTAAAGCATAACATGTTGTACACACTGAAAAATAATTTCAAAGTACTATACATACTCCTTATAAATCTTCTGATGTAGTTTTTCTGATAACACTTTTTCATTTAAACTCAAAATAAATTTGAGAACAGAAGCTTTACTCTTTGTTTGAACAGGCTTGTTACTATGTTACCACTTTTATATTCAAATACAGCTTCATGTTTTTACATGACTGAGATTGTCTTTTTAAATTCAGTAATGGAAAATTTAAATAAATGAATGAATCAATAAATAAAAGAGGGGCTTCTCAAGTGGTTTCCTAATCTTAAGTACTTTAGCACTTTATTTTTGCTTTAGTGCTTTATACGTATTGTCAATCTGCTTATCTGAAAATTACCGAAGTACTGAACTCCTTACCCTCCCACCCCTTTTTAAATCATCTTCCAATACTGATGACTAATGATCGGCATTCGTGACAATGACAGGGACAACTATACACTCACAGAATAAACAGCTAGTCATTTGCTAATCAGCACTTTATTCCTATACTGTGTCAATAAGCCATTTAAGCCTTTTAAAGACAGCAAATTAAATCACAAGAACATCATTGTAAATACTGAGGGGGGAAAAAGGCTTGAGGGCTACACATATGCCGAGCTTCTAACATATTTGCCTTTCCATTATCAACTGTAACAGCAGTGTCCTTAACTTTATTACGGTGACATGTAGGGCATGGCAGCCACATGGGGCTCCGCAGAGCATGAAAAAACAGGGATGCCCAGCTGATCCGGACAAAGACAAAGACTGACAGTGTTCTGTTTGCAGGCTACTCCAGCAGCACAATAGAAGATAGGACAATAGGACTCTTTTCACCCATACTGTGGTGAGGTTTCCCCGGTTTCAGAGAGCATCTCTATTGTCTAAAGAGCCGGTGCACCCTCATTCAGACAATGGGGAACTTTAAAATGATTCAAGTGAGACTCTTGCATTATGTGATGGTAAACATGAGGTTCATATTCATTTAATTTGTTTACTGAACCCGTGCCACATTATTCAATGCAGTTGACATCAAGTGTTATTCTGCATCAGAGACAAAACTCAGTTGGAGGTGGAGTATTTTCCCACACAAACAACCCACAATCTGCTTCTCTATGAATCACACGTGTGCATAAAAATTCTCCAGAAAACTATAAAATAAAAAATAAAACGTTTTACTGGTTTCTGTTTACGTGGGGCTTTCCCTCCACTTCAGTTACTTCAACACTGCAGACTCTGACGTGCACAACACATTGAGTGCACGCAGTTCTGTTTTTATGAATGGTGAGGACAGAGGATTTTAGATCAATGAACAAAGCTCATTGAGAGCTTGTAGAAAGTCTGCAGGCTGCTGTATTCGAGTGGGTGAAACCTCTTTCATATCTCACTGAAGCAGATAAATCTCCCCTGCATTTTTCCAGGGTTTCAAACTCTGTTTAAAATACTTTCACTGCTGATTCCATCGTGCCAAACGCTGCAGAGTCAGACTGACTCAGACATTCAGCAGAGAGGAGATTACCAGCTCTCTCGTGGCAGCAAAATGCTTGGCTGGATTAGTACATCACATGAAGCCCAAGTTCAAAGCCCAGCAGCGTTAGGATTAGGACAGGTGGAAACGCCTTTCCAGCACAGCATGCTGAGTGTATGTAAAATAGGTTCTCAACAACCCATGAGGCATAAACAATCTTTGGGCAAGGTTTACATTCATCAGACATGGCATATATAACTTCATTAAGGATTTTTTTAAGCTGTAGCAGAGTTTGAGAGTTTAAGAGGATGAGGATCACTCCCTACTCCAGGTTGTGTAAGTGGATCTGGCACACAGTTTGATGACTGGACGAAAGTCAGCGGCAGTCAATCTATCAAGCACACTGGACAGCCAGTCACTGAGTGGAATACAGAAGCGGAGAGGATGTTCTTTCTATTTGTGTACTGAGACACGTCAGTAAAAGTGAAGCAGTATTTTATTAAGATCCAAATTCTGTTAATTAATATTATGCATATATATAATAAATGGGTAGAGTAAAAAGTCCAGTACATAATAATTTATTTTAAAGCTGAATCTGCAAGCATAAAGAAATAACAAGGTTTTTGTGTTAATTAGTGAAATTTAAAGTTTCAAACATATTTTTCTAATCAAGCTCTCAGAAACAAAAGGTTGTGCAATGATTGTATTTCACAAAATTTCTGTTCTTTTTTGTTTTTTTGTTAAGCCAAAGCTGATGTGTGATAAAATGAAGACAGTGTGGCAGAGCCAAAAACTGCAATTCATCTAATGGCCACTTGACGTTGGTTTCAAAAGTGAGTCGGGCTCCATTGACTCCTGTGTTAAAATACCCAACTTTACAGCAGAAATAAACACCTTTAAAGCCTGTAATTTTAGCCGTAATTACAATTTTCTGCTCATCCGTGTTCTGCCACTTATCCAGGTCCACAGGGTAGCTATCTAAAGTGGATCTATTGCTCATTAGGGAGGTTGTGTGTTTGCAATCTGCTGGCAGTCCAGGTACAGCCCATCTACCCGAGGAGAGCTTTGTTGTTGATGGAGGCAGTGTACAGCGAATGTGGAAAAAACACTCTTGAGGGTCAAGAAG
Organism: Diplotaxodon limnothrissa; assembly: GCF_057381915.1. Lineage (NCBI taxonomy): Eukaryota > Metazoa > Chordata > Actinopteri > Cichliformes > Cichlidae > Diplotaxodon > Diplotaxodon limnothrissa. Next base: position 18,696,020 of record NC_140604.1, read on the forward strand.
GTCTGGTGTCGCTCGCTTCCCTATTCTGGCCTACTTGGCAATGTGCACTTGGGTTTTTGGAGGACTACATGTGAGCATATGTTGGGTAGTGGGTGGAAATGGTGGGTGGAAACCCCTCTCCTTGCTGTCTGATTTCATAAACAACAAATTGGTTGTGGGGTACAGGACCACAAATTACGCTTTAGCAGAGATACCCTACCCAGCTAAGTCTGCCAAAACACAAGACACACCATCCACAATAAGAAACATGTTAGGTGTGTGATCACAACTGTACAGGGTTTTTTTTATGACTTAGCTGCTTAAATGTACATAATGCTTACTGCTGTGCATTATTGGCTACATATTATTATTATTATTATATAAAATGCTTTTTTGTGTGTTTAAATGTGCTAAAAATGGTACAGAGAAGCTTGTACTCTGGTTTTCGTGAGTTAAATTCTGGTATCTTATTTATTTGTCATCAAAATTAGCATATGTTTGTGTTCTTCCATTCCCTATGCAGAGCTAGTCTAACAGACTGCTGGCTGTGTATTTAACAGACATGAAATGTCAACCTCTCCTCTAATGGTAGAAGAGCCAAATAATTGCCATCAGGAAAAAAATATGCCTCATCTGCTGTGCTGGTGAGATGTAAATCTATCCAGCTGGCTGTTTCTAACTACAGGCTTTATATGTCAGATGCAGGGATGTGTGGCCATTCAAATGCACAATTCCCATTTTGTTCCTTTTGTACTGATCGCAGTTTACCTGTAGCCTACTTTCTGCGGTCATCCCCAACCTCTGTTCCCTCGACGAAGCGCTACAAAGCTGCAGCATGTGAACCCTACAAGGCTTTTTGTCCCTTCCTCCTTTCACCAAACTCTGCATGGAGGTGAAGGACAATGGCCTGCGAGTTCCCAGGGCAGCGCAGGAGGGCATTAGCGCTGGGATAAGTTAACAACTACCTCCAAGTGCTGATGTCTTATGATAAGGATACACAGCAGTACAATGGGGGTATTTGTAGCTCAGACTGCACAGAGCTCAAAACCAGACAGCTGTGTGATTTATTTGTAAGTTTTTCCTATTTCTTATCTCACACCTCTGCAAGATTCACAAACAAGAGTTGAAATCTGACTAAATCCAGGGTTCCCCTAAATATAATAGCTAAGGTGCTGTGAAACCTGAGAGTGTTTTCTAATGCAGGAGCTGAGTGCTCCAAACCTCCCAGAACTCCTTTGTTTGCACTCATTCATATTATCCAAATAGCAACTCATTTAACAGGTCATTTAATGCGGAGAGGCCTTGTAGCTGGAGACGCATCATTACCTTTGGCTTGGAAACATGTTTTTAAAATGTGAGAAAAACACACGTTTGATTTTTGAATTACTACAGAGAGACGATGAGAAAAAAATGAATTTCCTTTTAATATATTCTTTCAAGCCAAGAATCACTTCACATCTTGGTGGCCTCTACGTGAAACAGCGAACGCAGTCACAAGTTATCGGCATTAAGTGATGAAGACACCGACTAAGAGTAAACATAAACACACTAATTATTTCATCTTCTTTTAGCTGAGATGCGATTTCAAGAAATCTTTTTAGATCTTTCGAAGGATACCTCCGTGTATACATGCATTCCTGTTATGTGATGTGACGGCTGTTTGCAGTTTCAGGTGATTGAGAATCAAGAGCGCTTAGCCACATGATAACACTCCCCGAGTGCTTGCTATGCAGTGAAGCGTGCTCTGGTCTGTCTGTCGATACGCACAATTGACTCCTTTAGACTTAAACCTCACTATGAGTGTGTGTGTGTGTTTGTTTGTAGAGAAGGTTCCTCTAGACTGCAGATATTTTAATGTGGCAAGTGTAGAGCAAGCCTTTTTTCCGGAAATCAGGAGCTCAGACAGTAAACATACATACATAATATAAATATGCAGTGATTCTTTGCGGCTCAATCACACTAAAGTAAAAGGCCTCATGAGTAGGAAAAATTGATGGTTACCCGATTTTATTTTTGATGTCAGACGTCAGACATCGATTACAAGTACTCGCGTTGCCCAGATGTTGAGCTTGTTGGTCGTTCAACTTCTGGGCAACCAGTTTCAATCAGAAGGTGATTACAGAGTTCGCCTGGTGAGAGACAAAGTGTCTCCATTGATTATGGTATGACTCAGACTGACTGCAATCATTCTCAGACAGAGTGGCAAAAGTTTGCAAATAATTGTTGTCTCGTTTTTAAATGCAGGTGGATTCCCAACACAACAATTTGAGTCTCTTTTCAGTAAGGGACTCGACTCATCTGGTTGCCAAATGTTTATAATTTGGTTAAATTCCTTTATGAAAGCAAGGCTGCTTTGCACTTCAACTATGACTGGCTGAGGACTATTTTTTATGACTTGTTATTCTTTAGTTTTGAACTTTTGCTTTCAATTCAGGTTTGTCTCAGTTTGTTTCCTGAGTGTGTATGCTCCTTTTAGTTTAGTTTTTTTTTTTTTGACCAAGCTACTAAACACTAAAGCTAAGGGCATTTCCTGTATATATATATATATATATATATATATATATATATATATATATATATATATATATATATATTTTTTTTTTAATTAAAATTTACTTTATTTAAAATGAGAGTGTGGCTTCCCATGATGCACTGTGTGTTTCTCTTTGACTTACTATGAGTTTATACACCACTCCTCATTTATTATTGTAGTTATTCATTAGTTATAATTCATTTTAGGTCCTGTTTGCCTTCTCTCATGCCCAACCGGTCAAGGGAGATGGCAAAGCCTCTCTGAGCCTGCTTCTGTTGGAGGTTTCTTCCTGTTAAAAGGTATTTTTTTCTTCCCACTGTTGCCAAGCGTTTGCTCATAGGGGGTCATCAATAATTGTTGGGGTTTTCTCTCTATCATTGTAAGACCTTTACCTTACAATATCAAGCACCTTGAGGTGACTTTGGTTGTGATAAGGCGCTATACAAATCAAAATGAATTGAATGGTTTTAGTATTTTAGCACAAATATTCCACATGTTATGGTACTGTAATCTTTATGTGGTTAGGTAAAATTTCTCATTGGTGTTGGCCACATACAGTTTCCCGCTAATGTGTTTTGGCTTGAGAGTAATGTAAATGTCAGATATGACTTGAATACAAATACACATATTTATTTATAGATTAAGAAAACAAAAATTCATTTTTCTTTTAGCTAAAGAATTTTTGTTTTAAAAGTCACTCAAGTAACGTAACACTGAAATTACAATTTTGTAGTTTCCAGCTTTCACGGCACTTTTGTCAAGGCCACGTGGACTCCCACGGGCCAAGAAATTATTTTTCCTAATTAGTCAGGCTTGTGCATCTTTGCCTTACGCTCAAAGGTATTGCAACTTTTAGCAAGTGAAAGTAAAAACATCTACTGTCAAACGCTACACATACATCATCCTATATAGAGAAGGTCAAACTTACACAGGAAAAAAAACCCCCACTGACAGAAACAAGCAGATACAGTGTGGTGTGGAGATGCAGTACCCACTGTATGCTGTGGGCGTCATCCGGGTACGAGGATGCCAACGTCCATAAGCTCTCTCCATCTGTCACCAGCGTCCTGTCCTGGTGGGCGGCTTGTCTTTCTTTTATTTAACACTTTCTTTGTTGCAGTGTGAATCTCATCAACATGCAAATAAAGAATGAGGCAATAACTGAATTAAATGCCTTTTAATTCACACATAAAAACATTTCACAGTGTCCATCCAGCACTGAATTGTAATGAAGACCAACCCCCCCTCCCAAATTGTTACAGCAACGGGAGAGAAATATGTGCTGCTGTAAAACTGAGTATAACTAATGGCTTCATGTCTTCTCATATCTTGTACTTCATCTTTCCTGTTCTGCTGAGGACACAGATATGCTGAAATGACAAGGGGTGATAAAAAAACAAAACAATTAGCTTTGTGATCATTTTTACAAACTTTAAATTCCATTTGCAGCATGAAACCATAAAAACCAGCAAATTTGAAAAGAGAAGAAAGTGATCTCCAAAGATATGACTCATTCATTAATCTAGCTTCGGGTGTCCTGGGGATTCAACTCATATTTCTTCTGTGGGATGAGGACAGATAAGAGGGTAAGCTTTAACTCTGTCTGATTATCAGAGCCTAACCTCTACATTCCACAGGTCACACGCCTTCAAACTTTCATAACGAATACCACCCCGCTCAAACATGGACAAGAGCCACACACACAACCATACAGTACAAACAGTGCATGCTGCACATACTGTACGTGACTATGGGAGTCAAGCTTAGTGTTTCACATGAGTAAGAGGTAAATTCGAGGTCACGTTTCACAGATAAAAACAGCAGGGTCCATATAGATTTGAACTTATCGCTTTCAGAAAGACTTGAATTAAACTGAATTCATATCAAAAAGAAAGTGAGAATATTTACAGAGGAACAACAGCCTAAAGAAAAAAACTAATCTAAATAATCCATATGTTTTACTATATTTCCACTAAAAGTAAACAGAAATAAACCGATAGAAAAAGATTGCGCAAATGCTTGTGTAGTAATTTAAAGAAAGCAAGGAAAATACAGAGTAATTATAAATTGTGGGTCATGTGCTGAGCTTCAGCAGAAAGAATAATGATATAAAAGCACAGGAAGAGGTAATCCTTCTCAAATTAAAACATGGAACAAAAATAAAATGCATGTACATTATTATTTGAGTTCTGACCAGTGCTTATTTATTTAGCTTATTTCACTACCTTAACGCATTGTTACCTACACAGGGTTTAATATTTTTTACCTTCTGTGTTAAGCACATTGCGCTTACAGTAAGTAACCATGTGTCCTGCTCTTAGTGGTGTAATGCCATTTGGAGGTTGGAGTTTCTAGGAATTTGAACCAAGTGGATGGGGGCTTGGAAATAAGTAGTTTATCATAGGTATAGAATAATTCAACATTAAGGGTTATCTTCTGCTGTTTTTAAGACTGGGTTGTAGTTTGGTGACTATTAAAAATGTGCATTTAACAATGTGCAAAAGATAGATGATATTTGTAAAGTGTGAATAGTGTGTGGATTTGGATATTGAAGAGGAAGGCTTTGCAGGTATAGCGCTCAGTTTATTTTATGCTTGAATTAGCAGGTTGAAGCAGGATAAATGATAATGGAAAACAAAGGAGGGCAGAGAAGCTATCCTTGCCTAGAACCCCTGCGTAAAGTGAAGCACTGTGATATTAGTTCATTGGTAATAACTGCTGCCATTGGTGCTGTGCAGTCCACTCTATTCTCCAGAGGAACTTTTACATAGCTTAAAATAAAACAGCAGTCTTCTTAATCCTAACATTTAGAAGCAGTGGATAAATCTGTGTTTTTTGTTCAACTTAAAGCACTTTAGAACAATTTTTCAGATTAATATTTGTGCTACAGTTTGAATCTTGACTCAACAACAACGTACGCTCACTGTACACTGTATTTGGTACCTCTTGCTAGTATTGGGTTGGACCTCTTTTGTCTTTAGAAGTGCCTTGATTCTTCATGACACAGATTCAACAAGTTCCTGGAAACATTCCTCAGAGATTTGGGGCCGTACTGGCATGATAGCATTACACAGTTGCTGCAGAACTAGACAGCTGCACTTCTATGTGGACGCCATTGCGTTCCACCAAATCCAAAACTTGGATTGAGATCTGGTGACTGTGGAGGCTACTTGAGTACAGTGAGGTCACTGTCATGTTCAAGAAACAAGTTTGATGTGATTTAAACTCTATATTATGGTGATTTTATCCTGCTGAAAGGAGTCATCACAAGGTGGGTACACTGTGTCAGAAAAGAGCTGTGGGCCAAAGTGTGCCAAGAAAAAATGTTCATGTTCGAAGTCACCTAAGAACACTTTCCTCCCCATTTGGTTTGAACGGGTTGTCTTGACCATGGCTTCATGGCTAAACGCACTAAGTTGCTGCCATGTGATTGGCGAATTAGATATTTGTTTTAACAAGCAGTTGAACTAATGTACCTCACAAGTTGGCTAATGAGCGCTGTTTGAGATCATTTTGGGGGGTTAGTACATCAAGTCTGTTGGTTACATCTTCATACAACCCAGTAAACTCACCATTTATGGTTTATCAGGAACTGGAAAAAATAGACACAATACTTCATTCATTTTTATCTTACATGTAAAAAAATCTATCATCCATATCATTCAGTGACTCCTGTCCTGGGTGACACAGACCTCCTTGTGAACACAGACAGAAACCACCTGCTCTGAGCTACTTTGCCTACATGTAAAATCTCCTCGTGGCGGGGAGCATACCTGTTGGGTGAGTTTAGGTTTCAGGCAAAAGAAATGTCGTCTTTGATTTACTATGTTTACTCTCCCCTCCTGTCTCTTTCATCCCTTTCTCTCAGCTCTTTGGAGTGTCAGACTTACATTCAGGTCACGGAAGTATTCATTGTAGTCAAGGGCATAGCCAACAACAAACCGGTTGGGAATTTCAAATCCAACATCTGACAATGCAAACACAGACACGAATGTTAAGTATCCTGATTTGTTTAACATTAAACAAAAATTCCATGTTAGTCTTTTGACTAAACCAGGAGTGAGCGGCTGTGATATCGCACATAACAGCTAGAAATACACATTTTGATGCCTTTATTTGAACTAATTATGAGGTGTAACAAATAAATTTCAGCTCAAATTAAAGATGACTGATAGGTGTTGATGAAGCAGTCTCACCTGAATCATCACATCTGATTAAGCGAACAAGAGAAACAAGTGACACATGTCAGGAGGAAAATCTAACACCCAGAGCTTAAACTCAAAGAAAGAAAATTTAAATGAAAAGAGAAAACTAGGTATGTGACTTTTTTAATGTAGCAGACTTTTAAATTTGTGCTAATACTTCTGAGTACCCTGCTGTAAGCTGCTGTAAACTTTTATTTTTAAATACCAGTATCTAGAGCTGAAAAGTTAAGCTAAAGATGATGTGAGAAAATCTGCAACACCTCCACTAGCCACAGGAGGCCAGTTCACAGTTCAAAGCTTGGTTCAAAAAATTGTTTTTTCATTTGATTTGGACATAAAAGGACTGTCTTTGATGCTTTTTGTGTTTCCAGTGCTTCTATTTTAGTGTGTTAGTGTGTGTGTGAGAATGTTAGACACAGCGCTTAGGTATAGGAAAAAGTGCTTATATGAATATGCATGTGAATGAGGCATGTAGTAAAGATCTGTGCATAAGCGAATTACTGCAAATCCTAATGAACAACATTAGCAACATTGTAAAGAAGAGTGGGTTCAAATTCCTCCACAACAAAGTGAAAGACTGATAAAATCCCACATAAAATGATGACTTGCTAAAGATTGTTTTACAAGCTAAAAAATCATGGAGTGTACTTAGTTTTAACCGACTGTTCCTGCATTTTGGCTTAGTTTTTCTATTACACATAAAGATGTGGCGTAGATCATGTATGATTGTTCATATGAGGTTGTATTTAGGTCATTTCAGAACCTGCTAAAGACTAGATCATTTTGATTATGTCCTGATATGCAAGGCTTTAGAGTTCAACAAGAGTATACTTTTTTTTTCCCATGACTGCAGCCAGTAGTTAATATTTGTAACCTAAAGCTATATCTTGTTTGTTTAATTTGTTCAAAAACTGACTTCCTGAACTCCAGGAGGTCACTTACTTGTGTCATGTGGCAAGGCACCTTGAACACACACTTCTTTTGTATTTTGGGATTAATTATGGGAGGACTATCAGGTCAGGACACTTCCCTAATAACGAACAATTTGCTAAATTATCTCAACTTTGAAAAAAGTGAAAGAATAAGAATAAATGAAAAAGACTGGCAAGTAGGGTACGGTGTGGGTGCTACGAAGGTTAAAACAAAGAGCATAGTTACAGTCTGTCAGACTTTCAGCCATGTTAGGGAGCCTCTTCACAAGCAGCCTGAAATACAAAATAATAACGTTAATTACCCTCAAATGTTAAATGATGTATGCAATATCAAAAAGTTGACTTTTTCAGTTTAATTTCAAGACATTTATTGGTCCAAAAACCATGGTGATAAGACAAAGACTTGAATATTTTTAAAAATGTACATTTTTGGAGTGTTTTCACAATCCAGAGGAAATAAACTTTCAACATGAACCATGTGTGAGAGATGTTTATCATGTTTCTGTGATCTCGGGAATGCATAGGAACAGCCCACAGACACGAGATAGCAGTGACTGTGGACAAGTGATATCTTCTTGTGCTTGTCACACGCTTGACATTTCCTTTACAGGGGAAAACACAGACTGGCTCACCCTGCGACCTTGACCATCTTGGGTTCAAAGGTCTCCACATGCTTCAGAAGGGCCTTCATGGTCTTTCCTGTGTCAACTATGGCCTGAGGGGAGGGAAGAGCAAAGGAAGAGAGGAAGAGATTTGGAGGAAAGAACGTGGGATATATGAGAGTAAAAAAAAGATCAAGATACAGTACTATGCAAAAGTCTTGAGCCACAACTGATTTCTTTATATTTTGCTTGCCAGGAGGAGGCAGATTTTTTTGTACTTTTAAAGTTTTTCAGGCTTTATGAAGGTCTTTTAAACTTTGCCTTTGGACATTGGCTGGTTTTCATGTGTTCAGTCCTTGCACACGTCCATCAGAGGAATTCTGAGACAATTTATGAGCAGCCTGTCACAAAAACACTTTTCACTATGAAAAATGCCAAAGATAATGCAATTGAGGTGTTTCCCAAAGAACTCTTAGGAGGACACCAACCTGATAAGTGGACAAAAGAAGAAGAAGCAGGTCTCATAAAGCTACATATAGCAGATGGACAGAATCTGAAAGTCATGTCATTAAGAATTAGGAAGAAAATCCAGCAAAGACTTGACACAAGACCTTAGAGATCCATGTGACCCTTCTGTTGATCCATGCGTTTGTTAAAACCTCGTCAGAAATGGTCACGGTCGAATGGGGAACACTAGCAATATTATAGAAGCAGTGTGGGGTCTTTGAATAGCTTCCTGAAGCCTGGAGAAATATTCCTGAAGACTACTTAAAGAAATGAAAAGAAAGCTTGCTCAAGAAAGTTCAGACTGTGTTGAAGAATGAAAAAAGCAAAAAACAAATATTGACTTTCAAGCTTGTTAGAACTGTACAAAGACTGTTTTTGTGTTATATACTGTATTTTTATTTATGCTTAGACAAATCTCAATAAATTTCTGCACCTATTTCCCATTTTCCCAGAAATATAAAAAGGAATGAGGGGTAGCTCAAGACTTTTGCACAGATATTGATCAACTGAAATAGGTAAATGCATTGATGAGCGATTAATGAATACATGAGTGGCATCTGAGAGAGGATTTCCAGTTACAGTGGGGAAAAAAAGTATTTAGTCAGCCACCGATTGTGCAAGTTCCCCCACTTAAAATGATGACAGAGGTCAGTAATTTGCACCAGAGGTACACTTCAACTGTGAGAGACAGAATGTGAAAAAAAATCCATGAATCCACATGGTAGGATTTGTAAAGAATTTATTCGTAAATTAGGGTGGAAAATAAGTATTTGGTCACCTCAAACAAGGAAAACCTCTGGCTCTCACAGACCTGTAACGTCTTCTGTAAGAAGCTTTTCTGTCCCCCACTCGTTACCTGTATGAATGGCACCTGTTTGAACTCATCATCTGTATAAAAGACACCTGTCCACAGCCTCAAACAGTCAGACTCCAAACTCCGCCATGGCCAAGACCAAAGAGCTTTCGAAGGACACCAGGAAAAGTATTGTAGACCTGCACCAGACTGGGAAGAGTGAATCTACAATAGGCAAGCAGCTTGGTGTGAAAAAATCAACTGTGGGAGCAATCATCAGAAAATGGAAGACATACAAGACCACTGATAATCTCCCTCGATCTGGGGCTCCACGCAAGATCTCATCCCGTGGGGTCAAAATGATCATGAGAACGGTGAGCAAAGATCCCAGAACCACACGGGGGGACCTGGTGAATGACCTGCAGAGAGCTGGGACCAAAGTAACAAAGGTCACCATCAGTAACACACTACAACGGCAGGGAATCAAATCCCGCAGTGCCAGACGTGTTCCACTGCTGAAGCCAGTGCATGTCCAGGCCCGTCTGAAGTTTGCCAGAGAGCACATGGATGATACAGCAGAGGATTGGGAGAATGTCATGTGGTCAGATGAAACCAAAGTAGAACTTTTTGGTATAAACTCAACTCGTCGTGTTTGGAGGAAGAAGAATACTGAGTTGCATCCCAAGAACACCATACCTACTGTGAAGCATGGGGGTGGAAACATCATGCTATGGGGCTGTTTTTCTGCCAAGGGGACAGGACGACTGATCCGTGTTAAGGACAGAATGAATGGGGCCATGTATCGTGAGATTTTGAGCCAAAACCTCCTTCCATCAGTGAGAACTTTGAAGATGAAACGAGGCTGGGTCTTCCAACATGACAATGATCCAAAACACACCGCCCGGGCAACAAAGGAGTGGCTCTGTAAGAAGCATTTGAAAGTCCTGGAGTGGCCTAGCCAGTCTCCAGACCTCAACCCCATAGAAAATCTGTGGCGGGAGTTGAAAGTCTGTGTTGCTCGGCGACAGCCCCAAAACATCACTGCTCTCGAGAAGATCTGCATGGAGGAATGGGCCAAAATACCAGCTACTGTGTGTGCAAACCTGGTAAAGACCTATAGTAAACGTTTGACCTCTGTTATTGCCAACAAAGGTTATGTTACAAAGTATTGAGTTGTATTTTTGTTATTGACCAAATACTTATTTTCCACCCTGATTTACGAATAAATTCTTTACAAATCCTACCATGTGGATTCATGGATTTTTTTTTTTTCACATTCTGTCTCTCACAGTTGAAGTGTACCTCTGGTGCAAATTACTGACCTCTGTCATCATTTTAGGTGGGGGAACTTGCACAATCGGTGGCTGACTAAATACTTTTTTGCCCCACTGTACTTAAAACTTTTCTGTTACATTCATTTAAGAGCTAAGACATCGTATAACTGAGAAAGATTACATTGAGCTTGAGCAGCTGTTCGTTGTTTTGCATCTGAAGCTATCAGAGCATGCTTTTTTTTCATGTTCTTATGTGTGTCTGAATCTAGTCCAGAAACCTTCACAACTGGAACATGATCCCAAAGAGGAACAGAATGAGTTTTTTCCCCCTACGTTGACATAAACAACAACAACAACAACAACAACAACAACAACGACTTTTCAAAAGTAAATGATGTCTCAAAGGGGGCAGAAATGGTTCTAATTGAAGGGATTTATCCGACAAAAATAGAAAAACATACACACACACTCACCTCAACAATGAGCACACTCTTGGTAACATGTGAAAAACAAGGAAAGAAAAAGATTAGAGAACGGTCACCTTTGAATTTTAATACTGTTCAAGCAAAGCAAAAATAAAGGCGGTGTTGTGTCTTTGAATTTCTTAGAGATGGTATCTATAGCAGCGATGTTGGCAGTATTTTTAGCGCCTGAACAAAAACACAGACGACTCATTCTCTTCTCCTCAGTAATGAACATCTGTGTCTACAGTGAGCAAAAGTCACTTCGGAGCTGCACACTTTCACTGCTGCACACTTTCAAATGAATTCTTGTTTCCTTGGCTGGGTGTATGGGACTCTTTGTGAGAGCGGTGGAGAGTATCTATGGTTTTGGGGAGAGTGATCGCAGAGAATGCGGGCGCCTGGCCAGTGTTCCCAGTCTACACCTGAACACTCTTGCATAATGCTTAATAGGAACAAGTAAAGAACACAAGAACTACAGCACAACATACCTGTCTTACTGCCTGCTGCAAACTATGGAGCCAGTTGGGCAACAAATATGCACTGGCAATTATTTCACTGTGTATGGCATCATTGGCTGGGATTTTATGATTCTCCTAGGATCTGTAAATGAGATGTTTTGACTTGTTTTTGTAATTACATTTTTGGGAACCTTGGGAATCACTTGTAATGTTTACCAAGTTAAAGCTGGTAAACATTACAACGTTTTTCTTTTTTTCTGGGGGGGACAAAACATGTCAGAAACCTGCTAATTGAGATTTTTGCTTTTATTTCAGTGAGGCATGCATTCAGTACATGGCCAGTTGGAACAAACAAGGCTTTCAGGTCATCCAACTTTTAACGTTTTGTGATTCAAGTGATCTAAGAGGGAACTAGTTGTCTGCACCTCCTCAAGTCTCTGTTTTCAGGCTTTTGAAAATCCATCCCAGTTGTGTCAAACATACGGCCCGTGGACCAGGACTGGCCGTGCAAAGACTCCAATTTTGCCCACTGGATGGCTTTAGAAAATGTGAAAGAGGGCATACACTTTTGAACTTTTAAGGTATTTTTATATTTTTTTGTTTTGAAAAACTGAGATATGCTGTTGAAATTGTGCCATTTCTTATATTAAGATATCTCAGGGATTAAATGTGTGACAGAAAGAGGTATTTCACTTGTCCGATCCACTTAAGATCAAACTGAGCTGTATGTGACTCACGATAAAAAAATTAGTTTGACATCCCCGATTTAACCTGAAGGAGGAGAGCTATATTTTCCTGATTTAGACCCACTGCAATTTTACCTTTCTTAGTTTATTCTTTAAATATTGTAACACCTTTTAATTACCATTAGAAGGAATAAGTGTTAATTTATCACTGAAATAGTGACCCGGCGATGGCGCCAGAGGAAAATTCAGAAACTTAATTGGCTGTGGGTCATCCTGTGCACCAAACTTTGTGCAGATGCCCCCTGTGATGCGAATCAAAGTAGTAGTAGTATCATTAATATGGTCATCTCAGGCACAGCTCTGTGTTCATGTCACCTCACAGATCAACATAACATTTACATCACTGAGCTGACATTATGCTGGCATCATCACAAAGAAACTCATACTCGAATTGGAACTGAGCCTCAGAAATATTTCGCCGAGGAAATGATGATGACTGATGATTAGTTTTGTTGATAATGTATGAGACTTGTGGGAGGCTTGTGTGTAACATTTCCGTCCAGAGGAAGAATTATGACAAGAGCACCAACATTTTTTTTCCCCAAATGATTCATGCTTTCTGTGTAAGGTGCCTGTCAGATTTTCTGTTTTTATTCCCTCTGACCTTCTTAACCGAAGTGAAAATATATTGTAGCTAAAGCACATTTTGACAGCTAACTTTAAAGAATTCAACATCAGTGGTTTTTTTTTACTCCAGGGTAATTCCTCACAATGCCACAGACTGTCCTTACAGGCTCCTCAGTCCTCCCTGCCAGGGATTAGCAGGGACAAACAGTCAATAAATCTGCCTTCTTCATTTGCCTGAAATCTCTGATTCATGGCCAGCCTGGAGACTGTAGGACAATATGGTGAGCAAGCCTCAAAAGTCAGAGCATAACGGTGCGGTCTTGTCTAAGACTAAGTCTAACAAATGTAACTGTGTGACTTTGATCACTTGGGAAAAAATTCTACCTAAAGACAGATTAACTGACAGCTCCCTCTTGAGGCTAGGGTAGTTTCTTTTAAAACAGCATGTAAAAATATCCTTATCCCATGTCATTATCCTGACTTTGCTTAATTACAAACACACACCTTTCCACGCAGAAAAGACAGATCTCGGCATCCTATGATGTGCAGGTCCTCTGTTGATTGGTCATTCTGGTGAGAAGATGAAAAGAGGGCAGTTAATTTTTATTTTGCAACCCAGCAATTGTAATTTTTGCCCTTTTTGTTACTCCATGGTTCCTGTTAATTACAATAAATTGCCTTTAACTGTGATTTACAGTCAGGGATATTTGCAGCAACCTCAATTAACTGCATTGGTTTTCAAAATTTGTTTTTGCTCAAGCCACACCAAAATTTCAAGGCACACCCATTCTCATAATTGGAGAAAATGGCCTCTAAGTCATCTGGAATATCAGCAGTTCTTCATTTGCTGCTATTGTCAGATGAAGGAACTTGCAGGAATACAGATCCTTACATCTGCAATAAACTCCACTTGTATATAACTTGCATCAATCTTGTTATCAGATACTTTTTTGGTGTCTGAATGCGTGAATGAGTGTATCTTAATAACTCCTTTCAGCAAATGATACACTTGGGCAGAAGGCTGTCAACCCCAGTCCAGGTGAAGCGTAGCTTTTGCAGTAGTGTCTTTTGACAGTTTCTTTTGCGGGGTTTTCTCCACACATGATAGTGATTATTTGACTTCAATAACCAGGGCCTCTAATCAGGGAATTTCATGTGTTCTAATATAGCACATCTAAATTACATTTGTTACTTTTTGTACAGTGACAACACAAATGCTTAGTTGACACAAAATCTAAGGCACACTATTTGGGAACCACTGTGTTAAAAAAGCAAACAGATCCTGACAGGCTTGAAAAAGGGTCAGAAAATATAATAATTTAGTAAAAGTAATGGATAAGCAGTAGAGAATATCCATTGAAAAGAAATACACATTAATGATAAAATTATATGGTATATTAAAGTGATTAAATGATTGTAAAATCTCACTAAATATTTTGCTAACAGTTATAATTATTAGCTAACAGCTAACACTAGATAAAAAATTATCTAAACATTCACACAGATATTTGAAATGCAGTAATTTCTTAAAACTATGAATAAAAAGCTTTTTTTCTAAATAGACTAGCAGCTATATGTTAACTAATGGTATGAATCAACAGCTAACTGCTAGCTAATGGTATGAATCAACAGCTAACTGCTAGCTAATGCTACAAACAAAATTGTTAGGATAGAAAATAATGAATGCTTGATCAGTAAGCTTAATGAAATGTATCACTATTATATGACGCACCTGCAAAAACAGGGGCGTAAGAACACTAAAAAAATACCGTTCTTGCTAATATAATAGGAACGCTATGGGTGGTTTCAAAAATTTTAATTGTAATCCAAGATCGGTTGAACTCGAACTGGCTGAACTTGGATTTAAACATGAAGGTGTTTTTACTTCATCAGACAGGCCACCATGGGAACATCAGAAAAGAAGATATAGTGATACAGGGATATATATATATATATATATATATATATAAAAAAAAAAAACACCCAGCACGCCCCTGCGGGCGGTTTATCCTTCAAGCTCGGGTCCTCTACCAGAGGCCTGGGAGCTTGAGGGTCCTGCGCAGTATCTTAGCTGTTCCCAGGACTGCGCTCTTCTGGACAGAGATCTCCGATGTTATTCCCGGGATCTGCTGGAGCCACTCGCCTAGCTTGGGAGTCACCGCACCTAGTGCTCCGATTACCACGGGGACCACCGTTACCTTCACCCTCCACATCCTCTCCAGCTCTTCTCTGAGCCCTTGGTATTTCTCCAGCTTCTCGTGTTCCTTCTTCCTGATATTGCTGTCATTCGGAACCGCTACATCGATCACTACGGCCGTCTTCTTCTGTTTGTCTACCACCACTATGTCCGGTTGGTTAGCCACCACCATTTTGTCCGTCTGTATCTGGAAGTCCCACAGGATCTTAGCTCGGTCATTCTCCACCACCCTTGGGGGCATCTCCCATTTTGACCTCGGGACTTCCAGGTTATACTCGGCACAGATGTTCCTGTACACTATGCCGGCCACTTGGTTATGGCGTTCCATGTATGCCTTGCCTGCTAGCATCTTGCACCCTGCTGTTATGTGCTGGATTGTCTCTGGGGCATCTTTACACAGCCTGCACCTGGGGTCTTGCCTGGTGTGATAGACCCCAGCCTCTATGGATCTTGTGCTCAGAGCTTGTTCTTGTGCTGCCATGATTAGTGCCTCTGTGCTGTCTTTCAGTCCAGCTTTGTCCAGCCACTGGTAGGATTTCTGGATATCAGCCACCTCCTCTATCTGCCGGTGGTACATACCCAGCCAACATGTATATATGGGCCCCACCTGGTTTTTGCTCGGGCTGGATGGGTACCATGTGGGCATGGGCTCAAACTGGGCTTTTTGTATGGGGCCTACTTGGGTTCTTCACATTAAACCCATATGGGCCATCCCAAGTGAGCACTTTTAGTAGGTCCTAGCTGGGTCAAACATGGGAAACACTTAACTTGGTCCAAAATGGGAAACACATGTAGGACCCACTTGGGTTTTCCACCTGGGATAGACATGGGCAAACACAGTCATTTAAGGATAGGCTGTTGTTGTGTGCCCCAGGTGGGGCAAAGTTAGGTAATCAATATATGTTTTAGTATCGATGACACAGGTGGGCCCCACCTGGTCAAACTAAATGGGTCGCACATGGGCAAATGCAAGTCAGACCCTGAAAACATGTCTATGTGGGCCCCAGGTGGGGCAAAGTGAGGTAATCAATATATTTTTTTTAGCACTGATGACATAGGTGGGGCCCACCTGGTCAAACTATATGGGTCGCACATGGGCAAATGCAAGTCAGACCCTGAAACATGTCTATGTGGGCCCCAGGTGGGGCAAAGTTAGGTAATCAATATATTTTTTTAGCACTGATGACATAGGTGGGGCCCACCTGGTCAAACTATATGGGTCACACATGGGCAAATGCAAGTTAGACCCTGAAAACATGTCTATGTAGGCCCCATATGGGTTATGTTAAGTTAATATGGGCATATATTTTATGTGGGCTCAAGATTGTTTAGTATATATGGGACCCACTTGGGTTTCTCACATGAAAGCCATATGGGCAAAACCAAGTGGGAACATATAGTAGGTCCTGGCTGGGTCAAACATGGGAAACACTTCACTTGTTTCAAAATGGGAAACACACGTAGGACCCACTTGGGTTTTTCACCTGGGTTAGACATGGGCAAACACAGTCATTTAAAGAAAAGCGTTTGCTGTGTGCCCCAAGTAGGGCAAAGTTAGGTAATCAGTATATATTTTTTAGTACTGATGACACAGGTGGGGCCTACCTGGCCAAACTATATGGGTCACACATGGGCAAATGCAAGTCAGACCCTGAAAACATGTCTATGTGGGCCCCATATGGGTTATGTTAAGTTAATATGGGCATATATTTTATGTGGGCTCAAGATTGTTTAGTATATATGGGACCCACTTAGGTTTCTCACATTAAAGCCATATGGGCAAAACCGAGTGGAAACATATAGTAGGTCCTGGCTGGGTCAAACATGGGAAACACTTCACTTGTTTCAAAATGGGAAACACACGTAGGACCCACTTGGGTTTTTCACCTGGGTTAGACATGGGCAAACACAGTCATTTAAAGAAAAGCATTTGCTGTGTGCCCCAGGTGGGGCAAAGTGAGGTAATCGGTATATATTTTTTGGTACTGATGACATAGGTGGGGCCCACCTGGTCAAACTATATGTGTCACACATGGGCAAATGCAAGTCAGACCCTGAAAACATGTCTATGTGGGCCCCAAATGGGTTGTGTTAAATTAATATGGGCATATATTTTACATGGGCTCAAGATTGTTTAGTATATATGGGACCCACTTGCGTTTCTAACATCAAATCCATATGGGTGGGCATCCAATGTAGGTCCTAGTTGGGTTAGTGATGGTAAATGTGTACATTGGTTCAAAATGGTAGCACATGCTTATGTGAGGATTCTTCTTCTGTGAAGAGCCTGAGAAAGTGTTATTTGAATAAAGGAGGATTTATTCCAAACAAGCCCATCACAGATTGCGCACAACCCAGGGAGTTCTGAAAGTCAAATTGTAAAAATAATCTCAAAAGAAAGTATGAACATAACTCTCTTTTATAACCTGCAGACGGCACCCATGTGGTACCATTCTCTAAGAAATCACCCTAACTTTAACATATTTGGCACAACCTCAGTCTATCACTTTTGCTACCCTTACGTACAGTCAGATGTTCTTGACCCTTCATTTTTGACCCTCTCAGTATTTAGCCTTGGCTAGCAAATGTACTCAAAGTCCACATTGAGACCTCAAGATGTTATGTGTTATCAGACACTACAACCCAGCTGTCAAGTGAGACTATAGGAACTTTGGTGTTTTTGAACATTCAATGTTACTCAAAACACTCTGCACACTATTCCAAATAACTGGTTTGAAACTGGTTACTTTTTAATTTTAGATTTCATTTTATGTACTTAATGTGAACTCTGCATGGTAGGCTGCATGGTGAGGCTCAGATAAGATAAAATAAGGACTTCATGATTCTTCTTAGGTAAATTCACTTGTCACAGCAGCAATAATAAGTGATTAAAACGGACAAAAGAGTAGAAAAAAAGAAAAGCAAAAAATACGAATAAAAAACCTAAGATAAAAGTGAATTACACAGACAAAATCCAGATTTGGCATTTGCAAATTAAGGATTACTGGTTGTTCAAACAATTAAGACTATTTACTTGAGCAAACATGCAGTTGAGGATTTTTAGTAGATCAGACACACTCTACTGTATTAGAGAAAAGACAGTTAGTTACATGGAAGATGGAAGTTTTGGTTAATCAGATCCAGTAAAGCTCCTGAAGTATATTACCGATCTGTTAAAATGTTACTCTTCAAACTTGTGCCCTCAAATTATATAACCAGAAATAATTTATATTTTCTTTGAACTAGTGGAAAGGAGAGGGAATGGGGTCTTTCAAGCAGTCACACTTCAACTGTGAAACTCCCTTGTCCTTATGGTGTATTGACACTATTGAAACTTTTCAAAACCAGTCTAATGTTAGAAGAGCTTTTAGGTAAACTGTTATTCTTCTTCTTATCATTATTATATTTTTATTAATTATATTTTTATTATGATGTTGATTTGGGTGACACTTTTTGATAAATATTATATATTACTTTTTAAAACATATTAACCATCCCTATGCTTAAAAAACTTTTAAAAATAAAATTGTTCTTTTAAACTTGTGCATTGTTTGACTTTTAAAATTTTTGTATCAGGTGTAAAACGACTTTTTAAATAAAGTTGTTTTTAATGTGAGCAGCTCCTATTGGCTCGTTTAAAAAGAGGGAGGAGCAGATTGCACCGCCTAGCGTCTAGTCTTCGCGGTCTTTCGTCTGTTGCGCCTTTTCTCTCCCTGGTGTTTAAGAACGTGGAGGACAAAAGGATACCAAAGAATCGAAAACTATGACAAAGGTAAATACTTAAAGTTTGATACGTTTTCATCAATGGTTATTTTAGTAACTTTCTATAGTCGTCCTAAACGGTATAAGGGGGAGAAGCATAACATCTTTAGCTAGCAGGTAGAACTGGGTTAATTTGCTGCATTGTCTTTGGCAAACATAATTTAAAGTTAATTAAAAAACTCTTACTGCCTATATTCTACTCAATAAAGTTCATCTTATCTTATTCTGTTTTCATTGC
Source organism: Diplotaxodon limnothrissa (assembly GCF_057381915.1). Taxonomy (NCBI): domain Eukaryota; kingdom Metazoa; phylum Chordata; class Actinopteri; order Cichliformes; family Cichlidae; genus Diplotaxodon; species Diplotaxodon limnothrissa. The sequence continues at coordinate 18,715,277 of NC_140604.1, forward strand.
ACCATTCTCTCTATACAGTTTTTGAATTTACACACTATAACGTACACGGCAGTTTTTTTCTGTGCTTCTGCAACTGTTTCTTGGGTTTTCCTATAAGGTTTTTGTAATTAATTTAAAAAATTTATATTATTTTTTTGGCTTTAGTGGATTCCTGCTCAGCTAACTCGGCCATTATGCACTACCCAGTAAACAAAATGGCTGAACAGTATCTTAAATGTCTGAACATGAGCTAGTCATACCATGTTACGTAATATTCATGTGCAGTGTAGCAAGGTGATTGTTTAAATTACAGGAGTAGATGCCTGCAGCTGAAACGGTTTTCTGATCTGAATACGGTAATGTTACCAGATATGCATTGTACTATGGGAAAACGGTGGTGGATCAGTGTGTAAAAAGCCCCCAAAAGAAACACACAGCGTCTTTAGCTCAAACACTGTCTGATCACTCTCTTAGATACTGTGCTGTTCCATCTAGTTATTGGTTACTGAGAAATGTTAGGTCATTAATTAATTAAGAGAGTGCAGCTGTTCAGATCAGATGGTGAAGTAGGAAAATGCAGAACATGTTATTATAGCTGAATGCTGTGTAAAATACTAGTAATAAATCTAACTCCCATTTATGGCTTTTACTACTGTGGGGCTAAATAAAAAATTACAGACATAATGAAATCTGCTACAATTACAAAGCTTAAGTTTAAAACAATTATTATATATTAAGCATTTTTTTGCTCTTTTTTTTTTTAAATTCTTTTTGCTAATAATGGACTCAATTTTATTATCAACTTCAAAGACCTATTAAACTTTTAAACCATTAAATCCAGGAAATTAGATGCCCGTAAATGTACGAGACCCTCTTTATGTCTAGTATCCCCAAATATTTAATAATCCTTTCTAAAAGTACACAAATTTTGTTCTTTTCAATTAAATATTGCATGTTCAATGTATTCTTGAGCAGGTAAAAATTCCACTAAATTAGTTTTTGCATATTTTTAAGTATAATCAAATTTTTATAGTTTGCGAGTACTTTTAATTTGGAGATTTTGCCACTTGATTTGAAGTTTGGATAGTGCTTTATAATAATTTGTAAATGTTTTGAACTCATCTGGCTTCTTAATAATTTAATAAAAAATTAACAAGCCATGTAATAATTTGAAAACCACTAGGGACCACTTATAAAAAAGTAATTCCTTTTTTACTTAAAGGAATTTAGGATTTATGTCTGTCAAGTCATTTGTTCTGGCATAAGTCACCATTTTGATATATCTTCCTGTGACTTTAAAGTCTGTCAGCTAGTTAGATACATTTTTGCACTGCTAGTGTTTGCTGCTTGAATTAGTCAGTTTATCATATAAACACATGCAGTGCCTTTCAAACTTTTAATTACACTGTTCATTTTGTGCATTAGTAAGAGAATCTTTTATATTGAATTATCCTGGGAAAAAACAAAAATGTTTGTATTTTCTCATGCACTTTCTTTCATTTCCTTATCACGTTTAGATTCTTCAAGATCACAAGCACCATCTTTGACATGTAAGTAACTTTCATATTATTTGTATTACTTATTATTATTATTATTATTATTATTTTTGAAAAGTGATGGTCTTTGGGGCATCCTTTTTTTTTTATTGGTATTAAGTATATATATTTATTTAGGCACAGGAGGCAATGATCTATTTTAAAATTTAACATTTATTTAATTTTCATCTTTTATGCTAACAATAATGCCAACAGTGTTCTCTTCACTTGACCCACAACTCTGACAGTTTTGGTCCTCTGCTCTCCTCACAATTGGCTGATTTCCATCTGAGCTGCTACTGTCAACTGCATTAAACTGATTTTACATTGCCTTGTTATTCTAATCTTTATCTGCGTTTTGGACTCCAAACATTCACACCTGCTGTTAGTAACCAGAGCTCACAAGAGTGTAAGGCGTGTAGTTCAATAAAGTGATCGATGTGTTCACTAGCTGATTTCAATAAACCGGTAACTTATCAAATCCATATTTTATAGGAAGTACATTACTGATAAAAGTGGTAATAAACACGGTAACCAATAAAAATTAAAATTTCCTGTTATAAAAAAAAAATACTGCAGTGAGCTCGGTTTTCTAACACCAGGTGTGAACATCTACAGTCTTTAAGCGCTGGTAAAGATTTAAAAATAAAAGCATTCAATAACATAACATTAAACAGTAAATTAGTTTGATGGTGTTGACTGCAGCAGCTCAATGTTAATCAGCTGATGGTGATGGAAGCAGATGAGCGTTTTTCATCATGGTTGTTAGTGGTGTGTTGGTCAAAACGAAACGGCTCTTTGAAGTGAACGACACAAGCGTGTTTTTTCTCTCTCTCTCACCCTCTCTCTCGCACTTTTTTTCCGCTTCACTCTGCACGCGAGCCTTGTGCTTTGCGCTGGGAAGAGGGGGGAGGGGCGGTTGTTACACACGCAGTAGCACAGTAACAGAGCAGGAGGGAGAGAGAGAGAAAGAGAGCCAGGGACAACAACGTCACATTAGAAAGGTATAGTAATCATCCACAACTATTTTCAATTGCGGATGATAAAGGATTCAGAAAGTTTATTCATGCAGGCCCATATGACAGAGAATGTGCATCTTCTGTTTGTTTTCATATTATAATTTATATTTAATTGTGTTGTGGTTTGCAGTGTTTTGTGTTGTTTCACTTTAAATTTGTTTAAAAGGAAAAAGCTGAAAATTTAAATAGTTAAAAGTTGAAATGTGAATAGTTGTTTTTTTTGTATTATATGATTTATTTATTACATTTTATGTGGAGAGAATAAATAAAAGTATATTTACGGTGGCTGCTAGAGACAAAGCACGTACAAACCCCAAAACACGTAAAAACTCCATAGCACGTACAAACTCCAAAGCACGTACAAAACACAACAGAAGTGCTCCAGGATGCTAGGCACAGTGTTGAGATTTTGTTACCTAGTGGCTACACAAGCCAGGAAGTACCAACGACCGGATTTGGTGTGTGGTAGTAACAGGTAAATGAACAGCTTTTGGAATTTTTTATGAATATATATGAGTGCTTGTGTATAAATACACAAAAAATACACATATGATTTCAATTGTGTAAATTAAGTGATCTAGATAGCTCTGTTTTGGAAGTTCAGTTGACGCTAGAAATGGGTTTTGGAGTTTGTACATGCTTTGTCTCTAGGGGCCACCATATATATTTATATATAAACATATATAAATAAAACCACGTTTCTTTTTTTACATTAGTAATTCCTTTTGTTCATAATTTTATATTGTTGTTAATAATAAATTAATTAAAGCAACAAAACAACCTGAAGAGCCGGTTGGGAGCCGAAAGAGCCGGCTTTCTAAAAAGAGACGAAAATCCCATCACTAGTTGTGTAATATGCTGGTATTGATATGATCAAAAATGAACTGAGTTGTTTCGTATTCTATAGAAATTGTACATCTAATTAATAACAAGGCTTTCTGCTGATGTTATTAATTAAAAATTTATTGTTTTATTTTTAAGCAACAACTTTTTAGCATGCAATCAGTCCATGCTGTACAGGACAGATTTGTAAACTGTGCATACAAAAATAGACTATTTTACAAAATTGCTCTTTCAACAAATGTAAATCACAGCAGATTTTTTTTGTTGTAGGTGCACTGTCACAACTAGAAATGTGGGGGGAAGTCCTCAAAGTTGAAGGCAGAACAGGAAAATACATGGAAATAACAATTTTCCTTTAAATGGTAAATGGCCTGCATTTTTATAGCGCTTTTCTAGTCCCTAAGGACCCCAAAGCGCTTCACACTACATTCAGTCATTCACCCATTCACACACACAATCACACACTGGCGATGGCAAGCTACATTGTAGCCACAGCTGCCCTGGGGCGCACTGACAGAGCACATCAGTAAAGGTCGATCTGGATACTTGATAACTGTTGGTATAGGTATGACATGAATTTGAATCTCCATTATCACAGGTTTTAATTGGGAGGGAACATGCAGATATACAGGAGGACTATAAACAGCAATTCCTATTGCATACAACTGTTTTAGAAAATACCAACAACACTGTTAATTTATCACTTGCTGGTCTATAGACTTTACAGTGTGGATGGATGGAAAATCCATCTGGCTCCACTCTGGCTGAATTGGTGCTACAAACAACTCTGCGCTCGGCTTTCCTGGCTGTGTGTGGATTTATACTTACACATCCAAATTTTGACCCTATTTTTCTTCCTTTCAGCTGATTGGTCAATTTCATGTCAATCACCAATTAAACAATCCAATCAGAGAACATCTCCAGAAGTTGATTCTGTTCATCTGGACGTAGCATTTTCAGTGGGAGAAAATGCTGCAAGCGCTACGTCCAGATGAACAGAATCAACTTTTGGAGATTTACTTACCTGGATGATTGAGCATGCATCAAGACAATCAGAGAACAGATAGGTTTGGCTGTTGGAGGGCTGCATTACGGAGCTTCAGGTCCTGGAAGAATAAATTCCCTTTTACATACCAGACCAGCATTTTTCTTCATTAGCACGAAGGAAAACAGTCTGTGCGTGTCAGAGTTCTGTGGTTTTTGTGTCACAGGGCTTATAATATGTGTAAAAATCTGGCCAGGGACCATCACATCACACTGCTATCATATTTTTCTGTTGCTATCATGTTTCTTTTCTGAGATGTTGTTACTTTTATGACAGATGTAACGAGAAATCTTCCAGAAAGTTAAATTTTTTATTCTAATCAAATATTTGATTCTGATAACAGATAAAGATTTTTTTTTTTACTTTTGTTCTGCTATTTCATAGTTTATACAAATTTTGGCCAATTCCTATTTATTTTAACCCTTTAGCCCCCAAAAAGTCGCCAGCGACAGGTTTTTCCAAACCTGTCTCGTCAAACCTGGGCTCTGCCAGGGGCCCAACACGCCTGGACTTTTAGAAGAAAAGAGATGTCCGAAAATAAACCACAGGGTCAAATACTTAATTTTGTTCAGTGTTTTAGAGTTATTAATTTGAATTGACTAATTTAAATATTTTATTCATGTACATTTTGATTGCCTTTAGTAAAAATGGCAAAATTTCAATTTCTTTTTTCTTTCTGTTATTAATCCTTGATTACATTCATATAGTATACAGTAGAGGAAAAAACCTACCAGACCTACCAGTTATCCTGCGTAACATTATTGGGGATAAAGGGTTAAGGAAGCGCAATTAATTTTTTTAGTTTAGCTTGTGTTTACTACCATTTTTTTTTTATCACCACACAGTAAACATTAAGTAATATGTAAAGTGTCCATTTATCCTCCATTCCGGTCCATTATCTTAAGCTTAGGCTGCTGCCCCTCGACCCAATCCGGTACTAAGTAGAGAGGCCCAGACTTCGCTCTCTCCAGGCACTTGGCCCAGCTCTTCCGGGGGAATCCCAAGGCATTCCCAGGCCAGCCGAAAAACATAGTCCCTCCAGCATGTCCTGGGTGTTCTGGGTCTCTTCCTGGTGGGACGTGCCCAAAACACCTCACCAGGGAGGCATCCTAACCAGATGCCAGTATCTAATCTGTCCTTTTTGTATGTTCCCCTCAGGTTGCCATGGTAGCAGATACAGGGGAAACAAGTGTAGACGATGCCACAAGAAGGATGATGAAATTCCTCATATCACCTGAGCTGGCTGTGGAGTACAACATGCTTGGCCGACATGGGGCAAAAAACTTCAGAGATTTGCGTCTTTTTAATGTTGTGTATGGTAAGTTAGTTTCACTTGAGACATTTGAACTTTAGAAAACTAAACTTTTTTAATAAAGTGTTTGAAAGTGTAACTGAGATTGGTTATCATGCAATTTGTATATATTTTTTGAGGCAATAAAGTGAAATAAACATTGTTCTTTGAAAATCATCACCAAATGAAGTAAGCTAAGATTAACTTTACTTTGGCTTGCCCGTTTTTCTTCTTCTTCATTTGCAGAGGCACTGAAGAATTATTTAACATCAAAAGTCAACTTGCAAGAAGCAGAGAAGGCTCTGTCCAAGTGGTTCAGTGGAGCTAAAGACAGAGGAGGACCGAGGGCTGCAAGGGTACAAAATAGACTTACGGCTCTGTAAAAAAACAAACCCTGCTGATTCAAGATAAGCTTTTGAGTTTTCCATCTGACTTTTTCCCCATGTTGCTACAGTTCCAAATATCTAAGGAATTTTGCTGTAGTTTGACATTTCTAGTTTTTAAACGTTTACGCACTTTGGAATACAGTTACGTAAAATCACAGTTGTTGGACAAAATAAATGTGAAAAATGTTGTTTTGTGTACCCTCGTGATTTTTGAAATGGTTTTATTTACAAACTAGATTTTGTTTGCGGTCAGCTTTAATATATTTGGTGTCTTTGTGTCACAGAACCCGTATTAGCCGTCTGAAAAATTGATTTTGTGACTGTTTTACTACATGGGGCCCACTCAGTGCCAGAACTTAGTCAATTCAAACTAGAAATAAGATGCAAATACAGAACCCACTGCTAATGCCATTCCAACTTTTTAGCTCATGTTTTCCTCATGTTGTACCCACTAAGAACTTGAAAAATGGGGCCTAGGTGGGTTTCAGTGTACTTTGCCCAGTTGGGGTCCATTTAGTTCCCAGATTTTACCTATATAACACCGAGATGGGCTTATAAAATGGGGCCATTATGGAACCCGCGGACAATCCCACTTAAAACCCACTTTTTAGCCTATGTGGTACTCACATGGTACCCACAAAACAACTTGAAAGGTGGGGCCTGGGTGGGTTTCTTTGTACTTTGCCCAGTTGGGGTCCATTTAGTTCCCAGATTATACCAATATAACACCGAGATGGGCTTACAAAATGGGGCCATTATGGAACCCGCGGACAATCCCACTTAAAACCCACTTTTTAGCCTATGTGGTACTCACATGGTACCCACAAAACAACTTGAAAGGTGGGGCCCGGGTGGGTTTCTGTGTACTTTGCCCAGTTGGGGCCCATTTAGTTCCCAGATTTTACCAATATAACACCGAGATGGGCTTATAAAATGGGGCCATTACGGAACCCGCGGACAATCCCACTTAAAACCCACTTTTTAGCCTATGTGGTGCCCACATGGTACCCACAAAAACTTGAAAGATGGGGCCCGGGTGGGTTTCTGTGTACTTTGCCCAGTTGGGGTCCATCTAGTTCCCAGATTTTACCAATATAATACCGAGATGGGCTTATTAAATGGGGCCATTATGGAACCCGCGGACAATCCCACTTAAAACCCACTTTTTAGCCTATGTGGTGCCCACATGGTACCCACAAAAAACTTGAAAGATGGGGCCCAGGTGGGTTTCTGTGTACTTTGCCCAGTTGGGGCACATTTAGTTCCCAGATTTTACCAATATAACACTGAGATGGGCTTATAAAATGGGGCCATTATGGAACCTGCGGACAATCCCACTTAAAACCCACTTTTTAGCCTATGTGGTGCCTACATGGTACCCACAAAAACTTGAAAGATGGGGCCCAGGTGGGTTTCTGTGTACTTTTCCCAGTTGGGGCCCATTTAGTTCCCAGATTTTCCTAACATAACACCTATATGGGCATTTAATATGGGGCCATTACGGAACCCGCGGACAATCCTATATGGGGCCCATTTTTCAGCCCATTTCCAAACCATATGGGCCCCACATATAAATGTTGGCTGGGTACCGTGCAGGGGCCTGTCCTTCCATGATGGTTCCTCGTCTCCCTCCTCTTTCTTGGGTTTCTGCTGCCTGAGGTATTCACTGAGCACTCGGTCAGTTGGGGCCATCTTCCCAATGTATTCTTGGATGTTCCTTGTCTCATCCTGGACTGTGGTGCTGACACTCACCAGTCCCCGGCCCCCTTCCTTCCGCTTAGCGTACAGCCTCAGGGTGCTGGACTTGGGGTGAAACCCTCCATGCATGGTCAGGAGCTTTCTTGTCTTTATGTCAGTGGCTTCTATCTCCTCCTTTGGCCAGCCTATTACCCCAGCAGGGTACCTGATCACGGGCAGGGCGTATGTGTTGATGGCCCGGATCTTGTTCTTACCATTCAGCTGACTCCTCAGGACTTGCCTGACCCTCTGCAGGTACTTGGTGGTTGCAGCCTTTCTAGCGGCCTCTTCATGGTTCCCATTTGCCTGCGGGATCCCCAGGTACTTGTAACTGTCCTCTATGTCTGCAATGTTGCCTTCTGGTAGTTCAATCCCCTCAGTTCTGACTACCTTCCCTCTCTTTGTTACCATCCGACTACACTTCTCCAGTCCGAACGACATTCCAATGTCATTGCTGTATAGCCTGGTAGTGTGGATCAGTGAATCGATGTCTCGTTCACTCTTGGCATACAGCTTGATGTCATCCATGTACAGGAGGTGGCTGACAACTGCTCCGTTCCGTAGTCGGTATCCGTAGCCAGTCTTGTTAATGATCTCACTGAGGGGGTTCAGGCCTATGCAGAACAGCAGTGGGGACAGAGCATCTCCTTGGTAGATCCCGCACTTGATGGTAACTTGTGCTATGGGCTTGGAGTTGGCCTCTAGTGTTGTACGCCACATCCCCATTGAGTTCCTGATGAAGGCTCTTAGGGTCCCATTGATCTTGTACAATTCTAGGCATTCCAGTATCCAGCTGTGGGGCATTGAGTCATAGGCCTTCTTGTAATCAATCCAGGCAGTGCACAGGTTGGTCAGTCTGGTCTTGCAGTCTCGGCTGATTGTTCTGTCTACCAGTAGCTGGTGTTTTGCGCCTCTGGTATTCTTGCCAATTCCTTTCTGTGTCCCGCTCATGTATTGACCCATGTGCCTGTTCATCTTAGCCGATATGATGCCTGACAGGAGCTTCCATGTAGTACTGAGGCAGGTTATTGGTCGGTAGTTGGAGGGGACCGGTCCCTTCTTGGGGTCCTTGGGGATCAGGACCGTCCGGCCTTCAGTTAGCCATTCCGGGTGTCTCTCGTTAACTAGCAGCTGGTTCATTTGTGCTGCCAGACGCTCGTGGAGTGCAGTCAGCTTCTTCAGCCAGTAGGCGTGAACCATGTCGGGCCCTGGTGCTGTCCAACTCTTCATACTGGAGACCCTTTCTTGGATATCTGCCACTGTGATGGTTACTGGACCCTGTTCAGGGAGGTCGCTGTGGTCTGCCCTCAGATCCACTAGCCACTGAGCATTGCCGTTATGGGTTGCATCCTTCTCCCATATGCTCTTCCAGTATTGCTCCGTCTCCAGCCTTGGTGGTGCTGTTCTCTTATTGTTCCCTTGCCACTGAGAGTACACCTTTGTTGGTTCTGTGGAGAACAGCTGGTTTATTCTCCTGCCTTCTATCTCTCTGGTGTACCTCCTCAAGCGGCTGGCCAAGGCTGTGAGTCTTTGCTTGGCAGTTTCCAAGGCCTCAGGTATGGACAGCTTGCTGTATTTCTTAGGCACCTTATTCGTCGCACCTTTCTGCAACTCCGTTAGTTGGCTAACCTCCCTCCGTGCTACTTTGATCTTGCCCTCTAGCCTCCTTCTCCATGGAGGGTACTGCCCCTTGTGGCTGTTCAACTTGTAGCCAAGCATCTCACTGATCACTGCTGCCGTATTGTAGATCAGCTTGTTAGTGTCGGTAATCGTGGTTGTAGGTATTGCCCGTAGTGCTGCATTAACATCATCTAGCAGACCTTCTGAGGGTACTTCACGTAATCTTGGTAACCGGCTACGGGGGATCCAGGTTTCAAGCTTGGCCATGATCCTATTTTTCAGGTCAGTTCCTCTCGCACTCAACGATCCTTCTCCTATCGCACTTGGGGCTATGTACCCAATCTCGGGTGGGGGTGATGATATCTCCCCCCTGACCTGGCGTCCTGACTCCTCCTTGCCGTAGCATTTGTGTTGTACCTCGTCAATCTCTAGCTGTGAGAGCAGTCCCTTCTTTCGAATGTTGGAACACTGAGCTACTAGTTGTTTCGCCGTCATTGTGGATGTTGGGTATCGAAGAATCCATAGGTCCCTCATCCTATTCATGTAGCCCCTTCCGCCGGGGTTACTTGCGTAGTAGCATTCCAACAACGCCCTGTTTTCGTCCCTTGCCCACCGATGCCTTCTTGTTCCAGTAGCTGCTATAGATGCATCACTCGGATAAGAGCAGCAGTGACGTGGACAAAATCCTGGCCTGGGGCAGGTCACATGTCTCCATCATGATCTGCGAGATTGACTAATGACATTATCACTCAAACACACAGTCCTACAGTGCAGTAACAGCAACCGCTACCCCAAGCCATGTTGTTGACATCAAAATACAATGATCAGGAATCAGATGAACTTTAATATAAGATTATACTTTTGTATGGTCTCTTAACTTGTCATCATATCTTTTCAGATTTAAGGTTGATTTCTGCCAGTTTTGTACTTTTGTCTTAATTTTCTGTAGCCTTCACAGAGTTAAATAAAGCTCTAGTAAGTTGAACTTATTTTGGTATTATTTAAATAACTCATTCAACCTTGCCCTAAGAAAAATAAAAACCTTATTTTCTTAATATCGTGGAACATCACAGCATCACTAGGCTGTCCTCGCTGCTTTAACCTCCACGAAAGCCAGTGAATCCTCCCCCGTGCTCAAAAGGGACTAAAAAAATGTGACCACATGTAGAGAAAAACAAATCACATCCTTTCAGATGTGCTGCTTGCCAAAACACACCACAATAAAACAAGTGACTTTGCCGACAGTTGATATAATTGTTACCACTGCTGCATCGTTCCACAGTTTATGCATTCCAGGTGTTGGACTCCATCATGACATGAGCAGTTTTTCTTGGCAGCAACAGCTGCACCAATTAGCAGACTGCTATTTTCATGACCTGAGCTATGCAGTCACTCCACAATGAGTCGTCCTTGAGTTGCCCTGTGTGAATGTTTCACATTAAACATGAACAACAGTGACATCTGGTGGCTCTGGCTAAAGTCTGCGTTGAAAGCAGGGCTTCCGCAAAAATTGTGGTCATTATCATTTAAGATTTTGTTTTACTTTTATTTATTTAAGGTTAAAATAACAAAAAAGCACAGTAAAAATGCATGTTCCACTTCCTGATAGGAGATTGGAATCCTCACATTGCTTGCTTCGTCTGTTTACACAACATATTCAGTCAATTGACTGATATAAAACTGCAAAGGAAGTCCTCCCAGGTGGAAAGCTAGAACCAAGAATATTTCACTAATATTTGAGCTGGAGTGTATAAGAAGGAAAAAAATGGGACGATGTGATTAAAGCATGTAATATGTTGTAATGTTTTGACATTTGCCATGTGTTCATTAGTTTGTAAATCCTCAGTTTACCTACTGCCATGTTGTTTTTCAGCCAGAAGTGATCACATCTGGATGAAATGATGGAGTTCCAAGTTATCAGCCCACAGTGGCAAGCTTGGTTAACAAGGTGCATCCATAAACTTTATGGGTTCATTGCACAGACAGAGATGTCTTGTAATTTGTGATAGCAGCATATGGCTAAACTACTACACCTTTACTCATTTACAGACTTTTTGCCATGTGATTTGGCAGATAGTTACTCCAATAGGCACCTACACCTCAATTAAAATTAAGAGGTCCAGTTCTGAGACTTGATGGAGAGCTCAAAGCTACGTGAAACATTCCTAACTTAAAGCATTAATTAAATGTAAAAATCTAACAGCGTACCTGTCACACCATAGGGTGGAGATGCTGGGCAAAATGCCCTTTGAGGCAATTTATGAAAGTTTTTTCATAGATTGCTGCACTACCCACCAGGTAGCTCTTCAGACGGATGAACTCTACTCGGGTCTCCAGGTACTTGTTGGAGTTCCGGCCGAGAATCTTGATGAACTCCACCAGATCTGCACAGAATTTGTAGCCTCCCTTCAGAACACACAGGACCATTATGTTGTCATCCCGATAGTCATCCATGATGTAGTGGGCCAGGCGTTCGGTCCTGCAAGAGCAAATCAAATCATACTACAAATGAGAACACTCAGAGATCGCAGCCCCCTCCTAAGGGCAACAGCCCTTTGATGTTTCATGCCTTTTAGTTTGATGTTTTATGCTGTCAGCATTGTTAATATAGAAATCTAGGATAGCATATAATGTTTTCGTGTCATTGTAAAGCAACATAATGTTGTATTGGGAAAATAATAAGCTCAAACAAAGATTGTCCTCCTTTGACCTGTGATGTTGAACGCTACATTCTGAAATAGTGTATTTTATTTTCTTTACTCGTATGCCTCATTAGGGGCGATTGTGGCTCAAGAGTTGGGAGTTCGCCAAGGTTCGAGCCCCGGGTTGAACAGTCTCGGTCGTTGTGTCCTTGAGCAAGACACTACACCCGTTGCCTACTGGTGGTGGTCAGAGGGCTGGGTGGCGCCAGGGTCCGGCAGCCTCGCCTCTGTCAGTGCGCCCCAGGGTGGCTGTGGCTACAATGTAGCTTGCCATCACCAGTGAGTGAATGGGTGGATGACTGGTTGTGTAAAGTGCTTTGGGGTCCTTGGGGACTAGAAAAGTGCTATACAAATACAGGCCATTTACCATACGATTGGAGCAGAAGTGGCTGAAATCTTTTGTTGTCAATAAGCTGTAAAAATGTGACATTTTAACATATATTCACGCAGCGTGTGATTTTACGAAATTTTATGACATCATTGTGATGTTGTAGGCCTTTCTTACCTATTCATGATTACCCCATGTGGAATGTAAATACTCTCGATGTCATCATGGTAGTGCTCAGGATAGGTGAACAGGTCCAGACTGTAGCCTGGCCAATCATCTTTTATCTAGGACAGGCAAATTATTGTCAGGACCGATTATTGGCAGTATAAACATATGCTGGGAAGATACAACAATACATACATACATACATATGCTACAATCATTATAGTGTGATGATGTTTGTTTTAATCAATTATTTATATTTATTTAATTTACGTTACTATAAAATTGCTTTGCTTTTTCATTTTAGTTTCATTTAGTTGACTTGTGTGTCTTGATAAACAAAAAAATTTGGAAGTTATATATTTTTTTAAATCTCTGAATTAAAAAAAAACAACTAAAATTGAAAGCAGACAGTCGTCTTTACTGCTTTGTTTATTACAAAACCACAAAAGATATTAAGTAGCAAAAACGGGAATAATAGCCTCTAATAGCCGTAAAAGTAACTACCAAACAATACTTTAGCACTATAGATGTTTAAACGTGGTGTTAAACATACCACAATTCTTTTTTTTATCTCTGCATTGTCCATCTGTAGCAGTGCTGACATTGTGGCACAACTTATAGGTGAATCCACGTGAAAGTGACCTTAAGTGAAAACACAAAAACAGCTTACTTCCTTCTGAACAAGACAAAAGTGGTAACACGTAGAGAAACATTTCTTCAAATACGACCTTCACTAACATCCAGAGCAACATCTCTAATCTGTTGTTAACAAATCATCACTTACTGTTACTGTTGCCTTCTTTTCAGCGCCCACTCACAAAGCAGAGAGGGAAAATAGGAAGGCGAGGCATCCAGACGAGTCCCAGCCAGCCTCATGGGCTGTGCGATCACGCTTGAGTCATTTGTGCAAAAGGAAAGCGTTGTTTTGGTTGTGGAGATTTACATGGATAATCAGCTTCATGTGATGCTGTGCTGGCTCGTGGCCGCATCGCAGGCCACTGCAGACGGGGGAAGGGGGAAAGAAATCTAACAACAAATGATTGGTTCAGTACGTAAGCAGTAAATTTTATTCAGTTTTCTGAGGGATTATACTTTTTAAGGAACACAATAAGAAATTATTTGTCATTTAATAAATGCTTAAATTTTAGCTCTGGATTTATGTATTCACAGAAGGAGAAAAGAAGAGCTAGACTTGAAAATCCACTTGAATGAAGGGCTGCTCAGTGACAGTAAAAATTGTAATTGCAATTACTTTGGTCGATATTGAGATCACAACAATGTAATGTGATTACTTTGGGGAAATAGTGGGTAATTCATCAGAAAAAACAAAATGAGAAATGTGACCTGAAGTAAACACAGCCACAGCCTTGTGGGGGAGTGAATTTGGGATTTCATGGAGGACACTTGTAAATGAGAACTAAGGGGCTGAGATCACGTTGTTCTGATACTTATTGAAAGCCAAAATCCATTCGTTTTCTTAACTCCTTATCCAATTTAGTGTTGTGAAAAGGCTGGACCTGCTGTTATAAAGTTAAATTTGGGGTGCACCTTGAACAGCTTGCCAATCCATCAAAAGGCTAACAGCAAGAGACAGATCACCATTCAAATGAAGGCCAAATTTCATTTAACAAGCATGTCATTGGACTGTGGGAGGAAGCTGGAGAACCAAAGAAAACCCACACAGAAAGGCACCAAGTGACTGATAGATTTAAACTCGAGACCTCCTTGCTATGAAAAAACTGTTCTAGCCACTCCACTGCTGTGCTGCCCAACTGAAATAAAAACTTCAGTTAACAGCACAGTCCTGCACAAGTGTCAAACAAATCAGAAAGTCTGAGGAAAATTTTAGTACATGACTTGCCAAGTTTTTTGACGTCACATCGGGCTCAAAAACATGACAGACAAAAGCAAACATTTAGATTTATTGTAAAATGTTTTTCCATTTATTTTGCAAATTCATGTGCCACTTTGACTTACATTTAACTTGTATTAAAGTGTCACGTTGCAACTGTCGACTGTCCTAATTTAACTGGAACTGTGAGTAATGGAGATAACGTGAAAGAAAAGTTGTGAATAGAGTCTGATGGTTTTGGATATTAGCTATTTATACTGGGCGACAAGTGAAAATTTATAAAGTAATGACAACATCAGAGAAACACCGTTCAACCATGATATGAGTGTTGACATTGCATTGTTTTCCCCAAAGAGGACACTCTGCAAGTTCCCTCTTGGCAGCTACACAACAAATGCCAGAAAAAGATGTTTATCTTACATGTGACTGACAGAAAAAAATGTATTGGCTGATATATCAGAATTTTAAATGCCCAAAATAGTGAATTTAGTATTGCTCTTAAAAATCCTGCATCATTTGGGCTTTAGTCATGAAACAACCTTCAAACTCAAAAGGCCAAACGTTGGAAGGGACATGAGCGCAGGAGGGAACAGTCATAGTTTCAGTATCTTAAGGGTTGATCTTCTGCCAGAACTCATCCTCAAAACTCAGTTTAAACTGAGATCATGCTGGAAAACAACAACAACCTTGTAATCTACTTTCCCCTGATAGCTTTAAAAGAGCAAGAGGGTTAAAGGAAGTCGGTGTTGAGCTTGTAACCTGATTTATGTTTTGAGCTTTTCTTCCTCTGTTAAAATCTCACAGAAACTAAATAGCAGGGTTCGTCATCATCAGCCAAAACTTTCTCTCATGTTATGACACAGCACAACAAATTTATGTTTTTGGACTACACATGGAAGTGGCCCAAGTCATAAATTCATGTGAGTGTTGTTTGTCTGAAAAAAAATCTTGTATTTTGTATTAGCTTTGTAAAAAAATGAACTGACACTGCAAAAAATATACAGTAAATCAACCAGTTTATTTTCCTCATGAATGGGGCAAATAACAACATTCACTACACTGCATCTCATCTCTGCTGAGTTTAATCATCGTTAGGTATGTAGATGATTTTGAACCTCTCGAATAAGTCGATGTCGTCCTCCAGCTGCTTCATTTGCCTTTCGAGGCAGTCCTTGGTGGCCCTCTGTGACATAGTGTCGATGATGAGGGGAAGGGCCTGGTACTCGTGATGTAGCTTATCCCAGGTCTCCTTCAGGCGCTGGACAGAAGATTTGGGGAAGGAAACGCATCAATGTCACAAGACAGACTATCTGTATTCAAGGCTTTTCTGAGTAAACAGGCATCAGTCAGAGATGTTACAGAGGGTAATTATCTAAGAAATCCTGCTGAGTAAGGAAGGAAAACTGATATTTTGCAGCCAGATTTGGCTTTGGTGTATTGTTGTTTATTTTTGCATGTGCAGCAGTTAAGGAGGAGAAATCTCTTGAACTAAAAAACAGTATACACGAGTATGAGAGTTCTAATTAATTTGATGTTACATGCACTTTATACAAGTTTAGTTGTGAACATTTTTATAATTAAACTCAGAAAATGTTGCTGGAATGATCTCAGAGATCTCAGTTTTTGTGCCTCATACCCCGCACAGGGACAGACACTGTGTCGTGTTAATGGCTAAACATTAACATTGTTCTGTGCCATATGAATCACTGGATACCATATCACCTACTCACACGAGGCAAAGCTTAAACACAAAATAATGATGCCCACATTGAGAAATCAAGGATCTAAAGTTAAATATCGATGGTCCCGCTAGTCTTCTGACTTCCTACTACAAGTCCTTATATAGAAAAATCAAGTTTAAATGAAAAACTGTACTCTGACAAAGAACCCTCAACATTTACTTTAACTGAGAACAATCTAACTGTCATCCTACAGCTTCACTGTGTTAATGCATGTGAATAACTGAAGTTCAAAACCCTGTATAACTCAAGTTAAATCCACTAAATTGTAAGATCCAGCATGGTTCCCCTGCATTTATTTACCTTCAGGATGGCTTGTCTCTCCTCCTCTGTCATGTGTTTCATGGCCCTCTGCTCCCGCTCTGCTTTTACAAAGTTTTCATACTCCTCTCGAGCCCTCCTCTCTGCTTCGCTGCGCTGCTGGAGGTACGCTGGTACTCTACCAAAGTCCTTCATGCAGGGTGTGTTTTATGAGCAAATATAAACATGATATTATTCTAGCATGCCTTATGTTGATATTTAAAAGACTGCAAGCAGCAACTGTAGGAAAATACCTTTCGTGTGATGAACTTTGGGACAAGCCCTGAGTTTTCCAGCACCTGTTTGTGCCCCTTGCTGGTGTCTACGCATGCAGGCTGTGGTTTCATTGGCACCAGTTCAGGTGTTTCCTTTAAAAAGTCCCTCTTGGTGTGAATTCCCATCAGTGGTTTGTCATTCCTTCTGGGGACTGGAGGTTTCCTCTCAGTGAAAGAGCAGGTTTTATGAACATCTTTGGAGCTCTGTGTCTCTGAAAGATGCAATGCCAAGAAGCTCATATTCACCATCTCAAGGCAAACCCACACGCTAATAAAACGGTGTGACAGATGAACTCACGTTCAGGCAGTTTGGGCTCTTTCGAATGCTTCTTGAGGAAATTCTCTGGAGATGGCAACTCCACTCTGGCAGGTCCCATCGTCCTTATCGGCTCCTTCACCAGTTTTCTCTCCAACATAACTGCAGGCCTGAATTTTGATACATACCTTAAAAAAAGAAAAAGCAACACATTAGTTGAAGCAATCACTACAAAAACTTAAAAACAAAATTATTATTTTAATTAAAAACAAATGAAAACTATGCTTTAAAATAAAAGAAAACTGAATTGATATACTGTACTCACAAAATGTAATATTATAAATCACTATTTTTAGTCTTTTCTGCTGTTATTTTTAAGTCAAACTCGTCAACAAAATAGGTAGTGATGAGTTTTTTTAGTTTTTCATTTTAATTTACATAACAAACTGAAAGAACATTAAATCAACTACATTATTACACAATACTGGATTTCCCCCCCTATACTATTTTTAAAATACCGTCCAAAAGCTGCGTATCTGTTTTACGACCTAATCTAAATTTACAGTAGTGTAGAACATCTGACTAGTGGGGGTTTACCATACCTGTTCGAAGCGAACAGTTCACTGCGCATGCACGCAGGAAAAATGTCTAACAGGACTGGGTTCCCACCAAGCTACTTGCATGTAATGTCTCCTCAGTTACACACAGTAAAAGCTTACAAGGAATCATGAATCCAGAGTCTTTACTAAAACATCAAACAAGTATAAAATCTCTCTAATTAACTCTTTACATACGTAAAAGGAAAAAAGAAACCTTTAACAGACACCAAAACGTTTCAATAAAAATGAGCAAACATACTCTAAAAACAATCTCCATAAAACTAAAAGCAAACATTTAAAAACGCAAATAAAAACAAAGCTATAGGAATGTTTTTCTTTTCTCTTTATTTTAATAAAAAATTCTCTGTAAAACTACAATTTACTACTTACGCCAAGTTTATTAGTTATTTCTGGAAAACAAAACAAGCAAACAAACAAACAAAAACCCAAAAGACTTTGTAAAACTTTAATGTCAAACTGATGTCGTGATTTTGTTTTGTTTACCCCAAATAACACTTTAAAGCTAACTGCGTACTTTGAGCTAAGTTGAAGCAATTTACCTGGGCGCTTTTTCCTTCTTTTTGTCTTCCACTGGAAGGAGATTGAAGGCACTTTCTGGAGGATGGACATCTTCAGACATCATGAATAAAGAGGCGATTAACGAAAGAGTGCTGTAGCTTCTTTTGAAGGCTAATAGCCTTAAATTGTCCAAATTTGTTTGACACCGGCTAGTTGCTAGGAAACAAGAACAGCAGATGTTGCGTTCATGAGCGGTCGGAAAGTGTCTCATTTAGGGTTATATCTTGTTATTTTTGAAAGTTGCAAATGTAAAATGTTTCACGTTATCCATTAAATTGCATAAAATATTCTTCTCCTCTTGCTTTAAGATTACTAGGGCTATATGCTATTTTCGCGTGAAGTTTGTTCGGCGTTTAGAGGGGGGATTTTCGAGGCAGACTTGAAAGCAGTAAAGAGTTCAGCTTTGCCTTCAGATTTTCTCTTTGTTTTGTGGATTTTTCTAGATGTTTGCTACAACTTCCAAGCTGTTTGGTTACAGTTTAAAACGTCGCTGAATTTATATGTAATTAAGCATTTTTTCTTTTCTTTTTTTGCTTCCAGTGATAAATATAATTTTGTCCCTCTAGGCTCACCATAGTTATTTATGGCGACTGTTGTGGAGACTGTTGCAGCAAAGAGTTCATTTCCTTGTGTAAACTAACAAGATCACAGAATTACGTAATTTACAAAGCCATTTATTAACAGGTGGAGCTTATGGAAAGTCGTTATTTGCGTAAGTGTATTGCTCATTCAATTTCATTTACGGTCATCTGCGAGTGTCCCGAATAAGCCGAGAAGTTATCCCAGCCTTTTACGATATTTTATCAAAGCTTATAAGCTTGGTAATTACAACTGCAGCTGTCTTTAAATTCCTCGGCTAACTCTCTAAACTTCGAAAGCAGAAATCTAAGCATGCTACTGATATCTGTAATTATACCTTAACGGTCCATTTAAATGAAACAAACTGACCTACGTTAAAAAAACAAATAAATACTTTTTATGCTGCTGTTGAACACTATTGAACTGTACGAATTATGAAAAAAAAGTTCTTGCAATGAATTCGAGTTTTCTAGTTTGTCCCCCGCAGACTGCATATGGGGTAAAGCACATGTTTGCGTGTGAAGGTTAAAACTCACATCAGGCATCTGAAGGACAGATGCACTTTATCTTGTTTTATACAAGCTTACCAACTTGTATAAAATCAAAGCGGAGGTTTGTTTTTATGATGTTATCTGATATTTTGTTAACCCCACCTCCCAGTAATCAGATACTGATATCTTCAGCAGATATTATCTTTTCTTCTGCCTGATAATCATCTCGCTGCCATTGTAAATTAGAGCCTCTCGCTGTGTACAATGAGGGAGAAGGCATAGAAATGCTGTGCCTAAAGTGGGACAGTTTTCACCACATTTGGACATCAGTGCATGTGACTAAAAAGGGGGAGGTGTGCCTGTCAATGCACTTAAATGTACTTGCAATGTAACTGCATATATGCTTGGTAGGTCTATTATTACCCATCTTAAGTAATCAGAAAAATTTCTGTTTACATTTACAGCTTTGGTATGGCTTTTTAGGGCCAATGTAAAAGCAATAAGAGTTATTGTCTAAATGGAAGAGATAATGATTTTAGAACGGTGTCTTCTTATCTTTAAGATGTTGGGGTTTGTGACAAGATTATATAATACTTTTCAAGGTCTGTCAAAAAGCTAACATGCTGACTTGTAAATTTAGGTGTACTATAATCTTAGAATACCATTGTTCTAAAAAAAAGAAAGAAAGAAAACTGAAATATGTTCTTTTTCACAGGGGTAAGGGCAGTTGTCATTTGATTGCTGAATGGGTTTACTGAATACAAGCCAGCTTCCAATAAGAGCTGCCAAATGGTGCCTGAGTTCACTGTCTACACAAAAATCATGGCTTTCCGCCAGATCCACCTGCCTGGGAGACAAGAACATCCTGCTCATGGGTCCTCCGGGAGCAGGAAAAACTACGGTGGGGAAGATAGTGGCCCACAAACTGGGACTCCCTGTCATAGATGTTGATGATGATGTCTTGGAGACGGCATGGAAGATGCCTGTTGCCGCTAAGTTGGCAGCAGTTGGCGGAAGGTGTTTCTTGGAGGAAGAAGGTCGAGCTTTGTGTAACTTCTCTGCCTCTGGGTGTGTTGTTTCCCTGACGGGCTCTAATCCTCTTCATGCTGAAGCAATGCAGCATGTCAAACAGAGCGGGCTGGTCTTCTACCTGGATGTGGACAGTGAGGACATCTTACAGAGACTCACCAGCATGAAGGTGAACAGGATAGTGGGCCAGGAGGAAGGGGTATCCATGAGGGACATTTTGCTTTACAGGAAACAGTTTTATGAGAAATGGCTGGATGTGAGGGTGCTGTGTGGAACAGGAGACACAGTGGAGGAGGTAGCAGAGAAGGTGCTGAAAGCTGTGGAGAGATACCAGAAAAGTGATGAAGAAACATTCATTTCAACCCGATGTGATAGCGCAGGATTGTCCAAGCAGAAAATATACTTTAGTGATGTGGTTGTGGAGGGTCTGGCTCCAGATGGAGGACTTTATGTTCCCAAAAATGGCTTCCCAAAGATAGGCACACGCGAATGGCAGAGGTTAGTTGAGATGTCGTACCCAGAGCGAGCGTTAGTTTTACTTGAAAAGTGCATCCACCCTCTGGACATCTCTGCTTTGGATCTCAGAACAATGATATTCAAGGCGTATGGATCAAACTTTGGCAGCAAGGCTGTCGCACCTGTAAAACACCTCGCCCACAATCAGTACATTCAGGAGCTTTTTCACGGCCCCACCGCCTCCTTCAAGGACCTCGCTTTGCAGCTGATGCCTCAGCTCTTCGCCTACTGCCTCCCACCCATGTGCAACTACCTCATCCTGGTAGCCACATCTGGAGACACTGGCAGTGCAGTGCTCAGTGGCTTCAGCAGGCTGAGCGGCACTGACAGACACCGCACCGGCGTCCTGGTGTTCTTCCCGGAGGGAGGAGTGAGTGAGATTCAGAAGCTCCAGATGATGAGCTACAGGGAGGGCAATGCCAGGGGTGTCAGCGTCCTGTCAGACTTTGACTTCTGCCAGAGAAATATCAAGAGGATGTTTGGGGAGGCGGGGCTGACAGGGCATCTCGCTGTAGAGTACGGCACAGTCCTCAGCACCGGCAACTCCATCAACTGGGCACGCCTGTTGCCACAGGTAGGTTGCTGATCACCGAGTGTCGCTGCAAGAAGACATTGATTTTTATAAATATAAGCATTTAATTATAACATTACATCTTAATAAGCTTTTTCGTAGCCAACATTGTGATTGCTTTGGTTGCCAGCAGACTTCCATGGTTACCAAAAATGGTTGTTTCAGAGCTGCAGCCAACGTGTTTTAAAAAACTGATTTTGAAGGTGAGTGGTGTCCATTTCTGGTTTGTGCTGCAAGGAAGTGGAACTAAACTTCAAACTGTGACCCCAGTATGCAGTCTTTCTTTAAAATGCAGAAACAGGAATACAACGTTATTGTAAAGTGAAATTTTATTGTGTTTCCCATTCTGTTGTTGTGAAAACACCAAAAGTTTGATCCAGGTGTTTTGCTGTTCTTCAGGAATTCACTTACTTGCTAAAAGTCTGTGATTTTTAGTCAGTCACAAGGGCAGTATTATTTTGGCAACACTAAGCAAAGTTTTACTAACATTTTCTCCTCTTTCAGGTGGTCTATCATTCATCAGCCTATCTGGATCTGTGCAGGGATGGTGTCATCAAATTCGGCGATCCCATTGATGTTTGCATCCCTACTGGCAACTTTGGCAATGCCATGTCAGCTGTGTACGCCAAACAAATGGGCATCCCGATAAGAAAAGTTATCTGTGCATCCAACCACAACCGTGTCATCACTGACTTTATCAAGACAGGCCAGTACGATCTTCGGGGACGGTCTCTGATGCTCTCCCACTCCCCCGCTATAGATATCCTGAAGTCCTCCAACCTCGAGAGGTTTATCTACCACGTCTCCGACGGAAACAGCCATCTTGTCAAGGACCTGTTCACACGCTTAGACAGACAGCAGCACTTTCAGGTTCCCGAGCCTCTTCTTGGCACGATTCAGCAGGAAGTGCTGTCTGGCTGGTGCTCTGAGGATGACTGCTTGGCCGCCATCCAGAGAGTTCACACACAGACGGGCTACGTCATGGACACACACACGGCTGTGGCTAAATTCGTCGCTGATAGGCTGCAGGATGGCTCGTGTCCCGTAGTGTTTTGTTCCACGGCTCACTATGGGAAATTTGCTCCCGCTGTGTTCAAAGCTTTACAAATCCCAAATATTCCAGAGGATCCCGCTGAGCAGCTCAAGAAGCTGGAACTTATTGCATCCAGACCAGAAATGCACAGAGAGATGATAAAATGCCTGAAAGAAAGTGCCAAGAGGAAACACAGCATTTGTGAAGCAGAGTACAGTGTGCTGGTAGACCAGGTGGAGAGCATGATACAGGACTCCTTCTTAAAAGTTATGTAAAATGATCCCAGCTTTTGTTGATGTCCAGCTTCAAGTAATTAGCCAGAAATTACAAAAGTACTCTTTTTCTTTGTCCTCTTTGTTTCATCCACTTGATTTTTACTGCAAACAGAACACATTACCAGGGGTGCACATAAGTGGTCCGCAGGTTCGCATTCGCTGTCAAAATAAAAAACGCGCACAAGATAAGAAGTTGCAACGCGCATTTGTGTACATAAGATTTTCTGGAGGAGGACAGACATGTGTTTCGAACTCTTAAAAATGTTGAAGAAGCTCCTTTAACCAGTTACTTTGGTGTTCCTCCACCTCCAAAGAAATATCAGGAGTCCGAACCGCAAAAGAAGCGCGTATACTCGGAAAAGTGGTTGCAGAAGGTGAGCTGGCTTCAAACAAATGATGAACGCACAGAGATGTGGTGCAGAATGTGCTGTGAAAATCCCTCTCTAGCGGACAAAAACAGTGCCTTTTATATGTACGCAAACGCGCGTTGCAACTTCTTATCTGGTGCACGTCTTTTATTTTGACAGCAAATGTGCACCACTTATGTGCACCTCTGCACATTACAAAAGAAAAAACCTAAAATCTTGATTAACATGTCAATAAAGGGAAACAAATGAGCGAGCAACCTCGTGAAAATGCATTTAAAGACAAATTAAAAAGGTAAATCTGTCTGAGCCCCCAGGATTGAGAAAAATGAACATATTTTACACAAATTATACTCTAATAGAGCTTTAAACAGCTTTATTACTCATTTATTGATTATGCAACATTTGTTCTCATGAAAGTCTGGATTCCAAGCTCACTAGATGGGGATGTCTACCCCTTGGCTACTGCTGCGTTCATCAACAGTATATGGATGTAGATGCAGGGGGAAGGTCAAATACCAGTAAAATATGGTGTAAAAATCAATATTGTTACTTTAATCACACATTTCTGCAGTAATAAAATCTGACTGTTAAATCATTTTTTAATTATAAAGTGATGTTTTATTCACCTCATCTTTTCTTAGTAATTTGCGTTTTTTCCAGTATTGACCATGTAAACCTGGAGGAGTTTAATAGTTGCTCGATAAGCTAGAAAATGCTTTTTTTGTCATAAAAACCAGACTTATAGAGCACCGTGTAAAAGTCTTAATCCATCACTTGATTCTTAAATTTGTTAATTCCAAGGAGCTAGACTTTTTTGCAGTTGTTTCAAAAGTGGTCTTGAGCAATAGTCCTCCAACCTTTCTGAAGGGCTTTCTAAGATCTTTGGTAATTGACTGCTTTTTCACCCATTTTCAGTCCAGTCCTTGAACATGACCCTTTTCAGAATGTCTACAGGCATCTGTAAAACATGATGGTGGCTCTGTCATGGTTTGGAGTTAGCATTTCAGTCAAAGGTGGCGATCTTGTCAAAACTGATTTGTCAAATTTTCTCAGATTTTGATCCACCATGGATCTGAATAGTGTCTAATTATCAACGGCTTAATTTATCAGCATGACAATGGTCCCAAACACACTGCCAGTGCAGTAAAAACATACCTGGACAGAAGAAAGAACAATGGAGCGCCATCGATCATTAACTGGTGTCCTCAGGGCCCAATCATCTTGACTGAGAACAGAAACAAAAGGCATGAAGAGCTGTGAATGTCCTTGTGAACTATTCATGAAGGCCACTAAAGTTTCCTATTTCCTTAACAAAATATCACCAAACTACAAGTGGTCAAAGACTTTTTTACTGTATGGTATCGTCGTGGATTTTGATGATAAGAATGCAGCACGTGAACTTGTTAAGGTGGTGGTTATAAAGGAATGAAACAATTTACAGTTATTCTTCCCAGATGCCTCTCACATGAGAAAGAATAGAAACAGGTCTGTGGGTAATTTCTCCATCCTCAGCTGTCACCATCAGGCGTTCAGAAATGAGTCTAGTCATTTAAATCCAGGTGCTGCCTCAGCAGCTGTGGCAAGAGGAAGGGGGAAGATACGTTTCATAGATCTGCAGGATTGCTTATGGCTGCAGTTGTTAAAATAGATGGAAAGTCAGGCCGGATTTGACAAAGCACTTTGCTAGCATGCCCTCTGATCTGGATCACTATCTCTCTTTGCAGGAAGTGAGAAGAAGTATTTTCTGTAATAGTAACTGGCAATCTGGTTAACACTTTAATATCACAGTCACAGTGTGTAGTACCTATTAGGTCTTCTAGAGCTATGGTTTATCAGCTCATTTGATTGCCTTTTCATTATCCATTAACTGTAGTTGCTATTGTTTGTATTTTTTAGCACAGTCATGTTTATGACTGTCTTGTACTTCCTACACTCATACTTTGAGAGTGTATAAAAAGGGGGCAAAACACACAAATTTAAAGCCCCTGACTGTATTCCCCATTCAAATTTGTATCAAACATCATACATCAATAAAACCTTCATTTTTATTTATTCTTTTGTTATTTAAGGGAATGTCGTAATTCATTATTAGAACCTTTAGTCTTGCATTGGTGTTCCTAACTTGATCCCACTGTTTTTCAATCAGAAAAGTCTAACCGAGTCAGTATTGTTTCTTAACAATCACTTTGTCGTTGCTTACATTGTGTGTGTGTGTGTGTGTGTGTGTGTGTGTGTGTGTGTGTGTGTGTGTGTGTGTGTGTGTGTGTGTGTGTGTGTGTGTGTGTGTGTGTGTTTGTTCTTCCACACTTACAGGATGACTGATCGATGACTGCGGTTTGTATCGCTCTGAACATTGGCCTTATAAAGCTGCTTGGCAGGTGAATGTAAAGAATGGGTGGGAAGGAGTCTGGAACCACATGAGTGTGGTGTGCAGGTGTGTGACTGTTAGTGTGTGTGAGTGGTGGAGGGAACGAGACAGCCAGCTGTCGCTCAGCACCTAGTGACCCACGGCTGGGTGAGCAAGGAGAATTGCAGGTAGCAGCCTGTTCCCATCTCTTTAATGTGAACCACTGGCATAATGGAAACTCCTCTTTAACAGTGAAGGGAAATAGAAAAGAGAAGAAGAAATGAATGCATCGCAGGAGTTTAGAAAGAAAATCCAGTGGACCATGTTGAGATTGTGCTTCTGCTTCTAGCTGCTTGCTTTTATAAAGATTCTTTATATAACCTATAAAACAACAGCACTGCCAGGTAATTTATTAACCTGTGGTGTTTATGAAGAAGTGTTGCACGACTGCAGTCAGCTGTAGTCGGTTTGGGAACTGGGATTTTTCCCCGCCAAAAAAAAAGAATACATACTAAACTAAACACAACTAAAAATGATAGAATACGATTGGTGAAGCACTGGAGCTACTAAAAAAAAACAAAAAACAAAACACTTCAAGGAGGATCTCAGCAGGGCCAGGCCAGACCGATCAGCAGTGGTGTTGTCCTTTTGCCTTCAGAGCTGCCTGAATTCTTAATGGCACAGACTCAATGAGGTGTTAAAAACCTTCCTCAGACATTTGTTCCCTTTTGACGTGATCAGTATCACACAGTCGCTGCTAATTTGTCGGCTCCACATCTACGATTAAAATCTTCCTTTCCCAGACATCCCAAAGGTGCTCTGTTGGATTGCTATCTGATGACTGTTGAGGTCATCTGAGTAGAGTGAACTCATTCTTATGTTTAAGGAACCAGTCTGAGATGATTTAAACTTTGTGACACAGTGATCAGAAGATGTGTACACTGTGGCCATAAAAGGATGGACATGGTCAGCAATAATATTCAGCTAATTTAATTGAATTTAACCTTCCTGCCTTCTTGGGACCTTTTTGTGCCACTGCTATGTGTTAAATGGCTGCCATTTCCACTGTGTTCAGTGGAATATAACCAAACTTGCCACAGGATAGTTTTTACCTGTCAATGTTAATATTCCAGTGTGAATTCCTTAAATCAGCCTAAAATGGCTGAGCAGCAGAAATCCCCACACCCATCACCCTGGGGACCATTTTCTGCCCATTGACTTCCATTATAAACGCTATTTTTCAACCCCAAATTATCATCATATGATTTTATTTTTTCTTCTTTTCTTGGATGTCAATGAAGACTCAGGGCCTTGAAGTTTTAATTTTTAAATTGCAAAAAAAATGCAAAAAAAATAATGGCAGGTCAAAATGTATGTTGGTGCCAATCTTTGGTCCATCTAAAGGCCTACTTATAATGACAATCACATATTACTTCAACTGGTTTTTTGTGGAAATATTTAGTTTCGTTTTTTGGTTTTTGGGGCTTATAACACAGGGCGCTCATGTAATAACACTGGGATTTGAAGGGTTAAAACAACGAAAATATAATTAAAACTTTACATGAATATTTCAGGGAGAAGTAGTTTTACAAGGTTGGCTAATTTAAAGTGGAATAAAATATGGATATATGGTCTTTTTATGGCGTGGCTGAGAATGGTCCCTAGGGTGATGGGTGTGAGTTTTTTAAAGGATGGCAGGAGGGTTAATTTAATTCAAGTAAGATGGTGCAAATTGTAGGCTCAGTTTCCTGTTCTTAGGTGACAGAAGTGATACTCTGTGTGGTCTTCTGCATCAAGGATCAACATGTTGTGCATTCAGAGATGCTCTTCTGCATACCTTTGCTGTAACAAGTGTTTATTTCAGTTACTGTTGCCTTACTGTCAGCTGTAAGCTATCTGGTCACTCTCTCCTGACCTACTGCATCAACAAGGTATTTTTACCACCCACTGAGTGTTTTCTCTTTTTATGACCATTCCCTGTAAACCATAGAAAGCATTGCGTGTAAAAATTCCAGTAGATCAGCAGTTCCTAAAATATTCAGACCAGCCCATCTGGATTCAGCTACCATGCCAGGTTCAAAGCCAGTTAAGAGATCCTTCTTCCTCATTCTGATGCTTGGTTTGAAATTTAGCATGTTCTCTTGAGGCCATGTAATTGGCTGATATGATATTTACAATAGCAATTCTAATGAAGTGGCTGGCAATGTGGCACAGTCAAATTAAAACTGCAAGCCTTTCCATGGTTGAGTTTAATGTGTGTAAAAATATAGAATGTTTCCCCTGTCTTTTCAAATTTTACACTCATTTGTTGTATAAATGAACCGCAGCTTCAAACATCCCCACAGAAAGTCATTAGCATTGGTTCAGTGTCATTTTACTGTCCCTTGATGCTTTGAATAAATGCTATTTCAGAGTCTTCTCCACTCTGCCAAGAATAAAACCCACAGGGGGAACAGTTAATCCTTGTCCATCTTGGCACATTAAAAAAAAGGAAAGCATTGGCATATAATTCTGGCACTAAATATTGGTACTGAAGCAAAGGTAAAAACACTCGCCCACCATTGCAAAGATCTGAGTTAAATTCTTGGCAGCTGGTTGCGTGCTTTGGTGAGAGTGTTTGGGTGGAAAGCCATTAATAATAAAGTTTAATATAAACATTGTATGGGTTTAGGAGGTTTGGGTTTTCATCTTCGTCATTTGATTTTCGTTAATGATACGATTATGATATTACAAAGGTCGTCATGACTGGTTTAGAAATGTTTTTTCTTTGAAGGGTGCCTGTGCTCTCCCTTAGAGGTAGGGTGAGGAGCTCAGAGTAGAACCATTGCTTGTCAACATCAAATGAAGCCAGGTTTTCCTGGTTTTCTGCAACACATTCACTAACACAGGAGGGAGAGAAAAGCTAATGAAAGTGTCAACTTTTACTCATCCATCTGAAGATGGTAGCTTTTGGAGTGGAACAACTCATTTGCATGCTGATGCAAACTGAGAGCTAAAGAACAAACACCAGTGTTTGTGTCTATTGTTTACAGTCTTTAATAGCCTTAAAGACAAAAGGCAAGTTGAAGAAAAGATTTGATTTAACTGATGTCTCCAGCAGTCTTCTGCCAACTGTCTGCTAGAATCACCAAGAGAATGAGAAATTGATGACCCCATGAAGGACCTCTGCAAGATGAGATATGAGCTGTGGCTCGAAGGCAGGGCTCTGACTGACAGCTGAATGACAGGGGTTAAATGATATCAATGGAGACAAGCTTGGAAGTGTAAAACTAATCCTCCTGGATTTTCACACCTTGTGTGTGTTGCTAAATTCCAAACACATTTTTATAACTGACCTTCAGTTGTCCCTTGAAACATTATGGGGGAAATTATAGTTCAGTGGTGGTAGCACGTTGGCAGTCCACGGCATTTTGTGCCCAGCTAGGAACTGCCTGTCTACCTGCTGAACATCTGTTGTCAGATGAAGGCAGCATCTAT
Organism: Diplotaxodon limnothrissa; assembly: GCF_057381915.1. Lineage (NCBI taxonomy): Eukaryota > Metazoa > Chordata > Actinopteri > Cichliformes > Cichlidae > Diplotaxodon > Diplotaxodon limnothrissa. The sequence continues at coordinate 18,744,213 of NC_140604.1, forward strand.
AACACCGTTTATGGTGCAACTATTGAATTTAAGTGCTGTTGTTGGTCCATCATGGAAAAGAGCAAGGTTAGAAGACACAAAGAGCTGGAAGGAAACTGACTGGAACACTGCCTGCACGTTGTTCGCAGAACATTTTTGATCATCAATTGTTTAAATTTTCCCATTCCTGGTGAACTTCATTGTCAATTCCTTAACTGTTTCCTGTTGACTGATGCCCAGTGCCATCCACGTCGAGTGAGGTGCATTTGGACTGCATGGAAGCATGTTTGCATTGGTTGAGAATCACTCTCTGTAGGCAAATACATAACAAAATCCACAACACTGCAGTACAGTAAATTTAGTGTGAAGCTTAGGTTACAATCAGGTGTGGTTAGCTGGAAATCCAATGACCGAATAGTCATTCCTGTCATAGTTCTATGATGTTGACTTTAAGGACACTGCCTGGGGTGCACGTGCAGTTGAATTATAAATATATTATAATGAATTACAATCAATTAAAAATTGTCAGAGGACGAGTCTCTGTGGTCACAAAAACTCCATGTGAACCAAAATGTGTCACTACAAACCACGTGATAATGTTTAGTCTGGTCACTGGCCAGATGTGTTTGGGTTGGGAGCAACAAATGTAAGTACATGACAAAGGTACTGTGTGAGAAAAGTGTGAATTTATGTTAATTTCACAGCTAATTGCAAGCCTTCATACACCTATAGTACATTTTGAGATACAAAATGTATTGTAGAAGTGTACTATAGACCAGAGTACCACAAACCAGAGTGTTTGTGGTAATTCTGGGGATTTCCAGCATCTGGACAGTTTGACATAGAAGTCGATGTTCCCTAAGGTCAGTGGGTACAAATGGTCATAACAGGAGATTTAGGTTGCATCATAGCAGCAGCAATGGAAGGTTCAAGTAGTTCACAGGGAGTTGACTTTAATCAATCAATCAGTGAAATCAATCAAGGCTTTATTCACCTCTTCCCATCGTTTCAATCCCAGCGGGCAGCCTTGTGGGGGTTTGAACAGCCGGTTTCGCTTTCTTAATTCTTCGATAAGTCAGGGCCAAGCCAGCTCTGATTCGCCAGAACCCTGTTACCATGGTTCCGAATAGGTAGATATCTTCAGCACTCAGGCTCACCCAAGGCCAAACTTCTCGTTGAGAAAGGGGTGTCAATTGCATTTAGGGACCAGTTGATCAAATCCATAATTCCTCTTTTAGGTTTTAGAGAACGGACTGTGAGAGAATGTTCCAGGGATAAGTAATACAAAAAACACGAGACTAGACAAGGACATAAGAGGCTAAGCAGGGAAGCTAAGGGAGAGGAGGAGAGGAGCTACATGCTACAGCTTGGTGACAGAAATGCTTTGACCACTCATTTTAAATTTCAAAATGTCAAAAGAGTCTTCACAGAAAGGGATACTTTGATATGACTAACTAATTTAAGAAGTAATCAAATTTTTTTATGAGCTTGTTTGTCTTCAGCATTGAGTCTTCTTAAGTAATTTTAGTGACATGACACAACTACAAAGTAATTTAGTTATAAAGTCACATAGTTATAACACAGTTTTACAGGTATAGTTGCAACATAATGTCATAAAATCGGATTTTTCACCGCCCTGGTTATTTTCATTAAGTCAGAGCAAGGTCAGCATTTGGTAATCCTTGTCTAGGTTCACTAATTAGCTTGTTTCCTGAAGGAAATTGCCGTCCCGGGTTTCCTCCGTGGCGTGAGCGATAAGCAGAGTTCTGTCCTTTCCTTCTAAGATTCCTAATTATTTAAAGTAACACTCAGGTATGCCATTCAGCTGGGTTAGTTACAGCGCCGGGAGCAGCTTGGGAGAACAAGGAAACACAGACTGCTTCAGGTTGTCTTCCCAAATCGACTCAAAGGTTTATTTGATACACAGCAGTTTATATAGAGGAAAAAAAAGGTTCGTGTGTCAGCTTTCCCAGTTCAAACCGGTACAGACTAAATAAGGAAACGTCTTCCTGCCTTCTGAGCAAAGAAGTATCCTGTGTGTAGTTTATCAGTTCAGCTATAATTTATGATCATCCCAGCAAAATACACTCCTAGACATAAAATACAGAGTTCTTTCATTAGTGAATTCTGAAACAAACCACCTAGCCTTTAACGAGCCTTTTTCTAAGAGATAAGGAAGGGAGGATGGGAGTAAGGAAGTGGTCTCATCTCTGTGGTGTTTTCGACCTTGGGGTACCAGCTTGTGAGTCTTACACATTAATTCTTGGGTCACAGAGAAAGAGAAAAACAACTAGTAGATGGGCCTTATTGAGTAACAGTTTTCCTGTATAAAACAATATCCTGTAAATGCTAACCGTGGTATCAAAATATCACAACATTTCCTTTTATCATTCTAAAGGCTTGCCTTATCGTTTTACTGTCACAGAATAAAAACTGAACACTGAATAATTTGCATGTCATCTTGTTTTTCCTGGAATAAGGGTAGCTCTTCCCAGAAGCAATAAATATTAGGATTAAGCTTATCTTGACACCCTTTATAAGTGTGCAGTCACAACAGATCCGTGTCACTGCCCTGCAACACTAAGGATGGATTCTAGACGCACTGACTGCCTGACAAAGCCTCTGTCACGGCTTTTTGAAAATCTTGGATCAAAAGTAGGATCCTATCCATTATATTTTTTCATTGTTCCTGTGTTACTCTCAGCAGCACTCAGCGGGGGTTTCATTTTTCTCGAGGGAAGACAGGACAATAGTCTTGAGCGCCAGTTTACGCCAACTAAAGGACCCTCAAAGGCAACCAGAGCCTTTGTGAAAGAAAACTTTCCCTACAATTACTCCATGTTTTCTGAAGACAGGCAGTATGACAAGGGCAGCTTTGCATCCCTCATTGCTATGGCTAGGAACAGCCGTAATCTACTGGACACACTTGTTTTAGAGGACATCATCTCACTTAACAATAAGATCCTTGATATCACTGTGGACAATGGAAGACTGGGCTTCAATGAACTGTGTGCCAGAGCCAACGGAGAGTGTGTTTCAAACATCATCCTTGAAATCCTCAGCTACAGTCTAACCAATCAGACCAGCATCACCTATCCAGTCCACATGCACAAAGCTACTCCACTCTTTCTAGGTGCAGTGCTGGGTGGTGTTATTACAGATGATAGCGACTCAGTCAGAAATGCTGAAGCTGTCAAACTTTTCTACTACTTAGATGATCGGGAAAGCACAGCTGAAGCCTCAAAATTATGGCTGAGAGAATTTAAAAAGCTCCTATCAGACAACACAGACAGCGAACACATTTATGTGAGTATCACATCATTACTCATGTTTTTATTATTCATTTTCTTTTTTAAACTTTAAAGTTGAAGCAAGTAACATAACCTCTCTGAATGCTTAAACGCAAACAGAGATTCTTGGGTGTATTTATTCGATGTGCATTTACGATGAACTATTTTTCACATGACTGATGAAATGCTTTGCAAAAGCCACAAATACTTTTAACAATGCCATCAAATGATGCTTTTTGTGTTTGGTAATGAGTATTATTATTTTTTTAATAAATCTTTCATAAATTTTGAAAAATAAAAAAGTTTTGTGCAGACTTGTGCTTCTAGCCCAAACTCTTCCAGTCACATGGTTGCAAAAATTGGGGCAAAAACAATGACCTCAATCACAAAACTAAAGCAACATAAAATGATCACAGAAAGATACATTTGACCACAGACCGACTACAGAAAGATTTTCTTCATTGGAATGTGCCACCAAAAGCTTTTTGACAAAAAAGAAGCATTGGAAGCATTGTGCGGTTTAATGTTCTACTTGAGTTAAAGACAATTTGGATGAAGGTCAAGTACGTGCCATCAGCAGTGGAAAACTACCAGCCACACTGAGTGGTTGTTTCTTTTTTTATTGTCCTTTTTTATGTTGTTTGTTCTCTTTACCAACAGCATGGAAAAACTCCATAAAAATACCAAAGTCATGCAAAAACACCCCCACAAAATGTCACGTTACAGTGTTTTTAATTCATAATGCCATTATCAGTGATGGTTTAACAGCTTATTGTAATGTAATTCTAGTTTTAAGCCTCATTTTATTTAGTTAAACAAAATATGATTTAGGAATAACTACTTTACTTTTATGTTGTTTGACACTGACATTCTCTCACTTTATGCACAAACTAGTTCATGTCTTCCCCCTGTATTTTTTTGGAAAATAACTTTTTAAATCTTCAGTGGGCCAAGTGGAGTCCTCTCTTAGAGGAAGCTCTTTTCTGCCGCTTGTATCTGCGATCTCGTTCTTTCGGGCACTACCCACAGCTCGTGACAATAGGTGAGGGTAGGGACGTAGATTGATTGGTAAATTGAGAGCATTGCTTTTACTTTGGGTTCTCTTTCTTCACCACGACGGACCGGTACAGCGTCACTGCAGCCGGAGCACCAATCCATCTGTCAATCTCCCGCTTCCTTCTCCTGTCACTCATGAACAAGACCCTGAGATATTTAAACTCCTCCACTTGGGGCAGGATCTCATCCTTGACCCGGAGTGGGCACGCCACCTGAGGACTATCGCCTCAGATTTGGAGGTGTTTATTGTCATTCCCACCGTTTTACACTTGGCCACGAACCATTCCAGTGTGATCTGAAGGCCATCACCCGATAAAGCCAACAGAACCACATCATCTGCGAAAAGCAGAGATGAGATTCTCAGACCACCCAAGTGAAAGCCTCCCACCACTTGGATAGGCCTAGAAATTCTGTCCATAAAATTTACTAACAGAATCAGTGACAAAGGGCAGCCCTGGCAGAGTCCATCATGCACTGGAAACGAGTCTGACTTATTGTCGGCTATGCGGACCAAGCTCTTGATCTCAAGATGAAAGGAAACTACAAAAATGGAATAATCACAAACTGAGCCATTAAGAAAGTATTCCTGAATAATAGAGTCATTTATAACCTGAAAATGGTTGTAATGTGAACTATGCACACATTTCTTTTAGTTGGCAGATGTGTTCCAACATTAAACATGCTCATTACAAGGTCTGAAGATTTCCTTGTTGAACTAACATTGTATGATTTGAAGAACAAAAAACATTTCTGCAGGGTTTCTTGTAAAAGTACTGTACTGCTATCACATAGTGCATTATATTCATGAGAAGATAGACTGTTTGGATTGAATTTCCTAGTTTTTGGAAGTAAACTGTAGAAAAGTCTAAGTGGAGGAACAGGCAAGCATTACAGGCCAGAGGAAAAATCTAAATATTTGACTTTTATGGGTGAACTGCCCTTTTAAATCCAAACTGTTGAGTAACACTGATGTAACAGCTGCCAGGACTTCCATGTGCAATCATTTTTTGTGACTTAAACGCTCAAGCTGACTTCCTTCTGCTGTGCTCTTTTGTAGGTGTCTTACTACACCTCGAAATCCAAGCAGGATGAGATTGACAGCCACACCACAGATGGCTTCCCCCTATTCCTCATCGCTTATGCCTGTGCTGTCACCGTCTCTGTGATATCCTGCCTGAGGTAAGAAGTGATCAGCAACCGTCACGCAGTAAGTGGCAAAATCCAGGATGCAGAGCGCTTGTCTGACCCAGGTCAGGTTACATGTAGTGCAGTACAATTAACTTTTTTTTTTGTTTTGAGCTATTTTCATGTAGATTAAGAAGTTTGAATTCATAGTTACAGTTCTAGTAAAAAGAAATAGACCTTCTTTAAATTCTAAGGACAATAAAACTAATCTGGTACTTAACAGTTATGGAAATACAGCCTGAGGTGAAGAATAACCAGGATCTATATCAATGTATAACAGTGTCTTTATTAATTTAACAAACAAAAAGCTGAAGTTGAATCTGAAGCAATGTGTGGAAACCTAACTACACCCCCATGAGTCAGAAGCTTGTAAAACCACCTTTAGCCTTAATAATCTGAAGTAACGTGAGCAATTGTTTTACAGCGTTGCTTCAGCTCATTGAAATCTATGCACAGCTCTCTTAAAGTCCCACCATTTCAGTCAGGTTGAGGCCTGGATCTGGATGTCTCATGATCTAGTTTCAGTTTTAGCTGTTAGATGGCCTCACGTTTGACTCTAGAATAACTCCTCCTATAGAGGAGTTAATGACTGATTCAATTACTACAAGGTGCCCAGCTCCTGTTGCTGCAAAACATGTGCAAATTATCACCCCTCCTATTAAACACTGATAAGACTCACATGCTTAGTTGTTGAAAATCAAGCTACAGCCAGAAGCTTAGTCAAAGAGAGAAGCTGCTGGCCTAGTTTTGTCTTGAGGTAAAGAGCAATAATGTCTCACTTAAATCTTTTGTACTTGGAAAAGTTTTTATTGCACTTTGATTTATAATCCAACTGAAGAAACACAATCTCAATTACCGAGCTTTAGAGCTTCAGAGTTACACATCGGAGGCATTTTTTTTTTTACCTTTATCAGAGCCAAACATTGTTTCCATTTTTCATATTTAAAGCAGCTGATGCCTCTATCTTCAAACTGTTTGAAGACATAAGAACGTATGGTGAACAGTGCTTTTAAAAACAGTTCATGTCACATGAAATGTCCTCTATTTTCTGAGACTGACACCCTCCCCACTTTTAAGATTAGGTTATAATTTATCTTTTTGACAACACGTACAGTATAGGCAGGACTTGATCAGGTGTCCCTGAATCCTCCTTTAGTCACACTGCTAGTTCTAGGCTCCCATGATGCATCCAAATATTTAATCTTTACTCAATCACTCTGTGTTTATACACAACAGTGCATTTAATCATTGGTAATATTACTCTGACTCGCTTCCGCAGTTCTTCCCCATCTGGTAACAGCAGATGGCCTCCCCTCCCTCAACCTGGTTCTGTCAGAGGTTTCTTCCTGTTAAAAGGGAGTTTTTTCTTCCCACTGTCACCAAGTGGCTTCTCAAAGGGATTTTCTCTGTATTATTGTAGAGTCTTTAAAAGTTTCTTGACTTATTATCACTAACAACTTCAATTAATCAACAACACGCTGTGCACTTAATCAGTAAAATTCTTACTTACTTTTCAATTTACATAAAAATATTATTAGAACATGGTCTTACATGTTAGGTTAACATACAACTGCCCATGTTTACCAAATGATTACTTTCTGAAGATACAATTTAAAAAACATTTATGAAATCTTCCATATTTTTCTTAAAAAAAACTACATTTCTATATTTAGCTTAAATGTAGATTTTTTATAATCTTATTCCACAGATTTTTAAGGCGGCACGTATCTTTTTTTCCTGGATATTTAACCAGGTAATAATTAACAACAGGGAATATAACATATAACTTGAGTAACAGGGAAAGATAATAATTAACAATCAGGTCAGTATATTTACCTTCTGTTTCTCTTTTTATGACGGGACATTTTCAGAGCGTGTGATAGCTATTGTTTATCAGGTTTATGGCTCAGATTGTGTCAGGTGTTGCCACCTCTGTATTAACTATGAACAACAGGCTTTTTTTTACAAGCTTCACTTTACAAATTGTAAGAACATCCACAATAAAAGGTCATATTTAGGAAGTTGTTTTGTTATAAAACATCCAACAATGATCCTTTACAGGCTGCCCAGAAAAACTGGACCTTGCCCTCAGTTCACTGTTATCTTTATCATCTGTATGGATTTAAATACAATTTATTCCTCCTTGGCAGGCTGGACAATGTGAGGAACAAGGTGTGGGTGGCTGTCTTCGGTATCCTCTCCGCTGTGCTGGCAGTTCTGTCTGGCTTTGGCCTGCTGCTTTACATCGGAGTGCCGTTTGTTATCACCGTCGCAAACGCCGTTTTCCTTTTACTTGGTGAGAAAAATTCACTCTTGGCTTCTTTCCTTCCACACTTTAGTTTTAGCTTTTAGCTGGAGGTGCAAAACCAGCCAAGTAATTAAAAGTGTAATAAAAGTAATAAAGGTGACAACATAAAAAAAGTTTCAGTGGTGTTTTATAAGGTGGTGACTTTATTCATTTATAAGCATGTGAGTCATGTGAGTACCGTAAAACTATCATGAACTGTTATCACTTTTTTTCCAGGAATTGGTCTGAACAACATGTTCATAATGGTGTCTGACTGGCGGCACACACATGTGAATGACCCGGTCCCAAAGAGGATGGCTCACACTTACAAAGAAGCCATCATGCCCATCACCATCACCGCTGTGACCGATGTTCTCAAGTTCTTCATAGGTGTCAAGTCTTACTTCCCATCCATGCAGGCCTTCTGCTTGTACACCAGCACCTCAATCATATTCTGTTACATCTACACCATCACCTTCTTTGGAGCCTTCTTGGCTTTAAATGGGCGGCGGGAAGGCAGCAACAGGCACTGGCTGACCTGCAAGCGAATCCCATCAGACAGACCTAAAAATCGCTCTGAGCTATACAGCATCTGCTGCGTGGGAGGTGACTTTGATAAGAGCACTGGAGCAGAGAAGATGCAACCAGTCAGCTATTTCTTTAAGGATTACTACGGCCCATTTTTGATCAAACCCTGGGTCAAGGGAATGGTGATCATCTTCTTTGTGGCATATTTAGCTGTAAGCATTTATGGATGCCTCCATGTACAGCAGGGGTTTGAGCTTCACGACCTGGCAGCTGATGACTCCCTTGTTAACACATTCAACAGGAAGGATCGGCATTATTTCTATGATTATGGCCCATCTGTGATGGTTATTATCAGTGAGCCTTTTCCATACTGGGATGAAACCAAGCGGCACGAACTCCAGGCATGCGTGGAGGACTTTAAAGGGCTCCGCATTGTAGATAAAGGCATTTTTTCATCCTGGCTGGACTCTTATTTGTTGTATGGGCAGGCAAATAATTTAACCCTTAATGATAAAGATGCCTTCCTCAAAAATCTCCCTCATTTTTTTGAATTATTCCCTTTCTACCAGCAAGATGTGAACATCACCGGAGATGTCATCCACGCCTCCCGAGTTTTCGTACAGATGGTTGATATTGACAGTGGCAGCATGGAACTTTATGCACTTAAAGCACTTCGGTCCACCTCAGCTGATTGCAGAGCAGCTTCTTTATTAGTCTATAACCAGAAATTCATCTTCTTTGACCAGTATGATGTTGTAGTGAGCAGCACGATCAAAAATGTTGGTGTGATCGCAGCTGTGATGTTCATCGTCTCTCTCCTGCTCATTCCTAAGCCTATCTGCTCATTTCTGGTGACTTGTTCGATTGGTTCAGTGACTGTAGGCGTGACCGGCTTCATGGCGCTCTGGGACATCAGCCTGGATTCCATATCCATGATCATTTTCACCGTCTGCATTGGCTTCACTGTCGATTTCTCCGCTCACGTGTCTTACGCCTTCGTCTCCAGCAAAAAGACGGATCCTAACGCAAAGGCTGTGGATGCTCTCACACATCTGGGGTTCCCCGTCCTCCAAGGTGGCTTGTCCACCATTTTCGGGGTGTCAGTGTTGTCTGTATCAAAGTTTAACACCTTTAGAACATTTTTTAAGATTTTTTTTCTTGTCATGTTTATCGGGATGGTTCACAGCCTTGTTTTCATCCCAGTAATCCTGACAATATTCACACGCAGGTCAGAAAAGGAAGAGAGCAAAGAGAACACTGTGAAAGTCACCAAACTATAACCAAAAGTGGCTACAGTAAGGACTTTTAGTCAGATTCAATTTTAGATGAAATTAGAACAGCTGCTTTGAACGTAAGTGATTTCAGTATAAGTTAGATTTATTTAAATAACAACCTTACAAGTGAAAAGAATTTAGAAAAGAATTTAGACTATGATGTAAGATATTCATTTATGAATGTGTTGTATTGTCTAAATTAGAACTCCAAAATCTGAGACAGTGCCCCTCCCAGTTTATTTATTCTTGTTTTAGACACATTGCCAGTGGCTAAAACAACCTTGTTTGATCTTGTTTGAGATGCTCCACTGATTTATTGACAAATGTAAACAATAAAATCAAGTATGAACACTTAAACTAAAGTCTTATTGACACTGGATCTCAGCTACAGTGAATATTTTTCAGTGCATTATATGTTTTGTCTGCATTGCATTGTGGGATCCTTATGCTGTTACAGTGTCCCATGCATGCACATTCCAGGAAACAGTATGCATCTCACTACTGTTGGGTGCATGATAAATGGTGAACAGACTGGTTCTAATATAATGCTTTTCTTCGCACTTTTATGTCTACTTGAGCGCTTAAAGCGCTTAATACAACATACCGCATTCATCCATTCACACACCCATTCACGCAAGCATGTTATTCTGTGTCCAAGTGCCTTCTGTCTAACATTCACACACATTCACACTCCTGTGTATGCACTGGGTACAGCTCGAGGTTCAGTATCTGGGGCAGCAGCGACTGAACCACCAACCTTCCAATTAGTACACAAACTGCTCTACCTGAGCCAGAGCCACCCCCCTGCATAATAAGGTCTTGAACTATTAAAACAAAATCTCACAATGTGCACCGTAAAAAAAAAGAAAAAAAATTTAACAAAAAAATCCTTAAAAAATATTCTGGGAGCTAGAAATGAAAATGTGATCTTCAAGTTGACGCAATATAGACTCAAAATCTTCAAAATACTGAAATAGTTCAGCTGATGCCATTTTGTAAAGGCAGAAAATTCAGAAAAACCTCAACTCTAAACATGAGGTTCATTCATTCTATATACTCAAGTGTTTCATTCTATATTTTCAAATTTCATTATATATATATATATATATATATAAAATCTTTCAGGGTTTTCACGTAAATATAAGTGTAATTTCTGAACATCCCTAAAACGCATATGGTGCAAACTCACCTTTTCACTAGCCCTTGACACCAACAAGTCATAATGAATCTGCCGAGAGAAAGAATAACAAATGTGGGAACAGGGGACACTTAAATAGGTAAATAGATAAATCTGTCTAAATCCAAAGAGGCATACTGCTTAATGCTAATTATTTTGTACAGGTGGCTGAAAAGCTAAAACGGCTAACATCACCTCAGCCATTAGCATTGCTAGCAAGTCCGCTCTCCTCTTAATATCATGAGAGGGAAGAGTTGGTTCAATAGTTTCTATTGTTATTACTTTACTAAACTTTTACCAATTTTGGTAATATGAAATACATCAACTGTGAAATTAGCGTAATGATAGCTTTTGACACAATACTTGCAGATTTTATACACTCATAAAAAAACATTGATACAATTTTTCCACCAGTTTTGTGGTGATAACCTCTATAATTTCACAACATGTCTGTTAATGAATAAACAAACCAATGTTAAATTACAGTAAAATTCCTTTTTCCTCTGTCATTCTTTGTGTTATTTTACACTAATTTCATCACATTTTTGATATGTTTGTACAGCATAAAGCTAGTTTTCAGTAGTTATATCTTTTAAATAAAGAAAGCATCTTAGGATATTATGTTTATATTTTTTCTGTGTAAAAGTAAATAAAATGTTTCTGTTATTTTACGTTAGAAACGTCAATATAGAGACTATTTTATTTTTGTAATTTTACTAATTGATAAACCAAACTAGTTTTATGTTTTTTTTTAAATACGTTTGCTGCATTTAGTGAGAAGATGTAATTTAAAAAAAATCTTGAGACAAAAACTTTGCAGTGTTTATGGTTTGTTTAAAATTGAGGAAGGCAAAAGTAACCCACAAAGACACTTATTTGGGATGTAAAGGAATAGAAGAGTTGCACGATGGATCAAATGCAGCCAGCAAATCAAACTGTATTATGATATCATGTCAGTATGGACCAAAGTCTCCAAGGAATGTTTCCAGCACCTTGAATATATGCCATGACGAATTAAGGCAGGCGAGCGTGTGATGTTGTCTAAAACCTACCAGTTAAGGAAATCCTGATAGTTATCTTAATGCCATTATTTGCATTAAGATAATCAGAGAGATAAGATGACTTTTATCTGGATAAATCGCTGCAAAAGTTAAATGAATGTTTATGAATTACTAACGTGAATGTCTATTTTTCTACTCTTTTTATCGCTGCCTGGTTAGACAATAAAGAGTGGCATTTATATTGTGCTTTTTCCCTCTTATTAACCACTCAAAGGGCTTTATACTACAAGCCCCTTTCACCCACTCATTCATACAGGCCTTTATTTATCACACTCACACATCGATAGATACATCACGGACAATCTGGGGTTTAGTTTCTTGCTTCAGGAAACTTCACCATGCAGACTGGAGGAGCTGATTAGTGGATGACTCTAACTCCTGAGCCACCGCTGCCAGTATGTGGCTTTGAATAGTGCCCTGAATTACCATTAAATAGATTTCAGAAGCAATCAGGACTCAAAAAAAATTGCAAAGCTGCCACAATTGCCCCCCCCCACCCTTTACTTCATTTACATGCCATTCAAATGTCACATTATTCCAAACTGTCCATAATTAAGCTGCACTACAATTTCTCAGTTTCAGGAAGTGGTGTTGGTGGCATATTCATCATAATGGCCTCCAACTGGCAGCGCATTAAAAGCAAGAACCCATACAGATGGCTCACACCTCAAAAGGAAGCGTTATGTCCACCAAAGCTACCACCACCATCCTTGTGATCATGACTGATGTTTAGAATTTTTCTATTGTTTCAGTTGCATTCATTTGTAGCATTTTGCACAGAACTATAAACCGCTGGAGACCAAACAGAAAGGAAATAACTTAATTATAGATATGCTTCATGCTTGTTGCTGCAGATAGGTTAACATTTAGTGTGCATATAAACTTTAAATATTAGAATGTAAATTGTGAGTATTCTTATTTGAATACTTTCCAAAGAATAAAACAACACACTGAATTGGGACAGATAAACTGAATAAAGAGGTTCTTACTGCTTTTTCCACTCTAGGGTAAAGAGTGAATGCTAATCAGATTGCTTAGGAGCAAGTGTTTTGTGTACAGCGGTGCTGCAACGGTAGCTGCCGGTGTCTTGTTGTCGGCTCTTTACTTGCAGATATGGAGAGTTTAACAAAGGAAGAGAAGTAAGGAGCCTTGGATTCAGCTTTACTCTAAGTAGAACTTAACCCCCCCTCCCCAAAAAAGAAAAGTCTTCTGGTTTTAACTTTCTGCATCTTTCATGGCTGCTGCACAGCTCTGTCACCCTCCGTCATGCCTGTCTTCCCTCGCCCTGCTTCCTAGGCGAGATGCCTCTGGACTGCACAGCATGACATGAGATGGCCCTACACCCAGGATGAAGGCAGAGCTGGAGAGAGTGTGGGTGTATGTGAGAGCATCAACTGATAAGAAGAGGGATTGGAGATAACATAAAAAAACTCATCATGTTCCTCTTTTTCCTGTGTAGCAAAATCCCACATCTGTTAGTGCACTTTTACATGTCTAACACTAGTTTTTATTAGAATTTATAGAAAAAAAACAATATGTTGCAAAAAAAGATAACTTATTCTCTCATAAAATACAGCACCTAATTATATATTTTGAGATGTAACTGGGGTGTTACATGCTAAAGCACTACTACTGTATGATGCTTATTTGCACTTGAACCTCTGGTGAAAATTTTGTACCATAATGTTAATCAAAGCTCTTAAAAAGTGGGTAAAATTAGAGGCAGGGGGACACATTAATTTATATATTACATATATTTGTTATTTATTCAAATGTGAACGGGTATTTGCATAGCACTTCTTTAATTTTAACCAAAGCTTCAAAGGTTTTCTGATCTCACATTTGATTTTACTGCATGCCAATGTGAATGATAGGTGTGTCTACATGCCTTATTAATGTGTGCATTCAGTGATGTCTTGAGTATGCATACCATGCAAGGCTTTGGACATGCATGTTAGGTTCGCAGGGAGACTGAAGATCTCATGAAAGTTCAACTCCAGAATCTTTTTGCTGTTACCTTCTGCACCACTGTGTCACAGAAATAAAGACAGAAATACTGCAGAAAATATTAAATGCTTTTCATTCAACTTACATAACCAAAATGTGTATTTTTTCTAATTTCTTTCTGTTTTTACATTTTTTTTGTTTGTTTTACATTTTAGGTCAGGAAAAGACTGAGAGGAACAGACTGAGGAACACACAAAGGAAATTGTCCAAATATAGAGTTTTTAGAGCTTGGGGACATTTTATTGCCCCCCAAAAGTTAAACACAGTTATCTTGTGGTCAGTTTTTGTACCTACAATTCAGTCGTATCTCCTAAACTCATCAAATGTAGGTAAACACAAAATTATTGCTTTAAAAGTGCGGTAAGGATAGATTCACTGTGTGTGTGTGTTTGTGTGTGTCTGTGCGTGCCTGTCTAAATATTAACAATGAGTGACACAGACTGGCTTTTTATGTAAATTAAACCCAAACATACCAGCTGTACTTTAGAGGAACCAGTTGGAATCTTAGAACAAAAGAGTGACAAAATGTTGGAAAAGTCAGAACTTTTCTACCTGCTCTTACTTCCCTGCACAACAGTGCAGTTTTGGACCAAAAGGCGTGATAAAGAGGGCATGGATTTTTTTTAGACCATAAACAAAGTTCAGAAACAAAGTAAATCCAAAAACTGAAGATCACACAGTTGGAAACCTAACAGCTGAGCATGACGGATGCATGTTGTGCCCCATACTGAAGGGAAGACAGGACTATTTATACACAGAGGGCTCCTTGGAAAGATTACTGCAGGCATATAAACAACAATGAAACCAATCAGAAAACACACAATCATATATTAGATGAAAACAACTCAAAAAAGAAAGTCTTAAGCCAACACAGGCATCATCACAAGGTTTAAGTGAGCAGCACGTTGTTGTTGTGGTTAAACTGAGATTGGAGGCTTGGCTTTAATTTCTATTGTAGAAAAACCTTTAGCCAAAACATGAGAACCTCTCATCCAAATGACTTCAGATTTGGTGGTGCACTTATTCATCTATCCAACAATACACCAGCATATTTTTAAATGTGAAGGTCAGGTGAATTGTTGTGGAAGCAGGTGAAAATCAGAGAAACGCAGATAAATTCTTAGTCAGAAGCATTTCAGCTTTCAGATTTGAAGATAGCAGAAATTTAGAAAGAAAAGATGAATCCAGTCTGCACCTTGCTCCAAAAGTTTACAATCATGAATCAAATCGTATTTAATAAAGCTTTCCCCTCACTGATGATAGAAAAAAAATCTTAGTCTCCGAAAATTGATCTAAAATTAAGTGCTTGATTGTGATAAATCGGCTGAGGGTGACTTTGTCTGTTTCAGCGTCGGACAGCTCCTTCAGTGCTTCATCGGTTTCAGCGCCGGACAGCTCCTTCACCGCTCCACCAAACACCGCTCCGAGATTGACAGAAGAAGCGGCCACACGCGGATCAATGGCGCTCCTGGAGCCCCTATGAGACGACGAAGACGACGGGCTTTGAAAGCGCACGGATCCTGATGTTGCTTCTTCGTGGCTTTTATAGGCCTGCTTAATGCTTGCTGTGGTCGGAAGAGGGCGGAGTGCGTTTGCCATCCAAGTGAGAAGCTCCTCGACTCGGTGCCTCCTAAAAAAAGCATATAAATATAATAATAACCGCCCCTTACCCCTCCCTCCTCCTCGTTTTGATTCAGTCTGTGTAGCCTACACGCAGAAGGAGAACGTCCGCGGCACAGCAAAGCCAACACAGTCTTGTCTACAGTGTGTGAAAGAGAGGGAGAGAGAGAGGTGGGGGGGAAACAGCTGCAAGCGGATACTCAACATCAACAAGCTGTATGAGGCATCTGTGAGGAAGGAGAAGGCATTTGACGAGGGAAGGGGTTCCTGGCGGGTTTCCCTCTTTTTGTGATTTCAAGAACAGAGGCGTGGAGCTCAGAAGAATATCCTACAAGTGGTGAAGCGATGGTTTAGCGGGGCAATTTGATAGGTTCTCTGTGTTTTTTCTACAGCACACTCGCCCGACGACACTGTTAATTCCGAGCAGCAATCCCCCAAACATCTGTGGTCGCTCTCTTGAGGGAGATGGCTGTTTTCCGGCTGTCGCTGCTGCTGCAAGTTGGATTTGTGATCGGATCAAACCATAAATACGCGGAATGGTCAGGGCACGGGGAGGATAACGGGGCACGGGAGGCGATTCACGGCGCTCAGACGCACCGCTGGCAGCTGGCGCATCTCCGTGCGCCTCATCACGCTGCCGGGGAGACGGCGGAGCTGCCGCAGAAGACAGACGAGCTTCTACCCAGGGTCGTCACGGCTTTTTTACACACCGGGGACTCGACCACCTTAAAGCATGCCAACTGCTCGCGAAAGTACGAGCTCACCTCTCTGCGGGGAAGGTCACACGCTACCCCGCATTACTCCATGAGCAGCGTGCTGGATACGGTGCTGCACGCCACAAACTTCCTCAACATGATCCTGCAAGCCAACAGGTCCAGGGAGCACAACCTCCGGCGAGACATTGAGTGGTACCACGCGTTAGTCAGGAGTATACTGGAGGGAGACGCCAAGATTCACCGGGCGGTTGTTACTTTTAGCGGGGATTCATCCTTCCCGGGGCCCTCGGTGCTTCTTCAAGCCACCAGGGCCGGCGGTGAAATAGTACTCCAAGACCTCTCCAGCATGGCCCACCGACATCTGCACAACCGCACGGCAGAGACAGAGTGGTACCACGAAATAAAAGACAGGAAGAACCCCAATTTCCATAAAAGAGCGCTGAGCCAAGATTTCAGATCGGTGGACAATTCAGTGAAAAGAGGAGAGAGTTTTATTCCGGACAAGACGCACGTCAGATGGTCTGCGCCCTACTTGGAGTGTGAGAATGGGAATTTTGTTCCCCGTTGGCTTTTGACCTTATCTGCTGCCTTCTATGGCCTGAAATCCAACCTGGCTCCTGAATTCAGGTAAGCACAGAGGGTCCAAACCTGCGCTATGATGTGGAGGAACACAATATATATGCAACACAAAGTCTAAAAGTGATTCATATCTATCTATCTATCTATCTATCTATCTATCTATCTATCTATATATATATATATATATATATATATATATATATATATATATATATATATATATATATATAACCACATTTCCAAAGCCTAACACAAATGTGCAGCGCCTTCACTTTTTCAGCAGAACAATATATTTATGTAACAATGACTTTTTTTGTCAACCTAAAGGTGTGCTCAGGTGAGCTTACCCTCCACTACATCTCCAAACCTGGATAAAGCTTTATAAGGTGATCATACCTGCCTTACAGCTTCCCACTAGCCTCCTCTTGTTACATGAGGGGGGGGGGGGGGGGGGGTTTCTTCTCTCCTCCAGTCTGACAAGACGGCGGGATGCTAAAAATAACCCAGGGTGTTACTGGATGTAACAGCGGTGGAAACCTCTGGCTGCAGGCCCTAATTCATTTTTCAAACTCACAGGGGATGCACTCAGGAAATGCCTTGTGCCCTTTCTTTTACCTTCTTCAAGAGAGGAGGCTGTTAAATCTGCAATGAGTTCCGTAAGAAAAACAAGCTCAGCAGCAGCAGCAGATGAGGATATTTGGTTGAATTTCTCCAAACCATAAAACCTCCTCGGCTGCAGCTCGATGCTATAATGAGCCATGTTTTATTCCAGCAATAGTGACATGCACTGAAAGAGTCAAGTGTTAAAGCTCCATAGGATCCCGACTAACATCTCCTCAATGAATATTTAATCCAGATCACTAGTTGTGTTTGTACTGCCTTCAATGAATCTTTCATTGATACACTCTAGTTGCTCACAGGCTGGCACGGATTGCAAATGAGCAAAAACCTTCAGTGATTATACTGTAATAGGCTATCAGCTACCTGGTGTTATCCCACACTAAATCCTCTCAGAGCAGCTTCACAGCAAAGCTCAGACTCCCACTAAAGCAACCTGAAGTCAAACCTGTCTGACACACCAACTCTAGTTTATTAGTGAAACCAGACTTTTTGTTTGGAGATTTTTTGTCCCCAAAGGATCTGAGTTACAGACATTTTTATTAAACCAGTTCAGCTGAAGCCTTCTCCATAACCCACTGCAGGCGATGTATAGGTATTTGTATTGTGTGAAATCCCTGAAAAGCTGTCTGTAAAGAACAGTAAAGAAACAGGAGAGTACAATCTATACCATAATTTACAGTTAAGTGTTTTACCAATCAGAATTTTTACATTTTAGTGCTTTTCTTGGTTCTTGGAGCATTAAAATCTTCTAAATATCTCCTCATACTCTTAAAGTAGACATGAAACACTACATGTATAAAGGCTAATTTACACGCCATTTGTTAACTACACCCTAACTGATGATTAAAAATCAGAGTGTCGGACTTCAGCTTGTCTGTCTGGTGCACCAGACTCAAACAGGCTCTCCCCCACACAGTCCTCATTTAGAAAATGCTCTAAAAACCCTAAAATTATGGCCAGTAGCTGGATTTTCCCATTTCACTGCAGCTAGCAAAACAGCGAAGAACCACTTAATGCTAAAGAGACTGAAAGTGAACAGTATATCGTATTTGTTTTTATTATTTTAATTATTATTGTTATTTATTTATTTTTTACAAAACCCCATTGCTACAGTCAGTTGCAGTCCAAAAGTGGCCTCCTTAGGCTGCTTTTTAGTTTTTGTGTCCTTATTTTCCACTGAGGTATCAGACTTGTTTCAGACACTAATATAAGTTAAATATAAATATTCAAATAAAAAGTAAAGTCTCCCTAAAAAAAAAGAGTAAAAATAAGAAAAACTAAGGAGCTTTAAATATTCCAAAGTTAAAGCACATAGGTTTGTGCTATTAAAGAACGGATTTAGTCTATTGGTTAATTCCACAGTTTTCAACTGCAGCGCTGTTTGTTGGTCTTAAACCAATGATGGACTTCATGCCACTCCAGACTGCCCTCATGTTGGTCTGCTGGATTTTCCACTCCAGTTTTCTCCTGTAGTTGTCCATGCCTTCTTGATGGATTTCTTTAGGATACTTTAAGCTTCTCTCTCCTCCATACTGCCAGCTCTGAAGGTCCTCGTTTTCTTTTTAAGGAGTGCTTTGATGTCCTTTGTTACACATGATTTGTTGTTGTTCCTTTGGAATTATGGAGTCGGTGCAGAAATTTATGTAGACTGATCAATTTTACGCTCCCATCAATGTCCTCTCACTACGACTCACAGAGGACTGGCCAACCATTCCCCTCAGAGCGGCCTGGCAGGGCCACAAAAGCATCCTATGACCATATACTCACCATCCGTGGGGTCAGAGGCTGCTTCTTGACTAGAGGGACACAGTAGAGGGTTAGGTAAATCAGGTTGCGATCTGAGCTACCAAGCAGGATGAAGTGGGAGGAATAGTATTAGTCCTTAACATTTGCATAAGATCTGTTGTTCTTTCATCTCTCCTCTCCTGCTCTGAACATAAATATGTGAGAATATTCACCTCTCATCCGAGAAGCTTCTCGGATGAGAGGTGAAACGTCTTCAAGTAACTTAAAGAAGTCCAGACGCTTTTCTTTGCAAGCTCCTTTGACTACGATGACCTGGATGACTGGGAACCTTCACAGACGTGAGAATAGTCTTCTCTCAAAAATGCATGTTGCTTTTCTGATTGATACCAAGCCATATTAAATCAAGCCACATAAGCAGTTTTAATCAATTGTGTACTTTCAGCTGCATTCAGTGAGGTTCAGATGAATTTTGCAGACCCAGGCTAGTGGTTTCAACCTTTATGATTAGTCCGGTTCATTGGCTTCTTGCAGTGGCTTTGTATACACTGTGTAAAAGTGTTGAACTACCCCATTACTAATGAAGTCAATACTCACCAAATCTCATCTTTTTGCCATGAGAGGATCTCAAAGATTGCATCAAATGTGTGCTGATTCAACCTGAAATATAACAGGACACATGGAGATGAGATGAATAGTCCTAGGAGAAATATTGCAGTAGAACTTTTGAACCTCTCACTACCCTTTCTGTCTGGTTTCCTTCTCTCTCTCCTGTTGACCCAAATGTTAGAAAGAAATTAAAATTGTTAAGAAAGGACATGCTGTTCTCATTAATCACTGGCATGGTCTTGAAAAACTTGACAGTCAGCTTGGTTCATGTGTACCACTTGGCTTTGAAATACATATTTTGCACAGTCAAGCTCAGTGTTGGTCAAGTTACTTGAAAAAAGTAATCAGCAACTAATTACTGATTACTTCCCCAAAAAGTAATCCCGTTACTTTACTGATTACTTATTTTCAAAAGTAATTAATTACTTAGTTACTTAGTTACTTTTTAAAAACACGATTTACAACATGAATAGGTGATAAATAGATCTTTCAGCCCAATTCTACTTTTTCTGCATAATCCATCATACAAAATGTAATCAAATGGAAAAGTCTTTTTTTAAAACTTGTTTTATTAGTTTTAATCTTTTAACTTTATGCATCAAGCAAAAATTTAATTATATGCAACATTCACTGACTGGAAGAAATTAGTTTAACATTTAAACCTATTTTCTGCACATTCCAGCACAAAAAATAAAATATTTTTTTGTGTTTACACTCAGTCTTTCAAATAAATGCAAGTAAAACACAGAAGAAAATAAATAAAATCAAAGACTAGCGGTCCTTTTGCTCTATTTTCACCTGTACAGCAGGAGTGGGGTAGGCGGAGGTTTACCCTGGTCAGTTGAAGAATCTGCGAGTTTCTCTGTGAATTTCACATTACTCGGTGCTTGCTCGGAAGTTTAGGGGTTTTCTTCCCACGCAGTGAACAACGGACGCCAATGTTTTTGTCACTTTTTACAGAATCAAACTCAAAGTAAGGTCAGTACTTCCACGCTTTAAACGCTGCATGCTCATACTCTCTCCCGCACTCCATATATTATCCATTGTTGATCTGCACACAGCTGTTGCCACGATGTCACACTCGCTTACGTCATTATCATGAGACACTCTCGCAAGAAAATCACGGTTTTAGTAACGCAGTAACGCAGCGTGCTTACGGGAAAGTAACAGTAATCTAATTACCCTCTTTGCAATAGTAATCCCTTACTTTACTCGTTACTCAAAAAAGTAATCGGATTACAGTAACGCGTTACAAGTAACGCGAGATGAACGCGTTACTGCCCATCTCTGGTCAAGCTCTTCTTTTTTTCCACATTGTCGTGCCCTTTTTCCAGGTTTGTATCTTTCCTCTGACGCTTGTATCAGAGTAGCAGGCGGCTCACCCTGCATCCTCCCAGCGCCTCAGCAGCCTGCCAGATAAGAAACAGGAGAGGAAGGGAAGTGCTGGCTAATATAGCTGCCTCAGACATCAGTTCTCCTCCGCTTCCCCTCCAGATGAATACACAATCAATACAACAATGAATTAATAATGAAAGATGTAGAACAACAACCCTGCACGGGCTGTCTTTATTTCCAGCCTCAGTCACTTCCTCTTTAGGGTGATGATGTTGCAAGCAGCAAGGTGACTCGTTTGGACTTTTTCGTGGCTCTGGCATATGGAAATTAACACAAACCGAGACTACCCCCCCCCCCCCCCCCCCCACGTCGCCCCTTTTGCTTGTTGAACGTGCAGGTGCTAAACAACTTATGTGACTTGTCGAAGCAGAAGTGTGCGGACGTTCGTTTGCGATAGATCGACCTGTTGTTTCTGCGAAGGTGCAAGAAATCGCACCTCTCGCACTTCGTCTCTTTCCTTTCCAGTCTGTCTCTTCAGCTGCGCTCAAGGCACAGGGGAGACAGCTTAGCCCGCACAGAGAGGATTGGCTGTTTCCAAGTGTGCAGTGTGTATCTGTGTGTGTGAGCGTGTGAATGCCATTGGTGGAGGTTCAGACATTCTTCAGGATGACACTTTGTAGTCCTAATTGGCAGATCACTCTAACTTCAGATAGAAACTCATGACAGCAGAGGCACAAATAAAGAAAAAAGTGTTAGAACAAACAAAAGAAAGTAAGGGAAGGAAAGTGAGGCAGGCGCATTACTTCAAGCTCACCTTTCACAACACAGACCTTAATTGCTTTGAGGCTGGAGCTCAGGCAGTTTCACCGGCAGCAGCAGGAATAAGCAAGATTAAATGAAGCTTAAAAGCAAAACTAAATGGTGAAAAGTATGCATTTTCAGCTTATCTCTCAAAAAGGCCAAATAAGTTCTAACTATGTGCAGGATCCTCTACGTTTTTGCTTTGCCTCTCATTTTACTATTAATGCAGCTCTGTCTGGACAGCCCGAGTGCTTTGTGATACCCAGCATGTAACAGAGTGGGAGGCCTGGAGCTCCAGGAGGAGCCAGCAGCAGCATCTGCTTCCATGGACTCCATCCAAATCCCACAATTCCCGAGGCTAAATGCAATAATGTTTGATGCTAAACTGAGATGAAAGGTGGTAGGAGTAAAAAAAAAAGTGCATCCAAGAGGTAAATTAGATTTTCAGCTAAGCATACCAGCAAGGAGAAAACTAAACTGTACACACAGAAGGAAGCTTTTAAACCCGATGAGCAAAAACGAGTCCGACCTTGTAGATTTTCCATTGAGTGCGACCTGGAGGAAGCAGGGGTTAAATATCCCCGAGGCGCTGCTTCTCTTACTGCTGACGTCAGTGGGACTCCGCTGCTCAGTAAGGTGGCCTGTCAAAGCCTTCAGCCAGTAAATGTCAACATTAAGGAAAATCGAGCTACTCAGGTATTAAAGAGTGCTGTTTGGTAGGATTTGTTTTTTGCTAATAACTATGTAAGGTTATCTTTAATGACCTGGTCTAACAGAGTAAGGACTGAGTGCTGTGCTGCGTTTGGAGAATTTATAAAGATTTGGACTGTTGTTAGATTCCATAAATTGACAAAAATACAGGAAGATATTACAGAAGATAACTTATAATAAACATGACAATTACAATGACAACATAACCCTCAGCGAAGACGACAAATAGAAGGAAATTCAGCTTTAGGATAGGTGATATGTAATACACAGAAGTGCTGCAGCTGGTCCTTTGGTGTATCTCTCCAATATTGCCATGGAAGAATCGCTCCAGTTTCATCTTGTCTGTCAGGAAAATGTTCATGTTTGTACAATTTGGTACATATTTTTACATAGAAAAGAAAGGTACCCAGAACTGAGTAGTTCATTCAGTAAATCTGTTCTGTAGCTCAAATGCTTTATGATCATTTATCATCATTTATTCATAATCGCTAACATACCTCCGTCTTACTTTGGTTTGTTCATTGGAAGAAGGGTTTTAAAGGGGCAGTCCACTGCAAAATTCATCAAACTATTCCTGCATTGGTTATGAATCTAGATTGCTTTGGTGTGATTTGCACAGTTATGGAGATATAGGAGAATTACATGGCATTGGTGGTAGTCGATTAACCAACAATACATTTAGAAAAACTCAGCAGCAATGTCTCTTTCCAAAAATTATGACTTGGTTAGTTAAAAAAAGGTGAATGTGGACACTAGAAAAAATAGTTCCTATATTCAGCCTGCAATATATTTATAAAGTATCCGGTCGTGATTTATGGAAAGAGACGCTGCAGCTGTATTTTGTTGTTGTTGCTTTGAGCACCACAAGGCAAGAGTCATTTACTTCCATTATATTCAAGAGAAGGTAGACATCTCTACAGCAAATATATTTCCAAAACTGGGAACTCACACCAAAACAATCTAGATGGATAAACAGCGCTACAAGCCAGAGGGAGAAAAAAATACACAGAAATTGGATTTTGGGGTGAACTTTTCCTTTAATGACACGAGCGTACCGACTATAAGAGAAAGTGCCAGCACTCTGAAGAAGAAGCAGTCTTTATTCACTTTCTGTCACAGCCACTTCCCCGCAGGCGCTGTGTCTTTTTTGATGACCAGAGACAGGACTCAATAAAATAACCCAGGTTGCACTGAAATAATGGTAGACAAGCAGCATCGTGCCCGGCGGCTCGACTCACATTTTCTACGTGTCCTGTTAGCTTAATGCATTTCCATCACGTAAGGGACATTTTTCCTTGAGAAAGCTGCACGGGTTCCTGCATTGTGATGGTTCCACGGCATAATGCACAAATTGTGCCCTCCTAAAAGGACAGCACCGTGTTCTTGTCGAGACCCGGAGTAGGAGATATGTGCATGCAAGTTCATGCAGGCTTGCAACTCCTTTGGCTACACTGCTAAAGGATGACTTTTAAGCTTTTGTGTTTTCATCTCTTTTGCATTAACTTTGGTTTAAGGGAATGTTTTGCTTCAGTTCCAGACAGTATGTGAATACTTCCATCGTTCAAAGTTGCACTTTGTTACATGTAGCACAGGTCTGCTCAAGATGTGTTTTGTAAAAATACTCAAAATATTTACCTACATTAGGTGAGGGTGCCACGTGGATAGAGCATGCAGAAGGCAGTGTACAGCATGCCCACCGATTAAGTCATTGGACTTTAACCTCCACAGAATAATCAAACACTGATTTTTTTTTATTTTTTTTGCTAGGGAACTGGGAGGTTAAATATCACTTAATTTACAAGAACCAGTTTCAGCTTCATAAGATAAGATAAGATAGAACTTTATTAATCCCTCGGGTGGGTTCCTCTGGGAAATTCGATTTCCAAAAAGCACAGCACCGACAGAAGTTCAGAGTTACAGAATATTATATATATATATATACACACACACACACACATACACACACATATATAAATACAGAGACAAATATAAATAAAATATACGAAGGGGATAAATATAATAAATAGGAATAAAAATAAAAATACAAGTGAATTGCACATTTCAAGTATTGAGGTCTATTGCACCATTGACTATTTACAAAAAGTATTGCACAAGGTATTGTACAGTGAGGTGAAGAGGCACTACAGTTTAGTTGTTCCCCCCTCCTTTGTCCTCCTGTTTCCCCTCCCTCTCCCCTCCAGAGAGGAGTTAAACAGTTTGATGGCGTGTGGGACAAAGGAGTTTTTAAGTCTGTTAGTTCTTGTCTTGGGGAGAAGCAACCTGTCACTGAACAGACTCTTCTGGTTGTTAATGGCCATGTGCAGAGGATGCCCAGCATTGTTCATAATGTCATAACAAGCATCCGACAATGCGTATAGATGTGATGTACAGTATTTATTAACCATTACCAGTGCTTTATCAATAAACCTTGCAACTGTACAATAACTGTCCAGATAACTGTCTATAAAGCAGTTTTAAAACAATCAGTAAACTTTTAAACTATTGATCACTAGCTTCTTAGCTAAGAAGCTCTTAGCTTCTTAGCTTCTTAGCTAGTGATCTAAATAGTGAAGGGATAGTGTCTACACATCTGAAACAAGGTGCTTTATGAATTTATGGTACCTTCCAATTGGCTTGTATTTACCATGAGAAGGGTAGATATTGGAACCCCAATTCTTGTGTCTTGAG
Organism: Diplotaxodon limnothrissa; assembly: GCF_057381915.1. Taxonomy (NCBI): domain Eukaryota; kingdom Metazoa; phylum Chordata; class Actinopteri; order Cichliformes; family Cichlidae; genus Diplotaxodon; species Diplotaxodon limnothrissa. Next base: position 18,769,480 of record NC_140604.1, read on the forward strand.
TTTGACCTTGAATTTTTTGGCAACAGTTAGCTGTGCTAAGCTATCAAATCATGGATAAGCCTCTCTACAGAGGCATTAGGCAGCGAAGAGCGTAAATGAGATCTTCTAGAACGTGAATAGAAAGTGAATAACGTTCTGCAACTTCAACTCACTACGGGCAAATAACTGCTGATGATGAGAAGTGGGCAGTACCTAAGATAAACTTTTCACAACTTTAAGGTGAGTAACTGAAGCAAATGCCAGTGCGAGAGAACAATAATGTTCATTGACATATTACTTGGTAGAACAAATGTGAGAGGATCACATAGGCAACCACAGCCTGGAATGGCACCATCAACTTCAAAGCAGCGTGTGATAAGGAAATCGTTTCTAGTGTGTACACAGCTTAATGGGTCATTTTAGCATTTTAGTAAGTGGTTGATAGGCAACGTGATGACATCATACCCATGTGCCAAATGTAATTGCTCAGCTTCTGATTGTGGAGGAGCTTGTAGTAAACATTTGAAATTTTAACCCTGCACAATGAAAAGAAGAGACTTAAATATATTAAATATGTTTTTTTTATTCTTTACCAGTGTTGGGTAAGTTACTTTAAAAAAGTAACTTAGTTACATTACTAGTTACTTCTCTCAAAAGTAACTCAGTTACTTCAAGTTACTCGTTACTTTCAAAGTAACTAGTTACTAGGGAAAGTAACTTTGGTTTTACTCAGAATTCTCTTGTTAATGTGTTTCTTTCATAACTTTGCCAGTCTTCTAGCTTGCTTACTTGCCACAAGTGCACTGTGCCACCTACCAATAGAAAGGAAAAGATAATGTTCATATTTCCACGAGAGAAATTCCACGCCTGGACCGTCATTGACTGCTGCCATGATTCTAGCCTACGTCACAGAGTCATGTGCGCCTTTTACATCCAACACAAAAACTGCAGTCGTGGTGCTTTCGATTGTACTCAGAACTCAGAAATTCTGCCTTCTGAATAGGAAGATGTAGGCAACACCAGACTGCAGATGAGCTGCATACAGGGCTGGACTGGGACAGAAAATTGGCCCGGGCATTTTGACTAGAGACTGGCCCACCATTATAGGAAAAATCATAAAGCCTTTGAATGAAAATAAACACTGTTGTGACAGTGATGTACACTGTTTTGATGGTATATATGCATCAATCTATCAATTGTTTGTTGTAAGATTCAGATAATTATTTTTTAAAAGCTAGACATTTTAAATGAGAATAAGAAAGAAAAGTATTTCTTTGTGCCCCCCTTTCCCTGTTAATGCCCTACCTGCCCCCCTGGCAACACTTTGCTAGACCCGCCCCTGCACAGTTACCAGCTGTCAGCTACCTAAAAAAGGATCCTGGGGTTATTTGTCTCTCAGAAACAGTTCATAACTTCCCTTCAACTCATTCATGTCACCTAAAAGGTAAACCTGTTTCTCCATCACCTGTTCAGCTCTGATGATCCAGTAAGGACATCTCCTGGTTTCATCTTCATGTTTCCCTCTCACCAGATAACCAAACCATATCATGACCAGCAGCTTTACAGCTGTGGCTCCAGCAAACATCAGCTGATACTAGAAATTAATATTAAATAAATTCTAACAACAGCTGATCAAGCTTAAAAGTGCTGCTGTTGTTTAGCGCGACATCCGCTGGTTTCCTCTTTCTGGTGCAAAGTGAGCGATAAACAAACAAGAGAGCCGATCAGCTGATCATTGATCAGTTTCATGATTGAAGTAGAAACGGGAGAGGGAGGGAGAGAATGAAAGAAGAAGAGGCAGCTGTGCAGCAAAGACACAGGAAAACTCCAGCTTTGTGTCTTTTTCATTGTAGCTGATTTACGGGACAAACTGTTCCTTTTCACCTCAATAAGAAACACGTAATATTTTCTCTGAATACCAGGCGGGACGGTTGGCAACTCTAATAACTTATGAACAAAATAAAGTTCAACATCATTAACTTCATAGCACCACCCAGCTGTATAGAAACTCCGTCATGCTAGCTTGCACGCAGTACGGAAAAAGTCAGAATAACGAAAATAAACTCCACCTAAACTTGGTTTATATCTGACCCAAAGAGACTGCAGGTCATAACTTCTTACCTGAAGTTCAGTTCACACTTGGACCGGCGGCCGCCTCGGGTCTCTTTTCCTTCTGCGTCCCTTTTCCTTCATCCACCTGCTGGCCTCCACCACTTGCTAATGTTACTGAATCTGTGGAAGCTCCGCGATAGCCACCACACGAAGTAACGAGTAACGACCCTATCTAAATCCCAGTAACGACTAACGCGTTCCTGATTTTGGCATAATAACTAGTTACTGTGCTCGTTACCACAATAATAACGTAGTTACTGTAACGCGTTACTTAATAACGCGTTAGTCCCAACACTGTTCTTTACACACTTAGTTAAAAAATGTTAGCTAGCAGTTAAAAATGTTCAAACAAAGAAATTTTAGTATTTGAAAGAATAGGAGTGAAAAAATAAGAGGATGTTGGAAACTGAGAAATTAGCTGTAACTGTAAACTGAAGACTTAAGCAGGGGTGTCGAACTCCAGGCCTCGAGGGCGGGTGTCCTGCAGTTTTTGGATCTCACCCTGGGTCAGCACACCTGAATCAAATGATTAGTTCATTACCAGGACTCTTGAGAACTTCAAGACATGTTGAGGAGGTAATTTAGTCATTTAAATCAGCTGTGTTGTATCAAGGTTACATCTAAAACCTGCAGGACACCGGCCCTCGAGGCCTGGAGTTCGACACCTGTGATTTTAGGTATCGCAGTGCTTATATGCAATGAACACTTACACCAGACAGCTGTTAAGTATAAGTAACATTTCACATTTGGTAGTCTATCAATTTCCCATTGTTTTAACATAACTAAACATTTTTTTAAAGTAGGTTTGTTTTAGGTCTGTGTAAGGCCCTAAACTAGCTAAAGTTGTTATATATTGCAGCATCCTGTCCTGTGACTAAACAGGCTAATCAGTTTCAGAGTCTATTTTCTGCTTTGAGACCTATAGCTCAAAGCGTATGAAATTCAGTGTTCACTGATGAATACATCTAAGACTGACTTGTAACAAAGAGGACACAAGCAGGCCTTCAATGCAAGCATCTTTTGATGAATATCCTTTTGTGAATATAAGCTATTATGCAGATATATCTACAGTCAGCTTCTTAATGTTTGTGCAGCTAACATTAGCTCAGAAAGAGTCAGTCAGAAAGACTCCTGCTGGTGGGATGCTCCTCTCTTTGCTGGCCTGGCCTTTAGACCCACAAAGAATGGAGGATGAAAGGAGAAAGCACTCTGTTTCCTTGGGCACCTCTATCTCTTGCTCTCTGTGATAATCCTGTCTTTATGCCCGAGGGCCTTGATGGCCACCATGATGGCTCTGCCACATGCTCCTCGCTGCTGCTCTCAATTACGACCCAGTCTTTGTGCAGCACATACCCAGTCAACACCACCGTTTCCAACATTTTCTTCTTTCTTTTTTCCCCCCAAAAGCCATTTTATACACCATATGTCCTCTTTGACTGGGAAGCTAAAGGTTGCCTGGGGAGTTGGGAGCAGAAGGGGAAAAAAAGAGAAGCCGACTGCAGACTATTTTCCTCTTTGTGCAGACTCACTTTTCAAATGCAAAACCTAAGCAAATGTTATTACTTCAGTTGCCACTGAAACTAACGGTTTCATGACTCCTCCATCACTAACAAATCGGCGTATTCTTGTGCGTCTGCTGTGTTTCAGTGCGACATTTCCAATCCTTATTATATAACAGAGAATTGCATGTAATTTCTCACACGAAACAACCAGCAGTGCAGGAGAAAGCAGCGAGGTCAGTTTGCCCCAAGGCAGGACCAGAGCAGCAGTTATTAATAACAGAGGTACAGGCAAAGAGAGCATTGCACTCACCTGGTGTTCACTGGGAACCGGGAATAGTAAACTGCCTCTTATACACCTGGAGAACATGCCAGAGCAGCAGTATTTGTGTATGCGTGTACATTATTATTTTTTATTGCTATTTTGATAACATGAATATATTTTTTTATTTTGTTTTTTTGGGACAAACAACTAGTCTATTCATGCACAGGGAAACACCAGTGCAACACATCCCCAAGTTTTAGCTGCTTGTTTTGACCCTGGAGCTTTTACTTACTATGCTAAATAAGTGATAACACTTTAGCATGGATTACCAGATGGACAAAGACTGCTGTAGGCCTGCTGAGCCTCCACAATGTTTCATACTGTGTGTCAGTTGCGGTAATTTGATTTGTTTGGAATCCCGGCATTAAATGAAACCATCAAGGCTTGAAGATGGCCTTGGCATTATCACTTGTCATGTTTACCAATGACAGTTTACGTGGCCAAATAAATAGATAACAACAAATAGATAATTCCCTAAATAAATTTGATTTATCTACATGATGGACTTTAGTTTGACTTAGTTTAGCTTACCCCACTAACTACAAGGATATGCACCTGTCTTACTTTATGACAGGTGGGGTGACCTTCTGTCCCCGAGTACCCTGAATCTGTTTAGTGGAAGAAAATGGAGGGAGGGATAGTTAATTTCTTATTTAGCATAGTAAGTTCATTTCTCAATATTAGGCTAAAAAAGATTTGGTTGTTGTGATACAATATTAGATACCATGTTCTAAGGATGGTTTTATTAATGTGTAGTAATATTCCCTCCTGTTTATTTTTGATATTTCTTTGATTTTTTTTTTCATTTCATGTTGTATTGTTTCAAATAAGTGTGTGTGTGTGTGTGTGTGTGTGTGTGTGTGTGTGTGTGCTGAAGAACTCTTGTGTTCGAGGACTCAGATGCAGGAAACTGGGACACAATGGGAATCTTTCATCCAAAACGGGCAGCGCTCTCACAGTGAAGAAGTCAGTGAAGCGACTATTTCCAGCCAGGGACTTACAAAAGTCCAGAAACAAGCAAAGGTCATACATGAGGAAGAGATTTAACATGAGAAAGGGGGAACTGAAGGGTAGCTAATGTTGTACATACTGGGTTTCTATCCACTCAAAGTCAGCCAACCAAAAATTAAGAATTGCCTGGCTCTGTTTGAATTGTCCAGTTTTTCACTCATATGGCGTTTGGACTAACTAGGGAACAAGTGCAGACAGCTGATGATACATTTGCTCCAGATATCTGTCACCAAAACAATAGCAGAACATCTGCATCATACTTGGGGCCAGGGATAACTCAGGATTGCTATGTCTGAATGATTGCACAGTGCAATTGAAACTTATCTCCCCACAGCATTTAAATAAAAATGATAAGAACTGCATCTGCACACAAAAGCATAATAGAACCTGCGTGGTACGTGTGATGATTTTGTAGTGCACTACAGTGGAAGTTTACAGATGAGATTTTGAGCACCACTATAAAATGGTGTGGGCATGATATAGGGCACTATATGGTGAACAGGTGGACAGTTTAAACACACAGATGGAAATAATAAGACTGTAAGCCGGTTACAGTCCTGTGATAAAGCTGCTAGTTCTGCCTGTCTTTTCTTCTGCTATGACATTCAGAAATATCCACAGTTTTTTTTAACGCTTATGGATCAGTAAATTTTGCCTTTCCTTTGGTACCTGCTGCTTCTCCCACTTTCAGTTTGTCACAGGTGCAGTTTTTTTTTTATTGCTTTCTGTCATTAGTTTTTTGTCTTTTTGTTAAATTACATAAACCATGAACTCTGTCTTTTATTCTCCCCAAAAAGTGATATGTCAACATTGACGGCATCTTCTGCCACCTGCTGTTTTGTGTATTGTTTAGTTACAGCAAGACATGGTTCAACCAAGGTGTTACTATGGAAACCACACTTTTGCCTGGTCTCAAAACTGAGCAGTATGGGACAAGGTGTTTGTATGAGTTCCAGCTCATGTGAGCACAGAGTATGCTAACTGCCATCTAGGACTAGGTTGCTAATGTATGAAGCCATAACTAATTTTACATTAGTCATCAATCTAAACTACATAGAGATCTGTAACCTTTATAATATATCGTATTATTTAATTAGTTTAGTCTGTTACTCTTACTGTGTTGGAGCAACTGTAACCCACATATTTTCCTTAAGGATTATTCAAGTATTCTGATTCTGATCATTAGTGGTTGGTGCAACTCTACTGTATGATATGATGGAAACCACAGAATCGTACCAAATATCTAATCAACAACTCTTTTACATACAGGTTTGTCATCAGTCAAAATGCCTTATTATTAACGTTAAATTACAAAAACAAGTTGAATAAGATGTGAAGAGGGTTGTTCATTTAAAAACAGGCTGCAGATAACAGTGTTCTCCAGACCATGACACTTTAACAAAGTGGCACCAGGGGCGAAATGCATTAACAAATCATTGGGCACTAATTAAAGCCTTAATAGCCAATGATCAGCTGAAACTTTCATCATCTACACCCTGAAACAGATCTCAGTCATGAATCACCAATCAGCCACAACACTAAAATAGATGAGGTGAATAGCTTTGCTAGCATAGCTCCTGCCAGTTAAAATTTAAAGCCAAATTCTGACGTGTAGACAGCTGAGGTTTAGAGCATACCCAAAAGGTCTTGTGGGGTATCTTTGCTATAAAGTGATTATAGCTTAGGAGGTAGAGCAGGTCATACACTAACTGAAAGGTTTGTGGCTCGACCCCGAGCTGCTCCAGTCTGCATGTTAGATAGAAGAAGAAAAAACAACACCGTAGAAAACAGTGCTTGTATGAATGGGTGAATATGGATAGGATTGGATAAGGTTTGTAGAGTAGAAAACCCCTATATAAGAACCAGTCCATTTACCAAGTGGAACCAGACACAGCATTGGTGTTGCGCTGATACACATCAGAAATAAGCTTGTAAAATAAGATAATGACATTTTAAAATGTTAAAGATACAAAAATGAACTACATGTGCACTCTACAGCAAATGATAAATAAATCAGTGTTTATATGAAATCAGATATAATTTGTTGTTATGTGTTTTTATGCATGCACAATATATATCAAAACAAAGACGCAATGGCGGAAACTACGGTTGTCACAATTCATCTGGCTAAGCTTGGTTCCCAACGTTTATGTAGATTTTACTGACTAATATTAACTCCTTAAGCATTGACGCAGACTGCGTGCATTTTCCTGATGGAAGAGGCGTACTGCCGCACTTCAAATATTCTTCAGGAATGGTTAGAGGACCATGACAAAGATTTGAAGAGGTTAACTTCTCAGACCACCACACCATACAACTTTCAGGGCTTAAAAACATCTACTGTGAAGGTTAGGTGCCTGATACTACAGAAGAAATTCAGAGGTGTTGTTGGTGATTTCATTGATGGTGTCATAGTTATTTTGGCAGAATTAGGGGGATTTCTATTAGGCAAGTTGTCTTAATTGTCCCTCTGTTGTCCTGCTGGGAGACTTCAATGCTCACGTGGGTAACGACAGCGAGACCCGGAGGGGCGTGATTGGGAGGAACGGCCTCCCTGATCTGAACCCGAGCGGTGCTTTGTTATTGGACTTCTGTGCTAATCACAGTTTGGCCATAACGAACACCCTGTTCGAACATAAGAGTGTCCATAAGTGCACGTGGCACCAGGACGCTCTAGGCCATAGGTCGATGATCGATTTTGTAATCGCATCACCAGACCTGCGACCATATGTTCTGGACACTCGGGTAAAGAGAGGGGCTGAGCTGTCAACTGATCACCACCTGGTGGTGAGTTGGATCAGGTGGCGGGGGAGGACGCTGGACAGACCTGGTGCACCTAAACGCGTAGTGAGGGTGTGCTGGGAACGTCTAGCAGAGGCCCCAGTCCGCGAGATCTTCAACGCACACCTCCGGCAGAGCTTCAACAGCATTCCGAGGGAGACTGGGGACATTGAGTCCGAATGGACCATGTTCAGCGTCTCCATTGCCGAAGCTGCTGCATTGAGCTGCGGCCGCAAGGTGGTTGGCGCCTGCTGTGGTGGTAATCCCCGAACCAAATGGTGGACACCAGAGGTGAAGGGAGCCACCAGGCTGAAGAAGGAGTCCTATCGGGCTTGGTTAGCCTGTGGGACTCCGGAGGCAGCCGACAGGTATCGACAGGCCAAGCGGAATGCAGCTCGGGCAGTGGCTGAAGCAAAAACTCGGGTGTGGGAGGAGTTCGGAGAGGCCATGGAAAAAGACTTTCGGACTGCCTCGAAGAGATTCTGGCAAACCGTCAGGCGTCTCAGGAGGGGAAAGCGGTGCTCTACCTGCACTGTGTATAGTGCTGGCGGAGCGCTGCTGACGTCGACTGAGAAAATTGTCAGGCGGTGGAAGGAATACTTCGAGGACCTCCTTAATCCCATTGACACGTCTTCCGAGGAGGAAGCAGAGTCTGGGGATGAGGGGAATGACCCGCCAATTTCCGGGAGCGAGGTCACTGAGGCAGTTAAACAACTCCTTGGTGGCAGAGCCCCTGGTGTTGATGAGGTCCGCCCCGAGTTCCTGAAGGCTCTGGACGTTGTAGGGCTGTCCTGGTTGACACGCCTCTGCAATGTTACGTGGAGATCAGGGGCAGTACCTGTGGACTGGCAGACCGGGGTGGTGGTCCCCATCTTTAAGAAGGGGGACCGGAGGGTGTGTTCCAACTACAGGGGGATCACACTCCTCAGCCTCCCTGGGAAAGTCTATGCCAGGGTGCTGGAAAGGAGAGTTCGTCCACTAGTTGAACCTCGGATACAGGAGGAACAATGCGGTTTTTGTCCTGGTCGCGGAACACTGGACCACCTCTTTATCCTCTCGAGGATACTTGAGGGTGCATGGGAGTTTGCCCAACCAGTCTACATGTGTTTTGTGGACTTGGAGAAGGCATTCGACCGTGTCCCTCGGGGTGTCCTGTGGGAGGTGTTGCGGGAGTATGGGGTGTCTGGCCCATTGCTACGGGCCATTCGATCCCTATACAACCGCTGTAAGAGCTTGGTTCGCATTGCTGGCAATAAGTCGGACTCGTTCCCATTCCTGGTGGGTGATGGGCTCCGCCAGGGCTGCCCTTTGTCTCCGGTTCTGTTCATAATTTTTATGGACAGGATTTCTAGGTGCAGCCAAGTGGCGGAGGGCTTTCGCTTTGGTGGCCTCAGAATCTCATCTCTGATTTTTGCGGATGATGTGGTTCTGTTGGCTTCATCGGGTGATGGCCTCCAGCTCGCACTGGAACGGTTCGCAGCCGAGTGTGAAGCAGCGGGAATGAGGATCAGCACCTCCAAATCTGAGGCCATGGTTCTCAGCCGGAAAAGGGTGGAGTGCCCACTCCGGTCGGGGATGAGTTCCTGCCCCAAGTGGAGGAGTTCAAGTATCTCGGGGTCTTGTTCGCGAGTGATGGGAGAAGGGAGCCGGAGATCGACAGACGGATTGGGGCTGCAGCTGCAGGAATGCAGACGCTGCACTGGTCCGTCGTGGTGCAGAGGGAGCCGAGTGTAAAAGCGAAGCTCTCAATTTACCGGTCAATCTACGTCCCTACCCTCACCTATGGCCACGAGCTGTGGGTAGTGACCGAAAGAACGAGATCGCGGATACAAGCGGCAGAAATCAGCTTCCTCCGAAGGGTGGCTGGCCTCTCCCTTAGAGATAGGGTGAGAAGTTCGGCCATCCGGGAGGGGCGCAGAGTAGAGCCGCTGCTGCTCCACATCGAAAGGAGCCAGCTGAGGTGGTTCGGCCATCTGACAAGGATGCCCTCTGGGCGCCTCCTGGGTGAGGTGTTCCAGGCATGTCCCACCGGGAGGAGGCCCCGGGGCAGACCCAGGACACGCTGGAGAGATTATATCTCTCGGCTGGCCTGGGAACGCCTTGGTGTTCCCCCGGATAAGCTGGAGGAGGTGGCTGGGGAGAGGGAGGTCTGGGCCTCTTTGCTTAGGCTGCTGCCCCCGCGACCCGGCCTCGGATAAAGCGGATGAAGATGGATGGATGGATGGAAGTTGTCTTAATTCTCTGATGAACTCTGGGCTTGACTGTGGCTCAGGAGGAAGATTGAGGCATTTACTAATCAGAAAGTTAGTGGTTGAACATTGGCTCCTCTAATGTGGATGTTCTTGATCTTGCAAATGAGCCAAGTTTTGGCTGATTGTGCACCACTCAATTTTTGTAACCTCTGACGTTTTGCTGTAGGTAAAGTAAAGCTGGAGTTCATGGTGTGATGATGTCACCTTTAGTGTACAAAGCCCGTAGTATAATGTTATAATAATGGCCCGCCGGTATAACGGGACCCTGTTTAGGCAATATACTAAATACTAAAAGTGGTTTGGCATAAAAAAGAGACTTGAGCATGAATGTGTATTAATAGACAAATGAGGCTTGCATTAAGAATGTCACGGTTCGGGTCAGTGGCCGTGTGAGGCTCCTCGGGCCCCCCAACCGACGTGGCATGAGGCTGGACGGGCTCCTCGGGCCCCCCAGCCGACGTGGCATGAGGCTGGACGGGCTCCTCGGGCCCCCCAGCCGGCGACACAGGAGGCCGGACGGGCTCCTCGGGCCCCCCAGCCGGCGAAACAGGAGGCTGGACGGGCTCCTCGGGCCCCCCAGCGAAAACAGCCACAGAACCAGTGGGCACCGGGGCCCCTGGCACACTAAAAACAAAACCAGCAGGCTCGCGGGCCTCTGGCACACGTGAAACAAAACCAGTAGGCACAGGGGCCTCTGGCACACATGAAACAAGACCAGTAGGCACATGGGCCTCTGGCACACATGAAACAAAACCAGTAGGCACATGGGCCTCTGGCACACATAAGGAGGGCCGCAGCTGCGCAGAGCACTGACCCTGCTCAGGCAGTGACAGCCCGGTGCAGTTCACAGCTGGCATCTCGGCCTCCAGGGGTCCAGAGTAAGCTGAGGGCTGTAACCCAGCCTCTGGGGAAGCCCCGGAGCGAGTAACGGTCACTAATGTTGCCAGCTTTTGAGGAACAGGTCCGTTGTGAAACATTTCTTCTCCCTGCTCAGAAACAGCGGTGGAAAAACAGTGTGAAAATTGTGACAGCCATTAACTGAACTATGGGTTGTAGCGATGCTAGCGGTGGTGATGGCTGAGTGGCTAACTGGAGCGGCGGCAGAACAGGTAATTGTGCCCTTAGCGAGGCTAACGGTTGAGCTACAGACTGGGAAGCTTGTGGCTGGACACAGAACTGAGCCGGAGAATGGCGATAAAGTCCTGGCTCAGAAGGAGCGGCAGAGACACAGTCCGTCAGTTTTGCAGAGGGTTTGTAGACGCCCACTTGGGAAGGATCTGTTACCACGAAGGTAGGTAAGCAACCCATACTGTCTCCCATCCCGCTCTGAATAGCCCCAGAAAACAAAGTCCCGGAATCTGGGGAAGCCAAAGCGTCCCGCTCACTCACCGTATCGGGCTGTTCGAAAGTGAATGCAGACGGGGGGTGAAGTCCAAGATCCAAAAGGAGAAACTCCCGCTCCCACGGACAAAGCGAGCCTAGAAGCCATGGGAGACCGGTCACAAGACGCTGTAGCCGCCTCTCTATAGCGCGCTGGGACTTGCCACCCGGGTTTTCCAGCCACAGGTCGATGAGCTCCTGTGTGGCATCGATGAGATTCTCCCGTAGCTCCTTAGACGGATTAAGCGCTGCTGGGTCCATCTTGTGGTCGCGTCGTACTGTCACGGTTCGGGTCAGTGGCCGTGTGAGGAGTGGAAAGGAGGACTCAAATGCAGTACTTATTTAGACGTGAGGGCGATTTATTAACAATACCAAACATAAAGTGGAGATGGCAAAACAGAACTAAGGATGAACTAAACTGGGAGAAACTACACCAAGGAGTAGCAAACCTGAACATGAAGGGAGAACAGCAGGGAGAGCACGCAGGGGATTTCACAGAGTATGAACACAGACGACGCGACGAGGAACAGAGGAAAACACACACTATAAGTACACAGAGAGACACTGGGAAATCACACACAGGTGGGGGACACAGCTGGACCTGATTAACCTGACGAGACAGGGGAACACTAACACCAGGGACCAATAGAGGGAGCACAAACCCAGAACCCAGTATCTAAAATCCCAAAACACAAACCATCCCAAAACAGCCACGAATAATAATGAAAGTAATAACAATAAAGAACACAAACACAAAGTCACTGAGTCATGGCCGCAGGACCATGACAAAGAAACCACTTTGACACTTTTGTAGCACTTTTCTACATCATTCGAGCAATTGATCAAACCATCCCATCGTTTCAGGAGAAAGGCAAAACAGACTTTTTTGGAAAAAAAAATGTTGTATATGATGTTGTGTCAGTATAAAAAAGATACAAATTACATATTTTAATTGCCTAAGGTCAGATTACGGGTTAGGGTTAGTATTTCGATGACAATGAGAACTTAGACTTAGGTGATTAATGCGGTGGTATATGATGTATATCCATACTAGTTCAGGGTCAGGGTCAATAGTTTAAAATCTAATTTTCCTTTAAACGCAAAACACAAATCCTGGAAACTGGGAGACCAAAGTTTCCTGTTAATCCTATAACAAAATAAACCCAGTGTGAATGTCAGTGTTCAAACGGGCATCAAAGGAGTTAAAGGTCAGTGCAAAGTCGGCCGCTGATTTATTTGCAGGGAAGCAGCTGCAGGTTTTGCCTGATTAAATAGATAACAGCGCTGATTCGCCCGCTCACTTCAGAGCAGGGTTTGTGTTTATATTCATCCTGATCAAATAACAAAGTGTATATTTGGTGATTTTGTTCGAAAGCTACACGGCAACACTCGGGTTTTTTTCCTCTTGTGTCGGCTGGCGTTTATGTAAAATGTTGTGTGTGAGAAACTTGAAGGCTCTGAATGCTGGATCAGAGAAATACCTTTTTTCATATGTGCACATTATCTTGGTGTCATGACACTCGTCCTACTGAGCTATAACTCTCCAGAGCATGTCTTCCATAAAGTTTAAAGTCGGTATAGATTTTCTAACAACACTTGCCTCGGGCTGTGCTCCATTTTTAAGTCTACCAAGAGAGAAAGCCTGTAAGTGGGCTGAGGTCGCTGAGAGATAGTTTAGAGTTTCTTGTGGATTTGAAGTATTTTGTCAAGCTTGTTTAGTTTTTTTTCCTTGTATAGTTACGCATATAGTATACAGCATTATGTAACTGTCTGTTGGCTTGTCCTGTGAGCTGCACTTGTGAAAGGGACATATGCCACACCAGTGAAAAGATTTGTCAGAATCAAAGGGGCTGACCTTCAAAATCACATACAGTGACCTTCTCTTCACAGAGCTTCAGAAAGCTAAGTAAGTCTAAATCCTCAACAGCTCCATTAGAAGGTCCTGCCTGGCTCAGCTGGTCGAAACGGAACAAAGAGTCCAGCCTCTTGCAGAGTGTCTCGTTGTGATGTAGTGCACGGCTAATTGCATCTCTGTCAGACTGATTTCTTTCTTAGGAAGAAGAGATGAGACATGAGGCAGACAAATGTCTGTTTTTGCTTTATAACATGTTAGAACCTATTAAAATTTCAGTTAAGATTCCAAGTACAGGTTTGTGCAATTACATGTTGAGGATTTTAAGGTAGTGTAACTCAGCGGTCCCCAACCCACGGGCCACGGACCGGTACCGGCTCAGTGGCCGCGAGAGTTAATCCTCGCGTGTGAAATTTATGGTTTTCAGGGTTTTTATCGTTTTTTAGCGTTATTCTTTAGAATCCTTATCGTTAACTCAGTTTCCCTGGGTCTTTTCCCATGTGTTATGAATAAATCTTCCTTTTTTTTGGTACCGGTACTGGTTTTATTTTGTTGCATCTATCCGCAACACCTTAAAAGCCGGTCCATGAAAATATTGTCAAACATAAACTGGTCCGTGGCGCTAAAAAGGTCGGGGACCGCTGGTGTAACTTTACTGTACTTTTAAGTGAAATTTGTAGATCAGACAATAACATACAGCTCATAATGTACTTGCTTTATCTACCTTCCTCAGTTCAACTCTTTTAATTTGAAAAGCTTCTATTTAGAAAACCATCCAAAAAAATCCCGTCTGACACAAATCAATCAATCACTCAATCAATAAATCAACAAAAGGGTAACTGACTTTCTTCAACAGCGGGTTTTAGTTGGCTTTACTACACTTTGTTTACTCCGTGGTCTTTTTGTTGTTTTCGGGTTTTGATTTCCTTGCAAATATAATTGAGTTTAGACTTGAGGTTTTATTGTTGTTCCAAATGTTTCAAGTTTTGATTTTTGTGTTTGTTGAATGTTTCGGTTCTTGTTTTGATTTCTTTATTCTAGCAGATTACAAGCTTTATTTTTTGTGTCCATTTTTGAGTATTTGCTTCCTGTTGTTTCTTGTGTTTTTTTGTAATGCCAAGTTTCAGTTTTACATCCTGTGTTTTGGTTCATTTCATTGTTTCTTTTAGTAGTTCCCTCAGTGATTCTTTGTTTTCTTTCTGTTACTTTCTGATTTATTTGAAGATTGAGTTTTCTGTCATGTCCTTTGTTAGTTATACCACGTGTGTTCTACTGTCCAATCAAACCTGTGTGTATAAATAGTCCCGTCGTCACAGGGAAGCGTCTGTTGTGCTTCCTTTTTTGCACTTGATCTTTTTTCATGTGTGTTGGTTTTCACATTTATGTCGTGAACTTTTTCTGCCTGAACTAATGGCCTTGTTTTGCATTCAAACCTCCACACTCAACTTTTCTGATATACAATATGCTTAAGAAAGAATGATACAATTTCAAAGTGCTTCAATTCCACAGCTGTTCACCATAACAATCAAATCGCGAAATGTTAGAAAATCATGTAAAGCTCTAGTTGAGTCCAAGAATAAAAACATGGAGGTAGAAATGACCCTAATAGATCTCTTTTAATGTCCTTCCATCTTGCAGGGGAGTGGTTCGAGTGGACATTAATCTACAGGATGTTGATATCGACCAGTGCTCCACTGATGGCTGGTTTGCTGGAACCCATCGATGCAACCTGACCACTATGGAGGTGAGTGTGCCAAGCATAGGGGCTAGATTGATTTGCTCAGTTAAACTGAACTGTAATCCACACCTACTGTGTCACATCTACACAAGGCTCCAAGTGGAAAACCAGTAAATCTGTATGTCTTGTGACAAATGTGGGGATCCGATTCACCTTAAATGATACTGCTAACAATATAACCACTAAACTGAAGTGTACAGTGGATACAAAGCATCACTTGATGTTTATCTATGCGAATATATCCCACAGCGTGCCAAGGCTGCAGGGAAGATTTATGTTTTTGTCACACATGAAGCTTTGTCAAAGGCAGCTGCAGCTCGTCTCAGCTATTACCTCTGTCAAGGTTGCGTTGTCATGAAATATGATGTGTTTGTCTGACACTGAATGCACAGCTTTGCGTGAAACTAGGTAGACAGAGATGAGCCAAGTCATTTTGTAGTCATTAGCCAACTGATAAAGTACACAGACCCTATTGGTTCAAATCTTGAGGGTTTCCTTCCAGGGTCAAGAAATATATTTAACTCTAAGTATAGGTGCCTGGAATTGAGACGGAGGGTTATACTCATGTTCAGCATTGGCAGAGTAGCTCTGGTCATTTTTAAAATGAAAAACGTCTTGTCTCAAGGCCTACTTGGAAAAGATGATAAAATTCTCAGTACTGTTATTTTTAAGAGAATGTCAGACATTCACATTCACCATTTTGAAAACTATTATCATTAAACACTGAAGTTAGGTTTTGGGTCAGATAGTCATATTACTTGGCTTGTTTTGGACAACTTTTTGATCTTTAGTTTCTAATTTCACCACGTTCTTCAAGTTAGCTTGATTAGCTCTGCATCAGTGTGAGCACGTTTATAAAAGCACAACGTCGTGTTTAGAGAAAACCAAACATCTTATGCTAGTCAAGCGTGGTGGTGGAGGGATGGGCTGGTTTTGCAGACATGTGAACTGGGCACTTATTCTGGAGTTAAATATGAGACCATCCGTCCAACAGCTGAAAGTGGGTCATGCAACAGAACATTGATTACCTATTTAAACTTAGGTTATTGCTGGTAAAAATGGTTCAATAACCTAGTGGATGACCAGTTTAAAATGAGAAAAGTATGAAAATAAAAGTGCAAAAGTAAAGATTTAAAGTTTCACTAATTAAATAATTAATAATGCCATGTTATGTGCAGGTCATTACATTTTTATTCCTGCTGTTAATTGCAGCCCTTTATTTACCTGTCCTGCTGTCTACCTAGCAGGTAGTGTCCTGTGCGTTTCAGCCTCATCCTTAAGACTGATAGATTTTGAAGAGGTGCCGTAGATCAGGCTGCTTCATAATGCATGTGATGTAATGGATTGCAGTGAGCCTCTTTGAATAATTAATCACTCTCTTTGTCTGAGCACTTGCACCTCTCTGTGGACAGTCAATGGCAGAGACATTTGACATAGTGCCTCTGTGTCGGGTGACTGCGAGGAGAGAAATGCTTGGTTAATGGCATGGATTTTAGCCGGGTTTGCGGAATAATGTGTGCTCACACCGCGGGAGCATGTCAGGAGCGTGCTTGCTCAGAGCCGAATGATGAAAGCTGTTGTGGTTGTGGCACACTACAGGATGTGTCCTGTGTTGCTTGACAGCTTTATCGTGCGGAGGTGCTCATTATTGTCATGCCTGCTAGATAAACTATGTGGACAGGGAGAGCAACTGTATATGTGGACGTACGCTGACCAAGAGCAAGAGCAGCTGCAGCCACCACATTATTAGTCTTTGATGTGGAATGCAGGGGTTGTAATTCATATGTTTTGCAAGAAACTAAAAAGCAAAATCTTTGTGTCTGTTAGAGCCTCTTTCTGGTCTTAAAGTGCATGAACAGGCAATTTGGGGCTGATAGAGGAGGCATAGAAAGCATGACTGAAGTGTAATCAAGTGTTTTAGGATTTTTTGTGTGGTAATGCTGTAAAAAACACTAAAAGGGTTCCCCTGTATTTGCAAATAGGCATTCATTTAGTTTTATTGACTGTTTTTTAAGCTGTATAGGTATTCCCTCTTTATGTGCAGCAATTTGATGTGTAATGGGTTTCTTTGGGACCATTTTAAGATCCATGTAAGGCGTACTTTCTTTGTTTTATTGGAAACAAAGCACTTTGTTATGATGGTGTTGGGGTTGTTTATTTATGTGCAGCATTCACATTTCTTTTCCACCCTCAGATGCTCTTTATAGCAGCATTTACAGCAAACCCGTCACTACTACTTAGTGTCCTTTATGCATGCATCTCGCCATCATTATTTGCATAACAACTACAACTTCCATGCGTCGCGCATCCGCTGTTTTTCATTTGCATCTTAGGAGCTGCTTAAGTGGCACCATTCCAGCAACTGAATTTGATAAAATGCAGTCGCTTCCAGCCGCCCTGCCGGATTTCCAGGCCTCTCTTTCCTCTCAAGCTGCTGTTTGTCCAGCCGAGCGTACAGGCAGCCCAAACTCAGATGGAGGCAGATGACATGGATGACTGATCCAACAGGCGCGCACACTAAGGCAAAGCACAATGAAGCTCAGATTATTGACAGGAAAAATACAACAACCCCAACAGCATCCAAAGCCTGTGGTTATTTGAGGGCAATGCTGTCTTAAAATCTGTCAATATTTGTCTTTGATTCTTTAGTTTGTATTTTTGATTTCTTATGTTATATTTGAAATATGTTAAGTTCTTGTATTGTTATTATTAGTTTTGTTGTGTTTAGTCTTGTTTGTGTTTCACCTATGTCTCCTTGTTTATGAGTCTTTTTCTGTTTGTCATGTGTTATCTCCTTGTCTATATAGGTTCCCCCTGTGTCTCTCTCCTCTGTGTCCCTTTCCCTCTCTCTGTCTCTTGTGTCAGGCTTGCAACTTGCATCCCAGTTCATGTGTCTCCATGCTTCCTGTTTTATTTTGAAAGTATTGTGTTTACATGTTCAGTGTGTTTAGTTTTGCTTCCCCCGTAGCATCTTGCTCATTTGTGTCAGCTGTGTCTCCCCAGGTGTTTCCACTTCCCTCATTGCCCTTCTGTGTATTTAAGTCCTCTGTCTTCCTCTGTTCAGTGTTGGTGTGTCTGTTTTCGTTTCTTCATGTCATGTCTTCAGGAATCTCATGATTCTGTTTAGGTTATGTTCATGTTTGTCTCATAGTTTCTCATATTTACCTGCTCAGAATCATGATCATGTCTTATTGTCATAGTTGTCATAGTTTAGTTTTTCCCAGTCTAGGTTTTAGTTTTAGTTTTCGTCCCGGTTTGCTCTGCATTGATTTGTATTCACGTTTTTTGGCCAAATAAACAGCTCACGTTTTGTTACACCTTAGTTTTTGTCTCTTCCGTGTCTGCTTTTGGGTCCATGCCACAAACGCACTGGCCTGCCCAACGGGACAACTTCATTTTCATTTCACCATTTCTTACAGATTTCTAAACTGTGTGTGAAATCATTAAACAATACCATTTTGTTGGAAAAAATATTATTTGACAAATGAATATCAAGATGTCACCAGCTGCTGTGCAAGCTGAAGTTGAACTGTGTATGACATAATCTCTGGGGAAGCAACTGAGTGATATGAAAGACTCACAAAATAGCAACCTGCTCAACCTGTTAATACACAGGATTCCTACATAGAGATTGTGAAAAAGGCTGAAGTCACACCTTCTCTGTATTTTCCTAGAAAAAGACCCCTTGCTGCTGATTTTCAATCCAGTTTTGGGTTCGACTATTATTCCCGTTTCCCTTCCATAAGAATGGCTTCTTGACAGCTACTCTTCCATTAGGATAATCTCATTTAGGTTAAATGGATCAACTAAAAAGGTCAGATGCATCTCTCAGGTCCTTTGTCAGGTCTGTTAACCCTTTAAAACCGGTCAGAGTGGGCACGCTCCGTTTTGCGTAACTATTTTTAAATCCCTATAGAACTGCAACCACGTAAGCTAGCACAATAAGTTTTTTTGCATATGAAACCAGAGGAGTTGTACTTACATGTTATGCCATCAGCTTGCCCTAGGTCACGGTTTCTTATTCGGTTATATTCCAGAAACACGCTTTGCCGATCCGATCAGCTGTTCATAACACTTCCTACGTTGGAACAGACGTCAGAGCGAACTATGTCTGCCATTACTTGCCCGAAACCGGGAGTGACGTCATTTTCGCAGAAAATGTAGTTTACCTTCGGGGCCTTATAAGCCTATGCTGGTGTTTTTTAAAGTCATGTTTGACTTTATGCTTTCCTGAATAGTTTCAGGGATGCTTAGGACTAAAATTGCACTGCTGGAAATAGTTTATTTTGATGCACATGCTGTTTTTTTGTAAATTTGCATTATAATATTTTTTCTTCGTTTTTCCTGCAGTATATAAAAATTGGTGTATCTCAAAATAAAACTATGAAGACAATCAAAATGAATTTCCTGTGGTGGGAAACTATTTTGTGCAACTTTTTTGTATTTACAGTTTTGAGGGATAAACCTCTTAAATTTCTCTAACTAGAAATATATGTAAAAAAAACCCCACAAAAACAATTTTCAATTTGTTTGTAGTTTATTGCACTTTTTTGCAATTTATGTAGTTATTATGCACTTAATGCATACATATTATTTAAGTTTGGGCTATAACGGTTGTATTGATGTATAGCAACTTGAAATGGTCCCAAAAATGGCACTACAGCATATAAATCGTTCGTGGCGATCGTGGCTCAAGAGTTGGGAGTTCGCCTTGTAATCGGAAGGTTGCCGGTTCGAGCCCCGGCTTGGACAGTCTCGGTCGTTGTGTCCTTGGGCAAGACACTTCACCCGTTGCCTACTGGTGGTGGTCAGAGGGCCCGGTGGCGCCAGTGTCCGGCAGCCTCGCCTCTGTCAGTGCGCCCCAGGGTGGCTGTGGCTACAATGTAGCTTGCCATCACCAGTGTGTGAATGTGTGTGTGAATGGGTGGATGACTGGATATGTAAAGCGCTTTGGGGTCCTTAGGGACTAGTAAAGCGCTATATAAATACAGGCCATTTACCAAAAATATAATATAAGCTCTGGCGGACTTGGTTCTATGGTAGGTCTTAAAGGGTTAAGTCATGACTTTCAGATACCGTTCTTCTGCTGTAGACAGAATTTTTTTTTAAGCCTGCCACTTCTTATTTTGTCATCTCTTTTGGCCAATTTCCTCAAAATTTTTAAAGACACATTGCACACCATGCTGAACTATACCAGGTTCAGTGCTAATAGCCTTTTGGAAATCACCTCATTGGTGCAAATATGCTGCACTATGCCTTTTCAAGCTATGCTATCTTGGGCATTTTGTAATAGTGCCAACTAAAGAAGGATGGATGGCTTTTGCACCGTACAGTACATTACTATACACACATTGCCTCAGGAAATATCAGTACTCAAGCACTTAAAACCATAATGCGAAATATAGACATAAAAGAGGAAAGGAAACAGTATTCGAAATAATGAAGTATTAATATTTTAATATTTCATTTTATTTATCATAAAAATACATCTTTGTATTTATTTATCATTGATCGGTGATATTTTAATCACGTGCAATGATGCATTTACTGGTGCAGGAAAATAGCACAAGTGATGTTTCCCTATATTGCCAATGAGCTCAGGGTTTTCTATGCAGAAGATTATATGCTAGGCATTACACATACATCACCATCAGTTTGCAGGAGCAGGCTTGTCACTGTACTGCTGTCAAAAAGTAGTATAGCAATCAATTTAATTATAGACTGCATTTATTTAGCTAGGAGCAAACACTGCAGTTCCTTTGATTAGAGATGCAGGTCTGACTTAAACCAATCACGATGAAACTACACGAATGAACAGAGACGAGCGCGAAGCCCACGGATGATCAACCCCAATCTTACCTTCATTTCCTGTGGAAAAAGTGTACACACTCTTGTTGGGGTTCTCGTCTCTCCTCCTCGCATCTCTCACTAATGGCACTTCCATTACTGCGTTTCAATGTTCTCCAAAAGTCTAGGACTTTGCTGCCCTGGGGTCAGCTTTCATAAGAGAATGTGGCTGTGGATGATGATGAATGTTTCAATCAATTAGCTTATTGCTGGGAACAAGTGGTGGGGCCCAGGGGGATCGTAGCCTGTGAAAGCCAGTGACACATTACCTGAATGATTACGCCACCCGCCGTAACAAGAAACCCTGACTCTGTTCTGTGCCGTTTCTTTTTGAGGGATGCTGAGTAAGATGAGTAACCTCTCACTCAGTTTTATTAACTGGAAATAGTAAAAAAAAGAAAGAAGAAAAACCTAAAATACAAACACACACAAAAACTCCACAAAAAGCACTCCAAGGGCATAAACCTCCACCAAGGCCTTTCAGTCTCTGGGCAGTATTTCATTTTAAAGGAATAGTATTGCATTTTGTACATATTTGTTTGTTGTTGTTGTTCTTTTTAAATGCATTTTAACCTCCTAGGACCTGGCATCCACATTTGTGGACATCACGTTTTGGGATGTCTAGACCAAATACCTAATTTTGCTCTACGAGGGCCTGATATCCATTTACGAGGACATTATACTGCCACTGTTCTAACAAAATTTAAAATGAATGTCCTCATATGTGGCTCTCATTTTTCTCAGAAACAAACATTAGGTAAAAAAAAAAAAATCTGGTTATTCTTTGTTTTTACATTCATCAGGTCCCAATCAGCCCAAATAGCCATCAAAGAGTTCTGGTCTTAGGAGGTTAAATTTGCACTTGTTTCGACTAAAATATAAAATGCAGAGTTTTGTTATTTGCTTTGTTGAAACAGATTTCAGCACACCTGATTTACTTTTATAATGAAGTATTTATTTTATTGTTTTGTAAAATGTATTTAAACATTATTATTAACATTATAAATAGTTCTATATAGCACTCTGACTTTCAGATCAATCTATCAACCTTGAAGGAGAGGTCAGAGGTCAAATGTGACATGATATTGAAAATCTTTATATGGTATTTTCTATATGTTAACAATACACACCATACTTTCAAGGGTCATCCAGTCTACAAGGGTTTTTGTCAATTTTCAAGCAATAAGTCACCAAGTTCATCTTGAAGACTGCGGTGGATGTAAGCCAAATTGTATTGGATTGTTACCATGACTCTGCTCTACACCACTACAAGGTTTTACCAGAATTTATTTAGTTCTTGAGCATGACATGCAAACACTACCAAAAACATAACCTCCTTGGCAAAGGTAATGACAGCAACTCAAACTTTATATTGGTGTATTATAATATTTTTGTATCTGAGTTTCATTATTTTTAATTTAAAATTAAAGCTGTGAAGTATATATTACTTAATTACATTTATTTTTTTTATATGAGAAAAAAGGAAATAAACTAAACTAAATTAGTCAGCCAGTTTAAAAGGCTAACTCTGCTTTTTCCTATCTTAACTTTTTTTGTTAAAGATATCTCACTCCAGACACTGAAGTAGAAATTCAAGTTGCTGTATGTGCTTGTTTTGACAAGAAATTTAAATGGAACAGGATTTTCAACAAAACTTTTTATTATATCAAATAAATAAATAAATAAAAAAGCTTTCCATTTGGACGCGCTGCATCAACCATCCTGTTCAAAACATACATAGCACATCCATGAAAGCACTCAGAAAACCAAACCGCTGCCTCGGTGACGTTTCAGGGTGACGTTTCAGGGTGTTTTATGCACTCAGCAGCATGTGCGGTTTATTTTTGCCTCACTGTGGTGCTCTGTCTGCTGTTGAAAAGCTGAAATGGTTATTTGTGCTCTGTCTGTTGAATCACTGTTTCATCTTGACCTTGGATCACAAGGTTGTCCTGGCCCAGCCTGTTATCATCTCAATCACATGCTGATTCCTCCGCCGTGCACCCAGCACTGCTGAATTAATAACGGCATCAGTGTTAAACAACTGCTGCTCCGTCTTATCTCACCTTCTGTCCCTCCCCCTGTCCTACACATATGTTGTCCTCACATTAGGACATTACAGTGGCTTCCATTTATTTCCTGGGGGCTCATCCACTATGACCGCGTTGTCTCTCTCAATCTCCCAAACTTACCACAATATAAATTAAAAACTAACCAACATGTTTTAGTCCAACAATGAATAATTAACCATGCAAAGACCAGATTTAATTGGTTTCTTCCACAACATTTTTTTCCTAGTATAGCCCAAAATAAATATTTAACGTCATGGCTACAATACACCAGTGGTTCCCACTTGCAGCTGATAGTTGGTTTGGATCGATGCCCAATCACATTCTCACCATAAACAAACTGTACTGGAGTTTTTTGAGGAGGAGGCTTGTGTCTGGTTCCAAGGAAGAGGAAAACAGACCAGAGTCTGATTCAGATGGACTAAACAGAGCAGGGATGAAAACACCCTGAGTCATCACCCTAACCTTAACCTTAATAGGAAAGTTTAAAAGTAGTTTTTGAGTTTTGTCCGTTTGAATGATAATTTTCTGTGTCCTTGTTGTCAAGACTTTGGAGGGAGAACAATTGTCCCATTTGTGCTCATCATTCTTGCAAATAGTGCCGGATCACATCGCTGGCACAAGTTGCACTTTTTTTGCAACCTCGTGTGTATTGATGACACACGTTTAAGACAGTGTTGGTTTTTCCTGCGATTTTAATGATCTCAGTACACAATCAAAGATGATTCATAGATTATACAGAGGAAGATGTTGCAAGAGTTTCAAAGACTAAGCTTTCTAAAAAAACAAAACAAAAACCTTGTACTTGCTTCTGGTTCTGTTTTTTAGTAATACCAACGCTGATGTGGAGTTTTTGTTTAGGCGGTGAAACCTATCATTTACGAGAATAGTGCAGCTAGTGCTGGTAAAAATGGTACATAACTGTGGCGACATCACTGTTTGCGTGTGAAGCGACTGATGTGGCGAGCATAAATGGGCCATTAGACTCGGAAGGTTTTTGGCCCTGCAGTGGTTTTACAAGCATACTATATTTGTTCTCTTCAGCATGAACAGATTTCTATCCTAACATTACGATTAATGCAAACACATCCTGCAGTCCCAACAAGCTTGAAAGGAAAACAGCTGATTGGCCCCAACAGTACAACACAAGCCATCCATGTCACGCATTGTTTCCCTGATTTACATCTCATTGGCTAGCAATCTTTCCTTGCAGCCGGACTATAACTTACCAAGATCAGGCAAGAAAAAGGCTGCATATTGTACTGGCAGCTATGATAACGTGCCCTTTATTTGCATGGCAGTGGATGCAAAAGAACATGCAAATCTACTGGGAGAG
Organism: Diplotaxodon limnothrissa; assembly: GCF_057381915.1. NCBI lineage: Eukaryota > Metazoa > Chordata > Actinopteri > Cichliformes > Cichlidae > Diplotaxodon > Diplotaxodon limnothrissa. The sequence goes on from NC_140604.1 coordinate 18,793,658, forward strand.
TTTACTTGAAAACATGAGATACAGTCCCTTAATTTGGCTCATCTATTCATTTAACGTTTAAAAATGACATATGACGGGTTAAACTGATGGGGCTCATTTTAAAACACTGACATTCATTAGTCAGTGTGTCACAAATAAGATTGATTTGAGTTGTATTTGCATGCAAATGTTTTAGACCTCATTCTGTCCCATAATGACTTGTCTTTTGTGCTTGCAATCATTCGAATATGCAAAATTGCCATTTTTTTCTCCCTAAAATTCACCGTAATTGAAAAACTAGTGTTGCTACTTTTCTCCTGCTAAAATGCCTGTTCAGCCCAACACTGAGAGCAATTAAACATGCAATTAAATCTTAGTTTATATTCAATTTGTGTAATTTAATAGTTTTGTTGCTCATTTAAGCCTGACAAGGGGCTTGGGAGCACAGAAAAAAACATGTACTTTAAGTGTTTTTTGGCGGGTTAAGTACATTATTGCTGGTCATAACTGGTAATATATCCAAATATTCCATTTATCCATTTTTTTGACACTCCAAAAATATATAAAGACATGGATATTTAATGCTGTGCAAAGAATTGGTGTATTTTTGTGGTCAGTAAAGGCGCTTTACATGGCCTACTTTTGAGTTACATCCAAACATGTCCTTTTTTTCTCCACTGGATCTTCATATTTCACTCGACATGGCGTACACTCAGGAAAATCCCAGAGTCCCCTGTGGGAACGTGATCCACATTAGCTGAGCAACATTTATCTGCTTGTTTCTCTGACAGCTTTCCCATCCAAGTGTTCCCTCTGCACTCATTCAGCAAAAACGCTTCCCTCTTCATCTGCAGGCCTCCCGTGTATTGTAAGATTAAAAAAAAAAAAGCAGTTGTTTTAGCACCTTGGGAATTCCCCTGGTGTTAGAGACTCGGCATCGTTGTGGGGCAGAGATTCCCTCAAGACGCACATGTCAGGAATGGTGTCACACGGGCCATGGTCCTTTCAACCTGTGCATTCTCGGTGAAGAGGAGCAAGTTTTAATTAATTACATTCCTTTCTTGTTGTTGCTGTTGAAAGAGTATGTTGGACGCGATTTACAGGGTAATTGATAATTATCTACAGTGATCTCAGCAAAAGCTGTGATTATGCTTCAGAGTTGATAAGATAGAAAGGAAGTCTGGAAATCCTTTTGTGCTGGTGAGGTATGCATCATTGTAAGGAGGAAGAACTTTAAAAGGTAAAAGATAATTCAACTCTCTTTCCACTGTTAAAAGAAAGATTAAGGAGTTTCTTAAGGATGAACAGCGATTTAGATCCATCTGCAGCTCTGCAGATGGAGTGTTACATAGTTTTGTGCTGGAAAAGTAGTTTCATGAGACTGATAGCTGTATTTGAAATTGTACTGACCTATTGTCACATTGAAAAAGTGCAATGTAAATTGTGCACTGTTGTCAAAATGGGTAACATAGACTTTAGATTTTAAATACATGCTTAATGTTGTATAAAGGGCATTTCAAGCCAAATTACAATTTTCTCCCAAATACCCAAACAGCAAAACCTAAAACTATGACTCAAACTCCTGCCTGACGTTTAGGGGTTGGTGTGCCACCGAATCCAGACTGTTTTAGGAACATGTATATGCTGCTTTTCAGGGGGTAGAAACAAGCCACTGATATAACTGTTCAGTTATAGGACTTTTCAGTTTCTGTGATTTCCTTATTCTCCCTGTGCTTGTGTGTCTATAGGTTTTCTCCAAGTACTCCGTCTCCCTACCACAAACCAAAGACATGCATGTTTGGGTTTGTTGGGGTAGGCTCTAACCTGGGACCCTGAATTGGATAACTGCTCAACTGTTCTTCCTAACTATTCACCTCAAGAAGTATTTGCGTGGATGTTTTCTCCTTTGGTTTCCAAGAACTCTTTCACTACACAGTATCATGTGCCTCCAAGATGTTGAAGGCCCTTCCTCCTAACCCCTGTTAGGTCACCACCTTGTTTTGGTCAAGGAGCTTGCATCAGTGATCCTTAGAGTTATACCAGGTAGGATCACCCATACTGGCAAAGTTGAAGGGTATAGGCCAAGCAAAAGACTGTTGGAGGGTGGGCATAAGGTTAGCACCCATATTCTGTAAAAAGAATTCCTTTGCTACATAAACTTTAACAGAAGGATCTAACATAACTAATATAGTCACAAATATGAGTACTGGGTCTCAGAACAAACAGACTCACTCAAATGATTCATAATTCCTCAGATATTTACAAAGCTCCTTCTGGAAGCACTTTTTAAAAAATATATATTACACTATATATTGAAAAACACACATTTTTACATTAAAATACTTGAAGCAAGGCTGCAATTTCTTTACTGTAAAAATTTCAGTGACTATATTGTAATTTATTCAAGTTTTTTTTATTTGTTTTAGAGGACAACACAATAAAAAGCATACAGTATTATATCTAACGTTAACATTCACATTCCTTGAATGACCATGATTTAGTTGACTGAGAATCTACACAGAGAGCAATAATGTCATTTCTATAGTGTGTATGTAGCGATTCTCTATTTTTACAATATTTATATAGTAATACTGTAATTTCTACTGTCTGTTTACATACATATACAGTTTATTTTAAGAAATAATATCGTTTATGGGGGGAAAATCTACTTTTTCCCCCACATATATGTGGAGGGAAAGTAAAGTTTTTCCCCATATGTAGTTTTTCCTCTTTTTTTTTTAAACTGCAAATTTTAAATGGTGAAGTTTCTGTTTTCAGTATTCAGTTTGGAAAAGCATGCAACATTAAAAATAACCCATATCCTCAATATTGAGGATTCTGTTTGTTTTTCTGATATCCTGTTAACTCAGGATAAATAAAACCGCTGATGAACAAAATTAATCTCCCCACTGGACACAAATAAGATGCTCTGTGGGCCACAGTGTTTTCGCTTCAGTGGTGTTCAAGATGACAACATCAAGGTAGAGAGCTGTTGGCCATAATGCACAGTGAGGAGAGATCACAAGATACTTCTGGTGTTAACTGTGGCTCCCTGCCCCCAGCAGTGCAGGCCTCTTTAAATGCTGTCGCACTAATTGGCTATGTGAATAATCCTGGAACTCTGAATTTACGTGGAAACACTTTGAAGGGTTGAATACATTTGCCCCCGGGCAAAGTCTTGCATCCGCTCTACCCAGCCGTAGCAGCACGGCGTCAGCTGACGCAGAAAGCAAACAGTCGGCCCAGAGAGGATAAGAGATGGGTTGAAAGTAAAGGTAAAACATTTGTCTAGGGACCCATGAGATTGGATGTAAAATGAGTGCAGCTGTGTGGCTACAAACAAAAAAATTGGGAAAAGAACAGTGAGGGTGCACGGGCAAAAAGATAAGGTAGTAGCAGTGACAATGACTTGGCAGCAGGCTTCTTTTCACCCACGTCTTTTACTCCTGAAAGATCCTAATATATCGATGAAATGTAATTCCTCATCTAGGTCTGCCAAAGGGTGCCTGAGGATTCTCACTGCTTTTATTCACATTCCTTCAGTTGCTGCCTGTCAGCCTTGTATTAAGAGAATATCGGAAAAATCACAACACAGAAAAATTACATTTCACTCAATTATAATAGTTCAAATGAAGGCCTGATGAACTAGAGATGCTCAGCTAACAAGCTAAGGCAGGTACAGAACAGCCTCTGAAATATATCAATGAACAAAAGCAGCAGACATCCCAGGCATTCATGACCTCTGTCCCTGTGCCCACTGACGATGCTTAGAGTTCTTTTTTCAGTGCTTATGTGTGTGTTCGTGTGGTGGACGGTCTGCTGCAAGTTGCAAGAATCACTTGCATTGTACAGTGTGGATAAATTTGCCTGGCTAGTTTGTTTTGACACATACATAAGCTGCAAATGTGATTATGAAAGCAATATCCATGCAGTGTCTATTGTGTGCACTAAGAAGCTCTATGTGTTTACTCGTCTCATTCTGATGGCAGTGTTAAGCTCCCCGTAGGCCAGACTGTTTATCTTGCTGGTGTTTAGGCTTTGGTCTTTGGACTGTACCCAAAGCGAGGCCTTGCTGTCAGTGCAGCTCCGCTCCGGTTAAACTCCTGCTAGTTGACCTCGTTTAAAGGCCTGGCTGCCTGTCTAGCTGTCCCTCTGAGCAGGGAGCCACAGTCATCCAGCAGTCTGCAGTGTCACTGCCTCTGTGTTTGCTGGTGAGTCTGCACAAGCCTTAAATTTCATAGCCATAACCAGTGCCAAGATGCATTGCCCCATCTTTGCCCTAAAAGCTAAAAAAAAAAGAAGAAGAAGAAAAAAGTACAATACTAGCCCGAAGCGAAAATAAAAATTGACGTCAGACACTCTCTTCTTTTGACCTCTGTGTTATTCTCTCTCACAAAAAATAGACAGCTACAAAATCTGTGAACTATATTCTTGCTACTCTAATTTAATTTATCTTCTCATCATTAAAGTGGACTGTTTATGCTCATTTCTAGCTCTATAAGTAACTTTGCATGATCTTTAGCGATCAAAATAATCCTTATTTATCTTAAAATGGGCCACGTTGCTGCTCTTCACTTCATCTGCTGCTTGAAAACAAGCCATCTCATATAGCTTTCTCCTCTCTTGATGCCAAAATGTTTGTGCAGGTTCTCAGTCATCCAGGTTATGGTAATCTAAGGAGCTTGGAAAGAAAGCGACTGGACTTCTTTAAGTTTCATGACAAGGTTTCTCCTCTCATCCAAGAGTTTCAGCTCTAAAGCCAAATGGTGGCGAGTCCCAGGTATTAAACCCTACTTAGGGCTGTCCCTTAAAAGGGTTGTTGACCCACTATTGATTATGTGCTTCATCACATAAGCCAAAAATAACTCATGACTTTTTTTCAAACCTTTAGAACTGAAGAAGCTTCTCAGATGAGAAATGTCTTCACGAAACTCAAAGAAGTCCAACCTCCTTAGACCCCTTCAAGCCAACTTTCTTCTAACTAGCTGCCCCATGCAAACAGAAGGTTTAAAGAGCAAGTGGGAAGCGACCCACACAAGAGACTGGATGGGAAGTCACTTGCATGCATTTTTTTTTCAGAGCTCTCACTGAAGGGTGAGAAATGCAACAGGATGCCTGAGTGTTCAGCACACCGCGTACAACTTCCTTCAAAATAAAAACAAACATGCATCGTCTAATTTCCCTCGTGCCTGCATACACATCTCGAGCTGATAATTTACTGCCTGCTCTGCACACACATGCAAACAGGATAAATTGCCCTCCTCCTCGTCCTTCTCCGCCTAACCTGCTTTCTGTGTATTCTATAGTTCAGTGTGCAATGATTGGATAAAAAAATTTTCCTCTGGGTTTTTGCTGAACTGCAGGATCATTACAAATATCTACAGAGGCTAATTAGTGCTTGATTAGGTGCTATGCTGGACTGGAAGAGCGTGGGCTATTTCAAAATGAGGAAGAGTCCTTGGCAGGCTCTAATTAGCTAACAAAATTAAGGTAGTTCTGGTTTCCCATTCAGGTAGAAGACTCCTGGCCTCTGCATCAATTAGAGAAGATAAACTTGATTTTAGATTTGTTTTTTGTTTTTTTTACTTTCATGCTTTATGCCGTACAGAGGTGAGGGAGGAAGACTTTGCCTGGACAAAATAGATGTTGAAAGTGTACACAATATTATACTGTTATAATTACTCTAGTTACTTAATAGTTACAGCTAACCCTATCTCTTCTCAGACCTATCCTCTTCTTCTTTGGTACCTACTAAATAGTAAAAAAAAAACAAGTTTACAATGGATTTGTCAAGATTTGGATGTGCAGACGATGTAAGTGCTCTAACGTTTGTCACCGTCAATGAAGTCCCAACTGTGTGACAGTGTTAAAAATGCAACTTTACAGAATAAAAATCAACCAAACGTCATTATTAAGCGATAATGAAAAGTGTCAGCTAACCACAGTTCAAAGAATACAAGGAACAATGAAAACATGAAGACAAAGCAGAGAACGTAACAAACACCACACAGAAGACTGGACTGTATATACACAGAGGGCTGATTAGGGAAGTGGTGAACAAGGCACAGCTGAATATAATAAAGACAATCAACTAACAGGAAGTAAAGCCAAAAACAAGATAAAAGAGTGAACTACTTAACAGAATAAAGCAGGAAATGAATAACAACCATAAGTGGTGGCTGTAGCTCACCAGCCTTCCGATCATCGGAAGGTTGGTGGTTCGATTCCTGGCTTCCTCTAGTCTGCATGCCAAATATCCTTGGGCAAGATACTAACCCCAAATTGTGTATGAATGTTAGCTATAAAGCACTTAGAAAAATGTGCTTGTGCGAATGGGTGTGAATGGGTGAATGCACAAATTGTGTAAAGCGCTTTGAGTGCTCAGATGAGTAGAAAAGCGCTATATAAGAACCAGTCCATTTGTCATTTACCATAACTTCAACAGGGAGATGCTGTAGCATCAATGAGTATTCAAGGGGGGATACTCAGAGAACTAAACACAGACATGATAACAAACTCAAAGTAACCCAAAGATAAAACAAAAAACGAACAGTAGAAGAGTAAAAGCTTAAAGCTTCTTTTAGTATAACCTTAAATGCAAGAGATGGATCTGCAGATTCTTGACATCCTCCTGGTCTCAGGACCACCACTCTATGATCTTACAATTATTCAGACTCTGTGAACACTGACTGGTGGTCAAAATACAAGATTACTTTGAGCAACAAAAAGAGAGAAACCAAACAGACTAAACAACTAATCATCAACACACGTCCAAACATCCTAAAGCAACTCAAAACCCTGAAATAAAATTATGTTGATTGATTTTGGTATTGCAGAAATGTAAATAAGTCAGAAAAATTGTGTTACCAAAGAAAAATCTAGTATCAACAAACGATACTGTATGATTTCTTTTTTTGTGCCAATAATTTAAAAAGGTTTTGGACCATAAGGATTTGTTTATGCCAAATAGAGGCCATGGGTATGGAAAATGATGGTTCTAATGTTATAAATCCACTGACAGTAATAGCCACAATAATGATAATAACTTACTTGTAAAAACCATTTTAAAACCTGAAGTGGCCTGATCTGAAATGAATACAATTGAAGTGGTGTTGTTATCTGACCCTGCTTTGCCCAAATGAATTAGTCTCGAGTTCAATAATGCTCTCTATTCACTGATAATGCACAGGTCAAAGGTGAGATACAATGTGAGGCCTTTCAGGGTCATTAAAAAAAGATCAACATGGATTCAGGTGCAGCTGTGCACTGCTATGAATCTGAAACATGGCGGCAAAAAGATAAATTTTAGAAATAAACTGTAACTATCTTTGACAAAAGACCCCCACCACAGAGCAGACGCTTAGATTCTATTGATTTTAATACACTAAGTTACCACGGAAACATCCACCAGTGCGTAAACCTCTGCTTTTCTGGTTCCTCCGGTTTTGGGCTCTCCTCCACATTTTTGGATCCTGGCTGCAGGAATTTGATCCCATGAGTCACAAAAGCATTAGAGAGGCTGGGTGTCGGTTGATAAGGACGTATCAGGACAGAGGTTCTGACACAAAATCTTATTTATTTATTTATTTATTGCATGAGAGCATTATTGTCGTGCTGAAACAGGAAAGGACAGAAACTGCTGGAGGTGTTCTTTTGTCTAAAACATCATCCCACATAAAGCCACATAAGAAATCAGAAGCGATGCTGTTTATCCAAACTATTGAAAATAGTCCTTAATAAGAAACAAACCACAAATTCTCTGTGTCCAAGTCAAGAGTAATATTCCAAGGTATATTATTCAAGTTAAATAAAGCTTGAGCTGAGCTTAAATGGATTTCTGTTTGGTGCTTTTTCAGGTCAAATTTGAATTAAAATTATCACAAAAAAATCAGACATTAATGATTAAAATGTCGTCTGTTAGAGGCAGCGCAGAGATAGGGAGTCTGAGTGTGGATGTGAAGCATGCCGCCAGTTGTGTGTACGTACCTGTTGAAGGCAGGCCATGTTGGTCTGAGAGCACAATGCACTCTAACACAAAGGCACCAAGTCACCATGACAATTAGCGTGTCAGAGTGTGCGTGACTGACAGCTGCCACAGCTGGGAGGTAAACAACAATGAGCAACGCTGATGGATAAACCTGGAGTGTCTGAGGCACTCACTACAATACAAGTGCTGCACGTCTCTTATACACGCAACTGTCGTAAAGAATAAATCTATTTACTTACATCTTATTCTGGGATAATTTCAGAAATAGAAATTTGATTATTTACATGGCTGGAATTTGCAATACTGTCTTTATATTTCGTGCTTCCTGGTCTGAAGCTCCACGTTTAGCAGGGAAATATAAATTAAAATGAGAAGAAGCAACAGAAGAAAAATCAGAACAATTGCAATAGGGTTCCTGCAGCTTCCCTGCCTGGACCATAATTAATAGAAGATGTCATGCATATAGAAGTAGGTCACTGCCTGTGTGTGCTTCCTTTGAAATACCATAACACTGTGTTGTTTTATAAGCAGAGAAGATTTAGCCTACATAACAGAATGCAGAATAGACAATGGCAGTGATATATTTATATTTGAAAGCCTCCTTTTATTGATTTATCTGCAAATACTTTCCTCCAGCAATCAGTTGTTTAGTCAGTTACATCATAAAACGTTCTACATCACAAAAAAACCCTTGAAACTCGAAAACATTTCAAACACATTTGATGAGATGCATGTACATAATGCTTGGTATTTTAACTAGATGATCTTCAATTTGACTAATTGTTCCAAGACTTAAATTTCAAATATACTGCGTTGATCTTAGACAATATTCTGTCAGTGATAGGCTCAGGTAATTGTTTCTTGCTAAAAGTCATATTCTTGGTAACTTAGAATTGTGCACATCTCCATAAAACATTTTGAAAGATGTGTTCATTTTCACTCATTTTCAGTTTTACTCATAAGGATGACTTTACTCTATGTGAGCGTCCACCATTGTAACAGTGTATATAAGGGAAAGAATTATAGCCCCATGTTAATATTTTACAATATTCATCATTATTTGCAAACCTAAAGTGTTTACTGCATCTTGCTGCACAGCTGCTTTGCTGGTACCAGATTGAACCCCTCCAGTCTTGATTCTTCATTGGATAGATTCAACAAGGTGCTGGAAACATTCCTCAGAGATTTAGGTCAATATTGAGATCAAAGCTTCACACAGTAGCTGCAGATTTTTTGGCTGCACGTGATAATGCGAATCTCCTGTTCCACCACATCCCAAAAATCCTCTACTGGATTCAGATCTGGTGACCGTGAAGGCCATTTGAGTACAGTGTGACATGTGTGGCATGGTCATCAGCTCATCAGAGAGTCCAGTTTTGGGCTTAGGTTGTGCAGAGAGTGACACCCAGTGTGGTCTTCTGCTGCTTGTGGTCCATCTGCTTCAGCTTTAAATGGGTTATGTATTCAGAGATGCTCTTCTGCAAACCTTGGTTTGCAACGAGTGGTTATTTCAGCTTGATGAAGTCTAGCTATTCTACTCTGACCTTGACTGATAACACATTTTAGCTCAGAGACCTGCTGCTCACTGGATATTTTCTCTTTAAACCCTGAAGTTGGTTGTGTTGGAAAATCCCAGCAAATAAGCAGTTTCTGAAATGCTGTTTAAAAGTCATTTAAATTACCTTTCTGCTGCATCCTGATGCTCAGTTTGACATTCAGTAAGACATCCTAACTATGTCTACATGCCTAATTGCACTGACTTGCTGCCGTGCTATTGGCTGATTAGATATTTGGATTAACGAGCAGAGGAACAGTTGTACCTATTGTCAATATGGTTCATAAAACAATGTAAAAGATACAATTACTGTTTTATGACTAATTTTCTAAGAACATTATCTTGTTTTTTTAAGATGAAAGATTTCTTGTGGCTTTGCATTTTACAGTCCTTTGAAATGTACCAGTCTTCTGCCTGAGATCACATGTGATTGATGGCAGGTAGCTCAGAGGTGGACTGCTTCTCCCTTCAACAAACTCCACATCTGAGCCCCTGCATCAGTCACCACAGCAGGCAGGAATGGGATGTACTGCCAGGGCTATTCCTGGCTCCCCCTGTCACACACACTAAAAATATGCATGCTGGCACACACACACACACACACACACACACACACACACACACACACACACACACACACACACACACACACACACACACACACACACACACACACACACACACACACACACACCTGTCTCTGACAGTTTCCCCTAGTGTCTCCATCAGGTGGGAATATTAACAGTGGCAGGCAGTAGCTGTAGCACGATGAACCTGTCCTGAGGTAGTGACTTTTGGAGAATCAGTGGGGAAATCAGTTACCAGACTTTTTGTTGTTCCACAGTCCTCATTTAAAGCAAGAGCAGGTGGATTCAGATGAAAGATGGACAACTCGCCAATATGGCGAATCATCTGCTTTACAGATTCAATTCTGTGATTTTTTTGGTCTCTAGACAGTGCGGAGCTAAAACTATCCAGTGAAATCCAAACAGCTTCCTAAGCACCTTATTTATGCGCTCATTCATTTTACTCATCAATGTCCAATCTGAGTCTCTGGTTTTGAGTGACTTGGCAGTTTGCAGTTACCTCTGGCTGTCATTTCAAGCCAATAATAAGCAAAGAAAAATCAGGTCCATAAGCTGCATAAGCCTCGATTTTATTAAGTACAAAACAAGGTATCAGTAAAATGCAGTTTTACAAAAGAAAGTAATCAAATTCTGCATCTGTAAGACTTTTATAATAATGAACTATATTCTTCTCCCTCATTGTTCTCTAGAGTATCTGTGCTCTTGTTTGCATATGTTATTACAAGTTAACAAGTTTGTAAGATAATGGAGTGGCATATTAAGATAATTACTCATTTACCATTTACTATTTGGAGTCACTTCTCTGAGTCAGACCTGATGTACTTAACTCCAAAACTGATTCATAAGCTCCTGCAGCACTCTTTACGTGAAACACAACAAGTCACTAACTCTGTTCATACACTCTTTGGAGCTGCACAGATGGACCTCTAGAACTTCTCACTAAACAACCACACTGAGCTAAAGATGCTAAAATGCTGTGCAGGTTGGGTGATAATTCTGTGTGATCTTCACTGTAACTAAATTTTACAAAATATACCTGCCTTTCACTATAAAATAATTTATTTCTAGTGAGGTTTAAAATATCCTTTAGTCAACAGTATAACAACAAACCCACAGACTGTAAATAAAGGATGGCTAAGGAGTCGCACCTCTATTGTAGCTGACCAGCTGGGGGCAACTCCTCTGGCTACATAAAGACTGATGGTCACGTGTTCTATAGCCACACTAAACACTTTGCTAATGAACATTTGGTCTATTTTCTTTGTGGTCACTAGTTTCAAATCTTACTAAATATAACATGATGTTTATTGGGTAACTAACGTTGCTCTTCAGAGAGAACCAGATGACAGCAGCAGGGAATGCTTTCGGGCATGGCTACTTTCTGAATGAGAAGTTGCTACGGTATGAGCATGCAGTGTCAAACTGTAGTTTGACAGTCAGCTCTAGCTTCATATGTCTGTTTTCAAAACAGAGTGTTTAATACTTAGTTTAAGGCTTCCAGATGGAGCTTCACAAACCAGTGAATCATATCACTGTGGCTACACCCTTCAATACACAGTCTGTGCATAAACAAAAATTAACAGAAGCTACTGTAAAACTTATTTTAAAGAAAAACTCTGGGCATTTTTATTCCCCATGAACATGACTGGTGGAAGAGCGCTTAAAAAAGCATGATGGGGGAATATATTCAAAGCATGTGACACTAATAGCATAAAATATATAACAAAATGTCAGCAGTTCTGTTAGTGTTCGGTTGTCTCTAGTGTTATTTTCTACTTTCTGCGTTCCCCTTTATCTGTCGTGATGCCTTGTGGTTAATTAGTTATCTTTTGGTTACTTCCTGTTTTACTTTGAAGGTTTGGTTCCTCAGCTCTTTTATTTCCTGCTTTTGTTCTTTTCCCTCCTTTCTGATTGTCTGCTTTTGCTTATGTTTCATTTTTGTTTCAAACAGTCAAATGTGCCCAGAAAGGTTCCTAACTGTTTGGCAGCCATAATAAACCTTCAACAAGTCGCTATGTTAAGCCCACAGCTGAACTATGAACATTAGGCTCCTGTCAATAACTCTGCTTCTTATCAAAACAGATTGTTGTCATCTTTGAAGATTCAGGTTGTCATTGTATTTTTAGTCTTTGGGATTGCCTTTAATTGATTTCCTCATCCAAGCACGTCTTCCTTTTCCTTTAAAATTCCAGCTGTTGGGATAAATTGACGTTTTTCACTGGTGGTTCTTGTTTATATGGCCTGGCTCAAACAACAAAGTGAGATCACGCAGGGTGTGCATTTTCTGTTGATGCTGCAACACAGATGAGATTTGTCGCCATGTTGTTAAGGATTCTAAAATATAAATATACTATAATATACTAAAATATAATGCTATGTGCATATAACTTTATACATTTCTTGACATTTTCCAGGTAAATGGATTTGGGTAAAGGAAGTGGGAGGACATTTTATAAATACTAGACAGCACCCAGTGATTCTGTTTTGTTTTCTCTTTCGGACCGTGTGTTTTTCTAGCTGATAAAGACATGCTCTCTAATGATTTTTACCTGCATTTGGGTCGTCTCTCCGCCAATACTTGACAGATACGTGACATAGAGGGTATGTCTTGAAATAAGCATCTACTTCGTTACGAGCCGTGTGGGTATTATATAGTGTTTGAGTACAGTGGTGAGGAAAATCAGATTCACGGGTGTCAGATTGAGGGTCTTTCTAGGGTCTCACCACTAAAACGACAAGTCGTCTTCGACAGATTAGTGAAGAGTCACTTCATATACTTTGGCCTCTTCAGTGGAATTTACTTGAGGAAGTTGTCCACTGAATAGTAACCTGGTAATTACCTTGGGCTTTTGAGTCCTGGCTGGCCTCTCAAGGCTTCGACTGAGGAGCGCACACTCTCGGACTGAAAAATGCATTCAGCCCTCACCAAGGACCTTGAGAGACAGTCAGAAATAGCAGCCTCTCAAGACATGCCGAGTCCAGTCCGCTGTGAAGAGCATCACAGTGACTGGTGCTTCATTTTGACGTTGCCACCGGCCTTTCCTCTAGATCTCTCAGTCAGGTCACAAACACTTCATAGCGTGTCAAGTGTCAGCTAAAGTACCGTTGCTATTCTGGGCCTCTTGTCGTTTCTTTGGATTCATAAGTCATTATCGTCTTGGTTTAGAAAAACATGTTCACGTTGTGTGGAGAAAAAAATAAAAAAAAAACAGTAAAGGAGTTTTTGAAGGAGAGCAAGAATGAGAGGGGAAAATGTGTTTGTACTGGGGAGATGATGAAATCTCATTCCCACAAGAAATAGAATTAATGGCGATTCTCTAATCAGGCAAATAAGTCTGTTCTTAATTTAGCTATTAATTATGTCTTGTAATTTGGCAAACAGCACACAAAGTCTGCCAAGGGTGCCCCCTGACGCCCCTCGTGTTTTTCTCTGCTCTTCTCAGTCTACTTCCTATCACACGTTCAATCAAATGGAAGAGGCTTTACTAATTTAATATGGAGAGACGAGGAGGCACAGTTAGACAGAAAGAGGAATCTCACAACTTAAATAATTAGACCCGTGTCCCTCCCGCAAGGCACTTGATCTCAGTCTGTTTGCTGAATGTGGTTTGCGGGCTTTACTTTTTGCTTTGGTATTGACATATTTTAATAGTTTTCACGTCTGTGTCTGCATTACAAGATGTCACGATTAAACGCTGTTGATTGTAAAACTTATTCTAGCTTAAACTGCACTCATTTTTGTCTCTGGTCTTCTCTTCTCAGTGTTTGCCGATCCGTGGTCACGGATTTGTCTTGGACAAGTACAAGTGCCACTGCAGGAAAGGTTTCTATCATCCCAACAGAGTAGCTGTCAATGGTTTTACAAGTAAGTAATGGCAAATCAGTCACTGTAAGATGATTGTTCCTTTGTATGCAGACTTTATTCATGTGGCTGCGTTTAAGTGTTGCTAAACATGCTAACAATGAACAACCCTACGACTTAAAGCAGGGAAATCACAGGTGGAAGTGCGTACATTATAGCCAGTATGTGCCCAATTATACCCTGGCTTTAATTCACCTTTGTTAAATATATTAGTTACTTCTGTGCATATCAAAATTTTGATGGCATTTAATATTTTCTGGAAATTGTCTGGAAATTTTCTTACTGACTAAACGCCACAGCAGTCCATGAAACGTGGCTGAAAGATCTGACAAATGTGAGTAAACTGAAGGATTGGTAAGTTGTGTTTATCGTACTTTTTGATTTGCAACGTCCACAGTTAAAACCTTTGTCCTGGACTGAGGTGAAGAGAAGAGCTGAGTGCAGAATGTAGAGTTTGGTGGAATAACAATGAAAAAGAAGTGCCTTAATTGGCAAAAATCTGAAAAAAACAATGTCCACTGCAGTCACTGGACTAAACAGGGCGTATCCAGACACTAAGAACCAGTAAAACATGGGGGGAAAACTGACGTCTTGATGAAGGTGAAGGGAGGATTATATGTAGACACACAGGACTGATTGCACAATGAGAGGCAGGTGAGAGCGGGTAATTAGCGGAACAGGAAGTAAAAAGCACAGGAGACACAAAGGTAAAAAATTATTATTTAGCATCAGATTTTTCAAGCAGTTGGGCAGCAAATGTTTGGAAATTTTAAAATGTTTCCACATAATCATCCTTTTTTCTCTCACTAAAATAGAGCAGATGAATTAACAATAAGTTCATTTTATTAATTCTGACTCTGCTAAAAGCTGCACTTTATGACGAAGACCGTCAGCTATTTGCGATAACCGTATCCGCCCTGTCTGAAAATTGAAGTAGCCCCAGTACCTGGGGAGGCTAATCTGGTTCGAGAAGGGAAATATCTTTTTAATGGTAGCGACTTTCTCCAGTTTATTCTGTCTGCTGTGAGTTAATTAAAAAAGGCTTTTGCAGACACAGAACCCCAGTGGTTTTCACCTGCCCTCCATCACTTTCTGTGCCATACTTTCATTTCAATCCACTTTCCCTCCTGCCTCATCCCACTCAAACCTCATACAGCGTGTTCTCGTGCGTCTGTTTCAATTTTACCCCCATTCTCATCCATTTCCCTCCCCCTTACCTTCCTTCACTCAGATTTTTCCACCATCTTATTGCATCCATTTTTTACTCTAAAACGTCACACTTCGTGCACAGAGAGCTAAATATATGTTCTGTCTGATTTAGCCAATTTGTGTTGTTTGCTGTGCTGCGAAGGCACACAAACTTGCATGTGCAAGTGTTCAAATCTGCATGAAAGCTCAGTGTGTGTGCATCTTTGTTAACCCAGCAATAGAGAGGAAAAGCAAGCCTGTTAGCGAGGCGTTGTGCTGCAGTTTGGCCCACCATGGGGCCAATAACAAGCCTGTTAATCCACAAGGGGACATCACTGACACTCCTGCAGAGGAAGCCTGTGCAACTCTCTTCCCTTTCTCTCACAGTGATCTTACATTGTGTATCTTGCATATAAATATGGGAGAGAGGTTACTGTAGCTGCGTTTCCTTTGACTGTCACTCAAACGTAGCAGCAACAAACCACTGAGAATGAGCTAAAGGAAATGACTCAATGCTACCGAGATAAGTACTCCTTTTGAAGGGATCAATGATGTGCCGAGTCATAGCTTTGAAAAATAGGCCAGTTTCTTTTTAAAGGCAAAATCCCTGCAAATCTCTGAGACAATGCCTGCTTCCAATAAAGCCTCTATAAAAGCTCTATAAGTCCAAAATGTGTTATCTATCCAACCACATGGGCATCTCTCAGGGGATTTCTATACAAGCCAATAACAAGTCCACTTCCTCCTTGTTGTCCCCCTGGGTTTGTTTAGTTTTTTGTTTTTTTTACCTTACTTTACCCTGAGAGAGAGTTTTTTTCTTAAGTTTGCGTAAGTTTTTGCTACTTCCCAATGTGACCAATGTATTTGAGCAAATAAAAAACAGCTACTTTTGAAGTGGTTATAGTTAGTTTATACTACGCTTCATTCAAAAACATTTCACAGCTTCTCTGGTCCTGGTAGGATAAACCAAAAAAGTTTTTAAAAAAAAGTCTTTGTGTGTGTTTTTATTAGGGAGCTGCAGTCATCAGCCTTGTATGATATGCCTGTGACTGAACAGGGTTGAGCAGTGTTGACTTTCCATGTTCACACACAGAGATCCATCTCCCTTTTGTTGACACAGTGTCGATGGCTTCTTGTAAGGTCAGAGACGAAGAAGAGTATATATACAGTCGGGATTCACTCTGCCACTGACGCACTTCATCTGGACAGATCTGGAGGAAAATTCAATAACAAGGAAAATTTAAATGACAGTTGCTGTACCATCTGTTCCTATCTTCTTCAAAATATGATGTCGAATGTCAAATTATTGAGTAAAAACAAAAACAAAAACACATATACAAATCAAACAGATTTACAGGTCAAGGGTAGTTGTGTAAAACCTAATTCAGTGAAAGTAGATGTTACAGTCTTTTATCTTTATATTTACCTATAACAAAGCGATCAAACCATTCAACCAATATTTTAACTACACTATTGATTATTGTTTCAAATTCATTCATTCAACTTTAGCAAAAAATTTCAACCAACTGGCAAACTGATTTTCTAGTTCTGTTTCTAGCTAACTAACTCTGTCAGATTGTGTTACCATATTAATAAATGTACTTTTTTATATTCTGATTTATTTTATAGCGTATGGGTATTCTATTTGTTATGTGTTTTCTATTAAATAATTTCTATTAAAGGCATTTGTTTATGCACAGCTCTCTTAAGGCCATGGCATTACCTTGATTTCTATTCCAGCTGTTCTGTTGTAGATTTGCTCATCATTGTCATGTTGCATGAACAAATTTGGACAAAGCTTTGTAGTTCTTGGGTTTTTGGAGTTTCTCTGAGCATTGCACAGTCTGATCTAGGGGTGAATTTTCTTGAATGTCCACTCCTGGTAAGAGATGGCAACTGTCTTGAATGTTTTTCACTTGTGAATAATCTTTCTTAGTGTACAATGATGGCCTTCTTTACTTTTATAGAGCTGCTCAGACTTGTTTACGATCATCTGCATCTGATTAGCAAAAATGCTATTTACCCTCTTGATTCCTATGGATGGAGGAAGGGTGTACATAGTTTTTTCACACATTCATTTTTTTGTTAAATATTCTGTAACATTGTGTAATATGTTGCCCTGTTGTTTATCTGAGGTTATATTTAACCAGTTTTTGAACCTCTTAAGGACCAGATGATCTCTTTTTATGTCCTGATACGTAAAAACTTAAAACTTGAGTGCGTACTTTCTTTTTCACACGACAGTTTATCATCTAGCTCATTTATTTTAAGTTAACAACTTATCAGTCCCACCATTAATTCTAGCATTTTTCAACTGTTGATCTTTCTTTTGTTTTGCTTTATAAACTAAGAGTACAACGTTTACTTCATTATATTTCATAATTCATTTCTATTGTTAGCCAACTGAATAAGCTAAAATTATTTGTCATTTTATCCAATAAATATTTATCCGTGACTTTTAGCTGTTGGAATTGCATTTAATATTTCAGAAATGTATTTATTCAGCACATTGTGCTCTTGAATTCAGATATTTTTTAGTATTTTAAATTTTTATTAAATGCACTAATTTATGTGCTACTTTAGCCTAAATGAACTTCAGTTGCAGAAAATTGTTGGCGGGGTTATTGTGTCAGTATTTCGGGCCGTTTATTTATTTTTTATTATTATTAAAAATGCAGCTATAATTGTCCTGGAACACACAAAAAATATGAAATCAGCCTGTGAGAGTTTTTATTTAGTGTTTGTTTCTTTGAGTATTTAAGATTTTGGGACTTCTTCTTTTCAATGTTTTCTTTGACAGGAATGGGGAGGAAGGGAAAACCTGCAGATAGCAGTCCCAACACAGAGGAGGGATCTTCCAGTGACTGCCTGCCTTGCCAGCAGGGTTGTGCCTACTGTAAAGATGACACCCCCTGTGTGGTACAAGAGGATGGCGCTCTTCGCATGGCTGTGGTCTCTTTCCAGTGCCTCTGCATGCTGATCGTCTTCATTAGCATGGTCCTTATATACCACTTTCGTAGGAATAAGGTAGGTGTTATAATAAAACAATGATTTTCCAGATACGCCATCTTGAATTGGTATTAAAGGGCATCTTCTTCTTTAATATAATCATATTTATGTGTTTTAAACCAAGAATGTAGTCATTAATGCCATGAAGAGCTAAAGTTTTGTGACTCAACAGTGGATAAGAGAGATCTACACTAATTTAATTCACAATTGCAACATCACATCAACATGTTTGATGTTTTATAGGCCATATGGTCATCAAAGCCCGCTCGAACTAATAAACAGTAGTTCCAAATGTGGGTGGTCACAATAAAGCTTTGAAATGATTTCAAATGAATCGAACACTTCAGATCAAGTCAAAATCACCACCTTGGATCACGACCAAAGTTTGCAAACACAAAAGCACATTTACTTTGATTCATACATCAGACCACTCACCATTCAATCTGTTTAATCTTTTACTTATGATGCGTGGTTTATATGTATATTTGAATGATGACACCTGGTTGAAATCCCCTGCTTAATTTAGTAACTTCACTAAGTTTTACATTATTTACATGACCTTGAGACCATGCACCTTTAAAAAGAAGAGTATGAATGTAAGATGTGATGCAAAGTAAAGATTGAGATTTAGCTCATGCAAGAGTGCTGCCTGTGGTACGGTGGGGTCCTATGGTAAATGGTAAATGGACTGGTTCTTATATAGCGCTTTTCCACTCTTCTGAGCACTCAAAGCGCTTTACACAACTTGTGCATTCACCCATTCACACCCATTCGCACAAGCACAACTGACATTCACACACATTCATACTCCGATGAATGCATCGGAGAGCAATTTCGGGTTAGTATCTTGCCCAAGGATATTTGGCATGCAGACTAGGGGGAAGCCGGGAATCGAACCACCAACCTTCCGATCAGTAGATGACCTGCTCTACCACCTGAGCTACAGCCACCCGGCTATAATCAGTCACAGAGAGTGAATGATCAGCAGACGTGGAGAATACTGTATTTTAATCGTTTCTTACTCGAGCATGGCATGAGTTTGCGAATTAGTCACGTTTATTTTTGTTTTTGTGTTTGTCTGGTTTTTCTTTGCCTGAATGAGCTTTTTCATTTGACAAGCCCCATACCTACTTTCAGCTGCTCCCTTTAGGGGTCGCCACAGTGGATCATCCTCCTCCTAGTTTCATCTCATTGTATCTACTGTATCGCCTTTCTAGATCTCAATTTCTATCTAAAAAGTGAAAAAAAAAAAGAAAACAGGCTGGATGTGCTGGTAGTGGAGGAATTTAGAGACTTAGTCAGGTTTGAGATTTTAAATGGACTTAAAGGCTTAAAAAACTATTCTGTTAAGTTTAGAAAAAGATTGTGGTTTGGGTTCAAATACAACGGTTGTCCTTTTTTTTTTGCCTGGGTGAGGATACCTATACAAATTTTGTGGTTGATCAAAAGAGCTCATTCATTTTTTCATGTTATTGTGATGTAACCGTAACCTCTGACTCTAACCCTCTCTAAGTCTATACTTTCCGTACATGAAGTAGTACATACTACTTACACGAATTACAAATTCAGTCTAATTCGTAGCATCTCTTTGGTGATTCTTTTGTTTCTTGGATCTACGTAACTACTTTTTTAAAAGTGGGATTTGGCTTTTCAACTCAATTCAATTCAATTTTATTTATCCAGCGCCAAATCACAACAACAGTCGCCTCAAGGCGCTTCATGTTGTAAGGTAGACCCTACAATAATGCATACAGAGAAAACTCAACAATCATATGACTCCCTATGGGCAAGCACTTTGGCGACAGTGGGGAGGAAAAACTCCCTTGTAACAGGAAGAAACCACCGGCAGAACCAGGATCAGCGAGGGTCGGCCAACTGCCGCGACCAGTTGGGGTGAGAGAAGGACGACAGGATAAAAGACATGCTGTGGAAGAGAGACAGAGATCGATCCTCCAGGAATCAGTCCTGGAGTTTTCAAGTACCAGAATTAGACTAGCGTCAGAATGCTGTGGAGGGCATTGAGTTACATTTGTTAGTTATCAGCAAGACTATATTTTAGTCATTTACTAAGCAGCACTTTGATGACACAGATTCCTCATCAGTCTAGCAACTCAATTTGTTGATGGTGTCTGAGCATCGCTGCTCTAATATGCCGGAAAATGAAACATGCATTAGAAACAGAGTGTTTTATATATTAATACTAATATTCAAAAGCTTTGCGACTCAAAACACAGAACTACCTCAACACACACTCAGGATGCTACACTTGCTGGGATCTGCAAACCATAGCAGACAAACAGGAGATTCAGGTTCATTTCACTACAGGAGCCAACTCAGGTGTGAGACCCTACAATGTTAGAGAGAAAACCTCAACAGTCAGACAACCCAATCAAGTAACCCTTCTGCGACAGTGGGAAGAAAAAACTCCCACAAAAAACAGAAGGAGGCGGGGTGTGTATTGTGTACTTTTCCAGGATAAGAAAAAGTGAGATACCATATGGGGAAAACTGCGACTGCTCCCACTGTTCAGTGTTACCTGAATACACCGTACAATGTCTCGTGTTTTGGAACAAAAAAATTAATATATATTCATGTCAAGACACAAAACTTGATTTTGTATGGTTAATATTTCAAACATTTTTTCTTTAGTTTAACGTCTACCTAATTAAATCTCTGAACTTTTCAGCCTCCCATTGCTCCCGTTGTTTCTGTCAGTTAAGTGTCTTAATTACTAGCTTTGAATTGAGCATCAAACATCTGAGGTTTAGCCTGAAGATGCTCCACATTCCTGACAAAGGAACTTCTAGCTGCTCTGTCTTCCACACCCGAGGACTCTGCCATTACAACGGCTAGAGTTCATCAAAGGATCATCCCCATTATTAAAACAGATGGATGTTTCAGGTACTCCAGGGCTTTGTCATAATTTAAAGGCTACTTATATAATTCCAATTAATGTCATTAAACTAAGTTTAAGATTTTGTTTCAAAGTTCTTTGCAGACTTTTCAATTACATTCATGCAATTTAATTAAATAAGTTTATCTGGTGCACCAAGAGAGCCCTTTTGCTTTCTTTTGCATGTATCTTTAAATGGGTGGCACAGCTGTCCTCTGCTCTCTGAAAGCCCCCCTCAAGCGCCTTGTCAATTAGAGGACGATATGTTGCTAAATATCTTACACAAGAGGTGCACACAAAGCGCCTGCAAATGGTGGATGCTTCTATAAAAAGTGCTTAAGGGAGGAGCTTTTGCTTTGCTCTTCTCCTCTTTCAAGTAACAAGGAACAAACCTCCATCCTCTTTAAATCAGCCTTGAGTATTTTGACATGCTGTGTGATACATTTTTAATGTGAATAAAAACTTTTTGGCTTACAGAATCGCCTAAATGATACCCTGTTTCTGTTATATCTTTTAAAAAGTGGGCAGTTCTGTACATGTTATTTGGTTTATTTCTGTTTACGGTACACACACATCACAATTAAAGCTGTCCATTTATGTTTTTATATTAAAAACTGAAAAACTTTCTTCTGCAATCTGTTTGTAATGTAATTGAAGTTGGTCATAGTGACAAACCACCCAACACTACAATTAGAATAGAATAGAATGTTATTATTATGTGTTTGAGGGTACAGTTGTCCATTGTGGGGGTGTGTATGTTCAGTCCATGAGTTTAACGTGGGTCAGATGTCAGGAGGCAGAGTTCAGGAGTCTGACAGCTGTGGGGAAGAAGCTGTTCCGGTACCTGGTGGTCTTAGTCCGGAGGCTCCTGTGGCGCCTCCCAGAGGGCAGGAGGGTGAAGAGTCCATGTGATGGGTGACTGGGGTCTTTGATGATTTTCCCAGCCCTTTTCAGACACCGCTTCCTGTAGATATCTTTTATGGCAGGAAGTGGTGCTCCGGCGATGCGCTGGGCAGTTTTCACGACCCTCTGCAACGCCTTCCGGTCCGAGGCAGAGCAGTTCCCGTACCAGACTGTTATACAGTTGGTCAGGATGCTCTCGATGGTGCAACGATAGAAGTTCACCAGGATGTCTGAGGACAGGTGGTTCTTCCTCAGAGTCCTCAAGAAGAAGAGGCGCTGGTGAGCCTTCTTGACCAGCTTGGAGCAGTTGGTCGTCCAGGTGAGATCCTCGGAGATGTGGACTCCCAGGAACTTGAAGCTGCTCACACGCTCCACAGCCGTCCCCTTAATGTGGATGGGTGGATGTGGGTCAGCATTCCTCCTGTAGTCCACGATGAGCTCCTTGGTCTTCTCGGTGTTAAGCAGCAGGTTGTTTGTGTCGCACCACTCAGCCAGACGATCCACCTCCTCCCTGTAGGCGGCCTCATCGTTGTCACTGATGAGACCAATCACCGTGGTGTCATCTGCAAACTTAATGATGGTGTTGGAACCATCAGCAGGTCTGCAGTCGTGGGTGAAGAGGGAGTAGAGGAAAGGGCTCATCACACAGCCTTGTGGTACACCGGTGTTCATTGTGATGGTAGATGAGCAGTGGTTATCCAGCCGGACATGTTGGGGGCGGTTGGTCAGGAAGTCCAGTAACCATTTGCAGATGAGGGAACTGATGCCCAATTGCTCTTTATGTAGCATTTGAGTCTCTTTGACATCACTGTTTTGGTGTTATTGCCATTGCATGGCTTTGAAATGTGGTTGTTTGGTGGATTTTTCTTCAGTGAAAAGGCCCCAATAAAACCTCAGTAATAGTTAGTTAAGGCTTTGGTCCTTCCTGGAGGATCGGCCAACGACAATTTTCCACCAGCACAGTCTCTCCTGAGCTGCCTTATCCTTTAATGGTTGGTTTAATGGTTTAATATTGCTCTGTCCACTGCTACAAGTTGATTTTGCTATTGCTATATTTTCTCGTCACCAGACTGAGAGTATTTGGCACAGGTACTAAAAGAATCAGGACTTGGCTGCTGTTGTGGTTCTCTGCATCTCTGCTTTATACAGATTTCAAGTTAAATAATCATAGCTTGATGTGTTGACTGATCTCCCTGGGGCTACAACAACACCACTAGTCCCACCACCCTGTACTAGTAAAAGATGAACAACTTGAGCTTGTGAATGTCTTTGATACCAGTTGGCTAAACATATTATTCCTATTTTGTGCTCAGATTTCTTATATATTAAATGGTCGATAAATCAGAAGTTTAATAATTGTTGTGTGTTTGTGTTTCCACAGAGTATCAGAGCATCAGGTCTTGTCCTGCTGGAGGCCATCCTGTGCGGGGCTCTGCTTCTCTACTTTCCAGTAAGCCTGAGACTCTTGTGAGCTTGTGCATGTGTCGCCGTGCAGCCTTGGATCTCTTCATGCAATCATTTTTTGAAGTGTTAGCTGATAATCTACATGCCATGCTCCTTTGAGCTGAAAATAAAAATGTTCTCCTTGACTGAAGGCTGGCATTCAGCTCGACCTTCACTTCACACCGTCGCTCATTCATCTAAAGCAAAATCACATATCTGAGAACAAAGTTTCATATCTGCAGCAGCGGCACAAAGTGGGATTGTTTGCCTTGTCAGACAGTGCAAACCCCAGTTCATAAATCATACTGTTCAGGTGCTTTTTTGGTGGCAGCTGAATGGAGCTGTGATAAGCAGGGATTTCACAGCCGAAGTGTGCATGTGATAAAATGGGACTGGCAGAGACTAACATCCCAGGGCTTGTTGGTGACCCCCTGCTAACTGTACACAGAGCTGGCCAATGAACCCAGCAGCCTGTCAACACTACCATCTGTTGACCAGCCACTCACGCTGCTTCATACGCATTGTGTTAATTTAAAACCAGCACACAGAATTTATTTTTACTGTAACCTTTTTAAGACTTTATTATTTATATTTATTCTTAACACAAACTACCATCATTTGATCCAGTTTCTTTAGTTCTGAACTAAACTTATCATTAATAGTGTCTTGAATTCAAGATTTATTTTTATTTTTAAATTCATTATTTAGTACTTGAGCTTCTGCTACGTCAGCCACACCCAACCCCTGCTGCACTCTCCCTTTAACCGATTCATTGATCTATTAATCCATCAATCTAGAGATCAATTCTTTCTTTCTTTTTTCTTTGCTTCACACATACATTTAATCGCTTTGCTTTAAAGACACAAGGAATCAAATAATTGAGTAGATACTTTCAAAGAAGACCTACTGTGTTCTTCTCCACCTCCATATTTCTAATCTTGGAATCTGCTGCAGCGTCATTGCATAATTAACAGTTAACAATTAACATTAAAATTTGTTGTATCTTTAGTATATACAGTCCTGCAGTTCATTCTCTGTCTGAACAAAACCAGGCTCCTGTCTCTTTAATCCTCACCTCCTGAAAGTATCTTCTAATTGGCAGCCCCTCGCCTGGCTTCTCCAAACAAAACTAAGCCACGCCTTCACGTCTCAGAAATGCCCATATAAGGAAACGAGCTAATCCCAGAGCGATATAGGAATAAAATAAAACAAAACTGACCATTTAGAGCAAGGGTGGCTTGATATTTTTCCTCATGCGACCTCACTGATTTTGATAAAGTAAAAAAAAAAAAAAACACTGCACTGTGCGCCCAATCAAAAGAATGATAAGTAAACAGCTGAAATATGTTCATTTATATATTATAATATATACCTGCATCAGTGAATGAATATAACATAAAAATTCACAGATACAAACCGAACAGATACATGGTCATATTCATGAATATGAATTAAATTGTTTAGCTGTATCACTGACGGAAAAAAACAACTAAATAAGTAAAATTTAGTATATACATATTTAACATTTATTTGGGCCGGCTTCCTAAATATATTACTAGACACCAAGTATTTAAATATATATTATTATTATGTTATTATTAGATATAGATTTACTTCCATTTGAGACACTGATGGGATCAATATACAATTGGGCAATCCCCACACTTGTATTTTAGCACTGGTGAACTCATCAGTTTTCTACTGTGGCAGGATCTAACTCCACAGTCTCGGACTGCAGCTGCTGGTATTCCATGATCTGGTCTGACACTCCAGAACGTGCAGCTGGCTGAAAACTGTTTTATGCTGGTAGTTTACTGAGGCTTCAGATGTTCACTTCAGATATGTCTAAGCTGAAATAACAATGTTGGTCCCCTCAGTCCAATTGGATTACCAATGCTGGTGTCAATACTGATTCGCCCATACCTACAGTACTGTCCAAAAGTCTTCTCTTCTTTATGTTTTGTTTCCAAGGAGTCACTTTTTTTTTCTTCATTTTTAAAGTAGTCTAGAGCAGTAATTTTTCAGGCTTTCCAGAGGCCTTTAAAGGGCTTTTTTGGACATTGTCTGATTTTTTGATTTTCAGTGTGTGTACCTGGTATGGTTTTGCTTTTTTCAAACATTTGAGTATTTCCAAGTAATTAGAAGCTCAGTGGAGAGACAACTGATTCTGTTACAAAGTATATTTTGTATGATTTATTTAAGAAATATGTGTCACCCACAAACACAGACATAAACACTGTGTTGAAATTGTGGCTTTTATTGGTTTTTGATTGGAGGGGTTTTTAGTTTTAGGACTCAGAGTCAGATTGAGATGGTCTCTAACCCCCGTTGCATATTTTAAGCACGTTGATTTTAGACGTTTTTGGCTCACTGGAATTCTCTTGACCTGATTGTTTGAAATGGTGTCCATTTTTAAAATGAACAACTTAGACTGTAAAAGGGTATCAATGTGACAGCAACTAAGGGATATAAATAAACATAATGATCCTATTTTAAGATTTAAAGCTTCTTCAGTGTGTTAATGGGCTTTGGAAATGGATTTCTTATAATTCAGGGAGAAATTGAAGTAGAAAATAAGAAACATATTGGATTGTCACTTGTGGTATAAGTTTTGAATAGTGCTAAATAAGAATAAATGTAATTCCACCCATGTAAAATATCCACTGAAGCTGTAAGCTGTGCGACAGATTAAGGCTCTTTCTTTATTTTACTTACCAAAAAAATTATGTCTAACAGTGTTATGCAATCTATACCAGTGAAAATCAATTCAGGTTTATCAGTGACACTGTTCAGCCAGCTTCTGCAGTACCTCATTATTTTTTGCAGATGAACACCCACATGCCATTGATTTACATGAAACCACCATTATGTCTTTCTCCCAGGAGCACGGGGCATTGGCTAATTGTAATTTAGTCGCAATCACGTGGAGATATATGCTTAGCGAAGCAATGCAAAGTAAATGTAATTAAAGCCAACTGATGTAGAGCCGAATAATCAATGCAATTTGCTGTGACAAGATCCTGGAAAGTAATAATGTTTGAAATCTGCGAGTGAAAGCAAGCCCGGGAGTCAGGTTATTGGTTAGTGAATGAATGAATAGCAGATGATATTCTTGCATCCAGCTGGAGTAGTGATGGCAGCGGAAGCTAAAAATAGATGGCTTGTAAAGAGGCTGTACAAAGGAATTTGACTTTGTAGCTCACTCTGTAAATCCTACCTCATTTAGAGATTACAATACTTTGAAATGTTCTTGTGGAATAAATGCAGGAGGATTCAGTTTGATCGTCCGCCATCAGCCTGAACACGACAGAACTTGTTTTGATAATATATGATATATTGGCCCGATTGTGTGTGTGTGTGTGTGTGTTCGTGCAAGGGGAAAGACATCTTTCTGCATTTTACTCTGCAGCATGCTAGATTGATCTCCACCCTGATGCATTTCCATGTCTCCCCTGTGAATCCCACATGAGCCATGGCTGCGAGGGCGAGGCACATCACTCCCAATCTAAATATAGATTCAGAAATATTCCACCGTTGCTGCCGCTGCTCCTATTTTAAATATTTCCACTGTTATTAAGCAGCAGGAGAGCTACATCTCTTTCTGCTCCTGTGGCATTCAGCTTTGTGAAGTAATGCGATTTCCCCCCCCTTTTTTCTCTCCTGGGTGTGTCACATGCAATAACTTCAGTTTCCCCCCCCACTCCCTCCTGCTTTGAGATGAAAGGGGAGAAGGGAGGGACAGACAGTGCAGAGGGAAAGAGGCAAAACTATGGCAGTGCCAAAACTGACTATTTCTGTCTGGCTGCGGAGATGGAGAGATGGACACGCATTTGTGAATCACAATGTGATCCTTGGATGAGCTTGCCAGTTTGCGTCTTTGTGGCTTCTTATTGACGCTGTTGGTGAGGCTTCGATTGGAGCAAAGTGACTGTTTGGATCGGCGCGTTTTCCTTTCAGGTGGAGCCAGGAACACATTCAGATAGGAAACTTGACTTGTAAGGGAGATAGACATGGAAATACAGAAAGCTGCTTTACTGAACATGACTTTACTTATTTTAGTTTTCTACAGCTTCCAGAAGAGAGAGACTCTTCCACATTTGCCTCACTTGTGCTCCATTTACTCATGTTTTCTGTGTGTCACTTTAATCCGTGTTGATGTTCTTTCACTTGTTGTTATTTTCTATCTACCTTCTAGCTTCTGTTGCTCTTAGCAATGCACCTCAGTACTTGTGATGTCAAATATTCAGTACTTGCCTACTCTTTTCCTGGCTTATGTTTGTAGTATGTTTAATTACCTAATAACTTAAAGGACGTCAAATTAACAGTTTTGGAGATTTTAGACATTATTTTTGGCCCGTTATTTTCCTATGATCGAATTCATGGGAAATTTACTTTTAGGACTGGGGATGCTGAAAAAGTGGGCAATCCCTACTGAGCTCTATAGATGTGAAAAATTAAGGCCAAGGGACACTAAAGCTCATATAATAGCTACTACTGATCCAAAGAAACAAACATATCTTCATGATCAAATTCAGGTTATTTACTTGGGTTGAATTAAATCTACTTCCTTTAATTCTTCCACATCTCTGTAGTCAGTTATGGAAAAAATGCACATGCATATGCACACACATTAGAAATCACCTTTGCCAAAAATAAGGTTTCCCCTGCAGAAATCACATCCTTGATTCCTTTACCCACTCAATGCAAGGAAACCCAAGTCACCCATTGGTGGAAAAAAATAACAAAGCACTGCAGATAACCAGTAACATCCATGTAAATGCATCATATGAGGCTTCCCAGCCCTTCTTGTGTGCACTCCACTGCAGTCTTCCCCAGAGACAGCCCTCGTTGTTGCTCTCTTCCTCCCACACCCCCTGCGCTGCTGCTCATGCATTCATAAATGTTAACACATATGTAAAAGTGGTAATAAAGCGATAATATCAAATTTACTATTTTTGATTTTGG
Organism: Diplotaxodon limnothrissa; assembly: GCF_057381915.1. Lineage (NCBI taxonomy): Eukaryota > Metazoa > Chordata > Actinopteri > Cichliformes > Cichlidae > Diplotaxodon > Diplotaxodon limnothrissa. Next base: position 18,822,029 of record NC_140604.1, read on the forward strand.
TCAGTTCACTTCCCAGAGATCATGTCTTAATTAGATTTTCCTCTTTTTTTCCCTTCTAAATAACCAGGCAGCTGATGAGTTTCTGTTGTTTTCTATTCTGTGTTTACCACTTTACTTTAATTTTACTGCCCACCAGTATTTCATATTTATTTATATTGCCAAAAGTCCATAAGTACATCCAATTCTTAATCTATAGGAGTTAATATGATGTCAGCCCATCTTTGCAGCTATAACAGCTTCAACTCTTCCAGGAAGGCTTTCCACAAGGTTTACGAGTGGGTTTATGGCAATTTTGGACTTATCCTAAAAGTATATTTGTGAGGCCAGAGACTGATGTTTGACGAGAAGGCCTGCCTCGCAGTCTCCATTCTAGTTCATCCCAAAAGTGTTCTTCAGGTGCAGGCCAGACGAGTTGTTCCACACCAAAGTCGCTCATATAGGTCTTTATGGACCTGGCTTTGTGCACTGACAGTCATGTTGGAACAGGAAGGGGATGACTTATCTGCAAACACTACCAAACTAAAACTACAAGTTTCACTAACTAGCAGGAGTGAAACTGCCATGCTGGTTGAGAATGTATATCTTCAGAATGAAAGTTGTGCCTTATCTCTGCAACCAACATATTTCAAAAGGTGCAACATTTACTTTAGCAAAGACAAAGGGTCTTTGTTTAGTGTTTGCACTGCACTTTTCAGTTTCAATACTACTCAGTTAGTATTTGCAGACAAGTTGGCATCTCGAATGCAAACTATAGACAACTTTAGCGATCTGCTAGAGAACCAATCAAATCCAAGAAGGGTTTTTGGTGTAGCACTGTATACCTTCTTGCAACCAATTTCATCTAGTGACAGTCAACAACAACTTGTCAAGCCGTTGTAGGGAAAACACTTTTTTTTTCAACAACTTGTGGTTGCTGACTGGTCTCCTGACCTATGTGACTGGGGTGTTACTTAAAAAAAATCTGCCAAATCCTCACTGTGAAAGTTCCAAACGCTTTTCACAATCCAGTTGTAAAAGAGTGTCTCAAGAGTTTCACTTCTTGACTAAATAAATATTAAAAGAAAAAAGAAAAAGAAAAATGTGTTTAACCATAATAGAAGAGATTATAGTCCTCTACCTTCTGCTCAGTCGTTTGGTTGGGGCAAAGTAGAGAATCTATAGAGTCCCCATGTTTTCCACCACTGGTCTTTTGGGTATTACTCCCTTTTCCCCATCCCTGTCTTTCCACCTGTCCAATCTCGGCATTGTCTTTGTGCCAAGGAGGGCCAAGGTGCTGCCTCATTCCAACTTAGGGGTTTTGCCATGCATGGCAGGACGAAGCCATGCCTTCACAGCGCATCAGGGGGCTAATGAGAAACAGTATGGCCAGAGGATAATGGATCCTGACCTGACAGGCCATGAAACACAGTCTGCCACCCGTTAGTCTGCCTTTCTCTGCTCTGCCTGCCATCCAAGCTGCTCTGACACTTTCAATCTGACTTGAGTGGATCTGGAGAGTTGTTTTGTGCATGTGCAGCCTTCCCTTCATACTCTACTTCCTTTCCTCCTTCTGAAAAATCCAGAGTCTCCCAGAGCATACAGAGACTAAGCTGAGGATGCGTTGCTGTAGCTCAAGTGCTCCTACTTGCTTGAGCAGAGAGACAAGAACTATGAGAGAGTGGGGAAAAAAAGAGAGTTGTATGACATGCAGGCAGGCTATTTCCTCTGATATGTCTCATTGTGTCCTAGCAAGATGGGAATATCTCTCTCTGAGGTTGTAACTGGTGATGAGAAGGGAAGGGAATGTGGGAGGTGGGTGCAAGTCAGCTCCAGTCTTGACTGAGCAGAGGCTGAGCTGGATGTAATTTACACTCAGCCCACCTCAGGGAGCGGCGGGAGGAGAAGAAACCATTACCTCCCTCCAGAAAGCTGCCCTTCCCATGTGGCAGTGTCAGCTTTCATATAAAAATGGATCCATTGCTATTACAACACTCCACCTCTCTTCTGCTTCCACCTCCCACCGCAGCTCCCTCCCACTCTCTCATACTGAAGGTGTTTCGTAGATTAGAAATAGAAGGGTCGGGGAATGAGCAGGAGATGATGACCGGACAAAGTGGGGCATGGGCGGACCGCATGGCTGTCACCATTTCATGTCAAAACATTAAAAGTAGCGTGAGAGCTTTGTTGTGACAGAATGATTCCCGAGGCTGCACAATCCCATTCTCTACTCAGATGGAGACAGACACACTAAATGGCTGAAAGTCATTTTTCTCCCTTTTAGCTGGTAGCAGTTTCCAAAGAAACTGTGATAACAAAAGGCTGAAATTCGGCACTGTCTGTTCTTTTGACTGGAACTGGCTAATGTTTTTAGCGCTTGGTGTTAGTCGTTTTTGAACCTAAATTGTGATGTGTTTATACTCCATAATTGACAGATGACTAATATATGATGTTGTATTTCTGCACTTTCATTTCGGTAAGTGCTCCATTAGGATGATGTTGCTCTTATACCCGTCATCGCTGGCAACCCTGAAAATAATTCAAACTGTAATTTTGTATTACGCAAAGTTTGTTGCAGGCTATTTTTTAAAATCTGTTAATAAATAGTAAGACCTTTACAGTATGAAGCTATCTAACAATGATTCAGCAAACACTGCTGTGACTACAGTAAAACTGCTCAAAAACTAACATTAACCTCTTAGGACCTGGCGTCCACATCACATTTTGGGTTATTTAGACCAAAATACTCAATGTTACTCTACAAGGGCCTGATATCCACTTACGAGGACATTATACTGCTACTGTTCTATCGAAATTTTAAACAAATATCCTCATATGTGGAAACAAAAATTAGGTTAAAAAAATCTGGTAATTCTTTGTTTTTACATTCATCAGGTCCCAATCGGCCCATTTATCAAAGAGAAATTAAAAATGCATGCCGTGGAAGAGTTTGGGTTTTAGGAGGTTAATCTTCATGTGAGATTAACATCAGCTGATGGGTTGGCTCTTATCTCTTGATACCTTTACACACAGTCATGTATAGTGTTTTAATTAACCTGCTTCAGCTATGCAAAGTTGCTGTGCTCTGCAAGCTGGTTTGCAACATACCATGTTCCCAGCGCATATTTCATTCTGCATCCGATGGCGTCTGTTGTGATTGATATCTGCTCAAGTTTGTGCTGAGGTATTTCCTGGAGAGACAGGAGGTCTGGGAATGGAGCCATAGCTCTAATACAAATATCTGAATTTTATTTAATGTAATAACTATGGAGAACGACAGGTTATATATCTGCTTTAGTCGTAGTCCTCACAGGTCTCACTCGGGCAAAATGTCTATCCATTCATCCTTTTTCTTAAATGCTCATCCAATTCAGGTTCGTATGCAGACTGTGGAGCACCATAAAGAGGTCACCAGTCTATCACAGGTTAAATGACAAACAGGAATTAACAGGAAAACACAACAAAAACTAAATTTAAATAGCACACTCCATAAATACTAAACTAGAACTGAAGTAAGGACCCACTCAGCTTAATAATAACAATTAGAAATCTAGAGTTTAAGAATATGAAACACAAACTAGGAGCACTTAAACGTGAAACAACCCTCAACAAAGCCCACGAGTGCCACAGACCATAACAGTAACAGACAGAATATTGTGCGGTCTGAGCCCAGCACATATGGAAGCTTTTTTCCACTACTGGAATTTAATAGTTTTTTCCATCTGTAAGTGAAAATGTCAGGTTAGTATGTTGAAATTTTGACTTACAGTTATAACTAATGAGATACTAACTCAAAATTTTGAGTTATATCACTTTTTTGGGCAGCTTCAGTTGCCTCAAGGTGCTTTATATTGTAATGTAATATAAAGCACCTCTCTACAATACTACAGAGAAAACGCCAACAATCAGATGGCCCCTTATGAGCAAGCGCTTTAGCGACAGTGGGAAGGAAAAACTTCCTTTAAACAGGAAGAAACCACTGGCAGAACCAGGCTCAAGGAGGGGCGGCCATCTGCCGTGAGCAGTTGGGGGTGAAGGGAGGAAGAAAGGACAAAAGACATTCATTCAGGAAAAATGGTGATCATTTAGTTGGTTGACTGTGTGAGTTACTGTGAGGTACAGAGCACCTTAGTGTCTTTTAGCTCATTGCCCTATAACCTGAAAACTTCCTCTAAATGCTTCATAAGAACTCAGCTCACTAATAATTTTGTCTCTGCATTTAAGCAGCCATTATTTTGTGAAGACAGAGGATTTTAAAAACATAAGAAAACAGACCACAGTTAATTTTTGCTCTCTGCTCTTTAGTGAAAGCAGTATACTGATTTAATGGCACAAAGGGAGAGGTCTGTCGTCCCCTGCGATCAATATCCTGTGGCATCCTGACCTTCACAAGAAGGTGGATCTATCCCTAAAGCTTTCACCTTTTGCACCAAACACCCTGCACCTATGCATTTGCATTTTTATTGTCTGCACATAACAACTTAATTACACACTGCTGCTTCTCGGAGTGCTTCTTCTAACTGCATTAGTCTGATAAAAGAATCCATCCACTTCCTTTTTTAAGTGTTATTTGCTGAATATCTCTTTTTTGCCCTGCAGCGAGAGCTAATTATCCAAAGCGTCCTAGCACTAAATGATTTTTGTTACACTCTGTGGCGCATCTAGTTTGGGTGTCATATTTTTGTTGTGGGTGTACAGCCATTCTTACATGAAGCCTTCGGGGAATGAAAAGTGCTAAAGTTTGTGTTAAAAGTTTGCTATGACAGGTTCTGTTTACATTTACAGGATAAAACTGACTTCTTCAGTTAAGGTCACATTAAGGTCTAAATATCCAAAAGCAAAACCCGAGTACCACAAAACCTATTGTACAGTAACCTGTACAAATGGTAGTAATGACATATTACATAATAATGTTGTTTTTGTCTCATTTTAACAAGACTTCTCAAGTAGTTTCTAACCTGCAGATTCATTTTCTCCTATTGCGTTTTTTCTACTCAAAATAACAAGACATTCTTCCCGTTTAACCCCAAATTATAGCCCCTTTTGCAAAAGTTAACCTCACACGTGAGTTCAAATCCTTTGTTAAATTCTTTGGATTTTATTGAAGAACAAATATCACACAGACTATCTGCAGCTTTTAAACGGTGACACATAACAAAACTTCAAAGAATGTTAAAGTAGCCAACATCACAATAGCTCCCTGGAAAGCTGATGCTCACACCACAGCTGGCCGGCTTGCGTCACAGTCCTATCAACAGGGACACTTTCTGGTGGGTAACCAACCCAGTGAATCTCAGTGTGGAAGCCAGCTGGTGGGTGCTGAAATGAGAGATGATTAGGAATGAGAGATAACCGCAAATTAAGTGACTGAGTGTTGATTGAATCACTAAGTGGGTGAGTGAGTGAGTCTTGCTTGTGTCATGTTTGTCTGCACTTTCAGTCTCCCATTGCTCCTTACTGTTCAACATAGATCTTCTTAGTTCAACATAGATATAATATATAATAATATATCATATATTTCGTCCCATGCCTGTTTCTATTGTCAGTTCTTATCATTTTTCTATTTAATCATTATAATTTTCTAAATTGGCTTTTAGGAGAAATGTGCTAAATGTCATACCATCAACATTTAAGTGGAAAAGAAAGAATAAAATATAGATATCCTCAACTGCACCAAAAGGTAATCCAAATAAACACAGTGCATTGACCATAAGGTTGCTCTCTTCCAATTCATTTCAAAAGCAGACCCATAACCTCGTCCACCGTAAGTGAAAAACTCAAAAAACTGTTTTAGTAGTTGTTGTGAATCATCTGCCTTGCTATGGAACGCCAGGACTGCCATAATGAATTAATTAAATACACCATTAAATAATTAATTAAATGTGGCAATAATTAATTAAAATTGGAATTAATTAATTAAATAAATAGTTATGACACATGTAATTAATTAATTATTGACACATTTAATTAATTATTTATGTATTTCACATTTTAATTAATTATTGACACATTTAATTAATTATTTATGTATTTCACATTTTAATTAATTATTGACACATTTAATTAATTATTTATGTATTTCACATTTTAATTAATTATTGACACATTTAATTAATTATTTAATGATATATTTATTTATTTCATTTTGGCAGTCCTGACGCCTGGCTCTCGTCATGAAATAATTTTATCTGTCAGCCTCACCCATCAAACTCAGGGGGCGGGGTTAACGCTGCCCATGCAGCTTCTCTAACATTTGATTGGTTGCCGTGCAAAGTAAGTCAAAACAGATCGATCCTAGAAAATCGATTGCTTGTGTAGACTTGGGGCAGCCAGTTATCCCAGAATGCAGATCAAATCACAAGCAGCAATGGTGGTGGTGTAGTTTTAAAATACCCCGTTTTTCTGTCACCAGCTACACTTTTAACAGTGTTTTAGCCGCGAATGTCGCGACGTATGTCTGGTCAGGTTGTCAACATAGAACATGTTTGCAAAAGTGCTCAGATGTTTTCAGAGATTTCAATAGCTCTGCTAACAGTTAGCATGCAGAGTGCACCGAGGGGGTTACGTTAACCGGTTTGTTTACATATTCCACTCTCCGTGTTCCACATGTTGCATTCGCAGATTCTCATTTTCACCGAACGATCGTCTCTTTCCGCCTGGTCTTGTGTCTCTGTGCTTCTGTAACATAAAGAACGAGCTGACATTTTTCTCACGAAACCAGCGATCAGCTCAGCAGACCCTCAGTTTACCTGCATGCATCCTCCTCCTCATCTGTCAGCTGTTTAACACCTGCTGCTAATTCAAGAAACACGCCTAGTTACCTGGTGATAGTCACAGTTTAACTGGGCAGCCGGTGCTCGATATAACGCAATGTCAGCGCATTTTTCTGCACAAGATAAGTAAATATAGTGTTTTCCCCGAGCGCAGAGCTGCTGGAGCTCGTTTCCTTACAGAGCACTTTATAGGCGAACAGCTTTATCAGCGGCTGATGTCCAATCACCGGCACACAGCTTTCAAACCTCAGCTGAGTTTTAGCTCTCAGTGGTTAAACGCTGGACTTCATTCACTCAGGTTCTGTCTGTCGGGTCACGTTTACTTCGCTGTTTTATTTACAACTGAGCAAATCGGTTTGGCTGAGGTTAAAGTTACGTTTCATAACTGCATAGTTTCACAGACGTTTAATGGTTCACTGGCACATTTGTTAGACTGAACTATCATCTAAATATCATCTGTTTTTTAATAGTTATTCAACTGTATTCTAAGCACCAGCTGTCTGTTAGAATGTGATTTTTTTTCTCTCTCTGTTGGCAGAGGTATAAAAATGCGCAGGAAAATCTGACATGCATGGCGAACTTCACCGACGATATTTAGGGAGGAATAAACACACATCAAACATAAATGAACCATTTGTCTGTCTCCATAATTGAGAGAATTTTCTCTTCTTATGTCAACACTCTCTCTCTTTTTTTTTTCTTTTTTTTTTTCTTTTTCGGTCATGTTATGTTTACCTGTCAAAGGCTTGTTACAAACTATGAAACACATTGTGCAGACTTCTGGATGTTAGAAGAAAACTAATACTGCTCATGAATGAGACTAAAGGCAGGAAGGTGTCCTTTAAAACTAAACATGTTAATAGGACCTCCCTGTTTATATCATAGTTTATGATATAGCACGTGTATTTCAGTAATAGCCTGCTGAGGCCACTATACGTGCTGGCCTCATATCAAATGTGAAGGCAGACTGAGTCTATGTTTGACGTTTTTTATATCTAATCTTCCTTTTCAAACATTTAAACAACAGCGAGTCTGCAGCTGAGGGAATACAAATTCAAATTGTCGGAACAGGTTTGCTCGTTTCTTGGATTCATTTGGTGATTTATTAAATGTATAACTGTTATTCTAATCTGCTGCTGAGTCTCTTACACTTTTCTTTATGCTGTATATTTTCACGTCTCTGGAATAGTTGGCAGTTAGATAGTCAGCTGGGAAACTTTGTGTTAACTCATGGAGCTGAGGATATCGTGGATATGCTGACCTCGCTGCGTGGTGTACAGAGCGAGGTCAGCATGATTAATATTCACAATAAAAATATTAGCCGAACATCATGAAGTCTGTATGTGTTTCATAGTGTCGAACAACCTTTGTACAGTTAAAGCCAGCAGTTACTACATGACGGAAACACCAACGTTATCTCTTTTATGTGTTTATACACAGGTCACGCTGATTACTGAACAAAAACCCAAAGATCAGATGTTAAACAGATTTATTTGCTCTCTCTCCTCCTTAAACATGTTTTTAATGTTAGTTATAATTCAGAATTGGCGACTGAAACACGTAGGACACATAAGAACATCAGGAAATAAAACATCGATAAATATAACCTCAGTAAAAGAAGTCAGCGGGGGTTACTACAGCTGTGTACCGGGGCCTGCGCTTTGTCGGTGGGATTGCTTGCGAGGCGAGCGGGTCTATCCCACGCTTTGCCGTGAGACTGGGACGACATCTCCGAAATCATCGAAGCACTTTTGCAAAGAGGCTGTATCTTGACAAACCGATCAGACACATGAAGATTAAACCACTACATTCTCGGCTAAAAAAATATTAAAACGGTATTTGGTAACACACAAACAGGGTTTTTCAAAGCTCAGTTCTGTTAGCTTCCACATGCCGGTTGTTGTGTGCTAGAAACAATGGCCACCAGGCCAAAGCAATGGTTTTGACTCGATCAGCGTTAACCCCGCCCCCTGAGTTTGATGGGTGAGGCTGACAGATAAAATTATTTCATGATGAGAGCCAGGCGTCAGGACTGCCAAAATGAAATAAATAAATATATCATTAAATAATTAATTAAATGTGTCAATAATTAATGAAATGTGTCAATAATTAATTAAAATGTGAAATACATAAATAATTAATTAAATGTGTCAATAATTAATTAATTACATGTGTCATAACTATTTATTTAATTAATTAATTCCAATTTTAATTAATTATTGCCACATTTAATTAATTATTTAATGGTGTATTTAATTAATTCATTATGGCAGTCCTGGCGTTCCATACCTTGCCCTTACTAAGGCTACGTCCAAACATACACAGGTATTTTGGAAAACTGAGATTTTTTTCCTTTTCGTTTAAAAAAAAATCCCAAATCCCATTTCTGAAAAAATATCTCTAAGATCTCTAAGATTATCAGCAACAGTATTTTGTCTATATCCGCCATTGTAGAAATTCATCTCAGGTAAACAATAACGTGACGAAGGACAGCGTCAAAAAAGGCGCACAGCTTTGACGTTGCGTGACTAAATCTCAGTTTTCCTCGTCCACGTGTAAACGCATAAACTGAGTTTTTCGAAAATCTCCACCCTGGCAGGAGTTTTTAAAAATCTCCATTTTCAGTAATCCAAAACGCCGTTTACGTGTGGACAAAAGGCCCAAACGGATAGAAAAAGCTGTGTTTTCAAAAATACCGTGTAGGTAAGACTTTTCAACTTCTCAGACTTTTTTTTTTAAATCTGATTTACTTGTTCAGTTTAGATTAAGTAATTATTCTGGGTAATATTAACACTCATCTTTATGAAGAATATGACAGCCTCAACACTGCAATAAAATTGCAATAACTTGTCCTGACATATAACATAGAAACTTAACATTTAACATTAATCCCTAAAAACTCTCTTTTGTCTGAGTATTTTAATAACATTCAGATTTACAATGTTTTATATTACAAAACACTAGCAAATAAATTTCAATACAGTAGATGCCTTTGTTTCTGGAAATGCTATAACTGAACTATGGAAGCGATTCCTCCATGGTTGTTTTCTTTCATGTCATGTACCAGCAGAGTGGGAATCAGCTACTTAAACTTTACTCCGACAGAAGTTGATTATTTTGTTAATAGTTGTACATCCTCACTTAGTGCAATGCTGGATATGTAGCTAGTACTGTGGCTCATCTGAAAAGGAAAATGTCAAAGAGATGCTTGACCCACTGGTACAAAATGCACAGAAAAGTAAACCTGTTGAACTGCTCAGTAATTCAACTATTCAATCAGCCATTCCAGTGGCAGCAGCTCAGTGCATTAGCTGTTGACACTACCATTGTTTTTGTTTTTTTTGTTTTTTTGTTATTGTTTTTTTTTACATACTACTTATGTGACCAAACTAGTAAGCAAGCATATGTGTATGTCCCATAATATCCAACTGCTCCTAGTTATTATTAATTGGTTAACAGGATAATAACACATAACAAGAATATTTGTTGTTTAAAAAAGGTAGCAGCAAATTATTTTAGATTTTTGTAATTTAAGTCAAAATTCAGTGACATAGAAGATTCCAGAACTCTTAAAAATATTCAGTTGTGCATTTTTACAACTTCAAATATTTATATTTGCATATGAAAGCTCATCTCAGGTATATGTCTGTATAACACTTTGTGTTGTGTTGTAGCTTCCACATGATAAGACTTTGTTTTAGAGAGCAGGTGCAGAACCAGGTTGTGATAAGTCAGGTGTCTGCAGAGCCTGGAGACCAGGCCAGCAGATAAAACTTCATCATCTAGGCCAGGGGTCGGCAACCTGTGGCATGCGGCTCTTTAGTCCTTATAGTGCGGCTCCGTGTGGTTTGGGAAAATAAATTAGAAGTATTTAGCTGAAGTGTATTTTATTTATGTTAGTTCTCTTTTTTAACTTGTAGTTCTAAATTGGAAGATTATTGTGATATTGAAATATAAAAATACAAATATATTCTATTATTTTTTCATCGCTCAAAATAAGCATCACACTTGCGGAAGCCGGTGTACCCGCCGTGCATTTATCGAGACTTTCAACCCCAGGTAGGCCAATTATGGACCTTCGGATCCACATTATGTCAGCAGCTATTCTCCACCGTGAACTATGTTAAAAACAAACACCGCTCACGCCTCACAGATGACAGCTTACAGTCCTGCGTAAAGATAAAAGCCCCGATTTGCAGACGCTGTGCACAGAGGTTCAGGAGCAGAAGTCCCATTGTAAACATATCACGGCAGACCCGACGATGTTTCCATGAACACGCTTTTCAGAATCTCTTTATTGACCCCTTTTCACACACAGTTGCTGTACGCATACAGCCGGCTGTAGCTTTGCAGCTCACAGCCCGACACACACCAACAACAGCATAGATAGCACAGACGTTAAGGCGGCGAGGCGTGATTGCGGGTGCCGCTCAGGTGCGTCCGCCTCCCCTGCAGCGGCTCTGTAGACCACGCCCCACCACACACATTAACCAGGTAAAATACATATTTAGGCAGAATTTTGCAAATATCTATTTTTCATCTTTTAGCAGCATAGTGCTTTTTTCCAATTATTTTTTAAAAGTCAGGTCAAGGCTCCAAAAGCCCAAAGGCAATATAAGGGTGGCGGCTCACAACAGTTTTTGTTTGCTACATGGATCATTTTAGTTCAGCTGGGTGTCTTTCCTTTGGTTATATTTCTTTAAGAGTTCAAAATGTGTTAATTACATAAATAAAATGTAACTTTCTTTGTAGCACTTCATGGATTTCATAAGCAACACACCTTAGTTGTTCACAAAAAGCATAAAGGTAAAAAACAATATATACAGTGTTATCTTCATTTTAGATGTCAAAAAGTATTTGCGGCTCCCAGTGTTTTCGTTTGCGTGGAAACCGGGTCCAAATGGCTCTTTGGGTGTGAAAGGTTGCTGACCCTTGATCTAGGCGTTTATCCAGCTGGGACATATTCACCTACCTGCCTGAAAGCAAAACAAAACAAAAACTACGTTATCTAAATGTCTTCACTACTAGTTGCAAAATCTGTTGCATGCAAACTGACAGAAGAACTAGCACTTTTTAAAATCTCAAATAGCAATAGGATGAGATTCAAGAAATGAAAAAAGTAAAACTGGAAAGTGGACTGCTCAGCTCAGCTGAAGCCTTTGCTATGTTGTAAGCAAACGACAAGGCAAATGGGGCTGAGATAGAGGCTTGATATTAGTTCATAATTGTCTCCTTGATATTGATGTCCATTAGATAGGTATACTGTACCTCACTTGCATGCATATACACCATACACACACACACATATTCACCAATAACATTTGATCCTTTTCCTTCCCCTCCCCACAACGCTGAATCCAGTATTCCCAGCACTTAACATCGATTATTAATGGAAGGTTTCAAAAGAGAAGGAGGGCAGAAACTGATCTTACTCTTTATACCCACTAACATTAAGAGAAACCTGTCTGAGGATCGGGGCCAGTAACTTCCCAGAAACCTTACTGATGGGAAGTACTGTGCCAGCATAAATTGATTGTGTAATTTCTGCAGATCATCATGAAACCTGAGGGTCATGGTAATGTCTGACAATAGCGACTTATTTTTGCCTTTTGGTCTGAGAATTTTTGAAGACACGTGTGGACAAGTGACCACCTCTGAGGCTGAAAAATGAAGCCAAGTGAGAAGCATCAAAAAGTGCAGTTCCTTAAATGGCCACATGAGGGTGGCTCCAAAAGGAAGTCCTCAAAATGTTGAGCTAGACAGCATTAAACAGCATCAACCACTACCAGTAGTTTTTTTGTTTGTTTTCTTATTTTTAATTGGATAAATCATCCAAAAAGATACTTTAGTAATGGGTGTGACCACTTTGAAAGTTAGTCAAAGGAAGTACGATGAAGCCAGAAGTCATTGAAGTCATTGAACTAGACCTCTCCACCATGTTTGTATCAGCAGCGATCATCAAAATGATTTGGTATTACCTTTTAATGTCTTCATCATCTGTCATTCGAACTGTAGTAAGATGAACACGACACACCATCCATCCATTATCCAATTCACGACTGCAGGAGAGAAGGATGAAAAGGATGTCTTAAATGTTTGTACATATCCATCACTTTTTGTTTCTTGTTGTGAGCCATTAAAATAACCAGAGGTGAGATCGCACCATTAAAAGAGAAGCTCAGACTGCTAAATGTGTAAAAAAAGTTTTTTATGACAGCTTATTCAGATCATTTAAAGCCAGCCCTCAAGGGAAGAATGTGGCGGATAACACCTCCCCGTTTCCGTCTCATCACAAACAACACCAGTCTTAAAACTGGCACGTGATGGAGATTCAGATGCTATTTGGTAGTTTATCTAAAAGGGAGTCCTGAGCTGTGTTTTCCCATTGTGCATTTTTACTCCTGTTCCTGTGCCCTCTCCTGTCCCCGTGGAGCCAAACGTGCGTCAGCAAGTTGCTCGGCGGCAGCCTGGCTATCTTTTTATCAGCTCCTGTTCCTCTGCTCTTTATTTTGTGAAAAAGGTAACGCATTGAGGAGCAGTCACACATCGTTTAGATATTTATGTTAATCCCACCTGTTTAAAAAAAAGGCTTTTAAAAAACATATTGACAGTAGACATAGTATTAAGCACCTTGTATGTATTGAAAATGAACAGCTCAGCACTCTTTAAGTCTTTATTTCCTCAGCACAACGTTCCTTTTGCAAAATCGAGTCAAACTGTTCATGCTTTGTTTGAATCAGAAGTTTCTCCAGTTGGTCTTCCAGACTCTGTGAGCTGATGAAGATGTGGGCCACCGTTCCTCCCGTGGGGTCCTCTGTGTCCCTTAACTGACTCGAACCTAGTGAGCAAAAATATCCACATGCCTGCGTCTTCGCCGCTGCCTGAGGGAACGTATTAATGCCTCAGCTAATCCGATTAACATTAACAATCCCGCAGGGGAAATCTCTGCACATCTGCAACGGACAGATAATTACGTCGCCTCAGATGTTTGTTTCTTTTTTCTCTCTGTTTGTTCTGGCTCTTTTTATGTCTTTGGAAGACCATCAGCGTTTTTTTACCAGCATGGATGGGCACTGTTTAGCATGCTCAGGTCCTTGTAGAAGAATCTACTCGTGAAGATGTAACATAGGAGGATGCGCTCTGTGTCTCAAGGGCAAGCTTTCACTGCACTTTACTGTTATGACTAATTCAGTTCATGGATTTTCTCTTTGATGTATAAAAGGTAAATTTCTCATGAAAATGACTCTACCAAAATGGTTTCACCTCCCGTAATAGTGGCAGCATCAGTAGTACTACTATTAATTGTACTATAGTTATAATTATTGGAGAAAATAATGCTAATTATTAGAAATTTCTCTACCTGTTTCTTTCTTAGACATTTATTCATTGAGTGTTATATCTGAGACACTATGTGCAGAACATGTCAGTTGTTTTTCATTCCTAATTGCTCTATTATGCAATCATTGTAGTGTAAGGGTTGTTTACTTGTATGCTCGCAACAATATCAAAGCACCGGCTGAACCCTGACGATGTGTGTGAGGCATTTTAGGAGCGAAGCGGTAAGCGTCAGTCACTCATTATGATGTTATCCTGTTAACAGAAGGTTTCTTTCAAAGATTATCTGAGCTGAGTCACTGTTGTTGGAGTTCAAACAATGCACTAAAGAGAGGAATGCGGATTTAAATCCCTAAAGATTGGGAGACTATTCCTGGATGAGTTTCATTCCGCCAGACTGGAAGAGCTAGACATTAAATTCATCAAATCACCAACAACACTGTGATATTCATACCGGCCCTCAATATAGTCTCTTTCATTTTGTTTTTCACTTGAAAATTAAAAATTACACTAAAAAGTAGTGACAACCAATTCCAGCCTGGTCAAAGTTTAGCTCAAACTTTTACCAAAGGTTGGCCAAGCTGAAATAATTATTTATAAATGAGATAGAGCGCTGAATGCACATATAACACACACACACACTGCTTTATCTTGCTCATAAAACGATGTCTGGCAAATCACAAGATTCAAATATAATCAGTGTTTTAAGTAATCTTCTATTGAGTTATTAAATTATTAGCATTATTAATTTATTAGCTTGGTTCCTTTGTGTTATGTGTTTGGTTTGGTTTGATTTTTTTAAATCTTTTAGTGACATTTCTCAAAAGGTTATGGTTGGGGTCAATCCATGTACAATGTGGAGGGAATTTTCAGCCTTGATATGCAGTGTCAACATTGTTCTTGTTATGGTTGTTAATAAAGCTTGTAAGATAATTACAAATGAGTGGTCATACCCTTAAAATGTGTCAAAGGGAAAAATATACAGTGAAAATAATAATAAAATAGTAGTTACTGGATGTAACCGCGAGCTTAAGCTCCTTTACTTACTGGGCTTCACAGGGTGCTGACAATATGGTAAGTCAAGTATGCATATTTAATTTTACGATATGCATATACAGTAACACTGCATGCATATTTAATAATACTAGAATATTTATAATTTCAGCTATTTGTAGTTATTTTGTTATATTTTATATCTTTGTTATATATTCGTTTAGTTAGTTACTATGCTTTACTGTCTCATAGCAACTGTGAGCACATCATTTCCTCTGGATTTCATTTTTGGTGGTCGTGTCCACTTATTGTTCTGTTTGACACTGCCCCTTCTTGAATAGGTTGTATATCAACATACCTGGACCATAAACCTTCTGAAGTTTTTATTTATTTAGTTATTTTTCCATCAAGGGAACCTGATCATTGGCACATAGTTTTGCCGTACACCAACAAGCTTTTTAAAGTATTGTTCTAAGAAAGCTATCTTATACCTTTTAGTGGAGCAAACCTTTTGTTGTTTCTGCAGCTGTTGTACATATTGTATCTGTTAGGTACTTTTTAGTGCTCAATCAGACTAGAAAAGTGCTCAACAAATGTTACTTTTTCATTATTGAGAAGCAAGCTCAGCAGCTGTTTAGCCATAGTAATTTTAGTACGGTCAAAACTTTTGATCCTTGAGAGTCCTAGAAGTAAGTCCAAGTGTATGCGATACACACTGATGGTCACTTTTGCTGTATTTTAAATTCCCTTTGATGGATGAAAGGTGGCAGAGGAAGTAGAAAAGGTTTAGAGAACACAAGCAAAATAGCTTCCTGAGTAGATTCTGTGGTGAAACAAAGCAAGTAACTGATTATAGAGGGACTTAATGTGCGATAGGATGTACAGTAAACTAAACTGCATAAACCCACTCATTCACTTGTGCGACACCAAAGGAGAACAGTTGGAGAAAACCAACATTTAAATAAGATTACTTTACTGTTTATAGAGACGTCCACTGAGAGCACAATGAGGCAGCAGCTTCCCACGAATTTAAATGTAATTTCCCAGGGAAAGAGGGCCCATTATCATTTAGATAGAAAAAACACTCACAGTTGGGTGGCTCTTTTATTTATTTATTTATTTATTTATTTTTCAGTTTCTTTTCACGACCTTTGTTGTTTAATGCTTCTTCTGTCCTCTTCCAGGTTGGGATTCTCTACTTCCAGCCCAGTGTTTTCCGTTGCATCCTTCTGCGTTGGGTTCGACTGCTGGGTTTCGCTACCGTCTACGGGATGCTGACTCTTAAGTTGTACAGGTACTTCACCCACAGTTCGACACTGTTATCCATCCCTGGAAGCACTTATCAGATTATATTACACCTGACCTCTTAATCCTTTGATAAAGAGTCCTGTGATGTGTCAAGGCAGCGTGTTTTTCAGCTACTTCATCACCAGGCTATACTGCCTCATTAAGTGGTAAAGTAATTAAGAAAACACGGAGCGCATTGGCCCCAAATGAGCTCCATATTTAACAAAGTCCTGAATGACAGTTGCTGAGAAAAAGACAAAAGCAGAACTCAGGGACAGAAAGCATCGCCAGAGGATGCAGTGGAGTGGTGTTGGGGGGGAGTTCTCCAGCTGTGAATAGCTGTTAATGAGACAGGGTGGTCCACTGTATTTAAAGTGACAGTGATGAAATTCTTCATTTGTGGGCCTTTTTTTGTCAGGTGAATCTGTCAAAATGCGCTAATGGAGATACTGATTAAGAGGATGTGGCTAACACGAGCCGGGGCCCAGTTCACCCTTAGAGGTGCAAGTTAACATATTGCACAGATCAATTTTTGATGGGGGGCTCATTAGTGGAGAGAGCAGTGGACACTTCATCAATGTGCGTGAAGGGCAGAGCCTAAGAATAGCTATGCCGGTGATGTGTTTGAGCAGAGTTTAACTCATGTTCCACAGTCTGTGGATTTGGCAGGTGGAATAAGTGCTGCAAATGTGATGGCTAGCAGTTTTTTTCTGCTGCGCTGCTTTGCAGGAAGTCAGGAAAAAGTCTTGACATGTCATTTAATCATACCTCAAGGCACACTTTCTTTTAAACCAAAGCCCTTAAATAAGTTTGCAACATATTAGCATTTTTTAATAAATAGTGTAAAATTTCACCCATTTAGTGAGGTGACAAACAATAAGTTTGCTTTGTTTTTTTCTTTTCTGATCACTCAGCTCTAGGGTTGGGTGATATGTAAAAAATTTCCAACCGACAGTCGTCAGTCCAATAATCGTCGATCGACGATATATTCGCGTATGCGCAGACTTTTTGATGGGCGGAGCAATGTAATCATGCACGGACTGATTTGCTGTTTACAACACAGAAGGCCAAACATGGATGAACTAATTTCCCCAAAGAATTAGGGATGTCAGTGTTAATGTGGTCATCACGATTAAAAATTTTAACGCGCTTAAACCATCTGGAGTGCAGAATGAACAAACTTTGGACAAACTGCCTGAAATGCGTTGACAGAGACATTTCAGGGACTTTGACTCTGTCTGTGCTCCAGATGGGTTAATTGTTAATCGCGTTAGTCGTGATTATGCTGACAGCACTAAAAAAAGTATAAAGTTGCCAATTTGGGATGAAAGAGGTAAACCTAAGGATGTAACCAAAGCGGTGTGCCGCTTGTGCAGACGTATAGTGTGAACAAAGTACTCAAACACGACTAACTTGCATAAGCGTGTACGTGTCCACCATGCGGCTGAGTATGCAAGGCTATCACCAACTTCTGCAGCTCCATCAACACGCACAGAATTTAGGAGCGTGCATTTGCTCGCAGATGAAAAAGGGTGCTGTTAAAACAGTGCTATTATTTTTTTTTCTGTTGACTGCTTCTATTAGCTCCATCATTATTAGCAAACTTACTCATGGGCAAATAAATAAATAAATCGACCTTGTAAAAACGATCACCAATGGCCTTAGCCTATCGTCGATAGTTGATATATTCGTCCTATCGCTCAACCCTACTCAGCTCTTTTTGTTATGTTTAGTAAGTTTAAGGCAGATAAACTGTTTTGGTTAAATTTCATGAACTAATATGGTCGAGAAAATCATCGATTCTGAGCATGTTGGAGCCAGTTCACAGGAAATGGTGCTAATAAAGGTAAATTCATCCATATAAAAAAAGTAATATGACGTATACTTCTCATTTCGCAAGAGACAGCATGACTAGACTAATATTTTACATCAGCATCCACCATCACGGTTAATTTTTTGCCAGGCCCACTTTTGATCACAGAGTTGACGTCGGCGTTTTCAGCATGTTTGTTTGGACACAGCAGCACACAATAAAAATCCTTTGAAAGGCTGCAATAGCACAGCAGAGAGTTTCAGTTCAGTGACTGCTATTGGCACAGGTGAGTGAAGTTCGTGTCCAAGGAGGAAGATGGGTCACACACTGACCTAAACACTTTGCATACACCCAAGTAGCATCAACAATTTATAGCCTTAACAGCCTGCGTTGTTTATGTTTTTTGGAATGAAACTTTTCAAGGAAATACATCACTTTCTCTTGCATTTTGATTAAAGTGAAGATTTAAGAATGAGTGGGCCCCTTGGGATTTTCTGGTTTTTAAGTGGGCCGCAGCACTCTTGACTTTGGGAATGGCTGCTATAAAGCTTAATAAGAGTCTATGAAAATTGAAATACTAGTTTTCTGTTAAGTATTTATGTCATATTGTGGAAGCAATATTTTTCCGATACTAATATTGCCATAGACTAATAAACCAGTGTGTAAAGCAGCTGTGATGTATTTTTTGCTTAAAGCTTTTGCATGTAGAAGGTTTCAAATTCTAGCAGATATGGGAAATAAAAAGATAAATACACTCAAGGCACACTGAGTGTAGAGGTATTTCCCTCTCATGGATACTCTGTTTACTTGAAATGACGACAGGCTTACATGAAACTTTGTGAAACAGTCTCAATGTGAGCTTCTCCCTCCACAGGGTGCTGAAGGTGTTCCTGTCCCGTACAGCCCAGAGGATCCCCTATATGACCAGCTGGCGAGTGCTACGTCTGCTGGGCATCATTCTGCTCATCGTCTGCTGGTTCCTGGTGGCTTGGACATCTGCTGTCTGTCAGAACCCGGACAGGAAGTTGGCTCTCATCGAGGTGGGCTACACGCCCAATGGGCTGCAGTTCAGCATGTGCCTCCTGGATCGCTGGGACTATATGATGGCTGTTGGTAAGTACCGTTACTGCCCTCTGCCTCTGCAGGGCGCTGTGAGTAGATTTAAGTGTGCTGCACTCTGCATGTGGGTAAGTGTGGTGAGGAAACGTGGGTTACTTGATGGACACGTGAAATTAAGAAGTGATTTGTTAGGCATGATAGCGATGGGAGTTGAAAGTGAGATGAGGGAAGAATGAGTGATGGGGTGAAGCTGGATGATTAAGACAACTCCCTTCCATGTACATTTGGAAATGTTTCCCAAAAGAAGACATTAATCCTCTCTACTGGTGCTACGCTTTTGGATGCTTTCCTGTGTTGTACACAGGAGGGGAAGGGCAACCAGCAGCAGATGAAGACAGATGAGAAATCAAAGATGCTTTGAGAGCAGCATCTCACTTTGAGCAAGTCTGCATGCTGGTGTATGTCTGCTGACTCAGGCTTCATGAGAGAGCGCTGTGGTCGTTTTAGAGTTCTGGGAAAACAGATGGACCCCCAGCCGGGCCGCCATGCTGCGCTACTGTATACTGAGGACACATTTTCATTCTGTTTATTAGAAGGTAAAAATAGGTTGGCAATATGGAAGTGCGGGGCAACTCTGATGCCACCTGAATGCAGCTTATAATTTACACCCACAGAGATGCAATAAATCTTTCTGTCATGGTCGGCTGTGTGGCAGGCAGGATGAGGACCCAATCGCAAAACTCACGGACTCAAGGGATGAACTCAAAAGGCAGCTTTATTGCTGACAAGATGACAGGAAAATACAAAACTTAAACTGGGCACAATAAACTAATACTTGGAGAGAGACACAGGGAAATCCACGCAGCATGAGGGAGACTACGACACAGAACTGAGGGAGACGCAGACATAAATACACAGAGGGTTAACGAGGGAAGTGGGAGCACACGGGGAACACAGCTGACACAGATAATCATAACGAGACAGGGCAGGAGTGAACACAACATGACGCATACTGACGAGAGACTGTCAAAGTAAAACAGGAAGTACAGAGGTTCAGACAGGAGGAGAGAGCACGGGGAGAACACAGACATAACAGGCTGGGGAAAACATGGAATAAAACACGAAAGGGGACAAGGGCTCATGAATACATAGAGGGGCACACAGGGGGTGAGAGTCACAAAGGGAAAGCACACAGGGAACCACATAACAGGGCAACTCAGGAAACAGAACCTAAACAGGGAACTGAATACAAAAATACAAGAGAACTAAGAATACTGGGCCAACACGGCCCAGGACCATGACACCACCCCCCCCTTAAGGGCTGGCTCCAGACAGCCCAAACACAGGAAAACAAAAAACCAAACAGAAAACGACCCAGGGCGGGCGGCGGGGGCCCAGGACGGAGGGCACGGAACAGAAAACAAAGGAGCACAGCAAACACCGGAGCCCAAGAAAAACAACCCAAAACACAGTGCAGTTCAGGGGGCCGGCCGTGCGGAAGGCAACGGCGACGACGTGGAAACAGTTCAGGGGGCCGGCTGCATGGAATGCAGCGGCGGCTCTCCAGTGTTAGGCATGCTGGCCATGGCCTGGTGGGCACAGGACCAGACGAGGCAGGACCAGGCGAGGCAGGACCAGGCGAGGCAGGACCAGGCGAGGCAGGACCAGGCGAAGCACAGGCCGGAGCCGCAGCAGGCAGAGCAGAAGCAGAGACCGAAGCCGGACCGGGCGACGTTGAAGGCGATGCAGAGGCCGGACCGGGCGTGGGTGCAGCTGATGCAGAGGCCGGACCAGACCACGTCCGAACGGGCCCCTCGGACCCTCCAGCGGAGACGAGGAGGTGCTGGCCGGGCTGACCTGAACCCCCAGCGGAGACGAGGAGCGGCTGGAGGGGTTCTCCTGAACCCCCAGCGGAGACGAGGAGCGGCTGGAGGGGTTCCCCTGAACCCCCAGCGGAGACGGATGCAGAGCCAGCAGGTGTAGAGACTTTTGGCTGAGGGGACGCTAACTGTAGCTGCACAGGGCACGCAGTCGGCTTAGGATGCAACGGCTGGGGCTGTGCAGGGCAAACAGTCTGTCCAAAGTTTGTCAGCACCACGCAGTCCTCAGCTGGCGGAGAAAGCTCACAAAGGCTTCCAGCTGAGGTTGGCAGTGTCTGAGCGGGTTGCTGTGCTATGAACTGAGCTGGTGACAGAGGTAATGACAGAGCTAATAATGACTGAGCCGTTAACTGAACAGGCAATGGAGTAAGACACTGAGGTGGTAACAGAGCGGATGACTGAGTGGGTAATGGAGCCGTTAACTGTGCTAAAGACTGAACTGGTGACAAAACAGGAAACTGTGCTAATAACTGAGCCACTGACTGAGTTATGGACAGCAATGCCAGTTGTAGTGGGAGTTGCGCTTGTGGTAGATTAGGTGTCTGGCTCTGGGCTGCTCTCCTCCGGGGAACAGGAATGGGTGCTGGGCCTGGCCGAACACCAGCCATCCCCACCCGAGGAACAGATACGGGTGCAGGGACGAGCTGGGCTCTGGCTGCCTTTACCCTGGGGGCTGGTGTAGGTGCAGGAGCTAGCTGGACCTCTGTCGCTCCCACCCGAGGAACTGAGACGGGTGCAGGAGTCGGCAGGGTCACGGCTGACCTCACCCGGGGAACCGGAACAGGAGCAGGCAAAGTCTGGGTGTCCATCAACCCCACCCGAGGAGCAGGTACGGGTGTCGGGATGATAGGAGCCTCTGCCAGTCTGGGAACAGAAGCAGGGACCAGCTGGACCTCAGCTACCCTCTCCCGAAGAACTGATACGGGAGCTAGGGAAGGCTGGGCCCACGCTGCCTTGGTTACAGAAACTGAAGCGGGAGAGCTGAGCTCAGGAGCAGAAACAGACACAGGGAAAACAGAGTTAGTGGAGCTAGAAACAGTGTTAGCGAACAGAGATTCATGGCGGGCCACTCCTAGCGACTCTGTAGGCCTTAAGCTGTCCATCTTAGGAGTAGCAGTCTCTAAAACAGTCATTGCACAGGAAGATCCAGGTTTAGCAGAGTCAGAGTCTGCAATACCGGGCACAAAGGGATCCGTTATGGACACAGGAGCATTCACACAGACCGTTTCTAAATATACAGGTTGGGGAGCAGCATAGTCCAGGAGTGGAGACACACCACTCACAGTCTCACACTCAGCAGGTACAGAGACCGCAGAACTGTTAACTTCACAGTGCTGTTCACAAGTATGCGGCTCAAAAACGGTCTTTTGCTTCTCTACGGTGAAATAATCTGTCTGTGAGTTAATTGCTGCTGACCTGGGAGGAGCAAAGGAAACATAGTCGCTCTCAAACACGGGCGTGAGGGTAGGCACTGCAGGACCAGAATTAACAGACCCAGAGTTAATGGCCTCAGGGATGACGCGCACGGGGCTTATAGTGCCAGGATTCTTTAATTTAGCATGAACAGCAGTCTCTAGAGTGGTGATGAAGTCAGTCTCGTGCGTAATAGAAGCGGAGGCGAACGTAGAAACAGTATGAGGCCTAGAAACACAGTCATATTCAACCTTTTTGTTCTTCTCTGGTGAGTTACGGACGTGAAAAACAGCGGACTCAGAAAACGAATACTGTCCGAGACGGTCGGGCTTGGAACTCGCATGGAAAAAGCAGTCAGATTCACTCACCACCGGAGCTTGCTCAGTAGCTTTAGCGTGGCGACGGCGTGAGCGTCGTGTTTTCCCGGGAACTGTGCCGTGAGTTCCCGAGGCAGTGGGCGCAGGCACTTCGGTGATGTCGGCTGGCTGAGCCGATGACGAACCAGGCTGCGCCGGAGAGACAGGGAGCTTGTGCAGCTCTGAGCGCGGAAGTCCCAGGTAGAGCGCAAAAGCCTGCAGCGGGGTAAGGCCGTTTGTCGTCGGCTCAAAACCACTCCCCGACCGCCGAGTAACCCTCTTCTTTGCGCGGGACGTGGGCGGCGACCGGAGAGGCGAACCAGAAGTCGAAAATGCCGGAGGAGTTGTGGCAGGCGATAGGCTGACTCCTCCAACTCTTCTTACCGTGGGGCGGTGTGGGGAAAAAGCAGCAGCCTTTGCCATTTGGACGCTGCGCGGCCCACCTAGCGCCCATAGAGTCCCATGAAAGGCAGACTCGTGCTCCCGGGCGTGCCGAGCCTCCTGCCTTCTCCTCTCGTTAGGGAAGGCGGAGTTTGCACGCTGCCGGTTCCGAACGGAGTTTGCTGGGTCCATTACTGGTCGTAGTCTTCTGTCATGGTCGGCTGTGTGGCAGGCAGGATGAGGACCCAATCGCAAAACTCACGGACTCAAGGGATGAACTCAAAAGGCAGCTTTATTGCTGACAAGATGACAGGAAAATACAAAACTTAAACTGGGCACAATAAACTAATACTTGGAGAGAGACACAGGGAAATCCACGCAGCATGAGGGAGACTACGACACAGAACTGAGGGAGACGCAGACATAAATACACAGAGGGTTAACGAGGGAAGTGGGAGCACACGGGGAACACAGCTGACACAGATAATCATAACGAGACAGGGCAGGAGTGAACACAACATGACGCATACTGACGAGAGACTGTCAAAGTAAAACAGGAAGTACAGAGGTTCAGACAGGAGGAGAGAGCACAGACATAACAGGCTGGGGAAAACATGGAATAAAACACGAAAGGGGACAAGGGCTCATGAATACATAGAGGGGCACACAGGGGGTGAGAGTCACAAAGGGAAAGCACACAGGGAACCACATAACAGGGCAACTCAGGAAACAGAACCTAAACAGGGAACTGAATACAAAAATACAAGAGAACTAAGAATACTGGGCCAACACGGCCCAGGACCATGACACTTTCAGATTTAGAAATCCACACCTGCATTTGCTCGCAGCAAGAGATATAATTGTAGTATTTTCTGCTCTGCTGTGTTTCTGCGCAGAAACAATCCCATAAAAAATGAACTCCTATCGAATAAAGACGAATTGTTAAGACCCAAGCATGCAGCAAAACTGCACTTTCAGTAGTTGTTATCATGTGCTCGCATGTGCAGAGGTAGAGGACAGTACAGGCACACTGAGATTCTTGTATTAATCTTGTGCAGTCTAACTTTATAAACATGAAAACAGTAAAAAAGCAGTTATCAGCAGTCATGGTAAGAGAACACACTTCTTTTGCACACTCCTCTTCCTCATCCCTCACACAGCCTCTCTTGTAAATCACATGCTGGTGCGAGTTAGTTTCTTGTGACACCCATGGCAAGGTTAAATATCATAGAACACAGAAACACTATAGAAATTAGTACATGAGTAGTGAGTAGTAAGTATTTTTTAAAAATATTGCACCATACAACCTAGAGAGATTTCTTTTTCTTCATGTGATATCATGCGTGCACGTTATTCAACATATTGAATATGATATGCTGCACTAAGAAGCTCATTATGATTGCTTTGGTTGCTAGTAGGTTGCCTTGGTCACCTGTAATTTGCGACGAACAGCTTGGCTGCAAATACTTGCTAACTACTACCCAAGTGATTGTAGTTAGCAAAAGTGCAACGCAAACTGGAAATGGAGAAGGCTCCCCATCAAAGTAGAAGTTTAAAAGGTGCAGCTTTTATTTTGAAGGAAAATGGTCCCAGTTTCACTAGAAGTGTTCATACACAGGGATGAGTTAATGTCATTGGGTTAGCAGTTCTTTGTCTGCAAATCCTCTGTATAATCGGTTTCACAAAGCCCACTCTAAACTGTATGGAGGTTCATGATAGATTACAAAAAAAGAAAGTTATTCTATAGAAGTTATATTCTATAACAGAATATATGGTTAAAAAAAAGAAAGAAAAGGCTTTGAGGTAGCTAAACTTGTGAGTGAAGTCTTTTAGTTGGTAACGTACCAGAAACATTTTTTGTTTAACGCTGTAAAAAAAAAAAAATCAAGTACAAAAAAATGAACAAATCTGCCCATTTTGAAGGATTAATATGCTGGAACTACTGATAAATAATTTACAAATGCTCTGAATAGACCATTAAAAAAGAGTTAGATTTCCCTCGTTGCTCTCACTCGCTATTTTATTTCAAGGAACGGAGAAAACAAATTTATTTCTATTGTTGTCTCGAGTAAATAGTTTTACTTACAAAAATAAAAGTTTGAGATCTAATTATTTAAAAAAAGAAGTCCAACAGACAGGGAGGCGTTTACAGTAATGAGTCACTTTGCAGTGATTGTTGTTCCTATTGTAAGGAAACATGATTCACTTGCCCTCACAGGCAGCAACCTGGTGTGTTTACAGTTGCGGAGCTGGATACCTTGGAAACCTTATGTGAGGCTGCCGCGGAGGTGCACGGGGACTCATTTAATGCCCTGAGAATACAACCACAGCTGTTGCAAATGAGTCTGTCGAGCAGGCCACTTTCCTGTATACGTGTGTTTTACAACCATCTGTGGCAGCTCCATGTGTGCGCTGGAGTGTGAAGTGGCTGGTTGGTTGGTGCCCATGTAAGGAGCGTGTGCCGCATTGAAATGATTTCTTGGCCAGAGCATTCGCTGTGTTTACAGCTTGTTTTTTGTTTTTTCGCTTCCCAGCCGAGTTCCTCTTCCTGCTGTGGGCGGTCTATCTGTGTTACGCCGTGAGGACTGTGCCGTCGGCCTTCCACGAGCCTCGCTACATGGCCATCGCTGTTCATAATGAGCTTGTGCTGTCAGCTATATTCTACATCATCAGGTAAGAGCTCCTCCTCCTAGTGATTTGGCACCATGAGGTTTTTTTTGTTGAATTTAAAAAAAAAATGCAAATATATTCTATCGTATTATTGCATCGTACCAGAAAATTAGTAAAAGTTATATGAGATAAATAGTTTGTTTATAAGGTCAGTGAACTGCCAACATAGTCTCTTGGTTATAGCACATCGAGTAAGCTAGAATGAATCTTAAGGAAATGACATGACAGAAATCAGAAAGTCTGAAAACCTTCAAACTGCGAACATGTTTTCAATCCCATGAGGTGATTTGATGCAAATTCACACTGGGCAATGCAAACAGAGGCGAAGCCGCATTTGCGCAGGTTAAAATTTTTCAACTCAAATTTGCATCATGTTGCAAAGCAAAAACCCATGATGACAATTAGAAACGGAGCTCCACAGCTCACTTTTATGCAGAGACGGGAAAAATAGATGAAGCCTTGAAGGTGTGCAAAATGGCAAATTTTCCAGCTATCAGTTACATGCCTCCTCATCCTGTTGGTCATTCAATGGTTGGTTGCTTTTGGACAATTCAGCCCTCAGTTGCCTAGGTAACCTTCTAATTTATTTGCCACCCCCTCATATGTCGATCAACATATGTGGGGGTCGCCATTGTTGGTATTTGCTGCATTTGCTCATGCCCACTCACTTCTCCTATTATCGCTTGAAGTTGCTGAACATCTTTGGCATTTTATGTTCTCTGATCACCACATCGCTCCGTGTGTGGACCACCCTTAGCTCAGGGGGAAAGTTTGCTTTGCATTTGGTAGCCAGCAGACCAGCAATAGTACGAAAGACATTAAACATGTAGCCTAATCTAATGGATGAGGATAAAAATTGGCTGTGTAAACAGTGCTTATATTTAGAAACCACTTGAAACTGTTAATTACATTCTTTAATAATCAAATCATATTTTAAATGTCACTCAACAGTGCGGCACTTTGTACTGCAAATCATCATACTCATGATGTCAGATTAGTTTGCCAAGTGTTCCTTTCTTTGCAGGTTAGCATCCACGCGCCTGTGCTGTACTTCATGGCACATTACTCCAGTGATTATACACTAGCTTGTTCTCTCACAGCCTGCATACAACTGTTCATTTTCTAAATCACATACTGCTGTGTAGCATCTGAGAACAGTTAACTATTGCACATGAGTAAAATAGTAATTATTTACTCAACCAGCTGGTATTTGTGGTGCAGACTAGTGAGGGAAAGGTTGTTTAATCAGCTAGAAATTTCTTATATGTTATCAGTACTGCATAAGAACATTTTTGCTTTGTGTAAAGTAGTCAGTCTGTTCAGATTCTTGGTACATATGTACAGACCTGGTATAAACCAGCAGCTCTTCTCAGACACTTTGAGGTTACGGCACAGAATTTAATTATTCTGCTGCATTTTTGGTTCAGGTTGTTTGTGGTAATGGCAGGAAAGGTACTGCCCTCTTCTGGAAATGGGCAGCAGCAGCTCAAATAATTTAAAGCTACAGAGAGTTGAAGAGAAGAGGGCTGAAACCGAGCAAAATCTATTTATTTAACAAAAATAACCCAAAATGCAAACCAAGAATACAGTGGTGTGATAGAAAAATCTGTGAGGTGTCTTGATTGATTGATTGAATCTTTATTTTGAACATGTTGAAAAAGTACAACAAAATAGAATTAAAAGAGACAAATGAACAAAGCAAAACAAAAGGAAAACGAGCAACCACAACTCCAAATAACGTTCATGTTCAAAAAGGAGCAGGAAGAAGCATAAGCTTGTCTTGAAATGAAACTGGGAAGGCTCTACTCTGGGGTCCAGTGAGACTTGTTAAAGGTGGACATTTAAGTATCAGCAGATACGCAGGTACACCTGTGCTGTTTGCACAGTCAGGCTGTGTTTTCTGACTCATCACAGACAGTTTTTTGCAGTAAACTCCCCCACCTGTGCTATACTGTAAGAAGCCTACAGCTTACATCATCTGTTATAATGCTATATCCAAACTGAAAACTTTTTAAACTGATTTTCTATTTATTTATGTAATAAATTTGTCTAGAATTTTTACCAAAACACTTTGAGCATCACAAATTATATTCTGTTATACCCCATACAATACTGAATTTAGAGATTCTTTGGGTAATAATCCTCTGTCTTGAAATACGCTCCAACTTTTATTTTATGACTAACACTGATGATAACTGACAGTAACATAACTGACAGGATCAGTTAAAAGAAAAAGAGACACTTTTATTTAAGATAAAGAAGTGGGTTTTTTTGTTTGTTTTGTCTGTTTTATTTGGATGGCAGTCTGTGTCACTTTTGCCTCACAGCTAAAAGGTGTTGGGTTCAAATCCAGCTCAGGACCTTTCTGTGTGCACACGTAAATGGAATAATAAAGGAAACAAAAGCAAAGTCCAAGTTTAACAAACACAAAAATCAGAACCTTAACACTGGAATAACAGTAAGGCTCGAATCCACCCACATAGCGCTCTAAGCATAGTTACTAATAGATACATTGTGTTCAGCATGCAAATGTTGTCACTTAAATTTGCAAAATTCCCAGTACGTACTGGCTCCATATTTAATATCATAGTCTGTCTTCAGGTTGTCATTTTGATGTTTATATCCTCCAGTAGATCGCCTGATTTCCGTGTACGCTAGCTCAACTGTTCTGTTCAGCTCGTAGTTAATTTTGATCATAGTGAAATCAGCCCTCTCCCTCCAGTCTACACGTCAAGTAGCTGCAATGTGCAGTTTTAATAAATGAGATGTTTCAGCTGACACTGCCACAGCCGCTCCTAGCTCGAGCCGCCCTAATTGAGAGCTCAGCTACATCACATTATTCACTAATGAACCATGTCAGGGTGATTTTTTTTTTCTAAGACAGCATCAATTACTTGAACTATTGGTAGCTTTATTATCGTTCATTACCAATAAATTGTGCATGATCGATAGTTTACTGGAAGAAATGCGAGTTTTTAAGTGTTCTGATGTCTTTTTGAACATCTGGCTCTTGTGATTGCTTGGCCAGTTCTTTTAACGAGCCTCTCGAGCATTGTTGTGAGGCTTTCCTCTGCAGAAAATGGCCAGATGAGGTCCTTAATAAACTGGAGAACTGCCTGGTGTGGTGGGTTAATTCCGTCTGGTTGCCACCTGGGGCTCCAGTGTGCACCGGGGCTAGTTAAAGGCAACCGCCATCCATTTATGTTGCATGAAGAACCTGCTATTTGATCCCATAGTGACCAGTTAAAGCTCAGGCTTCCGTGTTGGCTGTGGTCATCTTCAGGTATAAGCCAGGTCCAGGTAAATGGGATGCTGGAATGAAACCGCTGGAGTCGTAGGAGTGGTGGAGATCGCTCAGTGAAATGCTGCTGGCTGAGAGGAAACAGCATGCCAGAGTTATTAAATCCTCATCTGCACACAAACTCATCACAAAACACGAAGGAGAGAAGACTTCAAAGCTTCGAGACATTTCATATGCTGGACGTTTGCCTTCATTCATGCCTCACAGCTATTACCACAGTAACTGTTTGTTAATTAGCCATTTGCCAACCTCAGCAGCGTAATGAGCCTGCTACATGACATTTGCTTGTTAGAGGCTCTCCAGTGGTGGAATTAGCATCTAACAAGACATGCCTTCATATCCTTAGTGCACACGAGGTCTCACTGTGCTGAAAGCCTGTTAGTTCGTTCTAAATAACAGGCTGGAGCTACTCCTCTCACCACTGTTGTTTCAGATGGTAATTATCTTATTTTCCTCCAACTGCTGCAGCACAGCTAGCCTAGTGTGTTCCCGTCTGATGTACACATAGACTGAATCTTTTGACCAGATGAAGGTCACTCCTTTTTATTGTGAATCCAATTGAGCGGATGAGGAAAATATTGTGTCCTTGCTGGCACGAGGATCACCCAAGTAGAACACTGCAGGAGTGCATTTGACGACTAGACAGACACTGCTGCTAAATCTGCTGCACTGGTGGTAGCTTTCTCTTCCACATCCATCTGTATCCAAGAGCTTTGATGCAGGTTTCACTTCAGTTAGTGAATGAACACTTTAAAGTTGATGAACTATAATAAAGACGTGTCTTTGTGTCCAAATACTTTCCTGGTTTATGTGATGAGATTTAGCAGGTTGAATAGTGATGCTGAACAGCTTTATAGATATCAGAATATAAGAAACTGAAATCCTATCGGCAGTCAATGATATTGACTAACATCAGCTTCACATCTGGATGTCTGTCTTTATTTTTACAGGTTCACTCTCGCTCCTGAGCTGCATCCAGACTGGATGCTGCTCCTGTTCTTCACCCACACTCACCTAACTGTCACTGTCACCCTGGGTCTTCTACTCATTCCTAAGGTAACCATTTCAATGTATGCAATACATTCACAAATGTATGGAAAAGATGGGTGTAGTATCTAATTGAATTTAAGTTTATTTATATAACGTCAAATCCCAACAACAG
Source organism: Diplotaxodon limnothrissa (assembly GCF_057381915.1). Taxonomy (NCBI): domain Eukaryota; kingdom Metazoa; phylum Chordata; class Actinopteri; order Cichliformes; family Cichlidae; genus Diplotaxodon; species Diplotaxodon limnothrissa. The sequence continues at coordinate 18,852,428 of NC_140604.1, forward strand.
TCGCCTCATGACGCTTTATATTGCAAAGTAAAGACCCTACAATAATAATTGTAGTTTGTGAACCATCACTGTGAGACCTCAGTTTCAGAAGCTCTGAATCACAAGCACCCCTCCATGCTCACAGTGTAGCAACTTGTATAGATTTAGTCTATGAGGTTGCCCTAAAAAAGTCGCTAGGGTGAAAAAGTATATTCACCAACCAGGTAGTGAGTAGTTACTGGAGGTTATTTTACTTTTTACTTTGTGTTGTAATAAAAACCTGCTTGTGATTGCTTTGGTCGCTAACAGATTGCCATAGATGAGTCAGTGTCTTGCATGCAAACTGTGGTCAATTTTGGCAAACTGCTAGCGACCAATGAAATCGCAAGGTTTTTGGTGCAGCAACCACTCGGCAACCAGCTGGGGTATATGCATTTTTCCAAAGGTTGCTATGGAGTCGCTGACTGGTCTCTTGACTTATGTGACTGGGGCCTAAAATAGTGTGTACTCATAGAACAAATCAGCAGTAAGCACTCTGAGTATCTGTTGGGCTTATTTCCAGTTTTAGATGTCATGCTCCCTAGGTCAGTTAGCCTTAAAGTTCTTATTAATTCAAGTTTAAGCTCCAAAAAGTGTTGGGGGTGATTTATGTCTGAGGGATAGCAGCAGCAAGAGTGACAGGGAAGGTTTACAAAACAGTAGTGAGAATGCTATGATGTATGTTTCATGGCATTGACATTGGCACTGACAAAAACAGGAGGCAGAGCTGGAGATGTTGAGACTTTCATTGGGACATAATTAGAAATGACTACATCAGACAGACAGCTCAAGTTGAGCAGTTTGGAGACAAAGTTAGAGGTTTGTGCAGAGGAGAAATAGTGGATTATTGGATGGTGAACATGGATCTGGCAGTCAGGAAATGCAGAGGGGTGATGTGATAGAGGAGGACACTAGAAATAGGGTCCACAATTCCCTGTGGACACCCCTAAGGGAAGGAAAGAAGAAGAAGAATCTGTGCAGCACTTAAGTTTCATTTAAATGTTCTACTGTATATGAGTAAATTGCCTTAACTTGGCCATTCAACTTGCCCCCACTGGCCCAGATTTAAAGCACTTCTCCATTGGCTTCACCTTTCATATGTAGCCTGTGCTTACATGCTGCTTTACTTGTAATTTAGCTCCTTTGGTATTCGATGCTGTCCAGGATTTAGGCATTTCCAATTTAAGATATTGTTATTATTGTTGTTTTTATTCTTACTTTTTATTTTATTAATTATCTTTCATGGTGGTCTTTATTTTCATCAGTAAAATATAATGTTTTATATTTGCTATATAGACACGTAAATACATAGTAATGCACTAAAGAACTGTTTCCATCTTCTTAAATAATGTTAGGTTAAGTAAGTAAGCTATATATGTATATTGTGATTTCTGCATTGTTTGCTTTTCCTTGCTTAAGAAATGTAATGGAAACAATCAGTGTTGACCAATTTTACCGCCCTCCATCAGTTCCTGTTTGCTGGCACCCACATGAGAGATGATATCGCGTCTGAGGCCTATGAGGACGAGTTGGACATGGGTCGCTCTGGATCGTACCTCAACAGCAGCATAACGTCAGCATGGAGCGAGCACAGCCTGGACCCTGAGGACATCAGGGTGAGGGGTGTTTCCACCAACTTTTACATTTCCATTGTGCACCTTTTGAATCCTCCAAAAATACTGAGCCATGGCAGTTTTTTATTGCAGACACCAGACGAAATGGGCCATCTCAATTCTATTAATGGCTGTGGCATAAGGTCTTGCGACAGCCTTTGGGAAAAACGTGCCAACGTGAGCAGAGATATCTGTTTGTCTGTTAGAGCTGAAGAAGTCTCTCTACCAAAATATTTGGGTACCTTAAGCCTATAATGTAGAAGAGGGGGTTTTATGGTGACATCCGGTGTTTGAGAGCATTCACTGTCACGGAGGGAAATGCAGATTGAAATCCAACTGATTCAGGATCTGAGCTTAGAGGCTGTTTCAGACCTAACACTAAAAGACACTCCGTTTTCTTATTTGATGCTGTCCTAAACTGTCCCGTCTTTGCTTTTTTTCAGCATGTGATACTCTGTAATGCATTATTTAAAAACTGTTTGTAGTCATGTGTCATTAGGTAGTACTGCATGCTTTCTGTGCAGCAGATTGTGTGCTTTTCTGTAGCAGTGTTTGAGCGCGACCTTTGTTTGTTTGTTTTCTTTATTTAGCCAGGTTAATGTCTTTAAAAAAAGACTTATAACTTTGTATCTGTCTTATCATTGATGTGTAGGAAGAGCTGAAGAAACTGTACTCCCAGTTGGAGATTTACAAAAGGAAGAAGATGCTAGCAAACAACCCTCATTTCCAGAAAAAGCGAAGCTCTAAGAAAGGGTTAGGTCGCTCGCTGATGAGGCGCATCACAGAGATTCCCGAGTCTGTGCATCGCCAGTGCAGCCGTGAAGAGAAGGAGGCGGGAGAGCATGGCAGCAATCGTAACAGCATCTCCATGCTGAAGAAAACCCCCTTGGATACGACTCACCCAGCAAAACCAGCGAAGGAAGAGACACTGAAGAACAAGGTGTTCTCCCTGAAGAAGTCACACAGTAGCTATGATCACGTCCGGGACCAGAATGAGGACTCCAGCAGCACTGTAAATGATAAGATTGATGAGAACACAGCTGAAGGGTCCCTCCTGGATACACTTATGGGCAAGAAGCTGGTCAAGAAGACATCCAGTGAGAACATAAACGCCCCCAGTGAATCTACAGAATCAGTTCCCTTGGTATGCAAGTCAGCAAGCGCCCATAATCTCTCTGCAGACAAGAAACCAATTCATCCTAGAGCCTCCATGCTGCAGAAGTCCCTCAGTGTCATTGCTAGTGCCAAAGAGAAGACTTTGGGCTTGACTGGAAAGACCCAGGGTACAGAGGAAAGCAATAAGAAGAGTCAGCCAAAGAGCAAAGACACAAAGGCAAATGTAGAGCCAGAAAATGAATGCCAACTCAAGATGATTATCAGCCAGTCAGTCGAGTACAAACAAAGCACCACAAAAGGCATAATCATGAAACAGCCAGTTAGTGGCAGCCAACCGACAATCTGCTCCGACCCCATTAAGGGAAAAGACCTCTATGATCTCTCAGAAGTATGCCCCTGGGAGGTGGAAGATCTCCCAACTCCATCTGAAAATAAGGTTCAAAAGCATGTATCTATTGCACCAAAGGAAACCACAACTGTTCATGGAGGTAGCACGAAAGGAGCCAAGTCTCAGAAGCAGAAAGGTTCTGATCATTCTCCATCCAGTGGCAGGCACCCAAAGGAGATTCAGAGGTCATCGGCTATTCGAGCAGAGGTGTGCCCATGGGAAGACAGAGGTGAGATTCAAGCCAGTCAAGCGGAACCATCGAAGCAATCGATGTCTCAGTCTAAAGCCCAGCAGCCTCCCTCTTCAGTTGAAAGCTCCAGAACACATCGGGCAGATGTTTGTCCCTGGGACTTCGAAGAGCTGAAAAAACCAACAGAGTCAGCTCACTCACCAGACGTGACAAAGCAGAAAAAGGGAACCTCTCCAATGGATGTGAGAGATCCACCTAAAGGATCACTCCAGCCACTAATATCAAAAGTCGACGTCTGTCCATGGGAATTCGACAACAGTGCAGCTGCTCCAAATTCAGAGAGGATACCCAGCCCCTCACAAGCACCCAAAACCAAGGAGTCCCCTTCTAAAAAGAAAGGGCCCCCTTTCACAAGAACAGTTGACCAAGAAAAATCAAAAGACACTGATGATGAGAAAAGCAGAACAAAGGTGAAGGACAAGAGTAAATCTTCAGAGAAACATGTCGGCCAGCAAAAAATGGCCGAGGTCTGCCCGTGGGATGTAGAGAGTCACCAGGAAATGCTGCTGGTAGAAAAAAGGAAAAGCGCTAATGTTGGAGCAGCCAAAGAAAAGCAGGCGGAAGTCTGTCCGTGGGATTTTGAGGAAAAAACGGATACAGACAAAAGTTCTTCTGCAGTGAAACAGAGCAAACCAACTCCTAAAGGGGGGCCTGTAGGTGCTGCTAAAAAGGCAGATGTTTGTCCCTGGGACTTTGAGGATAGTACGTCGAGCAAGAAAGCATGACACTCAACCTTAATGGACCACTGATATATTATAATTATTGATGTATACTTTTTTTCCACTTTGAAATCGTTAAATATCACCTTTTACTATTAGTACGGTGACTTGGAAGCAAAGTTGATCCACAAGTTGCCTTCCTTTCCAAGGTTTTGTTCCTGTTTTATCTATTTTGGAAAAAAGTGAAATCTACAAAAAAAAAAAAGTCATGATGAGCATTCCAGATTATTACAGGGCACTCCTGAAGAGAAATTGTAGACTAATTATGCAACTTTTAATTCAGTCTTTTCACTTCATAAGCAATGTTAAACATCCATGTTCACCATGTCAGCTGTTCTTACTTTTTTTTTGCTATGATTAGTTCTTGGACGAGACTGTAGAGACAAATATTGATGTGTATAAACAAGAAAGTATAAAATTAAGGTTGAATTGCATAACAGGGAAAGTGAAAGCCAAAGAACAAGTGAACAGTTGCAAAGAGGGATGCAGGTCTCGAAGCTCTAAAGTTAATTTATTAGTTTTTGTCCTTGGCGTAGGAAAGAAATCAGTCTATAGCACTTTAGCCAATTTCACAAATTAAGAACTGAGGACAGGTTATGTCCAACTTGTACATTTTGTCTTCTTATTTTTAACCACATGGCATGATATCACACACGATATAACACACTGACCAAACTCAGACATGTTTTGTTTGTTTGTTTTTTGTTTAGATCTATTTAATTGTAGTTCTCAGCAGATTAAAATGCTTCCAAGTCTGCGGAGATGTACTGTATGTGCCTATCTAACTAGCATTGTCTTGTATCAGTCTGAAGAGAAGCGAGTGTCTTCTTCTTCAGCATTTTGTGATGGTGAATTATATAAACAGCATGCACAGCCAGGTATCGAGAGTAGATGAAGCCTACCGGTTTGTCTACTAAAACAGTTAATGTGTTGGCAAATCTATAATGTTGTTTTCAGTTCACTTTTTTGAGACCCTGTTTTATAGTTTCAAAAGCTAAAGGGTGATATTTGAGAGCAGCGTTAACATGAATGTGTCAGATATGTTCACATATGTCAAAAGTAGTGAAGGAAAAGTTATTTGCACCAGCTTTGTGTATGAATCCAGCTTGGATCTTCGTCTTGCACCAAATGTGAGTAAGTGTGTGCCTGAGGATGCAATATTTAAAGGACAAATGAGATGCAGAAAAATTTGCAGAAGATCTGTTCTTGCCTTTGTGTTTACCATCCTACTGCCTCAACGTAAAAAAAAGGAAAGCAACTTCTCTTACACAATAACAGAAGCATTCTGGGTAATTAAAACTTGGGTTCTGTCTAGTAGTTGTGGCCACTAAAATTTGCCAGATAGTCCCACAGGTTTTTAAGGAGACTTCTGGCTTAGCTAAAACTGTCTGGAAGTTATTACTTAGTCTGGATAATCATCCATCAAAATTAAACAAATTAACATGCTATGCATCTGTAGATTATAGTCTAATGTAATGGCCTAAAAGCAAAAGACACCCTGTTTGAAAATGAAGGAGACACTAATCGCTTTTGGGTCATGTCAGCAAGGGCAGTTAGCATAAATATCGAAAATGTGGAGATCCATGCTGTAGCAACAGAAAGTAACCTTTAGTTAAAGAAATGAGCTGCCTGAAATGCTGCTGTGCCTCTGGGACCTCGTTTTTCATAGACATAGCTACTTTTTCTGGATCTTGCAGCGATAGATGACTTTGTTAGCTACACTTGTGTGCTACACTGCACTTGAGCCCACTATGTTTAAGTCAGTCAATCCCTTGAGAATATTGAAAATGCCCAACTTTACAGTGTGCGAGTGATCTGACAAATATTATAGATTATGATGCATTTCAATGTACTAAGAGTCTATGCAAGAGGTCTGTACAACAGTTGTAATGAGTGTGAGTGCTGGTATGTTTTTGTTTACACTCAACTGTTCACTGTTCATTAGCGCAAATCTTGACTTAGTCAGTCACATGGTCATGGTCAAAAAGACCTGCTAATAGGGAAGTTTAGAATGGGAAAAATCTGTGATTTAAGTGACTGAACGTAGTATGATTGTGGTTGTCAGATGAGCTGGGATGAATATTTCAGAAACTGCTGATTTGTTTATATTTTCTCACATTCCCACTCTAGAGTTTACAGAGAATGGTCCAAAAACAGAGAAAAATATCCGGTGAATGGCAGTTCTCTGGGCAAAAATGACATTTTTGATGTGAGAAGTCGGAGGAGAATGGCCAAACTACTTGGAATTGATAGGAAAGAAAGAAAAATACTTATAACCACTTGTTACAAGCAACGTATGCAGAAGAGCATCTCTTAACCTTGAAGCCGATGACCTATAGCTGGAGAAGCCTGTCCTAGATGCTATTTCTGTCAGCTAAGAACAAGAAACTGAGCCTATTTCACATTGACTCACCAGAACTGGACAATAGAAGACTGGAAAAATATTCCCTCTGGTCTAAGAAGCCTCAATTTCTGCTCCAACATTTGCATGGTAGAGTTAGAAGCTGGAGTTAACAACACAAAAGCATGGTTCAACTCTGTATCAGTGGTTCAGGGTGATGCTGGTGGTGTTGTAATAGCTTGGGGGATGTAGGCCTCTAATACAAATTCATCACCGTTTAAATGCCACAGCCTACCCCAGTATTGTTGCTGATCCTTTTATGATCACAGCGTACCCATTGTCCGATAGCTGCTCCCCGTAGGCTAACGCAAACCTCAAATCATCTCAAATGGTTTCTTGAACATTACGTTAAGTTCACTGTACTCAAATGGCCTCCACCAAACCTTAATCCAATAGCGCACCTTCCAGTGGTGAGATTCACATTATGGATCTACAGCAACTGTGTGATCATGCCACTATGAACCAAAGTCTCTGAAGAATATTTCCAGGACTTTGCTCGCTAGTACCAGGTTGGGTTAGTTAAGGTAAGTTGATGACTTATACCTTCATCCTCACTTCCACATGTGGTTCTTTCTGGCTCCAAAAAATAGAAGAAATCCCAACAGCAGCCGAAATGCCAAACTCAACTCTTCATCAGTGATGTCATGTTGTTCACATCCATCTTTTATTTACTTATATAGTGTTTCAAAGTTTATGGTCTAGTGCAGATTAAGCATCAAGTCTGAAATCTGCAATGTAGGAAACTCTGGACACAGACAGGGATGAATGAAGGTTCATCAAGTATGATCCTATCTAAATGATAGAAACAGTGGCCATAACTTCCAAAATAAAATCCAAGTTTTTATTAACTGGATAAAGGAACTGTCATTGAATGATGTGAAATACTGACAATAGTGTGACCTTTTATATTTAAAGGTTAAGCACTGCTGCAGTTTTTCTTTGCATCTCCATATTAGGCGTCATTTCAACTTAAATACAAATCAGACTGAACCCCCATTTGTTTATCAACCTAATAAGTTCATAATTAAACTTAGCATGGTAGTTATCAAATAATAATCTGACTAAATCTTTTAAAGGTTTTGAGATGTGCCGTGTTTTGTATCAAAATGTCTAAATAGTCACCATAAACTATCAAAGTGAAAAAAATACCTGCATTTATATTTGCAGTTGTGTGTCAGTAAAGCATCCACAGTGCATTGTGGTATCTTGTGAGAATTACTGATTGTAATTGTCTGTGTTCATGTCAATTTCCTCAGAACCCATTAGGGGTTGGTAATGACTATGATTCAGGCCAGTACCCATCGGTGAGTTTTCTTGAATTACTAAATTTCTTTGGCACAACTCAAATGAAAACAATCCAGCAACTGATATCATTTTCTGAGAATTACCTCCACCTCCAGCCTGTGGGAGGTGTCAGAGAGCACTGATTGATTGCAATCCTTTGATGGATCCTTGTGATCTTTATGAACCAGATGTTAAGCGTCATCTATCATCTGAGTCAGGATTTTATTGCATGAGTACAGCGACATTTGAAAAGCCCCTTCTTTATTTAAACCTAACTTTGGAGTCACTGCCATTTTCACTGAACTCGGGAGAAGAATAACCTGCTGCCTCTTTTACTGTCACTGTAGGAAAGTTATTTCAAAATGGAAAGATGTGTTTGTTTTCATATTTCAAAGTGAAATGGAGCGAATAGAGGCTCCATGATTTTGGTTGAATTTAATCCCAAAAAGAAAAAGAACCAAAAACAAGCAATATGTTAGCATTTTTAACAACAGAAGGAATTTTTATGGTGTCATTTATGTTGATTTTAAAACTAAACCCCAAAAAATGACAGTGCAACATCCCAGCACTAAATGAAGTCACTGTTTTATGTAACTTTGAGTCTACTTTTTTAATTTACAATAGCGTGCTTGCTGCAGGAATTCTCAGTTCTGCCAGTCCATAGCTGTATGCGTATTAAACAGTGTGATACATAACCAAGTGTTTGTTACTGTCCGTCTCTCTGGAATTCATCAATGAGTCTGTGAGTATTTGAACCTCAGCCATTTACCCGGGTGTGAAAATCCAAGACCATTGTTCTTGTACCACGCCATGTCCCGTAGCTTCTTTGTCCTCCAATTGGGTCGTCTCTACCATGGTGCATTTTTGTTGGTTAGCTGCTTTCATTTAAACCTGACTTCTATTTCTTGTGACCAAACAAAGTCACACAAAGGCAAATACAACTACTACTATCGCTACTACTACTACTACTCAACGCTGTAACGTCGTAAATCTTGCTCTTGTGGCTTCTGCATGAATTCAAGAAATTAGTAGGACCGATGTTTCACTGCCCTTGATAGAACAAAAAAATAAATAAAGAAAAGAAAAAATTGATCTTTTATGGACTGTTACAAGTTGTATAGTGAGTGATACTGTCTCTAACCCACTGTATTGTGCTTGTTATAACTATTGCTCTATGACAAGCTTATAGCATCAATATATGGGAATATTTGGTAGATTTATATTGTGTTATATTGTGATAGCATGTACATAAAAGATACCTCCTCTGCAATAAATATTTATATGAAAATTAACTGTGCGTTCTCCTCTGTTTCCACTACAATGCTTCAGATCCTACAGGAAGACAGTCCCGTGATGCATTTCTGCTTATAATCATGCCTGTCTCAGATTGATTTGCTTATTCTTTGTGCAGACATACAGTTGGAGAAAGTCCAGCATTTAACGACCTTGTGCATCATAACCACTTTAGAGTATGTGCTTCTTGGCGACTGCCCTGAAATGCTTTTATGGCTCATTGTGGTCTTTTTGGATGAAGATCAATGGACATTCTCTACACGAAGCAGGACACAGAAGATTATATCAAATGCTGACTCCAGACCCCTGAAGAAAAACTGAGTGCTGTTATTTTCCTATTCTGAGATAATTATCCGCCAAGGTGAAATTATTTCATACCCAAGCCAAAGGGAAAACCTGCTCTGTTAATACTGTTTAAAGTAGTGCTGTCAATAGATTAAAAAAAATTAACTAACTAATCTCACAATTTTCTGTTATTAATTGCGATTAATCTCAATTACTTTATTAATAGCCTGGCTCCAATTACATTTTTTTATTCTTTATATTTTAAGTAATTATCGTTGTTCACCGAAGTCCAGTGGTCTCCGGTGAGAGCGACATTCCTTACTTGCACAAGCTTGCTGGACTGCTGAGCCCTCTGGTCCCCATACAAAGTGTGCAGTCTCGACACAATGGTTCCTCTCGAGGGCAGATTGTAACACTCATCTCCTGATGCAGCACGAATGACTTCTCTCAGTCCATCATCTTTAGGGTTGCCAACTCCCTGAAAAATAAATAAGGGACACCTCGTGGCCAGGGCCGGGCGACCCAATTGTCTTCACCCTTCCCAGTGTGGTGAATTTTCTAGCTCTTTTTTTGTGTGTGAAATTATTTTTTTAACCATTTGACTTGAATTTGATTTAAGTAGATGTGTATTCTTTGTGATATGAACACATGTGAAACAAATGATCATTTAGCCATTTATTTTTAGCTCAAAATGACAACATTAACACGATAAAACAGGTCTCCTTCTTAAACAGAAGCCTGTCATGCTTAACTTTTGAGAATATAAGTAAATCTTTCTTTAAAAGAACTCTGTCCTGCTTAACTTAAAATAATAGAAAACTATAGAAAGAAAAATATTCTTGTAACAGTGCACATTTAGTGCATTTAGTACAATTGGCTTCAGCTGAGGTATTATTTCAGCTTTTCTAATGCTAATCAGCTGCTACTGTTTGTAAACCCACTTGCTCCCATGATTACGCATCATAACTCATCATCATTATTCATCTATGTATTACTTTTATGTATTAGTCATCTATTTGTTGTAATCATCTATTCTTGCAGTTGTTTATTACACAAAATAAATTATATTATCACACTTCTGGCCACATAGCGCTGATATTCACTGCACATGCCCATATTAACTTTTTCCAGCCAGGTGTTTTCCTTTTCCCATTCTTCCCTTTGTCTGAGGGGAACAAACATTGCTGCTCTAATGCTGGGCTCACACTGTGCGGTTTTAGGCCCATTTTGAGCCGATTTTTTGAGTGATCAGACCGATTTTGGCCTTCATCGTGCATCGTGTAGTATACGTGGGGTAACGAGAAGTGATTAACACCTCACGACCAGCTCCCGATCATCAATCGCTCGTGAGGGTCTCACCACAGCCGCTCACACTGCTCGCGCGCAAACACGTAAACGTTGGTGTAAAAGATGGAGCAGCACGGCTGTGCAGCCTGTGATCTGGACACAAGCGATGGAGGCACAACTTGTAGAACTTTGGAAAGCTCATCCGAGCCTTTTCGATGTGGCATCACAAAATTATCACGACCACAACAACCGTGAAAATAGTTGGATTTACACTGCTGCTCATTCACAGCTGCCTGATCAATGTTTTTCATTAGCAATTTAGCAAAGTTGATGGTGGTGGTGTGTCTGTGTGAGTGTAAGACGGAGAGAGAGAGCGCGACAGACTTTCTGTTATAACCTTCATTTTATGGAGGCACAGTGTGAGCACTCAGGTCGCATCAGAGCATCGGGCGGTATAGTGTGAGACCTGCATCGTGACCTACCAACTGCGAGTCAATCGTGCAGTTTGAGCAGGAGCTGAATAACGTGACTGAAAAAAATTGCACAGTGTCTGCCCAGCTTTAGGTTTACTGTCGTCCGAGACTTGCACCGCAGTGTCTGCGTTTGTTTCCCTGTTGGCCATGCTTCTTGTTGTGGTCATTTGTTGTCTTCCGGTATTTTCTCCGTAAGCGACCTTTCCTCGACCAATGAGATGAGTGGTAATCTGAATTGTCATACTCGTAAGTGTGCTGTCAGCTCATTGGTCACAAAGCAGGAGAGGGGCTGGGAATTATGTTTTCAAACAAAGCGTTAATTCCATTAAAAGTTATAGACTACTTTTGATTCTCACTGTATTACGGGACAAAGTGCGTCCCTTATTAGCTCAATACGGGACGTGTACTTTTGTTTCGAAATACGGGACGATTCCGTATTTTAAGGGACGGTTGGCAACCCTAATCATCTTCTACTATGCTAACTGGTCGGCAGTTTTTAGCTATCCAAACAACCAAGGAATTGGTTACCTTTTCTCTCACATTTTTTGTTATTCGTCCACAAGCACCATACTCCTGAAGCGTAGACTGGCGAGGTCCCGTAGAGGTGGATTCAGTTGGGTGTTTTGCTCTCAGGTGATACGCCAGTGATGAACTGCTTCTGTGGTACTTGAATTCAGCGTTGCAAATTGTGCATCTTACTCTCGTTTTGTCCAACAAGCCATCAGGCAACTTCTTAAAGAGAAACTTTCCACCCAAAAGTCCGCCCTCGTCCATGCTTGCGTGTGTTAGCTAGTGTTAGCTAGATAGTAGCATGGTGTCACTTCTTCTTCTTCTTCTAATCATTTCTGTCAGGCCAAACGCCAGCATAGCACACTGTTGCCCCCTCCTCCAGAGGTGCTCATGAATTTAAAGGTCTTAGATTACAGGAAATTAATAAAAAAACAAAATCAGCGTTAAATTTTTTTAATGCATTAAACATTTCGCGTTGATCTTAACAATTAACGCGATAATTTTGACAGCACTAGTTTAAAGCAACATAAAATCATAGCATTCAATGAAATATCAAGTGTGTATATGCACATGCACATGCAAATACAGTATATAAGGCTAAACAGATTATGTACAATTGTAATGAGTCTTCAGGAATGGTTCTTGGATGTCCTCTGCCTTCTGTTCTGTTCTCTGTCAAGATGATCCTATACTGCTTTAATTTTGAGGTCTGGCCTCTGGGGAGGTCAGTCAATGACTAATAGTGTTCTATTGTCTGTTTTTTCCACCAAGGTCTGCTTTTACTGCAATGGCAGTGTGTTTGGGATCATTGTCTTGCAGGAAAATGAAGCCATTGCAGTTAAATGCTTTCCAGATGATATTACATGGGGAATCAAAAAATTTGGCAGTGCTTTGGTGTGTTTAAAATTCAGTTTTGACAAAATCCCCCAACACCACTTATTAAAATACAGCCCCAAACCAGGACAGAGTCTCCACCATGTTTTATAGGATGTACACACTCATGGTTACCGATGATACGTCTCTCCTGACTTCCTTTGTGCACACTGACAATGATCTGAACCGAAAATCTCACAATAAGATACATAACAACATAATATTTTCAGTCCAGTTCTTTTGTAATTTTATATATCTCGAGCTTTTCTTCCTTAAGAATGGCTTCTTAACTCTTGGGCCAACCTACTACTGAGACTATTTCTGATGAGTCTTCAGTAAACAGCAGATGGATCAGCTGAAAGGCCAGATGCAACAATCAGGCCCTTTGAGGTCTTTAGTGGATTTCTTAAGGACATGACTTTCTGATACTTTCAGATCTGCTGTAGATATTTTTTAGGCCTCCCACTTCTTCTTTTGTCCTAAACTAAACTGTCCAATTTACTTATTTATTTATTTATTTTACAGTTTTTAGGGATATGCTGTGCACCATGCAAAAATGCACAAGGTTTTCAGCTAGTAACTCTTTATCACCTCGTGCAAAAATACTGCCTTTCCAGTTGTGTTATCTTAGGCATTTTTCATAGATTCGACTGAAGAAATGGGACTAAATCATGTGTCTTTGTAACAGGCTGCTGGTAACAAAGTGCCTTAAGATACCATTAAAAGTTATTTGCTAAGTTGACTGTTATGTGTAGACACGACACAGGTTCATCTCTTTAGTTCGGTGCATTTATTATGCTTGAATGATTCATAGGTCAAGGTTAAGTGGCTTAGTAAACAAAACAAAAATCCTCTGAAATGATCCGTTGCAAGCACTGGACTAAAAGTGAGAGAAAGCCAATGTGCATAGAAACTTTTATGTTCACAAAGGATGGAGAACTCTGGCTGTATGGAAGCAAAATATGGAAGAAATGAGGGCTGACTCTAGACTACAACAGTTTTGAACATCCCATAAGACGAGATGCAGTCAGATATCAGTGCAAAAGGCTAAGCATTGACTGCTCTTTAAAGAGCATTTGCAGAGCCTTTCTAATAAATACAAGATCAATACAGGCTGCTACAGGGAACTAAAATTGAGAAACATTAGAGCAGAAAAGAACTAATTATGATAAATAACCTGTGATGTGCTGATACTGGATAAATGGAACTTGATGCTCCATTTAATATTAATTATGGTTAGAAAGCAGTTTGAGTCATCCGAGGATAACCTAAAAAATATTGAATGCACATGTTGAGATAATGAGCTTTTCTGTACCTAGATTCTTTTTTTAACACTTTTACCTACAGTGTTATTATATTTTTTTCATCGTGGTTTCAGGTACTCATATTTTCTTTCTTTTCTGTTTGTTTATTCTTATTGTTAGCAACAGTAGAAAGCTATTGTCAGGGGCTGAGTGTGTGACCCAGCATTTTGAGTTTATTTTGTATTTTTGATTCCTCGTGTTTCATTGGAATTATATTAAGTTGTGATAACAGGTTCTTGTGTTATTATTAGTTAGAGTTTAGTTGAGTTTTAGTCTAGGTTATGTTGCACCTATGTCTCTGTGTTTGTGAGTCTTTTCCTGTTGCCTGTGTTAGTCTGTCATGTATTTCTTGTCTTTGTGTTTCATGTTGTCAAGCTTGTGTTATCATGTCTACGTCTCTCCATGTTTCCTGTTTTATTTTGAAACTCTTGCATTCAAGGTGTTTTGTTTTACTTCCCGGGTGGCGTCATGTTCATTTGTGTCAGCTGTGTCTCCCTAGGTGTTTCCATTTCCCTCATTACCCTCTCTCCTGACTTCTTCCTGAATCAGAATCAGAAATACTTTATTTATCCCCAAGGGGCAATTAACATATAACAGTGACTAAAAGTGAATAAAGTGTCGGTAGTATAAAAAGAGTGTAGAGTAGTTTATGTTTCTGGTGTGGGAGATGGTCTTATCGGCTGGAGTTAAAAAGCAGAGTGGCTTTGGGGACAAAGGTGGCTCTCCTCCTCTCAGTCCTGCAGGAAATGCAGCGGAGGAGTCGCCCAGAGGGGAGCCATTGAAATGGTCATTGATGATTTTGGCTACCTGTCTTTGGGCTCTGACAGGCAGGCCAATGATTTTAGAGCACACTGATGCAGTGTGCTGCAGTCTGTTCCTGTTCTGAACGCTGAGGGAGTGGAGCCAGCAGGTGATGGAGAAGGTCATGATGCTTTCCAGGAAGGCATAGTAAAAAGTCGTCTTGATGGGTGTGCTGACTCCAAAGGAGTTGAGTTTCCTAAGGAGGTATAGCCATTGGTGGCACCTCCTGAGAATCTCCTCTGTGTTGGCAGAGAATTTCAGGAGGTTGTGAAAGATGGTTCCCAGGTATTTGTACTCCTCAACTACCTCCACTGGCTTCCCGTGGATGGTGGTGGTGACTGAAGCAGCCAGATCCCTCTGCCTACTGGAGAAGGTCACCACCATCTCTTTGGTTTTGCTCACGTTCAGTTCAAGTTTGGAGCTGTCACACCACTCTACAAACTCCTGCAGAGCGGGCCCATGGTGTTGTGAGGGGCCTGACAGCAGTGACAGGAGAACTGTGTTGTGAGCATATTGAACCAGCTGACAGTTGGGCTGTGTGGATCTGCAGTCATCAGTGGAGAGGATGAAAAGCAGGGGGGAGAGCCCACAGCCCTGGGGGGAGCCAGTGGAGATGGAACGGAGACCAGAAAGAGAGTTGTTCACCCGAACTTTCTGAGTCCTGTTGGTCAAAAAGTCCAATATCCACAGTATTAGCTGATCATTCCGGTGAAATTGGGTGGAAAGCTTAGTGGCCAGGATATGAGGCTGCAGAGTGTTGAACGCTGATGAGAAATCAGCAAACAGAAGTCTGTCGGAGGAGTCAGGGAGCTCCAGATGTTTGTGGATGGGGTCCAAGATGAAGATTTTTGCATCATCGACACCTCTGCGTGCACGGTAAGCAAACTGGAACGGGTCCATCAGGGGGTCAGTTGTTCTTACAATGTGCTGTTTTATGATCTTCTCCATGGCCTTCATCACCAGGGAGGTGAGGGCCACAGGACGAAGATCATTCAGAGACTTTGGGTTGTTTCTTTTGGAGATGGGGATGACTGTCGAGTGTTTCCACAGCTGGGGGACGGTGTGACTGTCAATTGAGTGTTGAAATAGAGTCCGGAACACACTTCCTAGTTGCCCTGCACAGTGCCTCAGAACAGCATGAACCAATTCAATTCTCACATTTGGATTTGTCCCTCTATAGGACCTGTTGCCACTTATTTTCAGTTTCCTCAAATATTTTAAGGACACGAGTTTTAAAGCTAATAGTTCTTTGGGAATCACATTGCTGATGTTATTGCAACAATACTATTTAATGCCTGCCAAACTGTTACCTTTGGCATTTTTCATAGACTCTGTTACTAGCAGCTTGTCACAAGAAGATTATAATGTATTATTTTTTTTATAATTTCTTTAACAAAGCATCTGAAAACATAACTTAAAACTGGTTCTTTGCTAAGTTGTCTGTTATGTATAGACAGTGAACAGCACATGAATCACAGCCTTTCGTGGCAGGGGCATGCGTGTAGAGATGGACGGCGGCTGAGAGGAGGCGAGACGGGAGATGAGCGGAAGATGATGGCTTGGCACAAGCCAAAGTATACTCTGCTGCTGACTCATCCATCTTTCAGACGCAGGAACAGCTGAGGGAGGGTCGGAGGGAGGGTGGGGGTGGTGGGTAGTGGGAGGGGGAAATACACTGAGGACATATCGTGTCTTGTGGTGCACTCATGACTCACAAAGAGGGGGGTGCATGCGTGGGGGGAGAGCAATGTGGGAGATGCGTGTGGAAACACAAAATGTGTACAACATAATTACAGCTGCAAGCATCTGGTTTTTCTCTACTGTAGCTCATGACCACAGAAGGACGTCATTTTGGATTAACCTCCTAAGACCCAAACTCTTCCACGGCATGCATTTTTCATTTCTCTTTGATATTTGGGCATATTGGGGCCCGATAAATGTAAAAACAAAGAATTACCAGATTTTTTTTTTTACCTTATTTTTGATTTTATGAAAAATAAGAGGCACATATGAGGATATTCGTTTAATATTTTGATAGTATAATGTCCTCGTAAATGGATATCAGGCAAAATTGAGCAAAATTGAGTATTTTGGTCTAAATAACCCAAAATGTGATGTCCACATATGTGGACACCAGGTCCTAGGAGGTTAATTTAAAACTTTTATATATTCTGAAATCTAAAAAAATGTATGTCATGGTCCCTGTGCCTGCCCAGCCGGCCTCACAAGACTACACTTGTGTTTTTGCTTTTTCTCTCTCTCCCCTACCTCTCTGCCTGAGCGGAGCTCACAGCTGGCTCCCACCCTTGGCTCACACAGCTGTTGGCGATCAGCTGATTACCGATCTACTATTTGAGGCTGGGTCACAGATCCTCTCATCGCTGGATGATTGAGCTACTGACGTTAGTCTTTCTTTTGGTCTTATACCTTTACGCCCTACCTTCGTGATTTGTGAGTGATTTCTCCCTTCCCTATTCCAGTTTATCTTCCCGGACCTGTGACCTCCCCGCGGTACGGACGTGTGTGAGTCGGATGTGAGGACGTGAGCGAGCGTGAGAGAGAAAGAGAGAGCCTTCCCCTAATCCCCTGGAACCCTGGACTTTTCCCGTCACTGTATATAGTATTGCACTGGTGTGTAAATAAATCGTGTTCTGATACGTCAACCTGCTCTGCGCTTGAGTCCCTGCTTTCAGTTTGTGACAATGTAAGTCCAGTTAAGAGTTTGTCGACTTTAAACCTGTCTAAGCTCAAACCAGACTTGGAGCTTGACTTTGTGATCATTATTCCTGTATAAAATCACACAAACTGTTACCTATTAAAAAGTTTGAAACGACACTGAACTTCATGTAGTACAGACACAATTTAAGAGGAGAGTTTGACTTCACCATTTATTTTTCACTGGTAAATTAATGACTTTGTCTCACTGCTGCCCAGACAAACTGCTTTCAGAAATGAGACAATATTCAGATGTGAAGGATAAAGGATATATTTTGTCATTTAAATGCACAAAGTCTGAGTGGTTGGCTCAACAAGGGGTGCCTGCGCCTGAACGTGGGCAAGACCCTCCTGTGTTCTCCCTGTCCTAACAAAATTTTAAAGCATTTATGACCACAGTGGACAGAATTGGGAATGAGTAGATCAGAGGGACAGCTCAGGTTGGGCAGTTTTGTGACAAAGTTAAAGAGGCAAGCTTGAGGTGGTTTGTGCAAGGAAGGATAGTGGATCTATTGGATGAAGGATGTTGAATATGGAAGTGCCAGAAAGAAAAGAAGAAGATTTGTGGATGTAGTGAAGGAGGACATTAGGAGGGTTGGTGTGACAGAGGAGGATACTAGGTATAGGGTGAAATGGAGAAAGGTGCTCCATTGTGGTAACCCCAAGTGGACCTATTATCATATGGTATTTTCTGTCATGTATATACTGTTCTGTTTCAAATAATCAGGACAACATACATTGTATTGCCAAAAGTATTGACTCACCTATCCAAATCATCAAATCCAGGTGTTCCAATCACTTCCATTGCCACAGGTTTTAAAAACAAACAAACAAGAGTCTAGGCATGCAGACTGCTTCTACAATTATTTGTGGCAGAATGGGTTGGTCTCAGGGGCCCAGTGAATTCCAGCGTGGTACTGTGGTGCCGGATTATGGTGTGGGTTCAGGCGTTGGGCTTGGCTCCTCAGTTCAAGTGAAAGGAACTGTTAATGCTTCAGCATACCAAGAAATCTTAGATAATTTCATGTTTCCCAACTTTGTGGGAACAGTTTGGGGATGAGTAGAGTGGATCAGTACATAAAGCAGGACATGGAAATGGATTTGTGAGTTGGGTCTAGAAGAACTTGACTGGCCTGCACAAAGACCTGACCTCAACCCAACAGAACACCTTTGGAATGAATCAGGGTGGGAATTGCGAGCCAGGCCTCCTCATCCAACATCAGTGTCTGACCTCACAAGTGCACTTCTGGAAAAATGGTTAAAAATTCCTATGAGCACACTTCTAAATCTTGTAAAAAAGCCTTCCTAGAAGAGTTGAGGCTGTTATAGCTTCCGAGTGTGGGCCAACATGAAATTAAACCCTGTGGATTAAGGGCTAAATTAGGATACTCGAGTTCATCTGTGTGAAGGCAGATGAGTGAAATACCGCTCCATAATACTTCATACAGCTCTAAATCATTTTTTACTGTTGGACATGTATGTATGATGATATCCTGTGAGCACATGCTGTTTAAACCGTCTGTTTGTGTGGAGCACCCAATTAAGATAAAGATGGCTTAAGGGAGAGGAACTAAGGGCGGCAACAAGACCCAGTATAAGATAAATAAAGATTATTTACAGCCATAAATCTTGCATTGCTTCTCTATAAACTCCAAGAATACAAATGTGGGACCAACAGTGAGAAAAAAAGCCCCCCATTAATGTCCTTAACAAGAGTGGTCAGTGACCTTTGAATTGAGATAGGATTTGAATCTTGTTATTGAGTTTCAGTGGGTAAATGTACCTCTGAGCTTTTTGGATTTTCTGACACTTTGGTTTTGTTTTATTTAACGTGGAGTCTGATTTATTTCAGCAGTCAGCTGGATGTTTGATAAGCTGGAGACCCCAGCCAGTAGTACACACCCACAAGCCTCTGTCCTCTGGTCTGGACTCCCACACAGCGTTACAAGCTTCAATGGTGGTTTCATCACTGGAGGAGGCCCTGGTTCATGTAAGCACTCATGACTCACAGAGCGTTCCTGTTACGCTCCTCTGCTGCTGCCGCCAACACCACTACTACCACCTCCACACCCAGAGGGAGGAGGACTGGGAAATAATCGACGCTTTAACAGACAATTCAGCATTCAGGTGCACAATCACGATTGAATTACTTGTGTATGTAATGAATGGGTCATTCAGTTATTTTAAAAAAATGCCCTGATGTGACTGCTGCTGAGGCAAACAAGTGGAAACAAAGAGCATTAAAACCTTGAAGCTAATGTAACTCTGCTCTATTACGCTCACAGATCAGCTCTTTACACATGATGACACATCTCTGGAGGACTGATGTCATCTGCATACATCCCAAAACATGTACCCGAAAAGGACCTTTTAACTCTCGCAGATCCCTGATGCACTCTTAAGGTTAGATTTTTCTTTTATTGTTCATTTATTTGGCACACAGAGCTTTTTTTTTTTTTTTTTTTTGTAAAACCTTTTCTTAAAGATTATGTCTGAGCAGGTTGGCAGTACCTCTGAAAATGCTTTATTTTACACTCATCGAAATAGCTTATGATTATAAAACCAGTGACACAATTCTTAGGCTTTGGATTTGAGGGTAACACTGTGTCCTGTAACCAGATTCTTTCATTTCCTTCATCAGTTAAGTTCTGTCATGTTTCATTCCTGGCATGATGTGTTAAACTTATGGAGAAATACTCCGTGTTTGCATTTATACTGAGCCAAAAAGGCCATGTGTTTTTAATAGTGTCAAACTAAATCTACCAAAACCTCTATATTATTATGTATGAAAAATGCGGTCTTCCCTCAGTATTTGTACCAGTGTTCGTGTTCCTGTGTTTCTCTGTGTGTTTCCCCATTCGTCTGTGGACACAAAGTTGTCCTTTGGTTTGTTTGTTTTTTATAGGATTCACCAACCTGAAGTAAATGACAAATAAAGGAGTCACATATTAATCAGTACTGAACTAAAATGATAAATTGAACCTAAAATTTATTCAAAGTGACCCTTAAATTTACAGTAATTGAAAATTCTGTGGCTATGTTTTGAAAAGTATCAGCAGATTTAAAATCCAATGATTTTGGTACACAAGACTATAACATTTAAATGGTGCAAACATTTTTAAAGATACCACAACCACAGCTAACTAGAGCCCATTTCTGTAGTTTTATAGATTTTCTGTGTTGAGGACCACACAAGTTACTTTTTGAATCACCGATGCACATTATTTTTACTGTGAGAGTCCAACAAACAAAAAGCCGCCAAGCTTTTAGTCTTTTTGGATAAAAAGAAGGGTGAATGTTAAGGGGTTAGATCAGTCATTAAGGTCAATAATGAATACAGTGAGTGGCTGAGCGGACGCACGTCACCTGAAATCAACTTATAGGTGCCTGAAAGGCAGAAGAGAGACATGGAAAGGTTAGAAAATACAGAAGCCAGAGGTCTGAGCAGCTCGTGATATCTTCTAATCTGCTTGTTCTCTCCTGAGCCAGAGAATCAAACCAACCACACAAATACCAACAAGGAGGTGGAGGAGGGATGTCAGACTGTGGGTTGGACACTTTGCAAAATAATTCTTTACTAAGTGGGCTCAGCAGACGGGGAGGTGAAGGATAAAAGCAGACTTTATTCATTCAGTAGGCATGATAGGCAACAGGTAGGCAGTCAGCGGAGGCAAACCAGACTAAAAATTGCCATTGTAGATACAAATTACAGAGGCTGGCCTGGGATTGCTACTGACAGGCAATCTACTACATCATAATACTCCCTACATGTAGGTTGTTAGGGCTGAAAATGTGCCAGTGCAGATTGTGACAGAGTAAATATCTGATATTAGAACAGAGAAATTAAAATAAAAAGACACCACACTGCCATGCAATAGCAAATGATCAATCACGAGTTAGCCATGACCCAAAGCAGGGGTTTGGGGGATTGATTTCCCCAAAGGGCCACATGGAAAAACTGGGACTGTTCAAGTTAATTTTAAACCTACCAGTTTTTTAATGGGATACCTTGGAAAAATGAATTGTCTACTCCTTTCCTACAGTAAACTCTGATTTATCATCTATTATTTTCCAATAATGACCCTCATTTACAAAATAAACATAAAATAATATTAGAGAGGCATAAAATATGACAGGCATAAAACCTGAGTTTATAAATCAAGTGAGGAAATGGATCTTTTCCCGTAGTCATCAAAGCAATCACACTTTCATATGCAACCAGATGAGACACCCCTCTGCTGGCCACTAGAAGGAATGCAGGTCTAACTTTCACATTCGCTTCACCTTTCAGGCCCATAAATGTTTACATCTTTTATATACAGGGAGTGGATTTTAATTGCTGCAAACACTGTTTTTTTGTTTGTTTGTTTTTGTTTTTACAGTGCCTGCCACCTTTTTCTGAATATAAAGCCATTAAGCACTGACTGACTGGTAGCAGGCATGTAGTCTGTCATGCATGCCAAGAATAATGACTCTATAATTACACCATAAAAACAAGTTATACAGTATTTTGCAATAAGTGATCAATTTCATAAAGCTGTGTAGCTCCAGATCACCTCATGCTGGACATATTTACAGTGAATTAAGCAAAGTTTGTATCTTTATTTGTGTGTTTTATGGCTGGCTGAGCATCTCAATTCACCCTAGCAGAGAACGATTGCTTTCTAGATGAATTCAGTTGCAGATAATCCTGAGAGCAGAAAGTCCCAGCTCAGTATATCTGTTCACTCGTCAGAATAGCTTCCAAATTGCCCCATCTCACCACAATCAGTTAAAACCCTTTCTCATCTCATTACCTCTACTGCGACCATGCTAGCAAAGCACAAATTACGTGTCACATTTTCCTCTTTTGTTGTGACGTGTTGCTACCAGTCACCAGTCTAAGAGAGAAAAAAATGACAGGAGAGAGGAGTCTAAAACGTCCAGTCGCACTCCAAGAACACTTAAAAGGCCAGGTACTAATTTTACACACTAATAACCAATGAAAGATTTGCTGCCCTGATTTAAAAATTTTTTTAAAAAGTATAAGCGAACAACTCATAAGCACACATTTCAGGGGAAAACAAATAGACACTCTGTATGAATACAGCCTTTTATTATTCCAGTTAGATGAGTCTCTATTTGACACCTATTCATACACTATGATTGATTGTACAAAATTATCATAAACCCAGAGGGCTAATAGGCAATTTATCTCCCCCAGCTGACAGGATGAGACCAGTTCTGGCTCATCTCTGAAATCGGATGACTAATGTAACATAATGGCTTTGGTTCAGGATGATATACAGTATAAATAGAAACATTGCCAATCAATGCTATTATTACTGAAACCCAAGATGCTGTCAATCTCTGGAGTCCTCCCCAACATCTAGAGTTTATTAGACATTTATCAGCCAAATTATATCTGCTTATCCAAGTTGAGTGATAGTAGAGAGACATGGCCCAGCAGAAAATAGCTTTACAGTAATTATCCCACATACTCGAGACAATTATTTGAACCTGTGTAAGCTATCGTCCTGGCAGACGTAACAAGGAGCTGAGAGTTTCCCCAGCACACTGTGCAAGCACTCACGATGTCTTGCAGGGGGGGGGAGAAACGATGAGTCCTCCGTGTCTGCAGTTCTCTCCTCACAGTGCCATGATTAACTGCTGGGGGTCGATGACACCTCTCTCCCAATTAGGGAAGGCCTTCAGCCCTGAGGAGGCTGTTTCTCTGAGAAATTCCCCTTCTTGCTCCTGTTATTTGGACAGACACACTCCAGCTGCGAACACAGTGTTTGTATTTTTATGCTGGAGTCCTGTAGGCCTACGTGTGTGTGTGCTCATGTGTGTGTTATTCATTGCCCACTTTTCACTCTGTTTGTTGATTGGATGTATTTAATTTCACCTGAAACAACCGGGCACTCTTCTCTGAAGGCAGGTATTTTGGTTCATGAGTGGCCAGTTTGGCCACAAATCACGTTGCCGGTATAATCTTAACCTGTAAAGCTCTTTGGCAAACAAACCTCATTAACCGCTGTCTTACTGGTATAGGAAAGGTATGGACTGTTATACTTGTACCAGAAAGGCCCAAATGTGGCAGTCTCAAGGCAGAACAATAAAAAATATATATATTTAGGTGAACTGACGTCCATGTTCTATGAAACAAAATTCATAGAACAGTTTGAACTGTTCCTGAGCTTCAAAGGCACAAATAAATATCTATACTGTACTACTTCTATATACTAGGACTCCAGTATAGGTCCAAAAAATGCTGCAACTTGAATTTGCAGCACACCAGCTTGAAGTTGCCCTGTGCTAAGTCCCCAAACCACATAAGTCAAATGTGGCATGCCAGGAGCACACAACAACTGCTGTAGCAAAGGCCATGCTCACAGGTGCTGTTAATCAAGCATCAATCAGGCCAGATGCGTGATTGTCAGCACCTGGGGTACCAGACGCTTGAAAAGACAGACAAGGTAATGAGGAAAGTAGAAACACCTGAGTACAGATTAAACTGATCACATGATTAGTTTGAGCTTTTAATCAGATTATGTGAGAAGGGGAAGTCAAATCAAACACAGCACAAGCCAATACAGGCAGTACAACACAGGTGTCGAACTCCAGGCCTCGAGGGCCGGTGTCCTGCAGGTTTTAGATGTGTTGTTGATCCATCACAGCTGATTTAAATGGCTAAATCACCTATTCAACATGTCTTGAAGTTCTCCAGAGGCCTGGTAATGAACTAATCATTTGATTCAGGTGTGGTGACCCAGGGTGAGCTCTCAAACCTGCAGGACACCGGCCCTCGAGGCCTGGAGTTTGACACCCCTGCAGTACAGTGACAATCATTAGTATAGACAGGTAAGTAGCAAAATAAAATAGGAAGTAAGAAACCATAGCTGAACAGGGAACCACAGACAAATGAATGGACTTTATGAACAGGGTAAAAAAAAAAAAAAAAATACTCAAGGAAAAAAGTTAACTTTTATTAAAAAAAAAAAAAGATAAGTCCTACCTTTGCATAAATGTGTGATAATAATTTTAGTTAGCTAGCTAACTATTGTTAAAGTATATGTCCACACAAACATCTTGATTTGTCAAATAAAGTTATCAAAAAATCTGATTTCACTAGCAGGGACCACATCTTTGGTAACGATGAGTGATGAGGAGTGTGAAAAGTGCTGCGGTTTGGGGAAGGCCTTGAAGGGCCCCCCATGTACTAACGAGAAAGGAAGAGAGGAAAGGAAGAGAGGAGAGGACAGGAGAAGAGTGGAAAGAAAAAGGGTGGGCAGGGTGGGGCATGAAAATGAGAACAGCAGGTATTGGAGAAGGAGGGTTTTTATAGCCTGAGGCCGGAGGGGGCGTGAAGGAGGAGCGGTCCCGCTCCTGAAATTCAGATGCTATCTCCACTAAAAGCACTCATATTGTTATGGGTTTATTTTATTAACTATATACTATTCTTCTTATTTAACATAGTTTGTAATGGGTTATGTTTAAATACATTTTTCATTGCTGTAACAAAGAAATTTTCCATCATATAGAGTTAATATGTATCTTAACCATTTATAGTACATTGCAGTATGTTAAGCTTTAACTTCTTAAATCTGGCAGAGAAACAAAAGATTTTGTGGCATTTTTTTTAAAAGAAATTATTGAATTCTATGGAAAAAAATCTCTGTTAGCAGGAATTATAAAATATTAATAAAATTACATTTGCCTTTGTCCCTTAAGTATACTGTTATCTGATTCCAGAGTAGTGATCATATTAAGTTGTAAGTTGATGCGATGTTGTGATCTGATTTATAAAGGGCAGGGGAAATCTGCACGTTAAACAGAGTCCAGCAGGCAGAGGGGTGAGTGGACAGCAGGGATAAAAACATAAGTCTTCTTCCTGTGTTTGTATGACAGTGAACCCTGGATGTAAGTGATGTACAGTAATGGAGTTAAAGATCTACGTGATAATCATCTCAGTAAAATTGTTTTTTATTATTACACGGCTCATCCCCACAGTGATTATGAGTACGATGATGGCAGCGATCACAACGCCGGCATGGTTTATGCACAAGTGTAGGCAACAGAAACATGCCCTTGGTGTGGAAAGGACAAACACGGGTCCACTCATCCAATATTCTGTTCTGATTGTAGAAAAGGTGCAAACGCTGCCTGTTTGACTCTAAATCATGGCGCTGTCTTTCACCAGGAGCTGCTACCGCACGAATGCAGATGCCATGCACAAAGCCCAAGGCCAGGATGCTGGTGAGTCACCCACATACCGTTTGTTTGTGAATGAGCGCTCATTCAGGCTTTCATTTGACGTCATCAGTCTTAATCACTCAATTACAGCAATTTCCAGAAGGTAAGTGTGCTTTGTCTTCACTGTTTTCTGCCTCCAGGTAGAATGCAGGCAACTGATTGATGGGAACGAGGCGGCCTCTCTCAGGGACCAATGTGAGCTCATTCACACACTGTTAGTCACTCACTCTTACTCATGCGTGCAGGAAATATGTGACTATGTGCGCCATTCTGCAATGATTGGCTATAGTAAGACAAAGAAAAACGCACATATAACAAAACGTAGCTTTACCACCACCGCCCACAGTGGTCAAGACAAAGAGATTTATTCCCCTTATTTTTCCTTTTCAAAAGTTGCTTTTACTTTGCTGGTGCAACGCCATCATAAAATATTTTTTCACACAGGGCCGGATAGATTTTTTTTTTCTTCAGTAAATTAAATCATAATTTTAAAAAGTGCAATTCATAGTATTTTTTGTAAAATGTTGCTAAGACACAAAATAAACCCCCCAAAAAACAAAATGAAATATAATTAGGCACCACATAGGTTACGTGATAAAGTGACGTCAACCTCAATCATCAGCCTTCAAATGTATTTGTATCATAACTAGCGCTGTCAGCGTTAATCTCGTTAAAATGACATTAACGCCATAACTGCATTAACGCACCAAATCTCCGTTAGATAGAGCTAACCGCGCTAACGCTGACGCCGTGCTAACTCGCTAACGGAGATTTGCCACGTTAATGCGGTTATGGCGTTAATGTCATTTTAACAAGATTAACGCTAGCCAAAGTGAATATCAAACACTTTAAAGAACGAGTAAAGAATGCAGGCCAATAGTTACAAACTCTTAAAAGTAAGCACAGTGAATGCAGGATTACAGCTGCTGGCACCACTGTCAGAAATCACCAAAACAAGTGTGATATTTGACCTATTATGTGAACCCTGAGGTAGTGAGATAAGACCACCGTTTGGTGTGAATATCCTTGACCTCAACCAGTTGTGAACCAGAATGCTATGGTGCCTGAGGCGACTTCTCCATCAGCAGATGCTTCCCACTAAACCTTTCTTTGACTACACAGGCAAATTTACGTGATTAAGACTCCTCCATTGATTAGCAGGGAACACAGAGTCCTGGACACCAAATTAACCTTGCACCTAAATTTGTCACAATTACAGCTGTCACCAGCGATCCTTTAACTTAAGACTGCCGTAGTAAACTTGGAAATCTGAAAATGTCAAACCTTTTATCACAACTCGGATCATCACATGAGCCTAAAATGATTCCTGGCTGTGGCTCAGGAGGTAGAGCAGGGCATCTACTAATCAGATGGTTGGTGATTTGACCCCTGCCTGCTTCAGTCTACATGCCAAAGTGTCCTTGGGCAAGATACTCACCTCTGTTCATCGGAGTGTGGATGTTGGATAGAAAACAGCACTTGAACATAGAGAAAAAAAAGGTGCTTGTATGAATGAAGTGCTTTGAGTGCTCCAGGAGCTTAGAAGAGCCAGTGAGTTTACCATTCTTTGATATCTTTTGACCTCCTTATGATTTGCTCATCAAGGCTGATTTTCCATTAACAGGTGTACCTGACAACCACTGCGCTATTTTTTATTTCCTACTATTGATGGGATAAAAGACATGTTCAGGATTGCAGTATCTTCATGTGTCACCATGAGCAGCAGACCCATTTTAGAGGGCCCTTTTTACATAAATAATGTAGAATTCACAATCACTCAAATAAATTCATAAAAACTGCAAGTGAGCTTGGTAGTTTTTCTGTTCCCCCTCTCTCATCATATCATTTCCTCTCCTATGATGAAATTTGCCTTCATCACTTTGAAATTCGACTCCAAACAGGACATTCAGTGGTAACTTCATACCTTTTTATAGTTTAGCCACTTTCTAAAGCTTCCTTTCCCTACACATTGATTCAATTCCCAGCTCTTTTAAAATAATTATCTTCACAAAACATTATTGCAAGCAGATACTTAGGCCTTGTTTAAAGCTCTGTCTTGAAGAAATCTGGCGTTAGACCTTGATATATTGCATTGATGACATGGACACAGACATCTCGCCGGTCCTGTTATATTTCTTTAAAGGCACCTGGAAGTCTGTCACCTAGGACACACGCGTAGCTCGTTAGTTATTGTACCAATGACATGCAATGTAAGTTGTCTGCAAGCAAGTCCACGTGGTCAGAAAAACCAGGCAGGTATGAGGACATCTGCACGGACCTTAGTCGACCTTGCATATGTGGAAAGTATAATCGAGGCTTTAACCATCACCTTTTCTTTTTGGATCCATTTCATGTTAGCTAGCGTGTTAGCTTGCAGCTGCAGTGGAGAGGACTCCCTCCCTTAATTCAACCACAGCCACAGCAGGATGGGCAAAAATTAATTGAGAACCTAAAGGCCAGGCTGAAATCTGAAAAGGGAAAAATTTGGCCCTCAAGGCTTGAGTTTGAGACGTGATTTAAGGTATTAAAATTGTGTGTGATTATGAGGCACAAGATGTGTTGGAGTTAAAAACATGGTTTTCAAAAGCTGTGTGATTGCTATGTGATTGCTTTTCTCTATGTATACCACAAACTGCTGCTTACCTCAATCTCTTCAGCTACTTTTGGATAAAGTTACATAAAGTCTTACCAATGGTGTGGAGGCTCTTGTAGCCACAGTCCATATGACTGTAGAAATACAAAATGTTCAGTAGCCATTGTTGCACATATAAAGGCAGGTCTTGTGATGCTCTAAAGCTCTGTAAGACCCACATAACAACAAAAACAGAGTTAACATAGCTGCTGCTACAGCTGTGGATCAACAATGAATAAAACAAGGAAAAGAAAATAAAGTCAGAAGCATTTAATTATTATTTCTGCTGTATTTCCTCTGTGTTTAATCAAAAGATGTTTCAGACTAAATGAGAGCAGTCAGGGGATTTAATCCACACTACTGTAGTACTGAATTAGTTACATAATCAGGCTGAGACTACTTAATCACTGCCTCCATGACAATACAGCCACTCCACACTGCACACCTCCACTCACGGGAAGCCTAGGGGAATTCTGCACGAGGAGACAAAGAGCACATTTGCAGTCACGGCCTGAAAGGCGATGTGAGTCAGCCTGATAGTACAACTTATTTTGAGTGGGCTTTGCTACAGTGGGAGCTAAATGGATAACTCCAGCTCTCACAAAAGGCTTTTTCCCCCGTCAGCGGAGGAGACAGTCTGGGTTACAAAACAGGTTTATTGATTTATTATCTGGGAGTAAAATCGAGTCCCTTGCAGAAGTTGGAGCACGAAATGATGTGTGCTTCAGGGTAGAGGAATTTAGATTCAGATTGTGCATTTAAAACCGATAAAAGTTCAGATATCGTGACTTTAACAAGAATGGAGAAAGAGACATGTGATATGATGTGTAACTGGCAGTCCACAGTTCAGGTGTAATGTTGTATTTACTCACTGGTAAAGGTCATAGACAAAAACAGAAGGAAATGATCAGTGCCAAACACCAAATATCTCAATATTATTGCTTTTTAGTATTCATTTGTGTAAATTGTAAACACTGTTCAGGTCATAAAAAGAAAAGTATGAGCAATTGGGGTCAGTATGAGTATACTGGCAAAGTTTCTTGCTGGTTTGTGCCATTGAGTGCGTTTCCACCAATTGATTCACATTTGAAGTAAACCAGCTGAAATGGGCCTTTACGAGGTTTTGAGTGGTATTGTCTTACGGTCAATATTTTCCCATTAAACCGCCAACAACTGTCCCTCATCATTAACTACCTGTTTGGTTTAAATGTGAAGAGAAGTGATTTCGAGTGATGCAACAATACTTTTCAATTTTCATGAAGAATGTGATGTAAATCAGATTTGGCCCATAGGAAGCAATGTATATGTACTAGCAATCTCAAGCCTCCTTACCTTAAATGTTCTGCAGGAATCCTCCAAGGCTCCTTATTTGGGCCCCTTTTATTTGTACTTTGTATTAATGATCTCCTTTGTGCTGTAATGTGCAGTAACATTGTCTTAAGCTACTCTTCTTTTTTATAGATTTCTTCTAGAAATAGGTGCAACAATTTAGTGAAGTATTTGAAAACTCATAGAAATACAGTATATAAGGTAAAAACAGAGTTTCTTCTAACAACCTAACAAGTCAATATTGGTATGATCTCCTTTGTTCTTCAACATAGTCTGAACTCTCTTAGGAAAGCTTTCTTGGTATTTCTTTAAGCAGTATTAAGTAATAGTTCTCCAGACTTCTTGAAGCACATTCAAAGCTCTTTTATGGATGTTGGCACCTTTTGTTTTGTTCTCTGTCAGTATGATCCCACACTGCTTCGTTAATGTTCTGAGGTGCGGGCCTCCCAAGCCAAACAGGTCTTTTCAGACTGGAGTGCAGGTCGAAGCTAGAGAACAAAGACATAGGTTACTCAAGGATAACATGCAGACAGAAGGCAAGAAAATTACTCGCATGAGGATAGTATGGTCAGGCAGAGATCTATTGCCACACTAGCTCCTAAATGTGCTTCCTTGATGGAAAACATCCCGGAAGCACAGGTGTGAGAGGACAAGCCCGGGTAATTGACCTATGCATGGGTGGAGCCAGGGCAGAACATCCCAGTGCCACCCAAACACTGTTATACAAAATGACAATAATTTAAACCAAAATGTCGGGAGTGAATGTGAGTACGAATGGTTGTCTGTGTCTCTATGTGTTAGCCCTGCGACAGGCGGGCAACTTGTCCAGGGTGTACCCCGCCTCTCGCCCTATGACAGCTGGGATAGGCTCCAGCGCCCCCCGCAGTCCTGAAAAGGATAAGCGGGTGGATGGATAGTTATTTGTTTTTCACTGCCTGGTCATTAACAGAAGAAACACCAATTCAGTAGGATCACCTTCAAAGAGAACTATTTTAAATTTTTTGAGTAGCAAGTCATTCTCATTTTATAATGAGAAACACAATATTTTGGGTTATGATCATTTAAAGTGCAGCCATGTGGTTTTAGAGCTTTTACATGGACTTGACAAACTACGTTTAAATTAATTAAACACAAAACTGACAGGGAGATTGATACCAGTGCCACCAGTGTCTTATGGGTTCCCTACATTTGGACAAACTGTGCTACCAGTAAAGATACTAAATATTGGCGTAGCTTAGCAGTGGCAATAAAGGAGCAGACTCGTTGTTCTTGTATTTATCAAGTTACTATTTATAGTTGTTTCTGTTGTTTGTTTTGTTTATTGTAAAGTTTTATTTGACAAGTCTGGAAACTGTGAATGAATGTGGCATGTTTGCATCTTATATTTCCTTATATTTATGCCCATTAGCATGAGAAAAGTAAAGAAAAAGAAGCTAAAACAAGTTGTCTATATACACATAAGAGATTTTTTGTGAAAGCTGACAGCAAATTCTTTCAGCTCTAGTTGTCATGCATTCACAAGAGTAGATGCTTGCAAACACCTTCACGTTCAGATCACAGCCTATAACATAAACTGCTTCAACCCTATCTCTTTTATCCCCCAGCCCTGTTGCCATTACTCACCCTGGAAGGAACTGTAACTTTGAGAAACAACATCTAAAGGAACTGCTTCATTTCAAGCAGCACTTGCAATAAGTTTCACAGCTTATGTGTCAGATTAGGGGCATATTTTTAGTTCCTGTAAAGGATAAACATAGTACTATTTCACATCAATTTTATTTACAACAAATGTTATATGAAGACCAACAATAATGACTTTTTCCCAGCCTCAGAACCGGAGCGCTGCTCCCAACGGAACAAATACAGAATATACAGATTCAGTTTCAAAACAATAAATAACTAAACCCCCCTAAATCTGGTGCAGACTGAAATGGAAATGGCAGTTATTTGGGATAGTTCATGCATCAGTAACTTAAAGAACTGCTTAAAGGAGCACAAATGAATTGAATTAATAGTTTTTGTCTGACATTATCAGTCTGTTGCTTTGTTATTGTTGAATTTTAGCTCACTCTTCTATATGACATTGCTTCAGTTCGTTGAGATTGTGGACATTCATGTGAGTTCCTGTGGCAGCATTTCAATAAGGTTGAGGTCTGGACTTTGACGGGGACATTGCAATGCCTTGCTGCGTGTCTTTTTTTGCTTCTGTGCTTGGGACCTTCACCTTGTTACCTGATCCAATTTCAGCCGACCTTTTAGCTATCAGATAAATGATGTCACATTTAACTCTGGAATACTTTGGTACTACTTGTAGCCCAGGTCCAACTTTTTCTAATTGTATTGTCATCAACTTAAACATTGAATGTGCTAACTGAGGCCTGTAGAAATGTAGCTCTTAGGTCAGACTTTGGAGTGAATTTGCAGGGTCATCAACTGCTGGTAAGATTGTGGCATTGTGTTAACACACACCTGACTGCTCCAGACCAGGAAACTGCCAAAACCTTTGCTTTTAAAGAAGTGCTTGCACTTGCTGATGATCAGTTAATCACGTGCATATAGTTAGCAGCACCTAGCTGCTACTTACCCTCTTAATTCCTATGGAAGTTGTAAGGAAGGGCTTAGTTTTTCACAGGACTGCTGGCAGAGTCAGTGGGCTTTACAGATTTTGACAATTCGATGGAATATTTCTGCATGTAATACCTTGTGGAATTTAATCATTTTAACGTCATATACGAGTAGTTTTTGCTGACACTAGACATTTTCTCTTTGGCACTTTGGCCCAGTGTCCTAAAACATTTGCATTGAAAACAAATCAAAAAAGAAAAATGCTCTTTCTACACATTACATCTGAAAACTGAGGGAAAGCACTAAGGAGAAAAGTCGGAAATCACATTTCAACTGTACTTAGTACTGTGACCACTAGGTGGTGGTGTTGATCCACTTTAAGGAATGTCACGACAGGTTTATGCAGAGCAACGAGTTTCTTCCAGGGAAAGGTGTCGCTGTCAGATCTTCTGCAGGACACCAGTAGCACCAAAGAGTCCACAATGAACTTTAAGGCATCCAGTATCAGCAGAGAGGTTAAACTTCATCTCATCTACATCATCTTCATAACATTTCTCTAGATACTTATTTTAAATGTGTCCATAGCAGAGCAAAAATTGGTACTAGAAAGACATCAATAAGCAGGTAGAGAAGAGGAGACAACACAAAGAAATGGTGAAAAGCTGAAACCTCACTGATGATTAAAAAGTTAGTTACTTCAGTCCAAGAAGAACATTTGTACTTTATTGCATCACTTATACTTTTAATGCATCCTCATACTTCTTTTTGGTAAAAACAACAACAACAACCTCAACAGCCAAATAGTTAAACTATTTGAGCGAGATTGCATGCAAAGTTTTCACAGCTCTTATTTGCCACACAATGACACCACGCAGCACTTTGTGTGGTGCCCCAAACTACCACCTGGGTACAGCAAGAATGACCACAAGCCACTACAATGCTAGAATTTTACCACAAGAGCAGGTAAACAATGCACTGTTTATTAGCATTGTTCTGTGCAAACAAAAGCCTAGTGTGCTCAGAAAGCCTCATGATCACTCTGAACTAAAAGAATTCAAAGAGGGCTGAAAAATATCTGCTCAGATAAGAAGCCAAAACTGAAGTAAAATCTTGAATTGATGAATTTGTTAAAATATTGAAACAAACAAATCCATGAAGATGTGCTAAGACTATTTTTCTCCTGTAGTTTTCTTTTTTTAAACACAAATATTTTGGCCTCCTTTTCCAGGCAGGTCTTTAGTGTCAGAGCAGATGAAACGCAGCCCTCTGTCTGTGATTATTAACAGTCGGAGCTGCTCAGACTCCAAACAAGATGTGTTTGAGGTCATAACGGGAGTCTGGGTGCTGTGCCAGCATGACATTACAGCCTGGATCCTCTTGAATGTCGCCTTTGTTTCCTCCCCCAGATCTGTGTTAGAGGCTTCAGCAGGATCCCTTTCCTCCGCCTGTGAAATAAAGCCCAGGACCCTTCCACCCTCCCCCAGACACGTCTAAGTTTTGTAGTCCTTCAGAAATTTGGACTGTTTCAGCAGCGAACTCTCGCAAGGAAAACAATAAATTAAGACAACACAAACAGAGACATTTTGAACAATTTACAAAAACAAAAGCAAGCTTTCAGTTTGCAGCTGCTGCCAAATAAACAGGTGCCTGCAACAGTGTTGCGCTCCTCATTGCATACCGCAATCACACCTTGTCCTGGCAGAAAAAAGTCAATGCATATTGAGCATATTGAACTTGTTCATCTTAACTGGTGAGTCAACAAATTGTGTTTCAAATCCTCAAAGAGGTTTAAAGTTATTGCAAAACTTTTGGTCTCAATATCTGAACTTAAGATCTCTTAATTCTTTGAAAGCATAAGAAAAGCAAACAGCCAGATGAGTATTACTAAAAATATTTGCCATAAATAATCAGACTGTATTTATAGATCAGTTTGTGTTTACATGGGACAAGTAAAGGTCAGTTAGTAAAGGGGTCAATTTGACATTGTTGTCATTGTTTTTCAGTGAAATAGAGTATTTTAGAGTATTCAAAAAAAAACCACTTCAATCAATTTAGAAAGTCAAAAGACAATCATTATGATGCCTGAAAGTAACCATAGCAACCTATTACCATTTTGGCCCACAAACAGTTTACATCTCATTTATTTGGGATCTATACCATGAATGAGGCTGCTGTGGCTTCCCTTCATGTTTAAACTGAGGCAGTGATTCTGTAGCAGTAGATTGCTTAATGCTTTGGAGCAGATTTAAACACTCCAGGGTTTCTCCTTCAGTAAAAAAAAAAAAGTTGGCATCCATTAAAGATACTTTGGCTTTTCACCAAGGAAAAATTGCCAGTAGTGAAGCTTGAAACACAGTCAGGTCGTGGAGGCAGCAGACTAAGCAGGGTATTCCAGATGTTGTTCTCCCCAGCCACATTTTACAGTTCCTTCTGGGGGATTCCAAGGTATTCCCAGACAAGACAGCATTAAAAAAATCCCCTCTCATCCCTGCAGGCGGTCTGTTCTTCAAGATCGGGTCCTCCACCCAAGGCCTGGGAGCTTGAGGCTCCTGCGCAGTATCTTAACTGTTCCTAGGACTGCACTCTTCTGGACAGAGATCTCGGATGTTGTTCCTGGGATCTGCTGGAGCCACTCACCTAGCTTGGGGGTCACCACAACGTGCGCTCCAGGTACAGATGTTTGTGTATACTATGCCGACCACTTGGTTATGGCGTTCCATGTATGCTCTGCCAGCTAGTATTTTGCACCCTGCTGTTATGTGCTGGATTGTCTCAGGGGCATCTTTACACAGCCTGCACCTGGGGTCTTGCCTGGTGTGATAGACTCCAGCCTCTATGGATCTTGTGCTCCAAGCTTGTTCCTGTGCTGCCATGATTAGTGCCTCTGTGCTGTCTTTCAGTCCAGCTTTGTCCAGCCACTGGTAGGATTTCTGGATGTCAGCCACTTCCTCTATTTGCTGGTGGTACATACCGTGCAAGGGCCTGTCCTTCCATGATGGTTCTTCCTCTTGCTCCTCTTCTTGGGTTTCTGCTGCCTGAGGTATTCACTGAGCACATGCCAGCATTAGAAATGTGTACATCAGAGGGACAGGTCAGGTTGAGCAGGACCACTCTGTGTGGGACTCTCTCAGCCCTCCTAACTTCACCAACCATCCTGTGAGTATATGTCTTATTTATTTATATTTAATCTAAGTTTAGTCCAGGTCTACAGCTCTGATGTTAGGAGGAATTTTGAATTGCATCAGCACAAGCATAATTGCACAAGACCTTGTTTACTAAGTGAGCTGCAAAAGTGAGAACCGAAGCTGCAGAAACTTTTATGAATGAGAAATTACAGTGTGGACAACTGTTATTTAATTGGTTTCAGCAAATTCATGTGAGCTTACAATGTGTGTCATTACGACATCCTACACAGGCCAGTGAGAATCACTACTGATGAAACTTAATCTGGCTAGTGATTGTTGTCGCTGAGAATGACTCACATTTTTTAGAATGTGTTGCTAATTTGCTTATTATAGTGTCTCACATTAAACTGTGTGAGTAATCAGCCGAAATAAGTTTAACTTTCCCTGATTGATGTTTCAGGAAATCAGCATTTAATGATATATCAAAGAGAGGTGACTCATTCCCTCTGATTATATGGCTTTGTAAGTGTGACGATATCAGGCATTTAATTGGAAACCGTGTATTATGGAGGGCAGCGGCAGCGCTATCATTCAGTGGGTGAGTAATTATGATGCAGTGACAGTTTTAAGGGACAGTAAAATACTCACTGTTGGAGCACAGGCTGGTAAGGTTGGTAATTATGCTGTAAGAAACTAAATTCTTTAACGATTTAACAGATCATCTTTCTGACTCTGGTTTATTAATTATATAAACGCTTGTTAAATTAAAGAAAAGGGGTACAATAACTATAATAAATGAATAAAGTGTTTAATTTCGTGTCTCTTCTTTGTGGGAAAAACACGATGTGTGAACAAGTTAAAAATAACATTAAAATATAATATATTTTAATGTTATTTTTAACTTGTTTCCTACATATTATGTAGGAAAATATTTCTGAATGATTCAATTAAATGAGATTCATTTTGGTCAAAGACATTAAAAATGGTTAAATCACACCTAAATCATTCTGGGTTGGTTCTGGCCAGCCAAGAACAGGAAACAAAGGAAATGATTCATACAGACAAGAGAATTAGACAGCAGAAGATTTGAAAAACATCGCCTGGTCTAATGAGTCTTGATCTTTGCTGCATTGTTCAGAAGGGTCAGAATTTGGTGTACGCAGCATGGATCCATCCTGCCTTGTATCAACAGCTCAGGCTATGGGTGATGTGGGGGTGTTTTCTTGCAACACTATGGGCCCCGTAGTATCAATTAAGAATCTTTAAACACTACACCCCACCTGACTCCTGAGTGTTGTTGATGACTGTGTCCATCCCTTTATGACCACCCATCTTTTGATGGCTGCTTCCAGTAGGATAATGAACCATGTCACAAAACAAAGATCATCTCCACCTGGTTTCTTGAACATGACAATGAGTTCACTGCACTTAAGTGACATCCACAGTCACCAGATCTCAATCTAATTGAGCACCTTTGGGATCTGGTAGAATGCCTTATTAAGTCTGACTAATTTGTACTGATCAGAAGCAGTCACACCAGGTGTGGTTAGTATCTGAGTTACTGATGGCGATCTAATAATCATTACCCAATGATTTATTATATCTACTACAAAGTCTTGTAAAGGGAGTGGACTGATCCATGACGATCTTTTCTGGGGGGGTCTGTATTATTGTACAGGAGGGCCACAGGGAATCCATATATTATCTAAATCACCTCGCTGCCTCCTATATGGGACAACATGGATTCTCAAAATGTTCTCATCTAATGTATCCATTCATATCAATGTATGGTATGCATATAGGACAGTGGATCTGCAAAAAGTACAAAATGTTCAAATGCGATGTTGTTTTTATATAACTAAACAATATTTCTTCTTTGTGATCCACACAGATTTTCATTATTTTTGTTGTAATTCTGGTATCACATAGGAAGAGGAAAAGGGAAAAAAAAAACAATGCATTTTCCTGATTTGAGTTATTAATTAACTCGACTTTGGTGGGATGGCTTTGACTTCTGGGCTACGTTAGACCATTATAATTGTAAAGTTAACTTCTGATTTAATGACACTCCTAATTGGTGTTTGTTATGCATTTGTATATGACCAAGTACTATAAATGTGTTTAAGATGCACACTGTCCCCAACTTGAAGGGGCATTAAGAGAAAAAAGTATATTCATACTAATTTTTTTAAATATTTTTGATAATGGTAAATGATCAGGAGCTAATCATGAAGTGAGCAGGAAGAGTAACTTCACTATAAATAATGACCATATAATCAATATTGGGGGGGGGGGGGGGGGGGGGGTTGGTGCCCTATGCCTCTCTTCAGTACACGCTCCTGGTTGCTGTGTAATAAAATCCTCGTTTGTGCACCATATCTTCATACCGACTATTAAAAATATTTGTATATTGGCTAATTAAACTATTTAATCGGAAGAATTACTAATATGTTCTTATATAACGCAACATTTCTGGAGTGGATCTTTACAGTAAGCATGATTAAGTCAGACAGAAACCGGGGGAAGGGCTGTGGACGTTAACTGCGCACGTAACCGGGCCACGCTGTGCTCCGCGGTGACGTCACATTCCAGTATGTGCAGCTGAGTCGCAGTTTGGTCAGAAGAGATCAAATATCCCCCAAACCCACCCAAAGGCTGCCAGTTCAACAAGAGATCAGCCGCTGCTGACGGATCATCTCCACGAAAATGGGCAACTGTCAAGTAGGCGTCATTCTCCTCCTAATCTCTCTGAGAAAAACACTGATTAAAGGCTAGATTTTTAAAAAAAAATCTCTTGGCTTCGCTGGTTTAAGTCTGTATGAGCCATACTTTCGGTTCGACCACCGCCAGGAATGACGGCTGGATTATGTCTTTGTAGGAGTTTAAAACATGTTTTATTTGCATCATTTTAGTCCGTATAATGCGAGCCGCCCTCCACTTCTTTTAAGGCTTTACGCACAACCCATTTCATCATACGGAACCTCTATTATTGCGACTACACTGACGAGATAAAGAGCTGTGAATAGATTCTCAGTTAGCGCTGTTTCTTTAAGGTTCAAGCGGTGTAAACGCTGCAAATGACACCGTCTGGGAGACGCCGTATCGGGGTTTACGCAAAGGAAAGGGCCACTCCTTTGCGGAATTTCATCACGGTCCCGTTACACTAGTTCTTTTTTTCTTTAATGAGTTCGACTGTGCGCAATGAAAGGATTTCACGGGAGGCTGTGGATCCTGTCCTATCACCATGTTATTAATCAGTACAAATGGTTGACACTACTCTTTTTATTTGAGTGAGCAAATACTACAGCTATACTTTTAATGATTCAGCGCTGGATGTAGAGAGAAGAGCGTGAGATGAATTGTTTTTGTCAA
The DNA here is from genome assembly GCF_057381915.1 of Diplotaxodon limnothrissa. Classification (NCBI taxonomy): domain Eukaryota; kingdom Metazoa; phylum Chordata; class Actinopteri; order Cichliformes; family Cichlidae; genus Diplotaxodon; species Diplotaxodon limnothrissa. Next base: position 18,891,016 of record NC_140604.1, read on the forward strand.
CACTCGACCACTGGAAACGTACTAACCATACTAACCACTTCCTGGCTGCATTTTCCAGCCTGAAATGTAAAAAAAAACTAACAAAAAAACAAGTACAATATATTTTCTGAATCCACAAAGGCTTATCTCAGTGAAAACATATTCTATCCACTGCAAAAGACCTCGACTTTAAAATCTCATCTGGAAATCAGGGACTTTTCAATATTAGTCATATTTAATATTATAGAAGGGCAGAGCAGAATAGTCCAGGAGATGTCTTTCAGATGCTTCCTTATATACTGCTATAGGTAATATGGCTTGGCACATTGTTGTGAATAACTTGTGAACCTATAATATGTCAAACATTTTAAGGCAGAAAGAAAATTTCTGTGAGAAGTTTTTGGCAAAGTTCCTTTAAAAATGCTATTGATATATTTTAACTGGGAAAAGAAAAATAACTGGACTGATTAAAATGCAGAAAGAAGAATAGGTAGAATACGGTCCAGTTATAAGGATACTTGCAAAGGAGATTTATTTCATATTTATTTATTTTATATGTAAGTATACAGGCTCTAATACATCCATAGACTCCGCCTGATATTTTGTTAAAAGTTGATTTGAGGTGAAGCTGAAGAATTCAAAACTCTCCACCTTTATTATTCCATCCACTTTGTGCAATGTAGCAGCACCACTGGCAGCAAAACAGCCCCAGCGCATGATGCTACCACCACCATGCATGACAGCTGGTACAGTGGTCTAAGGTTTGAAAGTCTCATCTTTACTCCTCTTGTCATTGTAACCAAAATAAGTCAGTCTTTGTCTCGTCTGACCATAAAAAATTTTTTCCCAGAAGCTATTTGGCTTGTCCATTTATGGGGCTGGAAATTTCAGTTGATTTTGAAGATCTTGACTTCACATTTTAAGATTTGCTGAGTATTGTAAAACTCATTGCAATTATAATGTGATTTAATTGCAAATTATTATTATTATTAATAATAATTAATATTTTTGTTTGTGCCTTTCAAAACACTCAAGGTCACCTTACAACACAAAAATCAGGATGGATTATCACTGATGTGAAAATGAAAACAGATGAGTTTTGAGCTGAGATTTGAACTCTGTCAAAGACTCAAGCTGACAAAAGTGCAGCGATAATGGGTTCAGAAACAAGGTGCGGCACAGCTGAAAGCTTGAGCACCCGTGGTGTTAAATTTGAAATGAGGATCAGTCAGGAGATCAGCTGAAACTAAACAAGGGAAGGGGGCACAGGAAGGGGTCCTCAAAGTTAAACTTTGTCAGTATCTGTTTTATCCAGTATACAGTTATCTCACTTAAGTTATTTTTTTTTGCTTAGAAATGGACAAAAAAAACCCCCAAAAACATGCCAGCCCCTATCAGTAAAACCTGCCACAAATGCTGCCATAGGATGGAGTCAGTCTGCGATCAGTCTGCAATTAAAGGGTGTCAAGCCAGTTATTAAATTTTTTTGACAATACACCAATGAAATGTCATAAATCATCAAAAATCCCATATCTGATGTTGTCTACACAGACAGAAATTCACATTTGTTACCTTTGTGCTCAGAAACCTTTGTGTTCTATAGAAATATAACCAGAATAAAACCAGCTGGGAGCATACATGCCAACCCTCCAGATTTTTCCGGGAGAATCCTGAATTTCAATGCCCCTCCCAAAAATCTCCCGGAGCCATCATTCTCCCGAATTTCTCTCGATTTTCCACCCGGACAACAAAATTGAAAAACCATATCCCACACTGGCCCAGTCAATTCCAGTTTCCAACAATGGCTACTACTACTGCAGCTACTTAGTTTTTATATTACTCTTATTACTTTTTCTGGGTCGCAAAATAAACTTTTAACATATTTTCAGGCGAGAATGTAGCTGTGTAAACTTCAAATATCTGAGCTGACGAGAACAGCAAACTCCTGGCACATTAAACATGACATATAAGTCACTTAGATAACGTAAACATGTTATTGTTTGGCTTTTTTCAGTGTCTTATTTGTTCGTGAGTAAATCGGTTTGGCTGAGTTTAAAGTTATTAGATTAGATTAGATTAAATAAAACTTTATTAATCCCTCGGGAGGGTTTCCACACAGCTGAATAAACGTCAAACAGAAGAAGGTTAGACCCTCCAATTTCACAGTTGCTCACTTCCAGTCTACCTGGCTTTCGGAGTACCCGGCCCACTTAGACCGCGAAGGCCAGTTCCGCCGGACAATAATAACGGTGACATTTAACTTATTTTATCCGATAAATAAACACTGCAAAATTAAAGGGTTTTTTTGTAAATATATGTATATGTATACCCCCCCCCCCCCTTTTGAATGTCTCCCTAATTCTGAGGTCTCAAGGTGGGCAAGTATGGCTGGGAGCCAGCTGAGATCAGACCCTTGAGTTGGGCTTATTGACAAAGACTCATTCAGACTGATGGCAACATGTTGGCATTGTCTGCAATTTTAGATTAGAGAGTAATACAGGCCTACGACAATCTTTCTACGTCTGTCCCAGGCAGATTGTGACTGCAGAAAGGTTGCCTCCCATCAGGCAGAGGTTTTTTGTAGATGCAGGAAGGTTGCTGTCCTGTCGAGCGAAGTGTGTCCAGTATTTGAATTTGTTTAATAACATATCGATATTTGGCGTTCCTATCGCCATACAAAATATTAAGATACTCGGCTGTATCAATGTTTCCCCTCACCCCTAAAATATCGCATATGTTATTTTAGGGGTGTTGTATGAACCTGTATATATGAAAATACCATAATATTCATGCCCATATATGTAGTCTAATGTATCTTTGCTATGGGAGACTGTTCTCTCTCTCTCTCTCTCTCTCTCTCTCTCTCTCTCTCTCTCTCTCTCTCTCTGTGAAACCCCTCTCAGCTTGCTTTTGGTCCCTCGATTGCACTTCACTGACTGCTTTCATTCATGTGGCCTCCACCAAGTTTGTTTAAAGAGTTCAGTTGCTGAATTCCTCAACGAGGAGCACCATCCCTTCCCCCAGCTGCCAGCTGCTCTTGCCTGCGATCAGAAATCCTTGCATAAACACAGTGATTAGCTGTAATCAGTGTGTGTCCATAACAGTTACTGCATGTAACATTATTATTTTTGTTTTCTCAGCCCACAGTTTTTCCCTATGAAGATTTTGATGTTGTTGCTGACATCAAGGCCATTCGCAAAGCCTGCAAGGGGTTAGGTAGGTTGTGAATAAGATGAAAACGGTACATTATTTAATTAAACTAGTCTCTTTAAACTTTGAAAGGATGCATCTGATTTCTCTGCATCTGATCTGTTGTGACTTCTTTTCAGGAACTGATGAGCAGGCTATTATTGACATCCTGGCAAACCGGAGTTCAGCTCAGCGTCAGGAAATTAAACAGGCCTATTTTGAAAAATATGATGACGTGAGTGCCATTTGACATGTTTCTCATTTCAAATGTGTAAGAAACATTTTTTTTTATGTTTCTGCTAAAATCAGCATGTCTGTCTGGGATAGGAATTGGTGGATGTGTTGAAGAAAGAGCTGTCAGGGAACTTTGAGAAGGCTGTCCTTGCCATGCTGGATCCGCCGGTTATCTATGCTGTGAAGGAGCTCAGGAAGGCAATGAAAGGTCCGGGCACTGATGAAGATGTCTTGGTGGAGCTCCTCTGCACCGCTACAAACGCTGTAACTAGCAAAATATATATTTATATTGACAATCATATTGCAATTCAATTTCAGAGGAAATGTCTAACTTCCTACTTTTTTTTTTAACAGGACATTGCCATGTTCAAGGAATGCTACTTTCAGGGTTAGTACAATAAGCAACTTAGCAGTTTTTAAATCTCTTCTCCGTTTGATGAAATTACTAAGTGTGAGTCATCAACCTACACCTCATACAGTAGCTTATTATTTTTGTCTCTAGTGCTATGTCACATTTTGTTTAGTCAAGGCCCATCCTGTTTCCACTTCCCTTTCATTATTGTGCTGGCGCTGAGAGTTGATTATACTTACCACTATAGCTGGCTATATCCTCTGTGGTTATAGGCACTGAAATCTTATGAGTTTTGAACAGAGTAACCTCTGTTTAGTTTTCTTTTTATAATTATGCATGGAAGGAATTACATCATCATTCAAGTTTGTCGTTGTAATTTTCTACAGAGTGCGTATGATTATTTAAGAGTTTGTTTTATTAGGATTTAGAATGACTAGAACATTCTTTGGTTGATGTGTTTGATGGCTTTTAATCAGCCTGTGGATATGCTGGTTAGCTGAACAGATTATTAGCATGCTTTGTCCTTATTCTTCGGGTGAACTAGCTAATATGCTAGGTTAGCACACTGATAGCTAAAGCTTACATTTTATAGACCTGAGCGATGACTTTGCTGACTTTGCTAGGTATTGTTGTTTTACTTGGGACAGCATAAAGCTAGCACAATAGCATATGCAGGGCACACTGCTAATAAACATATAATGAGAAAATTATTAAATGTAATAGCAAGCTTCCATATAGTAGTCAAGCACCATGTTATAGTTATCAAATGTTTTATTGATGCTTTACGGGCCAATAACGAATAGCATAAGAGATAAATAAAACACAAACAGCAATTCAACAGTAGTTCAACAATTTTTATTATTAATTTATTAATTATAATAAAATAATAATAAAATCTTATTTTCTCACTTCAAGTAAAAGAAGGTTTGTATTCAAAAATAAAAAGGCTGGTTGCAAAATCTTTAAATAAGTTCTCTTCCTGTTTCCATACATTGAGTGTAAACACAAAGGAAAAAGGCTGTGCAGGTTAATATAACTGTGACAAATGTTGCACAGAGTAAAATAGAAATGGTCAGACAAATCTAGAAAGACCACTAGATTTGTCTAGTAATTGGTCTGTTGGTCACCTCAGCTATAAAGAATAAATAATAGCTTGTTAGAAAGATGCCATCATTCCAGTGCCCAATCCTAATAGTTTAGAGTGCTGCCCCATTTAACCAGGACTATGACCAAGTATGTGAAAATATTTACTTGAGTCATGTGCTCTGCTTCCAATATTACTTGTGAAGCTAACTAAGCAGCTAACTGCACTACTTCACTTTACACTATTAACTAGTTTTCTGATTGTTGCTGTACACTTTTATGCACAGCAAGGAAATGAGAATAGGTGAATGGTTGCAGGAAATGGCTAAAATGGTGGATGAAATCTAGGAATATACTAACATAAAATACTATCCAGAAAACACCAACACACTTGTATCGTATGGTAAAAGAATATCTGGTGGTCCTCATGCTTTGTGACTTTTCTCGGTGTCACTCTTGCAGTGCACGAGCGTGATCTTGAAGCCGATATCGAGGGAGATACGAGCGGGGATGTTAGAAACCTTCTCACAGCTCTTTTGCAGGTAAGTGGCCCTGAGTTTCTACTCTACTCGTGTAACTAAATTCCTCCCATCTGTCCCTGGACTGAAATCGAGCTCACTCTCCCTTCGCCAAACCATGCCATGTGAACACACACACACACACTGGCCAACATCCAGACAGCCTCTCACGAGTAAAACGGAGCCCAGATAAAGTTGCGTGAGTCAGATAAATAGACCTCAGTAAGGACCAAAGTCCTCTTAATTGTCTTCTTCCAGGGCAACAGAGATGAGAGTTATGAGGTGGATGAGAATTTGGCTGAACAAGATGCTATTGCCCTGTTTGAGGTACAGTTTCATTTTTAAATTATTCATAATGGCATCGTGGCAGATTTATTGACCCTGAAAAACATTAATATTCGCTGAACTGATGCAGGCTGGTGAAAGCCGTTTTGGGACAGACGAATCCACTTTCACCTACATCCTGGCCACCAGAAATTACCTGCAGCTCCAGGCCACCTTCAAGATATATGAGCAGGTTGGTATTTGTGCCCACTGCTGCAGTGATATTGCATATCTGCTTGCACATATCACATCACTGTTTCCTGACACCTAAATCACTACATAAGAAATATTTGTATATGGAAAGTGAAAGGTTACTCTGTAAGACATTTACAGTGCTTAACTCAGCTAGTTATACTATCTCAACAGCTCTCTGGAACAGAAATCCTCGATGCCATTGAGAACGAGACTGGAGGGACACTGAAAAAATGCTACACTGCTCTCGGTTAGTATGAATTAGAAAGCTGTCCATATTAAAATCTATGATTCTAGATTTGATTTAATTTGATTAGAAGATTAGAGAAGCAGTGGTAGCATCAAAATCACATGGCAAACTGCTAGTTTTTTGTATACTAGATGACAGGAAAGTACGTTGGGTAAACTCCTATTGTGCTATGCAAATAAAAGTTTCGTGATTAATAAGCATATTGAAGAATAATAAATTGTTGCTGCAGGAACATATGGTTCATAATCTGCTGTGGAATTTAATGAAACCCTTTCCTCCTCCTCACAGTAAGAGTTGCCAAGAATCCCCAGCTTTACTTTGCGAGACGTGTGAACAAAGCGTTGAAAGGAGCAGGCACTGATGAGGACACCCTGATTCGCATTATTGTGTGTCGCTCCGAGGTAATTCTGCTAATGATGCATGACCTTGTTTATAAGAAGGGGCCAAAGACTGTCAAGCTAAAATACACGATAAAAGATGATTAAAAACATTCACAACATGCTGCGATTACTAAACAGCTCACTGATTATTACATCTTTTTTTACAGTATGCATGTTCTTACACTTTAAAGTCACTTATAAGACTGTTCACTGCCATCTTCAGGCAAACTCTGGTAAATCCTGTCCCCTGGTTTATGTTAAGATACAAACGTATAGTATACAAGACATTTTTAAATGCTAATCAAAAAGAATTCAAACAAGTGCAGAATGTGGATCAGAAATCTACTCCAGAAAATGTAAATGATTTAGGCCCCAGTCACGTAGGTTAGAGACCAGTTGGCAACTGCCTGGCAACCTTTTGTCACTATGGAAAAATTTGTATTCTAGATAAATTATGAGTAGTTGCTTTAGGTTTCTGACAGTCACTGTGAAACTGATGTATAAGCCCTACTCACAGAGATTTAAAGTCAGTAACCTCATGGTAACCACTGGTTGCTAGAGAAAAATGTGTATTCCCAAAGTGGTTGGCAAGTGGTTGCAGAAGACTGGTGGCTCTAGCTTTGTAAAAACTGGTTGCAAAAACAGGTATATGTTGCTGCAACTAAAACTTCTATGTGATTGCTTTGGTCACCACAGTTATCAGCAATTTGCATAGAAGCACCACTTCAGAATTAACTCCCAGATGTTATCTGGTGATACTAGGCAGTACTCCCAGTAACTCCAGGTTGTCGATGCCACACCGTCTTTGCGACCACTTTCACCCAGTAACTTATAGTGACTGCTAATCAACCAGTTGGGGAATACACATTTTTCCCTAGTGACCAGAGGTTTCTAGGGAATCGCTGGCCTGTCTCTAGGCCTGTGTGAGTGAAACTTTAAACATGAGTTTGTCTTCTCCACATTTGTTAGAGGGTCAAGTTGAAACTGATTATTTCCATCATATTATATTTGGTAAATTCCCATGAGTTGACTTCTGGCAGGCTCGACATAAAGGCTAATTTAATTTTGTGGTTCTCTTTTTTTCAACAGTATGATTTGGAGACCATCAAGGACATGTACCTGGAGAAGTATGATGTGTCCCTTAAGGACGCCCTGAGGGACGAGTGCAGTGGTGACTTTAAGCGCCTCCTTCTCGCTATCTGCCACTGAAAGCCAGAGAGGCAGGCAGGAAGGACGCGGGTTGTCTGGTTAACAAACTAACTTTACTCGGTCTCTCTGTATGATATTGTGACCGGAGCAGGAGGGTAGTGGGGCGATTAAATAATTAACTTGGCTCGTGTCTTGTCCAAACTGACTTACTGTTAATGTGGTTGGCTCTCTATTTTACCTCCTTCACAGACGCTGACCTTGATTCTCTTACTTAGAACTTATCAGTGAGTGAAGCTGTGTCTCACAATTACTGCCCATTTCTTAGTCAATTTTTAATCTTTAATTAACCAGCATTTATATAGTGGCCAGTATAAAGCACCAAGATTTCTACAACACAAACAGGAGCCAGCTGTAGTCACACTGAATCAATTAGATCGAGCGTGGTGTGATCAGGTGGCTTAAGACTTGATAAGATAATGACGTTAAAAACATAAGACCTGTATTTACTTCGCTACCTGATTCTCTTGCATTCACTAATCTATTAAGACTTTCATGTAAGTATTATGCTTCTTTAGATCAAATACTTCTTTGACCTTTTTCACCCTCCGTGCCCCAAACTGTGCCTGTTATAACTAATGCAATCAGTCAGCATGGCTTTGTGCTTTTAAATGAAGAAATGTGAAATTTCGAGTTGAAGGAGTATTAGCTGGCATTATGAAGGCTATGCAATGCAATGGACTTGAATCTGAACTGTTCTCACAGCAGCGGTTATATATTTTATCAGTTTCTCATTGAAATAAATTATATATTGATATATATTTAGTTGCAAAAAAAAGGAATTGACAAATCCAAATACACCTCTCCTTGTTATACATGTATTTTTTTTTTATATATTTTATGACTAACAAAGAAGAGTGTTTAATACGGAGCATTATTTAGCATACTGCTTAGAATAGACCAGAGGGTGTGTGAAAAGAAATCTGATCGTGATGTTCAGGTTGATTTTTAACATGTGGAGAATCTGATGTCTGTGTCACTTGTGTGTCCGTTAATGGCAGCTGAGATTTATTCTTATGAGTGACCACTATTATAAACATATTGCAAAAAGATACTCAAATGACTTACAGCACATGAGATAGTCACAGCATCAGCCTGCTTATTAGCTTCTATATAGCCAAAGAATTTTAGTCTTACTGCTAATAAAGTTTCCTTTAATGTCATCATGTCTGACTTTATTCATACCTCAGTAATCCAAATGGCCTGGAACATGAACACTGAACATGTTACACTGAATGGGAAAAGGCTTACTATCATTTTATGTTCCGTGAAAGGAGACCCCACCTTCAAGTTTGTCACCACCCCTTTGCTGCTTTCGAGGACAGTGGGAAATATGGTAACAGCACGTAAATGTAATTTAATTTAGGAAATCAAAATGGGAAATGTTCACATGTAAAGGACACAGTTAACCAAGTTGGGAGGTAAGTGTTGAGCTTTCTTTTATTAACCTCAAAATATCTTTGAGATTGTAAGAATATTTGTTGTAACTTAACAAACACATTAACTCTGTGGATAAAAACAAATAAAAACCAAAGAAAATAGGTTACTATTGTTGTGTGCACTGAGGAAGATGGAAGCCTCAGTAATGAAATTTACCAGAAACCCCAGACACAGACAAGTACCTACTCTTTGACTCACACTGGAACATAAATTTGGGGTGATCAGAACCATACAACACTAGCCAGAGAAAATTCTCTCTGTGGAAAAAGGAAAAGAAAAGAAATACACATTTGAAAAACAAAACAAAAAATAACTCTTAAAACATGTGGTTATCCTAACTTGGCCTTCATAAAATCAGCAAAGACGCACAAGAAATAATGTCAAACATGAATAAATATTATTTCCTATTCTAGTTCTGAACTTAAAGTACCTACTCTGGTGATGGTGTGAAAGAGTTTAAAAACTATTTTCCATAGTATTATTAGAAAGTTTAAAGATTTAGAAACACATTTGCAGTCATTTCTGGGGGAAAGAAGATCATGGGTGATTGGCATTTGCAACAGACAACATTTGCAACAGTGAATGCAGCCATGATTGTTGTGTCATTGTTGCATCATCATGGAGATGAATAATGAGCCCAGACACACATCAAAGCTTTGCAAGAACTATGTGAAGACCTTTTGAAAGGGAGAAACTATCCAAAGATTATTTTTAATTATTTAAAGTTCGACTTTTTAGCTCTGGATATCACAATCAATATGCTTTTGGAGCTAGCCTCAAATGGCCACTGCTTTGAACATGATTAATCAAATTTTGATCACAAGTCAATCACATCTTAAAGTTTTACAAACTCAGAAACAATTTGTTGGTGGGATCTCCTGAACCCATCTCGGCTATTATCCTAGTTGTTCTTTCTATAATTTTTTTAAGGTTTTCAAATTAAGGTCATATGCTTTATCCCATAGCTCAGAACAATAACTGAGATAAAGCAAGATTCAAAAAAGAAAATGCTTTTTGAGATTTGATTCACCATATCTTATATTTTCAAGAGAGCTTATGATCTGCTAGTAAGAAATTTGATTCAGTCACCATTTCAATCTTTGTTCCAGTAATATAACACCATTGTTATTTAATTATTAACAACGTCCAACAATGCATTTAATACATTGTAATCCAGCCGGCGAGAAAACACACATTTGCTTGGTAAGTAAAAGGTCTGGTTTGTTTCCAGCTGGTGACACAAGTCAGGGCATCCGGTGTACAACTCATCAGCAAAAGGTACATATTGGATATATAGAACATTCGCACTCCAACTGTTACATCCAGAAATTGCTTTTTATAATCATGGAGCTCTACTAATGATTTCCTGTTACTTCAAGAACTTTGCAACCAGTTACATTGGCTATACCTCTGAAACGACAGCGCCACAGTTTTGAAATCAAAGTTACAGTTACGAGAAGCTTGACTTTCTGTGGAGCACCTGAAGGCAGCTCCATGGCCCCGCCCCTCTGCCAGACACGCACGTTACAGTACTCCCTCATTTTCTCACCCGTCTCTGTTTATATTTCCCTCCAACCAAGTGATTTACTCCAGGTGAATTTTCAGCTGACAGCAGGACAAACAGGACGACATTATCACCTCCACTTTTATCCACTGGACTCTCTTAAAGGTACGTTGTCCCGCGTGTTTCACCGGCTTTGTTGCTTGCTCCCCTTTCCCCTTTTTTTGCTGGTAATTACAGTCATTAGCATCCATCTTGGTAGGAGCTAATTAAACCCACTGCAAGGAGACATGTTTAGCCCTGTGTAGTCTTCTAAACGTTGCACCTTTGTGTGTTTTATAAGGTTTGTAACTTCTGTCATGCTAAATATCCTTATTTAAAACAGTTGCCGAACACATTTATGCTTCTGTAATTAACATAGAGGTTAAAAAAAATAACATTGGTCTTCCTTCTGCATTGAGCCCCATGTTTTTCTCTTAGTAGCTTAGGATCACCTCACGGATATTAATGTGTTTTTTGGACTCAGATTAATCACTGCAGCACTTACTCACTTACTTGTGTTTTGGTGCTTCAGCTTGTTAAAGAGTTAGTCAACATCTCCATGGAAACACCAAGTTAAGCAGTGATGTCCACTTCCTCCAGTTTACACAAGCAGATAAACTACTGTCATTTTGATATACTGCATTAAGGAATTGAGCACCTAAATGCACCACTTATCTTGTGGCTGCAGCCATTACATCTTACACTAATACTGTGCAATACTGCAAATTATCGATCGATAACTGGTATAGATCAGATACCTAGTAAATACAAGGCCAGTATTCTGAATCATCGTGAGTTAATGCAGGAGTTAATGCAGATGTGTCATTAGTTTTTTATCATGATGTTGTGATTCTGTGTTAATTTTGTGCTAATTTTACATATACTAAAGTCTCATTGAGATGAGACTGAATCTCTTTCCAGAGAGATCTGGCCAAGAGGTTAGAAGAAATTGCCACAAACATCACAAAACTTTAGTATTTCCACAAAAGTTGCAAGAGAGAAATTATACAATGAGGACTTTGATTACAACTACAAAAAATGCATCTTCAAATATTGATTCTGTTCATCTGGACGTAGCGTTTTCAGTGGGAGAAACGTTTCGTCACTCATCCAGTGACTTCTTCAGTCTCAGATGAACAGAATCAACTTTTGGAGATTTACTTACATGGATGATTGAGCATGCTTCAAGATGTTTTAATACAAAACATACAGTTTGGTTGCATTCTGGGCAATGGAGGTTTGACATAGCTGCTTCATTTTTTGGCCCAGCCTTCGACGATTAAAATAATATATACATATATTGCATTCATTAAAAGGGATTTTTCTTACAAACGTTAACCACTGACATTTGTCCAGTCTCTCACGATTGGCGTCTGCTGGTGCAGGAATTTATGGAGACGTATGATGAACTATTTTTGCTTAGCATTTAGTCAGTGTGTTGTGATTTCATTATTTTGTTTTGTTTTTTCTTTTTTGGTTGACTTTTATACAGTGTTTAAACAGAATTAATGTGCTACAACTGAAATTGAAAGGTGCTGCTCAGTTGCATTATGGGAAATGTTTTGGCCTCACTGGTTTAAGATATGATGAGAAATTCTGCTTCAGTTTTGGCCCAACTTCCAGCAAATAAAGCTTCATATTTCTAACAGAAAATTGTATGTATCTACATTTTTTTAAGTTCAACTCCATCTGCCTCCATGGCACTCTATCCCTAGCATCCTCCTCTGTCACACCAACCACCTGTATGTCCTCCTTCACTACATCCATGAATCTTCTCTGTAGTCTTCCTCTCATCCCTCTACCAAACAGTTTATTATTCAACATTGTTTGTCCAATATATCCACTATCTCTCCTCAGCACATGTCCAAACCATCTCAGCCTTGCCTCTCCAACTGTGTCTCCAAAACATTCAGCAGAGCCGTCCTTCTGCAGCGCTCATTTTTAGACGTGTCCATTCTGGTTATTCCCAGTAAAAATGTTAGCCTTGAAAATCTTCAGCTACGTCACCTCCAGCTCTTTTTTTTTTGTGTGCCACTGTTTCCAAACCATACATCATAGCAAGTCTCACTACCATCTTAAACCATTAGAGAGATTAAAGAGACATTAGATCATTTTGGTTTTCAGTGCATAATTGTACATGCTACACTTTGCTACTTTCAGACAAAAAGTTTGATTGATAGAAACCAATTTTGAGTTCATTTGGTGGCATAAAATTCATTATGTAAAGAGAAAAGTGTCTAAACTCACAAGTCATGTTATTTACATCTCTTTTATAGCTTGTCACCCACTCTTCCTCCTACCTTTAAGAGTTTTTATCGTTTCAACACAGAGCCAAGCTCACCCTTCAAAGTCTTGTAAATACAGGGTGTGCGTCTTCATGTGTTGCAGGCAGCCTCTGATATTTGATCCCACTGTAAGTGCCACAGTAGAAATGGTAAACAAAGCTTTCTTTACCTGCAGAAGCAGCTGTTTGTTTTATGCATGTGAGGAGGCTGAGCCGCATTTGAAACTGCTACCAGAAGTTTGTGACAGTAAACACTAGAATTTAGCTTAAAACATACATCACTTTAGATGGAGCGTTGTTGCATTACTCAGAAATATTTTCCACCTGGAGTTTCCTTTCCACATCTTCCCAGCAAAGGTGTGTCTGATTCAGAAACCTCTCCTGACTAACAAAGTACATTTCATGCTAATGAGTGATAAAAAATTAGAAAAACAGCATAACACTGTAGTGAAGCAGAAATTAGGACATAATCAATCAATGCTTAACTTGTGCTTTGTTCATGATCTCCTATTGAGTGTAGTAATGTGTGATATGTTATGAACTCATGGTTCTTGATTAATAAATGACGAGGCCTTTGCACAAAGGTAAAAGCAATGCTCACTGCAGCAGTAAAGCAGACAGATTATTTTTAGTTTAGTTTTTTATCTTTTTCAATCATTAATCATCAATCATTTACCAAAGGCCCACAAACCCACTGATGTCATGAAAAGCTAACACTCGGGTCACTTACTTATTTAACTGCACTCAATTTCTGATCAATGTGACGTCAGTTATAGAGGATAAAAATACCTTAGTGGTTCCATTAATGCACTTAGTGCATTATTCTGATGTATAGATACTCAGAAGTTGCTATTCCTCGCTATTCCTCATGCATTATTACTGTGTTTCAGACGTGATAAACGTCATATAAACGTTTTGCAGTTTATACCTATTCAGTTCAATTTGATTGATATAGTACCAAATCACAAAAACAGTTGCCTCAAGCCACTTTAAGGTAAATGCCACAATATTAGGGTTAAATTAAACCACAACAGTCAAAGGCCCCCTGTGGGCAAGCACTTGGTTACAGGGGGAAAGAAAAACTGCCTTTTAACAGGAAGAAACCTCTGGCAGGGCTCAGGGAGGGGCAGACATCTACTGCAACCAATGGGGGTTAACAGGAGGGACACAGGACAAAAGACACACTGTGGATATTCATAGTAACTACTGATTAAAACAATAACTAATGATACATGTGCTTTTAACTAAGTGTTTTTGTTTCAGTGTTTTAGCACAGAAGAGATTATCTCATAATTTGGATTGAAGATCTCATAGTGCTGTTTAGTGTTTCATTCAGGAGCAGAAAAAGTAGCAAGCACCCTTCACTGATCCATGAAAGGTGTCTGAACATCGATGTCTGAACATAGTTTGAAATGTGAACATCTTCGGCCACCCAGTAAATAAAATTAGAAAACCTTCATCAAAAGTTCTTTAGAAGAACAGTAGAAACATTTCATAAAAATTTGATTTGATTTGATTGAATTTCAGAAAACCAAATAAAAAGTTTATTTATTGTAAATGACTGTGGCCCCTGCAGTGGATCAACTGCCTGTCTAGGGTGAAGCCTGCCTCTCGCACTATTACAGCTGGGATAGGTCCCAGTTCTCCATGACACCTACTGACATGACATGTACTGGATATGTAGAAGAAAATAGATATGTGGCCTACCTGCAGTACCCTCATATCCCACCAGAGGACTGTGGCCCACACTAGCATAGATGTTTTTGTGATGTTACACCAGGGGTGGGCAGTAATTTTCCCAAGGGGCCACATGACAAACAGGGATTATTTGGGTTGAACCAAAAAGCTGAAGTCAGTTCTACTCAAAATTAATTTTACCCTTTAGAAACTGTTGTTGGTTTCTGGTAGTGAATGATTCAATAGTGTAGAAGTTAAGATATTCGGCCAGCTCAAATATGTAGATCCATACTGGTTGTGGTGACTTCTTCTTCTTATACACTTTATTGTGTTGTTTCTTTGTTTGCTTTTTATGCAGTGTATGCAAACACGTTTGTTTTTCTTGAAAAATCTGCCACATCTCTATCTATCTTTGTTTAATAGTCTTTATCCAATAATTGTGGCCATATACGTTCAGGTTAGTATGTTAAACTATGACTCTCACTATACAAAGTCCGTGTGTGACCATTCCCATGTTTGGTAACAGTCAGCTCACAGAGGAAAACTTTGCACCTCTATGTTTTAGACTCACTGTCAACCTCTGGATCTGTTATGATGACGATGATGGGAAACAGAAACTATTATGTGGCTGTTTTCCATGAGAGGCCACATGAGTCATTCTACATGGAAAAAACCCTGCTAACTTCTTCAGGTATCCTGTATAATGTTATGTTAAAATAGAGGTAAATTAAATAATAATAATTAAACTTCTAATCAAGCATCTGATGACCTTTCCTTGTAATTATGAGTGAGTAAATTAGAATTATGAATGACAGAGATCATAATTGAAGAATAAAATATCCTGTTCATCTTTTCTTTAATGAACATAATGCATAAACAGATTTTCTTTCATTATTTAATATACAAAAGTCATATTTGCTTATTAGTTTGTTTCAAGCTATTTTAAGCATTGCTAATTAATAAATAATAGTTGTTTCAGTCCTTCATCCAGATGACAAATTCAGTCATCAACACTTCTAAAACTGGGTGCATCCTTATATACAATTTGGAAAATGTTCTTTTCTTTACAAGTGAATCTAGAAGATAAAATCTATTTTCTTCTCAGAGTAAACCTGACTGCAGCTAAAACTATATGCCTCAGACCTACGTATGGACTAAAGCCTGCTGTGCATGACCTACAGCGTGATAGTAATATCGCCTTTGTTATGTTAATTTTGAGTGACAGCTCTTGATGCAGCCAGCCATGCATTAAATGAGGCCGTAGAGGGCCGTCATACTGCGTGAGCATTGTTCAGGTACTAAAGCGCTTTGAGTCATGTTTCAGTTTTACATCAAGCCTTCATTTGCTCAGTAGCACGTTGCACGAACTGGTGATGTTATCTCGTAATTATGACTTCTGTAGCTCGTAATTTTAACGTACCATCTCATAATTAGAAGATCTGCATCTTTTAAAAATATCTCATAATTGCAAGATCTTCATCTCTTAATTACAAGATACACATCGCTTAATTACAAGATCATATCAAGTTGCCATGGATACAGCTTTGGTGCAGGTTTACTTGCAGAGAGCTGTTGATGGTAAACATTGTAACAATGCAAGCCACCACATGTGAGTAATCCTTTGGTTTGAACCTGTAGCTTTGTGCAGGAACAGAGGGTGGCTGACTTTTTTCATGGTTATAAATCACATTTGCTTGTTTTTTCTGAACAATAAAGAAATACTAAATGATCCATTCTTAAAACTGTGTTATGCATCAGACAGTCCAAAAACCTCATGATGCTTCATTGTCTTAACTTTTTACCGAATGTACAGAATTGTTCTCACTTTGTATCATCTCTTGCTGACATCATGTAAAACCAACAATGAAAACCTGAGTGTCGAGAGCTGTCTGGAACCTGAGGCTGAACCTTGGCTCACAGGGATTACTTGCACATAGGCCAACCTCTTCATTTTAAACTGTGGTCACATTTAACATGAGTAACATAAGGAAGTCCACATATCCATTAATTAAACCAAAAAAATACAGCTGCAGTCCTGAGAAAAATCACTGCCAGTGGCATCCTGTAAATCTCCATGAACAGAAATTTGCAGATGATTTTGCAGAGTCAAACTCAAGATTGTTGGTAATCGAAGAATCCTGGTTTCTTTCTGTAGTAATGACTAGTTAACATTTGAGCATGGCCCCGTTGAACAGCACAGGAAGTACTACATTTGCTGAATAGTACTCTCAAAACCAGTAAATATTATTTAAAATGTGTCGACATTTTGTAAAGAAGTGCATGTGACGAGGCACCTTCTGTGGCTACACATGAGTCCCTGACATTACATTGTTTTTTCCAGAAGTTGAAGCCCTTTTTACAGTGACATCAAAACGCCTTTGTAACTTGATTCTGGTTCCCTAGAAGCACTTCAGTCTTCTCCTGAGCAGTACTGTTGCAACTTTGAAAAAACTCCTCAGTTGCTTTGTTGTTTTAATCAATGTTTCTCCAGATATTGCATTACCCCTATGCTCCTGCATTAATGTAAGACTGAAATTTCTGTGACACAGTAAAAGTTGTTTTAGGTTTAGTACTGGAGTCATCACCAGTACTAAAGGCCTCAGCAGGCCTACAGGCTAGTGTTCCCCTATTGCTTGGTGTGTGGTTGCTGGAGGTTTCTGGCTGTTGCTACATGAAATTGGTCAAAAGAGGCTGCTGCACCAAAAACCTCCTTTCTTTGGTCACTAGCAAATTACCCATAGTTTGCATGGAAAATGAAGATACTCAGCAACGACTCACCATGGGATAATGCAACCCTAAAACGTGCAACACAAACTTTACACTGCGAATGTTTGCCTTAAAAAAACCAAATTAAAGTGCTACCTTACCTTTCCCTTATCACTGGTGGTTGCCAGGGGGATGCTACCTGGTCTAAAGGACTGTGTGACTGAGGCTTAAGCACTTAATCTATCACACTCACTGATAAATGCATCAGGAGTGATTTTTGAGATTCATTGTCTTCCCAATGGGCACTTGTACAGGTGAGGTGTCATTTATACCGCCAATCTTCTGATTGGTGAAAAACCTGTTCTCTCTGGGGTGTCATCCATATAGGAACTCTTACATCATTCTGTCCTTTAGCCTTTGACCTTTTTGGCTTATGATACCCGCTTCTTGTCCTTTTCCAGGTTTGAAGAGATGTCATCTGTTTGGCATCAGGAGCCGTCATGTTATTCGCCCTGTGTAGAAATCGACTCCAGCTCCGTGAGGACCAAAGAGCGCCTCAGCTCTCCTGCCTGGCTAAAGCAGGAGCAAGACGACCTTCGTATCATTAAGTGGGAGAATTTTCAAACGGGAGAATCAGCAGATGCTGTTCAGGACAACACACCCAGCAGTGCCATGTCTGGTATGGGAAGCTCTGACAGTATTTGCTGCTTCATGTAGTTTACTTTTTATGGTTATGGTCCTTTAAGCTGAGCCAGCATCAGCCTCTGGCTTAGCAGTGATGTAAACATGTTGATAGTTAAGAAAATAGATAATAATTTGTTTGATTTTATCTTCTCATCCTGAACAAATACTGAAACGACTGCCTGAAAAGCACACCATCCTTTCTACAGACAAAAACTGATAGAAAAATGATAGAAGTTTAACTTGTGTGCTTGTAATCCTCTTTTGTGTGGCTGTCTTGTCTTTTCTAGCTGCTTCCCAAGTAGAGGGTCTTCCCCCGAGGGTGCTGCTGACCATCACCAAGCTGCAGTGCATGCTGGAGAGCAAACAAGAACGCATCGCTGCTCTCGAGAGGCAGGTGGAGGATTTGATGCAAGACCGCAAGTTCCTGAGAAGCCAGATTGAAAACCTCACAAGTAACCGCTCCATGCCAGCGTTTGCTGCCCCCAGTCCTGTGACTGAAAGTCAGTAACTGAAGTGAAGTATACTGTTTCTTTACTGTACTACAGGCCTTTTTTTATGAGAACTAGCCTAAAACTTTCACTTGCCTCTATATGGTCTATAGTTATTTTACTTGAAGAACTACATTTAAAAAACATAAAAGATGCAGATATTTTGCCCCACTGCCTCTTAGCTGTTCCCCTGTGGTTCCATCATTAGCCATCATCACCTGCTGCTCGTATGAGGATCAGATGATTCTTGAGGTTTTCTCTATAATACTGAAGTATCTTTACTGTATAAAGCATCTTAAATAAACTGTTGTTTTTAATTAAATAAATGATTTTATTTAAGTTGATCCTGTATTGCTATATTATGCTGAATAATGTTATAATAATAATGGATTGCATTTATATAGTGCTTTTCGAGACCCTTAAAGCGCTTTACAGTTCCAGTATTCGTTCACTCTCACATTCACACACTGGTGGAGGCAGCTACAGTTGTAGCCACAGCTGCCCTGGGGCAGACTGACAGAAGCGAGGCTGCCATATCGCGCCATCGGCCCCTCTGGCCAACACCAGTAGGCGGTAGGTGAAGTGTCTTGCCCAAGGATACAACGACCAAGACAGATCGGCAGATCGAACCGGTAACCTTCTGGTTACAAGATGAGCTTCCCAGCCCCCTGAACCACCGGTTGCTCCAATGTTGCTTTGCGCCAATTGTTACTAGCTGTGAATGATGCTAGTAACAATTGGCATCAATTGGCTATCGATCTAACAGCTAGCCAGCTAGGTGTTAGATCGATAGTATGTTTTGGTAGGTTGAACTGCCCAGGTCAACTTTGATGTTACTATAACGCTACTAAGGTATACAGCATATACTGTATAATATTATCGTGCACACAAAGTTATTTATCATACTGTCTCTTATACGCTTTTTTTTTTTTTGTCTTTTTTCAGCTCCCAAGCTGAGCAGAGTGCAGCATTCAGAAAATAAATCTCGAAAGAGAGAAAGAGCTTCTTCTAGTTCCTCCACCAGCAGCGACAGCGGCTCTGAGGCATCCGACTCATCGGAAGTGTCTGCAGCATCTAGTGAACACAGACGCAAGAAACACCATAAGGATAAGAAAAGATCAAAGAAAGGGAGGGACTACAGCAGGAAAAGGGGTAATAATTCAGTCTTGTGTTGAGTTTGACTAGAATTTAGCGATGCATCAGTATAATCAGTACTCATTGGTCCTATGCTTCACTCATGAGCTATATGTATTCTTGTAACTGGGGATTTATGCTTCAGTGGGAAATCTACTTGTAGCTACGTCATAACTACAAACTGCTGTAAAACCATACGCCGTAACTCACAACTTAACCTGAATTGCACCGCCCTTGAAATGTAACAACAGCAGGAGGGACTATGCGCTTACCTGCTGCTCCTTGGCAGGTAGCTCCATGCCCTCCAGGGTTTTAATTGCACCTTAGAACACATATGCATCAACACTACAATGAGCGGGTGGAGGGAGGTTTGGAGTCTTCTCCCACCCCCATTCTCTGCGGCCTGCTGGAGCGGGAGGGCTAGTAGGAGGAGTTGGCCGTCCGACTGCGGTCTGGGGTGTGGGGCCTCCCTGCTGCTGCGGAGTCGGGGTGGTCTGCCTCTCCCCACCGCAGGGAAAAGGGTAACACCACCTGGGTCTGGGTGCAATTCCCCCCTCCAGGGGCAAGGGTACCTAGACCCGGTTTGTAGAGTACGCTTGGGGAGTGTGATTGTGTGTACAGCGTCTCTTTATGTCTGTCTCCACGTTGGTTGAGTGTGGAGTGAGTGCATATGAGAGCATGAGGGTGGGAATGGATGTTTGTGTCTGTGTGTGCCTGTATGTCTGTGTCTATATGTCAGGTTGGGTATCAGACGCCACCTCTCTGGGGACACCTCAGGCCCTCCAAGGTTTGGAGGCCTATCTCCACCCACCACCACTTCCCCTGCCGGTGGCGGACTCCCTCAGGTGTCGGTGTGTTGGTGGTTCTTTGTGTCTGGGGGTGGGCGTCCGGGTACACACCGGCTCACTCCTTGGCGGCCGCTTGTCGGGGCCTGGGGCCTGGGGCTCGCTCGGGCCCCTTTGGAGGTGGGGTGCCCCCGGCCTCTCGGCCTGGGGCTCGGTCACTCAGGCACAGCTGGGGGCCGGCGGAGCTCACGGGCGCGTCACTGCAACTCCCCCTGACTTCTGCTCCGCGGCTGCTGGGCGAGCCCTCATCTGGGACTCTCCTCAGCTCTTACTGGAACAGTGGCGCGGCTGCCCCTCTGTTGGTCTTCCATGGTCTCTTGTGTTCTGGGGGCCTCTGGATGTCTGGAGTTTTGATCTCCTCCATACCCGCTTCACACCCTGGAGGACGGGGCTGTGGCTCCCCCACACTCCCTAGCAGATCATTACATGGAGAAACCTTTGGAATGCAAGCATGCTGATCCACACAGGTATGCACACATGGGTATTCACAGACGCGGACTAAAGCTTTCTTGGCTGCTGCCTCAAAGCACACTGTGCGCTGTCTATCTTGCGTGCTGCACAATATCGTTTATTATTTAGTAAATATTGATATCTATGACTAGCTAGTTTATTGTGATGGTGCTTTGTTTTCTCTATTATTATGTTGCTCTTTGTTGTTTGCTGTCTCCTCTGTTTGTTTTTTTTGTTTGTTTTTTTTTTTTTTCTCCATACAGGTGACCCAGGAGTTCTTTTTTTTTTTTCTCTCTCTTCCCCCCCCTTCTCACCGTCTCTTCTCCCCTTTGGTTTTCTTTCTTTCTCTCCCCCTCTTTCTCTCATTCATTCCCCCTGTCCTATTTATTAAAAAAAAAAAAAAAAAAAAATGACAAAGGATGAACTGAAGCTCTGCCATCACGTAATGTCGCATACTGCTGTTTCTGATGTCATTTAAAAAAAAAAGAAAAAAAGAAAAAAAGAAATGTAACAACACATCAGGTTGATGCAGTCGGTGACTTCTGTGATTGGCCCGTCCTGTACCATCGATTGCTTTTATGCATTTCCAGCTCTTTTTTTTTTTTTGTGCACAGTTTTTGAATTTCTCAGTGGCAGAATAACAATCATTGTCTGAAACTAAGGATTAATAATCATAGCATCAATATAAGGACTCGTAAATGTCAGCAGGTTCCTGGAGGGAGGCTGCTGAAGCTATCAGAATGTGAGGGAATGTACAAAGAAGTGGCAAAAACTTGAGGGATAGATGTATTTGCTCCCCCCCCAAAAAACGGACCACGACAAAGCGCAGGGACCCAGGAGGGGAAAAAAGTCCTAGTATTTTACATGTTTCTGTCATCTGTCGCCACATATAAAACACAGTGAAATGATCACTTGGTAATTAACACGTAATATAGCACACAAGCATAAATGCCAGCACAGTCATCGGCACTTAAATAGGCAACATTGTAGACTCTAGAAAGATTCACTTAGGTCTGAATCAGGCCTAAGCCTTGTTCCAGCATCACCATTTTAAGGCAGCAGTAACTGGTTGGTTGAGCAGGCAAATGAAAAGCAGTCAGCAGGTTCTGCATAATAACCACACTTTCATAAAGACAACACTGCAGATAATTAGCTGCTGTTAAAAAACACAAGTTTGATGTGTTTTCCCACCTATCAGCTGCAGTCTTACTGTAGGTGTATGACTTTTTAAAAAGGACATTAACAGAAAATTAATTCTTCACTCAAACTGATGCAGGTGACATTTTCAACGTCATATACTATTACAAAGGATAGTTAAGTACCCAAAGGTGGTATCAGTGCATCAGTAACAGAATTAAGATTTGTTTGTGGATATTAGCAGCTGAAGGCTTAGTGAATCCTAAAAGCAATGCTAAAAATTATAGGAATAAATAAACAAATGTTACAGTGAGTTAGACGATTTCCCTGTTTTCAAAATAAAATCTTTCAATTAAAATTGGAAGGCTGAAACTATATGCATGAATTATTTGTATGTGTGTCCAGTGAGAGTTGAGATTGTTACTAAAACTAATAAAAAGCAACAGCAACTCATATATTTCATAACCTGTCATCTATTTCCACAAGCCACCGGAGTCCAGTACGTCATTCACCGCTACAAACAAGTCCTGTCCGCTTTCATCAAGAAGAAAAGCATGAGCGAAGCGTTCCGCCATCTCGGAATTGACCGGAACACCATCGCCAACACGGCATCAATTGCCGAGCTCCACCTGGCGGGTAAAGACATGGTCTCCTTGGTTGGCAATTTTCGCCAAGGGGAAGAGACTCTGGTGAGCTACGCCCAAAGGTGCACTTTGGTCATTGACAGCGACGCCGACCTGTCCAGGAAAATAGACCAGATGAAAGCCAACGGCGAGCTTCTGCCCATCTCAGGGAAAAGGTCAAGGTTGTTGCATTCTCACCTGCCGCAGCTGGGTGGTCCTGCAGAGAGCATTTTAATAGGTTAATGGTTGGTGTGATAATATATTGAGATGGTGCACAATGCCTTCACAAAATTCTGTTCTTTGTTTGTTTGTTTCAAAATGAACTGCTGGATTTGAATGACTTGCACAGCATTGTTTTGTTCCCTATTTCTTTATGCTGATGCCTCAATGGCTCAGGAATGTTTTTAATATTCTCATTTATAGTGAAAAATGTCGGCACCTGCTTTTTATTGATGCAAATATTTTTTCCTTCTGCATGTAGTATTGGAAACGGCCACAAGATGGCAGTGCTCACATGCAAAATTATGTTTACAGCTTATGTCGCTTGTCATTTACTTCAAAATGGTGGCTGGTCAATTTCCATTTTCAAGCCTTTTAAAGATGTAAAAAATATGTTTCATTATGTAGAGTTTCATATACTGCAAGTGATATAAAAGCTGCCTTTAAAGAAGGAATTAAAACACTACAGATTTCACATAAGTTATGTTTCTGTTCATGTCTAAAGACGTTTGTACCAAGAAGCTATGACTCCTATTAAATCTGTATTTCTTCAGCCAGGGAGCAACAATTATTTAAACCCAGTTAAAATAATGAACCTGACATAATCTCGTCAACTGAAATGCGGCTGGACGTTTTCAAGGTGTTTTCTCGCTCTTGAGGAATAGGCCGAGCCAGTTTTGTACACAGATGGGTGAGACATCCTTGGCCAATCTTAAGTGTCAGTGCAAAGTGTTGCCATTGCCTTTCCTGCTGTTTGCTTTTCACATGGAGTGACAAATTACTTGTGCAAAGCCATTACAGGGGCTGCACCCAGGCTGTTTATCTTTGCATTGGACTCTGTCACTGTCACTCCCATTCTCACGCCCGCTATCTGCTTATCGTTCACATCCCTCCTCCCTCCCAACATACTCCCTCTTCTGTTATGCACAGATTCAGTCATTTCCAATTATGTGTTGCTCCTTCCATCTCTTTTTATCCTTTTCTTTATGTCTTTTTATCCCGATACAAAGGTTGGACAGTATAGGGATATTTCATGGCAGTGGAGGCAATCGCAAGCGACCTGAAGTTTCTCTCAGGCTGTGTACAGCCAGAAGGGACAGGTGCATGCTGGTCTGCTCAGACGCATAAGGTGGAAAAGGGTGGGTGTATCTCCTGCCAGCACTCTTCTCTTCCCACCTCCTGAGGCATGCCAATGTCACTTCTGCTCTCTCTCATCACTGAGATGAGGTGTAAAGGCAGCTTTTCTGCAGAGAGCGAGTAAGGTGCACGACGTTGTTGAGGTAGATGACTATATCTTTTTTGCCTCCAAGGTTGATCAGCACGTTTCAAAAACCCCCCCCCCCCAAAAAAACAGGCCACATCGTGCAGCAGCTAATGCTGCAGAATGGCAACTGTGAATTTGGTGCTAATGACTCGGGGTGACAGAGCTCAGAGCAGAAGATGGAAATACGATGTGGGACTAATCGAGCCTGAAGCATTCTCCATTCCTCCCCCGGCTCTTTGACTCACACTCATGTGAGGCCAGCTGGGACTCCATTTTGTGCCTTTTTCTGGTTGCAGGTGCCACGTCACTGCGGAGGCTCCAAGTGCCTGATGGGTACAAATTTAAACCCCCGCCTCCTCCAATAATCCTGACCTTGACAAAAAGAGCATCTGGACGTTCTGACAGAGAGTAGCTTGTAATAACCACCAATTACAGTCTTAATGGTGCAAGTAAAATGTGTTTGAACTGGCGAGTTCAAATGGGCCGGGGTTATGTTTTGTTGTTGTAATGGTGGGGTGTTTCAGACCTGCTGCATAATAAATGCCTCAGACATGTTATATAAAGGATTACGAGGCTTGTAATGGAGCTAAAGCACTCAGACTGGTGAAAATAGGGTTTGAAAACAGCGAGTTTAATATCAGTATCATAATTACTGAGATTATTGTGAGATGTTGAGTAACGTATTGTGCCGGGCCTATTGTTTGAAGGTCTCAACAGATTTTAAATGATGTGCTATGATAATCTAATGAAAATGAGTAACAGCGTGTGCATAACACCCAGTTCATGGGTCTTGCATGTAAAGACTAGTTTTCTGTGTTTGCATCACTTTTAACCTTTGCCATTGAGACCCTGTTATGTTTTTATAATCCACTCTGTTGTAAGAACATTAGGTGCCATTCTTACAATTTGGTTCTTCGCTTGGATTGTTTGAGTACAGTGAACTCATTGCCATGTTCTAGAAAACCCTGAAACTATGCTTTGAGTTGGTACTAAGGAGCCGAAATTGTACCAATCACATCACCAACCCCATGACCCAACCGATAAGACGAGAAGGATCTGTGCTTTTATGTTGCTTGTGCAGCAGAAATGGACAGGAGTGACACTTAGTGTGGTCTTCTGTAACTGTAGCCCATCTGCTTCAATGTTTCATCTGTTATGAAACCAGAAGAGAGGCTCTTCTGCATACCTCAGTTGTAATGTGTGGTTACTGTTGCCTTCTTCTCACCTCGAAGCACTTTCTTCCTCATTTTGTTGCTTGGTTTAAATGTCAGGAGACTGTCTCGACCATGTCTGCATGCCTCTATGCACCAAGATGCTGCCGCATGATTGGCTAGTTAGATATTTGCATTAATGAGGAGTTGAGCAGTTGAAAAGATTCAACATGACAGCAAATTTCCTAAAAGAGTAAAAAAGAAAAGAAAATCGTTATGCCTTTTTAGATCAGAACTATTTTTCTTGATAGAAAAAAACAGACTACAATCTGTTATTTAAGTTTAAGATTTTATTTATAATGTGTTTATTTACTCAGTTTGTCTCCAGGTGGTGTCTGGTGCTTTTGAGGAGGAGGGGTGACACGTTCTCCCTGAGGACATGTAACCATAACTGACAACTCGTCGCTTGTCATCAAAGTTACTTGGTCCTGCATTTAAACCTGGTTGAAATGTGGTTGCAATTCTTTTGCCAGCCAGGCTGCACAATAAAAACAGGACAGACGCTCAAACCAATTCCATTGAAAAAAGAACATGATAGTTCATTTGACTGCGGGTACGAGATTCTTCACCTTTCATTTGCCCTTGATGTTCCCGCTAATGAAATCCTAAAATAACCTGCCGGCTGCTGAAAAAGTGGGTCAGAGCACCATTGTGACGCGGACTCAGTACAAAAGCATCAAGTAGTGCATTGTGGGTATTTACCCCTTCGGTAGAATTGAGGTAGAGACCAGAGACTGCGCACTGGTGGATGCCTATTCTTGTGCTTTTCTCTGCAGTGACATGGTTTTGCCGGTGGAGCAGTCAGCATCAGTTTATGTCAACATGCAATCATATTTTTATCTCCAGATTTTAACTCGGCATATTTCTGCTCTGCCTGCTTTTATGTCTAATCTTTCTTTACTGCAGGACATCTCGTGGATGAGTTGCCACTAGTGGTAAGAAGCACTAGAGGACAGTGTGTACTGGTGTCTGTGTGGCCAAACCTATCATGCAGACAGCCCTTCGGTGAACATCTTCTCATACTGCAGTTGATTAGATTACATTTGATAGGCTATTAGGACATGTGTGACATCCCATTATTAAGCCAAATATGTGGAGGTGTGGACAAGACAACGTGGACCAATGCTTTAAAAAGGACACCATAAAAAATGCAACGCCAGAGTTTTCTTCTCCTTCAAGCTGTCCATGCTGACAAATCAATCCAACCAATGAACAATCATTAACGAGACTTCTCTTAGCAATTATAAAATGTAGAGGGGGAAACAAAGCCAAGATGCTAATCTCAAACCACAGAACCGCTCCACAATGACGGCCTTTCTGGCAGCACTGCTCGATCAACAAGTCTTGAGGTATTGCTGGTGCGCTCTCCATCTGGCTGCCACTGATAAGAACTTACTGGGAGCTGCTGGATAATAGTCTCGCAAGCTTAAAAGCGCAGAGGGGGGCATAATGTATTCTGAGGGTATCCAGCAGGCTTGGCCTTATAAAGCAAAACCTCATCTTCCCCTTTCTGAATGCATTTTGGGCAAAGACAGCCCCTTCGATGTAGCCAGTGGGTGCTGAAGGGATGGTACTGCGAGGACATCACGCTGACATAGTCATGATGTTGCCTCAAGCTCGTTTATTTCCTGAAGAAACAGGATGGCAGTATTCAGTCACAACATATGCGGAACATCCATGATATATGTCGGTGTTTGCAGGACATTTAAAATGAACTGTTCCTGTGTGGCAGGCCCCCATGGCTCTGCCTCTTTGTACTGAATGGAATATATAAAGCTTGTGTGACCTCTATTTTCAGGGTCAGAGCAACTCCATGTTTTTTTTTTTAGTTTGTACCCCTTAGGTGTCCTCAGACAGACAGAGGGGTGAAAAAAATGATGAATGGTTATATGCTGTAGGTTCTTTTAATATCTGACCAACTGTGCACATTTTTGTGATAGCAGTTGCACAAACAGTGGACATTTTGTTAATCTGCATTCTCCCACAAAAGTAAAAAGAAAAAAACCCAGAAAAGACTATTTTTTACCCTCTTCTCCATAGAAACTGGTGTTAAGAGGTGATGCTTGTGACGTAGAAGAACACGCAAAATGACAGCTTGAAGGAACCCCAACCCCACCCTTAAATCCTGTTGGTTATTCGTCCAGTGACGCAGGGCAAAGCAGACATCTTTGGGCCAAAAAAGAGAAAAAAAATCATTTGAAGGGGACTGGGTACATGCAGACAAACAACTTAGACAGTGAATGCATCACAATATGTTTCAGAGACGAGCTTGGATTTCATCCAAACGCCACACGAATCAGCATCATCTCAGCGGTGGCTGTTTGTCCCCAGATGTATTTCAGCATGAGTGATTCATTTGCAGGTCCTCTGGGTCTTTTGGGGTTTAATGATAAGGAAAAAAATGCGTAGATTATTTTAAAAGAAAACGAAGAAAGCGGAGGAGTGAAATGACTAAAATGCCGCTGGCCATTAACCGCTGATCAGAGCTGTCGTATTATCTGGAAACACAGACAGATGTGAGGTTTAGCCGCGAGGCAAATGCGAGTGTCTTTCATGATGACAGTAGAAAGCCAGTCAGAAAAGGCAATGAAAGAAAGACGTGATGATGTGTAACATACAGCATCTCTGGTATTTCTCTCATAGGATGTGTTTGCAGTTTTTCATGGAGGAGGGATTTTTATCAAATTAGCAGCAGCAGATCTTTCCTTCAACTTGACCTTTGTTCTGATAACACATGTTAATTTCACAGTGATGGGTTTTCCAGTCTGTCTGTTTTCACACATTGCATGTTCCCTTATACGTGCCTTTATAGATTCACAGGATAATAAATAAATAAATATATCTGCAGATAATGAAAGGTTTTAAGGACAACTGGCATTCTTGCTATCAGTTGCTGTTATAGTTTTTTTCATATGTGTGAGATCATATCTTGAGAAGACTTGTATATGTACCCATATTTGTTTGGGACTATACAAGTCTAGTAAAGATGGCAGCATTTGCTGACCATGTCCATCCCTTTATGTCCAAAGTGTAGCCATCTTCTGATGAGCAGGACAGCACTTCATGTGAAAAGCCCGGTAATGTCAAAGTGGTTTCCTGAACATGTCACTAAAATGGCCTCAGGCACAGTCACCAGATCTCAGTACTAAAATACTTGAATTTCATAGCTTCTAATGAAGCTCCAATATGCAGTTGGATGGAGAACCAGGCCATATGGGTATATTTTTAAGCCTTTTAATGTTAGGCATTTGTAACAGGTAATATGGGAGTGTAGCTATAAGTAAAATCAGAACTTTTTTTCTCTGGATGTCATCCTTTATATAAGTCAAGTCAACTTTTACCACGGCTTAAAGGGATGCTATAACAAAAACTCCCAAAATCACAGACAGAATTGTTGATAGATAGATATGAATACTGAAGCGCAAAGCGGGGCATTTGCATTGCCAAGTTATGCAACTCCTCTCTACCGGTGAACAGGACAAACTCTGTTTTGATGGTGAGTCATGGCTGGGACTGTTCAGCACAGGGTCATGAACCCCTTCTGGTTTTTCTAATGTGGGATGACAGTGGAGTGGGCAAACAGCGTGGTCAAAAGCTGTTTATTGTTCACAGTGTGTACTTTATTTAATGCACTTACTGAGATTCCTGGGCCACAAACTTTTTAACCATGCCTCTGGGGATGGCAGTGTTTTTCTTGCATTTAACTTATTGGTTTATTTGACTTGATTTATATTTATTTGATTTTTTTTTTATTTAGTGCTATCATGAAGTCAGCCTTTAACCCTTTAATATATTCTCCCCTTTTTGTTTCACCTTGAAAACCATGGTGAAACAAAAAGGGGAGAATTGAAGTAATTTATGACCACATTATATTCAATATAGGAATACTTTTTAATGGCTGTGTTTCCATACATATACCCTTAGTTTTATTTATTAGAGATATTCTTAAATTTAGTCATTAGAAGTTGAAAATAATATATTTAACACTTGTATTGTCAAAGAGGCATAAATGTATTTCCATATATCATAAATGACTCAACTACAAACTTTAAAGGCCCACACACAAAGTTTATGCTTTTGTTTAGTGAAATCAGTCACAAAGCACTGTACCAAAACATTTTGGTTATTATGGTTGCTAACAGATTGCCATAATTGCCTGTAAGTTTGTTTGAAAGATCCAGACTAGCGTTTAAACACTAGCCAACACATCTTCGAAACAGTGACCAATCACCTTCAAGGTCAATGATGTGTCTTACTGCTGAAATCTACACATTTTAAAAGATGCAATGGCCTCTTTTTGTGTCACAGTTTCATTACTAATTAGTAAGTAGTTGGCCAGTGTTTGCACACAAGCTGGCATCTTTCATGCAATCTAGCACTGACCAGAGAAGTCTGCTAGCAACCAAGGCAATCGCAAGCATGTTTTTGGTACAACACGAAGAGCCTCAACTGCCAGAAACTAACCATTAACTGGTTGGAGAATGACCATTTTCCCTAGCATAAGTAGGCACCAGTGGGTTTTAGAACAGTCTCTAAGCATGTGTGACAGAAGGCTAAGATGGTAAACAACATGACTTAGCATAAATTAGATAAATTACCATGTTAGCATGCTGAAGTTTAGCATTTGACTCAAAGCACCGAACCAAGTATTTGATATCTATCAAACCCTTCCAGTATACACACTGTGGTAAAAGTCTTATGCATATTTATAGAAAACTAATAATTCAACATAATTATTAGCTTTCTGTGAATAGCTCGAATTAGCATTTGTAGAGTTGCAAAGGGTGCTAATGTCTCAAAGAAATACTGTGTCCGATTAAGGAGATCAAAATGAAAATTAAATGTCTGAATATCAAAGGCAGCTATAAATAGACTGTCATTCATCCAATTCACATCCTACAGCCTTCAATAAATCCATTCACGAAGCTCATGAGATACTTAGATTAGCTATATATGTTGAGGTTGTGCTGCAGTTCCCCAGTTTTCATGGTGTGCTTGCCTGCATGATAGCAAAAGAAACCAATTTGCAATTAGAGATTGTCTAATTTCATGTGACTCCCAGCAGTAAAAGTGTCCCAGACTATGCACATTAATGTTATAATGAGCAAGGTTGTCAGGTCAGCTGAACAAAGGCTGACCAAATTGAGCAGCATGCATGTATATTGTAGTAATGATTGCCTAATGATCTTTCTATCAACTGCACAATCCCAATACTCATTTCAGTGCTTCATGATATGTGTGCACCACAGCTGGGTAAGTCACAGCCCAGTGGTTTGCCACAATGGCGGCCAGTCATTGACGCCAGCCATGAGCCTGTCATGCATTCACACCACGTACCCACGGTCACAATAGCCTCATCAGTAGCCTTATTCAATCAGTCTTCACAGACTGAGTCGACTCGGGTGCTGCAGACCCAGCCAGCCATCCACTGATCTGCATGACAGCGGCATCAACAATCAGAGCGTCACTCCTTAAATCTCCTTGAAGTGATCTCTGATTTCCCTTGATTGTGTCCTACCATTATTCCACTCAGCATTTTCAAGTATGTCCATGTGATTAGTACAGCGAATGAAGGGAGAATGGGACACTGTGACACTGTTTCTACTAATTACTTTAGCAGCAGTGCACAAAATAGGTGGACGGAGACATTGGGCTTATGTAGGTCAACGAATAGACAGGAAATTCAAGATATTTACATAAACATTTACATTTCTGTGGCTTCGGAATAGAAGCTTGAAGGATAAAGCAATAAAACACTAAGACACGATGGTGGTGCAACACTCATGGCTACCAATATCATGAGAGCGGTATCGATTCCTACATTCCACATACAAAGTGTCAGATGGGACTTATCAATATCTTTATCAATCAGTCAATCAAACCTAATGAATTCTTGCTTGTCCTTCAGGCCAGCATATCATGAACAGAGGTTTGAGGCCACAAAAATGCTTATGGCTGCTTTTAAAGCAGCATGCTCTAGAAAAGGCATAAAAGGGAGAAATTGAGCCCAATCTTTATGAACATTTATGCTTCAGTTTTCTTTGTAATGTGACGTCAAAGTCACTAAAGTTGTGTAATGTTAAAGAAAACTTGCTCTAACCAAACTTTTAAGTGTTTATTGTGATTATCCAATCACTACTATGCTTTCATATACTGCACAATATTCATTATTTCTGCATAACACCAAAATAAATGAATAAATCACAATGCAGTGATATCTGTAATATTCCAGAGTTTAATGAGTGGGCTAGAGCAGACAAAGCTGAATGACTTGCTTGCAAGTGGCACTTCATTTTCAACAACATAATTGTTCTCAACCCTTGCACTACTCTGAATCCCAACACATTTCACAAATGATCTGCCTGTAAAGGACTGAAGACATGTCTGAAAGCAGCCTCTTTCATTTCAGGTAAGACTCTCTGTTTCTTAAACTGTGTTCCAGAGATTTTTTTTCTTTTTGTTGGAAAATTAAGGTAATATTTCTGCTTTTACAAAACATGCAGGACCTAAACTGACTGAAAAAAATCAGTGTCGGATCAAACTAGACGGATGCACAGTTCCATACTGTATGCAGAAAGGATTATTCAGCCATCATGCAGCCATCTTACGTGTGTCGAGCTATCTCGTCAGCGCAGCATCAGTGCGAAAGGATGATGCTTCACGGTGTAGAGACTAGCGACTCAGAGTGCAGCAGAGCAGTATGTAGGTTACCTGTCAGGAAATTAAGCCTATTAACCGCTTATGTAACACGTAACACATTTCACTGTGGGCACGTGGGTTCTCGTCCAATATTTCATATGTGGTATTTGGCAAGGAGGGATTTTTGTTAAACCGGTGTACTTTGGAGTAAGTTGTTACACAACCTACTTGTGTGTGTGTTGGACATATAATTTTGTAAGAGTGATGTGAATGTTTCAATGTGGGAAAAAATTGTTTAAATCAAAGAACAATCTCATACTTCTAGTTTTCAGTTCTCTGTATGTTTGTTTTCTCAAATGTCAAGCCTTAGATTCAAGAGGACCAATGCTCGTTAGGCTTCATGGGAGGGGGGTCATCATTAAGCCACTGACACTACAGAGTTTTATTCGTTTGTAAGAGTGTGAATGGGTGAATGAGAAACACACTGTGAAGCCCTCTATAGAAGCAACCTAAGGCTAAATAAGTCCAGACTGTTTCTCATTCCCTTGAAGAAGTCCTATAACCTTGTGTCCCAGGGAAACCTGTATGTGCTCATATGTGAGTGCAAGGTAATGGTGTGGTACTTCCAGCCATTAGGTTATTATGTAACCAAAGTGAGAGCTGTGTTGGTCCATTATATTTTCAGTGTGTGGTGGACTCTGTTTCTATCCCTGCATGCAGGATCTCAAGGTGCCGCTAGGATGTCAACTTTAGGAATCTCAAAACGGCACTTCAGTGTGTGCTTTTGGCACACAGTGACGAATCAGATGGTAATCTTCGCCAAGGTGTTTACATCTGAAAGTGAAGCAGCCAGGTTGAGAGTCAAATCTCCAATTCTAAGGCCAGTATCCTTTTGGATTGCCAGAGGAGTTTATGTCTTGTTCACACATGAAGGTAGAGTGTGAGATAAACAGGTTTGTTAGACCAGTGTTAATAGTAATGTGCTCATTTTACTGGTGAAGAAGGCAGCTTTGCCTCCACGAAGCAGAAGACAAAGCAGAAGAAGAGTTGTTGCATTTTTTAGCAACACATTCAAAAATATCAACTTAATAGTCAGAGCATTGCCATTTTTTGATCCATTGCCCAGTAACCATGAGTGAAAATGTCATATCCACAAAACATCCTGCGCTCTGCGTTTTGGTAAGTGAATAGTTTTTGATTGCTGTGGGAACTAATCAAAGTCAGATGATTGTGACAGTAAATGTTGGTATTTTGTGACAGTTTGTGCTTTAGCTTCATGACAATACAGATAATAGTTGCTGAAATATTTTACCTTGTACCTGGTGAACATAAAACAGTGCTGTCAATTAGCTAATATCAGAGGAAATGGGCAAAATGACCAAGTTGTATAAAAATCACAAGGACAAGCAGTAAATGAAAATCATCCCTGAGTTGTTTTCCTTTGTATGTTTCTGGTGCTAAACTGGTGAAATAGTGAGGACTGGAGCACAGGGAGAGTCTGCACACTGTACTGGACCTTTGCCCGCTCTAATCACGAGGCTATTATTGCCATCAGTGCATCTCCATCCTTGGTTTTGGTTCAGCTTCCAGGAGCCATTTGTGAAGCAGCAGAGCAGGAAATGAGGTTGGTGCACTGCAGTTGCCCAAGCCCGGAGGTTGTGCTTGAAGGACCCACACTTTAAGTCAGCACGTTGATTATTCAGCCACCCCACCCCCACTTTCCCCCTCCTCCCAAGGCCGGACAGTGTGGGTCATCGGTGGGGGGTACTGGTGCTGAAGACAGAACTAGGATTCATAAAGTGCTGGTAATAGACAGAGACATCACTGCTCGCCAGATTTATTATTGGCCAAAAAGCAGGCGCCGCAAAGCCAAATGATTGATGAGGCTTTGTGACATGGTCAAAGCACTGGACCTACTGTTGTTTTTTTGGGGGTTTTTTTTAAATGAGACTGGAGCCATTTGAAATTAGTTTTTTGGACGGTGTCTTATTTTTCTTTCTCCTTGGAAATTGCCGTTTCCTTGTTATGTCTTTTCCAGTCCATCCTACCAAACTTTCTCCGGACTTTTCTATAATCAGAGTATAATTTCAGCCTTTGTGTGTGTGTTAGTTATCAGGGAAATGCCTCCATTATTCATAATGCTGTTTATCTAGGAGTAATTGCTTACAGTTCCCCAAGTCACAAATTTACTCCCTAAAAAAAGAGTCAATAAATGCAAACAATAAAGTAACTGCCTGTGCAAAGAGAAAAGACAAAAGTACAACATTAAAGAGCCTTTATGCATGTGTTCCTGTGAGATAATACCTGAGAAGCTGCATGAATATTTCAGCTTAAGCGTGAGGTTACCTAAATCAGTTAACTGCCTATTACATGTCATCTTGCAGAGTGGGTTGTTTTCCTTTACTGAACGGAAATAACAGTGACCCTAATGGTCACAGCTTGCCTGATGGTTTATGAATTACAGTATCTGTGGAGAGCATAAAGCCTTATTCATTTCAGAAATGAAAGAATCGAAGCATATGTGGAGCTACACAGAGCATGTGTCATGTTAAACAGAAGAAAATCCAGACTTTTATTGTAAGAAACTGTCATACTGAAAGCGTTTGTCTGTATACAAGTGATTGCTAATGCAAGTCTGTGTGATCTTTGACTGACTGTGTCAAATCAGCTGTACAGTACCCAGAATCTTCCAATTAAAGTGGTGAATTGGTTATGATCAATCAGCCAAACACGTGTAATATTCTTCCTGACTCGACTGCACGACACGATGAAGACACGCCTCTGCGTGTTCAGAAGAAAATAATCGCTGTGCCATCTGTTAGTGTGTTTGATAAATTATCAGCTTCACTGCTACAACAATTACTTTCTGACAGTTTTGGCAGAATCAATAATTTACAAAGGAAACTATGCTGCATGAAGTCTCACTTCTCTCCTCTGGACTGTTAATTGTTTTTAAGTGTTTGGTGCACTGACAAATCAAATGTACTATTAATGTAAACAAACGAGATGACTGAAAGGCAAATGATAGCTCGCTTCACACATCATGAGCACTGATAGAGACCGGTTTTGTCAAAATTAAGAAGACAAACAGGTCGTTATAGATTTGTTTTTTACTGGCTTTTCCCTGTGTTGTGAAGCTTTTAAAGAGTCACTCTTAAGCTAAAGAGTGATGAGAGTTTCTTCAGCCATCATGTCTGCAGCTTTACATCTTAAGAGGCTATTAGTGTGTAATGGATGCAACTTTCTAAGAAGACTGTCATATAGTTCTAAAAGTCATGGCCACTATATTAGGTATTTTTGTTCAGCTGCTCGTTAATGGACTGGCAGTTCTTTGGGTTAAAATGGTTTGTTGATGCCAGACATCAGAGGAAAAGTGCCAAGGGTAACTCGAATAACCAACGTTTACCAAAGTGCATCTCTGAACAAACAGCACATGAAATCTTGAAGCAGCAGAACAGCCACTCCTGTCACCTGACAACAGAAAACTGAGGCTGCAATCACAGGGGCTTGCCAGAATTAGACAACTGAAGACTGGAAAAATCTTCCCTGCTCTGATGGGTCTTGATTTCTGCTGCCACATATAGACTGTAGGGTTAAAATTTGGGTCAAAGTACATGAAAGCATGGCTCTGTACTGCCTTGTATCAATGATTCATACTGGTCATGGCACAGATTTTGTAGCAACTACTAGCCCCAGCTCAGCTGAGTCAGTCTTTCCCTCATTCCGAGACCTCTGAAAACGCTTCCCTGATGGCTTTACAGACTCAGTCACTATTTCAATGTCATATTAAATAAACCATTACGTTCATTTGGTAAATTATGGTCATTATTAGAGTCAAGAAGGAAGATCATCCAGAATATCTTGATTGGCTAATGAGGTGTGGTGCCTTGGTTTCTCACACCTCGCTTTCAAAACACGAAGACGGCAACGCTGAAAACATCAAGGTCAGTTTTTCATAATAGGGCTAATCAATAGATGATGTCACGTTAGTCTTTTTTTTTTACAGTCTGTGCAAACAGGGCGCTCACATGCAGTGAAAATAAATATAATCTCTTTCTCAGGTTT
Organism: Diplotaxodon limnothrissa; assembly: GCF_057381915.1. Classification (NCBI taxonomy): domain Eukaryota; kingdom Metazoa; phylum Chordata; class Actinopteri; order Cichliformes; family Cichlidae; genus Diplotaxodon; species Diplotaxodon limnothrissa. The sequence continues at coordinate 18,927,132 of NC_140604.1, forward strand.
TGTTCATCCTTACAATATTTGACTCTCTGACTTCATTCTACGCGTCAAAAACGAGAAAGAGTTGGATTTACTGATATAAAATGACTGCATTAAATAAACTTTATGTGAAGCAGGTTTCAGATAACATCACTCGAGCCCTTTGAACTGAACTCTCAGCCGAGCTCTGCTGGCACTGCTGGGACTCTTTGCCCAGCAGCACCCGTGTAATGGGACACTGCTGAATGATGCTGAGAGGAGCACCAGAGCAGCCATGGCCTGTTTCACCTGACTCGCTCCTTGTTGTCGTCCGTATACTCGCCCATTGTTAGCTTGTCTTCTGCAGGTTAATTTATGACACTATCAATTGATCGGCTGCTGGCTACTGGATGTCCTCATGCCTAAGATAATTACTAAAACCAATTACTTGGGGATAATAACTTTGCGAGTGTTCCTTATTCTTGATGTATAATACATAGCAGAGGTGGCTGGGGCACACAGGAACAACATCCTGCTCTGGTCTGTTGCTGCTGCTGCTGCCATCCACAACTGATACCCAAGCATGTTAATGCACTTAGGAAAGAGTAAGTATGATACTAACTTTTTATACTGGCTGATCCAGCTTCTTGACTTACCTAAACATGTTTTCAGCTTTGACTGCAAACATAAACACGTCAAGGCTGCTTCATTTGGATTTCTTATTTGCAAACTTTGGGAGTGGCTCAGTAGTAGCCCAGTGCAGGCTGTATGGATACCGTGTGTGTGTACGCGTGCATATGTGAAAGTGTAATCTATGCTTTATCCTTACCATCCATGTGTCTCTGTTCGCTTTGTGCCTTTTCACTGCAAGCCATCAAAGGTCAGTAAAGTTAGTTCACTTGTAATAATTTGGCAACATTTAAGTCTGTAAAGATTGTAAAGTGTAACTTATGTTTACTATGTGGAGAAGTTAAGCTGCTACAGCTGTCGATGAACTGTTTGCAAGATTTGACATGCCTTATTGTTTGTACTTTTATATTATTTCTAATAAATTCTGTGGCTATGCTTTCAAGTTTCGTCTATTCACATGGGCTTATTTGACTTGATATTATGAGGATCTTTTTCTGTGTCTTTCCAGTCGTAGCCACTTGCTTCACAGAATTCTTTTACCAAGCTCATGTTGTCTGAGTGGGAGCGCTGCGTTTTTTGACTTTGATGAGCCCAGTGAGGCAGATTATCTCAGCTTGTAGACGGGCAAACTTCATGTGCCAAGGTTAAGCTGAAACGTTAACCTATTCATCAGGGTTACAGAGTAGCCTCAAGTGGCCAGACGTCCTGATCAGACGCCACTCAGATCAAGGAGTGTGCCTTCACTTGACTTAAAAAAACCCCCACACATTTATATTTAATTTTCACATAAACAAGACACAAAACAACAGCAACAAAACTGTATTATTTCTATCAAATAATAGCAAAGCAGTAAATACATGCTCAGTTACACATCTGCATTTCATTATTTGTGCACACAGACTATGGTTAATGCCACAACCTTTAACAGCTAATGAAAAGTGACAGGCAGCCAGTACTCTGGGGCACACAAGCTTAAATAACCACATGCATGCAGTCACAAACTCACGCACACTGCCTCCTCTAAAGGGTTACTTCCTTGCAGCTTGTGATCCTGTTGGAGGTGTCCACTGTGAGTCCTTAGGTTTCGCCCTCCCCTCTCATGTGTCGCAGCATGTTGACACACACAGGCAATGGTGTATTATTGAGGATGTCTGTGGATTACTTGGGCAATGTACATTACAAGTGCAATTACCTACACAAGGATACATGTATAGGAGTCTAATTGCTCTGCATGGGCAATGGCTGATGATATCTCTGCAAAATAATGTGCCTGTCTGCCAGTTTTATCTTGCTGTGTGCAGGAATCTGTACAATTTAAATCATCTTAACTAATTCAGATAAAATAACTGCAGGAGCTGAGTATAAGATGGCACCCTGGGTGGCAGTCTTCTCTCACCGCAAAATAAAGTGAAAAATGATAATAAAAAGAAGAAGAAGGCTTTTTGCATCACTGTGCACTTCCACTCGAGCTAGTTTTCTTTTGTGTGTGAATGGGCATCTATATGGGGAAAGGCTCATGCTGCAACAGAGACTAATTCCTGCTAATCCCACTGTATCTCCAATCTGTCAGAGCTAGTTTCCAATGGCAGCCCTGCAGCAGGGGAATTGCTAGTGAGATTAGCTTTCGTTAGCTCCTCCTCTGTTTGTGGTACTCACTGCCGGGCCAGGCTGGCCTGCCACTGCTAACCTTTTGCACAGAAATGGATTAATTGCTTTGTTTTCCCCCAAAAAATGTGCTGCATTGATTTCGGAGAATAATGTAAGTTTGATTTAGAGAGTTGTGCTTTTGTCTTTGCTTTAGCTTTGTGGATGTGGTTCTTTGAGTTATGGGAACAAATCTGTGATGACAGACAGACACCTTTGAAGGATACACGAAAGACTCTCTTGAGATTTGGCTGTAATTGCATTTCATGTAATTATCTGATTGATCTGCAGAACCTGAACTTTCTTCTGCATATTTCCATGCAAAGACAACATATGGGTTTATTTACTAATAGCTGTTTGCTTTTTAAAATATATGTACATATTATCACCTTGCCATTTTGGATGTATCTTGCTGAATATCTTGATCAATTTGGTGCTGAATGATATCAGCCTTAAAAATTGGGAATGTGTCTTATTGGACCTGAAAGCAGGAAGCACACCCCTCTGAGTGTTTACAGAAAAGCTGTGACTTAAAGCTAAGACATCCCATTTATCTGTAACAGGACACTGAAGAGTCTTAATGAAGGCAAGCACAGTTGTTGCCTTTATTTTTATGCATTGTTATGTTATAAAGCTTCAATCTGCTGAAAATCAAAGCTATTTCCTCTAGATGTAATATTTACTGCAGATATAGATGGGCGTTAAATCCCCTAAAGACCCAATTTAACCCCCCATCTATATTGCATCCCCGGATTATCCTCAAGTAAAACACTTCCAGTTTAATTCCCAAACAAACCGTGAACTTTGAACACTCATCTGATTAAGCTTCAGGTGTTGAATTTAGAATCTGAAGGAAAAGATCTACTGTACATTATGTACTTGCACAATAGCTTTAAATCCCCTTCATCTGAGCTCTTTACTAATGTGTTTACTCAGTTCAGACATGGATTAATAACAGTATAGCTGCACTAACTGGTGTATAATATAGGTCACACACAGCACAATGTCCCCCCCCCCCAACTTACCGCCTGCCCCTTCTCTATCACTGACCCACATGTACATGTGTTTTTCCCATTCTGCAGGAGATATCTCCTAAAGATGTTTCCACGATCAGGGAAATCGATTGTCTTTGACAACTTTCCAGATCCGACCGACACCTGGGAAATCATCGAGACAATTGGTAAAGGGACCTATGGAAAAGTCTATAAGGTGCTTAATAAAATAGATGGAAGTAAAGCAGCTGTGAAGATACTGGATCCGATCCATGTAAGTTGAGTTTGTTACATAGTAAGTACATTGTGAAAGAGCTTTAAGACTTCTTCAATATTTTTTATGACTGAAACAAAGAAAGTAACGGCTACAATCTGGAATTGTAATATGTTTTTGTAATTTGTTTCTGTAAGTACTGGATCATATCACTTAATCTTTGAATTCAGGTGTTTTCAGGGAATCCAGCGCTTAGAATAGGTCATTCTATAGAGTTCACTGAATTTCAGTATGGCACTGCAACGGATGTCGCCATTGCAACAGGTGCATTTGTGAAATTTTTCCCTCCTAAATATTCCACATATTTCACATCTGACATTTAGAAAACACAGTGATTCAGCCACAAAATGTCAGACCAAGAACTTATAGAGCGAAACTGATCAGTGCCAAGTGCACAGTGTGTAAAAATTACCAAAGCTCTGATGACTCACTGACCAGCTACAGATGAACCAGCAACAGTGTCATGGACAGTCAAAGCTCATTGATGTACACAGGGAGCAAAGGCTGACCATTGGGTCTGATCCAACAGATGAGCAGATGAGAGTAGCTCAAATCGGTAAAAATGCAATGCTGGTTGTGATAGAAAGGTGTCAGAATACACAGTGCATTATAGTTTGTTGCTTATGGGGCTATAGACCAGTCACCGTGCCCATGCTGAGGCTTGTTTGCCACCAAAAGCGCCAACAAGATGCCAACAATCGACCATCTGTGGATTGTGCTGGTTAAACAAGTGAGGCCCCAACTACAGCAAAAGGGGGACCAACACAATTTTAAGCATAATGTCATGTTAATGCCTGATTGGTATATATATCTATACATATTGTTTTGCTCTTAGTGATGGCACAAGAAGTACACGTTTATGTCTTGTGACATGGCAAGTGTTTAATTTACATCATCGATTTCTGGGTGTTTTTACTTTCCTACATCTTTACTTTAGTTTTAGTTGATTGTTAGTGTAGTTTTCCCTGTTGTATGACACCTTAAATGTGATCAAATTTCATCTTTTTAAACTGAAAATGTGTATTTTATATGTTTCATTATTTTTTACCTTTTACCTTTTTTTTTTTTTTAGAGATTTATATCTGGAACAGGGAGTGCACATGATCTTCCAAGGTTAAAAGTTATGATTTTTCTTTACATTTCATCTGAAGCGTGCCCATAGGCTATGTATACCAGCTGGTATTTAAAAGGAAATCTAAATAGCTGGGTAGAAAACTTACTGAGAAGTAAACAGTAAAGGCCCCACCATCTCACAAAGAAAGAAAAACCTTTATGATGTGAAAAACCTCTGGCTTTGCAAGCACAAAAAATCAAATCGTCAGTGTAGTCTGACTTATTAGCTCTGCCCTCGGTAAGATAAACATCACTCTGCTCTGCTTTGTTCTCAGCCTGTGAAGAGAATAAAGCCAAGCAGGTTGGAAACACCTCAAGCGAGATTCTTGTAACTATTCTTCCCATCTACAACCATCAGCAAATTATCTCAGCAAATTGCCTCTGATGATATCAGTTTAGCACTCTGATCATTTTGGACTTGCGTTGCTTGTGGGGTGCTTTAGCACAGAGCCAAAACACAAATTTGGCATTACAGCAGAAGTGTGTGAAGAAGGAGAAGAAAAAAAAGAAACGGCCTAATGAGAAGAAGACTTTGTCATGCTGCAGGGAAACATGATGTTAAACTTGACATTGTGGGACTGATCTGTCCTATAGAGTCAACATTTTTTATAATTACTAGATTTACCATTTACAGAAGATTACTTCAGATGTGTTACATTTCTGAGCATTACCATATTTGAGTAGTCTGTTTGTTACCGTTCTTCATCGATTGTGTTGTCTATTTTGAGTCTACGTTATAGTGCATGGTTTATTTAGAGGCATTTAATGAGCAGCAGGGTTCTTCTATTAAACACACTCTTCAAGTCTCATTAATTTGGGAGGGGATTTGTTTCTAATTATTAAGAAACGCAAAGCGCATCATTACCATAATCTTAATCACTGCACTCATTTCGTTCACATATAGAAGATGCAGTACAGATTTTTTTAAATACTGTATGTTATGTTTAGTTTCAAGCTTTATCTTTTTCTTTTTACTTTTTTTGATGAAAAGCGATTTGTAGTCCAGTAATTTTCTGTACTTTTGCTTTCTACCTTAAGCTACATTAAATGTATAAAGCAAAGTCATTTTACATTGTGGGCCACATATAGCCACTTTGATCTTAAGTGGCCTGGATCTTTGAAATTCCCATTTCTGTCAGTGTAAAAAAAAGTTTAACTGCACATTTAGTCCCTAAGAAATCTTCATATATCAAAGGTGCAATTTCAACAAAGTGTTAAGTAGTTTGTTGCCCTGTCTTTGTTGTAGTTATAAAACTTTTTTTTTTTTTGTTTTTTACAGACAAAACATGAAAAAAATGTAATTACTTTGGTTTAGTATGAACGCAGGAAGTCTAAAAAATTATGCCCTCCTTCACATTTTCCAAAACCATCCATTGGAATTAGAGTCTTTGCTGTGCCCATTTTGACCCCCAAACCATATGTTTGAAATCAAAAATCTGGTTTCAGGACTCTGTACGAGGGGTGTCAGACTTCCGATGCCACCAACTACAATAGGATTCTGCTCAGTACTATTTATTGTAGTACTGCTACTGTTTATCACTTGTGATATAGTACTAAATACTGTACAAGATTAAATGTCCGCCAGCACGATTTGCATTATATGCTAAAAGTTCCCGGTGTCACGGAGGAGCAGGGAGGACTCGGCGCAGACTGAAATCTCAGAAAAACAGGTTTATTTACACACTCCAGGTGCACTATATACAGGTGAAGGAGAAGGGGGCCAGGGTTCCCAGGGGTGCAGAGCGGGGTCGGGAAAAGCGTCCAGAGTCTCCAAACCAAACACGAGAAATCTGCATACAGAGAACAAGGGTTAGCACGGAACTTTCACGGACAGAGCCCAAAACTGGCTGAGGCTAAAGTAGCACTGACGAGCGTTATTCAATAGTCCAGCGGCGAGGTGCTCTCAGTCACTGCCTTAAGTAGCGGGAGCAAACAAGGTGAGGAGCCACAGGTGATTGCCTACAGGTGGTGGAGGCCGAGAGCTCACAATGAGCTCCGCCCAGGCAGCGAGCAGAGAGAGAGGAGAGAGAGAAAAGACAAAACATAACATGTAGCCACACAGGGCCAGCCGAGCAGGCACGGGGACCATGACACCCGGTCTTTAGGCTTTAATAACCGTGCAACATTCAGAAGAAGAGTATACGATGACTGCTGTATTTAACATGTCCTGGATATGTCCTTTCGCCCACATTAAATTGCAGAATAAATGGTGGAGACTTTGCATAGTGTCCGAAGGTCGGTCGCTCTGTTTTTCTTTGATCAAATCAGGCAACCGATGACGTTCTTGATATTTAAAAAGGTTGCAAAGCAGTTAAATGAGGAGCTGCAGATACATGTCTTAGAAATCACAGGACAAAGAAATGAATCATTCTCAAAGTCTGGTTTATGGACATTGCATTGGCTGTGTATCTGTGATATCACCACAACTCTGTCACTGTTCTCTTGAATGAAGATAGTTGAGAGTATCCTCCTCATCACTACTGGTGTAGGAATAGAAAAAGTTGAGAGAGAAAGCAAATAAATTACAGTTTTCTCCACAAAGTCTAGAAGGTAAATAAATGAAAGAAAAAATGTAAGCAATAATAACAAAGTATCCATTCAGCTGATCTTTATATTGTTATTTTCTTGGTTAGAGTTAAACTAAGAGGACCGAGAAGCAGGATCCAGTGGATGGTTAGCTCTGCTTAGCATAAACACTGTAACAAGCAATAAATAACTTTGTAAATGTAACAACTTGTCAATCAGCCAATCCAATCCAACTTTATTTATAGATCACTTCAAAAACAACATGGCTTGTTGTCTTTGAAGTAAAAAACAGTGATAAAAGTATACATTATGTAACACTTTCATACACTAGTTATTAATGAGCATGACTGTTACTGAGCCACTTACATGTCAGCTGATATTTGATATATTTATTGTACTAAATTCATTTGAATTCGGTTTTTGCTTTTTGAATTTTAGATATTTTACTCTTATGTATTTCTTGTCATTTCTTAATATTTGTATTTAAACATAAAATTATTTTAATATACAATTTTTGTTCTTTTTACAAATTACTTTTTACTTTAAAGTAAGATTGTATTTTATTTTATTAAGCTAAAATTATTCAGGCTATTAATTGGGTGTGTTTGGTCTTATTTTTAGCTTCTGTAACAAAAAAATTCCCCAACATTGGGATTATTAAAAAAGTAATAGCTTTTATCTTATGTGAAGTAACCCTCTCCAGTTCATAATTTCAAATTTTTCTACCAGTATGAAAATGGTATTAATATTATTTAACTCATGCCTAGACAGTAGTCCAGGTAGTAATTAGTATTACCTCTATTACTCTGTTATTTGGCATTAAACATTCAAAGATAAAATATGGCTGGTAAAAAAAATAGCTAAAGATGAGATTGTAGGTGTTAAAATGTGTGTGTCGTACACACTTAGCTGATGTTTGCTCTTGTGTTTCAGGATATCGATGAGGAAATTGAAGCTGAATACAACATCCTCAAAGCTCTTTCTGACCATGCCAATGTGGTCAAGTTTTACGGGATGTATTACAAGAAGGACATCAAATGTGGGGATCAGCTGTGGCTCGTACTAGAGGTAAGAGCACAACATTGGCTGTGTTTTTGTCACAGGCAGATTTGACTTGGATCTTAGAGAGCATATACTGTAGGTGCAAAAGCCTTATTATACTACAAACAGGAAGTCTTGCCAGGTATGTACAGCGGTCAGGGATTATGTAACAGTTTTAGCCACAATGGGCAGTCTAGGAGTTTACTTATAGAGCACCTGGGGGATTTGGTCGCAGGCCAGTTAGTACCAGGAGGGGGGGAGGTTAGATTGCGTGTTGTGAGCGCCCTGCTGAGAGCAGCACAGCAGGGATTTCTGTTAACAGGAGCTGTCTTCATGTATTAGTTTATACACCCTCTGTATAAAGTTGGAGCACAGGTTGAAATGTTCCTTGTTGTAGTTGATTTCTGTTGTAGAACTGAAGATACAACACACTGAAATTGCCTTTTTTGAATTAGCCTTTCCTTGTTTGCACCTGCTGATGCACGAGAAAAGCCACATGTAGCCGTGATATTTTCATGAAGGTTCAAGGAGACCTTGCTACTGCTGCTGCTTTCAGTACTCCTCAAAAATCCTTCCTGTCAGCTCCCCCCGTTCTCCATCTTTCTCCTTTTTTCATTTTCTGCTGTAGCCCTTTAGAAATGTCAAGCTCCAGACAAACATGTAATGGAGGTCAACCTCAGAGGAGAGAAAGTGTTTGTGTCAGATATTGGTTTTCTTTGCCTTTTGGCAGTCGGACCATGTAATTTGTGTTCCTGCTTTGATAGAGAGCAGTACAAACCTGGAGATGTCTGGAAAACACTGTCAGCAATCTCAAGGAGGTTTGATAAGAAATGAAACAGCCATCGTCCAAAAGGGTGGTTGATGTGTTTCTTTGTGTGTGTGTGTGTGTGTGTGTGTGTGTGTGTGTGTGTGTGTGTGTGTGTGTGTGGTGTTTCTGGCGAATGGACTATAATGTAATTTGTCTCAAGGGATGGAAATGTTGGTCTGCTGGTTAATTAATCACTTTTTTTCTGAAATATCCCTTAAATACACATGCATGAGCCCCAGAGAGCATTTCTTGCTGCCATTGGTAAACCACTGTTTTCTGTATGACTTTGACAATTTATGTCACTGGGAGGAGACTTGCGGATAGGCGAGGAGAAGCCTTCAGAGCTGGCTGAAGTAGTCCTCCGGTGATTAAGTCAAAAGTCTGGCTGTACTTCACAGCAAAAGATGCAAACTCAGCAGCCTGCAACAAGTGCTTTAAGGTGATACTGTGCAAAGGAGGTAACACCTCGACTCTGATGAAACACCTGGCGACGCATAGCGGTTTTTTAAAAGCCGAGAAATGCGCTGTATTTGATAGCTTGCTGCGAGACCTCACATGGAGCACATCTACTGCGGGTGTGGTGCTTGTTATCGGTCCCGGAGTTAGCAACATCCCCCAAAAACCCGAAGAGGAGAGTCCTGGCCCCTAGCCCTGCCAGTGTAGCAGAAATGATGATGATCATGATGGCAGCAGCAGCCGTGCTTCTCTGCGTGAGTAGCTTAATGTTGTTCGTGTATGTCTGTGAAGGTTCTCAGTCATCCAGGTCATCGTAGTCAAAGGAGCTTGCAAAGAAAAGCGTCTGGACTTCTGGACTTCTTTTCGTTGTTCGTGTGTAATTTACGTTGAGTAGGCTAACCACGTTATTAAATTAATGCAGGTAAGGTGAACTAGCAAACACCGTTGTAGTTACATGCGGCTGTCTTCTTGTTTGATGGCAGATGCTCCCTTCACCCTGGCCAAAAAGGCTAAAATGACCAAAGAAAAAGTGGAAAACAGTTAAACATGAGAAGTTTTTGGACAAAGTTTGTGGGTTTTTTTCCATTGTTTAAGCACTGCTTCCAGCCAAGAGTGATATCATAAATCCCCTATAGCTGCAGAAAAGGCTAACATTGTTATCTTTTTACAAAAAAACAGCTAAACATGAGAGGTTTTTGGACAAAGTTTGTGTTCTTCATTCTTTAAGCACCGGTTCGAGCACCGGTTCGAGCACCGGTTCGAGCACCGTTTAAGCACCGGCACCGTTTCAAAAGTATCGGTTTGGGACTGGTATTGGATAAAACCTAAACGATACCCATCCCTAGGCGTACCTATTTCACATTTGGATTGGATACTAGACTGGATATTGGTGACAACAGGCCAATCGATTCACTTCAGTATTCAGTATTCACTACACTGTGTATTAGCAGCAACTCGGGATTTTATTTCAACAGCATGCTGTGATTAAATTAGCTGAGATGACTGAACAGCTATATTGACGTCACTCTCAGACTTAACTATGACAAGAACATGTTGTCACCAACTCCATTAATATTATTTAAGTGTTTTTGTGTGAGGAGGAGTAAAAGGAGGTGCACTCAGACTGAGAGTAGGACAAAATAGGCCAGCTAGGCTCTAAATAACAGCAGTATGCAGCAGCCTGTGACATTCACACTTCACATGAGATGATATGAGACCAGTGTAGATAAATTTAGTAAATAACATAAATGCAATTTTAAAATCTTTATGTATTTTTGTGCTGTTGTTGCTTATCATCTTACTAATAATTTCTAGTCCTAGTTAGTGATATTATTGGTGTATCTGTTTATTTGTTACCTTTTACTTTTTACGAAGTTAAGAAAGCATTATTTAAATCGAGCCTGATGTTGAATATAAAGAATGATTTTCAATCTCTTTTTCATGCTTATATTTTTTTTTTACTGATGTTGGATATCTCAGTGGCTCCATGCTGTGGTATTTTATACATTTGCCTAACAAACAAAAGCTCCCCTGGGTCATTTCTGTGAAAAGATTTTTTAAAAGGTTTAGATCTAAATGTGCTGAAATAGTTGATGTTGATACTTAGCTTGAAACAAAACCACGTACAAGCTTGTGGCATAGATAAATGAACCTCTTAGTACCACTGTTTACCCAACAAAAAATTATGCTAACCTTTAACCAAAAGCCCCATTTCCCCAGGCCATCTACAACCAGTTTCCCTTCCTAAACATCCAAACAAAGTCTTAAGGCTAAAAAAAAAACCCAAATACAAAAGCTAAATGAAGACCGACAGGATTTCCATTTAAGATACTCATCCTGTTCTTCTATTACGCTACCTTTTTTTCCACTGTTAGGAGATTATTGTTTCACACTGAACATTTTTCCTTTGTCAGGTACAGCAGTGCTAGAACAAAGTGTCCATATTTCTGTAATCCAAGCTCAGTGGGCTTCACATCAACAGCAGCACTGTTATGCTAGCCCAATAGATAGTTTTCACCTCTCCATCTTGAGTTTCCTTCCCCTTTCATCAATCTCCTTTCTCCTGACCTTTGCAGAGGACCCTGCATTTACTTCTCTCAGATATCAAGATGCTGACAGCACCATCCTTTTGAAGGAAAACAAAGAAAGTGCTATTGTTTTTTTAAGATAGTTTCATGTGAGTGTTCAGTGAAATTATCTACCAGGGCTTAATTCCTATGAGTAAAACTATAAATCTGCTGTGATCTTTGTTTATTCCCCGTGGTTACATATCCACTCAAAATTTCCCTTGCAAATCTGCAACCAGCAGTCCAAATCTGGTGGCTAATCCTGAGGCTGAAATCACTGCCTGACAGTTTAATAAGTGGCTGTGTTGTGCGTGTGTGTTTTTGTGCTCTGAAGTAGATGCACATGGGGTTTTAGCAGTAAAAAAGACAGGAAAGCAGGGAGTGAGGTGGTCATTCACCATGGTTACTGGCCCTCCTTTCTAAACTGTAATTTTCCATCCTTTAGCTCTGCTGAGAGGAGCCTTTCTCTGCCCTGCACTGACAGCAGACCGCTCATTATGAGCAGAATTCATACAAATTGCATCCGCTACTTTGTTAGCCCTTCATTGGGGTCTACGAGCTTTTGGCTTTGCCTCTGTAGTGTTCTCCTTTATCACAGCAGATGTGGGCAGAGATGAGCATGCTTTCATGTATAAAGGCCTAATATTGCTACCAGAGAGCTTGAAAATACTTCAAAGAAAGTGACGCTAGAGCGACTTTTATTCTCTGACTGGAAATAAGGAGCTAATTTAGATGTGCATGTCATTTGTGAGACTTTAAAAGGTCATTTGTTTTAAATGTTCACCATCTTCTATCGAGCTAAAATAAAAAATGTTGGAGTTTTAAATCAAAATTGCATCACTCTGGGGATGTGCTTTTAAAAAAAAAATTGGGATTGCTAAAAAAATGTCATTCGTCATTCATCTATGTGTGCAGATTAATTAAATTAAACCCCGGCCGCTAAAGTGAGCAGCTCAGAGAAGAAGCAGAAAAAGATAACTCAATCTATTGAAGCGCAAACCTTTACACCATCATTTTCTATCACGGAGGAAATGAACAGCAAAAGCAAGCAGCAGTGGTAGGAGAAATTGGCTTATGAAGATTCTTTGTCAGGACCAAAATTGCATAAAGAGTCTGCACATGAAGAAAACAATAATTAGCATTGTTGTCTGGGGAAAGATAAATGATAAGTGGAAAAGAGAGATAAATCTCTCGAAGCTTCTCATTAGTAAGCCTATACAGCTTTCCCTTTCAGCGTGGCACAAAACACAAAAACTGGATCGCACGAGGACTTGACTCGAAGGTTCAGGAGAAACTTAATCAGGGCTCATCCTGGGCATGTCGCTAGTCTATCCCAGAGCGACAGAAAATCACACACTCTGAACTCTACACCTATGGTTAGTTTACAATCACCAACTAATCTAACCTACACATTTTAGGACATGTGTTAGGATGTGAGCCTTAATCAGTTCACAAATTCCCTAGTCATTGAATCAGTGCTTGAAAACACATGAAAATTTTTTTGCTTGTCCCTTTTTTGCTTTCCTCGCTTCATTCTACTTGGACACCCTGTCAAAGTCAACAATTTGTCCTGGATTTTTCAACCCATTTTCTCTCTCCAAGCTCATCCTCTTGACCTTTGCACTCGTTAATTGACAATGATGTTTTGAAATAGTTTCCCTCTATCAGACCTTTCGATAAACGGTGCCAGAAAGTGGACACCTCGGCTATTATGCTCCGTGTAAACGATAAGGCCACGGTAACAATGGGAGTGCTCTTCTCTGGAGATGGTCCAGCATGCCGCACACACGTTTGTTTTCAGATCTTAATGAGGACATTGAATAGATACAATGCCTCGATTTCACTAACACGAACACTAACCCCCCAGAAATGAATGCTTAACCTTAAACTGAACTATAACCTAATTGTAACCCTAAACTCAAAACAACATTTTGAGCCTTAAAACATGCCTTCAAATTCACAAGGACTGGCATTTGGTCCTCATATTTATTGGTGGTCCCCACAAGTATAATGACAGTTCTTGGTCCTCACAAAGATATTTAAACAAGTACAAACACACACACACACACACACACACACACACACACACACAGGGAACATGTTTCTTCGAGCCTTTTGCAACTCGGTATATCCATCCATAAATGAGGTAATTAAAAAAATACAATGTAAATTTAAACTTTTATGCAATCACACTGTTAATGAAAGATGGCTAAAGCGACCACCTGTGTTTAGTTTGTTTCATCTTTACCTTTCTTTTATCTACTTCTTTGCTCGTCTTTGATGCAAAACTTGCATTTACATGACTAAACAAGCACCTGACCTCATTTGTAATGGAGACTAGACCACTCAATATTCAGTGTGTTCCTTTGTTTATTCTTTGACATGATGAGCAAGACAGAGCGCAAATCTTAACAAATCTTTTCATGCAGTGCGTTCCTCTTCCAAATCTGTGAAATGTGTAACAAGGAAAGATCAAACTCCATTGAATCGTCTCTAACTGTAAAAATGACTCATGATTTTTATGAGTGTCAGAAAGAAAAATAATTTTGAAGCCCATTGCTGGTACATTCTTCAATAGTGAGCAACATGTCAACATGGTTTTTCTCAATAAGGCAAAGGAGCAGATGAGAAGCCATCCACAAAAACTGACCAAGTAACCCATTCCTGATCTCGGTGTGTCAAATACTATGGGTTTTTTTCAAAGCTGCTGGGGTTTTGCAAATGTAGAAACGGTGTCCTGGGAATACAGTACACTGGGTTACTAACTGGTCTCATAGCTAACCAGATTTAGCTGCTGAAGCGTGAGAGTTTTACTTCCTTCTTTTTACTTCCTGATTGACAAAAGGCTCTCTTTCAATCATCTTGTACTGAACTTTTAGGGAGTGGAAATGCTAAAGGAAAGGGATGTACTTCATTTATAACACAAGAAAAAAGTGCTTGAAAAGTGAGTACAACAAGAGTTCAACAAACAGTTTTTGTTGCATTAACCGTACCAAGGATTTTGTGGTACTTTAAACCTTGCCAATTATTTGTGATGCCTAAACATAATGACTGAATAAGAGTAAAGATAAAAAGCAAGTGAAAACTAATAAGAGTGTGAAAACATAGCCTCTAATTGGGCATGAACACTGGGCTCTAGGCTGAAAGCTTAAACAACGTCAAAGATTAACTGGAAGATGGCAAAAGCCATGGTTCAAAGTAGCCCAGTTCATGCATGAGAGATAATGCTCAGCAAGTGCAAAAGTAAAGTAAAGCTGACCAGTTTGCATGACAACATGGGATTACAAAATGAAACCGGAATCAACGAGCACCAAAGAGGTCATAGATTAAAATTAAGATCCATGATTGACATTAAAGGCTAAGTTTTCCTGTCAGTGTTAAAATTTCTGCCTCTGAAAAGAAACCGTAATCTTGAGGTGTTTGAATATCTGTGCTAAAGCTCATAGAACGGTTAGTAAATGTGATTTAAGCAGTTAAACAATTAAATTCAATCATCTATGACATTCCCAATGTTGTTTCCTTTCTGCAGAGATTTAGGTCTTCACCACATCTCTAATAATTAATGTTCATGTCCAGGATCACTTGTTGATGTGGCCGCTGTGGCTAAGGTGAGAGCACTAAAGTTTAGCTCACCTAAATCCGGGACATCGGACCTCTCATTAATATGGATTCCTTTGTCTGCCTCGTGTAATTTAATGATGACAGGTGATATGGCAGCAATGATGTGGACTGACGTCAGGCCCCGCTCATTGTCAGAGTGCTGTGCTGTCTGTGAAAACCTCTGCGGTATTCTCTGCTTAACTGCAGTTTGTCTGCACGTCTGATAGCCGGGAGGAGACGTGATTAAGCTTCCTATGTGACAGCTGAGATACATGCCATCCATCCTGCAACAGTCCTCCGGGCTCCTGATGAATAGGCAGATTGATAGGCAGATAGAAAACAGACAACAGGCACATCATTGAAAACTTATGCCAGTGCACCGTCAAGGTCAAAGAATTGCTTCACCTTCAGTGTCGTAGAAGGATTACAGATTATAGTTACCATTCCAACCTTGGGCCAGCATTTCAATTTGAGGTTAACATACAAAGTCAAATGAACATGACACAAAACTACTAATGAGAAATAAAATGTATTTGCAGTGATATATAATTCCTGAAATGCACAAGGAAAGAAAGACAAAGTGTTTCAAAGAGATATGGAAATGCAAGATACACAAAGAAGTAACTTTGACTTTAGTGGCTCTTGTTCCGCCGGTACCACCGGGGCCTTTTACCGTTGTCTTGTTGAGGTATAATGCAAGATTACAGTACAGTATAAGATAATAATAATTGCAGAAAGTTGCTTCTTTTCATCTGGACGCAGTGCTCTCTCTAGGAGAAACATTTCATTGCTCATATTTCAGTCTTAGATAAACTTTTCCCCTGCAGATGAACAAATTGAACTTTCTGGGACAAGATAATAACTAGCTCAATTTTAAAAAGCTGTTAATGCTAAAATGCCACCCATCAGTCTATTATCTGCTGCTTATCTGGTCTGGGTCACAGGGGCAGCAGTCTAAGCAGGAATGTCCAGACCTCCCTCGCACGAGTCACCATCTCCAGCCCAAAACACCTCACCAAGGAGCTGCCATAGTCAGATTCCAACTCGATCCTTTAAAGCAGCTCTACAAATTACCTACTCCTTGTGATCTCACTCTTTTGGCCACCAACTACAGTTTGTAGCCGTAAGCAAGAGGAACGTTGATCAGCCAGCAAATCAGTAGCTTTGTCTACATCTTCAGTTCTGTACCAAGCTCTAGAAAATTACTGCTTTGGAAAATGGACCAATTTTTATTACTTCCAGCTTCCCAAATGCCATGATTTGCTGCTTATATCAATTTTATGTGAATACCAATAGCGTCTCATCTATATTTATTATGTTTTAGACTGTTGGATGGATTTTTAAAAAGCATTTTGAAGATGAGATCTTTGTCTTCCAGTTAGTTTATAGACTAAATAAATCAATAAAATCAGTAATTGCAATGCTAGGTACTTGTGACCCACGAATTAACTACATTTAGTTAGTATTCACTGAGATCTTTAAATAAAGGAATGACTTTGTAGCTTGCTGTTGTCAGCACAACATTTTTTTAAAGCCCTGTAGGTTGAATTATAAAGAGATCACTCATTGTTTGGCTATTTGGGCCCTTAGATGTTTACTTTACTCTTTTTGTTGTGGTGCTATTGTTGAGCTATGCTGTACCTTTTTTCTTAGGACTGCAGGTAATGACACTGCAAGTTAGCATCATTATTTTCCATCTAATAAGGAGCTATTTCTTTACCCCAAATTACACAACACAGTGGGTAAACATCCCTTTCCCTGAGAAAATAAATATTACACTGTAAGCCTCATTGTGTGCTTCCACTTGCAGTAACCTACCATTTGAAATGTGTGTTAAAAACTATTTTTGTTGTATTAATTGTGAATGGTAGTCTTAACATTTTCTCGCACGTGTTACACATTTTAAACAGGCTGATTTTATAGGCTGATTTGCTTTTAAATTACAAGTTAGGGAAATCAGTGTAGTTATAAAAGAGCAAGAGATCACTACAAAAAGCTATAATGGAAATTTCCTGTCTACCAGAAAATGTCAAGGATGTTTTTTATGCATGCAGTTAAGAGTGAAGATGGAAAATTGCTCATAAAAAGTTGAATGATGCATGTGTAGATGATATCTTTTACCATAGAGAGTAACAGCGTCTGTGTTTACAAACAGGGTTCGTATGCAAAGAGACGCCATTTCAGTCCACTTCCAACCCCCAGCGTCGCTGATTGACATCTCAGAGCTTTTTATTTTTTATGCACTTCTGGCATCTCCCAAAGAAAGACCCAAATTAAGGGTTATTGTTGTTGCCAAGGCAACCTACTGGGTAATTTTCTGTAATTTTCCGGGAGGGATTGCTATTGACGGTGAAGTCCATATCAAGATGCTGTATGCTGCAAGGAAACACCTACAAACACAAAAGTCTATTTTTCGGGGGAGGAGGTGTTCTGCCGCAGTGAGGAATGTCCCATAAACGGTGTATAATTTCTAATATAAATCTTGGCTTTGTCTGAATGCATACGATTATTTGCTTTATTTGAGCCCGCTTAGTCATCACCGCATAGATTAAACCCTGCATACAAAATGTACATTCTCTCCCGCTAAGCTGCCTGAGAAAGATAAGCCTCTAAAGATTGATAGAATTACTTCCAGCATCATCCCCCTGTTTTCTCGCTGTGAAATCTTATGATCAAAACGCTTCACCCCGTGCTGTTTCCACATGAAAATTCGGCATATCTTTCCCAGAGTTTTACACATTGTATAAGCAGAGTGTGTGCTGACTCATGGTGAGTTTTTGCTCATTGTCCTCTTTCCTTTGTGGACCCCCCCACCCCCCCCCACCCCCCACCCCCCACTGCAGCTCTGCAATGGTGGCTCTGTGACAGATCTGGCCAAGGGCATGCTGAAGAGAGGAGACCGAATGGATGAATCCATTATTGCCTACATCTTGCACGAGTCCCTCATGGTAAGCATTGGAGGGGGGTGACTATGATGTACCCCAGAGTAAACGGGGTGATTTTACAGGCAGGTGCTCATCAGGATAAAAGAAGCTGTTAACCTCTTTGTTTCGCAGGGCCTCCAACACCTGCACATCAACAAGACCATCCACCGTGACGTCAAAGGCAACAACATCCTATTGACGACGCAGGGAGGGATCAAGCTCGTGGACTTTGGTATGTGCCTCTTTTTGCCTTTTTAAAAATTTTTGGCATCCCTGTCCTCTAATCAGCAAAGAACATGTTATAGCTCTATTTAACGAAATCAATTACCTTCAGCTGTCTTACAAATAAACTGTGACAACAATTAGTTTCCCTGAGAGGCTGGACTACATTTACACAATCCAACAACGTGGTGGATGGTTATACTTTTCCACTGTGCCACAAACAGCTGCAAACATTGCTGCTGCTCCCACTGCAATTTCTTAACCAAATGAGGCTCGCTGTAGTTCCTGGCCTCAAGGATCGGGATAGGCAAATTGATTCTGATGGTTTTCTGGAGATGACTCACCCTCCCCCAAAAACCCCCAGCTGCCTGTTTTCATTACAAATAAAATCCCCCTCTCCATTTGTGCGTAGGTTTGCATTTACTCCTGCTAATTGTGGGCTTCTCTTAAAAGCCCTCTCCTAACAATGAAGCACAAAGTGCACTGCTTTTACACAAGAAGAACTAGAGGGTGGGGAGGTATTAATGGAATCACTTGATACTTGAATGGGAAGTAGCTAATACTGAGCCAGAGCAGCTTCTTCCTCCTCGCGCTGCTGTCATGGAGATTCTCAGCACCTGTTTGTTTGTTTGATGTTTACTGATGAAGTAGATCGAGATGTCCAAACTCTGCACCCGGAAGCATCACATAAGTATTCATATAATTAAACAGAAATGTGATAATGCTTCTGGTGATAAGAGATGAATCCTAGGATCTGGTATTCTTGGATTTTTTTAACAGCTGTGTGCTGTGTGTTTTATTTGTGCATACAGAACATATTTGCTTTAAAAACTAAAAACAGTTACAAATACAACATATTCTGAACGGAATGGCAGAAAAACATCCCTCGTAATCGGTCAAAACTATGGCATCAGTACTAGTGGCTCTTATTATTGCATCTGAAAACTGCTTTATTTAGCTAAAAAAAAAACATTAAATACCTCTTTCTACTTAATTTATTAATTGTGTTTAGTGTGATTCATTTAAAAGTATTTATGCTGAAAGAAGAACCAAACAATCCTCCATGAGTTTGTAATTTCTCAAATTATTCTGTATGATCTGGTGGTTTGGCCGAGACCACACATGTTGCTTTCTTAGTTTTTGCTGCTGTACACTGAAAATCAGCTGTCACATCTTCAACACTGTGAAATGCTGGAGTATTCATAGACTAGAAAAAGTAACCTGTTATTGGTTTCAGTTTTAAAGTGAAACAAAATGTTTCAGTCTTGTGCAAAAGTCTTGAGTCACCCCTCATGTCTTTATATTTTGCTTCCAAGGAGTAAGGCCTTCTTCTAATTCTGTACTTGACAAATAGTTCTCCCATCTCTCTCTGAAGGTCTTTCAAAGATTTTCTTTGACCATTTTCAGAGGATTTTTTTTGTTTTTGTTTTGTGTGTTAAGCCACTTAAGCCCGACCTATGAACCATTCAAGCATAAAAAAGCACCTAACTCAAGCGATGAACCAGTGTTGTGTCTACACATGAAAGACAACTTAGCAAAGAATCAGTTCTAGATGGTATCTGTCTATGCAACTTTTGCCTCACTCTGATTTAAATTAAAATGCTATAAACACTCACAGACGATATCACACAAATTGTCTGAAGCTATTAATCAGGTTATTGCAATCCTGGCATCTCCAACAGCATCCAGCCATTATTTCTGCGATATATCATCTCTTGCTTATTTACAATAAGAACATCTTATCAAGTGTTTGATGTTTCTCTGGCTCAACCTGTAATGAATGTCCAAGATAGGAAGGATATCGTATCTCTGAAAATAATTTATTACATACAAACATTGTTGGTTAGACCAGAGAGCCAGTTTCAATTCACCGTGTTTAGTGCTAAGCTCATGTAACTCTCACAGGAAGTAATTATGTTTAATGTTGGGACACGTTATCATCAGTAAATTGTTGCTGCATTCACTTTAAGGTATAAGAAAGCAGTGGCACCGCTGATCAGCTTATCTTCTATGAATAAATATTTGCCGCTGTGCATGACTGTTATCTGTTCGCACCATATTTGTGGCTGCTGGTTAGAAGTAATGCATGTGGATCAGTTTAGGGAAGATGTTAAAAGAAGCTGTATTATAAGAGGAAATAAAGATTATATTGAAGTGTGGGTTTAAAGGAAGAAGAGCCACAGATTTTCCTGACAGAAATCTCTCGACATCTACTGGATGGTTCCCACTGGTTGAGGTCTTATCTATTTTAATTCCCTAGCAGATCAAATCGGTCATTTGTCCTGTAACTTTCAATTCAATTCAGTTTTATTTTTGTGCACCTCAAGCTGCTTCATATTGTAAGGTAAAGATCCTACAATAATACAGAGAAAACGGCAACAATCAGACGATCCTGTTTGAGCAAGCACTTGGTGACAGTGGCAAGCAAAAACTCCCTTTTAACATATGTATTCAAAACCACAAAACTAAAAAATGAAAAGCTTAGTTGGAAGTCAGAGTCACTGTAAATAGCAGGGTTTACCCAATAACTAAACTTTGCTCCCCTTGCACCATAAATAATAATTCATTTTTATAGTTTTTAAGTTTTTATATTTTTGCCAGATTAAAAAAACTGTCTGCTTTCAAGTTTTCTCTTATTATTCTATGAAGTGTTCACATCATAGGCAGCACATTCAAGTAAAACAAGCTGTATGCATTACAGGAATTGTTAGGTTTGAGTGCTGCCAGCACAGAGATTCATAGGATTTGTATGGAAAATAAATAAGACCACAAAAACAAATGTTGTTAATTTTAGTCCACTAGATTAGTCTAAATTAAAAGGTCCATTTACTTTTAAAGTTGTAACTAGGGACACCACTGTATTCCTAATTTTGTCTATCAATTTTAAAGACAGCTGTCAGTCTCCTGGTCCTCTAATCTACATGCTGAAGTGTGTGTGTGGTAGTAAGGAAGGGCTTAAAGTCCCAGAATCAAGAGCCACATGAATGTGTGTGTGAACGGTGAATGTGGTTTGTGGTGAAAAGTCTTTGTTTACTGGTTCACACATCTGCTTTTACAGCAAAAACCCTTATCTACCATAATATCATGACACCACGCAGGCCTACATACTATTCAAGCAGCAGCATGTCCTCCACTACAAGCTCTCCTGTAAATCACACTTCTTGCTTTGTCGCTGCTTGATCTTCACTCTGGGTTAGGCTTTTCATTGCTAACCTTTGTTGACTTGACACGTTCTTGGTAACACGTTGCGTGTGCTGTGGTTAGTTTCTTCTGGCCTCATCACAGTTTTGCACTTTATACATATATATACTCCATACATACTCCAGTACAGCCTGTAATCTACTGATTTGTGCTTTTGAACAGGATGTTTTCATTTGTCTGGTCCAATATGATGCCATATGTATTGATTCATGCCCATGTACTCAAAAAGAATATTTTTCACTTTTGAAAAGGAAAAGAATGTGTATATTTCGAGAGTGGAGGGGTTGCTGGTGGAGTGACTCATTTTGCTGAACACACTAGAGGTTTAAGTTAACATCATAAACATCACACATTCTTTGTATTATTTTTTTAATATTTTATTACTTTCATAGCGTTGAGCATTAAACACTATGTGGTCAAGATGAGAAAAATCTTTGTGGCTTGGGTTAAAATACATAAAAAATACTCTGGTTTCTTGATTTCAATCGTACGTGCTGCAAACACAAAACGGACTTCCTGTGAAAATAGTCAGGAATTCATGCTGACTGTCATGAAAAAGCGCAACAGTTTCTGTTCATGGCCATGCAGAAATAATTGCTTTTGGAATTATTTCCTGTTTTGCATGCTCATGCCATTTCAAGTAACGTAGAGTATTGGAGCAGGTGCATCGCCATCTTTGTCTCCCATTCTTACCAACATGAACTGAGGTCAGGCAGTTTTTGCAAAAAGACCTTAAAAAAGCATTTTCATTTATTTCTTCTGTTCTTCGGATAATTAAAAACAGGATTATTTGATTAGTTTCCATTTCAATTACAACAAGCTGCAAGGTCACTGTGAAATGTTTTAGTGCAATGACAACAGGCTGGATTCGAAGAGTATGCAGGCACCTGGGTTGAATCTCATTTATAAAAGTAGCTCCAACTTCTTTTGTGACGTCCCGCTTGCCAGCTTGTACGCTGCTGACAGCTGAGATTTGAATGAGGTCTGTGACGTCACGAAGGAGGAGAAACAAACTCGCAGAGTGACGAAAATGGCGGGGTTGGGGGGGGGGTCCGACTCGAGCTTCCACGGGTACTGCGTCACGCTGGGATTAATGGTTTTTCGTGTGGAGGGGCACATGCTACACTGAGCAGCTGAAGAGATAAAGCCCCCGCAGTGACTCATCACCGGCGGAGAAACAGAACAGCAAAAAAAAGACGGACCCAAAAAAGAGCAGCAGAAGAATGAGGAGAGCTGCTCGTTCATCGGTCTCTCATGAATATTCTAATTGACGGCATTATCTCTGTGATGATTATTAAGTGTGTGGCCCACCAGGCTGCACTCCGGGCTAATGTAGTGGAAACAGAGGGGTTGAGAGAGCTTTAATAGGGGGCTTTTTGTGTACCTGTACTTTCACGCGCTGATATTCCTCACACGCCTTATATATCATAACAAACATACAAGTTTGTGTATAAGGATGAATCCCTGTAAAACTCTGAGTTTGTCCTCACTAATGCGGGGTGATGTTAGTGTGTTTGTGGTTTTATGACACGATGTGACTGTCCCTGTGTGTATGTTCGCCTTATGCCTACATCTCCCCGCCCTGCACATGATTATAATCCCTTTTGATGTTTGCCACAGAACCATTTTCCTTTACACTGCTCATCCCGGCATTTCTCTCCACCCCTGGATTTAACCCCCAAGCTCCAACAGTGACAGCATTTAAATGGATGCGCAGAATCATCACCATGTCTAAATTTGCTGACATGGTTGGAAATACATTCATGTGGTGTAAATGGCTTTGTTCTGTTACTTAGAGATTGTGCCTGTCTGCACACTTTTGATGTTTTAAACAGATTTTTATGCAGTTCACCATCTGGATGTTTTGTTGGTACATTTCCTCAAATTGCCCTTTCATTTCTTAAAAGCTTTTATGTTGCACGTCTGGCTGCTAAAACACATTTTGCAGAATCTGTGCGCCTCATATTCTTCATGTAAAACTATGAAGTAGAAGACAGAGACGCGGTTCTGCAGCAGCATGTCGTGCATCACTACATCACCTTTTGTTTGTGGGTTGCCGCTTTTGTCTCGAGGCTTTGCTTTTGTCCCGGTCGCTGCTCTTGATCTGGCCGGCTGCTTCAGCAGAGCCCGCCCTGGGATACATCACAGTGTAGCGTAACACTGATTTGTCTGGACTGGACCGAAGTCACGATTGTGGGTCAGCATGTTCCTTGTCAGGCACATTAACACAGCACACACACACGTAATGACACACGTGTCCTCTTTTTCTCTCTGCAGTCCCATTTCTGCTGAACGTATCTGCCTCTGACTTGACTGCTGTAATGTGACTCGGGCCTCTCTAGCATCAGACAATAAATCACTCAGATGCGTCTTGTTCTGGGAGGAGGTGACACGTCTCCGGCCACCAGATCGTGCTCACAGTTGAATTGTATTCAAATGTTGTTCTTGAAATGCCAAAATCGCTTGCAGTCAAATAAGAATTTGTAATTCATGGCAGTCTATCATTTGGATAAAGAAAAAAAGCACTGCAGATGTTTATGCGTGTGTATTGTTTATTTCCTTCGTCACTATAGCGACAGCTCTATCAGTGCACGCTTCAAGAGCCGTTGGGCTCTCTATCATTTGAGCCATGTCCTGCTGTTTACTGTGCACTGTTTCCCTTTTCACAGAGCATCACTTTTACCTGCCAGTGTGATCTTTGTAGAAATAAAAACATGTTATTGAGATATTTTGAATTGTCTCCACTGAGTCTTGTTTTCTACCCTGCAGGCGTTTCAGCCCAGCTGACAAATACCCGTCTGAGGAGGAACACCTCAGTGGGAACCCCCTTCTGGATGGCTCCCGAGGTACGGTAAAAGTGGCCTATAAATGCTCCCGCAGCCTCGTCTCTTTCTGCTACATTAGCCTGGAGCAGATCCCAGTGGACCACAGTTAATAATCATCAAAGAGATAACACTGTCAAATACAATGTGCATGGAAAAAGTGAAATGGGCAGCCTCCATCGTTCATCTCTTGTATAATCATGGCTGAGTGCACTGACAGTATGTATAGCTTGTGTAGAGAAGTGGCTGCAACAAAAATTGAGCGTTTTATACCAGTCGTATGTGTTTGAACCTTATTCTTTTTATAGCAGGTTAATGTGACTTTGTGCTGTGAGCTGGGCTCTCAGCTCGGGGTTCTTAACGACTCTCTGACACTGACTGAAAGGCTGTTTCTATATGATAGTGTTTTTCTTGCTTCAGTAATGCATTAGGGTTTTTGCAGTTTTTGTATGCTGTTATCTGTGGCCACTACTGTCAATGTTTATTGACAGCGTTGGAAGCTGTGCTTCCTTTATATTGCAAGTTAGAAGTTCAGTGGTGGTAGGTGAGAGTTTGCACATCAAAGTCTGTTTACAGGTCTTGAGGATGTGCTACTGCGTATTTGAAAAAAACACCTTCTGTGCCTCCAGAGGGATCAGTGTGAAGTCCATTAAACCGCCTCAAGTGTTGTCACTTGCATGGAATAAAAAAATAATGTTTTTCAATAATGTAAAAAGTCAAAATTCAGAATAAATAATTTAATTTTTTCTTTTAAGTTGACTGAGAAAATATTGTAATTCTTTTTAGATAATTCATAACTTAATGAAATTTTTAAAAGCGAAGAAGAGGTGCTCATTACCATGTTATGAATGTTGATGCTGCACAGTTTATTCAACAGAGGCCACTTTGGAACTTCCCTGATGGCACCATGGTTGGAGCACCAGAAAAGCAACAACCTGCTGATCTGAGTAATAAATAATAAATAACTAGAGATACTACTAACACGCAGTCAGAAAATCATGTGTCTAAAATAACAGTAGGAATCAGCTGACATACTGGAATATTATTGGTCCTGAAATTCCTATACTTGTCAGGCTCTAAACATCCCTTAATATCAAGGAGAGCAGGTGAACACACATGTTCCAGCATATTTGGTCTTGTATCCTGTATATTTTGACTTTCATACTCCCCCTCCGAATTGGCTCTCCAGATAAGGGAACACAGTGTGTCTCTGCATTATTAACAAGCAGCCAGGCTGTCCATAAGTCTTTTATAGATGCAAAACACCCCATCATACTTCCAAAGGCTTCAGTGAGAATGACATTCCTGTCAAGACTTCACCATACGGGGAATCGGCTCCTGAAACAATCCACTGCTGTCATGAAATTCAAGCTTAGTTCCTTTAATGGATCAGTACGATTTAACACATTTCATAATGTGCAAAACTGTCTCCATTTTCAGTTTGTGCTGCAGTCTTTGCTGTTTCACTACTGCTCAGCAAATAGTTGGCAAGTGTTTGCAGACAAGTCAGAACTTAGCATGCAAACCACAGGCAACCACGACAATCTGCTAACGACCAAAGCAATCACAAGGAGGTCTCAGTTTACCAAATATAGCAACCAATTTTACTGAGCAACTGCCAGCCACCCCAGTAGGTTTTTAAGGAGTAAGACATTTAAATGGATCTTAGAATGAAACAGGGACAACAAACAAAACACACTGCAGAGCAAAACAGATTGCGTAATGTTGGAAAACAAACTTCAGATGACGTTTGGACTGTGCAGTGAATTGATTCATCATGAAAAAGGCTCGGCAACCCCTAGTGGAGCAACGGCATAGCAGAAAACAGAGATAACCTGAATGTTAGGAGATGCACTTTTAGTCTCTCAGTCAGACACCATTCATTTATTTTTCATTGAACTTGAAGCAAACACTTTTGGAAACCCTCAACAAGTAGAGGAATCTGTTAACCACCCATTTGCACGCTTAACCTCAACACTGATCAAGATTAGATGAGTCATTAGCGGAATTCGTGGGGATGAGATGGGTAAACTTATACTCAGCATACATGATCACCCCAGATCAACTTGCATGTTCACTTCTTAAATCAAAATAGCTTTTACATGAAGTTTGCATGCCGTGCAAATGCAGGGTGCTGCATGACGTGGTGTCGTTAAGGCTTAAGGATTTTAATCTTATTTGTTTAAGATATTTATTCACGAAGGTCTAAGAAAGGGCATTTACCTGAGTGGACTGAGTAGACAAGAAGCACTTGACAGAGCGGAGGTTTCTTCTTTCTAAATATACACTTTGGGGACAATATACAGCGCTGGCTTTATATAAAGTCTACTTCTAAAGAGGATTTGCTTATGTAGGTTTGACTTGGAGGTGAGCTGCATCTTTTCCGCACTGTGTTATACACATGTTGTGTAGATGAGCTTTCTTTTCCAGAATAATTGTGTTTGGTTGTCGCTGTCGAGTTGTGATTTTGGCCGCATTATGTGTCTATATTTGTGTGTTGGTTGGAAATAATTTTGCTGTTTAAAAGTCAGTTTGTCATGTCTTTGCAAATTAGTCTCCTTGAGGACAGATTTAACATTGATTTCTTTTAGTTTTCATTAAGTGTGTTTGCCAGCAACATGACGGAATAATGAAAGTCTTGGGGTTTTGTGGAGTGTGTGTCTTATTGGTTATCTGGTAATGATTTGTCTGGTTTGCATGCATTAGACTCTGCCTGTTCAGAACTAGAAAAACAAATTACTGATTACTGTTAAATGTGTGTATTATATGTGAGTGTGTGGTAATAACAATATGAATCTTGAATGATTCATACTGCTGATTGAGTGCCATACTGCCCGCAGGACAGTGATGATGGACTCTGTGTGTGTGTGTGTGTGTGTGTGTGCGCGCGCGTGCGTGCGTGCGTGCGTGCGTGCGTGCGCGCGCGCGCGCGTGGGTGTGTTCTGCTCACAGCCAATGATAATGACGAAGTTGTTTTGGCTGAGCTGCTGCAGTTTGTTTAGTTCCTTTGTTGTTAGTGCACAACTTTTTAATGACATTTTATATTCTTTCACATTTGTTTGTGTAGAAGCACAAGAAGAAATAAAAAAAAACTTAAATACTGACTTTCAAAGAAGGAAGCAGACCCTGATTTAATTGCTTTACTCGTGATATCTGTAATCAGACATTAGACCACCTGTTATATGTTCTTTATTTCATCATCCCTGCAGGTAATAGCATGTGAGCAGCAGTTGGACTCCACCTACGACGCCCGTTGTGATGTCTGGTCCCTGGGCATCACAGCTATAGAGCTAGGAGATGGAGACCCACCGCTCTCTGACCTTCACCCAATGAGAGCCCTTTTTAAAATACCCAGGTAAACCTGCCATAATTGCATCATATTCTGCTGTGCTGAATGAATTTAAATGATTTGGTTCTTATGACAAATCTGAGCTGAAGGTTGCAAATAAACCAAAAACATGTTGTGCTCTCTTCAAAAATGAGATTGATTCTCAATAAGACATATTTTATGTTTTATCAAACTGGACTCTGCTTCAAGCCTAATGACAGCTTTCCTGCACATGATTAAGTTCTCATATAAATAATTTACTTAATTTTATTTGTACTGCGTTCGCATTTTGTTTATGTAATGTGCTTTTACATTTTTGATATCTTGAAAGGTGCTATTACAGATTAAAGCTATTATTATGCTGTTTTGCCATCCCTGGATTTGATAGAGCTGGTTACTGACTTTGTCAGAGTGATAAAATAATGACTACCCTTTTAATTTGACCCTGTTGTGCATCTTTTCTTTTCTTTTCTTGTTTTGTCCTCTGAAACACTTTTCATGACTTTTTAATTACAGTTTATGGGCTGAGAAAACACAGCTCATTGAAAATGCGAATACAGGCATGAACAGTATTAAGCTTTCAGTCTATATCAGTAAATACATAGATAGTACTCAATATGAGTTTATGGATATTATATTCTGTAGGTTTTAGAACCTAAAATAGTCATAAAAACTAAAGTAACTAAACGAAAACCGTCAAATACACTCTGAAAGAAAATAAAGATAAAATTTAATCAGAAACTACAAGATTATAACCACTCTGCTTCCATTTTTAAAGCTGGAACCATGCATGCAAATAGCCTTTGCCTTAAGATACAGCTCACCCCAGGCAGAAGTAGAATAAGATGATATTTTCTTCACTACCCTGATACGGACCATCTCACAAGACTGGGCATGTTTTCATTATCTGACTCCTCGGCTTGTAAAGATAGCATAATGTATAGCGCTTGCACTGCAATAAAGAAAAGTCCTCTCCTACTTCCAACATAATGATTTGTGCGTCTATACAGACTGTCACCACACTAAGTACAGTCTTTTTAGTTCAAATGGCTTTTTTCTGCTTGCAGGGCTTTATCCATTACATACTCCCTCCCTGGCACTCATCCCAATGATCCTGCTGGGAGGAGGCTGCGGGCACAGCCCCTCTTTCTCTTTGTTTCTACTGTGAGCTGAAGCTGATTTTCTAATTCTTTATCTTCACCTGATTTCAGTGTGAGAGCATTTAACCATCACAGCACAGCTCTTTGTCCATCACTGCCCTGAAACACGCACACGCCTACACACACAGACTGCTGCTGTGTCACGGCTGTCCTGTGTGTTTGCTCTGGGGGTCGTGCTCCAACGGAGCCATCACACAGCTTTCTCACAATCTATGTGACTGCTGCAGCCAGAGCTCCGGGCTCCCTCTTCACACTCCTCACTTCCCTCCGCTCACTACTCTGGCTTCATTTGTCAAGCAGTCTTGGAAAAAGCCATGCTGAGGGCATTAGTTCATCCACTCTCTCTTATTTAGTACACATTTGCCCTACCCCCCAAACAGCAGACCACCGAAGCCATTCCTCATTTTTATTATGATTGTTATAATCCTGATTTTTCTATCAATAACTAGTATGGTTATTTTTATTAGTACAGTTTTACCTACTAATTGAGGCACACAAGAGCTTGACACAATGCATGCAAACATATAATACTATAATGTATTTTATATGCAGTGATGCCATACAAGCCCATGCCGTTTCTCTATTGACGTTTCTTGAGAATTGTCTGCCATATTGGATGTGATGCAACCAACAGTTGTGAGGGAAAATGCATAAAACCTGCTGGTTGGCAAGTTGTTTCTTGAAGATTGCTGGCTGTTGCTGAGTGAAATGGATTGCAAAGCTGGCACTGCATCAAAAACCTCCTTGTGTTTACTACGGTTCCTGCAGCTCCCTGTGGTTTGTATGGAAGGCGCTTACTTGTCTAAAAACTCTCGCAAACCAAACATAAACCAGAAATGGAGAATTTTCGCCTTCGAAGTGAGTCGCAGCTCAGCTCTGCAGCCAACACACTTAAGAAGACGCAAATTTTAACTCTAGATTACTTTGGTAAACAAAGCAGTTGGTATACATGGTTGACTCAACGGCTGCAAGGTGCAAATCAGCCCATCACCCCTCCACCACCGTGCTTGACAGTTATGCTGTGTTTGTGTTTTGCCAAATGTGGAGCTGTGAAACATCTCCACATTGGTCCTGTCTGTCCAAGAACATTGTTCTAGGAAGGTTGTTCCCATTTAGGAAGGTTGGCAACTGTGTTGAATTGATGCGCAGAAGTACTTGTTTCTTTCCTCCTTGGTATTGTGTTAACACAGACCTGAATCCTCCAGACCTGCAAACTAACAAATCTTCTGCTTTCATAGAGAAGATCAGACTTGCTGATGATCATTTAACTAAGTGCATTTGATAAGCAGCACCTGGCTGATACGTTTCCTATTTATTCCTATGGAAGGCTGTACTTAGCACACACAATGTTTCTGCATTTTGATTTCACTTTTGTGTAAATAGTGTAATATGTCATGTGTTGCTCTTCATATGTGGTTGTATTTATCTAACTTTAAGTCCTCCTACGGACCAGATTACTTTCATTACGTACTGATGGATTACCGTTATTTTCAACATGATTGTTATATTTTGCCAATGTATCATGAATTATGAAAAAACATAGGTCTACACTGAAAGGAGTGTGCAATGGAAACATTGTATCATATTTCAACATATGGAGCTGAATCCAAAAAGATAAAGAGTAAACATACAGAGGAACAAGTCCAGTAGTCTTTTACGTTGTTTCCTCATTGCCTTATATTTCAAGGTTCAAGGTTCTTTATTCGTCACCTTGAACCTTGAACCTTGAATTTAAATAAGAAGAGAAAATGAGGACTGCAGAGAAGGACTAAGACAACAGTATATGTATGGAAGCCAAATCTGTGCTCAAAGCTTCGGTCTCTGGAGCGGATAAAAGATTTAAAGTGCTATTATAATTGTGCTCAGGTGTTAATAGCTAAGCTTTCATTTTCATTATGTGTAACAGAGAGGATTTAAACTTGCCTCCAATACTTTACTAAGTGAACTTTTGGCAGGCGAAACTGAACAAATTGCTTTAGCGAACTGGGGTACAAACAAGAAATTATATTTAAAACAGTCCAAGTCCTTGCAGCCTTTATAGTGCTTTAAAAAGTAGCTTTATTATTCAGGTAGCCCAATGCAACTACCCCAAGTTATCTCTGCAGGGCTCTCTTTGTCTTTCGGATAAGAAAAACCCTTTAATGATCACAGTATTAGCTGAACAGCCTGAAAATAAAGGCCTGATGCATTTCCTGTCTATATTGGTTGTGTTGTGTGATAAAAAGGAGACGAATGTCCTCTCATTAGACCAATTATTTGCTGTCAGAGCCAACGTGCGAAAGGCCTCCATGCATTAACAGGCAGCAGTGACTTCGCTGCCGAGTACCTGGAACCCTCTCGTAAAGAGGTACTTAAAGCCGAACAGGGAATCCAATTAGCCGAGTTGTTTTTCTGCTGTGAGGCCTTGTTAAGTTTAACCCCACAACAATGTGTGTATGTTTTCAGGGTAAAGTATTTAAGAAGTTCTGGTTTGAGTCTATACACAAGTTTCCAGCTGCACTGCTCTGATGGCTGAAAGCTACCACTTTTTGCCACCAGAGAAACACCCCTGGATGCCCTCAGTGACGAATCGTCCCAGCCTTCTGTTCTCCACCCTGCCCGCTTAAATCCTATCTCATCTTATCTTTCCATTTATCTTTTCCATTTCTTCCCGTAACAGAAACCCGCCGCCTACTCTCCACCAGCCGGAGCTCTGGTCAGATGAGTTTAATGACTTCATCTGCAAGTGAGTGTGGCTTCTAGTGTTTATCCTTCCTGTGTGAATAATAAATATTTACACAGATAACCCGCTGCTTTGAATATGAATCTGAGAAATGCACTGCACTCCTCTTTCTGCCTCATGCTCGTTCTCCCACCTCACAGATGTCTGATTAAGGACTTTGAGCTGAGACCGAATGTGCAAGACCTGCTCCAGCATGTGTTCATCAAACAGACTGTCGGCAGAGAGAAAATCCTGCAAAAACAATTGATTGAGCTCATTGATCTCAACCAGCAAATTGGAGTGATTGAAAAAACAAGGTATTGTGTCCTTATGGCTTTTGTCTCTATGTTTTTGTCCCGATATCTCGCTGTATGAGCCAAATACTCCCACACCGTAAAGTGTTTGATCGATTTTGATACAAAGCCCATGAAAAACTTAAAATATAACGCCCTTCCTGTCAGCGGTTGTTATATGCTAGGCTGTTGCTTAGCTTTTGCTGACAGTATAATCCAAATTACCCTACTTGCTGGATGTTTTACAAGCCCTGTCATCCTCACACAAAAAACAGGTCAATCCTGTACCGGCTGCACTTGAGCTGTAGGCTCCTTAGCATAAGTTAAAATGTTGCCCTTTAAAGTGAGTTTCTCCCTGTACAGTGATAACATGTCGATCCCGTTTCTGTCATTTAAGCCATCATGGAAAGACAGACAGAAGCTCAGACAGTAATGACAGGTAACTATAGAGGATGCTTTTGTGACGCAGTAGGAGCTTTTATAATTCAGTCAAAGCTCTTGTTATAGTTGTGATTGCACACGTATTTGCCATCAACTGCCACCCTGCCCTTCTTACATCGTTGTCTGTTTTAATGTTCAAATCATGTTATTGTCACTGTTTGTTCTGTTTTATGAGTTTTCATTTATAATACTGTAATGTCATTTGATGCTGTCAGTGGTTATGATATTTACTGTAAATCAATTACAGGAGCTTAAAAGCTCACTTGTGTTCAGCATTACCTATCAGATAAATGATGCTTCAGTAGAGACACAGTGAAATAGGATTCCTGGAACTTGACCCTGGAACGTTTTCAGGGATTGAGCCTCTGACCTTCCGATTTATAGATGACCTGCTTTACCACCTGACCAGCTTAACCTGTAGAAAGGCCATATCCCATAAATGAGGTGTACTTCATACCATGAAAAAATGTTAGAGCTTGAAAATAGAGGACAACTAATTCATGCACATGAAGTAACAACCAACTTTTCTTAAAAGAGTTGGTGTCTGACAGTAACATCATGATGTGTTCTGCCTCACTTTCCCCAAAATAATTATTTTCATATTGATATTTTTGTTTACAGGCAGCATCCACAGCCTTCAGCTACACTCTTAAAACTGTATGTTGTTGAAATCATAGTATAGTAACTAATATTTGACATGAACATTTGAGCGACCTAGCTTAGGTAGTTCTATAGCTCTTTGAAAATGGCACAGAAAGCTAAAATGTGACAGTTTTCCTATTAAAAGTGGATCATCTTGGAATTATTTAAGGATATCTGGTATGGTCAGGCTGGAAGCATGTGGTCAGCTGACATGGAATGAACGTTATGCATACAAACCCCCAAATTACAAAATTACTTGAACCCAATCAACAACACGTAAGTATAAGGAAACATAAGAGTCATGTTGTCTTTCTAAAAGTTAAATAACAATAAAGCTAAAAGCTTGTTCAGTAAATTATGTTCATCACTAAATTTGCTGGTTTCCTGATATCACTTGTCAGTAAATGAACTGACTTGTGGTAATAAGATGATGTTGCAATTCCTACAGTGGGTAATTGGAATCTTGTGGGATTATTTTATTCCCTTGTGCAGATTTAATCTCTTGAAAGACACATTTACTTAACTAGAAAAGATTTGTTTACTAAACTTAAGTCACCCACTTCTGAAGTTTATCCTCCCTGTGGGACTATTTTTGTTTTATTTTATCCCTCTCTGTGTCTACTCTTTCCTTGATTAAAATAGAAGACGCTTGAATAGAGACGCGTCCCTGAGGTTAGAGTCATAGTCAGACCAGTGCGTCCCAGTAAAAGCTCCTCTGCAAAGTAGCGGGGCTTGCAGTTCTAGAAGAATCTGCAAAATTTAACATTCATTTTTTCAGAGCATGCTCACTAAGAGATGTCATTGTTGTGTTCCAGGCATGAGCGTATTCATACCACAAAAGGAAGCCACATGAAGACACAGGACGCAGACGAGGTGGATGACCTCGCCACCCTTGAGGTTCTAGATGAGGTAAAAAAAAAAATGAATTAGGCTTTTTCACACAATTTCTTTTTTCCCCTTCCTGGCTGCACAACATCAGATAACAAGTTAGAGTTAGGATGAAGTCACTGAATGCAGCAAACATTTTCTGGTGAAAAAGAAAAAAACCCAGAGAATTGATGGGAGTTAGAGCTGAAAATCTCTGCCTGTTTTATTTTTCTCCTTGAAAGCATAGGTAGTTTCTATTGAGATACATTTATGAATTTACAGCAGAGTGCTCTGCTCTCTCTCTCTCTTTGCTGATAGAGTTAATGTAGCTCACCCAACAGCCTCTTTCTCTCAGTCACTTTCATCTATTTTTTAATTGCACTTTGGTGTTTAAGTGAAAGGATAACTTGTGCTGGTCTTCACAACCCACACCAAAAATAATGATAGATCAAGTACTGTTTTCTTAACTTACACACCCGTATGTACGCACATATAAGTGGTATTAATAAAATATTAACTTTGTAATTACCTGCTAAGCTCAAACTGCTCTGTCCCAATCAAAATTGGAATCCTGGCACCGCACTTAGCTGGAATAAAATGGAAAAAATTATTTCTTTTATTTTTGCCCTTCTAGATGGTAACAAATACAACAGTTAAAATTTTCATGTATGATATGATGGAGAAAAAAATATTTGGTTTATTTGATAGATAGTGATTAATGCGTTTAAGTTACAAAATGAGTTACAAAAGTATTTTACTTATAACAAGTCAGGTAAATTTAAAATATACACTGTAAAAAGCTGCCAACATGTTGTTCTAACATTAACCAAGAAAAGTCACCACATATTATTTCAATTCTGTTCAATTTGGTTTTATTTATATAGCACCAAACCACAACAGCAGTCACCTAAAGGCACTATATTTAGGGTAAAGACCCTACAGTAATAGAGAAAACCCCAACAATTAGATGGGCCCCTGCGAGCAAGCAACAGTGGGAAGGACAAACTCCCTTTTAACAGGAAGAAACCTCTGGCAGAGCCAGGCTCAGGGAGGAGCAACTATCTGCCACAAAAACAAACAAAAACTCCAAAATGAACATGGCTTTGTTTCCTTTTGCAGAGGAACATATTTTTATGATATGGTGAATTCTGTGTTTATTATATTCAATACTAATACTGTCCGAAGTCCTCTTGTTGCATTGGGTGTTGGGGTGGCTGTAGCTCAGGTGGCAGAGCAGGTCAGCCACTAACCAGAAGGTCGGTGGTTTGATCCTAGGCTGCTCCAGTCAGCATGCCAAATATCCTTGGGCAAGATACTAACCCCATGTTGCTCTCCGATGCATCCATCGGAGTGTGAATGTGTGTGAATGGTAGACTACTTAGCACTTAGGTCAGAAAAAAGTGCTTGTGTGAATGGGTGTGATTGGGTGAATGAATTAGTTGTATAAAGCACTTTGAGTGCTCAGACAGAGTAGAAAAGCGCTATATAAGAACAAGTCCATTTACCATTGGACAAAATAGCCAATATTTGAGTGATTAAACAACTAGTTTAGAAATGATAATCAAAAATGAACACTGATTGAACGTTTACTGCATCTACTGTGATATATTTGTATTTAAGCGCTGTTGAAGGTACACTATGTCACATTATGACATTTAGCATCATTTTTCCTAATTGCCCATTCTGGTCTTTCAAGAACCAAAACAAAACAAAGCAAAAATACACAGCAGCATCTTTGACAGAAAGAACATTTGGAACAATTTATCAAATCTGAGGGATGAACTGACATATTGAATGAGTTGCCAGCGGATATTTCCACCCATCCTTCAAGCTGAAATGGGCTGCTGGTTTGATGGGAACGTTGGCATAAACTAAACTTCTGTGGGTTGTTTTTTTTGTTTTTTTTTCATAAATATAGTTCTGACTGTCATTTAGCAAGCATCTCATACTGATATTTATTGTCTTTGTTTATTTTTTTCCAGAACACTGTCGCAGATCAGCTTCAGAATCGCTATGGAAATGATCAAATTTACACATATGTGGGCGACACCCTCATTGCAGTCAATCCTTTCCATACAATGGAGATATACACGCCTGAGGTCTGTGGAGATAAATAGACCTTTGTTTTATTTGGATCTGTGTTCTTTCCGTGTACATGCATCTCTACATTTGGTCAATAATGCAGTGAATGTAGCCTGGCATAGCTCATTAGAGCCTCTGCAGTTCTTCAGTCTGCTGCATCCCATTTGGCTTCAAACAGTGCACACACATTTTCACAGATACTACCGCTGTTTTTCTGCCTCGTCCATAACTCAGTGGCTCTATTTTCCTCTCAATTATCATGTTTTTGCCTCAAGTTTGTTGCTAATTGAGAGATTATTACAAATCCGCTTTGTAAAATCATTAATTTAGTTTTCTAAAAATATCTATTTTGTTGTATTCATTACACTCTTGAGCACGTCTTTAACAAGCTTTTATCTTTTTCTCCCTCTCTTCATAGCACACTAAGATGTACATAGGAGCTAAGCGTACAGCTAACCCACCACACATCTTCGCTGTGGCTGATACTGCCTACCAATCTATGGTTTCATACAATGCTGATCAGGTAATAAGCTCTTCAGTTATTACAAACTGTTTGAGTTTACTTGTTTAAGTGCTGTTCCACATGATGCCAGAGCAGCAGTTTGACAACACAGACCCTAAAAAAAACAGAAACCAGATACCAGAAAGTACCAAAAGCAGGTTCTGTTTTTTTAATTTTTTTCATTTATTCATTTTTTGCAGGGTTGGGGGGATTTTGTGCGTGATTTTGTGTGATGCTAATAATGCTAAATCTAGTTTGCTAGGATGGTTAGCATGGTGTGTCTATTATTCGATATTGGAGAATTGGCAAGTGAATTAAGGCCTTTTGATTGGATCGTCTTTGGGGAAATTCAAGTACATCCTTTCTAAGAAAGAAAGTTTGCACAAGACTCTGAACAGTACTGTGAAAAATTAAGTACACCCCACGATTCAATAGCTTGCAGAGCCAGTAGCTGTGGTCGAGCTTTAGCCCACTCTTCTTTACAGTGTTGTTTCAGTTCATTGAGGTTTGTGGGCATTCATTTATACACAGTTCGCTTAATATCCTGCTACAGCTTTGCAATCTGGTTCAGGTCTGGGCTTTGACTGGGAAATTTCAAAAACTGATTATTTTCTTTTTCAGGCGTTCTGTAGATTTGCTAGTGTGCTTGGGATCATTGTCTTGCAATATGATTTTATTGTTAATAAAGCTAATAATATAATATGCCTGTCCTATATGGACTCTGTATTTGAATTTTCTTTGTAAAAGAAAGCCAGTATGTTGATTCTCTCTCCACTGTCTGCATTCAGTGACATATTTTAGTGACAATGGTAGTTAAGCTGTTAATAACATTATTAATATTATTCGCGTTTAAGCCTCAAAGCCTTTTTTGTTGACACCACAGGAGTCAGAGTGCATATATAATTAAATGTGACTCAAGTGACTTCTTGTGTGCAGTGTATTGTGATCAGTGGGGAAAGTGGAGCAGGGAAAACAGAGAGTGCTCATCTGCTGGTGCAGCAGCTAACGGTTCTCGGGAAGGTGAGTCATGAAATCCAACCAGCACAACGCTTGATCGTTTGGTAGATATTCTGTTAACGCAGTTTGAAGATCTTGTAATGAGTTCGTTGGTGCTGCAGTTAGTGCCAGTCATGATATGAAGGCTAACTAAAAAGGAAATGTCATTTCTCTTGACCTTTTTTGTATTTATATGAGCAGATTATAGGAAGTGGTAGTGCTACTTGTCATAGTGTAACACTTACTTTTTTTTTTTTAATTAGTCCCCCATACTAAAGTGGAATATTTTGTTTAGGCCAATAACAGGACACTCCAGGAGAAGATCCTGCTGGTCAACAGCTTGGTGGAGGCATTTGGAAATGCCTGCACTGTCATCAATGACAACTCCAGCCGCTTCGGCAAGTACCTGGAAATGAAGTTCAACGGTGGTGGAACAGTGGTCGGAGCACAGATATCCGAGTATCTGCTGGAAAAATCCAGAGTTGTCCACCAGGCGATGTAAATATCACTTCCTGTTTCTTGTGTTGGTCCCGGTTTTGACTGTTATTACCTTCATTTGAGAGTGACATTCATAGAAAAATACAAATAATCTCTCTGTTCATTTTCTGAAAGAACATTGCCATGAAGGTTATTATTCTGCCCGCTTTCCACGGATCAGCGGATAATAGATTGTCTCTTTTTCTTGCTCTCTTTCACATCTGCTTTTTCATTTGAAACTGGTGGCATTTGCTTTCACCTGCATTTCACTCGGTCCATCATTTCTTCTTATCGTGTGTCTGGGGAGCAGACCGGGTCAAGTGGAAGGGCTAGCTTATTTCCTGTTGGATCAAAGATTGTGGTCTTGCGTGTGTCTTTAGTGGAACTTCAAAGACACACTCAAGTACTGCATTGGAAAACAGACACATGTCAGAGAGGGCTCGATTAGGCCGTACATT
Organism: Diplotaxodon limnothrissa; assembly: GCF_057381915.1. Lineage (NCBI taxonomy): Eukaryota > Metazoa > Chordata > Actinopteri > Cichliformes > Cichlidae > Diplotaxodon > Diplotaxodon limnothrissa. Next base: position 18,965,353 of record NC_140604.1, read on the forward strand.
GTATGAATATTTAGTCTGTTAATGGCTGTCGTATTTGGGTTAATAGAACACAGGGTGAACTCTTATGTTTTCATGAATTAATCTTTATTCACATGTTGCATATTTTGTTACCCCTGCAAGATAATTTTCAATTGCTTCATTATGGATATATTTTAATGACACACACACACCTGAAATGATTGTTGATGCTTTCCGATGGGATTTGGTGACAGTATCCTGAATCAAATTTAGTTTGATTATCCTGTTGAAACAAAAATGGCTATTTACTAATGGATTTAGCAAAAGATTAGACAGGTTTTCCTTCACCATATTCATGATTAATATAAATTTAAGCTTAAATTTTATTCATAATAAACAACCAAAGGCATTCAGTGTTCATCATCATTCATCTATGCTTGTAATTTATTTCATAAAGTCTTACAATTTGTGTTACTGGTGGAAATACAACTTGGTTTTGAATTTAAAGAAGGATCGTCAGCCTTCTTTATTCAAACGAATATGGGAAGGCGTAGGATTGTTTGCAGATTATATTAGTTTGTCTGTTTTTCCTCCAAATTCCAAAACTATGACATCACAACAATGGGATTGGTCAGTAGCAATGTTGATCCTGGACACTATTAACATGATGCAGGAGTAACACCAACATGGAGATATCAGATAACTCAGGTTTTTAAAAAGCTGGAAACATGTTAACTAACTATTCCTGTGCATATTTTAGCATTGATCATGTTTATTTTGTTAGAAATTTTCTTAAGAAAACAAAACTGGAGTCATGTTAATCATGTGGCGAAAACATTTACCTAGCATGTCTCCTTTTCAGGAATTTGATTTCCACTATATGTGCGTGTTTCCACAGGGGGGAGAGGAACTTCCACATCTTTTACTACATTTATGCTGGTCTGGCTGACAGGAAGAAGCTAGCCCACTACAAGCTCTCTGACAGCAAAACACCTAAGTAGGTTTGACATTCCTTAGCAATTCCCAAAACACTGTTATCTGCGTCCCATGCTGCAAACTCCCAACTTCCAGAGACCCCAGTGGTTCCTTTTTGTTTTGCAGGTATCTGTATCACGAGAACATTAAACTTGGGCCTGACATAGTGAACAACGCTTCCTACAAGGAGCAGTTTGATGCAGTCGAGCAGTGTTTCAAAGTCATTGGATTCACCCTGGAGGTATAAACTGATGTATTCATTACTGGGCCACAGGTTTAGCAGTATAACCTTGATCCCAGTGTTCACACTGACTTGTTCTCACTCTTCCCCATTAAAGTCACTCTATGTAAAAATAACATGTAAACAATCTTACTAGCTATAGCACCAGTATTGCTGGCATTTCAGAATCAGTGTGATCATGCCGGCTTCTTGTCTTGTATATGGCTTGTGATGGAACATAAAGCTGCAGGCACATGTAGGCAATCAGTTCTTGACATTGTGAAAACCTAATGAGGCTCAAAGTACTGATTGCTCTTGGGATCTCCACATCAATAGTACTTGTGTTATAATCACTTGGTAGTGCTATTTTACTGTGTCGTTTTGTCGTCCATGAAATGCACTTCAAGCTGATCCCTTAATATATGTGCTGCAGGTGAATTAGTGTTTTGTTTTTGTTTGTTTGTATTGTTTGTAGATTTAAGATTTTAACAAACTGTGCCCTTTTTTGGTCTGTTTGAACTGCTTTCATAGTTCAAAATAATAATTGAGCCACCTATTTTCGGATTGGCTACTCCTCGCAAACAGAAGGTTTAAACAGCAGGTGGGTGGAGCTTCTGTGCTCAAAGCTAGAGCTTTGAGTCTGAGCTGAGGTGACCATATTAGGGATAGTTGCACACACTGATACATGTTTCCATACAAACTGTATTTGTTCTAATTTTTGCAGGAGCTCGGAAATGTTTACAGCACACTGGCTGCCATCCTCAACTCTGGGGACATTGAGTTTTCTCCAGTTGCCTCAGAGCACCAAACAGACAAGAGCAACATCTGCAACATGTCTGTCTTGGAGAACGGTAAGAAAAGAGAGAGAGAAGCACAGTGCATGATGACAGAAAACCAAATATGACTCTGAATTTCCTCTGCTACACCCCCTTCATCCGCCTCCCTCTTTTGCTAACCATCATTAACTCTGCAGGAGTCCTCCATGTTTAGATAAATACAGGAAATGATTTGGTTAAATCAATTACCCAAGACTGCATTAGTACATAAAAATCATTAAGAAGCATACATTTGTAATGGTTAGATATTATAATGCATGCTTTGCATTATATTTTCTGAATTCAAACACCTGTTCTGAATGGTAATTTAGAAAACAACATAGATGCGGCCTATTAATTGAATGAATATTCTCCTGCTCAGTCAGAATGAGGCTACATATTGCATAAGATGTGCTGCTTTGAGTAAACTCCACACTATAAATGCTAACTTTTATCCCCTTCCTTATCTCATGTCACCTCAGTGGCATCTCTGCTTCGTATCCGCTCAGACGAGCTGCAGGAAGCCCTGACCTCCCACTGTGTTGTGGCCCGCGGAGAGACGATCGTCAGACCCAACACAGTGGAAAAAGCAGTGGAGGTGAGGGACGCCATGGGTAAAGCTCTCTACAGCCGCCTCTTCAACTGGATTGTCAACCGAATCAACGCGCTGCTGCGGCCTGACAGCCAAGGGTAAGATGGGGGGGCAGAGAGTGTAACGGTGTGTTTGGTTGTCACGAATGAGGTCGTCTGACAAAGTTCCTGCTTTTGGATTAAAATAGATACACAACTAGATTCACTGCCAAGTCTTTAAAACTGCAGAATATACTTTAAAATCTACTTGCGTACATATTACATCGAGTATAGTGAGCATCACTATACTCGTGAGCATCACTATACTGGTTTAAGTTGTAAAAGAATTAATGAAGTGTCAAAACACAAAAAAAACCTGTACATTTGAGATGTTAAAACCAACAGTTTAACAGTTTTAAACATAAAAAGACTATTAATTCTTTCTAACGTTTAAATGATGTCTGTCTACTAACATCCTCTCAGCTGAAGTGCTAAAAATTGCACTTCCGCTAATGGCCACTAGAGGCTCATTCTAGAAGCCTCTAGAGTCATACACTCCATGCCCAGTTTTCAAGCAGAAATAAACATTTCTGCAGCCTGCTACAAATTTCTCTTTTGCTATTTCTAGCTAATTTACACCTTTATGACAGATGTATGTTTGTAAATTAAAAAAAAAAAACTCAAATAATAAAATATTTTAAGGCTTTAAGTTTTACTTTTTACATTATTTTGTTCATTTTGAATTATTTTCTCAAAAGTCTGAATGAGTAAGTTTAAATTTTGACAAAAAATAATCTGAAATTTTGACTTGCTGTATGGATGGGGAAAAAAATCAGTGGCAGATAAGCTTCCAACTAAATATCCAAGACCTTTTGCTTTTTACACAAGTAAGAATCATAACTTAAAAATAAGAAAAGTATATGAGTGGTCAGCTAGAGTAGAGAAGTGCAAAATAAGAACCAGTCCACTTACCATTTAAGTGTCAGGCTACCAGAACAACATAGCCATCCCTAGCACCACACGGTTAGCTATTCTATGAATGCATTTAAAGATTTAACATTTTATCCTTGTCTTCTCCAGAGAGGACGACAAGGGCCTTAACATCGGCATCTTGGACATATTTGGTTTTGAAAACTTCAAGAAGAACTCTTTTGAGCAGCTCTGCATCAACATTGCCAACGAGCAGATCCAGTTTTACTTCAACCAGCACATCTTTGCGTGGGAACAGGTAAAGTTCAGCCCACAAACCTCACACCAGCATGCCCCCCAGCCTGTCACTGAATTCAAATAACACTTTCTCAGAACGTGAATCCCTCCTGAACAGCTCTCTGTGTGCAGTTTTCACCTTGGTTCTAACTCATTTCCATCTAAATTGAGATAACATGTCATCGTTTGTCAGTCTGCATTTTAAAAGAGATGGCAAGGGTAAAATATGCTGCTGTCTTTATTCACGGCAGAATGAGGTTCTCTGTTCTCCCCTCGTGCAGTCTCGTGAGAGGGTTTTGCCTTTGGGGGGGGTCAGAGAATGGTTTGCCAATGTTAAATGATTTGGAGTCACCCATTGGGAGGTGTTATAAATCATTCTAAACGAGGGTCAATTAAGAGTTGAAGACACTTAGTGCTGGACTTAAATTCACTCTTGGGTATTGTTGGAACCAGGCCCAGAAATATATTGTCCTATGCAACCATCATATGTATATCCAGAGCATAAGGGAAATGTACGGTGCTGTGAGATTAATAGTTCTACATAAATAAGGCAGAATTAAAGGATTGCTGTATGGTAAGGTTTTATCAGCAGTGCATTTACTCCGCTGCCCTCATGTTTTCATGTATGTTTATGCGTGTGGTTGCATATTGTCCCAATCTATCTGCATCCATGCTGATTTTTTTTTCTGCTTTACTTCATTTTCTTCACAGTGGCACTTCATGCTCGAATAAGCAGATTGATTTGATATTGTTTGTTCCCATTTTGACCTGTTCTCCGTGGAGTAGAAGTCCCTGGTGATGTTGCTGAGTCATAGTAGCAGCTCTGAGTCAGCCTGATGTGATCAGGTTTGCTCACTTTGCCCTGCAGATCAGATTTATCAGAGCCGAGTTAAGAGGAGATAAAAGACAACAAATCAACATCGTTGATTTAATATAGTTATGTCCATAAACAGCTGTTTTGGGGCAATTTATGTAGGTAAATTTCTAGACGCTTTTATTTTAAAAGGTCAAGCCTTTGTGAACGCTAAAGCGTGACATTAAAGAAATAAAACCGAGGATATAAAACTGTACTGCTGTTTAATGGATCTTAAAGTGCATTTGGTATTGTAAGACAAGATTTCACTCATGCAGAAATACGGCTTTATTATTAAGGCAGCAGCATTAATAGCATCTTAGTATCAAGGAGATCAAGGAGTAATGACTATTGACAATGTATAGTAACCCAGTCCTAAAGGCTGTCCTGTGACAGTGAATATGTGTCATTAACCAGAGATCAGAAAAGCTACAGTGTCTTGCTAGGATTAGGAGATTAACCTTGGAATTAGTTTGATATTTAGAGCCAACTGGAGAGATCAGCATTCCATGAAAGGTTATTCACTTGTTCATAATTCATTCTAACATGTTATCATATATTAGGGTTAGCTAAAGGAATCCCAAACACACTTCTACTCCACGGAGAAGTTGATTTGACATCTTATTTGGACCTTTTTATTTGGTAACATGAAAATCGATGGAAAACTTAAGAAACTCAGGCTTTCATCAAGCTGTTGGAAGGTGTTTTGACCCATGAAAGGAGGCCATTAAAGACATTACATCACAAGTGCTTATTTCCACTCCTGTGCAGGATGAGTACCTGAATGAAGAAGTTGATGCTCGGATGATCGAGTACGAGGACAACCGGCCACTCCTGGACCTGTTCTTGCAGAAGCCCATGGGGATGCTGTCACTTCTGGATGAAGAGAGCCGCTTCCCGCAGGCCACTGACCAGACACTCGTAGGTGAGCTGCTCAGATTTCAATAGAGAAATGTTTGTTTTATTTGCTTTATTATTTATGTTATCATGTTTTGAGTTTGGTAACCTCGGTAACCACAACTTCCTGTTAGTGCAGGGGCTGATTACATATGAGGTGTTAATCTAACTTTTCTCCAACTACAGTGGGGCAAAAAAGTATTTAGTCAGCCACCGATTGTGCAAGTTCCCCCACCTAAAATGATGACAGAGGTCAGTAATTTGCACCAGAGGTACACTTCAACTGTGAGAGACAGAATGTGAAAAAAAAATCCATGAATCCACATGGTAGGATTTGTAAAGAATTTATTCGTAAATCAGGGTGGAAAATAAGTATTTGGTCAATAACAAAAATACAACTCAATACTTTGTAACATAACCTTTGTTGGCAATAACAGAGGTCAAACGTTTACTATAGGTCTTTACCAGGTTTGCACACACAGTAGCTGGTATTTTGGCCCATTCCTCCATGCAGATCTTCTCGAGAGCAGTGATGCTTTGGGGCTGTCGCCGAGCAACACTGACTTTCAACTCCCGCCACAGATTTTCTATGGGGTTGAGGTCTGGAGACTGGCTAGGCCACTCCAGGACTTTCAAATGCTTCTTACGGAGCCACTCCTTTGTTGCCCGGGCGGTGTGTTTTGGATCATTGTCATGTTGGAAGACCCAGCCTCGTTTCATCTTCAAAGTTCTCACTGATGGAAGGAGGTTTTGGCTCAAAATCTCACGATACATGGCCCCATTCATTCTGTCCTTAACACGGATCAGTCGTCCTGTCCCCTTGGCAGAAAAACAGCCCCATAGCATGATGTTTCCACCCCCATGCTTCACAGTAGGTATGGTGTTCTTGGGATGCAACTCAGTATTCTTCTTCCTCCAAACACGACGAGTTGAGTTTATACCAAAAAGTTCTACTTTGGTTTCATCTGACCACATGACATTCTCCCAATCCTCTGCTGTATCATCCATGTGCTCTCTGGCAAACTTCAGACGGGCCTGGACATGCACTGGCTTCAGCAGCGGAACACGTCTGGCACTGCGGGATTTGATTCCCTGCCGTTGTAGTGTGTTACTGATGGTGACCTTTGTTACTTTGGTCCCAGCTCTCTGCAGGTCATTCACCAGGTCCCCCCATGTGGTTCTGGGATCTTTGCTCACCGTTCTCATGATCATTTTGACCCCACGGGATGAGATCTTGCGTGGAGCCCCAGATCGAGGGAGATTATCAGTGGTCAAGGTCAAGGTCAAGGTCAGATTTATTTATATAGCACATTTCCAACAGCCGATGCTGCACAAAGTGCTTAACAATAACAATAAAATTAAAAACTACAGTGTAATACAATAATAACAATAGAAACAATAAAATAGAAGAATTGAAACAATACTAACTAATTCAGATAAATCCAAAATGCTTGGGTCATAATGTGTTAAAAGCCAGAGCGTAAAAGTGTGTCTTTAGTAAAGATTTAAATTGCTCAAGAGTTTGAGCAGATCTAATATTAAAGGGGAGACTATTCCAGAGTCTGGGACCTGCCACAGAGAAGGATCTATCACCACGAGATTTGAGGTTAGTCCGTGGAATGGACAACAATAGTTTTGAACTAGATCTCGTGGGTTTTCCTGGAGCATAGGCAGAGAGGAGCTCTGACAATGTATGTCTTCCATTTTCTGATGATTGCTCCCACAGTTGATTTTTTCACACCAAGCTGCTTGCCTATTGTAGATTCAATCTTCCCAGTCTGGTGCAGGTCTACAATACTTTTCCTGGTGTCCTTTGAAAGCTCTTTGGTCTTGGCCATGGCGGAGTTTGGAGTGTGACTGTTTGAGGCTGTGGACAGGTGTCTTTTATACAGATGATGAGTTCAAACAGGTGCCATTCATACAGGTAACGAGTGGGGGACAGAAAAGCTTCTTACAGAAGACGTTACAGGTCTGTGAGAGCCAGAGATTTTCCTTGTTTGAGGTGACCAAATACTTATTTTCCACCCTAATTTACAAATAAATTATTTACAAATCCTACCATGTGAATTCATGGATTTTTTTTTCACATTCTGTCTCTCACAGTTGAAGTGTACCTCTGGTGCAAATTACTGACCTCTGTCATCATTTTAAGTGGGGGAACTTGCACAATCGGTGGCTGACTAAATACTTTTTTGCCCCACTGTATACACTCTGATATTTTGCTTTGTCCCAGAGCAAGATAACAAGTGTGGTTGAGTTGTGGTGATCATTTAGGTTGTAGCTCCAAAACGATGACCACACAGTGACAGATGTTTAAAGTTGGCTGCTGTGACGGTTTCACAGTCAAATATAGCTTGGAACAAAATTTTGATAATATCAGAAATTTAGGTTGACCCTCTCACAAGCTTGGCTGCTGCTGTGCCCTACATATACTATACTATAGATTTATATGATATTTATATGATATTATAACTTGAATCTGGGGTGTGTAGGGACCTTCGGATGGCCTTGGGTGTTTGGATAATTAACTCATGCAGTCTGATATTTTAGAGAAATTTGAAGGTAATCTCAAGACAAAAAGCTTCTGGAGGCCAATGAGGGTTGACCTGGGCTTTGGGATTCACCACTATGCTGGAAAGGTAATTTAACATTTAATTCTAATCATAAACTGAAGCTGTTTGGCATTTGCTATTCATATCTTTCTTTATACCTCTCTACCAAACCTTAAGGTGATTTACAATGCCGCGGGCTTCTTGGCCAAGAACAGAGAAACCCTTCCAGCTGACATTATCCTGCTGCTGCGGTCGTCGGAGAATGAGCTCATTCGCAAGCTTGTCACTCACCCCCTCACCAGAACAGGTGAAGCAGACACAACCGCTCTTTGTGAATGAAGTTAAAATCAAGTTAAGAAAGAAAGGTAGAAGGTGAAAAGCTCCAACTTTTGCTTCAATTACTTGAAAACGGTGCAGAAATAAAATGACAGGCCATTCTTAGCCTGTTTAGCTTCCTCCTCTGTTCACGTTCACTGACTTGATCAGCAGTAACTCTCAGCATGACAGGAGCCTACTGTTTAGACTTAATGTAACCTCAGTAATTATCCCACCTGATTAAAATAACGTGCACTGCTCTGTTTCTTCAGATGGTTTCTGGATGTGTGACTAAGTCTCTTTTCTCTGTTGAGGGCAGTTTGTTCACTGACTCGCTCTCTAATCCACTATTCATTTCACAGGCAACCTTGCCCACACCAAGGGTAAAGGCATAAACACAATACGGAGCCCACGGACCCCGACACGCACCATCACCCTCGCCAAGGTACTTACAGCACTGTCTGCATTATCACTGTATTATCTCCCACATAAAGAACTTCCTCTGAAAAGTTGTTCAATTTATTTTCTCCATATTACTCTCACTACTCCAGTCGAGACCTGCTGCTGAATTACAGTTCAGATACTTGTGTCTACTGTGTTTTTCATTCATTCTCACTCTGTTTTTACCCAACTGTAATTACTGCTTATTTTATTTATTTTCTCACCTTTCTTTCGTTTTTCTTTTTCCCTTTCGCTGCATTTCTGTTTCAAAAGATGGGAGTGCTAAGTTTATACAGTTCTTTTTCTTTTAGCGAGGTAATAAAGATGTGTGTATAACTATACCCTTTCCTCACTCTAGATATCCTTATAACAACCAATTGGATCCCGATATAGTGGCCTGTAGCTTGGTTTGAGATAGTTACAGTTAAAGTTACTTAGTTCAACAAAGTGAAAAGCGACCTATTATGCATTTCCTTATTTTCTATTTGATATACTTGTCAAAAAAAAAGAAACACAAGTAACATAACTATCATATACAGTATATATATATGTATAATATAAGACTTTTAACCTGCAGAATGGCCTCCTCTGGACGTGCAAGCAACACCTCCGTGCCTCCTGTGTTAACAAAATAGTAATTCCATTAATTAAAACCAGAACTGAAAGCTAATCAACGTGTTTGAGGTTTTTAAAAGATTAAAAATGCACAATAATCAGTTTTAAAACAAAGATATGATGATATTTTATATGTCATCATATACAACTTTGCATAGCTCCTCATGTTTAACATGACAAAAGTTCTAAAGTATCAGTTCAGCATGAGCTCCTAATGAGCCAAAAGCTTGTTATGATGCCAAGGAGAGCAGGTATCCCTAATGTGGTTATCTCAGGCACACAGCTCTGTCTGAACAGAGGCCCCGCCTACCTGCTGTTGAAATAATGTGTTTGTGAGAGGCAGCCAATCAGATGATAGTTGGCTTAAAGGAAGAGGGAAAAGAGCTGAAGCAGAGAGTGATTTGACGGGAATCACTCAAAGCTATTTTAATGGACTCCAAGCATAAAAATATAAAGCTGGAAATGAGCATAAAAGGTCTACTTAAAAGTATTTTCCTGCATTAAGTCTCTGTGCAGATCATTATGTGTATTTGCAGCCTTGCTTTGCAAAATGCTAAATGCACCTAAAAACCCTTACTTCCTTCTGATGTATCTCTTATGCCGTGCTAATACTAGACTTGTTCATACAGGGAGTGCAGAATTATTAGGCAAGTTGTATTTTTGTGGAATAATTTTATTATTGAACAACAACCATGTTCTCAATGAACCCAAAAAAACTCATTAATATCAAAGCTGAATGTTTTTGGAAGTAGTTTTTAGTTTGTTTTTAGTTTTAGCTATTTTAGGGGGATATCTGTGTGTGCAGGTGACTATTACTGTGCATAATTATTAGGCAACTTAACAAAAAACAAATATATACCCATTTCAATTATTTATTTTTACCAGTGACACCAATATAACATCTCCACATTCACAAATATACATTTCTGACATTCAAAAACAAAACAAAAACAAATCAGCGACCAATATAGCCACCTTTCTTTGCAAGGACACTCAAAAGCCTGCCATCCATGGATCCTGTCAGTGTTTTGATCTGTTCACCATCAACATTGCGTGCAGCAGCAACCACAGCCTCCCAGACACTGTTCAGAGAGGTGTACTGTTTTCCCTGCTTGTAAATCTCACATTTGATGATGGACCACAGGTTCTCAATGGGGTTCAGATCAGGTGAACAAGGTGGCCATGTCATTAGTTTTTCTTCTTTTATACCCTTTCTTGCCAGCCACGCTGTGGAGTACTTGGACGCGTGTGATGGAGCATTGTCCTGCATGGAAATCATGTTTTTCTTGAAGGATGCAGACTTCTTCCTGTACCACTGCTTGAAGAAGGCGTCTTCCAGAAACTGGCAGTAGGACTGGGAGTTGAGCTTGACTCCATCCTCAACCCGAAAAGGCCCCACAAGCTCATCTTTGATGATACCAGCCCAAACCAGTACTCCACCTCCACCTTGCTGGCGTCTGAGTCGGACTGGAGCTCTCTGCCCTTTACCAATCCAGCCACGGGCCCATCCATCTGGCCCATCAAGACTCACTCTCATTTCATCAGTCCATAAAACCTTAGAAAAACCAGTCTTGAGATATTTCTTGGCCCAGTCTTGACGTTTCAGCTTGTGTGTCTTGTTCAGTGGTGGTCGTCTTTCAGCCTTTCTTACCTTGGCCATGTCTCTGAGTATTGCACACCTTGTGCTTTTGGGCACTCCAGTGATGTTGCAGCTCTGAAATATGGCCAAACTGGTGGCAAGTGGCATGTTGGCAGCTGCACGCTTGACTTTTCTCAGTTCATGGGCAGTTATTTTGCACCTTGGTTTTTCCACACGCTTCTTGCGACCCTGTTGACTATTTTGAATGAAACGCTTGATTGTTCGATGATCACGCTTCAGAAGCTTTGCAATTTTGAGACTGCTGCATCCCTCTGCAAGATATCTCACTATTTTTGACTTTTCTGAGCCTGTCAAGTCCTTCTTTTGACCCATTTTGCCAAAGGAAAGGACGTTGCCTAATAATTATGCACACCTGATATAGGGTGTTGATGTCATTAGACCACACCCCTTCTCATTACAGAGATGCACATCACCTAATATGCTTAATTGGTAGTAGGCTTTCGAGCCTATACAGCTTGGAGTAAGACAACATGCATGAAGAGGATGATGTGGACAAAATACTCATTTGCCTAATAATTTTGCACTCCCTGTATATCACTGTGGTGGATTTGTGTTTATAGCACCATGCCTAATTCTGCTACGCAATTTCAGAAAAATGGCTTACATAGTCAATCAAATTTTTTTTAAAATGCTTTTAAAACAGTGTTAAAACTTTAAATTTTGCACTCCAAGCATTCCGTAATCAGCCTGACTCTTTCAGGTGCCAGTATCCAAATAAAACTCCTCCTGGCAACTCAATTGCGTGGCTTTACGTGCCGGTGTGAATTAGTTTAGATTGCAGCCGTACACCATTGCTAAATGTAAGCCTCAAAGCCATTTGCTCACCTAAAACCAATCGACAGCGGCTACATTTACAAGAACTGTTTGATTAGTTCTTGAATTAATTTCCATTCATCTGCATATTTTAGGGAAAAAGCTCATCAAAGGTTTTGCTCTTGAGAAGCCACGATGAGCGATTTAAATGCTAAAAAACAGCATTAGGCTGATGGCGTGCTATAAAGGTGGTCTTCTCCCCGTTGTGTTTGTGTTGAGAATTAGAAGTAGAGCTTGTTAAAATGTTACCAAATATGTGGTAAAGGACAATTAAGTGGTTATTTTTTTTATTTTTATTTAGCTGTCTGTTTCTTTTTTTTGGGGGGGGGGGGGGGGGGGGGGGGTGTTTTGTTTTTTTCTAAGCAGTTTTTAAGCATTGAGTCATTGACATGTGACCGATTTGGGTGTAACACTGTTGTATATAAGTAGACCATATTCTTGATTTGGCACTACTTGTTTATCCACTTTATGCGTCTCTTTTGCAGCGTTCTCTGGAATTAAAGCCTGCAAAAAAATTCTTGCTTGATGTAAGCAAATGAAAACGGTGATTGGTGGTTTTTCAAAAACACAATCAAATGTTTGGAGTAAAATTTGCACAGGAGAAAAAAGATAAACCACATACATGTTTTATTATTTAGTCGGATATCCATACTGTACAAGCAGAAATTATAGAGAGTAGTATTATATCATATACCCGGTATTATTGGCCTTTTTTTAATATGTTTTATGTTTTTGGGTTTTTTTTTAGCCAGGTGAATCTGGAGACACGCCTTACCACCCTAGAGAAACCACCAACATGAGAACACAGACAGTGGCCTCCTACTTCAGAGTAAGATTTGAACATTTTTTTAAATTATTTTATTTTATTTGCTTGGATCAGTTATTTGGGAGGTTTTTAGAGAGAGCCACAAATTAACAAACAAATACAGTTGTACTCAGTAGTTCACATACACTCATCATGAGCATGATTTCAAAGTAATTTTGAGCTTTTAATCATTTCTTTTAAGTGTTTTGTTTCCAGGGTGGAATGATTGTACAGCAAAGATCCTAAAGATTTATGCATTTATTTTGAATTTTCTACACAGGGTCAGAATTATAAATACAAACATAGAAATGATACATACAACCTCAGATATATAGATACTCTTTTAGGGCCGGGGCTGGATAACCACCATCTACCATTATAGAATTGTACCATAAATTTCTAGCTGGTTTTCTTTGAGTGCCTTCTCTCACCAGAGACATTATAACTACCATATATTTGCCACAGCTACCCCTAATCTTCTTCTTCTGCTCCTTCTAGTACTCTTTGATGGACCTTCTGTCCAAGATGGTGGCAGGTCAGCCTCACTTTGTGCGCTGCATCAAGCCCAACAACGATCGCCATGCCAACAAGTTTGACCGTGAAAAGGTTCTGGTCCAGCTTCGATACACTGGTGTTCTGGAGACTGCCAAGATCAGACGCCAGGGTTACTCTCACCGCATCCTGTTTGCTAACTTCATTAAGAGGTCAGTGGTGAAAAGCAGAGCTTATGAAGTGATTACAAAATCAGCGTGTAGAACCTTGATATTAGTGTCCAGATAATTACATTGATTGCTGCAGGTACTACTTATTGGCTTACCATGCTAACGAGGAGCCCGCTGCAACCCCAGAAACATGTGCTGCAATACTGGAGAAGGCCAAGCTGGAAAACTGGGCTATGGGAAAGACAAAGGTAAGGAGAGATTTCATTTCATTCATTCATTTCATTTCATTTATTTGTTCATTTTCAGGCACAACAAATACCTATATTGAACATAAAATGCACAAAACAAAAAACAAAAATTGCCTGAAATTTGGTGTTTACTGTTGTTTCTCACTGTTTGGTTAAGTTGAGGCAAGAAATTAAAAGAAATTTTCCACCTTTTTATTGTTGCATCCCTTCATGATCCAGCAGGAATCTCAAACATACGGAACAAACATCCAAATGTAGCACATTGAGCTCAGAGTTGTGCAGATTTTTTTGAGTCTCCTTTGCCAGAGGCCAATTTAAAACTTCAATACTAAATAAAACTTTTTTCCACACATTATGGTCATGAATAGATTCAAATCAAGTTAATAAAGGACTCCAGATGAAGGCTCATACACCCAAACCATTTAGGTTAAACAAGGCATGAAAATAAAAGAATGTGCTTCTGATTTTTTATTTTTTTATTTTAAATCTATAACCAAAGAGCATTTCAAAGATCATCATCATCTAATTTCATAGATTTGAGTGAACAACAGTGATTATCCCACAACTGTAAAAGGCTGATGGGGTGTGGTCGTCACCCTGCCAAGCGGTCAGGTGGTTGGGTGGCATGGACCCTCAAGTTTCTGTATTAAAATAGCTCGAGAACAAAGCAACATAAGATTTTGAAATTTATACCATAGATGTATCCACTAAAAACGTTGGAAAATGTTGAATCTCAGTGACCTCTTTCTCAAGGTTATGGTCAAAGGTCAGGTTTTCATCCAGTATGGACAGCTCCTGAAAATCTTGGAGTTTGAATCCCGATGACGTGATCTCAAGGTCAGAGGTCAGATTTTCAAATTTATACCTTAGGTCCATTAACTAGGAGGCTAAGGGGTAGCACTGACAGCTGCCAGTATTTTTATTCTGATTACCTAGGGTTAGGGTAAATATTAATACAAACTGAAGCCAGTTTAGTGAAGGCTCAATTCTTTGTATTGCTTTATCTTCTGCTGCTTTATGGATTAGCATTTATTTATTACTTTTCTAATCTTGATAACAACTTAAAACACTTTGCACTATGAGACTCATATGCATTCATATTGCACTGACGCGCACATGCAAATGCCACATACAAAGGTACCTTAAATTGTTGAACCCAGAAATCTCCTGCTGTGAAAGAACAATAACTTCCGCACTGTCGTGCCTGAAAAGGGAATCCAACAGTGCTTGCGTGATTCTGCATTTGAGGCTAAACCTACAGTGTTATGTTTGTATTTCAATAACTAACAGTTGTTTTTATCCCTCTGGGCTTAGGTGTTTCTCAAGTATTACCACGTTGAACATCTGAATCTGATGGTACAGCAGACAACACAGCGAATCATCCTGGTCCAGGCTTGTGTTCGAGGCTGGCTTGGAGCCAAGCGGTACCGGCGGATATTAAAAGAGCGAGAACAAAGTGCCCTGGTGCTGCAGTCAGGTTAGTAAACTGTGCACGCTGGTTGTGTACCACAATGTCAACAAGTTATAGAGGAGGCATAAATTTTATTTTTTTTTGTGCTGCAGCATACAGAGGACATCAAGCTCGGAAGAGGGTAGCTGATGAGAAAAGCAAAGCAAAGTTGGAGGCCTTCATCATCCAGTTTCAGGCTGGTAGGAGTCTGATATTAAATTAGTTACATTATCTATATGTGGTGCGTATTATATTGGCTTACCCTTATTCCATTTTCTTCTTCAGTTTGCCGAGGCTATCTCGCAAAAAAGAGGTACAAAGAGATGGTAGATGAGAAGAATAAAGCGGCAACCAAGATTCAGGCTCGCTACAGAGGGCATAAAGAAAGGAAGAGCTTTAAAAGAAAGCTGTAAGAGAGATGGAAGCTATGCACAAAGCAGCAGTGAAATGTCTTTTTTTCTTTTCTTCTTTTTAACATAAATGTGTCTATTTTGCTTCCAGGGAAGCCAGAGAGAAAGAGAAAGCAGAGACTGCTTCGAAAGAAAATGAGGAACAGATAGCAAAACCAGAAAATGATGCAGAGAACGAGGAGGAGGAAACTAAAGCTGCAGTGGTTCTTCAAAGCAACTATAGGGGCTACAAAGAGAGAAAAAAGTTTAAGGAGAGAAAAAAGACGATGGCTGGAGCAGAGCTGGAATTGCCAAATGCAACAGCGGAAGAGGGACAGGAAAAAGATGTCCAAGAGTTGGCTAACAAAGAAGGAGTAGGTGAAAAGTCAGCTGATAAACAAGAGGAGAATGAGGAAGATGAAGAAAGTACTTATGAAGCAGAGGAGAATGATGACAGTGATAATACTCAGGTGCCAGAAGATGAGCACACAGAAGTGGCAGAGGAAGCAGTGATTCAGGATGCTGAGCCTAAAAAAGAAGAGCAGGAGGATGGTGGACAGAAAAAAACTGCAGGTGAGGAAGCTGCTGATTTAGAAGAGGAAACCAAGGCGGCCACTGTTCTCCAGAGTAACTTCAGGGGCTACAAAGAGCGGAAGAAACTAGAGGAAGAAGGCAAAATCCCAGCTAAGAAACAGAAAGCAAAAAGTCCTGCAGGGGACGAAGTGCTGGAAAAGGAACCAGGTAGTGACGAGGCAGAAAAAGAAGCCTCGACAACAGCTGAAAATGCAGATGAGACCAAAGCGGCTGTAGTGCTTCAGAGCAATTTCAGAGGCCACAAGGAGCGCAAACGACTCGAAGAGGAGGGAAAGCTCCCCAAGAAAAGGCAGAAGGAGAAAGATGTTCCATCAGAGCCTCCAAAGGAGGAAGAGACAGAGGAATCTCTTCCAGAACCCCAGGAGAACACTTCTAGTGAGAACCGAGAAGGGCTGGATGAAGAGAAAGCAGCTACTGTCATCCAGAGTAACTTCCGAGGCCACCGGGACCGAAAGAAAATGAAAGCTGAGAGGGAAGCGCAATTGAAAGCTAAGGAGGAATCTGGGACTCCCACTGATGCAGAACAGGAGGAGGCTGTGGACATCACTGATGTGGTAATTGAACGTAAAGATGAGACAGACGTTGAAAACCAAAGACTGGAGGAAGAACACGCTGCAGTGAAGATCCAGAGTAACTTCAGAGGGTACAAGGACAGGAAGAACCTGAAGGCCAACAAGGAAGCTGCACAGAAAGAGACAAGAAGGCTGGAGAGCTTCTCCAGACAGGTTATAGCCTCAAACAGATTTTATTGAAAACTCACTATCTTGTCATTTTCTTTCCAGTCTTATATCCTTTTTCCTTCTAATCTCTCCAACAGATCGCAAAGACGTCTGAGGACTTTCTGACTCTGCAGCAGAAGCTGAATGAGATCATCCAGGCCCATCAATCAGACCCTGAGAACAATGGCATGTTGTTTGTGAGAGGAAACGCAATCAATGGTAGCTTCACTCCCCAGCGTCGCCATTCAAGTAAGATAAGTGAGGTTGGCTAGGTGAAAAACAGATTATAAAGCAATAAAAACAATTCATAATGCTGTCATGGATTGACCCAAAGTTAATTTGAAGTTCTGGTTCAGCTTTTGATGCACTGGACCTTTAGATAATTAAGAAAGACAGTCTGTCCATTCTCACTGTCTTCTCGGCTTCTCTAGTCTTTTTCAGTCTGCTGAACTGAAGATAATGGATATGGTGCCCAACTGCGCTCAGAACCATTGACCGAAAATTGTCAAATGCGACTGAGCTATTAGGTCTATTCAAACTGACTGAAAACAACAATTCCAGCTATTTTCTCCCTGTTCTTTAATTTTGATCGATAAAAAACAAAACAAAAAAAACAAGGAGATTGCAATTTTATTGCTGACTTCTGGTAGATGACCATGTTACTGATTAGGGATGCACCGATACCACTTTTTTGGAAAATGAGTACGAGTATGAGTACTTGCATTTCAGTACTCGCCGATACCGATACCGAGTACTTACTCATTGACAAATGCCAGCCATTTGACTTTCTGGTAGTAATAAGGGAAATGTAGTTCATGTATTTCATGTATTATATATATTGCATACATTTGTATTTGTGTATTTTAGTTACAAATAGACCCAGGACACGCTGGAGAGATTATATCTCTCGGCTGGCCTGGGAACGCCTTGGTATTCCCCCGGATAAGCTGGAGGAGGTGGCTGGGGAGAGGGAGGTCTGGGCCTCTTTGCTTAGGCTGCTGCCCCCGCGACCCGGCCCCGGATAAAGCGGATGAAGATGGATGGATGGATGGATGGATGGATGGATGGATGGATGGATAGTTACAAATATATAATATTTCAGATGTAAAATAATCTTACATTTAGTACTGTAGTTTATCATTGAATACCTATAGCACACAGACTACCTTGGGTCAAGTATGGTGGAGATGAAGTACAGTGGGTTGGTCTCGACGTCACTGAAGCGCTTTTTGACAGCTGCCTGTAAGGTTGCTTTCATTGTCTTGACACCGTGGTCCTCGTCTGTTTCTCTGTTTAGAAGTCTCACTAGCACAGTCACAGCTGGGATGACATCAGAGGCTAGTGCGTCGTAGCTGCTCACTTTTTTAGTTAGTTCCTCAAAGGGGGCGAGGATGGCAACAGTTGTCTCCATAAGAGCCCATTGGTGAGCGGTGAGATAGTCAGGGAGTTCATGCTCGGACACATACACCTCCAGCACTCGCTTTTGCTCAATGAGGGACTGGAGCATGTAATACGTGCTGTTCCAGCGCGTCTGTACGTCCTGCTGCAGTCTCTTTATTGGCTGGTTGAGCTGTCCCTGAATGTCCTCGAGGCGGGAGTAGGTTAAGGCGGAATGTTTAAAATGCCCAACTATTTTCCGTCCCACTGCTATAGCATCAGCTATGCTCCTCTGTGCTAATAAGCGTGGGTAAATAAGCGTGGGTAAACTCTTTGTACTTGTTGTTGTGTTGGGATTTTAGGTGCTTGATTAAATTACTTGTGTTAAATGCGCTACCTTTTGAGCCTCCTCTGGACAATTTCGCTGAGCACAATTTGCAGTCCGCCTTTGTTTTCGTGTCTTCATTCACTTTGAAATAGTTCCACACGTCTCGCCTCGCCTTCTCCCAGCTCTGAACTGCAGCCGGGGCCTGGGGGCGGGCACTTGGCGCTTGTGATTAACCCCTTACATGCCGCTCAAACATAGACAGGTCTCAGACCGTGGTATCGGTCCCCGGTATCGGGGGACTTTTAACGAGTACGAGTACTTTAGAAAATGTGGTATCGAGGCCGATACCAGATACCGGTATCGGTATCGGTGCATCCCTATTACTGATGGACAGTATCTTCTTTCTGTGTCCTGCAGCTCTATTAGATTAGGAAACCTGAGAAGGTCAAGTGCCAAACAGGAAGCATTTCTCTTCTTCATGTGTCATCAAAGATAACATTTGATTTGCATGGGTGATATCTGTAATTGCTTTTGGGGTGGTCAATGAAGAGAGGCAGCAATTTGAAAAGTTCACTTTGCAAAAATAAAGATGACAGCTGTCATCTTTAGAGTCTTTTGAGTTTTATTACAAGGGCATTGCATTTGCAGTACCTTTTTAATCTTGTGTGATAGCCTTGTAATACTCTGTTTGTAAATTCAGTTTTAACTTTTTTAGTAGTCAACATTTTGAATAATCACTTTTGTTTTGGAAGTTGTAACAGTACACCAGGGTACCTTCAGTAAGACTAGCATTTAACTTTCACCTGTCACCAGAAAAGCCCACATTTTAATTAATTTTGTATTATGAATACATATTCATTCTTTGACTAGTACCCTAAAGAGTAATATGAAAGCAGTAATCTAAAGGGAGAAGACAAAACCAAAAGCCAGCCACAAAAGGATACTGCCCACAGACAAATGAATAACGTAAAGCCTTTGAGTTTCAGACTGTATGCTTTGAATGTACTGAATGATCTTGCATTTCTTTGATTTCAAATAGTTTTTTAATTTCGCAGAAGAGTGTTTTATTTTTTTCCTTCAGTTTGTCACTAACTTAATCCCTTTGACCAAGTGTTTACATTATTTTATGGTGTTTCTGTCCCAGAGGTGTGGACTCGAGTCACATGACTTGGACTCGAGTCAGACTCGAGTCATTAATTTTATGACTTTAGACTTGACTTGAAAAAATGTTCTAAGACTTGTGACTTGACTTGGACTTTTACACCAATGACTTGGGACTTGATTTGGACTTGAACCGGTTTACTTGAAAAGACTTGATATTTTACCCCAAATATAAAATTTAACATGCATATTATATAGAGATTGAAAATGTGATGTCATTCACGGGATTCTGGGAACTCGTGGCAAGCGGTACTAGCGCACGCAGACTTTCAATTAAAATCAGTTATACAGCGATAAAAAGAAACACAAAAATGTCAAGAAGCTGTTGTATTATTAACTGCAATAGCCGGTCGCATGACAGCCACGGGAAGCCGACGGGTAAAGAGATCGGTTGTTATCGGATTACGTCGTTGAAGAGAAATTGTTCTAGCCATGTTTCCGAAGTAACAAAGACGCGACGGATGGCCTGTATTGCAGCCATTCAAAGATCAAATATAACGTCCCAGAACACTCCAGCTCACAGGTTAGTCTGCTCCAAGCATTTACACGAAGGTCAGTGTTTTTTAGTAGTTAATACGTCATTTTCATAACATAATTGGTGATATAGGTTACAAGCAAGTCTGGCGCTGAACAGAAATGGTCGCGCTATGCTCCTTTGTTTATTGTGCATAAATAGTGAATTGTCCTGACACAATATTGCGTTTCGCTTCTGTTATTATGGTACATTGACAAAAACATATACTTTTATTCACAGGATAAAACAGGTTTTTTGTATCACTAATTGCCCAGTACGATTACAGCATACAATATTGTTGTCACTGCTACATTTCTGTGATGGGTACCAGAAATTATTTCCACTACTAATTAATTACCGTTGAGCTCAAAGGTCCTATTAATAAACGGTTAAGGAATGTGTATTTATGACGACAATTTGTGAGACCGGTAAACTTATGATACGTACGATGGTCTTTCGTTCTACACGGTGCATTTCAAGGTCCTGCACCCATCCGTCGGTAAACTGTACCTGGGCTTGTTGCAGTGACCTGAAGTTACTAAACTTCATGAGTGTATGCACTCACTCCAAGAACCGTATGATTATAAATATGCATATAAATATGCTAAGATGAGATAGCTGACTTCATCTAACTAGCAAATGTTTTCCAGGCTACGTTGGTGATACAGTTTTTTTTAATGTGTATGATATTTTTGTCATGCGATTTTAAAGCCGGTCCTACAACCGCATCCAAGAATAACATGCAGCTTATCTCAGAACTGTCGGTGAAAATTATTCTTGGAGCTAGGTTTAATTGAGCTGCATTTTAAAGAGGTGCAATTTCACAATTTGTGTATATTTTCTAAGTTCACTATTTTGTCATGTGTTGAGAAAAACACAGATTTTAAAATTACATGGTCTAATATTTACATTTAGCATATAACTGCAACATTATTTTTTCGTTTTGTTTTTTTTAAAGACTCGAAAGGACTTGAAATTCAAAGTTTCAGACTTGTGACTTGACTCGGACTTTTACACCAGTGACTTGAGACTCGACTCTGACTTGCCTGACATTACTTGAGACTTGACTTGAGACTTGAGGATAAAGACTTAAGACTTACTTGAGACTTGCAAAACAATGACTTGGTCCCACCTCTGTTCTGTCCTGAACATAATACTTTTTTATCCTTAACCATGCTATATTTAATATAAAAAAGATATAGTAAGTAAGTCTTAAAGCCTTACCACAAAGAGAAAACTAGCTAACTCAGTTGATAACCTGGTACTAATCAATTGCACTGGGTTATATCCTCATTGGTCTTTCCAAGTAATTTTTCTTCTTTGTGACATGAATTCGTGAAGGTGCAGAATACATTTCTCAGATATTTGGTCCACGTTGACACTACACAGTTGCTGATTTGTTGGCTACACATCCCACTTCTGCTATTTACATAAGCAAGCAGCTAAAAAGAAGTACCTAATACAATGGCCAGTGAGAGTGTGTTAACTAGAGAGCATTTAATGACTCTTACTCAGTTTATTTTCTTTCAGAAAGAGCCCGAATAGATGTTTTTGTTTCCAGTCTGTATGCTAGGCTAAGCTAACTTGCGGCAGTGTACAGATCTGCAGACAAAAGAGTGGTATCACAGAGTGAGCTACACAGATAACAGTCTTCCTTTAATCCAGGCATGTTTGCCCTTTACAGACTCTTCTCCAGCACAGTGCATTGCCTGAGGTAAAGCAGAATGAATTATCAGTGTTATTTCCAGGGGCTAGTGCAACTCCTATGAAATTATCCTTTTCAGCTTCACAAAGTCATTTCTCCATTGACGGCGCTAATCTGTCCTCATGAATTTCACTGACATAATAAATCAAAATCATTTGCAATACACACACACAGAGAGAGAGAGAGAGAGAGAGAGAGAGAGAGCAGAGGAATCCCAGTCACATTGTTCTTCAGGAAAGGTCATCAGATTTTAATCATGTTTTGCGAGTTAGCATTTCCAACAATTATGGCAAGAAGTAATAAGTAGGTACGTAAAATTGGCTTTAGTTGTTTGCAATTCAGAATGACCTTTGGATGGAGTTGTTCAATAATGTTACAAACTTTTTACCTTCTTCACCTGAGAGCTTCTGTACATGATGGATTGTTTTTTTCCCGTATGTGAACAGCGATTAATAATGAGCATCAAACAAAGGTCACTGTAATATATTTATAATTGCAATAACATAGATGAGGGTTGTTGATACATTACATCATGTATGACAAACATGATAGATTGCAGTACAGCCGCTGCAAGGTGGGAGATGTCAGGCATGAAAGCTGCCCACCCAATCACTGCATGTTCAAATACCGTACTCGGAATTAAACGTGGATCATTACGAAGTTATCAAACACTGCACTTCCACAAGTGCCTTAGAAAATATACACTAAAAAATATTCCTGAGCCTCATAAAAATGACACAATAATCTTGAGTAAGATATAACTGAAATATATAACATCAAATGTTTATACCTGTATCATTAATCTGGACTGCACTGGTGGTTCTTGCTTTGAATCTAGTCATCTTTCATTTCATGACTTCTCTCTAAAGTCATCTGTCAAAAGTTTAAAAAAAAAAAAAAAATATATATATATATATATATATATATATATATATATATATATATATATATATATATATATATATATATATATATATATCATAATGTAAAAACGCATTATGTGCATGTTATATGTTCAGTTTTCTACTCTAATTTATTTGGCATCTTGCAGGAGAAAAATATTATGAATTGCTGAGGCTAACCTCCAGATGTAGAAATCCATCAGAGAGTAGAAATACCTCCCTCCTCTCCAATTGACCATAATGCTAACATAAATCCTTATATATTTCCAGAAATCTGCATTTTACAGCAGCACTCTTTGTTATTAAAGGCTGCAGAAACTTCGTATTCTGTGAAAAGTAGGAAGTAAAAAGATGGAAATACAAACTGATTTGAAGGCAGCAATTTCTGGCCAGTCGTCTCTGTCTCAACATCCCCCATCTCATCTGCCATGTTTGCTCTTTAAGAAGGGAAGAAAATGCCCCAAAATACTTCAGCTAAGAGTACTTTTGTGAAATAAGAGGCTGCAGCAGTGGTGGGCATGCCATGAAAACCAACTGACACTTAAAAAAATGCAAACTGATCATGTGTTGAAGACATTTTGAGAGTTTATCAGGAAATAAAGTTGTGCATTTTTGTCAGCCTCATTTTGCCCAATTATCATCAGCAAAACCAGTGCCGGATGCATTAAACTGTCTGTGTTACTTTTCAGCTGACAAAAGATTGTCGAGAACCCCCCGCAGGAACCAGCAGCCAAAGACCCTGAATACACCAGAGGACTCCACCTATTACAACCTGATTCATGTAAGTCTAAGAGAAGGCGACGAACGATTTCAGATATTTTCTACAACAAAGCTTTGCCGTCAGCTGCAACTGTAACCGCCTTCCCAGCATCTAGCTTTAATAATGCACTATTGATTGTCAAATTTTACCCTGTAGTAGAGCTCTTTACCACACACCGTATGTTGCCAAGGTGAGAAATATCAGACTATTATGAAGCTGTCTGGAAAAGTATTTTTGTCAATGGAGTGATTTTCTTCAGAAGTTTCCCTTTTGTACTAAAAGTAGTCCCTTTTTATTCAGTGTTTATTGTTAGAAATCTTTTAATCATTTTGGTGCACAATAGCACCTGATTGCTGTTTACTGTTCTGTTTATTCTGTAGTGTAGTAAACACTGCAGATACAATCTATCTAGTCGATAATTAGACTGACGATCTCTTTAGACATTTAGGCATTCAACACTCAAAGCAGCAGAGTTTTACTAAATCGATTACTGTGCTTTCACATTTGCTCAAGTAGTTTTAAAACAGAAGAATTCCGTTAAACTTTAGTGGAATTAATATTTAAACAATATTTCATTTTGCATTGTTGAAAATATGAGAGAACAGCCACTAACATGGTGGTGCATCCCATTAAAAAGAGACATGTCACAGAAAACCTATGGCTAAGGGGAAAAAAATCCACTCGCTGGACCCTTTATTAGCTGCTATGAGGTTGGACCCTCTTTTACCTTCAGAATAACCAAAATTCTTCATAGCAAAACTAACTACTGAGTTTAAATGAGGCTTAGTTGGTACTACAAGGCCCAAAGTGTGCCAAGAAAATGTACAGTGACACCATTAAACTATGGTGGATGGAGAGATGTTTTCATGTTGTTTACACCCAGATTTGACTCTGCCATCTGAATAATTCATTAGAAATCATTAGACCAGAAAATGTTTTTTCTTCTGCTGCTGTAGCCCATGTTCTTCAAGTTTCAACATGTTGTGCTTTAAGAGATGCTCTTCTGCATACCTTGATTGCAGCAAATGGGTATTTGAGTTACTGTTGCCTGCTTGATAGTTGTGTGGGAAAATCCCAGCAGATCAGCAGTTTCTGAAATAATCAGACCAGTCTGCCACATTCAAAGTCACTTAAATTACTTTCTTCACCATTCCGATGATCAGTATGGACTTCAGCAGGTTGTGTCTATATGGTGCAATCAAATTGGCTGATTAGATACTTGCATTAATGTGCAGTTTGGCTAGTGGGGGTCTTTTATCTGACGTTTCTCACTGAGTGACTGAAATGCCTCTCATAGACATCAGTGACCATCATGCTTCAGTTTAACGCATTATTTCCAAATTGTTGTGTTTTTCTCTAGATTAGTTGATTGTGATTAGTGGTAATGCTCTCCTATAAGATGATATGTCACCATCTTATACAACAAGATATGTCATCTAGAAACCATGAATATAGAGTGTTTGTGGGTAAATCCATCCAGATATTACTGTTGGCTGTTTGACATTTAATAATCAGTTCTCCATCTCTCTTCATTCAGCGGTCTGTCCAAGATGATAAACGCAAACCCAGGAAAGAGGGGTAAGTGTCCCACTCTTATTTTAACAACCTATTAGCTACTGTTTTATGAGGTTGGCATGCTGCCTCCTTGCTTGCTACTCCTGGGCCATAGTAACAACTACAGCCTGGTGTCAACATAGGGACAGTGCAAGGGCATAGGGTCCAAACTTAATGATCCACAGTGATACACACATCCACAGTTAAATTAATTGCCCTCATCTTTTACCTCTTTACATTGGCTGAATATCATATTCTTAGAGAAATGTAACGTAAGGAATCCCAAATTGGTGGTTTGGTATCATTTATAGGAGTTGTTCTGTGGGTTTCTGCATTATGTGACATGTTTCGAATATACTGGTAAATGTTTTCAGCATTTTTGTTAAAGAAAAGAAAATGAAACCAGAAAGTATCTGTGGATGTGTGCAGTCATGCATATGTATGTGCCGTACAGGCCACAAGGTGAGCATCCCGCACAGAGTGAGGGGTTGAAGATAGACCGATAGCGCTGGCTGAACAAGCAGGGGCCTGGGTACTTTATCACAGCAGTCTGAGGAGACACAGACATGCACACACACACACTGAGCCCCCTTGATGTGGACACACACAATACAACACAGTGCTAGACATCAAGGGTAATAATTTGTTAGCAAATAAATAAAGTCAGCGATGGACAGGCGCAGTTTACATGCATCATTAAGGATGAGAAGGTCAGCAGGAACAATAGTGTCTCTGGCTGAAGCTGACAGCAATTGGGCTTGGGAAATGGGAAAACGTGGGTGGTAGGGATAGAAAGCTGGAGAGTATACTGATGTGATGATAGTAAATGAGAGTGAATACATGAGAAATGGGGAGGGAAAGTGTGATTGCATAGCACAGATATCTATATTTTAGTACCACTATCAGAACTCTGAAATCTACAAGTTGGTTGGTTATTCAGCCTATTTCAAGCTTATGAAACCTTATAGGCTTCTCACCACACTGCATTTCAAAAATATGTCTGTAATCGTTGTGCATTCAGTGCATAATTAATTCTGTCATATTATTTGGGACATTTCAAACAAGTCTGCAGCTATAGGTTAATGTATGCTTGTGGCTAATGATATATTGCTACTTTAAGCTAAATACTAAAATGTTGATCTCTGGTAATATTTGCTTAGAGCATTAAAAAGGCCTGTAACCCTATTTTTTTTTTAAAGTTGTTATCTAAGTTATTAGAACTCAGGACATTTAGATTTGCCTGTTTCTTGTTGGTATGAAATAGTCTTCCATCTGCTTTTTTCCCCAAGGGGTGATAACATTTTACATTTTACACCACATCTTCCTGAAGCAAACGTCCCTTTTTTCCAGGACTACACTAACATATGACACACTGCGGTTGGATTTCTTGCCAGAAATAAACCAAGGATCTTTTGTATAAATGGCAAATGTGTTAACCACTACACCACAGACAACTCATAAAAAGCTAACTGTGAGCTAACCTTTTGTGTTCTAAAATGAGGCCAGATTTAGACATTAGCTATTTCTTACCTCATTAGCTTTACTTCTCAGTGTAAGAGAATGTTTACAAAAAAAGCCACCATGTTAATTTTGGTCTGAAATTAGATACCCCACAAGTTGCATTCATCTTGCTCATCAAGCATACAATGCTGGGAAGTCATCCAAAAATGCTTCCGTGTGCATATCAAGGTACTTCACTTGAATCAAATGAATCATTTGTCTAAAACAATTTCACTTTCAGTCTGGAGTGATATATGGCTGTTGCTGTCCCTAAAGCCATGCATGGCTACATAAATCAGTAATGACAACAGTAATTAAAAGTAATCTCTGAAATGTGGTAATACATGTATGTACTTCATGTCTATGTAAATTATATGAGTAAAATCGAGTGTAGAAAGGCAGAAATATAAAGTCAACCTTCCCAAAAATTAAAGAAAAAATAGTTTTTAGTCTACCCAGAAGAATTCAAAAGATCCCAGACAAGCCCCCCTTTTTTGTTCTGACCCAGCTTATAAGCCACTTCTTTATTTTGGATTAAGGGCCTTGTAAAATGGCAGAATAGCCACCTAGCTTTAAAAAAAAAAGAAAAGAAAGTTTGCTCAGTCACTCCTCAAAGCTTCTCTCACCTTATCAAAGAAACTCAAATGTTTAGTCAACCCAGAAGAATCCAGAAGATCCCGGACGAGCCCCCATTTATTTTCTGACCTGGCTCATTAGCCAGTACAAAAAATGAAGAGTGATTTCAGAGCTTTAGATTACTGAACAATCAAAGTTAAAAATTGAGATGATGCAGTATAAAACAACAGTGAAGACTATATGCTGTACTTTACCAATAGTGGCAGGCCTAAGCCGACCCCCAACCCAGGTATACCTTTATCTGGTATGCCTGAATAAGACTCATGCACTGCCACTCCAAGGTCAATAAGGGGTTCAGAAGGGCTTGTTAAATGTGCCATATCTGGTTAGTTCAATGTGGCAGGTGCCTTGAGATATTCAGTCAATTTATGTTGTCGTGTTAGTAATGTTTGAGTTGTATATGGCATAAAAAAAGAAAAATCAGTGGATGTTGTAGGGAATGGCAGTACTTCAGCTAGTTAAAACACGACCAGCTATAACCTGAAGTCTTTGTCACAGAGCCATCTTAACAAACAAACTGAACATCTGCATTCCTCTGTGAATTATCTAGTGCTACAAAAACTTAAAAAAAATTAAAAGCTCTTATATAATAGATCTAAATCTTGTGCTAGCCATTGTCATTGTGGTTTTTCTTTGTCCGTGCTGTGTCAATCACATAATTGAGCTAATAGTTTAGAGGACAGGAGAGGTAATTATAATCAAGGAGAAAGAATGTATTTCAGCTTTAGAATAGCACATTTATTGTAATTCATCAGTGGGATAATTGTGTGCCAACCCCGCCTCCAAAAGTACAGTGATAAGTTCAGGTCAAGCTTCAAACACATCACAATGTAAGAATGAGATCAGTGTACTGGTAGTACTGACTATATATTCTGATAGTGGTTGTTACCTTATGTTAACAATGTGTGAGACATATTGATCTGCACATTGAAACTGTCCTTTTCACACTTCTGTTCAAATGGAGGTCAAAGTGACGGCTGAGAGAAGGGCTGCACAGTGCAGATGGACAGTTTACACAGTCTGGTGAGCAGATACCTGGATGATGAGGACTTGATAATTATCCTCTTCTCAATAAGATTTGTCTTCTTTCTGCTGCTCAGTTAATTTTATAGTCACTGCTATCACAGAGACAAATTTTAAAGATGTGAAATCAGCTGGTGAATTAACTTGGGGAAAATATTTTTCTCCTTTTCTACAATAAAGAAATAGTTATATTGATGCCAGCATTTAGTGGCTTCTAAAAGAAAAAAAATCACAAAAAGCAGAAGATCATGAGTATCTCAAAGACCTGCTTATAGACGAAGAAAGTTAGAAAAAACAACAGCTCTGCATGTGAGCAGAATAGCTAAACCCTCGGTTTATGAGGGGCAACCAGTCAAAGGAAAGTTAGCCTAAAGGGGAGTGGCCTTAAAGGAGATGTTTTGACTTGTTTTAGACAGGAAGCAAAGAGCTTCACAACAGTCAAGTATAAGAAAAACAAGTATTATTTTTGAAGTCTGATTCATGCAGAGCAGCTTCAGTCGAGTCAAAATTAAAAATTTGAGTATGAAATGAGCACATATGGTCCCCTTTAAAGAGTTGCTGAGGTAGCTGCATTGAAGTCCATATAGCCAACCTGCGCCTGCTCCTAATTTTAAAATAAAAACTTGAATAGAGTTTTATCTGACCTTAAACAAATGACTTTATAATCAGATTTGAACGTAAAGTAAGAAAAACATAACGAGAGGAAAAGCACTTAACTTCAATCAAAATCTACTATTGAGGTTATTGTGTTTATGAGAAATGCGTTGTATTGATTTTTACAGCATTCGTGTCTGGTTTCAGTCACACCTGTGCTCTATTTGCATCCGGAGAACCTGTTTAAAGACTGTTTGATGACACTCTAATGTCTGTCTGACCCCGTCCTCTTATTTTTGCTGTAGCTCAGGGAAACTGTTGGATGTGGATGACCACTACTACCCAGCCCTCTCTACCAGCCGTTCTGAACCCTCCATGTCCAAAGAGAACACATCATCCATGCCTGAGAGGAAGCAATCTATAGGGAGGAGGCAGTCAATGGAAAGGAGGCGGTCCGTAGAGAGGAAGCAGTCCATGGACAGGAGACGATCTATGGATAGAAGGCAGTTTGGGGACAGGAGGCAGTCTGTAGAGCAGAGACTGACTGCTCCCAGTCGACAGATCCGAGAGAGGGCCGCCACTGAACCGGAGCGTCCCAAATCTGCCAAAGAAAACAGGTGTGTCATTTATGTCCTCTTCATAGTGTCTCTGGCAATAAGTACATGTCCTATAAAGTGTCCCTGTATTTTTGTGAAACTGTGCATGACTGCATTAATTACTTGTTTCTGCTTTAACACTGAACCAACCCCATTCAAAGCACCTGAGAGATAACTGCACGATCTGATATCCTCGTGTTGGTGTTGTTCCCAGATCATCATACTAAATGTTGTTCCAGGATCAACATTGCAAGTGACCAATCAGAATGTTGTGACGTCATACTTTTGCGACTTCGGGAAAAACCGGCGTAAAACAAAAAACTGTACTTAAGCTGGGAGAAACCGCCTCTGTCCGCCGATCAACGGACCCTAACCCTAACCGTAACCCTTTAATAAACAGTAAGCAGAATTGATATTGTCCTTGCAACATTGGAATTTCATAAATGCACGAATGGCTTGGCGCGCAAAAGAATAACGTCACAACAATGTGATTGGTCACTTGCAATGTTGAACCTGGAACAACATTTTCATGATGGTCTGGGAACAACACCAACACGAGGATATCAGATCATCCGAGATAACTATCAGCTATGTTGTAATCAGCACCATCAATAAGCTTCAACAAGGTGGAACCACTTTTAAGCTGGAAATCAGTTTCCACTTTTTATGATGCCATTTTAATCTTTGTCAATACCAACCACGAGGTCCCATTATGACATTTTTGGGATTGTTTTTCCAACCATCTCGTCATCATTTCCATCGACTCGCATTATGTGAAACAGATGAAAGATAGGTAATGGCCTTCAGGATTTTTGTCCAGCTGACCGCTTTGTTACCGTCTGCACGTACAATTTATTACAGTTCAGCTTTACTGATTCACAAATATAGTCACAAGTTACATTGTTAATGTTTGCTAACTGAATTTGTTACGTTTCTACTTCAGTATAATAATGATACTACTGTTGCTACTGTTTAAAAATAAATGTAATCTCAGTGAATTTGGATGATTTGTAAAGTCAGACCTTAGTTTACAGAAAGAGGGAAAAGCATTATCTACATAACCATAATAAGACAAAGCTATACAGGCTGTATATGAAAGATGGAAGTTCTCACCATGATATCACCCACTGAAGCCACTTCTGAAGCATCTTGGATTTAAGAGACAGATCTGATCGTATTTTAATGAGGCTGGAGTACTAAGCTAGCAGCTAATGTTGGCTAGCTGGTAAGGCTATAGTTACAGTAAGGACAATAGTGGTTAGAGACCATGGCATGCTACAATTTTATTGCAACTGTGTACAGTAAACTTTGTAGTTTTGAAAGTCTTCACAGCAAGTCTATGAAAACTCAGTCAATTGTTTTCTTCAAAGTGACTTTGCTGCTTTAAAGTTGGTAATAAAATGGCAATAAGATGAAGTCAGTCTGCTAAATAAGGTCAAGTAAATAATTACACGCAGTGTCTTTATGATAATAAGGACAATTGCTGTCATTCGTTGCTAATCTGTTGCAGTCTACACATTCAACAGACGTTCGCATAAATTACTTATATTCATAGTCCAGTCAGAACCTCACAGATATAAGACAGAAATTCTGAAATTCCTTCACAAATAGTGATGTAGTTGTCTCTTGTCTTTAATTCTAACGTTGTGCTTGAATGTATAGGCACAGTTCACAGATATCAACTAATTAGTGCTTTGTAACATGCAAATAAAATACCAGACTTTAACTCATCACAAGCGTAGACTTGGAGAGTTTGTATCACTTAGCTGGTCAAATAATTTCATCATAAAGGCTACAAAAGGCAGAAACACCACAAACACAGTCAAAACTTCCAGTTCAGTGACTTTAATTAGCTGAGGTGAAGCCTAGCAGACAGATTAGCAGCCTAGCCTGCATCCACCTGTCACTCAAACCAGTCTCACCCATAATAATGCATAGTTTTAAGCCTTGACTAAATTTAATTTGCTGATTCATAATAAAAATTTCACTCCACAATAAAGTTTTTGTGAAGAGGTAAATTATCTGCAGAGCCAACAACTGGGCTGTAAACATGTTTATTTTTACAGAAAGTTGTTCAGTTTAACATGAGCTTACAGCAGTCTGCCTCAAGTGGCTGTTTGAGGAACTGCAGCTTTTGGCACTTCAACTTTCTTTTATTTTTCAGCGCTATTCTGCTGCCTGTCACTAAAAGATATTATTAAAGATTCTTCAGATCTGGACTACAAATCAGCTACTTGATTTGTAGTTTTAGTCTGGCCACATCCTTACTCCATAATAGGACTTGTGAGGTACCAGCACCTCTGTTTATGAGTTTGGTTTTTGAATTTTAGTTTTTACTTGCTCGAAGGATAAATTCATACATGAATTTAATCTATTTTCCCTTCAGCTTGGCCGCTCCCTTGGACAGCTCATGATAAATGGCCCAAATATGATAACCAGTATGAAAACCTTGAACCCTGAACATGAATCTTTTCATCTCCTTTCCATTTAATTTTGTTTGTTTGTTTGTTTACATCCCCACGTCCTACCTTGTGTTCAACATTTCTGTTTTTATCTACTTGTGCTGAAATTTGTCTCCTTTGTGTAATCGACAGACGCTCTGTTCCCAGAATGGCCTCCACAGAGAGCCGGACTGAAGAGAATCCATACGACTTCAGACATCTACTGAGGAAGACCTCGCAGAGACAAAGGCTGATCAAACATTACTGAATACAGGAAGTGACTTTTGGCTATTCGGGACTTGATCGGTCGGGATCGCTGATCGCACCATGTGGCAGTTTGTTCTGGTGTCCTGCTAACCACAGCACATGTTTCATTTATTTTATTGATCTTCAGACACATTGTACAACAGTTTGGGTAGGAAATGAAACTCCTCTGGACTTAACTGGACAGACTGTATTGATTTTCATGCATACAGTGAACACAGAGTACAGTCAATGTAAATAACAAGATGTCATACTTTTAAACTTGCTGTAAAATAAGGTTTTATTTATGAGACCAACAGTTTAGTTACTGGTATTCTGTATTTCCAATGTTTTTTCTTCGATATCTTTATTTTCTTTCAAAAAATTTGCAGGTTGTGCTCTTAAAACTTTGCATTTCAAGTCATTCCGAAGACTAATCAGCTTCATATTGTGAAGAATGTACATTATTTTATCTGCTCAAATGTTCAGTTTGTTCACTTAAACAAAAAAATATATTAAATTCCTCGTCCCATTTCATTATTTTTAGTTCGCTGCTCTCAAATTAGCCGAAATCGCAAACTTTTCATAACCGTGCAAAATGAATAACATAGAAGGAAAAATGCAAAGACATTCAGTGTTTCATTGCCTGTGTGTATAAAGTACATCAATTCCTCGCATTATCCTCCATCCCGCGTAATTGTTGCTTTGTGCGCAATAATCACTACATTTGAAATAGCATTCACTCAAATGACAGCCTTTGATTCTTGTGAATATTTGGTGGAAAAGTAAGAAGGACAGAATGTTTTTTATTTATGTATTTATTTGAATATTGATGCCAGATTCAACCTCTGACCTTTATGTGACATTTTTGAAAGAGAAGCCCCCCTTGGGGGCTGTTAGTGAATCCCCAGCTACATGCTGACTGCACACAGTGCACAGTGGCATAAAAACACGTAGGGCTGAAGAAATACTGACAAAATGCAGACTACGGAAGAAAAACTGTTACAGCTTCCTCCACACACAGGATTCACAGACAAATTATTTAAAATAAAGAAATATTACAAAATGTTACACCAAGTTTGAACAAAGAAAAAAAACTCGGAAATGACACAATAGAGTGATCTCATAACACACTGAGTGTGTGTGTGTGTGTGTGTGTGTGTGTGTGTGTGTGTGTGTGTGTGTGTGTGTATATATATACATATATATATATATATATATATATATATATATATATATATATATATATATATATATATATGTATATATGTGTGTGTGTGTGTGTGTGTGTGTGTGTGTGTGTGTGTGTGTGTGTGTGTGTGTGTGTGTCAGGAACTTCTGACTTCAAAGAGACACATCACAAATTTATAGTCACATGTTGACATTTGGGACTTAAAGTTTGACTTTGTTCAAAAGACTATGACCCCATATATATATATATATATATATATATATATATATATATATATATTAAAGGGTTCAGTTTATGTTAATGAGGCTTTTTGGGTATTAGATAACTGTTGACCAGTGCATTTATAAATCACTGCAGATGGGGCTCAGTGTCGCTTTGATGCCTGCAGGGTTAATTTACACTAATTCGTGGAGACAGAAGGTGACAGTGTTGGAGTTCCACGTGGTGATTTGTAACTAGATATTGTAAGTAACATAAAATGTTATTTCTGTAGCACCTTTGCAGACAAACACACACTGCTTCACAACACAATACCAGAGCAAAGAAAAACAGAGTTAATGTTGTCTTTAACTATTCCCATTTGTTTTCCTCCTTGTATCCGGATATTTTGACGCAGTTAAACTACAGATTTAACGGCTTAACTTTATTTTGGATGGGGTGGGTGGAGGGAGGTGTCTCAAAATCAGACAAAAAAACCCACTTTGTGAGTAAAGAAAGTAAAGCAAGCCCCTCTCTCGGTAATAAATATTTTCGGAGTAACGCGCCCCTGGAGTGAGCGGAGAGAGGAGGGACCCACGAACACTCTGTGCATTTGAACCGAGTCCCCTCTCCGCCCCGCTGTCTCCTCCACCGGAGGCGGGCAATTAGAGGTCTGAAAAAATAGGTCTGCGATTGCTGGGCAGATGAATTAGTTGGCGTTCAGTGTCTGTATGGAGGGTAAGTTCTGTGCGCAGGGGGCCAAAAATGTCGGGGATGTATGGAGTCACGACGCACGACGCAGCGCGGCTCGTCATGACCTGAAGTGAATCACCACGGGATTGCGTTAGTGACGTGAAATTTAGGTTGGCTGCAATTAGGCATGGCTTGTGCGCCGCATATTTACCAGCAGCTGTAGCCTCATAGCTGCTTTTTCCCCCTCCACCATTTTCATCACCATTTTCTTTTTTCTTATTGTTTTTCTCTGAGTCATTTTTTATATAATGTAGCAGCTTTGCATCAAAAGACATTTCACTACATCCGGAACTTGCGCAAACTATCTTGCGCTGTATTGCATTTTTCCCCCTATTAAGTAAAGAGCGTGGCTGCTCTGCGCCGGTCAAGTGTTTGCGGATTTCTTTCTGGACACGGCGTTTCATGCTTCGTGCACCTGTGGACACCTGCAAAGGAGGAAGCGAGGACGCCTTTTGTGATTTCTTTTTTTTTTTTTTTACCCACCCCACGCTCACACACGCACTTACGAGGGTCGGTTTATTTGTAGTGTCTTTCCAGCGAATTAAAGCGTCTGTCGGATGCACGGCTGGATTTCAAGCAGTCTGAAAGGTCTGGTCAGATTCAGCACCACATCGGCTCTGAACAGCTCCCGGTCGTCGCGTGTGGATGGGCTCTGTCGGTCTCCGCGCCTCCTGCAGCTCCTAACTACCGGCAACAATGGCATCACACGGGTTCTGGTCTCTTGGCGGAGATAATGCCGGGGCCAATACCGGGAGTCAGAGCCCGAGTACGCGTGAGTGGCTTTTTGTCTTCAAACCACATCCTGATGGACCGGGCGCAGTAATTCCTGAGCGTTGTCTCAAGCCAGTGCCCTGCATTCACCGAACCACCAGACAGGCCTTATAATAGGCAACAATCCTGCTTTCTTTTTTTTTCTTTTTGCTTCTTTCTTTCTTCTTTTTCTCCACATGAGACATTTTTCGTGTATCTAAAGAGCTGTTTTATTCCAAGTTGCATGGCGCCTTTTGTGTTTCCCTAAACTTGGACTGAAGCTGAAGCCAGCACATCCCTTATCTGATTTATCCCACTTCTCTCTTTCAGCCAGGGCTTGGTGCCAAGCAGCGGCCCAGAAATTATCCGGAGGAATTGGATCGAAATTATGTGGTATGTTGGGGAAGGAGCGGGGGTGGGGGTGGAGACGGAGGGGAAGCTATTTTTAGGCAAACGTGCCAGCTATTTCCATCATAACTGTCTGGCCCTAGAGTAATAAAAATATATATATTTCGATGCTATTTTTTGTGGGTTTCCAAAGCGCTGCTAAATGTCGGGGAGGTGGAGAAAGCCGCCGAGCCGGGCGCCAAGCAGCCGCCAGAGACGGCTGCAGGAACCTGCGGCTGCAACAAATCCTGCAACTGCACCAAAGCTGCTGTGGGCTTCTCCGACCTCTATTCAACAGGTACGAAAGTGCACTGTGAAGCTGGATTAATTTTAAGATTTATTTTCTTCCCCGAGTCCAGACTTGGCTTTACATTGAGCAGTTTTCACTGTGCGAAGTAGGCTAGAAAATAGACATTGTTTATATACAATATTTGTATATAATCATCTTAACTATAAAAGGAAATAATCTCAAAATGCTTCTCAAATATTTGCATCTGATCGCACAAACTCCTGAGAAATGTTTGGCTGAAGTTATCCGCTTTAATCTCAATTTATAAAATAACACATTGTGTATTGGATGAATAGTTTTGTCCATCATTTTCATTTTTTCACCACATTCTGAAAGAGGAGTTATGTTGGTCTGTTCTCCTCAGAGAGGGGCTATTTCCGAGAGGTCACCTTCACCAGAATCGTGTGTTTTGATGTGTTGAGCGCAAAACACGAGATTTTCGTATAAAGCAGAATCAGTGTTCGGACGTGGAAACAATATGACATATTTATTTGTTTGTATGGAGGAAAAATTCAAAGACAAAAAAATAAATAAAACTTTGACTCGTGTAAATATGAATCTTAATATTGCGTGGGAGCATTTTTTTGCACACATTCCTCCGTCCTCAAATAAAAATCACAAAATGTCTCCACTGTAATCCACCCCCCCCCCCCCCCCTCTCGCAGACCTGTTACCGGCCACGGACGGTGATACCAAAACGATGACCTTCCTGCAGGAAGTTGTGGATATTTTACTGGCCTACATAGTGGAGTCTTTCGACCGGGAAACGAAAGTTATTGATTTTCATTATCCGAACGAGCTGCTTCAGATGAACAACTGGGAGCTGCAGGACGAACCTGCGACTCTGGACGACATCTTGATCAGCTGTCGCGCTACATTGAAATACGCCATCAAAACAGGTAGGCCTGGGTATGATTTTATTGCATGCATGCAAATCAATAAATTCACTTTTTAATATACATATATGTTTATTTTAAAAAAATAGATGCTTCGGAGTGTTGGAAAAAATTTCCCCCCAGGCTGTATCATCACGCGCAGGCCTGAATCCCGGCCTTTCGCTCATCTTTGTGTGAAATCTGCCAAAATTCCAATATTCACGCATATAAATGGCAAATTAAAAACACGTTTACAATAAAATAAAAAGAAAAGCTGTATAAATTACAGAGAGCCACTGTGAAAATTATGTTACACCCTAAAAATTATTTAAAACTCGAGTTACTGCAAAACTAAACTGGAAACACGAAAGCGGTAAGCTTAAAAAACCGACCCGGAAAGAGAGAGGCAAACAAAGAAAACGTCTTTAACGTGTTCCGGGTTTAATAAATAAATAAATAAAATGATAAATGATGCCTATAAAGCATCAACACAGTTGTCCTCCTTTTCCTCCTCCTGACCACCAGACCGATAAATGCAGTGACGCAGTAAATCTGGTTCACCAAGTAGGAGATAATAGGCTAATAACCAGGCTTCATAGGCCAAGTCCATTATTCTCCCCTGAGTGACACACGCAGGGGGGGATTTACAGCAACACCACAGGACAGATTTCAGCCTCCAAAAAAAAGAAAGAGAAAAACTGAAAAAATAGTTTATGGTGGTGATGAATATTTAACAACCTTGAAAACAATTAAAATCACACTGTAATGCAGATATGAGCAAAGATGTGAGGATTTCAATCATTTATTGTAACCATTTATCAGCAATTTTCCTCTGCTACGAGAAAAATGTTTATTATTATTATTTAGGAATTATATGGTGTTGAGAAGGACTTGCACCAGGTTTATAAGTACAGTTATATCTTCCTTCCTTAATTCCTTTGTCTTCTTTCTTTCTTTCTTTCTTTCTTTTTTTTTTTGCTTGATCACCCCCATAAATTACTCTTTATTTTAACGCCCGTGTTTATGACGCACACTGAGATCTAATCACGTGTCAGTGCTGTAACATGGTTTGTGTGTTTACCTTTTACATTACACCAAATGTTCTCATCATTTGGTGTTTTCATTCAGGTGTTTTTTTTTTAGTTGACTCTGCAGCTACAATTCTAACCCGCAATTAAAGCGCTCAGAAGATGACAGCTTCTGCTCGCTAAGGAAAACCTTAAAATTGCAGCCATCTCACACTCCTCCTCTTTGCCTTCTCCATCCTCTGCTCCTTTCCCTTCAGCCCACCCCAGGTACTTCAATCAGCTCTCCACGGGATTAGACATGGTCGGACTTGCAGCCGATTGGCTAACATCCACCGCCAACACCAATATGTAAGTATGTGGCCTGCTTCATCGCGATTTTAAGCGGTGATAACGATAATGACAATGGATCCCATTTCCGGACCATCCGCGAGCAGTCTGCTCTGCGTCTGCATGGCCTGATAGCGCGCCCCCCCACCACCACCACCACCACACACACACACACACACACACACACTCAGTCATGGCAAATGAAAAGGGGTGAAATGAAAGGCAGGCCCCCACCCCTCAGCCCCCTCCTTGCACCCACAAGGCTCCCCCCTCTTCCCCCTCAGCCTTTTATCCCCCCCCCCCCCCCCCCCCCCCCCGCCCCCCCTTCACCTCTGATCTTCCTGGGGATTCAAGAGGAGAAAATTAGCTCTGAAATTAAATTCAGACTAATCTGGAGCTAATTTCACATGTGTGTTTTGGGGGAGATAAACTCTTTTGGCAACTGTGAGGAAATGAAAAGTAAACCTGCTGTTTACAGTGGAGGGAGGTTCAAATGAATACAGCCAATATCTTAATGCAAAAATATATTTAGAAATATATATATAGAAATATTAGGGAGCACACAACAGAGATGCAAGTTTTAAATAGGAGCAGGATGATGAAAATGTGGGAGTTCAAAATATTAAAGGAGTGCATTTTGTCAGTAAAATTTTGGGTGTTTGGCTTGAAAAAATATTTTCATGTGCATTTAAGTGTTTCTATATAAATGGAAAACACTTGAGAATGCATCAGAGCTGTTAAAATGTGTGCACACGATTGACAGTAATTCTGCACTTCTTCAAAAGTGAAGCCAGAAACCTCCAGACAACCTCAGAATCTGAGCATTTTTTAAATGAACCTCTGCACAGGCCAACGACAACCCTCCTTTCCTGAAACGTCCAAACTTCAGATTTTTAAAAAATAATGTCAGTTTAATGGCAGCTTTTTATTTGTTGATGAGTCACGATGGCACCGTGTTCATGTAACGAGCGCCATGTGATGCGTCTTGTGTAACGTGCAGGTTCACCTATGAGGTAGCTCCTGTCTTTGTGCTGCTGGAGTACGTCACTCTGAAGAAGATGAGGGAGATCATTGGCTGGCCGGATGGGCGAGGAGATGGCATTTTTTCTCCTGGTATGTTTGCATGGCAGGTGACGCAGAGTGCTCTGACACCCCTCTGTTTGACTGGAGATGGAACTGGCTGTATGTGTGTGTGTGTGTGTGTGTGTGTGTGTGTGTGTGTGTGTGTGTGTGTGTGTGTGTGTGTGTGTGTGTGTGCGGGTGTGTGCTGTAACGTGTCAATTTGCATTTTGATGATATAAATGGAACGTGTTTCAAAGCCAATTAGCATAAAATAATTTTCAGTTTAAGCCCCCTCACCCTCACCCACCCCAATCTTTAATTTCTCCCATGCACTTCATAATGAGAGGCAATCATCGGAGAATTTACTGACAAAGCCTGTGATTGGCTGTGACATTGTGGACAGCGAGATGCAATTTTGGATGCTTTGTCATTTCTTGATATGCTCTTGATGAACAAAAGTTTGTTTTACATGAACATGGACATCTTGAAACAATGTAGCAGCCTACTTTTTTTTTTTATCAGTAGTTTATTGGCTTACACATTTACCTAACAAGCAAAAGATTTGTGGTTCAATCCAAGGAGAAGACAGATTCCTTTGGGGTTGTGTCAGTAAACATGCAGAGCTATCTACTGTGGCAGCTCCTTGAGAATAAGGGAGCAATCGTTTAGAAACCCTGCATCACTCCCTGGAGACACGTCCCTAACTCAATCCTGTCTGTCCTCCAGGTGGTGCTATTTCTAACATGTACGCCATGCTGCTGGCCCGCTTCAAGATGTTCCCTGAGGTGAAAGAGAAGGGAATGTCATCCGTTCCCAGACTGGTGGCCTTCACATCCGAACATGTAGGCATCCGTGTTTAAAATCCGATTCCTCACGGCATCGTCAGTGTATGTCTGCTTGGCTCAAACGGTGAACACTGAACACTATTTGGACATTTCTTTAAGTCAAATGTCAAAAAATGTATCTTTCAGCTGCTAGAATAACACAAAAAAGATCTCATGGTAACTGTGGCTGTGCTTGATGTGTGACTACGTGTCACTTTAACTCCACCGCTGCTGATAAAAAGCTGACATTATGCACGTCGCATGCAGAAGGACACGAGGTGACTGGTGTGCATGTCACCTTCATCTTTAAAGGACAGCTGAAAGATGCTGTGAGGAAAAAAGCAATGAAATTACAAACAAATCTGTCATAAGACGTACATATTTACGGATCCGGTCACTCATTATCTTTTTTTCCCCCCTTGTCTTCAACTCTTAGAGCCATTTTTCAATCAAAAAAGGTGCAGCAGCTCTCGGCATTGGGACCGAAAGCGTGATCTGCATCAAAGCAGATCAAAGGTAAAACTGGCTTCAGTCGTGCATCATACTTCAGTTAAACCATGAGGCATATTCATTGTTTTTGATGTTAAAAACACTCGATATAGAAACAGTTATTATTGTATTATTGTGGAGAAACACTACAGCCTTCTAATCTTCACAAACTTGTTTTACCCAAACCAATAAGGCCTAAAGACCTGATAATGTTCACAAGTAACAGTAAAGATGTGTCTCTCCTGTTCAGCTTAGGATTCAAATTTATATTTCATCTTGTGACCCTTTAAAAGAAATCCAAACCCTAGACTGGAAAACACTCAATGATGTGTAACTACAATACTTAACAATGACTCATGACTATTTGTAACCTTATAATATGATATGAAATCCTTTATATATTACTGCTTATAGTTGTACTTAAAGGGACAGTTCCTCCCAAAATTACATTTATATTGTTTTCTCCCTCTCATCTGTGTTTCACTTTATCCATCTTATCTGTTTTGTGCTCAGTTTTGGAGAGATGTCTACCTCTTGAATCTGATGGAACTCTCCTCGAGGCGTTAAGAGCATCAAACAGAGTATCAGCATTGTCTCTTTCAAGTAATCGTGAATAGGTCAACCGAATAACCTACAAAACTGTTTCCGTTGCTCACATTCCCCAACCAACGGAAGCAGTAGCTAACATTAAACATTAAAGTCAAGAGAGGTGACATTAATGTTTACAGCGTGCCTGGAAGAAAATGGATGAGCGGGTGGACTTTGGCTTGTATAGTCGCAGTGTGAGCATTATGGGCTCTGGGGGTCCAAGTCCATCCATAAAGGTCACTGTGCCCCCTAAGCTGAATTCTACTGGCATTTAGAACTAAAAGTAAAATTAAGCAATAAAATTTGGCAATAAAAAAGTTTAATACCTCAAATGTTGTAGTAACAATCACGCCAGTGTTAATTATTAGGTTAAATACCAGAGTAAGTCAAGTCTTATGCCTCCCTGTCAAAGTTAGTTGCCCATCCACTCCATGTGCTCTGGTGCCGACGCTGTCCTGTCCCTTTAAGTAGAATTTCAAATGCAATACTTGCACTTATATTTTCTGTATTTCTGTTCCTGTGTTGCCTTTTGTTTTTAAGGTAGAGGCCTTCTTTGCCCACTGACAGTATGACAAACAACTTTAAAGCCAACTAAAGCTTGTTTTCCCTTTGCAGCGGTAAATTGATCCCAGCTGACCTTGAGAGGCGAATACTGGAGGCAAAACAGAAGGTAAGATGATGTACATTTATTACCCTGCTATAAATAGACAGATATGACTTCATACAGTTTTGATTTTATGGGGTGCGCTCGACTGAAACTGCAGAGATGATGAGGGAAATTTGGGAACATATTGTAACAACATAACGGCCTCATATGCAGTATTTTGGTTGCTCTTGTGCAGGGTTTTGTACCTTTCTTCGTAAGTGCGACTGCTGGGACAACAGTGTACGGAGCTTTTGACCCCCTCATTGCCATTTCTGACATTTGCAAAAAGTACAACATCTGGATGCACGTGGATGTGAGTAAAGCTTCCTGATTCATTTAAAGTGTCATATTGACCTTTCACATGTGGGATTTTTGGAGTGTTTGTGCACAAGAGGGATTTTAATGGAGGCATACACAGAAGCAAAGAGCTCACCTCTGAGTTTGACAAATCTATTATGTCTGTCTCGCCTCTAACTGCTTGCGGTTGACCCAGATAGAGAGCGCGCCATTTCCTATCTAA
This sequence comes from Diplotaxodon limnothrissa, assembly GCF_057381915.1. Lineage (NCBI taxonomy): Eukaryota > Metazoa > Chordata > Actinopteri > Cichliformes > Cichlidae > Diplotaxodon > Diplotaxodon limnothrissa. Next base: position 19,007,372 of record NC_140604.1, read on the forward strand.
CACTGGAGATTAGAAAAACTGGAACAGAGGCTGTAAATCATCTCCTCCCCTGACTTTACCATCATGGGCCGTCTCACTGAAGGAACTCTATCTCTTAATGAAAGTGATTTAGTCCTGACAGGGGGACACCTCTATTAAGAGCAATAAATGGCCTTGTCTGTCATCCCTCAACTAGCTGAGATGGGTAAAAAAAAGCACGCACGCACGCACGCACGCACGCACACACACACACACACACACACACACACACACACACACACACACACACACACACACACACACACACACATTGTGATTGTTAATCATTTTCATTGGTTTATCTGCTAAATTTTCTAGCTACAGCTCCCAGAAAGACATATACTCACTTATTAATGCACTTTATCTGGTACACCTTTGGCCCCCTTTTTGCCCTCAGGTCTGCCTTAATTCTTCCAAACATAGATTTAGCGAGGTGCTGGACACGCTCCTCAGGGGTGTTGGTCCCTTTTGACATCACACCATTGCACAGTTGCTGCAGATTTGTTGTCTCGACATCCATGCTGCTAATTTCCCATTTCACTCCATCCCAGAGGTCCCTATTAGATTGAGATCTGGTGACAAAAAGTCAAAGTTGTGCATTCAGAGATGCTCTGCTTCATACTTTGGTTATAACGAATAATTATTAGAGTTACTCTTGCCTTCGTATCTGCAGTGTGGCCATTCCGTTAAGACCTCTGACACCGGATATTTTTGCTTTTTCCGGCCATTCTCTTTAAACCTTAGAAATGGTTGTGTAAGAAAATCCTGATAAAACAGCAGTTTCTGAATTACTGAGTCTGACTCCAACAACCATCCCACATCAGTTAAATCACCTTTCTTCCCCATTTTGATGCTCAGTTTGAGCTTCAGCAGGTCGTCTTGACCATGTCAGTGTCCATGACCACATCACTCAGATGTTGCCATGTGATTGGCTGATTAGATATATTCATTAGGAAGCACTTGAACAGATGCAGTGTATATATTCATAGACAAAACAGTGATATTAAAGTGTACTAATACTACTACTGTGTGTGTGTGTGTGTGTGTGTGTGTGTGTGTGTGTGTGTGTGTGTGTGTGTGTGTGTGTGTGTGTGTGTGTGTGTGTGTGTGTGTGTGTGTGTGTGTGTGTGTGTGTCACAAAAATAGTCCCTGTTGTGTTTTTAAAGCTTAAATATTAAATGAGGTTTGGCTAGTTGGCAGAACTTCTACAGAAATCAAAGGCTTTAGTGCTGGAGTGTTAAACATGTGGCCAGGGGGCCAAAATTGGCCCACCCAGGTGTCTAATCAGGCATTGTAGATGGCTTTGCAAAATAGGAAAAATGCAGAGGAGCTTGGCATACATGTTGGAGTATTTACTGTGTGAGTGGATGAAGTCAGTAGTACACAAACCATTAAATGACAGGAAATCGGATAGAAATTTTTTTTACAGTAAAAAAAAAACATTTTGTATTAATTAAAACAGCAATTCTTTTTTTTAAACTTATGGCACAAAGTTCGGGTAATGAGCTGCCAGTATGATGTCTGTCATTTTGTGCTCAGACTTAATTTTTGAAAGTTTAACCACAAGGAGCAGTGCTGAGGTTTTTTTATTTACTACAGCAGTACTTCTTTGTATTGTGGAAAGACTGAGACAGTTCATTTTTCTTAAGACGCGTCAGGATTTCACTATCAGTTTTATACATGGATGGTTTATTAAATGTGGATGCTAATGTCTTTCATCTCTTCGTGTTTCAGGGAGCATGGGGAGGAAGTCTGCTCATGTCCAGGAGACACAGGTGGAAGCTGGACGGAGTTGAGAGGCAAGTAACTGTTTTATGCGGTTTGGCCCCAAATGGGCAAATATTACAAGCTAATGAGCATTTGATATAACGTTGAATGATGGTTGGTTCTTTTTGTTTTGTTTTGTTTTAAACTGCAGGGCCAATTCAGTCACATGGAATCCACACAAAATGATGTCCGTCCCTCTGCAGTGTTCTGCCCTGCTGGTCAGAGAGGAGGTAGGCCTCAAATTCTCAGCCCCATGCTGCGTGTTCCTGCTTTTGTTTATTGAGGTGATTCTGTAAATGCTCTGGCTCTCACTTCACAGGGTCTTATGCAGAACTGCAACCAGATGCACGCCTGCTACCTATTCCAGCAGGACAAACACTACGATCTTTCTTACGACACCGGAGACAAGGCGCTGCAGTGTGGACGTCATGTGGACATCTTCAAGCTGTGGCTCATGTGGAGAGCTAAGGTAATATAAATATAAATATAAATATAAATATAAATATAAATATAAAGATAAAGTTTGATGATTGTAAGCAGCTATTAATAGGGTATAAATAATAATAATATGCTAGAACACTATAATCAATGAAGATTGGTGTACCGTCTGCAAAAATGTATATATTTGGCAGCATGGGTCTGTTCTGGGACCTCCTTGGCCTTCTGCATCGTTACATGGAAAGCTAGAGGCAGGGAGAGCAGCAGCAAGACCTCACCTTTGATTGATAAAGTGATGGCATGCTGCTACAGAGCAGAAATAAATAACAACAGCCATACTGTTAAGTCAGACACAGCTAGAAAAGGAAGAGCTGTGGATCCAGATGTGTTGCAAAGCAGCTTGCAGATTTAAGGATGTTAAACTGTCTTAAAAAGTGCATCTTGTGCAAGATTTGTCAGACTAATGGTTAGAAGAGTATCAGATGAACCATCAGCTGATGCTGGCTGTCATTAAGCTAATCCAGCTGTTGTCAGACTGTTGCAAATGCTTTCTCTCTTTTCAGTTAATTAAGCTGCTTCCACTTGTTTCACTTTTCATCTTCGTTTTGGCTCTGCTATATTATATTAATGCATTTTTAAAAAAAATTTCTTATGCATAGATTATATATGAAAGCTTCTCAAAATTTCAGTCATTCACCCTTCTAAGAAAATGTGTCAAAACTCAGAGAAAAACTTTGTGAGTTATTAAGTCAAAACTAAAAATAAAAACCTGAAATTTTGAATTATGGACGTCAAATAAATTAAATGACGGAAACTGAGTTTAATTTCGGAGAAGAGGACAAACTCTGAGATCCTACAGCAACTTCTAAATGTCTTTTATTTGTTTGTTGTCATTTTAAAATTGCTTTTATACTTTAATCTATATACTAATATATATTAATTCAGTATTTATTTATTGTTTGAAAGTGTCTTGTGTCGTGGATATGTGACATCAGGTGGGGGGAAAGCACCACTTTTAAGTTTTATGGACCAAATAAGATGCCACACAGGCCCCATTTCCAGGGACCAGATGACCAGATTTAAATCACATGGTCAAATATTCAACCTATCCTTGTTGGTCACTCATTGGCTAAAATGCATTTGGCTGCATATGTAACACGTTTTAGATTGACCCTGATGAAGCCCAAAGCCAAATGTTCTCTATACTATATAATAAATTTATATACTGCTGTGGAGTTTGAGCAATTACAGATAAACATCTTTTCTTTGACAGGGCACCATTGGGTTCGAGGCTCAGATTGACAAGTGTCTGGAGCTGTCCGAGTACCTCTACAACAAGATTAAAGACAGGGAAGGATACGAGATGGTCTTTGATGGCAAAGTATGTTCACATTCATCTTTCACTCTCTCTAAAGGATAATTCATCTGCAGTCACACAATCATGGAAAAGTAGCTGACATTAGCCCATGTCGCTCCTTTTTCCTCAGTGTCATTATTGCTGACTTGATTTCCATGCAGAGTGTTCTGGCTTTGAGTTGGATGAATGCCATTTTTACCTCCAGATGCCAGTGTAATGTGCTGCTATTATGTTTAATGAATAGCATAACGGCCCATAATTGCTCATATGCATATGAATAGCGTGGTGTCTGAAATATCCTGCACTAAACTGAAGTACAACACAAACATATGTGGGTATGAAGAAAACTCTCTTATGAAAGGGGTGCTTGGACACATGGGGTAATTTATTATGAAAGCTCTTTAATGTTTCAAGCCTTATTGTTTTCCTGCTGAGCCCCAAAAAGGCTATGAGCATCATAACCCAGAGGGGGATGAGAAAAAGCCAAGTCCTCTGGGCAATGGCCCAGGTGCTCACTTGTCTGTGCCTTCCATTGAGCCATTACATCAATCTGATGTTGAATATACTACAGCCAAACCAGCCCAGCTGTATAAATGAGGCTGGTGTGCATGGTTAGTCAGCTGTTGGTAATGAATGCCCTTCCGCTCTTATGCAGACAGGCAGGCGGGGAGTTCTTGCAGGGATTCGGGTGCCAGAAAATAGCACTGTGAGGAGCTTTCAGACATCTAGTGACAGAAGGCACGCTACCTGTCCGATGCTGTGAACTCATATTGGATTGTTGCTCTGGGATGCAAATCAGCATTTTCATTCAAAATCAGTTTGGCTTAGGATACAAGCATTTTAATGTCATAAGATTTCTGCAGGATTTTAGGCATGAATAGCTTTGAATTCTACAAAACGGCTGTATACCATGTTTAAACTGCGTGTATAAAGGTGTAGGTATATGTAATACGCACACAGACTGTATATAAAAGATGGACATAGCCGCCTCATCCATGTTGAATCCTTAATTTTCAGAATTGGTTAGTGCTAAATTATATCACCTCTGCTGTCTGGCCCTGCCTACTATATTTTTTTTACTTTGTCATATATAATTAAATTCATAATTCGCCATTACATAAAAAAGTAGAACATATTCTGCACCAGGGTCATTTTGAAGTTTTAAAGATATGCACACCAAGACCTGCTCTAAAATTTAATGGGCTTATGAGTAATCATTACTCTCGTGAACGCCAAGATAAATCAGCATTTTTTTAAATTATTTTTTTTTATACAACTGCACTCAGTCGCTGTTTGTTTTTCCTCAGTTTATTCCTCTGATATCTTGTTGTCTGTGTGTCCCCTCAGCCTCAGCACACCAACGTCTGCTTCTGGTACCTGCCGCCTGGCATCCGCTACATGGAGGACAAAGAGGAGAGAAAGAAACACCTGCACAAGGTGGGTACTCTCAGATAAGGAGTCTCACTGTAGTATCTCCCCAACACAACTTTCACGAGCCCCGTCATTCATATCCAGCTCGACTATCACACATCTTTCTAATTAGGGGCAGCTTATACTCAGGATTAAAATAATACTTTGCCCTGCACATGAGGAGAAATGGCAGCGGTCTTAAACAGGACACAGAGTACGGGTTAAAAAGAAGTGAGGCTTTTCAGCTGGCTAATGTGCTGGCCATTCAGAGGATACCACAGCAGCAGGGGCCTCATAATTGACAATCAGGACAAACAGATGGCGTTCATGTCTGCTATACAAAGACCACTTCTCTCTCTTCTCTCTCTTCCTGTTGACTAGAAATCGTTACCAGCTTCATCATTGCTCTGCAAATGCAGATGTTTCCCTTTGTTTTCTTTGAAAAATTACTTGAAAAAACACCATGGTCATGCTTCACCGAGTAGACAGACTGACTGGACAGCTTTCCACACTCTGACTCTGAGCCTGAGGGGTGATGTAATGCTGCCAGATTAGCACTTTGAGGAAGAGCTGAGAACTGAAGGAGCCCTCATCAGTTTCCACGTGTCTTAATGACATCCTCTAATGGATGAGGAGAATGGGAGGAACTGTTAAAAGATTGATTTGAGGGAAATCAGCACACAGTAAATTATTTTGCAGCAAGCACGCCAACTGCAGTGAGACACCTGCAAGACATTAGGAAAGAAATGACTGATTATGTGATGAGAGCTGTATGGAAACAACTAACTAATCTAGCAGGCAGTAATCTGAAACTGAAGCCAACTTCCTCGAGAAGTTAGCTGAGTGTTAAAGCCTGTTTTGGTAATACCCACAGACTTATTAAAATTCTTGCACGATTATTCTGGGTCATATGAGCCACGGTTAACTTAAGCCCTTAAGCTAAAGCTGCACTCAAACTGTCACTTGAACTTGCTGGATCTCATCTGCATATCCTGAAGTTGGTCACGACGAAACCTTTTTATACAAATCCTCTAACCAACCAAGCCCTAAAAATGATATTCCAGAGACACAGACGCAGAGGAGTTTTCTCTCAGTGAGCCGTCTAACAGGCCGAGCGTCGGTCAAAACGAGCACTGAGAGTTTCAGACATGAAATTGAATCTGTCGCCGCTCATCACTGCAAAGAATCTACACCAGCATCGTGACTCTGCTGAGTACAAAATAAATGAGCATCACCCCTGGCTTCACTCTTAGAGATAACCTCTCAGCATGGCAGGAGCAGCAGTCATGGGGCTGTGCACCCAGCTGCTGTTACATTTAGCTGTCAGATCGATGGGGGGTAAATGACCTACATGGTCTGTAGGTCTGATGAACCTGGGAAGAACTTTGACTTGTATAAACAAACAAGCACCCATTTAGATCCGATTACACAGAAAGAGAAGTAGTCAGGCAATACTCTCCCAAACTGTTCCTGCAATTTGAGTTAGACGACTGTTAACAACCATGTAAAATGTAAAAACACGAACTAAATGCTAATAAAATGGGATATGTGATATGTGAAAAAAAGTAGTTCTGCAATCAAATCATTTAAAGTACTGAGAATAAAATATTATTTTCCTACATTTTTATTTGAGAAATTTAAAAATGCAAGTAAACAGTGATTTTATTAAATGCTGACACAAAATTTATGAGAAAATGTCAAGATCCTACAGTCGTGCAGGGTTTGCTGAATTCTTGTTCTTTAATAGTTTTGTGTTTCTTTTTTTTTAGTTTTGTTTAGGTTTTGTTTTGCTCTTGAGCACTTTTAGCCTTTAGGTGTCATTATATTTGAGTTCTGTTTACTGTATGCATTATTGCAGCTTTATTTGCCTCGTTGGTATTTCCCTTCATCTCCTCATCTCGTTCCATCTCTTCTGTTAAGTTCACTCGAGTTCTGTTTGTCCTTATTTGAATATATTTCCTGTTTTTGTTTTGTGGTTGTTTGTCTCCTGTGTTTTGCATTTAGTTTTATTTCCCCTTCAGCCTCGTTAGAAAATTAATAAACTGCTGTAGTAATCTGCACAAAAAGAGTATGAGTTGACGTAGATAGAAGAAGGACACAAAATGACCATAAACAAACTCAAAACAAACACAAAGTCAGGATATAGTCTGAGGATATCCTGTCTCACATTTAACACTAAATAGAGGACAGTCCACTTCAGGCCCGCTCTATTTATTGAAAATACTGTGTGCTGGTCTGGGTGTTTCTTGCTTAGAGCACGCAGGAGGTAAGACACGTAATGCTGTGAATTCACAGGATGCTTACCTGCTTACCTATTCTTTGTTAACATGCTTAACTTTGCAAAGCATCTAGCTGTATAGCTCACCATGTTTGTGAGGTACGGTTGGGAGACTTTTTCATTTGCGCCCAATGGCCCATTTTGTCTCTGCCCTGACCTTCTGTGTATCTTTCACATATTTTATTCTCTCTTCCTGAAGGAACAGCAATTCATGCTGTATTTGTTGCATGTTGTCAGGTGGCTCCCGTCATAAAAGCCAGAATGATGGAGTACGGGACAACTATGGTGAGCTACCAGCCACAAGGGGACAAGGTCAACTTCTTTCGCATGGTGATCTCAAATCCTGCTGCTACCTTTGAGGACATCGACTTTCTTATTGAGGAGATTGAACGACTTGGCCAGGATCTATAAGACACATCTCTCCAAATCCTCTTGTACTTTTCCCCTTGACGGATGAATTGTTTGTTGTGAATGTACTGGTAAACTTATTTTCTTTTCTCTCAATCTTTCCTCCAAAGTCTCATATTTAAGAGTATATTTGAGACAAAAGATCTGCAGATATATCCATATATTACGTATTGTAGCTTTGCCGTGGGCTGACTTGGTCCAAAGCTATGTAAAAGTGCTTCTGTCTGCTTCTCCTGTAGTGTAGTAGATCCCAGAGTAGTGTAAGTGACGTAACTTTATATGTAATTTTTGTGATATGAAATGCTTGTGCAATAAGTCGATGAGAAAGAGTTTATTTCTCAATCATTTCTCATTTGCCGAGTCCGTTGTTAAGTGCCAAACGTGGTTGTGTTCTATTGTAACTTTAAAGCATTTTAAACTTCTCGTTTAAAACAAAAATAGCACTTCACCTTACCTCAGCTTAATCAACTGCCTTTACATCTGCACATTACACTCAAAGCAGGGCAGAACTCCTTCTCTTACCTGGTGTTGTTACGCAGTGCCAGCACATGTTAAAGACATAACCCAGCCAGAGCAGACTGCATGATGGAAACGTGAAAACAGAGCAGTTCAAAGCATTTACAATCAAGCCAGTTCACCACCCATCACCTCTGCCTTTGACAGTTCAACCTGCAGCTCATGATGCTGCTCTGCTTATTGATTATTAAGACTTTTTTACTCTCTTTCTAATATGTTTAGGCGATAAAGGCTTGTAAAACCCATGTCGCTGGACATTGTTGACTTGCTACATGAATACATCGAAATGGGATCCATTTCCATCCTTGCTGTATAATTAGCTTTGCTCCATATGTTAGAATGAAGATCGGCACTTGAGCTATAATCCTTAAGTTTCCAGTGTATTGAACTGCATTGAATAGATTTCAGATTTTCTGCAGTAGTCATCAACTGTATTTGTGTCCTGTTACTGTTGCTATGTGTGGTAGTAGTACCAGTTGTTTTCCAAAGCATTTCACCTAACAACCTTGTTTTTTCATTGCATATTTGACAGACTAACTGCTGAAAGCCAATCTGCTGCCTCCAGGGGCCATTACATACATGTATTCATTTCCTTGGACTGAGTAGCACACCAAGGTAGTAGTTGAGTAGACTTTTTTTTTCTCTTCTTGGAAAGGACACCAACTGTGCACATGACCAGACATGTCCAAGGGTCTACAGTTTGCTTTATGTAGGCTGTGTTGGGAACATTAGTTTAGTCCAAACAACATAATGAGTCTAATGTAAATTACTTCAAATTCTCTTAGAATTCTTCTTGACCGCTTGACATTTTCATTTTAAAGGAGGACAAATTAGGTAATTGTTTGACTATTTGATCACAACCCTGATGTTTCAATACAGCTCCCAAATTAAATTCATTGCTCAGTAGAGGTATACCCCAAATACGTAGGGTTACCTTCCTGCCAGCCTGCATCATTAACTCACATCTTTGAGACTTGAAAAGGGGAAGACGTACAAAGAAGCATGTTGAAATTTAGTCCTTGCCTTGTTTCTTTTGCACAACAGTATATGGGAAGTATGTCCAATTGATCATTTAGGCAAAGTGCTACCAAGGTGCCCCAAAGGGCATCATAGCCCTGGCTTCACTGCATGCCCACTGCCATTTATATACAGGGAATTTGCAGTACTAAAGATTCACTATGAATGGATCTGTTATCTAACTTTGTGGATATTCCTTGTACAGAGAGTCTATGTCAACGTTTGGCAAAAAATGCCTATATATTTTGTTTTATTTAAAATGTTACAAATGAATTGCTTTTTAGTGCTGGTTGCAGTGAACCTACTGGAACTTGGATGTTACAGGGTACATGGTGCATTGCCCAGGTGGCAGTTTAAGTCATATCCCCTTTTTTCGCCCCATCAGGTTCTTTAATTCCAGTACCATCTCTGGGCACTGCTCCCAAAGCTTTGTGGCACCGAATTGCCGCTAGCCTGCCAAATAAACCAGGACAGAAATCTTAAGGATTATAACTTTAAATATGAAAGAAAAGATTTTCTTTTTGTAGTCATGCTTTTGAATGAGCACTTACTGAAAGGTTGTGGATCTTAAGAAACCAAGAATTGGGCAATAATGGGGTATTGTTGGGATATAGGATCTTAACCTGATTTGCAGCTACTGTATACCTGACATTACTTGCACTAAATCACTGTTGGGAGGAGCTGCATCCCTTTGCATTGCAACTGAGATTTTGTCTTTCTGCATTCACAAGCAATATTTGAGTATGGGTCCAATATATATATCTATATATATATACATACGCATATATGTATCCTGCATAATATCAAAAGGATCAATAGTAAATGATAATCAAGTTTCCAGACCAAACCCATGGTAGTTTGCAAAAAACAAGGACAAAAAAAGAAACCTGGAGTAAAAGCACGCTTATCGTAGGCGGGTTAGTTGGAATGTGAACCCTGATTTATCAGGCAGAGGTTCTGTAGCATTTTCATTAGAACAAGTTAGAAAAGCACAATTATAGCTCAACATGGTCGGTCAGTGAACAATCACTTTTGATCATAGACTGTAAATAGTATTTCAAGATGTCCTAAGTACATATCTTTGTGTATACATACGTGTATATAAGACATTTAACCAGAGACTATTTGTGAGGTAAAGTTCTTCATATTTTCTCTATCTCCAATATAGATTACCTGTATTTTCATCCGGTTTGTCCAAAAGGCTTTTTTCCTTGTGTGTATGTATGTATGTATGTTCGATACTTGATTTGTGACTTCTAGCTATTTCAAAGATGTGTTTCAGGGACTGGCTTTAAAGAAATTGATAGATTTTACTTTGAAATACTTCCAAGTCTTACTCAGAGACTCGGGTGTTTGGATTTTCAATGAATATGCAAAGCCATTTTGACTCTGAAGCCCCGTGTTTTTCGTGCACAAGTGATACTTGACGGTATGTGCCAACTGTGTACCTTAGTGTGTTTGTAAGTGTGTTGCCTTAGTATGAATTTTTCAGTATTGTCTAGTTTTCCTCCAAATGGGAGGTTGTGCACTTTAGAGTATACACATGATCAAATAACGTGCAATGTCCGATGGTTGTCCATAAGTTGATGTTTAAAAAAAATTCTACTACTCAAGATATGTAATTTAAGCTCTTTGGTCTGAATGTGCACTGAATCGAGGGTCTGCCAGAAATGAAAGGATTTAATTTTTTCTCAGTTTGTAGATATTGTAAAGCTTCTCCTTTAAATGTTTTACATCTCAACGGAGAGTTGCCTAAAGTTTCAAATTTTTACTTTCTGTTTCGCCCCAAACCAAAATTGGCTTCCACACTGTGACACAGACAGCATGATTTATTACAGCGACAATAAAATCTCTCTTTGGTAGTCTCGGAAAGCCAGACACTTTGTTTCTCTTGCTGCTGCTGCTAGACTTGCTTCCTTTGCACGACATGCATGCGATGCCTTGCCTATCCAGCTTGTTTGATATACAGTCTCCTATATATCTATTTATATCTATCTCTCTCTATATATATACATATATACAGTTTGTGTAGCTCCTGTAATTAGCTTTAGTGTCCGATGTATAGCTTAGCTTGTAGATTAGTGCTGTCGCTCTAGCCTTTACATGTGATCTCTGTGTCTTGAGCTTCCTGTAAAGTTTCTTTGTGCCGCCAGCATGCTAACCTCGCCTAGCATTGTACTCCTCTCCGCGCTTGATCTGACTTTCTCTATCCTCTGTCTTTCTGCTTGAAGACTGTCGCAGCTCTGAACGTAGCGTATTATATCTATATGTGTAGTCCCTCAGCATGTCTTTCTGAAAGCTCCTCTCTGCTCTGCGCCTGTACGACCTTTTTCTCTCTTTCTCTTCCGCTTCGCCCTCTGGTAGCAGTGACAACGTATCCCCGCGCTTTCCTCTGACGTTTCTCGGCTGCCCGCTGTCGTTCTGTTCGCGTGTCTGAGACGGTGTGTTGGCATGTGTCATGGTGCCCACAGTGTCACCGTTTCTGATGTTTGTTTCACAAAGGCCCTTGACTCTGTGGGATGTATGCGAAATAAATTTAACTTAGACTTTAACAAATATATAAGGAAAAATTAGACCCTAGTTTCTTGCTTATGAGAAATATTGTTTATAAGAACAGTTAAAACTCCCAGTATTCAGAGTGCAGATCATTTCACTGAATATGGTGCAATTTTGAATCATACATTCTGCAAACTGCTGTGCTGGCTTTATCAAACGTTCATTTGTCCTGAACTATATGTTGCTCTTGGGAAAATAGAAATAAATATTGCCAAAACAAACAAAAAAGTGTGAGTCTCTGTTATTTTTACTCAAACCTACAGTTTTATGAGTATACTCATTGTAGCCTGCAGCACTAATGAGTCCTCAAACATAGTGAATGGAGCCAAATGGCTAAAATATCTAAACCTGCTTTCAGACAAAAAGCTGTAAAATTTTACAGTATACACTCAGGGCCACTTCATTAGCAACACTCTGTGGCAGCAACTCTGAATGTCACACAGTTGGGATTTTCCCAGATTTCAGCAAATATGCCATCATCTGAACTTCTCTGGGTGAAAATGTCGTATAGCAGCAGAAGACCACACTGGGTTCCTCTGGTCAGCTAAAAACCATCGGCTGCTCTGATGAGTCTCGATTTCTTGGTAATAAGATGAGAATATGAACACATTGATGCAACCTTGGACTATTGTGATCCCGTGCTAGTGTTGTTCCTAAATCATCATAATGATGATCGTCCAGGATCAGCATTACAAGTAACCAATGACTTTCTCTGAACAGTCTGTGAAGGTTCGTAGTTTAAGGAGCTTGCAAAGAAAAGCATCTGGACTTCTTTGCTTGAAGACGGTTCACCTCTCATCTGAGAAGCTTCTTCAGTTCTAAGGTCAAATGGTGGAGAGGCCCAGATTTAAGCCCTGTGGGAGTGTCCCTCACGAGCCAAGGTGTGAAAATGGGTGTAGGTCACAATCAGCCAGGGTTTCAGGTGAGCTCATTGTGAAACCTAGCCCTACCCTATCATGTGATTTCCTGAGGTCAGATGGCCCAGGATGTGAGTGGGCATTAAGGCATCTGGGAAGGGATCTCAAAACTGGATTATAGATGACAGACACTTGGTGTCGAAAGCCACCGCCTCTGTTCAAAGATGGTCGTTCACAGTGGACACAGATGGCTTCTTTCACTCCTCTTTCAAGCCATCTGTCTTCTCTGTCCAAAATGTGAACACTGGTGTCCTCAAAAGAGTGACCTTTGTCCTTTAGATGCAGATGGACAGCCAAGTCTTGTCCCGTCGAGGAGGCAAAATTTGACCTTAGAACTGAAAAAGTTTCTCGGATGAGAGGTGGAACATCTCCAAGCAACTCAGAGAAAGTCCAGACGCTTTTCTTTCCAAGCTCCTTAGACTTAGCAGTCAGTTAGCATTAGCAAAGAATTTAAATGAAAAAGAATTTAACGCTATTAAAACCTATCCTTAGCAAACTGACATGAGTAAAGTAAATCTGGCTGACAGCAAACCTAACTTGATAATCTATTTATTTCATTAGATACATTGATAAAGAAAATAATCAAAATGATTACCATGAACAAAGGCATATCTTTTGTTTTTCCATGCAGCGCAAAGCTATGACATCACAACAATGCAACTGGTCAGTTGCAACTCTGTGTACCATTCTCATGATACTGCAGGAACAATACCAACATAGCATGACGTTTGCAAAATTAGAAATTTCTGATCCAGACCTAGAGTTTTCAGAGCTACCTTTTCACTCACCACCTTATGCTTGATAAAAGTTTATTTCAGACTCATATTGGCCAAAGCACAGTGTTACATGAACAGAAAACATTTAATGTGTTACATAAACTGGGGAGAAAGTCCTTGAATGGTTAAGTGGGACATAATAAGCGGCACTTTTACAGCACTACAAAGTAAAAATGGATCTGCAGTGTGAGTGGAGGACTGTTGGCATTTATGTAATCTCTTTCAGACCTTTACAGTCATGGTTTTTATTGCCTCTTGAGTTATAAAGTCAAAATGCAGTGCATGGACTCAGTTTTCAGACATCAGATGAATCCACAAGGCAGCATTCTCATTGAATTTATAATACATTCCGATAATTAACTCTAAAACATACACAAGAGGGAAAAGAGGAATTTAGAACTCGAGTATTACATGTATCTCCACATGTATAAATACATTAACAAGCAGTCAGAGCAGATTAAAATCCCTTTTAATAATCAAATGTGCATAATAAAAATGATCTTATCTAATACATTTAAACACCAAAAACTATAGTGCAAATATGAACACCCTCTAATGATAATGCAAAGCAGCACTGTCACAGTTTCAATCTACAACAGCAGATCTCTCTCCAAGGCCATTGCTCTAATTTGCACTACATGTGCTCCACATCGCTACTGTGGTCCATGAAAATTGGCTTGGTAAGTTTTGAATAAGCAAAGAAAAAAAAAAAGTATTTCTGAGCATCTTCACTGGCAGGTTGCTCTCGTCCCTCTAGGTGGCACTGCCGCCTCACGATTTCCATCACAAGGAAGCCACAGGGAGTTTGTTTCTGCCACCAAAGCAGGCGTGTCCAGCAAATGTGGATGGAAATTCTTTTTTTTTTTTTTGGCAAATAAAAATAATTTTTCCTGTGTTGTCCCCACGAGTTGTTATTTTTACATTTGTGCTCATTCATTTCTGATTACAGCTTCCTTTTGAGTCCAAAGAAAAGAAGAAAAGATTTAAAAAGACATCCCGAGTAATGCGAAGGATTACCAGATGCTTTGCATCACAGAAGTTTTTTTTAAAAAAATGATAAATTGTATTGACTGATGTCTCTCTCTGACCAATTTTCACCTCACAACCAGACACAGAATCACACTTTGTTTATTTGAGTGATTTAAAGGCCCGATAAGACAGAGATGCATGATTTAAACAAAACATCTGGGGAGCTCACTATCAGCTGGCTCCGCTGACAGCACTCAGAGGAAATGGATGGTTTTAACATTACAAATAAAAACTGGAATCATTCAGTTAGTTAACTGTTTCCACACAGCGGGTTAAGACAGTTCAGCGCAGCCACTGATCTGTCTCCAACACCTGATTATTCCCCAAACTACAAAGATTTGCATCTTTGTAGTTTCAGACTTGATCAGTATCTCACTCTTGAACCTTCTGTGGACCTGATTTTAACAGATAATCAGTTGTGTCGAATCTTCTTCCTGTATAGCTACGCTGTTCATAGTTTAAGCTGGCGACCGTGTTATTGTGTTTCCTATACCACAGCAAAATCATTATTAGCACATCTGGGCTGTATTTCTTAATGTTTAGTGGTTCTCTCTTGTTTGCTTATAGTAGCCAAATGCAGGAGATGCATCCAGATTAATTCTGTTTAAAAAAAATAGCCTCAGGGGGTGCAATAATTATCATTAAGAGCATATAATATAACAAAAACAACATGCTGTTTGTTTTCATGATTGCACTAATGGAAATGTTCGACTTCTATGTGTTTTTTTGAAGTTCTAATTTAAGTGTAGCAGAAGTTCTCGAAGTGAAACGGGTTCCTCTTCTGAGCACGTACACAGTAACTTCATTTGTTACTGTGGCCAGAAGTCAAATAAATATTGTTTTAATAGTTTTTAAGATGTCATTTACATGTGTGCAGTGAATTTGATGTTTTGTGTAGGCAATCAAAAGTTCATTAAAGTTCTTAAAAAAAAGTGATCATTTGGAAAATAACAGCTTGTCTAGTGATTGCAAACACACGGGGATTCAAAATGTACATTTTTTTTTACAAATATTTCTTGGACAGACTTCACTGAGTAGCAGTTTCATATAGCAGGGGTGAAGCTGAAGGTAATAGATAGCAACTGGAGTCGTCAGTCTGGTTGCCATTGGTTGGTGAAGCAAACGTTACAGTGAATTTGAAGTGCTGGACAAAAGGGACTGATTGGCTGTCCGGGATGGTCCTCTCCTCTGGCCTAGTGAGAGCTGGGAAAGGCTCCGACCCCTGCTGTGACTCTGAATGGATGGATTTTGACACCATGGCCGAACAGAACTGACAAACATAGCATCAAGGATAGCACATACAACCAGAGGGTTTGTGAGAGAACAGAGCTTCCTTACCTAACTTACTTCTTGAAAACATTAGATTCAGAAAAGAGCCCGAGGCCAAAGGTGTTATTAGACACACATTTTCCTCAGAAAAGCTTTTGGAAATCCAGACATTAACTTTTGATATTCTTGTTCCAACAGGAGAAATCCTGCCTTTATGTCTTATCAGATCTGGAAAATTTGTTGGAGAGCTCTAGTACCCAGATGGTTATAGCCCATGCCACAAGACTGAAGTGGTCCTGGTTCAGTTATAGCTGAAGATATGCGTTACATGTACACATCTCTCTCATTCTATATTATCTGTTACCTCTTAATTATCAGATTAAGAGTCCTCAGCATTTCAGTTAGAATCACTATTCTTCTGTCCATCTTCAGTGATTTGTATTTCATGGCGAGCCTCTATTCTGGGGGGCATCCCTGCCCATCCACTTAGGTTCCAAGTGATTGCTGACCAAATTATTGCTAAAGTCCCAGAGACAGACCCTTCAGACCACCCAGTTATAGCATTTCAGTAATTCCTCTATCAGTTATCCCCAATGCACAGTCTTCCCTAGCAACAGCTGGTCTGCTAAGAAAAATGTATATTCCCTAACCAGTTGGCAAAAAGCTCCTTGAGACTCGTTTGGTCGCATATTGTTGCAGTCATAGTTTAAATAGAAGTGACAAACATGCGCACAAAGTTGTCCAGTTACTCTCCGAGCTGAAGTGAAAGAGCAAAAAGTGCAACACAAACCACAAATGAAAACTGTTTGCCGTCAAATTAAAAGTCGTGCCCTGTGAAACACGTTAGCTACAGCGCTGGGGCACCGTGAACTGTTTACCACAAGGCTAGTTGTTAGCAAGTATTTTCAGACAAAGATGATTAACTACAGGTTACCAAGGAAATCTGCTAGCAACCAAAGCAATCATTAGGAGGCTGTGCAACCAATTTCATCCCCCAAGGCCCAGCAACCTCCAACAAAAACAGTTGGTTTCATTGCATCCAAAATGGTGGACAATGTGAGCATGACATCTATGAGAAACCTCAATTCCAGTGTAAAAAATAAATCTTTATGATGCTCTTGCTTTTGTTCAATAAGAATCACCACAGATTTATGCAGTTTTTGTGATTTTGAATGCAATCAATTTGAATAAAACACAAATTTTATGCTACAAACCAACAACACCACAATGCCAATATCACCACCACTAAACTCCCGCCTTTGGTATTAAGACACTGAATGTCATCAACAATGGTTGAGACTTATTTAGTGGCTTCTTCGCAACTTTCACCAGGGCATGCAACAAGGATAGTATTTACTAAACATTTCATGAAGATACTGATGCATGCTCAATCATCCAGGTAGGGAAGTTAAAAGTTTCTGGGATTTCATGTAGAAGAAGAAAAGCATTGTATTAGGTCGTATTAACAACTTCTAGTATCTAACTTTTCAAAAAGCCCAATGACATTGTGTCAAGGAAATCCAAACTATAAAATGTAAATTCATTTTCTGACTCATTTCTGAAGCACTGTGCCCTAAATGAGATTTGTCAGTAGGAGGGAGGTATCACAGCTGAGCCTTTATGAGCTAATGAAGAGTAGAGCACTTTTTCAACCCTGAAGTTATAAAGTTTATAAACTCAACAGATTCTTAAAAATCTAATTAAAACTAAACTAATAAAATATAATGTTATAATAACTACTTTCAAGTAAAACATTAAAAGTTCAAATGAAATCTAATCTCTATCTCCTCACTATCTGAAAAGTCATTATGAGAGCTAGCCTCCCTTACACAGTGGGAGTTTTAAATCTTCCACAGAGACAAAGTGGCTTGTCAGCTCATTCTCCATTAATTATCATCAAGGAATTACCTATGTGTATTCTCGCCATCACATTTTAAATTCTTGTGTCATGAGACTTCCAAATTAATTTCAATCAACTCTGATGTGCTGCCTCTGTAGATTCTCTGCCACTGCTATCTTCCAGATGGGCAGTTCAGTCTTCCCCAGAGTCGAAACATTTTCATCGCTGCTTTTACAGATTAAAAGTTACCTCAAAGCGCAACGATTACCTGACCAGGTCTGGCAATTCTCAAGGATTTACTCTGCAAGCTTCCTTCCGCTGAGTGATCAGAGATGTTCCCACATGAGCAGTTTATCACCTGGATGATCTGCTCAGTGTTTGCAGCAGCCTTGACTGTGTCACAGGCCTTGTAAAGTCCTGACACTGTATAATCCTACATGCTGTTACACAAAGAGGAGACAAGCTGCTCGTTCCAAACACACAGGCGGTTAGGAGAAATGTAGCAAACATGTCATAAAGTTTAAGATGGCGACATTACTCCTTTCTGAAACTTGCCGGTGATTTATGAGCGAACCAGCAGATGGTAAAATCAGGGTAGCTGGCTCGAGAGAGGTTTACCAAAGCATTTTGACAGAAAAGGCAAAAAAAAAAAGGGCAAAAGGGTTCTCAGACTCTCTTTTAAACGACTGAAGTCTTTCCTGAAAACAAATCGAGTGTGTGCGTGTACAAGCGTGTGTGTACAATGACTAAGCCAAGCCAGATGTTGATGTCTGCTGAAGTTGGTGGCACTCATTATGCAGTCTAAGTTGCTTAAATTCTCCCTCTGCCTCTATGTTAACCTGGAATCTGTAAGGTAATACCCAGTGTTTGGATTTGCTCAGATGAAAGCCTTGTCAGCTTATGAAAGAGGGTTTTGTTGACAGCAACAACAAAAAAAACAAAGCATGCATTTGTTTCTCAATGTGTAGCTTTACTTGTCAGATGACCAGCCAACTCTGAAAGCCAGGAGTAGATTAAAATAGTATCTTAGGTCCCTTATCAACGAGACAACAGCCAGTTCATTGAAGACAAACATGAGCTAAAGACAGTACGGGTGAGCAGGAGATAAGTTTGGAGGGGAGGCTGAATTAGTTAGGTAGTTTTTGACCTTTTCTTTTTAATCGAGTTCACAATTCCCCCCATTAAAAATCTATTTAATTGCTTAGTAAGTCAATTTTACAAGGTTAGAATTGGTCAGATCCTGCAAGTTATGCAATTTTTCTGGGTATGCTAACATCAGCTGCTAATGCTGTGCCAATCAACTGGTTGCCAAGATTAGCTTTAGCAACATAAAATATTACTTGTTTTCATAAAGAAAATGACAATCCTTCATATTTATAACATCATTTCAACTTCATTGTACATTTATGCTCAAACAAATGTAGCTTTAATGTCAAAAAATAATAATAATACGAAAAGGTCTGATGCTATTATTTAGGCAGCTAGCATTAGCGTCACTACTGGCACTGTGAAAGTATCCTCTGCCTATTGATTGAAAACTGGATAGTTGTTGGATCCACTGAGCAGCACACCATCCAGGTATTGGTAATGCACTTTATGTGAGCGTAAAAGCACTTCTGCACTGTGTTTGTTGCTGTTGTTTTGACATTGCCAGACTTGTGGTTGCAACCTGTTTAGCATAATGTTTATTGTGTCTACTAATTGCAAGAAGTTACTGAGCTTTATGTTTTTGTTTGAATGTGAGAGTGAATGAATAATGGCATTGTAAAGCGCTTTGGGTGCCTTGAAAAGCGCTATATAAATCCAATCCATTATTATTATTATTTAGGCGGGGTGGAGTTTGCATCTGTTTATCGCAGCCTTATGGACGTTTGTTTGCTTCCTGTTATTTTTCTGTGACACTGCTTGGCTGGTATTTAAAGGTTTTTTATGGTCCTCTGGTTTTGTTTTATTTGCTGTATTTGTGTTATTTATGTTTATGTTGTGCTGTTATTCTTGTGCTGGAAGTCAGATTGTTGAATTTTTATGTTTGTTTAGTCATGGCTTTTTCATCATGAAAAAGCCATGACTAAACAACATTTAGTTTTCTTGTTTATTTGAACTCACGCATCAATTAAGTAGGGTTAGTTTTGAATTCTTGGTCTTTATGGAGCTTCACTTCCTGTTTAGAGTTTATTCAGAGTGTGTTTAGTTCCCTCAGAGTTTCCCTATCAGTTCCTCCTTCAGTCTGCTCTTTTTATAGACCTAAAATGTTACTGGTGTATGTGAAAATATAAATGTGTGAAAGTGTAAATGTTTGTCGTACTGACTTTTTAACGTGATGACACATCAGTGTTGTTTTTATTCCTCACTACATTAGTTTCAGCCTCTGTACAATTCAGCCTGGGGTATTTTTCTACTAAATTCACTACAGAAATCTGTGAACACAACTTAATAGAAAAAACACAGTCTGATGAACCAAAAAGAATTGTGTTCTTTTTTTATAGTTTCATGGCTGACTTTAACATTTTGCTTTAACCCATCAACCTGTTTTCATTTATCGATTTCCTACTCAGGACTGGAATTCGACATTTCAGTGGTGCTCAGTTTCATGTTTCACCTTGACATGATGTGGTTCAGAGAATCTTGGCAAACACTTGTTTACAGCATGACTAATCATGTAATCCCTTATATTATACACACATCAGCTACGAGGCCAGATGACTGTGCAGAGAGACACCAAAGAAAAGATAGAACAACACATCAAGGATTCATTTAAGCTGCATTTCGTGTGAAAACAACTGACTGTTTAGCAGTTACAAACCTCTCCAACTTGCCATATTTAATTATAGGCGCTATCTCCTTACACTGTATTGCCAAATGTATTCACTCCCCCATCCAAAGGTGTTCCAATCACATCCATGGCCACAGGTGTGTAAAAAAAAAATCGCTTTCAGGAGCTCAGCAAATTCCGTCATGGTACCGTGATAGGATGCCATCTGTACAATAAGACCATTTGGGAAATTTCCTTGCTACTAAATATTCCACAGTCAAGAATGACAGCAGCTCAGCCACAACTCTGCAGAGTCAGTCACTACAGACCGCCAAACTTCACGTGGCCTTCACATTACCTCAAGAACAGTGTGTAGAGAGCTTCATAGAATGGATTTCTATGGCTGAGCAGCTGCATTCAAGCCTTACATCATCAAGCACGATGCAAAGCATTAGATGCAGTGGTGCAAAGCACACTGCCAGTGGACTCTAGATTAGTGGTGGGTTGTTCTCTGGAGTGATGAATCACACTTCTCAGTCAGGCAATCAGCCAATGGACAAATCTAGGTTTGGCAATACTTGTCTTACTACATTGTGCCAAGTGTAAATTTTGGTGGCAAGGTGAATATGGTGCAGGGTTGTTTTTCAGGAGATGGGCTTGATCTTTTAGTTCCAGTGAAAGTAACCATGACATTTTGGACAGTTTTATTGCCCCACGTTTGTGAGAACAGTTTGGGGTTCACCCCTTTCTGTTCCAACATGTCTGCGCACCAGTGCACAAAGCAAGGTCCATAAAGACATGGATGAGTGAGTTTGGTGTGGAAGAACTTGACTGGCCTGCACAGAGCCCTGACCTCAATGCGTTATAACACCTTTGGGATGAATTGACTGTGAGCCAAGCTTTCTCGTCCAACATCAGTGTCTGACCTCACAAAGGCTCTCTGGAAGAATGGTCACAAATTCCAACAAAATTGTGGAAAGACTTCCCAGAAGAGTTGAAGGTGTTATAGCTGCAAAGGGTAGGCCAACCTTATGCATTAAGTATGGGATGTCACTCAAGTTCATATGCATGTGAGTATAGTATACTCTGAATACAGCATCACTTCTGTCTTGTTTTCTGCGAGTCTGTTAAGCCAACTTCATTAGTCAGAGTCAGTTGTCCTCATTAGCTTCTATGACCTCACTGTGCACCGTGTCTGCTACCTAAGCATACATGATGTTCTGCTGCAGAGCATACCAACCTTACACACACACAGCACTCACTCTGCTTAACTTATTGTGGTATGCGCAGAGTCATTTGTATGGATGCATTTTGTGAGATAGTGAATCTGTAAGCTCCTGCCGGAGAAAGCAATTAACCTCACCGACCACCAGGGAGTTGATACGAGTGAGGGAGCATCTCTCCGCCGTTTAAATATACACCAGAGGGGCTCGCACGCTCATTCAGTCAACCTATTATTCATCATCAGCGCATTAAATGGCCTCTTCATGAAGACAGCAAGACAGGCCTCACTCCCTTTTACATATACATGTGTATACTCCCCCCACACACACACATTCACTTCCACAGCAAGGCTGACTGATCCCCATGGCTCTGGAGTTTCAGTTGCCCTTGACGCAGAAATGATTAAGGTCAGCTAAAGAACAAGAAAATTAAATGCTGCATTCCTAGTGATCTGGGAATTTACCAGACACTGGAGGGAACTATGCACAGCCTTTGCCAAGTCTGGAAAAGGGAGATAGAGAATGTCCGGCCTGATTATTTTCAGTGCCAGTATAGTTTTCGTCTAGCGGCAATATCCAATAGAAACAAGTTTCGTAATTTTTCTGCAGAATAGCTATTTTCTTTTTAAGTGTTTTTTTTTCTTGATAGAACAAAATCTATCCAGTGACATTTAAAGAAAAAATTCAATTTAAAGGAGCTCGGTGGTGAACTTTTTCCTTTTTTGTGAGACTGCAAACTTTTCACAAGCTGTTCAATATGAATCTCACTGTGGCTACTGACCTGCCAGCTCATTCCCTCATGCATCAGTAACCTCTCTAATGAGGTGAGAAACACCAGCACAGATGGACGAAGGAGGGGAGGAAACTGCAACAGATGACTGGATGCATAAAAGAGGAGGATGATGGAGAATTCGTGATGAAATGAAGACTGAGAGACAACCAGTCCAAGATATAGATGCAGCAGATCTGTCCTTGAGTACATGGCAGTTACACAGTGGGCTTTATCTTAGACTAAACTATGTCACAGAACAGCATAAGCAGAGTTAAAGTCATAATTTGATTGAAACTTCATTGATTTTAGACCATCCAACTTAGCTGGTTTGATACCTGGCAGACATCTACCAAACTAGTCAGCATCTACCTGCCTCTCAAAGCAGTGGTGCCATAATGCATATGTCTTGTCTTTCAGTTTTATCATTCCTGACCATAAAATTCTTTCTTCTTGATTCTTTTTTCTTATTATGCTCACTGGCTAAGCGTCTCTCACCAACAAGTCACTATGACTTTTTCCATTTATTAAAATACGTTGTCCCATACAATTTTGAAGTAAAAGGAGCCAATGTGTACATTAAAACATATGCTTCACAACCCCAAATAGCAATTTAAAAACCTCTCAGAGGGGATATTATCTGGGATGTCACCGTAGCTGAAAGATGTAGCCCTATACGATGGCTCTCAGTTTCCTGTCTAAAGGATTGTATCCACTGAGAGCCATCCAACTAGTCAGTGCACAAAGTTTAAAAAACAGAAAAACTTAAAGATTTACATCATGGAAAGATCTATAGGAAAATGCAAAGTGAGCTACAGTCATCTGGCCGGTGTGCTGTATAATAAGAAAGTGATTTTAATGGCTATAACTCAAGTGTCTGGTAAAAACTTTACAATGAAGACATTTCAGGCTTTGCGGCGGCTTTAATTTCCCCATTTTGACTATTTGCTTTGATTAATTCTCAAAAGAAATGAAAAATCTGGATGTAAAACATCAACAACACCAATACAAATTTTCTTCACACCCCATAAATTCACCATAGTGCACTAGTGTAATGCACTTTGTGGAGGTTTACAGTGTCTAACGTGACCACATGGTCTAAACATTTCCCCGTAGACGAGAGACCTTGGCTCATACAGTGACATCCGCTTCTGATTAAAGCAAGCCTGTCTCCGGCTTTGTCCTTTTTAAGTCAACATCGGAGCAGACTGGGGCCAGGTTTCGGTTAGGAGGGTGTTCACCTCGACTACAAATCACTGTGACTGATGTGTCTATTGAACTGACACCATGTTGTATTTTTGCTCCAAACATAAACAAATGATGCTGATTCACATTTAGAATATTAAGCTAAACACTTTCTAAACACGAGAAGGGGTAATATTAGACTTTGCCGGATGGTTTGGTTGCTGCAACACTGCTGCTTTTGGAATAATCAGTGATTTTTGTCAAAGTAGCTCGCATGTCATCGACTGAGCGAACCACAAACACAAAAACCCTTGGAAAGCAAATAAACTCACAACAGATGCATTGTGGTGATAAATGATGTCTCTCTGTTTAGCCACAAAAATACTGGCATGCAAGTCTGCAGCCCATTAAAAGGCATAGCACCTTTTATGTTGTTGGAATGACAACATTTATGAATTTTACCATTTTTTTATTCTTTTGGTAGATTAACCAGACTTCCTTTTCAGTTTCCTGCAGCTTTATACCATCCTGCTTCTCAACTGATTGTTCAGGCTGTTAATGTTACAATTTTTGTTCATATTTATTGCATCTGCATCAGAGTTTCCAGGAGTGAAAAGTTCTGAACGTAGTGGAGCGTTTAACAGATGAACAATTGCTTTGCCTAGAATTACGTCACATCTCCGAACACAAGTCAGCTGCAAGATCAAAACCAGCTAAACTACCTGCCTAATAGCAAATAGGTCCTTCTTGTGCTGCTAAAACAGTTCTGACAAAACAGTTGGGGCATGAATGGGAGAACTCTGGGGGTTTTAAATTGGGACTTGAGAAGTTGGGGCTCTTTGAAGTGTGTCTCCTGTCATTCCTAAACAGTTTTTGTGGTGTGGAGGGGCGTACTTTTCCTGCTTGGGGAGACCACTGCTGTCAAAATGCCATTGCCTTGGTTGGTGTGCTTGTTCTGCACCAATGTTTGGTTGGATGGCAACCCAAATCATGAGCAAACATCCACATGAATGCCAGGACCGAAGGTTTCCGAGCAGAACAGTACTTTGTAACACTTTATCAGAGTTATTTACCTGTCAGTGGTTTTACTGTTTTTCTACCCACTTCTTCTTCTTCTTAAGTGCTGTGCCAAATGGCAATTGTGTTACTCCAAGATTCTCTAAACAGTTTGGTGTTTTTTTTTTTCATTTAGTCTTTCATTCGGTCAATAATGGTTTGTTTTCTTCTGCCTCTGCTTCTTCTCCCTTCGATTTTTCCAGATGCAACATCATATTCCAATCCTGCTCTTCTTCAAAGAATCTTGCTTGTTTCTCTCTGGTATTTTTATATACTGATCTTTGGTGTTTACTCAGTCCCGATCCCTGTAAATGCTAAATAAGACCCTCAATTGCTAATACTTGCTCATTAAGACTAGCATTTGGTTGTTATGTATAAATATCATATTGTTTGTTGGTCATATGCAGAGCCTGCACACAGCTTTGCAGATCTTCATCTACATGTTACAGCAGTTTGCTGTAACCAGGGGCAGTGACAAAAAAATGTGTGGAACAGCCTGTCAAATGCAAAAACAATTAAAAGTGCCTTCATTTTGTCTAGTACATCACTCCCGCAAAGCCCCATATTTAAGCACACACTAGAAAAAATACTTCAAATTGAACGCGAATTTAATTTTCTTTATTTTGCCACAATTTTATGTTAAGATTATTTTGGGTTTTTTGTTGTAAAATGTAACTAGATGCTATTAAAAAACTGTGATCAGCTGTCTTTTTGCAACATGAAGTTTTTGCAATGTGTGTTCAAATATGGAACTTAGCAGGAGCGCTGGGTGTTTTTTCCATATTTTAACAAGCCAATACTTGACAATGTTTGATGCATTTCTCCCAAATTATAGATCCTGGTTCATTTTGATGGTAAAAAATACCAGTGAAAATTCTAGGCTTTTATCGGTAATAATCGATAAATTTCAGTAAATTTCACAGCACTCATTATAAATGTTCAAATTGTCTACCGTAAAATTTTTGTGCAAGTCAGAGATGGTTGAGCAGAAGGCTTGGTTGGCTGGAGATGAGCCATACCCAAAATCATTCACTCTGCATAGTCACAGACCTACGCAGGCAGACAGTTTAGCCCCGAGTACTTACAATGTGATTACTTTATTCATTATTAACCTTGTTCTACTGCCACCAATTACACAAAAAAGAAAAAAAAAAACGATTTGATATTGACCTCATCTTTTTTGTGTGTCTTGATCTGTCTTAATTACAGCTGATATATTATTTTGTTTTTTAGATTCAGCCTTACTGAGGGTTAGCAAGCAATATGGTAATATTGTATTAATGTTCACAGAATTGACACCCAAGTCACATAATTCCTCTAATAAAGGAAAAAATGCCTGCTACGCATAGACTGTGGTGCAGGTAGTTCCTAAACTGTTGGCTAAACTTCATATTTAAGTGCTACTGTGATGGATCACCTTTGGGCATTAAGTCTCACAACAATCACCGTGCCATCTCCCACAATCTGGACTCTTGATGAATGTAAGCCTATAGTCTTAGTTTTTTAGCTCCTATCCATTCAGGGGGAAAAATCTGCCTCTTTATTTGATTTAGCAGCTTCCCCAGCTAATCGCTACATTTCTCTGGCTTCCATTTGGTCCAGAAAGGTACCATAAAGTGGGTTTTTTAGAGCTTTTTATCAGTCGACTCCTGGAAGTTGATTGAAGGGGAATTTGTTAGCGCTACAGTGAAAACAAAACCACAAAAACACAAATCTATGAGGAACAAAAAGAAGCAATATAGGGAACAAGAGTTTCATCACTTTGTACTTTTTTTTAAAATTCATTGCTAATATAGAAGTGGAAGAACTTTAAAGTTTGCGTTTTTTAATATCCACACATAGCTCTCTCTCCTTTGTGTTTTCCCTTTCCTGTTCTGTTTCTCTGTCCCTGTTTCTCTCTCTGATGTCTCTGAAACTCTTCATGTGCTAAGAGTCTCATTTGATCTACAGCGTCAAACATCTGGAGCAGTGGTGCGCCCAGACACCTGTTTCCAATTCAGGCAGCCGACAGAAACATTTGATTGTTTCTCGCATGCAGACTCCCCCTCCCCCTCACCCCTGTTTCTTGCTCTCTCCCTTCTTTGACTCATAGGCTATTTGTTAAATTTAAGTCAAAGAACTGGCCTTCCATAGGTAGTAATAGATGGAAGAATAATATGAAGCTGATTAAGACCAGTTGTGAGGAAAATACAGTGTATGATTTTCCAGGTGTTTTGGCACCTTTGCTGCCGAATAAGGCTGTTTTAAAAATAGTTTCAGGTTGAGCTGAGTGAACACTGTCGGAAGGTCAAACTTTTACCCGCCAATTTGATGGAAATTAATAGCTGTTCACTGTGAAATGTTGATTGTCATGATACGTGGTTCCAAAATATAAAATCACTCTCGGGTTGATAGAATAAAGGTCACATTAGAGGTCCAATGATGTGGCTACACAGGAATCCATTAGAGGCACATTACGCATTCACATACAGTATACTACAATGATCCAATAACTCTGTAAAATACCTTTCTCGTCTGGTGAGGATTAGCAGCAAAACTGTTTTTCATCCACAAGTCAATATTTTTGGAATAAAACCAGCAAAGTAACTTTTTTTTTTCAAAAGAAAAAAGAAATTCCTTTTATGGCAAAATATATGTATATTTTATTTGGTGTTGAACCAGAATACTGTAAATACACTGATGTTCCACAAGAAACTTGCAGGGAGTCTAAAAGCACCTCAAAAATATCACCGCGTGCAAAGAAGTGAGAAAAAAGGTGAAGAATTTCAGCGGCGCCTTTGCTGCCAGCTCTCTGAAACACTTAATTATGCCTAATTGTTCAGAGGACAGAACACACACAGAGGCAATTAGGAGGGATATGCATGGGCAGCTCTTTACAGAGGAACAGCGTTTAGGCAAAAGAATAACAAAGGAAGATGTTTGCATATTCCATAATACTACGCAAAACTACATGTGTACAAGTAGACACTATCACTACATGTCTACTCAGTGCTTTACTCCATACTATACATATTTTTACTGTTTTATCATACCTAACAATTCATATGCATTCCACAGCAAAATACAAAGGTCCTGTTTCGTAAAATAAATACCAAAAACAAATTTTTTTTTAAATCCCTGCTCTTTTAAATGGTACTACAATAGATTTGGCGAGACTATTTTTTATATATTTCAGCAAATTACCATATTTTGAAAGGAAGTTAGATGA
Source organism: Diplotaxodon limnothrissa (assembly GCF_057381915.1). Classification (NCBI taxonomy): domain Eukaryota; kingdom Metazoa; phylum Chordata; class Actinopteri; order Cichliformes; family Cichlidae; genus Diplotaxodon; species Diplotaxodon limnothrissa. Next base: position 19,035,161 of record NC_140604.1, read on the forward strand.
GAACAATGATAGCATTCTCATATCGGTGTGTTATCTATGAAATTAGCTTAGTTTAGCTACACACAGAGACTGAAACAGAGGGAAACAGCTGGCTTGGTTTTGTGCAGTAGTTAAAAAAAACAGCCTGCCAGTATTGTCAAAGCTCAACAATTTACAAGTTAAATTGTGTTTGTTTAATCATTACAACAAAAAAGCAGAGCCGTCAAGGGCTGAGAAAATTAAGCTACTGTAGAAGTGCCAGAAACTCCAGATCCTCAAGTTAGCCTCGAGGCTAGCTTCAACTCCCCACTTAAAACACTTGTTCACAGTAGAGATGTTCACAGCCTCATGCAAAAACTGGTTTTCTTAGATGTCCTTTAAACAGACTAATAACATCCTAAGTTGGTGCCTCTTCATGATGTCTGTGCAATGCTGACTGAATTGCTACATGTGAATGCCAACACAGGCAGCTGGAGCTATTAGCTGTTTATCTCTGCTAGCTAGAAGTGACTGAACCGGACTTCTCCAACACAACGGTGCCAAGACCCTACAAAAAAGCCTATTAAACAAGAGTTAAAAAGTTCAGTTGATGACATCAAGACGACTACATCCATCTTAACGGAGCAACTCAGCAAAAACTAATGTGTAATTTAGCTGCTTTATGAGGGGTTATTTCCTAACTCTGAGCATTTGCCAAGTGATTTTGACTAGTGAGTTCCACAAGCCAAGAAGTTACCAATCAAAGCAAATAACACCTCCACAACCTGCATTTTATTTGGAACTGAAGCGTATTTATATGCTTCCAGGTTTTCTGTGCTAGCCCACAGAACTGCCAAAGTGTGGGTGCCCCACAATGCAATGCTGTGACTTAACACATTTGATAGGTTAAAGGTGTTACAGTTTCTGTGTCTCTGAGGATGCAAAGGTTCACACGGTTAGAATGACTAAAGCGCTTGAAATAAAGGCAACAGGACTTCTTTCTGATGAAAGAAGACATTTTAACTTTCATTTAAGTGGCTTTGTCGATTCTAAAAACTGATGGAGAGTCACAGATATTTAACTGCTGCAGGGGGTGTCCCCTTGGAGGTGGTCCTGCAGGTTGCTGTAGACACAGATGGATGAAGCAGGGGATGTTCCTTTGGTTAAATGCTGCTGTGTATTAGAGATGCTAATACATTTCCATACTGTTGGCTAATACCAGGTCAGCTGTTTCCCCTGTTTGAGGTTTTTGTGCTAAGCTAACTAACTACTAGGTTTGCACTGGTCCACTCATGAAACTGCCCTCCAGAAAATGGTTCACTGCATTTCCCCAAATGTTAAAATACTGCTTTAACAACCTCATAATTCAATACAAAAAGGTTTAATACAATATGGATGTTAAGTATTAATATATACATATTAAATGATTCATACGCAAAAGTAGACATGCCAATGTGTGTGTACATATGCACAGACATACATAAGCACCATTTCCAAGTATCCACACCATTTACACATACAGACAAACACACACTCACACATTCAGACATTTGATGTAGAATTGGTCACTGCTCAACCAGCCGAAGTACTTCAAGCAAAAAGCAGTACTTTTAGCATCTAAGTGTTACACCCTACAAAACAAATAATCATAAACGTCTATACAGGTGCAGAAATATACATTAAAGATAATGTGACAGGATATGTGGAAAAGAAGACTACATTTTATTAGCCCGTATTTGTCCTTCAACATGTGCAAAACTGTCTTTTTCCACAAAATGATGATGAGAAAAGCTCAGCCCCTTCTTGGATCACACTGCCACCCAGAGAATTGAAATGTTAGTGCCGCCCTCGTGTGCTATCTGGTTAATTCGTCCACGGATGCAGTCCAGCGTGACGTACAGAGCCGTGCCATTCTGGACTTGAAATGAGGCTCTCAGCCCTACACTGGCCCACTCGCTTCCTTCAGGCATAGATCCTGACACCTGCTGAGCCACAGGACCAGCCTGCTTGCCCTGACCCCCTACCCGCTGCAGAGTGAGTTTTACTATATTACAAGAGTGGATCAGCTTGAGGTTGAGAGCTATGTTCACTGTTCCTTTCTCACGGAATATAAAGTTCTTCCGGCTGTTTGGCTCCCCAGAGCGGGCCAAGTGGACCTGTGGTGTATCTGGGCTGATCTGCTGGAACAATAGAGGTTTATTCCTCACCGCTCCAAAGGGAAGACCGGTCCTGGACACAGTAGCCGTAAAGGCTGACGACACTGCTGAAGGAATCCAGATAAGACTCAAAATACTGATTCCAGTGCTGTCCCCAAAATAGCGGACGTTGCACTGAGACGGGGATGTGATCTCAAAGTTGAGCATGTCTCCACTGTCCACGCTCACAGCACCTGAGAGTGTAATGGAAGTGTCCCTGTAATTAACGCCAGTCTTAAAAGCCTGCATCACCTCTTGGCCGGTTCCGTTGCGGTTTATATAGGCAATCAAGGAGAAACCCTCTCGAACGCAGGTGTGCCCCATGGAGTAAAGTGCTTGCTGAAGGACAAACTTGACCACTCCGCGCTCGGTGAAGCGTACCCCACGGTTGTCATGAGTCATGCTGATCATGTAGGGGTCTGAAACTGAGGTTATGCGGAAAGTTGGGCGGTAGCTGGTCTGGTAGTGCATCAGCAGGGACATCTGAGCTGTCATAGCTACAGCACCAGTATCATGAGACAACCAGAGCAGACTCAAAGAGGGCCCTGCAGCATCATACACGTGAAGATCTTTGCTCTGATTGCAATGTTGATTTGGACTCCTCAACAGCAGTGTGAAGCTGTGGTTAGGCTCCACCTCCACCCCGGTACTGACGCTGACCCCCTGGAAATACTTCCCATCCGGTTGTTCGATGCGAACACCGCTGAGGTCCTTACCCTCCTCTTCCTGGCTCCCATTTAGCCTCATCCCCAACTGGAGGAAGTTCCTGCAACTGTGCTTTATTGCAAAGTTATGATCCAACCACACCAGCCCGTGCTGCTGGAAGGTCAACTGGCCCACCTGGTTGGACAGCAAATCGCTTTTTTCTTTGCTTCGTATGTTTAGCTGAAGTCCAGGAAAGATGTGGGTGCCAGATGATCTGGCAGGGGAAACTGCCACATTCGCCATCCAAGACTCAGAGAGCCGGGTCTCCGAAAGCTGGCCACAGATGGTGTCACTGACTGCTGTACAGGGAACAGTGACAGGCTCTCCGGCACAGTCAGAGCAGGCCTGGCACTCCTGCAGCTCCTGGTTGTAGAAATATTCATGACCGCACAAGCCCATTATTGCGTCTCTCTCAGAAATGCCCAGACACCTGAATCCCCCTGCAAAATAAAAAGGTCCAAACAGGCTCTGACAGCTGCATAGACACGTAGCTCAGTAAAGTATGGCTGTTTTCTCAGCGCAAATAACGTTTTAGATAAACTGGTGGGAAGTTTTTCTATATCAGAGTGAAAATAAGGAATAAGGATTCATTAATTATCAGCAAAATAAGCACTGCGAACTCACCTGGAGTATTAAGGCACTTCACTCGCTCTCCACAAATATTTGGTAATTCAAGGCATTCGTCTCTGTCCTGCAAGTCATGCAAATTAAAAGTATCACCATGAGTGTATCCTGTACATCAATAAGTAGGTTTAACTGACACATTCTTTAAAGCATTTATGCTTGATCAGGAAATAGATAAGATGAGCCATCTAAGCTCAAAGGTATAAACATTCTCACTTCCACATCAGCTATGTTTAGATTTTGGCATATGCTGGCATATGCTTGGGAACCACTAACTGGAAACCACCATGTGAAACCTCAACTATCAGTTAAAACCGCTTCACACTTTTTTTTTGTTTGTTTCCTTTTTTTTCCTGTTTTGCTCTCAGTTTGTTTTGACACATCAGATGACGGCATACCTGGCACATTCTGTCCGCAGTTGGAGAGCACTGTGAGATGAGGAAGAAACCTGGTGGACACATGGTGCACTTTTCACACCGAGCTGGGTCCTTTTGAAAGTCACAGTACTCCTCTGATCCACAGGGTGAAGGACATCCCAGGAGAGGCTGAGGAAAGTGAGCCTCCCCAACCACATCCATCACCTTAGAGTTGATGTCCGCTTTGTGGACGGCGTAGGATTTCTGCAGGTGGCTGCGGGCTTGGCTTTGCAGTCCAGCCAGCTGGCTCTCGAAGTAGCTCTGCAGCTCGCCCTTCAGGCCCTGGAAGGAAACCTGTTTGAAGGTGTCTGAGAGGAGACCGTACTGGGCCTTCACCACATCCATTTGCTCATACATTCGCTGCTGCTGCTCCAGGATTTCACGCTGCTGTGACAGCAGGGCCTCCTGTTGGTCAGCAAGCTTCTGCTGCAGATCACGGATGATAATCTGCTGGGCTCTCAGGGCCTCCACAAGCTTCTCCTGCCCCTTGGACAGCTGGAGGTGCAAGATGAGGGCATCTTCTGAAGGAACTTCATTCTCCCCTGTCATGAAATAAATGCACAGTGAAGGGGGGAAAAAAACAGGGAGAAGAAATCGATTAGATGTCGTTAAGCCTTGTACTGAGGTGTGACTTCTCCAAACAGTGCTGACAGTAAGTGTGAACAGCCTGTGACTCCAGCTGCATAGCCAGCCGCAGCCAAGTGTAGCCTACTAAAAGTTTCCTGTATGGAGCCACATCAAAGCATTCAAAATTTTCTGGGCAATTGACTCTGAGACATTTTTCCAGTCCAGCTACTCTTTGCCCTGCAGGTATCTTTTTTTCTTTCTTTCTTTTTTGTGGGGGGAGGCTGAAGGTCAACAAAGTTGTCATTTGTCTCCAGAACACTCTTGTGTGAGAGATTGTAAGTCAGTAAAGGGCAGCATGCATTTGAGGTATTTATATACACCCACCTTTTAGTAAAAGCATATCACTTTTAAAGAAATTGTCAAGAGTCACAATGTGCATGTCTGCATTTTGTTTTTGTTCCTGGCATGCAGGAACTTATAATATAATGTTAAATAGATAGATAAATAAATAAATAAATAAATAATAATGTTGATGAACATAGCAGACCTGGCTTGATATCACATGTAAGCTGGACACCTAAAGGCGCTGCGCCAAGTTCCGACGATGGATATCCAAACTCCGGAAAATCCCCCAGAAACTGCGCGGCTCTGTCCGACAGATGTACAGGAGGCACGCTCTCCTCTGAACCGGCCAGACATCCTTCTCCCACACAAGCCACTGCTCGAGCTTTTGGCCGTATCCTCAGCGGCAGTCTGCACTCGATCCCTTTACAGTCTCTGGTGTCATTGCCGGGTTGAAATTGTCTCACATGAACAGCGCACTCCGCATCGGTGCATCCTGCAGGTAAAACTTCAGGCGCACTCCGAGTGCTGCCGTCGCTGTGCCGCCCGCGCAGTAGCAGCTGGGCGCCTGGAAAAGTCTCCGATGCCGCTCTTGGAGAGCTCGGGTACACGCGGTGTTGGCCGGCGGCTACATGAGCCGTTTTCCCCTGCGTTGACGGGTTAAACTGCCGCGGGGGTCTGGAAGATCGGCTCCCCGGACAGTGCGCCCCGGTGCACGGTCTTGGATCGCCGGTGTCTCCGCCATAGCAGTGCGTCCCCCGGCAAATCTCCGCTACAGCTTGCGCGGCGTTGTGCAGCGATACCCAGGAGAGTTGCAGCAACAGCAGAGATGTCAGTAAAAGCATTTTCGCATCTAATATGTGGGCTTACTCTGCCTGCAAAAGAAGGAAACGCGAGGTAAGAGTCCCAAATGGAAAACCTGGAGGAAAAAATCTCAAAGGTGATAACTCAAGCCATCACCGATCTCCTTTTCGATTAAACCCACCTCTCACACAACTGAAACAAACTTTACAGACTTGGCAGCTCATCTGTGCACATTACCTTCAGCTCCAGGGTTTAGTGAGGCTGGCTTTTCCCGACCGTCACAAAGGAGTAAAAACACTGGACTCACGCATTACTGCCGGCTCTCTCCATGCCTGACCCACTCTGAGGGCTTCTGCACTATAATGTCAGTGTATGTGGCATTCCTGAGACTTAATTAGCATCAGGTTTCCCCAGCTACAAATTAACCCTTCACCCTCTCCTCTCCCTTGAGTTTCCCTCTGAACTAAAAGGTTTTGAAAGAACAAGAATAAAATGACATTTTTGATGCCTGAAACTGAAACATCCTTAATTTCAACCTGAAACAAATAAACGAAAGGGGAAAAAATGACATGTATTTTAATTATATCTCATCTCTTCACTTTTGACTTTGCTCACTGTTGACTTTTCTTTGACCCTGTGGCCCTCTGAGTTGCAAAAACATACAGTACTTTTTGTTTAGCACACCCTGCATGTTGAGACAGCTGCTGGTTCCTCAACCCAGCGTCCTTCATGCTTTAGCGCTGGCCTTGTCAACCCTTTTTATAGACAAAGCGAGCAGAGGTCAAACTTTTGTGAAGAGACCTATGGCAGAAGTCAGGAATGTGAAAAACACATCTGGTTTTTGGACTCGCTCCCGATTTCTCTCCTTTTTTTGTTTTTAGTGCTTCTGCACAAGCACATAAGGTTATCTGAGGATGACGTCTGCATGGATGTTATTAGTTAAGCAGTTCTGATATTACTGTCTTATTCAAAGGTCCAGGAGCCAAATGAATAGATGCAAAAGTTGTATGATCATATTTAACTGAATAACTCAAGATTTAGCCAAATTTCAGAATATTTAAAGCAAAATGCTGGACATTTTACAGCATCATGGGCACAGACTCTTAGAAATGTACATGTTTTAGTTTACATCACTCATTTATACGTTTTGTGATTATTGTTTCAGGGTTTCTGAGGTGTTATTTTGTCTTTAGACTTTGATTGTTGTGGACATGTTTGTGTGGATGTGGTTTAGAGTGTTTGTGTGACTGACAGCAGAGTTAGGGTTTAGCAAAGGAAAGGGGCCACTGTGAATGAGGCTCCTGTAGCGATTAATCACATCCAGCCACCGTTTCTATTCTGGGTGGCTGTTAAAAATGTTCAATCAAAAAGAGTTCCTGTACCCATCTGGTGCAAAGAAGAGAGGAGCTGAGGCGAGGCAGAACTCAAGAAAGACAAGTAGCTGCGTCCAGAGTGCAACTTTTCATCTTCAAAGTAAAGACGAAAGGTTACTTAATTAATTGCTTATGACGGCCAATCAAATGGCAGTAATTTACTGTAAAGCTTGTATTCTATAACACACAGAAGTGTAAATTTGATTAAAGAAGTCACACTGTCCAATTAAACAGTTTAATGCTGGTAAAAATGTACCTTATGATTTTATTATAACATAATCATGCCTTTTTCTCTTTTGATTTTGTTTTTCCGTGTCACATTTTGGGCATTTTTGCTCACGTTTTTGACTCAGCCAGTCACAGCAGTCATCCTAGCCCATGTTAACAAAAGCAAACCTCATTGTACTCATTTATTGGGCTCAGATGGCAAATAAATTCAGCCAAGCAGAATAAGGAGGGCTGTATCAGGAATCCATTCGTATGTTCTTGCATTCAAAAACATCCAGCTAGCAGTTGCTCGTTATCCCGGTGCAAACTTGCGGTGTTGATCATTGCACCACAAAGAGGGAGTGGGGAAAATAACTGCAGGTTGGTAGGTTCACACCTCCCACTGATTTCAGTCATGTTTGCCATGTACAGTACAGCAAAGAACAAACAGAGGGCACTAAAAGACTCCTGCATGCATCACTTTTCACATCAGCTCAGTGACAGTTTCTCCTCTGCAGCACTACATATCGTTTTGCAAGGTGCCCACTGGTTTTGTCATTATCACCCCATTTCCTTTTAGTGCCCAGGCACAAGAAATGCATCTTGAGGTGTGTTGGAGCGCTCAGAATGCAGACTAATGGCTAAAAAGAATGCTCCACACCTCACACCTTACCATATGCAGTTCTGCAACTTTCAAGCCGACAGACTTTTCTTTGTGCAGTAGAACTCAAGGCTCGACACTGCAGAGCCCCCTTTAAGCGCACAGTTTGATTAAATAACTAAAAAATAACAATCTCGTTCAGCTTCTTGGCTCGGTGCTGTGATGTATGAGCTGCAACATATGCTGGCAAAAACCATTATCAGAATCAGCTCTCCTGGACCACCCTCAGTCTCCGAGGAGAGCGCAAACGCAAAGCGGAGCAGACAAAAAAATCCCCTCGCTCTCTGCTGCCGAGCTCCACAACTGTTAATCAGTGTATTTATTTGAGAAATGTTCTCCGAGGCACTGGCGTGCTTGTGTTTGGGAGATGTTTAGAGCTAATGGGAGGCTGCCTTTGGTGTCCATCTGTTTGTCAAACCCTGAGAGAATGAGGAAATGAGGGTGGTTGGGACACATGCTTGTACCCAGGGTGTTTGTTTAATACATCACGAGTCATGAAAGACTCTTAGAAGCATTCAAGGTTATTTGGTTTCCCCCTCGTGGTGCTCAGATTTACCATATGATGACGGGATTTTGCCACAGTGGTTTGTCTTTGCTGTCACGGCTCAGGCTGGTCTTGAGGAGAAATGGGACATAGAAGTGTTAATATTAGTAAAGATCAAGATAATCTGTTCTGTTAGGCATAATATCGAATTCATTTTTTTTTATATTGTATGTGAATTCCTTTTAAGGTGGAAAGAGGATAAAAAAAGAGATCAGAAATCTTGTTTTTGGCCTCCCAAGATGACTCAAGGAGAAATGCAAATAAATACAGCTATCTGTGTCTGCACGGTCAGATAACAGAGCCAGAGGCTATTCATAGTTTGACAGTTTAACTCTCCCTGGTTCCTCCTAAAGATAACCGACTTTGTTGCACCACACCATTACCCTAAGACAATTCTTCCTGATTTTAACAATAAAAGCTAAGATTTCATGTTAATTAATATATTCTAGTGCACTCTGCTTACATTTAGGAGGTATGTTAGAGGTTGTACAGCAAATAATGCACTTCATTTAGGAGACTGTATTTTCTAACAAGAATTTAGAGAAGTAAAGCCCAGCTGAAGTGTCTTTCACCACTACAGCGTGCCACTCCTGTCTACAGACTTGCTGTAAATCAGTTTCAGCGAGGTGAATTATTAACCAAGACCCGTCACATTCCTCCCGCTGATTCAGCCTTTCTCTCGATCCAACTGAGGCATTTCTTTTTTCTTTCAATAAAAAAAAAACGTCCCAATCTGCTCGAGTGGCTGTCAGTCACCCTCGAAGTCTTTGTGAGAAGCCACAACACATTTATGATTTCTCCCTCTCTGTCCCCGTTGGCACAGTTACAGTACAGTGCCGATAAGGAGCACTGTTAAGGAGAGGATGGATCAACGCTGCCCAGACAAAGTGTTGTGAAAGTGCTGAACTCTGTAGCAGGAATGCAATGACAGGTCTAGACCTGAACTTCCGCGTTAAGCAGGAAGAAGCCAACAGTCAGACAAATGCAATCTTCAATCTGCTCGCACACCCAAAATCTGCCTGCATATGACTTTAATTTTTGGTGCCGAGCTTAATTAGGGAATCGTCTTTCGAAGTGGAGCTGATGTCCATGAAGCTGTTATCTTGAAACTTAGTGGCGAAGCAAAGGATTAACACATTTTAAAAAGGTGAGTTTCATCTCTGTTTGGATGTTGTGCCTTTGGATATAACGGTAACAACCGAAGCTGCTTTCCTCTGAACGCAGAGCGAGAACATTGTTCGTTGATGTCTGAGCACATTACAAGTGAGGATTGTGGTGGCTGTTGTGCTGAAAAACAAAACAAAATAAAAAACAAATGAGAGATTTGTTTGTAATATATGTATATTCAGCTACAGCAGAATAATTTAGCTTGAGGACGTTATGTACAGATATGTTGTAGATGAGAATCTTAGACATCCTGTCAAACTTTGTGAGTTACAGCGCGCTCTGATAAAAACTCTCAAAAGGTTTTGAATTTAATAGTACGAGAAATTAAAGAAAACTCTTTTTAGAAGATTTTTTTTACCATGTTTTAATTTGGTAAAAAGAATGTAAGTTCATATCTTTCCAACTGGGTGGACCCCGCTATCGTCTCATAGTGCTGCATGACTCAATAACCACATGAAACTAATAGGGCCGGCCTCTTATATTAAAGTTAATAGTGCTGTCAGTTTGTTGTTGATGACAGGAACATTTTGTATATTTGGCTTGTGGCATTTTTGGTTTTAAATCATGTCACAAAAATATGAAGTGAATTTGTTATGAGTTTAACTGAACGCATTGCTTTCAGAGCGATGGATTAAAAGGCTTTTGGTCAAGGGGGTGTTTGCTTTTTCTAAGAGATGTTAAGCAAGAAATTTTATTAAGGGTACTGAGTGCAGTAGGTTTGAGTCTGATTTGAAACCTGCTTCAGCAAACATTAGGGTTCTGATTCATTTTCATACTCTTCAGTGGTTTGTGCCTGCTGCTCAACCTCTAATTTGCCTACTTTGCAAAAAGAGCACATCAAGTCTTGTAAACACATCTGCTTAAGAGCCTAGCACAGAAATATGATCCGATCATACGAGGGAGAGTTTCTGTATGTTATGGTAAACACTGGAGTTGATGTCTGCTTTTGATTTTCTACCCTGGAGCTACATATGTGTGGCATGTAAAAGGCTGAGATATGTATTTGAGATTATTGGGGGAGGGGGTTTTCTAGAGGCTATAAGCTATAAGGTGCTTTTAGATTTGCTGTTTTTTATTATAAAAAGTACAACAGTACAGTTGCCGCTTTTCACAATGCGCTCATTTGACGCCCAACAATAACATTTAAGAACGCCGATAGGTCACAAATGCCTTTTGTCTGACAATAAAATAGTGAAAAGTGTGAAGAGACAGTGGCACAGTTTTGTGAATTGAAAGTGTGAAAATGTGACTAGAAGTTCACAAACATGAACTCTGTTGCGGTAAATTGATATATTGAAAGGCACAAAAAGCTACAGAGCTTGCAGAGGAAAAATTCCTGGTGTTATTAGTTTGGTTTCTTTGTAGAGCTATTACTCATTCATAAAAGGGACACTGGGGTGACTTTGAATAGTTTAGCTGTTCTGGTCTTCAGCTTTCAAGTTTGCAATTTTTTCCGGTTACTGATGATAAAATCTTTGGCCAGATTTCTTTAAGAATCCTTTAAAAGTCTGATTTTAAACGGTGCTTTAATCATGGTCGTTTCCTTGTGAGGTATTATTGACTATTTGGTCAAATGTAGGATTTATTGTGTTTTCTGTGAACAGCCAATTTATACAACTCCACAGATTGTAGAAATAATCAGTGTAGCTTCCAGATCTAAAACGCATTTGTTCTAGTAGCCACCAGGGGGCGACTCCTCTGGTTGCAAAACGTTATGTTTTAAACCCTCATTTAATTTAATGCAACACTAACTTTATTCATTATGTTTCCATTTGTAGTAAAGTAGATGCTGAAGTTGGGTATATTTCACAACCTGTCAACATTGTATTTGACAAATTGCTTGTTTTCAAATTCACAAACAGCTACTGTAACTAGGTAAGCTCTGCCAAAGTACACCAAACTCATCCCCTAAAGCTTGAAAAGTTAGAGTACATTATATTCATTAGTTTCTCTCAAAAAAAAAAGTAAAATTTCAAAGGTGGATTTGGTCATCTTTGACCAAATCTAGGATACCTTCAAGCTTCAGAATCCCCCGTCCTTTAGGTCACGTTTGAGTAAAACTAATTAGTCCACCCATAATCACACTAGTGGTGCTGCAATGACTCTGAGGTTAACACCTTTATCTGTGTATCAGCTGCAGGATCACACCTACAAATAGCACAGAAAAAGTCCATTCTTCACATTGTGTCTGAGATATTACTCCACTAATGCACACATCTAAGACACTGAGGAGGGAGTGTGTTAAAATTGGGTCGATTTGTTTTCACCAGCAGAAGCTGTCTTGTTTTCACGGTCTGTTCCTTCTCACTTCTCCTCGCTAATCTGGGAGCGGTTCATTTCATGCATTTGGCGTCAAAACACAGCCTCTCAGCAAAATCTGATTGACTGACTAAACTTCTCTTCCAGTGACTTTAAAACTACTAACAAAAAGTAGCACCAGACGTTCAGAGATGGTGCGTTCTTTTACTCGAAACGTCTCACGCCGACCACGTATAGGTGAAAAAAAGTGACATAATGAGAACTGAGGAAGCAGTACCATGAAATTTGCAGGCAGCTGCTTGTGTCACCATTTCCGATACCATTTCAACATTGCAAGTTCCAGGAAGTTTACCAGTTACCACTTCCTCCTGGGGGTAAACCGTTTGTGTAAAAGGTGGAGGATTGCGCTCACGTGCTATAGCAGTGAGCCCCACATATGTACGTCACATGGAAATTATGGTGCACAAACAAATTCTATCAGTGCGCAGAGGCGTTTCAGTTTATGAACCGTGCGATTTGATATATGACACCAGAAGATTAACAGTTTCTTGTGAGCTTCCAACACGCAGCATCTGTTAGATGTTTCAAACAGTATTGATCCTGTATAAACTCTTTCCTGGAACACAATCAGTCACTCTTGTCTCCTACACAGTGTCAATGAGAGATGTACCCCTGTGTCTTTTAATTAAATTCCAGCAATTTATTTTTTTCATGTTGGATCTAAATGTCATTAAACACATTCCAGACTCTGTGACGAGTGAAAGCAGGGAGTTAAACTCTGCAGCATCGCCCAATATTTTCCTCTCTAATGGACGCTACCACGCAGCAGAGAAAAAATAAAGACTAGAAGATAGCAATGCAAACATCTGTGCAGAGAATCTCACTGCATGAGTTAAACCAATTAGATTGGGGCTGATTTAACAAAAGAGGTTGCAGCTACCCCCACCCTTCCTCTTGCACACCCAGTGAAACGCTTTTAATTAGTACTTAATTCACAAAACCAGTCAGAAATAAGAAGAAAATGCATTACATAACAGACTCATACACGTTGTCATGCTTAGTCACCCTCTAAAGACTCATACAGAGGCTGAAAAAACACAATAATAGGGTAGCTCTTTGATGCTAAGCATTCTTGCAATATGAGGTGTGGCTTAGACACAGTGAGTACAGCGCATCGGTTTCTTAATCAGTTTAACCACACCAAACTTGAGACTAACCCCAGCAATTTATAACTGACCTGAGGCAAACCGAAGCTTATATTCATGCAGTTTAATCACAGTCCGTCAAAATGAGTAAGCCAGCAACACTCGGGTTAGCTGGTAAAATGTCTTGATTTAAAAAGTGTTGTTTTTAAAAAAAGGTCGCACTTATTTTATTGCTTTTACTTTGAACATATTAACAGTGAATCAGGTGTTACTCAGTAACTGTGCTGCGCCATGCTGACATTGTTGTGACGTCAGATTACAATATTGAATAATCTGCATAAAACATTATGCAAAGTGGAGCTGTTTTTTTCACATTGACTCACATTGAGATGTTTAGATAAGCTGGATGTGTTTGTCATCGTCACTCTATCTCAGAATGATAGAAGGATAAGATCTGGCTGAAAGCATTAACTGCAGCTGAGTGTCATATTCTTCTTTTATATTGTTTCACAAATGTACAAGTTCTGACCAGTGAGATCTTTTGACCTGATGATGGTGCTAAATGCACTAAAGATTCAGACTCATTCTAATTCATTAATAACTGCATAGTCTGCATGTTAAACAAGAATATTTATATCTTTCCCTTCAATCTCTTCAGTAGATACGTAGTAAAAGTCATGGAAATCGGTGATTAATTTTAATGCAGTCTTTCTGGTAATACAACCAGGCACAAGCAAATGTTTACTTGTTATTTTGTAGCATTCAGGTCAGTAGAAGGTGAGAAGGTGGAACCAGTGAATCCGGATGGTTTACTGGTCATGAAACTCCTCTAATGAATTAATTTAGTAGTGACAGCTTCAGCAGTTACCCACTCATACCTTATGTTAACAAGCCTTTAGTAATAATATATTTGCAGTCATGTGAAAAGTAGGCCACTACCACTATCCTCTTAAGAAGTAGCAGCCAGGTGCTGCTAACCAAATGCATTTGATTAACTGATCATGAGCAAGTAGGAGCATGTCTACAAAAGCAGATCTGAACTCTTCAGGTTTGTGTTAATGCAATGCCAAGGGAAAAAAGACATCAACGGTCATCTTAAAGAAGCAGTTGTTTAATTGTCCTTTAGTTTGTGAAAGGTTACAAGGCCGTTTCCACACACTCTGAAGTCCATCAATCTACAGTGAGAAAGATTATTCACAAGGGGATCGTTTGAATAATCTTCCCAGGAAACCATCACCCTGAGGTCAGATCATGCAATACTCAGAGAAACTCCAAAAAGAGCTACACCTCAAACTCTACCTCAGTTAGCATGTCAGTTAGCATAAGTTAGCAGAAGACTTGTTTGCATGGGTTTCCAGGAGAAAGCATGTTCTATTTAAAAACAGCATGGCAGCACTGTTTAGTTTAGAAAATTTGCATCTGAACAAACCACTCTGTATACAGAAATATGATCGAGTGTGTGAGGCCATCTGTCTCACACATGAAGCTTGGCTCGAATTTTGCCTTGAAATAGGACAAAGATCCAGAGCACAGCACCAAATCTACAACAGAATGGCTGCAAAAGAAAAGAATCAAGGTGTTGCAAAGACCCAGTCAAAGTCCAGACCTCAAGTCGATGGAAATGCGAGATCTTAAGAGAGCGGTGCATAAATGAGTGTCTTCAAACTCAAAGAACTGAAGCATTGATGTAAAGAAGAGTGAGCCAAAGTTGCATCTTTATCAATGAGAGACTGATAAAGTCATAAAGTTATTAGATTAGAAAAGATGGTTCTATAATTCATTGATTTATCGGCTGCACTTCATTTGCAGTACAGTGGTCATTATCAGAAACATGCTATACTAGAAGCAGAAGAATTAGGAGAGCCCACATGTAAGCAATATAAAGTAAGCTACCATTAGCACCACTTTAACTGGATGAACTCCCACTGACACCTTCAGTGTTTCTGTGGTACCACTCACGTACCAGCATATGGAAACAGGGACTCTGTTTTGACTGCACATTCCAGACCATCATAACATTTGCTTTGAGAAAAGAGGCTTCAAATAATACGTGCAGGGGAGACGGCCTACTGTGCATAATTACGAATGTAAATCTCAAGCGAGGCTTTCGGAGTGGTTTTCAAAAAAGGCACAGTGACCACGGTGGCTCCTCGGGCTGTTACTCTGCTTAAAATGAAAAACATAACCTTCATTATCCTGACATTTTGCTTCATCCATCCACAATGGGGGATGTATATAAATCTGTACCAGCCTGATGTATGAGTCCATTTTGAAACTTGATCAGCAGTTAAGAGCAATTTCGAGCTAAGCACATTGTGGAAGCTTGCATACTTTATGCTCTTCCACTTTCCTTAGGCATCATAATGTTGCATGCAGTTTTTTCTTCTTCTTCGTATAATGATTCAAACAAACACTGATCATACAACACGAAGCATGATTTCAAAATCCAGATTACTAAAGGACACAGCATAAAAAAGTCAACTCTGAATATGACAAAAAAGGCAACATAATATTTACTCGCTGCTTCACTCACTTGCTCCAACAAGAGACAACATGTTATGGCAAATAATGACTGCCTGCAGTTATGCATACACACTTTGTTCCTTCAAGTCTGGGTTGGACATGTTTCGCAATATAGCGTAACCTGGGGAAACGTATTACATCTGCAAATACTTCACAGCAAAGTAGCAGCACTGTATCAGCACTCACTGCCTGCACTTGCCTTTAACCATGCAAATGGACATACCGTCTGTTTCATCTTCATTATTCAGTGCAGCTCATTAATACATATTATAAATATTATATTTTTTCACATTGAAAATAATGATAATTTCTATATCTGATTATTCTATTGATTCTTTCACCAGATGGACGACATTGACGCCATGTTCAGCGCCATGCTGGGGGAGATGGACCTCCTCACCCAGGTGACTTACCAGCCATTGTTTGCCTATATATTGTTCTATATACTTATTCTATTCTTGTTGCTTTATAGCACAAAATACCCTTAGAGCCATCTTTTCAAAACACAAACATTGAATATGTAGGTAATTTTCAGTGGATGAATAATGTGATAGCTCCTGTCCGTTCTGGTGTGTATAGCAATTTACAAATGGTAAATGGTCTGTATTTGTATAGCGCTTTACTTGGTCCTAAGGACCCCAAAGCGCTTTACACTGTACACAATCATCCACCCAGTCACACACACAGGTGATGGCAAGCTACATTGTAGCCACAGCCGCCCTGGGGCGCACTGACAGAGGCGAGGCTGCTGGACACTGGCACCACCGGGCCCTCTGACCACCACCAGTAGGGTTAGGGTGAAGTGTCTTGCCCAAGGACACAACGACCAAGACTGTCAGAGCCGGGGCTTGAACCGGCAACCTTCCGATTACAAGATGAACGCCCAACTCTTGAGCCACGATTGCCAGCTAGACAAGTTGTAGCTGTGACAACAAAATAAAACAAAGACAAAACCAAGAACTGAAAGAGGAAAGAATGAGTGGATGACGCGTACCCAGGCGCACCCTGAAGATACATTTTTCTGCTTCTTTTTTCCTCCAGTTTCCAATATCTGAAATAAGCGGGTGTCACGTTTTCATCTCTTTTTCTCCATTTAAATTTAAATATATTTAAATTATGTTGTATAGAATGTATTAAACATGACAGGATTTAATATGATACCAATAAAAAGTAGCAGAGGAGCTTGTGCCACTACCACATTTTCTGTTAATGAAAGGCATAAATCTCAATGTTCATGCAGCACATAGACAAAAATAAATTTTTTTGTTCAAGCTGCCCGTGATTAATTATCTCGCCTAAGGACTTAGAGATACTTTTCTTCTTCAGAGAAGATGACAAAGTAACAAAAACCCACCATCCTTAACTGAGATGTTCGTGACTGAAACGAAACACACTTTGTGGTCATGTAAGAACCATAAATACCACCATTTTCTGGAAGGGTGGGTTAAATGGCAAAACCCAACCGAGTAAAGATTACGCCTTTTTTTTCTCCCTCTTAGTAAAAAACCCCATTGATCACTTTAATGTTTTCCATCTCAGTTCTTCCAAGATGGGGTGTCATGTTGTTCATGCAGTGGGTACACTCTCACTCTTGCCCCCCAAAAGAAAAAAAATACAACTCTGTCCTCTGACATAATGCTTTAGAACAGTTTGGTTTCAGAGCGCTCAAACATGAAAGTGTGCTCCTCTGCGGTGGGGGGTGGGGAAGTATTTTGGCTGTGCAGAAATTGTATTTGCGTTCTTACAACCACACTGCTTTCTTCATTCTTTGTCTCAGAGTCTTGGAGAGGAAACAGTGCCCCCTGAAGCTCTCTCCAACACAAAGAAGGAAGTCAACTACTCCATCGGCTTCACTGACCTGAATGGTGACTTCACATTTTGACATTATGTGTGGAAACACTACAAAGAGCTGGGCGTTGAGCTTTTGTGCAGTGTCAACACCCGAGTTGTGCAAGGGTGGGATGTGTCGTGTGCTTGCTCAAATTAACAAGAAGTAGCATGGAAATACACAAAATAAAAAATAGAAAAGGTGCACTTCCTGGCAACTGAGGGCACAGATTAAAGTCTAATTACTCACTGTTTGCCTCTGGCTTTAATAAGCTAAAAAAAAATAAGCTGCAATAATGTTAGAACAAGGTTACAATATCAGCTGGTGTTAGCATTTAACTTTCCCTTTTTCTTCGTTCATTGTAAATGCCATTAAATCTTGTTAGAGTGAGTTGATAGGCTGTGCAGCACTTTATAACAAATGCCTGCCTTGAAGGGCTTTGCAAATGGAAAATGTCCTTGATATAAATAAACTATCAATCACAACAAATGGCTATGTTTTATAAAAGACTATAATCTACATGCGCTCTTGCAGCTCAGTAAGGCTGTGCCCAAATGCACGAGTGCAAACTGTTAATGCCATCCACTTTAAACTTAGCAAATGTATTACTGGGGACCAGAGTACGTGCAGCACAGAGTGAGAGGTAGATTAAATAAGGTGCTTTCACATTTGCGCTAAAGGGTTGCTAAAAGTTGCCTGCTCCACTCTGTGTGTAGGGTTCAATCTCACCATCAACACACATATGTATTTGGCTACAAATTTAACCATCAAAACAATGTGCATAAGTTTTAATCTAACCTTAACGTATTTCTATATTAAGATAAGACAAGACAAGACAAGATTAGATAAGATAAGGGGTCAGGGGCCTCCTGAAATGTTTTAATCCTTAGGCAGAGGTGTAAAAAATACTCGGAAAAAAAGGGGGTTGGTCAAAGAAATTTTGATATGTTATCAGTTTGATCCTCACATGATCCCACAAAGATAGTTGAATAAGTACATGCCATTATTTTTCAAATAATGGTATCTGTAGTTAGCAGTGAGTCGAACAAAATTCTGTCTCGAATGCAAACTTTAGCGACCGTTAATGCAATTGTAATTGTAAACGCAACATCAGACTAGATGCTATAATTGCTCTGTGTGGGATGATGTTTATGCAGACTGGCCTAGTTATTAGGGGGAGATACATAAATAATAAATGGTCATACAGAGCTCAACACTCAATTACTAACAATACAATTATTATAGTAAGATTTATTTATTGTCTTTGGTTTCCTGTGATGAGCAGTTCTCCAGAGCTGCAACCCTTACCTTGAAAAGCCACAGTCACACACATTAGTTAAGTGAGAATGGCCTCAGAGCTGGACTCTTTTCATAGAAGTAACTTTAAGCCAAAATAAAGTAATCCAGGTTGCACTCGCTCCAAATCAGCAAAGGCAAATTATTTTTGACTGGTCTATAACATACAGTTACTTTTCTTTATAAATGTGTTAACTTAATAATGCTTTGAGGAATCTAAATACAGGACAGCCTACAAAAAGCAAAACTAAAATTTGCATGCAGACGAAACTGTTGCTTCCTCTACTGAATTCTGAAACTTGATTCCTCAGTGGAGCAATATTGGGAACATGAATGAGGAATAAAATGAAAGAACTCCTTTCATTGACTTTGTTTAATAAAACATAACTGAAAGGGGAACTTGTTCAAAAAAGGAAAGTTCTTCATAATTAGGGAAAAAAGGCAAATTACTTTGAAAAAGGAACAAAAGGAAATTCTATCCAACAATATTCTCTATTGAGTTACTTCCTGACAAAATGTTTCTGCTTCACCAGAGTCCCTTCATGAACTGGAGGGCAATGACTTGGACGCACTCATGGCCGATTTGATGGCTGACCTCAATGCAACGGAAGAGAAATTGGCAACAGAGATAGAATGCTTGAAGGCACCGTCAGCGTCTCAACCAGACTTCCCACCACCGCCCAAGGGCCTGAGCATCGAACCTGCCCCATCGCACATTTCACCGTCATCTGCAGGAAGCAGAAGCAGCAATGTTAGCACTCCTGTCCCTTCTGCTGCCTCCTCTTTAGCACCTCCACCTCCTTCTGGTGCAAAGCCCACAACGGTGAGTGAGCCCACATGCAGCAATTCTGCAAGTTTAAACCAGAGCATTAATCAAGGCTTGAGAGAGCTAGTTTCGAGGGCAGTGCCACAGGTCAGAAGGAAGAACCGTTTGTTGAGCTCCTGGTAGAACGAATCAACAACGTCACAATCTTTCTTTTATTTGCGCATGTCTTGGTTTACCATGAGTAAATACTTTATAAGCCATGCATGACAAGACAGTTTTACAACAAAAACATCACCAGTTTCTAGCACATAAATTTAAGATGAGTTTTGTATGTTTTTGTGAAACCTGGAAGAGTGGTATTGCTCTTAACGGTGAGATCATAGCAAAGTCGTTCCTGGATGGAGGCATCTGTTACAGTTACAGAGACGTGTGAGGCGAAACAGCCGAGGGTCTGTCTGGAACAGATCAAACACATACGGCAATGAGAAAAGTGTAACAGGATCGATAGCAAAGGTTGGGCTTGGAGTAAGGGAGGTAAGATGTGACAGTTTTGGAGGGGGGGAGGGGGGGGGGAGGTAGACGGGAGCTTATTGCTTTAGCAGAGGTTGTTACCTCATCTGTCTGAGGTAAAAACACCAGCTGTGCTGAGGCAGCGAGTGCGTCACTGTAAGGTAGACGTGGACGAGTTCATTAAAGTTGCAGTCAGTCAGGATTTTCACGGGTGATTGCATCTGGAGAAAACAGTTAATTGAGATCTAGCAGGTAGGATTTAATGTCCGAGATGGAAGTCTTGCATGGAGATTTCAACACCCACACAGGAGGGGATGAAGTGAAAACAAGACATTACACCTCTTGAAAAATGTTGAAGTGCTACATCACAGAGATAGACTTGCTAGAGTTTGATCTTCTGACTCGCCCTTGGGACCCTTTCTGCAAACTAGAAGTACGTGTCATTACTTTCTTTTTGACACAGATACGACTGTCTTTGCACAGTGAAATATGAAGCCACAAACAGCAGCCAGAAAAGTTAACCCTAATCATTGGATCTGTATACAGCTTTATGCAACATAAACCTCCTAAATGATGTATAATGATGAGAGCTATAGAGCTGACTGGAACTGGTTCTATGGAAAAAGACTTTGAGTCGGTCACTAATGAGTCACAAAGGTCTCTAACCAAACAATCACGTTGTGTATTGTTTCTAAGGCCTGAATCCACACATGTAAACACACCTGAGGCTACACATAGGAGTGGTTCCACTTGAAAGTAGGACCTAGGTGGGATGATAGGCTCAGCCCCCAAACACTTGACTAGTGTTTGGAAGAGATTGTGGTTTTGTTAAAGTAAACAGTTTTACAGCAGTAGATAATAATAGAAAGCTCCATTTTCTGAGCTTCCAGTGGTGGTACTGGTGTACTAGTGTTGAGCTTTGCTTCATTTAAAGGTGAAGATATACTTTACATGCTCTTATTCGCACAGATGTTACGTTCTGCCTTACAGTAAAATGAGCTATAAGTCATAACAGTATTCATAAATGATCTAGTGGGTCATTTTCACATTGAATCACACCTTGAGAGTGCGTCACTGAGGTTGCTCCTAGTTCAAGTGAACTGCAGTAATCTCATTAACCTACACATGTTGTTAACCTCAGAACACCCCATAGAGTGTCATTATATGGAGTAATACTACATAATGCAATTAAGTAAGAGTTGTCTGCTGGGAACTTTGTGTTTTACACCTTTGATGTACAATATCCCCCTCCTCATCATTAGCCCCGTTAAAAATTTAAAAATGACTCACAGAGATGTCTCATGCTTTCCTTTTTTCTTTTTCTTTCTTTTTTTTTTGTTACAAAACTGCAATATTTTTTGTTGTGACTCACTTTATATGATAAGAAAGGAATTTTTGGCAACCTTTATTTTAAATTAAAAACTGTTTTCCTTGAAATTGTATATTGTCGAACAAATACCAGATTATAGCAGGATACACCCTAAATAGGTCGTCAGTCTGTTAAAAAGTGAATTAACACATTTTCTTTATGATTGTGAAGTTTGTTAATTTTCTTTTTGGTGCTTACATTGTACTTTTCTAAAAAAAAAAAAAAAAGTTGACGACCATGTACCATCTCATCCCTGTGCACATCTTATTCAGGAGGAGATCGAGGCGCAGATGAAGGCAGACAAAATCAAACTCGCTCTTGAGAAACTAAAGGAAGCTAAAGTTAAAAAGGTAAGACAAGCAAACACCGACTTCTTGTTTTGCCCTCTGAGCTGACGTCCACTGGCAAGAGTAGAGACGTATAGAATTACAGCTACCTGAACATTACTGTAAAAGAGTTAATGGTCAAACATAGCATGGGTTTCCTTTCCTTTTTTCTCTTTTGGAAGAGCCATCAATCACAGTAATGGATGGTTACTTTCATCCAGCCAACATCCCGCAGGACAGCGTGGTTTCCTGTTTGGGGGTGATATGTGGACACTTTCTCATCTTCAAAGCAGCATTCAAAAGCTCAGACATGTGTTCTTGCATGCAAAGCTACACTTCCAGAGCAGCAATTTTTACACAAAACCAAACTAGTTTCACGCATGATGGCATGCCATTCTTTTATCATAGATGACTGTGACTGATACGACTGCCAAGTTTTACTCTTTTACTCGTGATTTGGCTCTTCGCAGTGACCTAGTTCCCTGTTAAGATGGTAGTTACAAATTCTTAGAAGTGAAAACTAAAAAGGAACTTTTTCTAAAAAGCCATGTGTGCGTGTGGAAGCTGAGGAAACACGGGCCACTTTCATATGGATGTGTGTCTCTGGGTTCATAGAAGAGATACAGAAGTGCCAGGTGCACTTCCAGGAATTTCAGCAGAAAGTGGTCAGAGGACCACAAGTTTCAGATAAGCCCACTGGTTTCTTAGCATGTTTGGGGATATTTTTTATAAGATAGCATCTTGGGGAGAGGAAGTGCTAGGAGGAAAATTAAATTTCCAGCGATAGTTCATTCAACCACATGTCAAAACCCAACTGTTTTTCAAGGGAGGGTGAAACTGAGTGACTTGTGACCTGAAGCTCTAAATCCTTTTGTGATAACATCTCTGAAACCCCCATTTTTATGACAAAAAGCAAGCAACTGGCTGACCTTAGTGCTGTGAAACTCCTCAGCTTTTCCAAAGCAGGATTTCTTACCAGATGAGAGGAATTGTGAAACCACATGAGCCTGCAGGGGGGAAAATGCTTTGCTCTGGGGCAAAATTAATCTCATCCAACACTCTGAGTGAGGTGCTAAGACTGCAAAAAGACAATAAAGAAGAAATTACAGCAAAGCTCGAATCAGAAGACAGAAGTGCTGATGCTCGAAGTCTTCCAGTAAAGCTAACGTTAGGAGACAGAAACATCCATTTACTGTGCATATCCTGTAATTAAACTGGCAAACAAACAAGCTGCATGTGCATAAAGGCTGGATTTAATGTCTTACACCTGCTGCTGTCCAACATGTTGAAAACCTTAAACTTAAACCTTTTGCTCTGTTTCTTGCTGGGAGTTAGATTAAAAGATGCTGGCTAAATCTAGTTAATGCTAATCTATACTGTAAATGGCTTTCTATGAATACTGTGAATGCAGTTCTGTACACAAGACGAAGAATGTGCTTGTTTGTCCAAAGATTACAAGAAGTATACAGTAAAAATGAGCTTTAACTCTTTTGCTTTGGCAAGCTAAGGTAAGCTAATCCAGTTTGCCATAAAAATAGAATTTTTAAAATCTAAAGTTGTGTCAAGAACACCAGAAAACATCACTTTTATATACTGGAATGATATTTTTTGTGCTTGTGTGGTAAAAAAAAAAAAAAAAATTTAAAAAGCTGTGTTTTTCTGTTTGACAGTTGGTGGTGAAGGTACTAATGAATGATGGCAGCTCCAAGACGCTGATGGTCGATGAGCGACAGAATGTCAGGGAAGTTCTGGACAACATGTTTGAGAAGTCTCATTGTGACTGCAATGTGAACTGGAGCATATGTGAGACCAACCCAGAACTGCAGCTTGGTGAGTTACCATAATATAGCATGTAAGCTACCATAGAGTAGATGCTATACAGTGATATGTTGATGGTGTTAACTTCTTTTAGGGTCAAATGACTTAGTCTGATGACCGGTCTGAAATTATCTGACAACCATCGGTTGCTAGAAAAAGATACATATTCCCTGACCGTTTGACAAAAAATGCTCCTGACTGGTTTGGTCAGTAACAAATTGCTGTGGTTGCATCAAGACACCATCTTGTCTGGAAACACTTGCTAAGTAACCGCTGAGCATTAGTGAACCAGAAACAGAAACCGTCGTGCAATTTGAAATGTGTTGACAGTTTAGCTTTTATCTTGAAGGTGATTCTCCATTTCTGGTTTCTGTTACACTTTAAATTTTTATTTTACTACTGCTCGACAAGTCAGTGTCTTACATGCAAACTATGGACAGCCATGGCAACTATAGCAATCATGAGGAGGTTTTTAGTGACCAATTTTATCAGCCAGCAACCTCCAACAGCCACTCACTAACTGGTCAGGGGTAACAGACTGGTGGTTGTATCATGGTCAATACAGGAGACAGTTCTTGATCAATGTGAGCATAATGTCACACCAAAAAACTCTATAGTCTTGACCTTTAAAATGTTCTCTGAATGAGTTTATGGGCCAAGTCACTGATTTTTATTCATAATGACTGAAAAGTTATGTCAGTTTTGTAAATTTTGGTTATTACAAGCGTCAGAAAGGAAGGAACCCTGTAAGGAGTCTGAAGTTCAAATCTCAGTCACTGTTAATTAATGGTAAGTCTAAGTTGAACTGAACAAAAGTTACAGGCACTATATGCAGAATAGCTCAGTCACATATTTCTAGGAGACTGTACTGTATAAAGCTGTGTGTCATCAGCATAGCTGTGGTAAGTGACACAGTGTCCGTTAGTAGAAATATATACTATATGTACCTTTAAAAATGCTGCAGTGAGTCTGATGGGAAATGCAGCTGCAGTATTGATGGAACCTTTATGGAAAATGATTTTAAGGCACCATTGCACTATGATTCAATATGTAGTTATTTCATAAGATATTTGCTGTTTTAAAAACCCGCAGACAGGTTAAGTGTTTTCAGGGGAAAATAAGAAATCTTTCAGTGCAAAGAAAAAGACGTTTGCGATTCGAGGAGCAGTTTGGAATAAATCAAAGAACTTGATCGCACGAATGAGTAACTACCTAAATGACATTGGCAGAAAATACAGAGAAAGATGTCAAAGTTGTGCTGACACCGCTTCACCGACAAGTGACATCTGGGTAATTTAGTGCAGAAACGCCGCGGCAATAAGCAATAGCTGAGCAGCAAATATATCAACAAAACCAGAAAAACACAGTGGTGGTATATTACTGTGTTAACAACGCCAGACTTCAGTGTGTTTTTATATGAACTGTCAAACTGTCTCAAACACACTCACACACAAAAATATACACTCACTGTACAAGGTGGGATATTTCATCCTGGTCGAGATGATGGACTGTGTTTTTATTGGCACGGTGGCAGCCAAACTGCACCGAGCTCACAATGAAACACTGATCTTACTCCCATCCATCTCTTTCTTGCCCTCCTCCTCTCCTTTATATGTATATTCTCTGTCGCTCTCTTGCTTACACTCACACGAGGAGTGTAGACAGGTGGGTTTAATTTGCTGTATCGGACACTGTCAGTCATCCTCCCTGTCATGCGGAAATAGAAGCCTTATGATCTCAGGCCTCCGTCTGAGCTGTCTGTGCTATATTTACTTCGGCTGCTGGGCTGCACCTCCATTGGTGGTACCATCTGCTTTTTGTGTTTTCTTACCACTTTATCAGATTTTAACAGAGATAATTGGTGTTTTTAAATAGCCATTTTTCTATATCATACACAGAGATTTGTTTTATTTCATCCTGAAGCAGTTTTAATCAAATACTGGTGGTAAAACCATTAACTTTTGTGAGCAATAAAATATGAGTCGTTATTATTTTGCTTTAAAGAAATTTTATATGCTGTTGTGACGCACAAAATTAATGGCTAAGCGTTGAATTATTCAATTTCTTATTTTAAATTTGAAGATGAAGAATAAGAACATGTTAATCCACTGCAGTTTACATCTTTAGACATTCATCATAATTATATAACTTTAATAATATATTATTTTGCTGGGGACTGTGGTGTGTAGAAAATATTACTCAGAAACAGAAAAATCATAAATTGTTAATGACTGTTTTCAACAGAGGATAAATACACGCTTTTGACAACATGAGAGGACAATGGTACAGAATAATAAACTTTATCAGATTGGGATATATATCATTAGGTTTTTTTTCATAACACTTGTTTTAAAAACGTTTTCCTATCAAAGAATGTGTCTGTTAAAGGGTATAATACATGTAAAATAAAAATAAAATCTTCAACTAAGACTTTACTCTTGGTACGGATGGAATAAATCAACAAAGCACTCTCATATATATATCATACTGTACATAAAAGATGGACAAAACCACTGTGACATCACCTATTGGTTTAGACTAGATTGTCTAGATTGTCTTTTTCACAATAATTTTTAAATAATTTTTCGGACATTTTTGCCTTTGTTAGATAAAACAGGGAAGATTAGACAAATGTGGAAACCCAGTGAGCTAAACTACCAGTCATGACATTTACAAGTGAAGGTGGAGTGCTAAAGGTATCAGCTAAAGCTAACTAGCTTGACTGAACCTGCAATTTAGTTATAAGTGTCATATAGAGAAAGTAATAAAGTACTAACATATCACTCTCAACAACTCTGAAAAACAATTCTTGAATGGAGGAAATTAAATTCACAACAAGCCATATTATTTCTCAAATAATTACCGGTATACACAAATGCTCTTAAAGTAACAAATTAGATGAAATGATACCTAGCATGTAGATAGCAGCTATGCTAATGTTATCACCAACCTCTTATTTGAAGCAAACAATGCAAACGTCAAGCCTTTGTACAGTTAATACAGTACAATACAGAGTTTTTGTTGTTGTTTGTTCGATTTTTATACAAGGCATGTATTTCAACTGTAAATTTGGGCATATTACATCAGCCACTGGATTTAGCCTCTCCATTCTGAGCTTCAGCATTAGCTTTTTGGCTGTCAGCACACTACATCATGATAATGAGAGAGACATGGCTTCGGAAAGATATTCCAGACACCCTGAATCAACTAGAAAGTTTTTTATGTGTACAAGGAGGGGGATTTATGTGTGTCTTCTTCTTTTAAAGCAAGCCGCAAATGGCCATTAGAGGAACTGCAGGGTTTAGTAATGTTTTTAATCTCAATTTCAAGTTAAATTCCTCTTCCTTCATTTTGATTTATATTCCCACTTCTATTTGCACCTCATGATAAAGATGACATATCTGTGCTGCTGGTGCAAAAAATAAGAGCCGATGTGCGTTTTTCCCTTTGGTCAGCACTAACCAAATCATAGTTCTTGGCTTAAATTAGTCGTCTGACACACAGACTGCTATCTATAGTGTGCCAGCCATGCAAGAATTCCTCTGTGTGCGCCATTTGACTCACAGGCACATGAGTGTTTGGGATTTTGTGTCACCTTTGGCTAACTGCACAGAAAAACAGCTCCAAAATGGAAACAGTTAATTCATTTTTAAACCCTTGAACATTACTAACACTGCAGCTGACCTTTAATCTTCTTCAGCAAAACGTCAAAGCAAATCATGCCCAATAAACACCCACAGAGCTCAACGAGCAACACCAGCTTTCCAGAAAATCTCCGCTGTCATACATTCACCCATGTGCTCGCCATGCACACTACTGAAAAGCACCATGTGGTTAATGCAGTTCAAAGGGACTTTTACTCCTAATAACTCACTCCAGCAAGCAAAGTCACACCATCCATTTAATGATTGTAATAGTCAAACTAGTCTGGAACCCTGGCAGCAATTTATTTAATGCCTACCTCTGCCTCAGCTGGTAACCCATAATTTGAGACCAGGGCTAAACTACATTCAAAGGGCCAGTATATGATGGAGATCTACAGCACCAGGCATGTGGGTGGGCAAAGGAGGAAAAAGGAGGAGAAGGAGGAGGAGAAGGAAAAAGCTCTTAATGTGTTTTGGAGGTTTAGTACCATTTAAAGTCCTGCCAGCAAATGCTGGAGGTTGGATTTTATTGGGTCCTCCATTAATTCAGCTCATTTGAAATAGACAATTGTAAAGCTGTGCGACTGACTTTGAAGCAAGTGCAGCTGATTTAAAGATTTCGCGATGGAGTGATCTACTGCGGCGAAGCATTTGTTTTGACTTGCTTCATGGCACAAAGATAAAGTCTGGCGTGCTTTCTGGTTTGAACAATAGTGCACCGAGAAAGTAAACTGGAGACAGTTTAATCTTCCAAAGTGGCTGAGCCAAACTATATCTCATGGCTGATTGAAGAGAGATCAGCTGGATTTACTGCAGAGATAGAAAGAAATAGTGCTTTACTTAAATGTGCTAATAATATCTGACATTCAGAACCACCACATGTTGCATGAAAGGACCAGCATCTGAGAACAAGGGAATAAAAAATAAATTCCTTCAGCGTGCTTTTCACCTCCGGCTCTGAAGACCTTGGACTGCTTTCTGTCATTTTAGTTTTAAAATGCAAAAGTGGGAGGTTACTCTACAGTTCCTAAAAGCATGGGGAAGACCAAGGAGGAACTTGCAGAGGCTGCTATGCATGTATAGCTAAATATATTAGCAAAAAATAAAATACAGAAGCTGTTTTTGTTTTTTTTTTATTTTTCAGAGCAGGAAAAGAAACGTATTGCTCTTTGAACCTCAGGCTGCTTTAGCTTTGCAAATGATGACTGTGTTAGAAACAAAAAGAGAACTACTTGTTTCCTTCCGTTGAATTTAAAACGGACCCCGATGAAGGTTCAAAGCAAAAAAATACTAATCTCACAATACAATTTTTTTTAAAAATAATGGACTTTTGTCCTCACCAGTCATCTAATCACATCCATTTAGATGTGAGCCTTTCTTGACATTTCACAGGGTAATAATATTCTTTATTTCCACTGTTGTCCAGTGACAGCAGGTATAAATTTTAGTGATATATTAAATAAAGCTAAAATTAAGTAAGATGAAGCACCACATGGATAAGCTCCAGCATTAAAATCATGGCTTTTAAACACTTAATTAGAAGGTTTCTTTTTCTTTACTTTAGCTTGATACTTGATACTGTGGACATATGTGTAACAAGATATTGAACTACAGTTTTTTAGGAAGTAGACAAATAACATATCAGAATAGAGACTATAAATAGCAATATGTGTGTCATACGCTTGAGAGACTCACTCAGGTCTGGCTTAAAGTCGCTCTGGCCCTTTGGTACCTTAATATTCTCCAGTTCAAGCCTCTTCATTCCCCTGGTGTGACTTTGCATGGTGGAATTTCAAAAGCTAAACTATGTGAAGAATCTGTCATCTCATTAAAAAAACAGTACATCAAAATGACTCTTCTCCAGCAATATTTCACTATGAATGTGCCAGACTAATAAGTTATACATCTATTCTTTTCTTTTGGCAGAACGGGCGTTTGAAGACCACGAGAACCTTGTGGACCCACTCTCAGCGTGGACAAGGGACAGCGAGAACAAAGTACTCTTCCAAGAGAGACCAGAGAAATATGAGGTTTTCAAAAACCCACAGGTTGGTCTACTTCAATAGTTTCTCTTTTATAAAACTATATGAACCTCTATAAATGAACACTGATAATAAGCAGCGTTCGTGTGGGATCTCACACATCCATTGGGTGAGATGTGGTGTGGCTCCTTATTCTTGGACTGAATTTGTGCAAATCTATCTGCACGTTGTTTCAGCTCTGCGCCGTCTGGTTGTTTTCACCTTCTCAATTATGCAATGTCTTTTCGTCCTTGCGGCACGACCTCTTACGTTTATGTCCACACTGCAGTATATCAAGCGAAACAGCTTCAGGCAAAAAAAAGGAGATCTTGGCATGTTTGTGATACAATGAGACCCTTTAATATCTTACAGTATTTAATGGATTCGGTCTGTTGGCAGAGGCAAACAGCTGGGTTGGAAAACCAGCGAAGATTTTCTCGTTTTTAAAGTATTCCATCATGTCTTCCATGTCTTCCAACAAAAGACAGATCTCTTTCATACAGTATGTCCTTATTCATTTACTATTTGAGCTTTTGACATGAACTACCAAATAGATTTTCCCTCTGGGCTTTTCCTCACAATGAAAACATACTGGCTCGGACTATGATATGACGCCAAAGTATTTCACTCATACAGAGACAAAAGGGATTGAGACCCCGATGTTTTTTGTTTTTTAAAGGTTATATGACTTCTTCTGCTCTTTTAGAGAATGATATCCTTTAGTTTAATTCCTTAACCCTTAAAACCTTGAAGGTAGAGGAGCTAAAACTGCTCGTTTCAGACAGAGGATGAACCGACAAGCTGCATCAAGGCCCAGTGAGATAAATAAGCTTTTTTCTGAATTGTTATTCATGCAAACCTTCTTCATATGATTCCAAGAAGAAAAGAACTGAGCTGTAAATAAGTCTAATAGGTCCAGTTTAAGTTGTTTTACAAAGAGGTGGCCTAACCAATAAACCAACATGCCCGTCCCTAAAGCAATAATTCAAGCACTTTGTTTTGTTCCTGCAGAACTTTTATCTGTGGAAGAAGGATAAGACAACTCTCAGAGATATGAAAGATAAGGACAAAGAGTTATTAATACAGGTAAAACACACTCACATACAACCTATAGGTGTAACATCATCCATAAGGTGACTTTTTCCTATTAGTAACTTACCCTTTCATCCCCTCCTCATCTCTGCAGGAGAACTTCTGCGGGACTTCCATCATCGTGCCTGATCTCGAGGGGGTGCTGCATCTTAGAGAAGACGGAAAGAAGTCCTGGAAGCAGCGGCTCTTCCAGCTGAGGGCCTCGGGAATTTATTATGTGCCCAAAGGGAAGACCAAGGTCAGGAGTCAAAAGGAGAATGCAAGAGAGAAAACACACGTCCAACTGCTAATGCTCTGATTCAGCCGGCCTCAGACATGCTGAACAGAAGTGGTGAAAGATGAAAATCCCACAGATACAGAGATATTTTTGCTATGTCAACTGAAACCCTAATGAAGTGTAATATCAAGTTTTTTCATCTTTCCAAGGGACTGTTAAGAGTCTTTCAGCTTTATTAACCCCACTTTTGTGTTATGCACCGCTGGATATAACTGGGGTTATTACTCCCCCTCTGATACCTGCAGTGTACTTGCCACATATCTCAGATCTTTTGGCAGCTCCTGCTCCCAAATAACCATTTATGCATCACATTATACCCTGCTACTGCATCTGTAGGGTAGATATTGAATTTAGTTGGCACAGAAACAGGTAAATGGCAAAAAAGAAAAAACCCAAACCGAACAATCGTCTTTTGTTCCCTTTCAGTCGTCCCGTGACCTCGTCTGCTTCGTCCAGTTCGACAACGTAAACGTCTACTACGGCAAAGACTTTAAGAGCAAATACAAAGCTCCAACTGACTTTTGCTTTGTGCTGAAGGTAAGGCTGCATATCAATTCAGCTCGCTTCAAAGCCACACGCCACACGCCCTTTCATTGTGGACCAGATAAACGCAGAAGCTGCAACTTCCTTCACACTGTGTGCTACACTAAGTGCTGCACTATTTAAAAGATGCTAACCAAAGTGGTGAGCGTGGCAAGCCCTGCAGCTGCCTGCATGGCTGGAAATTTTCAAAAGCAATTAATACTTCGATTTAAAGAAGTGAAACAGCACCGTTTTGTCCTATTTAGTCTCAAAAGTGGCAAGAATTTTAAGAAACTTCCTACTTCTTGTAATCATTTACACAAAAGTACTTTTTGTCTATTTAAGAGTGATTTTAAAGTGTAATAGTGGCAGTAGTTTGAGGTACTTACAGTAATCATTTAAGGGTAAAAAATGCTGACGGACGCAAAAGCAAGAATTAGATGGTTTGCTGGTCAGTGTTAAAGGGATGTGAAAGTCTGCTTTTTTCTTTTCCCCTATCTTGTCTGGGAAACACTAGAATCAGCAGATCCCATTAGACTAGATGTTGAGGAGCAGAGCAAAAAGAGCTTAGAGAAGCAAAGAAACTGAATTAGCTTCAAGTGAAAGACAAAATACTCGAGGCTTGGGTTGAAGGGAATAAGGCGCTGCTGCAAGGGCAAACAGAAAATTACCTTTCAGAACTCCAGCCAGGTTTAAACTGGCCTCCTTACCTTAAAGTTAAACTTACAAAGTAAATACAGTAATAGCTGAAGCTGTTCTTAGCTGCCAGAATGTTAAATTAGCATTTTGACAGATTGATGAGGTGGCGTTTATGAGCTGACAAAAAACTGCTGCAATTCAAGGACGACAACAGAACAATTTAGCCTCATCAATTTGCTGTTAAATATTCAGAGGAGCAGCCGGAGGTGATCTCTAATACCACCCCCATTATGAATAACCAAGCTTCTATAACTCATATTGTGTCATTACAAGGTAATTTAACTTCGGCTTCAGGGAGGGAAACAATAGACTGGGGGAATTAATGTTACAGTAAGTGTTTATGGTCATAAAGTTGGCATATGTGGATATCTTCTTGCATGGAAGCAACAACAAAAGCAAAACGAACATCAGCCTTCTCACTAGTCGCAATAATATTGAATTACATGATCCATCGGAGGACTGGTTTCTGTTCACACCTGCAAACAGAAATATCCCACAAAACAGGAAGTGAATATATATATTTATTATTTATTTGACTTGCACCAAACGATCTGCTTCTAGACCCACGCTGCCCCCTTATGGCTCTCTGTAATATCGAGGAGAAAGTAAACAATAGCAACAAGTAGGTCACAGTGTAGCAGGTTTAGCCTGTCGTTGCCTCAAAACTAGCTTAGTGCGCATTTAATATAAGTGACTGTCAATATATTTAATTAAGATAGGGTTCCTGTAATGAAGCAGATTTGTGCAGTTGGGTTTTTAGGACATAAATTATCATGGAAACTTCAAGCTAATTTCTTGAACTCTTTAAAATCTGTACATCTGAGCATGAAAACAGTCATGAAGACTCATAAATTATTAATGCTTTTATGAGAAGATGAGACCCTGCATGTGCATAAAACTGTTCAGGGTTTCAACTTACAATCATTTTAAATCCTGATCAATCTGCCAGAATGGACACGAAGGAACTGGACC
This sequence comes from Diplotaxodon limnothrissa, assembly GCF_057381915.1. Lineage (NCBI taxonomy): Eukaryota > Metazoa > Chordata > Actinopteri > Cichliformes > Cichlidae > Diplotaxodon > Diplotaxodon limnothrissa. The sequence continues at coordinate 19,067,791 of NC_140604.1, forward strand.
ACTTACTGAGTTACACCAGCTGTTCAGCCATGGAAATCCATACCGTTAAGCTCCTGGTGCGCAGTTTTTGTGCTGATGTTAATGTCAGAGGAGATCTGGAGCTCTGCACTTACTGAGTCACCAGAGCCTTGGCCACTTGTACAAACTATGTGCCTCAGCAATCAGTGAACTTTATGTGGTTTGACACTTTGTGGCTGAACTGCTGATATTCCTTGTTTGCAGTTTGCAATAATCCCATTTACAGCCAATGGTGGAATATACAGGAGAGAAGAAATTTAATGAATGACATGAAAGACCTTATATTTAATGGTAAAATAAGTCCTAATTGGCTATGGGTTGTTATTTTCAGTTGTTAAATTTGTTGTTAAAAAACATTTCTTTGGACATCGCGAGTTTAATTTAGAAGGTGGGATTGATGCAATCCGGCTGATCACTTGCCACATATACATAACATCTACAGGAGCCATGAAAGCCTCTGGTCCACAGTTTTTGTGCTAATGCTAAAGGAGCTCTGTAATATTATGTGGTCTTGCTACAGTTTCTAAACACTACAGTTTGTAATAACATAACTTACAGCTGATCGTGTAATATTGAGAATGGAAGATATTTCAGAAACGAATTTGTTGCAATGGTGGCATCCTGTTGGAACATCCAAATTCATCATTCAAATTCAGTGAGCTCTTTAGTAGAGAAAAAACATCCTTCACAAATGTTTGTAAAGCAGATTGCACAGTTAGGTGCTTGATTTTATACACCTGTGGTGATGGGACTGAAAACACAAGGAATCAAAGATTAAAAGGTGTGGCCCAATGTTTTTTCCATGTGGTGTTTTTGATTGGCTGATCAAAAACGTATAAACGTATGTGGCTTTGCCTCTGCAGCATCCTCAGATCCAGAAAGAGTCTCAGTACATAAAGTACCTCTGCTGTGATGATATTTGGACCATGAACCTTTGGGTGACTGGAATACGGATTGCAAAGGTAAATATGAAAACTGTACAAAATACAGTTTTTCCTTAAGCAAAGATACAAAATCGGGTTGTCTTTTTCTTTTTCTTCAAGTACGGGGCATCGCTGTATGAAAACTTTAAAACAGCAGAGATAAAGGCTTCTAACTCTGTGTGGACGAACCGCAGCACTCCATCGAGCTCCAATCAATCAACGCCCTCACCCACAGTCAAAGGTAGCATGACATGCAATTTCTCCTTCACTGATTGTTTCATTGATCTGATGCAGTGATATTAGCACACACTTTTTCACTTGTACTGAAAGTTCACTTGAGTGTTTCTCTTCCTCTTCCAGCTAAATCACCAAACCAGGCCAACGGTCATGCTACCAAGCCGCAGCCAGGACCTATTTCTCAGGTAAACAGCACTTCATCAGAAGGGAAGCATTGGTTAGCCGTTATTGTGACTGTTTTTATAGTTTAGTCTATAAAAACAAACCATGCATAGGACAAACTGAAGCTAGCTCCTACATTTCCCATAATGCCATCAACACCATTTATCCAGTACAAGCCCTCTCCTCTTCTTTTGTTTAAGAATCTTTTCCCTTCCTGTCAATCTTATATCATTCAATTTTATTCTAACTTATCAGAATCCAGCTCCACCACCACCACCACCATTAGCCGAGGTCCTCCCCCCACCACCCCCAGACCCAGTGCTCCCTCCTCCTCCTCCTCCCATGGCTGCCAAGACTGCCTCAAAACCCACCCCCCCAAAGCGGAATCAACCAAACAACTTCCCTCCACCTCCACTTGATATGGACAATCTCCCTCCTCCACCACCACCTCCACCCACTGACGACCACTTAGAGGCTCCGCCAGACTTTCTTCCACCACCTCCTCCAGCTACTGGCTTTAATTCACTGCCACCACCACCTCCTAGTTTTGGTGGCGTGGACCACTCTCTGCCCCCGCCACCACCAGATCCAGTGTCTTTGCCACCACCTCCACCTGACCCAGTGTTTGTAGCTTCTGGGGCTCCACCACCACCACCACCACCTCCTCCACCACCACCTGCTGCTCCTGTCGCCACCCTAAGACCAGCTGTGAGGACCTCTGGGTCATTGAAGAAGGTTCCTCCGGCTCCACCAAAGAGGACTGCACCAACGCAAGGAGGCGGAGGAGGTGGAGACTTCATGTCAGAACTGATGCTAGCCATGAGGAAGAAGCATGCAGACCAGTAGCCTGAACAGAGAACTTGTGGACTATAAATACAGAATGAACTATGCCTGCACAGCCAACAACTTAATCAGCCTTTTCTCAAAGATGAAGCTAGTGGAGTTCTCTGTAGATTTCCCCTTTTAGTCATTCATCCTTTTTCTGAACAGCTTCCAAGACAAAAACGAGTTAACCTTTGAAAAAAAGTTCAGTTTTGAAAAGCATTTGAAAACGTTGGGCTCAAAAAGACTATTACAGTTTGCTTTGTCATGCTGTTATCATACTTCCATATTGTATATATATTTGCATACATAGCTGTAAATACTGTAAAAACACAGTCATTGTGTTACCAGTAAATATACAAGTTAGATAGTTTGTTTTCATTTGACTCTTCAACCCACCTAAATAAACCCTTGAATCTCCTGGCTGTGCTGCACCATCAAGATCTGTATTATTAAAATATGTTGTTGCTTTGCTGGACAAGTCGTCAGTCTGCCGCAGGGCCAGCACAGTCTAGACCTCATGGACATGGCTAAATGCTGTGCTTCCTCCCCTCAGACAGGCTTTTACAGTAACCACCTGCAGTCGGTGCTTGTTTGTGGATCTCTTTGCCTTTTGGAGCAAATATATTGCCCAACAAATGACACATCACACCAAAATATGCTACAAGTTTTTTATTAGGAGGTAACTCATGACGAACAGCTGACCTTTAACCTCCTAGCCCACTGTGGAGGTCTTGCTGCATAGCCTGCCTCCTCTGCAGTCTCTTGTGTAACAAAGGGTGAGGACAGGATGTGGTGCAGCAGCTCCACCTAGTGGTAAAGTGGTAAAGTAAACTGTAGTAGAAACAAATCATAAACAACTTTGGGTGTCGTTTTATTTGTTTTGTGTGACAGGTCCTTTTATCAGACACATACCTCGGAAAAGTCATTCCTCTCAGCTTTCCTTATTGCAGACTCTGCCATCCAGTTCCTCAGCACATATCTCGGATTTACATCTGTAAAACATTTAATCCAATCAGATGTTTCTGTCACCACTGCATAACAAACATCTAAGAATATAAATATTTATATCCCTCATCGTTTAATCAACATTAAGATTTAGTTACAGTTTGATTTACTTTTCATCCTGTGTTGACGATCCAAATCGCTATCATCCTGCTGTCTGAACAGAAACAGAGGAAAGAGATTAATTCACAGCAACAAACATCCTGATGTCACACAAATGTAAATAAGTAAATTCAAAATGACCTCTCGTGACCTTCCTTACCTACTGAGCCGGAACAGGTACTTGTTAAGCCAATCAGAAAAGTGCTTGTGGTGTGATAGGTCATCAAGAGCCCACATCTGATTTAGAAATAATACAATCATTTACATTTCCTGCATGCCTAATTATAAGAAATGCATGCTGTGCAAGGAAAGCTCAGTATTGGTACAACTGATTCAACAGATCGGCCAGCTTCACAACAAAATCTAGAGATTGAAAGGAACAACAACATTTTGTCACTTTTAGCTCCACCTGCGTGAAGTTCTTGTTAAGAAGCTGCTTGGCTGAAACTTCGCTGAGCTCCCTGAAGGTCATGGTGAAGTCAGACTCTGTGTCCTCCATCACCTGTAAAGGGAAAGTGAAATTACAGTGCAGAGAGTGAGACTAAACTGATTTAGAAGACTGAAACAAACTGTATAATCACCTTAAGCAGGAAAGCAATGAGGTCGTTATCGTCCTCATCTTCACCAAGAAGTCCCAGTTTTGCCTTAAATATCTGGTGAACCCTGAAGTGGAGACATGAATAAATGCAGTCTTGGCTTTGCTGCAGCATGAACACAAGTAAGATAACATTTCACATGAAGCTCACCTCATTTGGTAAATGTTGGCATATCCTTTAAGAATAATTTTCGCCCTGCAAAAAGTTAAGATGACAAGTTTACAATTTGACTTCATGAATTTCTTCAAATTAGAAAAGAAGTCACATTAATAAACTTGAAGGTGTAATAAGCAGCTACGTATATCCCACTGAACTTTTACCTCTTTTTTTTTTTTACCTATTTGCTTTTTCAATAGATTACAATATTTATGCAAAAAAGTAAGTAAACATTAGCATAAGAATTTTAGCATAAGAATTTTTTAGCATAAGAATTTTAGCGTTTTAGGTTGCATCATTGAATAGCTTCACTCAGGCTCTATTCTTGACCACTCCTCTAAACATCTCTTGACTGTCTCTACTGCCTAGTTTGAATTCACCTGCAATATTTTAATAAGATTTAAATCCAGTCTTTGATTACGCAGCTCATTATTTATACTTTTTGAACCACATTTGTGTTAGTTTTTTACGGTTTTCACGATCCACTGCAGCTTAAACTTTCAGATCACTTTGTCTTCCTCCACTCTTTGGAACATTTCCAGTCAACACAAGTTAAGTTATACTCCTGAACAGCTCCTAAAAACATTTGAATTGTCCGTCCAGAGAACATCATTCCAAAAGTTCTTGTATGTAGTTCAGCAATTGATACATCTCGTGACTTATTATCCATGGAATTTGTGCAATCTCTTCATGACTGTTACAGCCCTAGCAGGCCTAGTGTGTGTGTGTGTGTGTGTGTGTGTGTGTGTGTGTGTGTGTGTGTGTGTGTTGGTGGATGTGTCCTGTTTCCAACTGCAGTATAAAAGCTTGAGAGAAGCCCCTGAGCCTCAGAGTGTGGGTCAGCTCCAGTAGTTTTGTGATGTGTGTTTCTGCACTAGCAGTAAGTGGTTGTGTTCTCCATCCTGCAGAGGATTGTTCTGTGGTGTGTTTTCTTTTAGGGGCTATGAATGCATAGTTGTTGCCTTCTTTGAGCAGAATTGTTTTTCTTTGGTCTGTTTGTTAAATTCCCTTTTTTTTGCAGCACCTCTGTTTTGCTGACACCTTCATTTCTGTTGTTTGATTGAACTGTCTCTTTAAGTTGAACCTTTTAATAAAGTTTCTTTTAAAAACTGCATGGTTTGCTTTTTCACACAGATCTTCCCGTTGTTTTTGCTTTCATCCCCAGTTCATTTTCGAGGGATATAAAAACAACTATAGATGATTCGTCTCACAGGGAAAAATACATTTACAAGAATAATCCAGAACTTTTTTTGACACCTTAAAAAGATTTGAAGATATTTGTATGATGACAAGAAACACTAAATGGTTGTTTGCTTTGCTGGGGTCAGTTTTCATAAGAGGGATAGATTTAAAGTGAGGGGTGTACTTACTTTCCATGTGGCTGCTTTCATTTTGTTGCATTGTATGACTACTTTATTTCCACACTTTCTCAAAGAAAATCTTTAAAGATATATTTGAATTAAAATATGCTGAAAATAAATTGTGGGATGTATTATTCTTTTCACATCGCTTTGTGTGACTCTGAAGTTATTTTGCTCATGTTTCTGTGCTTTTGTTTTTCAGACAAACAAACAGGCTTCTGTAAGAATGAGCTAACAGCAAAGCTGTTCCAGTTTGTCGAAATGACAAAAAGAGTTCAAGTCCTATATTTAGTAAATCCCCCTTGAGACAAAGTGATGTTGTGGTATTCTTACTGTTTCTGTTGTGTCTGTGTAAGCACAGGAATCAGAGCCACCAAGAGTTTCTCTAGATTCAAGAGGCCAACATTTGCCTGAGCTCCAATGCTGTACCTGCCTTCATCATCAGATGTGTTGGGGATAAAATCTGCAACAAAAAGAAAAATATTTGTCTGAGAACTGACAGCAAGAGGATTTCAGTTATTTTGGAGTAAAAGCGACATGAAACAGTCTACACACTGGGGTTATATGACTCCATAAAGCCAAAGGGTCCGTAGTCGATGGTGATAGAAAGAAGACTGAAGTTGTCTGTGTTGCACACACCTGTGGTGAGAACAGCGACAGCTATAAGTAGCGTTGGTTTAAACTGTGTGATACGAATGTTCAGTTTCTCACCATGTGCAAAACCGACTGACATCCACTGGGCAATCAGATGTGCCGTTTCATTTACAACTGTGGAAAAAAACACCTGCAAAGAAAACCTCAATAGCTTATTTACTTAAAACAAAAGTGGTACATTCAGCTGTGCTTTTTTATTACTCACCAAATATTTTTCTGGGTTGTCTGGATTTATAAAAGGAAAATGTTCGTCTATCACAAAGTTCAACAGCTTTCTAAAACGAAAATAACGATAAAATAACATTACAAACACAACAGGACACAGAACAAAGCCAGATGTAAACAACTATGAAGTAAACTTTGTCATGTGACCAGGCAGTCTTACCTCAGAAGATTTATTTCTCCACTTTGAGACAAAATTTCTAAGGATCCAATCCGAAACCATGACTTGGCCAATCGCAGAACAACAGCTCCTGTGGGGAATAAAGAAAAGCTGAACCAGAACAAAGATTAAGGCAGCAGACAAAACATCTGCATAACAGTAACAAAAATTATGCTGGATTGTTAAAAAGTAATGCAGTTTGAAATAAAAGGCTCCAGTCATGGGTAAATCCTGTACCTCTCTCTGCTTTCACATTTCCATTGTAGAACTGATCCCTCAACACTGGCTCCTCACTGACAATCAGACTAAAAAAAGAATTAGCGGATAAATCTAAAACACATAACAATTAAATGGCGACAAAAATCACACGATTCACACAATTTCTGGGTTATAATTTCTTTAAAAACGTCTCTTTTTTTGCAAATGCCAAAAAAATGTTCTCGTCATATGAGTCAAGCTCGAATGACTTGAACTAATTTTATGTGAATGAATGAAATATAAATTGATAACACATTTCTGCACATCAAAAGTCCTGATTGACAGTTATTAGGGTAAAATTTGTAGTAGGTAAACCTGATCATTGCCTTGTGTGGATAAAAACACAAAGTCCAATGCCAGAAAAATTACTGCAAAAGCTACACGTTTTATGGTTTCGGCTAAACAGGGATGTCAACAGCCTTTAGCCCGAATCAATCACTTGCTGGGAGTTAATTAATGATAATACAGTGCCAAATCAGGTAAAGAAGCACTTGGAAGCCAAACATCCGTCTTTGCTACTGAATCTGAATCAGAGGTACCAAGAATGTTTGATTGCTTGTAAATGTCTGATTAAGCAAATTATTATTACTACATAGAATCATGGTAAAAACAAATAATTATCATCAACCAAACACATTTCTTTACTTTTTGTGCTAAGTTTGTAATCTTATACCAAACTTATAGCTCTCAAAATCATTTATTCTCACCTGGCAGCCCTGCTGGTGGGAACACCCAGGAAATGCATCGCTTCACTGCACAGGAACTCCCTGACAGAAGACCGGATTACAGCACGACCATCTCCTGACCTGCAGCCCGATGTGAAGTCATACTTTTTTGGTTGCATTGCATGACTGCACAATTCTACAGCCATGCATACTAATATTAATAGCCATGCGTACTACTTATTTATTTTTAGGGGTCATTACAGCAGATCATCTGCCTCCATGTCACCCTCTGCCTAGCATCCTCCTCTGCCGTCCTTCAAAACATCATAGACCCTACAATTAAAGCCCTTTCCTTCTCTTTAGCTATCTCCTAACACACCTGTATATTACTACAAATAATAAATGTAATAGCTATTGCACAAATATATGTACAAATAAATACAAACCTTGAATATGGTGTTTTTCCAGATCCTTTAAGCTGGAGTTCCCATACCTCCCCCTTTCTATGAAAATTGAGAAGGAAAATATGTAAAGGCTTGAAGTGGCAGAAAATTACTTAAAACATAAAAACATAATTTTAAAAAATTAACTTACTTGTTTGAATACTGACCAAGGAAATGAGCTCGACCATCCCCCAGCTGGCCTGCCCAGTAGCCAAACTATCGAGGAAAGTAAAGCGTGTCAAAAAGATCAACTCAGCAAATAAGCAAAAGCTTTATAGCTTTTAAAAAGTTATCAGGTATAAAAATCATTTATACCTGATGACCTCCATATCTGTGAGCAAGTGGCACAGACCCCGGCAGTAGTCTGCCACCACTCGCATAATGCAGAAAATCACCTGACCGAGTCACTGACGCATCTAAATCTAAGATCCCCTCGATGACATCCTGTTAAGACAATTTTAGACATAAATGAATTCACTATATTGTGAAATTACAGTGCTGATAGTGACATGGCATCCTCACCTTAGACGCTGCTGTCAACCTCAATGGACCTTTGAGTGGAGTTGGAATGGACTTGGAAAATATGCAGTTCTTCACAGTGCGAACAAAGTTGCCATCAACTTTGTCGATTGGGAGTGCCTCTGCAGAGAGGACAGAGGGGATTGTATGATAACATTAGCGCCTTCCTCTATATTTTGACCTGTAAGGACAAGAATCTGTTTTACCCAATAGCTTCTTGCAGGAGACTCTGAACTGGTTAAGGTCGTGCATGAGGCTTGAAGCATCCAAGGTCCACTTGGACTTCACAGTGTGCGATGACGATTGGCTGTTTGATGCGGTGTTGTGGTCACTGTGACACTCAGGACTTATATTTTGGCACAACTCCAGGACATATGCAGGTGTGAAGCTCGATGCTGCCACCAGAGCAAAGACTAGTGCTGTACAGGTGCTCCACATTTTCACAGATGGAGCAGCTGACTTATCGAATCAGGTTTCAACTTCTCTCTGGCATGCCCCACCTTAAGAAGGTTCGTACCAAACGCCCCACAGTTTTATCAATCATTAACTTTAAAAAAAAATCATATTATATTCTAGTTCATCTTAATTTTGTTTTATAGTTTCACCTGGTTATCCACATCCACAGCCCAGGGTTTGAGAAGTACTGCATTAAAGATAGCAGATCTGAGGGAAGCAATAAAAAAGGGTAAACCACACTTCCCCTTAGTGCTTATTCTAAGCCAAACAGCTGATATTTTACTTATGATAGTAAAAAAAAAGACTTAGTCACTATTAATAGGCTACTAAAGTGTTAAGTAAAATATAATTTTTGTTTGGCATTAAATGGAAATACTAGAGTGATGTAAAATGATCTTAAAATTGTATTTCAGGACTTTTAAACCTTAATCAGAGTAAAAAAATTATCAGTTGCACGTTACGTTTCATACACAATTCCTCCAATCAACTTTTAAGGGTTTTTTTAACTATTAACTTACATAAATAACGAGTTAAACATGAACTAAACAACCTTAACTTTGTCTGTCAGCTCTACCGTATACCTGTAAATAACGATAGGGTAATTTTAGTTCTTACGTTAGTTTATTATTACATATTACACCCCAAATAATAATAAAGTGTCATGAAAAGGCGAGAGCTAGCTTAGCTGTTAGCAACCCAGCAACTAGCCTTATCCCAGACACACGTATATTATCTGAAGACGAGCTTGAAAACACATTTTCCAGCACTAGCTTGAGGTATGTATACCTAAATTATTGCGCATTTACTCTCTCCATCATTTCCTGCCTTCTGCTGCTCCTCGTTATGAGACGTCACCGGATATTCCTTTACTGTTTTTCCGGTTCACGTTGCGATATGTAACTTCCGATGCATGCTGTTAACCTAAGGTAACATGGCGGGGCCGTGGTGGAGGAAATGCCCGAGGTTGACCACGGGCTGCACGGCCACGAATATATTAGAAAATTTGTGGCACTTGAAGGGCAGGCCTGTGTCTTCCTCTGCATCCCTGTTGAGCCGGGCTTCCTGCATCCCCACGCCGGAAACCAGGGTGAGTTTGCGGTTAATAAAAAGCTGGAGAGCCGGCATGGAGGACTTTTCAAAACCAGGAAGGTCATACACTGCAGAGTGGTGGTTTAGAGGCAATGCCCACTTCTGCTTTATTCCACTATCTGTCATATCCCATGCCAGTGAAACTTTATTTACATTCCTCAGTAAAGAGAATTTTATATCTGTGTGTTTAAATGAAATGATTGGTGACTTGTTGAGCTCATAAAGGTTGAGACTTCCTGCTTGCACGTAAGCTGTCTTTGACTTGGCCAGCTGCCTGCCTCAGTTGCATTTGATTCATTCATTCGGCATTGACCCACATGTGCAACACTTCAGTTATATGAAATGTAACACGTGCATTTTAAACAGAAAACAATGTTTCTATCTTGTATCAATCCCAGTTAGTGTGAGCGTATTATTTTATTGTTCCTATGTTAAGTGAATGCACCCAGGGCTTAAAATCTGGGTCCATAAATAACTGATCCTGTGTAGGTTTAAAATTGTTTAATAACAATAACTCCAGGGTGCTAGAGCCTCTGCAAACCTGATGTGCTGCACATGCCCGAGCTCATCTTTGTTATGATCTCATTTTCAATTTCAGCCGCCAACACCTGCACAGATAAACATGAAAGCAGGAAACTTTCTAATCAGGTGAGTTGTTAGGTAGTCCAGCTAAGTAGTGATTTTTACATTTTATTTATTAATATATTTTAGGAGATATATCTTTTGTGCATTTCAAATCACACGTTCAGTTTCAGCATAAATATTTGCAAATCTTTCTTTCCAGACACCAGTCACGGTTGCTGCTTCCAACACTACAGTCTTGCTGTTGCAGAGCGACACACAGTGACACAAAGCCCAAGGACCCCTTCACGTTAGCCCAGAAAGACTTGACGAGTTTATATGACGACATCAAAAAAGTAAGTCTTCAAAGAGATCAGTCCAATTTAGCTTTCAAATAGAATAGTTGTGCTGAAGCGATTGTTGTGCTGTATTCTGTTTTGTGTTGCATCCCTTTCTCTGGTCACTTCTCGAAAAGTAACAGCTTCAGCTCACATTTATTAGTTTTTCAACCCAATTTTAAGGTTGAACAAATCAGTAGTTAAATCCAGATGTTTGCAAAGCACACACTTTATCTTTAATGCAGTCAGGATTCATTCACTAATACTGGCAGGTTTTTACCTTCTTACTACTTATTAACCACCAAGCCTGTTAGCTTTCCCATTCAACTGTACTCTGAATTTCTCCTTGAACCAGTCTGCCTCCCCTCTCACCCGCCAACAGAGCAAAGCCACACCCTTCTTTCACAATAGGGGTTTTAAGCTGCTAAAGAACGTAGAGAAAAACTAAAAGGAAGTCTGTCTGAGATATTTTTGCAATAGCTGTGACAAATTAATGAAGGCTTTTTGGGTCAGAGTGGGCGGTTTCCTGCCCTGTGGTGATTGGCAGATTTCTTTCTGCACAGCGGTTGTTTATGGCGGAAATAAAACGCTTGCTTTTTACTGTCCTTTACAGGAGCTGTTTGTGTCCAAAGTAGAGCTGAAATCTCTGTGTGAATACTATTTCGATGGCAAGGGGAAGGCCATCCGACCAATGATAGTGGTACTGATCGCTCGCGCCCTTAACATCCACAGCAACAGAGCCGGGTAAACGACTCTAAACTCAGTTGTATTTTGCTCTGCGACACACGGGTCAGAGTCCTGATTGCACCGTTATGACAAACTCTTTTGTTTCAGATAATTGCATTTGACTTCCTCCTGTTTGCTGTCTGCGTTTGTCCATTTTAGAGATTTGCTCCCAGGGCAGAGGGCCATCGCTATGATCTCTGAAATGATTCACACTGCCAGCCTGGTGCATGATGATGTCATAGATGGATCGGATAAGCGAAGAGGGAAGAGAACAATTAATGAAGTGTGGGGTGAAAAAAAGGTAAAGGAGATAAAATCGTTTGGTCTGATATGTTTTTCCGAACCACCCGCTCGTATATCATTCGGCCTCCTCTCTTCCAGGCTATCTTAGCCGGAGATTTTATCCTCTCGGCTGCCTCAATGGCCTTGGCTCGTATCGGTAACATCACAGTGGTGAAAGTTTTATCTCAGGTCATAGAGGACCTGGTGCGAGGTAAGTCACGATGAGCCGAGAACCAGCATGCAGAAGAACTGGCCGGAAGAATGCATTTACATATAGCCTTGTGATTGCAGGTGAATTCATGCAGTTGGGTTCCAAAGAGAATGAGAACGAGCGATTCAAACACTACCTCGAGAAGACCTTCAAGAAGACAGCAAGTCTTATTGCAAACAGTTGTAAAGCAGTATGTACGTTCTGTCTTCACATAAATAGCAGAGAGATGGAGAAAAGCCTCGTTTTCTGCACTTTTTAATGTTTTTTTCGTTGACTGTCTGCACTCTTTCATTTAAGGTTTCCATTCTGGTAAACTCTGATCCTGAAGTGCATGAAATAGCGTACCAGTATGGGAAGAATGTTGGCATTGCATTTCAGGTACAGGCTGTTAAGCAAAGTGTCGCCCTCAGTGATGAGCAAATATCAGTAATGATTTTTTGCACAGTAGTTATGTAATAAGGCGGTTTGTTTTGTCCTGTAGCTGGTGGATGATGTTTTGGACTTCACATCTGGAGCCAGTCAGCTGGGGAAGCCCACAGCAGCCGATTTGAAATTGGGTTTGGCTACTGGTCCGGTCCTGTTTGCTTGTCAGCAGGTGAGACACCGCCACCATCGCTCTTACTCAGGACATGCAGACAAACTGTGCACCACTAGGTGAATGAGATGGACTGCAAACTGTCTTTAGTTTTTATCTGTTTGTCATTTCAGTTTCCTGAGCTTCATGCAATGATCATGAGACGTTTCGCCTCCAAAGGAGACGTAGATCGAGCCTGGCAGTACGTCCTTCAGGTATGAGCCGTAATACACCATAAGTGAAAGCCTTAAAGGTCCAACCAAAAGAAGGGCTCTCTTAATAACATTTATATTAAAAAATAAAATGATGTGAAATTAGCTTCTTAAAAGTCATGACACATGCATGTTGAAATAGATTTGTTTATAATAAAACGCTGTACATAAATTTTACAATAAACGTTTTATTGTGTACAAATAAAGAGCAGAGAGAGATCTAAAAGCGATGCAAAGAACTTTACCTAGTCTGAAGTGACGCTGTAGGTCAAAGTCTAACAATCTGCACTCTGAAACTAACGATGGTAGGATGGTTTTATAGATTTTTGGAAATGCATTTAAAAATCCTAAGTCTCATTTACAGAAGTAGTCGAACTCACTCGGTACTTTTAGCAGCACTGTCACTGTGGTGTAAACTGTGCGAGCACAAATCGCACCTGGATTTGTGCAGATCCTCCAAAGCTTGGTCAGATTAGATGTGAAAGTGCTTAAACTGTCATCTTCAGGGTCTCTCCTCAGATGTTCTTTGGGCTTTAGATCTGGGATTTGGCCGAATCACTCAAAGACAGAGACTTGTCCCAGTGCGTCCCTTAGAGAGGGATCGGTCCTGATTATTAAAAACGCTGTGGAGTGCCTTGGTCAAGGACATTTTCTGAAGCAAGAATTTAATCCGGTCTTACTTGTGCTTTAAAGTGAACTCGCTTCCTTTATTCTTTTATGAATTTCTCCCTTATTGCATGATGCTGCCACACCGTATTTAACCATAGGGTTGGTATAACCAGGTTATGAGCAGTGCCTGCTGTAATATTTAATCATTCACAAAAGGCTGCAAAACTGTAACCAGAAGTAGGTGTTTAGTAAACGAAGCTGAGCTCTGCGTGACAAAAAAAGCAGTTGTCAATGATTTTAGTGTTTTATTGTTGATAGCAGAGCCAGAGCAGACTTATCTGCTCTGGCTCTGATAAGTATTAGCTATCGTCCAGTAGCTAATACTGGACGATATTATCGTCCAGTATTAGCTACTTGCTGATAGTATCAGCATTTATAGCAGTTGATAAATGACTTTTTTTTTTTTTTAAAGGATAGGAGAACCGCCCTTCGACCATGTTATGAGTGGCAGATGCCGGTTGCCAGCTCACTGGTTGAGCAGGTGCCCATATGCCCTCTGGCTGAAATGCAGCGGCCCGGGTTCACATCCAACCTGCAGCCTTTTGCTGCCTGACTTCTTCTTCGTGTCCCCTCTTCACTGCTAACCGATCACTAAAGAAAAAAGGCCCGCCTAAAAAGCAAAAAAATACATAAAAATAAAAAAATCTGTGCATTGAAGTTATGTAGTTTCTCCACCAGAGGGAGCTGTGCAGCTTCTCTGTTGACAACATGTTTGGAACGAGCTGATCCAAGCAGACACATTTAGATAAATAAATGATAAATGTTAGGGAGACTCTGCTAAAAATATTTAGAAAAATAATTTTTTTTAATTACCACATATCTGTATTGGTCAGTCTTAAAAATCCGATATAGGTTAATAGATTAAAAACTTTAATAATGTGAGTGCTCCTCCTTCTGTTTTAGAGCAATGGTGTGCAGCAGACCAACTACCTGGCCCAGCACTACTGCAAAGAAGCAATCAGGCAGATCAGTAGGCTCAGGCCATCCCCAGAGAGAGACGCCCTCATCAGGCTCACAGAGATGGTGCTAACCAGAGACAAATGATCCTCCTCTGCTGGGCTTCTCTTCAGGCAGCTACTCCAGGGGAGAGGACAGCAATTTACCTGCCACCCTTAGGTCCTTAGACCAGCAGGGTTGGGCAAAAATAGCGAGGGAGGCAACAGGAGTTTGGTTTGGATGGACCTCTGGTGCTGATCTGAGTGCCAACTCTGGCTTAACAGAACAAAACGGCAAGCAGGGGTCTCTGATCTGAATCGTGGCGCTTTCCTCTTGACTTGAGGTTTGGTATTAAGGATGCACAGATTTATTTTTTGTATTTTTTGGGCTCATTCTGATGTTTAAAATTTTAGTTTGACTGAAACCTGATGCCAATGCCAATATTTATTTTGTTGTTAACAAGAATCATCATAAAAAGAAGAATTTTAAAGTTTTTCAGCTCCTCGTCAAACGGTCTTTGAACATTTAACAGGCCAAAGTTGGTGCAACACAAATGTTACCAGGCCATTAAATTTGTGCATCCTTACGAAGCGCAAGTAAACTTGGTATTTAGGCAAATTGTGATGTTTGAGTTTCTTACAGGAAACGTATGATATGTAAATGAATAAGTACAACTGAAAACTGCAGCTGAACCCTTCACTGCTTACAGTACTGTAACTGCAAAAGCCTCCCGTGGCTCAGACTAGCCGACTGTGAGTGAACAGTTTGTTACCTGCTGGTCCTGAGCTGCGACCGAGGCGTTGCAACATCTGTGTAATTCCAAAGGAGAGGGAAGTGCATCGTTGTGTACTCGCTTGGATCCGTCCTCACCTCAAAGGCCAATCAGTCACGTGTCTTTCTTTTCCACTCTGAAGTGTTATATGGTTACTTCTGTGATGCAAAGTGTCCTGTAACGACCACGGCCTTAACATCTGCAATGACTGTGCGCTCAATAAACCAACTGCTTCATTTTTTTTTATTTCATTCAATCTGAAGCTTTGGTTCCTTGTCAAAAGTAATGACACGCGCATGTTGTACATAGATTTGTTTATTATAAAACACTGTACATAAATTTCTCAATCAACATTTTATTATGTACAAATGAAGGGCAGAGAGAGATCTATGATGAAACTGAGCTGGAAATAAAAGAAAGTGGGTGAACGGTGACCACAGCAGGTAGCGGTTTAACACTGCATTTGGAGGTCATGTTAGATGACAGAACCAGCATGAAAAAGTACAAGATGATGATTCTTATACCTGAGAGACACCTACGTATGGACTGGCTGATTTATACTGGAGATAATGTATTATATACACCCGTGCAGCCCAGAGGATTACACGTTCCTAGCAGTCAGCACGGTCTTTGAACCCAGACGGGGCCAGCGGTGCTTTGAGAAGACCGAGGAGGTACTAGTTGCTTAAATGGTCTACGTTATCACATCTGAATTGTCACGTGGCAGTTTTGGGGCAGGACGATTCCACTCTCAGGTGACAAATTGCAGGAAGTGTTTGCCAGGCTAACAGAGGTTAAAACAATTTGCGGTTTTCATGATTGTGATGAGATCTGGTGACTCCAAAGGGCATAATCACAGTTTTCATACACAAATGATCCAGTGACCCCCTCTGTGCCCGTGATTATTAGTAACCTAGAAAGGGTTAGAAATGTTTCAACACTTAGTAAGAAAAAAACCCTGTGCTGTGGTTGTCCTCATCTTTACTTTGCTAAAATTGTAGTGCACAGGTTCAGAAGCAGGGCACAAAAGACAAGGTTTGAGGACCTAAACAGTCCCTTCACGTTAAGGTTGGGGGTCACGGGTTCATGTTTTTCATTTAATTTGTCACCCATATGCACAGGAATGATATTCCTGCCAGTCACCGAAAGATCTTCCACATTTTCTGCATATAAAATTAACAGTGAATCCTAAAATGCTCCATAATAAGCTGAAAATGGATGGAATGTCTTTGCTTTAGATGGACCCAAATTCATGAAATTTAAAAGAAGGCGATAAAAGGGACGAGCCTGTCATTTACTTCAGTTTTTTAAAGAAGTGATTTCAACAGTGTAATGAGAAAGCAAAGGTGTATACATTTACAACATAATGGAAGGATAATGGCAATAAACTTAAAATTACATTAGCTCTTGAAAAATTTTTCCATGCTTTGACGCCGAGACTGATTTTCCCGCAGTAAGTTTTCTTTCCTTTGAAATACGATTTACAGTATTTATTTGCGAATCACCAACAGTCCATCTGTCATTTACAGAGTTGAGGAGGAGGAGGGCGGCACCACTAATGAAAAGCATCATATGATCGACATTCACTGAATTTACATTACAGAACCCCCCCTTCCCTCCCGGAGTGGCTGCAGCTCGGATTATGTACAACCAACGGTACAAACACTTCCACTGAAGGTGCTTACGTTACATTTTTATTTGTTCCATCGAAACCTAAAAACTCTTGTTCACAAAGTGTTTTGTTCAGGCAAGATCTCACCGTACATCCTTCAACTGTGTGAAGTTTATTTTACATGTTCCTTAAATGTTCCCCACCTGTCCATAACACCAAAATTAACTAAATAGATATACCTTTGTCATTTTATTTGCAATCAGTAAGGGAAAAACATTCCGTCATATCAAAAGAAAAAGGGCGGCGGGGGGGGGATCACGTGGTTATGCATCTCGGGAGTCAGATTTCTGCCGTCAGTCTCTCAGTGGATTGTGATATGACTGAATAAATATGCTGTACTTTAACTGAAAGGTCCCTTCAGTCGGCGTAGTGCATGATGGACTCCACGTAGTTGCCGGGGAAGAGGCCGGTGGTGCCGTTGCACACGCCTTCGAACCAGCCGTCGTCGTTCTTTTTGATGACGTAAATGATGGCGCCCTCCATGAAAGTCAGCTCGTCGTCCTTGTCCTTGGCGTAGTCGTAGATGGCCACCACTGCGAACAGGAAGGGAAAAGGTTTGCTCTTGGACTCTGTACCCAACGGCAGGACTTCGCCTGCAAATACTTAGAAACGTTAAGCAAACCTTTCTCGATGTAGCTCTTGGGAGCCCACTGGGGGTCTCCGTCGGCATAGGGGTCGTTGTAGTGCACGACTGCGGCGTCTTCCTCCTCGTAATCCACCGGAGGAGGCGGCGGAGGCGGTGGCGAGTCGTCAAACATGGGCATGTCATCTGGAGGAGGAGGTGGAGGAGGAGTAGGAGTATCTGCAACTATTGAATGGACATCAAAAGTGAGACTCGTTTTGGTTGGAGTCACAAGATGTCCTTGGTGATAGAGGTGGCGGCAGTGGGAGAATCATGCATAAGAAATAAATCAAGGCATGCAAAGTTTGTCTGACAATCAAGCAGGCTGCAAGGCTTCTCACAACTGACATGCCGTATGTGTGCGAACCTCTCAAGTGGCTCATGTAGTTTGTGCTCCTGTTGTAGCTTTGAACATCGCTTCACATGCATATGCAGAAAAAAAGGACACCTATATATATTATTTATGAGCACTTAAATAATGAAAAATACACTCCAAGTCATGCCATTTAGTAGGTTAGAGCTGACGGCATGCACTCCAGGACAAGAAAAGGTATGAAAACGTATACAGACTGCATCTGACACTATAACAAACTGAAAATATGACGCCGTACTGTCTAGAATATACAGTTAAAGTGTTGGATGCTGACATTAAACACGGCCAACAGGGTCACTGTTTGCTAAATTCTCTGCTTGGTGTCAAAAAGATGGAATTTCCTTACATGGGTATATCAGGCACACCTCATCCATCTGACTCTGAGGTTTACAGTAGATACAATTTCATTTTTGAGACCAACAGCACCCAAAAGCCAAGGTGGATGTGTGTGTGTGTGTGTGTGTGTGTGTGTGTGTGTTACTTCAAATTGAGCTCACTGGCACGTCTGTCTAATATTGGTGAGACCAAATCAGACCAAACAGTTACTACAGTTTCTGTGCAGACGTTTTGCAAACACAACATAGCTACCAGGGTTTGTTTAAGAATCTTGTTAACACTTACAAAATGTTGTTCTGCAGTTGAGAGTAACAGCAGCTTAGAGGGCCCGGTGGCGCCAGTGTCCGGCAGCCTCGCCTCTGTCAGTGCGCCCCAGTTACAATGTAACTTGCCATCACCAGTGTGTGAATGTGTGTGTGTGAATGGGTGGATGACTGGATGTGTAAAGCGCTTTGGGGTCCTTAGGGACTAGTAAAGGTCTTTGCTTTGCTAACAAAGTGTGAATTAAGGAGTTTCAATACAGGCCACTATAAAATAAATAGTTTGTGGTATCAGCAAACTATCCAGAGCTATTCTAGTGAAGTTTACCATTAATATATTAGTTCCCTTTCAATAAATGAGCATATGGCAGGTTTTGGATCAGAGGGGACAGCAGAGAGTGGTGACCTTTGGCACGTTTTACCCTAAACATCATCAATGACTTTAGCGTAACTCTATAGTGCTACAAGTACTCTGTATTATACCTCTATAGTAGTGTAGATTTGTAGCTGCAGAAACAAAGAAACGAAACTATAAGTTGCCTAATAGAAGCTTACATAATGAGTGGAATCTAGTAAGGACGTATTAAACAGGATGAACACACAGTGCATGCTCTGTGTTTGGGAGTTGGAACAGTTGGCGCAGATAACGAGGAAAGTGCTGTGTGTGTGTCTTAGCCTCTTCACTTACTGCTCTCCTGCATCCTGGCCACAAAGCCAGTCAGAGGTATCTGTGGAGTCAGCTGGGGCATGGGGGGAGGAGGAGGAGCGATAGACACTGAAAGCCAGCGGAGAAAAGGGCAGGAAGGCCGACAGAGTGAGCATCAGAGAAGGAGAAAAAGACAAAGCCCATCAGTCACCAAGAAAGACAGTTCAGGGTCCAACCCAACCCCCAAGCAAACAACAGTCAACACAGACACACTGCAAGAACTGGGAGCATGTACACATCTAGCAAAAGCACAGTTAAGCACTATACTGGAAGACTGATCGTTTAAATAAGTTAATTTTTTTTTTCTTCTATTTGACAGAGATCACAGATCAGACGCAAACATGAGCTGAAAAGTTCAGCAGCATCTGCGACTGTGATGAGATTCACATGGTATCAGGGGATCATTAGAGCAAGAGGATAAAAAGCAGATTATGTTTGATTTCTGTCGATCAGACAGTTTCCTCTAAATCGAAAGAAAACAGGGGACTTCTAATAGCCACAAGGGGGCAGTATTTACTTTAGATGTCTCATCCTGAACTCATGTGAAGCAACTCCCTACAGACCTATTTTAGTAATGTTAACACTGCTTTAGATTCTCATGTTAGTTTTCCTCAGATCACATGATTAATTTTAGGTTAAATGCTGTGAATAAGTAATAGTCAAGAACCAGTGTTTCAGAAAATATCACTTTTAGGCTTCAGGCAATGACAAAGCTACCAGGAATCTGCAGATGTGCAAGAAAGACCACATGTGATGTGTAAATTCTCTCTGAATGAAGTGTTTGGAACGGAACGGGCACATCTGCACATCTGGAGGTCATCTGGCTTGCACTGTGATCTGTATAAATGGGATCCATACAGCGTGAAAAGGCCACCTAACTATTCCTGCTATCTCAAGCTGCAAGTCTACCCTTTAAAAAGAGACTTAAAAATCAATGATGCCTGTGCTTTGCCTTTATTTTCTTGATCCCACCTAATAAATCTGTGCAAAGAGATCTCTTAGCAATATAGGCATAATTGAAGTGAGGTTAACAGCTGACCTAACTGCAGTACAATACACAGCCAGTAAACTTTGCCTAAGTTTTTACAAGATGCCAAAGACCGACTCTGCACTGCTAGCTAATATTGATTGCCTGCATTGCATCTGTGTACAAATCCAAGGATGAGGCATTCTGCATCAATACTAAAGACGCCCCACAGTTGGATAAAAAGCCTTAACCTGCACTTTCAGATTAAAAACAAACGTCAATAGTTCTGTGAAGAACTCGGCCTGACCTTCAGAAAGCACTGATTTACTTGCAAATATAAAATATAAAGATTTTGTGTGTGGCTACAAAGGTTAGTTCGCGTCAGGTGCATGATTTGGGAAGAATGTGAGGTTGTGTGTCCTTCAGTGACAGCTCTGGATCTAGAAAGCAGTTGGGAGCTGGAGACAAGAGGGCCTTACTTGAGTTCTGACCATAGCCAGGAGTGCCTCCATTAATATGAGGCTGCTGTTGCTGCTGTTGTTGTTGCTGCTGTTGTTGCTGCTGCTGCTGCTGCAAGGAGAACTGCGAAGTGACCGACGGCGCCCGCCGGTAGGTGCCCGTGGCCGAAACCATAGAGACAGAGGAGTTGGAAGAGTTGTGCCGCGAAATCTGCCGCGAGATGGTTCCAAACTGGGACATTGGAGCGGGTCCCAGACCAGGTCCAGGGGCCACAGCTAGAAACCCCAAGGACGGGGAGGAAAGAGAGGAAAGCCAAGCACGGTAGCAAAGGAGGGAAGAAGGTTGGAAATGAGAGGGAAGGGGGAAACCAACCAAAACATGAATCATCAACACCGTGTGAGATAACATGAGCTTTTAAATTCTGATCAGAGCCCCCTGCCTATTAAAAAATGTTAAAGTTAGTCAACAAAAGTCAGAGGAAGCAGGTGATCTTGGGGAAGCAACAGAGATTGTAATTTGGTTATAAAAGTAACAGACACTTCATGAAGAGTTTCGTCAACAAGTTATCTTAAATGTAGCTTTCTTAGACAAGAAGGAAAGGAAGGATCGATTGAGGAATAAGAACGCAGCAACAGAACAGATGGATCCTGCAGGTTTTTGCTGAAGCAACAATTAAAACAGGGATTTCAAACTCATTTTATATGCCACGCTTTGATGTGAAGTGAGCTGGACCAGTGAAACTGCATGATAAATGTATGAAGCAAACAAAAGGTTCCCACAGTTCATTGGTCAGGGTGTCCTGTAAGTATAGATTTAGAATATGAAGCTTTCATTGATTCACTTTGGTGTAGTATAGATGGCAGTGGGTGTGTGGGGGATCTTTATCAACAGGAAAAACTGTTCAAAATCTTTGCCCTTCATTCACATTTTCTTAAGTTGTCAAGGATGCAGAATTGGAGTCTTTACAAAGCCGATTCAGGCCCGCGGGCCGTATGTTTGACACGGTTTAAAAGACTGCAGGTAGCATTTAGGATTACGTGCATCACTACACTGCCATCAAAGAATAACTGAAGCATCTCTGTGAACAACAGCTTTAAAAACAACAACAACAAAGAACTATTTGAAGATTGAAGCAATGTGTGCGGCTGTGGGCGACAAAAATAGAGAGGGCGAGGAGGGGTTTAAGTTTTTTTCTGCCTTTCTTTCTTCTGCTCGAGCATTTCCTGCTCACATTTCTAGATAATATACATCCTCTCGGGAGAGATAGGAATGGGTGGGACCAGAGGAAGTAAAGATTCAGAGGAAAACAACCACAAATAAACTTCGCTACAGTGTCACCAGCAGAATAATTATAAGTGGAAAATAAAGAGTCTGGTGATGTTCAGATGATAAAATGTGCACAATTCAAGTGATCATCTCGGCCACAAAGATTACCAGAGTCGATGAGCGAAGAGCGGCTGCTGCTCAGGCTTAGACACTTACCGGTGGACACCGATGAAACAGCTGGATGCTTTACGCTTTACAGAGCTCGGACTCTAAATCAATCCCAGCATCACGAATCTGTGATTCAGAGGCCGTGTAAATTAAAGCTACATCAGGCACTGCTGAGTATCTGAAGCACCCAAAAGGCTGGCTGAATGGTTTGGGGAGTCCATTACCCTGAAATCATTATGTGGCATTTGCTGTGGCTCAAACAGTCTCCATACAGAGTCACTGCTTTACTTTCTACCAGTGAAAATCATTAGCATCTCTGAATTCAACTTACCCACTCCCTAAACCTGTTGCAAAGACGCATTGAGCACAGTGTTCAATAAAAGGCAACTAATTACTTAAAAACATAACAGGGTTTCCAATAAATCAGGTTTAGAGGGACAAATTAGCTTTAAATGTATTAGATGTGATGTGTTGTTTGACCCCTCGGTCTAACAATGCTGGTGCAGCAATTGTAATTTTAAAAGTTAGGCCCAATAGGAACGTTTGACTTTTTATACTACATCTGTCTAAACAGACCGCACCCTGCATCAGCAAGTTATCTTTAGCTTTGCCCGCTGATGGGTGAACATTTACAGTAACGACCGAGTTTGGGGATGTGTCAATCTTTTTTTGCAACTTTGCAAAAATAGTTTTTCTGTTTCATCACAGACTATGATCACAGCTAATGCACACGCAAATAGAAAGTAGCAGCGATGCGGCACAGAGACGGCTGACAATCAAATGGAGAGATTTAAAGATGCAAACTCATCTCAAATCGTAGCCACGCCGATTACCAATTAAAAGGGTTAATTATGAAACCAGAGTCTGGAATGTCCACAACCAGCTTACAGCTTTAAATGTGAATGATCTTGAGTTCAGGAAAGTGTTGCCTGATGCAGCTTTAACCACAATCATGTTTATGGAAATTTAAAAAAAAATAAATCAAATGAGCCACATACTGTACCTGCAGTAGAAGTCTCAAAGTCACGTTTCTGTACATCTGTACAGATTTGAAATAAAAACTTATTTTATTATCCACAACAGCTTGAGATTAAAATGTAAAGGACCAATTTAAGAGAAATTACAGGCACTAATTAACTTTAGCCAGGCCCTAGGTGACATGAGACTTCTGTATTAACCGATTACACTTCAGTGAAGAAGAGCACCACCACCACCAAAACCACCACCGTGAAGGATTAAGTTAAATGTCACACTGTGCTTAACAGAAGCACGAAACTCTGTCCACACTGCAAGCAACGACAGAGCTGAACAACCCAGAAATCTTTGGCTGCTGTGTTTAGTTCAGCGAGTTTCTTGGCTGGGGAAAGCTCGTCGTGGCCAACGCTCGTCGAGAGCGCAATTCGATTTTTATCTTTCTCCCCCATTTCCTTAATAACGTTTCCTCATTTTGTGAATACCGCTTCAGCCTAAGTGGATGACAGAGAAATCTCTCAGAGATGATGCGGCTGTTTCTGTTGCTTTATTCTTGATTTTTGATAAGATTTGATAAGAGGACCCTTTGCTTGCAGTGTGCACAGACGGACATCGGCACCCACAGCACCCTTATTTTGTGCATCTCCAAGGTGATGATCCGCCATCCAGTCGGCAGAGGTCAAACAAGCGGCTCGGGAGCTTCGAGGAATCTCACCTATGGGAGGTGGCGGTGGTGGCGCTGGAGGGGCCATCCCGGCCATGGGAGGAGCAGGTGGAGGTAGAGGAGGAGGGGGTGGGGGAGGCGGAGGGGCTCCCGGGGGAGCAGGCATGGTTGGGACTGAAAGGAGGACTCACGTTAGTGACCATGTCCTCGCCGCCTCCTACACCTTGATTACATGACATCATATCAATTTACTTAAGAACCCTCCGGGCCCGGAGGAGCGCTCCGACTTCTCACGCACTTGGACACACTCCTTTGCGGTATGAATCGAGTGTTTCCATGGCGACCAGCTTGCACATCACAGAGAAAGAGAGAGAGAGGGAGTGCTGCGGAAAGTCCTGTGCTGCCGGCCTGATCCCGGCGCCGAGGTAAAACAGCTGCTACGTCAACCTACAATGCTCCAAACTTAAACGCAGCACCATCTCCGCCGTGATCACGGTACAGCGCGACACCACGTGTAGCAGCTCGTCGTGTTACGTGGGCTTTACTGTTTAACTGTAAAGTGTCAGGCCTCGCGCAGCTTGGCCTATTTACACAGTAGGATAGAGAATCAGCTGTGCTTAGAACACAATGGGGCTCCATAATCCCTGTCTGGTAAACATAGGCTTTGTGATGCGCACTCTCTCTATCTGCCAATAGCGTCATACATTTACACTTTATCAAACTTCATCATATATTCAGATTTTACGCTTAAAAACATTTATTTAAATTGTATTTTTTTTAGCCATATATTGATTGAGAAATGTATGTGTTTAAAGTTTGATTCACAAAGAACACACCATAGACTGTACCTAAAAGATGGACAATCAGTAGCAACATTGATTTGTCCCAGATGTTTAAGAAGTCCAAGGTTGTCACCTTGCATACTGTTTTTTATTGTCTATTTCACTCTAAATAATGATAATGACTTTAAACAAATGAACACTGTTGCATTAGCTATTAGCTAAAGCTAATGTATAAGGACACATTCTCATTAGGAGATGTTTACTGAGGTCAAATATCAACTGAGCTGTAGGATCATCTTCTCATTGACTTCTGTGAAACTGGACTCATCTTTAAACAAGAGCAGTCGCCCTTTGGTGACCATTTCAGACCTGGAAGCTACATCTAGATTTGAATTAGTTGAAGTCTATGGTGTGCATCTTGCCAAACAGAGCAGTCCTGTAGTGTCATCATCTTGTTTTAACTGGGTGGAAAATACACCAAAACTCAAGTGACAACATTCCTGAGGGTGTACACAGATTTCTTACTCATTAAAGCAAATATTTCTCCCTGCATTTCTAATCCGGGTAAAAACAAAAAAAAACAAAACAAAAAAACACTTAAAAGTAAAAAAACAACTGCCAATAAAAGCCTCACTGAAAATCAGCATAATCTGGACACCGACTGGCCGACTGTTACCGTTTACTGTTTAAGTCACCACCACTGTCAAGCTCACCTGGTCCAGAGTTGGGGATGGAGGGTGTAGGCACGGCGATGGGAATGCCAATTCCGCTGCTGCCGCTGTTCTCCCTGCTGCCGCTGCCCCCGCTGCTTCCACTGAGGGAGGAGAGACAGAAGGAAAAAGAGGACATTGTTTTATTCAGGGCAACCTGCTTAGACTGCACAGCAGGTAACACTGCAGATATAGGGGACTCTGCTGCGTCGCTGCTTATGTCCCATTTAGAAGTAAAAGGCCAAAAACTCCACATTTTTAAGTAATACTCCAGGGTGACTTTGCTCTTCCACACTTATTCAGTCTATTGGCTTGTTAAGACTAAGCTGCAGGGTGACACACCCAAGTGAAAAAGACATGAGTCACCCTATTGAAGCATTTTTGGTCACAGTCTGTCAAAGAAACTGAACAAAAAAATAAATATTCCAGGATTTAAGAGGGTATTTAAGCATTCAGCATGCAAACCACCTTAAAATCTTGCTTTTGACACTCCAATTCCCCCCCAAACACAAATTTACAG
This sequence comes from Diplotaxodon limnothrissa, assembly GCF_057381915.1. Classification (NCBI taxonomy): domain Eukaryota; kingdom Metazoa; phylum Chordata; class Actinopteri; order Cichliformes; family Cichlidae; genus Diplotaxodon; species Diplotaxodon limnothrissa. The sequence continues at coordinate 19,093,397 of NC_140604.1, forward strand.
TGATCATCATATAGTGTGGATGATAATCACCAACATTAAGCCTTGCTTTGAGACTAATGGGGGGGAACAGTCACTTTGTTGTACATGATACGAGGCCTTGCCAAACACGTCTAAATGTTCCACATGATTTATTTTTAGAGAACGAAATAAAAGGAACAAAGACGTGACTGTATAACCGGAACATCAGTCTGCACATCAGTTTAAGCAGGCCACACACATGCGCGCACGCTTACTGCAGCTTGCACACATTTATGAGAAGCAGGTTAGTCAGCAGGATTTAAAGATTATTGAAATTGGAATTTATCATACCAACGCGCACGTATTTGTGAATGTTTTCCTACTACACACCCAGTATTATGTAGAATTTGTAGACTTACTGGTACAGGAATAAGTGTGACGCGTGAATTAACGCCTCACACCACTGCATTTATAGCCTGAACAAATCTGCAGTGTCTATCACTGGATGGCTCTTTGTGCGAGTTATTTGTTAGGCTAACTGGTGACTAAATTGACTGTAGATGTGGACGTGACAGTTGTCTCCCTGCGACGAACTGGTGACCTGTGAACTGTGGCTCCTGATTCTCACTCAACACTGCAGTTAAGAAAAAGGACATATGGAGTCATGTTAAAGAATGAGGTGAATATTCATTAGCTGTTTGTTTTTTTAAATAACGAAAGCTACAGATGAACAACTTTTTCAACTTCCTGAAATTATAAATTATATATGCGTTTCAAATATTTTGTGGTGTTGGACTTAAATTTTAAGACATGTGTTCCCAGGACCCAAATCACAGGCAATTTTCATATTTTTTATGACAAATTATCTACTGTTCTCAAAAAAAATATTCCACTCATAATAAATTCATGAAACCAGCACAGTGATGTGGATGCTGCACTGATCTGTTGCTGTAAAGCGAGAGCTAAGCAGAAAAGCGAAGCTGTCGATTTACTGGTCCATCTACGTTCCTGCCCTCACCTACGGTCATGCGCTCTGAGCAGTGACTGAAAGAATGAGGTCGCAGATACAAGTATTGGAAATTACTTTCCTTCAAAAGGTGCCTAGGCTCCCCTTGAGATACGGTGAGGAGCTCAGAGGGACTCTGAGTAGAGCTGCTGCTCCTCCACATTAAAAGGAGCCAGTTCAGGCATCTGACTTGATGCCTCCTGGACACCTCCCAGTAGGCGAGGTATTAGGGGCATGTCCTACTGGGAGAAGGCCCCAGGGAAGACCTAGGACTGGCTGGAAGAGGTGGCCGGTGTGAGAGAAGTCGCTGCTGTCGCTGCGACCCAGATAAGCGGTAGAAGATAAATGCATGGATCATCAAACATTTAAAAGGCGATTCTGTGGAAAATCGACATTGTTTTTACAGACTTGCCTTAAAAGTCTGTCCATTCCATCCCACATAGAGACAAAGCCTTTGTGGGTTGTGTCACAAAAGGCATTCGGCATATCAATTAGCTACGTCAAATATGTGGCGCTACCTGCTCCGCTCTCCTGTCACCCCGTGTGAATAAAGGAGCAACTGAAAGGAGCTTTGCTCAGACATAATGTTTTTACTGGATTTCAGCAGCTTTGCCCAGCACTTGGATGTAGGTCATGTGTATGTAATATGTACGTCAGCTCTGCATTTTCAGCCTGTACATGACCCCACAGCTCGTAGATCAATGGCCAGGACAAATAATTCCCTCCTCCCGCTCTTTCACCATCTCTCAGGCTGGCCTTGATCCTCATTTCTGCTACAACCCCTCATCCCACCTCTTCTTTTTTTCCCCTGCCGCTTTCATCCTTGTTTTTCAACTGATCCTCCCCTCACCCTTAACCATCCCTTGACCTCTTTCTCTGATCTCTTCATCGCCTGTAAAGTGATTCCCCATTCATCTACCAGAACCCCTCTCTCCCTCATCTCCTCTGATTCCTTCCACCCCTCTGAACCCCTGCTCACTCCCACCTCCCCCACATCCCCTTATCCCCCTTTCCCTTCACCCCTCCTCCCCTCCGCCCTCTCCTCCTCTCTGATCTGTGTCAGTCAAGCCCTGGGGCTCTCCGGGCACAAACAGCGGGAGTTACTCCTCTAAAGGACGACGGTGGCAGTAGGAGCTAACTGTCTGCGACTATAGAGGCTAAACAATATTGTGCCCTCTTTTAAAGTCAACACCCTTCCTCCTCATCTCTGCGATTTAGATTTATCCCTTCTAATCTCTCTATAACTTACCATTCCTTTGCCAACCCATTTATCTCTTCCCCTGCTTTAGCTTTCTTTAGTCGTCTTTGTTTCAAAATGGTGTCAAATAAAACCAATGAGCTCTTTCTCCGCTGCTCCGCCTCCTTCTTTCAGTCTGTACTTATAACAGGGAACTGTTGATAAATTAACTGTGAGGCGTAAGAAAGTTCCAGCTCACTTGCTCACAACTGACAAAAATCTCTAGAGCCAATATGGAAAAACAGCTTTCTCCATGAAAATGAACAAAAAAATAAAAGCATTCTGAAGCGTACAAGAGTATCATCTCCTGGAAGGAGGCATTCACCTTTTAAAGCCATCTGTGACACTGATATTTAAAGGTAGTCGTCTGGTATTTATCCATACTCACTGTAAATAGGCAGCTTTGACGTTTCATTTGAAGTGGGAAGTCGGGAATCCCAAACTCCTAACTGGAATTTCAAGCCAGTGTTGAGCCAAAAAGTAATCTCTTTGGTTATATTGATGAAGACTGCAGTTAACAGGATTTGCAAAGAAGTATAAAATAAGGAAATTACCTGTTCTGCCAGGACCTTATGACTCTGAAATCTTGCTTTCATCAATTGCGTCTTATTTGCAAGGCCAGACATTATGTCCCGCACAAGGACGTCTGTACTTATTGCAACTCCCTTTACGCTGGTCTTAACTCTACTCTTCTCCATACACTGCAAATTGGTCTGAATGAGGCGGCTGGTTTTCTTACTGGTACTGGGCGGCGTGTTTCTATCACCCCTGTCCTCGCTGACCTGCACTGGCTCCCCGTTAAGTATCGTATTCAATTCAAAATCATGCTGCTCACCTTTAGAATTATTAACAATATAGTGCCAAGTTACCTCACTGAACTACTTAGTGCTCTAGCAGGGGTGTATAATCTAAGATCATCTTCCCAGTTTCAATCTTTCAAATCGTGGTTAAAAACCCATTTATTTAACGTCGCCTTTTATACCAGTTAATGCTCGTTTGTTAGTTAGTTTAATGTTTGTTGCTACTTTGTTCTCTTTTTAACTACTTTTAATTATTTTAAATTTTTATTGACTCTCTTGTCTTTTACACATATTTTTCTATTACGCTTTTATATGCATTTCTTTTGTCTCTGTGTTTTTAGTGCCATCAACCTGCTAGCATGTTTGGTACTTTGCCATGGCCATCATTTTTCTCTACTACTTACGTTTGACCCTCTCGTATGTTAAGCACTTTGGTATTCCACTGGTTTTAAATGTGCTATATAAATAAAGTTTGTTGTTGTTGTTGTTGTTGCATTACATCCAATCCTGTCCTTTTGGTCAATTAAAAATACCTTTCTAATGTATACTTGATTGATCCCCCTCTCCGCATTTAACCAATTCACTCAGTGAAGCAGCGGGCAGCCACCAATCTAGCACTCGGGGAGCAGTGTGTAGGGACGGTACCTTGCTCAGGGGTACCTCAGGGTCGCTGTTCAGTGGATTCAAACCGCCGACCTTCCGATCATGGGGCCACCACTGTACCTACTGAGCTATCCCTGCCCAATTTCAGACCTGTGATGTCATATTTGCTGCTATTTCTGCTTCCCCAGCTCAGCCAGATCTGGATATGATATAGGATATATCCTACAAATATGGGATATAAAGAATAAATACGGATATGTAAAGACACTTTTCCAAAAGCTGATTGCAGTGTCTCTCTGATGGAAAGGTTTTTTTTCCTGGTTCAAAAAGGCTTGACATCATTTTTGACAGATATGTTTGACAGCCTAACAGTTTAAATACCAGCAATTATTTTTTGGCACAACACCGGAACGGTCGGACTTCCCACTTGTAAAGTTGCAGAAGCAACACCAAACCTGACCTGATGCGGTAGTGAGTTTAAAGCCTTTAATCTGTGCTTCCACAGTTGTGCATTTGTGACTCATTTTATGCATCTGTGTATGGAACCATAATCTAACCATAAGAACAGCTGATTTCCTTCACATGGCACAAAATGTTTTGTATGATTTGCACAGCAAACATTTTTTGGGGTGTACTTTTAGGGTACCATGTAACAGAAAGATAGCAAACCATCCATTTGCACTTTTGAATTGCTTTATAATGACATAAAGAATATGGGTATAGCAGTTAAAGAAGAAGTTGATAGTTCTGCAGGAACTATGTTTAACATTTGTGTTTTGGTACATGCTGTGTCCACAAAGCCAAACACCATCTTTAACATACAGACTCTGCCCAGATATCCAAACCTGTAATGCTAGATTGGAGCAAATTTTTACTCCAAGCATTCTGCGGTGACTAAAATTAGCACGGCTCCTAAAATAAAACGTTCCCTGCACGCAAGAGTGTAATCGCTCCTATACAAAGAAATTAGATAATAGCAGGGAACGTGTAGCAGCACACGGGAGCCTATATTGAATTCAGACCTCAGCTGAAGATGACAGAGACTGTTGAGCTGAACAAGCACAGCTTACTTCCAGGCAGTGTAATCAAATAGCGATGCCACAGCAATATTAGCTGCAGCAGGGAGTTTGGGACTCTGAGGACAGCATTCGGTTTGTTAAGGGGACATCAGAGCAGATCGGCAACGGTGACGCCAAAGAACCTAAAACTGTGCACATTCAAATACGTTTTAACAGATGAGGCAGAACAGCTGTAGGAAAGAAGCAACAAGCATGAAACTAAAAGGGAAGTTGGACAAAGAGGGTTTAAAAATAAATAAAATTTGCTCATAAATACGTAATATTTACGAGCATCACAGCCAGCATTACAGGCTTTTTAGCTAATGAGGAGACTTCACTCACTCGTAACTCAAATTTGATGAAAGCTCCTGGAGATTTCTGGGGAACAATCCTTGAGAGTAATGTTCAAGGGGTTCCACGCTGTGGCGGACTTTTTTTCTTTTTTTAACAGCACTTTATTTCAAAGGCTTTTACAGATATTAATATCAGAGTGATTCAGAAGCCCTCCAATCCTTGTCAGACAAATGCTGGATTTAGTGTAGTGGAGAGGAAGAGGTGTGAAAGTGCTCTAAGCCGCTGAACTGAATGAAGAGATTAGAACTAGCCGACATAGAGGGGACCGGTGTTTTTGGATAGATGCTTTACACACATTACTCAAACCCTAGGTTTATATTCAGTGAGCAGTTTTAGTGGTGTAGCTGGAACACCCAATTCCACTTCAACCTCCCAAAATTTTTGAAGAAAAAAAAAAAAGTGTTACGTGCCTGTTGCCTGATTAGCATTGCAGATTTTAAACTGCACTCTGCATGAAAGTATTTTTCTGTGACTCTCTTATCCTCTTCTAGCATCAATATTTGGTCAGTTTTTGGTCATATATTCGGATTGTATTCCTCTCACGTGCTACTACCACACTTCTTATAACTGCTTCAGCCTCTTTACGTCCGTATTGGAATTTTAAATGTGGTTAATTGTACTACAAGTCCTTAAATAGTTTGTCCTGAGTTTTTCTTCAGTGTCGAAGTGTAGTTGTTTATTTGTGTGTTACTTAGTTGGTATTAGTAGGTCTCTGCATCACTGCACAGTTTATGGAAACGGCTTGCTGTCCTAACTTGTTATAATATAATATTCTGGTTACAGTAATATATACAAAAAAGCAACAGAAGCTCCTGCATAGCTGCATGCACTGATTTTTCCCTCTTTCCTCATCTACCTGTGCGTGCGTTGCCTCTGGCTGAGCGACGCCGTGCGCCCGGGGCTCTGCTGCTGTCCGTGCTGGCTGCCTAGTCGGGCGGGGCTGGTCATGTAGTCATTGGGAACCGTGGGCGGCTTCACTGGCTCCAGGGTCTTGTAGGGCGTGTTGCGTCTGGAGTGGCCCAAAAATGAAAAGCGATAAACAAATTATGATAAAATCAAAGAAAAGAATGATCATCACTGAGCGTAAAGCCTACTATCTGAACGTTATGTGTGTCCACTAAAGCGTTGCAAATCCTATCAGTTTACCCAGCTGGATGAGGCGCGCTAAACATCGCTGTTTATCCCTGGAATTAATATCTGATCAGCGTCTGTGTTTGTGCATCGGGGCAGGACGCACTACAACAACCCTGCATGTTTCTTTTTCTGGATCCTGCCACTTATCAGCTTCTTTTCCAGCAAAAGTGACCACTGATCCATCAAGTTCACTCCTCAGCAAATGTGCCCTGTGTTTTTATCTCTTGGACTTATAAAGCAAAAAAATAAAGACAAGTGACGTGCTTAAATTATTCATAATTAAAGGACTGGGTTTCCTTTTCTGGTGACTCTGATGGAAATCTTACCCAAGCGTGCCACGCCCAGACATCGGCGGACTGGGCGGCTTTTGCGTCGGCGGATTGGTCCTCGATAGTGTTCCTCCTCTGATCGACTGATTGTTTCCATGTTGCTGTGGTTGGAAAGAAACCCCAGAAGAAGCTTGTTTTATGCACACATTCCTCCAGTCACAGTGGGTGAATATTACTAATGTGATCACAATCTACTCTTACAGGCTGCCCAGATGACACAGCGTAATATTTGAGGGGAGATGTAATCCCTCCCCCAGGGTGTGCAGTTTACACTCTGATGGAATTTTGGAGCAACAGCAGTTATCTGGGAAACCCGTAAGCATTAAACAAACTACGTGACATTAAGGGACGAGTACACAACATGAAAGTAAATAACAACACATACATGGTTGGTAAACAGACAAGGGAGTGTGACAAAGACTACGCTCATCTGTGGGAGGACTACAGGTCAGTTAATGTGAAGTAACATGGGAGATGATGACAGTAATCACACGAGGACGAGTCTGCCGTGGAAGGGAGTTGAACAAATCTATCAATAATACATCGGAGCAAAATGGGTCATGTGACAAAGCAGACTTACCTTGGCTTTTAGCCACTTAGTGTGGGCGAAGGAAAAAAGAAAAAAAAAAAAACACAGGAGAAAGAGACAGAAAGAGGGCATGTCAAAACAGCCACATGTAAATGGATCAGTCCAAGTTAAGTGAGCAGCAGAAAAATGATTCCTTGTATTTACACTGTTAACTCGTAGCAAGACCTCAGAAGGTCAGTAGTAAAAATCATGCCATTTATAGAAAAACACTTTTTCCTGACTTGTGCCCTTGACTCCAGCACCACACCCAGAGCAAGAGCCAGACAGCAAAGATTTTTCAGGGATCGAATGGCAAAAGAAACTGAAGAATTTATTTTTGTGCATCGACAAAATGACATAAGAAAAGGTTGCAGAGAACCACTCCAACCTTTGGTAACCTTTTATGCATTTTCTATGATGTGAACTGCATAATTTCAGATCATCGCTTCACTGGCACCCCTAGAAAATAAATTCAAAACTCATACTTGTGTAGCTTTGTCTGAAAACAGAGCCAGCATAGCAGCGGGGTTGATCTGCAGTTTGACAACTACAGAGTCAAGTGGCTCATCTATAATGCAGCTTCCCCAGTGGCCTTTGCAGAAAGCACTGTAGCGTCACAGGACCACAACAGAAAGAACGGATGAAATCAAGAGTAAATTCATAGCACAGGTCAACAGGAGCCGACCTTTGCACGCTTAAAAACAGGAAACGGCTTCAGTGCAGCTGCGAAAGGCTAACTTCATGTTCAGATTTCACTCTCCTTGGAGGAGGTCCGGTTAATATATCTTACATCTTATTAAACCTGTGTTAACTGCCGCTTCCCTTTAAAAGCGTTGAACTTATTTAATGTGGTGCAGCCCTTCTTGTGAAGCAGCCGCTGCCACTGGAGTTTAATGTGACTGAGCTTTTTAAAAAAGCAGCTGGAAAATGCTCATTTAAGGTTTTTAAGGCAAAACTTAGCAACTGTAACCAGTTAAAGTTGCAGCGCTCTCGCCTGCCTTTGTGTGAAATCTGAACATGCCTGCAGCTGCTAAGGGTAAAGGTCTTGTATCAGTAGCCTGTCGGGTGTTATCACATCTGCCAGAACTGAAGAATTAACCATTGCTGCCCTAACTAGCAGTCACCAAGGGAGCAATCTGCGGTGCTTAAGAAATAAATAAATAATTAATCTAAAGATGATCCGCCAAAAATTGCAGTTCGCCTTCTTCAGGCTTGCTCCAAAAACACATGATAGGTTTGAGTTGCAGAGGCAGCTGAATGGGTCTGATAGGCCTCACCTCAACTAATTCACGTCTTTGAACTAGAGCTCTCTACCATGTTTGTGCCGTTGTTGCATTTCATTGAATTTATCTGACCAATGTTAAGGCTCGAAGTGTTGGTGGAGGCCAAAACTACCGTGTAATGTCCATGTTTTATACAGTCTCTGGTTGGAACGCAACACCACTTAACTGTTGGTTCTAACGGGGCCATTATGAACCATCAGTTTAATGATATATCAGTGATAAATCATTAAACTGGCGGTACAAACAAATACGATCGTACAGCCGTGCCTGGCTACACCACAAATGTCATATGTATGTTAGCCTGATGTATGCTAGACTGATTCTTTCATATAGCGTAAATATGTTTACAGACAATGTGTAAGATTAGAATTGTGCTCACTTTTTTCATACACTCACAGCAGTGGATTAGTCAGATTTTTACTCAACTAGGAAACGAGTTACCAGAAACATCCCCGATACAGAGGAACAACAGCAGCCGCCGTCTTTGTCATGAAGAACTTGAACCATCCCCTTTAGTAATCTTGTAAACTCTTAACTGACACAGGACAGAATATCAAAGGACTGAAATCTGACTTCAAACAGCCGACGTGCCTGGTGCATTCCTGAAAGCCTCGCTGACTAGATTAAGCATCATCTGACTGGAAGAATAAATCTCATCTTTCGTATTAAAGCTAAAAAGCATCATGTTGCTGTCAGAAAGCCTGCAGGAGCATCCTGATCTGTCAGTTGTGAGACTGCAGTGATTACTGCTGTGTTCGGTTTGTTTATACCACATGAATTTCATCTTCCTTCTTTTTTTTTTTTTTTCCACCTCCCTTTTATAGAAAAACTTTTCTTCAATAATGTATGTTAGCAAATCAAATTTTATTTTCCTCTCCGCAGGTGTCTAACACCAACTTTTTGTAAGGTCGTAAAGCCAACTCAACATTTAGGCCAAAGCTAACCCTCAGGCAGACACAGCAAGTCTGAAAGCAAACTGGAGCCAATATTCACGATCTGAACTCATATTAAGGTATCGATTCTGGTCAGTAAATAAAACGCGGCTACAGACGTTCAGACTTTTGACAGCTGCCATTGCAGCATGCGCTATGAATTAATGTGGAGTATTGATGTTGCGTATCGATCGCTCTCTGGCTCTCGACATGCATAGATGAGAGGAGGTGAGTGATGTAGGGCTGCCGGATGTGCGGGTGTGCGCTCCCCACATTCACAGGCTAGCGGCATAGACAAAGACGTTTAAGGCAGAAAATCCACAGAGATTAGGCTCAGAGTACTACGTGATAATCCTAAAATAGACTCAAACGGCTTTAAAGCAGCCGACGAGGCCTAATTTTGAGCGTCTCTTTTAGAGTAAAGAGTAGGTACAGAACTGGGGATGATTAAAATGGACCTTATTGCACGGTTATGCCTGGTGATCCTGGTTTTAATTAGATATGAACATTACTAGATGGAAACAGTGGACACAACAACCTCACCTCAAAGTTTGCAAGTATTACTTTTTTTCCCCTCTTTAAGCAATGTAGGGAAAGATGTTTGATAAGCACAAAAAATAAAACAAAGACTTCTTGCAAAAAAAAGATAGTTGGAATAATTAAGAAATAGCATCATCACAGTTTGTCCAGCTTACAATACTTTCAGGGCCGTCTGTACCACATGTAGCAGAGTAGCATAGCAGTGAAGCCATAAGACTGCAACGTTTTTCTACATTGTGGCTAACCACTGTAAATGTGACACATCAATCCACTGCTGTGAAAAAAAAGAAAGACTTAAGAGGCTGGACTGTCAGTCTGTTGAAATCTGTTATTTCTGGCTCTATCGCTCAGCCACACCTCTGGAGTTTGTGATTGTGTGATATTTTCTGTGGTAGTTTCGGTCTGGACCCAAAACTAAAAATCTGTATCGCCACTCCAAATCCACTATCACTATCTGTTTTTGTAAACTGTATCTGCCAATTATTTCATTTTCTCTGAATCTTACTCACAGGAAGAAAGACTCCTGCTTTTATTATTCCTGAAACTGTAAATAGCCTCACATTTACGGCCCAATAGTCATAATTACTGGTGAAAGTCTGGAAAGTCTAGGGTGAAACACACCCTAACAAAATGTTTCACATCCCATTAACCGTGACAGAGGGCTTCAATGCAACTCCCCACACAGAAAATTGAGAGTGGCACAATGGCTTTTATCTGGTCTTATCAATGCCTGTAACACTATGGGACACTAATGGCGGGGTCTTTAATCCAATCTGTCTGACAGCTGAGATTGATTGGCTGACTGATGGCGCAGAGGACGCTCATGAGGGAGAATGGAGATCTCCAAAAAAAATAAATAAATAGAAAAACTGCCTGCAGCTGTCAGGAAATGATGTCACCGAGCGACCCCTAGAGCGAGCCCTAATGGCTGGGAGCTGCGGGTGAGTCTCTGTTTTGAAGAGTTTATCACATCAAAAAGCTTCTTTGCTACCTTTCACACTGAAGTTAGATAAACTACAAATCGAACCATAACATCATCGCCATAATGAGATTATGAGAGCGGCTAAAGTGCCTTTAAAAAAAAGAAAAGAAAAAAAAAAAAAAGTCCCACAAATGTGTCTCTGATCACAACAATCCAAGAACAGAGCTGTTTTCTGAAAGCTACATGACGTAATTGCTTTTTTTTTAAGTTTATCTCCATCTCCACCCTCCCGAACCAGTTCCCACTAGCACACACTGCAACATATTCCTGCAGGGTCAGAGAGGGGTGTTTTCTGAAGATGAAAGAGAAAGCACAAGAGACGCCGTTTGAGCGAGAAAAACAGACAAAGTGGGAGAGGAGACAGAGGGAGATAGGAGTACCTCTGGCGAGAAAGCAAAGAGGGGGAAGGGAGAGAAAAAAGATGGGAAAACTAATGGACTGAGCAGAGGGAAATATTATATGCGAGCAGAAAATTAGTGCCACATACACACAAAACAAGAAAAATCTGCTCACCTTAACGCCGTGGCCGACATCATCCAGTAGAGTGTAGTCAATTGGCTTCCTGATGTACCTGACTGGCCGCTCCATATTGGCCGGCGCTATGATCTTATGAGTCCTTGCTGTGTTCTTGTTAGTGGTCAGGATCCCGATCTCTCGCCTGGCCACCTTCTCTTTATGGATGTCCACCGTCTGTAAATGAGAGAAGTGAAGATGTGTGTCACACAGAAAACTTAACAAGGCTTAATTAAATCATGAGGCTGTGCTTTTCATCAGTGGGGCCTTAATCTAAATCTAACACGCCAATTCAGCATATTAGCGAGGTAAAAGCACGCAGACACTAAGCAAAGATGACTTACGGTTGCAAGAGCTGTTGGAGCGATCGCACAAATCTCTCAAAAGAAGAATAAACTGAAATTTACTATATATTTAAATCCTGTTTTCACAATTTCACTTTTTCAGAGAAGCGTGTCCTTCCAATATGCTTCATTTATGCCTCTGGTGGCTGCTTTTCTCCTGAAACTGACCCATTGTTTCATTTATTGGTCACACTCCTATACGGCTGTTTCCAAATGACATGACAAATTTGGATTTCTTAATACACTTGATCATGTATTACTAAATTTGGGCAGATGACTATCGCTTGTGCACACGAGACAAGCACCAACTTCCAGAGACTTCCAGAACTAGACTTTCAGAGAGTCAGAAATGACATTGTCAGGAGTTCAGATCTGTTTTTTCTCTCTTCTATGGAAAATGACAACACAGAGGTGCCAGTAGCAGCTGGTGGCACCTGTGGTTGCAGAAAAAGGCTTCTGGTCCTTTAGACGTCTACTGGAAAACAGCCCTGAGTGATGACCTTTGTAAACACTTTCTTAATGAGTTTATGGGCCCGCTCACTTATTTCTGGTCATATTCTATTCTTTCCAAGCATCATAAATAAGGAATATCAAGGGTATGTTAGATGCCAACGAACCCAAGATTTATGCAGATTTGTTGAAGACTGAGTTTCTGTACTGATGATGTATCAGTGCAGATTCACAGATTATACAGAGGGAGATGATGCAACAGCTTGGAAAGATGAGACCACATCATTATAGCTATACACCAGCGCTTTATTCATTTTATAATTCCTCAGACACTCAAAACTTTATTTAGGTTTAAAATTAGAGGCTGAAACAGGGCTAAGTCGCCTTTTACTGTGTTTGTGATCACTGATAATGCAGTGATCTAACAAATAACAAGGTTTGCTTAACAGCTCATCCATAAAAGCATTTGTTCCAGTTTTTGCGAGTCCAGTTCTAGTGTTTTACTTGATTGTTACTTAGCACTATGTAGAAGGTAGTTGTGTCTAACAATGGTGCTTCAAACAGGGCTTCACAAACCTTAATATAATCTGTGCTTGTCTATGACACATTTGTGTATTTTTTGGGGTTTGTTTTGTGGCCTTTAATGTTTATCCACACGGCTATAACCTCACAAGTACTCACTACACAACCAAACATTGAACGCCTCCCATCAAGCCAAAAGGAGCCCAGGAGCAGCTGCTGCTGTTGCAATGGGAGATGAAAGGCCGCAATGTCTGCAGAGGCCAGACCAGGAAAACGGTGGTCTCTCGTGGAGGGGAAGGAGTCAGAAACCAGCGCCAACAGAGGATTCCTTTCATGCCAAAGTGATCTGAGGCTGGACTGAGCTTTGTCTCTTTATTCTGCACTGCTCCACTGTATGTACAGACTTAGCCCTCAAGTATCATTCATCCCAGAGTTGAGGGAATTAGTAACACTCAGGATGGCTTATATGTAGCTCAGCACAGCACAATCACGCCAACAACATCTCTCTTTTTCCCCTCTCTCTGGGTAACATCAAATCTAATTTTAAACTATGACACTAATGAGATATTCGCCTGAGAACTGGCAACAAACTCGAATATCTATTAAGACTGACGCATAGCAGGTTCCTGCAGGACATGCAGGGGTATTAAAAAAGCGGATTGTTCAAAATTGCAGAAAAAAAAGGAGCAATCAATATTTTATAAGAGCCAAAGATATTCTTGCATAATTGCTCCCTAAGAGACTTCCCATGCAAAGAAGGAGCGTCCGTTCTGTTCCAGTGCCCTGTTGTGTCTATTTGAATTAAGAGATATGACAGAGTGCTGATTACAGTCATCTTTTTTAACCTGAGACAAGCTGCCAGGATACAAGAGGCTCTTGACATAAAAACGAACTGTAGTGACAATATCTTCCCTGTGCTGCGAACAAACCAATGCACAATTTAGTGGATAAGAGCCCCATTATGATGGGATTTGAGCCAATAGCTTTGACTCCACATGCAGCTCAGAGATAACTCCCAAATTGTCATATATCATGATCATCTGAAAGCAACTGGGCCAAAATCGAATCAGCCCATTTGGCTTCCATTTGCAGGGGATGTGATGGAGCTCAGTGATCGGCTGAGATGGAACAAGGCAGAAAGAGGGGAGAAGGAGGACGAGGGATGGGCTCAGTCAATCTAGACCTGGTTTTACTTCGAAAACAGCTTTGCTCACATTTCACCACTGATTCTAAAGAAAACTGAAGTCATAGGCGTTGCACACTGCCATAAGTTTCTATGAGGAAGTAGACAAAACATGAAAAGTTCACTTGAAACTGGAAAGAGAACAGTTGTTGAAATGCAGCAGCTAAACTGGGAAAGCATCTGTTCTTGGCTGTACATACTCCCCATATCAGAGAACAGCGTTCGGACAAACGTCATCGCAGCTGGCAGGGGCAGGAGGTTAGAAGCAGCGTAACAGTTCATCTCCATCCTGTACAAGCCCTGCTGCAGCAGTGCAGAGCCCTGATGTTACGCAAGTGTTGACAGAAGGGTAAATCTGAAACCACCTTGTTTAGCAAACTTCCACACAGCGAGCAGGAGCACCCCGTGGATATCACATTGCTAATCCACTGTCCAAAGAACATTAAATGGATCTGACAAAAAGGTCTAAGTATGACAGTGCATTCTGGCTTCACCCCATCGGACTCACCCAGCAGGGAACCCAAATCTGAGCAACTGCGACTTAACAGCCCATCTCTTCCCTCGACTGAGCGGTGAAACGCTTTCCCTGACTTTTCAACTGGCACTAAAAAGGTGTTTACTCGATCCCAATGGTCCATCTGCTGGGTGGAAAACGTCTTGCCAAACTGAAAGGTGCATGATTCACATGTGCTCTCAACCACTGCCACACATATGTCTCAGGCCTACGGCTGTTTTCCCAAAACACTGAGCAGTTGGTGTTTGGCTTATCCATCATCTAAGGGCTTTTAGGACTTTAAAGTGCCCCCCACTTCGTTGTCTGCTTTTATTGAACTGCTCTTTTCATTTGTCACCTTGAAGTCCTCTTTTTTTGGCATCCTTTTATTTTTTTTCCCCTCTCTTTTTTAACCCTGTAGTTCTTCCCACACCCAGAGGAGTCACCCATCTATGACTAGTGCAGGGATTTAGGTCATAAATTGGAGCTACTGCCAACATCATCAGCGTCATCCACATTCAGTCAAGAATGCGTTAGACTTGGAGACTTTTTCCCCATTTTGGAATATGAGGGAGTCTGTGCAGTGCTTGCCACAATGAGAAATTCTTGTTGTGTTGTTAGTAGCAACCAGTGGCTAAATATTTAGGATTTATTTATTTTGAAGCCAGATTGTTACCGTTTTGGTAGAGGCTGTGCCTGGTTTTCATTGCTAAGCAGCATCCCCACTGTTGGTCAATGGTAACTTTATTGTCCCTAATGGGAAATTGATTTGCAATATGTCCATACAGAAATATGGACATAATGTTGCCAAGTGCTTCGTCAAAAGAAAATATTTGGGTTCATCAACATTACTTTGCTAATGTTCGCATTATGCAGTGTACTCAACTTTCACTGTAGGTTCCATAAAAAAAAATAAAATAAAATTAAAAAAAACAAAAACACATACAACACAACGTCAACAAAAGCCAAAAAAACTTTGCAAACAACTTATTGTAACTGTCAGTGTAGCCCACCCAATAACAACAGATCGCTTTGGATCAATGTCCCTCCCAGCCTGCTCACCAGTGATTGATGCCAGTTGATAGGTGAAATTGGTCGCAAAGAGGTATATGGATAGCTGTGACCTTTGAGATGTATCGATTGCAGTGTTAAGGCACAATTTTTACTTAGAAAGGCCAAGGGTTTCCATTTCCAGTGTACATCGCACATTTACAGCTTCATGACCATTTGGTGAGCAGTTGGTAAGTGTTTGCAGACAAGTCAGTCCTTCCATGCAAACTATGGACGCCCATGGCAATCTGCTAGTAACCAAAGCAATTGCACAGAGGTTTTTGATGTAGTACAATCTTTATGTCCAATTTCACTTAGCAACTGGTCAACAACTGACACAAAAATTATAAGTCTACTAATAAAACCCGAGGCCCCATAATTTAAGCACCCACTGTAGAGGACTCTTCCTCTAATTTAAAAACAATACCCAACTTTGAGAACGCATCGCTTTCTGGTCTTCAAATCTAAGTCGACCCCCACTTTCAATGAATGCTTATTGCCTCTTTCAGGCCAGTGCAGCCCACTGCTCAGATAAGGGGGAAGGCTGGACTACTTGGGAAAGGAGGTCATACATTGACAGAATGTATCCACACGAGATCAGCAGAAGGGGCATAAATCTCTGAGTGAAGTGGGAACGGCCAAGCAGAGGTCTAGGGTTGGAATTTCAAAATCTTGAACAAACGGAACTTGACAACTTCCCACCAGACAAGCACACAGTGTTTTGGCGAGCGACTTGAGCAGCGACTTAAAAGAAAAGAACTAAAAACGAGTACACTTTATCTGGAATTGAGACAGTTGCTTTCCCTTCGACACGTACTGGAAAGAGAAGAAAACAGCCTTTTCAGCACTTTGGCAGACTGGCCGCAGGATGATATCCTCGGTAAAACGCCAACTATGCACAAACGCACGGACAAACAAAAAGCTTCCCAGCGTGTACTGTAGGCGTAGTAAGGATGAGCTGGGCACTTACACTCAGCATGGGGAAAAACCTACAGCTAGACAAACACACCCTACATACCGATGTTTCTGTGTGTGGCTTGCCAGACCAGACAAATGTGTCAATAGTTAATAACAGACTTCAGCTACAGATAATTATAAGATCTGAATAAAATGATTCAGTAAACTGATGAGAGAAGAGAATATCTATGTTCTTAAGTCCATGAGAGCTATTTTTACCCACCATAAATCAGGACTACATGATGATGATGTCCAGACATTGGAGGTCCTTGTTGTACTGTGCGATTACGCCGTTCACTCAAACATCTGAACCTCAATTTCAGCCTTGCTGCAGATTAAGGAGTGAGGTGAAGACAGCCTAATCAGGCCATCTCTTCTTTTCAGCCTTACATCTCCAGTAAATCTTGACCATGTTCAAATACACTCTCTCAGCAAAGCACTTTTCCCCGCCTACAAAGAGCAGATTTGAACAATTTGCAATGCTCGGTGTCTTCAAGCAGCTATCTCATGATGAAGTGTTTTCCTGCTTCTAGGTCTGCTTCCACAGACCTAGGCCATTTCCTACACTTCCCAAAATAACTTCATGACAGAAGAGTCCTGAAAATGTTGCTATTGTGAAACGTGGAAACACTAGCTCACAAAGGATCTAGAGTTCAGACGTACTATTAAGACATCTTGTGGTTGTGTTTCACAATTATATAATTAGGCTCATCTTGGCTGGAGAGACTGACTGTTCAATGGAAGAAAAAATAAATAAAAACAACTTTTTTTTTTATTAAAAGGCACAAAACCACAAGGATCTCTTAAAAATCCAACCCTCGGTGTCCTAAAATAAGAACAAAACAATTCCCAAAGAATCCATATAAGGCAGCATTACTTGTTAATCTCAAGGCAAATGACTGCTTTTAGTTTGTAGTGTGGTTCTAACAGAGGAGGCTCTACAAGCTTTTTCTGTGATCAACTATAACTTCTTACAGATGCCACAAGATGGATAACCATAAACCATTCTGTGTACTTCAGCATCAGGCATAAGGCGTGGCCTGGCATTAAAGTTTGACTTTGCTACACAAGTGAATGTTCCACAAGTAATGAAATGCAGAAACTGGTTTGACGTGATTTATATTTGAGAAAATGACTGTGAATATGAATATATTCATTCATATTGATCAATATAAAACTGCCTGCCAGGAGTCCATATTTATTGCATAACGCAGTGCGTTTCATCAGCGACCTCTGCAGTCGTGCATATGAGAAGTAGCAGGACGCAAGCCAATGAAAAAACTTGATACATCATTTAAAAGGATTATTTCATCAATCTCACAACACTGGCACGTAAAGCTGAAAGAAAAAACAAACAAACTTGGGCTTGGGTTTTTAATTGTGCGATGTGTAATTCTACCCGAGTCAATCTAACCTGTTGCCAGTGACACTATTAGACATTTACATAAAGATGGAACAAATGAAAGCAAAACAAAGAGTTGGTGTTAAGTGAGCGATCTCTTAAAAGCTTAAAAATTGTGTACAAAACACTGCTTCACATTCAAGTGGAACTGTTATGCTTTTCCTTGTTTTCAGTCACATATGCAAACTTTCATTGCTGATGCCCATATTAAACATGGCCAAGCCTTCAAATAACAAGGTCAGTGTACGTGCAAGCAATGCCCGTGGGCCAAACGCTCAGGTTTCCGACAGTTTTTTCTACTTTTGGCTCCCTATGATGTCAATGAGAGCAGATGTTTACAAGGGAGCCAATCAGAATACAGCGTCCTTAAAGGCAGAGGAGTTTAAAGGGCTTGTTTCCTGCAGTGCCATGCAACTGTACAACACAAATAAGGATTATTTTGATTGTTTTAACATTGTAGTTCAAAATGAACATCATTGGTGGCTTTAATAAGGCCCGGCATTTTGTGTAGCAGTTAGTTTTGTGAAATAATGACAAAAGTTTGTCAGATTCATGATCATTACACTTATTAACTGTCTAAAAAGTTCCTAATCTAAATCCTAATTCTGTCTAATTTGGAATCAGATGTGTGCAGGCTACCTTCATGCATGTATGGGTTAATTTAGGCCACATTACAGTCATATAAAACCCCTGTGAAACTAAACAAATAAATGTCCCATAATGCAAACTTTTCCTTTAAATGTAAGACAAGTTTGTTTGTTTGGGTTTTTTTTTTTTTTTTTTTTTTTATCTTTTGCGACATAGTACAAATGGTTTGTACGGGCATTCGCATTCCTCAAAGTAGGATGTTAAAGAAAGTGCTGTTTTGGTGCAGAAACAGCTTTATTTGTTAATAAAGTCTGCATTTTAATAGAGCGTAGGAGCTTGAAAATGTGAAAGTTGTCAGTATTTCACAAGATAAAGCCAACACTGGGGGGAAAACAGAGGAAATATTCTGATTTCCTTGAGAAATATGTATTATATTTTTCTGCTTTGTTATCAGTATCGCGAACCAGTGGCCCTGAGGACTTTGCCCTAGATTTGAACCTCTTAACTCTGTTTGTGCGTTGTAGCTGTAGCTTCCCACTAACTGTGTCCAGCCTCATCTGTAAGAGAAGCTCCATCCAACACTCCCAAATCCACAGTGAGGCAAAACGGCTGCTGAACAAGAGCAAATGCCTTTGTCCAATGCGTTTCTCAGCGTGATTACAGCCAGCACATCTGAATCCCGTCATCTGTAGAGTCTAACATTTGTCCAAAACGGCCCTGCAGCGAGGCCGCTTCTCTGAGCGGTTAAAGCGACACAGAGCATGCCAGAGCTTCCATGTGCACTCTGAGCCAAAATGGGAGGTCAACTGCACTGTGGGGAGTTCTCAGTTTGGCAGCTTCGGTTAAACATCCCTCAAAAATCCGATCCCTCTGGTAAATCTAACAACCCATGTGTGACACGACGGAGCCAGGATTGGACAAGTGTTAAACCTCGAAGAAAGGCTCTCAGAGACACAGAGAGAGAGAAAAACACTATTAAAATGAGCCGGGAAAGCATGCCAAGGTCGACGCGGTGTTTGCTAACACAGCACATATGGAAACACCTCAGCTGGCCTTTGCAGTCTCACTTGGGCGGCAGCCAAGGCAGCATTCTGACTGAGAGCTGAAGTTTACATACAAACTGAAAGCTGAGAGCAAGTATTTACCATTCCCAGACTAAGAGGTAGACAAAATTGAGACGAACAAACACCTAAAACTGAGACTCCGCTGCAAAATGAAAGGAAAAGTGAAGGAAAAGCATTTCCCAATCGGCCGTGTTGATGCAAAGGTGTCAAACAATTCCCTACACTGCTCTTGTGGTGCCGAACAAAGGTGCAATGATTAGATGCAACTGGACAGTTGTTGGCTGGGAAAGAATGCACTGGTAATAATGAGAAGGCACTCTGCTAGTGAGGAAGGAGGAGTAACCACAGAGCAGAGAAGCTGATGAATCACTAAACAACCTCAGTCACCAGTTATTTCACATCATCACACATCCACCCTTTAACATCCATCCATGCAGGACAGAGTCGCACGTTGCATTCAAGCTACAAACGCTACAAGGACGAGAAAAATGCGACAACAGAAAATATGAGATTAACAGAAAAATCATTAAACGCTGAAATTGTTTATTTAGCGAGAATGACAAACAATTATTTCTTGAGGTTCTCAAATGCAAAGATTTGTTTTTAAATATTTTATAGAACAAACATGTTTCAATTAAAAAGGGGAAAATTTAATAACTGCCAAACAGAATGAAAAGTTTCACTTTATTCCCAAAGGGGCAGTTAGATTTCTTTTAAAGCAAAACAAAAAACAGGATCTGTTGGTCTCCTTTCTTACAGGTTTGATGAGCTGATCAACAAAATTGATTTTAAAATTTGCTACATTTTGTGTTTTACAAATTTTTTTGTAGATCATCCATTTTTTTTCTTTTTAATGCTTGCTCTTACGTAAGCAAAAGTAAAAGTCTGTTTTCAGGTCAGACTTGTTTATACGTTTTTATAAATGTTATTTTTATGAGTCAAATCACATTAACTCAAGATATGATCCATGAGAATGTGAGAAGATTCCAACTGGGTTGTAAGAATCATAATTAATTTTGTCCAACCAGAATTAAATGAACACAACTGACCGATATTTAAAAAGCTCTGCCAATGACACACAAGCATGAGCAAATTAAGCGCTCCCTAAATCACTGCTGGATGTCATGCCTGTGAGTGGCAGTTACAGCCGTTCCCGGCACCCTGCAGCTTTACATATACAGGATGTATTCAAGTCAAAAGACGAATATATACACAACAGATAAAAGGTTAGAGAAGCACAAACCAAATGTCTGGCAAAACAGAAGGTGATCCCTACAAGCTGATCGTCATTATCCACTGTTTGGAAACTTTAGTGCAAATGATGTGGAGTTGCGTCTGTGTCACAAAGCAACACAATTAACTTATTCAGCCATCAAAAAACATCCCACAAACTGCAGTGTAAAGGAATGCCAAGAAAAATAGCACAATAGTTTCCAAAGTCCACTCAGAGATCCTTAAAAGTGAGCATGTACAGTCAATAAATCTATCAAAGACACATTGAAATCTCCAATGCAATCACATTGCATTTTGCTAAACATAATGACTAACAAAGGCTTCAGAAATATTGCTGAATTACTGGACAAAGACACTCAATTACTGGTTATATGCTTGTGAATCTGTAGAGACATGTAAAAGATGTCAATGTGATTTAATCAATAGAATTACAAAAAAAGGTCTAACTTCATTTAGACGTCACAGATTTGTAAATTTCTTTCCACAGAATCATTTTCTAACCCCCCCCCCCCCCCCCCTTTTTTTTTTCATGAATCCAAACCTTCCAATACAAACCCCATATTTTAAATAACTGCTGTTAAGAGGCAAGAGACCACACAAGGATCTGACCGCCGATCCTGCCACATCACTATAATCCACTGAACAGTCATGTAGAAAAACGTGTAAATATCTAAGAGTGGAAAGTAGACCACCAGGCGAGAGAAAGGAGAGAGCGAGCAGAGGGATCAGCAGGAAACAAGAAGCACACAGAAACGCAGACAGAACGAGAAGGTTCCAGTTCCTGTTTGGAGCGAAGCCATTTCTTCCTCAACAGGAGGTCAGCAAGTCCACACTGCAGCACAGACACAACCTTAATTCCTAGCATGCATGCTCTCTTATCACAGCCTTTTACACACACAAGCAGTGGACTGTAAAGGCATGCAACTGCTCATGCGAGGAATGACGATTCAAATGACAAATAACTGAAACAGTAAGTGTGCCAACCTGGCCTCATAAACACAAACCAAATCCGACTCTGAACACAAACATGGGCTGGCTCATGTGATCAGATAAGAATATTGTGTGAACCTCACAGCTGTGGGAACAAACTGAGTTTTCATTGTGCGTGCGTGTGTGTGTGCGCGCATCAGCTGCTTTCTGCATTCACTGCGTTCACCGAGTTCAGTCTGCACACAAGCCAGGTCCAAATGTAAGACAGAGCGGTTGAAATCACTACAAATAAATATGAGCTGGCAAAACAAACAGTAAAGTATTTTCAATAACGGCATGATTTATTACAACACTGTCAAAGGATCATTTTCATTAGATTAGTCAACACTGACAGATCGATTTGTGCTATAATGCAAGTGCAATCTACAGTTTCACAGGATAAATGCTAAAAAGTTAAATTCATCTAAATAGTTTACAGGCTTTAATTACTTGCACTTTTCCTTTTATTTTGATATCATTTTACTCTGTTGTGCTGTATTGATGCTGCATTCGCACCATCTTAAAAGGTCTTAACGATCACAGTTTCCTCCATTTGTGGCCTAAGATTGAGTTTCTTCCCCGATGCGATCAGTCAAGAGTCACGAGAACTTAAGACTGTGCCACTAAAAATGGTCATAACCACATATATACACACAAATCACCAGGTCTTTATTTATAGGTCAGAATGTGAGTTTAAGTATGTGCCCGTCTTTTTCAGTGTGGCATATTTTCATGCTCAATTTACCGACATTACCTTTGCTTCGTTCTCGTCTTCGTTTAGCAAATGTAAGCATTACAAAAAATTAGTCATTTTATTTAAAAAGATAAGAAGATTACCGTCAAAATTTTGCTCATACTGCAGACGTTCAAAATCTTTAACTCCTTATGTTGTACATCGGTTAACAAATGTCTTTTGTTATTTAATAGTCTTTTTCACCAAAATGTAGCCAATTAGAACAGCTATAAATGTTGGTTTAATTCACTCCCATTAAAGAAAATGTGAATACTGTGTAGTTTTCTTCAAACAAACAAAAAAATAAATAAAAAAATCCACCATTGTGAAAATAATGAGAGCAGAGCTGAAACAAAAATAAAGAATCACAAAAATCACATATTCATCGTAATAATCTAATATATTTTCTTTCATTTAAGCTCAGTTTGTCTCTGCTGCATCATGTGCTGATTATTTGCGCTGGTTTCTCTCCTCTGCTCTTTGTTTCACTGTGAGCAGAGCAGCAAAGAACAGGAAGCCATGTCACTGAGTTGATAATGACACTGCAGACTCACCACCACCCAAAAGTATTGGCATACATAAAAGCGTTTATGTAACATCTACTTACCCTGGAAGCTTTAAGATACATTATTATATTCACTAGGTTCTTTCTCCCCTTTCTCTGACCTGTAACTCTTCCAGTAATTCTATGGCTCATCAATTTTGCCTTTAAATGAAATACGTAAAAGTTAATATCTTTATTTGGTCAAGTTTCTCTCCTCTGCTCTCTGTTTCACCATGCAAGCAGAGGAGAGGTACGTCATCACCTCTAATAGAAAGTGTTGACCAAAATAGTAGCCAAGAGCCATCTTTGAGTTTCTTCAGGTGTCTTTCTTGATAAATTACTTTGTTTTTCCATCATGTCCCATCTTTCCATATCTAACACTTACTCATGAAAAACTTGATGTAACTATGATTGAATCAGACATCTATCGCAGGTAAATGAGAGAGGCTTTACTCTCTCTTGCTGTATTTTCAGTGCCTCTGGGTGAATTGCGTGAAATCAAATTATGCAATGGAGACTGAATTTAAGGAGAACGCATCCAAAAACACATACACCCTTTCTTCCTGTCCTCCCTCTCTATTCGGGGTATCACAGAGAGGTTCTCAATGCGAGGCACCGCTTTCTTCCACCGGACAAACAAAGCACTCCCTGTTCGCAGCCTCTTAGCAGCCACTTCACACGCAGCACAAGGTGGAAGCCCCGCTAGCTACTCTATTCTCCCTTTAGACCTTCCGCCTGAATACTGCAAAGAGATTGTAAATGGCAATGACAGCAGGGAAGGTGACACGCCAACAAACACCCAGAGGAACACATTGAAACATTTATGTAAGTTGTACTGCAGCAGGACACTGATATCCACTGAATAACAACAAGTAATTTGGGTACGATCAAATGTAGCAGAGACTAAATTATTACAAAATGTTGTAAATATAAAGACATCACATTTATGTTTTCTGATCCGCTACAAATGAGCCGAGCTTCATCTTCTGTGTCCACCTGCTTCATATCGAGCCTGCAGAAAGCACAATATTTTGTCTGACAGGATGGTCACACTGTCGATTGAGTCAAAAACAAGTCATAATTTCTTGCTGTGCCTTGGCAGAGACAGCACAAACTACAAGTTGGTCGCTGGCCAGTCATAGCTTGGCATTTCTCAAGACTCATGATGAAGAAGGGACCAAGTACTGGAAACAAGAAGGCCAACAGATAAGGGCACAGACAGCTGTCTCGAGTTTGGAAAAAGAAAGAAACGGGAAAAATGAAGCAGGGATTGCCTGATTTCTTCTTTGGACTCCTATTGTACGACATCACAAACACATGGTGGAAATTTTTACAACACATAAAAGAACTTTCATGTGCCATACGGAGCACCCTACAGTTTTCTAATTTGGCAAAACAGAACCCATTAGTCACTCGTATGCACCCCAGCACAAAGGTAAACAACATGAATGTGCTATATTCCAGACGGAGAGATGCCATCACAAAGCAGACACACCCTGACCAGAGTGAATCCCTCCTAACTGTGGGCAAACCAAAGAAAGCTGCCATGACGCCAGCACACGTCTCACCACAGGCACTGACTGTACTCTGAGGCATCTCTAGCTTTGAGCAGGAACTGGTACAGGCTTATGATACTGACAAAAATTGATTATAGGGAGAATTATAGGACTCATCCAGCGCACGCAACAGCGTGTTCATCATATTTCAGAGGCAAATGAGGAAATTTCCCCCGCAAGTTACAGGCTTTCCTCTCCATTAACCATTCAGCAGAATGCAACAGTGGCCTTTAGGGCTTCCGCTAATCTCATATCCATGAGCTGTGAGGGCATCACGATAATGATCCACCTCTGAACACGACAGCAGAGAGCTATAACAAACCCACAGCGTGCAGAGCTCACACAGCCCTCCCTTTTTGTTATTAAAAACAGAGATACGCTTCATAATGGCTAACTCATTAAGACCTCTGCTCTCACTTATTCATAAAAACAACCAGGCAGAGAAGAAGGCGTAATGAATGAAAAGGATATTAAGCACTGTGGCGTATGTTTGGCAACAAGACAAAGCTGCTAAATCCTTTACATTTCCAGAGACCAATTATATATATATATAAAAAAAAAAAAAAAAAAAAAAAGGCAGCAGAGTGTTATTCCTGTAGCTACAAAGGCTGTCAGCTGGGGAAAATAATAGTTTGAAGTAGATATGCACCAACTGGTCACTGGCTTTTCAGCTAATTAGCCTTGACCTCTGACCAGCCTTCCTATCATAATAATAGAGTACTGTGTAAAAACTTTGGCCTGCTGATCATCTCTTATTTTGCTTCCAAAGAGTCACGCTTTTGTGAAACTTTATTGCTCAATGATTTTGAGCAACAGTTCCCCGGGCTTTCTTAAGGTTTTTCAACAGGGAGATTCCCAAAGAGCTATTACCTAAAACATCAAATCTTGGTATGATGTGCAGTGTGTCGTTCAAGAGTTTGACAAAAAGAGCAAAAATAGCACTACCAGTAGCACTACTAGCACTACCAAAAATAGATGGCTCCATGAAGGCTGCAGAAACAAGCATAACCACCTGACCAGAGTACTGTAAAACATGCCAACTGGCTAACATAAGCCACACTCATCAAATTAATTTAGCTTTTGGAATAAGTGCAATGCATCTATCTGCCATTTAAAATCAATTTCATTTACATAACAATGTGATATTAAATGGTTTTACGTTGCTTTTGAGTACACACCTTTGATTTCTACCACTGTGGTCAGAGTTGGCCATTTTCTTCGACACTGGATGTAGGCGTTAGTCTGACATTTATTCTCAAATTCAAGTGATTAGGAAATAAGTTCCTTTAAAATTAGAAGCTTTACAAGAAGGTACAACATGTTGGGTAAGTCACATTTACAATGTGAATTCTGTCCAGTAACATGGAGCACTTTATTCCAACATCTATCCAAGTGTGTGATTAAATGAAAAAAAAGGTATAATCAGGTGTAGCTGTGGAAAATATTTTTATTGTTCAATTTTTTAGAAACAATGCAAATTTATATTTCTTAGAAAGCACAATCAGAATCAGCCAAGGAAAGTGGCATTTGGTGCATCAATGCTCTTTTGGTGCTCTTGCTTTATTATTATAATTTTTTTTTGGGCGACCGTGGCTCAGGGGGTTGGGAAGCGTATCTGTAACCGGAAGGTCGCCGGTTCGATCCCTGGGCTCTCTGTCCTGGTCGTTGTGTCCTTGGGCAAGACACTTTACCCTACTTGCCTACTGGTGCTGGCCAGAGGGGCCGATGGCGCGATATGGCAGCCTCGCTTCTGTCAGTCTGCCCCAGGGCAGCTGTGGCTACAACCGTAGCTTGCCTCCACCAGTGTGTGAATGTGAGAGTGAATGAATAGTGGCATTGTAAAGCGCTTTGGGTGCCTTGAAAAGCGCTATATAAATCCAATCCATTATTATTATTATTATTATTTTTAAAATAAATGATAAAGATATAAAGATAAAGATAAATATAAAGATAAGCATAATGAGGGGAAACCTGGCTGTCAGCTGACCTAAAGTGACACTATTTAGTCATCTTAGAGGCTTCTCCATGGCTACACACTGTGCACAACATTGAGTTTAAATATAGCAAAGGAAGTCTGGAATTTCCCACGACAAGATACGAGACCATGGAAACAAAGTCAAATAGTGTAAACTAAGTGGAGTGTTTAGTGCACGGCCTTCTTTGCTGATCTGAAACAACGTGTCGAGCTGTCTTTCAAATATTTTTTAGATGTAGCTCAGGGGGTTGTCATGGAGACTGAGGCAGGCAGTGGTGTCACAGTGACCTTGGTATCAGCTGAAGGCTGTTTGTCAGGATACTGACTCAAAACTTAGTAAAAGTAAATTTGTCTTTTTGGGAGTCTCTCTCTCCGCTTTCTTTGCTCATCATCAGTCATCGTCTGTTCCTTTCCTTCACAAACCCTCCGGCGTCGCAAATGATCTTTTCCACCACCAGACTAAAAATGTGACCTTCAGGACGTCTTGTTATCAAGAAAAAGCAGGGAAAACTAAATCAAAGGAACTAGAGCCTCCAGTCGTCATCCAACCACTCCAAGTATAGTCATTTTAACACAAATTTTGGCGTGCTCAGGGTGTGGTGAATCTCTCCCAGTTCTAATCTATGAGATGCCACATGGCTGGAGTTCTTTGTTTGATTTGTCTGAGCTCTTAATGCCTTCATTGGATGAGCGGCTGGATTTACCTGCACATGGCAAAACCCTCACCCTGCAGAGAGGAACGGCTACAGGAGTGAGCTACTGTATGTGTTAGCAATGTGGTTAAAGTCATTTAACAAAAGCGTTTAACAGTTAGGCTGCTAAAATACTGAACACTATCAATAAGTAAAAGAGTGAGCTACTTACTCTCAAGTATAAAATCAATATAATTTTAAAAGTCTCTGATCAATTGAACCACATTCATAATGAACTAC
Source organism: Diplotaxodon limnothrissa (assembly GCF_057381915.1). Lineage (NCBI taxonomy): Eukaryota > Metazoa > Chordata > Actinopteri > Cichliformes > Cichlidae > Diplotaxodon > Diplotaxodon limnothrissa. Next base: position 19,120,689 of record NC_140604.1, read on the forward strand.
ATAATGCAATTTCAGGTTGATATTTTCCCAGAGAAAAACTTCCATCATCTCTTTTTTCCCCTCATGTCAGTCCTGAGGATACAAACCTCGTGTTTGCAAAAGCTTTATTGGAACTGGCACTGAACAAAAGTGACCAGGGGCTTCGTATCGAAGGCTCCGGTCGCACAGGCCTAGAGGCTGCAATCGCCTGGCAACCATCGGTTGCTAAAACTGAGTATTTGCCATCAGTTGTAGGTTGCTGGCAGTTGCTGTGAAATTGCTTGCTCAAGCCAAACTTGCTCTGACCTACAGATCTGCCAATGACCCACTGGTAACCACTAGGGAAAAACATGTATTGCTCAACATGTTGGTGAGTGGTTGTGGGTACGTTGCTGGCATTTCTTTGGCGAGTAAAGTGCAGTCACCGGCTCTTTGTGTGGAAGACACCGGCTTGTCTGCAAACACTTGCAAACGACTTGCTAAGTAGTAAAGAAACCGAAGAGGACGGAGAACATTTGTTTTCAAACTTTTACATTTCAGCTGTAAAGTATGTGATGCAAAGTTTTGCGTACTTTAAAAAGCACATCTAGGACAGGATTCATTTTGCTTGGGCAATAAACAGCGTGATGTGTGGCTTTGTTTCTTGCAACATGCCCGTTTCTACACAAGCTAAAATCTAAAAAACAAATAAAGTAAACAGCATTAAATAGACTTCTGACAGTTTGTGACTGACAGAAAAGTTTTTCTTTAAATAGGCGACAGAATAAAGCTTTCAAATGCTGTTATTTTAGCTTATTTATTTAAAAAAACAAAAGTAATATGCTGTGGATGAATGGATTACAACCAGCTATGACAAATCTAACCCTGTGTTTTGAGGATGTCGATGGCTGTTGGGGGAACTGTTTCATCATTTTTATGCTTCTCAACCACGCTGACATAAAATAAAAACAAGCAGACCACCAGTCAGGACTTGAGTAAGACTGATAAACCAATAAAGGGAACCATGGATGCTACCGTTTCATGCTGTGACTTAAAATAACCGAGTCTGTGTGAAAGTGAGAGGAGAAGTGGAAAGCGTGGGGCAGCGATCTTCACAGCTGCTTGGTCTGTGGCCAGGAGTTTCTGTGTGTATTTCTGACCTGAGAGATGTGGTTGATGGAAGACTCCATGCGCCGCAGCTGCGAGGCCTGGATGTCCAGCAGCTGCAGCACATTGTTGGCTAAGGCATTAATCTGGTAGGCCACGCTAGCCAGGGACTGGGTGGTGTAGGCTTTGGTTTCCTCCAGAGCTTTCCTCTTGTCCTGGGCCTGTGCACAGAAATAAAAATGTCAGTTACTATTAAAATTGACATAACATCCACCTTTTAACCTCATCTACAAGTCAGGTTTGTGCTGGCTTCAGGCCAAAAACACTGCAAAGACCATTTTCTCTCCAACTCTCAGTTCTGAGATACCACACTGTAACGGATCCTGAAGCCACCATTCAAGAGCAAAATATCCGCTTTTCTAAACTGCTTCACAGAACTGAACCTGACAGATTCAACACAATAATTCATTCGTATTATCAATAATAAAGCACAGCGTTGATAGCAACAGTTCAAGATCAGATAACAGCCACACCTCTGCTAATTCACATCTAGTTTAAGTAGGAAACTTTGCAACGTTATCTTACGTGCAGTTTTATTGTCCCCTTCTGTCTTCTCTTGTTTCTATTAATCTAGTTTTTCCTTTTTATATTTTTTTGTTTGCACCCTTTTAAAAAGCTTTCCAATTATTCTGTTTGGCTCTCCATGTGAATTTACAACATGAATACTCTTCTTTTTATCTATCCAATCACTTTTTTAAAAAGGTGCTACACAATTAAAGTACATTTTTATATATCATCATGTCAAAAAACACCTAGTATCATATTTTTTGGTATAATCAAGCATGTCTGTGTGGCCTATAACCGGCCCACTCGACATATATGAAGCTAAACATTTACATGTATGCAGCAATGTATTCAGTAACAATTTAACGACATGTTGTTCAGCCACCTCCCTTCAGACGGGCATAGCTCCAAGCTGATGAGCTGTTGTGTTTGATCTCTGTGGGCTCTTCCCTACACTGCTCTCAGTCACCAAGTCCAAAGAGCACTGCCTGGAGGGTAAACGCTGGGCTTTGATAACAGGGTGCTGTAATAGAAGACAGGTGGTGGCAGCAGTGGGTGAGGTGATGATAGCTAATGGTAGCATTAAGGGGGCAAAACAGGGGGAAAAAAAATTTGACCATATGAAGACAAGAGAGGTGACAGTGCAAAAGAAAACAAACGATCAACGCAACTAATACACAAACTGTCCATATGGCTGGCTAAAAGCTCCTGACCAGGAGAGCTGCAGCGCCGGCTTTTCCACGGCCGGTGTTTCTTTTAGCGGGAATCAAAGCGGCAGATGTGTTGGGCGATAACAGCCTCAGGAAGCAGGAAAGATTCCTCCAGAGGGTTCAGTGCAAAAGGCCATCTGTTGAAATCACACACTCGTTCATGCGTGCACGCAGACACCTACCACTGACGCCGCAATATGCAATGTGGTGCGTGGATTAACAGCTGGAGGGAAACAGATGAAACAACAACCGCAAACAAACAAACAAACAAACAAACCAGCCTTTACATCCATGATAGCAATTTCCAAATTGCAAGAGGATGCAGATTTTTGCTGTATAAACAGATTAGTGAACAGCTTGTGCTTAGCTGTGCAGAACTGCTGGCCTACATATCACGCCACAAGTTAGTTTAAAATAAATAAACACGGCCCCGAAGAGACGTTGTGCAAGATCCATTCATTATAGATATACAGACTGCAAATGCAAATATGTTGTTTGCAATGCTGTTATAACTAAAAAAAACTGCATGATTATGTTGTTTTTGTTAATGCACTGCAGCTGTGAACAGCACAGACAACCAGGCCCATTGATGTTTCGGATCACAAACGCTCAAGTGTGATGTGTAAACTCTACTGTCTCCATTTCTGTCAGACATACAAATTCATTCAAGGTTGCCAAAGCTTAAATCCAAAGAAAAGAAAACAACGTGATGCTGTTTGGGCTGCATTCTCGAACGGCTGCAGTGCAAAACGCTCCAAAACATGCACGATCGCCCGTCCTGCTGACTCAAAGTTTCCCGCGGTGTTAAGTACAGAACATGTAAGCTGATTACAGCACAAATTAACCAGTCTGTATCACTTTGAAATTGAAGGTGCAAGGCCAGGACTTAAAATTAGTGCACCACAGGCTGCCCTTCGCTGCTGTTTCCTCTCCTTTGAGACGCAGCCGCTACAACGACTTGTGCGTCAAGAAAGCTGACATGACGAAGCAAATAGGCCAGGCTGATCTTTCCTGGTTTACACGAAGGTAAATGTTTTACCTGCACATTAATCAAAAACTGACACTCTCAGTGAGCTGCACAGCCCGCTTTTCAGCTATTTCACTATATATTTCCCAAATAGTTAAATAACAGATCCCTCTTTGCCCTCTATTCTTCTTTTTCTGAACAGAATGATTCACTCTGCATTAGCTGCCAGAGCCGTGATATGAGGTCAGCGGTGGGTGCCGGGAGGACAGATGCAACACTTGATTGCATCGCCACTGGCGGCAATCTTAGATCCTCCTGCTCTAGTTACATCCCTGGCATCCCTAGTCCCTTTGCTGGTTCACGCATCAAATCCTCAAAACCAACCAGATTTGTTGTCCAATTACCCAGCAATCTGCACATTTCTTCAAAAAAAAGACAATGGGAGAGATGTAGTAGATCCTAAAAAATGAGAACAAACAGCGCTTTAGCAGACAAGGAACAAAGGGTGTGCACAATCAGCTCAAAACAACAGCACCGGCAAGCTGAGTACACTCTTCCACGGCAGGGAGATGCAGAGAATGAGGTGGGCTCTGAGAGAGCTTTAGCGCTCCTGGGGCACTTTATCTCATATTTCTGAGCTGAGTAATGACTGAGTGAAAGAGACTATGGAATATCCAGGCAGCAGCAGACAGGCTGTCAGCACCTGAGCTGGGTTTATAAGGGGAGTAGAGAGGAATGCGCGGGCTGACTACGCACAATAAATATGTAGCTGGGAGCTGGGGCAAGCGAGATAATCAACCACCACCCTGACAGCATAAAACACAAACACACAGAGTGACAATTCTTCAAAAACCCAAAATAATTGAATGCTGCACGTACTCAAGCTGAAAAAACTCACAAAAAGATAAAGGAGTGGCAGTCACAAGAAAGGCTTTCCTGTTTTCTGCAGGGTTTTTTGAAGCTCTTGGAAGGATAGACACTCTTCATCTCACCCATCCAGTCTGGCAAGATAACGGCCACTGAAGCGCAATCGAGTTTCTGGTTTTTTTTTCTTAAACAAGACGCCTCCATGTCAGGCTCTGCTGGCTGCATTAAGTGCCGTAAAAAGGAAAAACTCCTCGGGGTCAGACGGGTTCCTGCTTCCGTTCCGCCCAAAAGCAGTAGCAGAAGTAGGAAATGGACAAAATGAGTATTCCTCCTGATGATCTAACACGACTAAAAGAGGACTCAAGGAACTGAGACCAAATGTCTGTTTCACTGAATCATCCAGAAATTAGGAACATGACAAAAAAAAAAAAAAAAAAAAAAAACCCACAAAGGGTTCAGTGGTGGGATACATTTGTTGGTGTTGCAGCAAATGCTAGAACTTGCATAAACATTTCTGCTTCTTTTGATTTACACAGCTGACAAACCCATCTGGGTTAATGCGCTCTCACTTGTTCACAAGTGTGCTCAGCACACACACACAAAAAAATAAATCCCACACACTTTCAGGAATGTTTGGAATTCCGCAACATATCATACATCCTCAAGAGCTGCTGAGGGGTTTCGCCATGAACCACAAGTGTGGGGGATGAGCTCGCAGAAGCCAAAAACAAACACAATGGGACAGAAGTACAGAGCTTTTTTTTCCTTATCTATAATCTTCAGACTGAACATGAGGAAAAACTAATCCTAGATATTAGGCCTGACAACTCCTGCAACTTTGTCTAAAGGAAGAAAACCTTAGCAGGGATCAATCCTCTTCCCAAAGCAGTACTGTGCTGAGCTGAAAGAATGAGCCTAAATCCAGCTGGAAGGTTGTAGAGCTCACATGGCACTTTGCTGCCCAGTGATGTATCGACCGCTGATTACTGCAGACTGGACGGGGCAAGATAAGTGAGGCAGCCGAGAGCTAGTGAGCCGTTGTATTGATGTGCGGAAGGTGGAGCCCATGAACGAGAGACACGTTTAAGATCTGACCACGTGTTACCAAAGCTATTACCTGATCAATTAGTTCCCTCTGCCATCGTGCAGCGATATATTACAGCTCAAACGGAAGGCAAAACTGTGATAGCAATCTGAGACCGAATGTAACTATGTCAGTACCACTAAAGTTAAAGGAAGACTGTCGTTTCCAGTTTGCTTCTGCTGTGATTTATCTTTGGTGGTGTCCGTCTGTACTGGGACTTCCCCACGCTTCCATCATATTTGCTAAGTAGATCAGCTGATATGGCTGAACTGTGGTTGAGCTTTACTTTGCAGCTAGCTTAAGACAATACCTTGCTTTCTGCTTCTTACCAGTCTAGTAACATGCATTTCAAGGCAATTACAGTCGTTGCTTTACATATGATGGAAATAAAGGTACTTTCGGTGCAGCAGGTATCTGACACAACCATGAAAGGACTTCACTCTGAACTAAAACCCCGGCTGACAAATGTGAGATTTTCTTGAACTGACTAGGTTTTCTGTTTGACTTCCTTGTTCTAAGGTTACATTGGAAACAATTTGCTGGTCACTTTGTTCCCTAGTTGACATTTACTGCTCTGGGTGCTGGTTACTGCCAATGTATTTACCACCCCCTCATATGTCAATCGACAGTATTCTTCCCTGTGGTTGGTAGTTGCTTCAGTTGCTTGGCTAAAATTTTTCGATGGTATCTTGTTGCCACATTGCTGCAAATTGCTTTCTGTGTGGACAACGCTAACAGTTAATCAATATATCTCCAAGTTATTATTATTCCCAATTTACCAGTTACGAATGAGAAAATCCAAACTTCATAGGGCGTTCAATTCGCTACCATACACCTCTAAGAAAACCCATCAGATATTTATATTGGAGAGGCTGCTACCACTAACTTTGGGGTATTTGTCCTTTAAAAACTGACTTCAGAAATGATCAAGTATCAGTCTGGGAGCCCATCAACTGATCTCCTATTTTAGCCTCTCAGAGGAACAGCTAATTTCTTGGGGTTTTCAAAAGTTACCCAAGCAAGATGTCCTGTTCCATCTGTTATTCCCATTGGTTTACAAATGAAGACCTTTTTTTTTTAAAGAGATAATAAAAAGATAAATTAATAGAATGACTGTACACCTGTATGCAACCAAACACGATCGGTCAACAGAACTACAAACGGACTACAAACAGAAACCAGAAAGATACCAGAACCACAAATCTTGTCCCTTGCCTACAGATTCTCCATACTCCTATAAAAACATGTTTATGGGAAAACGTCCGTTTTCTAAATGCTCTCTGCTTAAATCTGTGCCAATTAATAAGTCAGTTTATCACAGAACTGTTGAAGCTTTACTTTGTTTTATAAAGCCTAAATGTTTAAGAAGGTGCTAAGTGTTGAATTAACAATTTTCCGTATACATTATTATATCCACTCCTTGAGATGATTAAACTAAGAACGACCTACCTGCCGAGAGAGGATGGTGAAAGTGACTCTGGAACGTGTGAGGAATAAAGAAAACCTGCACATGAAACAACTTCAGTCCCTCCTTTTACAAGGTCTCGGCTCTCTAAAATTAAAAATTAAAAAATAAATAAATAACACTGCAGCACGATAAGTGAATTCATAATTCCTTCTCCTCCCTCAAAGGGGCAGATGGAGGCTGACTGAAAGGCCATAAGGTCTACCTGACCTTGAAAATCTGCCAGCACGCTATTAGAAATTCCTTCAGTGTGTCAGGGAAGAGACACAAAGGGGAAGTTTGCACATGAAGGAAACTCATTAACCTTTATTGAGAGACTTGGTAATTGCTTCATCTGGCAGAAAGCACAAAGTGCTTAACTGATAAACAAGCAAAAAAAAAAAAAAAAACACTACAAGTTGGGAAAGGCTTTACTCCTTATGAATCCAACTGTAAGCCGAAACAGTACCATCAGAATGAATCCAACTGTCCAAAACTCCCACACTGTAACAGATCAGTTCAACAGTCTGGATCAAACCAACCCCATCAGCTGAGGGGGAGGAGTGACAGGTGGTCAAAAGGATGAATGGGTCTGGCTGGTAGGCTCAGAGCCGCTAGGCCTCTCCGTGCTGCAAGAAAAACCAGGCCACTCCACAGAGAGCAGGAGAGAGGGAGAGGCAGAGAGAAAGGACAGGAAATGAGGACTCAAAGTAACCCAGAGAGGCAAAGCTATGTTAAAAAACAAAAACAAAACACAAACCTATATTTATCACCTTTAGGCAAGACTGGCCCTCTTCCAAGAGAAAAACTTTCACGAATTCTCCTGGGAAAAGCAGCACAGGACAGGTACACCAAGGTTATATGACCGGGATTGTCAAACTACTGATCGATGGCCAGGCCTCGCCTCTTACATGTGATGCTGCCAGCATCGATCACAAGCTCATATTTTAAAACAACTCATTCAGGAGCAGCCCGCACTTCCTTTTTTCCTTTTTTAAAGAAAAAGTGGGCATCGTGCTGCCTCAGCACAAAAACAAAAACAAAAAAAAAAAAAACACTTTCTTGCAAGACAGAATTTACTCTGACTTATGACCTCCTGGTTTTCTACATAACACTTCCATTTCCCCTTTTTTCTTTTTTTCCCGTTGTAAACATCTCACTATACAGCGCTGCCACACATCGCTGTGATTTCATCAGGAATTTGGACCAAGTTGCAGGCAAGACCTTTCTAAGGAATTCCCAATTATCAGTGTAGTAAAGGCGTGTGCATTGCTGGTATTCAGATAGTGGAAACATTCAGATTCAGAAGACTTTATTTATCCTCGAGGGGCAATTGAGAGACTGACCTTGCCGACCATACATACAATACACAATGGCCCTGTATGGTGGCTTCAGGAGTGTCAGAAAAGCATCCATTCAAAATACATTAAGTGCCACAAACACCTTTCCTTGTTTGGAAATGACTGGACAATGATCGTGCACAATGACCGCTGAAAATTTTAAAGATTTATTGACTATAAATGTAGAGATTAAATGATGAGAGAGTTAAATATGATCGGCAGGACTGACTATCTGTCCTGGTGTACCACTCCTTTTGCCCTATGACAGCTGAGATCTGGCTTAAAGAAGGCCTTTAAACAGTGACTATGCACATAAGCATGACTTGTTCACATACAGTTAACACAGAGTCTGTGTTACCTTACTTAACAGAAATCTGTCGGTTTTACTGCACTTTTTGAACATTTGACAAACAAAAGTGGATTTTATCCTTAAGTAAAAAAAACTGACGGGCACAATATTTTATGCTGAAAAAAAACAACAACAAAAACTCTGAACTTTCGTTGGACGAACTCTTAAGACATTTGATGGATACCTGCCCAAAGACCAAGAAAAAAGGAACAAGGATAAGCTGCTGTTAACGTTTTTACCACAATCTGGGTGGTACTCATGTTTGCTTGAAAACCTTTATTGGTTTTAACCACTTTGTCACTATTAGTTTAAAGATTAAATATTTATTAAGTTTAGATAAGCTTTAGTTTTACATTTTTAGCTTTCAGCAGAATTATCCAGACAGTAAGCAGCTGCCTTTAGGGCCACAAATAGCATTAAATGTATATGCAGTAGTGCTCCCCAAGATCCTGTTAACCATGATATACACATAAGAAACCGATCAATTATAGTTATTAGCTCTAATTTCAGTTTAGTTTCCATTCGGTTAGTTTCCAAAGTGGGTTTTGGTCATTTCCGTTTAGTTTTGGTTTTAAATCACCATGATGTGGGTGGTGTTTGTCAGTGGAAAATAGACATTACAATACAAATATATCTCCTCATGCTGTAGAGGAATCTTAGCTTCCTGATCCTTGTTGGTTTGGCAAATTTAAACACACCGTCGAAAAGTAAAAATAATAATAATTCTTGTTCAAGTAAAAAATTGTTTCAGCTAGTTTTAGTCTTTTTCATCAGTCCAGCTGTTTTTATTTTCTTTACACATACTTTTAGTTTTTAGCTTCTTTTTAATAACCTTTATTAGAAATTCCTAAATACATTTATCTGAAAAGATGAAATCAGAGCATGTTTGGCTTTTGTTGCTTGAAAAATAACTCAGCTGACTAATTCATTTTTATGATGTTGTTTCCTGAGCTCTATAGATAACAAATACAGCCTAAGCATGACTATTAAAGCCTGAATTGTGTCATTACTGTGCTGACAACCCTCTCAGTGCGTCCTCTAGCCAACATGGCCAGGTGGCCCACTTTGCATACGGTAGACGCGTCCTTGTCGCAGAGGTTACACAAACATGGCTCTGATTTGCATGAATGAAAAAGGGTTTTGAAAACAGCTAAATATTCCAAGTTTTCTAATCAAAAGATCAATCAGAATAAACTGAACTGAGGTATGTTAATGCGAATCTTGTCTTGTTTTTAAGAGGCACTTCCTGACACACAGAAAAGGCATTTCCAGGGAGTCGGTCTTCAGAGTCAGCAGGGCAAACAGGAAGCATAACTCTGACCCATCAGTGTGTCATATGCCACGCACGCACAGCTCGAAACGCGCTCTCAGACCAACAAAAGTCACTATCAAGTTGGAAAAGTGGGGCAGAGATCTGTCCTTGGTTAAACAGAGCTCTCACCATCTGCTTCAGCCCGCTGAGCTGCACTATAGTCCGCATAACCCCAAAGTCCCGATGACACAAGCACAGAGAGAAAGAAGCAGGGATGGAAATGTGAAGGAGGAGTGCAGAAAAGACGGGCCGATTCAAGCTGAGGCATGTTGATATGCGCGTGTTTTCGAGTGTGTGCGTTTCTATCAGACACAGAGAGCAGGAGAGAGTGTCTGCAGCAGACAGAAAGGGCTTATGAAAAGTGCACTCGCTTCACAGAGAGCTGGCGACGTGTGCTGAAAAGCTTAAAAATCCCTCTCTTTTTTTGACGTCAGCGCTTCAAACAAGGTGCTCGACTAAAATACAGAGGCAGGATCAGACGCACGCCGCAGAACTTTTTGTACAGTTTAGTTAAAGTCTGAACTAAATTTACATCAAATACTGAGCTGCGGCCCGTCAGCATCATCCACTCCTGCTGCACCTTTTATGTACAGCCACGCACACATAAAGACATCAGAAGGCAGCCGCTGAGATGTTCTTGCGAGTTTTCAGCTCATTAGTTTGGAGGGGGTTGAGTCCTATGACACCATTTCGGGAGCATCTTCTAAAGATCTACACGGCAAAAAAAAAAAAAAAAGCATGCGTTATCAAGCTCAATCTACAAGTAATTTTTGAGAAAGTAGAAGAAGAAAAGCCTATTTTACTAGTTTTAATGTGATGAAATCTGATGAAATCGGGCTGGTTCTAGTCCCCAAATGCACTAACTGCAAGTCACTTTGGACAAAGCACAAACAAACTGAGCAATTCATTTAAGGCAGCAAAAACGACGGAAAAGAATAAATAAAGGAAGGAAGGAAGGAAGGAAGGAAGGAAGGAAGGGGCAAAAACTGGAAATTAGTAATCAATATTGTTACGATTAAAAAGTTTTAAAAAGTTTCTCCTAACCCCTCTACCAGTTGTGCACTCTTCATGAGCCTAAGGCTTCCTGTTAAAAGGGAGTTCTTCCTCCCCACAGTTGCCAAACGCTTGCTTATATGAGAATCAGCTGATCGTCGAGTTTCTTTTTCTACATACAGATATAAATTTATCTGTGTCGCACCAGCTTAAATAACTTCAGAGCTCAACACAAAAAAGCAAACCCATCTCGACCACAAGATCTGAGTGCGAGCGTTTAAAACGAGGCATGCTGATAAAAATGAACTTACAGCAGACAAACTATGATTTAAGTGACTATTTTAATTTTAAAGTTTGTCAGTATTGCTTCACTGTGGGAAATCACATTGAGACCTCTCGTTCTACAACTGGCTGTAGCACAGAAAATCCCATAACAAGGAAATTCCCACGTTTAGTTCCACAGCACTGCTTTTCACAGGAAACAAAGAAAACGAAAACTCTCAACTTTATGGCAAAAGTGGCAAGAAAAGCTGCTTGACGGCCTCAAAAATGAGACAAAGTAGTCAAAGCTTTGCCCTGCAGCATTTGTGCAGGCACCCTGCCGCAGGGCAAAGTTGCCTAATCTTGCGAGGACAAGGAAGAAAACAAAATTACAGGGAGTCCTTGGGGAGTACAGCTGGAGAGGACACACCCTCTTTAGCTGATATGGGTGGGTTGTCTTCCTGCTGAGAAAAAAAAATGTGGGCTCTCTTTTCACTGCAAATGTTTGCCTGTCACATTGGTGCTCTGTCTTTTTTAGCAGCGGCTCACCACATTTGCTAGTGCCCTAAAAAAAGCAAAGCCATTGGTGGTTATTAGACTTTGTAATGAAGTTGCAGCATGGTAATCACGTCACATCACATCCTGGCCCACATTTATTCTAGAAAAAACAGCACGCAGACACAGTAATACCCCCTGTATTAGGTTACAGTAAATTAGCTGCCTTGTTATGAAAAAGAAACCTAGCAGAAATTAAAGCATGAATAATCTGAATGAGGGATTTCAAAAAAAAAAAAAAATCAATACTGCCAACCTTTATTGACCAACTAACAAGGACTTTATAGTCTTCTCTGCTTCACAACCCAGCTCCAAGCCAACTATATTATCCTGAACAAGCTGCTTTCTGCACATTCTATGATTTTACAGTACATTTAACAGTTTAGAAGTAATGCAGCAACAATAAACATCAGAGCATTTGCACTAAGTGCTCGCAAGTCCATAATGTAGACAGTATAGCATCACTTTAACGTCCCTGAAGTATACCAGTGGGGGGCTTAAACTGTTTTTGTGGTATTAAATGGTGAGTTTATTGACCTTAAGGAATGTAAAGGGCTGCTACGTTCATGTGGACTTGTAGTTATACTGTGGCTTTCACTTTAACGCACGTAAACCCAACTCACTACTAAAGCAACGAAACTGGTGTAACTTTGTCCTCGAAATAAAACTATTTTTTAGGATAGGGTGTAACATAATCAATGGCCTGCCTTAAAAAAAAACACACACACACACACACACACACGGGCCTTCCTTATCAGCAGTGACAGTGGAGGCAGTTTAGAAGCGAGCCAGTGTACTACTAATTTTTTTGTTAAAAAAGAAAAAGTAGACACACCCTCTGTGTAAACGGAATGAATGTGATCAATGGTGCGGGGCAGACGGGGGCTCTTTAAAACGTCCCACGGCCGTAAAAGCCCCGTGGGTAAAGTGTTATCACAGCTCCGAGCTTTTAGGGATCATTTGACGAGCCAGTCCACTTCTTTATCCACGTTTCCTGTCCCAACAACCATTCAGTCCGGAGCTTTCCGCGACAAAAGGCGGACCACAGATACAACAACCCTGTGGCTCACTCACTTACCTGGACATAATTGTTCTCGCAGTAGTCTGCTACTCTCGTCAGGTTTTGGTAACTCTCCACGAGCGCTCTTTTACCGGCCGGAATCTCTTCCTCTAACAACATTTGTAGCTCTGCCATCTTAACATCTCTCCGCAGAGCCTCCCTTCCCTCTCTGCCTTTCCTTTGATTGAAACAGCCACCAGCCCAGCTCTGCCTCAAAAAAAAACAAAAAAAAAACCTTTGCCTGCTATTGTGGGATTCCTGCCTGCCCTCGCTTTGGCTTAACGTCAAAGCGAAGATCGTGTGTACTAATGAGGAGGATCACTACATCCGCAATATTGTGTACGAACATTTTACTCTCGATTTTATTTCATTTTAATTCAGCACAAGGAACAGGAGAAACAAGTGTATTTGAGAGTATTTGAGATATATTAGGAAAACATTTGTAGAAAAAAAAGCCAAATTGATAATTTACAGTGAATATATGTATTTGACCAGTTTTACTTAGAAATTTTAATTCACTTTGGATGAAAATGGTAATTTTGGAATAAAGAAAGTAATTTTAGGTGAGTTATTATTTTATTTTTTGAAGGAAATGGTGCAGAATAAAACGTTATCTTACTGCAGTATATTCTACAATATTCTAAATGGCAACATTTTTATAACAACAGAGAAAATGCTACATTTTTAAAATTAATAGAACATTTTTAGACATTTTAAATTCATTGTTGTGACAGTACTGAGCAAAATTTTGACCCAGCCTTCATTTCTAGATATTTTTCCTGGAAAATGTCAAACATGTTATTGAAACATGAGCGAACATACATGCGAAATATAGCATGAAAGACAGAACCAGTTTGTACAATTATAATACGCTTGATTGTCTTCTTTTGAATGTCTTTTTGATGAGTCCAGTCTCTTTCGGGGTTTTATCTTCTTTCTTTTTTTTAAGGACAAGACTTCCAGACACTGTTTATCTGCTGTTGATCGCTTTTTAGGCCTAGCACCTCTTCTTTTGTCTTCCACTTGTCCTCAATTTTTAAGGGTGCACTGCACACTGTGCTGAGTTTTTAGGTTTTTGGTTCAAAAATTCTATTTATGCCTGTCAAACTGTGTTATCTTTGGGATTTTTTAGATGAGACTAAAAGTAAAACAAGTGCCTAAAGACACTATTTAAATTTAAAAATTGGTTCTTTACCGGTTTGTCTGTTATTCATTCATTTTCATTTCATTCATTCATTTATTTGTTCATTTCAGGCACAACAAAAATACATATTGAACATAAAGTGCACAAAAAGTTATGCATAGATACAACAGTGGGTCCTCTCTTGAGTTGGGCTTCTTTCCTTATGCTTAAATGATGCACAGGTCAGTTTTATAAGGGGTTTAATGAACAGGAAAAAAATCCTCAGCAGCCCATACCCAAAGAAAAACTTAGAAAGAATTCAGAAAGCCTGGGGAACTTTTGCTCAAGAGCACTTAAAAATAATAATACAAGAACATCTGGCTACTTGAAAGCAAAATATAAAGAATTTTGATTTGATTTGAAGAAAATATTTATTTTATATATGTTTTAAGCATACCTCTAGCCCTGAGTTCATACTGAACCACAGATACAGAAAGATACATACCTATACAGATGTGGGAATATATATTAGCAGGGTATTTATATGTAATGTGTATATGTAATGTAAGTCCACTTTACATCAGAATGTATGTCGCGAGGTGTGGACGAGGAATTAGGTAGAAGAATATTGCATGCAGTTATTGTAGGATCGCGTTCAGTGTCGCAGCTTTAGGGAAGAAGGCGTGTTTCAGACAGATAAGATAAAGGATCTAAGGACAAAGTGAGAGCTCCAGCTTTTTTCTGCTATCGACCTATCAGTTTTCCAACGAAGAGGGAGGGGGAAAGAAAAAACATGGATCTGTCTAGAGCATGTTGGGATATGTAGTTTTGCGTGTCGAACTGTCGCGACATGAGTTTGTGTTTTCAGCCATAAGAGCGAAATAACATTATATATTTCACTTCTCATCAGCTTTCTCACTCGTTTGACTTTAATATGTTGTTTTTATATCCAAACCATATTTTCACAGTTTGTTTTGTTTGTTTTCTTCATGTGGACGCAGAGGATTGTGGAGTTTGTAGGCGCCGTCGATATACAACAATAAGACTACAATTCCCACAGTGTGTGCTGTTCATGGCGTCTGGTCAAGGGCTAATGACAAGTCGCCTTCTGACAAACAGATAGGCCCGTGATTTTAACGGTAAGTAACGACGGTTTTAAGCGGTTTTTTTCCTCGAAAGTGTGTCAGCGTAGATACCGTTTAGCGGGAACGACAGTGTCGCTAAAGCTGTGCCACACGTTAAACGTTGTGTCCTAGATATCCAACTGGCTCAGCCTCCTCCTACTGGTGGTCGTAACATATTGTAGACAGTTAACTTTCAAGTATAGCTGGTCGCATTAGCGTCGCAAAAGTCTGCTCGTTTGCAGACGAAAACAAACCAAACTGCTGCTCCGAGCTAGCATAAATGCTATAAACAAACGCTTTTAACGTTTTGTTTTTGCAGTTGTCGTGAGTTTGTTTACTGCTTGCAGGTGTTGTTGTTGTGCTGTCTGCGAGTGACACGATGGAGGTGGAGAGCGTCCGCGTGGAAGATGAAGGGCGCCTGACCCAGATGAGGTTTGATGCCGCCGTGAAGGTGATCAAGAGTTTACCCCCGAATGGTGAGTGAACACCTCACTCGAAGCTCTCTTTCTCTCTCACACACAGACACACATATATACACACACAGGCCAGTTCAACCAGCTCAGCTACCCCCGGGCAGGTGCGGTGCAGCAGCTTGTGCGCTTTAAATAATCCACTTTGTCCCCAAGCCATCACAGATTTGAAAGAAATAGAAATCAGCCACAACTCTGCACGTGGAGGGTAAGGCTTTTTTATGTGATGAGAGTTTTCTTTTCCTCAGGTCCCTTTCAGCCCTCCAATGACATGATGCTCAAGTTCTACAGCTACTATAAACAGGCCACTGTGGGACCATGCAGCATACCCCGACCTGGCTTCTGGGATGTAGTTGGAAAGGCGAAATGGTAAGTTAGGGGGCGGTGGTGGTTGTGCGCTTAGGATTCCTTCAGAACTCAATTCTATGGGGAAAAAAATTTGATTTCAGGGTATAAAAGGAATAATTTGTGCCAAGAGCAATCAGTATACTAAATAATGAGATGCTGTGTTGCTATGATTTGTTTGATTTGTTTATGGCTTGGTGAACCAAAGACAATTTTCCCTCGATGTGTGTAATAAAGTCTATTCTACTCTATTTCTCCTGCACTAATGGTGTAACAGGAAGATGCATGCACTTCCCCACGCTCCTTGTTTTAAATCTATGTGGATCAGTGTACTTTTAAGAATAGTCCCCCAGACACAAACCCTGTTGCTGTAATGTTTTATCATATTTTATTATTCTCTGACGATCACATCAAGACAGCTTGTGATATTCAGAAATGAAAATCTCACTCTGTTAAGCTCAGGCTGTGTCAGGTGATCTCTGGACTCATTAAAATATATCAGTTACCTCTTACCCACAAAGCTGGACAGTTTCTCTCAAGGAGGGGCTTGTACCTGTGTGTTTTCTCAGTCCTTACACATGCTGGATACTGTCTGTCATTAAGCATTGAGTTTGATCACAAACCTTGAAGCCCTTGCTCACCATGATCTGCTTTGTCCTTCTGTAGACTCAGATATAGCTATATTCTTATTTGCAAGGCAGTTTTTGATCTACTAGGTTGGTCAAAAGAAGTGCGGGATGTTACTGTTTTTGGTCTCAAGACTTATTCCTTCTGTAGTCATTTAAATGTTTAGATTCAGATAACTTGATTAATACCAAAAAGGTCAATTTGTTTGTACCTGTTAAGCATCTGGTCTCATAAATGAATTTTAAAGGACTTTGAGGCAGTTGCTTGAACTCTCCTGCCCTGTTTTTGGCCTGGTTTCTACGCAGCTGCTGATTGCACCGCTGCCTGTTCTGCCCAGGACACCCTTGAAAAAGTTATTTTTAATCTTAAACATGATATTTTCGTGGTTAAATAAAGGCTAAATGAACACGTTTCATGGGTAGGTACAGTTTCTAATGAATGTTTAAGTGTCTGTCAGACTGTGATCCAAAGTTAGTAAATTAGTTTGTGTCCTCAAATAGTCTTTCCATATTGACTCAGCTGAAAACTGGAACTGGCACAAAGGCCTTCAAACACACTTTTGCTGACACATGACATTCTCTTCTGTGTGTTCCACCTTATAAAATTATATAACAGTGCATGTTTTCTTCTTTCGCTTGCTTTTATTTATTTTATTTATGTATTTATTGTGATAGGGATGCCTGGAATTCTCTTGGAGAAATGTCCAAAGAAGAAGCAATGGCATCCTATGTTGATGAAATGAAACTGGTACGTTTGCCGTCCATCTCCCACCTCTTGAAGCACCTTTTTAATCTGTCCGTGTTTCATGTCCTTGTGTGTAATCAAATGACACAAGCCATGTGAAGAGTAACACAGATACATTGCCTTTACAGTCATCTGAATCAGGAATAACCCTGTTACACCAAATAATTTATGCCGCAATACCGGTACTTTGAATTTAAAGCACTTCCTGGTTGTTTGTGACTGTGGGATAATATTCTCATTGTGCTCGCTCTGGATTTGGTTTTCAGATCCTAGAGGGGATGCCCATGACTGACGAGGTGGAGGAGCTGTTAAAGGTCCTCGGCCCGTTCTACGAGCTGGTGGACGAAAAGAAAAAGATCGCGCAGATATCAGACCTGAGCACAGGTTGGTGTTTCCTCGCCAGGTGGATTGCCCACACGTTTTACTTTGTGATGTGGAGTTTAACCTCTTTTTTTGCCTCTTGTTATACGCTCAGCCCGTTTGACTCAGTTTGCTAGGCAACTGGAAGGCAAGTACATTACTGTGTAAACACACGGGTCTGTTGATATACTTTACTTCCTGTCTGGTGTTGTAGCTCAGATGCTTTGAGTCCTTATTAGCAGTCATAGAAAGCTTGCTTGTAGCTTACCACAGTTAAGGTTCCCCTTACAATCAGAAATGGACACATTTCATTTTAATATGTTAACATCTTAAGCAAGTATTCGTGAGCTTATAAAATTCTTTCTGTTTGTGTGTGTGTGTGTGTCTGTAGGGTTTGGCACAATGATGAATTCAATGGCATCAAAAAGTGTCGCAAAGAGCATTGTTAGAAACATGGAAATGAACGGCACTCTGGAGACACGGCCTGCAAGGCTTAAACAGAAGGAAGTGAGGTCAGAGGAAGATGCGCTGCAGGATGATGATGATGAGGAGGAGGAGGAAGATGACGATGAGGAGGAGGAAGAGGAGGAGGAAGAAGAAGAAGAAGAAATGGTGACAAGGGAGGTCAGAAAAGGTAACAAAGTTGCTCCTTTTGAGTATGAATATCTGAAATGACATTATTACATGTTAGATGCAGATTTCCTCTATCTTCTATATTTTTTCCACAGACAAAAAATCTGGACCATCACAACCAAAGAAGAAAACTTTAGCTAGGAGACAAAAAGCTCCGCTGTCAAACGGTAAAGTCGCTAACGGGGCCACCCATCTGACCAATGGCAGTCATTCCAGAGCTGCTCTGAACAGCGACAAGTCCCAGGAGGGTTCACTTGGCGAGCCTCTGCTCAACGGACACAATCCAGGTAGGAAAACCGATATTCCAACTTAGGGCTCTGTTTCAGCCCACAGTACATCCCTACAGCGGTCCAAAACAGTCATTGAGGACTCGCCAACACTCAAGCTGTCTGAGCACCATGTGATCAGATAATCTGCTAAGCTTCATTCCCAGAGCTGCAGCACACATTGAATCTCAACACTTAACACATCCGCTGCTCCTGGGACAGGCTTAATGGAGAAAATTAATGGTTCTGTAGAAACTGAGGAAAAAGCCCCTAATTCAGTGAACTTCCTCTTTGTCACTCTGGTAATTACAGTGCAGACTAGTCATCATAATGGAGAACAAGTCTTGAGTTTTGTGTGCCCTTTTGCCCTCTTTGTAATGACATTAGATCCAAGTGTAGCTGCGTCTGCACCCAGTCACCTGACCAGCGACTCAGACAGCGAGGTGTACTGTGACTCTGTGGACCAGTTCGGACAGGAAGAGGCAAGTAAAAACTTAAACATCACAGAAATATCAGCTGGGTTTAGCCAACTGGACTGTTTTTTACTCATCTTGTTGTTTTTTTGAAGAACTCGGAGCATAACCGCTCTCTGGATGATTTGGATGAAGAAGAGAACCACCTCCAGCCGCCTCTGGAGGAGAGACGGGAGACTCAGGAGGATGTACAGGGTCCATTGCAGGTTGTCAGATGTGGAGGAGAAGATGGAGAGGCAGGTGGAGCAATGTCACAGAGGCTGAATGTGACTGTGCCTGGTGGCTCTTCAGTCAGAAGAGGAAGGGGTAAGGCTGCATTCACAGGGTTTTACACTCACATTTAAATGTTATGAAATGCAATCACAAGGATGACAGCATGATTCTGTGGAGCCGGCAGCTCTGTGTGGCTTTTGTTTTTCCATTTAGTGGCCTTTCAGTGTCACAAAGACTGTCATTCCATTGTATGCGCTGACACCCGAGCATGTGTCAGTTATTCAAATTCCGTTCTATTTTTAGGCTCCAGGTCTCCAGGCCTTCGCCCTGGTTCTCAGATGCCCATGCACAGTGCTGGAGATGGAGACGGGGGCCACTGGGGAGGTGCAGGAACACCTGGAGCGAACCTGAATGAGCAGATCGTCGTGGCGCTGGCCAGACTGCAGGAGGACATGCAGAGCGTCCTGGAGAGACTGCACACACTGGAGGCTCTAACTGCAAGCCAGGTCTGATGATATTCAATGAAAGTGACTCGAAACAAAAAATACAATGTGGCTTCTTTGAGGCTTAACTAAGAAAAAATAATAGATAACATCAAGTGTTATCTACATCTTTCCACTCTGTGTGAATACTTTCTGGTCTTTATAAGCAAGTTAAATATAACACTATTTTTTTAAATATAAACATAGCTGTGTCAATGTCATTGATCGTTGATCAGTAAAATAACAACCTTTTATTTATTTATTTATTTATTTATTTTTTTTTTTCCTGATTTAAACAAGGTAATGGCTAAATAAAAAAAAAAATGCATAAAGAGAAAACTATGATAAAGTGCACATACACTTTTGTCAGCGTATAACAATGAGATGAAAATAGTCTGGCGAGGTGACAGCCAATCAGAGCTAAGTAAGTTGTGTAGAAAAAAAAAAAAGAGTAAGCTCACCTTCTCTTTTTTTATTTTTTGCCTTTTTTAAAAATGTCAGTATTATTTTATTTTTATTTTATTCATCATTTATATTTATTTACAATTTATTTAAAAATAATAATTCTTTGAAAATTAATCTAGTGCAGTAAGGACAGACATGCATATTTGACTCGACTAGGCATACGGACACATTTCACATTTGATGTCAGGAAAAAAACTTTGTAAGTCATGTGAAGCTCTCCTCTGTAAAAACACGGCAAACTTTTACAACTTTTTGTTTTATTTAACTAAATCAGCTTTAGATTTAAGCGACAATAATCACACACACACACACACACATAATCTTATGACATTTTAGTCAAAAAACTATGACTAAATCTAAATCAAAATTTCCTGTCATAATTACACTATATGTAAACTTAGAACTATACAGCAAATGATTAAACTACTCGTGGTGGCTTTCTGCGGTTTAGACTGCAAGGCTGACAGCAATGTTAAGCTATCTATGGTGAGTAAAATGAGCTGGCAATGGAATTTGATTGTACTACTCATTTTATAATGTTTAGGCAATTTTAATTATCTTCAGTGATCTATTAAATAAAGTAGCATCAGCTACAGGACTGGACAGCTGGCTAGTGACAGGATAATAACTTACTGTAAAATATTGAAGAAGACAAAGTAAACAAAACTTGAAGCTAACTAAGTAACCTCTCTATACAGTAGGTGCTTTCTTATCATAATGCTACAGGTTTATTTTTATGTGTATTTCATTTTAACAGGAAGCTGGGATTGTGCAAGAGTCTCCTGTCCAAAATTGGCTGCAGTTCAAACAGCAGTGGTTACACTTTATACACAGTGACATTAGGACAAAGAAGGGAAACACAGGTGGTCATAGTGTCATAAATAAAACAAGTGAAAGGCAACAGTTTGAAGAGCTGAATTCAAATATGATGCACGTAGTGGTGAATTATGCTAAACTACATGGATTTTTTAAATATAAATTATATATAAGAACTGGTCTTTGTTTCAAGAACCAAGAACCTTGTCTTAATAAGACTATTGACATAAAACAGCAGTGCAGTGGTTAGCACTTGTTGTGTGGAGTTTGCAGGATCTCCGTGTGCCTCCGCGGGTTTCCTCTTTGTATTGCTGCTTCCTCCCACAGTCCAAAAACAGACATGTTCAGTTAATCAGTCATTTGTAATTCGCCGTTGATGTGAGGTAGATGAAATGCATCTGGCCATATTTTGCTGTATTGAATTCATTAGGACGATCAGGTATCCCACTTCAGGTGGGACTGAATATCATTCATTTCCATCCTGTCTCACACATTTAGATAATGTACCATATTTTGATTTACTCTAATATTAAAAAGTTAACATGGCCTGACAGACACTTTTCATCCAAAACTGCAGGTTAACCTGTCACCATCTTTTGGTGCCAGTGGAAAAGGACATGGAATAATAAGGACTTAAAGGCTACTTGCAAGTGGATAAGGCCAGTAACTCACAAGAAATGGTTTCTGAGAAAGAGATGTTGCAGATTTGTAGACGAAGTGGAAAAGCAGCTGAAATAATAGTTACTGGGAGAGATGACTCTAAGAAAACAAACAGAAGTTTGTATCATATTCAGGATGTAGCACAGGATGAGTTCTGTGTGTATAAAGCAAATAAATATATATTTTTTTTTAGCCACGGTCCAGACCTTGGACACAAAGAACCTTCAGCTTCTGTTGATGCTTACTGTTTACCCAGAAGGAGTTTGCAAAAGACATTCATTTAAAAGTTAGCTTGTTGGAATCCGCTAACTGCTCCGCTTAATAACATTTACAAAAAGGAAGTAAAATTTTTGCAAAAAAAACCAATATCAAAAATATATAATATATAGATTTCTATGTGGCTTTAGAAATTTAAGATAAGATATACTTCAGTTATCCCAAAAGCTGGGAAATCACTTTGACAGCAAACAAATATAAAAAAAACAGACTAGCTCAATAAAATAGTTTCTTAAATTAAATCTCATAAAGGTTAAATGAATTGCTTAATAAATCACTAATAAAATAAATATAAGTTCTTTCTTTTTAAATGTACCCATAATGACAGATTATGAACTCTTTCTTTTGGCAGGCAAGATCAGTGGCTCTGTCTCCTACTTATGCATCTCCCCCAGTGAATAATAGGAGTCAGGTAAACGGTTGCAGTCTTCATTAAATTTTTGAAAACAATCTACTGAATTTCCAGCTGATTCAATTAATTTAAACCATGTGTTCATTATTAGAAGTTAACAAGTCTCATTTGTAATAGCAATGTATATTTTTTGTCCTCCTAGAAACCGTCCTGGTGGCCTTTTGACATTTCACCAACCAGTTTGGCCTTTGCTCTTATATGGCCATTTGTGGTACAGTGGCTTATCCACCTATACTTGCAGAGGAGGAGAAGGTAAGAAATATATGGACAACACACATAGTCCAAAATTAGGTGAAAATTCACAACCTGCACTTAACAGACTTTTCCTCGGTCGTTAACAATAAAGATGAGTGAGTGGAAGTTTTTTGGTTTGTTTTTTAATCTTACTAAAATCGTATTGACTCATATGAGGTTCACTCCATTTCTTTGGCTACAGTGGTTTTGCTATAAAGTGCTTAAAAGATTGTCTGACTTTAAGAAGGTTTAAAAAAAAAAAAAAAAGTCTTTGCTTTTGTAAAGTGTCCCACACTTTTCAGGTATTTCTGATATTAACTAATTTCATTTTTTCCTTTTTCTTTTTCTCCAAAAGACGAATCAACTGAACCCAGTGACACCTTAAATCACCGTGGGCACGACAATAACAAATCCCCAAAATATTATGGATGGGTTGCTAATGGCTGTAACTCTTCCCCTGCTTAGACCCATGGCCCAGTAATTAGCTCTTGCACTATGAAGAAAGCCCCTAAAACTAACGAGAGCGAGGAAGCAGTCTCTCAGGCGCGTTGCAGCGTGGATGTGGAGTCACAAAGGAAGATGAAAGTATGGGCTTGCTGTCTGTGATTATCCAACTGTTTCAAGATGAATCTACTGTATTGGATTTTTTTCTCTGTAAGAAATGGTCTGAGTCCAGCTGTAGAGTAGCTTCTCAATTATTTCCGTAACTGAGATATTATTGCACACAAATCGGCGTTTTCAGCTTAAGGTTTCATTTGATGTTACTAGAAATGTCCCCAATTCCCTTTCATTAGTTGCCCAGGTAATGCTGCTATAGTAAAATATTGTAATTACTGTAGAAATGAGGAATAAATGTATTAATGTACTGAAATGTGAGATTCTTTTTAATTCTAAGTTAATATTTATTGCTTTTAGCAACAGTTGCAATGAAGACGTTGCTGGCCAGCTTTCAGCTGTAAAAGTGAGATTTCTGTTGAAGTGAATGTTTGTGTGTAGGTCAGACCAGGTTCAGGATGTTTTCATCAACGGTTTTGCTACATATCAGTCTGCACATCACTTCAGATTGTTTTGTACTTCAGTTTCTAAATAGAAGAAGTGCCTCAGCATTACAAGGTATTTTGTACTGTAGGCATTATGATTTCTTACATTCTCTTATTGTAGCATAACCCTTGCATTTCTGGACCAAATTCAGACTAATTGTGCTACTTAGTGAGCCGTGAATTAGCAGAAATCTTCCAATCTGATATCCGATATCTAATGCATAATGTTTGTCACCGTCTGTGTCGTTTATGCATTTTTGTTTTCTGTGTTGTTTCATTTTAATGTGTGAAGAATTTCATTGGGATGATAGTAATCGTGAATTGTTTGCAGAGCAGCGACCTCCATATAAATTGTATACAATAGCTGTACAGTCCAAACAAAAATGCAATATTTTAATTGCATCTGTGTGTAATATGATGCCATATTTACAAAGTATGGCATCTGCATTAGCACTGATCTTTCCAGCGCTATTATGTTTTAATTAAAGAAAAAAAATGCAATAGTTTACCTTTCTACTGAAATGTACTAAGGCTTTCTCACCCTCTCTGCCTGTGGATAGAGTGGTGTTTGCATGTGATAATCTCAGCCTGAAATAAAGTTTTCACAAAGCAGGTTTGTCCACTTTATTTCAAATAAGTGGTTACTTGAGACCTCACAATAAATCTACTATAGCCAGCAACAACTGCCTACACACTGTGCCCACTACACCAGCAGCAGTTGTGGGCCTGAGGATTTCATCCCAAATACCTAAGAGCACTCGGAGTACAAGTGGTTCGCAGGTCGAGCTTTGGATGGGCCTCCCCAGACCATCACTGAACTGGTCATGTTAGATGATTAACGTTCACCTGACTCTTCAACATCTGTCAAATATAGTCAGTGTGACCCTGCTCTCATCTGTGAAGAGAACAGGGTGCAAGTGACGGATCTTTTAGTTCTGAGTGTACATGTAGATGAGCAGTAGGGTGGCAGACCACCTCACAAAAGGCAGCAGATACCAGTCCTGTTGCTGGGTTTATACCACTTTATGGCCTGGTCCAGCCCACCTTGTGTAACTGCTCATCTCCTGGTATTCCCTTCACATTTAATTTCTTTAAGAAGTGTATAGTTGAGATTTTTCTCCAAATAAAATTCTGCAAAAATACTCAAAGCACACATCTTGTTACAAACAGGTTTTATTTCTTTTTTCCTCAGAATTAAGATAAAATTGTGCATGTAGCAAGAATTAACCAGTAGTGTGGAAAACTGAGCGGATACAACAATCAAAATTAGAAACATTACATAAAAGAAGTCCTGCTGGGATAAAGTAACAGTCTTGTCTTGAAACAACGCTACACTAAATTTACACAGTATATAAGACATTATTTATGAATATGTTTTTCTTCAACACTGAAACATGACATTTGTACCAGTACAGCAGAAAATGGAGCATATTAACTTTAACATCCTCATCACAACAAAATCAAGCAGCAGATAAAGGGATGCCTTGCTAGTAGAGTAATGCAACGCAGTAGTGCTAACATTAAAAAGATATTTCTTGTAGCTAAGTGGCCCTTTTTGATTGCGCAAATGTAAAATGTTTTCTTTAAAAACCAATATTACAACAGCGAACGGAAAAGCCACCCTAATCCACATCTTCACCTCGCATTTACTTGCAGAAATCCAAGGTAATGGTCTGAAGTGTTTAAAAATCACTCTCGCATCATACATTCGAGCGAGAGAACAACTTCTAAAGACTGAAGCCGGACACGGCAATGTGCTGAGCATTGTTTCTCGCATCAAAGTAAGAGGTGTCGGTTTCGTCGTCTGGTTGAGGTATGAAAGGCATCGGCTGGTTCTGCAGGTTGTCCCAGTCCAGGCCGTGAAACAGGGGGTGGCACTTCAGTTCTAATGGAAAATATAGGCAAATGACAAACAGCAAAACACACAACAACCCATTTCTTCTTCTTCTTTTGTTTTTGAGAACATAGGTCCAAATTAACTTCCAACTTCTAAAGTCGGTATAAGTATTTTATGTTAAGTTAATCAGTTCTAAAATGGGGTGAATTTTCTGTATTTATATTACATTTTTCCTTATTTATTCATGTTTAAAAAATATAATAATTTGTATTTTTATTGATGTCTTTATTTCTGTTTGGATGACAAATACTGTTGAAATTTTCACTTCATGGGATAGTTATTTATAAAGCCAGTTGTTTCTTTCTCTTTTGGTCTTTTATTTTGAAAGGTGGTCTCTACCTTTTAAGCCAGCGCGCTTTGTCATGTCCATGGTCAGCAGGATTTCAATGGCATTCCTGGAGTCTACAGATAACTCCTCCTCCCCCTCAGGCCAGGGTATATCTACAATAGTTGATAGTAACGTAGGCGTGTTGGTAATCGAGAAGAAGCTTAATGAGTTACATATTTTAGATGGTTTTGTGTTTGAGGGTTGGAAGAGAAGAGCAAACCCACCTCTGTTCAGAATATTCTGGAAGACCAGCTGGGGCGTCTCGTCATTGAATGGCGGCACACCTGTGAGGAACTCGAAAAGACACACACCAAGCGCCCACCAATCCACCATGAAGTCTGCCCGGGTAGACGACAACGACAACAACAACAAAAGAAGAAGGAATAGTCACATTTTTGTACAGCCGTGGGCCTCAAACGCCTCACTTTTCCCTGTGATTTCTGTTAGAGTGCACACTAACTGCACCGCAGTGGCAAAAGCAGGGACTACGTTAGATACTGAGTACTGGGGAAGAAAACATTCTTTCATTCTCACATACAAAAACCTAAAAACAAATCATTAGGATTGGTTTGTATTAAAATTTGATGTCAATTAAAACAGGCAGAGTTAATTGAGGGTAAAACAAACAGGGTGCCTGCAAACGTTGTGCTTCTCAAGACTTATTTTTTAGTTCTCGATAGCTGCACAGACTTAAAACCATGATTACAGTTATAAGTCTCTACTACTGAGCGAATAAGACAATAGATAAATAAATCCATGTCACAGAAGTCAAATAGCAGCGATCAAGCTACAAAATGGCATTGTGCAACTGCCAGGCGACACTGCCCTCAATGTGTTAACATTTGAATTAATAACAGCATGGCAGATCAATAAGTTATTATTAGATGACATTTTGTGTGATGCCAGTGCCACTGTGCATTGACAGTGTGTCAGAATTGCTCAAATTCTATAGATTTATAAGAACAAAAAGAAGAAAATCTTTTTTTGCCAAATTAAAAGCACATCAGCCACAGCTAATCTGATTCCCCTGCTGGCACAATGGTGTTAAAAGAGACTTGAAAGACCCAATGCTTTAACCTTTAGAATCACACACTTGAACCACCATCCCTTTCCCCTTTAATTAGGCCCACAGTTTGTTCACCGATCCAAAGGGCAGAAACAGCGGGGAAAGGGAAACGGGGCAGGAATCCGCTCACTTCCTACAGCGTATTAGCAGGACGGGGAACATGCAAGCTCGCTTGCAAAGAAACATTAATGTTAAAAACTTACCACACTGACCACTTCCTGAAACTAAAAGAGAGTGCCTGTCACAAGAGCTACAATGTCAAGAAAACTATTCAGTTAAAACAAGACTGAGACTGACTGACTTTGGCTTTGTCATCGTTACAGAACTTTTGAAGATTTCTCTCTCTTACCATGTGGTTTTCCCAGAAGAAGCTCTGGAGCCAAATAGTCAGGGGTTCCTAAAATTGGTACTCTCTCAACAGGCAGTGCTCCCCTTCGGACACTCTTTGGAGTCCTGTAAGGGGTATGAGAGGTCGACATGGGCTGAGGAGTCTGAGGAAACAAAAGCATTAATTTCATTAATATGTACATAATTTATTGAATCATAAATGTAACCTGTGACTGCCAAACTTTATTAAAGTGGTTGTCATTGTCAGATATGTAGAAGATCTTCGAACTTCAGTTAAAGAGGGGCAACCAATTAGAAGAAAGTCAACTTAAAGTCAGAGGACAGGAAGTTGATAAGATAAAAAAGCAATTGATTTAAATTGTGAGACAAGCAAAATTACTCTAGTTGAGCACAAAAATAAAAGTACTGTCTTAACAATGAGAGCGTCAGGTTGCGTTTCTGGGGCTATGCAGACTGCTGTATTCCTCGTCCTTCCGTGCCTACCTGATAGAGAGAACCACTGGAGCTGGGTCTCTTCTGCACTGGTGTTGCAGCTCCAGATGCGACGTTATAAGAAGCCGTTGTGGACACGTCCATAGCTTCCACAGATCCAATGCTAAGTCGGGACACCCCGGACACGTTGGACCGATTAATGGAGCTACAATAACTACGGAAGGCCACGACATTTCGCGGCTTGAGGAATAAAGGGGACTCCGCATCACTGCAAGCGAGCTCGGGAAGTCGGTTCGCAAAGAAACAGCGAGATTCATCTCTCTCCAGAAAATGACCAAGTTTAGGTGTTTCAACAGTGGCCACAGGAGTTTTTGGTAGTGATGCAGTATAGAAGGAGTCTTTACTTTCTTTGTCCTCCTCTGGTGATAATGAATTCCTGTGTTTGACAGGCTCAGTTGGCTGGAGGGATGGATGGCTGTCTATAGTGAAAGACATTTCGTGCATAGACCCGTCAGAGTCCATGCTCAGGTTCCTACAAATGTCACTTGTCCCAGGAAGTGGTGACGTGAAACTCGTGTGTGACAGGTCTTTGGCTCCACCTTCAAATATATCCTCCACCGGCTCTTCCAGTTCATAAAACAGACTTTTGGCTACAGCAACGGGACTGGAGCGCTTCGGCACCCGCTCTTCAGTTGCCTCGATCCCTTCAGTGGAGACCATGAAGTCGCCTATTTTGATGGTGGAAAATGTTCCAGTCAAGCCAGTGTGAAACCTCTCAGTCTCCACAGGAATCTCATAGAACCTCTTGTAGTCTGTGTTTCTCTTTTTGGCTCGGATCTCTGGCGTCCCTGGACTTCTTTGTAAATCTGAAAATGTTCTCTTCACAGATGAGGGAACTGCTAATTGACAAACATTCTCCTGAGCTGTGGAGACAGACTCCTGGTTGTTCGTATGGGATTTATTTTCTACAAGATGAGCTTCATTTGACTTTTTTGATTGACTGCAAGAGGCCTTATCAGAAAAGCAAAAAGTGTCCCGTTTTGTGGGCGGACTGTCCTCTTTGGGCACCTTCAACTCAGATCGCCCTCTCCCGTTCTGGTCATTCATGTGTTCATTCTCTTTCTGAAGAAAAAAAAAGTCACAATATGGAATGAAATGTGAGTGAGACACTTTATGAACAGGAAACTCCAAGCCAAAAAACTTTATTGGTCTTTAATTACACATGGATAAAAATAAGAATTAAGAAAATCCACTTACCTCCTCACACTCCCACAGTGGACTGGTGCCACCGTCAGTGTCAGTAGTGCTGCCTGCACTCATCGTCTGAAACCTGCTCCTGGTCTTCATCAATGTGGGAGTCAGATTTTTTGTCAAATTATGAGGACTAAACACGCTGCTCTTTGGTCCTATCAGATAAAATTTAGAAGAAAAAAACTGAATAAAGGCGAAATTAGCATACATTTTCATTATCTGCATAACTCGTCTTTCCACGTGAACAAAGAATGACAAAATGCCAAGAGGATAGCTCTTGGCTGTCTACTACAGCCTGACAGCATCAGCTAATAATGACCTATCACTTAAAAATCTGCATCATATGCTTTCATGTTGTAACTTCATGGTATATTGATAACCATTTTGTTACCAACTTTAAAGCATGTATTTAACGGGAACCCTTAATATTTCCCCTTTTTAGTAAAATTTCTAACATAATGTAGGCAAAAAGAAAATAAATAAATCAACCCCCCAAAATAAAATGTCCTTGATGACATACTCAGTTTCCAAGGGTAGCGAGCAGGTGAAGACAGGCGATCTATTTTCTTCATTACAGGAGAATCAAGAGATTTATTCCTTGGTTTTATTTTGCCGCACGACATGGGACTGGACACCACAGTAGCGCTGCAGTGACGCTTGCCTTCTGCTGCTGGTGTATTCTGTGTTTAACAGAATAAAGGAAAAAATAGGAATTATGTAACACACACACACACACACACACACACACACACACACACACAAAACAACACATCTGATTGTTTTCCTGCATGTGAAGTGATTTGAATTCACTTACAAATCCAAGGGAGCTGATTAAAGAGAGGACTTGGCCTGGCGTGCGGGAATAATCCTTCTTGGGTTTAGCCAAAGATGGGGTAGTGAGGATATCCATAAGACTCAGCTCTAATATAGAAAGCACAGAGGTAAAGGAACTATTAATAATATTTCTAAAGGTGATGGTTACAATGTGCAAAAGCTGCTGGGAAGTCAAACCTCTGTCCAGCTTGACTTTAGAAAGGCCAAAATCTGTTAGTTTAATGTGGCCTTCGTTGGATATGAGCATGTTGTCTGGCTTCAGATCTCTGGGAAAAAAATTGTTACAGTTCAAAAATGCATATTGACGTCGATCAAATTGAATGAAAGTGCAAGATTTGCATGCACTGTAAAAGTACCTGTGAATTATACCATGACGATGGAGATAGTCTAAAGCCAGTGCGACCTCTGAGATGTATTTTACAGCCATATCCTGGTCAAAATAGCCATAGATATGAAGGAGAGATTTGACATCTCCACCAATGAGGTATTCCATTACCTGTAAGCATAAACAATGACTTAATAAACGGGGTCATTAACATGTTTAACGCGAGTCTATTTTTTCATCTCTGGGCGTTACCAGATAGATCTTGGTGGCTGTTTGAAGGGAGTAAAACAGGTGAACCACGAAGGGACTTTTGCTCAAAGCGAGGGCATCTCGCTCTGCCTTCAGCTGGTTTGTCATGTTTTTATCCACCATATCGGCTTTCTTCATCACCTATGAGGCAGAAGAAATGTGCATTTAAGTAGGCTAGATCTCCCTTTAATGATTTAGAATAAGCACAGGTTAAAAACCCACTAACCTTAATGGCATATAAGCGTGCGTTGCAGTTCTTACGTGCAAGGTAGACCTTGCCAAAAGCCCCGCGGCTGATGGGCTTCAGCACGACGAAATCGTTGATAGACGGCGGTTTAGGGTGATGACCTACAGATTTCACGTCGGCGCACGAGCGATGCTCTTCCTCTGCGTCCATTATTTAACTGCTTTAAAATGAGGGTTACGTCTGTGTAAGCCAGCCAGCTCAAAGTAAACAACACGCACTTGC
Source organism: Diplotaxodon limnothrissa (assembly GCF_057381915.1). Classification (NCBI taxonomy): domain Eukaryota; kingdom Metazoa; phylum Chordata; class Actinopteri; order Cichliformes; family Cichlidae; genus Diplotaxodon; species Diplotaxodon limnothrissa. The sequence goes on from NC_140604.1 coordinate 19,151,222, forward strand.
AAAAGAACGGATTCTCTGGTTTGTTTTGAAATTTTGAATTCCGCAGATCTTTCACGGGGACCCCACTTAGTTGTCCAAGAAAGCGCCTGCGTGAAAAAGAACAACCTGTACTTGAACAACCTGTGTAGTGTAATTAGACGCTAGTTAATTTTGGCCGTCTAATTACAATTAAAACAATTATTTACCAGAAATCCATTATTTTGGAAACTGTTTTTAAATTTTGATCAGGCACTCACGAACAGACCAAAATGAGAAGAACGTGAAAATTAAATAGAAAAATTAATAATAACTGCTACGCTTTTTTTTTTACTGTAAGGCACCTGATGCAAGTGAAGATTTATTTTGTCATTTCTATGCATTATAAATTAATTTTAATGAGTTCAATGAAACAATCGCAATGATGCAAGCATCACCCGGTAGTAGTTCTTCTTTACGTCATTTTGTAGTCCGTTTGACCTCAGATGCCGGGGGATCCATTTGGCGTTGTTAGCTGAAAAAAAAGTTGTGTAACTGTTGAAAGTTGTGTAACAAGGAAAACCAAAAGGACGCCCCTTTCGGGAGGACGCATTCATTTGGGTTATATAGAGGGTCTGTCCTTACAAACCAGCCCTCCAAAGTCCGTTTTTGTAGCATCCATCGGCAAAAATGTTTTCGCTGTCTTCGTCATTTCAACCACAGCAGGTAAGCCGACTAGATAGCGGTTTATTGACTTGGCTAGCTCATGTGTGTTCTTCTCGGAGTGAATTTAGTCTTTAGTTGTAAGTTAGTGTTTATTTTAGGACTGTTATGGGAGTTATATCGACATGTAGCTCTGCTGCCTGTTGCTTATTTGACCCCCTTTTCCCCTTTAGCTCGCCTAGTGTTAGCAAGAACATTACTCTAGAATAAGCCTATGCTTACGTCACGCTGTCACCCTGTGTCGGTGCGGAGACGAGCGTGATATGTGAGGTTTCGGTCGTGACTTTACCCAGAGATACGTGAAGGAAAATTTAGGTTAATTTAAACAAAGTATTTGAAAAAAATCATTCAAAGAGTAGAGGTTACGTAACTCGTCTGCCGTATGTGGGCCAAACCACTCTATGTGCAGAATAAAACTGACATAACAGTCCTGACCACGCTGTCTCCGCCTGGAAGTCTCATTTAAAAACAAAAAACAAGTAGAATGGGAAACGTTAAATGTACATGCAGAAAATGTGAGGTGCTATGAGAGTGTTTTAAGCTACTGCTGTTCTTGTGTCTTCCCAGATGATAGTGCCTCTCAGCCAGCTCATCAATGCCCTCCACTCTCTGAAGAATTCAGCCACAGCTTCAATCCAGGCTCTTCACAAAGACTTCAGTCCAGAGCACAGTTCATTTCTGAGAGAGGTGAGCTCCATCTCCTGAGGATAGTAGCTGATGGTGACATAGTACATGTTTTGTTAAAGTGGACTATCTGAGGTAAACCACAGATCTGTTGATGGCGACTTTATGGAAGTATGTTTATGAGTAAACTATTGAACTACTCTTAATGGCCGCACACTATATTATACTGTACCATAGTAATGTGTCTAAGTAAAGGATATATCTCTTTGTTCACTGTTTTAACGATCATTGCCTTGTCCTTATGGTTCAGGTTGCTCCTCAGAAAATAGGTCATCGCTTATTTTGCAACAAGCGACTAAGGAAGACCACGGGTCTGACTGTCCATAGAGAAAATTTTAAAGGATTTCTCCACTCTTCTAATGAGGAAGTGAAAGAGGCTAGATCTTCTTATTTCAGTAATTTCATGAATCATAATAGAAGTGATCCTCTACATCAACATGCTCTGATAAAGTGTCAAAGTAGTCTGCTTGTAAATCGATGTTTGAAAAGGGCAGTGTACTTTCCATGAAAAGTCTTCCTGTTTCTATGAAGACAATAACACTAAAAGTCTTGGTTACCAAAATTGGAAAAAGAAAACCCTCATCATCCTCGTTAGAGATTTTACCTGTTTGGGACTCTTCTCTGGCTCTGCATTAGACAGGTTTTCCTCATATTTATCTGACTGGGCTTTCTCTGTTAGGTTGAATATATTCTTCTCCTTTAACACTGTTTCTCTAACCTGTGAGCTGCAAGGCTTAATCCTGGGTCCATTATTGCCTTTCGTTCTACATTCTTCCTTTAGCTGGCATTATTAGATTTGTTTTTTTCTGAAAACCTTCATCATTTTCATGCCAGTAAAATGCATATACAGCTGAATTTCAAGCCTTATCAGCTGGATAGATTGTCCAACCTAACTGAATGTTTATCCGGATAAGTTACTGGATCTCCAGTAATTACTTTGCTATGTATTCCAAAAACACAGAGGCTGTGATTATAGTTCATTGTGTTGCTTATCTGCTAAGTCCAGTCTTCATAATCTTGGTGTTATATTTGATTCCTCTCTGGGCTTTGACTCACATGCAACATCTACTTTGACGTACCTGTTTTGTTTTTTCAATTTAAGGAGTATTTCTAAATTGCAAGGTATAGTTTTCTCAGATGAACTTGAGAAAATGTTATGACTGATATATCCTAGTAAGCAAGCTTGTGTTACTCCTGTTTTATACTCCTTACATTTGTTCTCAGTTTATTTTAGAATAAAGAGCACTATCTAAACTTCTTCTTAAACACGCTCTTGCTCACAGTCTGAGATCCTAGGCTCAGAATTTGTTGGTTGTTCCTCAGGTGAGATTGAAGACTGGAGGCTATTGCATTTTTATTGTGACTATTTCTCATTTTTATTTATTTTTCTGTGTCATCTTTACTTATGTACTTACTTATTTTTAGGTGATCAGTTGCTCCATAGAGTAGGGCAGGGCAATATGGCCAAAAGTATTTATCACGATATGATAATATATGTCGTGTCCAAATTCATGGGCTGCATCCTCCTGAGGACCCGGCCTTCGCGGTCTACGTGGGCCAGGTCCTCAGAAGGTCGGGTAGGCCGGAAGTAAACGGCCGTGAAATTGGACGGTCCAGCCTTCAGATCTGCGTCACCGCTGTCTCGGTGGAGTTTAATAAACTCGGCCGTCTGCTTCTTGCTATCTAAAATATAACAGGACACTGGCGTAAATTCTCGACTGTCTCATACTTCTGTTTAATCAGTTTTCTGTTTGACGTTTAGTCAGCTGTGTAAAAACCAAGGAGGAACCCACCCGGGGGATTAATAAAGTTTTATTTTATCTAATCTAATAACTTTAATCTCAGCCAAACCGATTTACTCACGAACAAACAAAACACTGAAAAAAGCCCAACAATAACATTTTTAGGTTGTCTAAGTGACTTATATATTACGTTTAACCCGAGCAGCGAAAGTCCGCGGTGATCTGAAAATGATGTGCCGGGAGTTGTGCCGTTCTCGGCCGCATCAGTAACCCTTGAGCTCCCGGCTAGCTGTCGAGCTGGTGGGTAGCAGACGCCTCTGAAAACGTCGAAGCACTTTTGCAAATATGCGATATCTTGATAAACCGAGCAGATATTTTATGTTTACACAGCTACTTTCTCGCCTGAAAATATGTTGAAAGTTTATTTTGTGACCCAGAAAGATTAGTAAGAGTAATTTTAAAACTTAGTAGCGGCCGCCATTGTTGGAAACTGGAGTTTGGCTGGGCCGCGCTATGAATTCTGGGATATGGTAGGCCATGAAGGACACACCCAACCCATCCTTCAAATTCGGGGAAAAGGAGGACTCATTTGTCGGCTGCATTCGGAGGAGTCTACGAATTTGGACAGCCTTCGGCGCGTCGCTGTGACGTAATCGGTCTACAAATGCGGCCTCAGGAGGATGCAGCTCATGAATTTGGACACGACCATAATATGTGAACAAAGGCACTGCGCACCTGCGTTTACCCATATTCTATCGCGATATTTCATTTTCTTATTATTGCCTAACATTATACTGGTATTACCGTGAACAGTATGATATGGCCCAGCCCTACCTTAGAGTTGTAGATGACCTACCTTTGCTGTCCTTCACTTAAAGCCCAGTGTGAGTCTGAAGGATCTGGGTCTGTCCGAGCTCAGGGCGAGTCAGCTGGACGAGCTCGTCAGCAGGTTACTGCCTACACCGGGACCAGAAGAGCCTCCCGCTGTTCCTTCGATATGGAGAACGAGCCACGTTTCTGCAGACAGCTTCTTTCACAACAAGCACGGTGAGCAGCTCAGTCGAGCTTTATTTATTTAACCAGATGTTTTAATGTGAAACAGACCTTGAGATTTTTTTCTCTTTTTGTACGATTTGTCTCACAGGGTTCTCACACAGGAATTTGGGGCTTTTTGGCTCACGATTATTCCACAGACAATACCACAGCCCACTAAGACAAGCTTGCTCAGAACTACAGTTTTTGCCTGGTAAGAAGCTGACGTTATACAAACTTAGTGGCATTAAAGCCCCTTTCAGGCATGCACTCCTTTCCATTTATCTGAAGGCACCTGAGCTTTTTTGGCCTCATGCCTGAGTGAAAAGTCAAAACACAATCTTACAATTTATACAGGTCCAATATATATGTTCTGTATATGCTCTTCGTTACGTTGCTTAGCTCTCAAAAAGCAGTCTTGGTTTAGGCCTTCAATAGCAGTAAGACGGAAAAAGCAATTTGGGGCTATCAATGGCTCCACTGGATGGCTTTCACTGTCCTTAACACTCAGTTTCACTTTACAACAAACAGGTTCTGTTTGTTATGAGTTGGTCTTCACAGCAGGGCCTGAGCTAAAGACACTGGCAATGATTACATTTTCAAAAGTGTAGTTACATGCGATTAGAGCACAGCTAGACTTACTTATGATAAACAGCTGTCATTTTAACAGACTGAAGAAGCCAGAAATCTTATATACCCCATGTCTGAAAAAGTTTAAAGATACTTGACATATAGTCACATGTTTTCTGTCTGTGTAGTATGGGTCCAAAGTCGCGGTTTCAAGACACTTCGATCAAGGACCAGACGGGCGGAGTCTGGTTATGACGGTCCCGTGGAATCTGAAGCCTACACTCCAGGCTTCATGAAGGTATGCCACCACACGACTGATGTATCTGTTACACTGTTATGAATACAGACTGTTGGTTAATCCAACATAAATTCTGTATTTACTGAATAAGCATTATTTCTCGGACACTGCACAGTTAGTTATGCAGTTAGAATGAACAACATACCGTAGTTTTCGGGTCATAAGCTGCTACTTTTTCCCCACACTGTGAACACTGCGGCTTATACTGACGTGCGGCTAATGCATATTTTCTTTCATGCGGCCAAAAATATTTTGCCTGGTAACAGTAGACCAATAAAATTGATAAGTAGTATATATACGGTATTTATTTTTACCGGTTGTTAAGAGACGTTGTAATGTTGTTTTTGCACTGTTCTGTAAAAAAAACATAAGCAACGTAATTTGTGTGTTACCGATACGTACGTATACTTAAAATTAGCCATGTTACAGGCGCTGTTCGAGGAAAAAAAGCATTTGCAGTATGTATTTTTGTATGTTATCATAACGTCTATGTTACCTTATGGAATAAATTAAACGTTAAAAATCCTCACGTGTAATATTTCTGTGTAAATATCTCATATTACAAGTGCAACGCATACGGCTTAAAATCCGGTGCGGCCTGTACAAGTACAAAATTGATTTTCTTTCTAAAATTAGAGCATGCGGCTTTTAATCAGGTGCACTCTGTAGTCCGGGATTTACGGCACTTTGACCCTTTAGCTCGTTCTACAACTTGACCAAGTCGTTGCAGATTTTGAGTTGCTATTTGAAGCACACATTTAAAAGAGGGGGGAAAGCAGATTTACATGTCTACTTTTTTCCCTCTCAGGGATTGCTCTTGAAAGAAAAAGGAGTCGAGGCGCAGTCTTTGGACCAAGTGATACAACAAAAAAACCTTCCAGAAAACCAGCAGGAGGCTTTCAAGACGGGTTTCACTGAGGGGTTCATGAGGTCTCAAGCTTTGACTCAGAGAACACAAGGCATGTGGTCCAGACAAAGACACAGTTACCTGTTTTTCATTATAACAGTTGGTGGCAGTGCTGAGCTGAGTACAAAGATGAAGATTGGCTGATTTGTTTTTTTGTCTGTTATGTTTTACAGACTCGCTGAGGAGAACCAGGTTGATCCTCTTGGTCCTCCTCCTCATTGGTATTTATGGCCTCTCAAGAACCCCGTTTCTCTCCGGTAAAGGCCCCTTTTCTGATGCTGGTTTGTTTCAGTCTTCATTCTTTAAGCTTTCAAATTAAATCGTAATCCTATACGCACACTGCCTGCTGATTTACACCTTCCAAGGGTGCAAAAGCATTAGAAAAGAAGTGTTTCACTTAATGTTCACCAGATTTTCAGCTTAAATATTCATATATATATTTATGTATTTATTACAATAATGTACTAGTGCGCATGTAGGGTTTGACAGATTATTTTAGTGCATGATACTGTGCTTTAACATATAAATATCTATACAAACTATTTTTTATTTCATTACTGTGTTCGTGCTTTATGAATAACTGGTAGAAAATAAATGTGTGCTGCAGGAAGCAGCTGTTTCTGTCAGACATTGCAAATATGTATTTATTGAACTGATTATTTTGGGGATCTCGTAGTGAGGTTCCGCACCACATCCGGTCTTGACTCTGCAGTCGACCCCATCCAGATGAAGAATGTGACATTTGAGCATGTCAAAGGAGTGGAGGAGGCAAAGAGCGAACTGCAAGATGTTGTTGAGTTTCTGAAAAACCCACAGAAATTTACCGTTTTGGGTGGAAAGCTGCCAAAAGGTATCGATGCTGCTAATTCTTTTCATCACTTTTTACTGATCATTAAGAAAATTCAGTGAATTGAATAGGGTGGGGTTTTTTTGTTTTTGTTTTTTTTCTTATGCGTTTCTGTTTGGGTCTCCTCAGGGATCCTGCTTGTTGGTCCCCCAGGCACAGGAAAGACTCTGTTGGCACGAGCCGTGGCCGGAGAGGCCGATGTTCCTTTTTACTACGCCTCCGGATCGGAGTTTGATGAGATGTTTGTGGGCGTTGGTGCGAGCCGAATCAGGAACCTTTTCAGTAAGCTTACTGGATGTGAGAAATTTTAGTTACACTTAAAATTGTATTTTAAAAACGAATATAACCTCTATTTTTGTGTTTTGCAGAAGAGGCAAAAGCCAATGCTCCTTGTGTCATCTTCATTGATGAGCTGGACAGCGTAGGTGGAAAGAGAATAGAGTCCCCTATGCATCCTTACTCCAGACAAACCATCAACCAGCTGCTGGCTGAAATGGATGGGTCAGTGTTAGTTAAACTGAATAGAGTGATAAGTGGTGTAGATACCTTAAATTTACAGTTGCTAATGTTTCGTTTTGCTCTTTTACAGATTTAAACCAAATGAAGGAGTCATTGTTATTGGTGCTACAAACTTTGCTGAAGCGTTGGATAAGTATGTAAACATTTAGGATGAAATGCTTTTTATGTATGCCATAAACATGTTAAGTTTTTTGTAAAGTGACAGTAAAATTAAACCATTTTTTAGCATTTACTATCAGAGGTAGTTATTGTGCAGTTATGCAGCTTCTGATGAAACACATTCGTTTTACAGATATTAGTAAGACGTTTTGAGTGTCATTTTGCGATCGTTTTAAGTAGTATTTGTTCTCCTAAATAAAACTTCAACAGAATAAACTTCTGTGTACTAATTATTGCTGCTTTGCATCACTCTTTAGCGCTCTGGTTCGACCAGGAAGGTTTGACATGCAGGTGACGGTCCCTCGCCCTGATGTGAAAGGCCGCACAGAGATTCTCAACTGGTACCTCTCCAAGATCAAAGTAGACCCAGGTAGGTCTGGGTGTAAAGTATTCAACAATATTAAGGATATCTCCAACTACCTTTAGATCTCATCCTTTTTTTTCTCCTATTGTCCTTCTCTGCTGGAGCTAAGCCTGAGAGGAAACCTGTGTTTGCCATTTTTCTAAATGACGCCATTGTCTTTGATCACCTTTACAAACACTGTTTGTTCTTTCCCAGCCATTGATGCAGAGATTATTGCCCGAGGCACAGTGGGCTTCTCGGGGGCAGAGCTCGAGAACCTGGTCAACCAGGCAGCCCTGAAGGCAGCAGTGGACGGGAAAGAGATGGTCACAATGAAGGACCTGGAGTTCGCTAAGGACAAGATCCTCATGGGTAAATGAGTGATCACGGTGCAGCCCACAGCACTACATTTCACATTACACTGATCACCTGTACATTATTAAGTGAGGAGACAGGAACACCATCATGATTATTTCTTTATGTTTCCATTTCACATTTCAGGCCCTGAGAGGCGGAGTGTTGAAATTGACAAGAAGAATAAGACCATTACCGCATACCACGAGTCCGGCCATGCCATTGTTGCCTATTACACCAAAGATGCAATGCCCATCAATAAGGCTACTATCATGCCTCGAGGACCAACTCTGGGCCATGTGAGCTTTTGTTACAGTTTTGCAGTATTGTACGTATTTCTGCTGGGGGTTTTTTGGGGTTTTTTTGATAAACCGTGCCGTGTTTTAGGTGTCGATGCTTCCAGAGAATGACCGCTGGAGCGAGACACGAGCCCAGCTGCTGGCTCAGATGGACGTCAGCATGGGCGGCCGAGTAGCAGAGGAGCTCATCTTTGGGAACGATAACATCACCACAGGTACGAAACACAGAGGGACTGATTGGTAGGACATGATTCATAAATATAAAATGCTTGAATAGTATTTTATGATTATAACATTTAAAGGTTTATCAGGTTAACACCTGATTTTTGGTCAGAGGGCCCGGTGGCGCCAGTGTCCTGCAGCCTCGCCTCTGTCAGTGCGCCCCAGGGCAGCTGTGGCTACAATGTAGCTTGCCATCGCCAGTGCGTGAATGTGTGTGTGAATGGTTGGATGACTGAATGTAGTGTAAAGCGCTTTGGGGTCCATGGGGATTAAGTAAAGCACTATACAAATACAGGCCATTTACCATTTAACACCCTGGGATTTTTCTTTTTTCCAAGTATAAATACACTTATTTGTGTGCTTTTATCAACATAAGAAAATAAATTTGTGTGGTTTGAAGAAGTTCTTATAAATTACTAGTCTCTAGACTTACGCTCTGATTGTTTGGAAGATGACAAAAAAACGTTGTTAACCATTTCAGGTGCCTCCAGCGACTTTGATGGTGCAACCAAAATCGCAAAATTGATGGTGACCAGATTCGGCATGAGTGACAAGGTGAGAATTTAGACTTGTGTGGCAGATGATCCCTGTGGGGTTTTTTTTTTTTTTTGTTTGTTTGTTTTGTTGTCTGTTTTTTGTTCCAATCAGCATTTAAGGACTTAGCAGTGCTGATCTGGGCTTTAACTGTACATACTGCTGCAGACGTACGTCTTTATTTACAGTAAGATACAAGTTATGAAGCCATACACAACAATTGTCCTCAGTCAATTTATGTCAGCCAAACTTTGTTATATTAAAAGCAAACACAGTAGCACATCTACAGCTACTGTATTGAATGAATTAATCTTGAAGTTAATACAAATCTGTAATAGAAGAAGAAGAGGGGAGTGGACCTAAAAACTGCAGTCTCTAACATTACTGTGTCATTGGGTGTAATTACACACAGCTCAGTGAAAAGCCCTTTGTAACTCGCTTTACAGTAATCACTAGCTACAAGTGGTCGATGCATGAGTAGACCCATTGTTCATTCATCTTGGTTATGTGTTTGTTACAGCTAGGTGTCATGACCTATGGAGACATTTCAAAGCAAAGCCCCGAAACACAAGCAGCCATTGAGCAGGAAGTCAGAGCTTTACTAAAGGTGAGCAAAATATGTGTCATTTAAAAATAATAATTAGAATTTTTTTCTATTCTATTTCTCAAAATGTTTTTTCTCTCTCTTTTATTTAGGACTCATATGAACGTGCTAAGGATATCCTCAAGACTTACAGTAAGGAGCACAAGAAGCTGGCTGATGCCCTCCTAACATATGAAACTCTGGACGCCAAAGAGATCCAGATGGTGCTGGAGGGCAAATCACTGGACCACTATAGACCTCAGCAGCAGCAGCAGGCGTTGTAGACTCATACATATATATGCACAACTGTGCAATCAAGCACAGGCCTTTGGGAGGCCTTGTTTTGTTTGTATCCCTTTTATTGTCAATGTGAAGATGACACTGAAACAATCATCAACGCTTTGATACGTCTCATCATTTACTTTCCTTCAGTGATTTGTAAATCATCTCAGTTTAACTGTGTGAAAATAACTATTTGTTCTCCCCAAAAAGTCACAAAGATGGTTTCATTCAGGGCATTTTTTTCTTTCTCAGCTCTCACAGGGAGAGAAAAACAAAACCTCAGCAGCGGTTTATGCACCAAGGTCATATTTCGTCTCATATGAATTTGTTTGCCGTCAGATTTTTCTCACATATTTGTACTAACCAGTGATCACAATGGGACCTTAAAGTACCTTAAGCTGGAAAGTACCTTTTGGCTATGACCAGGCACAGGTGCTACTGCTGTTCATTGTTGAACTCTTCAGGTTAGAGGTTTTCTTTTTTCTTTTTTTTTTTCTTTTTTTTTTTTTTAATATGCTTGCATTTACCATATACATATCTATTTTCCTTTGTTCTTATTTATTGAAGTGCCCAAAGGTAAGACCAGCTGTAGCTGATAAATGAGAAGTTGTGTATATACTGTAAGCTTGTAAAAGAAATGCATTGGTGCTTCTGTTTGTGTCTTTAGATTAAAGCCTTCATAAAGCTCAAATAAAGATTCCTCTTACAAATCAGCCCTGATTCTTCTTTTGGGGTTTGTTTGTTTGTTTTGTGGTTCTTAAAACAAGTTGTAGCATTAACACATCATCACCTTATAAAACTGATAAAAAGGCCTTAGTTAATTATTAATATATACAACAAATAATATCTAATATATGTCTCTACATTGCTTAGAATTCAATATAATTCAGGTAGCAGAGTTTATTGAAGCCTTTTCCACTGTTATCTGTCATAGCTGAAAACTGGAAATTAACCTCAATCAAAATATTCGTAAGAGCTAGAATACTAAACCAATCAGCTGAAAGACTGTAAAGTACTCCAAAGAACTGATGGGAATTTCAGGTCAATATTAGTGATGGTTTATAGATTTTAAATAGTGCTTTAAACCATTAAGTATGTGTGATATCACAGTGAAATTGACAAATGTTTACAGCACCTTGTTGAATCTAGACTAAAGTGGCTGATGAGTGTATTTTCTAATGTTACACAGTGTCAAAGAACATCATGCTTTTGGAAATGCAGACAAAATGACAAATCAGATTATTTAATCTACTGAGTGGCACATTTCTAACATTGCATCTTCTGTTGGCCAGTTAACAGGAGCAAAGGCTTAATTATGGCTGCGGTTAAATTACCTTCAACCTGCCATTAGTGTCTTAAGTTCCAGGTGACTCTGGGGGAGAGGCTAAGAGACTAAGACACTGTCCTATTGTTTCATCTATTTAAAAAGGCTGGTGCAACACTACTAGTTCTGACCAAAAGCAGCAACCAGTGCGAAACATTTACTATGAAGAAACTTGAAATTTCATTTTGTGTTTTCAAAAAAGCTCTCAGAGCAATCTTATGATTGCCCCAAAGGAACAATGGAGGACGCTGATGATGACATAGCTGTTATTGGGATTGGATGCAATTTTCCCGGAGGTACAACCTCATTTTGACACCATTTAAAGCAATACTGAATATCTGCATTTTTTTTTCTCCAAAGGTCGAAATTCTAAGATAATGTATACTCAGGTTGTTGTGATACTTTATATTTTAGGTGAGGGGGTGGACAGTTTCTGGAGGGTTCTGTTGGAGGGAAAGAGCTGTGTGGTGGATATTCCAGCTGAAAGGTTTGACACCACTCTTTGGTATGATGCAGAAGGTAACAAACCTGGGAAGATACAGACAACCAAAGCAGCTCTAATAGAAGGGTGAGTTTAAAAATGTTTTAACCACTCTTAATAAATGGCAAACTCATTGTTAATTTGTTATTAAGTTGTTAACGAAAAAAAAAAAATTGAAACTGAAATGTTAGTATTCTTATTGATGTTGTTGCTTTTAGTTTGTTGGCAGTCAGTAATTACAATGTAATAAAATTATTAGACTGTTTATTCACAATTAATTGGTTAATTACTAATCATTTGTAAGCTTTGATGTAACATTTATGAGTTTACGTTGTAAACTAATGGCTAGTTGGCTTGTAATTTAAAATGTTATGTGTTATGTTTATATTCATATTTACAATGTTCATAATATAATAATTCATAACAAGCATTATAAAGATTATATTATTTTATTCATATATTTTATATATTTTTTATTGTGCTTTTATCTTATATTGTTATATTATGTTTAGATGAGATCATAAAGCTGCAGCTTATAGTTATGATACATCGTTAAATTGTTAAATGTACCAAATTTATTGATTACAATTTGTAAACCTTAAAGGACAATTATGAAGTTTAACCTGGTGGGTGTAAAACTTTGTATTTTCTGGATGGGAAACAACTCATGGTTGTCCTTTGAGTTTGTATGACCTGAGTGCCTCCTTGCCTGCTAGTTAACAATTAACACACTTAAAAGCTGCTGTGTGGTGCACAGCCCTCAGAGTAAAGGACAGAAATAGGCTTAATCTAAGCCTTTCAGGACAAAAAAAAGTGGATACAGTTGAAGTTAGTAATGGCCTGTTTTTGACTTGTTTTGTTTTTGGTTTAACACAATGACAAAAATGTTTGGTAAAGGTCAACAAAAACATAATACAGTAACATTAATAAAATTTGTATGCAACAACAGCTTTGCATCAGAATGTAAATGGAAGTGTCTGTTGTTAGCTATGACACAATACAGGATTTGTAAAGTATTGTGTATAACACAAACTACTAACAAAGTGACATAAATTACAAATGACCAGTGATTAGTAAACTGTATTATTTCTTTGTTACCTACAAGATATAAAAGTTTAATTAAGTTATTTTTTTCTTTGAAATTTTTGAATTATGATGGATCTACTTATTTTATATTCTAGGTTTAATGAGTTTGATTACAAGTTTTTTGGTATTACTGAATCGGAGGCTGACTTCATGGACCCTCAGCAGAAACTTCTGCTGCAGTGTACCTACAGGGCATTAGAAGATGCAGGAATAGCTATGGAAAGCATCAGTGGAACCAGAACTGGTGTCTACATAGGTACTCTTGCTACCATCTATGATACATTAAAAATCCTTAGCAATTTTAAAAATCCAGCAATTTTAAGTCTGTTTTGATTGTGACTGTGCTGCTGCAGGTCTTATGAACAGGGATTATGAGATGCTCAGAAATAATAGCCCTGGCACAATAACCCACTACAATGGCACTGGGACGGCCATGAGTCTTGCAGCCAACAGGATTTCCTTCACCTTCAATCTGACTGGCCCTTCTTTTGCCATCGACAGCGCCTGCTCATCATCTTTGGTGGCTCTTCATGTAGCCAGCCAGGCTATAAAGCATGGTAATATACTTATGCTTGGCTGCCAAAAAAATAAACTATTGGATGATGTATACAAATTAATTATTTAACGACCTTTCTTTCAACCAGGAGACTGTGAAATGGCACTATGTGGAGGAGTTAGCTGTATAATTGAGCCGAAGGTATTTGTTGCCCTCAAACAGGCAAGCATGATCTCACCTGAAGGAACAAGCAAACCTTTTTCCGCCCATGCAGATGGCTATGGCAGGGGAGAGGGCTGTGGTGTAGTACTTCTCAAGCATTTGAAACATGTAGGTTGATGATTTGATCTTTAGTGTCAAGTAGTTTTATATAATTGAGATACTATCCAGTCTTCTAATGATGTGACTTTCTTTGTCAAGGCTTTAAGAGACTGCAACAAAATATGGGGTGTTATCAGCAAGACAGCAGTCAATCAAGATGGGCACTCCGTCACTCCAATCACCAAACCCTCCATGGTTCAGCAAGAGGAGCTGCTGAGAAGAATCTACTCTAACTCCGACATCATGAACGTTCAATATATAGAGGCACATGGGACAGGAACCCTTGTTGGAGACCCAATAGAAGCGGGAAGCATCTCGAATGTCATTGCTAAACCCACTCGTTCTGAGACACTTCTGATTGGGTCTCTAAAGGGCAACATTGGACACACAGAATCTGCAGCTGGAGTTGCTGGACTCATTAAGGTACTGCTAATGATGAAGTACAGCACTATTGTTCCCTCAGTTTTCTACTCTGAAGATAGTTCAAGTATAGATGTAAAAGCCTTGAATCTGAGTATTCCAACTAAATCTGTTAGGTGGGAGACAAATGGGCCAATGGGAAGGGTGGCTGGGATCAACAGCTTTGGGTTTGGAGGTACAAATGCACATGTAATTGTAAGACAGTATACAAATGCTACAGTTCCCTCTCCAACACCGAAAGACTGTACAAAAGTCTTTGTCATATCTGCAGCGTCTGAGAAATCATTAAGCCTGTCCATCAGTGACACCCATGAAAGACTTTGCAGGAACCAGTCAGTTGATTTGCAGGCACTCTCATACACCTCAGCGTGCAGAAGAAGTCATTACAAACACAAATATAGGAAGGCCTTCCTAATATCTTCTCTCTCAGATTTAGAACACCAGTTAATGTCTGCACTGAAGGCTAAGGTTCAGGCAGTAAGGTCTAACATCCAGGTAGTCTTTGTGTTCTGTGGAAATGGGATTGCCTACAAGGGGATGTGCAGGCAGCTAATGAGTAAGCTTCCTGTTTTCAGTGATAAGGTGAGAGAAATTGAGACTCTCTTCCAGAGTCATGGATCTTTCAGCATGAGTAGATGGCTTTCTAGTGAGCATGATAACAATGATTTCAATGAGCCAAATGTTGTGCAACCTCTTCTATTTGCGATTCAGGTCAGCATTGCTACTCTTTTGAAACACTGGGGTATTAAACCTGATGCCGTGCTTGGCCACTCAGTTGGAGAGGTTGCTGCTGCTCACTGCTCAGGTCTCTTGTCTCTGGACAATGCTGTCAAGGTGTTGTACCACCGTAGTACTCTCCAGGGCAAAGTCAAAGGAGGGAAAATGCTCGTGGTTGGCAATGTGGCTGTAGATAAGGTATTAAAAATTCTTCCGAACTTTACTGGGAAAATTAGTGTAGCTGCTTTTAACAGCCCTCAGTCCTGCACTCTGTCAGGAGATGCTGATGCCATAGACACCCTCCATGAGAGGCTGAAGAGCATCTTTAAAGATGAAACTCTCTTCCTTCATGTCTTAGATGTTCCAGCAGCCTACCATAGCCACATGATGGATCCAGTATTAGAGGACATTAAGAGAAGAATAGATGTTTTAGATACCAACAACATAGAGTGCAAACTGTTTTCAACAGTGACTGGAGACAAATGTTCAGATGGTGATTTCAGCTCAGGCACATACTGGGCCAAGAACATCCGAGAGCCTGTTTTATTTGAACAAACGCTCCGTGCTGCCATCAAAGACAAGTCGACGAGGGGAAATGTGGTCTTTGTGGAGATTGGACCTCGTAGGGCTCTCCACAGGAACATATGTGAGACCCTGGGCAATGATACCGTAGTTCTTCCCACCGCAAACCCTGATAAGGATTATGGCACAATCCTCTCAACAGTGGCAAAGCTATTTGAACTTGGCATGAACGTGGACTGGCATAAGCTATACAGGGGTTTGGAGACATTGCCCACAGCTCTTCCAGTCTATCAGTTTGACACCACAAAGAAAGACCTGAATTTTGAATCCGTGCGGAAAGGTGATGAGCATTCTTCCTTTACTCCCCATACACTCATATCCCAGATAAAGAGGGATAACAAAGAGTTCATGAGCAACCTCTCTTCAGAGACCGTGCCATACCTTTGGGAGCATAAAAACAACAGCATTTCCATTGTGCCGGGTTCATTTTATGTCGAACTAGCTTTTGCCTCTGTGATGGCAAGTTTTAAGCCACGTAAAACTATTACCCAGCTCCATCTCAGTGTTAGATTTGAAAGTGTGTTAACACTCAACTCACACTCTCAACAACTGAAAGTGAGAGTAGAACATGGAGAGAAGGAGGGGTCATTTGCAATACAGTCCTCTAATGCAACGCATGCCTCTGGAAGGTACACATATCAAGATATCAAGCCATTGTTAGAGGAATCAAACATTTGTCCTCGAATGATCTTCCAACGGTGCAAGTTGGTTTGGACGAGAAATGAGATCTATTCAATTCTTTCTCAAGCAGGATTTGAGTATGGCCCTCTTTTCAAACAGCTTGATGATGTGCATTTTGGGGATGAATTCAAGGAAGCTGTGATGGAAATTCAAGTCCCTGGTGATCTTCTGAAACATCTTCATGACTATTTTATTCATCCTGTGCTGCTTGACTATTTTCTGCAAATGACTGCTATGTTAGCAATGGGACAGCTAACAGTCAAGCAGGGATTCCCTTCAGGTATTACAGATATAGTCATATCAGCACCACTGCAGGAAGAAATGATTATGTACTTGCGAGCAACTCAAGAAACTCCTGACTATACTGATGTGTGCGGTTGCTTTTCCACAAGAGAGGGCAACGTATTAGTGGAACTTAAGGGGGTCAGGATTTCATTCGTGGGCTGCAGCTCAAATGTTTCCCAGTCACTGTTCTTCCAAAATGAAGCAGTTGCTGTTGAAGAAGAATTGCAAAATGGCAAAATAAGAGCAATTGTTTTTGAAGATAACCTCTGTATTGCTAAAGGACTTGAGCCATATTTGCACCCAGAATCAATCACTGTGGAGAGCAAAGAGCACTTGAAGGCATACCAAGTTCGAAATTTAGTGCTCCAGTGTCTCACCAGCAGAGTGGATGTGGAAAATATTCTCTTCCTTTGGGGTGTTGATAACCTCACTCATCTTTCATCTGAAAAGATGCTGGACTGCTTGATGACTTGTTGTGAGATTTTTCACCATATTGTTCTGGCTGTAAAAGAGAGCAAACGCTCATGCTCTGTCCATGTCATTACTTACAGATCATCAGAAATGTGTGTGGATCATATCAGCCCTGGTTTTGCACTTTCTGGTATGATAAGGGCTTGTGCAGCAGAGTTGGCAGATCTTTCTTTTCAGCTGATTGACCTTGCTTCTGTGACCAGTGAAAACATACAAACACTTGCTCAGGTAATAAACACCTGCAGACACCAAGAGGTTTGGATCAGTAAAGGGAAGGCAGCAGTAACAAAAATGGCACGGACCAGATTGACAGATAAAGCTTTGTTTGATGGTGAAACACATTCAGTGAATCCAAGAGACTTTGTTCTACACAGTACTGATCCATACAGTATAGCCCATTTGTCTGCCACCCACTGTGACACTAATGGAAAAGCTCTCCAAGAGAAGACAGCTGAAATTCAGCTAATCAGTGTTTGCCTGCATTCATCAGATTACTTCCCTGTGACCACTTCTCAACTGATCTTTGGTAAGGCAATGTACTGGAACAAGCATACATCACTGAATCACAGACTTCTGGCTCTAGATTTCAGTGGCATTGTCACAGCTGTGGGGAAAAATGTCAATAATCTGAGAGTTGGAGACCATATTGCGTCATGTTACCCAGTTCATGCCACCTCAAAAATTGTAATTCCTGAAGCAGTGTGCTACAACATTAAGACATTTCCATTTCTAAAAGAGACTCCATGTGTGTCTTATTTCATACTGGCATGGGAGATCTTGCAGAGCATACTGTTTGAAGATAAAAAGCAGCACAGAAAGTTGACTATTGTTTCCCCGAACTCAGGCTCTGCTCTGACGAAGGTTCTGGCTCTCACAGCAACCAGGTCAGGCTGGAGTGTTTCCTCTCAGTCACATTTCACTGGAGAACCTCCATGTTTTGATGAGAGTCACGCATTCGTTCTTTTGCCACCATTTGATGCCGCTTGGCAGGAGATGTATGACAATGGGGCTCTTGAAAAACACATGATTTTCGTGTTTAGCAGTCATATGCCACCCTCAGTCTCAGACAGATTGTTTACTCCAAAGAGCGAACACATTCATGTGCATAAACTCGATGTGGATTATGTTCTCCAGAAAGCTTATCTACAAGCACGAAGCAGGAATATCTGCAACTGGTTAAAATCATTAGGCTTTGATACAGGATCTCTACCTCTAAGAAGGGAGTTGTATCTGTATTCAGACTCAAAAGTGTCCTGGTCCCGTACAAAACCTGAGTCCTATTTCACAACAGAGACAGTGCAGCAAATAGTTTTAGGCCATGAAGAATCGTGTAGCCTGGCATCTGAAATCCCTATGTTTGCAATGCCTAGACAACTCTTTAAACAAAGTTGTACTTATATCGTAACCGGTGGGCTGTCTGGTTTGGGTCTTGAGACAGTTAAGTTTTTGGCCCACAATGGTGGAGCTTGTATTGCAACTCTGTCAAGAAGAAGACCTTCTGATAAAACACAGTTTGAAATGGATCTCCTCCAGAAAAGATACAGGGTTGCTATCATAAACATCCAGTGTGATGTTTCTGTGATGATGCAGGTAGTTGATGCAATTTCAAAAATTGGTGAAACATTCCCTTGTTGCCCTATCAAAGGAGTGTTTCACAGTGCTGCAGTGTTGCACGATGCATTGATTGAATCTCTTGATGAGTCTCTCTTCAGAAAGGTGCTGCAGCCCAAAGTTTGTGGTGCTCTAAATCTTCATTATGCAACACTGCACAACAAACTGGACTTTTTTGTGTGCTATTCTTCCATCTCATCAGTCATTGGCAATGCCTCACAATGTAACTATGGTGCAGCCAATTCTTTCCTCGACCTGTTCTGCCATTATCGACGAAATCTCGGCCTATCTGCACAGTCCATCAACTGGGGTCCTTTGAACCTTGGTCTCCTGCTGAACAAAGATCATTTACAAAAGTTTCTAGAGGCAAAGGGGATGATGATAATGGATGTTTGTGAGGTTCACGAGACACTTAAAAAGAGTCTTTTGATGAACAGACCCCAACAGGTAATATGCAAATTCAGCTTTAAAAATCTCAGTATCCATGTCCTTTCGCAAAATGGGTCTCTCAGAAAGCGATTGTTACCTTTGGTAGAAATGGAGCTCAAAGATGAAGTACATAACAAACCCAAAATCCCAAGTTCTTCCACATATGAACATGTGAGGAATATTGTGAGTGAAATAATCAATGTAAGTGCAGAGGAACTGGATCATGACTCCAATCTGTGTGCTTTGGGGATTGAGTCGATGTTAGCAATGACTCTGCAGAACAAGATTTTCCAGGAGACAGGCGTAAATATACCTTTGGTTGTAATACTGGACCCAAACAGTACACTTACCAGTTTAGTAACTAATGTGTTAAAGAGTGAATAATTAATTGCTATTCTATTACTACTGATGACATTTTAACTAAACAGTTACATTTGTCTAACTTGTTAAATAAACCCCAGGCAGTGTTTTCAAAGATAGTTGGAGCTAATTAGCTAAAATAAATATTTACCCAGCTTCTAAACAAACCCTAAATTCCATTTCATTTTACTTTTCTACATTTATTGTATTGATTGTATGTATAGATTTTAAATGATGCTAAAGTCCATTAATTTGGGTTCCAGGGGAGTAAATGTCGTACATACATTGCTAACATCCTGCTAATGCACGCTATTTTGTTATCTAATGGTTTAGTACAGTACATCCTGTCCCCATGGCACAGGCTTTTCTTTATGTTTTGGCCTTTTGTCCACATGTAAATGGAATTTTAGGTCACTGAAAACTGAGCTTTCAAAACCCTCCTTTCAGAAACTCTGCTTAAGTGTGGACAAGGAAAAATTAAGATTTTGTCTTCTTGCGTTTTTATGCCCCATTTTTGGACGTCACACTTTGTGCTGTGTTATTCTTTGCAAGCTTCCGGTTTGCTGATTAACTTTGGCATAGTACTGGCAGTATATGACACGTTTTTTTGTTTTATGTGGACGGACATGTTTAAACATAAAAGTGGAAAAATCCCCATTTTAAAAATACTTTTGAACATGTAGACGTAGTTAAGAAGCAGCTAGTTGTGTTTATCATAAGTGAGCACTCTTAGATAGCTTCTGCTAAAAACTCTTCTGCTGCTTGTTTGCTTGAAACCAAAATATAATAAAAAATAATGACAAAACAAAACATAATAATTCTTTATCCCATGAGTATTACAGTCACCTTATAAGCGCTCTGTACAAGACTTGTTATGAGAACCTCGACTATTTGTTGTGATTACAAATTTCTTTAATTAGTTTCAGATCATAATTTAATTACTTTTTAATTACTTATTTTATTTTACTTTAATTTGTATTTTCAAGAAATTAATAATCCTCCTTTGAAAACATTGCTTCATTATTTGGTGTTGTGTATTAAAAGCTTGACGAAGTTTGTGTCTAGTACTCTAAAACTGTTATGCCCTTTGTCATAGCTCCATTGTAATATTATTTTAAGTCTGCATAGCATTGATTATAAAGCAGTGAGTTACACAAGTTATGCCTATGATCTATGATGTATGTACATAAATAAATTAAAAAACAAAATAAGCTTAAATCTCTTTTAATTCAGCTTTGAAACGTAGGGTATTTGTGTCTAAGTGTACAAAATAGATGACTTTTGCCATTGAAAGCTTTGCATATTGAAATGACTATGCCAGTTAGAAATGGTTCATGTATTATGTACCTTTTTTAAAAATAAATAAAAAAAGAAGAAAACAATGTTATCAAGTTTGATTTTTCTGTGTCAAAAAAGAAAGAATTATAATAAAGACATGATACATCATGATAGCTTAGGTGAAACCTTTTCAAATTTTAAAACTAAAGTGCAGTGGATATTAAATTGCTCTATGATATTTTTTATTTTATTTTATCACATATTCATCTCTCTGGGACCAAATTGACCTTTCCATACGATATGATAATTTTGTGCTCAGCAGAAGGTTCAGAAATCATGTGTGCTGCCAAATGATCATTCATAAAGCTTTTTTCCATTAGTGTCATAAAGTTGATAAACACTCAGAATTAATCAGTTAACAGTGATAAGCACTGATAGTAGATAGTAGAAGGAGAGAACCCAGTGACAGATGCAGCAAGACCAATTATAAAGATAAAACATTTATTTCAATTTTAAAAAAATAATACAAGATAAGGCACTTACTTTACATAATTTAGCAGTAAACGCATTTATACAGACTTACATGTTTAGTTGCAATCCGCTTTTTTTCTGTACCATATTGGTGAGTAAAAGAATGACATAAAATATCTTTTAAAAACTTCCAGTTAGTACAATACATGCCATTTGTTTAAAAAAAAAAACGCATTACAAAAAACAAAATCAACCAAAATCTAAAAATGAGTGCCAAAAAGGATGAAAAGTTCTGTAAACAAGTAGCATTAATATCAGAACTTTCTTTTATTGCAATGGCCATTTTATTTATTTATTTTTTAACTGAATCTCAGTGGAAAAAATATATTGAATCCATTATTGTAGTGTTCTGACGGTTGATGGCTGATTGTATTCATAAAGTAATATCTCCATTTGAGTTTTTCACAATCTGGTAGAAACTTCAGCTTCATCTGGTAGAGACTCTGGGTTCTCACTGACACTTTCGCCTTCAGCTCCTTCACTCAGTAGAGCTGCCATTGTTGCAATAGTTGCATTGGGATCCAACAGTTTCACCAAAGGCACATTCACACCTCTCCCCTGAAAGATCAAATTCTGCAGAGTCATAGCCTGCATAGAGTCAATGCCTAAGGATGAAAGTAGTAAATCATCTTTCAGCTCACTCTGCTCCATGCCAATAGTCTCACTAAGTAGAGAAACAACATAGTCCTTTGGAGAGACGCAGACATCTTGTTTAGTTTCAGAGTAAGTCTCTCTAGATTTTTGGAAGGCTGCCTCAACTAATGCAGAAAGGCGCATAGTCAAGGCGTTATTTTGGGAGAGGATATTGTATCTGATGTTTCTGAAGTGAAACCTGCAAACAGCTTGCTGGGGTCGGTTGAGCACAAGGCATTGCTCCAAGCTTTGATAAATCTCAGCCACATCTAAAATCATTATTCCCTTTGCTTCCAGAAAACGCTGGAAATGTTCTTTGTTCAAGAGCAGACCAAGGTTCAGAGCTCCCCAGTTGATAGACTGTGCAGGCAAGCTGAGTTTGCGCCTGTATTGACAGAACAGATCGAGAAATGTATTGGCTGCTGCGTAGTTTGTTTGCGATGCGTTTCCCAGGAAAGCGGAGATGGAGGAGTAACATACAAAGTAATCCAACGGACAGTGCTTTGTTGCATAGTGCAAATTCAGGACACCGTTTATTTTTGGCCTGAAAACCTTCTCGTACAGAGATCTGTTAAGGGTCTCAATCAGTCCATCATGCAAGACTACTGCACTGTGAAACACACCTCTGATCGGAAAACCAGGGAACTTCTTGCCAATGGCATTGATGACTTTGTGCATATTCTCATAAACAGATACGTCACACTCCATGCTGGTGATGCTGTTTCCACACTGTTTCTCCACATTGTTGATTTCCTGCTGTACTTCTGGTGTGGGCTTGCTTCTGGAGAGAATGGCAATGTACTCACCACCTCTTTGTGAGATGAACTTAACAGTCTCAAAGCCCAGACCAGAAAGACCACCTGCCACTACATACACAGACCTCTTTTGAAAAAGCCGTTTTTTTGTTGGGAGAAGTGGAATCTCAGACAGTGTGCTGCCAACATCATTTTCTAGAGCTACGACAGCCAATTTCTTGGAGCTGAAATATGAGTCTGGTTTTGCTGAATCAATGCTTTTTCGTTCAGATTTTGCACTCTGAAAGGTAAAGCTTTCAAGAGCCAATTTCCCATTAAAATTTAAGGACTTAAGCCAGTGATAAAGGTATGGCCTGTGTATTCTCAGGGATCCCTTTTGGAAAATGACTGGCATCTGAATTATCTGTACACGAACACCTTCCTTTGCACTTTGGAACACTTCCTCAATGACTACATCCTGCTTCGGAGATTCACATACGATTACAACATGTTGTAACCCTGGAAAGTTGCAAATTTGAGCAGTTAGGGATTCATCAAATGGAGGCAGAATGACAACTGCACCCAACTGACTGGCACCTACAAAAGTCCCATTGCACTGCGTTTCAACATTCACATTCCAGCCTGATTTGCAAGCGCTAAGTGCCAAGACTTTCAATAGTGCAGAATCAGGCACAGAGCATATGATTGTTATATTACGCTTGGCTCCGAGCAAGGCTCGATGAAGGATTTCCCATGCTAGCACAAAGTAGGAAACACAAGGTGTTTTTCTGAGGACTGGGAACCTTTTGGTGCTGTAGCACACTTCCTGTGGTACTCTGATCTTACTTGCTGCCACCACAGGATAACAGGAAGCAACATGTTCTCCCACTTTGAATTTCCTTACATGTTTTCCAACTGCAATGACAGTACCGCTGAAGTCAAGCGCGAGCAGCTTGTGTTTCTGAGATGAGTGCTTGTTCCAATACAGTGTTTTGCCGAATTTTAGATTTGAAGAGCTGACTGGGAAATAGTCTGATGAGTGAACACATATCTTACTGGGCTGGATTTCAATGAATGTATCACTGATCGGCTCAGCCTCCTCGTCAGAGCGAATGGCACTCAGTTTCGTAATTTCATGTGGATCAGCTGTCAGAAAAATACAAGGTTCAGACACTGTAGATGTATAAGTGCCAATCTTATTGTCAGTGATTTCTAGTGGGGTGCGCACAATGGAAGGTTTCAAGACCTGTCCATCTTTTACCACCAGTTCTGGGTGCTTGCTGCATGGGTATGACCTTAGGGCATCAGACAGAGCTGCAATGTCCTCAGGAGAGATCCCGCTCATATCAATCAGCTGAAAAGAAAGATCTGGTATCTCAGCAGCGAACGATCGTGTCATACCAACAAGAGCAAAACCTGGACTTACATGATCTACTGTGATATCAGATGAACGGTAGGTTATGGCTCTAATTGATTTTGGGAAGTGAATTCGCTTTAGCTCAACAACTATTTGGCGGAAAATCTCACAGCAGTCAGCTAGACTCTGCAGGATGATTTCAGCTGGCCGTGATGTGAAGTCTTCATTGCCCCACAAAAATAAGACCTCATCAAAGTTTTCTCTAATAGCTCTGATTTTAAGATTTGCCAGAAGAGAAGGGAAACCATTGCCCAAGATGTCCTTTGCATATGTGATGGGAATGTAATTAGATGCTGAGTCCAAATGTTTCTTTAGACCATCAGCAATCCCTAAAGTATCACAGAACACCAACGCCTTTGGAGGAGGAGTAGCAATGTGATCATTTGGGACAACATTGAAGGCATTGTGGTAGAAGTACTCATCTACCACATGAGAACGACTGCCTAGGTACTTGATTATGACATTTTTGACCTCAACCAACACTCTGCCTTCCTTGTCTGCAAAGCACCCACAAACCCCAAAGTGATCAGTGCCCACATCAGCTGCTCTCAGATAAATAGTCATCTCATTTTGCAAAGGTTCAAAGACTGTAAGACTTCCTATTTTGGCAGGAAATCCTGGCCTGCCAGCAAAGATGTGCTCTACTGCAACTGGGAGAAGCTGCATCAGATAATCCAGCAAGACAGGATGAATGCAGTAGTCATGCAAATGAGGCTGAAGTTCTTCTGGAACTGAGACTTTTGCAAAAGCCTCTTTCAGATCATCTCCATAGTGCACATCCTTCTTATTCTGGAAGATGTCTCCATACTGAAAGCCTCCTTGAGAGAGATACCCATAAAACTCCTGAAAGCTCACTACAGATGTGCATCGTTTGTTGATGGAGCTTAGTGAAATGCGCTGCTCCTCAATCAGCCTCTCTTTCTTTGAAACCACAGTGCCTGATGCATAAACTACAGATGAGGAGAGAACGGTGAATCTGGTTTCCCTCTCTGTTTGTTCTAGTTGCACTTTCATTTCAGGTGGATTCTGTGTTAAAACAAATGGTCTGTGAAAATTGACACTGAGCTGCAGTGAACTGAGAGGTACTTTTGGTTTAGCACTGGCCATGCACGCAGCTAAACCCAGCTCAGCATAGAAAGCACCAGGGATGATGGGTACATCATTATGCTTGTGCTCTTTCAAGTAGAAAGAAGAGTCAGACTTTAGATCACAAGTGAAAATGTTGCTTTCACTTCCCGTCTGACACAGCACAGGATGATTGCTTGCTGTGTTATTCTGTGCTGCCCCAATGATAACATCCTTGTCTGAGCAGTCAAATTGATATTTAGGAAAAGGCAGAGGTACTGTCTCAAAGCCTTTATAGAAGGTGTTCCAATCTACTTGAACGCCGAGTTCAAACAGTTTAGAGACAACAGACATGACTGATTCTTGATCTCTTTCTGGCTGCACAGAGGCAAGGACAGCTGTGTCATTTCCCAGAGATTCCATAATGTTTCTCTGCAGTGCCCTTCTTGGACCTATCTCAACAAACACAGTGTGCTTCTTTCCTCTAGTTGCTGACTGTACTGCCTGCTCAAAAGCAACCGGCTCACGAATGTTTCTAGCCCAGTATTCACCTGTGCAGAAATCTCCCTGCTGGACTTCCTTCCCTGTCACTGTTGAGAACAACTCTGTGTCAAGATCATTTGCCTGTAAGATGCCAATTTTTTCCACAATTTCTGGTAGAATTGGGTCCATCATGTGGCTGTGATAAGCAGCAGGGACATCCAGCACACGAAGGAACAGATTCTGACTATTGGCTGAGGTGCTTAGCTCCTTATGGAAGCGCTCAATTGCGTCTGCCTCACCTGAAAGGGTGCAGGACTGTGGGCTGTTATATGCAGCAAGGCAAATTTTACCAGAGTAAGGAGGGAGCAGTGAAGATACCTCTGATACAGCCATGTTGCTGATCACGAGCATCTTTCCCCCGGTGACTTTTCTCTGGAGAGTGCTGCGGAAATATATGACTTTTACTGCATCCTCCAGAGACAAGAGACCAGAGCAGTGAGCGGCTGCCACTTCACCAACAGAGTGTCCAAGAATTGCATCAGCTTTGACTCCCCAGTGCCTGAGCAAGGTAGTAATCCCAACCTGAATAGCAAAGAGGAGGGGTTGGACAACGTCTGGGTTTCTGAAGTCGCTGCTCTCAAATTCGCTCTCAAGAGTATCCAGTATGTCCAGAGGACTGAGCTTTTGGAAAAGGTCCTTAATTTCTTTGATCTTTTCTCTGAATATAGGCTCGTTTTTTAGTAGCTGCATGCACATACCATGGTAGGTGACACCATTTCCACAGAAGACAAACACTAACCTTGGATCTGAGAAGGCAACACTGATATTTTTGCCAACAGTAGCAATTAGCTTCTCTTTTAGATTAACTACAGAAGACACTGTGATGGCTTTTCTGTATTTATGTTTTTGGTGGGTTCTTCTGCAAGCTGACGTGTAGAGCAAAGAATCTAGATCAAACCGGTTTTCTGCCTGTAGCTGACTGATGGTATCTTCCATCATCATGTTAAGTGATTTTGAAGAATTTGCAGATATGACAAAATACTTGACTTGCTTCTCATCATGCCTTTGCTTAGAATATGGCTGGATGTGCTGTGTGACAATGGCGTGTGCATTTGTTCCCCCAAAACCAAAGTTGTTAACTCCTGCAACTCTTGCACTAGAGCATTCCCATTTTTCTGGTTCCTTAGGAATTTTAATGTTTAGTGCTGTGGTATCTACACTGGAAGCCTTATCAGTGTAGAACACCGAAGGAACAATGGTCTCATGCTTCATCATCAGGAGAACCTTAATGAGTCCAGCGACTCCAGCAGCAGATTCCGTGTGTCCAATATTGCTCTTTACAGAGCCAATCCAGAGTGTCTTTGAACCGGGAGGTCTAGATTTAGCAATGACGTTGGAAATGCTTCTTGCCTCTGTTGGGTCTCCAGCTGGGGTTCCAGTCCCATGTGCCTCTATGTACTGGACATTTGCCAGGTCAGACTCTGAATAGATTCTGCGGAGAAGCTCCTCTTGTTGTGTCATGGATGGTTTGGTGATTGGAGTAACAGAGCGGCCATCTTGGTTTACAGCAGTTTTGCTGATTGTACCCCAGATATAGTCATGGTCTTGAAGAGCCTGTCAAGCAACAAAAAGATCAAAATGAAACATGAATAAAAGTGTGTATTGATAAAGAACATCTAACACCAGAGTCAAACATATTACATGACATATTTGAACTTTAGCTTATAGTTATAAATATATAAACTAGATTGCACTGATGTGAGTTACTCAGCTGAAGGATAAATACTGCAGAGATTTCCACTTTGTCTTAAATCAAACGGAATGTTCTATATTTTGCGTAAAGGTATAAAAAAAGAAACCCTTCTTTTAACTGTTTCCCTTTTCACAACGAATTGACACAGTGGATGGATCCATATTTTTGATTTGGCAAAAATATTTTGCCCTTTCAGTGCAATCACCCATGTTTCTCCTGACATTTTAGGCAAACATTTTAACCACTGCACTATGGAGCCACTTGTACAGCTACAGAAAATACATTTGAAAATATCCTCTGTTCAAGCTGGTTAATTAGAACTAAACTAAGTGTGCAAAAATGAAAATGAAATGCTAAACCAATCTGTTGGAGACAATTTTTATAGGCTAGGCGAGCAGGTCAATCACGTTTGATGGAAAGTGTACAGTTGGTCACTGCAGTTAATTGCAATTGATCACTGAATATGAAAAAAAAGGGAGTCATTGTTGTGTTTTTAGCTCATCCTCCCGAAGGACCAACAGGTCTATGAAATGGCGAGGTGTTCATCGCCCATCTGTCTGTCCCTCCATAATTCACAAGGTTTGCAACTCCCCCTAGAATATTTCTCAGATTTTAGCTAAACTAGATTAACTGTAATGAATATGACAGTTTGTGATCCTGCTGTACTTCTCAGTGGATTTTAATTATCATTAGTTTGTGCAACAGAGCCATTACTTTGTACAAGAAAACTGATAACTCCCCTTCTGTACTTCATGTATTATAGTAATCTATGAATTGTGATGGATCATCAGCTGGTTGAGCTACTACATTGCCAACGTCCGGGTTTGGCACTTTGGCAAACTGCCCATTTAATGTTTAAATTCCTGAAGTATTTGACATTTTCTTATAATTAATCTGCATATGCTGACCTTTTTCAGTGGTTTTAGGAGAACTACTCCGCATCCGTCCCCTCTGCCGTATCCATCTGCTCTACTGGAAAAAGGTTTGCTGGTTCCATCAGGTGAGATCATCTTGGCTTTGCTCAGCGCAACAAAAACTCTTGGCTCAAGGATGCAGCTGACCCCTCCACAGACAGCCATTTCACAATCCCCTGATAAGATAAAGGACACCATATCATCCCAACTAATTAAAAGCTAACGCCACTTTCTAAATAAATACGACACTACAGAATGATTTCCTCTATTGCTAATTAACCTGAAGTTATCTATGCTGGACAGACCTTGTTTTATTGATTGACAGGCAAGATGAAGAGCCACAAGGGATGAAGAACAGGCGGAGTCTAAGGACAGCGAAGGTCCGGTGAAGTTGAAGACATAGGAGACTCTGTTTGCTGCAATACTCATGGCAAGTCCTGTGCCAGTCCAGTGGTTGATCACATTTGGGTGCACATGTGCAGCATTTGTTTCATAATCTCTGTTCATTATTCCTACAGAGATACATAAAACACAGGGGTCATGCACTTATCATTTTAACATTATTCATTTGAATGGATGTAAATTTTGATGGTAATTCTGGTATAAAAAGTAGCTTTGTTTTGGATCAAGCACCCATTATTGTAACACAAAACAATAAAAACACAAAACACAAGTAAGCTTTTAGTACCTTACCAAAAAACACTCCTGTTCTGGTCCCACTGGCTTTTTCCATTGGAATTCCAGCATTTTCTAAAGCCCTGTAGACACACTGAAGGAGCTGTTTTTGCTGAGGATCCATTTGTTCCACTTCACTGTCACTGATGCCGAAAAACCTGTGGTCGAATTCATTAAACCTGAAAATACCAAAAAAATAACAAGGTCAGATTCAGGCAATGGGATTTTCTAATTATGGTTTAAATTCTTCCTTCTTAGATTATTTCTCATACATGTGTTGCATTTACAGTGTAATGCATGTACAGACTCTAAAGCTGTAAAGCTGTTTCTATTGTACAAACCTATAATCAGTTTCTATTTTTGGTTTGTCCACAATTTCAGTGCAATACTCCACCAAAAGAAAGGAAATTAATGCAAATGAAAGGCAGATTTGCTTAAATCCAAAGAGCTAAGGACAAAACACTGCAGTTTGGTAAAACACAATGAAAGAACAAACCTAAAACATGGTAAAAATAAGGTACATTCTCTTTCTATTTGGAAGTTTTACATATCTGGACATGACAAATATAATTTGGTCCAGGTCACAAAGATAGGTCAATACAACCTAAAGTGAATTAAAACACATGACATATTACACCATGCTTTTATTTATTAAAACAAACAAACAAACAAACAAACAAACTAAGCCAAAATGCAGAAGCGATGTGTGAAAAACTTAAAAAAACTAAGTAGATCTTCACTACTTCCATAGAAATTAACTGGTTAACTAGCAGCCAAGCCCTGTAAATCAAACAAACTTGATTTACTGATCCGAAAGTTTGAGCACCTCACACTTCTTGATCAGTTATATTTTGGTGGTTTGTTAGTCTGGAGTATTCGGGTTTGTGATAACACAATGTCAGAGAGGTAAGACAGCAATGACTAGTGGTAATTATTATAAGCAAGTGGAAAACTTTCAAGACAGTTTTTCATTGTCCCAGGAGTGGAAGACCCAGCAAATTTACCTCAAGGTCAGCCTGTGAAATGCAATCTTAGACTCTGCAGGCCTCAGTTAGAACATTAAATGTTCAAGTTCAGACATTTATGGCGTGTTTGAAAAGGTTTACCAGCCTCTTCTCTCTAAAAAGAACATTTCAGCACTGCTTAGGTTTGCCAAGTTGCATCTGGACAATCCACAGGACTCGTTTGGACAGATGAGACCAAAGTGGAGATGTTTGGCCATAACACACAGTAAACACATATCAGGGTGATGGTTTGGACTTGTTTTATAGTCACAAGATCTGAGAACCTTGTAGTCATTAAGTCAGCCACAAACTCTTCTGTTTACCGAAGTATTCTAGAGTCAAATGTGCAGCAATCTGTCTAACAGCTAAAGCTTGGCCCAATTTGTGTCATGCAAAAGGAAAATGATCCCAGCAAATCTACAACAGAACAGCTAAAATGAAAATAATCAAGGTGTTGGAATGCCTCAAAGTCCAGACCTCAAACAGACTGAAATGATGTGTTGAGGCAAACCTCAATAAACTGAAACAACATTGCAAAGATGAGTTGGACAAAATTCCTCCACAGTGAAGTGCCTGCCTGATAAAGTCATGCAGAAAACTTTAAGTTATTGCTGCTAAAGTTGATTCTATAAGCTACTGAATCATGGGGTCCTCAGGTTTTCACACACTGCTTCTGCATTTTGGCTCAATTTGAATTAAACCCATAATAACACAGCGTAATATGTCACGTTTTGTAGTTCATCTGAGGTTGTACTTGCCCAAATTTAAGACCTGATAGAACTGGATGATTTTTATTAC
Organism: Diplotaxodon limnothrissa; assembly: GCF_057381915.1. NCBI lineage: Eukaryota > Metazoa > Chordata > Actinopteri > Cichliformes > Cichlidae > Diplotaxodon > Diplotaxodon limnothrissa. The sequence goes on from NC_140604.1 coordinate 19,181,824, forward strand.
ATCCTGATATGTAAAACCTCAAAACTTTTTTCTTAACACAACTGTATCCATCAGCGCTGTCTCATTTTACTGCCTTAATGATCATGTGCTACATTTATGACCGAAGGTAACTGAGCACTAAATTGCTTATATTTTATGATTAACATATGAGACAGTTGTTCTTTGTCAGCGTTCAACAAGCAGTTCAGTGAGTTCACTGTAAGTGGGTTATCTTGTTATTTGTATTTCACAGTTATATACAGCCAATCCGGTCGTTAAGTCTGACGTCACTAGCCGTGGCTGGGCCTAAACTCCGCTGCAGGTCCATATATCAAACGATCACTATGGCATTACTGAGAGTTGAAAAACTGTCTAAAGTCTTTCATCTTTAAAATGATCAGCGTTCTGCTCTACCAGGTGTAACAATTGAGTTTAACATCCAAGCATCCATGAAAATGGAATTTATGACATTTAACGGAGTTAGAAGTTAGCAGGAAGTTAGCTCGCTAGCTTCTATCTAAATACAATATAGCATGTCCTGACTGCGGGGTTTTGGAAACAAATTAAAATGTACAGCTCTGTTATCACTTCCAACATAAATGAAGACAGAAAACTAAACAGCAGTGACGTTTGTAAGGTTACTGAAGTTTGGCTAGCTGGTATATAATGATGTGCTACGTGACCACTAGCGACACAGCTATGTTAGCATAATATAAACAAGCTAACTTTTTTCCACTCGATAAAAGTTAACGTGAGTGTTCTCGGTGATCAGGAACAAATGTAATCGCATGGCAGCATGCTCTAAAAGGACCAAACTTCAGCCAGGAGAACAACTGAGATAATCCATCCACAATACAAGGTTAGTCATTCATATACTGCTGCATGGGCTGGGCTGTAGTTACATCCTAAGGTTTTAAAAACTGAGCTTAAATAAATGATTAGCGGTAATAAAAGCTGAGGGAGGTCAACAGTGATCACTGACTGTTTTATGAGCTTTTTGAGATTAAATAGAAGAAAATACAAAACATTAAAAATGTCAACAACACAAAAGCCATATTAAACGCAGACTACTTTAGGCCCAGAAGTAGGATTCGTCACGTCATCACTTAACGACCGGATAGGTGATGTTCAGTCTGTGACATCACCAGCAATGTATATACAACACACTAAAACCATTAGGCCAGCGGTCCCCAACCTTTTTTGCGCCACGGACCGGTATGCCCGACAATATTTTCACGGACCGTCCTTTAAGGTGTCGCGGATAAATACAACAAAATAAAACTAGTACTGGTACCGAAAAAAAGAAGATTTATTCATAACACACGTAAAAGACCGAGGAAAACCGAGTTAACAATCAAAATGATAACAAAATAACGCTGAAAACCGATAAAAACCCTGAAAACCATACATTTCACACCTGAACCTCAACTCTCGCGGCCCGGTACCAAACGACTCACGGACCGCTACCGGTCCGAGGTCCGGGGGTTGGGGACCGCTGGATTAGGCCATCTTCCATGCAGGTGGATTACAGCACAACTGATATTTTATTACCATTCCCCGAAAGTACTATTATGAGCACTTATGCTCCATGAATTGGTCTCCCAGGGTGAAAACGTTTTTGTGGAGTTTGACTGTAAGATCCCAAGGAATCTGATTGAGAACATTCAGCAGGAAAGGCCTAAACCGAGTGAATTCTGCAGTTTTCCAGCAGGAACAACACCACCTGAATCAACTGGCAGATTTGCCTCCCTGCACAGAGGTAGGTTAAAGTAATCTAAAATGGTGCCTAAAGTTAAGAAATGAAGTGCTTTTCATAATTTTTGTAGTCACTCTGAAATGGCCCTATGTTTGAAGATAAAGCAGGGTTGTTGTTATGTAATATAACATGGACTTGATAAGAAAAACCTTCAGTGACAGTTAATGGATTAAATTGAACCATGCATCTTAAATTATTTACTTCCCAAATCAAAAACCCTGGATTAACGGAGATGTTCGCGCGGCACGGAACACCGCCTTTGCCTCCGCGAACACATCGGACTACAAACACGCACATTACCAACTCCGGAAGACGATCAAAGCAGCCAAACGTGAGTACAGGGACAGGGTGGAACAACAGTTTGACAACCCTCGGAGTATGTGGCAGGGACTAAACACGATCACAGACTTTAGAGGGAAAACCAGCACACCGCAGACCACGGCCTCTCTGTGTGAGGATCTAAACGTATTCTACGCTAGATTCGACACAGCGAACACCATGAGACCGGACAGTGTGCGCACCGCGGATGACGTCAGTGCGCACACTGTGTCTGAGGAGGATGTGCGGAAGTGCTTCAGGAAGGTGAACGCACGCAAAGCTACTGGTCCGGACGGGATTCCCGGCCGCGTCCTCAGGTCATGCGCGGCTCAGCTGGCTGGAGTGTTCACGCACATCTTCAACCTTTCCCTCTCTCTGTCTGTAGTCCCAGCCTGCTTCAAAATGGCCACCATCGTCCCTGTACCCAAATCCTCCACCATCTCCTCATTGAACGACTGGCGACCTGTAGCCCTGACCCCCATCGTAAGCAAATGCTTCGAGAAGCTGGTCAGGGACTTCATCTGCTCTGCACTACCCGACTCACTGGACCCTCTACAGTTTGCATACCGCCACAACAGGTCCACTGATGATGCCATAGCCCTGACACTACACACTGCCCTGTCACACCTGGAGAAGAGAGACACGTATGTGAGGATGCTGTTTGTAGATTACAGCTCAGCATTCAATACCATCGTTCCCTCGAAGCTGGACAGGAAACTGCAGGATCTAGGACTGAGCAGCTCCCTCTGCAGCTGGATCCTTAGCTTCCTGTCTGACAGACGCCAGGTGGTCAGACTGGGCAGCATCACCTCATCCCCCATCACACTGAACACTGGTGCTCCACAGGGGTGTGTACTGAGCCCTCTCCTGTACTCACTCTACACCTACGACTGCACAGCCACTAACAGCTCCAACATCATTGTGAAGTTTGCGGACGACACTACAGTGGTGGGTCTTATCACCAACGGTGATGAGACGGCTTACAGGGAGGAGGTCAGCGCCCTGACCCACTGGTGTCAAGACAACCATCTCACCCTCAACGTCGCAAAGACAAAGGAGTTGATAGTGGACTTCCGGAGGTGCAGAGAAGTACACACCCCCATCACCATCAACGGCGCTGCTGTGGAGAGAGTGAGCAGCTTCCGGTTCCTTGGCGTACACCTGGCTGAGGATCTTACGTGGTCAGTACACACAAACAAAACAGTGAAGAAGGCGCAGCAGCGCCTCTTCTTTCTCAGGAGACTGAAAAGATTCGGCATGAGCCCCCGCATCCTCAGGACCTTCTATCACTGTGCCATTGAGAGCATCCTCACTGGATGCATCACCACCTGGTATGGCAACAGCACCGCCTACAACTGCAAAGCTCTCCAGCGAGTAGTGCGGTGCTCTGAACGGATAATTGGAGGTGAGCTTCCCTCCCTCCAAGACATCTACAGGAAGCGGTGCCTGAGGAAAGCGGGGAGGATCATCAAGGACTCCAGTCACCCCAGCCATAAACTGTTCAGACTGCTTCCATCAGGAAGGAGGTTCTGCAGCATCCGGTCCCGTACCAGCAGACTGAGAGACAGCTTTTTCCATCAGGCCATCAGACTGCTGAACACGTCATAGACACCTCAGCTTCACTACTGGAACTTCAACATTATGCACTCCACACTGTATATAAATGCCACTTGTTTTGCACATATTCAACTCTGTATATTTTATATATTTTATTATTATTATTATTATTATTATTTTATTTTATTTTTTTACTATTTAATTTGTAAAAATGTGTATACACACACACACACACACACACACACACACACACACACACACACACACACACACACACACACACACACACGTAGGAAAATATTTAGTATACACATCCAGAAATGCATACACTATTATATATTGTACATATATTTATTAGTTTCAGGTTGGCCATTCTTGTATTTTGCTCGTTTGTGTTGTTGTGTTTGCACATCTCTGTTGCTTGTGGGGCTCGCACACAAGAATTTCACTCGCATGTGCTGTGCCAGTGTGCCTGCACATGTGATGTGACAATAAAAAGTGATTTGATTTGATTTGATTTGAGTATTAATAGGACATCTAGACATATGTAAACAGACTCATTTCCATGGAACATTGTGCTAACTGATGGAGGTTTATCATGTTAAGAGGCCATATTTGAGTAGTCCAGTGTTTGGAGCACTTGTTTTATTTTCAAAAGGGGAAAAAACTAAACCGTCTTTGGAAAAGCGTCAAAATAGTACATCTCTGTTTTAATACAAATTAGGAGCAGCAGTGTGATTTCATTAATCAACACTTCATTGTGTGAAATTGCCAAACAAAAGTTAATATGACTGTACTGATAGGCGCACATTTGTGAAACAGATAAGCAGATCTAAATGAGATAAGGGGCCATACCCGTCAATGAGAGCAGCCTTGGCTGTGCGGGATTTACCCGGCTTGTTGTCATCAGGATCATACCAGCTGCTTAAGTCAAATCTCTCTTTGGGAATTGGCACAGAGCAGTTTCTCCCGTTCACCAGAACCTTCCAGAAATTGTCAAGCCCCTCTCCTGTTTTTGGGAGAAGATACATATAAAACACTTACTTTTTACACTTTATGTAACTATAGTGAAAGATTTTTCACTGTTCCTAATATACTATTTGGGGAATGGTACAGTTTTTGCCTCTGTATACCACCATTTGTGTCTTTTTAAGAATCTACTAGATTAAGCCTAGCAATGCCTCCTTCACCTCAGGAACAAATCTTTTGGGTGTTCCAGTGGACAGCTATCAAGTTTTTTGTAACAACCTGTCAAATTACTTTTGAGCCTCTGAAAATGACTGCAGTTCCTAAACAATTCATCTAATACTTTTGTCAAACCCCTTTAATCAAAGCTGAAAGTCTGCACTTTCATTATCTTGACTGATTTCAAATCCACTGTGGTGGTGCACAGATGCAAAAACACAAAAATGTCCATGTTTAAATACTTCTGGATCTGACTATACACCATGTGACGCACAACAATCAAATTAGGTAGTAAAATAATATCAAAGACACAAAACAGAAACTTCCTAAAGTGTCCTCACCGCCTGGAAAATTGCATCCAATTCCCACCACTGCAATGCTGTCTTCAGTTTCTTCCATTGTGACAGAAAATCACTGAAAAATAAAAAAATAAAAAAACCAGAAATCTTTAGTGTGTTAGCATGCAATCACCATGGCAGCAGATCAAAAAAAAAAAGTGGAGCGAGTTATTGAGTGAAACAGTGTAGTTAGTCCAGTTTAGTCATGCAACACTGTATCCTTACATCCATCCCGTTGGCAGTTTCCCTCACTGATGGTATCACTGCCGGACTTGCCGTTCTTATAGCCAGCTTCTTTTCTTTATCAAACATTAATGATTCATGCTATACGTGGCCATGGAGATGAAGGACTTCAGTGCACACATTTATGGTGCCTCGCAAATGATTAGACCACGTTTAATGGGCAAGTCAATATATTATATAATAGCATGGCCCTATCACAGTTTCAGTTTAACTAATTATCATGTTTAAAATCCTGGAAACAACTGGAAATGGTTATAAAAGACATTTTACACTAACTCATATTAATTAATAAGACAAGTAAGTAATAAGTAAGCCATAAGTGTTATCAATATTACAATGTGCATACCACAGTACCCACATAGCAAGCAGGTCTGGCCCGGATCCGGGATCAAGCCAGCATTCCTGGCTGACTTCTGGCATGATAAGACATATGTCATCCAGATATGGGCCAGGCCTGGCATAGATGGCACTGTCTAGTGATGGCATGCCACATCTGGTCCGATTGTGGTTTGGTGTACGTGGCCCAGGCTCATAGAAAATAGGTCTGGTCCAGATCTGGCATCAAGCTGGCACTTCTGACTGACTGGTGTCATGGCAGGGTGTATGTCAACCAGATATGGGCCAGGTCTGGCAATGATGGCACTATTTATGTATTTTAGTTAGAAGACCCAAATGCCATGTTGCAATACTATACTGCTATGGTGGCCAACGTTTCAAATGCAGAGTTGACAGGTTTGTGAGTGTACACTTTATCCAAAACCTAGTGACCGTTTACTCATGTTTACCACTGTGTGGCTGTCAGAGGAGGAGCCAGACATTTGAAACACCCGGGGCTTAGCCCTAAAGGGTAGTATGCATGTGGGATTTTTTTTTTTTTTTTGAGGGGGGGGGGTGTAGAAATGACTGAAAGATTAATAGGCTCTGTTTTGAGTTTTGTTCAAAAAAGAATGACTTCATATAGGGAAATATATATATCACACATGCAGGACACCTTAAACTACTTTTTTAATTGAGCAGCAAGACAGAACGAAGTCGGGGCTGTATCAAGACACAGGGACTAAACCCCAATTCAACCAGACCCAGAACTGATCCAGAATTAAAACAGGACTACAAGAGTTCAAAAGCAGGATTACTGAGGACTTAACCAAGACATAACCACAATCAGAACTAGATGATAGTAGCACTAAAAATCATCATAGACCTGCACTACACTTATTTATTTAATTCTACCAAAGTACAATATTTAGATTGAGAAAAGTTTATATAATTATTTATCCTTGTTGTGCAAACAAGCCTGCAGAACTTAATAAATATAGAATTTGAAAAATAGCAAACCTAAAAAGAAACACTAGGTACGAGATACATGAGGACCTGTGATACGGTGATACTTTTAGTAAGCAACCATTTGACTAACATGTGTGTCTCACCTGCTCTTGTTCATCTCTGTTCTGTCCTCATTCTCCATCTCAATCTCTGCTCCTCTCGCTCTCTCTTTGTGCTGACAATCATCAAATATACAGTTGAAACCAGATATTTACATACTCTTCAGATCAAAACACAAACACTTTTTTAATTGTAACATCAAATCAGACTAAATGTTTATTTTTTTAGATTGATAAATATAAAAACATATTTGTTAACTTTAAGAGTAAAGAGAGAAACTGTCTGTGTTTTTTAATTGCAAATGGCACCAAATTGTATTCAAATTGAGCCACACTTATGGAGCTCCACAGTTCTTTTCCTGGTGTTTTGGTTGACATCTCTGGATTTTCCCATGTCACAGAAACAGGCTCTGTGTTTTGCCTTATATGCATCCACAGCTGTGCCACCAGTTTACTCACATGGACTCTACTAACCTATCAGAAGCTTCTTCAGCTCAGAATGGAATCGTCTGGAGTTTTCTTATTAATTAACAAACTTAGTGTACATGTACTCCTAAATTTAATGAAAGTGATAAAAAAATAGAAGCTCTGTCTCTCTTTATTCTGACATTTAACTAATTCAAAAGATATTTTCAATATTTATCTAAAACAAAAGTTTACTCTAAATTGATGTTGTACAGTAAAAATGTTTTATGTTTTCTCCCTAAAGTGTAAATATCTGGTTACAAATGTGAATATCCTGCTTTGTACTGAAATCCCTCTTGTTTTGCATAGAAATATACTGAACAACATACAAAGCATAATATATAAAATAACATTTACCTGAGTTTTTTCTTTGAAAGAACCCTCTAATGTCCATTCTTATATTTCAGTACATAACTGAAACCGAATTAGTCAGGGAGGGTAAGAACTGAAAATATGAAATAAACACACGTAAGCTAAGACTCTCTAAAAAAAAATAGCATTTGTTCGGCTTTTCATTTTGCCATTTGTTGATTCACTTGAAGAGCAAGTAAAATAATATTGGTCAAGTGATCAGTTTCATATCAATCTTTCGTGATGCACCGTCATATTTACATTATTTGTACGGTACGAATGATTTGCTTTGGTACCTGCTCAAACTTAAGCTCTCCTTAGTATGGCTGGCTCCGTCTCTCCAACAGCGCACTCACGGGCAGCAGCTCCCCCCGCCCCCTCGCTCAGTCGCTTAGTGCCTGAGCTTGGATCATACCAATATCAGGGGGGGATTCACGCACAGTCGTAAATTCCCACAGTGTGCACTATGTGCTTCGAATATTGTGTGTACTTTTTGTTTTATACAGTTGTCAGCCAGGCATCTAACTATGAAAAAATTACACTCCAAAATACCCCGGGCTTCTGACAAAACAACCCGGGCTTAAGCCCCGTAAGCCACCCCCACGCTCCGCCCCTGGTGGCTGTAGCTCAGGAGGTAGAGCAGGTCACCTACTGATCGGAAGGTTAGTGATTTGATCCCTGGCTCCTCTAGTCTGCATGTCAAGAGTGTGAATGTGTATAAATGTAGTTGGGGAGCAACAGCGTTTCGTCATGTTGCTTTTGCACTATTATGCTCCAGCACATGTTGTTATTACATTGCTTGATTAAGGTACACATTAGGCTGACATCTGGGCCAGCACAGGGCCAGCAGTGTGTCTGCACACAATGTGCTTACACATGGCCCACATACCACAAAGAATGACGGTCCTTTGGTGTCCCAGATAAGGTTTACCAGAGGTAATCCACACATGGGCCAGCACAGGACCACCAGTGTGTCTCCAACTGGCCTTGTGCTGGCCCATGTGTGGGCCCCCTCTGGCAAACGAGATCTGGGCCACCAAAGGGCCGTTATTCTTTGCGGTATGTGGGCCATGTGTAAGCACATTGTGTGGGCCAGATCGGGCCCATACCAATTTTGCTATGTGGGTATGTTAAGTGATTGTACATAACTTTGTTGATTACTTGATTAGATAAGTTAAGGTCATAGTAGATATTCAAAGCCAAGAATGTCCAGGAGTAACAATATCTCTAAGGTAACTTTTGAACTGAAATAGTTTCTAATAGTACCACAGAACAAATAGCTTACTTATTAGGAGGATATTTATTTAATGCTGCATGTCAAAGTTCCTCTTATTCACTCAAAATGATCACAGTTGACCTAATTATAAATTAATACAAATACAAATTTATGGAAATTTAAAATATGAAGTTAAATGTTGAATCATCAATCGATCATAAAGCAGCATAAGATTCTTTAAAACAATGAATAATTATTTATTTTTTCCCCCCAAGGGCTTGGTCTATGAATTTAATTTTTAAGCAACATAAGGAACAATAGACTGGTTTTCCTGGTTAGTGTTATGATCTTATTACCATTATCAAGAAACCACAGCCCCACAGAATTACAAGGTAGAATTCCAACCAACAAGCATTGTCTTTATTACCCTCCCTTGCTGTTTAATGATTAAATGAATGAAATCCATGATTTTATTAACTTGATCAAAATATTTCAGGGTCTTAACACAGCAGAACATTTAATATTTTGGTATAAGGAAATGCAGATATTCATAAGTTATTATTAGATGATAAATAATGTGTCTGTCTCAGTAATAAATAATAATAATGAGCTGAAGTAATGAAGGATAAAGTAATGTACCCAGTGTTTGAGTTCAGGCTTCAGGCTGGTTTAACCTTTAGCAGGTCCAGTGTTGAATTTGACAGCAAATTAGGATTTAGTTTTAGTCATAATTAAGGCATTAAATTATTTTAGTTTCAGTCGACTAGGCATCACAAGATGATAGCAGAATAAATCTAAATTTGACTCATTTGATTTGAAAAATAAAAAAGTGTAAAAGTTTGTCTGTTTTTACCAGCAGGAGTTGCTCCATTTTATTTTCCTTGACATCAAATACGAAATGCGTTGGTAGGTGCGCTCTTCTCCTTACAAATGCTGAAATTGTATTGGATTTCCGTGAGAAGAGCATGAGAATAAATGAGCCCCTCCACCCACACCCACGTTTCCCGGGAACATATCAAACGTGCCAATCTAACCTTTCTGCACAAGGAAATAAATTCTGATTGGATCACATCCAAACTCGCCCCGCCTTTGTACAGAACTTAAATTACATCTGATTCGGCCTCATTTTTATTCGTAGACAAAACTGTCAATACATGTCATCATAAAGTTGTCATCTTGTTTTTGTCAGAAAAACAATGAGGACAATTATTGATTAATGAAATGAACACTCATTTTTGGAGAAAAACATTATTATTATTATTATCACACAAAACGAGACATGAAAGCATAACAGCCACAATGATTTAAATATAGTTTACTGAAAGCAAAAATGAAAACTTTTTATTAGTTTATAGCCACATATAACCATTCAACTTTAAGCGTTATCATGAAGGCCTCAGACACTGTAAACAGGTTGCTGTAAATTTTACGGCAACTTACTGGCAGATGGATGCAAGTAATAAGCTGTAAAAGGATTCGCAGGAATCGTCTTTGTAAGCACTTTTTACATCCTGCTGAAACCATTTTATATAAATTTGCTGTGACGGGATTTTACAGAAATTTACATTTACAGTAGTTACTGCACATTTATTTATTTTTGCTGTGTGTTTGTCTATCTACAGTGAAGTAACTGTAACTGTTATTTACAGTAATTTTCCATAATTTCATTTACAGTAAACTTACTGTAAAGAAAATGACAGAAACCACTGTGTCTAGATACCAATTATAATCATCAATATTAAATCAACGTGCATGACACAAGATCTGTTTATCGCAAAAAACTAGACTATAAATCTAAAGCTGTAGCAGGAAACATCACATTTTTAGGACTTGCACTTGCGTTTTCCACATAGCCTCAGTCAGGATTTAAAGCAGAAACCTTCTTGTTGTGAGGCGACACTATGAACCTGTGGTAGGGTACCCCATTTCCTCATGTGCACCATGTATCAAGAGGTGAAGCTGTTAAACTGTTAAACAATGAGCCTTTAAAGACCAGCAGATGCACCTCTCTCCTTTAGACTGTGCCATATAGAGGTGATATTTTCCATATGGTCATACTTATTTTGAACTGTGAACCATGTGAAGTTGCTCCAGTGAAGTCCAAGTATAAAAATATAGAGTTGACTTCACAGGTTTTCTTCACCTGTTCATAAGCCCTACACTTTTCTCTCTCTCAGATCCCCACCAGCTGCTGTCAGTTTTATTTCAAGTGTCCTTTGATAACTTGGCCTCTTGAACCCTGTTCTGGCAGTGAGTCATAGTTTAAACCCATTTATCCATTTGTTATCTGTTCAGTTCAGGTCTGCAGCGTTTCCCGAGTTTCTGCTTTGTCCGCCTTCTCTTAGCATTTTCTCCTTGACCTGTTTGGCCCTACTATCAGATATTTTCTTGCTTTTGTTTATTTGATGTGACATTACTTATTACTAAGTAAATAAGCCAGATTTAGCCCTACAGGCCGATTTTCATCCATTACTCTTGAAGAAAATTAACTTTTTTGCACAGTTTAAAGTTTTTTAAATCACTGTTTCTATTATTACTTGAGGGCGCTTAATGTTTAAAGATGATGAAAACCTGATGAATGCCTGTTGATGTTGTCCCTGGGCAACAAACCTGTGTCACTGTGTGAGTCAAAGGCAAATGTGACCATAATAAATTCTTTCCAAGGGACAAATAAAAAGTCAAAACTGTGCAACGCGCAGAATAAAGTTTTACAGCTGTGTTGTTGAGATAAAAGTGTTTAAAGATTGGCGTCCCCTGGCCCATAAGTGCTCAGGCAATGATGCCGAAAATTGATTATTCAGTTGTACTACAATGGAAATTTATCACAGTTGTGTTTTCTTTGCATTAGCTGACTTGACAAAGCTTAAAACCCCAGTCAGTGATAACAGATATCGGCAATGGTTATAAACTTTATTTGTTTTAGGATCTGTGCACACTAACATAAAAACTGGTGTTTCATTCTTCATTCTTCTAGCTCTTCTCCACAAAATAATCGCTATGGGTGCCGCCTACTCGAGATGTTATCAGATGTTATCAGATAATGACCATAAAAAGGTGACAGAAATGTACAAAGAAGATTTAAAAAACAGTAAAATGTTTCAAATATAGGAAGCAAAATTAATGCTAATCTTGAGATTTAGTGCATACAGTGGCAAAATTGACATTTTAATTTTAGTAAATTAATTTGATACTAAGTCTTCTAAATATTAAGTGTTATAGTTATAATATCTAATATATTATGATATCTATATCTGTAGGTAGTTTGTATACACTCCTTTTCTGAGTATTTATTTGTAATATTTATATAGAGATGTATATATTATATATATTTTTTGCACCATGACACTGTGTACAAACTTGGCAATAAAAGTGATTCTGATTCTAAAAAGGCTAAAAATTTCATAATGGATACATCTCATCCTGGTCACCTACTTTTTGAACTCTTACCATCTGCCAGACAGTGCAGTTAGAGAAAGGACAGAAGGACTGAATAGCAGAGCAATAAAAAGCATTAAAATGCTACAATGTCCACTTGAATGTGCTCAGTGTAATAAGAGGTAGTGCAATTTGAGAGAATAGAGACAAGTTGTTTTTGTCTTTTCGATGTCTTATATATATATATATATATATATATATATATATATATATATATATATATATATATATATATATATATATATATATATATATATATAGTTTACAGTTTATAGACTGCTGTTAATGATCTTTGCACTCTTGATATCACACTTAATGGTATTAAATGTATTACATTTTTCATCCAAACTTTGAACATAATCTGTTTTCGAATAGCTTATATGTTCAGTGTAGGTCACCACGGTGATTTAGCTAGGTTGAAAGAGGGACACTTTTGTGACACAGAAAAATCTACTTTAACAGGACACTTATCTTGCTTCATATTGAATTGCATAATCTGAGAAAGTATCCTTTACTCTAAGCCAATAAGCTGCTGCAAAACATCATGTTTAACTTTCAAAACCACAAATGGTGAAAGCCACTGTACTAATATGCTACTAGGTAATGACAAGTAACAATATTATTTCCATGTGTTACACCAAAAGTGTACCTGTAGTATTCGCCCCTCTCCTTCTTCAATGATGGGTCAACAGCACAGTAAATTGTGTTTTAAATTGAGTTTTTGGTAAAAGGACTGATCATCTTCATGGAGAATTGCTGGGCACCATTCAGATAACAACATAACTCAGTCTGAACAACTCCAGGATGGAGAGAGTAGGTCGTCACTCCTGTGCCTAAAAGTAAGGAAAAAGTGAATGAAATCACCAACGGTAGAGCTACTAGTCATGGATTTGATTTGAACAGAAAACTGGCAAATTAAAAGAAAGAAATGACAGCGTGTAAGGTGCATTATTTACCTTCTAATCGTTTAACCAGTGATCGGGTGAAGAGGACATTGGCTAGCTTGCTTTGAGCATAGGCTTTATTCTTGTTGTAATGCTTCTCACTGTTGAGGTCCTCTAGATTTATGGAACCTCAGGAGTGAGCCATGGAAGATACATTGATAATCCTAGCTGGTGCCGACTTTTTAATCAGGTCAAGCAACAAATATGTCAACAGGAAGTAAATGGAGAAGGAGGAAATATGACTTTAAAATTGTCAATTTTCAGTTTCAGAAAATAGAGTGAAGTTAATGTATCTGGAAATAGTAACAATTTACTAAATACGAAATACTGTATCCCAAACTTGTTAAAGACTTTTACAATAAATGTACTACATCAAATAAATACCAAAAGAGAAAATGTGTTACAAAGACCACCCACACCTTATGATTTAATTACGTTCAAGAGGAATGCTATCCTGCTGCACTAATTCTGCACAAAAACATCAAATTAAAAAGTGCGAGATGTCAGTTAAAAGTTTTGAGTCTGTTTCTTTTGGTGGGGCATGTTTATCAGACTTATGATGTGTGAAGTTATTTCCCTAAATACAATTGAAAGGGCAAAATCCTTTTTTAAAAACTACATTTCTATAATAACCATGAGCGGGTGCATTGTGAGCCAGGCAGCAGCCAGGAGCGAGGTCCTGGCGGACCGATCCCCGGCTACCAAGACTGGCAATTGGGACATGGATTGTCCCAAAAGCGGTGTTCTACCTGCACTATGTATAGTGTGGGCGGAGCGCTGCGGACTTCGACTTCGACTGAGAAAATTGTCGAGCGGTGGAAGAAATACTTACCTCCTTAATCCCACTGGCATGTCTTCCTTGGAGAAAGCAGAGTCTGGGAACGAAGGGGATAACCCGCCAGTCTCTGGGGGCAAGGTCACTGAGGCAGTTAAACAACTCCTTGGTGGCATAGCCCCTGGGGTGGATGAGGTCCGCCCCGAGTTCCTGAAGGCTCTGGATCTTGTAGGGCTGTCTTGGTTGACATGCCTCTACAATGTAGCGTGGAGATCAGGGGCAGACCACGGTGGTGGTTCCCATCTTTAAGAAGGGGGTGGGGGGTGGGGGTGGGGAGGGGGGTTGGAGGGTGTGTTCCAACTACAGGGGAATCACACTCCTCAGCCTCCCAGGGAAAGTCTATACCAGGGTGCTGGAGAGGACAGTTCGTCCGTTAGTCGAACCTTGGATACAGGAGGAACAATGCGGTTTTCGTCCTGGTCATGGAACACTGGATGAGCTCTTCATCCTCTCAAGGATACTTGAGGGTGCATGAGAGTTTGCCCAACCAGTCTACATGTGTTTTGTGGACTTGGAGAACGCATTTGATTGTGTCCCTCGGGGGGTCCTGTGGGGGGTGCTCCAGGAGTATGGGGTGTCTGACCCAATGCTATGGGCCATTAAGTCCCTATACAACCATTGCAAGAGCTTGGTCTGCATAGCCGGCAATAAGTCTGACTCATTCCTTGTGGGTGATGGGCTCCACCAGGGCTGCCCTTTGCCACCGATTCTGATCATGATTTTTATGAACAGAATTTCTAGGTGTAGCCAAGTGGCGGAAGGCTTTCACGTGGGTGGTCTCAGGATTTTATCTCTGCTTTTTGCGGATGATGTGGTTCTGTTAGCTTAATGGGTAATGGCCTCCAGCTCGCCTTAGAACGTTTCACAGCCGAGTGTGAAGCAGTGGGAATGAGAATCAGCACCTCCAATTCTGAGGCCATGGTCCTCAGCCCGAAAAGGGTGGAGTGACCACTCCAGGTCAGGGACGAGTTCCTGCCCCAAGTGAGAGTTTAAGAGAGTTTAAGTATCTTGGGGTCTTGTTCATGAGTGACGGGAGAAAGGAGCGGGAGATTGACAGATGGATTGGTGCTGCGGCCGCAGTGACGCGGACGCTGTACCGGTCTGTTGTGGTGAAGAGGGAGCTGAGTGTAAAAGCGAAGCTCTCAATTTACTGGTCGATCTACGTCCCTACCCTCACCTATGGTCACGAGCTGTGGGTAGTGACCGAAAGAACGAGATCGCGGATACAAGTGGCGGAAATGGGCCTCTCCCTTAGAGATAGGGTGAGAAGTTCGGCCATTCGCTGGAGAGATTATATCTCTCGGCTGCCCCCGGACAAGCTGGAGGAGGTGGCTGGGGAGAGGGAGGTCTGGGCTTCTCTCCTTGGGCTGCTGCCTCCGCGACCCGGCCCCGGATAAGCGGAAGAAAATGGATGGATGGACTATGAGCATACCTGTGATGTGTAAAATTTTGATGACACATCTCATGTTTGTCCAGTGTTGCATTATGTTGATGGTCAGTTAACAGGGATTCATTGTCTGCGGTTGGAAATGTTGGAAACAACATTTTATTTATTTATTGTCATTGTCAAGAACAATGAAATTGCGTTTGGGGCTTCCATACAACCCAAAAAAAAGAAGAAAAAAATAATAAATACCCCTTAAAACCCAAGTGTACATATTTAACCCAGTGTGACTCCAATGCAATAAGACAATCCTTAGCAATAATGTTCGTAGAAATTCAGACAAAGACCTGAGAAACATGACAAAATACAACAATGCAACCCATTCAATATTATTGTACTGTGAGATATGATATCAGATATGATAGTTATCTATTTAAGAAAGAGGGGGGGGGGGGGGGGGGCAGGAGGGGGAAGAGAATAAAGATATGATGCACCAATGCAGACCAGTTCATTGCTATTAAGAAGTTGGATATGGTTATTGTCCGTGAGAGGGGGGCAGAGAGTTCAGGAGCCTCACAGCCTGTGGATACAGGCTGTTGGCCAGTCTGGATGTTCTGGCCTGTATAGACCTGTACCTTCTCCCTGAGGGCAGCAGATGGAAAAGGTGGCGCGCAGGGTGATGTTGGTCCCGCAGGATACTGTGCACCCTCCTCAGACAGCGAGTGGGGAAGATATTACTGATCTCTGGCAGACTTGTTCCAATAATTCTGCCAGCTTCTTTCACCACCCGCTGGAGTGCTTGCTGATCGGCCTTGGTGCAGCTGGGGAACCACACTAGAAATCCATCCATTTTAATTGCACTCCCCCTCATGTGTTACTGTGACAGGCTGCTTGCAAAAAAAGTGCCTAAGATACTATTTAAAAGTTGTTCTTTGTTGAGTCAGTTTTTATATTTGAATGATTCACAGGTAAAAACAAAAAACAAAAAAAAAATGATTGGTGCACACGCAGTTCACAGACAGTAGCTTTTTAACTATTGTACAGTATTATACTGAAAGTCCAAATAACCCGCTACTACTGTCTAACGCTGGCAATGTCTTGGTACCAGTGATGGGAATGACAGCGTTACAAGTAACGGTGTTACTAATGGCATTACTTTTTACAGTAACAAGTAATCTAACTAATTACTATTCCTATCATTACAACGCTGTTACCCTTACTAACAAGAAAATGCGGTGCGGTCGCGTTACTATTTTTCAACAAACAGACAGTTGAAGCTGTGTTCAGCTTACCGCACCTTATATCAGTTGCACGGAAGTAGTTGTAAGTAATCTGGGCGCTACAGCTGTAAGCAGCTGTGCGCGCTCCCGTGGGTGGCAATCACTTTCTTGCAGATGATCACTGTTTGGCACAACACCTGTCTAACCTTTCTGAACAAGGAAATTACTTCTGATTTGATCACTTCCAAACTCGCCCCGATTTTCTACACAGCTCAATTAGTTCTGATTCGACCTCATTTTTATTCGTTGACAAAACTGTCAATACATGTGATCATAGTTATCCTGTTTTCGTCAGAAAAAAAATGACAATTATTGGTTAATGAAATGAACACTCATTTTTGGAGAAAAACATTTATTGTCACACAATATCAGACATGAAAGCATAACAGCCATACTGATTAAAATTTATTTTATTGAAAGTGAAAAAACAAATTTTTTGTAGCCACATATAACCATTAAACTTTTAGCATCATGAAAGCGTCACACACTGTAAACAGGTTGCTGTAAATTTTACAGCAATTTACTGCCAGATGGATGCAAGTAATTAGCTGTAAAAGGATTCACAGGAATCGTCTTTGTAAGCACATCCTGCTGAAACAGCATTTTCTATAAATTTGCTTTGACGGGATTTCACAGAAATTTACATTTACAGTAGTTACTGCACATTTATTTATTTTTGCTGTGTGTTTGTCTATCTACAGTGAAGTAACTGTTATTTACAGTAAGCTTACTGTAAAGAAAATTACATTAACAACTGTGTGTAGCTACCAATTATAAGATCTGTTTATTGCAAAAAACTAGACTATAAATTCTTTTATGGATTAATGAGGCCGTAAAAATTTAGGTGATATTGATCCAGTTGACTAATATAATACTGGCGATAACACAATTAACCTAAACATTTTTTGAAAGCAGACAGAAACAAATGAATGCTCTCCATAAGTCTGTTTAATGTCAGAAAGTAAAAAGAAAAGTTTTTGTAAACAATGTAGACAAGACTGCAGTCTATTATGAATTATCATGCAGATATTATCCAATTAATTACACACCTTGTATTAAACATTGATAAGCCAAATATTTAAGCTTCTTTTAATTTTTATAAATCAGTATTATAAGCTTTCCCCTGATCTTACACTTGCTATTCACAGAATTACAGTGTAGTTACCAGTTTCACTGTGTGAGTCAAAGGCAAATGTGACCATAATAAATTCTTTCCAAGGAACAAATAAAACGTCAGAACTGTGCAGCGTGCAGATTAAAGTTTTACAGCTGTGTTGTTGAGATAAAAATGAAGTGTTTAAAGATTGTCGTGGCCTACATTATAATGAAATCATCAGGTAATAAAGAAACAGAATACACTGCCAGGATTTTATTTTCAGTTCTGAATGTCTCAGTCCCACGTTAAAGAGAGCAAACTGCAGCTCAGCTCCCACAGCTTCTCCGCCACGTTGTCGTCTTTGGCAGCCGCAGAACAGTTAGCAGGAGCACAGTCACTGTAAGCAAGGATGTATCACGTAAGCACTTTGTTCACTTGTGTAACACGAACATTTTATGAGCAAATAACACTCTGCTTGTCAGCCACTGTTGCTTAAAGACTATAAGTCAACATTAACAGTGGCTTCTTTTTCTAAATTTGTACACTAGCAAGCATGAAGAACATCCAATGAATCAAAAGTTTGCCATTAAAAATGTTTTAGGAATTTAATATTCAGTTGTAACCAAATAATGTAGAATAATCTACACTTTTTTATTTATTTAACAAAATCAAAAAATACAGTCCTGCAGTTTTTAAATACCTTCTGTTCTGCGTTGCATTTGAATAATTCATTTTGCTTCCGACTTTCTTTAATGGAGAGAAGCTGTTATTTCATATATTTTGCCTGAAAATTGTGGGTTAGCACTGCCGCACAGCAAGAAGGTCCTAAGTTCAATTCCACCATCAGGCCGGGGTCTTTCTGTCTGGAGTTTGCATGTTGTCCCTGTGTTTGCGTGGGTTCTCTCCGGGTACACCAGCTTCCTCCCACAGTCCAAAGACATGCAGTTGGTGGGGATAGGTTAAATGATCAATCTAAATTGCCCATAGGTGTGAATGTGGGAGTGAATGTGAGTGCGAATGGTTAGAATAATCCTTTAATATTTTAATTGTCCCACAAGGGGAAATTTGGTTGTACAATTGGTTGTCTGTCAGCCCTGCGAGAGACTGGCGACCTGTCCAGGGTGTACCCCGATTCTCTCCCTAAGACAGCTGAGATAGGCTCCAGCACCCCCCGCGATCCTGAAAAGGATAAGCAGAAGCGAATGGATGGATGCCTGCCAGTCCAGAGGTTTGTACTAAGATGGGAATTCATCACAGTCGTGTTTTCTTTGCATTAGCTGACTTGACAAAGCCTAAAACCCCAGTCAGTGATAACAGATAGAGGTGATGGTTACAAACTATATTTGTTTTAGGATCTGTGCACACTAACATAAAAACTGCTGTTTCATTCTTCATTCTTCAAGCTCTTCTCCACAAAATAATCGCTATGGGTGCCGCCTACTCGAGATGTTATCAGCAGTGTTGGGAAGGTTACTTTTAAAATGTATTCCATTACAGAATACAGAATACATGCCCCAAAATGTATTTTGTAACGTATTCCGTTACGTTACTCAATGACAGTAACGTATTCTGAATACTTTGGATTACTTAATATATTATCATGCTTTTTACAACAACGTGAATGTACTATTGCTGTGTGATTTATTACTATTATTGAAGGTCCGTGACTCCGAACTGTAGTAAAGGGACCTCTGACTAATACGGCGGGGTCCCTGTCGGCTCGTAGCCGAAAAATAGCTTTACTTTACTTTACTTTGCAAGAGACAGAGAGAGGCGTTGAAAGACTGCTCCAACGGAACTTATTGTTTTCGGAGGAAAACACGAACACGGTGTACAGTCGAGTCTTAATAGCTTACTTACAACTGGGCTCGTCAGGCACTCTTCTTGGCTGAAGTGGTTATTATTATATTTACATGTTTCCAGCTCCCGTTTTTCCTCGATGACAACTCGTACCTTTCCACTCCCCTTTTTCTCCCTCCTTGCGCTCACAGACACATAACGTGTATGGCAGTGCATTCTCCCTGCAACACGGACTACACTGCCCATGATGCTACATTCTTTAGAGCTATGCTTGTAGCATTCTGCCTGTTAGCTTAGCACAACAACAACAACAACAACGAAAAGGCGCTCTCTCACCCAGGAAACACACAGTCGCAGAGAGAGAGAGAGAGAGCGAGCGTCGCCCTGTAACCATGGCAACCGTAACGTTGCCGCCTGGAACAACAGAACGTAGCTGTCAAAGAAAACCCAAACAGTCCTGACCCGCGACAATATGAAACAGGAAAGTACCGCAGTGTAATCCATTTATTTCAACAAAGTAACTGTATTCTGAATACCACCTTTTTAAACGGTAACTGTAACGGAATACAGTTACTCATATTTTGTATTTTAAATACGTAACGGCGGTACATGTATTCCGTTACTCCCCAACACTGGTTATCAGATAATGACCATAAAAGGTGACAGAAATGTACAAAGAAGATTTAACCCCCCCCCCAGTAAAATGTTACACTGTTTCAAATATAGGAAGCAAGATAAATGCCACAAAAAACTGCTAAACTTGAGATCTAGTGCGGCAGAATGGACATTTTAATCTTAACAAATGTGTGCTCTCTAATTTGATACTAAGTCTTTTAAATATTAAACATTATAGTTATAATATCTAATATAATATTTATATCTGTAGGTAGTTTATATACACTCTTTTTCTGTGTACTTATTTGTAATATTTATATAGAGTTGTATATATTATATATATATATATATTTTTTTTTGCACCATGACACTGTGTACAAACTTGGCAATAAAAGTGATTCTGATTCTAAAAATTTCATAATGGATACATCTCACCCTGGTCACCTACTTGCTGAACTCTTACCATCTGCCAGACAGTGCAGTTAGAGAAAGGACAGAAGGACTGAATAGCAGTTTTTCTCTCAGAGCTATAAAAAGTATTAAAATGCTACAATGTCCACTTGAATGTGATTGGTGTAATTAGGGGTTGTGCAATTTGAGAGAATAGAGACAGGTTGCTTTTGTATTATTTATCTTACATAGTTTTTTTTTTTACAGTTTATAGTTTACAGTTTATAGACTGCTGTTAATGATCTTTACACTCTTGAGATTGCACTTAATTTGTTGTAAATGTTACTGTAACAATGAGGAAATCCTATTCTATTCTGTGTTCTAGGAGCTGCTTTGCCAGGAGTGTAAAATGAGACTTTGCAGCAGATTTGAATCAAGTATACAAACATGCATACGTTTTCTGCATTGCCAAATGAATTGAAGCACATTCAGGTGACAATATGTGCACAGTTTACACTGCTGTAACGTTGCAGCTTAGCTTCATTTGTGATGTTAGTAATTCACGTCTAAGTTCCACATATGACATGTATTCACCTACCAGGGAATCTATATTGCATTTAAAACATGGTATTAAATGCATTACATTTTTCACTAAAACCTTGAACATGTCTTCGGCTTAAGTCATCACAGTGATTTGTCCAGGTTAAAAGAGAGACACTTTTGGGACACAGAAAACTCTGACTTTAACTGGACATTTATCTCGCTTCATATTTCACACCTTTAAATAACTGCTTCATGGCAAATATCTTTACTATTCATCTGATTTAGTTTCCAGATTGCAAAATCTGAGAAAGTACTCTTTACTCTGAATCAGAGAATCAGAATGGGGTTTATTGCCAAATGTTGAGCAGGTTTACAACATTAGGAAATTGCTGCGGTGCTGAGCTGATGAGTTAAACATCATGTTTACCTTTCATTGGTTTAAAACTACTAAGTGTTGAAAGCCACTGTATTAATATGCTACTAGATTATGTGTAACAAGCTGCAATATAATTTCTGTGTGTTACAGCAAAAAGTGTACCTGTAGTATCCGCCACTCTCCTTCTCTAATGATGGGTCAACAGCACAGTAAATTGTTGTCTGCGCTCCCTGGACAGAGTTTTTGGTAAAAGGACTGACCATCTTCATGAAGAATTGCTGGACACCATTCAGATGACGCCATAACTCAGTCTGAACAACTCCAGGATGGAGAGAGTAGGTCGTCACTCCTGTGCCTAAAAGTAAGGAAAAAGTGAATGAAATCACCAACAGTAAAGCTACTAGTCATACATTTGATTTGAACAGAAAACTGGCAAATTAAAAGAAAGAAATGACAGCGTGTAAGGTGCATTATTTACCTTCTAATCGTTTAGCCAGTGATCGGGTGAAGAGGACGTTGGCTAGCTTGCTTTGAGCATAGGCTTTATTCTTGTCGTAATGCTTCTCACTGTTGAGGTCCTCTAGATTTATGGAGCCCCAGGAGTGAGCCATGGAAGATACATTGATAATCCTAGCTGGTGCCGACTTTTTAATCAGGTCAAGCAACAAATATGTCAACAGGAAGTGACCTGGAGAAGGAGGAAATATGACTTTAAAATCCAATTTTCAGTTTCAGAAAACAGAGTGAGGGTAAGGTATTTGGAAATAGTGACACTTCACTAATTACGAAATACTGTACTTACCAAAATACTTACCTTAACTTGGTAAAGTGCCTAAAAGTTAACACAAATTCATGTTGGAAACAACATTTCAACTGATGATCAGTGGTTCCGGAATCAGTTGATTCCAAAAGCTGGAATCAGGACATATTGTCGCAGGAAGTTGACCTTTTACTTCATGTCTGTCTGTCATATCTAAAGCATGTGCTTAAACTTTACTGTTCTGCAGTAAAGTCATAAAAATGCTGATTATGAAAGAAGTGTTGCATTTAGGCTAAAGCGTCAGATCCAACTTCAACATCACGAAATGAGTATTGAAAAATTCTATGCATTTGTGACCTTTTGAAGGATTTGACAGCTGATGGGAGGGGCAAGTCAAAAGGGGTGGGACTACTCCAACCTGAAATTTGAACGCAACCCTCAAAATTGTGTTGACATGTTAATGCAGCCACGGATGGAAATTGCACTCAAGTTCATACGATACCATAAAAAAAACGTCTTGGGCCAATGCTCATAGTAAGTTTTTGACTTTTAAATGTTTGGGAATCACCTTGTTGGTACACAAATATAATTTTATGCCTGTCAAATTGTGTCATCTTTGGCATTTTGTTGCAGATAGAGCTAAAAAACGGGAAGAAATTATGTGTTACTGTGACAGACTGTTTGCAAAAAAAAATGGCAAAAGATACTATTCGAAAGTGGCTCTTTGTTAAGTTGAGTCCGTTTTTATATTTGAATGATTTATAGGTCCAAAAAAATAATAATAAAAATACAAAAGTCTGCTTCCTTGGGAGAAGAATATATAGAAGGGAGTGGAAGTGGAAGGTGTGGGTTAAGACTTTTGCATAGCACTGTGGGTCAGAGTGGTTTGAAGCCACTGCCTACCACTCCTCGAGTCATTTAGGATGTGAGGCACTGTTATTTACTTGTACCACAGAGTAAAATTAAATATTTCCTGTCATAAGCAGACTGTAATTTATTAACTCTATTAAAAACCTTTTAAAGAATTTTCAACCAGTTTTGTGTGCTTCCGTTTGAGTTTTACCTGAGATATTATTTTCTGATTTCTTTCACCCCATTTAAAGAAATCTTGGAAATGTCCTGGGACGTGCTAATTGTTTTGGGTACAACTTCATTTGTCAAATCTCTCCCCCCAAATCAAAAAGTCTGGAGAAGGATTAGTCGGTACTAATGTATAAGTCAGGCCAGGTGTGACTGAGGCCTGATTTTATTTACCCAGGTGATTGACACCGATCTGCATCTCAAAACCATCAGCTGTTTTCCCAAAGGGACAGACCATCACACCTGCATTGTTGATGAGGATGTTCAGCTTTGGCTCGTCTGTAGAAAAAAGTAAAAGAAAAAAATAAAGGGGGGGGGGGGGGGGGGGTTTAAAAATATGCAACTTTTCATGTGTGTTCACATGGATGTTTCTTTAGCCAGAGAATCATTTTACCTTTGTTGATGGCTTCAGCAAATTCTCGTATAGACTTGCTGTCTGACAAATCAAGTTTCATGCAAACGACATGTTCATTGCCTGAGCTTTCGATGATGTCTTTCACGGCTGCGTTTGCTTTCTCCATGTCCCTGCATGCTATGATCACCTTTTCTGCCCCTACAAAGAAAAATAAAAGACGGGAGTTAAAACAGCACATGCACTGAATGCATGGCGAAAATACATAAAAGCAAGGTGTAGCTCAGTGGGTGGAGAGTGCCCTCTCATGACAAAATGTGCACATTACATTTTTCATAACTTGCGAAGCTTTTAATGGGGACAGTAAGAAAGACCAATAATCACTTAAGATATCAGAAACAACCACATTTCTCGGAAAAGACAAACACACAAAAAAAACTGAAACTAATCTGTCTGAGATACCCAAAGGCACATATAGTCACGTATGCTTTTGTAGTACATATAGTGAACTGCAAAAGCAAGATTTTTTTTTTTAAAGTAACAGGCAGAAAGACCGACAAACAAGCAGCACCACAGCATGTCTAGCAAAGAAACACAGAGTTGGAGATGTAGCTCTTGGGTTTTTTGCAATTTCTCTGAGCTTTGCATGACCTTGCATGACCGGAGGTGATCACACAGGAGTTGAAGATATTAAACAAGTGGTTTGATAGAAACAAATTGTCCTTAAATTTAAATAAAACAAAATTTATGTTATTCGGAAACTATAAGAAAAACATTAACATTGAAATTTGTGTCGATAATATATATCTAGAAAGGGTTAATGCCATAAGATTTCTTGGTGTGATCACTGATCAAAAGGCCTGTTGGAAATCACACATCACTTATGTGAGGGGAAAGTTAGCACGGGGCATTGCTGTCTTGGGGAAAGTAAAACAGTTTCTGGATAGGAAAACATTGTATATGTTATATTGTGCTTTACTATTACCATACATGAGTTATTGTGTAGAGGTTTGGGGAAATACATATAATAATAATAATAATGATAATAATGGATTGGACTTATATAGCGCCAGTAGGCGGTAGGGTAAAGTGTCTTGCCCAAGGACACAACGACCAGGACAGAGAGCCCGGGGATCGAACCGGCGACCTTCCGGTTACAGATGCGCTTCCCAACCCCCTGAGCCACGGTCGCCATATACAAGTAATATTCAGACTATAATCATAATGCAGAAAAGGGCCATTAGACTAATAAATCAGGAGGGGTATAGGGCTCACACAAATGCACTCTTTATTAGGATGCAAGCTATAAAATTCCAGGATCTGGTGAAGTTTAAAACAGTGCAAATAATATATAAGGTAAGGAAAGGGATGCTCCCAATCGAAATAAGTAAATGGTTCTTAGAAAGAGAAGGGAGGTATAATTTTAGAGGGAAGTGGAATTTAAAATTACAAAGAGTAAGAACAACATTGAAAAGGATGTCTATTTCAATAGCGGGAGTTAAAATCTGGAACGAGTTAAAAGAAGAAATAAAGGTCACTAGTGATATAAACCAGTTTAAAATACAACTCAAAAAAGAAATATTAAATAAGTATAAGAATCAAGAAAATGCAATTAACCCAAGACAGCAGTCAAACTCATGTTTATTTTCTTCTGCAAATTAGCAAATCTAAATATAGTTTTAGTTGAACATGTGAAAATATTTTTTTGAGATGTTATGTTCTAAGTTGAAGGCATTGTATACGTTTTTGTTGTTCAAATTTAGATGATGAGGATGTAAACCTGAGGGGGTAGGGCAAAATAAGTATATACTTCTGCCTACTCCTTTTCAAACAACTGTATGGAATGATTTTATGAAACGTTGGTGAATGTATATGTTTGAAATAAAAAAAAGAACTGAACTGAACCTTGGCGCTAATTTTCTGGGACATCCACTCCTGAGAAAATTGGCAACTGTCCTGAATATTTTTTAATAATCTTTCTCAGTATAAAATAAGGGACTTCGTATTGTTTGGAAATGGCGTTTTAACCCTTCCCAGATTAAACATTATTCAGACACTGTTGTCGAAATGAAAAGCACACAATTGCTAATTTCTGGGAAGAACCTTAATTGTGTAATTCTCCTGTTACACCACATACCAAAGTTGGCCTTTTCAGCCATGTCCACATACAAAAATACTTTTTTTAAAATATTAATTAACATTAATACTGCTGTCTGCCATGTTACTGGCTCATTAGATATTTGCTTGAAAAAGCACTTGAACAGGTGTAACTACTAAAGTGACCACTGAAAACAGCCTTTTCATTATAAGAGTGAATGGCTGTGTGTAACTAATTTTTTTGTTCTGACAAAACAAGACAATTTAATAAAATGACTGTAAGAAGACCCACTAAGGTAGGTGCAAAAATTCAGCTTCTTATTGTTGAATAATTGTCCACTACTATTCATTTTTTCTTCTAATTAAGACACACTAACACATTGCTTCATGCTCTGTGTCTGAGTTCATTTTGTCCTTGTATTTTACTTTAAAACTAAAGAAAAATTTTACTATACCAAA
Source organism: Diplotaxodon limnothrissa (assembly GCF_057381915.1). Taxonomy (NCBI): domain Eukaryota; kingdom Metazoa; phylum Chordata; class Actinopteri; order Cichliformes; family Cichlidae; genus Diplotaxodon; species Diplotaxodon limnothrissa. Next base: position 19,208,060 of record NC_140604.1, read on the forward strand.
CAAGAACTGTGCCTAAAGAGCTAAATCAGGAACTGGTTCCAAATTGTTCCATTACTCAGCTACTTTTCCTGACAGCCACATGTTGCACGACAATGATACCAACATCATGGGAGTGGAGGATTGCCACGCCTGAGTCATGCTCAGAATTTACACAGAACAATAGAACTTGTGTTAGCCTTCCTTATAATTTATCTACAGGAGAATCAATACTGGCAGATCTGTGTTTAAATAAACTGTTTTTATCGTAATCATTTTCTTGATGGCACGGCGCGGTTCTATTGGAGCTTAGCAATAACTAGGGAGGACTCATGGTGGCAGAGGCAACTGCTATTGAGACTGTCCAAACTGACATAGGGCGGGGTAAACCCTAGACAGGCATCTAACACAAGCACACACTGTCAGCAGTAAAAAAAATTATTTCCCAACTTTTAGGACTATCAAAATCTTGTGTGTAACTATGATCCCCATTGCTGATCCACTTCAGGGTTATGGGGGAACAGGGTGAGAGGCACGCCATGCCCTGGATGGATTTATACTCAACGGATGGCCAGAAACATCCATCCATGAATTAACCAAATTCACGTCCGCACCTGCAACCAATTTAGAGGCAGCAGAGTGTGCAATGGATCCAAATGTGGCCTCACAGCAAGAAGGTCCTGACCTTGAACCTGCTGGTCAGGTGAGGCCTTTCTATGTGGGGTTTGAACGAGTTTCCTCCAAGGTTTACTTCATTGTAGTCTTTTATCTGTGCATCTAAAAGTCAACATTTCCTGCTAATATTTCCCTTTTCCTCCTAATTCCATATCCTGATACGTAACACAAATAATCCCCACTTTAAAAAAAACAGTTGAGAGTTAAGAAAGGTTTAAAATTTCATGATTTCAGTCAGACGAACCTCTCTTTGCTAGGTCAATGGCAGTTTCTTTGCCGATGCCAGTGTTTGCTCCAGTGATGACAACAACTTTTCCCTCCAGCTTTTCATCACAAGACCAGCTGCGCCGGAAGACATTTCTGGGATGTTGAGAAAGCAGACTTAATGTCACAATCAGCAACACAGGAGTGATATGGCAAAACACGCAATTACACAACTGTAACTTAACAGAAAACTCTTTCAACTTCCAACAACCCGCAGCAAAGAAAATATTATCAACAACAATCTAGTCTAACGTAACGTATTAATAAATAACCCGACGTAATTTTATTTATTTATCGATCATGCAGCCTTAACACAAACTCAAAAACTTTCAGACTGAGGGATTTTGAGGTTTATGTAAAGTCTGCTTACCTTAAAGACGACATGTCTCTGGATTTCAGAAGTCACCGAGACTCAAGTACCTCATCAAAACCCGAAATTAGTTACTGATCACTGATTCACCTCCACACGAAGCCCACAATGTTCATAGGAAGCCCCTGTAGTTAAAAAAAAACAAAACATAACAAGGCGGAAATGTCCAAGTGCAGTCAGACTTGACAAGCTGGATTTTCAACCAATCAACTGCTAGGCCGTCGGTGAACGAGAAAGCTGATTGGTTAACGTGGAAGTTTGAGTCTCATCCCCTAATAGGTGTGCTCGATTCGTGAAGGTGGGCTGCAGGCACGGGTGGGCAGGTCCGAGGAAGGAAATTGAAACAGGTTTTTCTTTTATTCTTTTCTCGAGGCTCTAAAAAGATCTCAGTTTATTCACTCCTCCTAGTGCTGCGATATTCGGTCAGTTCTTGCGCAATCTTGGTGACAAAGGCGTACTACCACTAATAATAATAACAACAACAACAATAACGATAACAGCAGTCTTTTATAGCTTTATATTTTACTTCTCTACATAGGCTTTCATAGGTTATTTTCTGAATAATATATGAAAAAGCATTTAGCCTACCTCATTTATATACAGTTTGCTTCGACGTAGCCAGACACTCGAAGTTTTTTGTCACTTGTTTTCAGTCCAGTCCTGATTGGTTGAACAACTTGACACAGACCTATGAATCAGGCACCTAACTCAAGGGTGTTGTGTCCACACATGACATCAGTTTAGCAAAGAAACCGTTTTTAGTTGCATCTTTAAGCACTTTGTTAATAGCGGCCTGTAGCTTGAACACATAATTTGTGTTTGAATTTGCCAAAAAAAAAAAAATGCCATGAGAGACAGTTCCACTGGTATAAAATATTAATATTATTATTAGCCACAAATGGTTATTCCCAAAGAGTTTTTAGCAGATAATCTGGCAGATTTCGGCATGCTGTTCAGTGTTTCCTCAAAAAAGTTGAGGAAACTGAACAAGTGGAAGACATAAGAGCGCAAACGTAAAAAAAGAAAACACATCAACTACAGTGCCTTGTACTTCTATGGGCCTGCAGTGCCTCGATAATGGCAATAAAATGATAACACTAACTAAAAACAAAACAAACAAACCCCAAAACAGTGTAGTGTTCCTTATGTTGCTTAAAAATTAAATGTATAGACCAAGCTCTTGTGGAAAAAAATAATTAGTTTATCATGTTAAAGTATGTAAGGCTGTTTAACCCACCAAAACACTGACACGGAACCTGAGATGAAATCAATTAATCCCAGTTTGTTGATGTTAGGATCCCTCTGTTTAGGATGCAGTGTTTTCAGTTTTGTTAATTTTCAGGATTTCTTCTGTATATTGATATTCAAAGGGTTTGTTTCACATCTAGATCTGGGGTTTTAGTTTATTTCTGATCCTTGTATCCCTTGAATTTCCATGACTGGTCTAGTGCCATTTTTGTCTCTTGTCTCATATCCCTTTGTGTCAAGTTAGTTGTAATGATGGCCCGCTTGAAGCTGACGCTCCGGAGCGTGTGTCGAAAAAAACAACACACTGGTTCAGAAGCACTGTGTCGAGGCTTGCTTCGTTTGGCAAAAGTCACGTGACCAGTGACGTCCGAAGCTTCATTACGCACGTAACTGCTTCGGTACCTGATTCAAACGGATATAAGGAAGTGAATCATCCACGGGATTCGTGGAGTGTGTTGATGGTGACAGATAGCGACGAGGTGATCATTCCACTGACAGATATGGAGCCAGCGAGGAAGAGAGGACGTTATGGCGTGTGGAAATATTTTGAGTTGATTTTGCTCAATTCATTTTATCTGCCGAAGTGAAAAACTTGAAATGTCCAAAATCATGTTTTCATAATGTAAATATCATTACAGCATATGACTTTAGGAACACTTCCATGTGAATTAAAGCTAATGAAGACTACAAAAATGTATTTGGCACTATACGTACATTACATTGCTACAGTTTAGAAAATCATTTTGTTTATTGTTTTTAGGTGATAGTCTGCAGGACCCAGGAATACCTGCATATCTACCAACTTGCAGTGTAGTTCCTGCACTCCACAGCCTCTTCTGTTCCATGCAAGTGGATTTTCTCCAGGGCAGGAGAAACTATTTCTAAGAAAAGAAACAGACTCAGCCAGCGCACAGTAACACTAATCCTCTTTTTAAATGTAAATAACAAAAGGGCTACCTTACATAGATCATGTTTTTACTTTGCAAGTTCTTGATTAGGGGTGGGTTTTGATTATCGCTTTTCTGATTACAATCCATGCTAAATTGAATAAAGTGATATTGATTCATTACAATCCTGTGTCGATTTGTAAATTAACGTTATTATGCCTGAAACGCCAGCATCTCAGGTTAAACCTCACAACATGTCGTCAAACACCATGCAGCTAAAACAGTAACTGCGAGCAGGTTTACGGATTCTGCATACAAACGTGAACACAGAGCGCGGACCCGACGCGTCAGAATCAGATTTTGGTGCGTCGGCGGGTCCGCGCTGTGTTTGCCTCTCTTTTTTTCGCTGGCTTCTGCAGCTGCAGGTTTCATAACTCTCTGTTTACATCTCTAATTAAGTCTCACATGTGTCAGCTTTCTTTTAATAGATACGAAATTATGGATATATACTGTTAAATGATCAGAATTGTAATATTTCTGACTGAGGCAAAACTTTCCAGATTCCAATCAAATTGAATCGGATCCTGTATCGAATCAAAAGGATTCTACAAATCAGTGACGATGCAGCCGTACTCAGCCCCCTAAGCATTTTCCCTTTCCAGTTCACAATCAATCCCACCCCTAGGTCAAAAATATGTATAGGAATTGGCCTAATCTAATATTTTGTATGAACCTGTCCAGCTGTCCAGTGATTAAACGACAAGTAGATGGAGGCAGGACTTCACAGCAGGGGCATACTCCATAATGTGCTGTGCATTATCATATGTATATTATATATATTGCTCACTTATTGTATTTACCAACATCAAGGAGTTATGAGCAAAGAAAGGCCACACCATAGTGCATGTTTAAATAGGGAAAGTTTATTGATCAAAATGTATTACGCAGATACGCATTACATTTTTTTCAGCCCCCCAATCGAGAAAAGAAAACCAATTACATGTTCAAAGCAACGGAACGGTGGCCCAATATCAGAGAGAACTCCACTCTTGAGTGAGCAGTGATAATTGAGCAGTCCGTTTTATTTTGCAGATTCAAGCTGCTCTTCAAAATTTTCACCACCAGATGTCACCGGAGAGGACTGTGTTGAAAAGCTTCGAGTAATGAACCGTTTTTCAATACAAGCTTCAGTGCTTCGGAAAGCTTCATGTTGAGCTAGTTAATAGGTATGCCCTCGTTGTCATCTGTTGTGATTTTATTTTGAAAGGATGCTTCCTGTTATGCTGCAGAGTGCACGCGAGAGTTCAATAATAAAAACTAAGTGTTGTTCCGGTGAAAAGCCGATGCCCCACCTGTGATTATTCCTCCGTCTAGACAATATAAGTATCTTCAATATTCATGCAGATTCCGCTGGAAGACCCGTCTCTGCTAACGGGTTATGGGCCCAGGAAAACATTGAAGCTACGCCAGGGGAAAGTTTACCACCAGAAAAGTCGCAAAGTACAGCGTGTTCGGTGAGGGCTAGCGTGCTAAGTTAGCACCATGAATAAGCGTGCTGGTGAACCCAGTGGCCGATGGGCAAGGTTGGTTTTTGACGGAGATGAGAAGAATTATGAACTGTGGGAGACAAAATTTTTGGGACATCTTAGATTACAAGGTCTAAAAGACACAATATTGAAAAGTGATGACGACGATGAGGACGACGAAGATAAGAATGCCCAGGCCTATGCAGAGTTAATACAGTTCCTGGATGATAAGAGTTTATCGCTCGTGATGAGAGAAGCTGCCGATGATGGACGCGAGGCACTGAAAATTTTAAGAGACTATTATGCAGGAAAAGGTAAACCAAGAATTATCAGCCTTTATACCGAACTGACTTCTCTGAAGAAAGCAAGCAGTGAGAGCGTCACGGAGTACATCATACGCGCAGAGACATTTATTACAGCCCTGAGAAATGCTGGAGAGACACTTAGTGATGGTCTGCTTGTAGCGATGGTGTTAAAAGGTTTACCAGAAACATTTAAACCTTTTTCCGTTCACATTATGCAAAGTGAATCAGAAATCAAGTTTGCGGAATTTAAAACGAAACTCCGCAGCTATGAGGACACTGAGAAAATGCGCTTAATGGAACAAGAGGATAACATCATGAAGGCGAGAGTGCAACCCAGCGTGAGACCCGCAGCAGCTGCTAATGACCACAGGAGAGACATGTCAGACATAGTCTGTTTTAAGTGTGGCCAACGGGGACACAAGGCCAGAGCATGCCGCTACAGACAGTGGTGCGGTCACTGTAGGAGCAACACCCATCGAGAGTCGACTTGCAGGAGACGACAACGGAATGATGAAGCACGCATAGCCTCGTAGGAGGGCGACAACGCAGAGAGCGACGACACCTATGTCTTCCGGATGAGCGATGACTACGCGGCACCTCAACAGCCACAAGACATCAGGACCAAAGGCCTAATGGTGGATACTGGCGCAACATCACACATCCTGAATGATAAAACAGCGTTCAAGAAATTTAATGACGACTTCCAGCCGGGAACGCACTGTGTGGAATTAGCTGATGGCACCAGGTGTAAAGGAGTGGCTGAAGGCAGAGGAGATGCAGAGGTGTGCTTGATAGACAGCAGAGGGAGACAGTGTAAAACAACACTGAAAGACGCCCTATGCATTCCCTCATTTCCACAGAATATCTTCTCTGTGAGAGCGGCCACCACGAACGGAGCCACTATCATCTTTAAGAAAGGAAGGAACGTCCTTCAACACAGAGACGGTACAAAGTTTCACATCCATGAGCACAACAGACTTTATTACCTTGAGACTGTAAGTGAGTACGATGATAAGTGTAATAATTGTTTTGATGTGCAGACATGGCATGAAATTTTGGGACATTGCAATCATAGTGACATTCTGAAGCTACAAAATGTGGTTGAAGGTATGAAAATCAAAGGGAAAACTGACAAAGAAAGTTTGAACTGTGAGGTGTGTATTCAGGGAAAATTTGTCCAGACTAGGAATAGAAACCCTGACAGGAGAGCTGAGAAACCTCTCGAGCTGGTACATACGGATCTAGCAGGGCCGATAGATCCAGAATCACGAGATGGACACAGATATGCATTATTGTTTACCGATGACTTTTCCGGTGCAGTATTTGTATATTTTCTCAAAAACAAAAGTGAAACAATGCAAGCAACTGAAATCTTTTTGGCCGATACAGCCCCACTCGGGAAGGTAAAGTGTATCAGGTCAGACAACGGCACAGAGTTCATGGCAAAGAGTTACCAGGTATTGTTAAACAAACATGGAATAAGACATGAAACTTCAGCCCCATATTCCCCTCACCAGAATGGTACAGCGGAACGTGGCTGGAGAACACTTTTTGATATGGGGAGGTGCATGCTTATTGAGAGTGCCATACCAAAGGAATTATGGACGTATGCAGTTCAAACAGCGGCTATCGTGAGAAACAGATGCTTTAACAACCGGACAGGGCAGACACCTTACTTTTTGCTGACTGGGCGGAAGCCCAATCTATCCAGAATGCGAAAGTTTGGGTGTGAGTGTTATGCTTACAAGCAAAACAAGGGTAAGCTGGATTCTAAGTGTACAAAAGGGATTTTTGTAGGCTACGACAAAAACAGTCCAGCATACAAGGTTTATTTCCCAGACAGCGCCAAAGTGCAAAAGTTTAGGCTGGTTAAGTTTGTAACCAAACACAATGAGGAAAAGCAAACACAAACTGATACGACATCTGAGGATGAAGACATACAGGTGAGGGAGAGACCAAACGTGAACAGGGAAAGCCCCAGTACCAGTTCACAGGAACCAGATACTGACAACCAACCAGAAGTGAACAGTCAGATGCCACTTAGTGATGAGACTGAAAACTCCAGAAGGTATCCTTCTAGAACAAGAAAGAGACCAGATTATCTAAATGAATATGAGTCAGGAGAAGACATTGATGATCAAGTGCTGACTAACATAGACTACTGTTACAGACTGATAAGTAACTCACCCGTGACATTCAGTGAAGCTGCAAGGTCACCCAACTCTAGAGAGTGGAAAGCAGCTATGGATGAAGAAATGCAATCCTTAAAAGAGAACAACACCTTTACCCTAACAATCTTACCTGAGGGAAAGAAAGCAGTGGGGGGTAGATGGGTATATGTGAAGAAAAACAGTGGTGATGGATCAGAAAAATATAAAGCACGGTACGTAGCTAAAGGTTACAACCAGTGTTTTGGGATAGACTATGATGAAACTTTTTCTCCGACTGCTAACCTGACAAGCATAAGAGTATTGATGCAGTGTGCAATACAAGAAAACCTGATTTTGCATCAGATGGATGTAAAAACCGCATACTTGCATGCACCAATAGATTTTGAAGTGTATGTTGAGCAGCCAGAAGGCTATGAAGTAAAAGGAAAAACAGATGAGAAACTGGTCTACAAGCTGGAAAAGTCACTTTATGGGCTTAAACAGTCAGGCCGAAACTGGAACAGGACATTACATGACTATTTGATAGAGAACGGTTTCATGCAGAGTCCTGTAGATCATTGTGTTTACACAAGGAAAACAGGAAAAGAAAAAGTGATCATGATCATATGGGTTGATGATATTATTATTGCAGCCAGTGATGAAAGGGTTTTGAAAACTGTGAAGGAAATGCTAACTGCAAGATTCAAAATGAAAGATATGGGGAAACTCAAACATTTTCTTGGTATTGATTTTGAGCAAACCCAAGATTGTGTAAAAATGTTACAAGAGAGATATGTAGAAAACATACTGGAAAGATTTCAAATGCAAGACTGTAAACCAAGATCAACTCCTTGTGAACAAAGGTTGAACTACAATGATGATGCTGAGAAAATGAACAATGTCAGAATGTACAGAGAGGCAGTAGGTAGCCTTATTTACTTGACCTCTTGCACACGACCAGATTTGAGTTTTGTTGTAAGTAAGCTGTCACAGCACTTCAAAGAACCAGCTGTGGAACATTGGACTACTGTGAAACATGTTCTAAGGTACCTGAAACAATCAAAAGACAAGACATTGTGCTACAGGAAAAGTGACAAAGATTTGAGAGTACAAGGTCACGGTGACTCAGACTGGGCTGCGGATGTGACTGACAGGAGGAGTACTACAGGTTACTGCGTAAGCCTGAATGAAGGAGGTACTTTGGTGTCATGGCGAACAAAGAAGCAGCCAACTGTTGCCTTGTCAACTTGTGAAGCAGAGTACATAGCTTTGGCAGCAACAACACAAGAATGTTTGTACTTGACACAACTGTTGCAAAGCATGTATGAGCATCAAAAGAGACCGCCAAAGATTTTTGAGGACAATCAAGGGACTATTGCATTGGCAAAGAATCCTGTTAACAGACAGAGGTGTAAGCATATCGATATCAAATATCATTTTGTGAGATCAACAGTTAATGCTGGAAATTTGATATTGGAGTATTGTCCGACAGGTCTGATGGTGGCCGATGTTATGACAAAGCCAGCAACAAAGGGGAAGTTATTGAAGTTTGAGAAATATATGTTTGGAGTGTAAACAAATAGTAAAGAAAAACTGTTTCTTTTGGAATGCATGTAAAGCTGACAACGTGAGTGCAAGTGGGGGTGTTGAGCTAGTTAATAGGTATGCCCTCGTTGTCATCTGTTGTGATTTTATTTTGAAAGGATGCTTCCTGTTATGCTGCAGAGTGCACGCGAGAGTTCAATAATAAAAACTAAGTGTTGTTCCGGTGAAAAGCCGATGCCCCACGTGTGATTATTCCTCCGTCTAGACAATATAAGTATCTTCAATATTCATGCAGATTCCGCTGGAAGACCCGTCTCTGCTAACACTTCATTTGGCCATCACTAGCCTGTAGTTCTGGTTCTCATTAGTTTTCTCTCTGTGTTTTGTGTTTCTAGCTTGAGGTCTTCTTATTTTTACTGACCTGTTCTCAGTTAAGGCTGTTTTGTATTCTGTCCCTCGTTTTAGTTTTCATGCTTCCTCTGTCTTCTCATGCCTTGTCTGTAGTTTTTTTTATCTGTCTGTGATTCAACTTCTTGTCCTGTCTTGTCTCTCTTGATTGTTGACATCTGTGTTCCCACCTGTTTCCCATCCCTAGTGATGGGCAAAGCAAGGCTTCGTGAAACACTGAACTCCATCTCAACAGTGACACCTGCTGGCCCACTTTGCTATCGCCACATCTCGATATTTTTCTGTGAAACAACGACGCAGGCAAACCCTGCACGATTCCAAACAAAGCTACTTATTATACCAAACCGTCAGTAATTGATCATCACGTTTTGGAGAAATCTCCCCCAAAACAAGGAAAAAAAAATCTGAGACTGTTAAACACCGCAATCTGTGACTGTAGTCATCAGCAAAATTCTCCATCTGTTAACGTTCGCGTTCTTCACCATAAATCTATTCATTAAGTAAAACAGAGGGAAAACACTGCCGTATTTACTGTAATAGTCACACAGGATTACAGCTGTTTTGGGTTCAGCTGTCTTCGTTTTTTTGCTCACAGCCCTCAAACTTTGGATATATTTGTTTGAGTTTTCTGGGAGTTAACGTCGATCGCATTTTCTGACCAATCGGAAAAATACATTTCAGGCATGTTTAACTCATCCTCTGCTTAGCAACCTCTAACCATGAGGGAGCTTTCCCGAACTTTACACTGCTATGGATTTTCCATATTGTAACACTGTGTTTTACTCAGTGTGAGTCTGGAGTTTTGGTTATAGTGAACCTGCATAACTCCAGTTGTTTTTGAGAATGTTTTTTTTTTAAAAAGCGCCCCCCCCCCCCCCCCCCCCCCCCAAAAAAAAAAAAATATATATATTGAGGAGTCACTTAATGCCACAAATGACATTTTCTGTTGAAAGTGTGCAACTCTCTCTCTTTCTGCTTATAGGAGTGAATGGAGCTCACCCACCAGTCTCTTTCCTTCTTGCTTTCTTCAATCTATATTCTAGTAATCATTCAAAAAAGATATTTATATATTGTGATATATAAATTACATAGGTTTTGTATACTTATATAGTGTTCTAGATAGTCTAGAATCTTCTGTCTAGTTTTCACAATCCATGAAATAGAGTATTGTTTTCTTTTACGCATGCGCATATTTAATTAAAATTGTCGCTTCAAAAAACATTGATTCAGTAATTACAAGTCCAAATGATTCTGGTTAATAAAAAATGGGAGTTTGCGCTTGGATATGTCTAGAAGCAGGAACTGGATCACCAAATCCTAGGCGTGGTCACGTGATCTGGGTGTTTTGACTCACGCTTCGGAGAAGCGTTTGGAAACATCCCCGCTTAAGAAGTTCAGCACAGTGTCGAAACGGCTGTTTCGAGCGTCATATCCCCTTGTTATGTTGTGTGTAGTGTCACCCTCGTCTTTGTTTTGTCCTCCCCTTTAGCTGTGTGCGCCCTGTCAACACACCAGAAATGGTCTCAGTGGAAAGATGGCTGTCAGGAAGCCTTTCTTAATCAAGGAATTAAAGAGAAAAGAATGACGTATGCCAATTTACACAAGAACTAGAGCAAAAATCATGAACCATCAGGTTTAGTGATTAATACGAACAGTTATTCATAGCGATGTGTAAAACACGGTGGAGACTTTGTCATGGTTTGGGGCTGCATTTCAGCCAGTGGTGTTGGGGATCTTGTCAAAACTGATAAAACTGTAAATGCATTAAAGTACAATCAGATTTTGATCCATCATGCAATACCATCTGGAAGGTGTTTGGCATTTTTCAGCATGACAATGATCCGTAACACTCTACCAATGCTGAACATTGGAACACTATCAGTGATGGACTGGCCTCTCCAGAGCTCGGACCTTAGCATTACTAAAGCAGTGTAGGATCATCTGGACAGAAAACAGAGTAAAAGGCAGCCAACATCCAAAGAAGAGCTTTGAATGCTCTTCGAGAAGCCTGGAGAAATATCCCTCAAGTTACTTAGTGTTCAAGCTAATTGCGTAGCCTTTAAAAAGATTTTTAACCCATTAACACTGACTTATTTACGGATGACTGCAGTAAGTAGTCATTTTTATACAACCAGCAAAAGTGCTGTATATGTTTTGACCAGCTGATGGCAGCATGTGACCATCTGTCACCCTCAAACTGAGACCGCTATACTTTGACGGCTCTGTGTTGGTGTGTTATGGCTGCAGACAGATTAACAGACTGGTATTTGGGTAAATCATGCCCTTGGCTGAGCTTGCTTTCTTCTGATAAATCATCTGTGGATATCCTCATTTTCCAGCAAGCCACTATGAATGGCTCATTCATACACTACAGACGTTACTGCAGCCTGACAGTGGACCTGCAGTACAGTCAGAAGGTCATTAGAACAGGAAACATTGTTGCGGTCATCAGCTGATTGTGCATAAGCAAACATTTCCTTCCTGTTTCTCTGCAGGATCAGTCAGCAAAGCGCATGCATGTGTGTTATCCATTATATCCATATATCATGTTGAAAACAAATCTGTTTTAACCATTGAACAGTGTATTGCTTTTGCAACAAAAAGCAAGTATTAAAAATAGTTGAATCTAATGGGGAAGGTTTTTTCACTTGGGCTCAGGTGCGGCAGCGTGTCTGTGGTTAGGAAAGAACGTGTGCAACAAAAGCATTCAATCATATGTTCATGCGAACTTGATCTAGGCTGATTAGAAAGCACTTGGGAGTCCAAATCCACTTTGCTTGCACTTACACTGATTACACCCTCCTTTAAGGTAAGGCAGTAAAGCGGCTGTTAGCAGCAGCTGATTAGTTTTGCATTTACTGCATAACAGATTTATTCGCGTTGCATTTAATCACCCCGTTTTGTAATACCTAAATAACTTAAAACACAAAGTTTGAAAAATACATATCAGATTCTATTCTTCAAACTTTCATTCTTTGTATTACATTTTTGTGACAAAGTGAAAATGTCTGTGCTTATTTGTTTATTCTTTCCTTGTCATTCTTCTCCTGTCTGTTTGCTGTTGTTGTTAACAGGACACTCTTTTGTTTTTAGTCATAACAGTTTACCTAATCCTTTGCTGGCGTCCCATTAGCAGCTTCCCAGAAACCAAAGACAATGGAGAGGCAAAAGGATGCCCTGGATAAACTATGAGAACAATCCATTAACTATAATGGGACTATTAACTTTACTTTGGCAGATGGAAAGCAAAAGGATGAAGACTTTTATTTTTATCCACAGGGCAAAAATCTAGAAATAAGTGTGATTTATATGTCCTACTGATGAGTTTGAGCAACAATTACATTATGAATATTAATTTCAATATCAAAACTGTCAAGATATAATGAGACTGCTGCTGTGGCATTATGTTTCAGATGATCACGCAAATTTTAATATCCGAAAAATATATCCTGCGTAAATACATAGCTTTTAAATGATGATTTCATCAATCCCAACCTACCTGTCCCTTAATGATATCCCTCCAAGTTGTTAAATTGTGAAAGCTGAAGACAAAATCATGGAGACATATGGAGGCAGACATTAAATGCACAGCTGTATATGTATCTGTCATCTATCTGTAACTGAATAAATACGATACACAGCTTAGAGCTAACTCAAAAGATTAACATAAGTTCAAAAACATAAAAAACACAAACCAAGCATCAAATTACTTTTGCTACCAAAACAGGCCTGACCCATCGAGGCATGGACTCCACTAGAGCCTTGAAGATGTGCTGTGGTATCTGGCACCAAGATGTTAGCAACAGATCCTTGTTTCTCCAGCACATGCCACAGATGCTCAATTGAATTGAAATCTGGGGAATTTGGATGGCAAGCCAACACCTCAAACCAATTGTTGTACTCCTCAAATCATTCCTGACCAATTTTTGCTTTGTGCCAGAGCGCATTATTCTGCTGAAAGAAGTCACAACCATCAGGGGAAACCTTGTAAGCGTGCACGTGGTCTGCAACAATGCTTAGGTTGGTAGAACATGTCAAAGTAGGGTCCATGTGGAAACAAGGATTCCAAGCAGAGCATCCCACTGCCTCAGAGAGCTTGCCTGCTTCCCATATTATACCCTGGCGCCAGGTATTCTCCCGGTAAGCAACACACACACACCTGGCCTTCCAAGGAAAAGCATGATTCCTCAGACCTGGCCACCTTCTTCCATGGTCACTCTGACTGGTCTGCTGGTATGCAGCCCCATATGCACCAAACTGTGATGTACTCTGTATTCTGGCACCTTTCTATCAGAACCAGCAGCACATGGTTCACCACCATTCCTTCCTTGGACCACTTTTGGTAGATACACTGACCACTGGAGACTGGGAACACCCCACCAGAGCTGCAGTTTTGGAGATGCTCGGACCCAGTCAATCGGCCTTGACAATTTAGCCCTCATCAAAGGCACTCAAATCCTCACCCTTGCACATTTATCCTCCTTCTGTCGCATCAACTTTGAGGACAAAATGTTAACTTGATCCCTTTTATATCTCAAACACTAACTGACCAGTGAAAAGATATCTCTAGAAAATTGCAAACACATTATTCCACCTTATTGCACAAGAAAATAAAAATGGCAATGAGAGGTTTAAAAAGCACATGCAGACACGTAGAAGAAAGTTCAGATAACAGGGGAAAAAAGCTAAACATTAACAAACATGACAGAGGAGATCCTACAAAGAAAAATAAAGCTAGAATCCACAGTCAAACCCCAGATTGTGACAGATGGCTATACTCAGTCTAAACACAGTGACTTTTCATGACTATGGAAAAAAAACTACCAGACGCAAAGCTGGCAGAGCCACAACCCTAATGTTTATATTATAACAATATCTTTACAAGATCACATCTCGTTGGCTCCCCCGACACGCCCACATAGGCGGCTAGCAGTCTGGCCTAAACACCGTTCTTATCTACAAAACTTCAAATTATCTGAAGCAGTGGGAACGTTTATATCTTCAAGTCTCCCCGTCGCCTGCCACCACCTTTACTGGTTCACCTATCACTCACGCAGTTTAATTTAGCTCTTTTTTTGTCTGCACCCGCCACGATGCCTCTGTATTGACTTTCGCACTGCCTCAGCCTCCCTCACCTCTTCATATGTTATGCAACGTCTTAAACTGTGCCATTCACAAGCTCAAATCATTCCTCCCAACTGATCCAAATCTCCAAGTTGTTATGGTTTCTTGCTGTGCAATTTTGTTGAGATACCAATCTACGCCTTCCTAATCAGTCTTTCTTTTATGTCATAACAGGGATCTTGATGTTAGATTCCCTTTATGTCACCGCTGCTGGGCTGTTGACTGAAACACACCAAAGCCTTTTAGCTCCACCAAACCAGTTTCCGTGATAATGCAGCTCCTGCATTTTTTTTTCTTGTGGGTTTTTTTTTAATCTCTTGAGAAGTCAAACTGTAAGGCCAACTGAGGGTCATTCTGCTCTTTGGTCCTTTAAAGAATGTAAACTGTTTCCTGCACCATGGGCCTAATTGATACAACATGTCTGTGGGAAGACATAAGGAAATTTAAAAAAAAAAAAATAAAACACCACCAGCCGTCTAGGCCTAAATGCGGTTTTTGAAATGAACCATGTCACGTCTATGTTGTCCTTGGTGATGACCCCAACACTAACTCTATGCTTATGAAAAGTGCCTTAAAGCTGAATTCTACCTGAAGGTCACCAGATGGTGAGCGCTGTGGTTGCAAACAAACTTTGTTATTTGCTAAAGTGTATTATTTACATAAAACTTGTGGACTTGAGTAGTGATTGTACAATTCATCTTCAGCCTGAGGCCAGTCTGCTTTTTGTTCTTCCAAATTTAAAGGTAAAGGTCAACTATTTTTTTCATATGAATAAATTGAGATCTATTATAATGATTAGGTTCTGCTGAAAACGGAAATGCCAACATTGGAGGTGTTTTCTTCGTAACTGACTACACTTGTTTTTAAATATAAATAGCGGGTGTATGCGGGTGATTTCCACACAATGACTCAAAATGACTCAACATCCTATCACAGTCAGTAGCGTCACTGTGAAGTGTAACTTTTAGACTAACAGATAACACAAACGCAAACAAACATGTTTCATTCTTTGTCAGAATCAGAATCAGAATCAGAATGGGTTTATTGCCAGATGTTGAGGTTTACAACATTAGGAATTTGCTGCGGTGCTTCAGTGCAAACAATAAGAATTAAAGTGCTATGTAGAAAGAAAGATATGTGCATGAGATATACATGAGATATATACATGAGAATAAGAATTAAGAGTGCTACGTAGAAAGATATATACATGAGTGCAGGTGGTGATCAGTGCCAGACATGAAATGATGCAGTGACACAGCGTAGGGTCATGTGTTCGTGGCGGGGACAGTCATGTGGTTATTGTTCATGTGTCCAACAGCAGAGGGGAAGAAACTGTTCTTGTGGCGAGAGGTTCTGGTGCGAATGGACCGGAGCCTCCTGCCTGAGGGGAGCAGGTCAAACAGACTGTGTCCAGGGTGAGAAGGGTCAGCTGAGATCCGGGCTGCACGCCGCAATGTCCTGGAGGTGTACAGGTCCTGCAGAGATGGGAGTCTGCAGCCAATCACCTTCTCAGCAGAGCGCACAACACGCTGCAGTCTCTGTTTGTCCCTGATAGTGGCTCCAGCGTACCACACGGTGATGGAGGAGGCGAGGATGGACTCGATGATTGCAGTGTAGAATTGCATCATCGTCCGTGTTGGCAGGTTGAATTTCTTCAGCTGCCTCAGGAAGTACATCCTCTGCTGGGCTTTCTTGATGACGGAGGTGATGGTGGGCTCCCACTTCAGGTCCTGGGTGATGGTGGTACCCAGGAAGCGGAATGAGTCCACAGAGGTGATGGGGGTGTCAGTCAGGATGATGGGGGGGAGTGGGGCTGTGTGCTTCCTGAAGTCCACAATAATCTCCACTGTCTTCTGGGCATTCAGCACCAGGTTGTTGTGGCTGCACCAGGACACCAGACGTTCAACCTCCCTCCTGTAGGCAGACTCATCCCCGTCAGAGATGAGCCCAATGACGGTGGTGTCATCTGCGAACTTGATTAGCTTGACAGACTGGTGGGTGGAGGTGCAGCAGTTGGTGTACAGGGAGAAGAGCAGAGGAGAAAGAACACAGCCCTGAGGGGAGCCGGTGCTGATGGTCCGGGAGTCCGAGACATTCTTCCCCAGCCTCACGTGCTGCTTCCTGTCCGTCAGGAAGTCAGTGATCCACCGGCAGATGGGATCAGGCACATTCATCTGGGAAAGCTTGCCTCGGAGATGGTCTGGAAGGATGGTGTTGAAGGCAGAGCTGAAGTCCACAAACAGGATCCTGGCGTAGGTTCCTGGGGAGTCCAGATGCTGCAGGATGAAGTGTAGGGCCATGTTGATGGCGTCATCTACAGACCTGTTGGCTCTATATGCAAACTGCAGGGGGTCCAGGAGGGGGGCCGTGAGGGTCTTGAGATGGGAGAGAACTAGGCGCTCAAATGACTTCATGACCACAGATGTCAGAGCCACGGGTCTGTAGTCATTTAGTCCAGTGATCCTAGGTTTCTTGGGGACAGGGATTATGGTAGAGGACTTGAAGCAGGCAGGCACATGACATGCCTGCAGTGAGGAGTTGAAGATGCCAGAAAACACTGGGGCCAGCTCGTTTGCACAGTGTCTGAGGGTGGCAGGAGACACACCGTCTGGGCCGGGAGCTTTCCGAGCATTCAGATTCTTAAACTGCTTCCTCACATCTGCTTCATGAATATGAAGAGTTGTGGTCGGAGGAGGTGGTGTGAAATCCTCTTTTGTGTGGGGTGAGGAGGGGGGTGTTGTAGGTGAACAGTTTGAAGGTGGTGATGGCTCTATGGAGGGGGGAGAGGTGGGGGAATGAGTGTCCAAAGTGCCTCTATTGTTGGGGTCGTTGGAGGTGTGAAGGCTGCCTGATGGCTCGTCAAAACGACAGTAGAAGTCGTTGAGGGTGTTGGCCAAGAGCAAGTCGTCAGTGGAGTGGGGGGTTTTAGGCTTGTAGTTTGTAATATTCCTAAAACCTTTCCACACAGAGGCCGAGTCATTCTCTGAGATCTGCTGCTGCATCTTCTCAGAGTGCTGATGTTTGGCAATGTCCACTTCCTTAGTGAACTTGTACTTGGCCTCTCTGTAGCAGTCCCTGTCTCCGCTTCTGAACGCCTTACTCTTTTCCAGCCACAGCTTTTTGAGTTTAGGGGTAAACCAGGGTTTGTCATTGTTATAACTCACCCTGGTGCGTGATGGCACAATGCTGTCCTCACAGAAGTGGATATAGGAGGTGACAGTGTCCGTAAACTCGTCCAAGCTGTTAGAAGCAGCCTTCAATGTGTCCCAGTCTGTGGTCTCCAAACACGTGCGAAGCTCCTCCACAGCCTCGTTGCTCCACAGTTTTTTGGTCCTCACGACAGGTTTGGAGAGCTTCAGCCTCTGCCTGTACGCGGGGATTAGGTGGATCATGACGTGATCAGAAAGTCCGAGTGAAGCGCGCGGCACCGCGCGATAGGCCCCGCTGATCGTGCTGTAGCAGTGGTCCAATGTCCTCTCCTCTCTGGTCGGGCATTTAATATACTGCTTGTATTTCGGAAGCTCATGGCTCAGATTGGCTTTGTTAAAGTCCCCAAGAGCAATGATGAGAGAGTCCGGGTATGTCCGCTCCGTGTGGAGAATCTGCTCTGCGAGTGCGCACTGAGCTGCTTGCGCATCCGCGTCTGGCGGGATGTAAACAGCGGCCAGGATGAATGAAGCAAACTCCCGCGGAGAATAAAACGGTTTGCAGTGAATAAAAAGATATTCCAGAGAGGGAGAGCAGTGCTGAGCAATCACTGTTACATCTGTGCACCAGCCACTATTGATGTAGAAGCAGACACCTCCACCTTTGGTTTTACCGGAGAGAGCGGCCTGCCGGTCCGCGCGCAGCAGATGAAAGCCCTCCAGCTTGAGCGCGCAGTCCGGGATGTCCTCACTGAGCCACGACTCCGTAAAGGACATCCCGGACTGCGCGCTCAATGTCTGCAACATTCAAAATACGCTATATTGCCTTCACACACATAGGAACTTGAGTGACATCCCACTGTTAATACTTTAATATTGTGCTAACCCAGCCTTTGCACTTATAACAGTTTCAGCTCTTCTGGGAAGAACTTTCCACAAGGTTTAGGAGTGTTTATGGGAATTTCTCACTATTTTTCCAGGAGTGCATTTGTAAGGTCAGACACTGATGTTGGACATGAAAGGCTGGCTCACAGTCTAATTCATCCCAAAGGTGTTCTATCGGGTTTAGGTCAGGACTCTGTGCAGGCCAGTCAAGTTATTCCACACCAAACTTGCTCATCCATGTCTTTGTGCATCGGTGTACGGTCATGTTGGAGCATTAAGAGGTCATCCCCAAACTGTTCCTACAAAGTTAGGAGCATGAAATTGTCCAAAATGTCTTGACACGCTAAAGCATTTAGAGTTCCTTTCACTGGGACTAAGTGGCCGAGTCCAACTACTGAAAAACAACCCCACACTGTAATCCCCCGTCAGATAGACATGGCACAAAGCAGTCAGACAAGTACTGTTCCCCTGGCAACGGCCAAACCGAGACTCATCCATTGGACTGCCCGATGGAGAAGCGTGATTTGTCACTCCAGAGAACTTGTCTCTGCTGCTTTAGAGTCCGGTGGCAGTGTGCTTTACACCACTGCATCCAACACTTTGCATTGTGTTTGGTGATGTGAGGATTGGATCCAGCTGCTCTGTCATGAAAACCCATTGCATGAAGATCTCTAAGCACTGTTCATAAGCTAATCTGAAGGCCACATGAGGTTTGCAGCTCTGAGTGACTCTGCAGAAAGTTAGAAACCTCTGCACACTATGTGCCTCAGAATCTGCTGACCCCGTTCTGTGACTTTACATGACCTACCACTTTGCGACTGAGTTGCTGTCATTCCCAATCACTTCCACTTTGTTATAATACCACTGTCAGTTAACTGTGGAATATTTAGTAGGAGAAAATTTCATGGCTGGCCTTTTTTTTTTCACCTGTAGCCACGGAACTGATTGAAACACTTGAATAATATGATTTTGATGGGTGAGTGAATACATCGAGTAATATGCTTCCCCTCCCCCTGCTATCTAGCATACCCGTTTCTTATGTCTGCAGATGCAAGAACGGCTGTACTAATCGCTTTTCCCTTTTGATCATTTGCCTTTTCATCTTCATGGCAGCCTGCATCATCACAGCAAAGCCTCACTCTGTGGCACAAACCTAGGCGACGGAGATCATGGTGTTCCAACATGAACCTAGTGTCGTCAGTGTCTTCTGCTGTGTTCATCAATGACACAATTTAAGATAAGTGCAAGATGGGAGATGGCACAGTTGGGAATTTATGTTGCGTTTCCCTTTGAAGGTGAGCAGACAGTCATTAGGGCTCTGCCAGGAGCCCCAGGAAACAGGCGTGCAGTGCTATTTATAGAGTTGTCTCAAGGAGCCAGTAGTGTACTGCAGAGCTACATAAGTGAGCTCATCTGGGGACAAGGGTGTCATGTTTTCATGGATACTTTGAAAGATTTATACTAGCGAGAGACACAGCATATTAGGCAGGTGAAAGTCTGCAAGTATTTTCAGACATTTTTTTTTTAATATTTAGTGGATTCTATTGCAGAGATGATGATGTTTTAAAGTCTTTTCTCCTCAACATACAGCATGCTTTATAGCCAGCTGAACTTCAACTAACCTCTAGAGGGAACTGAAATATTCCCACATTGCTGACATTCCCATTTTAGAACATAAGCAAAAAGAAGAAAGATGTCAGCTCATAACATTGCCCCTCATCTTTAAGCTGCTGAAGCTGCAAGTAGGTCATGCAGCATTGGGAGCATTCAGAATTCCACAATGTTGGCACACAGTCTAAAACAATGTGCTCCAAATCACCAAATACAGATAGAAATCTCGTCGTTCCTTAGACTTTCGGTGACTTCTACTTGGTTGATGTATTTCTGCTATGATCCCACCACTGTGTGGGCGAAAAAAAGCATTTCTGAGCTCTTTCACAGATAAACAGAAGCAGAGCTTGTGCTGTCTTTGCATGGTCTTAGCTTATGACACATTTATACAGCATGTCATCCTAGCTGCTACTGCACATCAACAGCGATACATCACACTCAGTCCCTCGGCAGTTGTGCAACTAGTTTTTGCCAAAGCCCGAGTAAGAAATTTAAAAGGTCTATCATCCGATCCCTTTGATGCACCAGTGACCTTGGCAAGATTTCCCTTTCTGTCTGGTATGTGGAGGCACCAGACCCCAGTGACCACAGGTTGGCGTGTAACAACAGCCAATTCATAAATGAATGAAGGATTCAGAATAACTTCATACAGTCACTGGAGTCGAGATGAAAATAGACTATTCTACTTAAAAACAAAGATTTTTGTATGTCTATTATACACTATACTCTCAGACATTATGTAATCTTGGTTACAGGCATGCTGGGCATGCTGCACATCTGATATTTGGAATAAAAACATGCTTAATTTAGAGTTCCTGGCTACATTGCTGGTATTCAGTTTGCTAGAAGAACAAATAAAGAAATATGAAAAGTTAATGTGACACAACTTTCAACTTTTAAAAAGTCTAAAAAACGATTTCTTCCTCCTCCAGATTGCTTGTCTAACATCAAAGCGTTGTTGGAGGTAATCATGTTCTTTTTTATTTGTTTCATTTAACTTTTTATGTTTCATTCTTATCTTCTTATCTTAATTCTAAGGCTTTGGATATATAGCTGTTTACTGCTTTAGTCTTAGCTAAAGCCATAAGGTGTACACAATGTAGCATTTACAAACCTTTAAATGTAGGGGAATCTATGAGAGAGACACTTGTTGTTTGTTCTTTTCATTGTTCCCATGCCACCCCCGCACACAGTTTGACATTTATGGTCAGCAATTCATCCACAGAATAGATGAATTGTGAGGAACTTTCATGTCTCGCATTTCCATGTCCACCTAAAGTTTTCAACCTTTGTTCAACCTTGTGGACTTTCTAAAGAATGTCTGCGGATTCCTGCTAAGATGCTTTCTCCATGACCCAGTTGATAGCAAATCAAAAAGGCTTTTAAATGATGACCATCACATTTCAATACACAAATTATTATCTGTTGTTTTGCTCTGCTGGTTTGGATGAATTTGCATGACCTTGAGGAGTGACCACTAATCAAATACGTGGTGACATTGCTTTGGAATTGGGCTTTGTGGGTAGAATATACCCTTGAAAGGTAATCAGATTAACACGGCTAACACATGACCTGAAGTATTGTGCAGTTTTAATTGTATACCTGCCTGTACATAAATGTGTTTTAGCTTCTGAGCCTAAAAATTGAGCAAAAAAAAAAAAAAAAAAAAATAGCCATTTGAGATGAGTTGAGTCAGTCTGTGTTGTGTGAACATGAGAAACTTCACAGTAGAAATAAACATGTTTAAGCCTAGTACATGATAGATGTTAGCTGCCTTTCCTTCCTGTTCCCTGTCAAGATGATAACGCTGCTTCAATGATGTTGAAGTCCTACTTTTGCCTCTTTCCTGACCTCTTACATTTTTGATGTAAGCCAAACAGTAAATGAGTCACCTGAAGGATAAGACACATTTCTGAAGTCCTGTGTTGGGTCTTTGCTCAATTTTCTCTCAGGTAGATGACTTGCAGATATGTGCTGTGGTTAGTTTATTAGGTCGGCTACTTCATCTTTTTTCCCTCCAATTGTCAAGTTTACTCAGATTTTTTAAAGACAGACTGCAAACCATGCTGAGATATGTCAAGTTTTCAGCTAAAATCTCTTTGGGAATTATAAGGCAAACACACTATTATATTCCTTTCAAACTCTACTATCTTTGGCATTTTTGTGGATTCACCTAAAGAAATGGGAACAAATGACATGCTTTTATTATTAGCAGCCTGTCACAAACCGCCATAGGATACAACTGAAACTGAAATGTCATGTAAATGTAAAGCACTGTGTTACAAGCTGAGATAAGAAGTAGCTGCAGAAGGAAACGGTTTTTAGCTAACACTCAGGTTGGAGGTATAATTATAGTTATATTTGAACCAATTATAACTTTAATTAGCAATTTTTTTGGTTTGACTTAGAAGCTTATAAGACTAGTAAGTGTATTTCACGACACCACTGCTTTGCTATTACATGTACACGCTGACCAGGTTAAAAAACAAAGCTTGCTGTTTTAGTAAAATTATTTCTTTAAGTGACTACTTTGGTTTATGTTCTTACAGGCTATGTGCATTTTTGTTTGCTTACTAATCTGGCACATTTTAAAGACACTACAGTAAGTAAAACACACTAGGTAATCATAGCTAATAACAACTGCATCAAATGACATATACAGTATAGCAATGGAAAGTACTTATTGTGCCTTTGGTTATTCTTTTTACAGAGGCAAGAAGGCTCACAAACACACACTTGGGCTTACGCCAGAACGTGATGAATGAGTGGGAGAAAGAAACATCTGAAGGGTAGAATAATAACAGTGCAGCTCCTTTCCACTAAAGCAAAAGAAAAAAACCCCATTTGACCTCTTCTGTCCTCTTCGTGTGTCCAACAGGCTTGTCAAGCAGACTGGATCCAAAAATATACCAGCCGAGTCCAGATGATTCATTATGAGCAACTGGATTGAGGACACAGTTTTATGTAATTTCTGTGGGTTACTTTACAAGTGCACAAGATGACAAGGCACAGATCTCAGTTGCCGACTTGCTTTATTCTTTTGGGACATTTGAGACAAACCAATGAAATATAATTGCCAAAGTTGGTCATTGATGATGTAAAGTCAAACAGTATGCAACGAATCTTTGGACTTCAATCAGCACTTCAAAAAATTCTAATGACGAATAATATTGTGAATCACCAGTGTTTGGTTTTCTTTCTTGTATTCTGTTGTATATACTTCAGGAAACAATCTAGCAACTAGATATGTAGAAGATATACATCAAAGTATACAGCTGGTGAGCTGTGCCTGACAGCAGGTCAGGGTAAATAATGGTGGTGTTGCACAGATGTTACTTGAAACCCACTGTGAGACTCCCACTGTGGGTTAAGTAAAATTCCAATGTACTCTGCCAGGACATAGATTAGATTTTGTCTGTTTTCTTTTCAGGGATTACATTATGTAAGATCTCGCATAATCCAAATTTGAGTTTCAACTAGATTTCAGCACTGATCCCGTGGATTAAAAGAGCACACGGACACAGAGCCATAAACACAAATGAATTACTGAGTTACAGCACCCTAAATCAACTCTTTCTTCACAGGCAAGCAGACTCCTAAACACACAATAGCAAACACATTTTTCCCTTCAATTTTCTCAACTTTTATGTCCATTCATTTTTTAAATAAAGGTATGCTGAAGATTTGTGAAGAACCGGAAACCTGCTGAGTTCAGCACTGTTCTTGTTCTTTCTGCAGTCTCATATGATCCCTGGAAATTTACCATATTAGTTCACAGCAGTGAACCCAGTAGGAGTTATGCTAAACACTGCACCACAATGCAAGTCATACAAGCAAATAATAATCATGCAAAGAGAGCAAAAAATCATCACACATAAATGTGTATAGAACATTTATGTATGTGTGTATCGATTGTACTGCATCATGTGCCTCAGTGTTGCCATGCACAGCATGTATCCTCTGCACATTTTTGTCACTGTGAAAGGGAGAAGTGGTCCAGAGCAAAAGGAGGGAGGGGAGCTGTTTGGTAGTCACTGAACACATTCACAGAAAATGAGCTGCGGGGCCAGGGTGACACAAAAGTGGACTGAAAAGAAACTCAGTGGCCTGATGTGCATCTGAATGAGAGTGTAACAAACAGGATTTCAGCAGGGATCCTTGGTGCTTCTTTTTTAATCCAGAGAGAGAAAAGGAGTGAAAAGTCTGACCAAAGGCCATTGATATTCCATTCATATCCCCAAGTCTGTGTCCTTGAAAACTACAGTATGGCTGCTATTTTTTCTTTGTCTTATAAAATCCTGCTCATACACATTTTGTCATAGAAATCCTGCATTTATTTGCTGTTGCACACAAATGTTATTACTGAAATTTCCAAAGCTCTTGTAAAAACACAAATATTTATTTTGGATCATGGCCAACTTTTTTGTGGCAATGTCAGATTCTCAGAAAAATCAAATGTTAAATAAATTCAATGCAGATAGAAAGACAAGGAAAATCCATGGAAGCACAGCAGAGGCTCTGTCATGGTTTTGGAGCACTGATTTTAATTACGAAAACAAAAAAGCACCATTAGATTTTTAACAACCATGCAATACCATGTCAAACGTGTGTGAATGGCAGCACAATTTTCAGTATGAGAGGAATCCCAAACACACTGCCGATGCAGTAAAAGCATAACTGGAACAATATTAGTCATGGTAAATGGTAAATGGCCTGTATTTGTATAGCGCTTTTCTAGTCCCTAAGGACCCCAAAGCGATTTACACAACCTGTCATCCACCCATTCACACACACATTCACACACTGGTGATGGCAAGCTACATTGTAGCCACAGCCACCCTGGGGCGTACTGACAGAGGCGAGGCTGCCGGACACTGGTGCCACCGGGCCCTCTGACCACCACCAGTAGGCAACGGGTGAAGTGTCTTGCCCAAGGACACAACGACCGAGACTGTCCAAGCCGGGGCTCGAACCGGCAACCTTCCGATTACAAGGCGAACTCCCAACTCTTGAGCCACGATCGCCCTATGTCATAGTCATGGCCTCACCACGGCCGGACCTCAGCATTATTGAAGCAAAAACTATATCCACAGAAGAACTTTGACTGTCCTTAAAGAAGCCATGTGCAGATCATTGAAATGCATTTATATGGTTCAGGATTTTTTGTTTTATTGCTGGTTTAGTTGACTCATATTTGGTGGCTAATGAACAGATGGAAGGTGATGATGAAGAGCTAAAAGGAAAAGGTGCTGAAATGATGAGGCCAGCTGACGACATGCACAGAGAAGGCTCTGGACTGCTATGTGCCATACTCATATCTTGTTATCAAACACAGCAAGCAGAGAGAAGCTGAGTGGACTGAGTGTCGCTGCAGGCGTCTTCCATGCTTTCCTTTGCTAGGATGCACACAGTAGAGAGCTGGCCTTGTTTCTAAGCCTCACAGTTATATGCTGTACAGCACTGTTATTTGAGGGAAGACTTGGCATGTGCAATGTGTATGCTGAATCCCCCCAGAGAAGTTATTTCTGGCTTCCAGTTACACGTCTCTCCTCTTATGTGCTCCTTCAGCTGCAGCTCAGGTGATAGAGTGGGTGGTCTACCAAGTGGAAGGTCAGTGGATTGGTCCCTGCCTCCTACAATACATTTGTACAAGTGTCAAGATACTGAAACCTGAGTCGCCCTGAATTATCATAGTGTGTGACTGCTAGCTAACAATTCTCAGGTTTAGGTAAAAAAGCACTGTATGAATGCTTGTGTGATTGGGTGAATGAGAAAGCATTGTAGTAAGCGTCTTGAGTGCTTAAACTGCGAAAGAGCACTATACCCACAATGCATTAATTTTTCAGGGACTGCTGATAAATGATAGTTTGAATAAATGAACAGAAAGGAAGAACATGGACCATCCCATTTTAGGATTGTCAGCTTATTCAGTGATGGATTATCCCTTTGTTTGGATCCAGCTACTGTATTAAAATAGTCCCAATTTACATAATCAGCACAATGATCAGACTGCAATAATGATCTTATGATCATACAACTGCATCGTGGTTCATGATTTAAACCCTGAAATCATTCAAAAGCCATTAGAAAAAGCTTCACAGTCAGTGATGTTTGGGTGGGATACGACTTACCTGCAGACCAGTTTGTTTTGGCAGTGACAAGAAAAGATAATGTAAAGCAAACCCAGATAAACATCCCAGGCCTCTCAGGCTCTGCTTTTCCTAAGCATTAGTTTCTATGCTTACCATTTATTCTCTCTTTATTGCCTGCTTTCTCAGCCCTTACTGCTGCAGTGTTTTCATTTCCTGTCATAGACCAAAAACATTGCATCATATCTTATCTTCACTCGGCTTGGTTTTTTACCTGCAACCAGCATCAGCATGATGTGGCAAAAGAGGCATTTTCACGAATATAACCTGCTTGGTGGAACTATAATACATCAAACTGTTGCAAATACATAAGGTTGCTGCTGAACTTTGCATTGCTTTAATATGCTTATATATCCTTTTGATGTATTTAAAAACACTGCATTTAAGCTTCAACCTCATAGAGAGACCATGAGGCTGAAAGGGAGCAAATAAAATCCTGACATCGTATCCCAGCCACTGAAGTATAGACTATTGATTTAGCATTACTGTATTGCTAAATCAATACTGATTTAAATGACATTAAGGACTCATTATTAACAGTAAACCAAAAATGGAGGAAAAGTATCCTGGCAAATACATTACCTGCAACCCAAAATGTTTGTTGTTATTAGCCAGTAGCAGCTAATTTGGACTTCAGCTGCAAAACTTAAACAAACCTGAGAAGTGGCGTCTAAAGATCTGATATCTATTTGTCTCCACCTTGGGGTGGCTGTAGCTCAGGAGGTAGATCATGTCATCTACTAATCAGAAAGCTGGTGGTTCCACATGAACAGAAACAACAGAAACATAAACCAGTGGGAAATAATATTTTTTTCAACTGGAAGAAACCTCCAGCAGAACCAGGCTCACGGTGGAGCGGCCATCTGCCATGAGCGGTTACGGATGAGGGGAGGAAGACAGGACAAAAGACACACTAATGAAAAAGCAAAGATGAATACCAACTAATGATTAAATGCAAAGTGGTGTATAAACACAGTGAGTGAAAAAGGTGAGTGAAGATGAAACACTCAGTGCATCATGGGAGGCGCCAGCAGGCTAGACCTATTAGAGCATAAATAGGGGAGGATTCAGGGTCACCTGATCCAACCCTAACTATATGATTTATCAAAAAGGAAAGTTTTAAGACTAATCTTAAAAGAAGAGAGGGTGTCTGTGCCCTGAATCCTAACTGGAAGGTGGTTCCATAGAAAAGGTGCCTGAAAGCCTCTGCCTCTTTTTTTTACTTTTAAATACCCTAGGCCTTCCTGTCACATTCTGGTCGACCACTGAACGACCCACTGAACTGAATTTGGTGGTGAAAAATGTTTATGTTTATGTTATGCTAATTTAAGAGCTGTCAAAACAGACCGGCCAATTTTGACTTGGAACGCTAAAGTAAGGGGTGGGAGGTGAACGTGAGAGCTAGGACCTACAAGTAAACCTGCAGTCTGAGAGTGAAGTTAGAATAACATGGTACTGTGAGGACATTAAGGTAAGATGGAACCTGATTATTGTAGACCTTGTATGTGAGGAGAAGGATTTTAAATTCAATTCTGGACTTAACAAGGAAACAATGAAAATCCAGTATGAAAGAAATATGATCTCTCCTTCTGGTTTCTGTCAGTATTCTTGCTGCAGCATTTTGGATCAGCTCAAAGCTTTTCAGGTAGTTTTTACAACATTCGGATAATAGAAAAATGCCTAGAAGTAATAAATGCATGAACTAGTTTTTCAGCATCATTCTGAGATGGGATGTTTCTAAATTTAGAGATGTTGTTCAAATACAGGAAGGCAGTACTTCAGATTTGTTTAATTTGCACATTGAAGGACATATCCTGGTCATAAACGACGCAGCATCACTGGAAGCCAAAGTAATGTCATCCAGAGTAAGCAATTGATTCAACATCGTGTTGTAGGTCAGAGTACAAAAAACTTAAACTTGTCTGAATTTAGAAGCAGGAAATTAAAGGTCAAATAGCCACACACTTACACATTCACACCTATGGCTTATTTTAAATAATCAGTTATAACCTCATTTGCATGTCTTTTGACTGTGGGAGGAAACCGGAGACCCAGAAAACCACACTGGCATGCAAAGCATGATTAAGTAATGTCTGTCCAGAGAGAGGCTTGATGAGAGAGGTCATGGAAAACAGAGTGTTCTGTCTGCAGACTCAAGCCCATAGTAATAGGTGGAAAGTGAAATCTCATTAAACCAACCTGCACTGTTAAAAAAAACATCTTAAAAAAATGGTAATATTCCGGCAGCTGGGGCGCCAAAATACTACCGTAAAATAACAGAAAATAACTTCCTCATAAAAATACGGTTATTTCCAGTAATGACAATACAGTTTGTTGCGCTAATTTTACATGGGATTCTGCCTTTTCAAGTGATCTTAAACATTAAATTAGGAACATGTTAATGTGATTAAACAATGAAATTATCTATAAATAGGAAAAAAAAACCAAATCTAAAAATAACAGTAATATTCCGGCAGCTGGGGCGCCAAAATACTACCGTAAAATAACAGAAAATAACTTTCTCATGAAAATACAGTTATTTTCAGTAATAAAAATAGAGTTTGTTGCGCTAATTTTACATGGGATTCTGCCTTTTCCAAGTGCGTTTAGACATTAAATTAGGAACATTTTAACGTGATCAAACAATGAAATTACCTATAAACAAGGTCAATGAATATGGCAATATGAATCATAATACGTAAATGTACAGAAATATACAGTTAACAGTTGGTTTAAATAATAATGGATTGCATGCCCTGGGACAGACTGACAGAGGCGAGGCTGCCATATCGCACCATCGGCCCCTCCGGCCATCACCAGTAGGTGAAGAGTCTTGACCACGGACACAATACCGAGGGTGTCCGAGCTGGGGCTCGAACCGGCAACCTTCTGAACTGCCAAGTCTTGAGCTACGATCGCCCTAAATAGCAATGACAATAATACTTATGTGATGTAACACAAGCTTATAGGAATCATGTTGTATACTTTTCCATAGCATTACATTTGAATTCAACAGTTCTATCTTTCAAATAACGGACAGATATTTGTGAGATCATGATACATTTGTGAATGTAGTCAAAGGAGCTTGCAAAGAAAAGCGTCTGGACTTCTTTAAGTTGCTTGAAGACGTTTCACCTCTCATCCGAGAAGCTTCTTCAGTTCTAAGGTCAAATGGTGGAGAGTCCAAGCATGACATCCCAGTGCATTTCAGACCCAGCAACACGCTCAGACAGAAACTGGTTCACCCGAAAGACAAAACGCCAAAACACAAACTTAACAATGTGGTGTATGCTGTACAGTGCAGCGAGGAATGCTCAGACCTCTACATTGGAGAGACCAAACAGCCACTTCACAAGCGCATGGCACAACACAGAAGAGCCACCTCCACAGGACAAGACTCAGCAGTCCATCTGCATCTTAAGGATAAAGGACACTCTTTCGAGGATGCCAATGTTCACATTTTGGACAGAGAGGACAGATGGTTTGAAAGAGGAGTGAAAGAAGCCATCTATGTCCACTGTGACCGACCATCTTTGAACAGAGGTGGGGGTTTACGACACCAACTCTCTGCCATCTATAATCCAGTTTTGAGATCCCTTCCCAGACGCCTTAACGCCCACTCACATCCTGGGCCATCTGACCTCAGGAATTCGCATGATAAGGTGGGGCCAGGTTTCACAATGAACTCACCCGAAACTCTGGCTGATTGGGACCCACGCCCAGTTTCCCACCTTGGCTCAGGCGATTAGAGGATCATCAGGGGGTCCTTTTGTCCCTCTGTGGGGGGTCACTCCCACTAGGTTTATATCTGGGACTCTCCACCATTTGACCTTAGAACTGAAGAAGCTTCTCGGATGAGAGGTGAAACGTCTTCAAGCAACTTAAAGAAGTCCAGACGCTTTTCTTTGCAAGCTCCTTTGACTACGATGACCTGGATGACTGAGAACCTTCACAGACATATTTGTGAATGTATTTTAACAATCTAAATATGCATATGTACAGACAGAAATATTTAATAATCATGACAATTATGTTTTATTACATTACAGTGATTTAACGTTAATTTACATTTGAAATGTGAAATCTGTCTATTTATGTAACTTTAATGATATTCTAGGAAGACAGTACAAAACTGTAAAATATACAGTAAGATACTTTGACATTACTATTTTTTGGAACAGTGTGTGTCAGATGTTTATTGGTTAGTGAGTTGGCACCCTAATAATTACAATGTGTGTGTGTGTGTGTGTGTGTACTAGGGCTTTGGATTAACATGGTTCTGCTCTATATTCAGATAACGAGATCTAGATTCTGAGAATGGACATTTAAAATGACTTTGACACAAACCTGAGGGTGGGATACTCACCATCACATCTTCTTATCACAGTTTATTTCATTGTTCCTTAACCACCTAAGGACCTGGCGTCCACATATGTGGACATCACATTTTGGGTTATTTAGACCAAAATACTCAATTTGGGTCTACAAGGGCCTGATATTCACTTACGAGGACATTATACTGCTACTGTTCTATCGAAATTTTAAACGAATATTCTCATATGTGGCTCTTATTTTTCTTAAAAACAAAAATCAGGTAAAAAAAAAATTGGTAATTCTTTGTTTTTACATTCATCAGGTCCCAATCAGCCCAAATATCAAAGAGGAATTAAAAATACATGCTGTGGAAGAGTTCGGGTCTTAGTAGGTTAAAGAAAGGAGTGCTGCAATGAATCAGAGCCATAAATAAGCCTCAGGTGTAAACCACCACTGAGTTAACCCAATTTAAGCTGCCTTAATCATTGACAAATGCAAACCTTTGTTTGTTCATAATCGTCTTAAGAGAAATCCTGTTGTTTTCAGTGTAAGAATGTAATCACAGTAAACCCGAAACAAAGTTTTGTTTTGACGCAAAATATTAGCAGCTATTTAGCTTGTTAGGGGTAAAAACAAGTCCCTTATTTATTGCATGCGGATTATGTTTATGCATCTTTACTGACATGCTGAAGGAAATAAGAGTACAACAGTATATGTTGTTTGGTATAAGGTCATAAATTACAAGGCGCGGTTAAAAGTAGAGAGAAAATATAATTTGCTATAATTAAATCTAAACACTGAATGCTTTTCAAGCTATTGAAAAGCTATTTGTAAATGTTTCTGCATCCCGTGAACTCTTATGTACAGACACACAGTTAGCCATCATCATTGAAAGCAGGCTTTTATTGATCTCTAATTTTAATTTACCATGTTTTTAATAAACCTGCTATTGCAAACCTGTTCATGCTTAAATCAATTCTGTGGGCAGATGTATTTTAGAACAGAACGAGCTGAGATCAGGAGTATCTGTAATTGACTGACTGATTGTAATGTACTGGGCTGCATGCCCATGTAGCAGACTACCAATCTGTGAGAACCAGATTTCTGGCTGGGGATCAAATCCATATTACACTCAACGACATCCAAATCAATTTATAACTTTTATGTAACATGTTTTTGTTTTTTTAATTTTAGTTGATATTCTGTCTCTCCGTTCAAATAAACCTATGATAAAAATTAGAGACTGTTTACTTCTTCAGCCAGGGATCAAATAATTATTTTCCCGTCTGTATGTGGGTCAAAGAGAGATTATGATGACCCGATGACCTCTCTGATACTCATCCTGAAGCTCACTGTGGAAAAATTGGCCTACTCTGTCTGTTTTTATCACAACTATTAGTGTTTGCTTTGCCAACACAGAGACACAGTTAGCATCAGACTTTTGAGCTAGGTGATTTAGCCTGCTGCTGTAGCAGGTTTCAGAAATGTCACGCACAACTGCCCTCCAAACATATTACATAATGCCAAAGAGCAAATATGTAGTTAAGTAAGTTGCAACACTGCAGAAACAGAGCAGAGGTTTCTGGCAGTTCAGATGAATTTAATTCAATTCAGTTTGATATTTTTGTTTTTAAATCTTGATCTTGAATTTTCTCGCTGTCTTAAGGTACTTTATATTGTAATGTAAAGACCCTTCACCTCAATTCTTCAGCTACAAAGGTGCACAGAGAAGAGGATATGATCTGGATTCTTTAAAACCTTTGGGATGTCTTCATCAGTAAATCTCAACCAGCTGTACCTGTTACAACACTGCTGCATGGCTGCAAAATAACCAGAGATTTTCTGCAACATTACAACCCTGAAGTTAATCTAAAGTTGGGGTAATGTTATTAGAATATAACTGCAGCATACTCTGAACAATATTTTGTAATATGTGGCCCTGATCTGATGCTTTTTCTTTTTTCCACAATAGCATTATTTAATGATTGTTGCTCCATCCAAATTTATATCTAAATGGCTTTACAAATACATCAAAAAGAAAACAACACCCCACCACCTGCCCCTAAAACCCTGTTTCCTGATGACTCTGTGTATTAATGTGGCAATCAGCTGCAATCAGTTTTATCTGTAAAGGCAACAAAGCATCAAAGCAGCAGGAGGGAAACACAGAGTTCCCCAGTTAGATAACTTTTGATGCCCCTAACATCTTTTTTCTTTATGGCTAGAGTGAGTTTTCTGCACAGCCAATTTTGATTAAACGTGCCAAGCAATCATCATGCCGTAAAACATTACATTGCTTGTAAAAACCCTGAACAATGTTGAATATGAAGAATCAGAGAGCCTATAGTCTATGTAGCTGATGTATGTTTGACTCCTTAATATAGACGTGTATATAACGCTTAACACCAGCATGTTTTTACACCTAAACGTCAGTGCAATCATACATAACTTTTTCTGTATAATTATGTGGTTTATTTAAAATCAGACAACGCTGCCTGTTCTGTCTTATAATAATCAAAGCCGAACTGTCAGTGTAATCACACAAATATATATATTTTTTGCCATCTTGTCTGTATCTTTTGATGCTGCATTGCTCTTTTCCACGTTCCTACATTTTGCTGACCTTTGAGTTTTTTATTACCATCATTGCATTTTATTTCATTAGAGATAAAATAGAACAGGCTTTTCTATTTACTGATAAGATTTTGGCACTAAAATGCATAATATTGCATTTAAGACTGACAGCTTTGTATTGTATTTTCAACGTCTTTAATCACTTCAATGCGTTACTCAACCGGGTCTCACCCCATTATGTGCTTCTCTCATTTGGGTGTGAATGCAAGTGTTGAGATGGCACACACTGTCACTGTTAACAGAAACTAACTATGGGACAAGACTGCATAATTCAAGGACACCATGAATGATCGGATAAAGAAAGATAGCAATTTGATAGTAGTATCTGTATCTTAAAATGAGCATTAGCATTTAGCAAACTGTTAAAAGCTCATTTGGAGACTGCACAACAGAGTTCAGCACTTGATGAATTTTCTAATAATATGTCAGGAATGAATCTAGAAATGTTATTAGCATCTCAGAGTAGAGGATTTACACGACACCCATTCAATGAGAGGCAGAGAGGTTATATCCATTTGATGATAACAGCTGAATCTTATTGGAAGGATTCCATGAATACTTTGTGAGCAATCTTTGTTTACACATCTCTGCATCTCTGTCCACACTTTCATTCTCATTCACACACACACACACACAAGCTAGCTAACATCAACATCCTGCGCAGTCACAGCCCTGACCCCTGAGGTCTTCCCTGTGTTGTGCTATTTGTCAAATTTACAGTGATGCTGTCACTTCTTATAATCTTGTGCAGGGCCTGCAGGCCTGGGACTGTGGGAGATGACTCTTCAGCTGCGTTCAGTTTGTGCTGGACTGCACAGACATGCTGCAGTATCGCCACTAATACAGGGGAAATGTTTGGAGCATGATCGAGTATGGATATTTGCTTCTCTTGTGAAGAATGTATTAAAATTGAGACATACTTGCAAAATCAGCAATAACGGTGATGGAATACGTATGCGTTCACTACAGCGCTATTGAACGAGTGTAACACTACTTTTGACTGTATCTCACAGTCTGGCCAGATGTGACAGAATTGCAGGTGTTAGAATTCCCATTAATTAAGACTCGCTTTAGTTTAAAATTTAAAGCACCAGAATTTCAATTAAATTCACTTTCATTTATGTGGCGCCAAATCACAACATCAATCGCCTCAAGGCGCTTTATATTATAAGGTAGTCCCTACAATATTGCATACAGAAGATTTGCAAAAGGACTTTGTGCTCAGTGTATTTTGAAAAATGCTTCTTAGATTGTTTTAACCTCTTAAGCCCCAACGCCCCTTGATATGGGGCAAAAGGCAGGAGATCAGTCAGGCTTGCAGCTTAAGAGGTTAATTGTTTATGAGGTCCAAAGACCACAAGCCAGAGTAAAAGTCATGCAGCTCTGCTAATATAACAATTTTCACGCCAATAAATAAAACAAAAAGTAAAGCAACTTGACCTTAAATATTTCATGTTTACATCCCTGTAGACATGGGCGTATATTTTTCCTGTTACAATCACCTCAAAATGAACAGAAAGTATGTTATTGGATTAACTGTATATTATCAGAGAATGGCCAATAAGGTGCCAGAAGTGTGGAATGAAAAAAGCAAACCACGCCTTGCGCTGTACCAGATACTGTGTGACGCAGCATGTACACAGCTTTGAAAGCAAACTGAAGGCTCTCTAGTTATAAATCTCAGTTTTTGATTAGAGGTCAACCTGTAGACGTTTTACATTTACTTATTAACTTTTTATCCGTGATATCAACACTGATAAGATGGTAAACCATTAACATGACTAAACAAAAGCATTAAGCAGGAAGTGATACATTGTCTGCTTATAACAGCAGTTGCGTGCATGGATTTATGAACATATTCTGTCATATAGATTCGCTGTGAAGACATTAGGTAATAATAGTAGTGCAGCTACATTGGAGGCTTTCTGGTAGGTCTATTAGTGGGTGAAGATTTAGCAACTGGACAAGCTGTGGGAAAATGTCAGTGTAACTGTCAGTGTCATTGCATCTACAGCAAAATCTCTCTTTTGCACTTCTCATAGTGAAACCTTCTGTGCCCACATGCCCACATGCCTGAGAAAACAAATGCTCAACTTCCTCATAGCTAGCGTCACTGAGCCACAAAGTGTCTGTCTGTAAGTTATTGCACTGGTACTGTGAATAAACAAAGATTTTGCAGTCCAGATAAATACACTCCGGCAGTGTTTTAGCAAAACAAAAAACCCCAACCAAACAAAAAATCACCTATCAAAGATGACATTGATTACACGCTGAATCTTACACTGATTTTATCTCAAACCCATACACTTCTGTGACAGTTTGTCTTGTTTATCTCCTTTTATGTTAGCTTGCCTCTAGCAAATTCTATTTGAATTTGTTGTTAATTTTTAACCTTTTAATTGCTTTTAAGCAGGGAAATCTTATGTTAAAGGGTGGTACAATCAGAATTACTGCGACCTTGCGCAGTTAACTTGTGATCTCATTGCTCTTGAAATGGCTGCTTTGAAGATGGAAACAACGTCTTTGTTTTTGCTTTTTATGTACACAGTCACAGAACTTTAGAACTTCATTCATTATTAATTCGATCTTGTTTTTCTATTCGGTATGGATTTATTTGCAAGTTATGTATTCTGAAAATAGAACAACAAGTTGCTATTGTTACAATGACAAATGGCAACTTTTAGTGTTGCAGTTTCACAGAAGTTCTTGAGCAGTGTCAATAATCGTGATGATGGCTAATACATAGCCAGCATTAGCTAGCATTAACGCTTTGCCATCCCCAGCCCCATGAAAGCTGATGCCGTGTCACACTGGTAGTATGATTACAGATTTTCGATGCTGTTTGATTAGTGTTAATCTTATTTGTACTTGATTATCTCTCTTTCGCCACCAAATTGTGAAACAACAGATCTACTTTAAAGTTGGTAAATCAATCAGTTTTTACTATTTTAAGCCTCTAATGCAATAATAAAATGCCACCAACATTTTTTCACCATCGTGTGCTGATTAGTCTCAAATAAAATTGTACTTTTAAGCGGATGATATTGGAATGAGGAATATGCTGAACAGAAATGTTAATTTACATCAGATTGTTTCAAATAAATATTTAAATTGTGATTGAAACAAAAAGAAATAAATTACTTTTGTGTCAATATTGTACATGGAGTCAAAGTATATCTCTGTTACAGGTCAGTAAATGCTTTACAAAGATAAAAGAATTGTTACTAAATTATGGATTGTAGTGATCTACTGATAGTTAGTGCAATTCACTCCTTAATGGCATACATAATCTAACTACCACGCCTTTAATGTCCCAACCTGATGAATTTTATTACCATTTATTAGAAAAATCTATGGGACCTAGTGACAAGGAAGACTCAAACACAGGACTCCAAGTCGAAGACAGTACATCTATAGTGAAAAGGTTAAAAACAGCAGTAACAGCTCCTGTCTCCTCAAAGGCTTTCCACAGACTTCAAACTGTATCCAGTCCTCTCCCTTATTCCACTCAGCGTCAGCTCACCATTCCTTGTTAGGATGTTTTTCCCAGGCAAACCTGAGCTCAAAGAGTTCAAACTTGTTGGCGATGTTGGGCATTTTGTACAGTTTCTTTCCACTTGTCAGAATGAGACAAGCTACACACTGAAAATGCCCTTAAACCTCAAAAACTGTCCAATACATGAAAAAAGATGGTTTTGCCAGGCTCTCTTGCCCTTAAAATAACTCTCATGGATGAAAATACTTTCTCTTTTAATCTATGTATTGAAAAACCTTTCTTTACGGGTACATAAACAACAGACCCACTGCTGCCCTTTTCTGCCATTACATGCTCAAGCAAACAGGTGGTAATATGATAGACTTGAGCTTTGGCAGTTGTACGAGAAACCTTATTCCCATGGGTAATACTAGCCAGCAAACCACCGACACAGAGTACAGAAGCATGGACAGAAATCCGGTCCATACCTAAATAAAAAACTTCTCTCCACCTGAAGGAGTCAGCCTTCTTAAACATGTGAGAGATCGTAGCAGACAAAAGGTGAAAGAAAGCAAGTCAAATCATGAAGAAGAAAGGACAAAGAAATGGCTGGCTTTGGTACAGGTTTGGCACACTCACTAAGCAAATTTCCAGCCTGATAACTTCATTCATTTATCAGCCTGGCCACTCAAACAAAGAGGAGGAGGTGGAGGCACTGAGGGAGGTTCGGTGTAGGTGGCCTAGATAAGGCCATTGCTGTGCTGTATGAGAGCAGTGGAGTGGACTACAAAGGTGATACACCCGTTAATATCAAACCTCCTTCTCACGGTTATCAGTGAATACTGACACGTAAATCCGGAGACATCAGCATGGAAACGTAGGGCTAAAAACAGACCATAATCAATACTGCAGGTTACGTAAGGTGGCTTTTGCATGGTTTATTTCTGCTGCTATGTTTATAATCCCACACTAAAATCCTGAACACGCAGCACAACAAGGACATTTGCATTCCCAGAACGTCACCCTGTTTCACGCAAGTGACAACAGTTGCACTAGGGAGGCAACAACAAAACATCTTTTTCAGAAAACCTAATTAGTGGGAGTGCCTGAGCACACTCCGGGAGCATTTGACAGCTGACTCTCTTGGTTTTTCTCCATTCGCCCAGCATCAGTTGACTTTGGCCTGCTTATTTTAGGTTTAGCACTACAACATAGACCTAATGGCATATTCACAGGTTCAGTCACAAGAAAGTTTGCTGCGTCTCCCTGCACAGTCTCAAGAACGTGGAACAGATACTATATTACAAAAGGAGAGCTGGACAAAGGGCTTAGAAGGGCATCTGCCCAGCAGCAAGGCCTATTTGCTCCTTTGTGTGTGGAGAAGCAAGAGGAACACTACCTCTAATATTTCATATGTGGCCAGTGTGTACACAGGATCATGAAGGCAATGATGTTCCTGACCGGTTGTCACGTTCTCGAGATCTGAGTCCAATAACCTCTGGGATGTTACACATAGGTGCTACACACTAATTCCCCCAGTTTTTTGGAGTTCATTATTAAGCTCTCAACCAGTGATTTCAATGTTTTACTATGAGCTTTGGTGCGACTTTAAATCCACTCATAAAACATTTCATTGCTTTAGTTTCTACTGACTGCTGTTTCGTCATTTTGTTCTCATGAAATAACACATCTAGATCTGACCTGTCAATTAAGCGAGCAGTCTATATTTCACACCCTGCAGGGCACCACTTGTGGCATACTGAGCAAACAAGAAAAACCATCAAAGCCAGTTGCATTCGATTTCAAGATAATCATTGCAAAATGTTCTTTGCAGTTTTCTTAGAATATTTACCAACTGCCAAAAAGAGGATTGACTCAAAAAGTGTAAAGTGCATGCACATGAGTGGCTTCCCTCGGCGCTTTGTATACTAGAGTGCACTGCTGTATGCTTATAACAATCATCGACCTATCTAGCGTCAATAATGAATTTACATTACACTCAAAGAGAACATTTTTTTGTGGCATGCATTCATAAATTTAAAGACAGAAATTTTTTCTCAATAATTTTGTTTTATTTTGTTCAACCAGTAAAAACTGCATCTACAAACATTTGTCATTTCACTTCCCTGTTGCTAATGGTATACCAAACTTTCAGGCCTCTTTTTCTCTGGCGTGAGCAATACAAATATTTTGTAACTTGTTCAGACAATGTGTCACTGTATAACCCGTAGCCACCACTAGACATAAAATGTCATTTCAGAGAAGCTGATATTCTCAGAAAATGTCAGGCTAACTCTTCCCTTACAAGTTTGAACTAGATGCTTGTGCACCCGCATACTATATTATCCAAAGTTAAAAAACAAAATAAAAACAACAACCACAAAACAATTGAATCACATATAGTACTAGGCAAAAGTCTGGATTGTTACTCAAAGGTTTATAGTACTTTTATGTTGTAGATTATTGCAGAAGGCACAAAACCTTTTAGAGTGCATGTATAATACTGTAATAGTGAAAAAAAGAGGTGTTTCAAATTTTAGATTCCTTTTTTATGGCCTCAAAACCAAAATTATTTGGAGCTTTTAAATGCTTTTGAAGGAGATCCCACAAATTCTGTGCACCTATTGTTTGCCTTCACAAAGCCTCATTCATCTCCAATGGGTTTCACATAAGGGACTATTGTCCATTCAAACAGTTCTTACTGGTCGCAGTAGCGGAGTTACAACTACAAAGGCCTGCATTGATTTTATTGCAAGAAACAAGTTTATATACCCAGGATATCATTTCCTTATCGGGCTTCACTTATCGTAACGCCACTCAAATATCCATTAAATTAATGTGCTGCTACATGTTTTCCACATAATGCCAAAAGTAAGAGTCAGGTGGTGGCGTGGGACATCTACCAATCACAGGCTTCTCCAGTCTACATGTCAAGGTATCCTTGGGAACTCTGGGATACCCACCAGGAGTTGCCCTCAATGCATCGTCATTATTATTATTATTGCATTATTATTGCAAAGTGTGTTTAAAAGTTCCAGACAATTCCAGACTGTCACATCAACCATCTGAATGTCCTCCTTCACGACATCACTGAAACTCTTTCCCTCCTCCTCATGCAGCCCTAGTGCTGATGGATAGCTCAAGTTGAGGAGTTTGGAGATAAAGTCAGAGAGGCAGGTCTTAGATGGTTTTGACATGTCAAGAGGAGGGACAGTGGACGAAATGGGTAAAGGATTTTGAATATGGAGCTTCAAAGGAGCAGGAAGAGCAGAAAACCACATGGAAAGATCATGTATGTGGTGAAAGATAACATGCAGGAAGTTGATGTGACAGTACAGGAAGCGGAGGGTGAGATTGAGGCAAATGATCTGCAGTGGTGACCCCTAAAGGGAGCAGCTGAAAGAAGAATTATTTTATTTTCTCATTAATATTTAAGTGTGATGGACATATTACAAAGATATTGTAATTCTTAAAATATCTAAATTTTGGGTAGACAAATGTTTCTACAAACTAGCAACTCAGGTGAGATAATCCGTTTAAAGCTCTCGCTCATCAAAATGAATAAGCATCCTGGGGATTACTGTTTCACCACAGACACATTACAGATGCAGTGAGTACACACCAAGTGCACCATCATTGTTATTCAGCCTGACCATGACGGGAATAGTTAGCTAATGAAATGTAAACAGCTGTGTGTGAGTGGATGGTTTTAACGTCACAACAGTTTGTAATGAACTGCAGTGTAATCACTGGAGATAGTTTGGCTCAGCAGGTGCCTGACCCTGCATTTAACCAGCATTATCCCATGATCTCATTAAAGATAGAGCTGCTGTACGTGGATGTCTCATACACTATCAAACGTTTTCATAATTCCTTGATTACTGGGGGAGGCCCTAGTACACCGTGGAATTCCCAGGCTCCCCAATAAAAACAATAACAATCGTTTTGACCATTTTACAAGTTTTATTTAGCTTTTAACTTCAAAAAGCAGGATTTGGGTATTTCCAGTTAACTTCAGGGTTCATCTACATGCTAATGTGTGCTATTGACTTATTGTGATCTGGAGAAGGTTATGTATGAGATAAGAGATTGAAAGGTATGAAATCACCACTAATAACCAATCACCAAATAGCATCATTGATCCTTGAATATCCCTCATGGATCTAAATACTGTTTTTTTTAGTCTAAACTCCTTCAGCCAGGGAAAGACTCCAATCAGGTTCACTGGAAGGCTTTGGAAAATGTGAAGGAGGGCATGAATTTTGGTCTTTTAACTGTGTTCTCATAAGTTTCATAACTTTTCTTACTGATAACGACTTTCCCCGTGACTACGCATACTATGCCATATTGATTAAGTAATAGATTAATTAACTGAATTATTATTATTATTTTTTTTACAATCAACCAATGAAATATCAGATTTTTTCACAGTGGTTCCACAGTAAAAAAGACAATTATGATGTAGACAGACAAAAGCTGTCTACGTCATAATTACACCCCAGAGTCTTTTTTTTTGTAATTTTCCACATTCATTTCTCACGATTTAAGCCCAAATAGTTGTGAAATAGCACATCTTTTTCTTATTTTAAG
The DNA here is from genome assembly GCF_057381915.1 of Diplotaxodon limnothrissa. Classification (NCBI taxonomy): domain Eukaryota; kingdom Metazoa; phylum Chordata; class Actinopteri; order Cichliformes; family Cichlidae; genus Diplotaxodon; species Diplotaxodon limnothrissa. The sequence goes on from NC_140604.1 coordinate 19,249,342, forward strand.
ACATCCATCAAATGAAATGTGTATTTAAACTTTCTTTAGACTGAGAGAAATGGGAGTTTCACTTGTCCTGTCCACTTGAGCTCAAAATGAGGTGTGTGTGACCCTCAGTGTAAAATGAATGTGACATCCCTGATCTGATCTTTTACGTTAATACAATATCAATTCACCAATGTCTTAATTACACGTATTATAATGTAATACTGATAAAATTAAATTATTTTATCTTCCTGTGTAAGATCATCCGCTTTGCTCCCTGTAGACCTGTCATTGTGTGTGATTGGCCAGATTCCACCCCTTTCATATGACCACACTCATAGCTGCATTGACCCCTGGGTTGACTTATCAAATTGATAACGACATTCATGTGACAGCTTATCATGATTGATAATCTTAGAGTAAGGTAAGGCAAATAACAGAATGATACCCTGGGGCACAGGACTGAATAAAAATTGTTGGTAAAAAAATTAAGTTTACATCACACAAAACTAGTTGGAGACAGGTTTGCTTGCTGGCTGGAGATGCAACAACAAGCCCCTGCGGAAGCTGGTGGGAAGCATACCTTTAACTGCTTGTTTGGTGGTTGAAGTCAGTCAGGCCCACAGGAGAGACCATATGTTCAGCTTCATTTTAAGGTTCAGTTTGTGTTTATTTGCTTTTCCTCATGAGAAACTAAAGACAGACGTTCCACTTCACAAATATTTGTATTTTCTCCCTTTTGTTTATTGGCAGTGAGCATGTTTTCTGGTCCCCATGGATTAACATGTGAAAACATTGCCGCTGATGTAGGAGGCAAATATCTTGTTGTCCCAGCTTGTTTTGGATGCAGCTCGAGCAGCAAATGTTCTATTTATAGGATCTATTTGTGATTATGTTATTAAATTTTCTTAATAATTCACAATATCAACAATACATGGCACTTTGTTTAAAAAAAAGTTTCATTTCATTTCAAATTACTGAATGAATTACAAACTCACTCAGTGCATGGGGAGATTTCAGATCACACAAGGGGTGTGTGTTTGCTAATAGTAACAACCTTTATTACTTAGTAATAAAGTAAACATATGTGCTTTACTCAGTGCTTAACTATTGAGATGTGATGTGACACATTTGTTTCAATTATAAATTGCGCTGCCTGACAATTTATAGCATTTTACTGGAAAATTATTTTCATTTAGGTTCAACTTACTGAGTAAATTTCACTCTCATGCTTTCTCCAATGACATTTCACGTCATTTGCAGGGTGAGTGTTTGCTAATAATTACACTTGGCATGTCTTAGAACTAAAGTAAACACGTGTGCTTTTCACAGTCGCTTAGGGACTGAGATGTGACGCATTTATTTATATTAGAAATTGCACAGCCCGGTTAAAGGTCGAAGTGCTGGAATATTTATTCCTGGTCAAACAATATGGCTTCTTGTCACCATGGAATCCAGATAAATTGATACAATCCTTTATTAAATTACATGATCTCAGTGAGATTGAGGGTTTTTAGCCATCAGAATTGTTGTCTTAAGGCCAAGAAAGATGCCAAGCGGATTTATTTTACCAAGTGGATCATCATGGCCTTGCCATATTGGTCCATTTGATTGACCTTTATTATAATTATGAATTTATTTTATTTTCGGTTGCTACAAACGGGACAGAAATGACTGGGGGATAGGACAGGGAGAAAGAATGAAAGAAAGAGAGGGAGAGAAAGAAAACCAAAGGGGAGAAGAGACGGTGAGAAGGGGGGAAGAAAGAAAACAAACAAACAAACAAAACACCTGGATCACCTGTATGGAGAAAAAAAACAGAAGAGAAAGCAAACAACAAAGAGCAACATAATAAAAAAAACAGCACCATCACAATAAACTAGCTAGCAGTAGATAACAGTAGATACTAAAAATTAAACGATATTGTGCAGCACACAAGATAGACAGCGCACAATGTGCTTTGAGGCAGCAGCCAAGAAAGCTGTAGTCCGCGTCTGTGAACACCTGTGTGCACACCTGTGTGGATCAGCATGCTTGTATTCCAAAGGTTTCTCCATGGGACACACAAAAAAAAAAAAAAAAAAAAAAAAGAGATTGAGGGGTTTTTTCTTAAGAAAGACGCACAACGATATATAAACTGAGACAGCCACATATTAACAGACACTCTATCCATGATCACTAATTTAAAAACAAACAAACAAAAAACATGTGCAAGAGTAGTCGCAGACTATTACACCATACAACGCTGCGCTTGCTGGGAGGACGGCCCTACTTTCTCATATAAGAGGCAACGTGAGCAAGAAAAGAATCACCATGTAATCTGGTAAATCGGTGCGCACTCTAATACACAGGATCCAGAAGCTTCAAGGTTGATGAAGAAACAGGCCCATATCTTCGATATCTCAATAATCAAATGTAGACAAAACTGTGCACTGTACATTGATCTTACAACTTCTGAATGAGAAACAAGATTTTTTTTCTATATAAGACTCCAGTCTTTGTCTCTTGATAGGTATTCCACATGGTTTTCAAAAGTGAGTCTAGCATCCAAGAGTCCTAACTATTTACACACTATCCAAAAAGTAACTTGTTCCACGTTTTGTCATGTTATAACCTTACTCCACATGGATTCAAAATTCTACACAAAATACCCCATAATGATAAAGCGAAAAAAAAGTTAGCTTGAAATTTAAACATTTATATTTTTAATAAATTTGCAGGGATGTCAAGATAACCTTTTTCACTTTGTCATTATGGGGTGGTGGGGTAAATAAAAAACAAAAATATGAAACATTATAAAATATGTCACGACCTTTAAAATTGCGCTCAGGTGCATTGTGTTTCCAAAGATGATCTTGCAGATGTTTCTACAACTTGATTGGAGTCAGAGTGTGGTGAATTCAGTTTATTTGTCATGCTGAACAAGTTATGTTTTTATTTTAATACATTTAATATATTTAGAACTCAGATCCTTTAAACAGGAAAAAAAAAATCCGGATATGTCAGAGAAGTGCATATCTTGAAAAGTGGCTGTTTATATAAAACAGGCAGGAAATTGCAGAGGAAATTTGCTGCTGGAATCTTTAGACTCCATCATTGTTATTGACACAAGCTAAGTGGATAGCTTCCTAAAGGCTGTCTGTGAACTGATGGCATCCAGATTCTGAGTATGAAGTCAGTTCAGAAGCACATATAAAATCAACATGCCAGCCGTGCTACTTTTCTGTATTACCACTTTTGTGTTGCCACTTTGAAAGGAGCAAAAGTAATAGCTGCATATAACAGGAAGAAACAAGAATTTAGACAGGCACGTGAAGGCAATTCATTAAAATGTGTAAAAAAGTTTAGTTTCGAAAACAACGCTACACTATGACTTCAATTTTTATACATCTAACAAACCTCTTAATCCTGATTTGAGGGAATCTTAGGATGTCAAACATGCATTTTCATGTGGCTTGCTGTGAAACGTGGTCTTGATTAAAATTGAAATAAATTGAATTGTGGTGTTCATAAAAATAAATAACGCACTTGAAAAACACTAAAACGACGAGTCTTTCCTGAATTCATGACTTAATTGCTCAAAACGGAACAGCTTTCAACACTAACCATGTTGTAAGGACTTTCATTTTGAAACTTTTCTTTCTTCTCTCCCTTCTGCACTTGCACTACAATAGTGAGCACACAATGAAAAAACTAACTATAACCTTTCCCTAAACGTTATCTGACCTAATCCAATTTTCATTGTAGTGACAATACATACTTATATATTGCAGAGACCTGTGGTTATTTTGAAAAAAACCCCCAAAAACTTCAATTTTTTAAAATTATTTTTTTCTGGATAATCAATCGATATTGTCTCTTTTTTTCTTTCTTTTCTTTTTCTTTTTTTCTTTTTTCGCCTGTCCCTCTTTAGCCGTCAGAATTGTTGTCTGAAGACCAACAAGGATACCCAATGGATTTACTTTGCCAAATGGATCATCGCGGCCTTGCCGTATTGGTCCATTTGATTGACCTTTGTTGTTATTATTTATTTTATTTTCAGTTGTTACAGACGGGACAGACATGACTGAGGGATAGGAAAGGGAGAAAGAAAGATGAAGGAAAAGAAAAACAGAAGGGAAGAGGGACAGTGAGAAAGGGCACTTAAAAAGAGAAAGAAGAAAAAAAATCTCCTGGATCACCTGTTGAGAGAAAAAGAAGCAAAAACAAGCAAAAAAAAAAAAACCAAAACAGAGCAACATACTAAACACAACGCCATCGCATTAATCTAGCTAAGTGTAAATAGCAGTAAATACTAAATATTGAATGTTGTTGTGCAGCACGCAGAACCGACAGCGCATAATGCGCTTTGAAGTCACAGCCAAGAAAGGTGTAGTTTATGTCGATGAACAGTGAACACCCATGTACACACCTGTGTGGATCAGCGCGCTTGTATTCAAAAGGTTTCCCCATGTAACGGTCTGCAAGAGGGTGTAGAGAGCCATAGCCCCGTCCCCCAGGGCATGAAGAAGGCATGGAGGAGATCCAGGCTCCAGACATCCAGAGGCCCCAGAGTGTGAGAGCCCAAGGAGGACCACCGGAGGGGCATCTGTGCCACCCTCCTGGGAAGAGCTGAGGAGAGCCCCAGACGAGATATTGTCTCTGAACACTGAGGACTTGATAAAGGAAAACAATTCACCCATCACAACTTCAAGAGATGAAACTTGCTGCAGACACCTTAATATGAAGGAATTGCTAGAATTTTAAATAAATTCCTAAAGCTGTGCCTTTATGCCAGGGATTTGAATGACTGTAACCTCGGGACTGTGCTCCCAAAGTTTCATCAGCTTTCCAACAAGGAATAACAACATCCTGGAACACATCTACAGCAACGTAAGGGGCGCATACAAGGCATTGCCCCACCCCCATTTTGGACAGTCTGACCACATTTCTGTGTTCCTCTATCCAGCATGCAGGCAGTTCGTCAAACATTCCTTCCCAGTTAGAATTATTATTAAAGTTTCAAGTGAAGAAAATGATTCAGTGCTTCCTTTGATGCTACAAACTGGGGTGTGTTTTAGACTGCTGCCTTGAGAGATGACTGCTCTGTGGATTTAGAGGAATATGCATCAGTGGTTACCAGTTACATCAGCGCCTCCATTGACAATATTGTCCCCACCAAGTCCTATAAAACATATCCAAATCAGAAACCATGGTTGAACTGTGAGGTGCGTTCCATGCTGCATGCACGCTCCACTGCATTTGCCTCTGATGACGCAGAGGACTACAAAAAGCAAGATTTGCCCTACGTTGATCCATCAGGGAAGTCAAGAGGCAGCACAGATTGAAACTGGAAGGATACTTGTCATGGTTCGCTGTGTGGCAGGCAGGATGAGGACCCAATCGCAAAACTCACACACACGGGGATGAACTCAAAAAACACAGCTTTATTGCTGGCCACGAGAAACAATACAAAACTAAACTGGGAAAAACTAACATAAAGCTCACCAAGGAACACAGGGGAATCACACACAGCATGAGGGAGAACGCGACGCCGAACAGAGGGAGACTCAGACAGAAATACACAGAGGGTAAACGAGGAAAGTGGGCACACACGGGGAACACAGGTGACACTGATAATCATAACGAGACAGGGCGGGGTGAACTGAACATGACATGTACAGGCACAGAGGTTCAGACAGGAGGAGAGAGACCACGGGGAAAAACACAGACATAACGGGCTGGGGAAACATGAAACAACCACAAAGGGAGACGAGGGCTCATAAATACATAGAGGGCACACAGGGGGGAGAGAGAGCACGGGGAGAACTTAGACATAATGGGCAGGGGAAACATGGAATAAAACATAAGGAGAGACGAGGGCTCACAGATACACAGAGGGGCACACAGGGGGTAAAAGCCATGAAGGGAAAACACTTAGGGAACAACACAGCAGGGCAACTCAGGAAACATGGCCTAAATAAGGAACATAATACAAACATACAAGAAAACTAAGAACACTGGGCCAACATGGCCCAGGACCATGACAGTACCCCCCCCTCAAGGGCTGGCTCCCGACAGCCCAAACCCGAAAAACAAAAACAGAAAACAACCCACCCAGGGCGGGAGGCGGGGGACCAGGACGGAGGGACCAGAACGGGAAACAACAAACAGAAGACACAGGAGCACATGACCACAGTCCAAATAAAGTTCAGGGGGCCGACCCAGAGCCCACAGGCACAAGAGTTCACGGGTCACACGGTCGGGGGGCCGACCAGGTGGGTGGCACAGGCGACAGAGCTGGTCCGGAGGCCGGCCGTGCGGAAGGCAGCGGCGACGGCGAAGGGGACGACGACGGAGCAGGTCAGGGGGCCGACCGCGCGGAAGGCAGCGGCGGCTCTCCAGTCTCAGGCGTGCTGGCCATGGCCTGGTGGGCACAGGACCAGTCGAGGCAGGACCCGACGAGGCAGGACCAGACGGTGGCGACGCGGGGGCCGGACCAGGCGAAGCACAGGCTGAGGCTGGACCAGACGAGGACGAAGACTCGGAGGCTGGGCCAGACGAGGACGAAGACTCGGAGGCTGGGCCAGACGAGGACGAAGACTCGGAGGCTGGACCAGGCGGAGCTGCAGAGGCTGAGGCTGGACCAGGCGGAGCTGCAGAGGCTGAGACCGGACCAGGCGAAGATGAAGCCGGAGCCGGACCAGGCGAAGATGAAGCCGGAGCCGGACCAGGTGTGGGCGATGCTGAAGCCGGAGCCGGACCAGGCGTGGGTGATGCTGAAGCTGGAGCCGGACCAGGCGGAGCAGGAGCAGCTGATGCAGAGGCCGGACCGGGCGAGGATGAAGGCTCTGAGGCTGCAGAGGATGAAGGCTCTGAGGCTGCAGCTGACAAAGCACAGGCTGGAGCTGCAGCTGACAAAGCACAGGCCGGAGCTGCAGCAGACGAGGCACAGGCCGGAGCTGCAGCAGACGAGGCACAGGCCGGAGCTGCAGCAGACGAGGCACAGGCCGGAGCTGCAGCAGACGAAGCACAGGCCGGAGCTGCAGCAGACGAAGCACAGGCTGGACCAGGCGTAGCAGAAGGTGGCTGGATGGGCTCCTCGGGCCCTCCAGCTGATGTGGCGTGAGGCCGGACGGGCTCCTCGGGCCCTCCAGCTGAGACAGGAGGCTGAACGGGCCCCTCGGACCCTCCAGCTGACGTGGCACGAGGCTGGTGCGGTTCTCCTGAACCCCCAGCTGACGAGGAAGGTTGCTGAACGGGCCCCTCGGACCCTCCAGCGGAGACAGGAGGCTGAACGGGCCCCTCGGACCCTCCAGCGGAGACAGGAGGCTGAACGGGCCCCTCGGACCCTCCAGCTGACGAGGTAGATGGCGGCGTGGGAGCCGCGGAGTCCTGGATGAGCTCATCCGAGATCCCAGCAGGAGCTGATGCAGAGCCAGAGAGATTTGAGACCCCTGGCTGAATGTTAAGCTGACCAGCGGACCGTACTGCTATCGGGGACTGGGCTACTGGAGACGCGGGGAGCTGAGCTACTGGGGCCTGCGCTACAGGCGGCACTGGAGCTACTGGGGACTGAACTGGGGGTGACACTGGAGACTGAACTGAGGGTGGCTGCGAGGGAGCTAACTGAACTGAGGGTGGCTGCGAGGGAGCTAACTGAACTGAGGGTGGCTGCGAGGGAGCTAACTGAACTGAGGGTGGCTGCGAGGGAGCTAACTGAGCCGGGAGTAGCTGCGGGGGAGCTAACTGAGCCGGGAGTAGCTGCGGGGGAGCTAACTGAGCCGGGAGTAGCTGCGGGGGAGCTAACTGAGCCGGGAGTAGCTGCGGGGGAGCTAACTGAGCCGGGAGTAGCTGCGGGGGAGCTAACTGAGCTGGGAGTAGCTGCGGGGGAGCTAACTGAGCTGAGTGTGTCTGCGGGGCGGCTAACTGGGCTGCTGGTGGCTGCACCGGCGATAAGCAGCTCGCGTCGACATCCGCCACACAAAACACAGCCCCTGAGCGAACAGTCACTATGTCTGGAAAAGACACAGAGTCCTCACTCACCACAGCAGGTGAATTGGAAGTCCGAGTGTCCGGCTGTGGGGTGGTGCGTCGCTGTACAGTGTCTCCGGAGTCCAAACAAAAGGGGACAGAATTATCCGAGTCCGGTGTTAAAAAAACAGAGCCACTCACAGTTGTGCACGGGTTAAGAAGTCCGGGATCCGAAGGCTCGGGCTGAGAGTGTGACACACGGTCACTCTCTCCCAGGGGTGAAAACTGCTCCGCTGCTCGGGAACAGCGACGACGTGAACGCCGTTTTCTCCGGGAAGGGGGAGGAGACGAGCCGGGCCGCGAATCCGTCAGCGGGCCGGGCTGAACATCCTCCGGCTCTTCGTACAGGAGCGACCGCTCCGGGAGGACGCCTACAGTGGAGACGAGGAAGTCCTGGATGTGGGGGTGGAGCGCGCCGAATAGCCACGGGAGTCCGGACACCATCCGCTGTAGGCGGACGGCTACGGTCTCCCGGTACTCACCCTCGGGCAGCACCACCCACTCCTGACAGTGATACTCCACTGTATAAATCAGATCCTCCCGGAGGTCAGCGGAGGGGTTGTGAATTGCTGGGTCCATATCGTGGTCGCGTTCTTCTGTCATGGTTCGCTGTGTGGCAGGCAGGATGAGGACCCAATCGCAAAACTCACACACACGGGGATGAACTCAAAAAACACAGCTTTATTGCTGGCCACGAGAAACAATACAAAACTAAACTGGGAAAAACTAACATAAAGCTCACCAAGGAACACAGGGGAATCACACACAGCATGAGGGAGAACGCGACGCCGAACAGAGGGAGACTCAGACAGAAATACACAGAGGGTAAACGAGGAAAGTGGGCACACACGGGGAACACAGGTGACACTGATAATCATAACGAGACAGGGCGGGGTGAACTGAACATGACATGTACAGGCACAGAGGTTCAGACAGGAGGAGAGAGAGCACGGGGAAAACACAGACATAACGGGCTGGGGAAACATGAAACAACCACAAAGGGAGACGAGGGCTCATAAATACATAGAGGGCACACAGGGGGGAGAGAGAGCACGGGGAGAACTTAGACATAATGGGCAGGGGAAACATGGAATAAAACATAAGGAGAGACAAGGGCTCACAGATACACAGAGGGGCACACAGGGGGTAAAAGCCATGAAGGGAAAACACTTAGGGAACAACACAGCAGGGCAACTCAGGAAACATGGCCTAAATAAGGAACATAATACAAACATACAAGAAAACTAAGAACACTGGGCCAACATGGCCCAGGACCATGACAATACTACAACAACTCGGATTCTCAATGCATGTGGCAAGGCTTGCAACACATCACTGATTTCCAGCAGATTAGCAGCAGGGTCACAGTCAGCTGCAACGCGCTACCAGACGAGCTGAATGAGTTCTACGCTAGCTTTGACAACCTCAACACCAACCAACACAGAGGGATTCTACCAGCACAGGCAGCACAGAGTTCTTCACTCACTGTGACGTCAACTGAGGTATGCAAGGGTCTGAGGAGGACTAACCCCGAAAAGCAGCCGGCCCTGACAACATCCCCGGCCGTGCTTTGAGAGTCCGCCCTTCAGAGCTGGCTGAGTTGTTTACAGACAGACATTTTCAAGTTGTTAAATTTGGATTAACCTCCAAACTGCTCAGCAACTTTTACAGATGCACAGTGGAGAATATTCTGACAAACTCCATCAGAGTGTGGTAGGGGAAAAGCACCACTCAGGATAGGAAGGCTATCCAGCGTGTCATTAAAACAGCACAATTCATCTACGGAGTACCCTTCCCACCACTACAGGACATTTACAACACTCGGGTCAGAAAAGGGGCACACAACATCATCAAGGACCGCACCCAAAACACAGCACACACTGTTCACACTCCTGCCATCTGGCAGATGCTACAATACTGTGAAATCAAGGACAACCAGATTAAATTAAACCAGAAAAGGTTGGGTCTTGTTTACGACCCCTGACTGAATAAAATCAAGTGAAATTGAAATGACAATCACGCAGAAGTGCTACGTCGGATCTACTGACTTGACTGCAGTATTGTTCATTTACAGATCTTTCTCCTTGGAAGCTCTTATCCTCTCTTCTCAGAGATTATGCATGACTATTTATATCCTGCGTACTTAATGTATGTCACCCGCCTGCTATACTTGATTATGCAACAACCTGCACCACTTGTCAGAAACCTGGAAGGGAAAAGAGTGACATGCTGACAGTGGCATGTGCCAAATCTACGGTATTCACTGACCATAAAGAATTAGCCTTAATTTGTTTTTCCCCACCTTACAAATTCAATAAAATCTATTTAAACCCCAGTACGCTATCATGGTCTCATCCATTTAACAGCGCTCAAGCCAGTGTAAGTAATGGAAATCTGTTATGACATTGGAGTTTCTGACCTTCACAGCCACTCATGTTGCACACTCAGTGATCAGGCCTTGTGTTCAAGTCTCATCAGTTTATGAAGGTATGTGTTGAAGGAGGCAAACAAATAAGTGTGGTAACATCTGTACTGCATGATGGCACACAGCAGGACTTTTCCTCTCGCCCAGCTGTCACAATACTAAGTGAGATGAAAAGAAGCAACACAAAAGGAGAGCTGGTGGAGGAACAAGGAAAAAGGAAGCTGTAAAGAAAGAGAAGGATTGAGGTGATCGTGCATATTATTTATATATAGCAAGACGGATGGAAATACTCTAGTTTCATTCATAGAATGGGTTCGGATATTTTGTGGGGTGTAGCTCAAAAGATAATTAAGCTTTGATAATATGGTTTTCCAAGTGATTTTAACAGGTTAAGCTTTCTAAAAGTGTGAGCCACATTTTCTAGCATGTATGACTTTCCTGCTAGTACAGGAGAGCCATACACATAGAGTTATCAGCTATATTAACCTTTATTTCAGTCATGTGAAAAAGGAAGTTTTCATAGGATTCTATCCAGTACAGTTGGCTTTTAACAGAGGGGCAGTCAAAGCTTGAATTTATCAGACCAGTTTGCTGGTCTGATGCATTCAGGTGTGTTTTAACACAATGGCACAATCTTCCCAGGAGTGGGTGATTTAGCAAGTTTGCCCCAAGGTCAAAAAATGCAATATTCAGAGAAACTGCGAAACCCCCAGAGCTACATCACAGCTTTTACATGCCTCAGTAAGCACGTTAAATGTTAAAGCTCATTACTGTACAATTAGAAGAAGACTAAACAGGTAGGTCTCATTTGGAAGGGTTGCCAGGAGAAAGGCTATTTTCTCTAAAATGAAAATGATACATGAGTTATGTCTTGATAATTACCAATCATCCAGATATGAAATCCCAAAAAGTTGATTGTGTTCATCTGGACGTAGTGTTTTCAGTGGGGGAAATGTTTTGTCACTTATCCAAGGGACTTCTTGAGTCTCAGCTGACTGCAGGTTTAAACAACCTTATAAACAGTACATTTGCACAATGAGTGAAACTAGCACCACTGACGAACAACGGGCTGTCAGGTCAGTTACTGAAGAAGTCAGCTGGATGAGTGATGAAAGGTTTCTCCCACTGAAAACACTACATCCAGATGAACAGAACCAAATCTGAACAAGTCACAAGGCTTCTGGAACAATGTCTAGATAACCAAAGTCAAATGTGAGTCCAGTCAAAGTTAATAGTTTTTCATAGGGCTATAAGTACGGCTGTAAAACTTTCATTCTCACATGACTGTATTTGTTTTTAGGTTTATGGTTTGTGTTGGTGGTTGAAACCAGTGAAAACAAACAGTTTGCAGCAGTTAACGTTAGTTGAGTAAGAAAACAGCTGACTAAGTGGAGAATTTGTAGTGTTTATCTGATCCTTTATGCAGTTTGTGTGTCTTTTTATTTATTTATTTATTTATTTTTATTTTAAATTTATTTTTTAATATTAAAATTTTTCTGCTGCTAGCTAAACAAGCTAGCTAGCTATTGTTGGGAAAAATGACTGAAACATGTAAAAAGAGAAATATATTATCAGCAAAATTTCAGCAAAACTTCTCAAACATTTTCTTTGGACAGAACAGACACCTCATGCCAGTTCATTAAGTCAATCATGAACTCTTCTGTATAACAAACTCAAATGTGAAGCCATCTGACAGCTAAAGCTAGGTCATGCAACTCTAGGACAGTGATCAGAAGCACAGCCGCAAATCTACAACAGAATGGCTGAAAAACAAATCATCCCAAAAGCCCTGTCAACGTCCAGACCTCAGTGATGATGTGAGGGACTGTTAAAGTCATAAAGAAAAAGTTTACTTTGATGTATTGCTGCTAAAGGTGGTTCTGCGAGTTACTGAATCATGGTGTGAACCTAGTTTTTCACAGGACTGTAAACATAATTGGTAACCAGAATCATAATGATGCATTATCCAACCTTTTTTTAGGAAATGAATTGCTGTTTTAAATGACTTTACAACCATCACTTTTAAAAACCCTTCTTAACGGGTGCAATAACAATGGGAACAGAAGTAGACACCCAGTACCAGGAAAAAAAGCCAAAATCCAAGAGAACCTATGGCAGCTCCACATACCTCACAATCATGGCATAACAAAACAGACATGCTCTTCACTGCTTCAAGATAAAAACTTGAATCCGATTATCTCTGGATATCACTCGCTGAACTAGAATATCACTCCTGCAGATGACAGTGTATAAAAGTTTTCACTCATGGTCCTAAAGATACTTTACAATTTAGGTTTGTGCCAAAGATTTGTTTTGTTATTCCCTGATTTATCATTCAGTCTGTGTGTGTGTTAGTGAGAAAGACTTTTCAGCAGTCACTCTTTTAAATTGATTTTTATGGCAGACACATGCTACACTGGGGTCACTAAGAACATACTGTGGACTGCACGTATAATGTTTACAAGTCCAGCTCTATGCAAAACTCTGTGTGGTCAAGCTCATTTTTTTCTGTACATGTTACACGGGCTTACTTTTTCCCGGAGCCTCAAGAAGAGCTGAGAAAGGCTTGGCAGAAGAGCTCGGCTCACAGTAGTCTGTCACATTTTCCTGCTGAGGGTTTGTAAGAGCTGTGAGGAGGTAGGAGTTTCTCACATTTCCACAGAGGGTGAAATTCCATTACTGATTGAAACAGTGCACTGCAGCGTGGAAGCTGACCAACACTTATGGACAATAGACAGGCTACTGTCGTGGTTTTAGGCAAGGATTCAAGCGACACCTTGTAGAGCACTCAAACTCCGACCTTTATTGTTTACTTCCTGTTTCAGAACCCCCTTTCACAATAAAACAGGTTATACTCAACCACAGCTACTGGTTTTCTTTTCTCCAATCCGGTCGTTAAGTGATGACGTGACGAATCCTACTTCTGGGCCTAAAGTAGTCTGCGTTTAATATGGCTTTTGTGTTGTTAACATGTTTAATGTTTTGTATTTTCTTCTATTTAATCTCAAAAAGCTCCTAAAACAGTCAGTGATCACTGTTGACCTCCCTCGGCTTTTATTACCGCTAATCATTTATTTAAGCTCAGTTTTTAAAACCTTAGGATGTAACTACAGCCCATCCCATGCAGCAGTATATGAATGACTAACCTCGTATTATGGATGGATTATCTCAGTTGTTCTCCTGGCTGAAGTTTGGTCCTTTTACAGCATCCTGCCATGCGATTACATTTGTTCCTGATCACCGAGAACACTCACGTTAACTTTTATCGAGTAGAAAAAAAGTTAGCTTGTTTATATTATGCTAACATAGCTGTGTCGCTAGTGGTCACGTAGCACATCATTATATACCAGCTAGCCAAACTTCAGTAACCCTACAAACGTCACTGCTGTTTAGTTTTCTGTCTTCATTTATGTTGGAAGTGATAACAGAGCTGTACATTTTAATTTGTTTCCAAAACCCCGCAGTCAGGACATGCTATATTGTATTTAGATAGAAGCTAGCGAGCTAACTTCCTGCTAACTTCTAACTCCGTTTGTCATGACCCTGTGCCTTCTCGGCTGACTCTGTATGGCTACAAGTGTTTTTGTTGTGCTGCATCTCTCTCTCTCCCCTGCACTGCGCTCTACCGGGGCGGAGTCATGACGGCTCCAGCCCCTGGCTCGGACACCTGCAAGCAATCATCTCACTCACTTCTTAAGGCGGCTGCTGAGAGTGCTTCCTCGCTGGATTATTGTGTAACACTCGTCAGTGTCATCACTTATCTGAGCCGTTTTTCGAGTTTCTGTCGTGCCACTACTCACCTGCCTTTCCTCTCTGTGCCAGGATTCTCGCCAGCCTGAGGACCGCCGTTGGTGAGCTAAAGCCGGAGTCCGAGCTACCTGAGCTTCAGTGGATGTTGTACATAGCCCTCTTCTTCCCGTGCCTGTGCTTCCCGGAGACCCTCTTCCTGTGCCCCCTCACCTGTATATATTCGCACCTGGTGTCTGTGTGTGTAAATAAATCACGAACTTAAGTGACGGTCTGCCTCCGAGTCCCTCCTGAGCCTGACAGAATAATCCAGCCACCGCTATGGACTCAGCAGGCCCAGCCTCGGCAGCGACAGCCCCTATGTCTCTGGAGGAGCTTCTGCACCGACACGAGCAAATGCTGGTGAAGCTCAGCGGAGACGTGGCGTCTCTAACGCAGGCCTTCGCCCAACGGATTCCGCTGGCCGAGGACCAGCCTCCCGCGGCCCCTCCCCAGGTAACGCACGCTCCTGCCGTCACTACAACAGCCACAGCTACCCAGGCTGCTAGCGTGGTATCATCAGTAGCCTCCGCGGTTTCGCTGGATAAGCTTTTGCCTTCACCTGAGGCTTTTTCTGGGGAGATGGGAAAATGTGCGGGATTTTTGTTGCAGTGTTCTATGCACTTTCAATTACTGCCCCATGTGTTTGTTTCTGACGGGGTTAAGATCGCTTACGTCACCCAGCTACTACGTGATCGAGCCCTGGCCTGGGCCCAGGCCCAGCTGCAGGCTTGCCCCGGAATGTCTTATGACGACTTCCTGTCGCGCTTCAAGTCGGTGTTTGATAAAGGCTCTAGTACAGAGGCAGCTGGCTATCGTTTGATTAATCTGAAGCAAGGTAGGCGAAGCATGGCTGACTTTTCTGTTGATTTCTGGACTCTAGCTGCACAGACCAA
This sequence comes from Diplotaxodon limnothrissa, assembly GCF_057381915.1. Lineage (NCBI taxonomy): Eukaryota > Metazoa > Chordata > Actinopteri > Cichliformes > Cichlidae > Diplotaxodon > Diplotaxodon limnothrissa. The sequence continues at coordinate 19,264,438 of NC_140604.1, forward strand.
ATGGGGACCTGAGGCCCTGAAGACCACTCTGTTAAATAATATCCGCGAAGAGCTCAAGGATGAGATAATGATGCGTGAGCTTCCTGCTTCTCTAAATGCTTTGATGTCCCTGTGTATTCAGGTGGATGATCGCCTGCGGGCGCGCCAGAGCTCACGAAGACAGCAGTTTCGCGAGCCCCTGGCTTTTCGGGAGCCCCAACCCGACGCACGGGAGGCTAGAGCTTTTGGAACTGAGGAGGAGGTACCCATGCAGCTGGGACGTTCTCGACTCACCCCTGCGGAGCGACAACGCCGGTTTTCCGCGGGTGAGTGTCTGTATTGCGGTCGCAAGGGGCATTACATCTCTGCCTGCCCGGCGCTGGCAAAAGGGGGCGCCCGCCAGTAATTGAGAGGGTACTGGTGGGCGACCTGTCCAGCAACAAGCCTCTTCCCCGTCTCTTGCTGCCTGCTAAACTCACCCTCCGGTCGTTGTCCCATTCCCTCTCTGTGTTAATTGACTCTGGTGCAGAACAGAATTTCATTGATGCGTCGCTAGTCTCCAAGCTCAGCATTGGCACACGACCACTGCCTCATCCTCTCCGCGTGTCCGCCCTGTCTGGTCACCGGTTGCCTGACATAACGCACGTCACCCTACCTGTCACACTCACTCTCTCCGGTAACCACGTTGAGAACGTTTGTTTCTGTGTGTTTAAGGCTCCAGTAACCCCGCTCGTACTAGGTTATCCATGGCTTTCACAACACAACCCACACATCGACTGGAAGAAGGAGCAAGTTATGGGGTGGGGTGTGGGCTGCCACATGACCTGCCTTCGGGCCGCCACGCCATCTGCTCCCTCTCCACCCCCCGGGAAGCCTTCAAAGTCACCGGAGCTGTCTTCGGTTCCTTCCGTCTATCATGACCTCGCAGCAGTTTTTAGTAAGGATGAGGCGGGCTCGCTTCCACCACACCGGCCCTATGACTGTGCCATTGATCTTTTCCCTGGGGCGCCTCTCCCCTCTGGCCGCCTCTACAGCCTCACACAGCCCGAAAGGGAAACCATGGAGAGATACGTCAACGACTCTCTGGCTGCTGGGTTAATTCGCCCGTCATCCTCCCCCGTGGGGGCAGGATTCTTCTTTGTTGCAAAAAAAGACAAGACGCTCCGGCCATGTATTGATTACCGCGGCCTCAACAGGATCACAGTAAAGAACAAGTACCCTCTTCCCCTCCTTAATTCTGCTTTCGAACTACTCCAGGGGGCCATGGTGTTCAGCAAACTGGACCTGCGAAACGCCTACCACCTGGTGAGGATCCGGGAGGGAGATGAGTGGAAGACCGCTTTCAACACTCATATCGGACACTATGAGTATCTCGTCATGCCCTTTGGCTTAACCAATGCGCCCGCGGTCTTCCAGGCCCTTGTTAACGATGTTCTGAGGGATTTTATTAATCGATGTGCTTTTGTGTACCTTGATGATATTCTCATTTTCTCTAAGTCCCAGGCGGAGCACGAGAGTCACGTGAGGCAGGTCCTGCAGCGCCTCCTGGAGAACCGGTTGTTCGTGAAAGCGGAGAAATGTGAATTTCACGTTGACACTGTGGCCTTCCTTGGCTATATCATCTCTCAGGGGGATCTCAAACCTGACCCCGAGAAGGTCCGGGCCGTGGTGGACTGGCCTCAACCGCCGAACCGCCAGCAACTCCGACGGTTCCTAGGATTCGCCAACTTCCACCGACGCTTCATAAAGGACTACAGTAAGATCGCCTCACCTCTCACTGCGCTTACCTCTCCCAAAGTTCCTTTTCAGTGGGACCTCTCTGCTCAGGAGGCCTTTTCCCTACTAAAGGAGAAGTTCACTACCGCCCCCATCCTCCGTCAGCCCAACCTCAGGCAACCGTTCGTGGTGGAGGTGGATGCTTCGGACTCTGGAGTGGGAGCAGTTCTGTCTCAACGATTTGAAGGTACGCTCCATCCCTGTGCATTCTTTTCTCGTCGTCTCTCACCCGCAGAACAGAACTACGGCATCGGTGATCGGGAGCTGCTAGCGGTCAAACTGGCCCTGGAGGAGTGGAGGCACTGGCTTGAGGGCGCGGAACACCCATTCATCGTGTGGACCGACCATAAGAACCTTGAGTACATCCGGTCCGCCAAACGCCTAAATTCACGACAAGCCAGGTGGGCCCTCTTCTTCACAAGATTCAATTTCACCATCACTTACAGACCAGGGTCGCGCAACGTGAAGCCCGATGCACTCTCCCGTCAGTTTTCCAGTACGGAAGGAGACTCCGATCCAGAACCGATTCTTCCAGCTACCTGTGTTGTTGGAGCTGTCACATGGGAGATCGAAGCTCTCGTGCGCGAGGCCCAGGATACTGACCCCGACCCGGGGACGGGCCCCCCTGGTCGGTTGTTTGTCCCTGCTGCTGTCCGACCTCAGGTACTCCACTGGGGCCACACTGCCCGGTTCACCTGTCATCCAGGAGCCCGCCGCACCATCACCTTCCTGCAGCGGTTTTTCTGGTGGCCCACCTTGGACAAGGACGCCAGGGAGTACGTTATGGCGTGCACCACGTGTGCCCGGAACAAACGTCCCAACCGACCACCCGCCGGGCTTCTTCAACCACTCCCCACGCCAGGACGGCCATGGTCTCACATAGCGCTGGACTTCGTTACGGGGCTCCCACCGTCATCCGGTAACACCACCATCCTCACTATTGTTGACCGTTTTTCTAAGTCGGCTCATTTCATCGCCCTCCCCAAGCTCCCTACAGCCCTGGAGACCGCCCAGCTGCTCACCACCCACGTCTTCCGGCTTCATGGCATTCCGATGGACATCGTTTCCGACCGGGGACCCCAATTTACCTCTCGGGTTTGGAAGGAGTTCTGCGTGCAGATCGGCGCCGCGGTCAGTCTCTCTTCGGGCTTCCACCCTCAGAGCAATGGACAGGCCGAGCGTACCAACCAAGAGCTCGAAGCGGCACTCCGCTGTGTCGTCTCTCTCAACCAGGCCACTTGGAGCGAGCAGCTCCCCTGGATTGAGTACGCCCACAACTGCCTGACCTCTTCAGCCACTGGACTGTCGCCGTTCGAAGCCTCATTGGGCTACCAACCACCCCTGTTCCCGGCCGTGGAGGGTGAGCATGCCGTCCCATCGGTACAACATCATTTCCGCAGGTGCCGCCGGGCCTGGCGGTCCACCCGAGCCGCTCTGCTGCGGACGGCGGAGCGCAATAAGGAGATCGCTGACCGCCACCGGATCCCTGCGCCTGCCTATACAGTTGGGCAACAGGTATGGCTCTCCTCACGCTTTGTTCCCCTTCGTGCAGAGTCGAAGAAACTTTCCCCGGCTTTCATCGGTCCGTTTGAGATTGAGGCCCTGGTCAATCCGGTATCCGTCCGTCTGAAGCTGCCTCGCAATATGCGTATCCATAATGTTTTCCATGTCTCCCAGGTCAAGCCCGTGCTCTCCAGCCCGTTGTGCCCTCCTTCCGGGCCCCCTCCGCCCGCCCGGCTCGTGGATGGGCAGGAAGTGTTTAACATCACCCGCATTATGGACTCTCGGCGGCGGGGGCGGGGCGTCCAGTACCTGGTGGACTGGGAGGGCTACGGGCCAGAGGAACGTTCCTGGGTGCCCCGGTCGGCGGTTCTGGCTCCTGGTCTGCTCCGCGAGTTTCACCGGCGGCATCCGGGTAAGCCAGGTGGGTCGCCGAGGGGCTCCCGTTGAGGGGGGGGTACTGTCATGACCCTGTGCCTTCTCGGCTGACTCTGTATGGCTACAAGTGTTTTTGTTGTGCTGCATCTCTCTCTCTCCCCTGCACTGCGCTCTACCGGGGCGGAGTCATGACGGCTCCAGCCCCTGGCTCGGACACCTGCAAGCAATCATCTCACTCACTTCTTAAGGCGGCTGCTGAGAGTGCTTCCTCGCTGGATTATTGTGTAACACTCGTCAGTGTCATCACTTATCTGAGCCGTTTTTCGAGTTTCTGTCGTGCCACTACTCACCTGCCTTTCCTCTCTGTGCCAGGATTCTCGCCAGCCTGAGGACCGCCGTTGGTGAGCTAAAGCCGGAGTCCGAGCTACCTGAGCTTCAGTGGATGTTGTACATAGCCCTCTTCTTCCCGTGCCTGTGCTTCCCGGAGACCCTCTTCCTGTGCCCCCTCACCTGTATATATTCGCACCTGGTGTCTGTGTGTGTAAATAAATCACGAACTTAAGTGACGGTCTGCCTCCGAGTCCCTCCTGAGCCTGACACCGTTAAATGTCATAAATTCTGTTTTCATGGATGCCTGGATGTTAAACTCAATTGTTACACCTGGGAGAGCAGCAATGCTGATCATTTTATTAAAGATGAAAGACTTTAGACAATTTTTCAACTCTCAGTAATGCCATAGTGATCGTTTGATATATGAACCTGCAGCGGAGTTTAGGCCCAGACATGGCTAGTGACGTCAGACTTAACGACAGGATAGAGACTGAAAATGTGATGTCATTCAGGGGTAAAACCACAAAGGATTCTGGGAACGAGTTGCAAACGGTACTAGCGCACGCAGGCTTTCAAATGAAAACAGTCACACAGCGATAAAAAGAAACACAAAAAATGGCAAGAAGCTGTTGTATTAATATTAACTGCAGTAGCCGGTTGCATGACAGCCACAGGAAGCCTACGGGTAAAGAGATCGGCTGTTATCGGATTACGTCGTGGAGGAGAAATCGTTTAAGCCATGTTTACGAAGTAACAAAGAGCCGACGGATGACCTGGATTGCAGCCATTCCAAGACCAAATATAACGTTCCAGAACACTCCAGCTTACATATTAGTCTGCTCCAAGCATTTCCACAAAGTCTTCTTTTGTAGTTACAAACAAAGGCTGAAACAGGAAGTTCCGGTTCAGAGGAAGGTCGCGCGCTGGACGGATCAATCGGTGGCCGCGTTACAGGACGCACTCGATGACGCAGACTGGGGCATGTTCAGAAACAGCTCAGATGATGATGTCAACGTGTTTACGGAAGCGGTTGTGGGATTCATCGGGAAACTAGCGGATGATACCGTGGAGACAAAGACTATCACAATGTTTCCCAACCAGAAGCCATGGGTGGATAAAACCATCCGCGACGCTCTGAGATCCCGCACCGCTGCCTACAACACGGGACTCATGACGGGGGACATGGACCCGTACAAAGCTGCGTCATATAACGTGCGGAGGGCGGTGAAAGAGGCGAAGCAGCGCTACGGGAGGAAACTAGAGTCACAACTCCAACAGAGTGACTCTAGGAGCCTGTGGCGGGGACTAAGGACAATAACGGACTATAAAGCACCAACAACCGGTATGACGAACGCGGCCGTGACTCTGGCAGACGAGCTGAACACTTTCTATGCTCGCTTCGAGGCTGCAGCTAAGGACTCCAACAATGCTAGTGTTAGCGGTGCTAACGGCTGCAGACAGGAAGATACTGCCAGCACCGGAAACGTGCTCGTCATCTCCGAGCATGAAGTAAGGAGAGCCTTCAAGAGAGTGAACACCAGGAAAGCAGCAGGACCAGACGGCATCCCAGGTCGTATCCTAAGAGACTGCGCATACCAGCTAGCTCCTGTGTTCACTGAGATATTCAACATCTCTCTATCTCAGTCGGTGATCCCCACATGCTTCAAAGAGTCCATCATTGTTCCTGTCCCGAAGAAACCCCACCCTGCTTCTCTCAATGACTATCGCCCTGTAGCCCTCACCTCAGTAGTGATGAAGTGCTTTGAACGCCTGGTCAGAGACTTCATCATTTCTTCACTACCAGACACACTGGACCCACTACAGTTCGCTTACCGTCCAAATCGTTCCACAGACGATGCCATCTCTCATCTCCTCCACACATCACTCACTCACTTGGACACTAGAAGGGGGAATTATGTTAAAATGCTCTTCATAGACTACAGCTCTGCATTTAACACCATAATTCCCTCCACACTCACCACCAAGCTGGAGCATCTGGGACTCAGCTCATCTATGTGTCTGTGGATCTCCAACTTCCTAACTGGCAGACCACAGGCAGTAAGGATGGGCGGACATGTCTCAGCCTCCACCACTCTCAGCACTGGAGCCCCCCAGGGGTGTGTTCTGAGCCCCCTGCTGTACTCTTTGTACACATATGACTGTGTGGCCACTACCAGCTCCACCACCATCATCAAGTTTGCTGACGACACCGTCGTGGTGGGCCTGATCTCTGATAACAACGAGACGGCCTACCTGAAGGAGATTAGGAATCTGGAGAACTGGTGCCAGAGGAACAACCTCCTTCTAAACGTCAGTAAGACAAAGGAGCTGATAGTGGACTTCAGCACTAAGCAGGAGAGGAACTACCAGACCCCTGTCATCAACGAGTGCCCAGTGGAGAGAGTGGACAGCTTCAAATACCTCGGAGTTCACATCACCGTGGTGAAAAAGGCCCGTCAGCGTCTCTACCACCTCAGACGCTTGAGAGACTTCCAACTGCCCTCCAAGGTGCTCAGGAACTTTTACTCCTGCACCATAGAGAGCATCCTGACGGGAAACATCTTAACCTGGTTCGGGAACAGCACCATGCAGGACAGACGAGCTCTACAGAGGGTTGTGCGGTCAGCTGAGCGCACCATCCGCTCCGAGCTCCCTGACCTGCACTCAATCTCAGCAGGCGGTGCCGGACCAAGGCCAGGAAGATCGTGAAGGACCTCAGCCATCCCAACAACAGACTGTTCTCTCTGTTGAGGTCAGGAAAGCGATTCCGCTCCCTGAAGACCAACACAGAGAGACTGAGGAGGAGCTTCTTCCCGCAGGCGATACGGTCTCTCAATCACACCACCACACAATACTGACCCACACATACAGTTCTTACACACACTGGACTTTCTGGACATTGTTTCACTTCATTACTTAAATCACGCTGCTGTTATTGTGTATATGCTGCTGTTATTGTGTATATATTTATTTATATTTCTTCATACATTCTTATATAGTTCTATATTGTGTATTTTGTTGTACAGTTATTTTATTTTCAACTTTAATTTATATATTTTATCTTATTCTCCCAGTTAAATTTACCCTTCATTCTAATTTGTGTTGTACAGTTATTTCATTTTTAACCTTAATTTATATTTTATTCCTTCCTAGTTAAATTTACCCTTTTTAATTTTTCATATTTATTTCCTATCTTATTCATAGCCTTTTCCTTTTTTGTTTTCTTTAGGTCACGAGCAGTTGTCCAAGCATTTCACTACATATCGTACTGTGTATGACTGTGTACGTGACAAATAAAATTTGAATTTGAATTTATTACGTAATTTATCATAACATAATTATTGATGTAGGTTACAAATAAGTCTTATATTGATTTGAATTGAATTCGGTGCGCTACGCTGCTTTGTTCACTGCGGCTTTGCGGGCTAATGTTTGTTGTGTTTTGTAGGAAAACCAGCCTACAAAATGCTGGAATGTGATCCAGACTGGGCACCCTCTATCAACCTGGGTCATACCGAGTGTAAAGCTGCCACCACAGCGAGATTTGATCGGTTCTACTTCACTAAGCCAGCAGTCCTGGCCTCTCTACCACACCCTCTCTGGTTCTCTTTGTAACATTAGCTCATAAAATATGGTTGGATAATGCAATATAATGTTCCACTGCATAAATAAATTGTATACAAAGGTCTAAACTCTGAAATGGCCAACCGATGTGTAAAACGAAACTCCATGAACCACTCTTTCACAGTCTGAGTGCAATGAATAATAGCATTGTCACCCTGGAACATACCCATGCTGACGAAAAAAGATCAGTAAATTCAGGTTGACTCTAGATTACAAAATGAGTTCTTCATACTCACGGTACTATTCCATTATTTGGATTCACTCTGACATTGGCAAAGATAAATGCTCACACAAACCTGGTTATCAACTCGCGAAGTTAACGTGGGGTCTCCCCTCATGTGACCAACTACAAACATGGAAAGATCCTCTTCTAACAAAGCGACCGATTTTAGAAAAAAAGAGAAAATGTAATATTAGGAAAATGCAAAGAAGTTAAACAGAATCCAGACGGCTGCGGACAAAGCAGCAACATGAATGCATGTGAAAGGAATAAGTGCTGTGCAGTAGTTTAGTATTAAAAGACTGACATTTTGTGGCTTTGGCCCAAAGTCTTGTGGTTTAAAGAGATGCAACTTTGCAAACCTATGTTCCTTTTAGAAAGAAGAAGCGTTCTCCTGGAAGCCCTACCAAACAGGACATACTTGTTCAGCCTTTTTCTAACTGTAGGGTCATAACCCTAACATTTAATTTCTCTGAGCATTGCACGGGTTGGTGTGAATTTGCTGGGAGTCCACAGATGGGAAGGCTGACTGCAGTCTTGAATGCTTTTCACTTGTGAATAAACTTTTTCACTGTAGAATGATGGATTTCAGATTGTTTAGAAATGGCTTTGTAACCCTTCCCAGATTTACAGGCAGCAGTAACTGTTTCTGTAAGATCATTGCAGACGTCTTTCCTCTTTGGCGTTGTGCTGACACAACTGAATGCTTCACACCAGCAAAATGACAAAACGTCTGCTTTTGTCGATGAGCTCACATTTGCCAACCATTTAATCAAGTTAATGAGATGCTTTTGATTTGCAGCAGCTGACTTCTCTTTACTCTTTTAATTAAGAATTCTTATTTCCAGTGGAAGCAATTTGCATTTTGGCTTAATGTTCACTAAATTCACAGTGTCATACATCATATACTATAGCTCATCTGGTAAAGGACCAATGACTTTTTATTATGTCATAATACATAAACCCTCAAAAGTAAAGAGGGTGTACCTTTGACTGACTACATATCTTTATTTCTCATTATTTAGTATGATGTGGTTCTTTGTTGGGTTTTTAAGTCTTGATTTTTTAAAAAAAAAACAGGCAGTATCTGGTGTAAAAACAGAACAAAGGTAGGAAAATATAGCATATCAAATTTTAGCAGATCTGCAGGGAAGAATTTGTAGGTCTGAGAGTAAACAGTAGTTTGATGATTTTGTATTTCAAATGTCTTTCAAGAGTCTCCTGTTCATGAAAACCCCTGTTCTTTTTTTGGGGATCAAAGTTTTGCTGCTGTTACTGAATAAATTTGGTGATTTTTGGTGATATGTAGGGAGTTTGATTAAATCTCAGTTTTTGCCGTCACACATTGCTTTCCATTTGTATAAACAGCAAAGTTCACTAAAGCTGCATGTTCACAATTATGATATTAGCTGTCATGTTGCTAGCCTATGCTGCATGAGTGAATAAGAAGAGACATTAACATTAATAATGATGAAATAAATAAACACACAAATCAAAAAGCACATTTAAGTTGTAAATATACATTTATTTCACTATTAAAATATCCACTTCCAAAATAGAATGGTAATAGCACAAACTTCCAGGAAGGCCCTACAAATTATTGGCATAAGGCTTGTTTTCCTACAGTAATTACAATCTTTCTGGCATCTCTTTTCTGGCTTAGTCAAACATCTGCAGTGCTTCAGAAATGTACACTGGTCTAAAGGAGGCTTTTGAGAATAAATACCCGTTTGCTAGTTGTTCTCCTACACAGGGCTTGACCCCCAGGCTGACACTATAGTCTTGTCTGTTGGCAGGTTTTCCTCTTTCTTGGCTTTAGGATAATTTCTTCCTTGGCGTTGTGCGTTTGCCACTGTGACATTGCCCACAGGACGACCGAACATTACTGTGCGTTTTAAGCATTAGCACTCTACACAATGAGAATTGAAGAAATAAAATTTAAAAAAAGAATGAAAAATACACACAAGGGGATTTCATTTCATTTTTAAAAGAAGCAATATATTTGTCTATTGCGGTGTTATGAGGGCATCAAGAGGAAAGAGGCTTTTTGGTTATAAATATAAATTTAGGAATCAGTAAAGACTCATTTTGCATAAGCTCTCAGGCTCAAAAAACTCACACATCTTGGGATGACACAGACATGAAAGACTTGCAGAGCTGGATGTAAAAGCAGAGAAATAAATCACTGCTATGGTGTTCAATTTAGCCGACCCTAGCAGCTTTGTGCTGTCGTGCCCTTTGTTGCTGCATGCTGTTCTACAATTCAGATTGATAAGCAGGTCAGAGTTATGGGCATCATGTCTGCAGAGACTGCGCCAGTGATGTGTGTGTATTTGTGCCAGAGGGTGATTTTTCTGAGTCAATAGGATGTGATGGAGGAGGCTGCATCGTCACACTAAGCCGCTGTGATGCAGAGGCTGGCAGTCTGTCAGAGATTACAGACAGACCAGGAGCAGCACGGTCCTGTGTGCCAGGTCTTGTATGTGCACCTCATGCTCCTCACATTTCCTCCCTTTGCCATGCTGAAACTAGCTTGTCCTTTCTGCTTCCTGCTAAAGGAAGAGCACCATTTCGATAGTAATTCATCTTCATTTTTCACCCTTGTGGCTTTCTGAGGGTAAAATAAAAAGAGACCTGCACATTCTTGTGTAATGCTTCTAAAAAACAGCAAGAGCAAATGTAGAAGCCTTGTAAATATGTTGCAACCACTGTTAAATGTTTGTCCTTTAAAATCAATTATGCTTGCTTGTTCTGCATATAGAAACAGAGATCCAAATCCTTCTAGTGCTCCATTTCACAGTTAGACTGTCGAGCACGGAAAGCCATGGGCCACAGAAATTTAACATCCTTCTGAAACTGGATTGAGAGAGATATGTGTGCTTCGCGGCTTACTACAAGAGGGGTATTTCTGGGTGTCAGGCTGAAGGGGAGGGGAAGGGAAAGGGCAAGAGGGCAGAAAAGGTCACAACAGGGGGAGGGGTTACTACTTGAAGGAAGCATGGACGGTGCGACCCTTGAGTGGCTGGGGTGGGCGGTAGTTGTCCACCATGCAGTCCTGAGCCGCCCCATCGGCGGAGAAGAGCAGGGTGCGGAATTTGGCCATCTGTGAAAAAGGAGACGACGGTCGTAGCGTTAATCATTCCTGCAGTGACTGTCACTCACAAAACACTGGCTTCCCCCTGCTCAGTCACTGAGAGCTTTTCACTGGGGAACTGAGCTTAGCAGTTATGTTATTGTTGACATTTCTTATATGCTTATTTACTTCCTTGCTCCTAGTTACATGACATGAGAAACTTTATAGCATTCCCATGTTTGAAAGTATAAATGTGATGCTACAGCCAGCTGTTGTCAGCTTGGCTTAGCATAGAGCAGAAGCCTGAGGTAACACATACAACACAAATTCCCCATTTGAGCACATGAGATGCTTAAAAATTAAAATGTTTGGTGGGTTTTTCATAAAAGAGGGGTCAATGCTACAGCATCTTGTCTTTGTACTAAGCATATATTAGCTGCTACCTGGTCAAGTCAAGCCAGCAAAAACAAAGAAAGAGCAGTTTTCAGTAATGTCTTTCAAAATAAATATTGACTACCAGAATAAAATATAAATTATGCATGAATATAAATACATCTTTTGCACCCCTTGGTAAAAAGAAGTGATTTTGGCTATTGTGTAAAAGGTTGAATGGTCAGCTTGACTGGTGGAGCCTGGGCTTGCTTGTGCCATTTTCCCAAAGGGCCACATGAGAAACTGGGACAGTTGTGGACGGCTGCACAAATGAGCTTATAAAGTGATTAAACTAATACTGAGCAGAACTGAATTCAGCCTTTTGGTTCAACCCTTCACAACAGTCCCAGTTTCTCAAGTGGTCCCTTGGAAAAATCGATTGCCAATACTTGGTCTAAGCTAAGCTAAAAGCTACAGGCATTAGCTTTCATGTAGTACTGTTACGGCCCTACATATGTGAGAGGGGCATAATCAATCTCAGCTCTTGGCTAAAATATTTTGTATGAACATGAGACTAAAAAAAAAACCAAGTGAGTGGTTACGTCATAGTAACATATGATTGCTTTTGATTTATTAACATAGGATAATGAACACAGTGTGTTTCTTCACTACTAAGACAAACCATTTCATCTGGTGGGTGCACCCTCTTATAATTAGCTGATAAATAAGTTCTGTGTTATTATCTGCAGAACCAGCTATATATAACCCTTCATATGAAGGTTATATCCACACAACTCATATGTTTACCCCTGAGATACATTCTCACCACCGTGAAATAATCACGTGACCACGAAGACTTAACCTTCACATGGACTCAAGGCTCCATTCACTGGGACAAACCAGCCGGGGGGCTGTTAGTTTAGAGGAATGGGTGGTTAAGAGGCAAATACTCATTTCAGTGATAGCATCAGCTGTAATTTTACAAATAAGCATAAATCTAGGTAAGATGTGTTTAGGTAGCTGAAATTACAAACACAACACAGTAATAGTGTTTCACCTACAAAATGTGCTGCATTTGCGGGATGAATATTTCCTGTTGACTGCCCACATGGTGATAACGCTGTGGTAAAGCGCCTAGCATCTGTGTGAACTCTTGTTCTTACTCATTGCCCCAGTTGGCCAAGTGTCTGCTGTATTGCATTTCTGTCTGCTACAGAGGTTTCTTCTTCTTGTTTCACCCCACAGTTAATCTGAACAATTAAGCCCTTTATTTAGATTGTAGTACAAGAGAGGATTTGCAGACAGAGCTATTCTAGACCGTGGGCATAAAGCCAATCCTTCTGCTGTAGCTGAATGGGCTCTGTTTGCAGCAAGCATACCTGTGCAGAGCTGGTGCTGATTGGTTCTTTGCAGACAATCCAGGTAACGCTCTCATACAGAGGGGGTGTGGTCAGAGAGCCATCATAAGTCCAGTAGTCTAGGCAACCAGGGAGCAAAGTAGAGGGGTCGAAATTTTCAAAAGAGGTCTGCTTGCCCTTTAAAAAACACAGGGAGAGAAGAACATTGTAAGAAAACTATCAGGAAACAAATCAAAAAAAAAAAAAATCTCTTATTTTTACAGAAACACACTTTGGACTTGATGGTGTCAAAGGCATCAAGAAGCTTCTGGAGATTTGGATTTTCACCACCAATCTGAAAAAGAACAAATGATGCACTGCGGTTAAATGTTTATCATGTTTTATTGTAATACTGCATATAATGATACTTTAATCATTTCTGCTCACCTTCAGGAAAACTCCAACCACAGCGAGTCCATCGGGCTTGCTAGCAGCCTCGCTGAAACTTGTATATTTGGTGTTCCAATGCACCAGATGAAGCTAGAAATAAAATTATATTTACATTAAAAAAAAATCCTTACAGGAAACTTTATTCCTAAACTGTAGATGAAACAATAGTTTAATTATTTCTATTTTTGATAACGTAAAGCAGATGTTGGGAAAATTAAGGCAATAATACTCCAGATGAGGTCCAGTGACCCCAAGAGGTCTGCAAGGAAAGTAGTAAACTAATAATAATCTTGCATTACATCATTAAAAAGTACATCTATACTATTTATTTCTGCGCCAACAAACACGGATACATACAAAAAACATCACGTCACTCTGCCATAAGGGGATTCACTTTTTTCAACAGCCTCCTTCCGCTGCATAGCTTGGTTAATTAGCCAGCTAGCTAGCTAGTGTCCATGGATACTATTTGACCAAACCACCTAAATCATGGATTAACAGGCCTGGAGTCTCTAAATGCCCCCCCCCCCCCCCCCCCCCCGCACGCAATTAAAGTTCTGTTTAGGGAGTGCAATCATATGCTTTTTTGAGGTTAAGCAATGGCTGGGTGAGCAAACAGTAGATAAGGAAAAGGCAACTATTTGTGGCAAAACACATCAAATTGCAACCACACATGCTGCCAAACATGATGGGAAAAGAGGCCAGCTCCCTAATTGCTCATATTTTCCTCCCAGGCGGCCTTTCTTCTTCGATCCTTTTTAATTCAACCAATGAGATTTCTGTTTTAGAGAAATTTTAATGGCCTCTAATTTGTCTCCCCCCCCCCCCCCCCCCCCCAGCCCCAATCTCTTTGTTGCTGTACATCAACATTAATCAGCTATCTCGGTATTATCATAATGATCCAGAGATTCCCTACCTCGGCGGGATATTTGGTCCCAGCCACAGTATGTTCAGATCCCTTGCTATCAGAAGCTCCCCAGTGGAAATGAAACTGCTTGAGTCTGTATAACCCTGAGATTGGTCCATCCGTTAAACCTGCAGAAAGAGAGAAAAATGGCAGAATGTGGATAAAAGTGCTTCACTGTTCAGCACTGACATAAAAAGATCTGACCTGCAGGAAAAACACTTCAAAAGCGCTGTATTTGCGAACAAAAGGAAATGGAATAAGATGTGATACACACATGTAGACACTGTGACTGTGACACACTTCCATGGAAGCAGTCTCAGTTCCTGTTGTGTAAACCCAGCTAGAGATATTCAGTTCAAAGTAATGTCCAGGTATTGTAAACACCAGACCTCTTTCCACTGTTGTGTAATGTATCTATTTAAAGAATACAAAGTAGTTCAAACAGCAGCAATTAATCCTGTATATTGTTCTATTTCTGGTGCAACATCATATGGAGCCTCCCAAAACAGGATATTTATTTGGCAGCTATTGGTCTTGAATGATAAAAAAGTAATCTGTGTCTACATGAAAAATGAAGAATTAGTGGAGTATAACATGAATGTGTTACACAGACACCTTTCTTAGAAGTGCCGGGCCTAAAACAGGTACAGTAAGATTCTAAGAAAACATAAGAAACCACTTTGTGTGAGCAGTAGAGATTTTATCCCTGTGATTAAGTTGATTATGCAACCATAGTCTCGATTATCCCCTATCAGAGCTACTAAAGAAAAACAAAAGAAAACACTCATCACTCTGAAATCCTAAGGAATCCTAAACAAAAGTGGAGGACATGTCCTTTTTTATGTTTTGTTTATCTTTTAAAAGTTTTAATATGACCAGAATGGAAACACACATAAAATAAATAAACAAACAAATAATGTTTTACTGAAAGAGAAAGATATTAGCATTAATTTCATAGTAACTGTTTCTGTGCACACATGGGGACATTAATAATTAACAAAGCTCATGTATGAGTAACCTTCCCTTTTTTTGTGCTTTTGACCTCACTGTTAGCAGAGCTGGCGTGGGAAAGGTTTACCAAGGGTTAGATTACCAATTCAATCGCGCTTTGTGCTTGCCTTTTCAACGAGACCTCTGCACCTTAAGCAAATGTATTCATTGTAAAAACGACATATTTCATTTTTCAAAAACAACATAAAATCTGTGCCATCGCTAATGGCGTGGTGTTAAGGAATCTGGGGCGCATCTATATTATAAGCACAGTATTAATGTCTTTCTAGTCTAAAGCTTGAGTCTGTGGCAGCTGTGCAGATGACTGCATTGTATAAATCATCCTCAGGAGCCGGATTTTTATTGTCCGCAAACCTGGATCCAAGAATCTTATAGCTTCTCGGTTACTGTGAGTAATATGAATGTAAGAGAATGTGTTTCTCCGAGAAATCTCAATCAGTACCTGGACGGTTGTAAATTTATTAGTGCGGGTAGTTTTAACACTCACTTGAGCTGTCGGTGTCGTCCGCGAAGGTCACTTGGACGGAGTGCCCGTTGTTGAGAATATCGAGGCAGGTGGACGGGTCGTACTTCAGGGTGAGCGGCTTCAGCCCCGCGTCATATGATGCTTGGCCCGGTACGATGTCAATAGGAGACTGACGGACTCCATCGGCAATAGGGAAATTTTCAACCCATTTCTGAGGTCCTGGAAATTACATAATAATAATAACATTGTATTTAATATCAATCTATAAATATATTCTTTTAAAATTTAAAAATCTCCGCAGTGATCCGTGAATGCACTGTCCTTCGTTCATTTAGCAGCCCGCTTGCTGGTAGGACTGGTAATATATATATATATATATATATATATATATATATATATATATATATATATATATATATATATATATATATATATATAGTGCAATCAGCGGCTCACCATTGTTTGGTTTGTATCCCCAAGACATGGTGACAGTTTGGATGTATGAGCGAGCAGGCAGAGCTGTAATCCCCTAAAGCTAAAGCGACTCGTTCCCCAGTGCAGAGCAGCTAGTGTCCTCCACCTGACAGCTGCAGAGCTTATATAGGGTCCCAGTGTGCGGCGTGTCCGTCCGGCAGCCCGGGAGGAGTTTAGATGCACCGCAACGCTGCAACACGTCGGATCAATGGATCTCTCTCTCTCTCTCTCTCTCTGTCTTTCTCTCTCTCACTGAATCTGCGGTGGTTTAAACGTTTCATCGGCCAGCAGCTATGAAGCTTTAATAGCCTATCTCTCGAGCGCGACGAGCGCGTGCTCACCTTTCATCTAACGGATTTTACGCGTCTGTCATGTGAGGAAGTGAAGAAGACACGTAGCCCAGTGACACATTCAGACGGACAGTGGACTACAGTCATGACAGTGGAGATATTGCGGCAGTAACGCGCAAACAATCACCAGATATCGATAGAGAGGTAGATGGATTTCGAATAATTACACAAAAAGTTGTCGCAAACACCAGTTAGTACAAATGTCTGCAAACGCACAAAGCAATCGTTAAATCGCGTGTGAAATGGGGGTGGGGGTCTGGAATATGAACTTTAGAGCTTGTCTGGTAAGATTTTCATAAAAAACAAAGTAAAAACTAATAGGTCAATATGCTGCATGATTTGCATGATGGCTGTCAGTGATGATGGGGGGGGGGGGGGGGGGGGGGGTGTTACGTCTTCCTTCATAATCTTCAATAAACGCTTGCTTTCCCGTTGCAACTCAGAGTACAATGACATAATAAGGTTTTTCAGAAAAAAAAACCCCAACAACAAAAAAACAAAAAACATGCAGGTAATGATAAGCGCTGCGATGGTATTATGGTGCCACCTGCTGTTGCTTCCCAGGCAGCACAGCAACGTGTTACCGGTACAGGGACCTGATCCGTGAAGCTTTAAAACGAACTGATGAGTTTGCTCAGTGGTTGGGGCGACTGGCTTAACCTCTGCTTCACTGATTATCTCGCTCCTTCTGCCTCAGGAGCAAGAAATGATAGGACATATATCTGATATGCACAGTTCATCAAGGCGCAAAACAGGGACTAAAGGCCAGTTTGCTCTATTATTATTTCAGACTATAATACATATAAATATTTAGCCTACAAATCAAAGTCAAATGAGACAGTATTCACCGATAATGAACAGGTGCGTATGAACTGGTCCAAAGGAAAAAACGAAAACGCGACTGTGCAAGAGGACATAATAATAGACTGCACAAACCAAAATAAAAAATGGTCACTGCACAAGAGACGTGAAGAAGGGCGTGCAGGCGGGATGAAGCGGTTGGAGACGAGGGTCAGGGGTGATTTGTGACAGCAGTATAGCACCAAGAGTGAAGGGAAGATTTACAAGATGGTAGTGAGACCTGCTATGATGTATGGTTTGGAGATGGCGGGACTAACAAAAAGACAGGAGGCGGAAATTGAGATGTTAAAAGTTTCATTGGGAATGACCAGAATGGGAAATGAGTACATCAGAGGGACAGATTAGGTAAAAAAAAAAAGCAAGGCTGGGATGTTTTTTGTTTTTTTAAAAAATCAGAATACGGATATATTGAAAGATGGAGCTACCAGCAGGAGGAAAAGAGGAAGATCTTAGAGAAGACATGTAGAACATGCAGTGGGTTGGTGTGACGGGGGATGCCGATATTCTGCTGTGGAGTTCCTAAAAGCGAGCAAAAAAGAAGAAATGCATCTCAGGCAAAAACAAGTTATGGTGGTGTGAGTATAAATATATAAGTTTAGTTTCTGTGAATTAGTTATCTAATTCACAGTACAATATAAAGAAATTAAATAATCGTTTACCTGCTCCCCTCAGGCAGGAGGCTCCGGTCCATTCGCACCAGAACCTCTCGCCACAAGAACAGTTTCTTCCCCTCTGCTGTTGGACACATGAACAATAACCACATGACTGTCCCCGCCACTAACACATGACCCTACGCTGTGTCACTGCATCATTTCATGTCTGGCACTGATCACCACCTGCACTCATGTATATATCTTTCTACGTAGCACTCATAATTCTTACTCTCATGTATATATCTCATGTATATCTCATGCACATATCTTTCTTTCTACATAGCACTTTAATTCTTATTGTTTGCACTGAAGCACCGCAGCAATTTCCTAATGTTGTAAACCTCAACATCTGGCAATAAACCCATTCTGATTCTGATTCTGATTCTGATCTCATTTGTCCTAGAAAGAAAGTCAGCTACTCTCTCGAAACAGGTGACAGGGGCGTTAACGTTACGTTTCTGTCGCAGTCAAATGACGTCACCAAGAAGGCACGGTGGTGTTTTCAAGTAGCACGAGGATTTTAACGCCACTCTTCGAAGAAGTTCGGTAAGTGGCGTATAAACATCTTACAGCCGTACACTTACGAACTGTTATACCAACATAAATAACCTCAAATAAGTCGCTTAGTTTCATCGTCGTTATGTGTACTATAACACAGGCTAACATGTGAGGCACTCAGCTAACTAGCTGGTTACCGCACTGGATTTCAGTTTGCCTGAAATATTATTACATGTCGTTAAAGACCGTAATACATATTATTATTATTGTTATTATTATATTTCTGATGGTATTCTACTTGGCTGTTTGTCTTAACTCTTTTCTATGCACTGCTGTATGTGTATCAGGTTTTTACAATGTCTCCCTCTCACGTTGTCTATTTGCTGTCCTTCCGTGTAAATGCAACACACTGATGATAAATTTTAGTCTTTAAGCTTTACCGTTTCTTTGGAAATTCCTATAACGTTACCACAGGTCACAGACTAGTGCACTCCCAGTGCCAGTCCCGAGCCCAGCTAAATGGAAGCGTTTTTATGTTCCTGAGCAAGATCTTTGTTTTTTCCCTGGCTGGTCTCAAACGTGCTAGTTTGTGCCCATGTACACAAGATAAAGATTTTGCAGTTCCATATTTCCACCAGAGACCCAGATAATAGGTTGATTAAAGTCATTCCGGCATCTGACTTGGATACCTCCTGGATGCCTCCTAGGCGAGATGTTTTGGACATGGGGGAGACCCAGGACTCACTGTGGAGGCTGTAGCTGTCACCTGGCTTGGGAGGGACTAGGTGTCCCCCTAGAATGAGCTGGAAGAGGTGGCTTGGGCTTCTCTGCTTAGATTGCTGCCCCCGTGACTCAAACTCAGATAAGCTGTATATCCAGAAGTGCAGGCAATAAAAAGGATGAGGTTGGAGCGACTGGGTAATGTAGTGGTTAGCTCTGTAGCCTCACAGCATAAAGCTGGTTCCCCTCTCCTTAGCATGTGCCTGCAGGTTTACTTCAGGTATTCTGGCTGCCTCCCAGAGTCTGAATATATGAAGAGATGGTTTGAGCAGGTGATACAAATGCTGAAATGCTACTGTGGGGGCCCATGCTCAAGTCGATACCACCGCCTTACTCTACTGTCCTGTCAAAAATGAAGGCTAAATATGCTACCAGAAAAGTAAAACAAAAAACAACAAATAAATAAAACACATATAATATCAGCAAAGGCCTTTAGCTACAGATATGCTTGTTTTTTTTTCACCCAGCTCTTCAGCCACATTATGACTCCTTATCCACTTTGATTCCATTTTTCACCAGACCATGAAATCTGCATGTACAGACTCACCAGTTAAATTGGGTGAAATCATTGTCCCCAAATAAGGTTAAAATAAAAAAATGTAAATGACAAAGCAATATATTTTCCCCCCTGGAGGTTATACTTTTGCTGTTGTCTTTACCTTTTGCAGATTTCAGTTGTGCTGTGTTTATTGCTTATTATGCCTCTTGTAGAATCTGCAGTTGTGTGTGTCACCTTCACTGGGCAGGAAGAATTTGTGAATTTATGTAGTTTATAAATCAAACTCCAACATCAGCCCTCTGTGTACTGAGAGGGCTTTTTTTGTTTTTTGAGCAGGTTGTGCAGGAAAATGTTAATATAAAAAGTTATAACACTATAAAACTTGACTGAATTAGTACGTTTTCATTTGACTTACAGCATTTTCTGATATCATCTACACCTTTTTGACCACTGTTTTAAGGCCCATGGCCATAACTGAGCTTTTTGGGGTAAAAAGAGGTGTTGATAATCAGGTGGCTTTCCAGGCACGTCTAGAATCAGGAGCAATCTATGAATCTGTGAGTGTGTGATCAGCGCAGAGACTGCCAGACAAACACAGGGAATCACTGGAGGAAGAACATGATAGAGAAAGTAAATAATTTCCACAAATGCATCCATGCTGATTGCCGTTCTTTCCACAGGTGAAATGGCAAAGAATAAACAAAAGGGGAAAAAACAGAAGAACGTCTTTCAAGTGGCAAACAAGCACTTGAAGAACAAGACCAAAGTGAAACCCGTCACAACAACACTCAAACATGTAAGATCTCTTTCATCTCTTACTCCCGGTTTTGTTTTTTTTTGGCTTATTGGGTTTTGTTTTTGTACATGTATTATGTATCCTCCCTTGTTCGTGGTGTTTGTTGCATCTGCTCTAACATGATTGCGGTATCACAGATCAATACAGTGAAAAAGGAGAAAGTGGAGAGTCTAAATCAAATCTTCACAGAAGTCCAGAGGGATGTTAAGAGCATTTCAAAGTCAGTCGCTCCTGAACCAAAGAAACAAATACAGGTAAAGGAGGAAATCATGGACTTTTAACATTCTTTTACCTGTGTTTTTAAAACAATTCTATTGCTATCAACATATATACTTTTAAATTTCTTAGGTTGTCAGAGAGCCACCAAAGGAATCTGTAAATATCGACAATGCCGCTCAACTCTTCTCTCAGCTATAATGGTATAAAAATAAGTGATTACCACGAACAAAGATGATGGACTGAATATGCTCTCACAGCATTTTGTCATTTCTCTTCGAAATGAGGACTACAGATGAGCTGCCAAGAACCTGCTGCATTGATATGGGAGTGAAATCTCATGTGCAACTCAAGGTTTTTGCATATTATGTGCACAAAGAAATCAAATCCAATTACAGAGTTGAACACTGTCAATTGTAACGTTCTTTCAGATTATGCACCTTTGTGTATTTTATTAATATCTTTTAGACTTATACACGTTATTGTCATTATTGATTCTCAGAAAATGCTTACGTTAGAGCAGATTCAAACTGTAATGTTATATATGGCACGAACAATAAGTTAAATGAAACAAAATAAAGTGTTGATATGTCAGATGACTCATCTTTTCATTAACCGATTCTCTTTAAAACTCTTTGTGTACCTTGTAGTCATTTTTCAATAAACTTTTCAAAAGAATTCTCCCAACTACACGAATTTCATCCTGCCCTCTTTGATTTTTGTTTTTCTTTGTAGTTCAAGGTTTCACCCCCCTTTGACATGTTTTGGTGTCTCATTTAGAACAAATGAAGACACAGAGGAGATCACTGTGACTTCTATTTGTGAAGATGGAAATGCTCGCCTCTGAGTTTCGGTACGAGTGGTTCTTATATAAAATGTGACCTGCCAAATTTAGTGCTCCAGTGCGAGTAAGGCCTATGCGTTTTTATTCGTTTAGAATGACCTAACAGGGCTTTTGCTGCCCTTGAAAAACATTTTTATATCTTATATCGAATTAGATGAAAAACTGAAAAAACCAATTCGAAAGTTTTATTTTATCTCACGTTGGAAGGTGAGAGTGATGTACATTATCAAAACTTGCATTCCCTATAGTCCTTTAGTTTTAATTTTCAAACTTTTAAGAAATACAGTACTGTGGAAGAATCTGGAGACTTTTCTGATTATTTCTTGATGTTTTGGTTCTAGGCAGCCAGATTTTCTTGTAACTGTTTGTAAAATGGTCTTGAGCAGTACTCCAGGGTTTCTGAACGTCTTTCAGAGTTTTTGCTTTGGAGCTTGGACCTCACCATCATTGAAGCAGTCTGGGATCATCTTGACAGAACAGAACAAAAGGCAGCCAACATTCAAAGAATTTTGGATTGTCCTTCAAAAATCCCAAAGAACTATTCCTGAAGATTACTTCAAGAAATTACAGAAAAGCTTGCCTTAAAAGAGTTCAGGCTGTGTTGGAGAATAAAGGTTACCAAACCAAATATTAACTTTTAAGTTTGTTTGAACTACAAACTCAATTTCCTCCCTTATATACTGTATTCCCATGTGTGCTTGCAGGTATTTCAGTAACTTCTAACTCCTACCAGTACTTGATTAAATTTATATTAGCATGACAACTTGTTGACTTCTATTGATTTGACTTTCATATGGACCAAACTATACTTATAAAAATGAACTGGTAGCATTACGTATGCTTTTGATATATTAAAACCATCCATCCATCCATCCAAGCCAGTTATAGTGCCATTAGAATTTATAACCTAATATTACTGAGTGGAAATTATTGCTCAACTTCTGGAAACCCATAGTAGTTCTGATGCTGTGTTGGCACCAGCACCAGATATTGTTAGGTGGAAAAACATGAAATTGATTCTAGATTAGGAACTGGCAGAACATCGGTGGTAAAGAGGTATTACTGGCAACCTAGGTACACACCTGGAGAGAATCAGTTAGCTGCAATTGCAATCTCATTGCTACATGCCACTAAGGCAAACACACCGGTCCGTTACTTATTTTCCAAACGTTCTGCAGTGAAAGAATACAGTGATATTTTTGTCAAGTCGTATCAAGCTGGGTTTTGCTGTTTCTGTGGACTGCATTATGTTGTTTGGCGCCTGTGCGATTTCATCAGCTAATAATGTACAAACTCTATTTGTTGGCCTCACACCGTCATTTCTATCAGAAGGGCAGCTGAAAATGAATTATAGATTTTTTGCCTCCACCTGCAAGCAGAGAGCCGTTATCAGTATTCTGCTGCTGCATCCTGCTGTAGCAACTTGACATCAGAGGTCACGGGTGTACGAGCACCAAGCTGATTGTCTCGGTGGCAACCTCTGACTGAGTTAGTTGGTCAATAAATTTGGGGTGAGGTAAGAGCACAAGTGAGGCTGGTAAACAAATCTGCACTTGGCTGTGTTGACATAAATAACCTGGCAGATTAGATTTTCAAGGTGAAGATGACATGATAGAAATACTGGCCTGAGTGATGGCTTTCACTACCTATGATGAAGTTGGGTAGCTCCCAGCCATCTCAGCTGATGGCAGGAGATGGCTGCCCCTCCACGAGCCTGGTTCTGCCAAAGGTTTCTTCCTATTAAAAAGGAGTTTTTTCTTCCCACTGTCACCAAGTCCTTGCCCAAAGAAGGTTGTGTGATTGTTGTTTTGTCATTGTAATATTGTAGGGGCTTTATAAAGTGCCTTGAGTGCCTTGACTGCTTTTGTGATTTGATTTAAAAAACAAAATGAATAAAATAGAATTGAGTTGAAATGAATAGATAAGAGTGGAAGTATTTGGAAAAGGTTGCAATGAGATTTTTGGCCACATGGGGGCAACAGAAAGAAGCTCTAAATACTGACCTCACTTCTTGAGTTGATATGGCAAGGTTTTGAACAATGACTTGTTCTTGTTTTCACATGGAAATGACAATAACATTACAATTCACTGGTTTTAATTCTTGTTTTGGTCTCTACTGGGTAAAATATGTCTTTTTTAGCAACTTCAGTCTTCACTGTTTTCATAGCTAGTTGTTTGATATGATATAGGCCTCTGATCAATACAGCTACCTCCCTAAAAGCAAGACTGGTCACAGTGAACGAATTGGCACCATGATTGACCCCTTTCATATTATGCTAATTATTTTGATCCACTTTCTATCTAGAAGTATCGATTAAGGTCAGCTTTAAAGAATTATATTTGTAAAACTGAGTAGGAGCAGGAAGTCTTCTCCCTTTTTTCTTCAACTGAATTAAAGTGACAGCAAAATCTGGGGAAAAGCTTAACAAGTAGGACACATTTGCTCTGAAATCCATTCACTTGATGCCTTTTGGGGGAAAACATTTATTCCTAATACAGAGGAAAAGGTTTTCAGGTGGAAATGATTGGCGAGGGGAGCATAGCAGATGCAGTGTTAAAGTGTTAGCCTGCGAGCAGGTGCTTCCCACTGTGATCCAGATGGCTGCACCAGAGCACAGGCAGTGGGGTTTGCGCCGCTACACACCCTGGGGACAGAGATCATAGCAGCGCACACATACGTACACTCATTGGATTTTTTTAATTTATATGCACTGGTGGGGGGTAGCTGGATCTGTGGGTGAGAGGACCAGAGCTCTGTTTGTCATGGCACAGTGTGTTGTTAGTCACGTTTAGTGCTGCTAGTCATGCAAAAAGTCCTGCAGAGTTCTGCTCTTGCTTGAAAACTTATTCCTTTGATGTAACTTTAAAACTTTAAAACCATCTATTTATGTAAGACCTCGTCTCCGTCTGTCTCGGTGAACCCTGTGAAAGACAGTGCTAATGATGGTATGTGTTAAAGTTAAAATTAAACAAGCTTTTGCTTTTCTTGAGGTACTCCTATTGTGCCATTAAAGAAAGAGCACCCGGAGACGTTTGATTGAAGCTGATTAGTCAGTTGCTTAATTGAATGTAATCAAAAGGGACGTTTTAGACAACCACCAGAGTTGGAGATGTCCACAAGATGGTGCTCTGGATGGGCTTATCATTATGCACAGTGACAAGCGGGGAAGTGGATCTGTAGGTGTGTGTGTGTGTGTGAGAGAGAGGAGAGTCGGGGACACAGAGATCGAGAAAGAGAAAAAGAGAAGTGTTGGGCTCGCTGAATGCCAATAAGAAGCTGAAGGCCTATTTGCAGTATGTCATTCCCAGCACACAGCTGGGTTTTTCACTCTGACAGGACTAGCAGCAAAAGGTTACAGCACCTGGACTTCTCCCTGTGAGAGAAATAAGAATCATCGTGTTTGTCTGTTCAAGAGAGAGACAGACTCGGTGTGTGTGTCTGTGTTCTCTGCTTGTGTTTGCCTATGCAGATTTGCTTTTCACAGCCATTTTCGGATCGCAGCGGTTGCCACAACCCAGGCATCAGTCTTCCAAAGCCATGATGGCGGATACACTTTGCTTTTAATTTCTTTCTAATTCCACTTTTAAAAAGAATAAATGCATCAAGGATGTGCTGCACATTGTAAGCTCTGATGGCCATATGAAATATGCTTTTAAAATAATTGGACTGATTCGGTCTCTTTAAAGAGAACACAGCGAGCTATTTAAAGCAAAGCAATCAACTCTGAAATATGAAACAGGAACAATTATGTTACTCGAAAGGTCAAAATGCCAGTCAAATTAAAACATTAGTCACGATGAAATTATAAAAATATATATCTGACACGTCTATTAGGCCAATGTAATGAGCCACACTTTTTCTAAAATGTATATTTACCCAAGAAATTTCCATTAATGAAGAGCAGTTTGTCATTGACTACCCTTCAGAAACTAATCCCTTTACTCGGTTGTTTGAATCTCCCTTTAATGTCTTTAACGGCATTTTGCCAGCAAGTTCGACAGCCAAGATTCACATAATGATTAAAGTTTGCTATTCAGACCAGGGCAGAGCAATGTCTCTACTGTGTCCTCACAGTAACTAAATATTCCCATCATGCACTCGTGCTTGCAGACTTATCTCATGTGAATCTGTATATTTTGCCTCGTTTTTCAGTGTTGAAGTCAGGGATTTGGGGCTGTTGCTGTGCCCTCAGTGTGATTTGCTGTTTGATCGAGAGTCTGTGCCTCCAAAGGAAAGATTAAACCCATGCCGCAGATACACCACTACCATCACTGACAGATATGATAAAGATAGAGCCGGTACTGTGATTTCATTCATGTTGGATCTTTCATTAATCAATAAAGAGAAGAGAAGGAAAGATACGTTTGATTAATGGACAAATGCCTTTGCCGTGTTTTAACTTGAGTATCCGACTAACATTGTCTTGGGGATGCTGAATTTAGCTTGTATTCGATTTCTTCAAGGACCGAAGAAGGCTTTGCAAAAACTTCATGGAACAGTTGTGATTTAAATTCCTCATGTTTTCCGTATCGCCTTGGGTATATTTGAAGTCTTTATTAAAAGGATTTCTCACTGTGTTAATCAAAGTACAAAGTATTAGCAGTGACTAAATTAATGGTCTTAATTTTCTTTTAGGAAAGTCCATTTAGCCTGCTGTTTTGTACCGCCTCCTTAAAACTTAGACACACAGAAATAAATTGGCATTCTGCAGTTCCTTCTGTAGAAATATATATAAAGAACAAAGCCTTTGCATCAAGGTCAGGGAAGAAAGGGAATTTTTAACATTATACAGATCCAAGCCCACTTCCTGACAGGTCATTGCCTTTATAAAACAAGAGAAAAAGTTCATAGATTGAAGATGTACTGTTTTATGTATGCTGATGATGATTTTGACTGGTTATATGTTAGCAATCTCTAGTGTTGATTGTTGTGCAGATTTGAAGAATCAATTTATGAAAATCATCCATCAATTTTCTCAGCTGCTTATTGATCTTAGGCTGTTAGGTTACCATGTACGGTTGATTTAGGATTAGCAATTAAGCTAATGAGCATGTATTTGGACTGTGGGGAAAAAGCTGGAACAACCCACGCATGCACAGGGAAAGCATGCAAACTCCATGTAGAGAGTCTGCAGCCACCGGATTAAAACCTTCTTGATGTTCCAGTTCTAACCCTTAAATCATTGAGCTAACGTCAATTAAATAATTCTCTTTAATTCCTGCCACACGGTTTAAACATTTCAAGCAAATTATTATTTCTGATAGCCAATTCTGTCTGAATCTTTTCATGAAGCACATTGATGATTGTTGTACTAACTGGTCATTAACAGATCGAACAATAATCAATACAACAGAATCACTTTTGAAGACAGCCATATTTTGATTAAAAACACCTTTAGAGATCTGAGATTTGTAAACATGGTATTTTTGTTTTATATATAGGGTTGCCCTGCCAAAGGACTGTCAGTGGGATTGGTACTGGCGCCATCACTAAAAGAAATTGTGACATTCGTCACAGGTGAAACTAC
Organism: Diplotaxodon limnothrissa; assembly: GCF_057381915.1. Classification (NCBI taxonomy): domain Eukaryota; kingdom Metazoa; phylum Chordata; class Actinopteri; order Cichliformes; family Cichlidae; genus Diplotaxodon; species Diplotaxodon limnothrissa. The sequence continues at coordinate 19,291,360 of NC_140604.1, forward strand.
TTTTGAACAAATTGTGCTGTGACTAAAGGGAAATAAATATTGGAATAACTTCTCATTTCTTTTAAGGCAAAGGAAATAGAGTCATTATGGTACATCCTCTGTATACATCATTGTAATTGTATTTTATTATGTGTCCTGTTGTATATACTCTCAGTTGTGCTTTGTATAATTTTATGTTACCTATTCGAATGGAAAAGAAATAGTAAAAACTTATAAAAGACTTGCATAAGATGTGGCCTACTTCATATAGTGAATCATATAAGACTCATATGATTTACTCATGAAAGTGTCACTTTCTCATTACATATATTGTTTTAGTAAGTATCCAAAACATACAAGTTTCATTTATATAATTTTTCAAGGGATCTTATATCTGTTTTCACTCTTGTATGCTTTTCATACAAGTTTCACACAAGACAGATACAAACTTTATAAGATTTATATATATCTTTTCCATATGGGTGACTTTCGCTAGAATCTGGCTATTTGCATCATATATTATAGTCTCATATCCATTAATATTGACTGGCCCTGATAAATAAACAAATAGGATTTAAAAAAAAGAAAAAAATATTAATTTTATGAGAAAAGTGATGTAGCAGTTTAGCATTAATTGTAATTGTTAATTGTAGCAATGACAGGGAACAAACAAGTAGCCCACTTACATGAATCTGAACTTTGAGGCAAGCAGCTGAGGCGACAACCAGTTGGAGGAATTGGTAGATGTTGAGTTACTGCTGACTGAAACGTGATGGAGTGGGAAACCAGAACTTGGCGTGTTTACAGCAGCAGTTGCCGATTATTTTATCATTTTTATGCGGACAGGGTCTCACTCTGCATCCCACATTTATGTTCTGGTCAGATAGTCCCAGTCCAGAAGCTGCGAAGTTATTCAGAATGTGAGGATAACAGATAGATCCATTGATGGTTTAATTGCAACCCAATACCAAACTGGAAATGAAGTGGGGGTTTTTAATAGGAAAATGCAGTACATGAATTTGCACCCTTAAGCAAAACTTCATTCAGATAAATGTTTACCTTCAGCTCTTGTTTTTTATTTTGTGTGTGTCAAGAGTACTTTTGAACCAAAAGTTTCATTGACTTTCTGGGCAGTTTTGTTCAAATGACTTTTCCAAAATACAAACAAAGTGTGATTATCAAAGAGCATTTAAATACACAATAAAACCCAAGGTTGTTTTTTTTTTCCAGAGAGAGGTTTAAATTCAGAAAAACATCCCAAAATTGGATCAGTACAGCTGAAAGACTCCAAGGCCAAAATATGCAACCTTTGATTCTCAGTTGTGAGCCATTTGGGAGAATTTTGAAATGGAGAAACAAAGTTTTGCTAGAGTAAGCTTTTAAATTTTAAAAAACTGCATAAATTACTCCTAAATTGATAAAACTCTTAAATTTGGTCTGTCCAAAGTTTGGGCGTGTCCACAAAAAGCTTATAGGGTGCAAAGCCTTGGTTCTTAGCCAAGTCAACTCCATGCCACAAACTGTATCTCGATCACAACCAAATGGCAAAAACAAACAAGCCCAGGCTTCTGCAGTTCTATTTTCCATCTGCAACAAACCACCAGAGCGTCAAGCGACTGCAAGCTGTTTGGCTCATAGGGAATGAAATAGGCTTTACACTTGAGAGAACACAGCGCACTGAGTTGCTTTTTTTAATAGGATCCCAGGCACGTTGCTCAAGTCACCAGTGAGGTCCCACCTGCAGGTACTGTGGGCCGGTCTGTGTCTGAGGGACAGGAAAGGAAAGAGAGAGGAGATCTGGAAAAAGGAATGCAAGCTTTGCTTGTCAGGAGAGGGGAGAGAGCTTTCTGGTACACCTGTCAGATGCATGAGCAAAGTACATCTGTTCATCCCCTCCTCCTTCGTCAGATGTCACAGTCTAAAAACAGGGCTTTCTGAAAACACAGCACACTTATTTCTGCCAGCCTCTGTCACACTGCCTCTTTGTTTTTTCACACAAATATGAGCGCACACACACATACATACACAGACAAAGAGGAAGAGATGCAAATGGGTTTAGAGCAGAAATGCCACAATGCAAACACAGCCTGTAAAATACAATACCAGCATTATAGATTTTAGCTATCGCTGTCCAAATCCCTCCCTTATCCCTCTCAGCTGCTGTTCTGAGGGATATATATGTGTATATATGTATATGTATGTGTATATATATATATTATATATATATATATGTGTGCTAGTGAAATCAGAGGGTGTAGCTGCAAAATGTAAGACTATAGAATGAGAAGCTGAATTTTCTGTTTAATATAGGTGTTTAATATACAGTTTCAGTTTTGAAATCTTTTATGATGAACATATGTTTGCATACAATGAATACTTTTAGGTGACCTTGCAAATACCATGTACTTAATTGTATCAGAGTTTAAAACAAGCCAACAACAACACCAATGCTTTGGAGTTGCATCAAGGACGGCAACGGATTTAAAAAATCTGTTAGGTCAAGCCTGCTGTGGCGACCCCTTGTGAATAAGTGAGCAGCCGAAAGTCTCTTTTATTCTGAAATGTAACTAAAGAACACTGAAATTTGCAATGGCCAGATCAATGGAACAGCCAATGGGATATAAACTATTGTAATCTGCATAAAAATGCAAAGATGATATTTACTTTTATTGGGGAATTAAAAGAGGCCCAAGAATGGATCCCCGAGGAACACATGTACTGAGGGCAAAGGAGATATAATATTAATATTTTATAATATTAAAGACAAATTGCTGCTGATGTTGCGCTGATACATGATCTAAATCCTGACTGCTCTGACTGTAAAATGTTATTTGACTCAAGACACAGTGTCAGTGGAACGTTTACTAGGCACTTTACGGTTTTTGCAAGACAATTTTGAGTTGGGATGGTAATTATTTAATTCACCTGGGTAACCAGCTTTATGCTGTGGGAGAACCTGTGCAGCCTTCCAGATTTTTGAAATTTTACCTGAAGCAAGCTATAAATTAAAAATATGAGCTGCAGAAGCAACGATTAGATCAGCACTCAAGAATAGGAGGGAGGAATCTAAATTGTCTTCACCCTCAGATTTGTTTGGGTTTAAAATGTCCAATTTACTGTTTACTGTAAACCTCCCTACAGCTTATTAGTGTAAAAAGAGAATTTGTTGTCAGAGTTTGAAATACAGTACTTGGTTGAGAATATAGAAGTTAAGGGTACATACAGAATTATATATCCAATTTATAGTCCCATTTACAACTGGTGAAAAACAGTGTTGTTTTGTGTAATTGGATCCTTTTACCAGTTTTCCTCTTGATGTTCTTTGCAATGTGCTGAGTCGCAGTCCCCCAGTTTGTCCTTATGAGTGTGTGTGATAAATAGTACACATAATATGTAAATGTGGGTTATAGTATAAAAGCTGCTTTTGGAGGTCTATAAGACAAGAAAATCACTGGAAAAATACCAGTTCATTTTCTGTTTCACTATGTGAATACAGGCAGAGCCCTCATTTAATTAAAATGATTGCATTCATTATTGATTAAATATTGACGGATGAAATGGGGGAGGAGTCTCTGTGGACTATGATATTTGCAGATAACACTGAACTGTGGTGAGAGTAGTAGTAGCAGGTCTAAGAGAGCCTGGAACGGTGGAGGTATGCACTATAGAGAAAACGAATGAAAGTCAGTGGAAGCAACACAGATTATGTGTTTGACTGAGTGGAAGACAGGTGGAAAGGTGAAGAGTAGGCGAGGAGTACAAGTAGTAAACCATTTAAAGCAATAGATAGTAGAAAAGAGAGATAAAGAAGACATTGATGGCAGGGTGGGGTGGGTGGAGACAGGTGTGACAGAAGAATAGCAGCAAGAGTGAAAGGAAGGGTTTACAAGGTGGTATTGATATATGCCGTGTAAGGTTTAGAAAGGGTGACACTGACAAAAAAATGTGTTCAGTGGGAGTAACCAGGATGGATAAGATTAGAAATGAATATATCAGATGCACAGCACAGGTTTAGTTGTTTGGAGTCAAGGTTAGAAAAGCAAGGCTGATGGTTTGAACATGTGCAGAGGAGAGATAGTGGCTATATTAGGCAAAGGATGCTGAATATGGCATTGTCAGTCCAGAGGAACACCTTAGAGGAGGGTCATGGATGTAGCAAAGGACATGCAGAGGGTGTAACAGAAGAGGATGCTAGAGCAACCTGTAGCATCTTCTTCTGAGAGAAGAAGATGAACATTTAACTTAAAAGATCTTAAATTATACTGATTTATTAAAGCTCTACTTTTTGCCTACATGTACAGAATAGTCCACAAGGACTTCAGTGACTAGTAATGTTTAAGTTAAAATTCGGCGTTAAGGTTTAGCTTTTAGCAGGTCACCATGTCTGAGCCTTGTGTAGCAATTAAGGACTCCCAGTAAGTGTTTATGTTCTCAGTTGTTAATAAAACTGGTGTTCCTCCAACTGTATTGTGTATGGGGCACAAAAACTGAGATCTCTGAGAACTCTTATCATATAACGTAACTGTTTTCTAAAAATGCTTTAAACTTGTTTTTTAATGTAAGCCACTCAAAGCAGCAATTTTATTCTACGGCTAAATTAAGGCTGTAAAAATTAATTTAGAATTAAACTGCTTTACCACACACTCAAAATAAAGAGGTTATTGTAACTTTAGTTGCACAATTTTTGCACCAATTCATCACATTTCATAGTTCAGTGTATTTTTACTTTGTAGTTTTTAAAAGCTTAACTTCATTTGTATGCGTCTAAAGGGTGCTACATATGTACAAGCAGCTTTCAGCTATAGTTTCGAGAGCAAAATGTTCATGGTCCTTCACCATTGCTTTTGAAATTCTCAAAAAAATAAAAAAAAATAAATCTCGTTTGGAGTTTGAAATTTTTAATTTAAGCGCCCTGAAAACACACAAGGTCACGCAGTCTTCAACCAAAAAAAATACAATTTTTTTAGGATGTCTTTGCAGCTCTGTGCTTGTCCTTGCCTCATGTTGCCTCAGTTGTGAGCCAAATCTGGCTAAACCGCTGCCACATCACATCACATCGGTTTTAATCAGCTAATAAAATGACCCCCCACCCCCGACTCCTCCCTTCCCCACCTGAAAACTTAAACTTTTAGTGAAATGTTTTTTTTTTTTTTTTTTTAATCTAAAAAGATTTTCTGTTTGGTACTATTCATAAACAAGTTATAGTCAGTTTGCTCAGTTTTTGGAAGGGAGGAAATCAAACTGGCAAACAGAGATGGGCAGTAACGCGTTACTTGTAACGCGTTACTGTAATCCGATTACTTTTTTCGAGTAACGAGTAAAGTAAGGGATTACTTTTTTTTTTTTTTTTTAAACTAAGAGGCAGTTTTATTGCTGGGAGTTACAAATGAAAATACAAAATACAAAGTCTTGACGTGGCAAGGCATGAACCACATACACAGAACTTCAAGCTAGACACAAGAAATGAAACAGAGCACACAGCGCAGAGAAAACTCAGCGGCAAGACTGACATGAAGACTGACGACATGACAGGAAACAGAAGGAAACCGAGGACTTAAATACACAGGGTAGGCAAAACAAAACATAAGGACAAGAGACTATCAAAATAAGACAGGAAGTAACACACAGTAAGACCCAGACTAAGACATGTGAACTAGACAGTGGGATATGACCGGGCTGAGTAACAGAGAAGGAGAGAGGGACACATGGGGAAACATAGGTAAACATGGAGACGAGGCCGACTTTCACAGAAGTCGATGAGGACAAAACAAAAAACACCAAAAGCAACCTAACAATGTCAAACAAGACTAGAGACTCAAGAGTAAACCGCACAAAGCTCAAACTTAAATCATCTTCTTAAGGTAAAAATGCACAATAAAAATCAAAATGCTGGGTCAAAAATTCAGGACCATGACATACAGACTTAACACTTATTTGATGCTTTCCAAGCAAATACTCAAAACACCAATTACCTTCTGTTTTGCAAGATGCTAGAAATAAAGCAAGTGCTTGTTGGTACTGATGTGTGATGTCCATGTGAGGGATTGTGTGTTTTTGTTTGTTTTATTGTGACATCCACAAGAAAATAGCTACATACCTGGGAATACCATCAGCTGGAGGGCACTGGAGTTACAGACTTTAGAAAGAGTGCTGAACAGGCACATGCACAGATAGACCCCAGGTGGTGCTCAAGCACCTGACCCTTTGGGCAGGAAAGTTTTTTCTCCCACTTGTGTCTATTTTATAATTTTACATTTTAATTTCAAAGTAGTCCCATGGCATCAATTCCTAATTGAAAGCATGTAATGCCCAACAATTGTGTTTTTATAATTCTGCAATGCCGTACACCCCCTGGCCCCTGCATCGCCTTTCCTTGTTGTCACAATCAGTTGCTCGTGCCATTGAAGAGCTCTGAGGAGCAGCGTCACATCTCAGACCTGCTTTTACTGATTACAGACAGGTAACATTAGTGTCTGCACTGGCCTCATCCACATTTGTTATTGCTATCTAATTAAAAACCACTAAAACACATCAATTTAGGCAGTTAAACATTAGCAATTATACCGCAACATTATCAAATGCAAGGTACTTTAAAATGCACAAGAGAAGTCACTTTCACTCTTTGTATGACAGCAGAAATAATTACGTGATCATTAGTCTAATATTTTGGAATGTTCAAAACTGAACTATTATCAGTACCATTGTTCATTACATTATTATTATCATTATGAATGCCTTAGTGTAATACAGAATAACCATTAATTATCATGTACAACGTTAACTTTGAATTTACCAATGACAGCTCTATGCGAACAAAGGACATGTTATAAAACAGCAAGACAGAGATCGACAGCAGGCGTCCCTCTTCTGTCCACGATCACGCCATCAAACAGTGAGGAAGATGAAAGAACAAGTAGCTTATATAAGCAAGTAATAGCTGTGGTCCTGGATACCATTAGATTTTTTAATATATATGCCACCAAAATTTGGCCTTATTGTGTTGTTAGCTACACAATGTAGCATCAGCTACAACTCTTAGGCATCACTTTGAGAATTTTCCATAATAATTTCATATCTCACTGTTTTATTTCCCTTAGTCAAACGTTTAAGCTCATTAGTCTCCCGTTTATACTCAGTTCATGGTTTAGTTGAGTATTAGTACAAACCAAGGAAGTTTCAACTGAACTGACCTTCACCACTGTAGAATTATCATCATACTGCAGATTACAGGAAAAAAGATAAAAGTAGGAAAAAAGAAGAAGTGGATGAAGGAAGTGAACACACTGACACAGACAAACCGTCAGAAATGGGGAAGAAGTATATAAAACTCAAACTTTCACAACCTTCACAACTGCTGCACAGACAGTACCAGACACAGATTTCAAGGTAAGTTGAGACATTTAAAACTGGCATGTGTAAGAACGTAACCTTCATTCTGTTATATACAAAACTTCATTTTCTTTCATTTTGTTTTTACAACGAGCAATACAGGTGAAGTAGATAATTTACGCCTCTATTGTTTATTGTAGGAATCCAAAGCAAGCAGTAAACTGGTGTCACTAGTCTTGAGAATAATTCGAAAAAGTTCCATTTATATAATTAAGTATAATTTGTGCTGTGATTTTTTGCCTTGTATTAGATGAAGCTGTTCCCTGTACTGGTGATGCTGACAGCATGTGCTGCAAGACCTCAAGGTATTTTGGGTTTTTTCTGAACAAAGTGAATACAACAGCAGATTTCTACGATCTTCATGTATTTTGTTATTCACTTTTAATGATACTTTGTTTTTTAATAACGTTATTAAAATTTCTAGCCAATCTTTGTAACAAGACTGAGAAACAAAAAGGATTTACATATATTTAAAATTTGTATTTTTAATGTTGTTTCTTTCTGGCTTCATGTGAATTTGACTCATTGAAAACCTTTGAGAAAAATATAGTATTTCCTTCTTTTAAGTTTTCTTATTAATTGTATTCATTTCTTATTAAATCTGAGTGTTGGCGGGACCCCGCACACATGCTTCTCTGTGTTCATAATTTCCTGCATTTTCCTTTTTCATAAAAAAAGGAAAACCACTTGAAAAGTGTCTTCCTCTTTCTTTCTTCTCAGATTTGTCTGGTAAAATGTTCACTTTCCCACTGGAATCCAACAGAGCTCATGTGAGGCTGAATGCGTCGAGATTGGATTTCAGTTCTTTAACACTCTGTCACAGGTAGCAATGAATATGTATGCATTTCCTATAAGAAGCAACTGTATCTCTGATTGTGAAATAAGTCATCCTTTGCCATGCCTACAGATCATTTACAGACCTTAAAAGAGACCACGTTTTGTTCTCTCTGGCTACACCTGTTCATTCCAATTACGTCCTGATCTTCTGGGATGGTACAAATAAAGAGATTGAGCCCGATATCAAGGACAGGACAGCTGAATTTGGAGGGCGAGACTACAAGCCAAACATGTGGCACTCTATCTGCACCACGTGGGACTCTGAGTCTGGACTGGTGCAGATTTGGTTTAATGGGCTACCTTCGATTAGGAAATTTGTCAACACTGGAACAAACATCGTAGGACCTGTTATAATAATTTTAGGACAGGTACATGTTTTATTGATAAATTATAAATACTTATTTAGATTCAGTCAGACGCTGTATATACTAATAATGTACTATATGTACTATAATATACAATGTAGTTTTAATCTATTGTATCTCAAACACTGCATTCTTTACAGGAGCAAGATTCCCACGGTGGCGGATTTGACATTAAGCAGTCTTTCGTTGGCATGATGTCTGACGTCCACTTGTGGGATCACATCCTTTCCTCCTGTGAAATTCAAAACTATGTGGATGAACTAAACTTCACGCCAGGGAATGTGTTGAACTGGAGCGCACTGGAATTTGATATCATAGATAGAGTACTGATAGAAAATAAACTCATGACGTGTCACTAATCAGAAAATTACAAAGTCAAAAATCTGGTCAAAAAACTACTTTGTTTTTATGTCCATCATAAAGAATATTTGATGATTTTTTTTAAACCCTTTTACGATAATCATATGAAAGCGTTACACTGGTCGCTGTGATTACGTTACATGTTGGTTAATTCATGAACAACATTGAGAACAAAAACTGGTGAGCATAAATATAAAAAATAAAAAATTATTTTACGAATTTCTAATTGTAAATTTATTGTAAAGTGAACAATAAATTGACAATTCATCAACTTGTGCTATAAATGTTTTTCTAGTCAGTGCATGACAATAAAATGTAAAAAAAAAAGAAAAGAAGAAGAAGCTTTTTTTTTGCCAAAATATCACCATCAGCACTGTGTCACAAAGTGCAATCGACAGAGAGGTCCAAACTTCTCCATTAAATCTGAAAACTCTGCATCTCTACTTAAGTATTTCAACTTAATCTAAAAGGTGGTGTTTTAGATGTCGCCCTCTACTGGCCAAAACTGATAAATGCAGTTTTTTTCCTTGTTTTGGCTTTTTTAAAAAAAAAAAAATCAGATCGTTCGAGTACTATTTGTGTAATTTTATGATTAAATGGACCTATACCATATACACAGACCCTCTGGGATTTTTATTGTTTATGTGAGTAGTTCCTTTTTGACAGATGCCCCACAGTGGTGCAATCTGTGAAACTCACAGATGAACACACACTGTGTAAGAACACTGATAGCTGTGTTTGTTTTATTTGTTTAGATCAAACATGACAAAACACATAAAAGTGTTTTTAGATTACCATAGAGCTGTTTAACGCACACATCTATTAAATCTTCATGTATTTACAATACAGAAATGGCATTGCCATGAAAATTGTGTTGCTATGTTCAGTTCAAATGTTCAAACGATCAATGAGTGTAAGTAAACAAGTCCAAGGAGCACATGCAGGAGCAAACAAGTGCTTTGCTAATAAAATGGGGGGAAACGTGCACTCACGTGGACTTTTGATTGCCGTGCAGGTCGTTCTTCAGCCAAACAAATACTAACTGTCAATAAAAGTCAATAAAACTACTTCTGCCTTTCATGCATCCAAAATCAAAGTGAAAGTACAGAGACTTGATCTGTAAATGACTGCAGAATATCAGCTCTGGTAGAAAAACAACTCACCAATCACTTCTATTTTTGATATTTTTGTTGGGAACTAAAGAGAACCTCTTGAAGGCTCGATTCTTAGTGTTAGTGACCTTCTGCATTTCTACTAAAAAATAAAAAAAATATAAATTCAACAGTAAATTTGCATTTCTTACATGTAACTTAGCACTGGCTGGAATTAAATAGGACACCATAATGCTATAAAGTGCATAAGATATTTTAGTTTGGACCAAACTGTAATGCAACTGGTGACCAACTTACAGCTTTATTTACAGTCTCCCACTTTCAGAGGCTCAAAGGAAGTTTATCAAACTAATATAAGGATTGTTTTAATATGATAATAGGATGAAAATTCTTTACTGTCTGGAATCCAGAACCCATGAACATCATCCGATGTGTGTTTCCTGGCTTTAGATGCTCTCCAAGGCCTTTATAGCAGCCACATTCACTTGCTGCTTGTTTGTGGGTTTTTCAGCCGTCAGTTTTGTCTTTGGAAACTGAAAAACTAATTAAGTCAAGTTAAATTTGGTTTAATCTGTCCAAAGATTTGTTTCCTGTGCATGCTCTTTTACATGTTTTCTGGCAAAGTCTACTCAGCCATTTTTGTTCCAAGTGTAACCAGTTGTTAGCACTTTGTAAACTCTCTGCATTTACGCTCAGGAAGGTTTAGCTTGATTGCAGACTTTAAAAATAATATATCTGCTTCATTGAGATTGTAGTTTCTTAACAATGGTCTTCCAGGCCTTTTGGCATTTAGTGTGCAGCAGGTTTATTTTATTTTTCACCCTGATGATGGTCATAAGATGCAAGAAAAAGCTACCAAATTACAAGTTTAACACTTTGAATTATCTCCAGATCTTTTATCTGCTAAATCTGACATGAAATATTGAATAAACAGATCTGATTTGGCCATGAAACTACTCATATAGATAATACAATTTTATATAATATATAATATTGTATTATACATTGTCGCAGGATGCCCTGAGCTACAGAAAACTTATTTCTAAGTCAAATATTAAAAATCTAAGCAATGTTTGATTTGTAATATGAGTAGTGTCTTTGTATTAGATGGCACTGTGGCTTCTATTGTTGATGCTGGCATCATTGCTGCCAGTCCTAAAAGTACAGAAGATAAATATTAAAATGAAACTCAAAGAAAATTCATGCTGATGAAAATTGTGTGCAGGATTTAGATGTGTTAAGTTTTAATGCTTGTTATCGCTTAGTGGTTTGATTTAAGGATGAAACTAACATTACTAGATCTTAAACCCATGCCTCCTACAGCAACAGCAATAGATAAATTATACAGGTTGTCCATAATTGTATATCTATTGTCTTATAGACTGTATTTTGACTTTTGGCTGCTCCATAAATTCACTGACTTGTTGTGCACTAACAAGGAGTTCATCAGGCTAAGTAAACAAGTCCAATGTCCAAAGGCATGTCAGAGATAATGAAGCTTTGGCAAACATAAATATCAGAGTGGATTAGCGGGAATTTTGGCAGCTCACAAGGACGAAGTTCATATTTTTGGTAGAGCAGCTTTTAAAATGTTTAATGTTTCAGAGAAGACATGCATCTAACTATTAAAGATGCTTCTATCATATACTTCTATAGACTGTTTTAGACTGAGATATGACAACAACACAACTCATTTGTGTGTCTAGAAAGGAGGGAAAAAATGACGGCCAAGTCCTCACTAAAGCAAAAGTACACTGAACTACTTTTGTTTCACAGGGTAGATAATGCTCATTTCAATGCTCTAAAGTAATATTGTTTTAAAGTAATATTGCTGGATGGATAAGATTAGAAATGAATATATCAGATGCACAGCACAGGTTTAGTTGTTTGGAGTCAAGGTTAGAAAAGCAAGGCTGATGGTTTGAACATGTGCAGAGGAGAGATAGTGGCTATATTAGGCAAAGGATGCTGAATATGGCATTGTCAGTCCAGAGGAACACCTTAGAGGAGGGTCATGGATGTAGCAAAGGACATGCAGAGGGTGTAACAGAAGAGGATGCTAGAGCAACCTGTAGCATCTTCTTCTGAGAGAAGAAGATGAGCATTTAACTTAAAAGATCTTAAATTATACTGATTTATTAAAGCTCTACTTTTTGCCTACATGTACAGAATAGTCCACAAGGACTTCAGTGACTAGTAATGTTTAAGTTAAAATTCGGCGTTAAGGTTTAGCTTTTAGCAGGTCACCATGTCTGAGCCTTGTGTAGCAATTAAGGACTCCCAGTAAGTGTTTATGTTCTCAGTTGTTAATAAAACTGGTGTTCCTCCAACTGTATTGTGTATGGGGCACAAAAACTGAGATCTCTGAGAACTCTTATCATATAACGTAACTGTTTTCTAAAAATGCTTTAAACTTGTTTTTTAATGTAAGCCACTCAAAGCAGCAATTTTATTCTACGGCTAAATTAAGGCTGTAAAAATTAATTTAGAATTAAACTGCTTTACCACACACTCAAAATAAAGAGGTTATTGTAACTTTAGTTGCACAATTTTTGCACCAATTCATCACATTTCATAGTTCAGTGTATTTTTACTTTGTAGTTTTTAAAAGCTTAACTTCATTTGTATGCGTCTAAAGGGTGCTACATACACTCAACAAAAATATAAACGCAACACCTTTGTTACTGCTCCCATTCCCCATGGGATGGACGTAGAGACCTAAAATTCATTCCAGATACACAATATAACCATCCCTCCCAAACAGTGGTCACAAATCAGTCCAAATGTGTGGTAGTGGGCACATCTGCCATATTGAGATAATCCATCCCACCTCACAGGTGTGCCACATCAGGATGCTGATCTGACATCATGAGTAGTGCACAGGTGTACCTCAGACTGCCCACAACAAAAGGCCACCCTGGAATGTGCAGTTTTGTCTCACAGCAAAATGCCACAGATGCCACAAGCAATGAGGGAGCGTGCAATTGGCATGCTGACAGCAGGAATGTCAACCAGATCTGTCGCCCGTGCATTGAATGTTCATTTCTCAACCATAAGCCGTCTCCACAGGCGTTTCAGAGAATATGGCAGCACATCCAACCGGCCTCACAACCGCAGACCTCGTGTAACCACACCAGCCCAGGACCTCCACATCCAGCAGGTTCACCTCCAAGATCGTCTGAGACCAGCCACCCAGACAGCTGCTGGAACAATTGGTTTGCACAACCAAACAATTTCTGCACAAACTGTCAGAAACCGTCTCAGGGACGCTCAACTGCATGCCCGTCGTCCTCATCGGGGTCTTGACCTGACTCCAGCTCGTCGCCGTAACAGACTTGTGTGGGCAAATGCTCACATTCGATGGCGTCTGGCACGTTGGAGAGGTGTGCGCTTCACGGATGAATCATGGTTCACATTGTTCAGGGCAGATGGCAGCTGAGAATGTCCCAGTTCTTGCATGGCCAGCATACTCACCGGACATGTCACCCATTGAGCATGTTCGGGATGTGCTTGACCGGCGTATACGACAGCGTGTACCAGTTCCCACGAATATCCAACAACCTCGCACAGCCATTGAAGTGGAGTGGACCAACATTCCACAGGCCACAATTGACAATCTGATAGACTCCATGCGACGATGTGTTGCACTGCATGAGGCAAATGGTGGTCACACCAGATACTGACCGGTTCTGGGTCCCCAGACCCCCAATAGCGCAAAAAACTGCACATTCCAGGGTGGCCTTTTGTTGTGGGCAGTCTGAGGTACACCTGTGCACTACTCATGATGTCAGATCAGCATCCTGATGTGGCACACCTGTGAGGTGGGATGGATTATCTCAATATAGCAGATGTGCCCACTACCACACATTTGGACTGATTTGTGACCACTGTTTGGGAGGGATGGTTATATTGTGTATCTGGAATGAATTTTAGGTCTCTACGTCCATCCCATGGGGAATGGGAGCAGTAACAAAGGTGTTGCGTTTATATTTTTGTTGAGTGTATGTACAAGCAGCTTTCAGCTATAGTTTCGAGAGCAAAATGTTCATGGTCCTTCACCATTGCTTTTGAAATTCTCAAAAAAATAAAAAAAATAAATCTCGTTTGGAGTTTGAAATTTTTAATTTAAGCGCCCTGAAAACACACAAGGTCACGCAGTCTTCAACCAAAAAAATACAATTTTTTTAGGATGTCTTTGCAGCTCTGTGCTTGTCCTTGCCTCATGTTGCCTCAGTTGTGAGCCAAATCTGGCTAAACCGCTGCCACATCATCGGTTTTAATCAGCTAATAAAATGACCCCCCACCCCCGACTCCTCCCTTCCCCACCTGAAAACTTAAACTTTTAGTGAAATGTTTTTGTTTTTTTTTTTATCTAAAAAGATTTTCTGTTTGGTACTATTCATAAACAAGTTATAGTCAGTTTGCTCAGTTTTTGGAAGGGAGGAAATCAAACTGGCAAACAGAGATGGGCAGTAACGCGTTACTTGTAACGCGTTACTGTAATCCGATTACTTTTTTCGAGTAACGAGTAAAGTAAGGGATTACTATGGCAAAAACGGTAATTATATTACCGTTACTTTCCCGTAGGAACGCTGCGTTACTGCGTTACTAAAACCGTGATTTTTTTTGCGAGAATGTCTCATGACAGTGACGTAAGCAAGTGCGACGTTTGTGACAACAGCTGTGTGCAGATCAACAATGGATCATATATCGAGTGCGGGAGAGAGTATGAGCGTGCAGCGTTTAAAGCGTGGAAGTACTGACCTTACTTTGAGTTTGATTCCATAAAAAGTGACAAAAACATTAGTGTCCGTTGTGCGTGGGAAGAAAACTTCTTTTTACAGCGAAAAAAACCCCTAAACTTCCAAGCAAGCACCGAGTGCGCAACGACATAATGGGAAACTCACAGAGCTGCCATATCCTTCCACTGACCGCTGCGGCACACCTGCACCAGGGTAAACCTCCGCCTACCCTGCTCCTGCTTTACAGGTGAAAATAGAGCAAAAGGACCGCTAGTCTTTGACTTTATTTATTTTCTGCTGTGTTTTACTTGCATCTTTTTGAAAGACTGAGTGTAAACACACACAAAAAAAAAAAGATTTATGTGCTGGAATGTGCAGAAAATAGGTTTAAATATTAAACAAATTTCTTCCAGTCAGTGAATGTTGCATATAATTACATTTTTGCTTGATGCATAAAGTTAAAAGATTAAAACTAATAAAACAAGTTTTAAAAAGGGACTTTTCCATTTGATTACATTTTGTATGATGGATTATGTAGAAAAAGTAGAATTGGGCTGAGAAATCTATCGCTTTATCACCTCTTCAGGTTGTAAATCGTGTTTTAAAAAAGTAACTAAGTAACTAAGTAATTAATTACTTTTGAAAATAAGTAATCAGTAAAGTAACGGGATTACTTTTTTGGGGACGTAATCAGTAATTAGTTACTGATTACTTTTTTCAAGTAACTTGACCAACACTGCTGGCAAATGTCATGAAAGTTGGAGCTGGCAGATCTTTTCACTGGCAGTCAGCAGCTAGCACCCTGGGCAATATACAAATACAACATAAGCATGTGAATGTGAATATGCCGAAGAAGAGTGTTCATATGAAAAGTCCTTCTGATTTTTAAAATTCTTTTTATCAGTTTCTGATACACTATTCAAAAACAATCACTCTCATACTATCTGCTATCTTTTTGCAGGGTATTTTGAAGTAGATATTTGAAGTCAGACTTGTAATTCCAAACAAAATTCCAAACAGGCCGGAGGTGCTTACAAAGAAAAGGAGCAGAACTCCTTAACTTCATATTTCAAGTTGCAGATAAAAGCACAATTAGTCAACTGTAGTTATAGGATGATTAAGAATTTATAATAAGAGCAATGATAAGCAACATCCTAATGATACATTTCTGTAACAGGGAAGAAACAAGATTCAGCCCATCAGGCGAGGGTGACTGGAAGTCAGCAGCAGAGAAAAAGACAGATTTGAAGTTCTTGTTTATGAGAGGAGGTCTGAGTTCTAGGCAGGCGTTAAGGTGGGATTTAGCAGGTAGGGTCACACTAAGATCAACATGGGCAAAGTAATTACTCAGAAAGAAGTCACACAGTAATCTGCTTTGTGAGGTCCAGCTGATTTTTCTCCTTTGTACAAGCAGCGATGACCCAACCTTTGCTGCTTCTCCAGTATTCACTGCTCTATGTGGGTTTAAGGCTCCAAATTAACTCAGCAAGATATAATGTCTCATCTCAATCTAATTAAAATCATTGCTTCAATTAATTGATGTAACCTAACAGTGACCATGAATAGCCTGCTCTGTACCAGCCCAGCATAATGAATCACTGTGAACTTCACCACAGCACTGTGATCTAACCAGTGGAGCCTGCACTGAACAGCCTGGTATGTTAACCTTAAAATAATACAAAATTAGTATAATTCAGTTTGTTTTGCAAGGAAGTTTCACAAACGTATTCAGCTACTCATCATGTATAGCGCCAACATCTGATTTAAAACCTCTCAAACGAGGATGTTACATGTCCATACATCCATCCATCCATTCGCTTCCGCTTATCCTTTTTAGGGTCGCGGGGGGCGCTGGAGCCTATCCCAGCTGTCATAGGGCGAGAGGCAGGGTACACCCTGGACAGGTCGCCAGTCTGTCGCAGGGCCAACACACAGGGACAGACAACCATTCACACTCACATTCATTCGCACATTCACACCTAGTGACAATTTGGATTATCCAATTAACCTATCCCTTACATGTAACACAGGATGTTACATGTAAGATTTAAAATTCCAGTTTAGCCAATTTCACTTGCAGAGCACTCCTTACCTTTGAAAATCATCTTTCATCTTCCTCTTCTGTCCTCTCTTACCTACATCTTTCTCATTTCTGATTTTGTCACATTAATTTTTTTCTCTCTCTCTGAGAAATAGACTTTACATGGAGCTCACACACTCATTTTGTGCTAAACTGAGCAGAATCAGAAATGACCTGGCTCTAAAAAAAAACCCCTTTACTCAGCTTACGCTTGCTCCTCTTATGTGACGCTAGCTAAATGCTGAAGTACTGCGAGCCATTTTATTTGCATCTGCACCATGAATGCATCACAGGGATGAGAAGAAAAAAAGGGTGTGAGTGGGCTGTAGGATGTTTTCATTAGATTCTTGTTACTGAGCAAGTATCTCCATGCTGTCATTGGAAGCAACTGCCAGGCTGCAGCAGGCAAAAACATAACTAATTTGACAGTAATATGCGTTAATCTGCTTATCATATTTAAATGCTCATTAAGAGAAGGTTCTGGATTGTTCTGGCCCACTTTAAACTCTGCTGGTAGGAGGGGACACCCTGCTGTCAGGATTGGGGTGAGCAGATCAGTGGATGGATCATACTGGATGGAAGGTGCAGGAGCTGAGGCTCTTTAGGATCCGTGGGGATGACAAGCAGCAACAAACCTGGGCTGTAGCCAGCAGGTGATGCGGTGCTGCTTTAAGCTTTTAAACTGTACTGATTTATTTTATGTTGCCTTTTTGCTCATATTCCAATATCGTGAACAATGAGGTGGAAATATGAAGATAAAGGAATATGGACTCACTGACATTTTTGCAGCATTTGCTGAATCATTCAGTTTCTAAGAGACATTTTTTTCAGGAAAGCATTCTTCTCTCCTTTTTTGAAAATGGCAGGTGCAGAAGCTAGATGTTTAAACTTTATGTAAATTCTAACTGGTAACAAATTTTATTGGCTTTTCTTAGTTTGTACTATTTTAAATATTTTCTTGGATCTTAGTGCAGAACAACAAATATGTTGTACTGCTTGAAAACAAAACAATAGAATATATATTAACCCTTTAAGACCTACCATAGAACCAAGTCCGCCAGAGCTTATATTATATTTTTACATGCTGTGGAGCCATTTTTGGGAGCATTTCAAGTTGCTATACATCAATACAACCATTATAGCCCAAATTGTAATAATATGTCTGCATTAAGTGCATAGTAATTACATAAATTGCAAAAAAGTGCAATAAACTACAAAAACATTTAAAATCGTTTTTGTTTTTTTAACATATATTTCTAGTTAGAGAAATTTAAGAGGCTTATCCCTCAAAACTGTAAACACAAAAAAGTTGCACAAAACAGTTTCCCATCACAGGAAATTTATTTTGAGTGTCTTCATAGTTTTATTTTTTAAATACACCAATTTTTATATACTGCAGGAAAAACGAAAATAAATATTATAATGCAAATTTGCAAAAAAGCAGCATATGCATCAAAATAAACTATTTCCAGCAGTGCAATTTGACTTCTAAGCATCCCAGAAACGACACAGAAAGTCATAAAGTCAAACATAACCTTTAAAAACAACAGTATATGCTTGTATAGGCCCGGAAGGTAAAAAACTACATATCCGCGAAATGACATCACTTCCTGTTTTGGGCAGGTAATGGCGGACATGCGATAGTTCGCGCTGACGTCTATTCCAACTAGGAAGTGTTACGAACAGCTGATCAGATCGGCAAAGTGTGTTTCTGGAATATTGTGTTTTTGTTGCTGCAAGTGCTTTTTATTAAGTTTTTGCAAAGCTATATATGGAAGGAAACCGTGACCTAGGACAAGCTGATGGCATAAGATGTAAGTACAACTCCTGTGGTTTCATATGTAAAAATAATTATTGCGCTAGCTTATGTGGTTGCAGTGCTACTGGGATTTAAAAATAGTTAGGCAAAACAGAGCGTGCCAGCTCTGACCGGCTTTAAAGGGTTAAAAAAAAAAGAAAGGCTAAGAGTTAATCAAAATCTTTGTTGAATTAGCTACAGCTTCTTGGCATAACCATGTGTACTTGTGGTATTTCAGGAGTGTCTTTGAGAGCATTTTGTTCCAAGGCTGAACAGAGGTAATAGAAAATGAGGAAAGAGAGGTGAAATAATGTTCAACAAAATTCTCCAGTTGGCATCAAACCAAGAATGTCTTGCACACAGGTTGCTTTTCAACCGCCAGGCCACAAAGGTTCCCCACAAGGAAATAAGATTGGATCACTGTAGTTGTCCTCAATTTCATTTTTTTTTAGCTTCAAATAAATTGGTAGCCACTCAGAGGTTGTCCAGATCCAAACAGATCATTAAAGTTCATCTGAAGCTAGTATTTGTTAAAACTCTTACATTTGTTAAGTAACAAACTTTGGTGGCACAGTGCTCAAGTTTATTTAGTGCAGTGTTACTGAAATGAAGGCCAGTGCTTTGAACATAAAACAATGTCTGCAAGAAACTGCTGGTTTTAAAGGGAAGTTATTTCGCTAATTTTCAGCTCAGTGTTTTTATTCTTGGCCTCTACTAGAATAGCTTTGCATTATTCAATTCAATTTTATTTATATAGCACTAAATCCCAACAACAGTGGCCTCAAGGTGTTTTATATTATAAGGTAAAGATCCTGGCAATAATACAGTTTTATGACGATTCATAGTTCATTGTTTGAAACGAGGTGCTTAAACACTTGAAGCCATCTTTGTTCTGACTGGCTGCTCCTTGTGCAGACGGTTTGAACAGCAAACAGAAGGAAGATTCCATGTTGACAGTCTAAGCTGTGATGACCATATACAGTCATTTTTCATATTTTTGCACATTACCAAATACACCTACCATTTCTACAGGAATGACGAGGGTCTGTCATTATACATTTTGAACCCTCAGAGAATGCACTGCTAAAGGGAACAACAAAAAAAAAACTATATCACAGATTCTACAGGACTTAGGTCAAAAAACTTTAAATGTCAAAGTTCATGACAGTAAAATTAGAAATACACTGAACTTGTAGGGTTTGTGTGGAAGGGCTTCCAGGACAAAGGCTCTTCTTTCTAAAAAGAACATGGCAGCATGATTTAGGTTCTCCACAATGATGTGAGACACTGATAAAGTCATACAGAGAACAGTTACTTCCACTTATTGCTGCTATAGGTTGTTCTTAAAGTTTTCACAGTACTCCTGTGACTGTAAAGGTTACGAGAGCTCACTGACATCAAACAGTCAACACAACAATCTGTTGCTATGAGCATCACACCACTCTCTTGGCAGTATTGCTGCTCATAGCAAGAATACATATGCTAGCATCAATATCTGAAACATTGGCTTTGTTTAATACGAGAATCCACCATCACAGCAGTATAAACACGACAGAAAATAAGGAAAATAAAAATATCTTTATCTTTAATAAGCCACAGCAGTGAACTGCTTGATTGAAATTATTTAGCTGTAAAAAAAAATCCTTGCGTTCCACAAGAATAACAATTTCCCCAAAAGATAAGTAAACAGCCAATGTGAAGAAACTGCATTACATCTATAACAAACCCCCAAACTCTAATTTTGCACTAAATGAAAAATGCCATTGTAAACTAATCTCATTTGGGAATAGTGCTAAACATTGTTCTTGAAATAAAAATCTATCATATTTCTGATTAATAAATCTATGGACAGAGCTTGTCTGTTAGAGGCACTACATGAAAGCCTTTATATTTATTGCTGGAGAGATCTTTTCTGTTTAAAAAGGGAAAAAAACATCCTCCTGGCTCACAGAAAGAATTTCTTTTTATGTTATCAGAAGCAGAAGCATTGTTTATATGGAATAAATGGAAGAGAAGCACGAGCAGTCATAGCAACCTAAAAAATCGTTGAGTGACAGAAAAACTGAGGGAAGATTGCAAAGCATTGCACACACCATTTGACTGACAGGCAATACCTGAAAATGGATTACTTGGCTGCTTTGAGACCAAGTTGTCACCAAAATAAATGTTATAAATAGGAATCTCCTGTCTTAAAGGCTTTAGGCTTGTAACTGGCATGATTTTAGCACATATGTTGCTACCACTGTTTTACAGGGCTGCCAGACGAAGGCAGACACTTGTACACCGAGTGGTAAATCTGTGTTGGATGAATGCCTCAATGAGTGCGATTTAAAATCCCATCTTTCTGCCTGGTGTTTAGGCCTCTTCAGACCCTGCCGATAAGAGAGGGAAGTTTTCAGCCGCATTACAAGTAGAGAGAGGATGATGACAGCAGGGCTCACCTCACCCCAGGGAGGTGAGTAGCCCAGAGGTGTTGTGAAGAAATGGATTTTAGGAACACGGCTGTGCACCGAGAGGACCAAAATGGAGGAAAGCGAAGGCACACAGTGGTAAACACTGCAAGACAAAATGGGAGGCACAGGTGGAGAAAGTCTAAAGATCAATACTGGTTGTCAGCAGAGAGAAGAAGAATAGAGGTATTGAACGATGAAAATAGGAGATAAACATTTAGGTTGAACATAGAATATAAAGCAATAAAGTGTCATATTTATACATAAAAATGCAACAACCCTGAGCGCACAGGTATTGTTGCATTCATCTTTATGATGATTCAAATATGTTAGCCAGTCTGTCGATATATGGAAATCAAATATTTAATTTCATCCTTTTAAAGTATGTGTGCACCTCAAAGTGTAGTGGTTTACACATTTACTTGGCAAGCCAAAGGTAGCTGGTTTAGTTTCAGTAAGATTCACAAATCCCTCTTGGATGCAAGAGGCCATCTGATGTAAAACTGCCAAGTCAAATGTGCAGGACGCTCTGCTGCTGATGACTCCTCGGGACAAAGGAGCAGCTGAAAGTAGCTTCATCTATCCTTTTAAACTCTGTGTTCTTCTCCTCGACGAGCTCTTGAGAGCGATATCCATTATTTGGTGCTCAGCAGGTGCTGTGCAGAGTGTATTATTCAAGGTTATTTTGTCGGAAACAATTTCCTGCTGTGATCAAATAGTGTATGTATTGTAAATGGTTTCCACCATATAAGACTAGCTTGATAATTTCCACTGACCGTTACAGAGCTCCTACACAAAAGTACGATGTAAACTTTCAACTTCTTTTGAAAACTAACATGATTCCAGTTGTTTGTTTACTGCTGACATACACAGTGGTAATATTTCCCCCGAGGTTATCAATGATAATGTAAAACAACTTGAACCTAAAAGTCTTTTTTGAATTAAAACATTTACATAATTTTTACCATGTCTGAATTATTTGTATATATTTTTTTCCTCCTCACTTCCAAGACTCTGAAGAATGTACGGAGTGTTGCACATAGGATGGGAATTAAGAACTGGTACTTATAGTTACCTGGTTTCCAGTAGTTCAGTTCCTGCCATCACAACTTTGGCTCTTCGAAAGCAGCTTCACAAACAGCATGCTAACTTTGCTATGGTGCATGCTAACATTAAGCTAGCTAAGAATCCAGAGTGACGTTAGAGCTGAGTGAATAGTAACAAACCGATGAAAAGTTAGGTTGGAGCCTCCATTTCTACCTGTTCATGTTTCTACAGTAAACTCACTGCAACGATCACTTTAAAGTCTCTTTGCGCTGGTTTTCATCTTTGTCAGCATTGTGTTCTTACTTAAAAACTAAGAGAAAACTCATATCTGTGTCTTCATTAGGATAGGGACTTGTGTTAGTGTGTGGGACTGTAATCTGTTTTTTTTTTTTAATCCTTAGGTGGTAATTATGAGACAATACATTTTCAGGTCATTTTACGGAGAAATGCGAAAGTAATGTAACAAGTAGTATAATAAATTACTTTTTTCTGGTCATAATTAAATAAACAGCTACAATACTTTAAGGAAAGTGTTCTGTGTAATGTGTGTAATAATGACTTTTTTTTTTTTAAGTATCGACCCCAACACTAATCACAACAAAGATGGGAAACATGTCCAAATGGCACAACCATTTGGCCACACAGCGTACAATTTATTTCCACGAATGTAATGTCTTTGTTATGCTGCTTAGCGATGGTGGTGGCCAATTAACTCAATCAGATAAATTGATATGTGATATTGATAATTTACACTTTTAAGTATCAAGGAAATTGAACATCAGAACTGCCCCCACTTAAGCCAAACAAGATAATAAAATAGCATCTCAAATTAATCTAAAACATTGCATTACTGATTAGCTAAATGTACACCATACATCCAGCCATTAGCTTTAAATGGACAAAGAAAGCAAGCATGGTGGTGCACTGAGCTCTGCAACTTCACAGCAAGATGGTTCTGGGCTTCAATCCACATGCTGACTGTGGCCTTTCAGTGTAAGGTTTGCATGTTCTCTTCATGTACTCTGTTTCCCTCTCACAATCTAAAACATATATAGAATCTGTGGTTCTAAATCAGTGTTGGTATGAATGAAAAACCAAAAACCAAAACAACAACTTAAACAACACCTTATTAATGAGGTCCTTTTGGAAGTAAGTCTTAGTTCTTGGCATCCCTTATGGCAGCCATTCTGGGCTAAAAACACATTCCCCAGCTTAAGTAAATTGGGAGAAAGCCATAACCTACTCAGTGGTCACTGGGGCACAAGATAGCACACAGAGTTGATAAAAGCATTCATATAAAAGTTTGGTGACTTTGTCTCCAAATGCACTTTAATAAGACTTTTCCTCCAAAGTTAGGTTTGTACTCACCGAGCGCAGTTTTATGACATTATGGCTTTATTTATGACTCAAACCAGAGTGCCAGTCAAAGGAAGTATTCTACAGCAGTAAAGGCAGATAAATATTTATTTTGTAAAGTGCACTCACTCTTTGGTTGAAGGACAGTGCTTCATTAAACATCAGAAGACCCTTTTATCCATTTAACAAGCTCATAATGTAAAGTAATGGTTTTGGCTGTAGGAGAACCAGAGAGACATTTTGCTATTAAAGGAAGTTCCTCACTGAGTGAAATGCTGAGGAAATACACTCTAGTGGGTTCCTTTTCATTCCTGTAGCAGATACGTTGGGCCATCCTTTAAGAAGGGAAAGGAGAAAATGTCATCCCATAACACGCTGGAGGCGCAACATTCAAAGTTGATGCACAGCTCAGCTAAGTGTAACTATTATTTACTGCAAACTTTATAGTCAGTGATTGATGAGTAGACTTGAGGTTGATCTTCCAGGTGAAGCATATAAATGTTAGAGATATTAAAACACAGAAAACAGCAGACCTAATATTGATGAGATGCATCATCATAATCAGAGTAGAGGACTTCTCTAAGCGATGCTGTTTTATTTTCTTTGGACTCTGCTCTTTTCCTCCTGCCATGCAGCTCAGTGCTCAATATTGTTTGGCCAGTATATCCACTATCCCTCCTCTGCACATGCTCAAACCCCTCAAGCTGAGCTCTTCCCTCTGATATACTCATTTAAGGAGTGGTGCCACAAAATTGCTGGTGTAAAAGCTGAAACACTGATGTCACTGCCACAGCAAGAAGTCCACTGATGACTTTTAATTGCAGATCACATGATTTATTTCCCCTTTGAAATTTAACCCACATTTAACTACTTTAAGTTAAATACGAAAACAACAACAACAAGCAACACATGTAGGCTGGTTCTCAACTGGCTGGACCAGGTATATGACCGCAGACTCCAACCGGATGTTTTTTTTTCTGATCCATTTATTCAAACAGCAGCTGGAGAATAACAGACTTCATTTACAAAGAACATGAATTGCAGTGTCATGTAATTTGTACATAAAATATTTGAATAAAAAAAAAAAAAAGACAAGTAAAGCCAGGTGTCACGATCCTGGGTCTTAGGACCCAGTGTTTTGAGTTTTAGTTCATTTTGATGTTTATAGTATGTTTAGCTCATTAGGCCTCCTATGTTGATTTGCTTATTAGTTCCCCCTTGTGTTTCAACCCATGTTAAGTCTCCCCTGCCCTTCATGTCTCTCTGTGCCCCCTCTGTTCTGTTTATTGTGTGTCTTTGCATGTTTGAGTTTGTTTTCTGTCACCCTGCATTGTGCATTATGTTCTCATGGTTGGTCTTTTGTTACTCCCTCTAGTCTAGTCTCTTGTGTTCAAAGCTGAGTATTTCCCTCTGTGTATTTTGGTTCTTAGACCTCTGCCTTATGGTTTGTCTCTGTTTCTTAGTTGCTGTCTCCACTGTGTCTAGTTCGCGTCTCTGTGTGATACTTCCTGTTTTACTTTGAAGGTCCATGCCTCATGTGAGTGTTTCTAGTTTTGCGTCTCTGTCTCGTCCAGTCCTGATTTCTCCCAGCTGTGCCCTCCTTCTGTGTCTCATTCCCTCATTATCCCTCTGTGTATTTAAGCCCTGTGTTTCTCTTTGTCAGTGTTGTAGTCTCCATCATAGCTGTGTGATTTTTCCCTGTGGCTCCTTGTGCTTTAGTTTTCCCAGTTTAGTTTATTTTGCATTGTTTTTCGTGTCCCACTCCACGCCAGCAATAAAGCTGTGTTTTTTGAGTTTACCTTTTGTCTCTGTGAGTTTGCGTTTGGGTCCTACTTTTGCCTGCACACAGCCGTACTGTGACACCAGGCTCAGTAGTGCTCTTTACTTCGATTCAGGGTCAGAGGTGTAACGCGATGATTCCTGTGACTTACATTTTGATAAAAAGGAAACGTGCGCGACGAGTGAAATAAACTCAATTCAGTTTGCTGTTTAATGTCTTATGAATGGCAGCTTCTCACTCAGAAGAAATGTGAATCTTCTTAAAGCTGATGTTCAACAGTTCAGTTCTGAATGAGCAGTTCAGTTTCCAAAAACAAATGTGCTTAGTTAGTGTGTAAGTTGCACTCATATGTAAATGGACACTGATCATTAGGTAACAGAAGATAATTTGTTACATGCAGTGTGAAAGCATTAAGGTGCTTGACTTTACCTTCTCCCTGCAAAGGATGATACAAAACTTAGAGCCCCACTGAAGAGACTGAAGTGTCAACCTAATTTTCAACATTATCCAAGAAATTTAAACTGGCTGTGATAAATAAATTTTCTCTTTATTCTGTAAATGGAAGTTTGCACTAATTATAAAAATTGATAGTTTTGTGAGAAGCTCCTGATACTAAAAGCTTTACTCTATGATTTCTTTCCGTATTTTAGACTATTTCCGTTATGTGGCACTCTCTGTTCAGTATTGGTGTCATACCTGCATTTATCTGAACCTTTTTCTAGCAATTTCCTCTGCCACACCAACCCTCTGCATGTCCTCCTTCATTAAATCATGAACGTTTTCAGCATCCTTTGCGATATACCCACTACACCTCCTGAGCTACAGCTCAGGTGGCAGAGCAGGTCAGTCACTAACCAGAAGGTCGGTGGTTCGATCCCAGGCTGCCTCCTGGCTGCATGCCAAATATCCTTGGGCAAGATACTAACCCCGTGTTTGCCTACTGGTGGTGGTCAGAGGGCCCGGTGGCGCCAGTGTCCGGCAGCCTCGCCTCTGTCAGTGCGCCCCAGGGCAGCTGTGGCTACAATGTAGCTTGCCGTCACCTGTGTGTGTGTGTGTGTGTGTGTGTGTGTGTGTGAATGGGTGAATGACTGAATGTAGTGTAAAGCGCTTTGGGGTCCTTAGGGACTGAGTAAAGCGCTATACAAATGCAGGCCATTTACCATTTACATTCACATGTGAGCTGTCTCCTCAGATGTACTTAATTCTAATCATGGCCATTCTGGTCCGTACCAGTGAGAATCATCAGTACCCTCCTCTTATTCGCTACCTTTACTTCAATTCTTGCATCTTCAGTTTTATCTCCCTGTGATTCAGACAGATGTATTCTGTGTTGCTTTTGCTAACTTTCATTACAGTGCATACAGTGCATACTGTAATGCATTTTTGATTTTCGGTATAAATGCTATATACAGTAGTTACTGATCAACACTCCACGGATTAGAGGGATATCTAACATAGAATCACAACAAACATAACTCATTTCTTTAACCATGTAAATTAATCTATGAACATGCAACAATAAGAAAAAGAACCTCTACATTACACTGCCTCTCAGCCCCATCTGTGGTCCTCAGAGCCACAGCAGAAGGTAGTTTCTTTTGGCCGTACAGTACAAGTTTCATCAATGCACGCAGACTGTATTTCCACAATTCTGCTCTCAGAAGGCAATCTAAGTAATGAACTGTGCGAAAACCCATCTGTATTCCATTTTCAATTTGGCGCATCTGCAGTGCTATTAATGATCTTGCAGACATGTTTGTATGCAATGTGATTTGCTTTGTTGCATCTTTCCGCAGCAGCACACAAAACTTATCGATATGTTGAATCACGAGATTGGATTTGGAATAAAGTTGAGTGCGGCGTAATATCTTCATGAACAGGACATTTAGAAGCCATTTTTCACACACAATGAAAAGACTGAAAAACAATGAAATCATTAGTTCTTAAAGCAAAAATGTGTTTTAAATAGCTACATTTCCCAGCGGAAAAAAAGAGGTTTTCAAGATGATATCGTCAAAAAATAAAAGATCCAAGGCGTAAAATTATTTTCAGAAATTATGCCTTTTTGTAGAGGCGGCAAAGCTGTTTTATTTGTTTGTTTTTTATAGCAGTGTGGTATTAGCAGCAATAGTTACAACCACAGCTTGTAAAGTAAAGAGTGCTTCATAAAGAAACTCAATTCTAAAAGAAACTAAAACATGGCTGTGGGTATGTTAGTGAAGCACACTAAATATGTTGAGGCTGCTGAAAATGATCCAGAGTCAACTGCTTGTTATTGATCTGTTTATCTCCAACTGGATCGAGTGAGGTGATACAGTTAAATTTGATCTTTAATGAAGGCAGATAATCAATTCTTCATGCAAAGAAGAAAAAACATAATTAAGATTTTGTGTATCTCAAACTAAGCGCCCAGAGCTGTTATAGGATAATTATTTTTGTTGAAGAAATGACAAAATAATATATATATATATAATAATATAATATATAAATCCAAATATAATAGAAATATAATTGGCAAAAAGCAGTGTTTATGTTTTTTTTTTAAACTGTGTATTGAGGCAGAAAAAACATAAACACTTATAAAATTGTCATGGTATTTTTTTCTCTATTTTTTTCAAACATCTGACACAAACAAAAGAACATGACCATTTATTTGGTGTAGTGTTTTCTTCCACTCAATGAATTTAACTCCAGTTTTCAGTATTTGATTTTAGCATTTGATTTGAAAAAGCTCAAACTTCACTGTCTGCCATCTGTCTGGCAACATTTGGTGCTTTGCAGACAGTGAAATGTACATTTCACTCAGCTATTTGATAAACCAGAAACAGACTGATGCTTTAAATATGTGTTTAGCATGTTAGCATTGTCTACAAACCCCCACAAACAAACCAAACAAACAAAAATGAGCTTTAAGATTCAAGAACACCACTGTATACAGAGACTGCAGATTTAGGTGATAACAGCTTTTAACTAGCCAACAAACATTTGGACAATGAATGACCATTGCTGTGACATTCATTCAAGCCATATTTGAAAAAATATCTTGTGCCAATGTCCAAGATGTGGGAGAAATGCTTTGTCACTAGTCCAATTTAAGATTTCTATACCTGGATGATTGTGCATGCAGAAAGTTCTAGAGCTGTGCTTTCCTTAAATAAAGTGTCACAATGGTGGCTTTCCATTTATTTGGCTAGATCACCATGTTAATTAATACTTAAGTTGAAAGATTCAGAGCTCATTTTAGAATAAATTGTATCTAAATTGTGCTTTTCTACTTGATTTGACCGCTTAAAGTGCTTTTCTAAGCCTCATTCACATACACATTGATACATGTGATTCACACACTCACATCCCAATGGATGGATCAGGGCCAACTAAGGGTTCAGGGATACTTTGACATATAACATCTGTTATCTCTGACTGTCTTTAAGCCAGCTGATTCAAGGAACACCTGATATATTGAACTTGCTTTGCAGTACACCTACATCAGGGAGGTAGTTTACCATTGAAGGTAGGATAAGCTTTTGTTACAGCAATGACGATAATGATATACAGCAAGTAAAACTGAATATTTTGAAATCAACAAAGCAGAATTTTTCAAATTAAAGAGCTTATGAGGCTCTGCCAAGCGGCTCCATTGTGTTGCAAAGAATCACTGCATGTGTTATGAAAGCTTTCCTATATCTGTCCTTGTGCTAGCAGAGCTGAATCACTCTGTTATAGAAAGTGCTGCGTGGATATTGGAGAGAAAAATACAAAACTTGTAAATTTGAGTTATATCATAAGGTGGGATCACACTCAAAAAATCCTTTTCATAGCACTACATTTCATACTGAACTAATCAGCCATCATGCTTAAAATTAATATTTTAAGTGAAAGGGACAATAGGACAGAGGACATAAAAGACATACTATAACAGAAACCGAAGAGAAAATGTAGTTTACCGGTTGGAAACTATTCTTGATGAATTTCTGGCTTCTCAGAGAAGTTCAGTGTGTTAGCTCAAATTTGGGGATAAAAATGTTTAAAATTCAGTTTGTTATTTGCCTAATAAAAAGCAAAAATACTATTTATGGTTTCAAACTGATTGTTTACATTATAAAGACTTTCGGACTGCCTCGAAGAGATTCTGGCAAACCGTCAGACGTCTCAGGAGGGGAAAGCGGTGCTCTACCTGCACTGTGTATAGTGCTGGCGGAGCGCTGCTGACGTCGACTGAGAAAATTGTCAGGCGGTGGAAGGAATACTTCGAGGACCTCCTTAATCCCACTGACACGTCTTCCGAGGAGGAAGCAGAGTCTGGGGATGAGGGGAATGACCCGCCAATTTCCGGGGGCGAGGTCACTGAGGCAGTTAAACAACTCCTTGGTGGCAGAGCCCCTGGTGTTGATGAGGTCTGCCCCGAGTTCCTGAAGGCTCTGGACGTTGTAGGGCTGTCCTGGTTGACACGCCTCTGCAATGTTGCGTGGAGATCAGGGGCAGTACCTGTGGACTGGCAGACCGGGGTGGTGGTCCCCATCTTCAAGAAAGGGGACCGGAGGGTGTGTTCCAACTACAGGGGGATCACACTCCTCAGCCTCCCTGGGAAAGTCTATGCCAGGGTGCTGGAAAGGAGAGTTCGTCCACTAGTTGAACCTCGGATACAGGAGGAACAATGCGGTTTTTGTCCTGGTCGCGGAACACTGGACCAGCTCTTTATCCTCTCCAGGATACTTGAGGGTGCATGGGAGTTTGCCCAACCAGTCTACATGTGTTTTGTGGACTTGGAGAAGGCATTC
Source organism: Diplotaxodon limnothrissa (assembly GCF_057381915.1). Classification (NCBI taxonomy): domain Eukaryota; kingdom Metazoa; phylum Chordata; class Actinopteri; order Cichliformes; family Cichlidae; genus Diplotaxodon; species Diplotaxodon limnothrissa. Next base: position 19,321,433 of record NC_140604.1, read on the forward strand.
GACCGTGTCCCTCGGGGTGTCCTGTGGGAGGTGTTGCGGGAGTATGGGGTGTCTGGCCCATTGCTACGGGCCATTCAATCCCTATACAACCGTTGCAAGAGCTTGGTTCGCATTGCCGGCAATAAGTCGGACTCGTTCCCGGTGGGTGATGGGCTCCGCCAGGGCTGCCCTTTGTCTCCGGTTCTGTTCATAATTTTTATGGACAGGATTTCTAGGTGCAGCCAAGTGGCGGAGGGCTTTCGCTTTGGTGGCCTCAGAATCTCATCTCTGATTTTTGCAGATGATGTGGTTCTGTTGGCTTCATCGGGTGAGGGCCTCCAGCTCGCACTGGAGCGGTTCGCAGCCGAGTGTGAAGCAGCGGGAATGAGGATCAGCACCTCCAAATCTGAGGCCATGGTTCTCAGCCGGAAAAGGGTGGAGTGCCCACTCCGGGTCGGGGATGAGTTCCTGCCCCAAGTGGAGGAGTTCAAGTATCTCGGGGTCTTGTTCGCGAGTGATGGGAGAAGGGAGCCGGAGATCGACAGACGGATTGGGGCTGCAGCTGCAGTAATGCGGACGCTGCACCGGTCCGTCGTGGTGAAGAGGGAGCTGAGTGTAAAAGCGAAGCTCTCAATTTACCGGTCGATCTACGTCCCTACCCTCACCTATGGCCACGAGCTGTGGGTAGTGACCGAAAGAACGAGATCGCGGATACAAGCGGCAGAAATGAGCTTCCTCCGAAGGGTGGCTGGCCTCTCCCTTAGAGATAGGGTGAGAAGTTCGGCCATCCGGGAGGGGCTCAGAGTAGAGCAGCTGCTGCTCCACATCGAAAGGAGCCAGCTGAGGTGGTTCGGGCATCTGACAAGGATGCCCCCTGGGCGCCTCCTGGGTGAGGTGTTCCAGGCATGTCCCACCGGGAGGAGGCCCCGGGGCAGACCCAGGACATGCTGGAGAGATTATATCTCTCGGCTGGCCTGGGAACGCCTTGGTATTCCCCTGGATAAGCTGGAGGAGGTGGCTGGGGAGAGGGAGGTCTGGGCCTCTTTGCTTAGGCTGCTGCCCCCGCGACCCGGCCCCGGACAAAGCGGATGAAAATGGATGGATGGATGGATGGATGTTTACATTTTAGGATTGGTGGTCTATTAAATTTGTAAAGCACTGTCTCTGAATGTCGTAGCCATGTTTTGTTTTTGTGTTGTTGTTGTTTTTAAATGTTCATTGTCTTTTTCTTATATAAAGCTGATATGTGATCTGTACTTTTTGGTTTGTACTTTTGGACCACTAGTGGAAAGCAAAACAGCATCCCCTCTGGCTGTCCTTATAACCACAACAGCTTCAGCCATTGTCACTATCACCTCAGTGTTGACTGGTTATGAGTGACTCATTTTCCATTAGCAATACAGAATTTATCCACCCCAATGTTTAGTGTTCAGTGTAGCTTTAAAGCAGCTGTCATATATATATATATATATATATATATATATATATATATATATATATATATATATATATATATATATATATATAGATAGATAGATAGATAGATAGATAGATAGATAGATAGATAGATAGATAGATAGATAGATAGATAGATATACCTACAAATAGTGTAGTAGTTGGACAGCCTGGAAGGGGTTTTCTGGGCGGTGGCAGCAGGAGCCAGGCCTTTCTCTTTGACGGTGATATATATATATATACACAAAATAAGCCTACCTTCATTTTGGAGAAATCCATGATTTGTTTTTTAATGAGAGATCATCTCACTTTAGAACCAACCTCATCAATTGATTTTTTCCACTAGGTGTTTTGCAAACACGGCACCGCAGAGATGGAAGTTGAAAACAAACCTCATTATGCCCCGTGACACTGCAAAGCGACTGCAGGTGTGTTTGTTTTCGTGAGATGGGGAGGGTAATGTGAGGATTTGACCTGCAGTACTCAGTAATTCCAGCTACACAGTCTTAATCTCATCTCATTTAAAGCTCCCCTTTTCCATCAAAACAAAAGAAGCCATCTCACATGGAGCCCAAATTGATTATACCACATCCCCTAATTCAAAAAAGTTATTAAATCAGACCAGTATTCTAGTCATTCTCATAAAGCTGTAGGCCATCTCATGGATGCCTTCTCCTCCGCTGCTGGATTCTCCAGAGCTCACTCCATCACCTTCCCACAAAGTCCTCCACATTACCCTGAGCAGCTGTTTGGGAAAATCAAATTATGCACAGAGATATCATTTAAATTCAGCAGCCACCATCACTGTTACCCGTGATTTATTGATACCTAGGAGCAGGCATTAATATTGTAGTTGTGATTAAGACTCATCTGACTTGGTTTATGATCTGCACCCATTTTGATGTCTTTATTATATGCCCTTCAGTCTGCAGGGAGGTTAATCTTGTGTTGGAACCAAACTGTTTGTCAGACATTTGGGGGGTTGTACAGTAAGGCTTCCCTTGTTATGCCTAACCTTTCAAAAGGTTGCAGTGTTTCATTTGACATTTCAGAAACAGACCATTTGCCTTGACAGGCACGCCATCACCAAATGACAGAATTAATTTTCTCTGAACTACTGCTAAACCTAAAACCCCAAACATTATGTGGTTCGTTGGTTTTCCATGACAGTTAAGTCATTTAATGATATTTCATGACTAACGTTCTTTATAAATTAAATAAAATAGTGCAAGAATTTACTAGGAGGGTAGCCAGTCAATGAAGTAGTATTACTTGTTAGTAAGGCTACACCTATAATTTGACAGTGAAGTTTTCTATTGAAAACACTTTTGGACAACCCAATAAAAAATGGAAAGTAAAGAATTAAACTAATTCTGTCTTCTAAATATGTAAGAATATGCAAAGGTATCCTTAATATGGTCAGGAAACCCAGTAGCAGCATATTAGAAGTTGGCTGTAAATGGGGGGTTTCTTAAAGGGAGAAGAGCAGAAATGGTTTAACCAAAGAGCTGCACTGAGTCCTAGTATAAGAAAAAGAAGGATTATTATTGAACAAATGAATCATGCAAAGCTACCACAGTGGTAGTAGTACAAACATATGGTGATTTAGTTGAACATAATAGACCCACTTTAATTTCCATTTCACTCTCACCTGCATTGTTTCCAGCAGCAGAGACAAGCATGCTGCATACTATCTGCACACCACATGCATAGTTGTGGTGATTAGTTTACATACACTCATCATGGGCATGAATGTCATGACAATTTTGGACTTTTTTTTTTTTTAAACTGTCAGTTGTAGTCAATCAAGATCACCATTTAAACTGCAACTCTGGTTTATCTCCTGGAAAGGAGAAGTCACACAAAACAATGTGCAAACAAAGTTATGAAATATGATTCAATAAACAAGTTTGTGGTTGAAATAGTAAAAAATATAACTTTTTCTGCAAGGATTTTATGTTTTTTGGCTGATTTTAGATCAATTGCATTAATACAATATGTCAAAATGAAAACGTAACTGTAAATTCAAACATGTGAGGTTGTGCTGAAAAGAATGATACTAAACAAGGCAAATAAATAGTTTTTAAAGGCGAAATGCAGAGGACAAATCAAAAGTAGTCAAAAATGGCCAATTATACCCTGGATCCCAGAGGGTTAAACATTTTTTTTTAAAGTAACGCAATAGTTACTTTTCAAGTAATTAATTACTTTTAGAATCTTGTAACTCAGCTAATATTTTATATTTATTATTATCAATTATGTTTCCTAATGCGATTTGTATCATTGGGGTTTAAAGTATCAGAACATAATACAAAAGCATATAGCCTTTAAATGTAAGATGAACAGTAACATGTGACATCACATTGTGTCATTATTTAACCAAAGATAAGTCAAAATGCAGAAGCAGAATGTAAACAACTAAGTACATCCTTAATGCTTAAAAAGAATTTAAATGGAAGGCACCTGCCAGGTGCTGCTAATAAAACCTCTATAAAAGCAGAAGTTTTGACAGTTTGTAGGTCTGGGGCATTCAGGTGTTTGTTAATGCAATGCTGATGAGGAAAGACTGCAGAAGTCTTCGACAAAGAACTCTTGGTGCTCATTGCTTTTCATAAGGTAATTTCCAAACCATTTCAAATCCATCATTCTACCGTTTTAATCAAAAATGTAACATTTAAAGGCCCCATTTATCATATGTTAATGTCAAATGTTAATGTCAGTGAAGGTACATTCATACCAACTGTCAAGCACGGTGATGGGGGGGTTATGATTTGGGTTTATTTTAGAGCCAGAGGACCTGGGCACCTTGTAGTCAATGAGTCAGTCATGAACTCCTCTGTATACCAAAGTTTTTTAGAGTCAGAAGTAATGCGATCTGTCACAGCCAAAGCTTGTCTGAAACTGGGTTATTAAATAGGACAATGATCTCAAGCAAATATACAGCAGAATGGATAAGTGAGCCTTTTTCAAAGTCTAGACTTTAACCACGTTGAAAAGCTTTTGCAAAATCTTAAGAGAGCTGTGGGTAAATGAGTACATTCAAACCTCAATGAACTCAAGTCATTAAAGTCATTGAAGTAAAGAAGAGCAGACAAAAATTGCTCTAAAATGATGTAAGAGACTGTAGAAATAAAATAAAAAGCATCTCAGGATTTTACTTGAAACAATGTGCCTGGTTAGTCACATTCCCAAATGGATTTTCCATAACAGACTTAATAATCGAGTCATGTTGCATTAACCAAAAACATAAAACAAAAACCATATCACATTTTAAGTTAAATTGAGATCTGATGTTATTCAACATCATTAGGCATATCGTAGAAACATGAGCTAATTTCATTTGATGGTTTTATATTTGAGAATTTAGTAAGTCATCAGTCGCATGAGATGAGATTATTTTTCTTCTCATTACTGCTTAGATTGAAGTAACTCAAAAAATTTGCTTAACTGCAGGGCAAAAACCTTATCTGGGTAAAATGTTTTAATCCCATTATATCTCTTGGCACACCCAGCTTCCTTGGTGGGCGTGCTTTGCAGTTACCGATCACCAAATCCAAAAAGCAGTGCGATACAGGGTCCTGGAAGACACCTGCATGTCAGAACTCAGATAAAAATGCAGGTCTTGTGTGAAATAGCTCTAAGTTCAGAGGGATTTTGAGATCAATCACCTCTTATTCAAACCAGTGAAAGCCACAAGGCACAGATGAAGAGTTTTCAAAGAAAAGAGCAATCATAGTGACTGTTGGTCTCTTACTGACTCACAGTGGGGGATTTTCTTTTCTTCTGCCTCCTTATACAATACCACAGCCTAAGTCCTTGCACTGCCTTAGTCACTGCGCCATCATTCCACTCTGACACTATTGATTGCATCAAGTCCCTCCAAAAGAATGAATGGAATAACCTTCCTCTCTGTATCCATTTCCTTTAAACTGATGGCAGAAACACAGAGGGTGTGGGGAACGCTGGGCCAAGGAAACTAGGCAAAAGGATTGGTCTGTGTGGATTCCCGCTCTACTGATCATGTGCACTGAGTGCCAGGCTGACAGTAACCGCAGACAATCATCCTCATCCCCTCTCCCATCAACCTCATCCCCTCTCCCATCAACCTTGGTTTGGCTCGGCCAGCCACAGCCTGCACAGAATCAATCAGCACTGAGATATGGGCAGCCGTCACGGTGGTGACCAATTTTGGCATGCAAGGCTTTCCCTTAATAGACAAAGAGACGGAGATCAATAGCCAATTTGGCCTTGGAATGAGGCTGGACTGGATCAAGGAAAATTCATTTTCTTATCCCCTTTTTTACTCTGGAGAAGTCGGGTAAAATATGACGAATATTCACGACCTGTACAGTAAAGAAGTGAATCATTCATCTGTTTGAGTACGGATAACCTTGAAAGCAAAGTCAAGACTGAATTTTTGATCTGAGGTTTTTGTATGTGGCATATATAATGTGCCAAGAAAATGACAAGGATTTTAATACATAGAGTATGTTTCTTCTGTTTTCTTTTGTTGCCTTTACTGAATCCAGATTTGCTCATTTTCACCAAAAGCAATGCAAAAGTTAAGCCTGGAAAGTAACTGAATACATTTACTCAAGTAGTGTATTTAATGTTATTTTTTGAGCTTACTTGAAAAAAATTCATTTTGCATTTTTATAAAATCACACTCTTTTTCCATCTGAAACAAACCTTCTTTGTGATCTCATTTTTTTTAGTTTACATTTATTATTTTCCATCTTCTTCAGGTTCATCTCATGGACTTCCAATTTTATATAGACCCTACAATATTAAAAGAAAACCCCAAGAAGGAGAATGAAAAGAGAGCAAATGAGTTTCCATAGAAACATAAGGCACAGCTGGTGGTAGCGTATTGGCTTTAATGTGCCAGTAGAACACAAGACAAGAAGAGCACCCTTTACTTTTTTACTTAATATAATTAGCTATTATCATTCCAATGACAAGCTAAGCTAATAGGTGTATGCTAATCGATAACTCGGCATGGTGGCGTCCAGCAGGCCTATCAGCGTCTCATTGGTCAAATCAGTAGCTGGCTTCACGAGGGATATAGCCTCATCCAGCTTATCAATAGTATCATTTTTGTCCACGATGTTGTGCCATAATGTAAAACTGGTTGATACACAGAGGGACAGCATGTAATGGTTGTTTCGAGGATCAGAAATTTTCAGCTCTCTCAAGCTATCAGGTTTCTCCTGAAGGACATAATTCAGGCAGAAATTGTAACAGTTGTCGTAAATGAATAAAGAGCTTGAGAGATGGGTGTAAATCCTGCATACAGCATTGCCTCCATACAGCTGGCCAAGCCGATAACAGCATGTTCAATTCTACGTTTTTTCTTTCTCTCAGCCCAAAAGAGTTAAAAGTAGCCAATGTTTCATATAAAGAAACAGCAACTAATACAGATCCTTGTTCCCAGAACTCATTAATGCTCTCAGATGACTCGGGTTTCTCTTTTCCCCCCCTTTCACTTCTAATACTTTACATACATTTTACCGGAAACAGTTGTGTTTCCTTCCCTAAGTAAGAATTTTAATGCAGTTCTTTAACACTGGTATTGATTTTCCCTTCTATATACAAATAATTATGTGTTCAGTCCACATTTCTCGCTCCCTTTGGAAACACCATCACTGCCTGTCTCATCCTATTTTAAAGTTTTGTCACAATGTGAATTATAATTATAGCAGTTGGGACTAAAATGACAATAATTTGTGGTTGTGCATGAATGGACAGCAGCCTCTCGAGAATGTAATTGGAGCAGGAGCGGATTCAGTCACGAAACCTGAAGGGTTCCTTTTCTACCCATTCACTGCTCATAATTATAATGTAACAATTCTCTCTACTATGTTATAATTTTCCCATTGAGATGCATATTAACTTGTTTCCATTAGGAGCCTGTCTCCGTGGAGAGTTATCTGGGGCTGATATTGCTCATATACAGAGTTATCAGTGGGGAGAAAACCATGGCCTGCAGGCGTTTGAGGTGTTCACGTCTTCCTCCTCAGGCTGTCCTCGAGCCTCCTCGGCCTCGCCACAGAACAAAAGGGTGGATTCAATTATGAAGTGACACCTTGAGGCATGTAACAAAAGCATGCTGCTTCGAAGGAGATCACTTAAAATGTATCCTCCCTCTTTATCTCCTGTCTGTCTTCCTGTCTCACCCCTGTCTCTCTCAAGTCAGTGATTCCTATAGAATAAAAAAAGGAGGAAAAAACACGTGTGTCTCATCTCTCAGACGCAAAGGGCTCCCAAGGTCATCGTACCCTGAATGTGACAGGGAACCTTTCCTTTGGATTAAACAGTTTTATTGATTCAGAGCAATTAGTGCAGAACCGAAGGGATAACTCAGCCCACACAGCTGCATAGGTAATGAGGATTACTCCTTTCTTGTTTCCAGCAGTCAGATATGTTCACTGCATTGAGAGATGTGTTTTAGCCTTTTTTCCACTCTCTACACTGGCTGGTTGCCATTTTTTCACTTTTTATCGCTTGTTTTACTTATTTAGTATTCTGCATTGAATTTACATACTGGCATCAACTACTTAAAACATAGAAACACAGAGTAACAAAATTAATGTTGCCATTCTTTGTTTAGATGTATAAATGGTATTTACACTGACTAAATGCATATAGCGATGTTTATAATGGCAAAGTCACATGGGGTAATACCTGAGCCTGCAGTTCCCCTTTTAGAGTCTTTCAGCTAATTCTGTTTGCTTTTAAAGCCCATATTTTCACTGCTTTTTACACTCTTACTATACCTCAAGCAAAAGGTCATAAACAAAGAAGATATTTTTCTGTGTTGGCTGAACGCATAAATGCATGCAAAAACACTAACTTTACACAGATATGAATGGGTACAAACAGTTGATGTGGGAACAGTGATGTTTTAAAAAAATATATATAGAGTAAAGTGTTTGCCACTTCTCGATTTCTTATTTTTTGTATGTTTGTCACACATAAATGTTTCAGATCATCAAACAAATTTAAATATTAGACACAAACTGCAGTTTCAAAATGAAAGTGTTTATTATTAATGGCCCCTAAACCTAACAGCAACAACTCCCATCAAGTGTTAGCAATAACTTGTAATGAGTCTTTTACGGCACAGTGGAGGAATTCTGGCCCCTTTGCAGAATTCTTGTAATTCAGCCACATTGGAGGGTTTTTGAGATGGAGATGCCCGAACCAGTTCACTGGCTCCTTTCGATGTGGAAGACTAACAGTGCTACTCTGAGCGTCTCTTTGATGGCTGAACTCTTCAGAAAAAGCTAATTTCCACCGATTGCATCTGCAATCTCCTTCTTTTTGTCACTATCCAGACCAGAAAAGGGTGGGGTGCCTACTCTGGGTTAGGGATGAGCTCATGCTGCAAGAGTTTAACTATCTCGGGGTCTTTTTTATGAGTGAGAGGAGAAGGGAGCGGGAGATTGACAGATGGACTGGGGCTGTGGCTGCTTTGATGCGGGTGCTGCATTAGTCTGTTGTGGTAGAGAGAAAGAGAGAGCTGAAAATAACATGTGTGCCCAAAATTGCTGAAAGCTTTATTAGACTGAGCACAGTCATCACATTAAACACAACAGCAAGCAAACTCCTGCAACCACTTGTCAACCGGGGCAGAAATATATACATTTCCCTGGTGACTGGTGGAACCAAGGATCACTCAACAAGCTCAGGAACTGCATGATTTCACTGACTTCACATTGACACATCATTGCCAGCTCTCATTTTTTCCTATTTTTCCCTAGCAATGGGTGGTTATCAGGCAGTTGCCAACTGCTCTTCTGTGGCTCTTCTGCTCTTCTGTGGCCAGTTGTGTAACAGGTGTCTTAGACAGAAAAAAAATCATAACAACAAAACCAACCAACACAAATATGATAAGAAAGAAAAAGAAATGACAAAAGCCACAAAGATAGATATGCGATTCATAACAGTACATACTCGAGTAGTTAGCAGTTTGAGAAAGTTTAATAGGGATGTTTTGTTAAAAGGGTCTCTCATACAGGTGCAATGTAGGCCAGACAGTCTTTATAACCTAAAGATGACCTACTTGCGTTTGCAGCCCCTCTGCTCCCAGTGATATTGTGTGCAATTCACATCAGTTGCTAATTTTTTATGCCCTTCTGTTGGTCTACATTTAGCGGTGATAAATGTAGACATCAACAGCAGAGAAAAAGAGGCCTGCCACTAAGTAAACAGAAACAGATACAATACAAACATCTTAAATATTAAAATAACTTGGCTTATAAATTTTTAAGAGAAAATAAATAAATAAATAAATAATACCTTGGGGCACCTTTTAAGCTCACAGGGTATAAACTTCAAGCCTGCAGCCTCAAAAATAGTAAAGGTGCACAATTAACATCAAATCAACATCAAAACTCTGCTCAATAATCTCCTTAGATATAACCCTTTTAGCACATATATCTACAAACTATGTGAATGACTTATACTGACTTCTACCTCAAGTCTCCTGTTTTATATTCCTAAATAAATATTTCTCCTTTCTAGAATAAGGTTTTGTCAATAACTATTATAGTTATGTCCATTAATTATCTTCCATGCAGGCTTGATTATGTTCCGGATCATACCAGTGTTGTGATGATTAAGTTCCATTTCCACTTTCACAAAGATTTGCTTTTACTGCATGTTGTGAGACTTCAAATACTCACATACTCGTCTATATCATTGAATTCTGGTGTTCCAGTCACTTCCATGACCACAGGTGTATAAAATCAAGCACCTAGGCATGCAGACAGCTTCTGCAAACATCTGTAAAAGAATGATGTCCAAACTTTATGTGGCCTTCAGATTAGGTCAAGGCAGTTGTGTAAAGGAGCTTCATGGGATGAGTGTCCATGGCCAAGCACCTGCATCAAAGGCCTACATCACCAAGGGCAATGGTCTAAAGCAGGGGTAGGCAACTACAGGCCTTGAGTGCTGGGGTCCTGCAGGTTTTAGATATCACCCTGGATGAACACACCTTAATCAAATGATTAGTTCATTATCAGGCCTCTGGACTCCTTCAAGACATGTTGAGGAGGTAATTTAGCCATTTGAACCAGCTGTGTTGGATCAAGGACACATCTAAAACCTGCAGGACACCAGCACTTGAGGCCTGGAGTTGCCTGGTCTAAAGCATACTGCCAGTGGACTATAGAGCAGTAGCAGAGATGTGTTCTCTAGAGTGATGAATCATGCTTCTTCATCTGGGAATCCCATAGAGGAGTCTGGGTTTGGGAGTTGCCTGAAGGATGGTACTTGTCTGACTGCTTTGTGCCAAGTGCAAAGTGTGATTGTTTTTCAGGAGTTGGACTTGCCCCCTTACTTCAAGTGACGGTAACTCTTAATTATTTGCTTCCAATTTTGTGATTGCAGGGTTTGCTTCTTCTTGTTCCAACAAAGCAAGGTCCATAAAGACATGGATGAGTTTGGTGTGGAAGAACTTGACTCGCCTGCACAGAATCCTGACCTGAACCTGAAAGAACACCTTTGGGATGTATCACAGTGGAGACTGCAAGCCAGGCCTTTTTGTCCAACATGAGTGTGTTACCTGATGAATTAGCTTCTGGAAGACAGTTAAATAGTTCCCATTCTTGTGGTACTACCATGCCATGAGGCCCCATGTTGTGCAAAACATATTAGGTTAAAATTCACAGATGGCTTTCCTACTCACTGTCAAAAAGCAGTAATTACAAGACTTTTAAGGGAAAACCACTCAGCCAAGTAGCTGCAATTAACATACATTCATATTTATTAGCTCTTAGTTAATGGTGAGTAGATGCATCTAAAGTTTCACTGTGATTAAAGTTTATTAAGTTTATTTTATCAAAGTTCTTAACCCTTGTATTTTAGTGAAAATTGAAAATGAATCTACATGACTCATTTAGTCAGTTTTTCACCATCAGTTTCATCGGCCTTGGCTCACTTTCTGTGAAGAACGTGACAAAAACACATTTTCAATGAATGCACACCGTAGCCACCCACTCGCCTACATATTTACATTACATGTGTGGTGTTTGGGTCCACTCGGGGTAATAAGTGTGGAAATTGTAGTACTGTTTACATTCACTCTACCCTGTTCTACCTTGGCCTGTTGTTAGTGTGTGTGTGTGTGCGTGTTGGATTGCACATGTGTGCACGTGTTTTGTCTTTCTGCTCCTGCTATTCCTGCAGAAATCTGCAGCATTATTACATTTCAAGCACCTGCACCTGTCACATTACCACTTGTTTTACCCTCCATCTTGCAAGAACCATTCCATAGTTTCCTCACACTCTATCTCAGCTGCATATTGCAGAGAAATACATATTGATGCCAGCAATGGTCAAATTGAAAGGTCTTCTTGCCAAGGAAGACAGTTCAAAGAAATAAACATCATTTATGGTGAAAAACTTTAATTTCTATTTGTTCAAGGTAAAAAAGATTTTCCATCCATGTCATATGATTTTAATGGCAAAAAACAAATTGCAGTTTATTCATAAAATGTGATCTAACAGAAATAAAGTCCAAATATGAATGATATATGTTGTCTATATCACTGAAGTAAATCACAAATCTACAAAGCATTTTTACATAAATTGTTATATCTGTGTTGATTCAAATGAGCTTTTTATTTCATCTTTGACTTCCTGTTCTCATGCAACAATTGTGCCTGCTGAAACTGCAACTCCAGCCTAGACATGAAGTGTATTCTCTAACACGGCTGTCTTACCCTGACCATTACAATTCAACTTGCTCTGCAATATTCTCTCACAATGCATCACCTTGTCATGTTTTCTGTCTTAAATTACTCCGTGATTGATTTCATCTAAAGAACTTGATGACTTTTCCGTTCAAGGCTGGGAGGAATGATTGGTGTTCTTTGTTATTGAATCAATGTAATTTCATCCAATAGGCTTAAAATTGCAATGGTAATAAAACAGTTTGGAAAGACATATTGTAGCCCTGAAATGCTTCTAATCTTGACAGCGGTGCTACATCTACATGTGGTAAATGCCTGTTCACACATAAGGGAAGTAGAATTGCTTGGCAACCATTAAAAAAATGATCTGGCTTTGATGAATCAGCTAGGAGGAAAGGGTTAATTGTGTACACTGTCAAAATGGCAGACATTAATCCCCCGCTCAGGCTGGCCTGGTTATCTTTCTACCCTCTAACTGAACCTAATGACTTTGCAACACCTCATCTGTCACTGCTGTCATAACTTTTACTGATTTCATTAAAGCCCCTGCAGAGATTAAAACTGGGACTCTTCATTCTGCCTTTGCAGCCTGACACATTATTGGCAACGCACGCAGATTAATTTAAATGTTTTCTGAATCAAAAAGTGAAAATATGCTCGTCATTCCCCCCTCTAAGCTAACATAATATAAATGTTAATTGAGATTTGTGCAGTGAGCTGAGAAAATGGATATTTGCAATAAAGCAAATGCTCTCCAACTTTTGAAATGCAATACAGTATTGGCTTCTTCTGTGCTGTACATTTACAGTACACTAACTGAGAAAACACATTTAGACAAATGAAAATATATAATTAGGATGGAGCACGAGTTATCAGTGAAGTGCTGCTTCTAAACAGGCCCTTCTTCCAGTGCAGTAATCACTTTGGCAGCTGAGATAATTTAAAGATTGAATTTTATACTGAAGTGAGCTGGTCAGCTGCTTTCTTCCCAAACAGCGAGCGACCAGTTTGAACAAGTGAAATTAATCTGTCGGCAGCTATGAATACACGTGAGCTGACGGTTAAACCGGACTCGGTAACAGATTTGTTTAACTTAAAAATATATATGCATGTACCACACACACACATTTCCAGAGATGCCTAACAGGCAACTCTCCAGCAGCAGCAGCAACACCACCACCATTAATTTTAATCTATTTTTTATTTCCCCAGCTGTGAAAATAAAAAATTCAATATTGCAGAAGCTTAACAGCTCCACTGGAATTAAAACTGTGTAGTCAGTTTTATCCCAAGGCTCACTATCATAGCTGAATATCGCCTTTCTCTCCACGGCAGACACTGCTGTCGTTTGTGTATAAATGAATAAACTCTAGTGCATTAAGCTGGGGTGAAAGGTTTTCTCATATTTAGGTTAAACAGAAACAGCTGTGTGTATTCATGCCAACCGCTGGTGCTGTAGACTTGGTACAGCGGGGTAATTGTGTGTGGCATTGAAGCTGGCCCTCATTAACCTTACTGCATTACCTTTTACTGTGGATAAATGGAGGGCTTTAAATCAGCCATCTGTTGCTGCCCAGCTACCTCGCCAGAGTGGAAGTGACATACCCAAACCTTTCAAGGACATTAGTGTTGTAGACTAACAAGGAAGGGAGCTTTAATCAGACACAACAACCCTGCAGAGCTCAAGCTGGTTGATTCTTAACATCTTTTATCTCACATTGCTCCCTTATGGAAGAATTTGCTTTTATTGCAGCAGATGTTGATTTTTTACTAATTGTAAGGCTTATTTTTAGAGAGACGTCCCTTGTGAGGTGATGAATGCAGCATGACTGTTGCTGGTTTGATTTGAGCAACACAAGGGATGGGAAAAAATGATTTGGGGGAGTAGGCACAATCAAAGAAGAAACTCCATATGGACTAAAAACCTTATTCAACTGTGAAAAGGTTGTCTTGCGGAACCTATAGATTTTAGTAGACGCTGCTGTTTCCTCCAAAGAAAAATAAGAAAAAATAAGAAAGTGTATTCCGGCTATGACTTTTCACAGTTGGAGGATGAGCAATGTGATAATGTCAGCCAGTTTTCTGTTTTGCCCTGCTGAGTTCTGCAGTCACACAGTGTTGACTCTTGTTAAAAACAAGGCCAAATCAGGGTCATAATCAGCCTTGGAATCACGTTGTATGTTCCCAAGTGAACCCCAAGAACTGGACTGTTTATTAATCTGAGTGAGGGCAAGTGTAATGAGTTTGGAGACTGCTGCTCGACCGCAGGACACAAGTTTAAGTCTCGTATGCCCAGCTGAAGTGTCCTTGAGATTGGATGGGATTTTTCAGCACCTCTAGAAACCCTTTTTTCTGTTTCCCTGAACTCTGAGCTAAAAACATTTTCCTAAACAAAGACATATATTCCCTATCTCATAAATTCATCCTTTACTTTACAGATCCTGAATACATCTCCATCATTTCCCAAATGTCAGATAACTTTTTAGTTCTTTAAAAAAAAAAAAAAAAACTCCCCATTTTAGTTACCCATCCATGTCCAAGTATCAAAATCAGCAAGCATCAATATGTAACATATGTATGGTTTTTATTCAGCTATGAGTAGGTGTTTTTTTTTTTCACACCCATATACAGTTATGTGGAATAAAAAGAATTTCCTCAGGACCCTTTGGTAGCTCGCTGAACCACATTTAGCAGCAATAACGTGAAGTAATCATTTTCTGTTTTAGTCACTGAAAGAATTTTGCCCCACTCTCCACCACTTATAACATTGTTTCAGTTCACTGAGCTCGGCCAAGTTTGGCCATTACAACATCTTGTAATTCTTTTCATGTTTAGTCATTCTGTTGCAGATTTGCTTCTGTGCTCAGGATCATTGACCTGTTTTCTGCCAGACAGAGAGCCTCAGATTTGACACTAGAATATTTTTGGTATATGGAGGAGTTGATGGTTGTCTTGATTAGAGATGGCACGATACCACTTTTTTATGTCCGATACCGATACCGATATCATAAATTTGGATATCTGCCGATACCGATATGAATCCGATATAGTGTTTTTTAATCAACAAAACTGTTTTTTAAAATATCTTGCTGCATTTTGCAAGTCTGCAAGTTCATACTCAAGTTTAAAACAACAACTACACTAAAGCTATTCTGTTATACCTGTATACAAAAAAAATATTTCATAGTTCAGCAATACTGATCAATCTAATAAACTTAAACCTACACCATCCTCCCTATTCTGGTATTTTAAAGAGTACTTAGCGTAAATATTAAGCAACCTAACTAATAGGGTTCCAACTCCCAGCAACAACAAAAATAAATAAATAAAAAATAGGGAACCACCCCTCACGCGCCACCTCATGATGCTTAATCGACGTAATCAACCTTAATTTGATGCAGTGTGAAAAAAAATGCACAGAAATCAATTATTTTTCAAGAAATATTAAATAGATTCAACATCTTTCTTCAACAAAATTGCAGACTGCACAGATGGTACCTTCCCAAAGGAAAAAGTACTATAGCTTACTAGGGTGTATATATATATTAGACTTAATAGTCACTATATACAGTAATTGACTTCTATTCATTTTACATCAAATTAAAACTTTGTGTGTCAGATAATTATTTATTAAAAGCTCGACATTTTAAATGAGAATAAGAAAGAAAAGTATGTCTTTGTGCCCCCTTTTCCCAGTTAATGCCCTATCGGCCCCCCTGGCTAAACTTTGCTAGATCCGCCCCTGCACAGTTACCAGCTGTCAGCTACGTAGAAAAAGATCCTAGTGTAGAAAGTAATATTAAATAAATTCTAACAACAGCTTATCAAGCTTAAACGTGCTGCTGTTGTTCAGCCTCTGGTTTCCTCTTTCTGGTGCAAAGTGGGCCAAAAACAAAGACGGACTCGCGACAGAAAAGCCGATCAGCTGATCATTTAAGCAGTTTCACGATTGAAGTAGCAGCCGGAGAGCGAGAGGCAGTCGCTCGTTAAGCTTAACGCAGGAATGCTTTACAAACATTCAGAGATGGACTTACACACTTGCTTTACTTCTCTCGGGGATAACTTTGTCGGAGATGAAATGCCAGGTTGCTAGCGAAGCTCCAAATGCTATCCAGACCACAGGTCCCGCATGCCACAGCCGCTCTATCACGTGATGCATACTGCTCCGACATGCTAACGTTCTGAGGTGAGTTACGGCGTGTTGCAAGTTTTGTGAGGTGCTTTCGTGATATTTAATGGATCGGATTACATTTTTTATTTTTCTCCGATATCCGATCCAGTAATTTAGGTCAGTATCGGACCGATACCGATACGTAATATCGGATCGGTCCATCTCTAGTCTTGATGCTCTAGTCCTGTGGCTGCAAAACAAGCCAAAACCATCACTACTCCACTATCGTGCTTCAGAGTTGGCAATTGTGCTGATATATCTGATTTCGTTTTTACCTGATATTTTCTTCCACATTGTGTCAAAACATCTCAACTTTGGTCTCATCTGCCTTGTTCCATAAGTCTTGTGGTTTGTTCAGATGCAACTTTGCAAACTTAATGTAAGCTGTGCCGTTCTTTGTAGAGAAAAGATGTTCTCTCCTTGCAACCCTTCCAAACAAGCCATACTTGTTCAGTCTTTTTCTGATTGTGCCATTTAACGTGCTAACTGAGGCTTGTTGAGTAGAAGATGCAGTTCATGGATTTTTTGCATTTTCTCTGTGTATTGCATGTCCTGACTTTGGGGTGAATTTGCTTGAATGCCAGTCTATGCAGGCTCAGGAAGACTGCGTCAGTAGGGCCACAGTCTTCCTGCAAAGAGTCCTATAAAAAAAACATTTCCGTTCACATGCCTGTAGTACATGCTTCATCACCATTCATTTTTACCAGTTCTATACTAATGCAAATGCATTTGGCATGTTGGAAACCTGCCTGTGAGACATCTCTAGAGTTAGGGAATCCAAAACATAGTTCAGTTTAAATGTGAATCAAGTTTATATTTAATTCTGAACTAAAATTTTAGATCGGAAATTAATTTGACACGGGTCTTACACCCTTATCGTCACCTGTTTTTAAGCCCTCTGCGCCAGAATTCAAATGACCTGCCAGCAAGGAACATGGAGCCACAGTTAAATTGTATTTGTAAAAAGCTCCCAGTTGAAGGCACAAAGTAATTTGAACTGGCAGCCAGCAAGACCGGTGCCATTAGTGAAATACAAGATGACAAACTGCCATAATAGTGTCCAGTTTTCTGTTGACTGACATTAATTTGACATGCATTCAAACAGTGTGCTGTATGACTTGTTAAAATGTCATTGTGGTGACAAGTGCGGCACATACGCTGCATAATCAACCACAAATCACGATTAAATGAGAAGTCTGAAATGGAGAAGGACACAGTAATGAACGCAGAGAAGGAATATGAAAGAGACACATCTTAATGATGCACCAAATATTTACAGACATCTGTAAACCATCTGCAAGTAATTATCACATCTGTTTACAATAAACGCAAAAGCTTTCTTTGTCCTTAAGTTCATATTTATTTGTAAAAGGAAACAGGTGCTCATTGAAACATTTGACTAGTTAAATGACACAAACAGTTTTTTTTATTGTTTGATAACACAAATTTTTATCTACAATGACAATGAAGTTTCTATTCATACAACAGTTATAATATAACGTTTTATACATGAACTGAAAATACAAAGTTACAGTAAACATGCCTTTTGATAAAAATATTTTTACAAAAAAATTTACATTTCTATACAACAGTTATCAGTTACACATCTCTACAAGTCCCACGATTCTGGTTTAAACCTGCAAGTACTCCAACAAACTGTCAGTGTATTATTTTTTATTATTTTTAACTTTTAAAATTCATCTAGCCTTTTTGAAATAAACATGGTAAGGGCTATTTACAGCGGAAAGAAAATCGAGTTGAGCCAAAAGTGTTCTAAAGTGACCCAGATAAATTACGACAGTTAAAAGCAATGAGGGTTTTTTTTTCTGTGTTTTTGCAGAATATTTGACACGTCACCATACTGTCCATCAAAAAACAGGCCACCAGCAAAAAAAGAACCCAGACAAAAACCCCTCCCCCAAAACAAACAAACCAAAAAAGATAAACATGTTGCAAAGCCATTTCCTTTAAACATGTTCGGGATACAAAAATAGTGCTAAATATTACACATTATCATCATTCACCAGATGCTTATTTTGAATGAGCTTCAGGATAATCGTTTTTTGATTTTATGCATGTTTTTCCCCAAGTAGCCCTGCCAGGACTGAGTAGTGTATTTATAATATTGTGCAAAGTGACTTTCCATTTTCGAAATCTTCTGCTGAAGGGAGTTTATTCAACCAAATCACAAAGAAATATTTGCTTATCTACTCTTGGTGGCATGGAATTTTGACAGCCTTGGTTTGGTACTTTCAAGCTACAATAATTTTTGTTTATGCTTTTCAAATCACTGAACAATTAGAATCGATTCGAATACAACCAACACATTAACTGGTATTCATAGTTTTTGAGAGCAATTATTTTCTCCACAGTCAAAAAACAATTTAAAAAACACCACAGATGAGTGTATTTTTTAGATCAATTACGACACTGTTTTTCAAAAGAATGCCGAGTGATGAATTTATATTTTATCTTGGTTACACCAGGGTGGATCAAACCTTTAGCAATTCAAGGAACAACAACTTAAAAACAGGGTCTCAGCTTTATCAGGAAATTATTGAGAAAGTCTTTTGTATTATTAACAATATGAATTATTTATAACCAGTTTCTAATTTGGTATTTTGAGTGAAACAACCTGTGAAACTTTCATCGAGACTGAATCACATAATTAAACATGTCTTATATAGCCTTCTTATGTATCCAGGATGCACCTTTTTAGTAGCGTTACTCGAAACAATAATCCTTCTTCATTAGGGAACCTTTAAACTATGCTAATAGCTTTAAAAGAATACATACCAGCTGATTATTTTGTTGCATCAATCAGCTGATGGAGCAAGATGGTGCTAACTAGCTACATGGCATTGTTAGTTATTATAGTTCAACTACTAATAAGAACTTCAACAATCTCAAATATGTATATAACATACCATTTAATATAAATACAGGGGGATGAAACTGGCCTGTTTCCTTCTTACTAACATTAACTATATCATAAACATATCTAAGAATAGGGAAGTTCTTATTAATACCTTTGATAATTCAGAGGTTCAGCACCAATCAGACGGTTTAATTCTGGGTTTTAAACGTATTTTACATTGCGGGCCACATACACCTGAATTGGGCTGGACCAGTGAAACTACATCATAAATGTATAAAGAAGAGGTTCTGGCAGTTCACTGCCCATGCTGTCCTGTAATTCTAAAAAAACAAAGTTTTCATGAACTCACAAAAAAATGTACTTTTAATTCAGTGGACTCACCAAGGACTGTTAATTGTGTCTGCTAGCAAAAATAAACTGCAAAATAAAAGCTCCTGTGGGTCGGATATCCTCCCAGCATGCAAAAGGTCCCACAAAGTTTTTATAAGATGAAAGCTAAACCTTAATGAGAAAAAAAAAAATAGGGATGCCAACAATACAACATGAGGAAGAAGAATGGAAAGATTGTGTTATCCCATCATTCTGTTGTTTGTGTTGCGATGCGTAGCAAGAACTTGTTGGTATCCAAATTCCAGTTTGAGGCTTTAATATTTTTATAATTTAAACTACAGTATTTTGAAACCTGGAGTCAGGGTGTGATTTATGAAACCAAACAGAGGTGTGGGAGTTGTTTTCTTTCCCCATGAAAATAATGAATGTATCACAGTGGTCCTATATACTCTGAGGCCAGTTAGAATATTTAGTACTGCTGTAATGTAATGTTCATAGAATAACGACAATCATCCATTTAAAACACGACATTTACGAGAATATTAATGGTAAAATTAATATGTGTAATATTCTCTGTCTCGTGATTTCCCCTTCAGACACAGGTAATCGACTCCAATGCAAAAACACAAATGGTGAAACTTTTCAGTCAAACACTAAAACACTGACAGTTTTTACTGTAATGAAGGCGTGAACAGAATTTTAGCCGATATGCATCTTCATCAATGCTACACAGCGATGAGCCGAGACACCTGGGTCCCAACAACAACCTCCTCTCAGCAGGCTTGGAACAGCATCAGCTTCTTATTGTTTGAATTAACACTGCGGTGGTTAAATTTGAGTGGTGGAAAAATACCAGAGTAAATTTGATTTGAATAACGAACACGTTGAACGCGCTGACATCCATTCACTTGCAACGTAATTCAATTTGCAACAGTTTATGTATAATCAGGTAAATTATAATTGCTCAGCTAAAGCTGAAACTAGATTGTTATGCAATGCACATAAACAGTTGAAGAAATTCCAATGTTTTCTTTTTTACTGTTCGTAAGCTGCACCGAGTGAACGGTCAAATGATCTCAGTGCCTAGTGAAGTTGCTTTAATAAAGCACTACGCTTTATTTCAAGTTCGATTATTCCAGAAATTTCGGGGTTCTGAATCAAAGATCTCATCCTGAGATAGTATCAAAGCCTGCCAATGTTTAATTTAAAATCATAACAAATTCCACCATTTCAAAAAACCTTACTTTGCTGGCTCAACTAGATAAAATGGAATCAATGCAGGATGCAGAAGGAGAGGGTGAAGGAGAAAGGCGCTGGCTTCTGAACAGCAGCAGTCCATGTTGGGATGCACAAGCTGAGCGGGGAGGAGTGCACTGAGACGTTAGGGCACTGCTCCCTGGCAGGAGGCCTGTGCCAGTGTTGGCTCTCTACCACAGGAAGCCCTTTCTGCTTCTGAAACTTGGCAGGAGTTGGAATATATGATGGAACAGCCCCACAGGGCATTTGTGTGATAAATGGATAAAGCTGGATAAAGTTATGCTCACAGCTATTGGCTTATGTATGAGTCAAATCCGAAGCAGACGGCAGCGATGTTTCATTCTTTTGCTGAATTTCCTACCACGGTCACAGATTGTTCTGTCATTTATTCATTTGATATTTGAGCATAAACAAAAATTCTTTGAAAAACAGAAATTACAGCACAAGGACATTTCAGAAGAGCAATAACAATAGATCAAAAACATTTCCATCTTTGAACATAATTTCATTTAGAAATCCAAATAAATCCTTTTATTCCTTTGACTTCGGTTTGATTTTTTTCAGTTTCAGGATAAGAGTGCGAGTTCTTCCAATGAAATATAAGTTGCACATGAAGTAAACTCGGGCCACTGAATTAAAATGGGTCTTGAATATATTTTCTTTAGAGATCATCACATCACATTTTGTTTGAGCTGCACAGTCAGGCATCTAAATGTGATTCGGGGTCTCTCATACACAACTTACAGTCCTGAATGGGTGTCTTGATCCCTTACAGATCATTTCCTGTCTCTTGAAGGTGACGATGAATTCTAATACCACCGACCAGGAGCGTCTGCTTCCTCACCCTGAAGAGATAAAGGAGAAAACTTATGAAAATACATTACAGAACTGCGTCTCCTCCTCAAACATGGTGAATGCTTATAATGCTGTAAATCTGATGAGGATTAAGCTGAATTTTAAGGCTTGTCCATTCTGAATGGCCTCAGAAATATCTCGGGAAGTGCAGAAATATTTTCTGGTAGCTGGAGCTGCCTCGCTAATCCATGACTTATTGAGGTTCTTCTCACTGTGATTTTCAATCCTTGGTGGGCCTGCAAGCTACACATTCATATATTCTCTCGATCCTCGAGTGGGATTTTCAGGTTTTTAAATGTATGTGCTGTGAGGGGGTTCGGTGAATTGGCCACTGATGGAATTTCAAAAAGGCAGAAAGAAAATGGAAAACTCAAGTGTAACGTGGTTTCATAAGAGGTGGAGGGGGGAATAAGCTGTTGCCTAAACTGAACATTTTTGCCTGTACATTAAGAAACTGTAGCTACATAGCAACCACATAGCATATGCTCATTTTGTACAAAATCCCACACAAATGATTAGCTTCATTGAGCATAAAGATGGAGAACAGAGGGAAATAGCTAGTCTTGTCATAAATGGCAATGAGAGGAATCAAGGGGCCTTTATTGGCAAATGATATAAGCTCATGCAAGCACAAAGTCCGGAAAGGTAAAAAGTAGTGCTGTCAGCATTAATCTTGTTAAAATGACGTTGACGCCATAACCGCTGCACGCCGTCAACACGTTAGCGCGGTTAGCTCATTAATGCATTAGCTCCGTGCAGCCACACGCACGGGGCGATCCGCACTAGCTCGCTAACGGAGATTTGCCGCGTTAATGCGGTTATGGCGTTAACGTCATCTTAACGAGATTAATGCTGACAGCACTAGTAAAAAGTCAGAAAACCAGGAACACATGCAGCATAACAACAGGGAATATAAACAGGTATCTCAAAGAGGAGGCGGGCTATGAATACAGTGGGAGCTAATTAAACAATGGCAGATATAAGTGAATAAGGTAAAAAGAGTCAATGGCAGGTGAAGACAACAAGCGAGAAGAAAAACACCGGTGAGACTAAAATAACAACAGAATCACAAACAGCACTGTGCTACAAAGCAAGTCCAGCCTATGCGGCATGTCCCTCTGTTATCTGGTTTCATCTACCCTAACATCAGCAATCATGCTATGCGGTCACACAAAAGTGGCTATCAGCTCAACCGGAGGTTTAACAATCTAGCTATGAGCTAGTTTACATGAAAGCTGAAGCTTTGGCAGCATGTGACCATCAGAAACATGGACAGGTCCTCTGTCAAAAACCCCAGCTATGTTAGAGTAACAGGGTATCAGTGCTCTGTCATTAAGACATGGACGAATCACACCATCTATTATTCCACTAAATCAATATTTAAATGTTCATAAGACCGTTATAGTTTATATTCTTTCAGCTGCAGCCCTTGGTAGCGGTAGCTGGGATTACTCTAAAGATTAAATCGAAAAGCGGAATTCAAATGTAGGCTTATGCTACGTACAAAATGATCTAATTTTACAACGAATAGATCAAAATTGGGTACAAAAACCAACAGAGCTCTGCAGCCTCTAATGAAGTGAGTTTGCCTTAAGTCATCCAACACCAACAGAAGACTAACAGAGTTTAACTCAGTGCTACGTCTACACTGAGCTACTCGTAAACACTGCCGCGCACGCATGCTGTGAAGAGCTAGCCAGCACCAAGCCAACTGATGGTGTGGCTGCATCGTTACCCACACCCTGAGAGGCGAGAAGCAGGGAACTCTTTACCTTAGGCCTCACCATTCATATCCCCTTTCACAAAATTCAATTAGATGAATGTTGTTTATGGGCAGTTCTGGCCCATTGGAATGTCATTATTGCTCCGTCTGTCGAATTCGGTATTAGATGCCCTTCAGTGAAGCTGGTCTTCCAAATGTCACGGAGCTTATGACTTAGGAGATGATTAACGAATGTTTAGAGAAGCTCAAGACACAGTTCAGCAGCTACGGTTTCTAATGAGGACTGGATGTAAGGTCTTTAATGAGGGCAGGCTGCAAGACCCCCCCAGAACCTTTTGCAGTCTTTTATTACGACTTCACAGCCGCTATAATGGATGCTTAGATCAAATACAAATCTAAAGCTCTTACCTGATCTCAGTTGTCAATATCCGATACGTGGTTTTCTATCTGTAAAGGAGAGCACATAGAGGAGGTTAACATCACAGACATGATACAGCCTTTTTAACTGAACACAGAGGTTGTATTTAATCTTTTCTAAAGGTCACTGGTGATATACGCTCAACAAGAGCAGCCATGCCAACCCGCAGAACAGTCTTTGTAGCACATTATCACAAAGTGTGATCAATGTGACCTTCAGGAAACAAATAAATCTCTTCCACCATGCCTCTGAAAAATAATCTCTTCCATTAGTGAGGACACGGAGCTTTCATCTAGGATAGCATGGCCATGTTCACCTGCTGGGTAATGGCTAATAAATAAAGTAGGGCTGAACGATATATCGCATTTGCGATAATATCGCGACATGATCAAGTGCAATTTTCTAACCGCAAAGGCTGCGATTATACTCTGGACATGTCCAAATTCATGGGCTGCATCCTCCTGAGGCCGCATTTGTAGACCGATTACGTCACAGCGACGTGCCGAAGGCTGTCCAAATTACTACCATATCCCAGAATTCATAGCGCGGCCCAGCCAAACTCCAGTTTCCAGCAATGGCGGCCGCTACTAAGTTTTAAAATTACTCATACTAATCTTTCTTGGTCACAAAATAAACTTTTAACATATTTTCAGGCGAGAAAGTAGTTGTGTAAACATCAAATATCTGCTCGGTTTATCAAGATATCCCATATTTGTAAAAGTGCTTCGACGTTTTCAGAGGCGTCTGCTACCCACCAGCTCGACAGCTAGCCGGGAGCTCGAGGGTTACTGATGCGGCCGAGAACGGCACAACTCCCGGCACATCATTTTCAGATCACCGCGGAGTTTCGCTGCTCGGGTTAAACGTAATATATAAGTCACTTAGACAACCTAAAAATGTTATTGTTGGGCTTTTTTCAGTGTTTTGTTTGTTCGTGAGTAAATCGGTTTGGCTGAGATTAAAGTTATTAGATTAGATAAAATAAAACTTTATTAATCCCCCGGGTGGGTTCCTCCTTGGTTTTCACACAGCTGACTAAACGTCAAACAGAAAACTTATTAAACAGAAGTATGAGACAGTCGAGAATTTACACCAGTGTCTGGTTATATTTTAGATAGCAAGGAGCAGACGGCCGAGTTTATTAAACTCCACCGAGACAGCGGTGACGCTAATCAGAACTAGACCGTCCAATTTCACGCCTTTAAATTTTAAAGGCGTGTTTGTGTGTGTGTTTATACAATTGCTATTATGTTTGCACTTTATGTGTAATGTTACTGACTGCAGAGATCAGTAAGATGTGTGTATTTTTTATTTATTAGTTTTATTTATTTAATATTATTTTTTAATTGAATGACTGTCTAGTAGTTCACAGATGTCGAAAAACTGAGTGTGGTAAAGCCACTGATTTTTTTTATGTATATTTCTGCAATCTGCACATTGTACTGACTTTCATTTTAATGTTTACACCAGGGTTCCTTGTCAGCACTTTATGCTCAGATGTTTGTAAGCTAAAAATAAACTATTGTGTATGTTCAAATATACTGTTGTGATTGAAGAAGTTAAATAAAAATGTCAGTCATCAATTCATGCATCACCTCATGTCATCATAACAGAGGTCTGTCTTCCAGGAAAGAACAGTTTAAAATTAATGTAATATAGTATTGGCCATACTATATGATGTATTGCTTGTCTTTGTTTAATAATACAGAAGACAAAGACCTTAAAAAAATAATCGCATATCGCATCGCAATCGCAATATTGGGGCAAAAAATCGCAATTAGATTATTTTCCATAATCGTTCAGCCCTAAAATAAAGCATAATAAAGAAAACAAGGCCAGTGAAATACAGATAAAACCAGTATCAACTGTTTCCATGCCACTACTTGAACTTGACGATTGTGAAATGGAAAACATATTTAAAACGTTGAAGTATTGAGGATGTTTTGAATAGGTGAAGCCAACATGCATTTTGGTTTTGTTCCCCGGGACCTTCACCATACATCAGTCTCTTTTACTTAACAGCAGTCTATTTTTCAGCTGAAATCACTGGCGTAATAAATGTGCGTCTAAGCCACAGCTGACTGAGATCAACTGGCTGAGTGAATACAATCAATATAAGCATTGTGGGAACTATCGCGTCAGCGGAAAGACTGATTAGTTTCAGTTTTAGATTTTCCTTGATTGGAAATAGTAATCTTTTTGAATTGTTGGTAGTTTGAAACATAAACATATAAATGCCTTCCTTACTTTCCACCACCTTCCTCACTGGTTCTAGGGGTTTTGACCAGTTATGGTGTTTTTATGATATTTTAATGAAAAGATTGCTGTAACTACACAAAAGATGTACTGTATTGTTTCATTAAGTAATCCTTCTGTTAGGCTGATAACTAAATTACGCCGTCACTGGCTAATGTCAAGTATTTAAGCAGTGCATTAAAATGAAGGTGAAAATAATTTTGCTCAACAGACTACATATGTCTACGTCTAGGTTCGATTTGTTGTACATTCAGAGATGCTCTTCTTCATACCTTGGTTTTCAAAGTGGTTATCTGTTATCTGTTTCCTATCAGCTTGAAGCAGTCTTGCATCAACAAGCTATTTTCACCAAGAGAACTGACACTCTGCTGATATTTTCTATTTTTCAGATCATTCTCTGTAAACCCTAGTGATGGTTGTGTGGGAAAATCCCAGTAGATAAACAGTGTACAATACTCAAAAGTCTGGCAACAACAACCATATCACATTCAGACTCACTAACATCACTTTTAGTGAACTGCTGATACCAACATCGATATTGACACTTTAAACTTATAAAGGCAGTTTATGTAGAGGAGAACAGTGTGCGATGACTTCTGAGATTAATCGTCATCAGTCTGAAAATCACACATTTGAATGACCTCCAAATCACTGTGATTTTTGCTTTCTACAATGATTAATGCAACAATGTACACTGTACATTAGAGAATATAGACAACAAAACACACTTTTCAGCTTTTCACCTATTTTGAAATGATTTTTTGAGACCTAAAATGTCTCTAATGGACTTTGGGACAGCTTCTGTTGTTTAAATGGGCTACATACTGAACTACGAGGATAGAAACAAAGGATTGATCCATTACTGATACCAATGCTGGTGTCAGTACTATTGGTATTTGAACTGATCTGCCCACCTCTAATCACCTTTCTTTCCCAATTTTGACTTTCGGTCTTTACTTCAGCAGGTGGTCTTGACTATTTCTACATGCCTAAATGCACTGATTATTGGCTGTTTTACTGTGTTAACAAGCAGAAATCTATATACATCGATATAGTATAACACATAGTGTAATATATAATTATACAAAACTGATAAAAGTAATAAGTTCTCTTTAGTCAAATAAATTCATGTTTTTATATGAACCCAGCTGAGAATTTGACATTTTCCACTAAATTATTATTATTTTTAAATAATCCTAATAATTGAATCTCTTTGAGGGATCATCTTTTGTTGGCTGCTTCTACTGACCTTGTGAAAGAAAACCTCCGAACTGAACCTTCACTTCACGGTTGGACCCACATCACTTCATGTCAAGTCTGTCTTAAAAGCTCTCCTATGTGTATTGAACCCACTGCTTTAATTATAGCCTGCAAGCATGTGTATGTGTGTGAGCCTGTGCCTGTGTGTGGGCCTGAGAAGAGGCTTACTTCCACTGTTTCAGCCAGGGTCGACAGGGAGAAACTGTCAGTCCGGACGCCCTCACCATTCACTCATGTGAAGCAACCGCTCTCTTAGATCTGTGGCCATGAATAATTCTGGAAAATTAACTTTCAGAAGGCGAAGACTGTCTGCCCACTTGAGATCTCCCAAAGTGCCTTGGTTTCTTCCCCCCTGTCAGGCCTGTCAACCGTTTCTCTTACCAGATGGTGGCTACCCTCCTCGTCATAGTCATCCTCGCCTCCATCGGTCATCTCTCCCGCCTCTACGTCCAGCGCCCCCTCGCCACCCTCCTCTCCAGAGTTTTCTGCCGTCTCTGACACAGACTCCTCATGCAGGGAGTCACAGTTGTCCTCATATTTTCTCTGAGCCTCTGAGAGAGAGAAAGGAGGCCACAGTGAATGAAGTGAGAGTGTAAGCAGGGCCTGTATTTTTCTTTGATAATAATAGTAGTAGGCTGCTTTTTTGCTGTTTTCCCAGTTGTGCAGAAACAGGCCATGGTTCTCCTTACACTCAACTGGAGTGAAGTAGTTTGTCCTCAGCAAGCAACCGGGTGACTAACACTACTTTTTTTATTTGAAGTAGCAAAGCATCAAATTAGGATCAAAATTCTAGCATTTTACTGTGTTTATTCTTTTACAAGCGTGACATGTTTCACTTTTTTCCCCCAATTAACACACGTGTGTACAGTTCTTAGCAAATTTACAAGACCTCCTGTTACATTAATAAAAAAGCAGGAATGCACGTACGTTTTGACAACAAATTTTTCAAAAACTGTTAAAAAATTATATCACTTTTATCATTTTTAACAGCAAATTGAATTCACATTTCTATTTGAACACTGGACTTCTCTGAGAAGTCAGAAATGAATCAAGAGTAACGTTAAACCACTCAAATTATATCTGCTCAGGAATGTAAATCATTTCAAAACTTAAAAAAACAAACAAAAGCTTTACAAGTGCTTTACTATTTTTTTTTACTATATTGGAAAAATTAATGAATCTAAAAATAATAATATAATTTTAACATTAAAAATATCATTTTGAGTAAAGATCTCGCATATACACGTGGATTAATGATTACAGAGACACAAAAAAAAGAGTTTTGGTAATTACAGAAACTGTTAATTTAGAACAACTGTGGGATTCCCCTTAAACTGGGTGATGTTACAATTAATCTGTTTAGTACTCTACATGCTGAAAGGCACTGCTGGTAACATGTTTTTTATTGTGCAAGGGTTCAGACAAGGTGTTGGTACTCCATAAATAGCTTCTTAAAGAGATCATATTAAATTTAAGGGATGTAACTGCACTGAGACAGCACACCTGATTTGCATTTAGATGGAAAAGGATTTAGATTTAAATTTTGTATAGTTTGCGTTATTTAAAACAAGCTCAAATATACAAAATCCACTTTTGCTAGCTAGCTACCAACAGATGTGTCAACCCCTGGATTTGCATATAGCTTAGGCTTCCTACTATTTGCCTCCATTTTCATCTTTTCTTTCTTTATGAAGCCAGTTCATTTAAAGCTCCGCTATATGTGCATATTTAGGTTACAGTGTCACATGTCTGCATTAAATTATCCAGGCCACTTAACATTAGGATTATTTATTACACAAATTGTATTTTTTTTTTCAAGATGTATCTGTGAAAACACATTTTATATCTTATTTTGATTTATTTTTATGTTAAAAAATCATAATGGCTCTTCAGTGTAGTGGTTAACACTTTTCCTGAACAAATCAGAGATCCCTGGTTTGATCCTGGGAGGAGACACAGATCAGGATTAAGTCGGGAAGCACATCCAGTGCAAAGAGTTTGCCAGATCCAACATGCAGAGCTGTCCGCTGTGAGTAAGCGGCCCTTTATGAATAAGGGATCAATCCGAAGTAGCTTTATTTATGTACGCTGCTTTATACTGAATAGTCAAAATGTCTGTGCAGCCTAGTTTAAAACGTTTTACACAAATGTTTTAAGACCACAGCCCCAATATTCTCCTCATGTCACAGTTTATTATGCTTTATGACTTTTAATCTTGATGTTAACTGCAGAACTTTATTCCTGGAGAGCACAGAGAAATCAACATCCGTGTGTTGTCTCTGACTGCAGCCAGTTTTTTCTCACCTTAAGAAAAAGAACTTGGCGAGCCGTGACTTCTTGATATCCTTTTTAAGACTGGCTACCTGTTGCTTTTTGAATTCATTATAAAATCTTTTAAAACCTTAATTGAGGCAGTCTGAACTTCTATTCAAAAACAGAACAAGTGAGACAGACAAAAGATGATCTGTAATAAAAAATTAAGGCTATTTTATAGCAAAAAAGATGGGTACATTTTGTAGTAAATTGCCTCCGGTTTTTCATTTATCCGCATTAATTTTTCATTCTCACTGCTAACAAGCTCCACAGCAGTTTGCCTAGAACACAGCCGGGAGCCGGGTTGATTTACTCGGTCTTCAAGTGCCGTGGAAGTATAAGAGAGAAGTTGAAAACAAGCCACACATGGTGACAAATGTGCAACATGCACTTTATGGCATGTAATTTAAATGACCTTCACACTGGGCTGCACTCTGAGGCTGTCCTGTAGTGAAGGGCACTGGTGAAGACCTCTCATATAAACTGAGTCAGCATGGTGTTGACACCTGTCTGCGGTTATGACAGAGAGCTCCGCTGCTCTTATCTCCCACAATGTTACTAAGACTTATGACCAGTCTATGCTCTTAATTTCCCTCCCTTAGTGGGTGGTGTCCCTTTTCCCTTTTGTTCCCGTCTAGCTCAGATTCTGCCGTCTGCTTCTCACCGGTTTCAGCTCTCTGCTGCTTCTCAATCTTCTCCAGGCGTCCCAGCAAAGAGTCAATCTTCATCTTGATCTGAGTGAGCTCTCGTTTAATGGTCTGAAGTTGGTCCGTTTTCACTACTGAGGCACAGAAATACAAAAATGATTTAATTTGCATACTCATTGTAATGATACACAGATTGCCTGCCTCCATCATATTAATACTCTTAGTCTCGAGTTTTGGATGTCATAACATCATCTGACTCACACTTTCCTCAGGGAAGAACATCTCAATCTGGCCAACTGAAAGCTACCCTGCTAAGACTATGGACCTGCTGCTTTCAATTTGAAGATTAGTGCACGGCTTACGCCCACCATGCTGTGCAGCGCTGCTCGAGTTTTACTCAGCAGTGCCAATATCTGAACAAACTGTGTGTGATTGCTCAGTAGATATTAGATCATGTTATTGAGCATGGAGATGGCGTGCACCTTAGGGCTGTACCTGCTTCTCTGAGTGCATATTGTACATTTGGTTAGTGATATTGAAAATTCATCATTTCCTGCTGTTTGAAATGGCTTAAGTGTTCACAGCATGAAGCAGCCAAATGGGCTGTATTTGTATCTATGCTGTTAGCATAGACTGTAAATGAAAGATGGACACTACCAGTACCAACCAGGCTGTTTTGCAGCCATGACAACTAGAAGTCTTGTCACAAAGAAATAGATCCATCCGTCCATCCATCCATCCATCCATCCATCCATCCATCCATCCAATTAGCATGTCTTTTAACTGTGGTAGTCACGGTATTTGGTCTTTGACCCAGTGTTTTATGTTCTGGGCTTGTGATTCCTGTTTGTTTATTATTATTTTGATCATGAATAGTGGGTTATGTTTCCTGGTTTAGTTTTCTTGTGCTTATGTGTTTCTGATTATGTTGTTTATCCCTGGTGATTAAGGTTTATTTTAAGTTGATGAGTTTCCTTCAGCTTTTCCTTCTCTATCTTGTCCTCAGTTTTTTGTCTGTACCCCCCTGTGTCGCTCCCCCTCTCTCCACGTCTCACTCCCTCTGTGTCCCTCTTTCTCTTTGTGTCTCTCTGTTTCTCTTAGTCATGTCTCTGTGTTTTATCTCCCTCACCTGTTCCCATGTTCCTCTCTGTGTTTTATCCACATCTCCCCAATCCCCAAATCCGGTTCTTGTTGCAATACTTGCAAAGTAGATATTTCATTTAACCCTTTAGAGCCGATCGGAGCGGGAACGCTCTGTTATGCGTAACTATTTTTAAATCCCAGTAGCACTGCAACCACGTAAGCTAGCGCAAAAATTTTTTTTGCATATGAAACCGGAGGAGTTGTACTTACATCTGATGCCATCAGCTTGTCCTAGGTCACGGTTTCCTTCCACATAAAGCTTTGCAAAAACTGCATAAAAAGCGCTTGCAGGAACAAAAACATAATATTCCAGAAACACGCTTTACCGATCTGATCAGCTGTTCAAAACACTTCCTACGTTGGAATAGACGTCAGCGCGAACTTTTGCATTTCCGCCATTACCTGCCCGAAACCGGAAGTGACGTCATTTTCGCGGAAATGTAGTCTTTTTTGCGATCAGGGCCTCAGGGCCTATACTGCTCTTTTTAAAAGTTATCTTTGACTTTATGACTTTCTGTGTCGTTTCTGGGATTCTTAGGACTCATATTGCACTGCTGGAAATAGTTTATTTTGATGCATATGCTGCTTTTTTGCAAATTTGCAGTATAATATTTATTTTCGTTTTTCCTGCAGTGTATAAAAATTGGTGTATTTCAAAAATAAAACTATGAAGACACTCAAAATAAATTTCCTGTGGTGGGAAACTATTTTGTGCAACTTTTTTGTATTTACAGTTTTGAGGGATAAGCCTCTTAAATTTCTCTAACTACAAATATATGTTAAAAAATCAAAAACGATTTTCAATTTTTTTGTAGTTTATTGCACTTTTTTGCAATTTATGTAATTACTATGCACTTAATGAATACTTATTATTAAAATCTGGGCTATAATGGTTGTATTGATGTATAGCAACTTGAAATGCTCCCAAAAATGGCTCCACAGCATGTAAAAATATAATATAAGCTCTGGCGGACTTGGTTCTATGGTAGGTCTTAAAGGGTTAAGGGAGGAAACACTACGAATATGCAAAAGCATTTGCTCACAAAACACGCGATGACCTTAAATGAATGTCGTGTTTTTAATTCCGCTCCGGACTCGTGAATCTCAACCCAGCAGCAGCGGTAACGTTTGCACGTCCTCTCCCGTTAATGCGGCAGGTAAATAATCAACTAACAGTGCATATTATGTTATTATGTACGATCTGCCTTATTACAAAACCTGCCATTACTGTGCATTTAGGTGATTATGATGAGAGAGACAGACAGAGTCTGGCTGGCTCAGATGCTGGCAGTTCTCGCTGCAGTCTACCGGTAGCGTCTCCTTTCAGGCCAGGATAGACGAATGTCACGAGCAGTGACTAAGTTTGTGGTAAAAGGCTTGAACCCATTTGCCACAGCAGATGCCCCCGATTTTCGGTAAGTGAATGTGTTTAATTGTAGGCAGGGACATTACTGGATATTCTTGTGTAATTGTTACAGAATAATTTATGTTATACTTTGTTATTGCTACAGAAGAATATTTATTTTATTGTTTTACATTTACAATTTTTTTTCCTGTGGACCCTGTGACACCCCATTGAAGAAGCTGTGGATCTCTTAAGATCTCACTGTTGGGTTTGTAAGGCCATGTTACTCCTATATTTCTATCTTGTTCAAAGAGAAGATATAAAACAAAGTTCTAAGCTAATCGAACTTAGTGTTCTCCTTTTTTAAAAAAAAAAAAAAAGAATCGATAAGAGAATCGATAAAGAATCTAATCTTTAAACAGAATCGAAAATGGAATCGGAATCGTGAAAATCTTATCAATAGCCATCCCTAGACATATTGATACCATAAACTCTTAAGGAAAATAATTACTGAGGATCAAGCGAAGTAATTTTCTCACACAAGGATTGGACCCCTCATGGCAATCAAAGACACATTTCCATTCTTGTACTTGAGGAGCTTTGGTGTTGATGAGCTGGCTAGTGCTTTTGGCCACTGCTAACGTTTTTGCTGTCACTGTGATTGGTTTGTGTTTGTTAGTCTGATGATGGCCTCCTTCACTTTGACTGACAACCCTTTGTACCTCATATTGAGAGCTCCAGTGAACAGCTACCAAAAGCAAATTCAACACTTTGAATAAACTCTAGGTTGTTTATCAGCCTATTTTTATTGCTGAACGACAAGGGAACAGACCTCACCTGGCAATAAAACCGTTTGTCAGTCTACTGTCAAATTACTTTTGAGCCTGAGAAAAAAGGTAATGTAATACTTTTATTAAACCCTTTGAATTGAAGCTAAAAGTTTGCATTTCTTGACTCTTTGAGTTTCAATCCACTCTGGTGGTGTAACAGACGTGAAATCACAAAAATCAAGTAATTGCCCAAACATTTAAGGAGCTGACTGCATGTCTATAACAGATAGACTAATTGCTTTTCAAAGAGTGAGAAAAATTCGGAGACAAAAAAGGAGCCATCAACGACCCCGATGAAGGCCACGAGCTGAGACGCATCGCACTGTTTCTACAACAACTCTTAGACATCCATTAGCAGCTAAGCGTGTCAAGAATATTAAACACATTTAATTAAATTCTCTGTCTCTCTTTCCAGGAAAGTACTGAAAATCGACAGTTCTTATAAATTCAACAAATCTAACTCAACCCAATCAACTGAGACTTTGTACCTCATTCACATTAAGCATTAACAGCTTCCAACAGAGGAATAGAGAATAGATGAAAAGAAAAAGATTTTACCTTCCCAGTAAAAATGTAGCTTAGAGTTGTGTAAATGATCCCAAAGTTGGAACACTAGAATAATTGCATTCATGTATTTTATCTTACTACAGATTCATTAGTAAAACTGCAACTTATTCACAGTTGAATCCATACAAGTTTAGTTTATGCATGCGCACAACTTCACATTATTTCATAAACAGTCAGAGGCCTGTGTCATAACACGAAACGGTACTTTTGAATGATTAAGTAGGCTAAAATGAATACTTCTGCTCGTAAGGTAAACAAACAAAAAAGCCTTCAAACGATATCAGTGTGTTTCAAAGCCACTTTTGCATTTCACACACTCACAGTTGCGTGATCGTTGCTTCACTTATAGAGCCGCATGAGAAACAGGCGGCACAATTTTCCCTCCCACAGCTTCTGTTTACTGCCTTATAAATAATTGCTCTCCCCTACCTGCTTCGCCCGGGGTCTAAGTGTTCTCTCCACAATACACAGCTGACGTTGGAGTAAATGAAGTGTAACTCTATCATGTCAAAGTTTGAGTCTCAACCTTGATATGTCATATGGGAATAACAACTGCCGAATAAAAATAAATAAATAAAAACTCAACGTCATAACCAATTCAATCTGGTCCGTCTCACGGCTGCTGAAATGAGGGTGTACTCCTCAGCAGCTTGAACTGAGCAGATTAAAGAATTTAGACCAAACAGTAATAAGATAATCTCATTCCTTACCCCTCTGAAGCTGAAATGTGTCATCTTTTGAGAGGAGGGGGGGAAAAAACAGACACCAGAAGTTGAGAAGAAAACATAAAATTCTTTTTGACACCTATCAGATTCTGTCAGGGCTGGAAAGAGGACGGATGAGCGCTCTGTAAACACACCCACGAATTCCTGTAAAGCTTCAGCTGGAAAAACCAGAGACAGGAGAGGCACGCTAAATCAAAAAGTAGCTTGTCTGGTTATCATTGTCTGCATGTGGCTCTTTAAGTTGGCTCCTGTGATGTACATTTACGCCCACATGCCATCACAACGCAAAGCCCATCCAGTCTACCAGCTACTTTGAACGATCTGAACTAATGCATAAAACATAAACACCTACACTTAGAGAATATGTCAGTGCGTGATAATAACAAAAAATACAAAATCCTGACATTTTACCTCGTGGTAAACTAGATTCCCCCCAAAAAAGACTTTTTAATCTGTCACCAGAATTCGTGCTGAAAAACAAACACTACAACTCTCCCTCCAGTAGGATCCAATTCACACTACACAATATTTGTCATTGTGTGCTTTCTTTGAATCGACGCGGTATGATTAATGTGTCCATGAAAAAGAGTGAGAGCCCATGGTGACACATTGGAAGCATTAAATAAGTAATGTGTCAGGAAATCCCAACACCTCGAATTCCAGAGTCACGTGGTACGCCCGCCCAAGATGGCAGCTTAAGTTGGAGACGCGCACTCCTCTTCCCCCGAAACCTCGTTAAAAATAGGTCAGAGCCGGTTATTTGTCTTATTTGGGATCTGCCCTGGTAAATTCAGTGGAAGGAGTCAGAAGAATCATTACGTTTTACGCAACGATTCGATTATGCCGCGAGGAAAAACACACAACACTCAGGCTACTTCACTAACTACTATGGCGGAGACACCTGATGGAGTCGATGCCAGGTGTCCTTCCCAAGATGGTGTGGCGGCCGAGCTGACTTCTATAAGATCTCTGCTTGAGCAGGTAGCACAAGACATGACGGCGGTGAAAGGTGGTATCGAGTCTCTCAAGGAAGCTGTGAACAGTTTGGGTGTGAGAGTGGATGAAACAGAGACAAGAATTTCTCGATTGGAGGACGAAGAGGCTAAAGCCAGCTCAATATGTAAGATCTTGAAGATACAGAACCAGCGGCTGCAGGAAAAAGTAACGGCGCTTGAGGGTTCCTCACGGCGCCAGAATATTAGAATATCGGGTATTAGAGAAGGATCCGAAGGCAGTAATATTGAGGATTACGTGAAGAATTTGCTGTCTGAGGCTCTGGACATTGAGATGGGAGATTACTACGAAATAGATAGAATCCATCGAGTGGGGCCAGCTTTTCCGAAGCCCACGGCGGACTCCAGACCGAGACACATTATTGTTCGCTTCCTACGGGATAAAGCCAAGATGTCCGTGCTGGCGGCTGCCAGAAAAAAGGGGCAGATCGTTTGGAAAGGCATGAGAGTTCTTTTTTTCCAGGATTACGCTCAGGAGGTACAAGAAAAACGCAGGAAGTTTGATGAGGTGCGCCGCTTGTTGCAACAGTACAAGATTGGCTATTCTCTTCGTTTTCCGGCTGTTATGACTTTTTCAGTGGATAACCAGTATCATCAGTTTTCCAACCCAGCTGAGGCTAAGCAATTTCTAAGCGGCCTGGATTTGGTTAACATTCCGGGTGATGTAGATTAAGAGGATTTGATAAGCTATGGGTTGGTTTACTTCTGAGGGGGGGGGAGACGTAAGGAGGGACACCATCTGGGAATTTTTTTTGAGTGCCACGGACCTGCGATTTTTTTATGTTTTCATGTTCTTTTGTTTTTTTGTTTGTTTTTTTTTTTTTTTTTTTTTTTTTTTTTCTTCTTTTCTCGTGTTTGGTTTTGTTGTTGGTTTTGATGGTATGGTACCAACTGTCCCGTATAGACCTAATTTTTGGATCATTGAGTTGTCTCATGTTACTGGCTCTAAGAGTTGTTATATGGGTAAATGGGATATTCCTCTGGATAAATTTGTATAATAATTCGGCTCACATGGTGTGATGGAGTTATGTAAAATTGTGTCGTGGAATATAGCGGGTTGTCATAATGTTATTAAAAGGAAGAAAATCCTCACATATCTGAAACAGAAAAAGACTGATATAGCCCTGATTCAGGAGACCCATCTTGATGAGGCCGAATCATTAAAGCTTAAAAGAGACTGGGTGGCGCAAGTTTATTTTAGTGCATTTTCGGCTAGAAAAAGAGGGGTGGTCATATTGATTAGAAGAAACTTGGATTTTCAGGTCTTTAAGCATTATACAGATCAGGAGGGTAGATGGGTGGTTTTGGATGCATGTTTACAGGGGCGGAAAATGACATTGGTCAATATATATGCTCCTAATTCTCCTCAGCCACAATTTTTTCATGAAGTCTGTAACATGGTGCGGACTATAGGTAACACACACATTGTAATTGGGGGAGATTTTAACCGGGTCAGGGATGTCTTATTGGATAAATCTTCTTGTACTGGACTAAGCAAGGACCCAACAAATGCTGCGGTGGACGTGATGTCAGAGGAACTGAGTCTAGTAGATATATGGAGACTTCTTCATCCTCAAGAAAGAGACTATACCTTTTTTTCGCATCCTCACTCAACCTACTCCAGGATAGATTACTTTTTGGTGTCCCGTTCTTTGGCAAGTCAAACTATTGGGTCCTCTATTGGTAACATTGCTATATCGGATCATGCTCCCATTGACCTTGTTCTTACTGACACTGATAATATTAAACCGTCACCTAGGTGGCGCTTGAATAACTCAATATTGAAGAATAAGGGTCATTGCGAATGTATAAGGGAAATGATAAAGGAGTTTTGGTTGTACAATGAGGGCTCTATTGACGACGTTGGAATGACCTGGGATGCTTTTAAGGCCTATTTAAGGGGGCGCCTTATTCAATATTGCTCCTTGATTAAAAAAGCTGAGAGGGATAAGCTGATGAAGTTGGAACAGGATATCAAGGAGCTTGAAAAACAACATATGTTGCTCCCAGAGAGGGACTTATGGAACAAATTAATTAAATTTAAATTTGAGATGAATAGCATATTGGAGAAAAAAGTGGAATATGCAATGTTTTGTCTAAATCAGAAGTACTTTGAACAAGGGGAGAGAACAGGTAAAATGTTGGCACACAGGGTTAAGCAGATAAAATCTAGTAACCTTATACCATCTATTTTTGATCCTAGTAATAATAATAAGTTGACTACTAGTAAAAAAGAAATAAATGATATTTTTACTAAATATTATCAGGAGCTGTACACTTCTAATGGACTGGTGGAGGAACAGAGGCTGTCAGATTTCTTCTCTTCTATTAAAATTCCCAGCCTGTCGGAAGATCAAAGAAGTATATTAGAAGGTAAGATTACATTAATTGAAGTTAAGCAGGCAATCGGCAGCCTTAGAGTGGGTAAATCTCCAGGTAATGATGGATTTCCATCAGATTTTTATAAGGTGTTTGTGGACGAACTAGCTCCAAGACTACTGTCGGTATATCAAGATGCGTTTCAAAGAGGGAGACTACCGTTTAGTATGCGATCGGCAGTGATCACGTTATTACATAAAAAAGGGAAAGACCCACAGCATTGTGGGAATTATCGCCCAATTTCATTAATTAATGTGGATGAAAAAATTATTTCTAAGATATTAGCTTTTAGGCTTGAAAAAGTTCTTCCGTATTTGGTGCATAGGGATCAGGTCGGTTTTGTGAAAAATAGAAGCTCTGCGGATAATCTACGTAGGTTATTGCATATACTCTGGAAGAGCAGGACTAAGCTAGACCCTGTCGTTGCCTTCTCTTTGGACGCAGAGAAAGCTTTTGATAAAGTTGAGTATCCTTTTCTGTTTCATACCTTGAAGAGATTTGGTTTCGGTCCCTTTTTTAGGCAGTGGATTCAGGTGGTATACACAGATCCAATGGCTACAGTTATTACCAATGGGATAATGTCACCCTCATTTTCGTTAAGTCGGGGTACTAGACAAGGTTCACCCTTATCACCTCTCATTTTTGCTCTGTTTTTGGAGCCTTTAGCCATAGCTTTACGTGAATGTAAGAAAATTAGAGGGGTGGATTTGGGTCAAGAAGAACATAAAACTTTTTTGTATGCAGATGATATTTTACTGATTTCAACTAACCCAGAACAGGCCGTTCCTGCAATTTCCTCAATTATTGATTCTTTCTCTGTAATCTCTGGATACACTATAAATTGGTCTAAGTCTGAAGCTATGCCTATTTCTAAATTGTGTCCGCCTGTTATGAGGAGTTCATGGCATTTCAAGTGGAAGCCCGAGGGTCTGACTTATTTGGGGATTAAATTGACCCCTGGTTTAGACAACATAATGAAAGTAAATATTTCCCCAGTGATTCAAAACATCCGTTCGCTGTTGCAGAATTGGGTTAAAATAAATCTGTCCCTTTTGGGCAGAATTAATTTGGTGAAGATGATTATTGCCCCTAAACTTCAGTACTTTCTTCACATGTTACCGATAGCAGTCCCACATAATTTGCTAAAGCTTTATAATACATGTGTAGAGGGTTTTGTGTGGGCAGGTAAAAAGCCATTGTTCAATCGGTCTAAATTATATGCTGCTAAAGAGAGTGGTGGGTTGGCATTGTCTAAGATGGTCTGGTATCATTACGCTTTCTCCCTCTCTCAGTTAGTTAAGATACATAATTCCTCTACTGATAAGCCATCATGGGTTGGGATGGAGGAAAGTCTTGTGGCCCCTTCGTCTTTAGAGGCCTTCCTTACTCAGAAGGGTAGGCCAGTACCGTTTAAAGATCCAGTACTGTCTTTCATGCAAGAGACCTGGCTTAGAGCTCACCAATATACCAACAGCAGCCCTTATCTCACCGCTAGAGCCTCTATTTGGTATAATAAGAAAGTATTAATAGGGAAGAAACCGGTCTGGTGGGAGGCCTGGGCTAGGACAGGTATTAATCAGATGGGGGACCTATTTGGGCAGACTGGCATGAAATCGTTTGCAGAAATCAGACGAGAATTCAATTTGGATCCAAGGGAAATTTGGAGGTTTTTTCAAATAAGACATTGTATTAAAGCCATTTTGAAAAATAATCTAGACCCTCCATCTAGTGTTCAGAAGATGTTTGTAACCCCTGACAATAACAGAATCAGGGCATCTAAATTTTATGGGAGCTTCAGAGAGGCACATGCTCCCAGTTTGGGGGGACTGAGGCGGTGTTGGGAGAAAGATCTGGGTATCCAGATCTCAGAGGACAGTTGGAAGATGCTGATCTCATCATGGTATGTTTGCTCACCTGAAACACAGTCTCAACTTATCCAGTACAAGTTGCTTCACAGAAACTATTGGACACCCAGTAAATTAGTCAGGTTGAAGCTCGCAGATAAGGACATTTGTTGGAAATGTCAGCAGGAAGTCGGGACTCTAGTTCATATGTTGTATACATGTCGGAAAAATGATTATTTGTGGGATGGGATCATCAACTTGGTGAATGATATTTTTAAACTTAATCTTTCTAAATCTCCAGCTATATGCGTCCTGGGCCTACTACCTGACGATAACATTCTCTCAAAAAAACAGAGATTGTGGATGCGTCTGGCTTTTATAACTGGTTGCAGGGTAATTCTTAGGCATTGGAAGTCATCCAGCCCCTGTTCTTTCAAGGAATGGACCGAACAAATGTCTAGGATGGCATCATATGAACGGGTTATGTATAGAATGAAGGGAAGAGAAGATATTTTTGAGCAGGTCTGGGGTCCCTTTTTGCGGTACATTGACAATGTCTCTTAGACATTATGATAAATGGTCTCTTAGAGGGATATTTCATGTGTCATTGGTATTTTGGTTGTTGTCTTTTTTTTTTTTTTTTTTTTTTTTTTTTTGCACCAGGGGGTTTTACCCTTATTCGTTTTTGTTTTTGCTGATGTTTTCCAGGAGGCGGTGTATTATTTTGTTTCTCCTGGGTTTTATTTATTTTATTTATTTATTTATTTATGTAATTTTTTTTTTTTTTTTTTTTTTTTTTTTTTTTTTTTTTTTGTTTGTTAGTGTGTTGTTTGTTTGCTTGTCTTAGTTTGTTTGTTTGTTTAGAAATGGACAGAGAACTGACAGTATGATTATTGCAGTTGTATATTTATTTATTAATGTTTCTGTCCATCCAAAAATATTAATAAAAAAAAAAAAAAAAAAAAAAGGAAATCCCAACACCTATTCTCATCTTGTTTTGTAAAGCAACCTAAAATCTGTGAAAGAGCAGAAAATTGATCTTTCTGAATGTAAAAAAAAGGGGGAACAGTAGATACGCAATCATATCTCTACAGGGCACAAACTGAGGTATCTCTATCTCCTTCTCGGCTTTACCTCCTTCCATTTGTGCAAACCAACATCGATGACTAGACACACATATACCACCCACTTCCCTATTCCAACGTTATCTGAGCTCACTCTGGGCAGCTTTCTCGTCGTCCTTTGATGATAAGAAAATGTGGAACAGTTTCTAATTTATCGCGGCCTCCAGGCCTTTTTTCCTTTTGTGCTATCAGGTGCATAAGCTGCAGAGAGAAAACATGCCCGTCCTAATCCAACATTGTATCATCAGCGCAGCATCTTTAGATAGCTGGAGTTAAAGGAAAAGGCTGGGGAAAAAAGCCATTGTTATTTAATAAGCATCAGGAAAGATTTAGGGAATGAGTAATGGGTCTAATTTTAGGACCTCATGATGAACGGCAGACGTTTTATCTTGGGGATAGTGAGACTCTCTTGAATCACTGGTCTATGAAGATTAAACTGGACAAAGAGTTTTAGGGTTGGTGATGCTGATGTCATTTACTGGGTTTTAGGACATAATCCGTTAGTTTTAATACTGGAAAACAGTGATTTTTCTGGAACACATGTACCTCTTTTTAACCACATATTTGTAAGTATTCAGTAAAACTGAAGTAAGCTCACTAGTGTAGTGTTTCACTAGAGATGAAACGTCTTCAAGTAACTTAAAGAAGTCCAGACGCTTTTCTTTGCAAGCTCCTTTGACTCACTAATGTACATTCCCACATGGA
The DNA here is from genome assembly GCF_057381915.1 of Diplotaxodon limnothrissa. NCBI lineage: Eukaryota > Metazoa > Chordata > Actinopteri > Cichliformes > Cichlidae > Diplotaxodon > Diplotaxodon limnothrissa. Next base: position 19,363,347 of record NC_140604.1, read on the forward strand.
CTTGGTGCTTGGTTTGTTTAATTATTTAGGATGGTATCCAGTTAAATCCTCACCCAAAGTGTTCAGTTTGAAAGTGTCACAATTTTGGCTGTGCTCGGCAGTGTAAGTTCCCACTGTCACTCTTAGACTAGCTGTTTTTTTAACCTTAGTTTTACATGCAAAATAGAACACAAAGAAGAATTAATTAAAAACCCTGATACTAGAAACCGCGGTGACATTCTGAAATGTCTTGCTCAGGCAGAACGACAGTCTGAAACCCAAAGATTTTTAGTGTGTTCTTATAAAAGGGTAGGAAAACCTGAAATTATTCCCATTGGAGGAGCTGGATTCAGTGAAAGAAAGAGTGGCTTTACAGGGCTCTAGACTAACTTTTTGACATGGGCGCACCGGTACGCCTAACTTTAAAAATTTAGGCGTACCGGCACAAAAGTTAGGCGCACTCAAATTTTTCAACCGCATCGCTTAACACCGCAGTTTTACATGTGCACTTTCTTTGGGGGGGGAAGTCCATACAGACAATATTAATTTCTAAATTATTAACTAACAAACTTGTGCTTAAAGTGCTTTGTCAATATTGTAGAAAATGTTAAAAACTTAATCATCATCTTGGCCTCCTCTGACGACCTGTTTGCTGCTGTCTGCTGCTGAAAGGCCGTGGGGAGAGGGGACACTTGGGCAGTGCATTTACTGCAGCATATAATGTGTTTTCTGGATACACTGTGCTTTTTCAGCATTCAAATATTGATGGCACCGTGTCAGAGCACTGGCTATGAATTTCAGACAGATCAGGCCTTAACTTAACAAAAAAGTTATCAATAGTTCTTTTCATATTTTCTTATTACCCACAGCTACAGTACATCCACTTCTCTCAGGCCTAGGCTGCTCACTAGGGCTGAGTATCATCACTGATTTCTATAATCCATTCAATTCCGGTTCTCAAAGTCCTGATTTGATTCAATTTAGCCTCAGACAGTCAGAAATATTATAATTCTGATCATTTATCAGTACTGATACACATGAGACTTCATCAGAATTGTGAAAATCACAGCAGATGCCTTTGTGTGAAAGTAACTGAGAATAAAACACAGGAAAACATGAAGGAGATTTTCCTGGTCTGGCTTTTTATAGCAGATAACCTTAAAAATATTCTGCAATTTTGCATAATTTTAAGAAATTTAAATTTCTTCAGTATTGAACAGCAGAAATTAGGCTTTCTTGTCCGAGGTCATTTAAGTGAAAAAAGAAAAAGCGCTGTAAACAACGCTAGACTGGTGGGTAATAAGCGAATGAATAATGCAGAAAACAGATTTGAGACGGGAAACTGTTCCTGAAGTACAGAGAGAGAGAGAGCTGTGCAGGAAGTGTGATTTTTATCGTGGTGGAAGCAAAACAGCAAAAGTCAGAGGGAATTCATGACGACATTGATCAAATGTGAAGCGCAGTTTGCTGCTTCTTTTGCTGCTGGCTCGGTGAATTTTGGTTGGAGAGAGGCAAAACCTGCAGCTCAGAATCAGCGCAAAAAGACGTAAACACAGCGCGGACCCGAAGAATCGCTAAGCTCCGACAGCGTGTCCGTGTTCAGGCCGTCGGGTGAGAAAGCCGAGAAAGACGAAGCTGATTCTGATGTGTTGGGTCCGCTCCGTGTTTAGGTCTTTGTGTGGAATCCGTTAATGAATTGATATCGCTTTATTCAAGCTTATCACCTCTCTCTTCCACCTGCACTTTCAACTGGACCACGGCCAATCAGAGAGGTCCCGCCCCTGACTATCTCTGATTGGTTTAGTCCACGATAGGGGCATAATGTGTGTCTGTTGTTGACCACACGGAGAGTTACAGAGATTTTTTTTTTTGTTACCGGAACAGTTGGTCGCACCTGTGCGACCAAATATTTATTTTTAGTCGCACCACTGAAAAATTTGGTCGCATTTGCGACCAAATTGGTCGCACTCTAGAGCCCTGCTTTAGAAGAGAGGGCTGAGAGTGGAAGATGAACACAGTACAGAATCCAGAGGCTTCATTCATTCAAGTTGTCGCCAGCACAGCCAATCAAGCCTTAATCCTTCAAATGTCTGTGCCTATTAAATATTATAAATATCTTCTTAACGCAGACAACACGCGCTACATGACAACATAAGGTTTATTATAGTGATTACACGATTTCCTCCAGTGACAGCAGCTCCAGTTTCTTGGGGATTTGTTTGTGCAAAACGCATTGTGATAAAAAAATGAAACAGCAGGAATATAGTTTAAAATGTTAGATTATTTGGTTCATGTGTCTATGGGATGTTAAGAAAATCTGCAATGTGCTCTCGCAATGTAATGCAATGATAATGTGACTTGTAGTGAACAGGATTTGCTGAAGTTTTTGTATTGATTACATTGTTGCTGTACTAGCCTGCTTTGATCAGTACACTCCAAACACTTAACAACAAGGTTATTTTTGTAACATTTGGTTTTTGTATCATTGCTATTGAGTTTTTTTTTTAATCTGTGGTGCATCTGAGTTTTGTTATCTAGATTTATTGTTCAATGTTTCTTGTCTGATTACGTTCATTCTGATTGTTTGTTTCCAGTCTGTATTCCTCATCAGGGTGTGTAACCTTTAGTTAGCATCATTTGTGTTTCCTTTCTATCTCCTCAGTCAGTGTTTAATGTCTCCATGTTTATCTCCTGTCACTGTCAAGTTCCCATGTCTCAGTCCTGGTCTGAGTGTTTGTTACTTCCTGTTTTATTTTGATAGTCCTTCATCTCTTGTCTCTTGTGTTAAGTTTTGCTTCCCCTCGTCTCGTTAGTCTGATTCCATTCATCTGTGTTCCCCGGTGTTTCCCATCTCTCTAATTACCTGGTGCGTATACATTGTCGGAGTATCCTTTTGTTCTTTGTTGTGTCGTCTCTTGTGGTTGTGTCCCTCACTGAAACAAATGTTTGATTTTCCTAGTTTTGGTATTCTTGTATTTCGTACTTTGTTTTAGTTTAATAAAACCAGCTTTTAGTATACCCCGTCGAGTTTGGGTCGTACTTCTGCCAGCAACACAGCCTACTGTGAGACACCTATAAGTGATTCTTTACATCCTTTAACTGTAAAATTGAAGAGCATATACACAGAATTTAAATCCAGACACTTTAATATTCCTCTCACCTCATGCCTTATCCTCTTATGCCTCAGTCATACAGGTCTATAGACCAGGTGAGTAGTTTCTGAAGGTTGCTGACTGTCAATAGGTAAAATTGCAAGATTGTTTTGGTCACTAGCAGATTCTCATGGTTATCTGTAGTTTGAAAGGTGTTGGTTGCAAACGAAAGGCACAACTTTTACTGTGAAGTTGAACACTTTCCATTTAAAATTTCACTTTGCTAACAGGGTAATTAGCTAGTGTTTGTAGAGAAGTTGGCATCTTCTGTGCAAACTACGGGCAACAGTGGAAATCTGTCAATCACAAAAGCAATCGCAAGGTTTTCAGGGCAGCGCCGTGCCTTTTGTGGTCATTTTCACTCATCCAACAGTCCAACACTGTTTTGCTAAACCTTGTGACAGTGGTGAACATGGCTGTATACAAATAAACGGCTTGATTTGAGCTTCCCCAGCTTCAAATCCAAAAAGTAGAAAAGTCGAAATCACGGTATTCACCACTCTCTTGATCTTTGGTATACGTGATTGAAATTTGAAGCTTACTATTTTTTTCAGTTACTATTTTAAAAGCTACCAGGCTGCTACATGTTTTTTATTATCAGGATTTACAAATTTCATTTTGATTTATTTGCACAAACTAGGATTATTATTATACATAATTTTAAACTCAATACCACTACCCAGAAAAATAATCAATGCCATTTTCAATACGAAAAATAACAAAAAAATTAAATGGATTATTTTTTTGAATAAATACTAGAAAAATACCAATAATTAAATAGTTATTAAAGTAGGAAATACAAAATATTTTAAAGCTTAACTTTTCACTTGAGATTGCGGTTTCTGTTATGGAATTAGTTAACCCAAAAGTGTGAAAAGACCTCCCTAAAACACATGTATCCTCATAATCCAGTCATCTGATGACTGTCTCCCACCCCAACCCACCCCGAGTAAAGTAGCCCAAGTGGTTCAAGCTGCCCACACTAGCCCACCATTTTGCCAGGACAGCCTAACCTTATTTTTCTGTCCAATCTATCTGGGCCACAATCAATACAAACAGTGATTTTTCATGGTCCTGGCAGGGGCAAATTAGTCTCCCAAACATACAGCACCACTGCTTAGACAGAGAAGAGAATTCATTGACTCTGTCCAAAAAGAGGATGGGAGATGCTCTTTTTTTGCTCTTCTCTGTAATACCAACTGCAGCTGGGTCCTCCTGACAGGCCTTACCAAGCTGCTCTCGCTGATAACACTGGCTAGACAGGCAACAATGAAACAAACACTGTAACCAATTACACAGGCTGCGGATAGAGACAAACGTTTAGAGAAACACAGCTGACCACAGCTCCACAGAGATGGCCCCAATCTCACTTTAATTACATTTAGGACGTTATAGTGCATCACCAGTTAATCAGAGCACCAAACGGGATCCAGATGGATGCTGGGTGACAGGAATAGCACTGTTTGCTGAATGGGTACTGCTTGGAAAGCTGGGATTATATTTGCGTTTTGCTCTACATTGCAGCGTGGCTCGCTCTGAGCTGCTAGAGTGAAATTAAATAGCTGTTTATAGAGGCACTTCGCAAGGAGCACAGCTGAATTATGCCACTGCTCTTTATTCTCTGAGCCATGGTTTTGAGATGTGCATTAAGCCGTCAGATTCAGAAGGGACAGAATACCATTAGCGTAATTAGGCTGTGCTCTGTAAAAAAAATAAAAAACTAAAAAATAAAGTAAAATCTGACAGGTCCAGTGTAAACACAAGACGAGCAATAGAGCACCTTTGTTACGTACATTTCACTCCGGCGGAGGATGATGTGGGAGGTCTGGAGGATGAAGACGAGGAAGAGGAGGATGTTTTGATGGGGAAGGAGGTCTTCCCACGGCGGGAGGAGGGAGCGAGCACCCTGGAGCGTTTCAGCGGGATCACAGCTCTGGGTGGGGGGGCCACTCTGCCGTGGTAGTCAAAAAGCCTCAAGAGAAGAAAAACCTATAATATTACACTTGACTTCTTACGCATTTTCCATAGGCCCTATAGCAGTCAGCAAATGTTCATCTAAAGGGTTATTTGATTTATTTCACCACTGCTTCTTTCCACAGCCCTCTCGCTATTTCCAGTATTGAATCAGAAGGCAGATTTGCTATGGATCACTCGACTTCCTTCTCTCAAACAGCACAGGTAAAACAAAAGACAGATGTTCCAGTTCAATTTTCCTGAGATCCCCATTTCTGTTCCACTAAAGGGTGTGTTGCATGCATGGAAATAATCCCTTCACATATATAAGAGGATGAAATTGAGAGGGTGCTTAATGTCAAATAAAAGTGCCAGCTTTGACTGTTCCTGGTGACACCAGATTGTCACAGCTCTCAATGTGAAGTTTGACATTTAGAAAATAGAAACTGTCTCTGCAGATAAGCACTCTGATCATTGGTGGATAAATGTGAGACAAAACAAGTGTTTCTTCATCAGCATGTTGATCTGTTCAGTCTGCACGACAACTCGACTATTTCAGTGTACCTGTCTGGGAACGTGAATAGAATTTAATAGGCAGGACAAGTGTCTCAAAGTCTGTTTTACTACCCATTTGCTAAGACGCAGAAGAGATGTGAATAGTAATTATTATCACAGAAAAACAGCTCTGCAAAGCTTTGAATTCTACACATTTATATGGTCATAAACAATACTCAAGTAGGCTGTGGCATTTAAGTGATGCTCAGGCCTAAAGTATGACGAGAAAGGCAGGATGGACTCATGGGTTGAACATTGTTCATGCCAGATTCTAACCCTACTATTCAAATGTTGCAGCAGAAATCAAGACATCAGACCAGGCAACAACTTTCCAATCTTCTACAACCCAGTTTTTGTGGGTGTGTTAGAACCATATCCTCAGTTTCCTGATCTTAGGAGTGGCACCCAGTGTGGTCTTCTGCTGCTGTAGTGCACCTGCATCTAGGTTCAATGTGCTGTACATTCAGAGATGCTCTTCTGCATATCTTGGTTGTAAATAGGGTTTATTTGAGTTAACGTTGCCTTCCAGTGAGCCTGAAGCTTTGTTGCTTTTTACAACAAAGCATTTTCAGAGAATTTCTGTTCACTGGATATTTTCTCTTTTTCTGGCCCTTCTCCGTAAACCCGAGGGTCGGTTGTTTGGGAAAATCCCAGGAGATCAGCATTTCTACAGGGATTACATGCACCAGCCCATCTGGCACCAACAACCACACAATTTTTTTAAGATTTATTTTTGGAAGTTTTAGCCTTTATTTGATAATACAGTATTTAGGGTGAAAGAAAAGCATAGCTTGAACCCAGGTCAGAAAGTTGCTTTAATAAGTAGTTAAACAGGTGTACCTAAAGGTGACCAATGAATGCATTTCAAACTGAAATTGTAAATACCTCTACAATGTAACAGAGCAATGCAGTTTTCGTGGTGTAGCCAACATGCACAGCTAAAGACCAACATCAAAATAGTGAGAATGTCACAGCTAATGTGACATTCTAATGTCACATTAATGTGAGAATGCAAAGCTTGACAGATGTTACAATTAAACTGAGTCTATAGAAATTATAATGTGATGTATAATGTTCTGAAATGTTACATCTGATCACATATTGGTAAAAAAAAAAGAAAAAAGAATGGTACCTACCTGCTGTAGAAATCATCCCTGTAGTACTCGTAATCAAATTCATAACCACTATTAGAAAGACAGAAGGGGAGGAAGGCACAGAGAAAGACAGAGAAAGAGAGAATGCGATGGATTATGATAAGAGGAGCCATTTCAAGCCTGTCAAAAATAAGCAGATAAAACACAAACTGTTCCGACTCAAACGGACATGCTCTAGTTGACGCCTACAGCCCATCACAGGTTAAGCAGTAAGCCTAAGCTACGCTGACATGCAAAGACCACAGATCGAGAAAAGATCAACAAAAAGTTTGAGAGAGCCAATACAGTCAGAGTCAAAAAGAAAAAAAGTTTTTAAGACCCTAGAGCTGAAAATCGATGTGGCACGCTCAGGATGACAACTGATTTAGAATTCAGGAAGAGCAATAAAATAAAGAGAAGCAGCGATGAAAAGGAGTTGTTTTGAAATGCTGCTATTCTCGCAGGAATTTTAATGTATTAATGATTAATGCATTACTATTTCGATTTAGAACAGTGTAGTGTTGGTTTTTGCTTCTCCGGATCCTGCTCCATAATTACCATATTACACCCGACTCATTTCTACTGCAGATATAAATTGCAAATGAGGTTCTATGATAAAACAATGCAAAGACTAATAAAATTAGTGTAATAATACTGTAAAAAAAAGAACAAACTAACCAACAATTCACAAAAGTGTAAGGTATAAGCTTTGCCAATGAAAGCGTCCCAGTGACACTTTCCCAGAAAAAACATGCCTAAACCTCTATCACATTAGTCTGCAGTAAACAAGCGCAGCTTTGATCTGTTTGTGACCAGGAGATGTGTGCGGGGCAGAGAATCAGGGTCATGCTTAATGAAGCTTACACAACAGTTTCTCCTTCGAGATTTACAGACTTGTGCTGAAAAAACTTCAGTCGACGTTTTAAAACTCAATTAGAACGAGGGGGAAAAAAGCGAACATAATAGGGATCCTCATATTTTTAATATTACTGCACATTTACATCAGCTGGAGCAGCAGGATGTGAAAGATGATTAATATTAATGATAAGAAACTTTTCCAGAGGAGGAACATGCTGGAAGAAGGGCAAATCTTACCTGTAGACAGCTGAGAGCGGCCGTTTGGAGCCTGCTTTGGGCCTGTATGGCTTGGGCTCCCCGGCCATGTTTATGTCTGTAAAAAGACAAAGCGAAAGTCTTCAGTCATCAGTCATAAAGGGGTGTTTTTACTGTGGATTAAAATAACATACAGAACACCTATTGTAACTGTGTAATTTAAGTATTTTTATTTTAGTTTTAAGTATTTTTCTTAAAAAAAAACAAAAAAAACTATCCATCTGTTTCTTTGTCTGGCGATGTGTGGTCCAAATTTTCTTTGCAGGAATTTTAGGTCAGAACACGCTGTGTGTGGGCTGCCTCGTCCTCTTCCTCTGCAGCAGAGGACACACAACAAAACAGCAGCAGAGACTCTCACACTGAGCTTAAATGAAACACGACCAAACAAATTAATTAACAACATCAAATAAAAATGTTTTAAAGCTCTGTTATTTGGGGTCTCGACCGATTGTACAGAACTTAACTATACACATTTCTTGCATGACATTGTGCACACACTGCAAATACTCAATCACTACTAACCGACTCGCAATAAAACTTTGAAAGTTAAAGCAAATCCAAGGATGTTTTTGCCAACTAGTTAGCAAATATGCACATTTTTCTCCTAGTGACTGATGGTTGCTAGGTGGTGGCTGACTTCTCTCTATGGCCTGTATGAATGGTGCTTTTGCAACTGATTTCCCAGCAACTGCCATTAACCTCCAGCAACTACTCACCAACCGGTGGGGGAACAAACATTTAATTAATGGTTGACATAGTGTAATGAACCAGTGTCTAGGCCGAAATTGCCAACATGATTGTCACGCGTCCAAAATGGCAAACAAGTTAACGCCACATGGTTAGCGAGCACATGTCCTGTAAACCTCAAAAGAATCTCATGATTTCATTTTTGCTATTGTGTTCACTCTGGTCTGTTGTAACATGTCATACTTTGAAAACAATGCGAACTGAAATACAGCTGCACAAAAAATACCTACAAACATTAGGTTTTATTCTATCAGGGGATTACTTTAGCACTACATGTCTAGTTAGCTATGTGCTAAAGTGAGCTTTGTGCTTTGTGCTATAGCTAAAGCAACAGCAAAAAATAACTGCGTGGCTCACAGCTTTCTGACTTTATCAAAATCACAATATAATACAGATAAGATGCTTTAGCCTAACTTACAACAATATAATAGCTTAAAACTTGCATTGGTGTATTTGACTTGACAATAGCTTGCAGCACAAGTAAGAATACTGACTGACAGGAGTCCACATTTTCCCCCCATACGCCAATCTCCAGAAAAGTTTGTGTGGTTTCAGCAGTTCATAAAAACTTAGTTCTGGATTGTTTACCCTCTTGGTAGTGCATTCCACTACACTGCAAATCTCAGGCACTTTTCAGTTTGTTGCTTGCAGACAGAAAAGATGAACAGGCACCTTCATACAACACAAAGTCAGTGAAATGCTGTGTATTGCTTCCCCTCAGGTGTGGACCAGACTTAATTGTAGTCTGTCTCTATGTGGCAAGCCCAGCTATGAAAACATAGAGGACATAAGGCCAGATTACAGCACAAATGGTAGAAGTGTGATTTCTTTCTCTCCTAAGAAAGCAACTACTCCATTATGTCTGTATCTGTATTCGGTGGGATACTATCTTCTATGAAAACCTTTAATTTTGTGCTTATACTTGCTGGCAACTTAATTATACTGTGTCAGATACTGTTTTGCTATCTGCTCATAACTGTTGAAAAGGAAGTTATCTTACTCTCTGTATGAATAAATCAATATTCGCTTCTGAATATTATCATGCAGTATACGGGATATCACAGAAACTCATTCAGTGTCGGTGTTTCCTACGCTGCGGTGTAACCTAATTTAAAAGCCAAAAACTGTGCCCATGAAAGTGAAATAACTTCCTTTCTTCAAACATCCTCACATCGAGCAACGGCTTGTGATGGTGGCACACAGTTCAAAGCCATGGCTGAGCACAAGGGAGCATAAAAGTACTTCATAATACAGAGATTTAAAAAATCAATTTAAGCTCTTTGGAAGCTTTGTGCTGTTTCCGCTGCAAAACTGAACTTTTCATGCGACATTTAAAAAAAGCTGCAGTACCGTCGAGTAGACTCACTAAATTCGAGGTGCACTGCGAGAGCCAATTTTCTAAAGGCAAGACTGGAGACCTTGCTGCCGTGCACTGGAAAGATTACAAAACAAAATTGTCGTTGCAAGGCACAAGAAAATCCTTGAAAACATACAAACAATAAAAATAAGTAAACATTAAAAGAAGAACTAAAACAAAAGCAGAAAGTTAGGAGGGCTTTGATTTATAGCCGGCTGTTCGTGCTTTCCGTAAAAAATTCTTTTTACTATCAGGCGTAGAGGTTTTGTGATCCAGCCAGTCAGTGATGCAGACATTTCCATATCACTATCTGTGCATTGCCAAGGGTGCTGCAAGGTCCTCATATTTTGTGAAGTCTGAGTGGCTTCTGGGAGACGAGCCAGTTGGTCAAAGTAAAACACCGGAAAAATGAGGAAAACAGTCCAGGAACTTTATGGATGCAGATATGAGGTGATATTTCTGAGGTGAGGGAGGCTACAACACCTTAACGTAACACTTTCATGTGAGGTCTAGTATAAAAAGTAGCTTTCCAGAATCTCATCCCACTCTGAGGTTATTATTCTTCTAAAAATGAATAAAAAACCATAAAGGAGGGTGAAGCAAATAGATCACTTGAGGCGAAAAGTGAAAAAAATTTCCATAGTCTAACCGAAGGCGGAACAAAAAATCCCATCAAGTGCTTTTTTTAATATTGTCCTTGATATCACACAACTGTTCATGAGCATCAGCATGCTCAGCAGTAGCAACGCATTAGAAAGGCCATTTCCTAACTGGCAGGACACAACAAGTTTACGACTGAGAACAATGCACCAATCAGCAAACGCCCTTGAGAGGATAAACCCACACCCCATTGTGAAGAGCCTTGGCTAAGTGCCTTGTAGGTACATAGATCACTTTAAAGGCACTTTCTGACAAATTGTTGTTTTTTGCATGCGGCCGTGTTCTCACTATCACTTTGTCCCCTCCAGCAACACACATTTGCCTAAATAATTTATGCATCTGCTCTGCCCCCCTTCGTCCCAACACCAAACAAGTGGAAGCACCCCAATCCCCAGGAGTGGAATTGCACTGGGGTGAAAATAAGCTGCTGGCAAACTCTTGCCTCCTTCTCCCAGAGGCTGCTCTCATGAGAAATAGGATTAAAGCCTGGTCTGTTTGTATGCTGCCTACTTAGACATGCTAAAACACAGACTTTTTACAGAAAGCTGCATGACCAAATGAGTGTGAGTGTGTGTGTGAGTGTGCATACTTGACAGAGTATGCAAGGATTGACCATGATGGTAACCTTTGGAGATAATTACACTTTTGCTCATCAACCTGAAAGGTTGACTTACAAAGAGATCAGGTCCAAACCTTTAATTAGCCCACAACAGCCCAACTAAATATAATTGGCATCTAAAACCTGAAGTGATAAAAAAAAAATCTCTGACAGCTCTGTTTTTGTGAGCCATTATTTTTGATTCAGCATGGTTTATATGCAGTACAGTCAAATCCATGCTGTTCAGTCCCTGACAGGTATCGCCACTGCTGGAGGCTAAAAGAGCCTTAGCCTATTTCGACTGAAGCTGTCAGTACATGTGTGGTTCAAGCAGAGTCCAGTGGAGCAATCAAAACCACATTTTCAAACCTCAACTGTTAACTAACACAAAAACTGCACACTCTTTGATTCAACATTTTAAGGCTCTTTTCATGGATAAATACCATTGTTATAATCAACCTTTTGGAATGTAATACATTTTTTAGTGAATTTAACATCTTTTTAATATGAACTGTTTGTGGAACCAAAACATGGCATTTGAAGACGTGTTTGGGAATAGATATAAACACTTGTACATCTATTCAGGTGTTTCATTAACACAACAATCGGTTATTCTGACAATGACTCTCCCAGTATTAAACCTACCTGTATCGGTGAGAGAACCATGTTCTTTAGGATCTCATCAAGTTCAGGACCTTCTTTCAAGAAAATAGCAACCAACTAAATCTTCATACATCCCATCTGTTCTTCATCTTAGGGATATGTTATTGACTTACTGAATAATACTGAAGCATTTGTTCATATGTAGAGTTAACAGTTAATGGCTCAGAATTATTATATCAGTGTTAAACACTGCAGTTCAACAAAGATCCATACACCTTCTTCTGCCAGCATTTATATGTTTAATTTTTTCAAATACTTGAAATGTTCACATTTGTTTTTTGACAATAAACTCAACCTTGTACATTTCAGACAATTTCAGCTCCTTTTTGCTGGAAGGTTGTATTTTTCTACTATAAATACCTTAAATGTGTTTCATTGGGTTCAAGTAAAGCAACATTCTTGGTAGGTCATATTTCTTTTTTTCCCCTTTTTTTCGCACTTTTTTTCTTCATTGTGAACTCTGGTGTAGTTTTGGCATTGTGTTTTTGGATGGTTATTATGCTAGAGCATTCATCTTCTGCCAAGTCATTTTGTTAGCCAGACCTTTGGTACATCCACAGGCATTCATGGTGCAATGTGGAAATGCCATCTCAGAAGCACCTTCTGTCCTTATGGTTCTCCGTATGGTCACACTCCCACCTCTGTGCCTATCAGGGTTATGAATTCACTGCAGTAGTCCTTGGCCAGATTTACGTCAAACATGTTCTACCTCATCTGAGACTCAGAAATTCATCTTAGTCCGATCTGACTAAAGCAGAGATTCTGAATATTTATCAGGCTTTAATCTTTAATTGAAGTTTAATCTTATAGTTTTGTGCCAAAGAACAAGCCAGGGATTTTTTTTCTTGGATGCTGTCCAGTATGGTTGATGTTATGCAATGTCCTTTCTGCTTTTCAAACTGTCACAGTAACTCTGATTCTCACTGATAACCCTTGTGCCAAGTTTCCTCTTGCCTGTCTGTGTTTCACATCTAGATTCTAGGATGACGCCTGATTAGTAGTTCAAAGGTTATTTGTAGGCCCTTGTACTGCTGCAGCTGTTTTAATTGACTTTTAGTTATTTTGTTTAATCATCATGTGTTTTTTGTAATTTAATCTTTACGAATTAAAACAATTCTTCAATTTCTCTGCCAATTCCTTCATTCGTGGACAATTCACAGCTCATTTTATAACTGCGGTTATGCAGTGGGGCAAATAAAAAAAATTACTGGTGCACTCAAATGCATTTCAGTGATCACAGGTTTTCTCACATGGATGTCTGTGATAACAATGGTATTTGGGTTTATTGCAATGAGTTTCCACTTTGGGGTTTTTATTTGCAGTATCAGTACTAGGTAAGTAAAGAGAAATTCTTTATGTGTAAACTGATAAATAATGCAATAATTTAGAGGCTGAATTATAAATTGTATAACAAATCTGTGCACTGAAGGACAGAGAAAATCCCAACAATATTATGAACTTCTATGAGCAAGCACTTTGATAACAGTAGGAAGGAAAAGCTCCCTTTTAACAGGAAGAAACCTCCAGCAGAACCAGGCTCAGGGAGGGGCAGACACTGTGACCAGTTAGGGTGAGGGGAGGAAGACATGGAAAAAATGCCAGACATTTTTATTGAAAAATTAAGCTTAGTGTGCACATTTCTGTAGTGATCTGGAAATCTGAGACATGACAAACCTTTGACGTTCCGTTTGTTTGACAACTTGCTTGTTAGCCACAGTTGCCCAGTTGCACTAATTTATTAAAGATCTTGATTATTCAAATATAATAATGTGGTCTTGCTTTAAGGACAGAATTTGTTTTGGCATCTTGTAAGAATGCTGTAGCACTGTTTCAAGCTTCGGTTGGGATCCTATAAGCAGGCAAAATGACATATTTTCATGTTTGCATCGTCACTTCTGTATGTGGGAAGTGGACTTGAAGGGAACTGATTGCAATCCATGAGCCAAGATCATCCACTTTTAGCAGAACACTTTGAGTTTGTGTAGGACTAAAAAGTCATTTTAGTATGAATGAGATGCTCAGTGCTTTTTTTCTGTTCTTCTCTTTTCCTTAGTTTCGGGTTGCTCACTTGCTCAGTCTGCAGCTTGGTCATCCATGGTTGGAGGTGGAGCTCTCCGTGATGCTGAAAGACTTATAAAGAAGGTCTGCTCAGCCTGGGCAACAATTTAAAAAAAAGGGTCTGACCTTGCAGCTGTGCAAATGTACACATAATGCAATTTCAGTCTTTCAGTGCTGAAATTAATTGTAGATATATTTAAGCTAGCCTCCAATTCTCTATCTCTAAGAGACGGCGCGTGCCTGTCTGTCTGTAGATACTAAAACAAGCATAACCCAGGTATGAATAACAATTTAATGCTACAATTTTACTGACTAGGAATTGGGGGGAAAACAGGGCTCTGGATGTAAACTGCAATGGAAAGACAGAGGCACGAAGCATAAGTAATCGCCAAAGACAGACTTGTGTTCCTCTGTCAAGAAAACAAGGATCCGTGACTCCCTGAAGGAACATGCCCATGTGTTTTATTGGTCTCATTTGCTGCCTTACATCTCTGTCTCCCTCAGACTACTCTTGCTCATGCCTCCTGTTCCGCCCTCGGTCTCACCCTATCACTCAATGTGTCTGTTCGTCTGTTCCCATCCCCCTCGCTTTCCCTCCCTCTATCACCCTCCCTTTCCTTCCACACGAACTCGCACAAGATGATATCTAACCCACCTCGCCATCCGTCACTTTCTCTCACAGCCCATATTTCTTCCTGTGTCTCTGCGCACTGCGAGGAAGCTCATTATGAGACATTTCAGTGCTGAGCATCACCTGTGGGGCCCTTTCTATTTGACACCTGTGCCGCCAACGAAAGCTTCACAAGTCTTATTTCTTCCCCTTCTTTCATTAGCAAGGGATGAATAAGCGCAGAGCAATGGAAGTCAAGACGCTGAATAAATCACAGCTATAAACTAAGCCATATGGCAGCATATTGTACAGGAATGACTGGGAATGAGAAAGCACTCCTGCGAAAACTGACAAGACCCAAAAAACATAAGGAGAAGAATATGAATGTACTACTGGAACAGACGAAAATCTGCTCGTCCTGTTGAAGCCAGCAAATCAGACTTTAATCTCTCTGCCTCTCTAGCTTTCTGTTGCGTCGTAAAAAATGAGACAGTGTACCGTTTTTTCTCCTTTCTCGATCTTAGGGAGGAGAAAACCAGCTAATAGCCTCAGGCTTCAGGAAGAGGAGAGCTAACAGGCATGGGTAGCAGGGGTCAACACAAGGTCTTGGAGAGGCAGAGACAAGAGTCTGTCTTAGTGAGCCAAAGAACCTTTCTGTATTACTGTGGGAAGAGTGCTGGAAGATTGGCAGATTCCTGAAAACTGCCTTTTGCGATGTACTGCTCCCATCAGCCGTCTCTGTGTGCTATCGGTATGGTGATGATTCAGCCCTCCAGCCTTCAACAGCTCATTTGGTACAGGTTTTTCTTTAAAACATGGGGGGTAACTACTATTGTCTACATATATGATTAGTCACATCCATCAGTGTGATCAGTGCTAATTAAGATAAACCTGCATTCCAGCTACTCATTAAGCTTACAGCCTTAATGAGAGCAGAAATATGGCACAAGCTCCTTTGACCAAAATACACTTGAAGTGAGTCATGCCTTTTAAAGCGCGCACACACAAACACAGCAACAAAGTGGTAATTTGCATGTCAAACTACCTTGTGCTTGGGCAAAATGTCCTTTCAGCACTAAGAGAAAACCCAACAACCAAAACACAGCTGATTTTGTCGGTTTCCGTAGCTGCAAATGACCTGTTTGGACGCCTGCTGTGGTGCGGCACAGAAGCTATAATTGAGAAAACAACAATTGATGAAGCAGTCATTACATGTGTACTCTTCCATACAAAGACTGAAAATAAACAGGCAGAGATTCAGAGATTCGCAAACATTCTATTTAGTAGCTGTTCAAGTAAAGCTGCTGCTTATTTTGTTTTTTTGACAAGATATAATTTCAAGAGAGCATCTTGATAAAGAGCCCGTATTTTTGTCCTAACAACTGGCGCCATTACCCATAAGAACCTTCAGATACTGTCACTACAGCTGTAAATCAGGCATTCAAAATTAAGTCGGCTTTCTGCATTAACGATGCTCCAAGGCTTCATTTGTCATTAAATTCTACCTGAGCAATGGCTGGTACAAGCAAAGTGTGAAGAGTGAAGAACAGAGGAAATGAAAGTAGCATTCTATTAAAAATGCCCAAAAAAGAGCTTTGCAAACAAAAGCAAAGAAAGAAAACTAAGAGATTACAGCAGTGCTGTTGCATTTTGGGATTAATGTTCGAGCTAAATGGTAATGCCAGGCTCACAATGACAATGATTACATGCTCAGTTACCATCTCAGTCACACTGCATGCTATCACTTCCCAATTAGCACCAAAAAGTAGATATGAGTCTGATGCAAATGTTCAGTCTTTGAAGATTTTTTAAAAAACACAATGTTCAAGTTCTGCAAATATTGTCTTAGAACTACATTTAATGGGTGTAAAAACTGGCTGCAATTTGCTCAAAGTCTTCATGTCTGATGCCAATTTGGTGACAACAGCACAACTAATACTTGCATTAAATTATAGTGAATAAGAGATTACCCTGTGTTCTGGGCAGTGTAGCATTTAGAGATGAAGACTATGGCAAACTAATGGAAGTAATGTGACTTCTCCAAGTTGAAGTAAACAGAAACCGAAGCCAACATAAATCTGTAGGATTATGCAGAAGCCACGATATATAAATCATTGTGCTTTGTCACTATGCTCTGTTGCAAGGATCAAATCAGTTTTGCTAAAATTGTAGAGCTCTCTCTGACCCAGCATCCTGCTGCCATTGAGGGACAAAAAAGCCTTTTTTCCTTCTCATTACCAAAAAAAACCTTTGCTGTCCCCTTTGAGTTACAGCGCAGATGTGTAACACAGGCTGAATACAATGCGCGCATAGCAGCAAGGACCTACAAGAAATGAGAAATGTGGACTTTCCCAAAAAAAACTGATGATAAAATTCCCCGCATGCCAGGGCTGATGGTTCTACATCACATCTGGCCTTTTTTCCCCCTCATTCGTGAGTTATTTTATTTCACTTTCCTCTTCTTGCAACGGCAACTGTCTATTTGATGAGATAAAAAATTAAAGGCAGAGGCGAGAAAGAAAAAAAAAAAGAGAGAGCAGGACACGGAAGGAGCTGCCGATCATCTTCTCACGGATTAAGAAACTCTGGCGCCTATCTCCCCAATGACTCAATTAATTGAACAAAGTAACTAATCATGCAAATTGTGTCTCGGCAGGAGAGACAGAAACAAAGACAATGGCAAAAATGAGGGAGCTGAATTTAGCAGGTGATGGACGAGCAAAAGGAATAGGTGGGGATGTAGGAAATTCATGTTTGCAGCAGATTACATCTAGCTGTCTTTGGTCCAACTTCACTATTCAGTGAGTCTAACTCAAAGGAAAGGAAGGCAGGAGGGCTGAGATATAAAAGTGCTGTACTGAGTACCAAATCTGTGTCTCCGTAACCAGTAGGTGAGGTCCTGTCAGTTGCAGGCATAATAAATCTACAAATACTCCAAGGACGTTTTTCAGACGAGCAAAGACGAAAGAACTGACACAGGCCACATTACAGGTACAAGATTTCCAGAAAATTTCAGAGTGAATTACAGTCAAATTTGTCACTGCAGTGGATGAACAATGTGCCCTGACAGTCTTTGATTTTCACAAAGGTCTAGCAGCTCCTTTCAGACACAGACCTCATTTATCTTTATCTTACTGTAGTTCTCACATATTAGCCGCATTCTTATTTTTCTGTGCTGCCCGTGGATCCATCAATCAAGGTCACAAGATGCTGCCGTCCCCTCAAACGGAAATAACCCTTTACCTTTTTTTCTAGGCAGGGAAGCTTTTAAGAACTGCAAATAAAAAAATAAAAAAAAACATGTTTACAGACACCTCTCAGGAGAAAGAAAGACACAGCAGGCAGTAGTGTTGTCTAATTACATAGAAAAAAGAGTAGAGAGGAGACTGAGGGACAATCTGCATATCAAAGGTGCTGTTCTAGGAACCTTTGAAGATCAAACACTGAGCAGGGCTCTTCAGGAGAACCATGAAGCCAGGTTCAAGGTGAGGTGATGTGACTCTACATTTTTCTGTTTGAATTTGGCATTTGGCAAACTGTACTCTTATAAATTATCACGTGTAATTTAAATATAGTAATTCACACATACCAAAAGAGGATTTAAGTTTCATTAGTTGCCCCCCTTCAAGCATGCGTTAAAACTTGCTGACTGGATCTCAATTTGCAATTTTTTAATGTATGGCAAGAATTGGAAAGTGCGAAATTGAGTTTCCATTGCTCCTTCACAACTTTTAATGTGACACTAGCTTCATCACAGGGGCAAAGTGATGAAATCTGTCTTTCTCCCAGTAGACAAATTTTATTCTCTAAAGAAGCTAAAATTCATACTGCATTAAAGTTTAAAGTGGATTGCTTGCCTGATAAATGGCTTCATTGTACATATTTAGCCCCAGAGAGGTAATCAGAGCTTAATTTTGCTTTTGAATCTAAAATTCAGAAAATGTTACTTACTAAATATTTTCTTTAGTGCCATCAGTACCTCTGACAGTGCATGCACCGAGGCTGCAGTTCGTCCAGAATTGATTGATGGGGGCAGCGCATGCCTATGCACGTGCTCATCTATCCTTACATGCTTAAGAAGAATGCCTACAAGCTCAAGAAAAAACTATACATGGAAGATGGCGAATAGTGTCACTGCCGCGATAGCTGCGCCCCGACTCGTCAATAAGAACGGCAGAAAGAATTGGGTATGGAAGACTACTGCTATCGTCAAATCAAATCTGCACCACGGGCTAAAATGTTTGCAGTGAATAACTCTATAAATGCTTAAGCTAACGTAATGTAACTTAATGTAATAATGTAATGTAAAAAATAAAAATGACTAACAAATTAAAATAAAATAACTATACCTCAGCCTTTTCTCCCTGTTTCACTTCCTTAAGAATGGCTTCTTCACCTAATTTAATAATGTTATATCTAGTAGTAGCATTAGTGGGCTAAAACATTTCAGTTCACATCCTAATTTTTTTTCTCTCTTTATTTTTAATTGTAGCATCACATTAGGTATCGAGATTCTATTGCTATCAGTGCTGGTTATTAAATTTCTAGTGATGCCTCTGTTTAGCCACACTTAAGTAAGAAATTATTAAACTGTTAGAAATTCATTAGAAAAAATGTGAAAATTTTGTCCAGGTTTCTACTTCATTTTATGACCCAGCAAGTCATAAAATCCCTCCCTTATTTTGTTGCTAATAGGGTCAGATTAGGGCTGTGCGATATGACCAAAATCTCATATCCCGATATAAGAATTTTGTCGTCCCGATAACGATATAAATCACAAAAATGTAACATTTTCTGTAAATTCTGTGAATCTCGGGCAGCTCGATTTGCGGGAAGTGTTTCAAGCTGCGCCTCATGTACCTGAAGTTGAGTGTTTTAACAGATGCATGAAACTATACATTTTTAGACATAGGTTTTAACGGCCGCCGTTTTCTTTGTGAGTATTTATTACACGGCGTGCTGCGGGGAAAAGCCCGTTCTAACGTTTGAGTCTAAGGTTTATTTTTTAGCACCTGGCGGCTCTTTTTTACGTTTTTTTTTTAAACTTTTTTTTACTTCTCATTCAGTTTATTTTGAAAAGGCTCAACAGGATCTTGAGCTTTATTGTGAAAGGTTTATGTGGAACACGTGATGGTGTTACAGTCATTGTTGCTAACCAAAACGCATAAAAACAGGCGCTTGTCCGTCCGTAGTGTGGTTATATTAAATATAAGAGAAAGAGAGAACTTTAAGAAATTAATATAGCCACTACAGTGACCATCAAAACGATGAAAAAATATTGCCGTAAACAGTTTACTTTGCGACACCACGAAACAAACGATAGCGTAAAATGAAACGATAGACGTTTTTATATCGTCATCCGATGTATATCGTTATATCGAACAGCCCTAGGTCAGATTACATTTCTTTGAATTTTGTGAGTACAGATCCAAACAGGAATCATTCCATCCTCTACCTTTTATAATACATGCTGCCATTCACAAAACGCTCATTTGATCATGACTGGTTAGAGGATTTTTGTGGACATCCCATTACAAATGCAGGCGTCTGTTCTCCTGTAAACTCATGTGTGACTTCCAGCCTGCTTCACCGCCTCGCTGCCCGTGTCTGCTGCTGCATGGACCAAAGTCCGAGGAGATCAGCTCATAATCCCCAGCCCCTTGAAGCACCCGCAGAACAGATAAAGGCATGGCATTGGTTTGAGATCACATCCCTCTGTGTGACCTGTAAACCTAGTGAGCTGTCTCATGCAAGTCAACAATGATACACTTCAAAAAGCGGACGATCCAGGCTACTGGATACATGAACATGGCACAGCGAGGGAGCTTAGAGATGAAAAGCGAGGCATGAAAACAAACACCAAGCTGATATTCACAGCAGAACAAGTATTTCTTTTGAGCAACATTCACGACAGCTGTTAATAATCGGGACATCGCCACTGACTTTCCCTGCGACTAAAAATAGGGACTTTTAGCTCTTTAGTGTTAAATCTAGAACAGAAATCTTTGAGGTGCTGCTTTCAAATTCCCAGTACGACATTCATATTTCATTTTTAACCAAGAAATAAAGTGAATTACTGATTTGGGGAAATCTGACAGGCTCATTGCTGGCCTACAGGCGTGAAAATATGATGTAATTTTCAAAACCCATGTTGCTCATCCCTGCATAGGTACTACAAGCGCTCCCTGCCGATGGATGACAGAGAGAGAGTCCTCTAATTACTTCAGAGCATTTGCAATGACACTTGACAGACATTAATTTCGCCATTCGTCACACTGGTACATACAGGCTGGAGTCATAGCTGTCACTGTACTTTTGATCCAGTATTAAATGGGACCTACTGTGCACACTTTCTCCTCCATCATTTTTTTCTGGCTCTTTTATTCTTCTTCTTCTGCTTGCTGGGTTTCACTACAATACATCAGCTGAACAGCTCTTGTGCTAGCACGAGTGGGTGGATGAGAGGCAAAAGAATGTAAAGACCACTATAAACCTTTAAGGTAAAAAGGCACTTGCACATGCGTTGTGCAGGTAGCATGCGATAGACCTGAACAGGGAGACACTCATTTCTAGCTGCACATTATTCACTGACATCTACTACTGTAGCTTTGCATGATTCAAAATCTTTTGTTATGCTGGACCTTGGTGCAGCCTTTCAGCTAATTGCTAGTTATTGTGATTGGTTGCCCTTGCAAAGACGTTTAAGAGGCTATTTTCATTCAGAGTTACCGGCACATTTACTGATCTCATTGATTGAAACTTTGCCCATGTTTTGAATAAACATCCACTATTGTAACAGTATATGTACAGCACTGTGCAAAAGTCTTTAGCCATCCCTCATTTGTTACAATTTTACAGGAAAATGAGATATAGAAAAAAAAACATTCAGAAGAATGAAGCTGTTCTCCATGAGATGTTTTCCAGATTGTATTGCACGGTGGATCAAAAATCTGAAGGTCCTTTTTTGCGTTCATAATTCCATTAATCTTGACAGGATTCTCAACATCACTTTGTGAAATGTAGCTCCAAACCATGACGAAGTCTCCACCATGGTTTACAGGTAGCTGTAGACACTCACCGTACGTCCTTCTTCATACATACAGATTTGGTGATTTAAACCAAATATTGCAAATTGAGATTCATCGCTCTCTAAGACCTGTTGCCACTGATTTTCGTATGCACTTTGGCGCACCTCACCCTTTTCTCCCTGTTTCCTTTTGTTAAGAGTGGCTTCTTGACAGCCAGCATTTCTGATGAGGCGTCAGTGAACAGTAAATGGATCAACTGAAGGATCAGATGGAGGTCAGAGGTCCTGTGTCAGGTCTTTGCTGGATTTTTTCCCCTATTTCTTAAGAACATGACTTTTAGATGTTGTTCATCTGCCACTTCTTCCTTCATCCTTTACTTGTTTCCTCAAGTGTTTTTGAAGGACACACTTCACACGATGCCAGGTTTTCTACTAATAACTCTCAGGAATTAAATGTTGGTGCAATAATAATATTTTATGCCTTTCAAACTTTTATCTTTGCCATTTTTTGCAGTTTCAAGTAAAGAAGTGAGACCAAATCACGTGTTTTCTGCAACAGGCCTAAAGTTACACTTTAAAACTGCATCTTTGCTAATTTGGTGTTACTTGTGGACACGACACTGGTTCACCCCTTGAGCCAAGAGTCTTTTTCTTATGCCGGAATCCTTAATAGGTCAGTGTTAAGTGGCTTAACAAATAAAGAAAAAACATTCATCTGAAAAAGGTCATGTGCAAGGATGGGACTAAACTCTGGAAGACCTTCCGAAAGCCTGAAGAATTACTGTTAAACACCACTTTAAAAAGTTACAAACAGTCCCCTCGTAGGCAAAATATAAAGAAATGAGGGGTGGCTTAAATTTTTTTGCAGTGCTTTATAACACAAAGTAATGAAAACTAACAGTGCCCCTTCATTAAACACCATTCATCAAAGTGTGTTTTTCTAAGTCGTTTTCTTCACACTAAGAAAAATAGAGGCATTTGGCAGCACCCCCCCCCTCCAGAGCCTATTAGGAATAGACAATAATTAGTAGGATTTTCTTGTGAATGTTGGTGTTTTCTCTGTACATCAGCACTCTTGCACATGTCTCGTGCTTGTCTTTGTGTGACACTGATTGGTGCTTTTCCTGGCAACAGTCCGAACAGCCTTTCCTCCACTAAACAGGCGTGGTGCTGCTGGTGAGAGAGATGAGGGCTGGGGGGTGGGGGGTTGGGGTATGTGTGTGTGTGTGTGTGTGTGTGTGTGTGTGGGGGGGGGGGGGGGTGACATCTTTTGACATCTCTGTCACATTATTTCATCAGCCACAGAGGAGACTCATTAGGTCCTTTCTGACAGATAAAATCACATCTCCAGCACAGCGCCGTGTGATGCGGTTCCTATATATAAAGAAAGGTGTGGAGGCACAGCTGGTGAATTTTTAAACTTGCATCCAAGGCAGCAAATAAAGTATCTGGAACGGATTATATTCTGTAATTGCTTGTGATTTATTCAAGAGAAGCAGAGCAGTGGATGCTTAACAGCCCCACCAAGGTTGTGCATGATTTGTATTCCTTCCCATGGACACGCAAGCTGAAATTCTGGGTAAAATGGAGATAAACTGAAAAGAAGTCTAGTCTGGAAGGCAGGAAAAAAAAGACCCTCTCACACACAAACTCTTGACACGCACAAGTAGAAAAAAAAACTGCTATCCTTGACACATGGTTTGAGATACATGGAGGACATCTGACAGAAGATGTAACAGCCTGCCTCACTCGTCCCCCCTCCTCCTCCTCAGCATCAGCAGCACGGCACACGCATAAAGGAACAGAGTAACAACTGGAGCACATGAAAACACATTTCTTGGTCGTACGCTTCAGCCTTGAGTCATGTTCAAAAATCGCAACAAACACAAGAACATCTCAAGTCCAGACATAAAAAAAAAGGAGGAGAGGAAAGTCTAGAAGAAGTTTGCTTTTGTATTTATCAATATTCATTTCCATGTATCACATATCAAAGTTTCCCACTACCTTTATGAAGCGTATAGTACCAAAATAAATGTTTAATACATACAAGCGCACGGAAAACAAATCCCCGAGGTTTAGAGGGCTCAAACCCCATTTGATCTCCAAAGATTCCTGGCCTGCAAGACCTTAAATATTTATGGACTCCAACTCAAATACCCCTGCTGTTGCCCACACTCACAAAAAAGGGCCTGAGATGCTTTCTATTCCTAATCAAATTAATGACAATAGGCAACACCGTAGACACAGAGATCCCTTTTTGATAAAGAAAGGAACGATGTCTTTTTAATAAAATGATCAATACACAAATCCCTGTTTTTAAAGCTTTTATATTTTCAAAATTAAAGCTGCTGACGCCAATAAATAAATAATAAACTGCTATAATTTCAAGCTAACACATTCCAAAATCTGCACGACTTCACAGCTATGTGCCAGTCGCTCTTGCATTGTTGCTGAATCTGTGGTATATGTTGCTTTTTAGAAGAAAAAAATCATAACAAAAATGCACAACATCCTTTTTACAGTCACATCTGCATCAATAAGTTAAAGCAGCCCTCCAGTATATTTTTTTGATCATCTCTCTCAGCCACTAGTGCTTGCAAGTGATCACGGCTCAGCACACTGAGCGTGTGAATTTGCAGTTTTTGGAGTTCCCATTTCTGCAGAAAGGTCTGATAAGGC
The DNA here is from genome assembly GCF_057381915.1 of Diplotaxodon limnothrissa. Taxonomy (NCBI): domain Eukaryota; kingdom Metazoa; phylum Chordata; class Actinopteri; order Cichliformes; family Cichlidae; genus Diplotaxodon; species Diplotaxodon limnothrissa. The sequence continues at coordinate 19,387,631 of NC_140604.1, forward strand.
TGCAGGTACTGAACAAAAAAAGGAAGGATACTGGACTACCTTCCCTGAGAAAACTCATTTTTCTCATATAAGAACATCTTTTTCTTCTGTCTGACTTTTCCAAAGACTAAACTCAAATATAGCAGCACAAAAAAAAATCCATCCTGTAAGTCCACAGCCGCTGGCAGTCTCTCACGGACTCCCTGGCCTAATAGCTGGCAGATACAGTCCGGAGCCCTTAAACAAGCTCTTTAACAATATGAGCCCACGTATAGACTCGCTGTCTTTTTTTTCTTAACTGTCTCCTGCTCTTTGTGCACCTGGGTTTCTTTGTGTGTTCTGTCTCTTGACACTTACGCCTTTGTGCTCTGTGTCCAAATTTGGCTTCCCTCCCACACTGTCTACATGCAAGCTGCAAATCTAGAAAGTTATACAGCGAGATCTATTTCCAGCCACTGCACAATATACATTTCCATTTTCTCTGTTGAAGAGGGAAAAAAAAGAGCATAACGTGGTCTTTCTATACAGTGCACACCAGCCACAAAGCAGCACTTTAAAACCTTTATCGCACTCCACAGATGTCTAGGAGACAAGGAAGGGGGAGGGGGGATCACGGTATAACTGACTGTGTGCACTTGTGTCAAGAAGTGCCAACTGGTAATTAGTGAACCACTGGTTTGCCACGTTGTACTTAATTACTTGTTAAGTCATCTTTCCAGTTTCTTGACTGAGGCAGTGTTGCTCTGTGGCAACACTGAGTGCGCACACAGCTCGGAGAGCCTCGCTTCAGGATGTATAATACCAACTCTATTATTCTGTTACAGCATAATAACAGCCGCTAATTATTATTTAATCTGCTGATTATTTCCTCAGATAACCATTCAGTCTAATCCTCTAATCAGGATGTTTCTTTTCCCCTGACCCACAGAGACCCACGGATATTCACTCTACTGTCACATGAGATACAGAAAAGCAGCAAATTGAGGTAATTAAAAAACTCACACTGGATAATGAATGACATTGTTGCTTGAAATAAAAAAAGACTAAGAGAAGAGAAGACAAACCCCTAATTACCCAGACAGTTTTCCATTTGTAAATTGTTTGCCCATAAGTAGAGCTTGATTCCGAAGCAAAATTACTCAGTGAGTTTAGACATCATACTGTGAATGAGCTCAAATATTTTCTTTTCTCACCTCACGGATGCAGAAATGAACGGAGATCATACTGCGTGCGCACAACAGAAATCTGCGTGTTAATATGCAAAACACCAGCAAGACAAAATTTACATGAATTTGTGCACTCTGGAACACAAATGGTGTTTGTTGCAACTGCAATAACTCACTGGTATATAATTATAACTGTATGGGAAATGAACCGCCGAAGCTCATATCCTTGATAACACATTTCTTGGCAGTGTGAGCAAACTTCAGCAGAATTAATAGGCTGTATTTCAACAGACAGAGCAGCAGAGCAGGTGCAAAGATGGTTTTGAAAGAAGCAGCCAGGGCTCAGCAGGTGACTTGATTTAACACTTCATCATCACAGGATCAACAACAGAATGCAATATTACAGAGCCGATAATTGCTCGCTGACAAATCTGAAATTTTCTATGTACGATTACATTTCACGCATATTTCAACTACTTAAAAAAGGCCCTGCGCTCGCTTTAAAGCGATCGGGTTGCATCTTGGCATGCGCGAGTCACGGCTTAGTATTTGCAACTTGTATTTTGTCCTCGGTGTATCACGAAGCCCGAACGATCTGTGTAAACTTACATCGATGATTGCGACGCTTCCCCTTGTACATGGTCATTATGTACCGGTCCAGCTTTGCGCTCTTTCAGATACTTGAGAGGCAGAGGGCGTAAGACTTCAGCGTGCTGCGATACTTTCTGACTGGAAATAAATTAGCCCTTCAGACGGAGAATTGGAGGCACTTCTAGAGCGAGGACCATACCATGCTTAGAGACGGGAGGGGGGGAGCGGGCTACAGTGCACTCTCCCCCATACAGACATCAGAGCCGGTCAAACAAAGTAAATTAGGAGAAAACAGCCGGGAAGACAGATTATGATAAACTCCTTTAGTTTATATGGCTATAGAATGAAATGCAACCTTTAGATTCACTAAATACGCAAGTAAATCTTCCAGTTGTGCCGAGTCTTCGGTATTTTGACTAGATTTTTGAGTCACAAAAATAAAATCGTTTATTGTTTAGTCATTTAAAATTCAAATTTGGCATAATACATACATATACGTAATACAAGCTGTATTTTTCGTTGCTCTGTTCAGCCAATAAGATAACATTAAAACACTAACAAATGGGAAAAACACTGCGTATCTCCTTAAAATGCAATGTTCTGCTGATTTCGTGTGAACGATATTCTGGGACGTGCCAGATCACCAAGACAACAGCAGCAACCTCACCAGCAAGACAAGGCATCCCACTAAAACTGATAACAATCTCAGTGGGTGGTAACCCCCCCAAACAAGACTATGTCCATTGCTCATTGGAGCAGAGCTGGTTTAGGAGATCCCACAGTACACAATATTGGGTACCCAGTTTAAATATTGTGGCAAAAGGCATGTAAAATTAAAAGCATTATTAATTATCCCTTAATAATGAAAGTGTCCTCCTTAGGGGGAACATTTTTAACATTTTTGGTAAGTTTTCCAAAAGTTTCCAAGATAAGACTGAACGTAGCAGACCTGATTTAATAAGATAGGTTTCCAGGTGGGCTTTCAGATTAACTGTTCTACAGAGATACCACACTAATATATAAATTCTTTGTGAAGATGTGAACATAATTTGTTGCCAGTATATTAAGCTTTTGTTTCTAATGTTTGTTTGGGTTTTTTTTTTTTTTTTGTTTCTTTCAAGCTATCTATGTATTACTGAAAGATTTGGAGATGGGAATATTTCAGATATTGTGTCAAACTAGCCTTTTTATTGTCACCATAGAGGAGGATTCATCAAAACTGTCATGTTAGCAAAACTGTAGGGGTGAAGCTACTTGGGCACTGTGGCCATGTGGTAAATTATATTTTAGCAGTGGCTGTATGCTTAACACTTCTGTTTTGGATTTGACATCGTGATGGCACTACTGTAGGTCCTGGACATTTCCCCTGAGGCAATTTCATGGTAAGCCATTTGACAGATGTCCAGACAATTTTCCTATTGGCACTATGCAGGGAAAATCTGCTGATTAGGAACTGATATTGTGCTGGGCCATAAGTGCCTGTACAAATGTTCATAGCAATTCACTGCAGTCAGGACCAAAAGCGGACCTAAAGACTGTGTATGTACCTAGCTACCAGGACGTCTCCCTGTTAGTTAAATGCTGCTATGAAGACTTTGTTCACCACTGCTATCCTGATGTTTTGAAACCAAAACATATCAAAGGTATATTCATCTGTACTCTTTTTCACTTTAACTGAGACCATCATTTACAAAAGTAGTATAATGTTGTACTAAAAAAGTCAGTGAAGCCATAAACTAATCAGCAAAGTGCTTATTTAGGTTTTAGATAAAGGGAGCCAAGAATTAATGTTTCCATGGACATTTAACCAGACTGAAGTACTGTGATCTGCTACTATTTATACCATTATTGGTCAAACTTTTTGGGGCGTCCTCGTGACCTTGTCCCTTTGCCAGTTTGCTGAAGACCAGCTTGTCTGTTCTGCCACAATCCATCCAGCAGATGTAGCTTAGCAAGTGTAACCACTTTGTCCTAACTGTAGTCGAACACTTGGAAAGCTTCAGGAAGTCAGATTTGAGTTTGTTATGTGTTGCCAATACTTGAAGTTCAAAAGGCAGTGCAGCGAGCATCAGGGGAATGGCTCCAGGATTTGAAGATGCCTAGTTAGGGAAGACCATGTCTTTTTTCTGTACAGAAGAATACTAAAGTAACACAGCTGCCATGTAAATGTAACGGGTGTATTAAAAAATAATTTATATTTCACCAAAGATCCATCCTGCAGTGTTATCTCGCTTTGTCAGTATTGGTTATGTATATGTGTTTATTTATATATGTTTATTTTCTGTATTTATATTTTGGGAGCTTTTATTTTGTTTGTGTGACCTTTGACTTCCCATGAAGTCACTTCCTGTAGCTGCGCGCTATTTTCCTCAGTCGCCTAGAGGCCCCGCTGAGGAGAGGTGAGCGTACGCTAGTGTTCTCAGTTACAGAGCAAATAAACACAGTTAAAGTAACTAAAAGTAATTCAAACACTGCTCGTTCCCTTTGTGCATTTTGTCTCATAGTTCTGTTAGATGTTTTAGTGTGAATTATTGTTTCTCTGTCGAGTACAGCACTTTATTGTAACATGCTAGTTAGCATGTCTCAGATGAGAGCATAGGAGCATGCACGTGGCTTCTCATGTGGTCCGCTATCCTTCTCTCTCCCTTGAAGGTGTTCATGCAGAAGTCCAGTAAAGTGAAGTTGCTGTACTGTTTTGTTTTTATTTTATTTTAAACAGGTATGTGAGCTCCCTCTTTTATTTTTGTGTCATGTGAACTGGTTATATCTTCTGTTTGTTTGTGATTCATGTTCACTGTTTCAACTTACTGTAAATATGTAAAATTGCCACTGGTAAATGAAGTCTCCCTAAAGTATAATTTTGTTGATGAGGTAATTGTCACTATATGTTCACGATGCAGTGCATTTTTGTTTGTTATATATGAATATAAATACATTTTAGCAGTATTATTTGGTAATTGGATTTGTTGTAATGTTGCACCTCAGTCGCCTAGAGGCCCCGCTGAGGAGAGGTGTTCATGCAGAAGTCCAGTAAAGTGAAGTTGCTGTACTGTTTTGTTTTTATTTTATTTTAAACAGTTCTGGGAGAATAAATCCACCCAGCTGGCAAAGTGAGAGCTGACTCCTCTGGTCATTCGCACAACACAACGCAGAGAACTAACGGCAATAAGAGTTTAAGGCCAGACCGGCTACAGTGGTGCCGTGAGCCGGATCCACACCACTTCAGACTTGCTCATCGTGGTTCGTGGAGACGCGATCAACATCAGTTTGGTCACCAGAGGTTGCTGTAATGGACAATTTAATGTAAGCTCTGAACACAAATCCCAAGCGTTCGAGGAAACACTTGCACCTTTTTTTTTGGACTGTTGTTTACAAGGTAAATTTAATTCTGCTGTTTGCATTGTACATATGTTATAACAATGGATGATGAAAAAGTTTCAAGTGACGGGTTCAGCTTTGCCATGGGAAGAGGGAGGGTAATTGAGGGGTTGCCTAGTACACCTGTTTGTAGTGCAGGCTCCCCAGCTTTCTGTTCCACTCGCATACTTGGTTGCACATCTTCCAGTAGTGGTAAAGGTAACTCATTCTCAGACCCTTCAGCTACAGCAGACCCAGCATTAAATGACCTGATAACACATATAGCTCAACAGGTGGGGCAGACCATTAGGGATCAGTTGAAAAAGGAATGTGGGGAAAGGGATGACGGGGCCGCACAAGCTCAGAGCAGTGTAAGCCAGCCACCCAGCGAGCCCACTTACCTTAACCTGACTGGGGCAAAGCTAGTCCTGCAGTCAGATGTGAGAGCGCCTCCAGTCTTCAGAGGAGATGGGTCGGATAAACATACAATCTGTGAGTGGGAGGAGCTGATGAGAATGTATGTCAAGAAGCGAGCAACACCCCTTCAGGAACAGTACCAAGAAATAATGTTCAAGTTGATGGGCAAAGCTAAGGACATTGTAAGAATAACTCTGAGAAGCACCCCATCGTTAAAACCTTGTGAGAATCCAAATGTTATATATGACATACTGAGGCAACATTTCAGTGACATGACATATTCGTGTATGCCTATGGCCGATTTCTACAGCACAGTTCCAGTGCCAGGAGAAACTCCTGTAGAATATTGGGTCAGACTGAATAAGGCAGTTGATGCAGCAGAGGAAAGCCTGAAGAGACTCGGACGGCACATGGAGGATCCCTGCCAGGAGGCAGCCATGATGTTTGTGAAGTACTGCCCTGATCCCACCCTTGCTGCTGTTTTCAAGTTCAAGGCACCAGATAAGTGGACAGCCAGTGAGATTCAGGAGCAGGTGAATCGGTACCAGCTTGAGATGAAAGAGCGTATGCTCCCCAGGTCTAAGTGTCTCACACCAGTTAAAGCTAACATCCAGACCCCTGCAGCTGATGGTCTAGCGACATCAATGCACCCGGGAGAAACACAGGTGCAGGCGGGATCAAATGAGACAGTAAAGTCCCCTTGTAATGACAGTTGCCTGAAATTACTAATCAGCCTTTTTGACCATGCTTTATCGCAGAATAACCAGGTTGCAGACAAGCAGCTTCCTCCAGGTCAGGCCCGACCCAGATGTTGTAGAGTATGCCAGTCCCCTGAACATTCTACCCTTGTGCATTGTAGGCAGAAACACCTATGCCTTGCATGCTTTGAGCCAAACCATATTAAGAGAAACTGCCCTCGTCGCTCACCGATTCAAAGGCGCCCTGCCTCCCAACCTAATGACACCCAGCCTTTAAACTAGCTGGCCCGCATTTGGTGAGGGGATGTGTGGGCACAGATGTTGAAACCCTCGGCAGTGATGATGTTGAAAAGCATTACATTAAAGCATGTGCAGCCGCACCAGATGGTGTTAAGGTGGTAGTACAAAACACACAGAGAGTTGGCCCGTTTGACAAACTGTTTTACACTCCCGTCAGCATTAATAACAGACACCACATGCAGGGTATGCTTGACTCTGGTTCCATGGCGTGCACACTCAGTGAGCAAGCAGAACAGAGTATGCTGAGTGAGAATACACTGCCAGAACCCACTCCCCTGCCTCAAGAAATAGTGCTAGTAGGCTGTGGTGGCACACTTACCAAGCCCAAGTGCATGTATGAAGTTGAAATGAAACTGTATGGAGAGACCTGTATTGTTCCCATCCTTGTAGTGCCAGGTCAACGTGATGATATAATCATTGGCACAAATGTCATCCGGTTTCTCATGCACCAGTTGAAAATAACCAATGACTATTGGCGCCTCGTGTCAGGTGGCGGTTGTCCCCCAGAGTGTGAGCAGTTTCTTGACCTCATGGCTAATTCATCCCGATGGAGAGGTGAAGAACTCCCAGACAAGATCGGCACAGTCAAGCTTCAGCAGTCAGTCACCTTGTTAGCAAGACAAGAGCATCTAGTCTGGGGCAAGCTGCCGAGTAATGTTTCTATGTCACCAGGGAGCACAGTGATTGTTGAAGCCACTTCATCAAAGTCCATGCCACGTAACATCATGGTTGGCCGCATCATAACGCCATTGTGGGGTGATAGGTGGATTCCCATGAAGGTCACTAACCTGTTGGATAAACCAGTCACCCTGAAAAGAAACAGTAAGTTGGCTGACGTGTCCCCTTGTGTTGCTGTTGAGGATTTTGAAGTTTTCCAGGGCACCTGTCGACCCCAGAAATCTGCGCAGGAGGAAGAGAAGGATGATGTCCACCTCACTGATCTTAAACAGAGACTAAAACAGGTTGGGCTCAGCGAAATTGATATTGACCTGTGCCATGTTGGTCAAGGGGGGAAGGAGAAACTGGTTAAAATGCTTGAGAAGTACAATGACATTTTCTCCAAGCATGCACATGACTGTGGCAAGGCCGAAGGCTTTGTACACCGCATCAGGCTCACTGATGAGAGGCCATTCCGCCTTCCTTACCGCCGAGTCCCTCCAGCACATTATCAAAAGCTGCGACAAGTTTTGTCTGAAATGGAAGAACAGGAAATCATCAGAAGGTCCGTGAGCGAGTATGCCTCTCCACTGGTGTTAGTGTGGAAAAAGGATGGTAGTTTGAGAATCTGCACTGATTTCAGATGGCTGAATGCAAGGACCCTCAAAGATGCACACCCACTGCCACACCAGTCTGACTGCCTTGCTGCATTGGGTGGAAATACCTACTTCAGCACCATGGATCTGACCTCGGGATTTTATAACATCCCTATGGCAGAGGAAGACAAGAAATACACAGCATTTACAACCCCAATGGGATTGTTCGAGTACAACAGAATGCCCCAAGGACTCTGTAACAGCCCCGCCTCATTCATGCGAATGATGCTCAGTATTTTTGGGGATCTGAACTTCAGTAGTCTGCTGTGCTATCTCGACGATCTGCTTGTATTTGCTCGGACAGAAGAGGAGGCCTTGGAGCGGCTAGAGACTGTGTTTCAGCGCTTGCGCATCCATAACCTCAAACTAAGTCCTAAGAAATGCCACTTAATGAGGTCATCAGTCAAGTTTTTAGGCCACATTATAGATGGCAATGGAGTGGCTGTGGACCCAGCAAAGGTTGAGGTCATAGCAAAGATGACAAAGGCTGAATTGATGGAGGATGATGGCTGCACCCCGTCAGTTAAGAGGATTAAGTCATTCCTGGGGATGATATTCTACTATCAGCATTTCATCCCTAGCTGCTCCACTATGGCCAAGCCTTTGTTTGCCCTCACTGCTGGACAGAAGAGGAGAGGGAGAGTTAAAACAGGCACCAATGCTGGTGTATACAGAAAACTGAAGCCCTCTGACTGGACAGATGAATGTGACGCAGCTCTGTCTAATCTGAAAGAGAAGCTGTTGAATTGTGTAGTCCTTACACATCCAGACTTTTCTTTGCCTTTGATATTGTCCATTGATGCTTCATTAGATGGGCTCGGTGCTGTATTGTCACAAATACCAGCTGGACAGCAGAAAGCTCGTCCAATTGCTTTTGCAAGTAAGACCCTGAGCAATTCACAGAAAAAGTACCCAGCCCACAGGCTAGAGTTTTTGGCATTGAAATGGAGTGTGTGTGAGAAGTTCAGTCACTGGCTAAGAGGTCATCCGTTTACAGTGTGGACAGATAACAACCCTCTCACCTACATCATGACAAAACCAAGGCTTGATGCTTGTGAGCAGCGTTGGGTGTCCAAGCTTGCTCCTTACACATTTGATCTGAAGCACATACCTGGTACCAAGAATGTCGTAGCTGATGCTCTCAGCAGAGACCCCTTTGCAACAACAGTCAGCCATAGGCTGATCACAGAGCAGTACAGTCACCTCCTTGCTGAATCTGAGAGTGTCAGTTCTGAGGGAATACAAAATGCATTCCGGCTGAAGGTCCAAGGTCAACACGTGGACACACCACCTTTCCACACCACAGGACTGCAGACGCCCTCGTCTCAGCCTGGGTGTGATGCTATGGATGTTAAGGCAATCCTGGATTTTCACAGTGAGTGGGATCTGGCTGCTGAAACAAGGGCTGTGGAACTGTTCCAGTCTGTTCAGGACCTAGTGTGGCCAGGACAGGAGTCATTTCCTGTGTCCACACTAGAGGAACTCCAGCATAGCCAGGAACTTGATCCCAGTATTTCAAAGATCTTACCATTTGTCACAAGGAGAAGGCGACCTTCCAGGCGTGAAAGGGCAGGATTTGATGTGAAAGCCATGGTGTTATTTAAACAGTGGGAAAGGCTTAGGGTCCAAAATGGAGTCCTCTATCGGATCACAAAGGACCCCCTGAGTAAACAAAGGAGACATCAGTTTGTTTTGCCTGACAGTCTCAGAGCAAAGGCACTGAATGGTGTCCATGATATTGCAGGACATCAGGGGCAAGCGAAGACTTTATATCTGGCAAGACAACGGTTCTTTTGGCCGAAGATGGAGTCTGATATAAAAGAGTATGTCAAATGCTGTCAAAGATGCATCCTGGCCAAAACACCAGAACCCTCTGCTCGAGCCCCACTTGAGAGCATCAGAACCTCCGCCCCTATGGAGCTGGTGTGTTTGGATTTTTGGAGTGCGGAGGATAGTAAGCAACGCTCAGTAGATGTTCTTGTCCTTACAGATCATTTCACTAAGCTAGCCCATGCCTTCCCTTGCACAAACCAGACTGCAAAGCAGGTGGCTAAGAAACTATGGGACCATGTTTTCTGTGTGTATGGGTTTCCTGAGCGGATTCACTCCGATCAGGGGGCAAATTTTGAAAGTGAGCTCTTGGCAGAACTGCTCAAGTTTTCAGGGGTCTCCAAATCCCATACTACGGCATACCATCCCATGGGCAATGGAGGGACTGAGAGGTTCAATAGGACACTTGGCAACATGCTTAGGTCCTTGCCCCTCAGAGAAAAGAACAAGTGGCCTCAACAAATACAGAGTCTGACATTTGCATATAATGCAACTGTACATGAGACCACAGGTTTTGCCCCATTTCAGCTCATGTTTGGCCGCATCCCGAGGCTCCCCGTTGATGTGATGTTTAAACAGGTGCTCTGTGATCCTGTAGTTGTGGATCAAAAAAATTATGTGAAAACACTCATGTCACATCTTCATGAGGCAGCTAAGATTGCCCAGACTCATGCCATCAAGGAACAAGACAAACAGGCAAAAGGATATAACAGAAAAGTAAAGGGCACGTATCTGAACATAGGAGACAGAGTACTCATTGCCAATAAGGGTGAAAGAGGAAAGAAGAAACTTGCTGACAAGTGGGATGCAACAGTGTACACAGTCAGAGACAGAAATCTGCAGACTCACACATACAAGTTGGAAGATGACAGAGGCAACATAAAGGTGGTACATCGCAACCTGGTTTTAAATATCAGCTTCCTGCCAGTAGTGACCGCTGAACTGTGTGACACTGGATCAGAGGGAGGGTCATGTGCGTCAGACCAGTTAGATTCCTTGGATGAGGAGACTGCAGAGGACAGGACCAGTGCTTGGATCAACTCAGATGATGATGAGAGTCAGGAGATCCTGAGTGAGGGACTCTCGGGATTGGGCAAGACAAGTCAACAAGCTCCAGAGGTGGTTGCAGGGGATTCAACCCAGTGTTCCCTGGTAGGAGAGGACTACCCAGACAGAGACACAGACTTGGACAGTTTGGTAGCAGAACCTGACTTGGACCTCCCGTCTGTGTTAGACACACTTTCAGAAACTGCACTCACTCACTCACATCCATCAGACACAGATCGTGATGCACACACCAAGCCCCTATCAGTAGTCCCTGTGCATGTCGCCGACACGCAGATGCCTCCAACGGATGTATGTCATGATGTGGGTCCACAAGGACAGCCACGGGCAGGCCCGGACAATGTTGTCATGACGCGAGCCGGCCGAGTTAGTAAAAGAGTTAATCGACTCATTGAGTCCATGGTTCAAAAGCCTTTTGGCTTTAAGCGTTTGGCAAATTCAGTTAGCAGAAGGTCTCAGTCTCTTCTTACGCTGTTTTAAGTAAACCCAGGTGTCTAGAGATCTTTCTGTATTTTGATTCTAGGGGACAGTATCATTATGGCACAATTAAATACATAGTGTGTTTTTAAGGTATTGATGTGTGTGGATGGCTGGGAATGTGTGTGGTGTAAATGGCATCACACTGATCTAAGAAAGGCTGAGGCCTGATCACCCTCATGCTCTTTCTGAACCTATCTGGTAGGTGGCTTATACAGCTGATACTAGAGCTTATAGCTCGGAGGTTTAAACCCGTGCCCAGGAGCCATAAATTCTGTAGATTTGTCCCTGTGTTCCAATTAGATTGTTCACCTGACTGTTCTGGATTTTGGTGAAATCTAGGAGGGGAGGATGTAACGGGTGTATTAAAAAATAATTTATATTTCACCAAAGATCCATCCTGCAGTGTTATCTCGCTTTGTCAGTATTGGTTATGTATATGTGTTTATTTATATATGTTTATTTTCTGTATTTATATTTTGGGAGCTTTTATTTTGTTTGTGTGACCTTTGACTTCCCATGAAGTCACTTCCTGTAGCTGCGCGCTATTTTCCTCAGTCGCCTAGAGGCCCCGCTGAGGAGAGGTGAGCGTACGCTAGTGTTCTCAGTTACAGAGCAAATAAACACAGTTAAAGTAACTAAAAGTAATTCAAACACTGCTCGTTCCCTTTGTGCATTTTGTCTCATAGTTCTGTTAGATGTTTTAGTGTGAATTATTGTTTCTCTGTCGAGTACAGCACTTTATTGTAACATGCTAGTTAGCATGTCTCAGATGAGAGCATAGGAGCATGCACGTGGCTTCTCATGTGGTCCGCTATCCTTCTCTCTCCCTTGAAGGTGTTCATGCAGAAGTCCAGTAAAGTGAAGTTGCTGTACTGTTTTGTTTTTATTTTATTTTAAACAGGTATGTGAGCTCCCTCTTTTATTTTTGTGTCATGTGAACTGGTTATATCTTCTGTTTGTTTGTGATTCATGTTCACTGTTTCAACTTACTGTAAATATGTAAAATTGCCACTGGTAAATGAAGTCTCCCTAAAGTATAATTTTGTTGATGAGGTAATTGTCACTATATGTTCACGATGCAGTGCATTTTTGTTTGTTATATATGAATATAAATACATTTTAGCAGTATTATTTGGTAATTGGATTTGTTGTAATGTTGCACCTCAGTCGCCTAGAGGCCCCGCTGAGGAGAGGTGTTCATGCAGAAGTCCAGTAAAGTGAAGTTGCTGTACTGTTTTGTTTTTATTTTATTTTAAACAGTTCTGGGAGAATAAATCCACCCAGCTGGCAAAGTGAGAGCTGACTCCTCTGGTCATTCGCACAACACAACGCAGAGAACTAACGGCAATAAGAGTTTAAGGCCAGACCGGCTACATAAACAGCTAGCTTTGTGTAGATGTATAGGTCTAGCATTTGTGTTGAGAGAATCGAGGATATTTGCAGCTTTGCTTATTCATTTTTCTTAATTCATGGGATTAGACCGCCGTCATATGTTATTTATCTGCTGAGATAGGTACATTTATGTGCCTTTTTGAGCTCATCAGCTTATGGCGTTAACCCGGCTAAGTAACAGACTCACATTGATGTCCACATTGCTGGCATTACTCAAACTTATGAGCCTTTAAAATGCTTCAGGTTTGTCCGTATGCTGGAAATAACTGGATTGCCATTCATTCAAAGGGCACAATGTTGCCATGGTACATCCTTTTTGATTTAGCACAACAAGTAATATTCAATCTGATAGTTATCTTACACATGTGCATTTACTGACACTGGCATAAAAATAATAATACACTCCCTCCACAGCCTCTAGGCAAGCTTGAAAAAGGTGCATCTCATCTTACTTGCAAAGGGGATTGTGTTGCTAAGGAGACAAGGGGAAGGAAGCAGGATGGATGTTGATTTTGTGTGATTTATTCCAATATATTACTTTATTGTTGTGTGGGGTAAAAAAGCACTACGTGCCCCCTCGTTTTTGGCTGAATTGTTCAGTGAGAGAGAGCAAAAAAGAAATGACTCTGAAAACTAAGATCATGGAAGAAACAGAAATTCAATCAATATTGCTCCACTCTGAAACTGCTGCTGCCCTAACATGCCCCGGTGACAAATGGTCTTCTTTATATTTTCACTTTGAAACCTAGAAATGATGAAGACCCTCAAAGTAGATCTTGTGAAAATGGGCAAATCAAATAAATCAATACAGGCTGTGATTAGTGGTTCACACTGAGCTGTAGGTCAAAGTCATTTGTTGGGAAACCTTCAGCCCTGTGAACCTTTTTTATGGTAAAATGTTTAAAAAAAATAAGATTATAAACCATTTCCATTCAACTGCAGCTAGTGATGAGAGAACCAGATAGGGCAGCGGGGACATCTGCTGTCCATGATGGATTAATACAACAAGAGTACAACCTGAAAACTCGGCTAATCAAATGGGTAATAAAATTAGATTTTTTTAAATACACAAGGCAAGCACTAGAAATGCACTCCGACTTGACTCAAGGTCTTTTCATCGAGCTTTAGGAAGGATAAATATCTGGGCAAGGCTAAATTCCACATTTAATGCTTTTCTTTAGTTTTTTATTTTACAAAATACCTTATTTTTTTTAAATTAAATGCGTCTTTGTCAAGCACACTTCAGCAACCTTGTGAGTGGTGAAAACAGCAGCATTCCCCTTTTTAGAGCAGTCATGAACATTCACATTTGATGTTTGAAGTTTTATGTTGAATACGTCAAAACTGCAGCACTCTGAACCTGTTTAGTAACTAAAGTTTGAATAGCAAGCTCAACAAGTTGAAGACCTTAGAAGGTTTAAACAAAATGCCTAAGATTTCTATAAAGTTCGCAAAGTCGCCGATCTATAATGTATTAACAAAGGAACTAATGTATTTCTGAAAGGAGTTCAGATAAAATCTTCTGCTTCTGTCCTTTCTGTTGCCTTTTATATTTTTTTCATTGTCTTTCTAACTGTTTCGGTTTTTCAGCCACCAAGTTGAATTTAATTGTAGGGTCATTTTTAACTGGATATAGCTGAGCATTAACTGGCTGAATGAGATATTTATTTCAGGGTCAACTGAAAAGGACTAGGAGAGTGAATATCGCCCCAGCTTTTTAAAAACGATGTTCACCTTACAGTCTATTTGCTGCATGTTTAAATAAGCCAAAGAAGAAGAAGAAGAAGAAAGAAAACACCATTCAAGGCAACTGGATTACACTTTTTATCTGAAAAAGGACACAACTTTATTATATACACATCTGTACACAGGACCAGAGAGCTGCCAAACCTTTCATAGGGACTATCTGTCTTTTTAAATATTAAGCTGCAGCGCTGTTAGCAATATTGCACCTTAGTGCAGTTTGAATCCAGTTAAACTAATTTAATAACATTTCTGTATATAAGGGAAAGATAAATGCAATTACCAGCAACTGAAATTGGGTGATTTCCTAAAGAAGACGAATATACCCCGTTTGCAGGAAACTCATAAAGTCTTCATAGCACTTAGCACATCATTACCCTTTTTAAGACACAAAGAGCTCAGTAGAATATGTACATGCATCAACCTAATCTAAAGTGCTCTGGATTCTGAGACAATCTCCGCTGGCATTTGAAGCACACCGCCTGTTAACAAATGACCCTCATTTATGGCTGAGATGGAGGATGCCCAGGGGGGAGATTGTCTACATGATGGATACAAATCTGCTCAAGCCATCACATCTCATTGGCCTGTGACTTACAACCTCTCTTAGCTCATTAGACAGCTACTGCTTTTGGCACTAATCAAATCAAATCAAATCAAATCACTTTTTATTGTCACATCACATGTGCAGGCACACTGGCACAGCACATGCGAGTGAAATTCTTGTGTGCGAGCCCCACAAGCAACAGAGATGTGCAAACACAACAACACAAACGAGCAAAATACAAGAATGGCCAACCTGAAACTAATAAATATATGTACAATATATAATAGTGTATGCACTACTGAGTAATTGCAAACGTATATCGAGTGTCAACTGCTGCAACTGCCTAGCAGTCTGTGACGAGAAATTATCTCTTTGTGCTAACAGTGTGTTTGCATGGCTTGAACACCTCACTTGTTTGGATTCAGTCCAGATCGACAAACCCCTCAGACAAAACCCCCCGAAAAAAGGCAGGAGAGATGAAAATGAAAATTTACAATTAAAAAAAGGACTGCTATACTTCTGCATTGTTAGCAGTGCTTTTATATACATTTCAACACATCCTAACTTTCCTTCTCCAAGTTTAGGCATGCAGATTAACCTCCTTTTACTCAAAGGGCCAACATACTCAAAGGGGATTTATACTGGGAGGATTAATGGAGGATTATTTGCAGTGAGATATACTTTAAAACTCACTGTATAAGGAAACAGGATCCTATACTACATATTGTGTTATATCTTTAGAAGCAGAAACAAGAACAAAATGTCTCAACTAAACGAGAGCATCCCTCCAGTTCAAGTGCTGATTGTAACCCAAACCTGAGAAGGAAAATTGCACACTCTAGTGGAGAATACACAGCATAACAGCGATGGCTGCTTCTCACAAAGAGATTTGAAGGAAAAACAGATTTCCATGTTAAAAATAGAAATGACATATATGTTTCTGTACTGTGTGTGGATTTTTGTGGAAATTCTTTAGCTGAGTATCAGACCAGTGTTATCAACAGGCAGCTTTTATCTGGTAATGAAAGTAATGATCACACAATCGTGATGATTTTGTAAATATGAGCGTGTATCATTTTTGGTTATGGTACATGCAAATAAACCTGCCTTCAGTAACATGTCCTTAGGCGCTCAGTGTTAATGGGCACACACCATGGCCAAATTCTGCTTTCCTATAATTTCAGTCTAAGTAAACAGAAATCTATATTTGTACAATATTACTGACCCAAATCATTTGAACAGTATGATATAATTTATTCTTTATTAGGGGAAAGACAAGACTGCAAAAGTCAAGAGCCACCCTTCATTTCTTCATATTTTGCTTTCAAGGAGCCAAATCAATTTTCCAGGCTTTCTGAAGGACTTTCAAAGTTTGTCTTTGGGTGTTGGCTGCTTTATACCTAATATTAAAAAACACCCCAATGTTTTCTATTTTAATTTTTTTATGCTCATTAAGTCACTTAACATTTACCTATGAATCACTCAAGCATAAAAGAACGCATGAACCTGCGTTGTGTCTACACATAACAGACAACGTCACCAAGAAACAATTTTAAATGGTATCTTTAGGACCTATGCTACTAGCAGCCTGTCAGAAAAACACATTATTTTGCTCTTCTCAGTTGGATCTATAAAAACAGTGTGACAGGCATAAAATAGTGTTCTTTGCTCCAACAAAGTGATTTCCAAGGAGCTATGTAGACAAAAACGTGGCATACCTCTGCATGGTGTACAGTGTGTTTGAGGAAACTGTGAAGGACAAGTGTTAGACCAAAACCAAAAGTTGTGTCATAAGAAAGAGGTAAAAATTAGGCAAAGATCTGACAAAGGACCTGAGTAATGCATCTGGCCCTTCAGCTGATCCATCAACGACAGTTAAGGTTAATCTAAATTGCTTTAAGTTAATTTGGCATCACATACCCACTTCAACAGCTCAGTTATTCATGCATTTCATGATATTTTCTCATTTTTCATATTGTGTGACACATTGGACTCAAGCAGCACCATCAACAATTCAGCATGTGATATCCTTATATAATCAATCTTTGAAAATAATGGATAAAAAATCTGTTCGACTGCATCATTGTCACATTTTAAAGAAATATAATTTACTTAGTTTTAATCAGAATCAGAATCAGAATACTTTATTGATCCCTGGGGGAAATTATTTTTTGTTACAGTGCTCCATTTTAAACCAACATTAAGACAAGACAGACAATACGCTAACTAAGAATAGTACAATATATACATATATATACATACATACATACATAAGTCACTTATAAATAAATATTTGGAAAAGAAACATGTGTAGTTGTAGCAGCAAACAGTGTGTTAAGTGGATGCGTTGTACAGGGAGATGGCCACAGGCAGGAATGAT
The DNA here is from genome assembly GCF_057381915.1 of Diplotaxodon limnothrissa. Lineage (NCBI taxonomy): Eukaryota > Metazoa > Chordata > Actinopteri > Cichliformes > Cichlidae > Diplotaxodon > Diplotaxodon limnothrissa. The sequence continues at coordinate 19,404,889 of NC_140604.1, forward strand.
TTCCTGTGTCGTTCAGTGGTGCTTTTCGGTAATCTCAGTCTCTCACTGAACGAGCTCCTGTGACTGACCAACATGTCATGGAGTGGGTGGGAGGTGTTATCCAACATTGTCTTTATCTTGGACAGCATCCGCCTCTCCGACACCACCTTGAGGGAGTCCAGCTCCATCCCCACAACATTGCTGGCCTTACGGATCAGTTTATTAAGTCTGTTGGCATCTGCGACCCTCAGCCTGCTCCCCCAGCATGCAACAGCATAGAGGATCACACTGGCCACCACAGACTCATAGAAAATCCTCAGCATTTTCTGGCAGATGTTGAAGGACCTCAGTCGCCTCAAAAAATAGAGACGACTCTGGCCCTTCCTGTAAAGTGCTGTGGTGTTTTTAGCCCAGTCCAGTTTATTGTCAATGTGTACTCCAAGGTATTTATAGTCCTCCACAATGTCAACACTGACCCCCTGAATTGAAACAGGGGTCAAGTGTTTCCTGGTCTTCCTGAAGTCCACGATCAGTTCCTTGGTCTTTGCCACGTTGAGCTGCAGATGATTCTGCTCACACCACGTGACAAAGGAGTCGACCACAGCCCGGTACTCTGTCTCATCATCCCTGCTGATGCATCCAACCACCGCAGAGTCATCAGAAAACTTCTGAAGATGGCAGGTCTCTGTGCAGTGGCTGAAGTCTGTGGTGTAGAGGGTGAAGAGGAAGGGGGAGAGGACAGTCCCCTGTGGTGCCCCTGTGTTGCTAATCACCTTGTCAGACACACACTGTGGGAGACGTACATATTGTGGTCTTCCTGTCAGGTAATCAACAATCCAGGACACCAGAGAAGCATCCACCTGCATCGCTGCTAACTTATCACCCAGGAGGGTCGGCCTGATGGTGTTGAAAGCACTGGAAAAGTCAAAAAACATGACCCTCACAGTGCTCGCCGGCTGGTCCAGATGGGTGTAGACACGATTGAGCAGGTAGATGATGGCGTCCTCTGTTCCGAGACGAGGCTGATAAGCGAACTGAAGGGGATCCAGATGTGGTCTTACTATGGGTCGCAGCTGGTCCAGGATGAGCCTTTCCAGGGTCTTCATGATGTGGGAGGTCAGTGCCACGGGCCTGTAATCCTGGGGGCCACTGGGACGAGGCGTCTTTGGTACAGGGACGAGGCATGATGTCTTCCACATCACCGGGACCCTCTGCAGACTCAGACTCAGCATAAACAGTTTATGAAAGACTCCACACAGCTGGGGGGCACAGGCCTTGAGGACAAGGGGACTCACTCCGTCTGGTCCAGCAGACTTGCCTGAGTGAAGTCTCCTCATTTGCATCTCAACCTGGTATTGAGTGAAGGTGATGGGTGGGGGAGGGGTGTCAGAGTATTAATCATTTGTGTTTACTTAAACGAGTCTACAAGTGTATTAATAGGCTGATCCCAGAGAGTCCTACTGTCAGGCGTTGTGTGGAGGCGAGGAAGAGAGGAAGAAGGAACCCAAACGCAGGACTCACAGGTAGGTGAAGACTGGTGAAGGTTTATTATAAGGAGTGGATGAACAGAACAGAGGTAGAAAATGGCTGGCTGGACGAATGACTGAAGGACTGAAGGACTGGCTGAATGGCTGAATGGCTGAATGGCTGAACGCAGGCGGAAACGACAACATAACATCAATGACACGACAGTGAACGAGTAGAAACAGAGGGCTTAAATACACAGACTGATGAGGATGATAATGAGAGACCGGTGAGTACACAGCTGAACATAAACTGGCTAATGACACGAGACGAGCTGACACAGGAAAAGCAGGAAGTGAGAACATGGAAGTGGCAAAATAAACTGAACGTGAACAAAACTGAAAACACTGGGTCACCGACCCAGGAACCCTGACACCTACATCCAAAGACAAGATAGTAATCGCATTACTAGGAGTATGGTGAACGGCAACTGCAAAATATCATATCGCAGATCTAAATTTGGACAATCAGTGTTTTCCATAAAGGCTCGCCATCTGTGGAACACACTTCCAACTGAAATCTGACTGATTATAGATATTAGTTTCTTTACATTGAAGGTTAAAGGTTGGTTAAAGGGAAATCAGAGCTGTAGTCATTTTAATTAATCTTTTTGTTTGTTTTTAAATTGTCTGTTAATTGTAGCAGTACTCATGGTGTATTTTGGTTTCATGAAAATGTATGTTTTAACTCTGTGTATTGTGAATGTAAGGCCAACAAGGGACAATAGTTGGAAATTAGCAATAGCTATAAACTTCTGTGCAGTACATCAGTTTCACGTTTTATACTTGGACTATGTTAAACTGCACTGTCCCTTTTAAATAAAGAATTATAACATCTACTGGGAGAAAATGCTGAGGTATGCCAAATACTGAAAATCAGTGGCAATGGGTCACATAGAGCGATTCATCCAAATTTGAAATTGTTAGTTCAAAAAAGTCGAGCAGAGAGGAATAGCAGTGTCTACAGCCATCTGTAAAGCATAGAGGCGGCGCTGTCATGGTTTCGGCTGCATTTCAGCCAGTGGTTTTGGAGAAAATTGAAGCTTAAAACTTTTGCACTGTACTGTAGCTTTCAGTATTGGTGCCTTTCTTGGATTAAAAATACAATTTATTCATTTATGTGCTCACTTTTGATTTTTTCTTAATCTGGGTAACAGCAGGCTGGGTGCTGGACACTATCCCAGCATGCCTTGGACCAGATTTTCACCTGATATTTTGCTCTTTCAGTTTACTAGTGATAATAGTCTTTGTTTGCACATAATGACATTTGAAAATCCATTCTGAGCTAAATATTATGACATTGCTAAAACAATGAACAAATACGAGTCATCCATTCTTTTATTTCCTATTGTATTAAGGATTATGCAGAGTTTGGATTTTATCCCAGGAAACCACAAGCCAAAGTTAATACAAACACTGTATGGCAGAATAATACAATCAATTCAAGAAAATTCAAATAATGTAAGACGAGAAAATATTCAAGTCAAAACCAACAACAAATATCCAAGAAATCTTGCATTTGGTGACAGTAACTAATAACTAAAAATAATAAAGAAGAAACCAAACAGTTTTTGTACAACAAACATTTTTTCTTAATTTCATTTGCAAAGAATTTGATTCTAATACTTGATTAAGTGAGAGTAAATCTTTTAAGTCATCAACAGAAGCACATTTAAACACCCTGTTTTATTAAATTATTTGCTAAGTTGAGGCTTTTATAGAGCAAAACTGTTCCACCCATGCTCTCATCTACCTTCATTTAATCATACATAGATTAATCTATTCATGTGATTTACATCTATCTAGCCTACATCTTCTCAAGTAAGACCTCATTTGGCTTTTATTTAGGCTCTAATCTGCATGATCCCTTCGCTTTTATTCTCACTCCCTCGCTCACTCGCTCGGTTAAGTCTCTTTTTTCCTGCTTCCTGCTCTCTCTCTCTCCATCTGTCAGGGTCAGCAGAGTGCAAAGAATCACATTAAGAAGTATTCAAATGTTGAACTAGTTGCAATTGGTATTCATACAAGCATTAAAGACGGCCAAATCTAATTCGGCTCTGACGCTATCAGCGCCACAGATATTCACCCAGTCAGTGGAGATAATGCAAACCCCACAGGGTGGAGAGGGTTAGAAAAATCCAATACAAAGACAATAATGTCTCCTGGATGTAATGGAGCCAAAACTGTCTGAACCATTGCCTACAGAATTATTTTGGGCAAAGCGGGTAGAAGGGGGTGAATTTCACTTCATTTCTTATTCTACCTACTGCAGCTGAGATTAACAAGGCTGTAAATTCTTTGACATGAGTTGGAAAGTGGCGCTCGTAAAGAATAGAGTGATTAATGTCCCAAGGATGATAAATGGCAGATTGTCAGGTTTGCTTTTTAGTAAAAGACCTTCACAAGTACACTTCAGAAGAGCTCTAGGACTTGTAGACTCAAACTGAAACTGAAAGTATGAAGGTGTGCTACGTCTGGAACGTAACTTTTCAGAAGACTAACTGTAAATGCTCTTGTTAACACATCCATTGTCACTGCTAATAAAATACTGTCACAGATCTGTTATTGGAAAAAATTACCCAGACAGCACTTGTCAAAACATTTTTACTGTACAAGCAGATGAACTGTTACCATGACACAACAACAAAAACCAGACTGGCCAGGTGCTGCTATTCAAATGCAGTGGATTAACCAATCATCAGCAAGTGTGAGCACATCTATAAAACCAGACATTTTGGCAGTTTGCTGGTCTGAGGCATTCAGGTGTGTGTAAACACAATGCTACAATTTCCTCAGGAGTGGGCTTTCCAACAAATTCAACCTAAGAACAAACCATGCAACGCTCAGAGAAACTGCAAACTGAAGCATGTTAAAAGTTGAAGTTTATGACAGTAGAAGAAGAAAAAGCCTGAACAAGCCTGGTTTGTTTGGAACAGTTGTTTCTCGCTAAAGCTTAGGTTTGCATCTGAACAAACCACAAAACTTCTGGAACAATGTCCTTTGGACAAACAAGACCAGAGTGGAGATGTTTGGTCACAATGCACAGTGTCACATTTGGAGAAAACCAAACAAAGCATATCAGCACAAATACCTCAAACCAACTGAATACAGTAGAATAGCTTGTTATTGTCATTGTACAGGGGTGTTGATTTGGGCTTGCTTTGCAGCCATTGAGCTGACCATCAACTCCTTTGTATACTCAAGTATTCTAGAGTCAAATAGGAAGCCATCTGTCCAACTGCTCACTTGGCCTAAACTGGGTCATGCGGTGAAAAGGGATCCAAAGCAAAGCTACAGTGCCACAGTCAGAATTGATTTCTTTATTGAAATGCTGTATATAAACAAATGCCCGCCAGCCTTGATGAACTGAAGCAACAATGTAAAGAACAGATGACCAAAATTCCTCCAGAATAATACAAGACACTGATAAAGTCATAGAGGAAACAATTACTTCAGTTTTTGCTGCTAAAGGTGATTCTACAAGCTACTGAAACATGGGGTGACACATGACTGCATATTCACAAACTGCCGCGGGTGTTAATAAATAAATGAAGAAATACATTAAAAAAAAATGGAATCAAAGTGATAACATTGAATACAGTGAAAATAAAAATATATCCAATGACATAAAACAGTAATTTATGAGAACATCTCAGTAGTTTAATGCCCTGATAGAACTGTAGAACATCTCAAATACACAATGTCAGTCATATATATATATATATATATATATATATATATACACACACACACACAGTGGCTTGCAAAAGTATTCGGCCCCCTTGACCTTTTCTACATTTTGTCACATTAGAGCCACAGACATGAATCAATTTTATTGGAATTCCACGTGAAAGACCAACACAAAGTGGTGTACACGTGAGAAGTGGAACGAAAATTCTTCTTTGTAAAACAGCTGCAACTCAGTCAGATTAGATGGACAGCGTTTGTGAACAGCAGTTTTCAGATCTTGCCACAGATTCTCGATTGGATTTAGATCTGGACTTTGACTGGGCCATTCTAACACATGGATATGTTTTGTTTGAAACCATTGCATTGTTGCCCTTTATGGCTTTATGTTTAGGGTCGTTGTCCTGCTGGAAGGTGAAGCTCCGCCCCAGTCTCAAGTCTTTTGCAGACTCCAAGAGGTTTTCTTCCAATATTGCCCTGTATTTGGCTCCATCCATCTTCCCATCAACTCTGACCACGCTTTCTTCTTGCTGCTCTTCCATAAAGGCCAACTTTGTGCAGTGCACGACTAATAGTTGTCCTATGGACAGATTCCCCCACCTGAGCTGTAGATCTCTGCAACTTGTCCAGCTCGGCCTGTGAGTTTAGGTGGACGGCCTTGACTTGGTAGGTTTACAGTTGTGCCATACTCCTTCCATTTCTGAATAATTGCTCCGTGGGATGTTCAAGGCTTGGGAAATCTTTTTGCAGCCTAAGCCTGCTTTAAATTTCTCAGTAACTTTATCCCTGACCTGTCTGCTGTGTTTTTTGAACTTCATGGTGTTGTTGCTCCCAATATTCTCTTAGACAACCTCTGAGGCCGTCACAGAGCAGCTGTATTTGTACTGACATTAGATTACACACAGGTGCACTCTATTTAGTCATTCTTACTCTTACGCTTGTTTAAATGAGACTCAAACTGTGAGTACAATGAACTGTACTCACAGGTGCTGTGACTTGGTTTGTTTCTGTGTCTAACTGTGACAACAACAACAATTGTGACCTGAAGTTAAGACTGCCTGGCATGATTACCTTTTTTTTTTTTTTTACCTATTAATTCAAAATTTAATTTCTGAGGCAAATAAAAATGGTTTTCTTTGTTGTTTCTGTTTTATTTTCCCCAGTGGTCAACAAAAAACAAAATCTTAAGTCTGAATGATGCAAAGAAAGGCAGCAAAAATCTAATTTCTCAAAATGCTCACTAAGAAAAACTGATTATAAGTACAAGAAAAGCTACTCATACAAAGTAGTCATTACTGCAGCCCTTGTAAAAACTATAAAGTACGCTAAAAATGCAATTCATAACTATAATAATGAACTTGAAATTATCTTGGTAATTGAAATAACAAAGTAAGCATCTCAAATGATAACAAATCTGTGAGCAGATATGCATTATTAATCTTTATGACTACAACTCCTTCAATACAGTGCAACAATAGTTTTAGCCTAAATATTAATAGATGCTAATAAATACCAAAAAGGTGGTTTATTGTATAAATGATGTAACCTACATACATAAAAGAGGCTACATATATGGTTTAGGTTTTTTGTCATTGACACAGACACATACAACAAAAACATGCCTCGGTATTTGTATACTTACAATGACTATCCACACTGAAACATCAGAACTATTTTGCTGGTCTTGCTGGTGCCACCAACTCAGTTCTGACCTTTTGGTAATGGACATGGTCCCTATGGGGCTGTCCTGTGGCATTTGGCACAGGACACTGGCAGCAAATCCTGTGGGTTGGGATGTCAGGCTTTTGTGGATTCAATCTGATTGGATCTGGGAGGTTTTAAGGTCAACACCTTTCCTACTTTGGGCTCTGAAGCCTGTCCTTTGCAGAGTGTGTCATGCTGCTGGAGGAGACTGCTGCTCTTTGGGGACATCCCTTGCCATGTTGGAGCTTACAAAGGCCTGTGCTACAAAGTGGAATTGTAGAAACTCCAGGTTTAACTCTGGGTTTGTAGTATTATAAATGTGGTTCATGGTAACTCAAGCTGAAGACCCAACCTGCTCCAGAGCAAATTATATTCTCTATTAGAGATCAACAGGTACAAAATCAACACCCACTGACCAGTGACTCAAATGCCATTCCTAGAAGATCTCTTGGACCCCTGTACATAGATATTAGGACGTTTTAAAAATGCTTCTTTGTCTTTCCCTGATGAATATTAGGAAATAATATTCATGCTTAGATTTTATGATTCTACATTTAAAATTAGGGAACCTATTTGTATTTCTTGACCCTATTTTTAAATTGCAAGTAGGTTAAGCCTCTGTTTTTATTCTGTTTTTATTTTTATTCTACACCTTTCTGAGACCTCTAAACACCACTGGAGGTGCAGCTGAAAGATTAAAAGCTATACAGTCTTAAACACATCTAAACATTAATTTTATATAATATCTATATCAAGCACACTAAATTTATTACTATCTTTTACAGTCCTATTGACCAAAGTGCTTAAAAAGCACACATATTCACAGTGCTTTTAATGCGTATCTCCTCCTATGTGATTACTTTCCTGTTGTTGTTTTAAAAAATATTTTAGTTTTACCTTTCTTACTCTTCTACAAGTGGACCTATCCACTGCCTTCGTGTGACGGCTTAGCCCGATTTCCAGCGGTAGGATACGAGAGGCCAGATAATGGAAAGATATCCTGGGTACAGTGAAGTTGCTTTACAGTACAGGATCCTGATCTGCAGCAGTGTTTCGTGGTACTAGTTAGAGTAACATTGGCATTAAATTAGTCCCCAAAGTCTCCCAGCAGATGATGACATTCTCACAAGATTCTCAGTGTTTTTCAATTATTTTAATGTTGTGGCTTATCACTATATACGCTTCACGTGCGCAGATGTTTGACTCAGTGTCAGGCTGATCTGACAACGCCACAGGAGTGCAGTGAAATTTTGAAGACCCATTTAAAAAAATCCTCTGATTATGATGACATTTAAAATAATAATGACATAAAACCTTAAACATACAGAAAAGTTGACACTGTAGATCAATGCGTGAGACGAGATTGCATCTTTATAAATAAGGATGCTAGTCCCAAACGGTAATAACTGCCGAGTTCCACAGTGTGGTGCTCAGTGACCACAGACTGACAACGTGCCTTTTTAGACAGATACTCCTGATTCCATGTTCTTCATGTACTCGACATACGAGGAGATGAGGCTGACGCTGTCCTGACCCATCATTTCAAACCAAATTAACACTTGATGAATTTCCCCTTTTTCTTATAACAAGCGCTCATCTTGGCCAGCGTTCAAATTTCATTTGACAGGATGGCTCCCACAACTCAAAGTAATGAAAGCAGCCCATCTTCCCCTGTTAGATGAGGTGCATAAATACAGACACAGCTCATTAATAATTCTGTCACACAGGTAGGCTACAGAGGAAACAGTGACACACTTTACAGCTCAAGTCCAAAACCCATCTGTGACAAGGCCCACTTAAATATGTTTGCATACTTGAATGGGAAAACAAAGACACTTGATTTTACATGAAGTTTGCACATGAGAGCTGCTGCTTTTTAGTCATTCTTATGCTCTGATCATGCATTACATATGAATTCTAACCTGCCCATGAACATTCACTGCATAATCATATCCTTTCAGTTTTAAAAACTGTCCCTGCTTTCATGCAGTCATTATCTTTGTAACTTCACCACTTCTTGCATTTCCACCAAGGCTACAGGCTAATAAGGATGTGTAAACAAGCTACAAGGAGTAGTCAAGGTCAGGATTGCTCTTCAAACCAGCTGCTATCTATTGAAAACAGCCCTGCCCCCCATCGCGTGTATAAAGCGTTTGTCAATTTTTCCTTGGAGACACAGCGCAAACATCTCGGTGTTATGCTTCCGCCCCCTCAACAGATGGAAGAGACGTTTGGTCATCCTGTAAGCTCAGAGCAGTGTGCAACTATTAATGAGTATGTCTTTGGTTCCAGGAGCTGAACCCCTTATCCGAAATGAGTTTCAGTGAGCGAGGAAGCCGTTCAGCGTCTTAATCCAATCTACAGTGATTATGCAAAATATTCAGGACACTTTTAACAAAGAGGTCAGTTCAGGTAGAAGTCATTATCCCGTACTGATTTCCTTAATTAAATCCATACCAGTCACAAAGGAGGACGCACCGATAAAGGAAAAGAAGCTGAGCTGGAGAAAAGACGTTAAAGCTTAAAGATAAGTAAGGCTGTACACCAAAAAGGGGGGGGGGGTTCAAAAATACCAGACGGAAGTACCAGATGTTTTGGTTGATCACTGTATATTGAATTAGACAAATGTTTGTGAATGAATCTTTTGTTGGGAACAAATCCGAGCTCTCTCAGTTGCACAATAATCCTTCGAGCTGTGCCCCTTAAAATAGCACAGGGTTCAGGTCTGAGAAGGCCAAGTGGCCGATTTTGTTAAGCACCACTGCTCTGAACAATGGCTCCGAGTACCTTGGGTGGTTGCGGTCTGACTGTAAACTGTGGCTGGATGGTGTCAGAGGTTACTCCTGGCTGCAGCCAATGCGATGCTTTGAGTGCTGTAAACTTGACGTAGTTAACCGCCATCATGCTCGGTGTGACCTTTACTGGACAGTGGAGCCCAAGGCTGGGTCCCGTCCTCCAGCTGTGAGCAAGAATTCCACGCTAACAACTGGATGCCATGAGTCACGGGCCCTCAGCTTTGCAGTGTAATTAGGATGAAGGAATAAGGAAGGGCGAGAGAGCGAGGAGATGGAGGGAGAATGAATGCTAAGTCAAATAAGGAAATGTGAGAGGAGAAGTAAACACATGAGAGAGCAAGATATTGCTCGGGGTGAGGTTCTGGGCTGTTTTTTAATGTTATTTTGTTTATACTGTCCATCTTCATTCAGGGGGCGAAGTCCCCAGGAAGTCTGTCAGTGTGATTTTTAATTCATGCACTAAGCAGGGGGAGTCAGCGGGGTCATGCTGCAGAGTCCTGTGAGCACAGGACCACAGAAACCCTCCGGGGTCGCAGTAATTATCACTGCATGTATAATCACAAGTCGTGAACCATTACTCACACAATACGTCACCTTTTTGTCGCCTGGATTACTCTTTTGTCATTCCGCCCGAGGTGCACATTGACAATTAAGGCATGAATTAAGAAACAGACATGACTGACTGGATCAATTATTATGAAGTGTTAAAGGGCAGATTTTCCATTCCTGGGGTCTGTGTCACATCTGTTATGGGAAGCCGTCTGTTTAGCTGATGCTCTGTGGAAAGGTTGCACTGCAGTGGTCTCTGTCAGCAAGACCTGCTGCAAGGACGCACTTGCCTTATTGAGGTATTATCTCTCAGCTTTCGCAAAAAGAGCATCTGTAAGAACACTAATCCCACATACAACACAGCTTTTATTGCACATGGCTAAAACTCCTGTAGCTATCTGGGTAAAGTCAAGACTCTTTACATTAGTACGTTTCTTCTAAACATGTCATCTAATCCTATAAAATTACATTTTATTACGTTATGTTCTTACGTGAAATTCCAGCACTCAGTTTCAGCCAATGACTCGTTCATTCATGACCATCCTGTCTGCATCGGCATGCCCTAAATGTGAACCCAAATTCAACAGCACACGGGCATTTTTGATTACGCATAGGAAACAATTACCCAACAGTGCTTTTTTTCTTCTTCGGTCCAAAGCTACTCCCCCTTGCTGTCTTCTCTCTCTTGTTCTCTGCAGATGGATGCAATATTAATGAAAGCATCCAGGATGCTTGTTAGGCTTGAAGTTAATCCTGTTCTTCACTCTTCTGTGGAGTAAGGAACAGAATTAACTCACAGAGGTTTATTTACTAACTGCTATCAGCTATTTTTTTTAAAGTACACATGCTTAAAAGAACCCCAGCCAGCAGAAGGATGATATAGAGAGTCACAATCTAAGGTGGCTGGTTGGTCAGCTGGAAGATATTAAGATAGAAATGTACACTGACGTGCCTTCTACTGACTCATGTCAACATCGGGGGTATACTTCAGAGCCTCTCGTGACCAGTGGTCACTGGAGTGTTTCTCCAATGCTTGTGCTTTGTTGACACTTGCTCTCTTATTGTCAGTCTTCTTCTTAAGTGGTAGATTTCTCTAACAACAAAGCTGAATTAATATGATGCATTTTTATTCATATGTCTCATTTTGTTTGTAATCACCATAAAAATGCTTAATATATAAAAAATAAATACAGAATACCAATATTCTGTTAACTTTAACCCTTAATAAACATGAAGCAGTAATTTTGAGAGAAATGCAATGTAAATATATAAAATCAAAGGTTTAGCTTTTCCAATAATTATTCATTAAGGAAAATATGCTTGATATAAACTGAATGTATACCAATCATTAAATTTCATTTCAGTTTCAATTCAATTTTATTTATACAGCGTCAAATCACAACAACAGTCGCCTCTAGTTGCTTCATATTGTGAGGTAGACCCTACAATAATACATACAGAGAAAAACCCAACAATCATATGACTCCCTATGAGCAAGCACTTTGGCGACAGTGGGGAGGAAAAACTCCATTTTAACAGGAAGAAACCTCCGGCAGAATCAGGGAGGGGCGGCCATGTGCCGCGACCCTTTGGGGTGAGATTATTTGGCCATAATCCATCAACTTCAACATTGTACGTTATACTTATCTAACAAAATTGGATGGAAAATTTACATGTATTTAAATTAGTCAGCACTTTGGACAGAATTCTTAATGCTTTTGCACAGTGCTTTTGGTCCATATTGAAGTAGGACCACACTACAACCAGTGTGGTCTTCTGTTACTGTAGCCTAAGCCAAAGCTTTTGCTTCAAGATTCGATGTGCTGTGCTTTCAGAGATGCTCTTCTGCATACTTTGGTTGTAATGAGTGGTTAATTTTGTTACTGCTCCCTTCCTATCAGCTCAAAACAGTCCAGCCTTTATCCCTTTACCTCTGGCATCAACAAGGTATTTTCACCCAGAGAACTGCCGCTCACCGGATATTTTCTCTTTTTTAGACCCTTCTCTGTAAACCCCAGAGGGGGTTGTGCTAGAAAACCCTAGTGGATCAGCAGTTTCTTTAATGTCATTTCTAATTTTTCTTTAATCGTCTTTTTTAAAAATAGGATTTTTGTTATATTTGCCAGTTTTGCAATTAGCGAATAGCTGAGCACATACTGCATTTTTCATTGTGGGCGTTCTACTTGTGCTGAGGTACCAGTTCTCTTTGTTTTGCTAAAGAGCACTTTAACAAATGGGGTGTAGAATGAAAACCCAAACCCCAAACTTGTCAGCACACCACCACTGGAAGAAGTTTCATTTTTCTTCACCAGAGATCAGCGAACCAGCTCAGATAGAGATAGATAGATAGAGATAGATAGATAGAGATAGATAGATAGATAGAGATATAGAGATAGAGATAGATAGATAGAGATAGATAGAGATAGATAGAGATATAGAGATAGATAGAGATAGAGATAGAGATAGATAGATAGAGATAGATAGATAGAGAGATAGAGATAGAGATAGATAGAGATAGATAGAGATAGATAGAGAGAGATAGATAGATAGAGATAGATAGAGATAGAGATAGATAGAGATAGATAGAGAGAGATAGAGAGATAGAGATAGAGATAGATAGAGATAGAGATAGAGATAGATAGAGAGAGATAGATAGATAGAGATAGATAGAGATAGATAGATAGATAGAGATAGAGATAGATAGAGATAGATAGAGATAGATAGATAGAGATAGATAGAGATATAGATAGAGATAGATAGAGATAGATAGATAGAGATAGATAGAGAGAGATAGATAGAGATAGATAGAGAGAGATAGATAGAGAGAGATAGAGAGAGATAGATAGAGATAGATAGAGAGAGAGAGATAGCTAGAGAGAGATAGAGAGAGAGAGATAGATAGAGATAGATAGAGAGAGAGAGATAGATAGATAGAGATAGAGAGAGATAGATAGATAGAGATAGAGAGAGATAGATAGATAGAGATAGATAGAGATAGATAGAGATATAGAGATAGAGATAGAGATAGATAGAGATAGAGAGAGATAGAGAGAGATAGAGAGAGATAGATAGAGATAGAGATAGAGAGATAGATAGATAGAGATAGATAGAGATAGATAGAGATATAGAGATAGAGATAGATAGAGATATAGAGATAGAGATAGATAGAGATATAGAGATAGAGATAGATAGAGATAGATAGAGATATAGAGATAGAGATAGATAGATAGAGATAGATAGATAGAGATAGATAGATAGATAGAGATAGAGAGATAGATAGAGATAGATAGATAGAGATAGATAGATAGAGATAGATAGATAGATAGAGATAGATAGATAGAGATAGAGATAGATAGAGATAGATAGATAGAGATAGATAGAGATAGATAGATAGAGATAGATAGAGAGAGATAGATAGATAGAGAGAGATAGATAGAGAGAGATAGATAGATAGAGATAGAGAGATAGATAGATAGAGATAGATATAGATAGATAGAGATAGATAGAGATATAGAGATAGAGATAGATAGATAGATAGAGATAGATAGATAGAGATAGATAGATAGAGATAGATAGATAGAGAGAGATAGATAGAGAGATAGAGAGATAGAGATAGATAGAGATATAGAGATAGAGATAGATAGAGATATAGAGATAGAGATAGATAGAGATAGATAGATAGAGATAGATAGAGATAGATAGAGATATAGAGATAGAGATAGATAGAGAGAGATAGATAGATAGAGAGAGATAGATAGAGAGAGATAGATAGATAGAGATAGAGAGATAGATAGATAGAGATAGATATAGATAGATAGAGATAGATAGAGATATAGAGATAGAGATAGATAGATAGAGATAGATAGATAGAGATAGATAGAGAGATAGAGATAGATAGAGATATAGAGATAGAGATAGATAGATAGATAGATAGAGATAGATAGATAGATAGAGATAGATAGATAGAGATAGATAGAGATAGATAGATAGATAGAGATAGATAGAGATAGATAGATAGAGATAGATAGAGAGAGATAGATAGATAGAGAGAGATAGATAGATAGAGATAGATAGATAGAGATATAGAGATAGAGATAGAGATAGATAGAGATAGATAGAGAGAGATAGATAGATAGAGAGAGATAGATAGAGATATAAAAAAAAAAAAACACCCAGCACGCCCCTGCGGGCGGTTTATCCTTCAAGCTCGGGTCCTCTACCAGAGGCCTGGGAGCTTGAGGGTCCTGCGCAGTATCTTAGCTGTTCCCAGGACTGCGCTCTTCTGGACAGAGATCTCCGATGTTGTTCCTGGGATCTGCTGGAGCCACTCGCCTAGCTTGGGAGTCACCGCACCTAGTGCTCCGATTACCACGGGGACCACCGTTACCTTCACCCTCCACATCCTCTCGAGCTCTTCTCTGAGCCCTTGGTATTTCTCCAGCTTCTCGTGTTCCTTCTTCCTGATATTGCTGTCATTCGGAACCGCTACATCGATCACTACGGCCATCTTCTTCTGTTTGTCTACCACCACTATGTCCGGTTGGTTAGCCACCACCATTTTGTCCGTCTGTATCTGGAAGTCCCACAGGATCTTAGCTCGGTCATTCTCCACCACCCTTGGGGGCATCTCCCATTTTGACCTCGGGACTTCCAGGTTATACTCGGCACAGATGTTCCTGTACACTATGCCGGCCACTTGGTTATGGCGTTCCATGTATGCCTTGCCTGCTAGCATCTTGCACCCTGCTGTTATGTGCTGGATTGTCTCTGGGGCATCTTTACACAGCCTGCACCTGGGGTCTTGCCTGGTGTGATAGACCCCAGCCTCTATGGATCTTGTGCTCAGAGCTTGTTCTTGTGCTGCCATGATTAGTGCCTCTGTGCTGTCTTTCAGTCCAGCTTTGTCCAGCCACTGGTAGGATTTCTGGATATCAGCCACCTCCTCTATCTGCCGGTGGTACATACCGTGCAGGGGCCTGTCCTTCCACGATGGTTCCTCGTCTCCCTCCTCTTTCTTGGGTTTCTGCTGCCTGAGGTATTCACTGAGCACTCGGTCAGTTGGGGCCATCTTCCTAATGTATTCTTGGATGTTCGTTGTCTCATCCTGGACTGTGGTGCTGACACTCACCAGTCCCCGGCCCCCTTCCTTCCGCTTAGCGTACAGCCTCAGGGTGCTGGATTTGGGGTGAAACCCTCCATGCATGGTAAGGAGCTTTCTTGTCTTTATGTCAGTGGCTTCTATCTCCTCCTTTGGCCAGCCTATTACCCCAGCAGGGTACCTGATCACGGGCAGGGCGTACGTGTTGATGGCCCGGATCTTGTTCTTACCATTCAGCTGACTCCTCAGGACTTGCCTGACCCTCTGCAGGTACTTGGTGGTTGCAGCTTTTCTAGCGGCCTCTTCATGGTTCCCATTCGCCTGTGGGATCCCCAAGTACTTGTAACTGTCCTCTATGTCTGCAATGTTGCCTTCTGGTAGTTCAATCCCCTCAGTTCTGACTACCTTCCTCTCTTTGTTACCATCCGACTACACTTCTCCAGTCCGAACGACATTCCAATGTCATTGCTGTATAGCCTGGTAGTGTGGATCAGTGAATCGATGTCTCGTTCACTCTTGGCATACAGCTTGATGTCATCCATGTACAGGAGGTGGCTGACAACTGCTCCGTTCTGTAGTCGGTATCCGTAGCCAGTCTTGTTAATGATCTCACTGAGGGGGTTCAGGCCTATGCAGAACAGCAGTGGGGACAGAGCATCTCCTTGGTAGATCCCGCACTTGATGGTGACTTGTGCTATGGGCTTGGAGTTGGCCTCTAGTGTTGTACGCCACATCCCCATTGAGTTCCTGATGAAGGCTCTTAGGGTCCCATTGATCTTGTACAATTCTAGGCATTCCAGTATCCAGCTGTGGGGCATTGAGTCATAGGCCTTCTTGTAATCAATCCAGGCAGTGCACAGGTTGGTCAGTCTGGTCTTGCAGTCTCGGCTGATTGTTCTGTCTACCAGTAGCTGGTGTTTTGCGCCTCTGGTATTCTTGCCAATTCCTTTCTGTGTCCCGCTCATGTATTGACCCATGTGCCTGTTCATCTTAGCCGATATGATGCCTGACAGGAGCTTCCATGTAGTACTGAGGCAGGTTATTGGAGGGGACCGGTCCCTTCTTGGGGATCAGGACCGTCCGGCCTTCAGTTAGCCATTCCGGGTGTCTCTCGTTAACTAGCAGCTGGTTCATTTGTGCTGCCAGACGCTCGTGGAGTGCAGTCAGCTTCTTCAGCCAGTAGGCGTGAACCATGTCGGGCCCTGGTGCTGTCCAACTCTTCATACTGGAGACCCTTTCTTGGATATCTGCCACTGTGATGGTTACTGGACCCTGTTCAGGGAGGTCGCTGTGGTCAGCCCTCAGATCCTCTAGCCACTGAGCATTGCCGTTATGGGTTGCATCCTTCTCCCATATGCTCTTCCAGTATTGCTCCGTCTCCAGCCTTGGTGGTGCTGTTCTCTTATTGTTCCCTTGCCACTGAGAGTACACCTTTGCTGGTTCTGTGGAGAACAGCTGGTTTATTCTCCTGCCTTCTATCTCTCTGGTGTACCTCCTCAAGCGGCTGGCCAAGGCTGTGAGTCTTTGCTTGGCAGTTTCCAAGGCCTCAGGTATGGACAGCTTGCTGTATTTCTTAGGCACCTTATTTGTCGCACCTTTCTGCAACTCCGTTAGTTGGCTAACCTCCCTCCGTGCTACTTTGATCTTGCCCTCTAGCCTCCTTCTCCATGGAGGGTACTGCCCCTTGTCGCTGTTCAACTTGTAGCCAAGCATCTTACTGATCACTGTTGCCGTATTGTAGATCAGCTTGTTAGTGTCGGTAATCGTGGTTGTAGGTATTGTCCGTAGTGCTGCATTAACATCATCTAGCAGACCTTCTGAGGGAACGTCACGTAATCTTGGTAACCGGCTACGCGGGATCCAGGTTTCAAGCTTGGCCATGATCCTATTTTTCAGGTCAGTTCCTCTCGCACTCAACGATCCTTCTCCTATCGCACTTGGGGCTATGTACCCAATCTCGGGTGGGGGTGATGATATCTCCCCCCTGACCTGGCGTCCTGACTCCTCCTTGCCGTAGCATTTGTGTTGTACCTCGTCAATCTCTAGCTGTGAGAGCAGTCCCTTCTTTCGAATGTTGGAACACTGAGCTACTAGTTGTTTCGCCGTCATTGTGGATGTTGGGTATCGAAGAATCCATAGGTCCCTCATCCTATTCATGTAGCCCCTTCCGCCGGGGTTACTTGCATAGTAGCATTCCAACAACGCCCTGTTTTCGTCTCTTGCCCACCGATGCCTTCTTGTTCCAGTAGCCCACTTTTCGTCAGGGTGCCCTGGTTCCTCAACACCTGACGCGGACCTTGTTGATCCGGGCGACGTCCGAGCCGGCATGCCTTCATATTTATCTGTCTCGCTCATGTCTGCGGTAGGCTTGCTTAGCATAGGGGGTCTAGCCTTAGGACCCTTACTGGATACAGACGCCCCAGGCAGGAATCGAACTTGCGATCCTCTGTTCCAAAGGCGTGTAGTCTAACCACTACGCTATCCAGCTGCTATATATATATCTCTCTATCTATATATATATATATATATATATATATCTCTATCTATCTATATCTATCTATATATCTATATCTGAGCTGGTTCGCTGATCTCTGGTGAAGAAAAATGAAACTGTCACGGCTGGCGGAGTGAGCCGTGTGGTGTGGAGGAAAAGGAGGACCCAAAATGCAGCAAACTGAAATCTTACAAAACGGAGAGCGGAGCAGAGAGACGCAGACCAAGGACCAGGATACCAAGAAACACAGACGAGCCGACAACGAACACAGACCGACACCCACTATATATACACACACACACACACAAGGTAATTGGGTAATCGCACACAGGAGGGAAGAACAGCTGATCTGAATACACATGATGACTGGAGGACACAAGCTGAACACAATGACAACAGACACAGACTTTCAGAACAAAACAGGAAATCTAGAACCCGAACCGGACACAAGGGGGGAGGACACAGAATAACTAGAACAGAGGGAAATAATCACAAAACACAAAACGCTGGGTCAACGACCCAGGACCATGACAGAAACTTCAAAAGTAAAAATTAATAATTTTGCCCATATTAACAATAAAATTAATACGACCACAATAGTCAAAGCAGAAGTGTTAAAACTAGCCTGGTTTCTAACCTGTACATATGTCAATAAGTGCCTGGACCACACACACACTTTCCCACACACAAATTCTCACTCACAGCTTGCTGAAGCCCACTGAGCCCCATTCTCTCACTCTGAGTCACAGCTCAGTGTTTCTCTGCCTTCTGAACCCAGATTTCTAATCAGAGAATTAGCTGCAGTTTCCTCTGCCAAAATCCACACAGTAATCCATCTCACTTTGTCCACACTGTGGCTCATGCCCCACTAAAGCATTTGTCAGTCTGTATGAACGAGGGAAAGGGATGGAGAAGGGGGGACAAACAAATAGATAGAAAGAGATCCTGGCAGCTGGGGGAAATGCGATTTCCTCGTTTCTTGGGTGGCTTTATTAGAAGCCTATTAGGTGCACGATTACAAACTTTAAATTTCTTATACTTTGACTGCATTCCAGCTTGGATAAACCGCGAGCCTGGCCAGGCTGTTGATTTCACATGAATGTATGAATGTGAGCCCGTACGCTTTGTACCTGGTATTTTGTCAAGCGTTGGGTCAGCCTAACTGCGCATTCAATGTCCGGTCCAGTCTCTCAGTGCGTGATTAATGAGAGAGGAGACAGGTGACGGCGGTGCATTCTAATCACATACAAGGACAAGGAAAAATACCAAAAAGAAAGGCAGAGAGGGGCTACAAGAGGGGCTACGAGAGGAAAGAGATAGAAATGGATTTTACATTGATATTGCAATGTCTGTTAAATGGGTATATTCAAATTCAAACATTTTACTGAAAGAAGCACAGATGAATGGCTTCTATCTGCAAGCACATACATAACTCACATATTAACACATGCACATGAACTGAATATTCTTACAGCCTCAGAAGCAAACATAAGGAGATGAAGGATACAGGAAATGCCTTATGGGGTTTGATTTGGCAAGACTCAGTCCAGTGGATCAGGAGAAATTGGCCCATCTCGTTGCATACTGCAATACCCAAAGGGCCTCTCACTCATGACTGTTCATGCTTCTAAACCTGGCTCTCAAAATAAAGTTAGTGAACTGTGCAGTTATTGTAGACATAGCTGGAATTATCTATGCAAATTTCAAAGCAAGACTGAGCCTCCTGAATGCTAATAGTGAATGATGGAAAGAATTACAGCAGCCAGGTGGATAACATACAGGATTGGTTTGGATAGATATTAAAGGAAAAAGAAATCCCTCCTGGATTTTCACTTACAGTGGTAAGCCTGTAATATGCAGCGCAATGAAGGGGTCACATGCATTTTGTGTAAAAGTGTTGAAATGTTTTAAATTAATCAGTTTTACTTTTGTGTGTTAATTAAATTTCCTTCCCCCCCCCCCCCCCCCCATTTTTGTTTTGTAGTATGCCAGCTTTGAATCTCTCTGTTAGACAATGAGTGAAGAGAAAAGCTATTTCAATGCTGGAGGACAGACACCAAATACTGAATAGGCTGCTTACAGATGAGCAATAATCTAACAAATCCAATTTAGGTGAACTGCATGAGATTAGTGTAGACTGTATTAAATCAGTTTTAAAGCATGTGCTGTGTGATAAGTGAGTGCTAAAGTGTAAATAAAAAAAGCAACATTAACCATGCTAGCTCTTGCATGGATGGCCTTAAATGCTAACAGTGAACATGCTAACATGCTAATGTTTACAATTGCTAATTGTTTTTTTTTTTGGGGGGGGTTAGCGTTTAAGCATGTTTATTTTTTTATTAACACAACACACAGTAGAGTTTGCTAATCAACATTAAACACAACATACAAATAAGGCTAAGAAAAAGTGAGCCAAATTCATGCTAGTTCACGGTTCTAGATTAATTTCATCGTGGCTGCACCAGTAACATCAATGCAAAAGAGTTCTAAAAGTAAATAAATAAAATGGATATGAAGTTAAATCCTTCTGCTGTCTGTTAGGGCTTTGCCATTTCAAAGCATCACATCATGCTACAGCAAGTATGCAGGACAATGAGACAAACCCCGAGATATGTGAACAACAGATGCATGTCAGTCTCCAATGACGATTTAATACCTATAAAGGGATAAAGGGAGGTACTCACAGCACAGTACTCTCCAAAATATACAAGGAAACTACTCCTGCTAAAGGTGGAAGCAACAAACTTGTTTCACCACTTGAAGCAAAAATATATCATTGAGTGCAACAAGGCCACGAAGGGCTCGCAAAGAGGAGATACGAGCAGTTGTTGATGTGCAACCCCAAAATAAACAAATGACTCACCTGAGTATGGCTGGAGCAATCGCTAGTTGCATTCCATGTTGCAGGAAATCACTAATGTGCTTAGATGGTAGAAATGCTTTAAGCGACTGGTTAAAAAACTCAGCCCTACAGTAGATACAATATCCCAGGTTAAAAAAAATATGTTTATCATCAAATTTTATCATGTGGAGGCCTCCTTGGCTTTTAGCTTGAAGCGAGTTTAGTTTTGTTTTACTTTTCACTTACAGCTTCCAGGGAAAACACTACCTAGGCTACTTATGTTCTTACATTTAATGCTGTGTCCCTGTAAATAATGCAGTCTCACTACAGTTGCATTATAATGCAAAATTCAATGGCAGTGTGTTTGAATTTAGCCTGGTATATTCTTAATTCAATTCAATCTCATGTTTCCATAGTTTTTATTCTGTGGAATGTAACACTACTAAAACTTTAGCCGCTGCACTCTGTCAAGCATAATGAAGGAGAGCATTGTAAAATTGATTGTGAAAAACATAGTATTTGATGTAATGCCAATATTTCAAATGTTGCTGTTATGCTTATCTGCCTCATGTTGGATTTTAATTGGTCTGTTTCTGCATGTGTCTCATAGCTACACTCACATAACAGATTCTAACTTAAAGGCAGTTTTGATGCTTTTTATCATTAATGTCAGGAGCTTTCAACTGGCCACCAGTGTCCTGTTCTGACCTCACAGCAGTCTCGCCCCTTGATTAAAATAATACATTGTAAAATGCCTTTAAAAGAAGTCCCCTGTAGACGAACTCCTAATAATCAAAAATAAAATAACGTCACCTGTATTTGTCTATTAATCTCTAAGTATAAAAATAAACCCAGAAAAAAGCAACGTACAGCTCCAGTAAGTGTATCTGTAGCCACTGTAAGCACTACTCCCTGCATGTTCTCCTTCTACCTGTCCCTCCTCACTCTTCTCCCTGCTGTAGTTTACTCTCTGTGTCCGGTGCTGCTTGCTATGCATCATGTTGGCCCAAAATGACGATTGATTGCAGTGCCACTGCTTTTGTAATCCGCTTAGGATGGATTTTGCATCTAAATCACTTTATTATTTATGTGCCTAACTCTTGCCAATGCCATTTGGAGGCGGTATGATTGGTGATCCATCAAACATTATCCTTCACTTTGGTCATTAATATTGTAATGGGATGGACCTTCAACATGAAACTTCCAGGTGGAATGCGAATCTCTTCAGGGAGGGTCAAGCTACTTAAAACAGGAGTCAACAGAAGAAAGATTATCAGGTGTACTCGCTACCAGGCAGGCTCTCCAGAGATGTTGTTAGCCTGCCCTCTCTCCGCTATCTACCTCTCTCTCCTCCACTCCTCCGCTCCCAGCTCACACAGCAGCTTGTATCTTCATACATGGCCTTGCTTAGAAAAATATAGGATGTTATTCTTTCATTGCCCTTTTTCCATCAGGGCTTCAATCACCACCTGCCAATCACACACGTCTGCTGCTTCCAGGCACGCACTTAAGCTCACCGTGCCACGTCAGGACACGGTTGAAACAACCACCTCTGTAGATGAGAAAAACAAGAAATGATAGATATTCAGCTTACCACATAAAGGGCAAGTGTGATATGCATCGCAAACATTTGATGCGAATACTTCAAAGGAGTTTTATATAATCAGCTTTTTTATGAAATCTCTGAAAAGTTTCAAAGACCCAAGTTTGATGTTAACTCCTTGCGAGTCCTTCCACTTAATGTTAAGGTAGCGTAAGGGTTATTTTCAGCGTGCCGTATTAAAAATCGGCACTGCAACGATGTGGAGGCTCCGGGGATGCTGAAAAAAAATCTGTCGTTCGTCGTCTCCATGGCAGCCCCCTGAGCCCAGAGAAGAGGGAGGCCATACAGATAGAGCTGATACCTCTCAATGGGTGAGGAAGGCAACTGCTCAGATGCATTTGAGGTTCATGGATGCCAGCAATCATCATGTCACTGAGCCACAAGAAATTCTTCCAGTCAACTTTTAGCCAGAGGGCAGGGAAGGCACCAGAAGTGAAAGGAAGAGACATTTGTACTTTACAGTACATGTAGAGCAGCTGACCTCAGATAACTCTAAATACTTGAGCGATTGTCCTACGAGGGATTTTATTGTCATCGCGGAGAATAGTTTGCATCTTTCAGAAAAATGAGTGAAAAGTGTTCCGAGTTCATACAATTCAGCATTTCTGTTACGCATTCAACAGATGAAATGTGTTTTTGTAAAAGGAGCTGCTAATACTGACAAGTTTCCCGCAGTTGTTTTGAGTGCTACTGAGTCTTTGATAACAAATTTATTGCTTTGTTTAGTCTCTTCATTCTCATTTGCATTCAGTTAAAGTTCCAGTACACTACCATTGCCAGCGCCAGGAAGAAGAAAGGCACAGCTAGCAACTGGCTTGGTAAAAACTGCGAGGTTTAATTGTTTCAGCTCCATGGAGAGAGACACACAAAGCAAAACAAATCAAGGATACTGTGATATATATAAATTGAAAAACAATGTCTTTCTTTTCTTTTTTCTTTTTCTTTTTTGCATATTTTTCATTTATCACTCTTTAATGTTTCAGATGATCAAACACATTTTAGACAGATTTTAGACAAAAGATAAACCGAGTAAATACAAAACTGTATTTTTAATGGTGATTTTATTTATTGTTCTTTTATCATTCAAACCTACCTGTGTGAAAAAGTGATTGCCTCCTAAACATAATAGCTGGTTGCGCCACCCTTGGCAATAAGAACCGCAATCAACCATTTGTGATAATTGGCAATAAATCTTTCAACTCAGTGTGGAGGAATTTTTAATTCAGCCACACTGGAGAGTTTTTCAGCACGTACGGCCTGTTTAAGGTCATGCCAAAGCATCTCAATCAGATTTAAGTCCTGATTATGAACAGACCACTCCAACACGGTTTTGTTTTTAAAAAAAACTGTAGAACCAGGACACGTTCACCCCCGTTTCAAGTTTTTTCCTTGTGTGGATAATGGCTCTCACTGTGGTTCCCAAAGCCGTAGAAGTGTCTTTGCAACCTTTTCCAAACCGATAGATCTCATTAACTTTCTTTCTCAGCTGTTTCTTTAGATTGTGGCATGATGTGTGGCTTTTTGTGATATTAAAGCCTGCTTTACTTTGTCAGACAGGTTCTGTTTAAGTGGTTTCTTGATTTAACAAGTCTGGCAGTAATCAAGGCTGGGTGTGGAAAATCATGATTTGGGGGTGGTCACTTACTTTCAAATAGGGTAAATGATAAATATGTCAAAGAATAGGAAATCAGGAAGGAAACGCACACTTTTTCACTGCACTGTATATTTTCTACTTTTGATTTTGGCATTAGAGCTCCACTGTTGCACGTTTGATATCCACAAATCAAGAATCCTTGCTTTAAATACTGCCAACACTGTGGCAAGGGAGGTTTCTTTACTGTCTAGTATGTACTGGGGCTTTTTTTTTTCAATGTTTCACCAACAGAGGAACAGAGGAAAGCGTCTTCGTGTCTGATGTGATGCTATATTAAACATCTGCGCTCGTGCAAAACGAGAAATTTCTTCAAGCTTGTATCTGCGAATTGCACAGAGATACAGCGCTCCACTCAAAATAGCATCACACGTACTATTATTTGGTAATGATTGCTGTGCTCAGAATCCTAGCTACGATCTCACGAACTCCTACTCATATTTGATAGAGTAATGGAGCATCCATTTTTCATTCTGCAGGCGAGGGGAGGACGGTGCTGCCAGCTTTGCAATTTTAGAATTTTTGCATTTGCTCATCTGCGGTTTTTTAGCTACACACACACACACACACACACACACACACACACACACACACACACACACACACACACACACACACACACACAAACATATAGCACATATACAGTAACAGTCTCATCTGCAGTGGTGGCAGCAGGCTATGACCTCTGACACTTGTGTATCAGCGAGTGCACAGATTAGTCATCACCTTGGGTCTGCACAACTGAAGTGGAGCTGTGCAGTCGAAGTATGATGTGATTATTCCACTGACCTCTTTTCCCACTTCAAAACTGTGCTTTTTCAAACATTCCTCTCCCCCCACACAAAGATTTGTTGATTCGTCTTGCGCGGGCGGTCAATGATAACAACAGACATTGTCAACAGTGGCTCAAACAGCAACACACATGAATGCCGGTCCTTTAGTAACAGAGCAATGTTAGCGTACCTGTGAAGCTGACGTGCAATCAACTTGCAGGTAATAACCCTTTAATGAAATGTTTTTGCACAGGAAGCCGGATGCTTTGGGGAGGTCATCCTTCATCACAAAATCATTACGGGGCTGATTCATTTCTCTGCCATGTTAATATAAAAAGCATCAGCTTGGCAGGATGAGAAGAAGGGTGGTCTAAATTGTCAATTAAAGATCTATCTTCCAGTCTTACTTACGCCACATGACTTGCAGACTGAGTGATAGCAGTGAAGGCTGGATTGTCTTGCTTCGTGTGAAATGAACTCTGTAGTAATGAAAATACTTTTAGTTATTATTGTTTTCTCAACCAAAAACAAGCAATCACACATGAAAAAGAGTCACCTGTCTAGCATTAAAGTCACAAATGAATCAGTTTAACTCTTATTAGGCCTTCGGTGGATTGCTCACATATGGTTTTGGCTCCGTCGGCTGATCAACCTTCTCGTGAATGGTTTTAATAACAGTTTTTTTTTCCTGCTAATTCACTGATTGTAACATCCATAACAATAAATATCAAACTAATGCACATCCTCAAGAGCAAAAACACATTAGCTCACATTAACCAGTCAACGAGAGATCATCAGTGCTTGATACTGATGTTTTATCTTGATAGAGAAATAGTATAATTAAAAAAAAAAATCTTATTATTATTATTATTATTATTTGTTTTAGAAAGCTCCAATCACACAATCAGTTTTCAGGAGGAACATCTCATTTGTTAAGCGTGCAGGGGAAATATCCAATAATTGGCAAAGAGGAAACACTTTCATGAACAGCTCAACATCTTAACAAGAGAAAAGCAGCTGAAAGAACCACATGAGTAGACTTTTATAGGAGGGTGTGAGAGTCAAGTCAGACTACCGGTGTCAGACTATTGGTGTTTTGGTAGATATAAGCTGTGTCGAAAGGAGGCAGATCAATAACTTGTCTGGTTGATGCAGAACAGACAACTTTTAAATGAGCTCTGCATTTTCTTTCATTAAATGTTCCCTTTTCAAAAAGATTAGAAAGATCACTTTCAAGTCCAAGCTGACAATCAAGCTGTGTCCTTCTTTACTCCATAGTCACAGAAAAATCATGGTGGAACCAAAAGTTTTGTGTCTTTATGATACAACATCATAAAGACACAAAACTGCAAGGTAACCAAAGTGATCATGTAGGTCTACCTTATTATCCACTATTATGTCCATGTCTTGGCTTTGTATCTATGTTCTTTTATGGGTTCAGTTATTATCGTACCTCTTCAATCTTTCCGTAGGGAGCCTCGTGTTTCTTTGCAATGAAATAAGAGCCTAATGACAAATATCTCATTTTACAGAGAAGAGGCTTTCTCTTGGAAACCCTTCCAGCCACGCCATACCTGTCTAGTCATTTTTAGTTCATTGTTATTAGCTGTACAATGCACTGAGTCTGAGTGAAGGAGAGAGATCATTGTCCTGTTAATTTGTCCCAGTTTTGTACAAACTTTGGCTGTTGGTTAGATGGCCTCACATTTGACTCTAGATTACTTTGGTATATAAAACAAGCCGAATCATCACCTCTCCATTACTGTGCTTAACACTTAGTATGATGTGTTTGTGCTGAAATGCAGTATTTGGTGTTTGGCCATAATGGACAGCATCATGTTTGGCAAACACCACTTTGTCCAAAAGATATTCATCAAGAAAGTTGATTCAGCTGCAACTTTTCAAACCATGCTGCTAATTTCTTTCTAGACACAAGAGTAGGACAGGTTTTCTCCTGGCAGCCCTGAAATGAGCTATACTTTCTCCATCTTTCACTAATTGTGCTGTCATAAACTTCAGCATTTAACATGCTAAGTGAGGCCTGTAGAGCCTGAGATGTAGCTCATTGAGCAGTCTGAGGACTGCACAGTCTGACCTTGGGGTGGTACATTCACTGGAAGATTGGTAATTGGTATGTTTTCCACATGTGAGTATTCTTTCTCACTGCAGAATGAAGCATTTCTAATTGTTTGGAAATTGTCCTGCAACACTTCCCTTACCAGACTGGCACCAACGATTCTTTCTTTAAGATCGTTTCTGGTGTCTTTCCTCCTTGGTAATGTTTTAACCCACACTAGAATGCTCCAGACCTGCAAACCACTAAAACGTCTGCATTTATAAGGTGCTCACACTTCCTGATGTAATTATCAAGTGCATTGATTAGCAGCACCTGACTGCTACTTAGTCTCTTAAAGTCTCTTACGGAAGCTGTAAGAATGTATTTTGCTTTCTGCAAACTGCTTCTGCATCTGGTTTGACTTTTGTTATATAAATAATGACAAAGTGTAATATACCATGTTTTGGAATTCATCTGAGATTGCATTTAGTTAATTTTAAGATGTGCTAAGGACCAAATGGTTAATTTGGTCCTTAGCACTGAAAGAAGGTTTAATTTCTTTTTACTGTTATTGCATTATGACTAACACTCAGTAAAACCTGCACATTGCACTCACTGCAGAGCCCAGGCTCCCTAGTTGAAACACTAAACTTGCTGCAGAGAATTTAATCAAAAGGTCTCTTGCTCGCCTGCCTGCATGCACAGCATTATCTGGTCATGATCATTTTAAAATTATGTTTGATAGCAGTAGTGTCTAGGAATGTGCTCCGCTGTATCTTTGCAATTCACCCCTAGGCTTCGCAAAGATGTTTTAACAAGATAAGGCCCCAGACAATGCCCTTCAGAGACAAAACTTAATTCAACACTGAAACTTAAATTGTAGCTTTGTTTGCTTCTGGAGTGAAGACACACAAAACCGTATAACAATGATTCTTCGGTATTTTTCTAATTTGTTTCCATTTGTATAAAAAGTTAACTTTTGACTCACGTCTTTTGATTGCTTAAACATTTTGCCTGCCAGCCAGGAACAAAACAATTCCAAATATGAAAAGTTTTCCCACTCACGATCCACAAACAACAACAACAACAACATAAAACACAAAAAGTGCACGCACAGTAGAGTAGCAGTGCTTGCACAGCATATTGGAGGTGCATCCCATGCCACATAATAAATTCCATTCCGCTCTAAGTAGTATGTCACAAGAACTTTGACACACTTTCTGCAAGTTGATGTTTAGTAAATGTTAAAATCAAACTGTGCTTACATCCACTAGTGGATCAGTTAAATGATTCAGCAGGGATTTTCTCAAAAACAGCATGACAACAAACACAGACATTTCAGCATTTAGGAGCCAAGAGAGGCTCTAAACTAAAAGCCTGAAAGATGCCTAAGGCAGTTTTTGTTCCCGAGAGAGACAATCCGTTCCTCCAGCAAAGATCAAGCCTCTGTATTTCAAGAGGAAAGTGTTTGTGAAGTACAGTATAGGCTATATTTCACTGGGCTTTCATACTAATAAAATCTGCATAGCAAATGATAGATACCTGAGAGCAAAGAGGAAAAGAACAAAACAAAAACAAAGCAAAGACTCACCAAGAGGCTGTCCAGCAATGATACGGGCGTTTTCCCCCGCCACTGCTGCTCGGGCGTTCCTTTCGTTCATGTATTGTACAAAGGCGTAACCCTTGTGCACAGAGCAACCCACTATCTTGCCATACTTGGCGAAGATGACCTCTATGTCGGTCTTCTTGACGATGGCTGTGTTGAGGTTGCCAATAAAGACTCTGGAGTTGAGGGAACGAGGGTCATTCTTGTTGGTCACGTTGCTGGTCTGAGTTTTACCAGTCATTCTCCTCCAGTTGCCCTCCTGGGACACAGACAGAGGGGGAGGGGAGGGGGAAAGCTTTAGAGGACGGGCAGGCCAACTCCAGCTAATTCTGCTCCAAAGGAAGTGTTTAATATTATTTTTTTTAACATAACATAATGACACAGATAGTCAAATAAATAAGCACAATTATAGATGGAACCGTTTTCGAAGAACTTCAGGAACTAATTCAGAATCAGTAAAATATCCAATAATACTCTTAAAGAAGTCATTTCATGATTGCAGAGTTGTCACCAGTTACCTAACTGCTGCTTAGAGAAATCAAAAACACTGCAAGTTTAAAAAAAAGGAAAGAAAAAATATAACGGTTTAACAACTGACCTTTCTTGAGCTGCAACAACACTAAATTTAGCCAATTCTGAATGATGATCATTGCTTCTTCATCACATACATGTGCTTCTTACTTACTTACCCAGCCAGCTCGGTGTGCTGGTTTGTGACCTTGGCTAACATGGCATCGTGGTTTTATGTTTCTCAGTCAGACAACTACTTTAAAGAGTAAAACACACACACAGAGTCTCTCTGTGATTCCTCCAGCAACTGACAGCATTGCTGTGAATGGATGTTTTACTGACCCAGCTGGGGGCATGTGATTGGCTGGTGACAAATCCACTGTCACGAAATGTGACATGAAATATAACTAGATAGAAAAAAAGATGAAGTAAAAGTCAAACTTCTGGAAAGGAGATTTTGAAACAGATATTTTACATACACTTAAAATTACTTCAATTTAACTTGAGTCATTTGACATTTATTTACTCATATTACACACCGGAGCTCCATGAAACGCAGGATAATTACTTTTTTCCAGTAATACTTTATATTAACCGTAGTTAATGAATGGAAAATTCATTTTTAATAAAAATAAAGCTTTTACTGTTAATGAAATTGCACCATTATTTAATGCTTACACATCTTTTAATAATAATTGTTCTGTAACTGATGAATGACGGCCTCTGTTAATATTTAGAGTTAAGCGACTATAAGTACTTCACGTTTAACTCAAAAAAGTAGGGCAACTTTCCAATTCTTTCATAAATGTGAAGTAAAGGCAACCATGTCAACTTTTACAGAACTATCTACATGTTGTTTAATTAGATTTTAGATCTTTCGGTGTAATTTTGGAAGGATGAGCAATTTTGAATGAGGAACACAGGTTGTGTTGGACAAAATAAGCCACTCTGAGTGGATCAGGGCAGAGAGTGCTGGGAGATGACAGGATAGGAATTGGAGCCGGGCCTGAATCAGTCTGAATGCATGATCTTTACCCATTCCACATTCATTCTGACAGGTGGAGCTGGATTGATGTTTCTAAGCTCTGCAAATGGTTAATAAATACTATATAGATCATCTATAAACACAAATTGGCTGTCTATTATAACACAACTGTGCGTGCTGTAACTACATGGACTTAGACTGTGTGTAATTAGTCAATAACACACAATCATTTTCACTTTGTGTTTACTTTTGCTTTTACTGCCCTTTTTGTTTTAGATAGTTTAGGTGTCAAACCTACTTAATAGCTTTAGGATAAGATTGTGGTTTTGGTTAAATGACACCAAGAAGGGAGTGAGATTGGCCTTACTGTTGTTGTGGCACGGGTCCAATGCTGTGTGTTATTATATGTACCAATGTTATCATATTAAATTCAAATTATAGCTAGTTTTTAGTAAATGATAAACATAAATGACTTGTTTGATAGCAACATATCATTTTCTTAAAACTTACTAAACTTTTAAACTTTTACCCTTTTTCCTAGTTGGGTTCTACTTTTTTAATGCACCTTTTTGTTGAAAAGGCTGTTGTTGTTGTTGTTGTTGTTGTTGAAGGTTTCCTTCTCTGTATGTAAAGTACAATGTCACTGGCCAGTCAACTGCTTACCTAAGCCACATTTTTCATGGTTGAAATGCTACCACTGGATGATTGTGAGGAGCATAAGAAGAAGCAACAATATGTGAATGTCACAGCAGTTCTCTCCGCTTTGTGAGAAACCAAATACAGTAGCTGTCAGTGAAAAAGCTTTGCTATCTCAATACCCATATTGTTGCATCCCCAATGCTTTGTGTGCCATTTCACTGATCACATAAAGCGTGGGCTGTAATTCGTGTTACAGTTTTATTCAGACTTTTCTGTGCTGTCAAGTTATCAACGTACATTAGCCTCAGCTTTTGTAGGCCTCCTCTGCAATTATTCCTAAATGACCTTTTCACGGCTTGAATGTTAGTTTTCACGAAAGATGATTGGTCGCAGCATCGGGGCAATTATGCCTACCCAATGAAAGGATGCACTATTGAGCGATCATTGTTGTATGTTTAATTACGGTTATCAAACAGCAGATAGGTAAATTGATCCCCCCAAATTTTTCCACCAGTTTTTCCTTTGATTTTCTTTTCACTGCAAGCATGTCGTTTTGTTTTTTTATAGCTGGAAAAATCCTGGTTTTCATTACAGTTTATGTTCCAAAATGGATTACAGTTAGTCCATTAAATACTGTGAAATATTGTGAAGAAAACACTGCATATTTAATATTTGCCTGCTCTGAGTCTCTGTCCCTGACACACTGTGATAACAACTATTCAGCTTTGAGACGAAGAACCTGAATAATGGATCCAATCCTCAGTAAATAGGATTAGTAACCAAGGTAACGCTGATGTTCTTGGAATATCGTGCACGAACACACAAGCACACACACGTACACATTTCTGACTGGCAGTCTCTTTCCCTTTACCAAACATAATTTCCAATGCAAACGGCTGTAGACTCCTACGGCGCGGCAGCTTTGATTGCCCACTGCGTAGCGTCAATCTCTGCACAATTACACAGTGTAGTTTTATTGTGATATGCTGTCCCATAATAACTTTGTTCGGCAATTGGCTGTATGTGGCAGGAGAATAATTCTGAAAAGGATGCAATTCACACACTGAAGCCACAGTAGATAAAGAAGAAAGCTGCCCAGTCAACCAGTAAAGTGGAACAGCCGTGCGATTTACAGAGGAAATATTCTGTGTCATGCATCCATTACACCTGAGTCTGGGATCAGGCAACACACACTACCGCTACTCTTTCACTTGGCAACACATGTTTTATGTGTTATATCACCTAACGTCTCATGTTATTTCTTTGACTATTTGCACCTACTGTGGTCGCACAGCAGCTCGGGTTTACAGTGTTGCATGGATGTGCTGTTTCTGCACGTTGCCACATGTGGGAATAAACTCCTGCTCACCAGCCCTCAAGTGGCCTTGTCATTTATCAGTGGCAGACACTGAAAATTGATGTGGTGCAGGCACACAGATATGCATGTCTTAACTCAAACGAGCACCACAGTGACCACCTAATGCTAGTTCAAAACCCCAGTCTGACACTCCTGCCATATGGATGTTCATGGACAGGTCACAGGGAACATGACACATCAGTGGAGAAGGGTTAGGTTGCCTCTCTAGTTTAATAAATCAGGAGTGGATACTGGCCTTCGGACCACTTTACCCCTTCTTACTGTTATATTTCATGTTGTCTTCTCTGTTGTTTTCTTTAGAACGGGACACTAATTTATTCCATCAGTGGTTTTTCTGCTGACCTTGCCTTTTAGTATATTTACAACCTCCATTAAGCTTCTTGTCCTCTGAGGTGATAGCGTCACAGGGAGAAACATGGGAAAACAGCGCAGGAAGTGATATTCAACCAGGAATGTAATTGGAAAAAGAATTGTTTTAGAGGACCTGATATTTGTTATCAAAAAAACACAGAAACGTGCTCTGCAAACTGCTTTTAGAGGAAAAGTAACGACCTGGTGTTCAAAGCCCACTCTTTAAAAATGATTACAGCTTCAACTGTACTGCCTTTTGACAGTTAAGAGGTGAAGACAGATAAGTCTTCATTTTCACTTTCATGCCGGCGTGGTCGTGTCAGAATAAGTGCCACATTTTTCAAAAGGTGGACGTCTCCTTTGGGGAAAAAAACACTTTGATGTTCTGGCATTACAGAAAAGCGCAGCATGCTTTGCCTCTAATATGTTTTGTAAGAGAAGCCCAATATCATGGCAATGATAAAGACATACAAATAAGGTCAGTAGAAAAAGCATCAAGGTTATGTAGTTGACAGCACTGCTGTGTTGGGTTAGCAGTTGAGTGAAAAAAGAAAGGGTTTCGTGCAGAAGTAGCCATATTACTGAGCTCTCTCTTGCTCTGTAATGCATTGTGCCTCGGTAGACAGGCTCTTAAAAGGTTGTTGTTTGGCTCTGGCTCTGCCTGATTTATAGACATTTTTTTTCATGGAGGGAACTCATTGAATTGATTCCTTTTGTAATTTCCTACCACTCCACCACTGTACATTTCTCTTCACGATGCCTCAGCCTCTCTGCTCTGATTGTTGCCTAGGCAGCTCGACGGGCTGAGGAAAGGCCGAAGAAGCTGCTCGCTGAAACAGAACAGAGAAAGGTAACCCGATACACCTTTTCCAAAAGCGTTGCCACCGTGTACCGCAAAGTTAGAATAATTGCTTCAAAGATTTCTTCCATTTATATCTTGACTTAAAATGTGTCTTTCTGCCCGTGAAAGCAACAGCAACAACTGTGAAAAAAAATCCTATTTGTAAATCAACAGCTCTATTTGTATTATAGGCCGCAGAGTATCTCAGTCGTGCAGCCAGCCATAAATATGTGCACTTTTGTGAAGTGTGGTCAGAGGCTGAAACGATTGTGATCCAAAGAGAAACAGCACTCCCAACATTTCGCCTGATTTAAAGGTGAAGGAACAGTTACGGAAATTAAATTTAATATGAACAGAATAAAGGCCGTAAACACATTTAATGCTATACAGCACTTTCCACTATTCTATTTGCATCTAAAAAAAAAGGACTCCAGTCTCCAAGATAGGAAGCCATAAAACTAATTCTCTCCACATTTTCAATCAGCTGCTGCCCTTTGGCTTTATGAGTCAAGGTACACAGTGCCGGCCTCAGCTTCAACTCTGCTACACCACTGCAAAGTGGACCTATAAAAAGGAGGAGGAGGAGGAGCCATTCTAATTTTGCTGGCATAGGGTGTTTGAAGTGCTATAAATGTGAGATAAATTTTGTTCAATGGGACATTTACACAACCTCACTGTTTATGACTATCACAAGTCATTGTTTTTTGTTCTCTGAGCAGTTAATTGCATGGGGTAAGAGAGCAACATCTCTTAAGGTAAGAGATGTTTTTGACTGCTAACCTAAACCATGAATGGGATTTATGGTTTTAAATATTTAATTACTGTTTTCAGAGGCTGCTAAATCATTATAATCATTATAATCTCATCTTCAAAGCTGCCCTTAGCTTTTTAACTAAAATTGGAGGATGATGTAAAAAAACAAAACAAAAAACACTACTGTAGCCTTGTCTTAACCCCATCAACCAGATTTTCCCCTCAATGTTATGTCAATTTCAGACACAAAAGACCTCTTTCAGGTGGTGCAGTTGGGGAAGAGGGTCAGAAGCACAGTATGACACTAACAAAATATGAACAGCAAGACACAAATAACAAACTATAGACACAAAGAGGAGCTAGGTTTCCAGTGACAGAGAGCTGAAGGCTAGGGATCCCAGAAGACTAAACTGGGAGCATAAAGATAAAGCAACCAGGAAATGTAACATTGTTGCATTGAGTTGCAGAATTCAAAAGAAACTGAAAATCTCTGAAGGTACAGAAAAGCAGGACTCAAAATTAAGCTTGAACTAATAACAAGAAAGAATAAACTATTTCCTGAATCTAAATAATAAAGAATATTAAGCTTAAAACGCAGAGACAAAACCTGTTTGTCATGACACTGAGAAGGTGGTGGAGACCAAAGCAGAGCTAAAAGGATCGTTGTTGTTTTACTCACGTTCACCACCTCCTAATACGTTAAATAGGTGTTACAGTCCCAAGACATGGCCTAAAAATCACAGCTCTTAATTGAACCCCATTCTAATGGATGAAGTGCATCCATTAGTGTTAGGTTTGTATTGTTGATTGTCATTTATGCTTAGAAATATTTACTTATATATGCTTAGAGTTTTGTAATTAGTTGTAGATTGGTAGAGGTTTTGATCCTTGATAGTCTGCAAACTTTGTGTGTATTAGACAGCACTTTGGGAGCATGAGAGGTCATACCGTGTCTTATTGTTTTATGGCAGGATTAACGTAGTTGCGTCTGTTCTAGTCTAAGTGCTCTTTGTTTAGATGAACTGCAGGACTTCCTCACCGTGTTATCTAGGATGAACCATCTAGGGTGAGGGGGAGGCTACCCTCTTCCTGACCAAGGATGTTTGACCCTTTGATCAGCAGTCCACACACACACACACACACACACACACACACACAGGCAAGGTACTCTTTGTGTGTATGTAGACGTCATATGTTAATGAACTTATGCATATTCATGTAACCTCAATAAAAGAACAGTGGTACGGGAGAACGGACGAGAGCAACTGGGGTCAAGCGAAGGAACGGTGCCTGTCCGGTTCTCTCCCGTGCACGAGAAACATGAAGAAGCTTGCCTACTTGTGTCTTGCTTTGCAGTGTAATTATATTGTCTTCAACGTTCCAGCGGATGGGTTCAAGCTACAAACCTATCAATTAGCTCTCTGCTCATGGACAAAATTTCATCAATAATGACGTCTGTTATGCAACCCCTGTTTAATAAAT
Source organism: Diplotaxodon limnothrissa (assembly GCF_057381915.1). Lineage (NCBI taxonomy): Eukaryota > Metazoa > Chordata > Actinopteri > Cichliformes > Cichlidae > Diplotaxodon > Diplotaxodon limnothrissa. The sequence goes on from NC_140604.1 coordinate 19,440,188, forward strand.
TACTGAACTTTTCCTCTAGTGTGCTTTTACTTGTGAAATGAGTTTTAAGTACAAGCAATGACAGTAATGATACAATACTCCTGTGTGTAATTTATGTGGCACAGCATGCTATTTAAAAAAAAAAAAAGCAGACTGTGCTTACTAATTTTTATTACTTTTTTGTTCAGTTTATGCTTGAGCATTTCTTTCTTTCTTGGGTGGTTATAGCCTTGGAAGAAAGACTATGTACCTCATACATCTTGTCTTACTTCAATACCACAACCCTTCACATTGGGCCCCTTTTCCTCTTACCTGCAGCAAACCTCATTTCACTACAAATAGTGGCTATGCGTCGCAGCGCCAACCATTTTTATTCCCCTGAACTCTGTTCTCAGAAAATTCATTGACTATTAGAAAGCCTGAAGGAACGATACAATTAGCTAACATGCAAATGGAGTCATTTCTCAGTTGGCTCTCATTCACCTGCACGAAAGTGATGGGTAAAATATGATGGGAAAAACTCCCGTGTGCCGGGGCATAGCAAACATTGGATGATATACAAGAGGAATTTCTTATTATCCAGGGGGAGTCTGCTGTTTGTGACTGACAGGGGAACACCTGAATTGCACTGACAAGATTTCATTTCTTTCCATGGTAGTATACAGCTGCACAGAGTTAAAAGTAATCTGGTCAAACACAGTGAGCTCTCGAGCGCAGCATAGATCAATCTCTGTCTGCTCTTAATCCAATCTGATTGGTAAGAATAGCATCGGGGTGATATAAAACCCACTCTGCATGATTGTTTTGAAAGCTTCCTCTCCACTATGGAACATAGCTCCACGGGATATCTAAAAGCTTTCTATCCACAGTGCAGTTGGATGTTTCCACCTCCTCAAAATGGGCAAGCAGAAAAATAACATCAAAAATCAAGACGTTTCAGAAGGGGTGGGAAAGAGCCGAAATCATTCACTTTAGTACAAGAAACAAAATAACAAAAGAAATCAATCACAGGTGGAACTAACTACTTGCATATACATACATACATTATTGTTTACAAACCAGAAGAATTCATCAAGTCTGATGTGCTTGTGAATGGAAATTTCTATCTTTTAGGTGCAGTGGAGTGTTAAGCTTTACATAACAGAAATAGAAAGACAGCAGTGCAGTACGTAAGTACACTTAAGTACGTTAAGCAGGGAGCAAACATTAAAATAAGCTTAAATAAACTTTCTGCTCTGAGTGATTTTAATAAAGTGGCATTCAAACTCAGGAAATATTTGCACTAGTTGCATTTAGTGATTAAAAAAATGAGGATATTAGCAATGCCACACTTTACTTAATGTGGGCTGGATCCCTATATCCTCTGGGCATCATCATTTAGGGTACCACTGTGTGATGCAACGACCAATATTCATGCCATGTGGAACTATAGCAGTTATTATCATTACAATAAATTCACCTACTCTAAAAAAAAATAAATAGAGAAGACAGTTTCATATATCCAACCACACTCAGCACAGTGAACACCAACTGTTCTCTGACTTTTGTCCACTTTTGGACAAACATGGAAATGAGCTGAATTAAATTGATTATCAACTTTAAGAAATTCAGACAAACAGTTGTCCGTACACACAGCTTTGGGGAAAAATGGGTACAATATGTATTGTCCTTTTACAATTCCTACTTTTTCCTTTACCAAATGAAATATGCGGCTCTTTGTTGTCTCAAACTTTGCATGTTTGCTGTTGATATGAACAGGTATTGTACAGTAGATTTTTCAAATGAGAACGCTGTCTCCTATGAGAGATGTGAAAGTGAACCAAAACAATAAAGCTGTGGCTCATAAAACCTGCAACTGGAGGATGACATAAAAATCAGCAGAGCTGCGGGAAACTGCAGGCTCTGGAGATACTCCTCTGTGAATTCACCACTGCAGGCAACCACGATATTATCCAATGTTAATTCAAGAAAGACGATTGTTTCTGGTTTACACTAACGGGTACTGAAAGGGCTGACAGAGAAACCGTGGAATCTGCTCAAATTTGCATTTCACTTTAGCACTTCCTTTGGAATTACTGTAGAGAAGACACATTGGCATTTAACGACTATTGTGTTGGTTGTGCTTTGCTAATTATCTTTTTATGTGCAACTGCATTTTAACTATTGCTATACTGCATTAACATTCATAAGGGTAAGCTAATAAAATTCCAACTGACATTAACCCAGAGAGTGTAAAAATGCTCAAATATTGTAAAGCTACTCTTTGATTTGGTGGATCTAACCTATTTGGCCCGATGACCATTCTGTTTCCCTCATTAAATCTGGATGTGTCATCATTAGCTCTCCAGGTTGTCGCTGCAGCTGGGACAAATTTTTAATGGGGCAAATTAGCATTTGTTAACATCTACTCTGCAGGAGAAGTAAAACAAAGTCCCAACTCTTCATTAGCAGAATTAATCTTAAGTTTTTAAAGGTGTTTGGTTTGACTGTAATGAAAATACAAAGTGCAGCCTGGGTTTTAGTACTGCAGTCATGTAGCCATAAAGCAGTATTTTTTGTCTGAAAGAGAGTAGTTCACTGAATCTTGTTCTTGACTTGCTACAATTAACAGTTTGCAGAAGGATATTTCTTATTTATAGGCGTCCCTATGCACTGCACAAGCTCAATAGTCGGTATTGTAAGAGGATGACAGGCAATTTCTGAGCTTCAAAGGCTTGGCAACAGCTCAGTAGAATTTAAATGACCTTAAAATTCACAGGTCTCATTTACAGAATTACTATGCAGAAAGGAAGGGATATTATCTGTATAATGTCATCAGAATAAGCAAATTTTTCACCTTTTATGCACTTTGCTCTCATTGTTGGCCTTGCATTTGAATATACAGTGTCCTCTGTTCTTGAGCCAAACTCCAAAGGGTGATAAAGAAGATATATTTGGCATCGCCTCTTCTCCGGTGGTGCTACAGAGCTGCTGGTCAGCCATCTGCAATCTAGCTATGACCAATGTGTCAGGTCCTTTCTGGTATCATCTGCCTTTCCCTATAGCACCGCCTGGTGCTGAAACTGTTGCATAAATAAGATGCTTGGCTGTTGCCCTGCCTTGGATTTGTTTACATATTTCTGCTGGCGGTAAACAGAGTGTGATGGTTTGGAGGCACTGAGAGGCAAAGTCCTGCTCTCCATCGGCTGTGAAGTGCAGCTGGCTCAACTGTACGTTCACACCGCAAGCAACACAATCAATCAAATCACCGGAAATTCACTAGTTTCGTATTGAGGTAAGCAGCCAGAGACATTCAGCCTAGACGTGGGGACTGGGCCAAGAAAATTTGGCCATGTTTTTCCTTTATGTGTTCATCAAGCTTCAACGGGTAGGTTTTATGTCTTCACTGTTTCCAATGTCAATTTCATTTTTATTCATAATCTCTCTGCCTGCCAAGTGCAGAATGGATGCAAAGTTTATTCTAGTCACTTATCACTGTCCGCATGGCAAGAATAAATATTTCAAAACTATTGGTACAACCAAAGTTTGCTAAACTAGTTGTTTGTTAAATCGGACCTTTTAACATGCATGAAATGAGAACATGAGTAAATACAGCCTGAGCAAGTTGTCACATTGTTCCATTTCCTGTGGTCTCCCAAAGAAGGAGATACTAATCAGTGAGAATAACCCTGACAGTTCAGCATGAAGGGACCTGTAGGATATGTACACTGAAGACAGTTTGAAACACTCCTCAGATGGACTTTGATGATACAAATCTTCATAGTTGTCATGTTTATGCCTGCGCCGGCACCATCCTCTCATTGCCAGGCTAAATGTTCAAAGGTAGCAGAAACTTTGTGTAACTCATTGACAAGGTAAAGCGAGAAAGTAAGAAAAAAAAAACTTGTATCGCAAACTTCAAAGAACCCCCCAACACTTCAAAAGCTTCTTCACGGTTCGGTGACTAATCTTCAAAGTCATGCCAAGGATTGAACTGATAGTGCCGCTGTGTATAGCAGGTACAAACATCCTTGTCAGTGCCACTGAGGTGTGAGGTGTAGAGAAAGGGAGAGGAGATAATGTCGGAAGCTAATTGAGACAAAGTCTGTCCCTCGCCTGTGTGAAATACAAAGCTTCTGGCTGCAGACATTTGGTAATTACAGCTGCTTGAGATCAGTCAAACGTAGTCAGACATTTAGCTAAAATAGGGAATTATTAGTAATTCCAGAGGTTCATTGGAGAGCTTACAGTAGATCTATGTTATCTTTTTACTACCTTGTGCGTCAGAGAGATCTCAAGAAATAGTTGGGATGAAAATCTTGTTGAATGACACATCTTTAGGGAAATGTTCATTAGGGACTTCTACAGTCTCTCTACCTGCACCTGTTAAATCAATATTCCCCTACTAATTAACACCACATGTGTCAACTGCTTCATTCTCACACAGGCTTCCTATTTCGTCTTTGTGCGGCAGAATCGTGAAAATAATGAAATATTGCCAGTAACAGTATGGAAGAATGGAGAGAAAACCTGGGTGTAAGAGCTAGAATATTTCATTACTGCATCCTTGCAGGCTTCTTTCAAATGACGAGACAAAATCACTCATGTGTCTAATTGGTGCATATAAAAAGACTGTAAATATGAGAAAAATGGTTAAATGCCATAACGTCTTGATGACTCATCCCACCTTAAAACAAACTGTTCATATGAGTTGCTCATATGAGAGGCCACTATTTTGTGCATTTTGTGACAAAATATGTCTTTTGTTGGTGTCACATCCATGCCTACTTTTCTGTAAGCCCCCCATGACCATTGCATAATAGTATTAGTCAGTATAAAAGCTAGTGAACTGAGAGGTAGTTCTTTCACTAATACTGTAGATTGTAAAGCTCTTTAAGGGTTTGTGATTTGTAACATTACATTAAAAATGTGTTTTTGTCAGACTGCTTATTAAAAACAGAGGTAGCCACAAAAATGTCACACAATGGTTTGTGAAGCCCCATTGCATAGCACATAGGTCACCAACATGTTGACGTGGGAGTGTTAACATTTGGGTCATTTATTAATATCAAATCAGCATGGGCCTTCTGCTCAGTCACCTTTGATTTCCTTAAAAATGTCATTGTCCAAAATTTGGAAATATATAATGACTGCTGTGAAATTTTACCCTCATATATCAAACACTTTTCAAGATATATATTGGAAAATGAAGCATCGACCCACTTTCAGCATGCTTTTGTCACACTTTGAAATTGGAGGCCATGTTTAAACATGAATATCAGAAAGACTATTAAGGATGAGTTTAGACTTCTAAAGTTGTCTGTACCACATAGCACACCAAATTATTTATCAAATAATTCTATAAAAGAAATGCTTCAAAAGCTCACACAAGTTACACAACAAGTTGCTGCTGCCAAAGTTAAAAAAGATGAGTTATATATAAAACCAGCTCCTGTGCAGGTTTTCTGAAGGGGTAAATTAGCTAGTTTTGTAGCCGGCTGTGAACACACACATTTTTTCTGTGGTAAATTTAGTCATTTTAACACGGGAGTCTGCTGGGACTGACTTGTTTTTGGAGAACGTCTGAAGTGGCCACTTAAGGCTTGGAGGTTGCCACTTGGGTTTCATACATGGAAATTGAAGCTCACTGTGCAGTGAGTTCTGATGAAATTGCTCTCCATCAGAGCAATATGCACTCTGCAACATTAACGCTGTTTTCCTATACAATGCTTTATTGCAGTTATCATCAATCATCCTTTCAAACAAAGTTATGCAAAGATCGTCACACAGAAACAGAGGACATATTCACAATGAGTTTAGAAAATCACATGTTTGTATATTCACCATTAGGTTTCCATAAACCAAGCAAAATCTAGGAACACTGCCCTGAGAAATGTGGACCTTTGTGCATTTTTGCAAAGATGATTTGCAAAGTCATTCTAAAATATGCACATCAAAGTAGCCTCATTTAGTGAGAGGCCTCTTGTGAAAGACACCGTCTCCACCCTCAATCAAAGGACACTTAGTAGATCCTGAATTTAAATCTGAACCTAGATAATCCAGGAGTCCCCAAAAAGCCACATTTCTACTACAACTGACATGATGCATTTCATAGACTCACTAATGCCTGTAATGAATTTAAATGCAATGCAAAGGAGTGTATGGCAGAAGAAAATAAAAAAGAGAACACTCATGTAAACACAGACAAAAGCAAAAACAAGCAAACATAAACAAAAACAGAAAGCAAATGATATGTATTGAGAAAACTGAATCTTCAACATCTATATTTAATTGGCTGGCTGCATGTGGTGTCGCCACTGAAATTGGCTCCCACCCTCTCCATCTGTAATTAGACACTTCATCACACCCCCACAAGCCTGTACTGCATTTGTACCATAACAGTAAAGCACAATTAAAACCGTCTCAGTGTTTGCTGACAGCTATAGTCTTTAAGAGTTCACTGGCTATCTAAACAATTGAGAATAAAGAAGAACTGCAAAGACAATAAGATAAAGGCAGTGATACCTTACTTAGAGATTAATGTCTCTTACAAATGGCCAATGCAAACACAGTTTCAGCAGGTAGTAATTTGCTTTTAATTCTTTCTACTCTGAAACAGACAGCTCAATTACCCCAGCCAGTAACTGAAGCCACAGATGCAGATTTTTAAAACATTTGTTACTTGGAGCCCAAGGGAACCCTTAAGGGCCTCCCCGGGCAATGAAGCAGTCATCATGCTTCATGAGGTGTAGCAGTTTCTTTTCTCGTCTTGCTCCGGCATATTTCCATTTATCACGTCTACTGATGCGCAGTGTAAGAGCCACACACTTCAGCAAAATGGATCAGAGTGTAAGGGCTTTCAAAGAGAGGGAGACATATTGAATATGCACACACAATCATGCATGCTTTCTCAAATGTGTGTACCCCCAAATAGTACGCAAACACGAGGACATGGGCATACACAGACACACGTGCATAAAGTCAGTCACACACTTGTACACAAACACCGCAGACATAAAAGCAACGGAGAGCCTCACACAGCAAGACGATCACAGGCCTCGAAGTATAAGTTTTGACAGTTTGACAGCATATTCTGTCTTTTGTGTAGCAGAGGAGGCTTATGGAGTCTGGCTGCTGCCCTCAACACTTCTTCTTCTCTTGCATTAATGAAATAAAATGCACCATATGCCTTTATGCACAATGCCGACGAGCATGAGAAACTTCACTTGCATCAGACAAAATAAACAATACACAAAAATAGACATTAAAAAAACTACCATCTTAGTAGCTCGCTTCAAAAAGCAGCAATGCCATATGTATTTGAAGGGTTTCTTTTCAAAGGAAGACATCAGTCATGCATGGGGTAAAATGACACCTATACTCGCTCAGAGTGACTGCTGTCACAAAAAAGGCTCAGATGTTACTAAAAGGTTTAAAAACTCCCGTCTAAGGATTTATTTATATCTAAGCAAAGTATCACTCCCGTTAGAAATAATTACATGTAAAACAGCCTTTGAAGCACTTGTAGTGACTGAAAGACTTCAGATCCTTTTAGCAGCACACTGGATGACATGTAAGCCTTAAAGCACTGTGCAAAAGCCTGGCCACATAATGACATTCTAGCTGTGGATGAACGCTCACATCCTCTTAGCAGCAATACATGAACTGAGACGCTGAAATGGCATAAGTTCTTATGAGGGGAACGTTGCTTTGAGGGAGATGGGCCACCTTTAAATGGAAACACCACTGGGGCTGTTTTTCAACTGTCATCGGCCCATGGGACAAATATTTCCCACTGTCAAAATGAAATCCATCGCCATATTCAGACAGAGCAAAGGTTACTTATATGACTTCTGCAAATATATATATATATATATATATATTAGTGGATTAAAAAACAAAAGCAGAAATCAGTGCACACTGAGAAAAATGTTGATGCATGGAATCTTACCCAAGAAAATTTGACACTTAATACTTAGAAAACGCTCGCATAAGTTAAGGTGAATTAAACTGCTAAACCTTTGATATTGTGCTCTCTGTCACCTTCTCATGCTTTATCACATCGTCCCTTTCGCCACTTGTTTGTTGCCGTGAGAGACAACTCGTACGCCCTAAACAATGTCTGTCACATTGCATTATTACTGCCGATAGAGTGCCGGATGAATCGTCATACAAATAAAATGCTGTGCTACAAAAGGGTGGAAGAGGTCACAAAATGATCAAAGAATTGAGGGGAAATGGATGACAGATGGGGTCCTTTTTTGCCTCGCAACACCAAGCCCGGAGCGCTTAAACCACATAGATAAACAGCTTTTTCATGGAAGAGTGAATCCTGTTAATTTGTGGTGGTGGGAGAGTAATAACAAGTATTACACAATAATAGGTTTCCCAATGTGCTTTCATTTTTTGCCACCTGAAGTGTGGGAAGTCTGTGGATTTTAAAAGGGCAGGGATAGCTCAGTAGGTAGAGTGGTGGCCCCATGATCGGAAGGTCGGGGGTTCGATTCCCCTGAACAGCTACCCTGAGGTACCCCTGAGCAAGGTACCGTCCCTACACACTGCTCCCCGGGCGCCCAGAGGCTGCCCACTGCTTCACTGAGTGAATGGGTTAAATGCAGAGAGGGATTTTCCCCACGGGGACCAATAAAGTACACTTTCTTTCTTCTTCTTCTTAAATGATGCTCACCAAGACAGCCAACTTCAAACACTGATATGAAGCAAGATGGATACACGCTTTCATGTTGTGTGCATCAAACTTGCCCTTTGGAATTCCAGCCTTCAGTTACCTATTCTTTGTTGACAGGAGCAGCATCTAGCATTTTTTTCTGCTGCAGTTACTGCTGCTTAAAGCAGCCATTTTCCTCTCACCTCTGACATCAATGGGGAATTTTTATTTAGAGAACTGCCACTCACTGGATATTTTCTCTGTTTTTGGATCATTTATTGGTAAATCCCATCAGTAGTTTCAGAAGTCCACAGACCAGCTTTTTTGGTACCAACATTCATGTCATATTCCGATTCACAAAAATAATTTCTCTTTCCCATTCTGATGCTAAATTTGAACTTCTTGACCATGTTTGCATGCTTAAATGCACTGAGCTAGCGCCATGTGACTGCATTAATGTGCGGTTGAGTAGGTTTACCTACAATGCTTGATGACTGTTGTTGTGAAGTTGCACTATATAAATAGAGTATATAAAGGTTGTATTCCATGGTAGTTTTTGTCTGAAAGCAAAAATGAGAAGTTGCTGCATCGTTTGACCATGTTTGTTGCAACATTTATTAGCCACATGTATTAGTCACAACACATAATGTTAGTGGCTAATGGAAAAAAAAATCAGCTGATCTTAACTTGCTAGCGTTACCGTAATTTGAGTTATCATGACAACTGTTATTGTACTTCCCTTACACTAGCTTAAAGTTGTATGGTAGTTTCTATCATTGCCATTAAAATGCCAAAGTTGTTATCACTGTGGATAAAAAGTAAGCCACGCCACGAATCATCAAACGATAGTCGATAGATTCCCAAATCAGTGACATCAAAAAATAAAATCAGTATTTACGCTCAATGGGTGCTATGTATAAAGAAACAGCTCGTTGTCAACAATCTCAACTATTAGGTCACTGAAAATTATAATATACAATTTAAATATGAAATTCAATAAATAGAAGTTAAAAATCTGCATTGCAATTTTTTAAGGAAGGAATCATTTTTGCAAGCTTATTGAATGAGGATGAAACACTGTTTAAAAGTGTACTTGAATATATTTTTAGCCAAAGATGGAATTAATTTTTTGAACCTATTAGCAAGGCTAAAAATCTCATCAGAAATGGCCCACCATTTGTATGCATTAGGAGACATGTTTGCAGCCTTTTATCCCTGTTTTATCCTCATCCAAGTGCTGAGTGACATTTCTGTCCTTTTTGCTGCTAAATGCCCTTGTGCTCGCTGGATAACCACTAGTTGTGTCTGTCTGCTGTTCTCTCCTGGGCACGTGGCTTACAGAGAGTTCTTCAGTTAATTTTTGGTGAGCAAATTATTGAATCACAAAGAAGAGAAAAGCTACTTTGAAGTGAGATGAATGGGTGTGATATTATGAAAGCAAATATTAGAACTGCTTTTCTTGGTTTTACAAGTAAGATACACAAAATCTCCGCTGATTATTTATGCACCCCTTAATTTTAAAATACAACTGGCCTGAGATATGTTTTATTCTCTGTCTTCCAAGTTAGTTACATGTCACATATTTTCAAGTCAACCACTCACAACAGCAACTTTCCTGTAACAAAATATAATAATTGTAATCATTTCTAATGACTCTTAGGGAATGAATAAAAAAAAAAGGTCCTTTGCTTTATCTAAATTTGGTATATTGTGAAAATTAATTTTGGTTCTAGCCCTCCTCATAAACTGGTACTTTGTCTGCAATCCAACAAGAGAAAAGAATGATTTAGAATGATCAAAGCTTGGAAACACAAAAACAATATTGTCAAAGTTATAAAAACAGCTGTGCATTGCTGTAAATATGGCTATGCTGCTTTTGACGCCACTGTCAGTTCAGATTACCACCTAAAAGATGTCGACTGTCGTCCAAAACAAAGTGTGAGCACCAATTCTGCTATCCTGCCTGGTTGTCAGCAGTCTTCACTGATAATAATAATTTGGGTTATGAAGCAATAACTGTAAGTGTTTTTTTCCCCCTCAACACACTTGGCAATGGTAAATCTTGGTTATGAGCATTATAATAACAAAGGCGACATTTATATGCAGAAGGCATGTAATAACTTTCTCCTAGTAATGACTCACCCAGAAGCGCATTGATGAAAGAGCATTCAGGTGTAATAGACAAGCAATGAAAGAGAATATGATGAAAAGTACTTAAATGTCACTTTTATTTGCACAAGATTACAAACATAACAAAAATGTTTCCCTTCCTCTATGATTGGTTTCGTTTGCCTGCTTTTATTTCAGTTGCTGGCACGTTTTCTCACAGTGCAGTAAAAAACCTATGCTGCTAAATTAGCAATTACTGCAGAGTTATGAATAGTCACTGGTAAACAGAATTTACCTGATGACACTTAGGTCACACTGCAGCTTTCTGCAGTCATAATTAATAGCTTAAAGCTCCAGTAGTAACAGTAGTGGGCACAAACACACACATAAAATCACAAGAACTTGAAAACAACCCTCCTCCTGCAGCTTTACTTTATCTATTATCTGTTCTAAGCCCTTCCTACCACCAGACAACTGCACAGCTTTTTTATTATTAATATTAAACATCACATTTATTCGAGCTTCTATTTTGCTTCTTCATTTGCAGTATTTATTCTGTGCTTGTTGTGAATTAATATACAAGACAAAAAATGTTTGCATGTGTAGCAAATGTGCCCAGTATGTTAACTGCACACCACTGTACACCAAAACTACCACTACTCAAATTACCTAACAAATATAAATGGTTGCAGTAAAATGAAAAACAGAGTTTTTTAGGCTTATTTGTTGGCAAGCTACTCAATCAAACACCAACTTTTTCATGTTGACAGGTCCACAGGTTTGGCTATGGTAGAATGGAGTCAGGCATCAATGAAAAAAGGATGTAAAACAAATAGAAACAATCCCCTGGACGTCCTTATGTAGGACAGTTCCATCTAAATGGCTTAGTTTCTTATCATGTGGGAAAATCTCTGAAGAGGTTGAAGTTGTAAAGAGGTCATATTTCCAACTTAAGAAGGAGTGAACGAGACTTGCTCACTCTCTAGAAGAGATGCCTCTTTCCAGGTCATAGCCTGGTCTCTCAAAACAGGGCAGTGAGCATATTAGAAAAGGTAAGCAAGTTATAAGTGTTAGATTTCATCAGAAACCTTGACGGTGTGTTGGACTTGCCTTCCTTTTATAAAAATAATTTGAAGTTTAAAGATTTGCTGTGGCATCATATCAGATGGGAAATTAGTCAGTGCATGGAGGATAGACAAGCAAAATACATGTTAAAAATAATCTCATGTCAGGTGGGAAGTTCCCTAAAGAGGCCACAACTCCTGCTTGTTCAAGATGCAGTGAAGGACACTTGCTCATTTTCTGCATGTGGGGTCCCATTTCCAAGTCTTACCCTATTCTCTCAAACTAGGGCAGCATAGGTGTTGGCCAAATGCCAGGGTATTGATTTTATGGCAGTTGTGAGAGTTGTAACAGATTTGTAAGCAGCAGACTACAGTTGCAGCTCCCATTCACCCTCAGGCTTGACATACAGTATGGACTCTTAAGCATTTTTCTAAATTGTTTTCATTGTAATGTGCTTTTTTTTTTTTTTACTCTTCCAATGGTTCCACAGAGTCCCGTTCTAATAGATTTAACTTCTCTCTGGGACAAATTGCTTGCACAATATTAAGTACAAAAGCAGCGCTGCCTGGCTGTTGATAAATTATGCAGCCTTTATTGTTATACCTTGTTGCTTGGTTCGAGAACTCTTCAAATCCCCTTACTTAGCTTTATATGTTTCAAAACACACCAGCCAATTAGGGGAAAGAAATAAAGGAAGGGTGGCTTCAGATGTGTTATCCAGTTGTATTTTGGATATGTTTTTTTTCCCCTGTTGACCTTGTTTGTAGCCCAGATATTTTAAACTTTTATGTGCTTCTGTTTTTCATTTTAGCTATTGAGTTTGCCCATAAAGGCCTCTTGTAATGGAAGGTTTGCATAAAAAAGGACCAGAAGTTAAAACATGCAAACGTGTTAACACCTCAGTATCAAGACTCGCTTTGTTCAGATGTAAAATGGTATTCTTGTCAGGGTCTTTGTATTGTAAATGAAAGTGGGCAAATAAGCATAATGGCTATTCATTTCACTGAAAAGATTTTTATGGATTCAGAAAAGTGTGTTACTCCAGCATAATGTTGCCTTTAACACTTATGTAATGTAAGATCAATACAAGGTAAATTCTTACAATAACCAGATTTTTTAAATGGTATAGCCATGTATGCCAATAATCATCCTATATGAATTTTTAAAAAGATAGTCACTGACAATATGTATGAGTAGTCAAGGTGAAGTCATGGCAATGCGCCCTCTGTCAGATCTAAGGTTTTATATATTACGACATACTAAAAATGTTCTTATCAAGTCTTAAAATAAAGTAAATACAACCTCAGATGAACAACAACACATGCCATATTAAACTCTGTTGTCATGTTTTTAACAAAAACTAAGCCAAAATGCAGAAGCAATGTCTGAAATAATGCATATATTTGATAACTATTGGAGCCACTTATCAGCAGTGATAACATAAAAAAGAACTTGGATGAATTTTGTCTTTTTTTCATTGGTATAACATGTTTGTGGTAATATGCTGTGTTTAGTTTTCTCCAAATGTTGTGCTGTGCATTACGGCCAAACATTTCCACTTTGCTCTAAACTCTCCAAAGGACGTGGTTCCAGTAATGTGGTTTGTTCACATCCAGCTTTATAAAGCTAAGTCAAAACTGCCATGTTCTTCTAAAGGAGAAGAGGGCTCTGCCTGTTCAGTCTTCAGTGTACTGTTACAAACTTTAACATATAACTCAGGGGTCTCAAACTTAAATGAGCTGTGGACCACCGTTGTCTCGTTGGTGGGCCACTTTAGTGTTTAAATAGTACAAAAAAAACAAACAAATAAACAAGAAAACACCCACAAATATTAGCAAAAATGTGTTTTTTGTTTGTTTTTTTTGTTTTTTTAAATTTCAAGTACTGTATAAGGAGACACTTCTCACTTTACATCAGACATGCTAACTGAAGCCTTTGGTCAAACACATGGCAGCACTTCTTCTATAATTTTGGTCATATTCAACAAAATAAAAATGCAGACATACACATTAGTTTTTGACTGCTAGTGAACATTGTTTTCCCTCAACATATTTGTACTCTCTGCTCATATTGCCTTGATAAATATTTTTTTTCCTTTTAAACAACTTATTTTAACATTGCACTAACTAAAAAAGTAACATCAAGGCCAAACTGCATTATAGCAATAGCTCTTTCTCTAAGATAACTGCACATCTTTCCTCTTTTGCATTGTATTAAAACACACGATCAATGCCCCAGACCAACAAACTCCCCAAACAACTGCTTTTGTAGAGGTGCTCACACTTGCTGATGATCAGTCAGTGTATTTTGATTATCAGCGCCTTGCTGCTAACTCCTCTAGAAGCAGGGAGGGTGTTTCACATACTGCTTTTATATTTTGGCTTAATTTTTATTAAATAAATAGCAACACAATAAATTATATGATATTTGGTCATTCATCTGAGGTTGTATTTACCTAATTTGAAGTCCTGCAGAGGAATAGATTATTTTTTTGTTATGTTCTCTTACATAAAACATTAGAATTTAAAAGAGGTGTACTTTCTTTTTTACCATGACTTTACACATGTCTGCAGGAGTCTGACTGTGAAACAGATGTTTTGGACTATCACACTTAAATCAAACACATAGTTAATGACATAATTGTTTTTTGTGTCAAACAAAATGCCAAAGTGGGTTATTTATATCAAATGGATTAAAATGAAACCTTTTCTTCACGGGGATGTTTTGAAACACTTCATTTGTTCTGTGTAGGGAATCACAAAAGAGATTCTTGAAATTCGGCTGGATTTTCTTGCTTGTGTCCAAAGGGGATATATTCATCAACACCCAACTGTGTCTCCAGATGCCGCAATCTTTACACTTATGCTGGTAATCAATATGAGTGCTGAAGTGTGCTGGTTTGTGCTGCTGGGTCATGTTTACCATGCAGTGTATGGCAGACACAGATCTCTATTTGCTGGCGTAAAGAATTCTCTCAAAATAACACGAAGCAGACAGAAACTGCTGCTGGTACGCAGCTTTGTGTTTCTGTAAGTACCACATCTGTCCTGTGTCCAGAGGAAACGCATGCAGTTGAATGACATGATAATGTCATATAATCAGATTATATAACACTTGATGACTATGAAATTACACGTGGACATTTCCACTGATAGCACTAAGTGTATATCTTTAAAACCCCATAGGTTTATTTGCGTTATTATACACTCATGCTACTTGTTTAATTTACAAGTACATGCTCATCCTGTAGCATTGTTTGCTCTGCTTGTTGCTTTGTTGGCAAAAAGATATACTTAATCACGTTACCAAGAGTGAAAAAACTGAAAATATAGACGTTGTAAATGTTTATATGAATAAAGATAAATAAGGGACTCATTGTGCGGTTGTGCAGGAAAATGTATTTAGCTCTATACATGATTAAGGGAATATGTGAGCCATCTGTTGTACAAAATAAATATACTGCTACACTCATCATTCAGACACTTACCACCCCGGTTAAGTGTATAAGAAAAAAAATGCAAGAGTTTGTTTGAATGTGCACCCTCAGAGTAAAAGAGGATCTCAGAATGTAACTTTAATTATGGTTGTTATAATTTATGTATACATGTCAGTAACATGCACCTCAACAAAATGGATATAATGGCACCCTGGAAAAATGGTGATTTCTTTACGGTGGACTCATTCACATGACGCAACATCCCATTGCTTTTATATTAAAGTTTTCCTGAATTCTCTGAATACAGTAAACCTGACTTTGTAAGTTAATGTGTGAAATTATGTAAATAAATATTCAATAAATATTCATATTCATAGTAAATATCACAATCTGGAAATATCAAATGTATCACAAATGAATATATTACATATATATTAAATTATACTACACCTTTATAAGTTGGTACCGTTGTCTAAATGCAAGGTTATTGGTTATTGGCACCATCGGTAGGTGGCCGCTGGGCAACATGATGACATCATAATATCCCATATAGATAAGAACATTCAGGGTCCTAAGATGTAACTATGCATACACAATAGCTTTATGTAATAAACAAGATTGGGACAAATACATTTTCGTGTATTAAGCTAAAGTTGCTTTCATATTTTTTCTTCTTATTTTTTTTTTTTTGCTAATTAATTTTTACTAAAAGATTACAAACAAGAGAAAACAGCAAGGATGCCTTTGTCCAAATCTGCTAGCAACTCTAAAGCTTATAATGAGCTCATTTATCTAATCTCTATTCAGACCAAAGTATAAAACTGACAGGTTGGGGTCTTGCAGAGAATTTGGTGCTATAAAGGTTGTCTTTGATTTTCCTTAAGTCTTGCCAAGCAACGAGGCGTGTTCCAGGAAGTAAGTGCACCATGCTGTTGATAATAGCAATAAATACAGCATGTGGTGCTGTTGATACAACTAATCATTTCTAATCAAACATCTTTGTTTTGTACTGAAAAACCAACATGATTAACTAGCCATGCTTCATTAGCTTTGTGCTGTCTTTAAACCTTTATGCAAAGATTCACTTCAACTTTAGCTTTTTATGAGAAATATGCAATGCATGATCTCCCACACACTGTAAAGATTGAACTTGACATAATATCAACTGTATGTGCAGTAATGAAAATTTAGTAACATTTAGAGAATTTTTAAAGATGGGTAAGTGTCAGGACAGAAAGCTACAAAAATCAGCACCGAGAGAATTCATTAGTGTTGTATAATAAGTTAGTAACACCCTTTTGAATCACTATTGTAGTCATTTTTCGCTATAGGATAGTGGAAATCTTCTAGTCTTTCGAAATCCAAGACAGGAGCTCATGAAATATTTATGGATCCGAGCAAACAACAGGATATGTAATTATCATCAAACACAAGAGTACACAATGGCTGCAATCAAGCCACTTCTGTCTCTCTGTCAGTCAACCCAAGGGAAAGGTTAAGTTTCCCTCCTACTCCACTAATTTCTGCTGACCTTTCCAAAGTGATGTCTCTAACCCAGTAAAGTTTCTTCAAATTTCTCGATACTTATTAAATCAGTCACAATACAATCAGCGTGAGGACTGTCTAAAAATAAGCAGGCTCCTGATGGTTTGTGCCACACTCCAGCAGCCCCACAGAAAAAAAGGAGCCCTTAACATATTCTGTTGAAAAGTGTTGCCTGGATGAGACGATGACACATCCTGCCACGTTACTATGACACTGGCAACGATCCAAAGCGGCAGACGAGACTTGAAAGCACAACAAGGCCATGAAAAACCATCTTGAGAGTTTACATGGAGATTTTCTGTTGCTTTTAATGTTGATTTACCATATAAGAGAGCACGATTCAGCACTGCTTCAAAACCTTTTGGACTTTTTTTTTTCTGGTTAAGCAAACAGTTTGAAATGAAATGAAATACTACCGAAGGTGGATTTTAAAATTGCAAGTTGTTATCGGAAAGGTAAAAAAATGCATCAGTAAACATAAAAGGACCACATATTTTGTCTATATTGACATGCCATTGGATACTGCATATGTAAAAGCTCTATAAGAGAGTTTTTATGTGGTGCATTTGCAGGATGGATTTTAGATTGGACTGGGCAGTTGCACACAGATGTTAAGTGGGAAAAGTTTTACAAATATATTTCTATCAGTAATCAGTCAGGTGGTGGCTTAGCCTCGGTTTTTAAAAATAAACATGAAGCACGGCTGCTACCCTCCCCAACCTATTCCAGCTTTGAAGCTCAGGGCCCTGTGCTTCGTACGTCGCTTACTACATCCAAGATCAAATGAAACATCCAAGACCAAATCATCGCGCTAACTCTGAGCTCGCTATTCCGGTTCCCCGAACACACCTGTTGTTGACGATTAGTATAGCTGGATGAAGTAATGTGAGATCACTGGGTGGCCCAACAGGGGCTACGCATCGATAGTAGAAACATTGATCGGCAACCCTTTGATTGGTCGGCGAAAATGTCGAAGGAGCGCGCTCGGTATTTTTCGGCAGCAGAGCAAGAACTCATGAGTGAGGGATTTCAGGAGTTTCAGAGTTTAATTAAAACGCAAGGGAACACTGCAAAGGCTGCAAAAGCAAGGAGAGAGGGCTGGCAGAAAGTTGCTGACAAATCAAACTCGTAAGTAATTCAATAATAACAATAATAATGGAGTGGATTTATATAGCGCTTTTCAAGGCACCCAAAGCGCTTTACAATGCCACTATTCATTCACTCTCACATTCACACACTGGTGGAGGCAGCTACGGTTGTAGCCACAGCTGCCCTGGGGCAGACTGACAGAAGCCAGGCTGCCATATTGCGCCATCGGCCCCTCTGGCCAACACCAGTAGGCGGTAGGGTAGATTTATCATATCACACCATATTATCCAATATTATATTACATTATATTATATTATAATATGTTATATTATATCCCCTTTCACATTAGAGCCACAACAGGACCCACTAGAACATGGGAACAAGTAAAAGTGAAATATAAGAATATTCTACAGAATGGTAATATTTATCACTTATATTGCTTGTCGTCTCTTGGAAAGAGACCCTGGAATACTCTGTTTGTTTGTTCATAACAGCAACCAAGAAAAGGGCAGACCAAAAAAAAAAGACAGGTGGTGGTCCTGCACCCCCTCGTCAACAAGTTGGTTAAGTGAATAATACCCTCACGGGAAAATCGATATCTCTCTATGAGCACACTGTCGCGCTGAGCTAAAGGATCCTGTCTGTCCCGCAATATACGCTGAATTCTGAGGACTCTCCTTATCAATCTTGCACCTTCCGCAATGGGTTGCTCGCGTAAACGGACAGGATATGACTGCGACAGACTTCCCAAATCCACCTTCGCTTTTATAGCCGTGGTCTCTCATCTTGATTACACGAAGTAATTTACAATTACTACTCTGAAATATGAATTACATCTGTAATAATCACATACATGTAATAGAATGTTAATAGTACATTTCCCTTTTTTAGGGAATGACCTGTATGTATCTGTGTGAAATCAATAAAAGGATCAAGTGCTGCATTATCTTTAGTTACATTGATGTTATTTATTTATGGTGAAACAGTGGTGGAATATCGCTGTTGCTTTCGTATGAATGACGCGGACATACCTGCGTGGCCGCGATCTAATCCTGTTTACATAAAGTAAACCTGCTCCCCAGCAGGTTTACGCTTACGGCTCTGTTGCTATGACAGCAAGTCCCGGATGGGCTTCGGGGAACCGAACGATCCAGGATCACGCGAAATCGTCAACAATCTCATCCAGCTAACTCACTTAGCGCGGTACGAAGAACAGGCCCCAGCTATTGGAATTGACTGGCTCTCGGACTACTCTGTGTGTTGTGGTTTATCGTCCGCCTAAATACCATAAGATGTTTATCTCTGAATTTGATGACTTTTTGGGATCCATTCTTTTTAAATATGGTTCTGTTATTATTTCTGGTGATTTTAACATTCATGTCTGCTGTATGGATGACCAATTGGCTAAAGATTTTCTTGCACTGACTGACTCTTTTAATCTTATTCAGTGGGTGAATGAGCCTACCCATGTTAAAGGCCACACCCTTGATTTGGTTTTTTCATTTAATGTGGATATTTGCATTAAGGAAATTAGAAATACTGGACTTTCTGATCATTCCCCGGTTATCTTCGATGTTGACCTGGGCAACACTGGACAATACTTAGAGGCTCCTCACCCTACGCGTACTATTAATGCTGATACTGTGGTCAACTTTTCTACGTCTTTTGTGAACTCCCCATTTATTATGCTGGATTGTTTTACTCCACACACGCTTGAGAATTTTACTAATACTGTTTTAACTACTTGTTCCTTGATTCTTAACATTGTTGCACCTATCAAAATGAAACGCCCCAGAACTTACTCACAATGTTGGTTAAATGATTCTGTTCGTGCTTTACGACGTATATGTCGGCGGGATGAGAGGAAGTGGAGGAATGATAGACTCCAGTCATCATATGATATTTTACGTATTAGCCGCTCGAAGTTCCAAGCTGCTGCCAGAATGGCTAAAGCGGCTTTTCTCTCTAAAATTATTACCACTAATGGTGATAATCCTCGAATTCTATTTAAAATTTTTAACTCTGTGGTGAACCCCTGCCCCTCTATGCCACTGCCGTGCTCCCCGGGTCTTTGTGAAAAATTTTCAAACTATTTTTTAGATAAAGTTTTATCTCTTAAATCTACTCTTCCTTTGGTGACTGATAGTATGTCTATTCCTGATTGTTCTGCTACTCTTTATCAATTTGAACCCGTTTCACTCTCTACTCTGAAGCGTCTAATTGATAAACTGAACAATACTAATTTTGTACATGATGTTCTCCCATCCCGTATAGTCAAGGATTGTTTTAATGCAATTGGGCCTTGTTTATTGTCCATATTGAACCTTTCCTTGCTTTCTGGCTATGTACCTTCAGCTCTCAAACATGCTATAATTCAACCTGTTCTAAAAAAAAGGAACCTTGATCATAGTGATTTTGCCAACTATAGGCCGATTTCTAAGCTTCCCTTTCTGGCTAAAATTCTTGAGAAGGTGGTTCTGCTTCAACTGCAGACCTACCTGGATGAGAATAATATAAATGATAAATTTCAATCGGCCTTCAAACAACATCACAGCACTGAATCAGCGCTGCTTCGTGTTTTCAATGATCTTTTACTAATGGCTGACAATGGACGCCCCTCTGTCCTAGTGCTATTGGATCTTTCATCGGCATTTGACATGGTTGACCATAACATCCTATTGGCGAGACTAGAGCACACTGTAGGCATTAAGGGCGCTGCCTTGGATTGGTTTAAATCCTACCTCTCCAATCGGCTCTCTTCGGTACATCTGGCTGTACCTGTTTGCTGTGGTGTCCCCCAGGGATCTGTGTTAGGCCCTACCCTTTTCTCATTGTACATGCTTCCTTTAAATGCTATCTTTGAGAAATACCACATTGCTTTTCACTATTATGCGGATGATATCCAGATCTATTTTGAGCTAAACGATGATCTTGCTCTGTCTTTGAATAGCTTCCGAGAATGCATGTGTGAGGTCAAGAAATGGCTTTTGGCAAATACTCTTACCCTTAATGATAAGAAAACCGAAATTATGATTTTTGGTAGTAATGCCCTTCGTGCCAAACTTCGGGATGCCTTTGGTTTTCTCACTAGTTCTTTCTCTGACACTGTTAGGAATCTGGGTGTCTTATTTGACAGCTCATTTACACTTGATAAACAAGTGTCTGCTGTTGTCAGATCTAGTTTTTACCAGCTTCGCCTTATTTCTAAGGCCAGGCACTATATCCCGTATAAAGACCTAGAAAAGCTCATCCACGCCTTTGTAACGTCGAGGCTTGATTACTGTAATTCACTTTATTGTGGTCTCCACTCTTCCCTTTTACATAGATTACAGACAGTTCAGAATGCTGCAGCACGCATTCTAACTAAAACCAAGAAGTTTGCCCACATTACTCCTGTCCTTGCTGATCTGCACTGGTTGCCTGTCAAATATCGTATTCAATTTAAAATTTTGTTGTTTACTTTTAAAATTACCAATAACACTGCACCAAGCTATCTTAAGGAACTTTTAAACCCATATGCTCCTGCTAGGGCTTTAAGGTCATCCTCACAGTTACTGCTGGTTCAGCCCAGATCTCGACTGAAATCTAGAGGTGATCGATCGTTTGCTCTAGTTGCACCGGAGCTGTGGAACAATCTCCCGATTGGCATCCGGGCGTCTGATTCTATTCATTCTTTTAAATCACAGCTAAAAACATATCTTTTTAAACTTGCCTTTTCTACCAGTTAAATGCTGGCTTGCTTGCAGTGACCTATTGACCTATTGTATTAAATTCTCTGCTATCTTTCCATTATTGGTGTCTTTTATCATGGTGGTACAGTCTTACCTTGCTATAACCTATGTGCTGCAGTTTACTCTTATTGGTGGCTTTTATCTGTGAACATAATTCGTTACCTTTATGTATTTGATGTTAATGTGTGAACTGTTTTATTTTTTATTGTTTTATGTAAAGCACTTTGGTATGCCCAAGGCTTTTAAATGTGCTCTATAAATAAAGATTGTTGTTGTTGTTGTTGTCTTAAATCCTAATTACATTATTGTAATTGTCATGAATAGTGTTGTCACCGGGAGAGAATACTGATCCAAAGCTCACATTTTTACATTTTCCTTTCCTAAAGAGAGTTTTTATAATTCGATAAATAATGACATACAGCAACTTCCTGTATCAAATGTTGTCTTTGTTAATTGGCATAGTTATTGTCATGAATCAGTTAATTGCTGACACAATCTCTCAATTTAATCTGCAAGAAAAAAATGTGCAAAAGCCTGTATATTATATATAGCCTTTATAATTTACACCCATTGATATGCTTGTCACCAAATGCCTCTGACACCATCTACTGTCACCATTTCATTGCATTTTATTTAACTGCAGCTATAAGTTTTTCTGTAGTTTAAAGCTAAATGCAGTGCATGCTGTAATTTAAAATTTTAAGTCAATACCGAACAGGTCTGATAGAAACAGCAGATAATTTCTGTCACGGTTCTGGGTCCGTTGGATCCAGTATTTTGAGTTTATGTTTTGGTTTAATTTTGCATCATGGATTGTTTTCTTGTTCTCTTGTTGTGGTTGTGATCATTATTATTAGAGTTTCATGTTTCTGTTATCCATGTTTTAGGAATTGTGGTTTCATGTGTAGTTCAGTTCCATGTGGCATTTTCTGTCTCTCTGTGTTGAGTCCGTGTCTCTGAGTTGTGATTCATGTTTCCTGTTTTATTGTGAAAGTCTTTGTCTTATGTTAGTGTGTGCAGCTTTGTTCCCCCTGTCTCATTAGCCCTGATCTCTCCCAGCTGTGTCTCCCTCCTGTTGCCGATTCCCCCGTTACTACCCTGTGTATATAAGCCCTGTGTTTTCCCATGCTCAGTGTCGTGTTGTACCTGCAGATCCTGCCTGTGTGTTCCAGTTAGTGTTTTCATGTTTTGGTTTCTGTTTTGTTGGTGCCAGCAATAAAGCTGTGGTTTTCAGTTATATTTCCGTCTGAGAGTCCTGCACTTGGATCCACATCTCCACCTGCTTGCACACAGAGCCCTGACAATTTCATTGACTTGACAAACCAGAACTGGGTGCAAGAGAAACAAAACATAATAAATAATAAAATAATAAACATAATAAAACAATGTAGTTGCACCAGGCATCAAATAAGAAATGAGCCGAGGTAAAATCATTCGATTTTATAAGAATGAGGTGATTAAGATAAACAAAATTAATTTTATAGGCTCATTACCAGGCTTGCCAAGACATAAATGGAAACCAATACTTTCACAGTCCAGATTGTCTGATTTAGACCAAAAAAACCCCAGAAAAATCATTAAATATATTGACCATTTTTATTTTAAAATGTGTTCTTCTCTGCTAATTTACTGGCTTAAAAGGTCAGAATACCTATCTAATTTAATATTTGGAGCCACAGAGGTTCAGCCATGGATATCTAGAAGGAAAGGCCAATCCCAGTAACCCCTCTGGCACATGTTAGACCTGCTCTTGGCTATATTTCACTCCTCTGGGTTGTAGCACACCACTCAGAAACTATAATGACCCTCCATGTTGAAGTGAAGTATTCCTTGAGTCTTCAACTTTCAAAGCTCTTCATTTAAGGGCTTTCAAGCTGATTTTTATTGTCACATCTTAATAAAACTGGTCAAAAAAGTTCATCTTGACAAAGCTGCCTCTTTTAACCTTTACCCCTTACTGTCTCATTTGCAGTACTGTTTTTTTACACTTCAGTGCATTACTGTCATAGCAAGACAAAACTCTGTAATATGTCAGGGTTTCTCACTGGAACTAATATATTGTAGGTGTTGTAATAGACCTTATCATCTATCATCAAATATAGCAACAAGCACCTTTAGCTCATAATTAGCCCTCTGAGAATATGTAACTTTTAAAAAAAAATACTTCTCACAAGTCTTGTCAAACAGTGAAAGTAATCATCCTTGCACACATCAATGACTTTTCACATTTTTCTTTTCCAAAATATCAAATTAGAGTACTAATATGATAGTTTAGAATTCAAAGGGTTATTAAATAACTTCCTGTTATTTTTTATTTGTAAAATAAAACGTGGTTTTATGGGAATGCACTATTCTAAGTCTTTTGCTAGGAAAACGGGAAATAGCTACAGTGAAATGTGAAAACATACATGGAAATACAGTGTATAAGAAAAAAAAAACTGAGTCTATACATTTTCATTGAGCTCGAAAGTCAATATTTGGTATGACCACACAGTCTGAACCCTTGTAAACAAGTTTTCCTGTACTTTAAGTAGTGTTCACGAATAGTCCTCCAGGCTTCTTAAAGGACATCCAAGTCTTCTTTGGATGTTAGCTGTCTTTTGTTCCATTCTCTGTCAAGATGATTCCACACTGCTCCTATAATGTGGTGGACAGGGCTCTGGTGAGGCCAGTCCATGACTCATAGTGTTCCACTGTTTTGTTGTTGTTGTTGTTGTTGTTGTTGTTGTTGTTGTTGTTGTTGTTGTTGTTGTTTTGTTTTTTTTAACTATCCAGGAATGTTTTTGCTACATTTATAGTCATGCTGAAAGCCGAAGCAGTTGCCAGACAGATGCTTTCCATGGTACTTATAGTACTTTCCTACTTTTCATAATTCCATCAGTATCAAGAAGATTTCCAACACCACTGGCTGGAACGCAGCCCCAAACCATGACAGAGCCACCTCTATGTTTTAGACATGGCCTCTTCCCTGTCCTCCTCCAGACATCCTCCCATCCTTAAAAATGGCTTTGTAGCCACACTGAGATCATTTCCGATGAGGCTTTGGTCACGTCCCTCTTTTTTCACCAAGTGTCCAATTTTCTCATTTTTTTAATGGACAGAATTAAAATGGAATGGATTTGATTTTGACATCTTTTTATGCTTGAATCGTTCATAGGTCAGTGTTAAGTGACTCAAAAAGAAGCCTTCCTCTGAAAATGGTCAGGTGCAAGGAAAAAAAACAGCCAGTGTGCAAAGAACATAGTTTGAAATTGCAAGGCAGTCTGGCTTCTTGGAAGCAAAAAATAAATAAATGGTGGAGGGGAGCTCAAGACTTCTGCACAGTCAGAAGTCAGAGCAGCTCATTCAAAACTTAATCACCTAAATATAGTGTTTTTCAAATATTAAACAAGTACTTTCAGCATCTAAGCATAAACTGTGAGTCAAAACAAAGTATAAAGTGGAAAACACAACACTGCAAAATGGTACATAAACCAGGGTCTCCCTCTCATACTAATGACTCATGATACCCTCCTTCCTCCCTGTTAATGCACAGTGTCTTGCTCTTAAAAGGTTCAACAATAAAGGTGAAACAAGGAAAAGTTGTGTGCCAAAGGTAACCAAAAGAATGGCAGCATTTATGTCCCGTTTGTGAGAATGACACATCGCATATGTCTAACTAAGTCCTTCTTTGGTTTATGTTAAGTTATAACATCTGGTTGTTACAGAGTTAAATGGTACAAACATGACAAACATATATCGGTCTTATCAAACATTCAGCAAGAAAGTTAATATATTTTTCCTCAAGTTATTTTTTTTCTTCAAAAACCTCTAAGAAGTAGACAAAAGTGTAACACTGATAATAGATCCAATCTCCAGCTCTTATTCACTAATTGAAGCAGTACATTCATCTGAATGACAAATGAATGATCTAAAAACCTACACAATTGGACATTCATCACAGATCTATCGAGTCTCCCCTTAAATGAAGTCTAAAAGAAGAGCTACACTTTTGCTTTGAGTGAAAAAAGCAAAGGAAGAATATTATCCATTACACATTGTAAGAACTGTTGTATTGTACTGCAGTTTGCACCACTGTAGTCTTCATGGTCACACTTTCTGCTCCTTATTAAAACCATAATCAACAGCTTTCCATCAGCTGACAGCTTGGAGGTGTCCCACAGTGGCTCTGAACTGGAATTGATTAAAACAACTTTGTTGGATTAGGAGTGTTTTCTCTTTGTGTGTGTGTGTGTGTGTGTGTGTGTGTGTGTGTGTGGTTTTTTGCTAGTAAGAAGCTGTAGTCAGTAAGGTGTTGAAGCATGCATCACCAATCATGAAATGCACCAGCAGTGTAATTTATAAATCTATGCAGATACAGCTAAGTGTGGCTAGAACGTTTCTAAACCTGTTGCTTTGCTCGGAATGATACAAAAAACAGAAAAACATCCGGTGTGATGGTCAGCGGTGACTGGCCATACTGGTTGGAGCTGACAGGAAGGTAAGAAGTACCACAGATACCAGTTATTACAACTGTCTCTCTCAGAATGAACAACACCTCCAGCTTCGAGGAAGATGGGCTTTAAGATCATACTGGGCTTCACATCTGTCAGACGAGAAATGTGAGATGTGGTGGTGCTCTGGTACACCTGGTACACCAATCTGGACAGCTAAAGCCCGCACAGGTTAGAAGCCAAATGCCTTGTTTCAGTAGTCTAGGATGGTGGTGTTTTAATGGTGTGTGGGATGTTTCTTGGCAGACTTTGGGCTCTTGCTAGAATTCTGCTTTATTTTAACCTTGCTTATGTCTCTGGGTGTCATATAAATTTTGCACTCTTGACCTCCACTCAGGGAATTTAGAGAAATGACTAATCTGGGGGAACTTGTAAGCTGATCGGATCACTGCAACATTCAGCTGCACACTGGAGTGAATTTTAAAATGGACTTCTCCTTTTTACACTGATCCATTATCATTTGTATGTCACTCTGTGAAAGCATTATTACTCGCTGTAAGCATCGCTTTAAGGCCACAAATTATCCATCTTCTTATGGTGACTGGTTTCATGAACATGACAAGAGAATAGAGGACTTCAACGGCCTCCTCGGTATTCAGATTTGAATTTAATCACCACCTTTGGCATGCTGTCAAACAGAGGATTTGGGGAACGAATTATTATGTGATGCAATTATTTCAGCATGGATCAGATGAATGTTTACAGTGTCTCGTGGATTGTGTGACACTGATAGTTCAGGTGGTTTTGAGAGCAAATAGATGCCCCACTTAGACGAGTGTTGCTACTACTGGGCTTAATTTTCATCTCTGGCCAGCTTTTCTATCCTTGTATTAGTGCAGAAGCAAAGAACAATGCAATTTAATGCCCAAGCCTTCTGATGTAGTGCAGCTGTTTTATAGTTATTGCTTGGGCAATTGGGTGTTTAATGCCCATGCGTTCTTTGATAGAATATGCAAAAAAGATTTTAGAAGCACAAAAGACTCACTAATTGCACCATGTGCTCTTTAAACATTGATCTGGACAATTTGAGACTCGCAGCACCATTACCTTCAACTTTTTTTTTTTTTTTTTTGCCCTGCCATTAACTCTTGTTATGGCTTTAATAGCATCTTTCAACCTCACTGCTCCTCTTTGCTCTTTGTGTCACTGCTTGTTAATAGACTTATAGTGGACGAATAGTTCGGAGCCTTTGCTTAAGTAAACTAACGAACACTGTATCACACTGTAAAAACATTCTCTTTCACCTAAAAAGCCCTGCATTTTCAAATAAGACTCCAATAAAAATTTAATTAGAATCAGGAAAATATTCTGAATATATTAAGGGTATTGAATAAAATGGATTATGTTAATTTTTAATTATGTTTTTATATTTTAGAGCACTTCAACTAATAACGATTGTTGTATGGAGAAATCTGCTTATGATTGCTGCTGAATCTAAAAAATACCAATGGTAATTGTACCATGATTAAAATGACCAGTGTAACTGCTGTGAATGGGTTAAATGCAGAGAGCAATTTCCCCACGGGGCTCAATAAAGTACAATAAAGTACACAATAAAGTAAGTTTAGGAGCACATCCTGGCGTGTGTTTCTACACACATTAGCTGCATACACTTCATCTCAAGGATCTAAGCCGCACACCCATCTATAGGGTTTGCAGAGAGTGGTCTAAAAAAGACAAAATATCCAGTGTCCATTCTCTGGATGAAAATGTCTTGCTGATTTTAACACTTAGACCCCCGGAGAGCAGGACAAATTGCTTCAAGCTTCCAGGAAACAACAGTAGCTCAAATAACTGCTTGTTACAATCAAGGTACAGTATGCAGAAGAGCAGCTCTTATCCAGATACCACTCCTATCAGCTAACAGCAGGAAACTAAGGCTAAATTTCCCACAAGCTCAACAAAAGTAGAGAGTAGAAGACTGGAAAAAAACATTCTTTGGTCTGTTGAGTCTCAATCTCTGCTGTGATGGTTGGGCCAAATGATCCCTGCTATCCAACATGAAAGCATCATCAGCTTGGTGTAAAGGTGTAAGAGATACTTTCTTGACTCACTTTAGGTCCTTTATACTAACTAAGCACCATTTAAGTGCCAAAGGCTACTTGAGTATGTCCATCGCTTTTTGACCACAATATATTCATCGCCTGGCTGCTTCCTGTAGGATAGTGTGTGTGTGTGACAAAGCTCGGGTTTCTTGAATATCTTATACAGTGACCAGATCTCAATCCAATAGAGCATTTTGTGATGTGGTTGAAGGGAGACATTGGCATGACAAGCAACTGTGTGATTCTCCCATGTCAATACTGACCAAAATCTCTGAGGAATGTTTTCAGCACCTTTTATTGATTTAATGCCACAAAGAATTAACAAGGTTTTGAGGGCAAAAGGTTCTAACACACCATTAGGAAGGTGTACCTAATAAAGTGGCTGGTGAGAGTTTGTGCCTTTGGGATTGAAAAAAGAAAATATTTGTATCATGAACTTGTCAGCCTACTTCTTGGAAAACCTTTCCTAGTTTTTCTCAGGAATTGGCAAGGACAATGGGAAGCTCATCTATTGTTTTTGCTTACATATAAAATTAAAGTAAAAGTATTGCAAATACTCATTTAATCATAAGCACGTACAGTTTATATTATCCCATCACAGTTTTTTAGTTGATGCTGGTAAAAATCTGTATGTCAAAATGAGAGCGATAAAGCTAGATCCCTTCAGAAAAAAAAGAAGCTTAGAGGAGAGAGCGAGTGAGACAGTCAGTGACAGAGACAGATTGTTTCTTCTGTGCTTGCATAGAAATGGATGGAGTTAAATTGGTTGCTACCTTGCCCATCTGCCATAACAGCTGGTGATGCTCTAATATAAAAGGGAGCAAGAAAAAAACATAGGCGAGCCCAAAGGCAGTCGTTCTCATTTCTCTGAGAACTAATTTGCTGTTTACATTCGTATCGCAGTTTAAGCTGATTCATTGGTTAGATTCACCAAAAGCATCTCCCATACTGTATGTTACTGACTAGATTTGTTACATTTTGTTTTATTGCATGTTCATTACATTCATTCCCCCTTCATAAATGGGACCTAAAATAAACCTAAAATCTGGCAGGCTAATCATTTTGAACTCTTCTCATTGTTTAACACAGTCAGGGTGAGCCTTATCTGCGGATGCTGTCCTGGGGTCCTGAATCGGAGCTTACATGGGAGAAGTGGCTTGGCAGTAGATGAGACAGACAGCTAAATAATCAGCCTGCAAGACCTGGCAGTGGAATGTAATTACTGAATGAATGGACAAAGCATCTGTCTTTCTGGAGGCTTCTGGTGAGATCTCTGAGGATGGGAAGGGAGGCAGCATTTTGGGGAGGAGCAAAGTAAGATTGAGGATAATGTGATGGGAAAGGTGAGGAAACGAAGGGCAAAAGAGGTGCAGGGGACCTCCGAGGGCATGTCCTATCACATGCTGTAGTCTCATCATCTGTCTTGTTTTAGGTGTACAAGAACAAGCTGCACACAGTTTGGGCGGCACTCGTAAAAAGCTAAGTTATGTAGCTTATATTTTTACAAAATAGCAAAAAGTCATATGTCAATATTTTTATCTTGAAGAAAAAAAGAGAAAGAAATTTGCTCGCTATTGATTTGCAAGCCAGCCTTTTCAATTCAGCATCGCACCAGGTAATAGTGAAAGATTTGTCACTCAAAAATATTTTATATTTTATTTCTTGAAACAATGGTTATTCAATTTCACACAAACGCAAACAAGCCAGCTTTTCATCTCTTCAACTGTTGTCATGTTTGCTGACTAAAATGAATGTAACTAGTTAGAAGTATCTTGATCTTTAGCTCCAGGAGCGTAAATTATTAAAGTTTCCAGGTGATTTGTTTCAAAAAATGATCTTAAAAAGTCAAATATTCATATTATATCATTATACAACCCTTAAAGAGACAGGCTGCATGCCATATGCAAACATGTCTTAAGCAAAAGTTTAGCATCCTCATCTGCTGATGCTACAAATGGAAAACATTTTTGTACCACAGCTTAGAAAATCACGTGGCGATGTGCTTTTTGACACTATTGCTACCTTTACAAGGCAAAAGACTCACTAATGATGACTAATGAGGGGATTTCAAAATAAAACTCCATACAATGTAGCAAATGTAGTTTGGGATTTAAATAGTATAACCTTGTGTATTCTGCCCAGTCTTGTACAGAATGTAAATAATACCTGAAAACTTTTAAAGCTCTAGAAGAAACACTGGGTTACTACAGCTCCATTATGGCATACTAACACTTGCAACATTTCCTTTATACAACACTTTTTTAGTATCTTAATGAAGGTTAAGCAATAATGAACATACCCTCTCTGAGTAAAAGAAGTAAAACATACTCCCTTTGTAGAGCCTCATTTACACTGCTCAAATATGGCAACACCGACTGAATCCTGTATCCAAGTGGAGGAGTTGTAAAAGACGTCACTGGGTGGGATTATTAAGGGGGAAACTACTACTAATATATATATATATATATATATATATATATATATATATATATATATATATATATATATATATATATGTGTATGTATATATATATATATATATATATTTAAAATCAGGTTGTAAATGTATTTTATTCTTTTAATTGGGAGATTTTAACCTCAATTATCCACTAAAGAAATCACAGCTTATGCACCTTTTGTGTTGTCTTCATTGTTCTGAGGCTTGGACAAAAACATTCCACGCTTCTTAATCTTTGAATTTGGGATTTTTTCAGTTTCATTGGCACAGTTGTATAAAATTAAGGACATGGTGACATGGTGACTGTGAAAGAATTCCCAACAAGTCAGCTGAAAAAATGTCTTCCCTTTTAGACATCCCACCGTAAACTGTAAGTGATACTCTTGCAAAATGGAAGTGTTTAGTAACCACAGCAAGTCAGCCGCAAAGTGTGAGACCCAGTAAAGTTACACAGTGGAGTCGCCGAGTGCTGAGGCACGTGGTGCGTAACACTCGCCAATCTCTCCTGACT
The DNA here is from genome assembly GCF_057381915.1 of Diplotaxodon limnothrissa. Classification (NCBI taxonomy): domain Eukaryota; kingdom Metazoa; phylum Chordata; class Actinopteri; order Cichliformes; family Cichlidae; genus Diplotaxodon; species Diplotaxodon limnothrissa. The sequence continues at coordinate 19,471,293 of NC_140604.1, forward strand.
CAATAACTGCTGAGCTCCGAAACTCCTCTGGCATTAACATCAACCCAAAAGCTGTGCAATGGGAGATCACCCTTTGGGTCTCCATGGCTGGCCAGCTGCTGTAGGTGTAATGTGTAGGTGGACCAATATTTTTGTCCACGGCGTCATGCACTCCCTGTTTGTAGGAGCAGATTGGAGAACAATTCCCTGCAATCCTCGTGTTTATGGCTGCCATGAATGCTGTTTCACTCAGGACTATAAAAAGAATTAGAATAGAGTGCAATTATATTGTTGCTTCTGAATTAAATAAAAGTGCCATAACAAAACAAATAAGACCGCTGGATGGAACTGTTCAGACCAGGGTGGATATTTGTTTTGTGTGTTTCTGAAAAAGCCACACACTCTGCAGCCGGTTATGAACTCTCCAAAGTGGTTTGCTTTGTACTAGAAAGGTGAATGAGTGTTCCACTTTCATCTAACGCTATTCAGCTCTACAGCGCTGAATTGTCTTGCTGAGATACTTCCAAAATCCATACAGACAAGTCATCTCGGCAAATACACATTCAGACCCATAAACCATGAAAAATAATAACAGTTCAAGCTCAAGCTGCACAGTGAAATTTCTCAGTCTGTCGGCCTGTTTCTATAAGTCTGGTCTCATGATGATGATTTTCTGAAGGGTTATTTCTATCCTTGCTATTGCTCCGCAGATTTCCATATTGCTTTCAATCTCTGAGCCTATAATTAATTGGAAAGTGAAATTGCTTTTCGAAATGTTTCAACTTGCATTGACTGACCTAATTAGTTCAATGATTACACTCACCAGGAAGAGATCCCTGCCTAAATGATGGGGCTAATTTGAATGAATATTTTAAGCCCATTTCTGCAATTAATGTAATTTACATATGTAATGTGTCTGTTTGATTACTTAATTATGTTTGTATTCCCTGACGATGTCACTGACAGGTGTCTTTAGAGTATAGCAAAAATAATGCAAAATCCAGATGTCCCACTTCATTCAACTAGTTTAGCAGGAGCTGCAACTACCTGCATTACAGAGCTGTCGAGTTCCTGTGGCTTGCAACAACTTTGCATCTACCCCCGTCAAATTTATTCACTGTCATCTGCAGACTCGCTGGAGAATGACAGAAATTGATTTTCCTTGCAGTTAGCTCCCCATGGGTCTAAAAGGATGGGGGGGGGGATGATAAAATAATACACAAAACATCTTTCTTCTAGTTTAGCCATCTGGTCACAAACATTTTGAAAAGCCGCTGTGTCAGTTTTGGAGTAAAACTGAAAGATAGTGCAGAAGGCATTTTAGTCTTCAGCTAATATTGTGACTTCCTAATAATCATGTCATGTAACATCCAGTAAGTAAATATCTGACTTGCCGGTTCACTGGATTTTTTTTGGGAGAAAGGTTTGACTTGAAATGATCTGAAAGATTTTAGTTGAATTACAAGCAGGCTATGTTCAACACCACTTTGCAAGAAGCAATCCCGCTTCCATGGGGACTCTAAAATTAAGAGTTATCTCTGTGGGGTAACAACATTTGCTTCTTATTTTTCTTTTTGCATTAAATAGAAAAAGGATTGATGCCGCTGATGTTTGTCTGTCACATACACTTCGCTTAGCTTAGCACAAAATCACAACACCCAGGGGATAAAGTGGAATTTGGCTACTTGAGTGCGCTGAGATTGGGTGCAGTGCAGGGAAATGACTCTCTTAGAAATAAGTCACAAAATAAATTGATGTCCCATTTTCTTTATGGACAGGCTTTGACCAGATGCTGCTGCTTTAGAGGTTTACTGCTCTTCAGTCAGATTGTTGTATGTTATATGAACTATTTCACGAGTGCAACACAATGCAGCACTGTAGATTGTACCATAATACTGCTACTTAGCTCAGCATGAATTTGCATACTAGTATAATAGTCCAACAAAAAATATAATTAAATTTGTTGTGAAAGACACAATTCACAAATAACCAAATAACTTCAGCAAATTATTACATGCAGATCCAGAATCTGATATTTTAATAATAAAGTAACATTTATTTGGACATGACATGTAAGTTTTCCCCCTCTAGCTAATGTCACTTGCCGAGTAGTCATTATCTCTCATTTTCCTTTAATGTTCTGTCTATTTTAGATCGTTCACACATTTTTCCCCCTCTTAGGAAATACAGTGACTGGACACTTAGCTAGCAGACAGACTATAATCCAAACTGCACAGATGCAGTTTTGTGTGTCGAGTTTGAAATTATCTGCCATTCACAGAAATGGTAACTTTGTTTATGCTTACTGTAGCGGTAGGTAGTGAAGTACAACATGGCAACTTTTCTGACGTCTGCACATGTGGAAAGGACCAAGGGTGATATTCATTTCTCTGTGGCCTAACCTGGAAGCAAAGCCAGGCTGCTTGATAAAATTATGTATTTTGGAAAATTTTGTAAAATTTGGATTAGGTTTCATTACTGAGCAACTGAAAGGTTCTGGAACTCCCACTCATTTTAACCCCTGAATAAACATAAGTTAGCCCAGCTAAAAACACCCAGTAAACCCCTAGTTCTCAAACGATATAATTAGTTAGTGCTTTAGAGTGACTCTTATCACCTATTTTTAGTATTTATGCTAACTATGCTAAAGAATGCTAACTGGCAGCTAGCTGAGAACCATGGTCCTATATTTGATGGAGAAATGAGCCGGCATTCTGCTGAACTTATAATCTTAATCTAAAATAGCAAAGTCTGCATCCCATACTTCAAGAGTATTTCAGAAGATGATAAGCTATCCATTTAAATGATCAGTATTCCCACAGTACAACCATGCTAAAAGATAGGACTGCATTACAAACTAAGAAAAGCAGCCTGCTGTTTGAGGGCCCGAGACCCTAACCCATTTTTCAACAGCAAGCATCTGCATTGCTCGCTGCTTCTGTTGTGGCAGCGAGCCACTTGTCACGCACACGCTGTTTTCTTTTTTCTATAATTCTACATTCAGTTTGTTACTAGCTTAGAACAGCCAGTATACGGTCAAACAGTTTACCTATTTGCAATTTGTGATAGGCGGAGAGAGAAAAGAAAGACAGAGGAGTAAGGACAGGACATAATATTATTCTGGCTTGTTTTTACTCTCTGTTATCACCTTTTACCTGTGCTTGACTGGCCATCTGGCATACTGGAACTCCCCCAGTGGGCCTAATGTGACTTTTCGGGCCAACACAGCTGTCAACAAAAACGTCAGAGTGCCAAAATGGATAAGACTAGGGAGGTGCTGGCAGTGGTGCTGTACACAGTTAGAAGGACAGAGAAACGGAGAACTTAGAGGGGGTTAAGTAAAGCAGAAGGTAATGGGCTGTCTGCCTGGATCAACAACACTGTATGTCAGGAGAGATGAGATTAGGATGATTAGCAGGGTGATACTTGTCTGGAGTGTCAGAAAATTTAAGCTTAAACTCTATTGGTGAACGAAGTGGCTGGTTTTTGCAAAGTTGTGTTAATTACATAACAGTACAACCAAATATGCACTCTCTCCACAACTTCAATTTGGCTAGCTTGCCACTTTTGCAAATAAGTAGTTTTCTGGTCATAATGTGTTTGTGTGGATGTCAGAGTATGCTAGCTAACACACTGTGCAAAGTGGCTAAGACAATTAGTAAGCACTTGCTAGTGTAAAAAGGATGCCACAATTTTGTTAACCACCATTTATCAGCATTAGCAGTGGGCCAGCTGGCAGCTTGCTGTTCCCAGTGATGTTTTGGGATATGGAAAAAACCTCTTAGGACGCAAGATTTTGTGTGGCAGTGATGGACATTATAGGGGAGTAAAATTGAGACATTCTTGTCTTTATTTATTCCCTAAACAACTATTTGTGCATTGTCTTTACATACATTGTCATGTCAGTGTGACTGTTTTGCGCCTCTCTGACATGATCGCACCACTTTTTTATGGATTTATCAAACAAGTCCCCCGCATTTTTTTTTTACTTTTATGTTGACAGTTTATTCACTTTATTTTTTTCCTGCTTTTTAAGAACTTACCCAAGCAGGAAATGCTATGAGTTAGTGAAACATACTGTACTTCAACCTGAAAAGAACAATTATCTGATCAACTGTTTATTACAGACAGATCATTACTTCTTTTAAAATTCTCTCAGTACTGTACAGGTATTAGCAGAGTCACTTTCAAAAAACGTTTCCTTTATCTAAATCTTAGTCTTCGCTTATTCAATACACACCTTTAGTGCTTTTAAAGGGTGGCCTGGACGGCATGCATATTCAGGGCAGCACAAACATGGGTGGCATGTTATCGATTGCGGTGGGCTGGTACAGGGCAAAATGCCAGGGGCGATGGGGTCTGTCAGACAAGCCCTGACAGACCCAGTGTTATAGAGAATTTAAATGTTATACAGGCCCTCACGAGTGGGGTTTTCTGGCCGTGCTTATGAACAAAAAAGGAAACATATCTGTAGTTTATGACAGTTATTCTGAATTTAGTGCTGGTAGCCCTGCATCCAGGGCACCAAACCAAGAAAATACACTTGCCCAACAAAAAATTAAAAATAAATAGATCTTAAAATCCCTGATTTCTTTATTATCTGTTATTCAGACAACATCAACTTTGATTAAAACAATTTTTGAATGACTTAAACCGTGTCCACTAGAGTCTGCTAGAGTCCGCTCAGGTCACAGCAATGTAAATTTAATAGTAGTCCACATACCTGCCTGTCTTTTTTGACTGTTTGGACCAGTCTGCAAAGAATTTATATCACAATGCACCAACTACACATGCGGCCCAGGTAAGGAGACTTCAAAAAACTATAACAAGAATGACTATTCTGTTATCCTGTCTTCAGCTGTCCATGTCTGTATTCACAACCGAGTATAATCAAGGCATTATTTTTAAAGCATCTTGCTGATTAGGGATGGATGATGTGTCACAAGTAGACTTTGCTTTAAAGGTTGAGAAGCACTGGCTTACAGGACATGCAAATGCACTTTAAAGTCTCTTGATGGGGCTTTAAGTGTTCTCTTTTGGTTTTTCCACATTGCTATATGCTATCGTTTCCTGTGCAGTAAAACACTAACTGGGCAGCAAATGGGACGTAAATATAATCCAGAGAATCGTGTTACTCTTACGAAACAGCGGAATTTGTAAGTAAGCACATTTATATCCACTAATAATGCCAGAGCAGGCTATTCGACTGAAGATTTCATTTACCTTTCCATCAAGACAAATATCCAAACCACATCTTTGCACACTGATGGATGTAGGCGCTGGGTGTATATTAGAGAAAATGGATGGAAAAGGAAGTAATGGCTATAATAACTGCTGTTATTGCAGAGAACATACAGCAATGTGCTTCTTGATTTCCTCTGATGTCAAAACCTGGGGGGAAAATCAATATGAAGAATGAAGCCTTATTTACACACGCCACCTGATAGACTGTGGCTCGCTGCAAGATGTCAACGGGCCATTAATGTTTCAGGAGATGATTGCTTTTTTTGTTTTTGTGGCTAAGTGGGGAATTAAATGACAGCAGTTCTATTTTTAATCATAAACCCATCAGTGAATAGGGCAACATTTTAGGAAGACAGATGTGTTTGTGTGTTTTTTTATTTTTTATTTTTTTTAGTTAACCTCAATCCGAAGAGGATGCAGTTGTGTTCAGGATGCATATTTGCAGGGACATGTGCACGTGGGATTATCACTCATGGGCGGGGCTCACGATGACAGCTATTCTTTGCAATGAAACCAAGCTGATTTCTGCATTTTTTCCCTTTTGTTTCTCCTAGTTAGTAAAAGTTCTGCATAACTTAACATCATTTAAATAACAATGTGAGTGCTTACGTGTAAAAAGCCCCAAGTCTGTCCATGTGTTGTTGTCAGTTAAGAATTATCTGTCAGCCTGAATCAGACTTTGAATGTGGAGCAATCATACATTTTCACCATCACCAGCAGTCCCCCCTGATACCTCTGACTGAACCGTTTGTTGAGAGAAACATAAAAGGTTTGCTCGGTGGACATGTTTTTGCCCTCAGGGGTACACAAACTCAATAGCTAGCTAGCTAGCTAGCCATCTCTTCTTGAGTGCACCTGTGCTTTCCTAGTGGCACACACTGAAAATTGAGGTCATGATCCCCACGACTATGTGAGTCAAGATGCCTCTATGTTGGAATATCTCTCTTTCTTTTCTCTTTTTCAGTTTATATCTCCTTGAAAATATCTATCTGGAATTCCCGTGTACATTCTTTCTCTTATAGAGGGCATACACACATTTGTGCATACATACATTTGAAGGGTAAACCGTACATGAGCATTTGCAACCCATTTTTCAAAACTGACTTTCATCTCTTGTGTAGATCTGCATTATTGCCTCACTTAAAAATTATCTAGCCTTAAATTTATATTTCTAAATTGAAAATCTTGAACTACATATGATGGTTGTAGAGTCTATTAGCAACTTATGTAAAACTACAGATTCCTTTTTTTTTCCAAACACATGCATTGTTCATTATTGTCTGCAAAAAACACAAATGAGTATATTAGAATATATAAGCCAATAATTTGATAAACATTAAAAAAATTAAGTGGTTTAAATGTATGAGCTGTGCTACGCCCTGTGCAAGAGTTTTGAATGTATCTGACCAAATTTTAAAAACAAGCTGCAAAAGCAAAGATGAAGATTTGTCGTCAGAGCAACAAATCACAGAAAAAGTATAATCACTTTATGATCATTTTATTTTTCTCTACACTTTAGTACCTGTTGTATAAAGTGATCACAGTTTTTCGCTGTCTATTCTATATTTGGATCTAAACTTCAAAGATTTGAAACCTCTGACTCCTGTTTGGAACTCCCTCCCTCCCTTGTGCCCTGAGGCATGCGAAAAGGCCCCCAGTGCCTCAAAACATAAGATGAAGACATCCAAAAGAAATGCAGAATGCTTTGAGTTATTTGTGGTTGTTTTTTTCCTGTTAATTTGTCTGTCTTTGTAGTGGTTTTGCGTCTCCGTGGTCAGTTTGTGTCTTTTTGTTATAATTCTGTTCCTCTTTGGTTGTTTTGTGTCTCTTTGAGGTTGGTTTGCATTTTCTTTCTGTCTTTTTGGATTATTTATGGTTGATTTATGCCTCTTTGCAGTTATTTGCGATTATTTTTTGTCCATTTTCAGTCTCTTTAAAGTTATTTGATTGACATCCCAAGAAAAATTCCTTCAAACCAACACTTTAGCCCCAGGAGAGCTCTGACCGCTTGCCCCTAGGGATTGTGCTCTGAAGGCCAGTTCACCAATTTATCCATGCATACGTTACATGTCTCTCTATGCTCTTCTTTTCTCTCTTCACTTTCTGCTTACCCTAATTGGTCCCTGAGATCCCCACTCCTGGAGATTTCTTCTTTGTAAGAGGGAGATTTTTCACCCTCCTATTTCCAGCTATTCTACTATTATTATTATTCTACTACTATTACACTGTTATGGTAAAATCTTTCCCTTACAATTGAAAGTTCCCAGAGATGACAACAGTGAATTGATTAATTCAATTAGATCAAGTTTCATGCAGACCTTATCAAAATAATATTCAGTGCAAATAAGCCTGTCGTGACAGTGTAGGTACGGCACAGTGCAACGTATCATGTATGTCGACTCTGTTGTGTTTAGACTGCCAATACATCCGTGACTGGTCACAAGCAGGTGAGAGACAGCTGAGGCCAGCAGGACAACAGCGAGAACAGCTGATCCCTGCAGAACCAGCTCGGAGCTGACCCAGATGAGGACTCTCCACTGTAATCGGAGTCCCTGAGGTAATCTAGGCAAGACATTATCTGCATCGTTGCTTCTCTGCAGCATCTGGAGGGCTCTGCCACCTGCTTTGGAAGGGTTCATACCACTCCTCTGCCTCTTTTTTTTTTGTTGCTTTTCATTTGTTTATTTTTCTGTCACGCACTCAGCATCAAAGAGCACACAGTCACTTAGACATGCCAGAACTCATGGATCAAGTTGTCAACTTTATAACCTCGTCTCTTAACTGAAACAGCTTTTCCAAGATTCACTCTTACCAGTAAACTATGCAGTTCTTTGAATTCATCGCCGTGGGCAATGCTCCACTGCTTATACAGTAGGAAAAAAAAGTTCTTCCCAATTAGATGTTTCCCATGCATAATGTTCCTACGCTTAATATTTTCATGCCCAGGTCATCTTTAGATTGCAAGTAAGCACTTGCTTTTGCATCCTAATGATAAATCAATTAGTTGAGCCTTAGATGTTGCCTATGGCAACTCAAGTCTTTGAATTTCACTATGCATTTTGATTTTAACCTCTATAAATTGACCTGGGAGCCCTTAGTCTCTGGTATTTCTGTGTTTATCTTTTTAATGCTGCTTTTAATATTTTATAGTGGCATTTCGGGAGAGTCTTATGTTTATTTAATATGCAGTGTTTTCTGCTTTTTTTTTATGTTTCAGAGAGGTAAAGAAAATTTTCTAAATATTTGATCAGCTTGTCTTTTCCTGTGCCACTGTTCTAGTTTGATACTACTCAACTTAATGTGGATTGGCTAGCCCGATCAGGGGAAGAAGGTTATCAGGAGGGCTGAAGAGAAGAATTTCTGCATAATGAAAGTATAATAAATGCATACAAGCAAGAAATAGAAGCTAAAATCTTTCTCCTCTTAAACTGCCTGCTCTTAAAAGGACCAAAAAATAGGTAAAACTTTATGTATCAGATTCCTTCTCCTGCTCTTTCTTTACAAATGTATGTCTAAATTTGTGTATGTGCAGATTGAGGTCATGTGTATTGTTCTTTTTTTTCGTGTCCTGCCAAAATATTCCAGCCACATTTCCATAATTCTATATGTATCCAAACTGAGACCTTCCGTTATTTCCAGAAAAGAAGCTCAGACTAATCATCTTTGGCTCGGTCATCCTTCTGCCTGAGGGTTAAATTTTAATGATGATGTTTGGCACACTGATGTGAAAAACATGTATTAAAATGCCAAAAAGTTAAGTGTGATGAAACAGGCTTATGTATCTACAATGAGACCAACAATTTTCTGAAATTACAGTTTAATTAGGAGGGGGTGGGGGAGAAGATGCTGCTGCAGGAAACTCTGTGACATTTTCGTCTAAAGACATAATACTTATGTATATTAGAAGCAGCAATGCTTCATCCATATCTAATTTAAAGCCTAATTTTGAATGTTTTGCTCTTACGTGATACTCCTGCCGAATGGAATTTAACACATACTAATTAGAAAATTGTACTGAATTTTTAAGCTTGACCTCATGTGACCTGGAAGCTATCATGTAGGCTGGATCAACAACTGGACAGCGCTGGGAAAGCAGTATAAACTGTACTTTCCTCATGAGCGGATCTTCCAAACACTGACCTTTACACCATCTTAGCTCCATGTCCTTTTGTGAGGTTTGTCCTAATCCCACAGCTCTAAACTTATTTCCTCCCTAAAAATAGAAAAATTCAATTCGCTTTACAAATCCAAAACACATCCCAAGTCTCAGTCTAGGTCTAGTTTCGTGTATTTAATCAAAGGAAAAAAATAATCACTGTTTTGTGACTGATCCCATTGTCTTCATAAGCATCAAGTTAAAAGAGCGCACACCCTCAAGACCGAATGTCAGTTGCATGTAACTAAAACAAAACTTTGCTTTCATACGAAATTTTAAAGTTACAATCAGGTCTCAGCATGTCGGTGCAGAAGTCTGATTTCAGTGATGCACAGTAACTCAGATGGTTCCCATAATAGACACTAGAAAGTCATTCAGCCTGACCCTATTCTTCAGATATGGGTTTAATTGCCCAGACTATGAAGTGCAAGATCCCCTCACTTATCAAATTAACAGCTCAGAAAAGGACAGTAAAGTACTTAACAGTAGTCTCAGTAGAATGAGTCATGGCAAAGGTAAGCTGTTTACCTGTTAAAAGGAGGGGAGAAGGAAGCGAATGCCTCGTTGAGAGAAATAAAACACATCGTAAAACACTCTTTTTACTTTGGTACTTCATGTTATGTTGATATGGTTGACTAGCTGCCAAAATGCAGATGAAAGACGCTTTGAGTTGATAATAATATGGATGCACTTCTGCGAGTTGCCTTTACAACCATGCGATTACTAAAAAAAATCTAACTTGTGACTTGCACAAGTTTGCCTTGCAGACATTTTTTCTTTCAGGTAACATAAAAACTGGCCTTTCTTCTTTGTGGTAAAGCCTAAGAAGAATTAAGGTATTGCTCACACTTAATCACTCTGTCAAAATAACATTACACTAATGCGGTAAGGAGTGGTGCTCTTTGCCGTATGCTTATTAGTCAAGAAGGAGAAACGGGATTTTTTGTATCTACTTGAATGGAGCAAATCATTATTTATTGTTATAGTACAATAATTATCAGAAAGACAATAACTATTTCTGTCAGGCTCATTTTCTAGATTGATTTATAAAGATGGAAAACAGCAACCAAACTCTTTCCTATGTGAGTAATGACATGTGGAAATTCAATTAAAACAATGCAGAGATTAATTGAGAGCTTCACTGACTGGCGAAAAAAATTGTTAAGATGAGAGCAAAATTCAGACCAGCTTTGTAGCTGCCATATTTTCAGACAGTGGCAAGTCATACTATATGAGTGCCTTTATGGTTAAAAAAACATAATTTAAGTAAAGAGCTACTGCTGCTTCTTGAAAATGATAAAACTTGTTTCATGGTCCCTTTTCAACACTTTAAAGGGCAAAACATAAAACGTCTCAGTCTGCTCAGGTTTTGTCCTCCTTTAATGTTGCTTATTGTTTCTTCTTTTGAAAGATGATACTAAAGCAACATATATCTGCACACACACACACACACACCACCACCACCACCACCACCACCAAACCTGCATTCACTTTCATGCATCTTCTAGTTAAGCACATGCTTAGTGCACATAGCTGACTCTTGCGTGATGTTTTATTCATGGTAGCAGAGATATAACCACACATGAGCTATCATACTTCTCTGTGAGACTCCTGTGCGGTTCTGGCTTGGCCCAGATAACAGAAAACCTGCCTGGAGCGCAGACACAACACTGCAGGACGTAATAGAAACTATCATAATGCTTAGCAGGAGAGATGTCTGTGGAGCTCACACTGTGGCGGTGTGGCAGAAACAACTCTCAACTCAGGGCGTGAAGACATGTTGATGTCTTGTGATGTTGTGGTTTGAGGTTTGAAAGCCAACAGATGGATTGATTTTAAGGGAGTGGGCTGATGGGAGTGGGCTGATTAAAACCTTTGTGCACCGAAGATAATGAAGACAATTTCTTTGGAACGTTTACAAAAGACAGCTATTTTATGCAGCTAAAAATTGTGTGTAATTCTGCATAGATAAACTGGAGGACAGTGTGACACCTTGAAGAAGTTACTGAAAATATTATCTAGACACATGTGAAATGCCCTGGCTTCAGGCTAAAATACAGGCCTTGAAAATTAAAGTCATTCTTTCACCGAATTACTCGGTGTAAGAGTTTAATGTGCTCATGGCTTAAATGAGTTCAGTGACTTTTAGAAATTTTTGAAGGAAAATGTAATTAAATTGTGGCTGCAGTGCAAGAACTGACGGTACACTGATTACTTGTGTCTGAATCTAATTGTTGGATTCAATTGTAATTCTTCTTTTTCAGTCACTGACAGACTCGGTGGCAAATCCACACCTACTCCAACACCATAGCCTATAATATATTTACTATGTGTCTACAAGCAAACACTTACTCTCTTCCTAGACTCTTAAAGCCGTTTCTAAATTGGCTCACAAATTGGACCCCATTAAAATCTCCTCGTGCTCTTTATCTACATCTCCTTTATGGTCTGCATAGATCTAACTGAAGACAGAGAAATCAATACTTAATAACAGCCTTTCAATTCTCTGCAACATGTTTAATCTTAATTGCTCTAGTCAGTTTGCCTTATTAACAATCCTAATTTACCAACTGCGTTTTTCATCCAGTAGTTATTAATGTTTCATTTCACCACATTAAATTATTTGGATTCTGATCAACTATGCAAGCCTGTTTAATGACACCGGGACTTAACAGTCTACACTCAGACTTAATGGTCCACTCCCCTGTGTTTTATTGGCCTGCAGTATTATGCCGACGAAACCTCTGTTCTGTTAAACTGAACACATATGAGTTAAATGGAGCAAACTGATGAGATCTGATGCACAAGCTTGACTCCTTTCTTTAAAAATGGAAACTCCAAAGGCAGAAATGATTTAGATCAGCCCGGGAAAAAGTGAAGAGTAAGTCAAGTAGAGATGGTGGATTTCTGCTGAGTACCATGACTTTTTGGCTATGAACACACACACACACGCACACACACACAGAGCAAATAATTCGAATAACTGATTGCAAGCCTTGCTCTTTTCTAAGACTCCATGATATCTGTTTTCGCTTTTATTTTTGCATTTCCTGCAGCACTAATAATCTGAGGTTAAACTGCCTCTTGAAAGGATTATTTCACTCTAAGTCCTCTTTTAGTTCATTTCCTGCAAAATCAGATTAGAAAAAAAGTATTTATGCATCCAGGCCCACAAAAAGCGGATTTGAGTTTGTGAAGGACTAAGAGGGGCACTTAAGTGTGGGAAGATATTTGCCCATGACATACTGCAATGGAAAATGTAACCTAATTATTTCCCTCAAGTTGGTAGCCAGCTGCAGTTTAAAGAAGCGTCTGCTGCAGTAAAGGAATTTTGTTATTTCCGCTCCTCCAAATCGATATATGGATAGACTTTCGATACTTGCATTTATTGCAGTCTATCCGTCCTTGGCTGTATCTACTTACATTTAGTCTTCAGCTTGAACGGCGTGAAGACTGTTGAACTCACGACAAAGAAAACACTGTTCGAACGAACTGCGTGTGATTTCCAATCCGTGTTCTTGAATTATTGACCACGACATTAGATTTTTTTTGTATTTTATTTTATAAAGCATTAGGTACAGATCGATCACAGCAGGTAACCTTCAGGTAACATTGATGAAGAATGCCTTTTCTAATCAACAATTTGAGCAGCCCTTACAAAATAACACGTCAGCCACAGGTGCATATTTCTGTCACCTCATTCTTTATTGTAAATACAGAAGCGTGTCACTCATCCGCTCACGTTATATACCTGCAAGAGGGAAAATGTCTGTTCATCCTCGTTGAAAACAAGAACGCATTGAACTCCCCCAAGAATCAAAACTCCCCTCGTCCACCCAGCATCATCTAGTCAAAAAAATAACATCCAAAAAATACTTGACACTGCCACCAGCAAAAGTATAATGAAATCGGAAAAAGAGAGGAACACAAAAAACCAAAAACAAAAACCACAAACCTGTGAGCTCAGCTGCAAGAAAAGTAGCACGTTAAAATGTCATCGGGCTTTAAAAATGATTCCCCCTCTTTTTTTCCATAAAGAAAAGAGGAGCAAAGTAAAAGCAAGGATCGGATCGGTGGTGATTTCACCGAGACATCAAAATCACAAAACTCGAAGGCAACAAACAACACTGCAAAATGCAAACCAAAGCATAGCAACAGCAAAAGTCGACAGAAACAAAAAAGAAAAAAAAAGAGAAAAAAATTAAAAATGTTTCAAAACCACCAATAAATGTTCGAAAAATCTCAATACTGACAAAACCTGCTTGGTTTCGACCCTCGAAACAAAACTGCAAGCAAGTAAAGGCTTTCTCAATCCCGATAACGCACCCGTTTACCCTCTTGGCACTCTCGATCAGAATAACTGCATGCTAAAAACTTGAAGCCTGGATGTGGAAAAACGCTCAAAACCACCATGTCAATGCTCAATTCAACCATCAGCAAAAGGAGGAAAAATAACAAAAAAAGGGGGGGCAATTAAAAAGACAAAAAATGCTTACAAAAAAGCCATTGGAAATGTACTCACCGAGCGGGAGTAAAATGTTGCAATAAAAATGTGATATGGCTCAAAATACAGTATGGCGGTGCTAGCCGAAATGCTGTGCCTTTTCTCTAGATCTCTGCCTCCAGTTCTGTCATGTGACTGATTCAGCCCCGACTTCCAGCAATGAGAGACCAGTGTTGAACAGCTGATGCTGAATGCTCTCCTAACGGCTCGACTCTCTCCAAAAGTAAAAAGAGGTAGTCCTTATCATCCCACAGTTATGACTGAGCAGCTTGTCTGTTTTTCTTTCGGTTTCTTTTTTTCTGCTTTTTGTCCTTCTGTTTTAAAGATGCAGAGCTCACGCGGTGTCAGCGCCACGTCACGATCCAGGCATGCTTTCATTTCATTCACTGCAAGCACTGGCTGGGATAAAGAGCACGGTTTTTCTTACTGGGGGAGAATGAACAGGGGTGTGTGTTATTACAGCGAGGGGGGTGGGGGTCAACGTAAAGCTGCATCGCAATAGCATGCAGCCCTGTTCTCAGAGCTTAAACTGTGAAAGTGCAGCACACCGAACAACACACCGTTAACGGGAAACCAGCGCTGACCATGGTGCTGAAATTGGCGAGAGCAGATGTGTCCCTGGTTCTCAGCACGATGTAATACACCCGGGACCGGCAAACAAAAATAATGCATTATACTTGAACTGTAATATCACCAAGACCCGTCCACGGTGCTGGAACTTTGAGTGTTGTAGATATTCAGCCAATTTAAAGCATTTATTATCTTCAGCTGTGCACTACTATAGATAAATAGATGTTTCTACGTTTTGGAGAATTGGGGTAAAACACGTGTGAACAAGATTTATTTTTCTTTATTATAGCAAGTATAATTTATCATGCATGCAACTAAAGTATAGTATGGCACAGAGCCTTAACTGTGCATTCAGTATTGCACACCCCTGGTTGTGTGATTGAAAATAAGAAAGGGAACGCTTCTTGGACAAAGAAATGATAGACGAGCTTTTTTCCAAGCTGTGTGTGTGTGTGTGTGTGTGTGTGTGTGTGTGTGTGTGTGTGTGTGTTTGTGTGTGTTGCTGAAACTTAAGCACAAAAGAAATACTGAAGCAAAACAATGGTGTTTGTACTCGTTCCAATGATTTTGTCATCTTATACATTATGTAGCCTAAAGCCTGGTTTAGACTGCCTATGCTCGTGAACTGTGACTAAGACAACTGTCAAACACACAACACCATCACCAACCATATTAAAAAAATAAAGCAGGTCTTTGTTACAGAGTATGGATTGTATATTGCTTTTTTAGCTCAGCACAGCAGTTTTACCACACTCCCTATATAGAGTAAGAAATTCTTAGATAGACACAGTGTATGATGGAAAGTCTTCTAAACAGAGTACATGATTTGTGGCTATGGTCTCAATAATACGCAGCCATGTTGCTGTTGCTGAAAGCAAGTACATATTGAGGAAAAATAAAAAATGTCTGCTGCACCGAAACGGAAACTGAAATTCATTGTTGGTTTTTACTTTTAAATTAAACACAGAATTTGAACAAATCCTAATCAAATCCATTATCTCGCATCATTTTAAAAAATGTATATATTTTCTTGGATAGTCAACTGGATAGTGAAGCATTGCACATTCGGACACAAATGATGGCTTCTGAGTGACTACAGGGTATATATAGATAGAGTGAATGAATGAGTGATATTAGATTCAGCAGTGTCCTTAATATAATTCATCTCTGTCTATGGTCCTAAAGTGGTACATTAAGATGAATGCGTTTTGAAATTATACTCTTTTAATGTCTCTAAGCCCTGTCCATGGTCCTGAAACTGACTGAGTATAGCATATTTGGGGCAAACAGCTGTATAAAGACTGTACATGGAGCCGAAACTGGGTTGCCTTCATCGTGTAGTTGATGTCTGTCGTACTTCCTGTTTAAGTATGATATTGAGAGAGACACTGCATGGATTAATTCTATATTTTTAGCCGTTTACTCGTGCTTTTTAAGATCAAGAAGCCAAACAGGTGACTCTTAAGATTGGTTTTCATGCTATTTGGATTTATTGTACCTACATGACATCCTGCAGACACCCACTCTCTCTCTCTCTTTCTCTCATTTGTTGAATAAATACACCTGAGAAATGTAGGTTATTGCTGATTGTGCCAGACAGGAAAGTAATAATGTGTTATTGATGCATTAGTGTCTGACTGCAGTTGTCAGACGAAATTCAGTACAAGTTCATGCAACACACAGGGCTGGAGACAACTGTCACCATTCATTCATCACAACTGTGGTTGGTGCACTGTTTCCACCTTAAGCACTGTCTAATGTAATTCACTTTTCAGATAACATCCAAGCCTTTGGGAGGCACAGTGAAAATCCTTTACAGTGTCTAAAGGATATATTGGGTGTCTAAGAACGGTGATCAAACTTTCCTTAGAGCAAATTCTAGCACCTTTATCGCAGAGTGTTTTCACCTCTTCTTCCATTTGGCCATCAGAGCCTCTTGAGTCGTTTTGGAAGAATACTGTAAAACACTGTGTTTTTCCCCTTTTTCTTTTTTTTTCTTCATTTGGTGTGATATGTCAACAGTGTCATAGCATATTGGTTGTTGGGCCTATAAAGTAAAAGTGACGGTCAGCGTGTTGCTGTGCAGGGCATGTCACACCATAATTATCAATGCCTGGGGGTGCTCATGACCTAATTCACTGTAAACTAGGTGATTCACTAAGATGCACAGGTCGGATTTAAGAATTAGGCAGTAAATAGATCCAGATAGCTTCCAACATGTGGGCAGAGCACGGGTGACAAGAAAATGGACCAATTAAACCACAGCCAGTCTAATTCCTTCTAATCCAATACCACACTCTATAATAAACTATGACTAATGCATGACATTGCTATTGACATGAGGTTATTACCAGTCATTTGGCTCAAAATCACCCCTTTTTTCCCACTTTAATGGTGCACAACTTTTAATGCCTGCTGTGGAAAATATACGGCTTATGCCTCACTCCACATGATTTATGCATATGTGACCATAAACAGTGGAGATACTGTCATGTTTACTATAATGCACTCGCAGGTTTCTGGATCGTGATATTATCCACCATGTTGTCGCATCTCAAAGACACTTGCGAGGCACGACCTTCATGAATATCTGGAACAAGAACTATCAGTCATACCAACCTTTTGACATGAGAGGGGTCTATTTTGGCCAGATACTCAACAAAAACACGCATTTTCAAGTTTGATTCCATGGTAGCCTGGATTCATTTACATGCTGATGCATTTGCAGTTGGTAGATTTGCAAATTAAATAAGAAATGAAGCTAAGCAGAATCATAATTCATTGCCCAGAATGAAATCCCCATTAGTAAAGTACAGTGCAAGGACCACACATCGCCTCAGGCCATAAACATTCAGTCAGAGGCAGAGCTCAAAACATCGGGGCTTTTGGGCCTTGTGGTTCTTCTTGAGGTACATTAATCAATATTTGTTAGTACATTATTTATAGGATGTGTGCAACATGCAGCAACATTGAAAAGGAGGCTGTGATTTTTCTCTCTCTCTCTCTCTCTCTCTCTCTCTCTCTCTTTTGTTGGATCCAGTTTCACAGCCACCTCTTGTGTTAGGAAATATTTATTGCCCCAAAATCCACATCTCCTCTATGTAATAAATTACAAAAATGCCCTATGTGACTGGATGTACAGTATATTTCAAGACGAAAACAAAACACAGCTTTTTCAGTTCCCTGCCCTATTTTTGTGTTAAATAGAATGAACTTTCTATAATATAGTCATAGGATACCTATTCCTGCCTCACGCAGCTGAGGTCCACTCCAATACGTGGCGGTAGCTCGTTTGTGTGTTTCTGTGGCAATACACAAAAACTATAGACTGAATTAATTTCCTTTATAAAAGGAATTGTATTCTTTAATTACCATTTTGTCAAGAAGTAGGCAGAAATTATGTGGGATATTTTAATCAAAAATAAATGGAGTATGCACACATAACTGTAAGGGGATTTAATGCTCATTACCATAAATGGGTTACATTTACAAATCTACAGCTTGAGGTGGAAGGATTATATCAAATAAGTCAAAATGAATAATATTCTTGAAAGCCTTTTCACATTGCCTGTGTCTGCCAATAACAGCCTTAGAATATGGGTTTAGTAAAATCACTACAGGAAATGCTTTTTTTCCACCATTGTGCATGTTTTAAAGGCTGAAAATGTATGTGTGTGGGCTGGGTCACTCAGTGAAATGTCAACCAATGCATTAATTGTATCAACCTCAATGGCTTCATTCTCTCCAAGATGACGGATCCACATCACCTTGTTGAGACAGAAGGCAGGCTTACTGACATGTTATAGTAGTCACTCTGCAGAGCATCCTTATTTTTGACACTTCTACAGCTACACTGAGACCCATCACCCTTCAGCACCATCTAAGTCTTACCATTTAGATTTTACGATCTACAGCAGAAGGTTAACTGGCGTTTTGTATGAAATCTTACCCAAATTACCACTTTTTCTGCTACAAATTCAGTGACCTATGGTAGTTTTTATAGTTTCTGGTGGGGTTGGGATTTTTGCAGAGGACTTAAAAAACTTTCACATATTCAGATTAGCAGGGAACAAGGCAAGCCTGTAAACTAGAGATCGCACTCCTACAATCACATGAGAAGTGTATTAGAAGACTTTCTAATGCAAGCTTGACCAACATTTCCAACTGTGCATACTTTACATTACAAGATAGATTTTATTAAGAAGGTGTATGAGAAAATAGCAGTTATTTGCCCATCAAAAAATAGAATAGTAAAAGAAAACATGCAGATTTGTTGAATCTGTTGAATCTATGTCACCATTTTAAAAAAAAAACAACAACTTACACCACACTGCACTCTAACCAGAGTAACCATCTATTATGACACAAGGTATTAAAGAGACAGTACACCCCCTGAATCTAATTTACACATTTCCGTCTGGTCTGTAGTGATGTTCATCCATCCAGATTATTTTTAAATTGTATTTTGTGTGAGTTGACCAGTTTTGGAGATGCTGGTTATAGTGATGCTTCCCTTCTCTTCAGTATAACACAAGGTAATTGGCAGCTGTTGTGCTAAAAAGTAATAAAGGAATAATAAAGAATAAAATATCCCCTTTTTCTCTATCCCCTTACCGCCAACTAATCACAGCAGATGGCTGCCCCTCACTGAGCTTTGTTCTACCAGAGGTTGGCCTCTTCCTATTAAAAGGGAGTTCTTTCTTCCCACTGTCGCCAGGTCCTTCTCATGAGGGAAAATCTGATTGGTGGGGCTTTCTCTCTAATGTCGTAGGCTCTTTACCTTGTGATACAAAGTGGCTTGCGTTACCTGTTGTTGTGAAATGGTGCTATATAAATTAAAGTGGCTGGATAGTGGCGTCTGCTTTGACTGCGCTGTTTTCAAGCTAGTTGACTGTCTTTGAGTTTATGGGTGTGTTCCAGTAGAGCTGAAACATTTCCCTTTAGGTTAACATATGAAAAGTATTTGCTAAATTAACTTTAACAGATTCAGATTTTTTTAAGGAACAACTAAGTCAGGCAACAAGCCTGACTGGCACATTTCCCCCATATGGTGTGCTGCATTTTATAGTTCTACCATGAGGTTCAATTACAATTCAACACAAATCAGAAAGAGAACACTAATTAACAAGTCAGGTTTTTCTCCCTTTCAGACCTAGCACACAAAGAAACTGTGCTCTCTCTGAGCAATATAATTTTAATGGGATTGTCATTTGTATGCAGATACTACAAATGACTATCAGAGAGAGGAGCAAAGTGAAATTTGAGAGCTGCACTATTCTTTACGGGACAGCATGTTCCGCTATCTTTGTTCTTCTAACATTCAGCACTGGCTTATGAGATCCAGTGCTTATAGTCTTGTGATAAAAGCAACTCATTATAACAAGAGGATGTTCTTTTTATAACGAGACACAGTTATAGAACAGTGGGATGCTTATTTTATTCTTATGTGGTAGAGCTTTAGAGAGCGTGTCTATACTGTGTAACTGTACTCATACACTGAACAGGGAAGTTTAAAAAATGCAGCTGATATTAGAATCAGTACAAATTTCAAACTCTTTTTTTTGCAGCATTTAGTCACATCTTTTTTCCCTTTATTTTTAGGAAATTGTTTCTTTACTCATTATCAGTTCAATCTTTGTACCTGACCATTTTCTTCAAATAACTAATTTGTAACTGTATTTTTAGGTGCTTTGTTACCAGCAACCTGTTATAAAAATACAATATATTTCAAAATGAAATAAAATAATAACAATAATTATGTGATCTTAAAAAATATGAGGAAACTGGTCATAGTGGGGGGACAAAGGCAAAAGTGGCAAGCCTAAAAAGCCCAATCTACTGCAGATGAACAGTATCTGAAAGTCATGACCTTAAGAAATGAACGACAGGACCGAAGAGATGCATCTGGCCCCTCAGTTGATCCATCTACTGTTCACTGAAGCCCCAGAAATGGTCTGCAGCTGGCTATCATCCCAGTTTGATCACAAACAAACACACACTATCAGTCATGAATTGGTGTCCCCCGGCCATCAACATTAATGAAGCAGTGTGTCATCTTGACAGAAAACAGAACAAAAGGCAGGGAACATCCAAGATAGATCTTCAGTTGCACTGCTTCTGTAACTTCTGTCTGAGGCTAGCTTGGGCAGGCATGGTCCCACATTTGGGTGGAGATGCTACCTGAACTGGTTCATTCTCATTGGAAACCTTCAGTAGAACACCTACCTGCCCTCCCCCCTGTGACCTCCAAGCAAACACACAAGCAAACTAGTGTCCCTTCCAGAAATGTTTCACTCATTGTGTTCAATAAAAGCTTGAGACATGTTAACTTCTTTTTTATTGGGCCTTTCTTTAGAGTCTCTAGGCATACACATTGACACTGAGTTACCTTCTAGAAGTCTGGAGAAGTATAACTGAAGGCTCCTTAGAGAAAGAACAAGAACACTAGTCTAAGAAAGTTTTGTCTGTGTTGAAGAATAAAGATAGTCATGCCAAATATATGGGTATATATTCTCGGTCATTATTACTTATATACTGAATTTCAATTGTTATTTTTATGTTTTAATAAATGGCTGTACTTATTTCACATAATATATTTCACAAGTATAGAATGAGGGGTGGCTGAAGACCTTTGCACAGTAATGTCTTTTAGAGTTAAAATATTTTGTCCTATTCACTTCAGGGGTTTACTTTTACTATTTTGCAATAGATCTGTGTCATGAATATGTTTTCTCTTTATCATCTGTTCTCGGGTTTTTCCTTCAAAATGCACAGTTTTCATTGTCAGTTTACAGTTTATGGAGTGAACTACTGCATATGTGGGAACAAGCTATATGATGTCTTTCCTGGATTGCTTGAAACCGAGTTAGGTGGTGCTAGACACTACTCTGTAATGAACACATTTATCCCTTTGTGGTCTTTGTACAGACAAAAAGATAAGTGTATTTGGAAGCCACAAACACCTGTATAATTTTCTAACCTGCACAACAGAGGTGGTATGTGAAAACTTATCATTATCTTTTATCAAGCACAGCCACAATCATAGCAATTATGATGATAATACAAAGATTAAAAATAATAATAATAATTTAAGTTGTATAATTTCTCCCGGAATTAAACTTTAGTTTTGAGGACTTGCCATTGCTTTAACTAGAGTCAAATGATAGTTTTCCCAATCATCCCAAACTCTGTTTGAGATTCTATAAGAGAAACCAATATGCTTTACTAACGCCCCTGTGGACTGACTGTGCTGGGCTGTTTGTCTCCTTGCTCATTTGTTCTCTCTTCCTATGTGCACTAGACTTGAATCGTCAAAGTCATTCTCATCAAAATAAAAGGCAACAGTTGTTTTAATTCTGATGCAAAACAAAGCACTCCTCTATGTTGTCTGGCGTTGAAATAATATAATATTTTTATTCACACTGTTTTTCGCCTTCTAAGTAAGACTCAATCTGATATCTTGTCAAGGGAGGTAAACAAAAGTATGAACTGGCAGGTCAAAGGTTTGGACGCTCACAGACAGTCAAATAGCTGTCCCGACAGACACGCAAAGACACTCATGGACACTTTAGCACTAAACTGGAGTTTGCCAATTTTCTGACAGTGTGCTGCCATCTTAAAAAGCATTTACGCTTCCAATTAAGTTTAGTGAAAGAGACATCTTGAGAGAATGTTGCGACAAGGAGCTGGAAAAAATAACTCATGTCGTTGCATTCTGATGAACAAAATAATTGACTTTGAAAAGGTAGGTGAGCAGCTCCAGACCAGCAAATGCTCTGAAGGTAGAAGTGGAAGAAGAAAGAAGATGAAGACGAGAGGTCCTCCTGAAAGAATGCACACACATATGATGTATTAACCTTGTTAACAGCTGTCAGATTAATTGTCACATCATGCAGGGACATTTCCTTTTCAGCGTGACTGCACCCAGAGAGACTGAGACAGGATGACCTTTACACTATGAAGTGGAAGGACTCCCCAGGCCACTACACGGCCAGGAGCACTGTGGGGCAGGTTTATTGTGCTGTGTGTTGTGGGTACCCTTTTGGTAGTTAATTAACATAAGTACATGACAGTTAATTTATTTTCATGCAGCGTTACTGTTTGTCTGTGCAACCTTTCTCCATGATGTTCGTGAATTGCTCATTGGAGCTTATGGTGGAGATATGATACAGGTGGGGACAGGCTTGTTTTGGATTTGTAATTATGGTCATCTCACTGGAGGTTTTGTTGCACGTGTTAAACCATTTCACAACTTTGTACAATCACAGGAGCATGAAATTAGCCTAACTGTGACTGTGGGGACTAAATTGCGTGTGGCTAAAGTGGTATGACTTAACTGGATTTTAATGTGGTTATTTGTCCAGAGCTGGTCACCAGATTTCTCAAAATGACAACTTTTTTTTGTTTTGTTAAAGTTACCACGTAGCAAATTTCTTTGCAAAGAAAAAAAGGCTTACTTAAATGCATTACTATTTATCAAAATTAAATTTTGTATACTTAAGGTTTTAACACACATGATTAATGTACTTTCTTATTAAAATACACCTGCAAAGCCAATTTTCCCAGTAAGCAGTTTTACGAGTGAGCAGTTGCCTCTGTTTTTGCACACGTAGTGCTCTTTCTTGGCACATAAGCACTACCTAAAAATAAAGCACCATAATGATAAACTGGAATAATGTGACACCAGGTGCAACCAGTGGTCTAAAACTTAACTGGGTGCCCTTTTAAATCCCCGAAGCTTTGTTTTCTTCCTTACCTTCTTATGTCTCAGTTATTTTGCTACCCTGATGTTTTTTTTCCAGTATTCCAATAAATCCATTTCCTACAATGATCGGGACTTGGTGGCAACAAGCAAATCAGGGTATTCCAGACTTCCTTTTTCTTATGTCCCAGGTCAGATGAGATATATAATCTTTCCAGCAAGTCCTGGATCAGCCCCAGGACTCCAAAATATGCATGGGCCATTTTTTTTTAATTTCCAAAGAGCAACTTTTAGATGAGAACACATGATAAACATATACTGATGGAAAAAGCGCTGCTACGTGCAACTGAACACGTGGCACAAAGTGAGATTATGTAATGGCCACCGTCATTATCTGTCGGCATTGGATGTGGAGACAAATTGTCAATTTGTCTCCAAGACATTTTAGGTCATTTTGTGAAATGGACAGAGAATGAATTGATATTCATTCTCAGCGTGTTTCCCATTTCTATGTTGCTTTTACGTAAGGAAAAAAAACCCACCTTGGATGTCTTTGAATTAGATATATTAAAGACGTCTGTATAAGTCTTTGTTAGAGAATAAACTCAGCTCCCAGCTTGCATTCAGAAGACAGACACCATTTCTAGTTTTAAGATTAGAGTCTAAACTTCGCTTTATGATAGTTAAGGCAGGATCAGGTGATCCTGAATCGTCCCTTTGTTAGGCTGCTGTAGGCTCAGACTGCCGGAGGACTTCATGTGATGCACTGAGCAAGTCTTCTCCTGTCATGGCGAGTGGGAGGAGCTGTGTGGGGAAAAATAAAGAAGGATCCAAATGCAGACACTCGCTGAGATGTGAAGGAGGTTTATTGAAAATAAAGTACAAGGTGAAAAACGGCAAAACCGAACAAAAGCTAAACTATACTGGGGCAAACTAAACTACTGAACAGCAAACCTGAGCACGGAGGATAAATGGAGGCATACGAAGACGGACGGCAGGGAACACACACGATGGATCCACAGGAGATTAACAGACGGACCAGCGACTACAACGTAAGAAGACACGACTTAAATACACGCAGAAGAACACAGGGAGATTACACACAGGTGGGAAACACAGCTGGAAGTAATTAACAGGACAAGACAAGGGAGGTAAACTGAATACACTCACATGAGACACAGACCTTCACAATAAAACAGGAAACAAGAACCACTACACAAAGATGCAGACTAGACACAGAACTGAACCTACACTAAACATGATACACAAAACCTAAGAACTAATCCCTGAACACGAATAAACAGAAACATAGAATTCTAATAATAATCAACAAAGCACAAGAGCATCAGAAAATAAACCAAAACATAAAAAACTCAAAATGCTCGGTCAAAATGACCCAGAACCGTGACATCTCCACTCACCTCTTTTCAACCCCGAACTGTTTATACACCATTGCATCATGTCATTAAATTTTATCTTCTCTCTTAATTAGTCTATTTTTTTGCCCTGTCTCCCTATGCTCTCTCTTTTTTTCTCCGTTTCTCTTTCCCCTCATCACCCAAACAGTCGTAACAGATGTCTGTCATTCCCTGATCCCAGTTCTGAAGGAGGTTTCTTCCTCTTAAATGAGAGTTTTTCTTCCTGCCATTGCAAAATGTCAGCTCATCGGGTCATCTGATTTTTGGAGTTTTCTCCAGAATACTGCAGGGTCTTTACCTTGGAGCATCAAGTGCCTTGAGGCACTTGATACTACAAGGCTGCTGTGACTGGCGCTATATAAACAGTCGCTAGTAGTTTCTCTGGATATATTTTTTCTCAGATTAATTTTATTTTTTGCAAATGGCAGGTAAAACATAACACCCCAAGAAGTAATTAAAAAGCTTTCAAAGGCTATCCTCATCTGTTCTGGTAAATTGTGTTATGTTGAAAGTTTAGTTTTTTTGGGTAGAACTGATGTTGATGAAGGGAGTCATTGTGGTAAACATGTTGTAGCCATAATCTAAATTTGGAAACAAAACTCCTTCATTAGAGTGCTTACTCTTAATTTCACAGTTGAGTGGAGTTACAAACAAGTCTGTTATTGTTTTTCTTTTTAAGAATCCATTTAAACTCATAGTGCATCTGTCTTCCTCTATATCTAAATGTTGTACAGTATCACTATAGAACTGGGTGGCCTGGACTAAATGTCAACATTTATATTTGCTTTATGTTTGTGTAGCAAACCATCTAAAACCTCACAGGGTTAAGTTGTGTTATTTTTACACTTCTACAGTGAAAAATTTAATGGACTGTCAACAGCAGGAAGTCTCTAAAATCGTCTGAGAACACTGGAAGTTGTTTAAAATAAACTCAAGATAACTTTTCAGTTTTCTTGCTTATTGTTCACAAATGCCTGAACAACAGTTACTCTGAAAAATCCTTATTTTCAAAAGAAAAAACACATTTGTTCTACTTATTGTAACACTAAATAGATAAAATACGCAAAGGACAATTTTTTATTTCATTAAAATTTTAATGTAAAATCTATGTAGGTGAAGAGAGGATTCTCAACAACTACCACATCTCTATTCCAACGGCTAAATGTCTTATGTAATAATAATAATAATAATAATGGATTGGATTTATATAGCGCTTTTCAAGGCACCCAAACCGCTTTACAATGCCACTATTGTGGTGTACCTCAGGGGTCCATTCTAGGCCCCCTGCTGTTTATTCTGTATTTGCTCCCTCTGGGCGATGTGCTGCGCAAACATAATGTGTCCTTCCACACCTTTGCTGATGACATTCAGATCTACCTCCCTCTGAGGTTAGACTGTAAGGACTCTCTGCAGCCGTTATTCTCCTGTTTGTCTGACATTAAGACTTGGATGGCTCTTAACTTTCTACATCTAAATGAAAGTAAAACTGAAGTCATTGTGTTTGGGCTTCCTAAAGACCCCGACCTTTCCTTTGATTTTATGGGACCCCTAACTTCCGAATGTACTTCCTCCATTAAGAGCCTCGGTGTTACTTTTGACAGTGCTTTTAAATTTGATAAACAAATCAGCTCCGTAGTCAAGGGATCTTTTTATCATCTACGGATTTTAGCTAAAGTCAAGTCCTACCTGTCCAGGAACGATCTAGAAAGGGTGGTCCATGCTTTTATTACTTCACGGCTGGACTACTGTAACTCCCTTTATGCTGGTTTAGATCGTTCCTGCCTGCATCGCCTTCAACTGGTGCAGAACGCTGCTGCTCGCATGCTGACCGGCTCCAAAAAGAGAGACCACATCACTCCGGTCCTCTGCTCTCTCCACTGGCTCCCAGTTGCTTTTAGGATTGATTTTAAAATTTTACTGTTGGTTTTTAAGGTTCTTAACGGTACTGCACCTCCTTACCTGACAGAGCTTCTTAGCATTTACCGCCCCAGGAGATCTTTGAGGTCAGCAGACCTGATGCTCTTAGATGTTCCCAGGTACAGACTAAAGACTAGGGGAGAGAGGGCTTTTGCTGTGGCTGCACCCAGACTGTGGAACAGTTTACCTCCTCACATCAGATTCTCCACAAGCCTTGGAACTTTTAAAACTGCTCTTAAAACTCATCTCTTCTCATTGGCTTTTAGCAAGGTTTAACTTATTGTTTTAATTTATTGTTTTATCAGTGAGGTGTTTTATGTACTTGTGTTTTATTGTATTTTATATTTGTATTTTATTGTACAGCACTTTGGTCAGCCTCGGTTGTTTTTAAATGTGCTTTATAAATAAACTTGACTTGACTTGACTATTCATTCACTCTCGCGGCACACTCACACACTGGTGGAGGCAAGCTACGGTTGTAGCCACAGTTGCCCTGGGGCAGGCTGACAGACGCGACCGCCATGTCCTTACCAGGTTCAACTTCAGATAAACATCAAATAGCATTTTATACTTTGCGAAAAAGAAGTAGTATGTAAAAAAAAAAGTAGAGCCCATGATTCAGTAGCTTGTAGAAGCACCTTTAGCAGCAATAACTTGGAGTGACCATTTTCTGTATGACTTTCAATTTCTCATGTCACTGTGGAGAAAGATTGGCTCACACTTCTTTACATTGTTGCTTCGTTTCAGGGACGTTTGCTGGCATTTATTCATGCACAGCTCTTTCAAGGTCCTGTCACAGCATTTCAGTCAGGTTTAGGTCTGGACTTTGGCTGGGACACTGCAAAACCATGAGTCTTTTCCGTTTCAGTTATTTTGTTGTAGATTTGCTGCTGTGCTTGGACGAATTTGCTGGGATAGCCATTCCTGTGATGATTGCCAACTGTCTTCAATATTTTCTATCTGCGAATAGTCTTTGAATGATGGACTTCACCTTGCCATTATAATGCTAATATAGATAATGTGTAAAAGTTTGGTTATATGTGGTCAGCACTGTCACCTGACAGAAAGAACATCCACCTCTCTGTGTGGGGTTACTATGTTCTCTCTTCAGGTACCCCTGCTTCCTCCCACAGTTCAAAGATATGCTTGTTAGGTAAATGCAAATTCTAAATTGGCTCTAGGTGTAAATGTGTGTGTGAAAGTCTTTCTGTGTCTCTGTGTTAACCGTACAATATACTGGTCACCTGTCCAGCGTTTACCCCGCCTCTTCCCCTATGACACCCGTGAAAAAGGCTCTAGTCCAGACTGCAACCCTGAATCGGATAAACAGAAGAAAATGAATGGATGGATAATGATTTCACATCAGAAGAGCTATGATACAGTGCAGATATCCCAAAACATTCAGTCATATTACTATTAAATTTCCAGTGCTTACAGAGCATTCACACGTTTAACATTTTGTTCTACCATTTCTATATACACAGTTTTTCCTGATTTTAAAGTATGCTTTACTTGGGTGCAGAAATGGAAAGAGAAAAAGGTGAACCAGCAAAAAAAATGGGGAAATGTGAGCTGGGTATGCTGCGCTTGTTTGTGTGCTCAAAGACCTATTTCCAGGTTACATACTGTCTTCCTTCATCAAAACCAGAGGGTCTGTGGTTTAGGCGTACAGGTGCACCCAGGGGAATGACTCCTGGTCACAGTAGAAGAAATGTAAATCCTTCTTAATCAGATTCTGCAAAAGCTGATAGTGATGGAAAAAAAGCTTTCCAATGGCCAGTAATACTCTGGCAGTCATGCAGGCTGGCCTTATACAAATCTTGCACAAAGCAGAGGGCAAGAGAGTCTGTTTGCCCACTATTGTTTCTTCCCGTGGAACCTCTCGGTGGTAGTGAATGGCTTTCTGATGTCTTTGGCATGTGATGCTTGCAGCTAGTTGAGCAGCTTCCAGCCCCAGCTTTCTGCCTCAAACCTTTTGGCTTTAAAATGCACAGCCCATAATGCTGCAGTTTTGCTGCATGGCCATGCAGACCTGGAGGATCAGACTGCACTAACAGGATTTTTAATTTCACAAACTGCACTATCTAAAGGAAGAAATCTATATAAATAAAAATAGTATTAATGCAGGTGGGTTTCAGTTAAATAATTTATAAAGATTTCAAATAGTGTTTTTGTCTTTATTTTTATTTTGTTTGTTTATGGATGGATGATTTATTTGAAAACCTTGTGACTTGGATACAGTTCACTTGGTCTTGTAGCACTGCATGAAGTTAGTACTTCTAGCTCTGGAAAGGGAAAATCTTATCAGTTTTCAAAACCACAGTTGAATCCTATTGGGGGAGTAGTTTTTCTCATTAGTGCGCAGAGTGTGTAATGACATTCATCAAAATATGGCACCCACTGCCTCCAATTCTATCAATCTACATATTACATTTTTGGAGGGGTCAAAGCAGCTATTCCTTAAATTTAGAGTTAATTTCATGATAAAAAATAATGAAAGTAATAACAAACGCAAAATAATATGTAAACAGATTGTGGGAACTCGATGGGCGCACTTGGTATTTTTTTTCCTTTTTTTTTTTTTGCAGAGCTCAGGTCACCCATTTGAATCCTTAAAAAAAATTCTGAAGCATTTTTTTAAATTTGTGGTTTATGGGAGCAATTTCTCCAAAGCAATTTAAAAAGTCAACTATGAATTATTCATGCAATTAATAATCATAAATGTGATCATTATACCGGTGCTATTATACCTCAGGCTCTTCATTAACGCAGTTATAAACCAGGGGAAAAACGTCTAAACGAATCAAATTACATTTTTAACTAAATGTCATTAATAATGGTTCTCAACAAGGTTCAGTTTATTATTGGCCATGATTGACA
The DNA here is from genome assembly GCF_057381915.1 of Diplotaxodon limnothrissa. Lineage (NCBI taxonomy): Eukaryota > Metazoa > Chordata > Actinopteri > Cichliformes > Cichlidae > Diplotaxodon > Diplotaxodon limnothrissa. The sequence continues at coordinate 19,500,662 of NC_140604.1, forward strand.
AACAAATCTGTGAGCACACAATCACTTACAGAATACCATATATATATGTATACTCACAAATTAATAGAGTATGCTGTCTGATTCTGATTCTTCCAAAGACAGTTTCGTCTTGACTTCCTCTCACAAGGTTAACATATCATCCAATCAAATGGCAGACATGCTAACGTGGTCAATCTGACCTGCATCAGAGTGGGGAAGGAATGTGGCTTCAGATGCTTTGACCTGGGCATGTTTGTTGGTGCCAGATGGGCTGGTGTGAGTATCGGAAACTGGTGATCTACAAGTGTCTGTGAAGGTTCTCAGTCATCCAGGTCATCGTAGTCAAAAGAGCTTGCAAAGAAAAGCGTCTGGACTTCTTTAAGTTGCTTGAAGACGTTTCACCTCTCATCTGAGAAAATTGAATTGACAATTTTTTCACCAGTTTCATCAGTATATATATATATATATATATATATGTGTGTGTGTGTGTGTGTGTGTGTGTGTGTGTGTGTTTTTGGGTGATTGGGGGTTCCAGTTGATATAGCAGTAAAGAAATTTGACCCCCCGTGCCAGAAACTGGTTTGTTGCCTCAGGGCAACAATGTGCTTAAAAGGTACCAAAATGTTTTCTGTAAATTTAGACAGAACCACAGCACTGAAACCGCTCTGACCAAAGTGTTTAATGAAATAGGTCTGAATACAGACAGTGGAAAAATGTCAGTCTTAGTTTTACTGGATCTCAGTGCAGCATTTGATACAGTTGACCACAACATATTACTCAAACGACTGGAGGATTGGGCAGGTCTGGTTAAACTGTACTAAACTGGTTCAAAACATACTTAGAAAACAGGAAATACTTTGTATCAATAGGTAAATTCACATCTGAGCAGACAAGTATCACATGTGGAGTTCCCCAAGGTTCCATCTTGGGACCCCTTCTGTTTAACATTTACATGCTCCCACTGGCACAGATTATAAAGAACAACAAAATAAACTATCACAGCTATGCAGATGACACACAAATATATATCACAATGTCACCAGGAGACCAAGGCCCTGTACAGGCTCTTGGTAAATGCATTGAGGAAATCAATGACTGGTTGTGCCACAATTTTCTCCAGCTTAACAGAAACAAAACTGAAGTAATAGTCTTTGGTGCCAAAGAAAAACGATTACAGGTCACCAGAGAACTTCAATCTATACATCTAAAGACCACAAACCAGGCGAGAAATGTGGGTGTAGTGATGGATGCAGACCTAAACTTAGAAAAACACACTAAGACAATAACAAAATCAGCTTACTATCACCTCAAGAATATTTCAAGGATAAAAGATCTGATGTCTCAACAGGACCTGGAAAAACTAGTCCATGCATTCATCTTTAGCAGGCTTGATTACTGTAACAGCATCTTTACAGGTCTACCTAAAAAATCAGTCAGACATCTACAGCTCATTCAGAACTCTGCTGCTCGAGTCCTCACTAAGACCAAAAGAGTGGACCACATCAGTCCAGCTCTGAGGTCTTTACACTGCTGCCTGTCCGTCAGAGGATAGACTTTAAAGTTCTGATGCTGGTCTATAAAGCTCTGAATGGTTTAGGACCAAAATACATCAGTGACCTCCTGACCCAGTATGAACTTTCCAGATCCCTCAGGTCATCTAGATCCAGTTTTTTATCAGTTCCCAGAGTCAGAACCAGACACGGAGAAGCTGCATTCAGCTTTTATGCTCCTTATATCTGGAACAAACTCCCAGAAAGCCTCAGATCAGCTGAAACACTCAGTTTATTTAAATCCAGGTTGAAGACTCACCTATTCTCAGCTGCATTTGAATAAAACACCAAATCCACACTTTTAAGCTTAAATTTCAAAACTTAAATTTTAACTACTGATTTTATCTACTGTTCTGATTTTATCAGTTTTTTTTAATCAATTTTAAATCATGCTTTTTATTTGTTTTTATGTTTAATGTCTCTGTAAAGCACTTTGAACCACCTTGTTGTTGAATTGTGCTATATAAATAAACTTGCCTTGCCTAAATACTCCTGTAGTAGTAAAAATGTATTTCACGTTTTAATTTTATTTTAACAAACATCAAGTTCAACAAGCAAATAACTGCATGTGGGAGTATGTATATGTGTGTGTTCGCACATGCACGAGTTAGTTTCTGTGTGTGTGTCTGACATTTACTATTCTGTGTGGAACTTCATGAAATAGAGGAGAATATTACATTTGAGTCATTTGACATTTAGAATACTGTTGTTTCCTGGTACCTTACATCCAGAAATTAAAATCAGTCTAAATGACCAAATCATCTTTACATTTTTACACATTCATGCACTTTTATTTTGCTAATATATTTATGTCAGTTTATGTTTAGCAGTTATTGGCCCTGTGGTCTGTGTAGTTTTGGTTACTGAAACAATTACTGAACTCCAAGGTCAAAGGTCAGACCCTCTTCTACTTCTTATTTGCTTGAATCCCAAATGTGTCATATGAAATTTAAAAAGTAAATAAACAAAAAAATGCATAAATAAAAAACAATTTTAAGGGGCACATTTCAAATTGTTGCCTGAGGGTAATATGACATAGAGCATTAAGCAAAATGTCAGAGCAAAGATCAAAGCAACACAACCATGAAAGAAGAACACATTTAAAAACTTTTTAAGGTCGACATCCTTTAGCCAGTAACAGCATGTCTCTGTTGCTGTGGTTTTATTTTTATCAATTCATTTATTTTATCTGTGCCTATGTCAACATGTTAGTTATTCACCTAAAAGTAAAAAGATACGCTATAAATGCTCTAATGCTCTTCATCCAGTTATTTACCTTGATTTCTTCTGGAATGTCATTCACTGATCTCTCTGGGCAACAGTTTCTCTATTTTTAATCAACCTCCTGACATCGACATGGCAGATGAGTTATTAGCTCACAGAACTTTTGTTACTGTAGACCAGTGTTGGGACTAACGCGTTATTAAGTAACGCGTTACAGTAACTACGTTATTATTGCGGTAACGAGCACGGTAACTAGTTATTATGCCAAAATCAGGAACGCGTTAGTCGTTACTGGGATTTAGATAGGGTCATTACTCGTTACTTCGTGTGGTGGCTATCGCGGAGCTTCCACAGATTCAGTAACATTAGCAAGTGGTGGAGGCCAGCAGGTGGATGAAGGAAAAGGGACGCAGAAGGAAAAGAGACCCGAGGCGGCCGCCGGTTAGGGTTGCCAACTCCCTGAAAAATAAATAAGGGACACCTCGTGGCCAGGGCCGGGCGACCCAGTTGTCTTCACCCTTCCCAGTGTGGTGAATTTTCTAGCTCTTTTTTTGTGTGTGAAATTATTTTTTTTAACCCTTTGACTTGAATTTGATTTAAGTAGATGTGTATTCTTTGTGATATGAACACATGTGAAACAAATGATCATTTAGCCATTTATTTTTAGCTCAAAATGACAACATTAACACAGTAAAACAGGTCTCTTTCTTAAACAGAAGCCTGTCATGCTTAACTTTTGAGAATATAAGTAAATCTTTCTTTAAAAGAACTCTGTCCTGCTTAACTTAAAATAATAGAAAGAAAAATATTCTTGTAACAGTGCACATTTAGTGCATTTAGTACAATTGGCTTCAGCTGAGGTATTATTTCAGCTTTTCTAATGCTAATCAGCTGCTCCCGTTTGAAAACCCGCTTGTTCCCATGATTACGCATCTTAACTCATCATCATTATTCATCTATGTATTACTTTTATGTATTAGTCATCTATTTGTTGTAATCATCTATCCTTGCAGTCGTTTATTACACAAAATAAATTATATTATCACACTTCTGGCCACATAGCGCTGATATTCACTGCACATGCCCATATTAACTTTTTCCAGCCAGGTGTTTTCCTTTTCCCATTCTTCCCTTTCTCTGAGGGGAACAAACATTGCTGCTCTAACGCTGGGCTCACACTGTGCGGTTTTAGGCCCATTTTGAGCCGATTTTTGAGTGATCGGACCGATTTTGGCCTTCATCGTGCGTCGTGTAGTATACGTGGGGTAACGAGAAGTGATTAACACCTCACGACCAGCTCCCGATCATCAATCGCTCGTGAGCTGCTCACACTGCTCGCGCGCAAACACGTAAACGCCGTGAAAAAGACGGAGCAGCACGGCTGTGCAGCGTGTGATCTGGACACAAGCGATGGAGGCACAACTTGTAGAACTTTGAAAAGCTCATCCGAGCCTTTTCGATGTGGCCTCACAAAATTATCACGACCACAACAACCGTGAAAATAGTTGGATCTACATCGCTGCTAAATCACAGCTGCCTGATCATGTTTTTCATTAGCAATTTAGCAAAGTTGATGGTGGTGGTGTGTCTGTGTGAGTGAGAGACAGAGAGAGCGAGCGACAGATTTTCTGTTATAACCTTAATTTTATGGACGCACAGTGTGAGCACTCAGGTCGCATCAGAGCATCGGGCGGTATAGTGTGAGACCTGCATCGTGACCTACCAACTTCTAACCCCTGCGAGTCAATCGTGCAGTTTGAGCAGGAGCTGAATAACGCGACTGAAAAAATCGCACAGTGTCTGCCCAGCTTTAGGTGTACTGTCGTCCGAGACTTGCACCACAGTGACGGCGTTTGTTCCCCTGTTGGCCATGCTTCTTGTTGTGGTCATCTGTTGTCTTCCGGTATTTTCTCCGTAAGCGACCTTTCCTCGACCAATGAGATAAGCGATAATCTGACTTGTCATACTCGAATTGTCATAAGTGTGCTGTCAGCGCATTGGTCACAAAGCAGGAGAGGGGCTGGGAATTATGTTTTCAAACAAAGCGTTAATTCCATTAACATTTATAGACTACTTTTGATTCTCACTGTATTACGGGACAAAGTGCGTCCCTTATTAGCTCAATACGGGACGTGTACTTTTGTTTCTAAATACGGGACGATTCCGTATTTTAAGGGACGGTTGGCAACCCTACCGCCGGTCCAAGTGTGAACTGAACTTCAGGTAAGAAGTTATGACCTGCAGTCTCTTTGGGTCAGATATAAACCAAGTTTAGGTGGAGTTTATTTTCGTTATTCTGACTTTTTCCGTACTGCGTGCTAGCTAGTGTGGCACTATGTTAAAGACAGAGACATGAAAATAGTAGCCCCCCATTTTATTTGATGCTCAGAGACATTTTCTTTTAGTAAGGCCACTGCAATGTAAGTTTTACTGTTGCATAAGTTCCGCCAGCAGAGGGCGCTCGGTCCTGTACGCATCGGTAGCTGACGCTACACTAGAAGAAGTAGTGTCAGTGATGAAGAGGCAGCATACGGCCTGCGCGCCAAAGATAACTGATTGTCTTATTTTTCTGTTTTTACAGGTAAGCTGGGTGGTTGATAATATAAACAGATGTTATAAAAGTGACAGACAGCAGTGGCGATTAATGATAAATGTCTTGTGTGTGGCGAATGTTAAGCTAAAGAGCTAATTTCCAAGTTGGTCCAGTTGTTAGCCTGTGCCGATCAAAGTGTTAGACTGTACCGAAACTCTGTGAGCTTGGTGCAGGTGTATTTTTGGGTTAAAGCCACAAGATATATATTTTGCACAATAAGAGAAAATGTGAATTGCTTTATGTTTAGTAAATATGTTAAGAAAAACATTTATTTGAAAGAGATCTAGTTTATTAAATACAGTTAAGAAGACAGGTTCATAAATAGATTAAAACAGTAGTAAAAACAAGATAAAACTGTAATGAGAGTTCACTATGTTATTCATGTGTATAGTAAAATGTATTTGTGTGATTTAACCAGTTTACAAAGGTGGTGCATGTGAATGTGAAACTGTATAAGTTACTTGTATAAAGTAATGTCAGCTACACTAGAAGAAGTAGTGTCAGTGATGAAGAGGCAGCATACGGCCTGCGCGCCAAAGATAACTGATTGTCTTATTTTTCTGTTTTTACAGTTTTCTGTAAAAATAAATATGTTGCACGGGAGATGAGTTGGCCCATCATTTCAACAGTGTAACACTAGCATGACAGAGTTTCTATACAGCTGGGTGGTGCTATGTTACTGATGTTGAACTTTATTTTGTTCATAAGTTATTAGAGTTGCCAACTGTCCCGCCTGGTATTCAGAGAAAATATTACGTGTTTCTTATTGAGGTGAAAAGGAACAGTTTGTCCCGTAAATCAGCTACAATGAAAAAGACACAAAGCTGGAGTTTTCCTGTGTCTTTGCTGCACAGCTGCCTCTTCTTCTTTCATTCTCTCCCTCCCTCTCCCGTTTCTACTTCAATCATGAAACTGATCAATGATCAGCTGATCGGCTCTCTTGTTTGTTTATCGCCCACTTTGCGCCAGAAAGAGGAAACCAGCGGATGTCGCGCTAAACAACAGCAGCACGTTTAAGCTTGATCAGCTGTTGTTAGAATTTATTTAATATTAATTTCTAGTATCAGCTGATGTTTTCTGGAGCCACAGCTGCAAAAAAGCTGCTGGTCATGATATGGTTTGGTTATCTGGTGAGAGGGAAACATGAAGATGAAACCAGGAGATGTCCTTACTGAATCATCAGCTGAACAGGTGATGGAGAAACAGGTTTACCTTTTGGGTGACATAAATGAGTTGAAGGGAAGTTATGAACTGTTTCTGAGAGACAAATAACCCCAGGATCCTTTTTTAGGTAGCTGACAGCTGGTGACTGTGCAGGGGCGGGTCTAGCAAAGTGTTGCCAGGGGGGCAGGTAGGGCATTAACAGGGAATGGGGGGCACAAAGAAATACTTTTCTTTCTTATTCTCATTTAAAATGTCTAGCTTTTAAAAAATAATTATCTGAATCTTTCAACAAACGATTGATTGATTGATGCATATATACCATCAAAACAGTGTACATCACTGTCACAACAGTGTTTATTTTCATTCAAAGGCTTTATGATTTTTCCTATAATGGTGGGCCGGTCTCTAGTCAAAATGCCCGGGAGGATTTTTTTGTCCCAGTCCAGCCCTGTATGCAGCTCATCTGCAGTCTGGTGTTACCTACATCTTCCTATTCAGAAGGCAGAATTTCCGAGTTCTGAGTACAATCGAAAGCACCACGACTGCAGCTTTTGTGTTGGATGTAAAAGGCGCACATGACGCTGTGACGTAGGCTAGAATCATGGCAGCAATCAATGACGGTCCAGGCGTGGGATTTCTCTCGTGTAAATATGCACATTATCTTTTCCTTTCTATTGGTAGGTGGCACAGTGCACTTGTGGCAAGTAAGCAAGCTAGAAGACTGGCAAAGTTATGAAAGAAACACATTAACAAGAGAATTCTGAGTAAAACCAAAGTTACTTTCCCTAGTAACTAGTTACTTTGAAAGTAACGAGTAACTTGAAGTAACTGAGTTACTTTTGAGAGAAGTAACTAGTAATGTAACTAAGTTACTATTTTAAAGTAACTTACCCAACACTGCTGTAGACTAACACCTATTCCACTGCTTTACATTTTACTCTGAAGCTATTTTACTCATAATACCCTGTAAGACAATGACAGAGAAGAACTGAAATAACTATTGGACAAGAAGGTATAATATCAAATCATATCGTACCAAAAAGGTACGTATGAAAACAAAATCCTAATTAATAATTAAAAAAAATATATATTGTGTTAAAACTTTCATAAAATATTCAAAATATAAATCTTATCTTGTGACTACATTGACTTGTTTGTGGAAAAATTACTTTAGGCTCTAATGCACCAACTATGCATGCCTGCCAAGTGGTGAACTTCAAGTGGACATCAAAGAAGTCAAAAAGTATAAACGAATGACTACTCAGCCATCAGGTCTCCAGCTGTCTGTGTCTATGTTAACAACAGAGTGTAATCAAGAGACCAAAGACATGTATTATGAGTGATTTGAATGAATGAATGTTTTTCTTTCTCTGTTTGCCTTGTACTCAAGACCAGGAAACTGCTTTTATAGAGGTTGTCACACTTACTGATGATCAATTATTCATGTTCGTTTGATTAGCAGCAGATGCCTGCCATTTGCCTTCTTAATTACCATGGAAGCAATAAGAGTGTACTTAGTTTAAAGACTGAGTGTACTTTTTTCACATAGCCTTATATGTAGGCCACTGTATATTGACCTGATTACATAAGTGCTGATTATACGGTAATTATTGAGTGCTTCACATCAGTTTTTGATGCAAGTGTAACTCTATGGATGCATCTCAAAACTGCATCATGTAACACAGTAAGGGGAATTGTTGAAAAGAATATATAAATGGGCCAATAGGTTTGACTATAGGAGCACAGGGGTGTGTTTAAATGAGACACAGAGACAAGAATGTACCGCAAAAGAACCAGCCGACTTTAGAGAAATAAACCTTAAGGTTGACAAGCACAGGTTAAGGCACTTTAAAACTGTGGAAAAGGAAACTTACAAAAAATGAAAGAAAAGTAAAACACATAAACTACTAAGATAATGACTTGGCCAAGTGTTACTTTTGGTTTTCAATGTTGGGTTTCAAAGTTAGGTTTCCTTGCTGGGTGCGCCCTAGTAACCTGACTCCTTAACTTTTATAGAAACAGATCACACAAATCCAATGTACATTCAAATGAAAATCTCACATTCCTTTCACATGTGGAGAATGTTCTACATAACAGCTTAATATTCAAAGTCCCAAATAAAACATCCAAGGGGTAAAGTCCAAAAAATTCCCAGGGTGTGAAAGAAAATAGGGGTGAGAGAATGTCAGTCAGTGGTCTTATGTATAACCAGCTGTGTGTGAAAGTGTGAGTGATACAGTCCTACCACACCACAAGGTGCAGCAGATCATCAAGTGGAAAAGAAGCGAATCTTAGTTTCTCTAAGTCCAGGTGGGAAGGCTCGCCATCTAATTCACTGGAGGAATCCACCTCAGGAACAATTCAGCATACAAAAAAAACCTGACCAATCTCAGTGCATCACAGCCGAAGACAATGGTATGGTGTTTCTCGGTCAGAAAATGCAGGGCTCTTACTTCTGGAAGCAGATTGAGATACACTTTCAGGCAGTTGATAACAACTAGAGCTAATGAAGGCTAACAGTTTAGCTCCACGTGGTACTTTCTAAAGTCACCAGAAAACTGCAGCATTCGCCTGTTTACTCACTCTTTGGCTACTTTTAAAATGAAAGGTATGCACACACACACACACACACACACATAAAAAATATATATATATATATATATATATATATATATATATACATATATATATATACATATATATACATATATACATACATATATATATATATATATGTATATATATATATATATATATATATATAAACACCCAGCACGCCCCTGCGGGCGGTTTATCCTTCAAGCTCGGGTCCTCTACCAGAGGCCTGGGAGCTTGAGGGTCCTGCGCAGTATCTTAGCTGTTCCCAGGACTGCGCTCTTCTGGACAGAGATCTCCGATGTTATTCCCGGGATCTGCTGGAGCCACTCGCCTAGCTTGGGAGTCACCGCACCTAGTGCTCCGATTACCACGGGGACCACCGTTACCTTCACCCTCCACATCCTCTCGAGCTCTTCTCTGAGCCCTTGGTATTTCTCCAGCTTCTCGTGTTCCTTCTTCCTGATGTTGCTGTCATTCGGAACCGCTACATCGATCACTACGGCCGTCTTCTTCTGTTTGTCTACCACCACTATGTCCGGTTGGTTAGCCACCACCATTTTGTCCGTCTGTATCTGGAAGTCCCACAGGATCTTAGCTCGGTCATTCTCCACCACCCTTGGGGGCATCTCCCATTTTGACCTCGGGACTTCTAGGTTATACTCGGCACAGATGTTCCTGTACACTATGCCGGCCACTTGGTTATGGCGTTCCATGTATGCCTTGCCTGCTAGCATCTTGCACCCTGCTGTTATGTGCTGGATTGTCTCTGGGGCATCTTTACACAGCCTGCACCTGGGGTCTTGCCTGGTGTGATAGACCCCAGCCTCTATGGATCTTGTACTCAGAGCTTGTTCTTGTGCTGCCATGATTAGTGCCTCTGTGCTGTCTTTCAGTCCAGCTTTGTCCAGCCACTGGTAGGATTTCTGGATATCAGCCACCTCCTCTATCTGCCGGTGGTACATACCGTGCAGGGGCCTGTCCTTCCATGATGGTTCCTCGTCTCCCTCCTCTTTCTTGGGTTTCTGCTGCCTGAGGTATTCACTGAGCACTCGGTCAGTTGGGGCCATCTTCCCAATGTATTCTTGGATGTTCCTTGTCTCATCCTGGACTGTGGTGCTGACACTCACCAGTCCCCGGCCCCCTTCCTTCCGCTTAGCGTACAGCCTCAGGGTGCTGGACTTGGGGTGAAACCCTCCATGCATGGTCAGGAGCTTTCTTGTCTTTATGTCAGTGGCTTCTATCTCCTCCTTTGGCCAGCCTATTACCCCAGCAGGGTACCTGATCACGGGCAGGGCGTATGTGTTGATGGCCCGGATCTTGTTCTTACCATTCAGCTGACTCCTCAGGACTTGCCTGACCCTCTGCAGGTACTTGGTGGTTGCAGCCTTTCTAGCGGCCTCTTCATGGTTCCCATTTGCCTGCGGGATCCCCAGGTACTTGTAACTGTCCTCTATGTCTGCAATGTTGCCTTCTGGTAGTTCAATCCCCTCAGTTCTGACTACCTTCCCTCTCTTTGTTACCATCCGACTACACTTCTCCAGTCCGAACGACATTCCAATGTCATTGCTGTATAGCCTGGTAGTGTGGATCAGTGAATCGATGTCTCGTTCACTCTTGGCATACAGCTTGATGTCATCCATGTACAGGAGGTGGCTGACAACTGCTCCGTTCCGTAGTCGGTATCCGTAGCCAGTCTTGTTAATGATCTCACTGAGGGGGTTCAGGCCTATGCAGAACAGCAGTGGGGACAGAGCATCTCCTTGGTAGATCCCGCACTTGATGGTAACTTGTGCTATGGGCTTGGAGTTGGCCTCTAGTGTTGTACGCCACATCCCCATTGAGTTCCTGATGAAGGCTCTTAGGGTCCCATTGATCTTGTACAATTCTAGGCATTCCAGTATCCAGCTGTGGGGCATTGAGTCATAGGCCTTCTTGTAATCAATCCAGGCAGTGCACAGGTTGGTCAGTCTGGTCTTGCAGTCTCGGCTGATTGTTCTGTCTACCAGTAGCTGGTGTTTTGCGCCTCTGGTATTCTTGCCAATTCCTTTCTGTGTCCCGCTCATGTATTGACCCATGTGCCTGTTCATCTTAGCCGATATGATGCCTGACAGGAGCTTCCATGTAGTACTGAGGCAGGTTATTGGTCGGTAGTTGGAAGGGACCGGTCCCTTCTTGGGGTCCTTGGGGATCAGGACCGTCCGGCCTTCAGTTAGCCATTCCGGGTGTCTCTCGTTAACTAGCAGCTGGTTCATTTGTGCTGCCAGATGCTCGTGGAGTGCAGTCAGCTTCTTCAGCCAGTAGGCGTGAACCATGTCGGGCCCTGGTGCTGTCCAACTCTTCATACTGGAGACCCTTTCTTGGATATCTGCCATTGTGATGGTTACTGGACCCTGTTCAGGGAGGTCGCTGTGGTCTGCCCTCAGATCCACTAGCCACTGAGCATTGCCGTTATGGGTTGCATCCTTCTCCCATATGCTCTTCCAGTATTGCTCCGTCTCCAGCCTTGGTGGTGCTGTTCTCTTATTGTTCCCTTGCCACTGAGAGTACACCTTTGCTGGTTCTGTGGAGAACAGCTGGTTTATTCTCCTGCCTTCTATCTCTCTGGTGTACCTCCTCAAGCGGCTGGCCAAGGCTGTGAGTCTTTGCTTGGCAGTTTCCAAGGCCTCAGGTATGGACAGCTTGCTGTATTTCTTAGGCACCTTATTTGTCGCACCTTTCTGCAACTCTGTTAGTTGGCTAACCTCCCTCCGTGCTACTTTGATCTTGCCCTCTAGCCTCCTTCTCCATGGAGGGTACTGCCCCTTGTGGCTGTTCAACTTGTAGCCAAGCATCTCACTGATCACTGCTGCCGTATTGTAGATCAGCTTGTTAGTGTCGGTAATCGTGGTTGTAGGTATTGCCCGTAGTGCTGCATTAACATCATCTAGCAGACCTTCTGAGGGTACTTCACGTAATCTTGGTACCCGGCTACGGGGGATCCAGGTTTCAAGCTTGGCCATGATCCTATTTTTCAGGTCAGTTCCTCTCGCACTCAACGATCCTTCTCCTATCGCACTTGGGGCTATGTACCCAATCTCGGGTGGGGGTGATGATATCTCCCCCCTGACCTGGCGTCCTGACTCCTCCTTGCCGTAGCATTTGTGTTGTACCTCGTCAATCTCTAGCTGTGAGAGCAGTCCCTTCTTTCGAATGTTGGAACACTGAGCTACTAGTTGTTTCGCCGTCATTGTGGATGTTGGGTATCGAAGAATCCATAGGTCCCTCATCCTATTCATGTAGCCCCTTCCGCCGGGGTTACTTGCGTAGTAGCATTCCAACAACGCCCTGTTTTCGTCCCTTGCCCACCGATGCCTTCTTGTTCCAGTAGCCCACTTTTCGTCAGGGTGCCCTGGTTCCTCAACACCTGACGCGGACCTTGTTGATCCGGGCGACGTCCGAGCCGGCATGCCTTCATATTTATCTGTCTCGCTCATGTCTGCGGTAGGCTTGCTTAGCATAGGGGGTCTAGCCTTAGGACCCTTACTGGATACAGACGCCCCAGGCAGGAATCGAACTTGCGATCCTCTGTTCCAAAGGCGTGTAGTTTAACCACTACGCTATCCAGCTGCATATATATATATGTGTATATATATGTATATATATATATATATGTATATATATGTGTATATATATGTATATATATATGTATATATATATATATGTATATATGTATATATATATGTATATATATATATATGTATATATGTATATATATATGTATGTGTATATATATGTATATATGTATATATATATGTATGTGTATATATATATATATATGTATGTGTATATATATATATATATGTATGTGTATATATATATATGTATATATATATATATGTATATGTATATATATGTATATATATGTATATATGTATATATATATATATATATATATCTTTATTGCACATGCTCATTCGCAAAGGGACATCCAAGAAGTAGAGCTATCCTGTCACCATTAAGATACATGTTCATACTTCAAAGCATGAAAGTCCCTTGAGATGTACTTTCATGTGTTAAATGTATCAATTAGGGGTGTCAAATTATCGCGTTAATTGCGATTAATTAATTACAATGCTATTTAGCGCGTTATGTTTTTTAATCTCGTTAATCTAATTTTTAATCTCTTGACGTCATTGATTTTGTATGAGAGTTGCTATGTTATAAAATCCGTTTTTATGTGCTGGGCTCCTTGTGCTTGACTTGTTGGGGGTGGAGTCACGTCGTGAGGTCAAGGTGAGAAGTGGTGATTAGCTTACAGTGTGGATATGGAGGCGCATCTGAGAGTTGTTGGCCCAATGAACGGGAAATTTGTATTTCATAAACGCCCCGACGGCACCATTGACAAAGGTAAAGTGGTCTGCCTAGAGTGTAAGAAGGAGTTTGCTTACCACCGAAGCAGCTCAAGTTTGGCCTATCACCTCAACGCAAAGCACCCAGCCGCGAGTGCAGCAACAGCTAGCAGTGAAGACGTTAGCAATATAGCAAGCCAGAGCAAAGCTTTTCGCCAAACAAAACTAGAGAATACCCCTCGTATGAGCAAGTCTGCGACCGACAGGCTGACTAATGTTATTGCCAAGTGGATAGCGATGAACTGTAGGCTGATAAATATAGTAGAGGACGAAGGATTGACAGAGGTGTTGCAAATTGCGTCCAATGACCCGTCATACAAGCCGCCGTGCAGGACTACAGTAACGACCAAAATCAGCAAAATGTACGACGGCGAAAAGAAAAACAAACTTGAGATTTTGGCGGAGGATTCTCCCAACTGTGTTGCTATAACCGGAGATCACTGGACCTCAGCTGGCAACCACAGCTATTTTGGGGTGACTGGACACTTTATTGATAGTGAGTGGAACCTCAACTCATTTGCACTGACCGTCATGAGAACAGAAACCAGGCACTTTGCTGATAAATGCGCCGAACAGTTCCTCAAGGTAGCAAATGACTGGGGTATTGAAAACAAGATATCCACCATTGGCACAGACAGCGCAGCAAACATGCTGGCTGCTATGAGAGCACTTCCATATGAGCACATCGCCTGCAATGCTCACATTCTCCAGAGGACCATCACGGTATGTCTCGATAGCAGTGGTTTTGTCGGTGTACTGGCAAAGTGCCGCAAGATTGTTGGTCATTTTAAACAAAGCCCTGCGAGTACCACAGAACTTAACCAACAACAAGTAGCACTCGGAAAGAAGAGCGATCAACTTATACAGGATGTACCCACCAGGTGGAACTCGACTCTCGCAATGGTCTCACGCCTCCTATGTAACCGAGAGGCTGTCCAGGCTACGTTGGACCAACAGAACCACAGGTTGGTCTTGCCAACCGAAGCTGAGTGGGCGAAACTGCAGAGGCTGGAGCTCCTGCTTGAACCATGCAAGTAAGTTCAAATAAACACCTTCCCATTTTAATTATATAAACTACTGTTACATGTGTAAAATCAAAATTAATGAACATAACAAGGAACTTTTAAGGACAATTAAATTGGAAATCAGTTACATGTTGATTTAAATGAATCCAGCTAGGTTTATTTAGCAAACCTCTCCACCTCTGAAGGTATGTGACAGAGCTGCTGGGTGGTGAGGCCTACGTCTCTTGCTCTGTAGTGCTGCCTGCTTTTCGCCATCTGTACCGTGTCATGGACATTACTGATGATGATCCTGCCTACGTGGTGAAGTTCAAGAATGCCTTCCAGAAGGATCTGGCAGCACGACGAGCTAATGGCAACGAGATATGGTTCGAGGTGGCCACAGCATTGGATCCACGGTTTAAGGATTTGAAATGTCTTCCAAGAGAAAAGAGGGAACAGGTAGGACAATAAGGTTAAGCTGGACTAATGAGTCCAATTCATTATCAAATCAAACTTTTATTTATTATATGGAACACAAAGTTCTTTACAAGATTAAATAAAATAAAAAAAAGCACTTAGTTTTAATCACAATCATTCATTCATTCATTCATTCATTCATTCATTCATTCAGGTGTGGACCATTCTGGAGAATATGCTCCAGGCAGCAGAGCCCAGAAGAGCAGATAGTCTCCAGCCCTCCACAGAGGATGATGGACCAGCTCAGAAGAAGAGGAGGAGCGAACTCCTTCTGGGGTCTGACTCTGACTCAGAAGATGGAATTGAGTCTGGAGAGCTGCAGCGCTACAGAGCAGAACCCAGCATCAGTATTGATGACTGTCCCCTGCAGTGGTGGTATGCTCACTCAGGAGTCTATGAAAAGCTGTCAGTCCTAGCACAAAAGTACCTGGCCTCCCCAGCTACCTCTGTACCCTGTGAGAGACTCTTTAGCCTTGCAGGCCACATAGTGCAAAAGAAAAGGGCAGCCTTGCTTCCAGAAAATGTTACCAGGCTGGTGTGTCTTAGCGACTGGCTGAGGAAGAAGAAATGAGACACATGTGGTCAGCATAGCTGCTGTGTCATTTGTAGCCTACTAGAATAGATTGCTTGATGTTCAGCACTTTTTTTTGTGATGGAAGAATACTTTGATGTGCTAACTTGCAGCACTGCAATGTCAGTTTTATTTTTCATTATCTGAAGCAGAGGAATTTCAGTGCTGTATTGCTCAGAAAAGAGCAACTCTGATGTGCTAACTTGCAGCACTTAATTTATTTGATTTTATTTGTATTTATTTTTCCACTTATTTTACAAAAGAATACAACAGTATGTAAATGGTTGCATCTGTTTAACGTTTGTTAAACAATAAATGACTTTATAAAGTCACTTTCTTTGTTATATCAGTCTTTTGGTCTGCCACAATAAGTTGAGGGCTTTCCTCAGCTATTTTTAGGTGAGATTAAAAAAGAGATTAATTAGATCAATTAATTAAAAATCATAATTAATTAATCTCTATTTTTTTTTAATCTCTTGACAGCACTAGTATCAATACTGCAGTTCATCATTTCATCCTAAATGTTTAACCTATTATCACCCAGGTGGGTAATTGTGATATCATTGTTTCCAGTTTGTTTTAGCATTCTTGTGCAGTTTGGGATGCTAAGCTGAAGATATTACAATATTTACAATACAAAACTACCCATTGGTATCACTGACAATTCACATGCACAGTTCTCCAGGCAGGAATGAGGACAGGGATAAAGACAGCAATATCATCATTTTTCTTCCAATTAGCCAACTTTTTTGTAAACTGTTGCAAGAAATGCTTCCAAACAAAACTAATTAACAAATGTGAAGATTTTGCCTGGTCCCACAGCATAGCAATAATATGACATACGAGACTAATTAATTAGCAGCTTATTGGAATATGATCTGAAATGTACAAATTCATCAGATGCCCGTAACTCCTTTGCATTTGTGTGGGTTTTTGTGTCATAGTAGAGAAAGTGATTGAAGTTAGTTGAAATATAATTATGTAAGTGTAAACCCTTTGTGTAAATGTGAGGTATTTAACATGCTTTGGATGTCAGTATACTCCAGGGATATGATCGATTGAATCATAGGGGAAAGAAAACAACATGACTAAAAAAGATCAACAGCAAAAAACCGTATAAAGTTTGTTGTGCAGTTGTGGCAGTGAAAAGAATCAAAACTGAGAAAAAACTACAATCATGTGAAAAAGATGTTGTGAAAAACTACAAACTCCCTTATTTGTTCCATAGGAATTAAGAGAGTAAGATGCAGCCAACTGCTATTATTCAAATGGACTTGATTAATGTTATCACGTATTTAAAAGCAAAAGTTTTGGCAGTTTGCAGGTCTGGAGCATTCAGTTGTTTTTTAAACACAATGCCACAGTCTTCCCAGGAGTGGATGTCCCAGCAGATTTACCCCATGATCTGACACTGCAATGCTCAGAGAAATTGCAAACCAATCCAAGAGCTACATCTCAGACTCTACAGGCCTCAGTTACCATTTAAATGTTAAAGTTTATAACTGCACAGTTAGAAAAGGATTGAACAGACATGGCTTGTTTGGAAGAGTTGCCAGAAGAAAGTCTCTTATCTCTACAAAGAACACTGACCATAATGCACAGCACCAGTTTGGTGAAAACCAAACACAGCATATCAGCACAAATACCTTATACCAGCTGTTACACAAGGTGGTGAAGGGGTGATAATTTGGCCTTGCTTTGCAGCCACAGGGCTCGAGCGCCTTGCAGTCATTGGCTTGATCACAAACTCCTCTGTATACCAAAATATTCTGGAGTCAAATGTGAGGACATCTTTGCAACAGCTAAAGTGTGGCCAAAACTGGATCATGCAAAAGGACAATGATCCCAAGCACACAGAATAGTGGAAAAAGAAAAGAATCAATGTGTTTCAGTCGTCGAAAGTCATCAAAATCCCTACCTTAACCTGACTGAAATGTTGTGGTGGGAATTTAAGAGAGCTGTGAATGAATGAATTTGAGCAGACTACATAGTCCAGTGAGAGGAAGTACTGGTCACACTGAATAATATCAAACCAGCCCATCCATAAAATACTGCAATAACCTATTTCTTTCTAACAAGTTGAGTCAAAATAACTGGTAGTGTTGTATTTCATAGCAATCGAATCACCTAGAAAGAACAGATAATGTAATAAATAATAAAATCACAAAGTATGTTTTATTTTTAACAATTAGTGTTCATGACTGTTCAGTCTATCAGCCTGTGGATTATTAATAATGTTCTCTCTCATTGCATGTTTAGCAATCTGTCATCACAACAGTTGACCTTTCTCGGCGTAACTGAAGTAGATTTCCTTCCACCTCTTTCCTTTCACAAATCTTTGCTCTGAGCCTGCTTTGTATTCCTCTGTGCACTTCTTCCTGACATACCCCCTGTTGTGCCTCAGTTATTTGTCAAGTCACGATGATGAGGTGCATGCTGAACTTTGTGTAAACTCTGTCATTTCCGTTGAATTTTTTTCTTGGAAAACCAAGGCTTTCCTTAAATGTCCGATGCTCATTATAGAGTGTCTGGTAGGACAGTGAAAATACCACATAAACACCTCAACTTTTTTATGGATTATTTACAGTGTATTGTTGTTTTTAATTGAGCTAAATTCAGTTTAATTAAAAAAATAACTTGTCTAATTTTGCTTTCTTTTAGCTTTGTTCTGTAATTACTGTCCACTGAACCTGCAGTTTCAATGGAAATGGCAAATTCATATGACAAGACATTATTATCTATCCTAAAACATATTCAGGCTCAATTCAGGTAATTATGTTTATTTGCGCAGTATTTAAACTTGAACAGAGTAGCTTTGTCTTTTATCAGACATGACACCAACCAAAAATGGTGCAGCATTTAACACACTTTTAGATTGTCCAGCTTCTGGCCACACTTAATTAAGTCTTCAACATTAAAAACAAAAACTGAACCTGCATCCACCAATAAGCTAATTAAAAATATGCTGCTATTAATTAAGAAGTTATAGCATAACAAATATGGCTGCTGATGCAATCCCTTTTCTGTGTCTCCATTTCCACTGTTTAGCCTACCCAAAATATATTGGGCAGTGGTGTATGTACTAATCCAATTAAAACAGAAAAACTATAACAGCCGATATAAAATTGCACGTCATTAAATCAGATTTTGTCAGCTTAATTACAAGCATTTGTTTCAGTGCAAATTTTATTTTTATGCCTTAGATAATAAAAGTAAATCAGGTAATGTAACTCCAGTGTATAGTGGTTTACATAAGAAGTTCCCCAATTTGAGAAAGGGGGAGACAAACAAAGCCTCAAGGCATCACGAGCTAGTGTACATGCTCCCAGTGGTGGTCTTGAGCCTGGATAAATGCATGAGAAAGGGTATTCAGTGTAAAATATGCACCAAATCAAATATGTGGGTACATCTCCTGTGTCTCTGTCCGTGTGTACCATAGTCATGACCAATAATGGTAACTTTTTGAAAAGACACTCTAGCAAGACAGAGATCACAGTGTTCAGTTTAAAAAAAGAAGAAGTTTATTTTACTGGAATTTAAATCAGCAGGGGGAGAAATAGGAGCAGGGAGAATCTCAGGTGAATGTCTATTCACTGAGCAGGAATGGTCTTGCCAGAGAGGAGAAATAAATTAGTTTTGACCAGAGTTGCACCAAGGGATATTGTGCTGTGATTTTGATTTGACTTCTTACTTGAGTCTTTTTGCAAAGCAGGTGGAGTGAGAGGGAGAAGCATGCTAGAGGTTTTTTTTCCAGGAAGTAAGGAAGCCATAAGTGGAAACACAATTCTTCATTCCACAGTAACATATCAGCTTTGGATTCCAGGGAACTATTGCTTCAGGGAAAGAGCTTCAGCCGACTTAGAGAATCACTGAGAGGCAAAGAGAGAAACAATGTTAGGAGCAACGTCACACTAGAAATTGAGACAAACATTGAAGCACCCGATTACTTAAACCAGTACAATGTCAATATGGAGAGGAGCTGGGAAATCTGCAGCCTCCAGAATTAAAAAAATGTGTGGTTCACACCAGAACCACATTCAGCAATGATTGGAATTAAGATGGAATTCCCTGGTGGTGGCAGAGATGCTTGGGAGGGGCTCTGAGAAATCAGGGAGACGAGAAGATGGGGATGAGGAAGATTGTATCAACATGAATCGTAGTGGCAGAATGACAGCATATAAAAGTCAACCGAACAGAGGTTGATTGGCTCATAGAAGACCGGTTGAACTACAGTAATGATGGCAGTCCTCAGTTTGACAGCATGGAAAAGTGGAAGTGACGCAAAGAGTACACTAGCAGCCTTAAGATGCATGACAGGAAATGTACAAATACAGATCTTCTTATGTTTTAAAGCCTCATCTTTGCTCCTTCACATATATTCCTTTTTTTCTTTGCTTCCTCTAAACATAACACTTTTGCAAATTTCAGCTGAGCATGGTTTCAACTTTAATAATTTTCAGTGGTGTAATTCAACAAAACTCAATAAAACTCATAGATTTCCTTGTTAAGAAGATGCATAATTAAATTAAATTACTTCAATTTGATGGCATATCAGATATCCCTGTGGCATTCTGAGGCTTTATTATTTTTCCATTAATGACAACTTGCGATCAATCACAAAGAGTTTCTCTGAGCTGCTTGATTACGGACTGCTCATTGTCCCATATGCAACAGTGAATAATTGCCTGGGATCAGCTTGGGGAGTTTATAGTAAATAAGAGCTTTAAAATATCTTGACTAAACACATTTATTAACGTGTTGATATTCATGTCAATGGTCTGCATTAAACAGACCTTGGACACTGGAAAATAGGGTGTTTAGGTATTGCAAGAGTACAGACGTGTTCAAGTCAGTGGTTCTCAAACTTTTTTGGCATTCACCACTTTAGAAGAAGAAAAACATTTTCCTCCTTGTCACCCATGCCCTGCCTGCAGTGGCTCTGAGCCCTATAGCGGGGCTCACCCTGCAGTTTGAGAACCGCCGGTTTAAGTGATTATCATCAGAATTCCAGAGATGCAAGCTAAAAGAAGATGGAACGAGTAGAAGCGGCAAGTGAAGAGAGATTTTTCTACAAAGGCCTAGAAGGACTGAAGGGAAGCCCTGATAAGGCTTATAAACGTATAAGTCTTTGCCAGGACTTGTACTGTGGTGAAAATTGAATCAAAACAGACAAGAAAAGATAAGCTACGAAAATAATCATGCTTTTATTCCTGCAGCAACAACAAAATGGGACTATCAGTCTCACCAGTGCAGCTATTAAGACTTAAAACACCAAACAAATTGCAGTCTTAGGAAATGTAGAACATGAAAGTAATTGGATTGGAGATAGAGTTTGAATAATTATTAAAAAAAAAGGTTTTCAGTCACAAATAATTTTTTATATACTTTTCCTTGAGACAACTGTGCTCACCAGTGGGATGCTTTAGTCTAAATGACAGACTTATCAGTGCTTTCAGTCAGAGTCAGTGTGGTAAGTGAAATATGTCAGAAATGGAGACTTCAAAGACTGTTGTTGTATGGTTTATTTCCAGAATATTCTTTTATTCATGACCACAAATGATAGGACAGAATTTTAGATGGATGACACTTTCAAAACACGATGAAACATTTAAATAATATATATCAACACACTCTATGCCTGTATGTTGTATACGTATATAAAGCTATTGAATTATAAACATGCAATTCAACATCTATCCATCCATCCATCTTCTTACGCATATCCAGTTCAGGGTCATGAGTGGAGGTTTTGTTTATCCCAGCTGTCATAAGACAGTGTACATCCTACACAGGTCAAAACAGTCATTCGCAAAGCTTGCATTGCACTTCAAATGAATATGATTCATAGTAGACAGGTTTAGTCTATACTCAACCTCCATTTGCATAACATTTAAAAGTGATGGCAGTGTATGACTAAAAAAAAATAAGACAAGCAAATCTTTGCTTTTCATTATATATAATATTTTTAAATGATGGGAGACTGGCCGACTGACAGAATAGGTATGTGTGTAAAAGCAATAGATTTCTATGGGTAGCAGTTTGAGGTTCATACATCATGTGCCCAACTTGAGTGTCTTCTTTCATTTGTGGCTTTACTGGTTGAATGATTGTACTCTCTTCTATAGGAGGGCCAGAGAAAAATGTCAGACAGTGTGATGATACTAAGCAGAAAGAAAGCAGTGGAAGGAACTGTGAAGTATCAGTCTAGCTTTCAGCACAGAGCTGGTGACTCAGCACTGGCCAGCAATGGATTTCAATAAATCAAAACGCTAACTGGACTCACTGGGTGGCCATGGCTGAGTGTTTCTCATTACTGTAGGAAAAGTCAACAAAGGGTTGAGTGACAGCTTGGAGATGGGTCAAGGAAATATCTACACATTTGAGGTAGCAAGCAACTTTATGACAGATTCCTCACTTTGCTTGATTTGTGTATTTTCCACAATGTGTCAACACTAACATAAGATTTGTCCCAACAGTGAAAACTCAGATTTAATGTCCAAACTAGGTTTGGACTAACAGCAGCGGGGATTTAGTGATTCAGCTAAACCTGCTGTGCTTTGGCAACCAGTCTCCAAACAATCATGGTCCAACTCTGATTAACAGCAGTCACTCCCAGATTGGCAAAGGTCTGCAAATAATTCACATCTAATTTATAAACTCAGATTGCCAACATATTGCAATCGATCTGTGTCAGTTTGCGCCGATGAGCAAAACTTGTTTGTGATGTGTTGTGGGAATAAAAGAAAATATATTCTTGCTAAACATGGCTTGCATTACTGACATTTTATTAAAACTTTTATTAAAGATGTAGTTGTAGTTATTTTATATACACAAATTGTGCCCATGGAGAGCTGATGCTCAGTCCATTTAAGGTCTTAAACTTCGTCCGGCGTGACGGTCCCGACGATATATTGTGTAAGTGACTTCGAGCAGTAGAAGGTTAATGCATACATGCTTACAAACACAAATAATTATAGAAGATAGTCTAGACCAAAGGCCAGGAATACATTCTGCTTAAAACTGCATTTGTGCCTGCATAGCAACAGTTGACAAAAAGGTGTTAAAAAATAGGTATGAACTGGACAAGTCAACAGGAAACATCTGGAGGGTGAGACGGTTGAAACAAACAACCATGTACGGTAAAATGTTGCTGATAACGGAAATTTGTCTAACTGTCATTAACTGTAACTTATGCATGTTATACTCTTTGCTGACGCGAGAAGGGGCTGAACCCTGACATATTAAAACCATTTTGAAGTGTGCTTTTTAGCGGAGATCTACGCTGATGTGTTACAGTATACATCTTCCCACGCGTGTCTTCAATAAAATCATCGTTTGACTGAACTCTTCTGGGCCAGTGTTGGTTTGTTCTTATCCTCAATATCCAAGAATCAGGTGACAGTGTCTCTTTGCAATAGGGGACTCAACTCAACAGGTTGACAACTGGATGTACTAATTCTGAAACTCTTAAACACTTTATTGCCATTGCTGAATGATACTTCTATACAATGGAATAAACTAAATTGGAGTACTGTCCCACATCAGTGCTAGAAAACAATTGCCTTACAACCACAATGAATTAAATATACAAAATAAAATGTTCTCATATGAAAGCAATGTATCCAAGTGCCTAGGTCATTTTGCAGTCAAGTTGCCATTCTGCAGCACTTATGTCAATATCTGGGGAGAATATCTGAATTTCTGCTTTAAATCTAGGAAATTCAGATTCATGAAATAGGAGCATTTAATGTGAATTTTTGACTGTGCCACTAACCATTGTTTTCGTACTGCAACTCCAGCGTACTGCAAAGGGCAAACATAGTGAAATGCTTAAACAAAAATGGTTTTATGTGGAGCACCTTGATGTAGCGTTACGCCAAAGGTTGTGTGCTCAATGGTTCTGTGCACTGCCGTTTAGCCAATGTACTTCAAAGTCCACTGCCTGCTGCACACTACTGTAGTTTGTTTCAAATACGTCATTCAAACCAGTAACCACAACAAAACGTTGCACTGTGTTTTCAGGTTCAAATATTGCTCCAGGTGTGCTAAACAAGCTGATGACCTTTGCTTATCAACCAGCTGTTGCCCAGTGCAGATTATGATTGCCTCTAAGACAGTGGGTGTAGCATCACATTTTTGTGTGAGCTGGTTAATAATTTGCTAGTAAAATCATCTCTGCCTTTCATGTTAGAGTAATCTTACCTATAAATAAATAAATAGTTATAACTAATTATGATTTGGAACTGTTGCCTTGATGTTCGATGGTTGGAGTTTAAAAACTGAATGTGCACCATAAGTCTGACTTTCAACACTAAATGCTACAGTTGTTTGTGGTTCCCTTAGGCCAACATGTTACTAGCTTATAGAGTTGATATGGGCAACACTTTAGCAAGCAGCTGCAGAATGGAGGAATTTTGGAGGACATTTTTGCTATAGGAATTTCTGGCCAGGGCAGCACAGTAGTGCAGAGGTTAGCACTGTCATTTCACAGCAAGAGGGCTGTGGTTGAACCCACTGGCTGAGTGGGGGCAGATTACATGTTCTCCCTGTGTCTGTGTGGGTTCACTATGGCTACTTTCTACAGTTCAAAGACATGCTTGTTGAAAAATGATATATGCCATAGGTCTAAATTGGCCATAGGTATGAATGTGAGCATGATGGTTTTCTCTTTCAGTATTATTACTTCTGTAATAGATTGGTAACCTTTCCAGGGTGTGCCCCTCATCTTGCCTTGTGACAGCTGTGATAGCCCCCCAACCATGAATTGGATGAATTGAAAAAAATGGGTGCTTGAATGCTTCTGGCCATGTCAGGTGAATTTTCACTTCCCTTTAGGGAGTGTTTTAATCTCCAAAACACTTTCAAATAACTGTCCTTTGAAATGTCCTTATTAGCTAGTTGCTAATTTTGCTGCTCTGCTGTTTTTTGATGGCCTGGTATGTCAAATCAAATCAAATAAAATCAAATCACTTTTATTGTCACATCACATGTGCAGGTACATTGGTACAGTACATGTGAGTGAAATTCTTGTGTGCGAGCTTCACAAGCAACAGAGTTGTGCAAAATACAATAACGTAAACAAGCAAAATACAAGAATGGCTACATCTGAAACTAATAAATATATGTACAATATATAATAGTATATGCATATCTGGATGTGTATACTAAATGTTTTTCTACGTGTGTGTGTGTGTGTGTGTGTGTGTGTGTGTGTGTGTGTGTATACACATATTTTACAAATTAAATAGAGTAAACAATAAAATAAAATATATAAAAATATACAGAGTTGAGACATGTGCAAGACAGTGGCATTACTGTACAGTATGGAGTATGGAGTACTATACAGTATGTATACATGTTAGCGTGTGTTGCCATGTTTCTTTTTTTCCCTGTACAACAGAAACCAAACCCCAAAACAAAAACATTATATTAGTAATAGAACATAGATGCCTACAAAATAGGCAGTGAACACTGTACAGCATCACCATGTTGGATTTTTTTTTTCTGGTAATGGCTATAACTGGGACAAGCTTACTGTTAAAGGCGGTCCCTCATTCCCTTGTGAGTGTCAAGTCTTCTCAGTCTCCTTGAGGAAGACACTAAACCCTTAATTGCTCTGTGCTCCTGTGCTTCCAGGCCATTCTCTGGTGACATTTATAAATATGTATTCATAATATGTCCCTAAGGCATATGTTCACAAGTATTGCAGTTTACCTGTTTTAAATATGGCATGATAATCGTTGGTGAAGCCCGGTTTAACACAGGTCAACAAACCACAATTTCAAAAGATAGCAAAATAAGCAGCTGGTACAGTCATGGTAAAAAGTATACCGTCTTTTCATTATAGGGCTTTATGTACAAATAATCTGGTGCTTACGGGCTCTTACATATAGGTAAATGCAACTGCAAATGTACTAGTTCTGGAATATGTCCTTATGAGACATATGAGACCAAAGTGTTTAAAAAAGCTCTTGAATCACACAGTGTCCCTTTTTTCAAACACTAATTTTGCCTTTGGTTTAGTCTTTTTTACATCATGTAAAAAATAACATCATGTAATCTGTCATGTTGCTGTTCATACAGGTTTGCATTTTAAATAAGTTTACATTTAGTAAGGCCCAGATGAATTTGTCCAGAAACATAAAACCTTGGAATTGACTGGGAGTGTACTTTCTTTTCACAGTGACTCTGTATCATTACAAAGACATTAGACCCAGCCTTGGCTAGAAGCTTGATACTGACCTACATAACTTTTAGTAAAAGGACCTAGAGCAATACTGTCTTGCTTTTCAGCACTGACAAATTTTTCTACTTAAGTGAATGCAAACGATGCTGCGAATGCCACTGCAGGAAGCAAACAAAATTAACATGCACAGAATTTGATAGTGCACCCGTTATAGTCCTAAAGCACCTCCTGCCTGAGGAGTAAATCTGCTGAAGATGTGTGCCTTGTCTATAATGATGCTGCCATTCTAAAATTGTAAAATTGTTTCACTCTCTCAGTTTTAGTGTAAAATACAAGCAATTTCCTGCAAATCTTTCCAAACAGACTGCAGTGACAAAGCCCAATCTCATGCTTTTAGCTCCTTTCTTTCTTTTTTTTTTTCAATGCTCCAGTGAATCTTGTTCTCGCTGCTCCTGGACCTGCATTCTGAGCGACTACTGTGTTTGTGTGCACATTCGTGAAGCTGCCTATGTGTCTGCGTGCATGTGTGCCCAACACTTGACTATAATGAGCTTGGGAAATCTTCTACACTGCTCTAATAGCTGCATTCTAAGCCATACCCCTGGGCTAAAGGGTCTCGTTGCGTCGATGGGAGCTGAGGCGAGCACCAGCGCCTGGCAGCCTGCAGCCAAGCCATCTATCAGCACAGCTTAGGCCATTGCTACTGCTCAGCACCATGGCAGAGGCGCGGGCTGACACACACTGCTCTGGCTGGAAATACAGAGACAAATTGCACTTATATACTACATGTTGAGTTTCATTATCTAAGAGCAGCATTCAGAAGGCGAGAATAGAGGCAGAGCGGGAGCGATGCACAGACACAGCCAGATGCATTATATCCTGACATTTCAATATGCTCCAAAAATAGCTGCAATTACTTATCTCCCCTTAGATTAATAGATGTTTTCATTGCTGGTTACTCAATCCATTAGCAGTTTGCAAATCCAGTAGAGAGGTCTAAATTTATAGTTGCCACTGATTCAAAATGTGGATAAGATCTGTATTTTCTAATATTTTACTTACAGTAGAAATTAGTCTCTCAGTCTTACAGTATGGTACTAAGCCGTGTGAAAATGCCAAGCTCATTATCATCGACGGGTCCAGCTTGATGAAAACTAAGCTGCGATTTCAGAAGAAGCTGATATGAGAGAGGATTAACAGGCTGTCAGGATACTGGAGGGGGATTCAGACAAAGTCGTGCCTATGTTGCTGTCTGCAACATCAAAGTTCATCTTTATTAAAGAATCTAATAAGAAGATTTGGAAATACAACATCCAATAAATCAGACATGATCGCTGTGGCAGACACAGACTTGTTTTCTTTTATCATTTAACAAAGAAATATGCGGATTTTAGTCACAGCCCTAAACTAGAAATACGATGGACTTTCTAAAGTCCTTTTTTTTTAATTCAGAGGAATTCAAACTTTCATTGATCACAATCACTTGCCCATAAATAGCCAAACTCCTGGTGATTATTACAAAGCTACATGTATCTAAAGTTTTTAGTGATGCTGAGCTGTGTCACCAACTGTACAAGACCGAATCATTAAAAAGTAGTTAAGCTAAACAGACAAACATAACATTTAATGCACACTTTTGTAAAAGAATGGTTCCTTTTATGAAGCTGAAACAATCCTGAATGAAAATACAGTGGAGACATTTTAACTTCTAGTGTCATTCAGCATTTTTGTGTATGTCGTGTTACTATGTGGCCAAGTCATTGCATAACAAAGAAAATGTAACGGAAGTAACACACCGCAGGGATGGACTGCTGCCTGCAGGTATAAAAATGCTTAATCCCTCAGAAATAATCAGATAAGTCTTCACACAAAACAATTTCTCTTGTTGTACCGTGCCTGAATAATCCTTCAGCGTGACAGCGGGAAGACAAGAGCAACGGCCATTGATCATAGCTGTGATTGTAAGGAGCCACTGGATTGAGTCAAACAATCATCCACAATTACATTGATTGGATGAATCTCCAATGGAGCACCGTGGCTAAACAAAGAGGAAGCAGTTGGAGACTAGGGAGGACAGAGTGAGGTGATGAATGATTCACTGTGTATTCTGCACCTGTAATTTAGTTTGACAAGCTGATGAGACAGCACTGTGTGCCACACTGAATGCTAATATGCTTCATGCACACTTTAGTCCCGACCACTCATTAGAACCAATCTTACCACATAAATAGCTGAAAAAAGTTGGAAATAAAGCATCGGAAGAGAAGAGTACACGATGAAAACAGGAGCCCTGTGAGAGTCTAATTAAACATCAAGAAGTCTTCCCATGTGCCATGAAAGAAATAATGCTGACAGCTTACATCTAAAAGAAAATAACCTATTCTTATTCATAAGCAAAATAATTCCATTTCTTTGTCCTGTCTTCCCTACACCTGTTCATCACTTGCATTTGTGCCAGCAGGCTCTCCATCCAGAAATCCTATCCTATCAGCAGTCTCCAACACTGACATAAATGTCTTCCCCATATTTTGTTTCATTTTCTTCCCATACGTTTAAATCCTTCCATCTGGATAAGGGACGTGTACGGTGGTTTATTCCATTGTGCAAACATACGTCCTGCATCTTAAGACCGTGTAAGCTTTTTTATGTTTTAAAGCGCGTGAATTGGTTAGCCTTTTCAAAAATCTTAATCCCCTTGAAAGCACTTTCATTTGAAGCACATGTATATTTAGATTTAACCGATATGGATATATGTTTTTGTCATAACCCAAGATATACACGAATGCCAAAGTATAAAAAAAACCCCGTTGTAACAGGGTACATAATAGTAGTGGTGTTTTTAGTTTTTTAAATTATTGTCACGGCTGAGAATCAAAGCAATTTTACCTCCACCACCGGCTCTGCCAGCTGATGTGAACTCTTGTTGTTGTTCTAAATTGAACACACACCACCCATTACTTCTCTTCAGCAGGATGGAAGGGCTAAAATTGAATAAGCTGATAATTACCTAATAGTAGGTTTAGGTGACCACCTGCTGCACCTGCCTGCATGTATGTTACTCTGCATTGTGCTGGTACCATCCAAAAGTGGTATTGAGATATTACTTTACAATGTAGTGTTAGCTGATCTTGCTATAGTTACAACATTGCCACACAGAAGATAAAGTGCAACAGCCAAACATTAATCTCTAAATGTCTAGTTTTTTTACCTATTTTCTGTCACGGACCCAGCTCTGGGGACTCGGGGTCCGTGAGAAGTGTGGACTATTATTATTATTATTGTTATTTGATGTGTGTGTCGCCTGCACTGCTACTGTTCTGTACACATTTGTATGTAGGCAGGTGTGTGTGTGCATGTGTGTGTAGCTGTTTTCTGTGGCCAAGTTACAGACACCTTCAGGCCTGGTGGGTGTGGCCCTGCTTGAGGACTGGCTGCACCTGAAGTCCTTGCCACACACCTGCTGCTGATCTGGGCTCGTCGTGGGAACTATTTAGGAGAGCGATGGAGCTTCCACCGACGCGAGATTATTGTGTTAGACTTCACGTCAGTCTTCTAGTTTAGTTTAAAAGTCAGTGAGTGTATGCCTGCTGGGATTAAGTGCTTTAACGGTTGCCTCTATTGTTTTCCTCAGAAGGAGTGTGGGACGAGAGAGAGCAGTGAGCACGGGGAGTGCAGAGACACAGGAGCAGAGAGCACTAAACAGGGACTTTTTGGGAAGAAGACACGACACGGGAGTAAAGGGAGAGCACGGGGATTTATTGTCATTTTCGCACTGTAAATAAACGCACCGCTTGCAGTGAAGAGTCCAGCGTTCTGGGTCCTCCTTTCCCCCACATCCCCACGGCTTGCCCTGGCAAACCGTGACATTATCTGCAGTTCTACTTGGTTTTGAATTTATGCAGATTTGTCTTCCCAGAAAGGTCTCAGTTTCATACATGCCCAACTTGCACACAGTGGCATAGTCAAATAGTTCGACACACAATTACAGCCACATGATATCATGTAGTTAGTGACAGTGCTCACAAACGTTCATAACAACAAATCTAATCAGAATCCAATAATTAAATTAATTCTTAAAAAAGGGTTTAATTCTGATTAAAGAAGCTAACAAACATATGAGTCTTAGTAAGAGCAGTCAAAGTTTTGAGGCATTCACAAGGAAAATTATGGAGATGAGTAAAAAGAGAAACAAAGTCCGTGTCCTGTTATCTGCTAAAATCGTGTATATATAGAAAATAATCCAAGTACCTGACATTTATGTTGTTATATGTTTTTGTTTTAAAGGTAAAATATTTCAAGTAGAGGTGGAGGTACAGCTACTCCTTTCCATTGAGTTATGTGTACTTAGCAGGGTGTTTCATTTTCAGCTGTCAGTATGAACAAAGATCCTGTAACTTACTGCAGTCTGGGAGAAACTGCAACCTTTAAAATGCATTTATTTATTTTAATATGAAAATAATGTTTTGCATTGAAGAAATTACTTTTTTATGCTTCAACACACCATGAGTTCTTACAAAGATAATTAAAAGAAAAAGAAAAAAGAAAAGAAAAGAAAGAAATCGGGAATGACCAAGAAAAATCCAGACAACACATCTCTAGTTTTCAGTTTTCCAATTTCTCCTAGTGTCTGCCAACAAACTCCAGTACCCATTCATCAACCAGTGGAGGAATGCATATTTTTACCTAGCAGCCCCGGTTGCCAGCTTGCTTAGGCTTGGTCCTTGAACCTATGTGAGTAAAGTGTTGAAAGGAGAAATGTATGAAGCAGACAGAGTTACAAGAGAGAAATTGAAAAATCTCATGCTTGTTGTGTGAGCAACAGCTTTACAGAAAATGTTTAATGCATATTCTAATCAGTCACACCATCAAAAAGCACTTGTAGATATGTGAATAGCATTAATTATCTCACCACCTTTTATTTTCTTGCTCATTGTTCATGAACTGAATTATGAGCTAAACTGTGAATCTGATTTAATACTGTTATGTTCACTGATTCAGCATTTCAGATAAAATTAGGACTTTAACAGCCGGGGCGTCACTGTGCGCCTCACAAAGTGAAAATAGCTGGAGAAAAAAACTGTTATGAATCACAATACCTGACTGAACAACACTTTAATTTTAAGTGCTTTTCCATGTCCCAAGATTCTGAAATAACATGCAAAAAAAGGTTAACCTTGCAATTTTACATTGCATTAAGAACAAAGTACTGAGTATTAATGCAGTCTGCTAGAAATCCTCTCTATATACATATATATATATATAAACACCCAGCACGCCCCTGCGGGCGGTTTATCCTTCAAGCTCGGGTCCTCTACCAGAGGCCTGGGAGCTTGAGGGTCCTGCGCAGTATCTTAGCTGTTCCCAGGACTGCGCTCTTCTGGACAGAGATCTCCGATGTTATTCCCGGGATCGGCTGGAGCCACTCGCCTAGCTTGGGAGTCACCGCACCTAGTGCTCCGATTACCACGGGGACCACCGTTACCTTCACCCTCCACATCCTCTCGAGCTCTTCTCTGAGCCCTTGGTATTTCTCCAGCTTCTCGTGTTCCTTCTTCCTGATGTTGCTGTCATTCGGAACCGCTACATCGATCACTACGGCCGTCTTCTTCTGTTTGTCTACCACCACTATGTCCGGTTGGTTAGCCACCACCATTTTGTCCGTCTGTATCTGGAAGTCCCACAGGATCTTAGCTCGGTCATTCTCCACCACCCTTGGGGGCATCTCCCATTTTGACCTCGGGACTTCCAGGTTATACTCGGCACAGATGTTCCTGTACACTATGCCGGCCACTTGGTTATGGCGTTCCATGTATGCCTTGCCTGCTAGCATCTTGCACCCTGCTGTTATGTGCTGGATTGTCTCTGGGGCATCTTTACACAGCCTGCACCTGGGGTCTTGCCTGGTGTGATAGACCCCAGCCTCTATGGATCTTGTGCTCAGAGCTTGTTCTTGTGCTGCCATGATTAGTGCCTCTGTGCTGTCTTTCAGTCCAGCTTTGTCCAGCCACTGGTAGGATTTCTGGATATCAGCCACCTCCTCTATCTGCCGGTGGTACATACCGTGCAAGGGCCTGTCCTTCCATGATGGTTCCTCGTCTCCCTCCTCTTTCTTGGGTTTCTGTTGCCTGAGGTATTCACTGAGCACTCGGTCAGTTGGGGCCATCTTCCCAATGTATTCTTGGATGTTCCTTGTCTCATCCTGGACTGTGGTGCTGACACTCACCAGTCCCCGGCCCCCTTCCTTCCGCTTAGCGTACAGCCTCAGGGTGCTGGACTTGGGGTGAAACCCTCCATGCATGGTAAGGAGCTTTCTTGTCTTTATGTCAGTGGCTTCTATCTCCTCCTTTGGCCAGCCTATTACCCCAGCAGGGTACCTGATCACGGGCAGGGCGTACGTGTTGATGGCCCGGATCTTGTTCTTACCATTCAGCTGACTCCTCAGGACTTGCCTGACCCTCTGCAGGTACTTGGTGGTTGCAGCCTTTCTAGCGGCCTCTTCATGGTTCCCATTTGCCTGCGGGATCCCCAGGTACTTGTAACTGTCCTCTATGTCTGCAATGTTGCCTTCTGGTAGTTCAATCCCCTCAGTTCTGACTACCTTCCCTCTCTTTGTTACCATCCGACTACACTTCTCCAGTCCGAACGACATTCCAATGTCATTGCTGTATAGCCTGGTAGTGTGGATCAGTGAATCGATGTCTCGTTCACTCTTGGCATACAGCTTGATGTCATCCATGTACAGGAGGTGGCTGACAACTGCTCCGTTCCGTAGTCGGTATCCGTAGCCAGTCTTGTTAATGATCTCACTGAGGGGGTTCAGGCCTATGCAGAACAGCAGTGGGGACAGAGCATCTCCTTGGTAGATCCCGCACTTGATGGTGACTTGTGCTATGGGCTTGGAGTTGACCTCTAGTGTTGTACGCCACATCCCCATTGAGTTCCTGATGAAGGCTCTTAGGGTCCCATTGATCTTGTACAATTCTAGGCATTCCAGTATCCAGCTGTGGGGCATTGAGTCATAGGCCTTCTTGTAATCAATCCAGGCAGTGCACAGGTTGGTCAGTCTGGTCTTGCAGTCTCGGCTGACTGTTCTGTCTACCAGTAGCTGGTGTTTTGCGCCTCTGGTATTCTTGCCAATTCCTTTCTGTGTCCCACTCATGTATTGACCCATGTGCCTGTTCATCTTAGCCGATATGATGCCTGACAGGAGCTTCCATGTAGTACTGAGGCAGGTTATTGGTCGGTAGTTGGAGGGGACCGGTCCCTTCTTGGGGTCCTTGGGGATCAGGACCGTCCGACCTTCGGTTAGCCATTCCGGGTGTCTCTCGTTAACTAGCAGCTGGTTCATTTGTGCTGCCAGACGCTCGTGGAGTGCAGTCAGCTTCTTTAGCCAGTAGGCGTGAACCATGTCGGGCCCTGGTGCTGTCCAACTCTTCATACTGGAGACCCTTTCTTGGATATCTGCCACTGTGATGGTTACTGGACCCTGTTCAGGGAGGTCGCTGTGGTCTGCCCTCAGATCCACTAGCCACTGAGCATTGCTCTCTCTAAAAAGAACATGGCAGCACACTGCTAGCTTTGCAAAGTTGCATCTGAACAAACCCAGAGACTTGTGGAACAATGTCCTCTGGGCAGACAATATTAAAGTGAAGATGTTTGGCCATAATGCACAGCACCACATTTAGTAAAAGCTAAACCCAGCATATCAGCTCAACACATCATACCAATTGTCAAGGAAGGTGATGGTGATGATTTGGACTGGTTTTGCAGCCACTGGACCTGAGCGCCTTGCAGTCAAACATATACTTCTCTGTATATCAAAGTATTCCAGCATCAAATGTGAGGCTATTTGTGTATTCTAGTCTTTGAGGTAAAATGTTGTAATGAGTGGTACTCAGTGTTTCACTGGTGTCTGAACAGAACTAAACAAAGAAACAAATCCATTACCAGAAGCCATAAGATCATCAGAATCAGAATACTTTATTAATCCCTAAGGAAAATATGTAAATAATATGATATCATGACCACTAAATCCTGACTACATTTCTTCAAATAAACAACTTGTCATCAGATGATAACTTAACTGATTTACTACAATTGTTATGTTTTTTTAAAACGTAAAAGGCAGTTTGGAAATTGGTCTATAATTAGCTACAGTGCAATTATGTTTAATTACAGCCACCTCAAAAGCCTGGGGTACTTAAACCTATTAAGAAAGCTAAATTGATGATATTTAAAAGTGTTAATTAGTGGTAAAAGTAATTTGATTGTCTGGATAGATCCTTAATGGTGACAAAAACAAGATACAAAAAGCATGCTTTGGTAAACATACAAAACTTTATTGCCAATTATAACCCACACCCAATCTACATGTCTTATCACCACTTATTTTACATTTTTCAAATGAATATACTGAATCCATACATAGACTGTACTGAATGATCGGGGCCTAGACAGCTCTGAATAACATCTGCTGGTCACTGAGAAGCAGTCACAGCTCTCATAGCAAAAAAATTAAAAATTAAAAATCCACCTGCAGGTGTCTTGGTCAGTTTCCATGCAGCATCTCGGTGTTGCTCTGAAGAAGAGATGTTCTGCACAAGCTCAGTCAGAAGACGTGCGTATGTTCCTGCCTTGAATGACTAAATAAGAGCATTTAAAGAAAATCATTGGAGTGATTAAGCGGTTGCCTCATCTCATTCTGTTTGTCTCTTTGTATGAACTCCAACGCAGTGATTCTTTACAGAACTAATTAATCTCCTGGTTTATTTGGTAGGTCCAAAATTGTTAATAAATAAATCTGAAAAAAAAAAAAACATCTATATGAAACAGTCTCATGAGTCTTCATTTGGCACCTAGGTGTTCCATCTCTGTGAAAACCTTTCTTGGCTCACTGCTTGTGTTTGCAGTGAAGAACAAAAGGCAAACGAAAGGGATGGGTAAACAGAAACCCAGGTAAACTGTAAAACTAATGTAGCTTTTACTCATGTACATCACAAATGGAATTTAAAGGTGAGTTTATTGCCCTCACAGTATGAGAATAGCTTATCAGTTTCCAAAAAAAATATCAGGCTGTTGAAAAACAAAAGCAGATTAATTCAATTTAGTTGAATATTATTTTTATATTTCCAAATCACAACTGTAGTCACCTGAAGGCGCTTTAGATTGCAAGGTAAGGACCTTAGACATTAATAATAACTAATGATTAATGAACTAATGATTAAACGTAGGGTGTTGTATAGACACATACTGTTTATACACTGAGCGTTTCCTGTATAAAAAGGAAACGCTCAGTGCATTTTGGGAAGCCCCCAGCAGCCTAGACCTATTGCAGGATAACTAAGGGAGGATTTAGTGTTGCCTGTTCCAGCCTTAACTATACACTTTATCAAAAATGAAAGTTTTAAGCCTAATCTTAACCAAAATGTCTCCCAAATCCAAACCAGGAGCAGGTTCCAAAGAACAGCGACTTAGAAGCTGAAGACTCTGTCTCCCATTCTACTTTTAAATACTCTAACTAAGGAGCCACAAGTAAACCTAATATGAGAATGAAGTGATCTATTGGGATGATACGGTACTATGAGGAATTTAAGATAAGAAGGGGACTGATTATTTAAGACTTTATAAGAGATGAGTAGGATTTTTACATTTGATTGTGGATTCAACAGGGAGCCAATGAAGAGAAGCCAACATAGGAGAACTATGCTCTTTCTAGTCCCTGTCAGTACTGTTCCTGCAGTATTTTGGGTCAACTGAAGGTTTTTCAGGGAGTTTTTAAGACATCCTGATAAAGCAGATAGAAAAGTCTTTTATAGAACAGTGGTTTCTAAGATAAATAAATAGTTGAATATATGTCTTACATGTGCAAAGAGCAACAAAAGAGTATTCTTTTAGATCAGCCTAGGAGAAGGCTTTGAAAGTTTAAAATGCCAATGGTTGTCACATGTTTGTAAAATAACAAATGTGCATTTTCCCAAGAATTCCTTTGTTCCTATATAACCTCAAAACTAGAAACTTTAAAGTCTGGATTTTTTTGTACAGTGGATTTTATGGATGGTATCAACATAGAATTTTTCAGGGAGCAGCAGAGAGCAGTGCATTTATGGATGGTATCTGAGATCTCAAAGTGTCTCACAAAAAGCCAACTGCCTGCCAAGGTTCCTGGAAAAAGTGTTCACCAGTTGTTTTGATCTCCTTCTGACATACAGCCACAATAAATATGGACAGAAAAATCACCTTCTTTATGAAGCATGCACCCTTCCTGAAAAGTGAAAAACGGTTCAGCTGGTTATTTTTGCAGAAAATAGAATTATGACTGAGAGGGCAAAAACTTTGTGCCACGGGGCTTTAAATGGATAATTTGCCATTAATGAGAGCAATTTTACAGGGTAATCTTCTTGTCAGGTTCAGTGAGAAAATCGCCACAGGCAATCAGTGACTAAACACCCATTATTATTGCAATGGTAGGTGCATATCTAGTTATACCTTGTGAGCCAATTGTTTTGTGCTTTAATATAATGAAGTTTAATTTCAGTAATAGATTATATATAGCGAACACTGTCCCCCAAGAATGAGTTTGCTCATACAATTAAACCATAACCTCTGGTATTTTTGACGAGAAACTGATTGTATCTCCAGATCACTGCTGTTTGTGACATTTGTCAGTATCTCTTTGCCATTTATGTTCTTGCTTTCCTGCTTTCACCACTTTTTCTGTATTCAATCACATATCAAACAGGGCATTACTGAGCATCCTGCAACCATATAAAAAGAGCAAAAAGGCGGCCATGATGACGGTCTCCTTTAGATCAGTCAGTGATCTTTTCCTAAACTTAATCAGGTAGATTTGGTGTCTAAACCCAGCCAAGCAGCAAGAGACAAATACACTTAAAAGAAAATGAACGTTTAATGTGAAATACAACAAAGCTAAGTGAGAAAATGGTTGAACCCTGATCTCCTTAATGAAATTTTGAGGAATTATGTCTTCTCCTTAACGGCATTACACTTAAAAAGCAATAAGGTTATCAGGAAATCAGGTCAGATGTATTTAAACACTATTTATGGGAGAAAAAATAAAATAGTCTGATGCTGACCACTCTCTAACTCACCAACAGACCAATGTCAGTTGCAGGCCTTGTAAAAAAATAACACATGTTCAGTAAATGCACAAAACACTATTAACGATGTTTGTTTACTATTTCATTTTCTTTGGAAAAAAATAACTTTTTAAAAATCAAAATCTTCCTCACTTCTTCCTCCTAGTTTGGTCCATCATTTCCTGAAAAAAATATCTGTGCCTCATTAGTTTTTCTTCCCACACCCGATGCTGCTTTTGGCTCTTTACATTGTCTTGGCAACTATCAGCGTGGTTGCTCATGGGCTAGAGCTTCACATGTTAAGAGCCACTGATACACAACCATATGGCAAACAAAAAGATGAGAACTGTGAAGTGGCACACATCATGTTGCTGATTCTCAGCAGGATTAACAGCAAGCATTTTACAGTCACACAAGGAAAAACAGCAGTTGGTGACCGTGGCATGACCAAAATTATTTTGATTTTGTGCAACAAGCTTGCAGTGTTGTTGCCTTTGAAATAGTTACTTCAAGGCTAGAGATCAAGTCTACAACTACTAGCAGTCAGCTGATGTACTCGACATCAGATAGAACGACAGTCAGACACTCAGTTTGCTCTCAGTTGCAATTGAACGGGTTCTAGTTGCATGTAAATCACAATCACAAACCCGTTGCTGTCTGTATGCACGCAAATTCACATATAACAGAATTTTACATGAAGTACTTAGTATTAGAATCCACCCAAAACTTCACATATTTGAAACAAACTTCTCCACAAATAGTGACGCAGTTGCTGCAGGACAACAATTTAACAGCAAAAAGACACCTGCGCTCACCAGCCCTGGTGAACCAACTTAACCAGATAAGTTGAGTCCTGTACTTTAAAGAGACTCTTCACAAAAAAGTTGCACTCATCAGTGCAGGCTGACATTGACTGCACTGTGTTAGCAAGCTGTCTGTGTTTATATCGCTGCAATTATTTAACAACCTTTGCAAATCTGGCAGTGATTGCAGACAGTCCAAGTCCTCATTTCTTTGGAAACAGGTTGCAACCCACCAGGCGACCTGCGCAATGGCCTTCTGATTGAAATGTGTCCACCTAGTGTTGCATGCTTGACCTCTGGGCAACCACAGCTACCTGCAGTCAACTGTCAAATACATAAAAATTCAGTACAGTTACCAGGTAACCACAGATTTTTCTTGTTTGCAAGGAAGTTGGCCTCCTATTTTACTCTATCCTTACTGATTATTCGCTTTTTTGTTAGAATAATAGATTCCAATTAAATTCTGAAAAAATATGTGGTCTTTGTTGCTTAAAACCTGGTGTGACACCTTTTGTATCCACCTAGATTAGCTCTTTTTTCTTTTTTTGCACTGTCTACAGTGTAGGCCACATTTTCTTTTCATACAGAATGAACTGAGTGGATGTGGGAACATCTTATGAATACAGTTTATTCAGCAATAAAAATAAATCTGAATTGCAAATTATCTATGTATTTGCCCCTCCAATGAACCTGTTTTTTTCAATTTTATGATTTTCCTGATTTAATATCCACACTATAAATATTTCAACCCCAAATTTGTTTAAGTGTGTCCATGTGGGTGTGTTGTCAAAAGCAATGGCACAACAGATATGTAATGTGAATATGACTCAGTATGAATAAAGGAGCAGCAAAGGCTCCAGTGCAGTCTGCATATTCCGGTAGTCCCAGAAGCTGCTCTGAGTTGAATGAGGTAAAGATCTGCAAATCAATTAATCAGAGTCTGCCTTAATAATTGCAATATAGCCAGATAATTTTCAGGCCAGAGAGTTCTCCTTGCTCTTTCTCCATCTTTCTCTTTGGCTCTGTTGTACCTACAGGTATTTCAAAATGCTCTCAAAGGGAGAGGGAGAGAGTGGGTGAGACTGAGGCAGACATGTCGCTGGTGCTGGAACATCAGGGCCAGTCTGTTAGGGCTGTCTCTCTCTGTCACAGTCTCAGCCACGTCTCTGTTATCTGTACTGAACACATGTCCACCCGTGCTATTACACAC
This sequence comes from Diplotaxodon limnothrissa, assembly GCF_057381915.1. Taxonomy (NCBI): domain Eukaryota; kingdom Metazoa; phylum Chordata; class Actinopteri; order Cichliformes; family Cichlidae; genus Diplotaxodon; species Diplotaxodon limnothrissa. The sequence goes on from NC_140604.1 coordinate 19,539,505, forward strand.
TGACTGCTAATGGAGCATAAGACCGAGGTGGACCTCCCATTCACTGTTGGTTCCACCGCTGCATCTCTGACTCATTCTTTGCCGCAGAGACAAAAACATCCATGCAAACAACTTCTTGAAAATCACACATTTTCTATGAATTAGAAATGTATTTCATTTTTTTTTACAAAGCTTTGACAAAGCATCCTTTTTAATGGTAAAAAAAAAAAAAAAGATTATTTCCACAGAGACGGACGATGGACTGCTTTGCTGGAGGCAAAATAGCTGTAATAGAAATGGTAATGTCCTCCCTCTATCTGATCACGTTCGTTTTGAGATGCATTCTCTGGGTGGCAATTTGAGTTATAGTGCTTTCCTATTTCCTTCCTCTCTGTCTTTCTGACTGCTTCTAATAACACAGTGGGATGCTGAGAGAAGACTGTTTAGAGCCTGACAGAAAAGCAACTCAATGAATTTGATGTCACTCTCTGATCTTTCAGACCCTACTCACATCCTCATACAGGCGCGTGCGGGAGAGCACATTTATTTCCTCTAATCCTTTTTTCACGGTGCTGTAGGGCTGGAGGCTGTCCCAGTATGTAATGGGCGAAGTCAGGGAAATACTCTGGACAGGTTGTGAATACGTAAGAGTACATAAGGCTATAAGAGATAAACAGGCATATTCTTGGGGGGAAAGTCTTCAGCCTCATTCTTTTTTTAGTTATTAACTCATTACCACAGACTTTTTCATTTTTATTTTCCCTCAACTCCTCTAAAAATTGTTAAATTCACAGTGTTAGCTTGACCCAATTGTTCATTAAATGAGGATTTATGAAAACACATGCATGCATGACAATTAGATTCAAATCAAGTTCTGTTCATTTCTTATAAAAATCTATCTATTTAGATTTATTTTTTCACCAATATCCAGTTCACATCCGAGGGCATCAATGACTGCAGCTCTGTCAGATGATGTTGGCATCATACAGATAGACACAGGGTGTCCTATGGCACTGGTACCTTTATGCACCTGTTGTAGCAATACTGGAATCTGAGAGATAATACTCTTTTAAAGAGTAACACAGTTCACATTTGTGACCTGGATTAAGCCACTTTGTCAGCCAGGAGACTAGTTTATTGGGACTTTTTGCACTTTGTTTTTAAATGCTGGAAAGTTTTATGTGATTTTACATATATTTATGCTGTTGCTGAATCTGCTAATATCAGCTTAGGCTATTTGTCTCTAGGAAAAATCAAGGAAAGATAGCAACTTCCTCCTCCACTAGAACTAAAACTACTGAAACTACAAGTGTAAAAATTTACATAATAAACATCTGCATATATTTTGCTTTCACTTGCTGGTTAGTTTTAGCCACCAACGATTGGTTGAATTATATATCTTCACTAAAATAAATGCACATGTTGAAAAATGGCACTTAGTCTGTACATTTGAATTCAAGACCATCTCACTATTGCTATAAACCACAGGTGTCGAACTCCAGGCCTCGAGGGCCGGTGTCTTGCAGGTTTTATGTGTGTCCTTGATCCAACACAGCTGATTTAAATGGCTAAATGACCTCCTCAACATGTCTTGAAGTTATCCAGAGGCCTGATAATGAACTCATGATGTGATTCAGGTGTGTTGACCCAGGGCGAGATCTGAAACCTTCAGGACACCGGCCCTCGAGGCCTGGAGTTTGACACCCCTGCTATAAACCATGTGACACACCAGTGGTAAATGGACTGGTTTGTTCGCTACTCTACTGAACTTGCCTCATTCACACAAGTACATTTTGCTACACCTACTCTAAGTGCTTTCTAGCTAACATTTCATACTTCATACTCCAGTGAACGCATCAGAAAGCAACTTGGTTTCAGTATCTTGCCCAAAACTGGGCAGTACTGGGGACTGAAGCGGGCAAGGCTCAAACCACCAGCCTTCTGATTATTAAATGGCCTCATGTGGGAGCTAAGCTAAGCTAGAAGCTCAGGAAAGTCACTCCACATAGCTTCCCTCCCACAGTTGTGCATCATGTAGAAGAAAGCAAAGATGTATTTAAACATCATACTCCAGCCAAAAAACCTTAGCAGCTCCAAATGTCACTACCATTTATATACTTTAAAGCTGTTACAATGTGTACTTACATAATACTCAGCAGAAATGTCTCAGTAGCCTTTTTTCACACATGCACTAGAGCCCTGAACTTCTGTACTGTTGGATTGGACATTAGCCAGGCTGTCTGATGTCTGATACAGTGCGTTGCATGTGCTTTTTATTTATAACATTCAGTCAGGGCAGGAAAGGTGTAAGTTGGCATTTTAACATTTTAACATTTAGATTTTTTGTTTTTGGAATAATTTAACCAAGACCAAAACTTTTCTTTAGATTTTAAAGTGCTCCAAATAACAAATCTAGTGAACTGACAGATGTAGTTGCTCTTTATAATATGTTAGGCAGCACCACTAAGAAAAAAATAACCTTCCCAGTAATTTATTCAGCAAATTATCAACAGATGTAAGGCGTAAAAGTATGTAGATCCTAGGCCTCATATATAAAAGAATGCAAGAAGGCTTTCTTGGATGTGCTGCCAGTGTTAAACCCTCTCACAACATTTCAGAAATCAAGCACTTGAGAAGGCCTTCCCACAGCTTTCATTTGTGGGATCATTTTCCAGTTCAACTTTAGACAGATGGCCTCACATTTTCTCCATTCGCTCATTTGCTGAAGAAGAATTCATTGTTGGATCGGTGACTGCAAACTTCCCTTTCCCTGAGGCAGCAATCCAAGACCAAAACATTACATTCCCCTATTATGCCTTACAGATGCTATGAGATTGTTCTCCTAAAAACACTCTTTGATCTGCTCCAAAGAGATTTGACAACTCACCAGCTTCCCCCATCTTCAAGATGTTTGAACACGTGGATTATGCAAGGCCTCCATAGTGATGCACGCATTGTCCTGTCAAAGTTTTAGGTTCCAAATTTTGCATGGGGAGGGATCTTTCCCACTTGCTTTTTGTATATGTAACATTTTGAAATGAAGTTTCTGGCATTTTTCTATATGTTCACAATCAAAAACTAGTTTTGCTGCAAGTAATACAGGTCAAATTTATGCTCTCTTTACAGCTGTGTAGTAGAGATCTGCCTTTTTACAGCTGCCTTTCCACAACTTCCAGCTAGGTAACAAGTGGACTAACATCTCTGTCATCCAACCACTTTTCCTGTCCAGCATTTTTTCTCTTTTGATAAGATACACATAGAACACGAATAGATCTTATTTCAATCCTGGGAAGTTGCGTTGTATCCTTGTCTGAATGGAGCCTTTAAATTCCCATGAATGTCTCCTAATCAAAGGAAATTTAAAAAAAAAACAGCTTTACTGAAGATCATGTGGCATCACATTCATCACAGCATTTCAGAATCATTCTGTCTGCCAGACAGATCCCTGGGGCCAAATGCACTAAACAAAAGGCAGTAAAGAGAAAGAAGACTTAGTGGATGACAGTGACCAATGAGCACCACAGTACCCTCAGGCTGAACCCTGAGCCCATTTAATCTGGTGTTCCTCACTTTCTCATCACTCCACAGGATAGGCTCTGCTTGCTCTTAGATCTACTAAAGCACATCAAAGTCCATGTTAAAAAAGTTTTTTATTAGATGTTAGACTTTATAATTCTGGTAGAGGCTTGTTTAAAAAAAAAAGGGTATTTATATATTTATCAACAATCTGCTCTACGAAGAGGTAATCCAAAATATGAGGCGCTTGGATACTGCTGTGACTGGAAAATAAGCAGAATTAAAAATATAAAAATATGCAGTCTATTAGAGTAAATAATTTTAGCTGTCATGACCTCTAATTAAAAGACTCTGCCGAGGGATTTTGAGAAGAAATGCTGTTTGGTAGGTCAAGGAAAGGCCTCAATCCTTCAGAACAATGAATGTGCTGAAGAAAATTAGCTGCTACTGTATGAAGGTTCTCAACATGACTATTAGCCAATATACAGATTTTCTCCAAACTAAAAACCAAAACACATGCAATATTAATACTGAAATGCATACTACAATATTTTGGAGGTGAGAGTTGAGCTTCAGGCTTCTTTTTCTTCTGTGTCTGAGCAGCTCTTGGGTACTGCTGCAGAACAAAGCACAGCTTGGTCAGATGATTTGAACATTTCAGGTGTCTAGTAGCTGGAAATCAAATCTCATGAATTCCAATCAGGCCCTGAATGAAGGGGAAAAAGCTTCATAGAAAAGGGTCACAAATTAATGCGGTGGTGTCAGATCTCTGAATTGTCATCCACATCTAAAATGATTTCATCGATTTAAAAAAATAGAAAAATTCCAATGGGCTCAGTGTGGGCTGATTCTGCAGCTGGAAAAGCAGCTGAGCCCATCAGAGTTTTGTTGGCAGGATTATGGGGATGTCATGTGGCAGAAAAACAGAAATATAAATGTAACCAGTGTGGACAAGCTTGGATGAGACTGATGCAGCTATACAGATGCTATAAGCAATATTGAAATAGTTTGTTCTAAAATTTATGCTCTTTCTGTGTTTCACAAGAAATGATACACCTTAGTACTGAAGTTGTTATAACTTGTAACTTCTGTATAAGTGTGTTGTTACTATGTAAAAAGCTTGATAGTAACACATTCAGGTAAATTTCAAATTAAGGCGGCCAGCTGGTGTGAATACAGCTGTGGCATCACAGCAAGAAGGTTCCTAAGCCCCACGCCCCCGGTACCAGGGGCAAAAAGGAGCTCACGTTTAATCGGTTATAACACGGGTTGAGAAATATAAGTCCAGATATGTGTGGTATCCACAGAAACCTCAGAATCTCAGCTAAAATGTCATATAAACCATTTCTACAACCACCAAACACACCGAAAACAAGCCGTGATTAAACGAGCAGTTATGTAAATGCGCAGAAGTCCGCTAAACAAACAAAACCGAACCAGAAATTCTTCAGACTTCATGTAACCAGTTAAAGATAGGCTGGTTATCTTCCAGGGCTATCACTGACTCCACACACCAAGTTTCACCACGATCAGACCACAATTCACTAAATGAGCCGCAAAAGAAGACCACAAAAACACACAGCGGCACAAATGCGGTAAGACAGAAATTGGCTTATCCCGATTTCCTCCGTTATTTTCGCCGGTAGCCAGTAGCCACGTGATTACCAGTAGCTACCATGCCTACCTAGCTGCATCAGAGCCATTTTCCGTCAACAACCTCCATTTTAGACCCACCTACAGACACGTGACTGAACAGACGCCACATGCAGTAAATTTGGGCCCACGTGGATTTTGGCATTACAATGCCTGATTGGTTGAAGTGACATGAACGTGGCATTGTTACAGTGAATCTATTGGCTCAAACGATTAAAAAGAGGTGTCAATCACGCAAATTGACCAAAAGAAACCAAAGTTACAGCCCTTCGGAGTTTAAAGGGCCAGAGGCCAATCAAACGCTTTATGCGCGCTGCAGAAAAGGGCCATTACCATGTAAATGTGTGGTTAAAAAGAAAGCATTTTTAGGTCTGTTAATAAAATTTATTAATTTCTGCTCTTTAATACCTAAAAAAATCAACTGGCATGGTGTCCAATTGTGTGCCAAAATTGGACATTTTTGTACAATGTCTGGATATTCATGTATTGACAGGGCTGTAACTTTTCACTGTTTCACTTTAGAAACATAAATCTTTGCACAGATTATGTTTATATGTTGGTTACTGAATTTCTGGAACCAAATGTGATCTGAGGCATACTTTTAAAAGGGTTATATGCTAAAAATTAAACAAAAAAAAAGATTAGGGGACGATAAAATCTACTTAATTCCAGTCTCAGTAACGTTGACACAGTAATATCTGCTTCAATATTTACACCTCTGATGAAATTTCCCAAGTGTTATCTTTATTTTGATACCAAGATGTTTCCGATACCTGGGTGTCCACATCACTCAGGACCTGTCATGGTCCTGCCACATCAACTCCCTGGTTAAGAAAGCCCGTCAGCGTCTCTTCTTCCTCAGAAGACTTAGAGACTTCCATCTGCCACCGAAGGTGCTCAAGAACTTCTACTCCTGCACCATCGAGAGCGTCCTGATGGCAACCATCTGCACCTGGTTTGGGAACAGCACCAAGCAGGACAGACGAGATCTGCAAAGAGTGGTGCGCTCAGCCGAACGCATCATTCAATCAGAGCTCCCTGACCTGCTGTCCATCTACACCAAGCGGTGCAAGTCCAAAGCTAGGAAGATTATGATGGACCTTTCCCATCCCAACAATGGACTCTTCTCACTGTTGAGGTCTGGGAAGCGCTTCCGCTCCCTTAAGGCCAAAACAGAGAGAATGAAGAGGAGCTTCTTCCCCCAGGCTATTCGGGCCCTGAACCAGGTGTAGGACTGGACTCTCACACACATGTCACTATAAGACTGGACTCTCACACACATCACCACACGCACCACCACACATTTCCTATAATCCTATATTCCTATTCCTATAATTTCTAATCTTTATAATCTTTATAATCTTTATAATCTCTTCTGCCATTTGCACATTCTTTACTGTAAATTCCTAAGTTAATTTGTAAATTTTGTAGTAAACTGTAAATTGTAAATATTGTAAAACTTTTCTTCTGTCATTTAATGGTCGGGCATTGTACAGCTACAAGCATTTCACCCCCATACTGTGTATGGTTGTGTGTGTGTGACAAATAAAATTTGAATTTGAATTTAAAGATTGTAAGTACAGAGTTTGTAATTGCAGAGAAATAATCAATTAAATTTGGGCATCACATTTTCGAGCAGGAAACTCAGAACCCCCCTTGGGGCTTAAGAGGTTAAATCCAAATCTCCTGGTTATCAGGGGGTGTTTATGTGTGACGTTTGCACGTTATCCTCGTGTTATGTGTTATGTTAGGTCAACTGGTGACTCTGTATTGGCCATAGCTTTCTATGCAAGATAGACAGGCTATAGTGCATGAAATGAAGTAATTTATGAATATGCGTGAAAAGTGTAATGCAGCTTGTTACACTTGTTACACACAGTAATAAGAATAGAATAGACCAAAGCAACCACAAGCAGCTTTTTGGTCCAACATTTTCATCTAGTGACAACCAGCAACCTTCAGCAGTCACTCTCCAGTCTGCAAATACCATTAAAATATCATTTTTTATTCTTTTTATCAGACTTTTTATCAGAGGCACTCATGTGGAATGTGTAAAGGTACTGCTAACTGTATTATTACTGGCTGATCAACTGACCTTTCTTCCCATTTTTTCTTCATAAAACATGAACATCTCAATGAACTATGACCTCACATTATTAAAGCCGGATTAGTTTCTGCAACAAACATTTCAGATATAAAATTCTCATGTTTTCTCTTTCAAAAATAACAGCAAACGATGCATTCTGTCCTTTGACGATTCTCCATGCTACAGCTTCAGTAAAACTACTTCAGCAGCCGTCTGTGACTCAGATAAATTCTCCAGAGACGTGCAAAGTATAATTACCCCTTCTGTTCCAGGGTGAACAGCAAAGCGGCCATTCAGGGATCCTCAAGTGCCTCACCAGTACTGAGCCCCAAAATACTCCAGCTCTAAATGTGATCCACTTGTGATATAAAAACACTGCATGCTTAGACTTCAGTAAATTTGGGATTGAATGAATTTCCTTTCTTTTTCTTTTCTGAAATTAATCAGTCGATTTAAAATTTGATACGAATATGTAGCAAAGAGAAAGAAGTAAAGACTGTTGTCCATTAAAAATTTTAACGGGAACATGCACACATGGCACTTATCTAACGAATAAAGACACTACAAATCTTCTTCGCATACAGATCAGATACAATTAAATTATTATGCCAACACTTTTGTACAGGCCTGTTTCAATGAATAGAACATTTTCATCACTTTGATTAGGTTTTACATTGATGGATATTCATTCTAAGGCCATTTCATGATTATCACCAGACAGTTGTCCTGTTTGAATAAATTTAACAGATCAAAGTCGCGTCCCTGGGCAATAGAAACTGCACATGCATTAGCCATGCTCCCATTTTCTCCTTAGGGAGGGGAAGTACCCATTAGTCGAGAAAATGATTTGATCGCTTCTGTCAATGACAGCACTGTGAACAAGCTCATTGCATCACTGAGCACCATCAGGAGCATTAGCCTCAATCACATTCCCTTTCTTGAGAGCTTTCAAGTTTACTTTGTTTTCCAAGATAGAAGCTCTTGTAGCAATGCTTTACTGGCTTATATCTGAGTCTTATACCTTCTGATTTTGTCTGTGTAATATTCTGAATCACTTGGAGTCAAATCCCAAGTAGCAGCTTCTATTTCATTTAAACCTTGGTTTTTAATTTTAACCTGTCCTGTTTGGTTTATTCTTCTGTATTATTTTCAGATTTCTTGTTTCTAAAATCCATTTGAAAATCACAACTTTATGTGCAGCACCAAATACAAAAAGACTCACAGAGCTGGATAGTTTCTGTGGGTGTAAAATGTTATTTTTATAGCTGGCTAGATATGATGTGGCTTCACCACATAGTCAAAGTTAATTTCTGATATCCCTAATATCAGCCTCGCTAGCAATTTTTGGGCAGTGTTATTTGTTTAAGAGTTTGATTTTATTTTGCATTTTTATTATTATTTTTTTGGACTGTTTTTAATGCTTAAATACTTAACCAAATCAAAGAGCAACACATTCAAACCCAAACTTTTAAAGGTGGTGAAAAAAAAGACGACAAAAGCAAAGACAGCTGTGGAGAAGCATTTTATTTGAGCAAGCGTCAGAGTTGAACGCCCAGTGGCAGTAATTCCAGCGTGGGTCAAGTGGACCGTGAGGAAATATCCAGCGGGAATGGGTTGTGGCATGTAGAGCCATGGGTCTACATGGCTGTCGGTGGCCTGCATTTGAAGGAGTTGCTCCAACTGTGAACACTCCTGTCAATGACAAGAGAACCGGCCAGTTTTGTTTTACTTGCTAAAAAAGGCTGAACATTTTACTACTGTGCTGAAAGCAAAAGATCCATGGTACTTTCAAGTCAATTTCACGGGTTTATTCTCTTTCTTTAATAAGGCTTTTAGGGGTTTCATACTTTTTTGTTGTTAACCAGACTGTGGCTAGAGAACTTTGTTACCTTTGATTCGATTGTGCGCCCTGTTTTTCCAGGATGTGAATCTCTCTCTTTATGTATATGTGTGTCTGTATTGCTTTTGCTTTACTTGATCTGCCTGATCGTTCAAAAAGAACCCACGAAAATGAAGTACTGCCTTTGAAGTAGTTTCAACTTCAAAGTAACCAATGTGAACAGCCCTCTTACCGGCTAAAAGTTGCTCAAGCTTAAGCTTTTGCAATAGTCAAGGCCAACAGCTTTATAGAAAAAAGAGTCCCAACTGGGACCCCATGGGCTCACAAACTTTACCCTATAGTAGTGCCTTAAAGTGGCAATCACAGGCAACCGCTTTCCCTTTAAGTAAAAAAATAGTGGATTATTCCTTAAAGACACCTTCTAGAGCATTTTCAGTGGACTGCGAGCTTCGAACTACATTCTGTTTAAAGGCCAGCAGGAGGCAGCTGTTCTGGTAACAGCTGACTTCCAGATGTATCGTAGTTAGCTATTTAAAACAGCAAGATTGTGTTTAACATCAGCTCCGGGCTTCATAACAGGACTTCACGACACAGTGGGTGACATCACAGCGGCAAAGTCCATCCTTTATAGACAACAGGGATGTTGTAAACAGGTACTGCCATTGTTAACATCAATTGCTGTCAGTCACATGTTGCATCCCTGCTCACGATAGTGAGGATGACCTTTTCATCAGGCCAAGTGCACTGTGAAGGATAAGAAATTGGTGTGCCATTAACACGGCCCAGGCTCAGCGGGCATCAAATCAATGGCGGAATATGCTTTTATAATAGAGCCCCAGATGATTTACTCTTCCTATAAATGTGCTTTCAGTGATATTGCAGAGCTCAGAGAAATTTAGAGCAGCACACATTTCAAATGAATTGTTTATCAAAAAGATCATTCAACCGGGTGAGAGCCGAAACTGTGATAAAGATCAGGCTGGTGTGTGCAGCCAGTGAGCTATCTAAGTATATGGGCTGATAGGTGGAACTGGCTTGTTGCCATATTAAAACCACAGATCTTCAGTGGCAATTTCAATTTTATTCTACCCATGAAATGTATTAAGAATGAAAACCTTATACATAGTCAGTTTGTTGCTTTTAAAGCAGAAACAATATTTGAAATAATAAACACAGTATAAAATAAAATTTAAAAAGGCTACATTCCATTTAAAAGTGCTACTAAGATATTTTCCAGCTCTTTTTTTTTTCATTTTTGTACTCTATTAGCATAGCTTTGCTTGATTCACAGTTCTAAATAATCTGTCGTTTTAAACCTCTGCATTGTGCAGTCGCACAGTTCAGACACTATATGAAATATTTTTTATTTTATCTTCTCTCTTTTTTAGCTTCTCTCCCTTGAAGCGTTACACAGTGTTCATATCTCATTTTTCAAAGAGTGGTTGGGTCAGTTTTGACCTGGGCCAAGAATCTCATTATTTATAATATAATAATATAATAATTTTATTAAGTAACCAGGTACAATATTACAATTATTAAACACTGTCTCCATTGCTTTAACTTAAAACAACCCTCTTAACTACTATATATAATTATAAATATTAATTCAAATACAAAAAGCGTTATTGTGAACAAGTCTATCCTATTATGGTTGTGGGTCATTTGTACCAGCATTTTCAGTTCATGGTGTTTTGTGATTTCTTTGAGTTTTAGTTTTCTATTATTTAGTATTGAGTTTAGTCCTGGTTTTGCTTCAATGTTTAGTTGTTTGTCTGTTTCCATTTTTTCTTGTCGATGTCTCATCTCGTCTTTCAGTTAACATGTTCCCCTCTTTGTGTCTCATTCCATGTCTCCCCTGTCTGTCATGTATGTTCTCCCCAGCCTGTCATATCTCCCTCCCTTTCTGTCCATGTCCCTTGCCTTCCCTCTCTCTTTCGCTCCCTCTCTTCCCTCTGTGTCTCTTATTCCCTTCTTCCCCGCTTCCAGTCATGTCATTGTTTTCGTCTCCCACTTTAGCTTCCATGTTCCTGTGTCCTTTTCTCCACTGGTCCCAGTGTCAAGTCCGTGTGTCTTAGTCTGCGTGTTTCCTGTTTTATTTTGGTAGTTTGCATCTTGTGTTCAGTGTGTTCAGTTTTGTTTCCTCCTGTGTCATTATGTTTATTCGCCCCAGCCGTGTTCCCCCTGCGTTTCCTTTTTCCTTGTCACCCTCTTGCACATTTATGGTGTGAGTTGTCATTCATTCTGTGTTAGGTTGTCTGCTCTCCATGCTTTATGTTTTGATATTCAGGTTTCAGGTTTTCTCCATGTCCAGCTAACATGTTCTGTGTTCTTCTGTGTTCCAGAATTCACCTGCTTGCTGCTACTACTGCACATTCACCCAATGTATATACTACATACATATATATATATATATATATATATATATATATATATATATATATATATATATATATATATATACATATATATATACATATATATATATATATATATATATATATATATATATACATATATATATATATATACATATATATATATATATATATATATATATATATATATATATATATATATATATAATGTTCTTCCTCTACACATGTCGAGGAGCGTGTCAGGCTACATTTCACTGTGTGTTATACTTGTATAACTATGCATGTGACAAATAAAGAACCTTGAACTTGAACTTGAACTTTGTGTTTAGTTCAGTTTTCCCCAGTTTAGTTATAGTTTATCTCCCTTCAGCCTTTTCGTTACGCTGTTCATTGAATAACTAAATAAAACGGCTCCTCTCTTGGTTATTCACGCTTCATACCTCGTTTTGTCTGCGTTTGGGTCCACACCACACACCGGCCATCCGGCCGTGACACTCTGCATTCCAAACAGTGGTAGGGAACCTTGCATGTGTGGGATTAACATGTGTTTCCCACACTCCCTAAAATGACACCTCAGGTGCCTTTAAAGTCATATCACCCCACCAAGCCCTCTCATGTTCTATGTTTTGATGTCAGTTATCTCTCACTTAGTTCAATCTCAGGTAGCTTAGAATAATTGGATTCTAATTTGTTTCATTTTATATTATGTTGTTACATTCATGATGCTTTTAGGGGCTAGTGTAATGGATTCACATTTATATAACACTCAAACAACATTTAACTTCAAGTCACATTTGAATCATACATTCATATGGCACTTTTTCTATACACTTCAAGCACTGCATCTTCCTCACATCCGTGGCCAGTGTAACCAACATCTATGGTCTTGAACTGTGGTAACAGATCGCAATACAATGAAGTAAGCCCAAGTAGGGACAGGGCGAATATATAAACTCCCCACAGAAAGGCCCCAGCTGGCATGTGAACCAGGAACCTTCTTGCTGTGCACCATGGGTTATCACTCCTACGTTGTTGTACTATTTCACTGTTTACCCTTCAAAGACCAGCAGGTGCCTTTCTCTACAGGAAGCTGGGCAAATGTGGTGGGAACACACACATTTCTCATGACAGTGTCAAGGTCCCCCTTTAACTCTAACACATACAGACATGACATGTACAGCTTCACAGTTTCAAGATTCCCTAAAACTCTGGTGGTTCTGAAATCCACCTGAACACATACGGGTCAGATAACCACAAACAACCTCAGTGTACAACAATCTGTAGCACCTGTACAAAAATATAAATAGCATAAAAATATGTTGTACAACTAATTAGATGTAATGACAAAAAAAAGCATAAACAGGTGAAGACAACCTTCTTATGATTGGCTGCCTCTCGCAACCGGAAGGTTTGGGTAACAGGTGGAAGCTGAAGAATGATTTTTTGACTTACATGAACACACACTGACCTTGTTATTTGTAACTTTGGTTATATTGTCTGCATTAAATAATGGAGCTTTTTTCCCTTATACATAAATGTAACAGAAAAAGCAAATAAAAGGCAGAAAGGTGTTCAAGGAAGAAACTAGAGACTATAATAGCTGATGATGTATTCCATTAAATGTGAGAATTCAGATGAACTATTTACACCTTTTGCCACTAAACTTTATTGTCTAATTCTCATACTCCCTCCGGCTCCGTGGCTCCAAAAGTTTATGAAGTGTGCTGTGGTTTGACCCTCTCTGAACTCGTGGCAGTTGGCCATCAAAGCACCGCTCTCCACTCTCCTCCTCTTTCATCTCACCTATCTTTCCTGCAGCCTGGTCAGAGATTATCACCACATGCGCAGGGCACTGGAACATAAACTAGCACAGCAGGAAAGCGAGGCTGAATACAATCTGTGCAGGAGTGGATGCTGATAATATACTGCTACCTCCCTCATTTATATTAATGTTTCATATGCATTAAAACCCTATGATATTAAAAGTCTGTCTGGCTCCTCGAGTTGAGAGCCGGTTCTCACCTTCCTCCTCACTTTTTTTCGTGTACAGCTTGGGATGTAACCAGCTTCCAGCAGCCTCCGCAGGACCCGCACACAGGGACGAAAGGAGATTTGGGGCATCGTGGGCCAGCATTTTTTCTTTCAATGAGAACATGACTAAGAATAATAGTGTTCAGTGATGCGCTGCAGCTGTCTGCACTGTTGTGCACAACAACATTGATTAGATTACTTCCCTGACTAATGGCCACTTCCCCTCCCTTAGAGAAGAGAGTGAATCTCTATCTGATAGCCAGTCTTCCATTCAGGCCTGGCTCTATCCACCACTTCTTTATCTACAGCACATCCATCTTAGCTGACACAGAAAAGGAGAAATCATTAAAACTTTATTTGATATCCTCATTTTTTTGTCACAAATTCAGCAAGATGAACATTAAAGAAGCAGTGTCTCTGCTCCTGTACCTGAAAAAAGTGAGTCAGCAGCAATATTACATCTATGCAGGTAAAGACAAAAATAAAGTGCCATTTGCCCTTTTCATAATGGTTTTTAAATGCTCGCGTGCAATCAGAATTCCCTTTGGACTCTTAAGAGTTTCAATCCCCTTGCACTCTAACCTTTATTTTTTATTTCTGAGTTTTTCTTTCCTGTGCCAAAGCCCTGGCTATTCCCGGGGGCACTTTTCAGCACTTCTAGTTAGCACTCCAATTACAATTCTTTACCTTACTCAAATACCTTGAGAACATAAAGTGTTGTGTTGGCATGCTAGTTATGGCTGAAAACAAATTACATCTGAGGCTCATTTGATTGACCACTGGGTACATTTTAAAATAGCTGAAATTTTTCATTTGTAATCATAATAGTAAAACCAACAATCTGGCTTTCTAAAGGGGGAAATATCATAGTTGGGTATTAGACATCACTATGAGACTTCCCAAGCTGACTACTTGAATTAGAAGATAACTTCAGTGTCACAAATCCTTTGAAACTCTATGTTATAAAACAATGTGGTAAAAAAAGAAAACATATAATTGAATACACTCTTGTATCAGTTTGTCGAAATATCTACATTTGGATTTGGGACTTTTACTCAAATTACTTTGAAAGAAGACATGTTTTGGAATCAAAATAGCCCCAAAATCTCAAGGCTGCATTAATAAAAAGTATCTGTTTTTAATATTTTCCCTCAAATGCACTCAAACATTGGCAGTTATTGAGTTTTATTGGAAGGTTTTTGTTAAAAAAAAATCACTGTAATCCATCGAGTGGTGGATTCTTGAGGCCTGTCTTCTTACCAGTTCCCACAAGATCACTAGCTAGTGCGCCAGGTGAGCATCAACTAATCACCTGCCTGCAGTATTTAAGTATTTTCTTCCACCGGTCACTCTGCTCTTTCCCAGATTATTCTGATAGTCGTAGTGGCGTTTTCCTTGAGCCTCAACTCCAGTTGCTGTAGCGGAGTTATTTATGCTCACCTGCAGAGGTGGGACAGAGCTGTTTAGGGAGCAGTGTTGGGGCAGCTTGATCGACAAAGCTGCTGCAAATCCACTGGGCCATTTATTAGTCTGTGTTTATGTTGTTTATATGGTATGTAGGCACAAATATGAAAATTGGTTTGCATTAAGTCTACTTCAGTGCTTGTGCTGGGTAACCTTACAGGTAGTGGAATCACTGTCACATCAGTTATTAGTTTTCTATTTATCCTTTCCAGTATAATAACCTTCTTGTACTCCACATACCTCCTCATGTGCTGACCAATCCAGCCTGTCCACCTGCTACTTGGCCTAAAGTCTGCCTTGCCTCTCTGCCTTCTTGCTCCCCAGTGATCTCTTCAAGCTACGGTCAAGGACTGACTCTCCTCTTATGCTTGGGAAGTCCCATTTGGATGTTCGTAGCATTATTTAAAAAAAGAAAGAAAGAAAGAACTTTGACTATCATAGCCCACGAATTAGTGTCATAGCCTTTGGTTTTGGAGCCTGACTTTTGTGTTTTGGACTTTCAGTTCTTGTTTATTTGGCATTCTGTTTGATTATAGTCTGTCAGGTCATTCATTTTTTCAGTCTAGCGTCCTTGGTATCTTCATGTTTCTTCTTCTTAAGTCTAGATTTGTGTTAGTTTGTTTCTTGTGAAGTTACAGTACTTCATTCTTCATTTTGTTGTTCAACATCTACTGTTTTTGCATTTTTTGTACTTCCTTTGTGTTGTTCTTAATTAGTATCACCTGTGCCTATGTATCATTGAGGTCCACCAGTTGCCTGCTGCCTGCAGTCAGGAAGCATTATCCTCTGCTTATCATTTAAATAAAAAATTAAAAAAAACACTAATTTAAAAATGATTAAAAATAATAGAAAAAGAAAAAGTAGAGTGAGTATTGCTTCATTTTCTGAGTCCTCCTTAAGTGCTTGTTACAAATAGGTTTAAAAATTATGCTAGGTTTTAAAAATCCAGTGCTAAATAAAATAACTGGGTTGTGTATGACAACAGGATGGTTGCAGTGTTTATGTCATAAATTTCACCCACTCTTGTTTGCTATTAGTCTGTTAGGGAGAAATGAGTTGAACTATCTTCAGCTGAAGGCACCGTGAGTACAACAGGGGGAAAAGCTGTATGCTGAGGGCACTTTGTTCTGCAGACTTTCTGTGTTGTTGCTGCAGAACTTCATAGAATTTGCACAGAAAATAGACCCTGCCAGCACCAAAACACCGCCTATGAAAACAGACCATAATGCAGCTAAAAAGTTATGGACTGTAGAAACTTATGCAGAGTGGGTAATATCAACCCCTCTCATCAGCACACATTTCAAATCGTCTGGAACGGCTTTGAAGCCATGTACTGTCTGGGAGTCAATAACAGTTGGTAATTACGAGGGGATATGAATCCTAATTGTTACTCACATAAAGCATACGGAGTCAGGACATTTAGCCCTCGGGGCAGGACTTTGTTCCCCACTTGACAGATTACTTCCTATTATTTGTGTTTTCTCGTCAGTAATCCCAGTCGTTGCTCTCTCTCACAGCTCTCAGGGACAAATAAGCATTGCGGTGTTTACACAAACAAAACTTAGTCCAAACACACATGGCTCCACTCAGCATAACAGATGGATGCTTCCCCTCTCCAAAGTGATGCCATTTTAAACAGAAAACAAGCTGATATGGCACAATGCCTCTAAAATATGTGACTAGATCATCAATATTTGATGAGATATTGGCAGTTCTTTGGCATGATTAAGGCCTAGTATGGATTTAAGACACTCACCCTTAGCATCATTTCCTGTAACAGCTGCCTAGGGTTATAATTTTTGCTCTATCATGAATGAGATGGTTGTTGAGAGACATCTATCTCAGATCCAATGCATTATCACCAACAGCCTGTTGCTAGAGTGGACAGACAGCATTGGCTTGGCAGGAAATACACAGGAAAATGAACCCATATACTGTATGTGAGTCTATCTGACCACCATCTGCCATAGCGCAGAGAAGCTACATTTGTGTGTGTATGTGTGTGTATCTCTGTGTAAATGTTTGGTGTCTCCATCTGATGTTTGCTCGGTTAATCAATAGCGGTGATGTTGTTCTCAGATGACATATAGTCCAGGCATCCCTATCTCCTCACTCTAATCAGATTAACACTGAATACCATCTATGTACACACACCTCCTGGTCAGGATTTAGAGTTCTAAGATGCTGCCAGCATCGCCACAGAAGGAGAGCAAGAAGGCTGTCTTTAAATTGCTAGTCTGTTGGGAACTTTGTCAAAATAACACCAGATTTCATTGATAAGAAAGCAATTACAGCAGCTTTTAGTGTTCAATTTGTGTTTTCTGTAAGCCAAAAAAACAACCATGGTCCAGATTTCAAGTATCCAGAATGCAGGTACATTTTATCTAAAAAGAACTTAAACTTGATTCCAACAATTGCATAAATGAGCAGCGGGGAATATTTTCAAACTGGCAAACAGCTGAATGCAAACATTAGCTGCAATCATGAAAGCCATTTCTTGGATGATTCCTATCAGCGAGAGCCAATTCTGCTCAGTGGCGTCAGCATGGAGCATTATTTTCATTGGGTAAGAGAAAACACTTGTGCTCCTCTACATTCGGAATTGTTTCATATTTCTATCTCTGCCTCCTCATCCATGTAATACCATTCTCTTATAATCAGTTGAGGATTTAATTTCACAGAAAGGATTCGAAACAAATGGCTCCAGCAGCCGATTGCCATTCACCATATTCATCCATCTCCTTCTTATTGAAAATCATTCTGCAGGGCCTCCCTGTTTTCTGTAAATCCATCTAGATTACTCAGCTGGTTCTAGTTTTTTTTATTATATATATATTTTACCTTCTCTGACATTCCCGTAAACAAGAGTTCATTTTGGGCGAAACCATATCAAATCAAACTTCTGCTGGTTTAATTCTCTTCACCTCTGTGTAATTTTTGCTGTTGTTGTCTTCCTGATTAGTTGGGATTCAGCTCAGCTGTCTGTGAAGGAAACAAATCCTGCCAACAAGAGGACAAAAATAAATTGGGGCAACTCTTGACACAAATAAAAAGAAATGTAAAACAGGAGGGTTTGAATGGCCGCACACATCATTGGAAGCTCTGCCCCCTGACTGTATCTATATGATTTTTCTGCTCTTTGCCACACCAACGTATAGTTTATGTGATGTCCTTCCTTAAATTTAATTACTGCATTTAACTTATATTTTCATTATAAGTTAAATGCTTGCACTGAGTTTTCTGTAGTATTTGCATTTGTATGTGTAACGTGCATATACTGTATATAAAAGATGGACAAAATTCACCAATGGGTCTGGTTTGAACATCGGGAACTGAGCAACTGGCACACAGGTACATCCTTGGTCTCTGAAGATGTGGAAATCAATAAGATATTATGACATCATGTTGCCTCGTCACCACCTAGCAAAAAGCTAAAATAACCCATTTTTAGGATTTATGCACCTACAATAATTTATAAAAACATCTTTTTTGCATATTTATAACCACCCAAATTGATTTATGCATGATATATAATGATCATCACACTGCCCATCAATAACCTAGCAACAGGTCTAGAAACCAGTTTTTAGCCTTTTTGCACCGACGGCACCTTATGGAAGAATCCTACTGCCTCAGTGTCATGAAGGAAACTTTTAACTATGTTCATAAACGCTGAAAGTTTGGCAAATACATTAGCAATGGACTAAAAACGACCAATTTTTAGCATACAAATAAAAACTACCTACCTACTTATTGAAATCTATTATACCCAACAGCATGAAAAGACCAAACGATACTGTAACATGGCCATGTACTAATACAGTATAAAATGCATAAAAGCCAAAATGTAATGTTCCTGTATGAGGAGAAAGGGTCTCAGGAAGTAAGAATTGTATTTTATGGTGTCATTTATGGGATTTAATATACAGAAGAAGACTCTTCATGCTCTTACACAGAATCGGGAACCTTGCATTTTACATTCAAAATTTCAAAACTGAGACATGTTTTCTCAAAAAATTCATTTTCCACAGA
The DNA here is from genome assembly GCF_057381915.1 of Diplotaxodon limnothrissa. Lineage (NCBI taxonomy): Eukaryota > Metazoa > Chordata > Actinopteri > Cichliformes > Cichlidae > Diplotaxodon > Diplotaxodon limnothrissa. The sequence goes on from NC_140604.1 coordinate 19,558,481, forward strand.
TAAGGTTTCTCTTTCCAGTTTTAGTCACATATCAAGAGTTTTCTCGCTCTTCCTCATTAACTATGGATTCTCTGGTAATTTTCATTAATTACTGAAACGCTTGCAGTTAGTCATCATTATTCTCATTGGGTTATTTTCTGTATTTAAAGGTCAGGGAACTTGTGAATATTGATAAGAAATCGAAGAATAGCTGCGATCGCTTCTCCACCACTGTGGGCTTGAATAGAAAAGCGCTTTTGGAGAGGAAAATGGAAAAATAAAGTGTGCCCTGTGGCAATTTAGAGGACTATTAAATTGACCTCTGTGCCCTAATGTCTGCGTGTAAATATGTGTTACAGAGCTGATTCATTATCATGTTTGCAAATGTTTCCTTCAGAGGACATTCTTGGATGAGCAAAACGTATTTTGCACAAAATGTCCTTCATTCATTTTTGTGTGTATTTATTTGATACAATGCACGAGGAGGGAGATTTGCTCTTGGAGCAGTATTAATGGTGACATGGGTTTTGCATTTCTTTTTGCACATTGGTCACATAAAATGAAAAAATAACAGAGAAAATAGCCACATTTATGTGTGCAACAGACGAATAAAATCAACAGAGGCTTGAAAACATTCACAGTCTGACAACTACACAACAAGCATACATAAACAACACAAATAAGGTCAGAGAGCGAACTAAAGACTCATCACAAATAATGTGATATTAATGGTTTAAAATCTCCAAAGAGAAAAGGAATGTGGCTTAAAGGCATTTACAGCTCGGGCTGTTTAAATGGTAAAATCTGAAACCACTTCTGTCAATATGTGACTAAGTGATTAAGGATCTACTCACACTAGGCGAGCCATACTATGCCTGAGCACGTTTGACCCCCAAAAGTCCATTTCCTTTGACTGTGCTGTGATTGCTGTGTACCATGCCCAGTGTACCTTGCTCTGGTCGACTTGCAGAGGGTGTTCCAGGCACAGTTCACTTGGGCTTAGTGTGATCGTTAACTCCAATGTTTTCTCAAAGCTGCCTCTGTGAAAATCATTGTGTTAAGTAATTAAGAAATCTATAATCAATGTGAGAGGACAGTGTCGCCAAGACGGCCCCAATTAAGCCACAAAATACATAAAGTTGTGAACCTTATTGTCCTCTGCAAAAATGCTCTTCAAAAGCATGTGCGCGTACTTGGAGCTGGATCGTTAAATACAGTGCAGGCCACCGGGGAGTGGAGAAGGGGGACATGGCACAAAAGAATTGGAAGACCGGCTTGTATCAAACATCATGTCATCCATCAATCCATCCAGCTATCTATTATTTTCTGCTTAATCGTTGTGAAAGGAAACTAAGTAGAGTATTTGAAATGTCCTTCTTTCCAGTCATATTTCTGAGATAGATATATAATAACTACAGGGGGTTCTGCATCTATCTAGACATATCCTCCTAGTTGGAGACTGCGTGGAGACACCAAAGACCTATACTTACCAGCAGTGTTGGTCAAGTTACTTGAAAAAGTAATCAGTAACTGATTACTGATTACTTCCCCAAAAAAGTAATCCCGTTACTTTACTGATTACTTATTTTCAAAAGTAATTAATTACTTAGTTACTTAGTTACTTACTTACTTTTTAAAAACACGATTTACAACCTGAATAGGTGATAAAGCGATAGCTCTTTCAGCCCAATTCTACTTTTTCTGCATAATCTATCATACAAAATGTAATCAAATGGAAAAGTCTCTTTTAAAAACTTGTTTAATTAGTTTTAATCTTTTAACTTTATGCATCAAGCAAAAATTTAATTATATGCAACATTCTCTGACTGGAAGAAATTTGTTTAATATTTAAACCTATTTTCTGCACATTCCGGCACATAATTTTTTATTTTTTTTTGTGTTTACACTCACTCTTTCAAATAGATGCAAGTAAAACACAGCAGAAAATAAATAACATCAAAGACTAGCGGTCCTTTTGCTCTATTTTCACCTGTAAAACAGGAGTAGGGTAGGCGGAGGTTTACCCTGGTGCAGGCGGTCAGTAGAAGAATCCGCGAGTTTCTCTGTGAGTTGTGCACTCGGTGCTTGCTTGGAAGTTACGGGGTTTTTTCGCTGTAAAAAGAAGTTTTCTTCCCACGCACAACGGACACTAATGTTTTTGTCACTTTTTATGGAATCAAACTCAAAGTAAGGTCAGTACTTCCACGCTTTAAACGCTGCACGCTCATACTCCATTGTTGATCTGCACACAGCTGTTGTCACGAACGTTGCACTTGCTTACGTCACTGTCATGAGACATTCTCGCAAAATAATCATGGTTTTAGTAAAGCAGTAACACAGCGTTCCTACGGGAAAGTAACGGTAATCTAATTACCGTTTTTGCTATAGTAATCCCTTACTTTACTTGTTACTTGAAAAAAGTAATCGGATTACAGTAACGTGTTACAAGTAACGCGTTACTGCCCATCTCTGCTTACCAGATACTCAAAATGCCTTAAAAGCTCTTTTTGACATTACATACTGTGAGATATTTTTACGGTTCTCAAATTTCCCTTTTAATACACATAAATTTACTTTTGCTTTCACTGTGCAACAAATGTAAGAAATTTCCTATGCAGACATGAAAAACTAAGGTACCTCTGCAACTTCTTGTACACATGCTGATCTTTCTGACCTCATGAAACCTGGGTCATGTCAAGTAGGAGAATCCATAGTAACATAGTAACAGTACAGTCATCAAAAATGAAATGAATATTACTGGCACTTTAGTAACGTTTAAATAATCAGACAAATACATCAGTTTTTGTTTAACTACAGCTTTATTTCAAGAGGTTTGAAAATAATTGAATCTGCACATAATCCGTTGAGCCATCTAGGAATGTCAATGAAAGATTTATGCATTAACATCAAAACATAAACGATCCCTATTGTGAAGCAAATATTTGCTAATACCTCTGTTTTTCTCCCATACAAGGTCAAGTCACACGTGAATTAAATTTATTCTTCAGCAACATATTTGCTCTATTCTACTCAAAATAGTGATTTCCTACAGCTTTTAACATGTTGAATCCCTATGGACATTTCCTTAGAGCATTTCCCAGTTAAAATGTTTTTACTCTTTGGAGACCAGTTTGGACTGATTTCCTCCTCATGTCATTAAAGAAAACAGCAACTCATGCAGATGCAAACATTTGCAGAAAGAACAGAATGGCTTGTTTCAGTAAGTGTCAACCAAACATTAGTAAACTCTGGCATCCTCAGCCTATTGTTCTGCAGCACTAATCCAGGGCTCGTGTATTGCTGCAGATTCATCCACTTTTCTTATAATTAGCATATTTGATTATGTAAAGGAATTCTCTTGACTTTGCCGGGCTTCCTGAGAGCCTCTATTCATTTCCACCGATGAAGAATAGTCAGATCACAATTAAATGATAAATGGTTAAGTGTTGCATATGGAAATCAGTCCGTCTTGTTTAGATGCAAGTCTTTTTGTCTGTAATGAAGAGCTGCGGATTAGCATGAAAGGTCACAACCACACCGGGTCGAGAATTTGGCACTCCACACTGCATGGTGATTGCTGCTTTACATAAATCATGTAGTCCTTCAAACTGTGTTGAGACAAAACAATATTCTCGTCTAACTGATTTCCTCTGTAAACAAAGTTTTCCTCTCAATCTGAGGATCTGCATTCCAAGGATTTGTTTGTCAGTCTCTTGATGTATCTGTCTGACACAGTAATGCTAATTAGTCCTAAAAAGGAGAAAGGACAAAAAAAGGACAAAAATTTATTCTGCCAAAAAAGCTGTGTTGTGTTTTCAGGAATCATACGGGTAAGAGTTGAGTACAGATGCAGGACAGGGGTATTTTTCTTTCTTTTTTTTTGTTGCCAAGTTGACATAAGACCGGCTCAAAAAATCACATAATGAAGTCTTTCTATTAAAGCGTCCTCTGCACTCTTTTAAGGCTGTTGGTAGGTATTCATTCAACAATTGATGGCATTTAATAAACCTAACACATGTTAGAGAATCTCCATTTCCAGTTAGATGTCAATTAATGAGACTATTTTCCTTTAACTCAGAAGAAAACTACCTTACATTATGTATAAAAGGGGCATGAATTCCAAATTACTCACAAAAATCACTTAATTGACTTTAATATATTGAAAATATTTTTAAAACACTTATCAAAACAATATAAACCACTCTTTACAGTTTTCCAAGCTTAACCTGGATTTACACAGAATTAAAAGTCCATAATTACACATATCACATGTAAAGGAAAACATAGATTTTGCCTTTCCGAAATAGAGATTTTGGTTGCACATAATTCCTCAAGCTCATTTGTTTGTGTGTGGTTCAGCCAGAGGTTGCAGTAATCCCCCAGCAGGCTCCAGACTCTGATCTTCCATTACACATTGTATTGAGCAGCCTGCGGGGAGGAAATACAGTGGCTTGTTCTTTACCCTCCAGACAGCCTTTTGTGCTTTCTGAGTGTCTTTGTGGTTTATTGGGAAAGAGCACAATGAAGAACTATCTCACACTGTGTAAGAAATGTTCTCCATTGTTTCATTAATCGTCACCCTGTAATCTGTAGTTCTTCCTCATGACTGGCGAGTTACAAATGATGGCAGCTGAAGGCAATAGCAAAAGAAAAACAAGATGCAAAGATAGGGGCCTACAGGTAAAACAAACACCAGAAGAAATACTCCATACGTGCGGTTTGAACCATTGTCCTGCATCCTACTTTTTCATTCAATTTCCTAATGGTCTCACATCATTGTTTTCTATTTCTACTTTAATAAGTGTTTTTAAAAATACAAATGTTTTTTTCATCATAGGGGACCCCTGTTAAAAGCATCCAGTTTGACCTGTGCCGTTTTCATTAATGGAACTATTTATTCAGTCATGTTTACCATGGGTATCTAAATCCGGGTATCATACAGCATCAAAGGGAGTAGGGCCACTGTCAGTCATCTTTAAGAATAAAGACTCTATTTGTCATGTCAATAGGAAGCTTCCCAGCTTGGAAGTTATCCAAACTTTGGAGACTTCACTAGATCTACCTGAGACCTCTGCTACACAGGAAAAGGAGAGCTTATACTACAGTGAAAGTCCCAAACTGAGCAGCAATGAGACTTCCAAGAGTGAGGAAAACCCCACCGGCTGATGTGACTGTCCAACACCTACTTGAAAAAGGTGTTACCTTTGCTATGGGAACTAAGACAGGAAGGTAGCAACTGTTTGCCCCTCCTGTCATAAGCCAACATGCCTCGAGCGAAGCACGAGTCAAATTTGTATGTTGTATGTAGATTGTGAACACAAGCACTAGAAATTTGTTTTCCTCAAAAAGCGTCTGTTCTCCCTTAAACCGCGCTACCCGTGAAACCGCGCTACCCGTAAAACCGCGCTACCCGTAAAACCGTGCTACCCGCGCTGTCTGTTAAACCGCGCTACCCTGCCAGTTAAAACGCGCAGGCAGCACGGTGTGATGCTTTTCTTTGCAAGCTCCTTTGACAATACCCCTTCATAGACAGCGCAGTTTGATGGGTGTGACAAACCGCGCTACCCATGACAGTGTGGTACCCGTGAAACCATGCTGCCCATGAAACCGCGCTACCCGTTAAACCGCGCTGTCTTTTAAAACCGCGCTACCCGTTAAACCGCGCTGCCCGTGAAACCGCGCTACCCGTAAAACCGCGCTACCCGTTAAACCGCGCTGCCCGTGAAACCGCGCTACCCGTGAAACCGCGCTACTCGTAAAACCGCGCTACCCGTTAAACCGCGCTGCCCGTGAAACCGTGCTACCCGTGAAACCGCGCTACCCGTGAAACCGCGCTACCCGTTAAACCGCGCTGTCTGTTAAACCGCGCTACCCGTGAAACCGCGCTACCCGTAAAACCGTGCTACCCACGCTGTCTGTTAAACCGCGCTACCCTGCCAGTTAAAACGCGCAGGCAGCACGGTGTGACGCTTTTCTTTGCAAGCTCCTTTGACAGTACCCGTTAAACCGCGCTACCCGTGAAACCGCGCTACCCGTAAAACCGCGCTACCCGTTAAACCGCACTGTCTTTTAAACCGCGCTGTCTGTTAAACCGCGCTACCCGTGAAACCGCGCTACCCATTAAACCGCGCCGTCTGTGAAACCGCGCTACCCGTGAAACCGCGCTACCCATTAAACCGCGTTACCCGTGAAACCGCGCTACCCATTAAACCGCGCTACCCGTGAAACCGCGCTGTCTTTTAAACCGCGCTGTCTGTTAAACCGCGCTACCCGTGAAACCGCGCTACCCGTAAAACCGCGCTACCCGTTAAACCGCGCTACCCGTAAAACCGTGCTGCCCGTTAAACCGCGCTGCCCGTGAAACCGCGCTACCCATGAAACCGCGCTACCCGTGAAACCGCGCTGCCCGTGAAACCGCGCTGCCAGTTAAAACGCGCAGGCAGCACGGTGTGACGCTTTTCTTTGCAAGCTCCTTTGACAATACCCCTTCATAGACAGCGCAGTTTGACGGGTGTGACAAACCGCGCTACCCATGACAGTGTGGTACCCGTGAAACATGCTACCCATTAAACCGCGCTACCCGTGAAACCGCGCTACCCATTAAACCGCGCTACCCATTAAACCGCGCTACCCGTAAAACCGCGCTACCCGTAAAACCGCGCTACCCGTTAAACCGCGCTGCCCGTGAAACCGCGCTACCCGTGAAACCGCGCTACCCGTGAAACCGTGCTACCCGTTAAACCGCGCTGTCTGTTAAACCGCGCTACCCATGAAACCGCGCTGTCTGTTAAACCGCGCTGCCCGTGAAACCGCGCTACCCATAAAACCGTGCTACCCGTGAAACCGCGCTACCCGTGAAACCGCGCTACCCGTTAAACCGCGCTGTCTGTTAAACCGCGCTACCCATGAAACCGCGCTGTCTGTTAAACCGCGCTGCCCGTGAAACCGCGCTACCCATAAAACCGTGCTACCCGTGAAACCGCGCTACCCGTGAAACCGCGCTACCCGTTAAACCGCGCTACCCGTTAAACCGTGCTACCCATGAAACTGTGATACCCGTTAAACCGAGCTGCCAGTTAAAACGCACAGGCAGCACGGTGTGACGGGCACCGTGACGGGTGTGACGGCAGCGCGTTTCTAATCTGTGTGACTGATGTGGCGTCATACAACCTTCGCAGACAGCAGCAAGATGCAACTGGTGTGACGGGTGTGACGGCAGCGCAGTGTGAACTGGGTGACCGGTGTGAATGCTATGTTGCGGTGTAACACCATTCTGCCTTCGCAGACGGCAGAGTGGTGTTACGTCATGCAGCCTTCTCAGGCAGCGCATTGTATTCTGAACTTGTATACGTCCCGCAGCACGGTGTGACGGGTGCGGAGTCATGCAGCTTTGGCAGAGGGCAGCGCGATGTATACTAAACTCTCTCCTGCCCTCACTCTACACCTACGCCTGCACGGCCACTAGTATCTCTTATTTTATTGTGAAGGAGGATCTCAGTGCCTTTAAACTTTATTGCTAAGAGAACCATCTCACCCTCAATGTCACAAAAACAGAAGAGATGATAGTGGACTTATAATGATAATAATGGATTGGATTTATATAGCGCTTTACAATGCCACTATTCATTCACACACAGGTGGAGGCAGCTACAGTTGTAGCCACAGCTGCCCTGGGGCAGACTGACAGATCGCGCCAGCACCACCAGCACCAGTAGGGTAAAGTGTCTTCCCCAAGGACACAACGACCAGGACAGAGAGCCCGGTGATCGAACCGGCGACCTTCCGGTTACAGATGCGCTTCTCAACCCCATGAGCCACAGTTGCCCATGACCTGCTAGAGGTGTAGTAAAGCACATACCCGATCACCATCAATGGCGCTGCTGTGGAAAGAGTGAACAGCTTCCGTTTCCTAGCTGTACATCTGGCGGAGGATCTCACATGGTCAGTTCACACGAACAACATACCCCTTCATAGACAGCGCAGTTTGACGGGAGTGACAAACTGCGCTACCCTTGACACTGCGCTACCCTTGATACTGCGCTACCCGTGAAACCATGCTGCCCATGAAACCGCGCTACCCGTGAAAACATGCTCATACATCATACAGCATCAAAGAGAGTAGGGCCACTGTCAGTCATCTTTAAGAATAAAGACTCTATTTGTCATGTCGATAGGAAGCTTCCCAGCTTGGAAGTTATCCAAACTTTGGCGACTTCACTAGATCTACCCGAGACCTCTGGGTTTATGCTACACATGAAAGAGAGAGCTTATACTACAGTGAAAGCCCCAAACTGAGCAGCAATGAGACTTCCAAGAGTGAGGAAAACCCCACCGGCTGATGTGACTGTCCAACACCTACTTGAAAAAGGTGTTACCTTTGCTATGGGAACTAAGACAGGAAGGTAGCAACTGTTTGCCCCTCCTGTCATACGCCAACATGCCTCGAGCGAAGCACGAGTCAAATTTGTATGTTGTATGTAGATTGTGAACACAAGCACTAGAACTTTGTTTTCCTCAAAAAGCGTCTGTTCTCCCTTAAACCGCGCAGCCAGTCAAACCGCGCAGCCAGCACGGTGTGATGGGTGTGACGGACAGTGTGACGGGTGTGACGGCAGGGTGTTTCTAATCTGTATGACAGATGTGACGTCATGCAACCTTCGCAGACAGCAGCACCTTGTTACGTCAGGCTGAGTGGTATGAAGGGTGCGACCGGTGTGACGGCAGTGCCGTGTGACCAGTGCGAAGTCACGCAGCCTTCACAGAAGGTGGCGCGGTGTTAAGTCATTCAGCCTTAGCAGACGGCAGTGCGGTGTTATGTCAGGGGTGTACCATCTCACCCTCAATTTCACAAAAACAGAAGAGATGATAGTGGTCTTCTAGAGGTGTAGTAAAGCATAACCCCGATCACCATCAACAGCGCTGCTGTGGAAAGATTAAACAGTTTCCGTTTCCTAGCTGTACATCTGGCGGAGGATCTCACATGGTCAGTTCACACGAACAACATACCCCTTCATAGACAGTGCAGTTTGACGGGTGTGACAAACTGCGCTACCCATGACAGTGTGGTACCCGTGAAACCATGCTGCCCATGAAACCGCGCTGCCTGTTAACCCGCGCTACCCGTTAAACCGCGCTGCCCGTTAAACCGTGCTACCCGTTAAAACGCGCTACCCGTGAAACTGTGATACCCGTTAAACCGAGCTGCCAGTTAAAACGCGGAGGCACATACCCTAATCACCATCAATGGCACTGCTGTGTAAAGAGGGAACAGTTTCCGTTTCCTAGCTTTACATTTGGCGGATGATCACACATGGTCAGTTCACACAAACAGCATACACCTTCATAGACACCAGTGCAGCGTGACAGGCATGACCGCAGCGAGGTGTGACCGGCGTGACCAGTGTGACAGCAGCGTGGTGTGACGTCATGCAGCCTTCTCAGGCAGAGCGTTGTTATGTCATACAGCCATCGCACACAGCAGCTCGGTGTTACATGAGGGGTGTATACTGAGCTCGCTCCTGTCCTCACTCTGCACCTACGACTGCACGGCCACTGGCATCTCCAATTTCATTGTGAAGTTTGCGGACGATACAACAATGGTGGGTCTTATCACCAAAGGTGATAACCGGGTGCGACCGGTGTGATGGCAGCGCAGTGTGACCTGTGTATCAGATGTGACTGGTGTGACGTTATGCAGCCTTTGATGACGGCACCGCGTTGTTACGTCATGCAGCATTCACAGAAGGCGACGCGGTGTTACGTGAGGGGTGTATACTGAGCTCTCTCCTGTCCTCACTCTACACCTACAACTGCATGGCCACTAGTATCTCCAATTTCATTAATGAAGTTTGCCGACAATACTACAGTGGTGTGTTTTATCACCAAAGGTAAAGCCCGGATGTGACGGGAGCACGGTGCAACTGATGTGACGGGTGTGATGACAGCGCGGTGTGACCTGTGTGACCGGTTTGACTGGTGTGGCTCGGTGTAAGGTCATGCAGCCTTCGCAGATGGCTGCGTGGTGTTACGTAAGGGGTGTACACTGAACTCTCGTGTACTCACTCTACACGAGGATCTCACATGGTCAGTTCACGAACAACATCCCCCATTCATAAACATTGCAGTGTTATGTCAAGCAGCGCAGTGTGACAGGTGTGACAAACCGCGCTACCCGTGAAACCATGCTGCCTGTGAAAATGCGCTGCTCATGAAAACGCGCTACCGTTGAAACCGTGATACCCGTTAAAAGGTGGTTTTTCGGAAGGGAGTCAGACTAGAGCTGCTTCATCGAAAGTAGACAGTTGAGGTTGTACCAACAGGAATGCTTCCTAGAGGAGGTGTTTCGGACATAACCTACACGCAGGAGGTGCAGGAGCAAACCTGGGACATGGGAGAGATTATATCTTTCATGTTTATTGTGGTGAATTTGATTGTTTTACATTGGAATCAAATAGTTAAAAACTGTCATTTGTATTTTTCATTTATGAAATACGCAAAATTTACTGTAACTTTGCATTAGTAATAAAAATATTAATTTTTCCTTTAGATTATGTAACTAATAATTTTGTGAGAATAAATAAGTTTCACTCTTATATTTGCTCCTTACACTAATTTATTTGGAAGTCAGGTATTTCAGGTTGATGAAAGTTAAAGACAAAACCTGCAAAAAATTGTGGATGAATTTAAGCAAAACCTGCAGTGTTATCATCATCATCATCATCATCATCATCATCCAGAGAACAGTTTTGAAAGTCCTTCAAGAAGCCTGGAGAACTATTCCTGAAGACTACTTAAAGAAATGACAAGAAAGCTTTTCTAAAAGGATTTCTAAAGAATAAAGATGGTCATACCAAATACCAAATACTGGCTCATTAGACTGTACAAACTCTGTTTTTGTCTCATATGCCAATCTCCGACCTGTATCCCCATGTGATGCCTGTGTTGTGTGTGTAAGGTCGGGAGGGGGGGTCCTATTTCACTGCAGAGCAACCTGCACGTGGTGAATAAAGCCTTGATTGATATGCTGTATTTCCACATATTTTTGCATGTATTTGTTACGGCCAAGAGGGCCAGGCTGTGGGTGTGGACTCAAATGCAGACACAGTGGGAGGCAAAACAGGCGTGAACACAGTGCTTTATTTACAGTGCCTAGTTAACTTACAAAGCAGGAAACTATGAATGCTATGAACGGAGAGTGCTATGAACTGTGGAAGCTATGAACTGAGAACTATGAGGCCAAACTATGAACATGAAACTCTATCTGAGTGGTATGACTAGGTGCAAGATTTCATGGACGGATCCTGGGAATGGAAAAAGGGGCAGCGGCTTGGATGGAGGTACACAGTCACTATAATGAGAGAAGACAAGCAGTCAGTGGCAGTCTAGTGAATCATAGTCGAAGGATTAGACTGTGGTGGTTAGGGCTTACGCGTTGCAGGTGAAAGTGTCATGCGAGGAGGGGGTGTCCAAGGGGGTCCGGGTGAGGAGTGTCCAGAGAGGGTCCAGAATATACTTGGATCAAGGGACTTGGCAGGGAGGCAGGCAGGTGGAGTCTTATGATGAAAAGCAAGCAACCAGATGACAGAACCAGCGTCCAGGCGGAGATGTGAGTAGTTCAGCTTGGGAAGCGTGACTGCCAGGTGGGTCCTATGACAAAGAAAACACGGTGAGGAGAAATGAATTGTTAAGGGCTCTCACAAGGGCTTGGCTGCCTAGCACTAACATGAGTCAGCAGTAAATCTGGCAGAGGTCTGTTGTGAGTGCTAGTCTTATATGCTGGTGACTTGATTGGAATCAGGTGTGAAAGCTGATTGGAGCCTCTGCCTGAAGGTGGAGCCCAGCAGAGTGGAAAAACCCCGCACTCACCCGGACCATGACACTATTTCTGTTTTCCTGCCAAAATGTAAAAAAAACAATGAGGGGTGGCTCAAGACTTTTGCACAGTATTGCAAGTATTATATAAAAAAATACAAACCTGGGTGTTATTATGTTTCTCCCAAATATTTATTTGTGTAGTTGCAAGTGACAAATCCTTTTGTAGGGTTATCACTACTGATTTTTGGCTTTTCATACGTCATTTCACGCCATGTAGTCTTGATGAATGACACACTAAACCTGACACAAAACATGTAACGGTTTTCTTTTTAACAACATCAGAAAAGCGTAAAATGATCACTGACGTGACATAGGATACGTGTCTGCATGCTTTTTATACTCAGTCCCATAACATGTTAAGACAGTTACAAAATCAGCTTCTCCATTTTCCTTTTTTAAGTGATCTCATGCTGTGTTGTTTTCTGGACCAGCATGCTGTTTTCTGCAAATATGAAACACTGTGCATCATTTTATGGATAGAAAATGCCCTGAAAATATCTTTAGATAGGATCTCTAAATGGCATCAGCAGGGCTAAAAATTAGGTTGGGTCATAGCAGAGCGCTATTTTGAACATAAAGTTTCACAGGGGACAGTCTTTAGAAGCAAGCCACTTGAGATTTTTCACTCCTAAAACGACACAGACTTCTATGTTTGTTCAATCACGCAATTTTTATTTATTTTAATGTAGGCAACTTCACAAGTGTCACGTTTGGCGATACTGAAATAGGTTCATTGGCCTTTACAGAGCTGTGATTTGTACATGTGGTTATATGTAGATGTAAATGGGATAGAAAACAAAGACAATATTGCTCTCTGATCATCTTTACGAAAAATATAGAAACTAAAAGCTGAGAATGAGCTTGTGCAGAACAGTTTACAAACAGTGAGCATGCATTATAAGTGCAAAACTAAAGGCAGTTATGTAGAACAAGCTTATTTGGGCATAAAAATAGAAACATTCAGTGCATACACAAAATTTTGCTTAATTCGTACAGTGCTTTCTGGAACATGCTCAGAGTAAAGGGGGAGGTTATGTTTAAAAACTGAATATTGTTACTCTGCCAGCTGTGGGCGGAGGAGAACGACATTATCTGGCTTGTGCCTTGTGCCATAAAATGCATTCAATTACTGTGAATGTACTTTAGTCTGCAGCATAATATTTAACTTAAATAGATCAGGACCATAAAAAATATGTTTTAGGATGAATCACAGTTTTACAGTTGGTCAGTAGCCTTTTATTTCTCTTACACACACACACTGTAGTGGAGATATCAAAGATAGGCACGGCTGTGGCACTGATTCAGTCTTTGAGCACTACGGTCACCCCGGTGTGTCGGCCAGAACACCACTTAAGGCCAAATTGCCCAGAGCACGAAAGAAGGAGAGAGCTTGAGGTTCCGTTTGAGGCACTTTATTGTCACCGCTTAATTTCTGGGGCTGTAACACAGCGGGTGTACATAAGTGTGTGTCTGGGTGTGTGTGTGTGTGTGTGTGGTTTCCTACAAAGGAAATAAACAAGGGAAATAACAATAAATAAAGAGAATGGAAAAGTCAAATACTCAAATATAAACATAATACAACATAGTTAACATAATCAAATATAAAGATCAGAAAAATATAATACACTTCAAACTGCTCACACTATGCAACTAAATAGCATTAGTGCGAGGTTAAGCAACCGTCAGTACATGTGAACTACTTCCGGTAGTTATACAAAATAAAAGCGTCCCCCATTATATTCCGCTATAATGCTCTTATTGTGAAGGGCAAGCGGGACGCCATACTTCCGGTTATACTACGTTTGCTATTTTATTAATCCACGTACCTAATTGTTCGCTACAAACTTCGCTACTTCAAAGTAAACAATCACAAGCATCACATACAACATATAGAGAAGGTCTGATAACACAGGAATGACATTATGGACATACGAGCGACCGTACATGCGTCAACAAGCTAAACCGGGGCCAAGCTAACAACATAAGTTAGCATATGAAATGAGGGTGAACTCACGCGTTGCATGCGTGGCCTACCGCTCCAACTATGGACTACATTAGCTCCTAAATGGTAACATACTACAGTACTGACACAACAAAGGCAAAATACGACACAGGTCACTACTTACTTGTCATTTACGCACACCTAACATGCCCCAGGAATCAGTGCACCCCCTCCGGACCAACACTGCTCAGCCGCCATTAAACTGCCCACCTTACTAACCGGATGATGTCACTAGAAGGTGGGCTGGCCCAAACTGACAGAAGATGGAACATTACATGAACTTATATAAACTTATAAACACCAGTAAAACTATTATATGAACTTTGGGGCCTTTTATACAGCCGCCCCCAAATGTATGTAAGACATTTGCTCATCAATAAGGCAACAAAGTTCTAGGGTTGTGGTGAGTTCGACGCAGAGCTGTCCTCATCTTCTCCAGAGGGCAGCGCAGGGAGGACAACCAGTCTGGCAACTGGCCGAGTGTAGACTCTCTCCTTCACCTTCACGTCAGCTGACCTGATGCGTCCATCAGGGCTAGGATGAGTTTTAATCACCCTCCCCACCGGCCAGAGAGCCCTGGGAAGCTGTGGATCAGCGATCATCACCACAGAGTCCTCAGCCAAATCAGCTGCCGTTGTTTGCCACTTCTGGCGAGTCTGCAGACTGGGAATGTACTGACGAATGAAACGTGACCAGAAATGGTCAGCCAAAACCTGGGAGTGCTTCCAGCGACGGCGACTGAGGAGCTCACTCTCTGGGTATACTACCTGAGGTAGCGATCCATCCGGCCGCCCCATCAGAAGAACATTAGGAGTCACCGGATCTGCATCTCTGGCATCGGAAGACACATACCCCAGGGGCTTACTATTGAGTATCCCTTCCACTTCGGTGAGTACAGTGCGAAGCACTTCTTCTGGAACTGACTGAGCACCAACGGTGGCATAGAGGGCATACTTAACCGACCGGATCTCCCTTTCCCATGCTCCCCCAAAGTGTGGGGCCCCTGGAGGATTAAAGCGGAAGCTGATCCTCTGGGGTGCTAGAAGCTGTTGTAGTTCCGGGGCCATCTTCAGAAAGGTCTCACGCAGCTCCCTCTCACCTCCCCTGAAGTTGGTCCCCTGGTCTGAAAACAACTCGGCAGGTGTTCCTCTACGGGCGACAAATCGCCGAAGAGCCATCAGGAATGCATCTGCATCAATGGTGTTAAGAACATCCAAGTGGACTGCCCTGGTGGTGAGGCACTTGAATATGATTCCCCATCTCTTCTCAATACGCCGACCAACCTTGACCTCAAACGGCCCGAAGCAGTCCATTCCCGTAGAGTAGAAAGCCGGTTTATATAGACGTAGCCGGGCTGCTGGCAGGTCTGCCATCCTTGGCACTGTAGGTCTAGCTCTCCACCTTTGACAATCAGCACAGAGGTGTTGGTAGCGCCGGACAGCTTCACGCCCTCGCAGAATCCAGTAGGAGCGCCGAAGTTCTGCGAACACCCGCTCCGGGCCAGGATGATGGAGGCGGCGATCAAAGTCTTGGATCAGGAGTTTGGTCACTGGGTGGCTTGGGTCTAAGATAATCGGATGGAGTGTCTCCAGAGCCAAATCTTCAGATCGACGAAGTCGTCCTCCAACACAAATGAGCTGTCTGGTCTCATCCACTTCGGGTGACAGAGAGAGAAGACGACTGCTCCTGGGAACTGGCTTACCGACTTTCAACAGGTTGTACTCCTCCAGGAAACTATCCATCTGGGCCCTCTGTAGGATCAGCCTCTCCGCCTTGCGATAGTCCTCAACAGTGGGATGACCATCTGGTTGGGCCGCCCCATGTAGCTCCCGCGCTGTAACCTCTAACATCTCACTCCAGGTTTTGTAGCGGCTCCAATCTGAAGTTGGCTGACCTGACGGAGTAGTTGCTGTGGTCCCACAGAACACAGCTTTGCGCAGCTCCGAGGCATCTCCTGCTTGGTCAACCGTGAGATCCTCTGGCCAGGAGTCTGGACTGCGCAGGAGAAAGGATGGTCCTTGGCTCCATCTATTTGGTACAGTGAGCTCCTTCAACTTCTTCCCACGTGTCACATCGTCGGCTGGATTCCTTCCAGAGTCGACGTATCTCCAGGAGTGCCTGTCTGTCAGCTCTTGTATCTCGGCTACACGAGTGCCCACGAAGACCTTAAATCGGCAGGATTCAGACCTCAGCCAGGTCAGCACTGTTGTAGAATCGGACCATAGGACCGTCTGGTCGATTCTAAGGGTGAGCTCCCTTTCCAGCACTTGTGAGAGCTGTGCCCCAGTGAGTGCAGCACAGAGCTCCAATCGGGGCATGGAGTGGAACCGCTTAGGGGCAACCCTGGAACGGGCCACCAAGAATGACAGATGCACTTCACCATTTCTGCCAGTGGTCCGGAGGTAAGCTACTGAGCCATAAGCTTCTTCAGAGGCATCACAAAATATGTGCACCTCTCTCTGACAGCTGAAGGGGTCCACTTCCTTAGGCACATATGGTCGGGGAAGAGTAATTTCAGGTAGAAATTGCAGCTCTTCCTCCCAGGCTGTCCACTGCTGCATAAGCTCCTGAGGTAGGTGTGGGTCATCCCAACCCCTTTGCTTGTCCCAAAGATGGCGGATGATTACCTTCGCTCTGGTTGTGTAGGGTAAGATGAACCCTAGGGGGTCGTACTGGCTGGCCAAGACCTTGTAGATATTGCGCATCGTGGGGACTGCATATGGAACTTGACGATGCTTGTAGCCTAGGACATCTGTGTGGAATAGCCAGCTCAATCCCAGGGTAGATTCTGGGGTATCTACCTTGTTCTGGGCCAGCCATAGTTCCACACTAGCGGAGCAGCTCTCTTGTGGTAAGTGACTGATGACGTCACGTTCATTGCTGGCCCACTGACGTAGGTCAAAACCTGCTGAGGCTAGGATGGCCCGTAACCTGTCGACAAGTTTCCTTGCCTCTTCCACGGTGGGGAAACTCTGAAGGCAGTTGTCCACATAAAAACACCTTTCGACCGAGAGTCTCACGTCATCATCTGGCTGGCTGTTATCCATGACATGACGCTGCAGGGCAAATGTGGCACAGCAGGGGCTACACGTGGTTCCGAACGGGAGCACCCGCCACTCGTAGACTGCTGGAGGGCTCTCGTCGCTGATGTCTCACCAGACGAATCTGAGCAGGGCACGATCTTCTGGTAAGAGATGAACCTGGTGGAACATGCCTTTAATGTCCCCACTCACTGCAACTGCATGCTCTCTGAAGCGCAATAGGACTCCCAGAAGCGATGCACCTAAGGTGGGCCCAGGCAGCAGGTAGTCGTTCAAGTTCTGTCCTCTGTACTGAAATGAGCAGTTGAAAACCAATCGGTTCTTGCCATTATGGCTCACCATGTGATGAGGGATGTACCACGCCTCCTGACCTTCTGTCACAGGTGTCCCAGAGCCACACTTAATGATGGAGCCAGCCTTGATAAGCTTCTCCATCTCCACTTTGTAGGCCTCAGCTTGTTCTGGGTCTTTGGCCAGCCTTCTCTCTACACCCCGTAGACTTGGCATGACGGCGTCTTTAGTTGCCTGCAGTAGAGGCATCCCCTTCCGGCGAAGCAGTGGGGTGGCATAGCGACGTATGCCTTCAACCTCTATTCGGACAGTTCTGGTCTCCAGAATGCATATGGCCTCTTGGTCTTGCCTTGAACGAGTAACAAGCTTCTCGTTTCGGAATGGAACGATGTCGACCTGCCACAGTTTCTCCACATGTTTCATTAACTCACTGACCTGAGGTGCAACAGAAGTCAGCAAGCACTGCTGCGGTTGGGTAAGCTGGCCAACTATACTTGCTGGCCCTTGTAGCGCCCAACCTAGCCTGGTACGAATAGCAGCAGGCCCTCCTGGAGGTCCCAGCCTGACTGGTTCAACGGGGGTAACCAGATGGGGATGGTCACTGCCAATGAGTAGCAAAGGTTTCACATTTAACAAGGTGTGGATCGGAAGACCAATCAGGTGCTTGTACCTTTCTCTGAGTTGCTCCATGGGATAAGTGTGGCCTGCAAGTCCGATGCGTGCAGCAGTGAAGGCCCCAGCAATCTTGAACCTGGTCCTGGGCCTTGATGGAGAAGAAACAGAGAACGACACTGACTCACCTCTGAGAGTCTGCACGTCCTGCCTAATCGTGCGCAGTGGGACGTCCTCTGCGATCCCTTGCATGCCTAACTTCTCGGCAGCCTTCGGCAGAAGCATTGTCCTCTCTGACCCGTCATCCAGTACAGCATAAGTGCTGATTGTTCGCTTGCCATAATGAATGCAGACTTTGACAATCTTTAGAAGGACTTTGCAGCCTTCAGTGGGTCTGTCTAGATACAGGACGTCGGTTGCTACCTTCGAGTCACCGCTCACCACCGCTGTTGTTAGCGACCCTTTAGGTGTTCTAACATTGACATCATGCAGTACCTGCAGGTGCTTCCCTTGGCAGAGGCTGCAAGTCTTCCTCAGATTGCACTGGGCTGCCTGGTGTGACCGTGCGCAGCGCCAGCACCTCTTGTTACTCTTTATCCACTCTGTTAGCTGGTCCTTTGTCAACTTGGATACCATTGTGCACTGACTGAGATAGTGCTCTTCCGTGTTACAGAATGGACAGTATGGCTTGCTCTTGCTGGCCACACCACCTGGCCTCAAAGCCTGTGGGTTCGTCATTACCTCCTTTGCACCATGAAGGACTGTGATGGATCTCTTACCCTGGCGCACCTCAGGCCTGGGCCACTGTTTCTCCTTTGTCCCTTTCACTGCTAGCTGCCCTTCAGAGTCTTGGCACCAGGACTCATACTTAAGCCACCCTGCGAGATCTGCCAAGGTATGCATCCTCACACCTTGTTGGAACATGCAGCGGCGGAACTCCGCTCTCTGCTCGGGGGGTAGTTTACTAAGCAGACGAGAAACATGTGAACCACAGTGTAGTTCCACTTCTCCTTCTGGGCCTAGTGTCCTTAACATCCCCACCAGTGACTGTATCTGGAGGGCAAATCTCTCAAATGCCGAGACGTCTCCACGTCTGATGTCAGGTGAGTCCATCATCGCAGCAATACGCCTCAGCACTATCTGATGTGGTTGGCCGAATTTGTCATTGAGGGCCTCCATCGTATCAGTGAAGGGTGTGGCAGAGTTGAGGTAAGCATCGGCTATTAATCTGGCCTCCTCTAAGTGCAGGTGATCAACCAACACTTGATACTTGAACAGCTCAGTCGTGTCCTCAGGTAGAAGATTCCCCAATGCCATCTTAAGCCTAGCAAACTCACTAGGGTCTCGACTGGAGAAGTTGGGGATTGTTGGGCGGGGACCACGGTAAACTGTCTCTGAGGTGATAGGAGTCCTGCCCGGATTCGGTCTGTCCGGCAGTGGCTGTGGAGAGGACAGATTGAACTGCTGCTCAGGGGATGCTGGATTACAGCCATGCTCAGTCTTACTGTCCCCATAGGCGGCGCGCGGATGCTTGGACCCACCCAGTGGGAAACTGCCTGGGCGAGGTGGGAGATGAACCGGCTTGAACCAGGGAGGTGGATTATGGGAGGCTTTATCTGGAAACCTGAGAGCTGGTGGAGGATCTGATGACAGACTCTGTCCTGGGTGGTCCACGACCATAATAGCAGGTGGGATTGCCATTGCCTCTGTCTTAATGGCTGGAAACATACATGCATCTTGGCGATGGGGGTTTAACACTGGTGGGTCACTAGGCAGTGGCGCTTCCTCAATTGGATCTGGCCACGGTGGTGGGGCAGGCCAGTCATCATCCTCCTCAATCTCTGGTGCATCACCCGGTAGCGGTGACTGCATTGACTTACTGGTTTGGAGAGAAGATGGGCCCTGCATGCTCTGGACAGCTTCCACTAACTGTCTCATTTCTGCCCGCAGTGCCTTGAGTTCGACCAGATCTGATGACATACGTTGCTGGCTCTGCTGGATGAGGTGGCGCTCCTGACGGATATCCTCTAACTCTGCACTTACTTCCTTATTTGGATGTGTATAGGGGAGCACGAAGGGTAGAGGAGTAGAGTGATCATAGGCTGGTTCCCCATGCCATCTCTCCGGATACAGCTGGGGGGCTAGCTGATTCTCCTGAATGTGCTGTTGGCTCTGAGCTCCATAGCGCGAGGCCGTCTCATGGAGAATAGCATCCCGCCTCCACTGAGGGCTGGCTAGGTTGCAGCTAAAGGGGGAAGCGAGGGAGGGCATCCTGGCCTTGTCCTCTTGGTGTCTGAGCTCTACATCCTCTCTATATGCATGGCTAATGTAGCCTGGGTACTCCACCTCATAATCTGCGTAGTGCACAGGTGGGCGAGCATGTCGTTTGAGGCGTGCGCCACGAGCCTCGTACTCTGGGCCTGGTTCCATCTCTGAGGCGAACCTAGTGCCTCCGGCTCGAAGGACCAATTAATGTAGTGGAGATATCAAAGATAGGCACGGCTGTGGCACTGATTCAGTCTTTGAGCACTACGGTCACCCCGGTGTGTCGGCCAGAACACCACTTAAGGCCAAATTGCCCAGAGCACGAAAGAAGGAGAGAGCTTGAGGTTCCGTTTGAGGCACTTTATTGTCACCGCTTAATTTCTGGGGCTGTAACACAGCGGGTGTACATAAGTGTGTGTCTGGGTGTGTGTGTGGTTTCCTACAAAGGAAATAAACAAGGGAAATAACAATAAATAAAGAGAATGGAAAAGTCAAATACTCAAATATAAACATAATACAACATAGTTAACATAATCAAATATAAAGATCAGAAAAATATAATACACTTCAAACTGCTCACACTATGCAACTAAATAGCATTAGTGCGAGGTTAAGCAACCGTCAGTACATGTGAACTACTTCCGATAGTTATACAAAATAAAAGCGTCCCCCATTATATTCCGCTATAATGCTCTTATTGTGAAGGGCAAGCGGGACGCCATACTTCCGGTTATACTACGTTTGCTATTTTATTAATCCACGTACCTAATTGTTCGCTACAAACTCCGCTACTTCAAAGTAAACAATCACAAGCATCACATACAACATATAGAGAAGGTCTGATAACACAGGAATGACATTATGGACATACGAGCGACCGTACATGCGTCAACAAGCTAAACCGGGGCCAAGCTAACAACATAAGTTAGCATATGAAATGAGGGTGAACTCACGCGTTGCATGCGTGGCCTACCGCTCCAACTATGGACTACATTAGCTCCTGAATGGTAACATACTACAGTACTGACACAACAAAGGCAAAATACGACACAGGTCACTACTTACTTGTCATTTACGCACACCTAACATGCCCCAGGAATCAGTGCACCCCCTCCGGACCAACACTGCTCAGCCGCCATTAAACTGCCCACCTTACTAACCGGATGATGTCACTAGAAGGTGGGCTGGCCCAAACTGACAGAAGATGGAACATTACATGAACTTATATAAACTTATAAACACCAGTAAAACTATTATATGAACTTTGGGGCCTTTTATACACACACAAAACCACACAAAAGATGTAAAACTGTTATTTGATCAGAAATGTATAAATGCACCCACTGGACATGGCACTGAAATCGAGAGAAGGAAAGTTCAATGAAGAATATAGTTTTTTCTTAAGTTTGACTGTTACTCCTTTACAAGTGAATCCCTCCAATTTATTCCAGCTATTCCCAATCACTCCTGCTCTTCCAGGCTGTCAAAGTCTTTACATTTACAAATTCTGGCAGCAGCACATCTGACCTTAACTCTTCTCTTTCATGTTCCCATAAACCAATTGATTTGTTATTGCAGAGCCCAACACCAGCATTTCCTCCAGGAGATTCATCTCAGACATTCCATCTTTCTCTTACTGGCTTCATTTCACCAACACCAGAGTATAGTTTGTAGGCTGTTTTCCTCCTGGTCTCACGAGTCTGTGCTTTATTTTCTGGTCTACAGATGGAGAATGCTATTATGGCTGGGCTTCCTAAATGCAAATTTGTATTATGCATCCTGCATCATGAAGTCAGCTTAATGCGTCTCCATTTAGCAAAATTTAGTGCAGATAATGCATAACAGGCATAAATCATACAATAAACCCTTCAGAGGATTATGCAAATCTTGAGTTGAATTGTTTTGGATTATTTGAGGACTGACATAGAAATGTGTAAAGAGAAAAACAGAACATGGAGAAAGGTCAGTAGTTTTGTTGCAGTTGTTTGGTATGTATCTAAGGCCTCACTCACACAGGCCTAAAGACTGGTCAGCAACACCTTGGCAACCACTGGGGAAAAGTGTGCATACCCCAAAGGGCTGACAAGTGGTTGCTGGCAGTTACTAGGTAAAATTGGTTGCTGGACTGCAAACCTTGCAAACAAAACTTGGTTGCTTTGGTTGCTTGCATGCATGCCACCCATACTTTGCATGTACTGAGCGGTAGTGAAGTTTCACTATTGCTTGGTGACTACCAACAACCTCCAGCAACCAATCACCAACTGTTTGAGAGAAAAAAACAATTCTCCCTAGAAGCTGGATGTTGCTGACCAGTCCTTATGTCTGTGCTTAACCACTAGTCGGCATGATACCTTTTGCTTTTCTTGTTTAATTTCAAATATTCTCAGTTTCTTTGTTTACATTTTTATTTTTTAATTACTTATAAACAGACCAAATACACCTCGGATGTGCAGTTATCAATTTGGAAAAAAAAATCTCTGCTTCCTACCAGTGGGAATCAGTGGTGGTCACACATTAGCTGCATTTTAATTGTCACAGCATTTTGTTAAGATCACTGTCTGTTTAAAATGATGTGATTTATTCCATTTATTTAAAAAAAATCATAATTTATATTACAGTTTGCAATGTTATTCCCTAAAAGTTGTGTAGGTTTACATTACATCAGCAGCTGCCTTCAGGGGATTGTTTGTAAATCAAAGCTTTTTAGAAAGTATCCCACGCAGTACAGGAGGCTTTAAAAATATGTTATTGATTTCCCAAAGCTTATACTGCATTATACAAGCTGCCCTCAGTCTGGAGGATCATTTGAGATTTTGGGAATAAGTGCAGGTTTGGAGATTAAAATCCTATTCAAAACAAAAAAAAAAAAACATAAAAAAGATTCTCCAGACTAAAATGGCCTTCTGATTCTGACTCTCTCTAACACACACACACACACACACACACACACACACACACACACACACACACACACACACACACACACACACGCACACACACACACACCAAACCCTAAAACCACATTTTGAGCCTCATAACTGACTTAAAATTTGTGAGGCCCAGCATTTGGTGCCCACAGGTGACTGTTGGTCCCCACAAGTATGGTGACATGCTAATTTCTGGTCCTCGCGAAGATGTTTGCAGAGAAGTACACAGAGACTATTTGGAGTCCATGTCCTGTTAATTCTGGACAAAAATCAAATGGCTGTTATGACCATTATGATTTCCTTATATGCTAAAAATCTTGATGTGTTCTCTAGCAGCATTCATTCTTACTCAGAGGTGAATCTATGGTTCCTGAAGTAAACAAGCACATTTTCATAGAGTTTTTGAAGATTATAGAAGTCTATTCCCTGAACAAATTGCCCAAAATAACATTTAATGTCAGGTAACATTCATCACACTGTTTTATTCACCTGAGCAGCAGTCTCAAAATGGAACTGTCAAATGGCCCAGCAACAAGAATCAAGGCTGTAGCTGTTAAGTAAAAGTATGTTGCTAACAAAAAAGAATACTGAACCATTCAAAGGAGCTTGCAAAGAAAAGCGTCTGGACTTCTTTAAGTTACTTGAAGACGTTTCACCTCTCATCCGAGAAGCTTCTTCAGTTCTAAGGTCAAATGGTGGCGAGTCCCAGATATAAACTCTCCACCATTTGACCTTAGAACTGAAGAAGCTTCTCGGATGAGAGGTGAAACATCTTCAAGTAACTTAAAGAAGTCCAGACGCTTTTCTTTGCAAGCTCCTTTGACTACGATGACCTGGATGACTGAGAACCTTCACAGACAAATACTGAACCATCCTGTTCAGCATGCTTTTACAGTTCCTCCGCCTATCGCTGTGTGGAGGCAAGAGTTTGTTCCAACTGGGAAAATGAGAAAAGTGCACCGTGGGCACCAAAAAGCCCCATGTTTGCTGCATTTGAATTAGTTTGATGATTTCATTCATCTACAATCTGCATTAAAATCTGGCCTGAAGAGGTGGATTATTTTAGTTTACTTTGTGCTCGCAGACTGTTGGCTTGATGTGCATTCCTGCAGAAGCATGTCCAATCAAATGACCCCAAATAAAGACAAGCTATGCATTGTTTAAACACAGTAGAATCTGTGCTTCCTCACTGCAGTGAATAAACTAACATCTAAAAACGTGTCTGTTATACAAAAGTGCACATTAAGAAGTTCTTTCCATGAAAATGGTGTAGATGTACCTTTACACCTTTGCAAAACTGAGTATGCATGACTAAGAATATGGAAATGGGATGTCTTTACTCTGTAAAACTACTCACTCACTGGCAAGTTTTAATGCTGGAGTAATTCAGCCATACATGAAAAAGAAGTTGAGCAAATGCCCCTCATTTGTATTCTAGTTGATGTGTGAGAATGGTCTCTATTTTATTTTCAGCTATCTTTAAGGTTCAAAATGTAAGTGTAACAGATAACATTGATTACATTAACAAACAGCTAACAATGCCTGATAAAGCTTGTTCCTGATCATGACAAAAGTTTCCCTGTGCAAGCTGATGGAGTCAGTTCCTTGGGCTCTGTGTCACGGTCTCCATCACAATCTTTGGTTTTTATTCTTCTTCTTTTTTTGCCTCGCCTTTTATGTCCCTGAGTGATTTTTCTTTTCAACATTTTTTTCTAACTCTCTCATCTGGGTCTTTTTTGTGTCAGTTTTTCTTTGTCCTTCTTTCAAGTACTTGTTTTATTGTGAAGGTTATTTCTTTGTGTACCCCCACGCCCCACACTACCCCCCCCCCCCCCCCCTCACTTTCCCTGCTGTCTAAGTTTACCTGTGTCTTATTACTCTTCTCCCTGGAGTGCTGATAGTCTCAGCTGTGCTCAGCCCCAATAAAGAAAGCAAAACATTTTTTTAAACAGCATCAATGACACCCAGTTATTACCCGAGAGTAACTGCTGTCTGTGGCAGCACTGTGCATATGTTATTGTCTTTTCACTACAGTGGCATGTATATACACATTACTGGTGAATGGTTATACTTCTGACACACCCAGCAAATGTTTCACACCATTCCACATTTTTAGCTATAGATACCATTTTTCCAGAGTCTTTGTGCTTTTGTCTTCTTCTCCGTGCCGGTCCCTCCTGTCTCATGCTTGTTTCTTTTGTTTGGTTCCTTTTTATGCCCTATAATTTGCTCTGTTTGTTATTTTACTTTTGAACCCTAGATATCCTGCCACAGTTTCTACATATTGTTTCTAATTTCCTTACCTGTGATGTGCCTCTTGTAGCGTGTGCATTTCTGAAGACTTTGATTATGAAACAACCATCACTGGCCTACACAGCATTTCAAAGGTAAAATGCCTAACCGGGATTTTTGCTACTTATTTTGTTCAATACATGTCTTCTGCCACATAGAAAAATACCATATGGACACGTTAGCAAGGTTAAGAACTTGATATTCATTGGTGAGTATACGGCATACATGGTTTTGCGGTGACAGATGGTGGTAGGTGGGGGGTCGACAGCTAATTTTTGCTCAGCTTTGTTAAGTCCTGAGGTGCAGTGAAGCTTATATAGTATCTGCTTATTTCTCAAACAACCAGTGCGTGAGAGAAGGACTCCAGTTTGAACAAACCATTTGGAATATGGGAAACATTGATATTCAAAGTCATTCTGGATCTCCAGTTGTCTTGTATGCCTGTGAGACTGGGAGGAAACTGGAACACAAGGCCAAGATGGAGAATATGTGATCGCCACATGAAAGCATTGTGGTGGCAAGTGATAGTGATTCCTAATATGAGGTGACAGTCCAACCACTTAGCTTTTGTCATGTCCACATAGATCTGGGTTACACAGGCCAATGTCTCCCACTTTATCCTCTGTGGAGTCGTTC
This sequence comes from Diplotaxodon limnothrissa, assembly GCF_057381915.1. Taxonomy (NCBI): domain Eukaryota; kingdom Metazoa; phylum Chordata; class Actinopteri; order Cichliformes; family Cichlidae; genus Diplotaxodon; species Diplotaxodon limnothrissa. The sequence continues at coordinate 19,584,400 of NC_140604.1, forward strand.
ATAATTCTTTAAATGTCTGAGTTAGACTAATGCATGACTGAGCTGATTATGTTGTAGCCCAAATCATTAAAACATGGAAATTATTGAATGTATTAACTTAAACTAATTTTATTTTTAACCCTTGAAAGAAGAAAATATGATTATTTATTTGTCTCTTTTGTTTGGTATGAAAATACAGTACTGTCCAAATTAAAACATAAGATAAAAACAGGAGTTATCAGTTCTATAGTCAGTTTCACATATGCTCTTTATACCACTAAATTTAAGTTGGGCAATTTTCCAAAAGGCTTAGCCATCTTGAAAAGTATGAAGCTCGTGTTATAATACTCAGAAGTATTAATAAAGCCAAAGAAGAGGCAGACAGAACAGACTGCAGGCGAGCTGCTTCAGAATGAAAGGAAATGATGCTGAGAGAGAGAAGAAAGAGGATGTGATATAAATAAGAGGGGGTAGAAAGAAAGAGTACTGTAGCAGTAGGCGATCCTGACAAGTAAAAATCCTGCCTGATCACAAGAGTTGCACTCAGATCAGATGCTGAAGTCAGCGCATTTGAAGCTGCAGACCTCATCATGGGAATACATTTAACCAAACCGAGGGAAGATGGAGGAAAAGAGAGAAAAGTAAGAGAGAAAACACAGAATGATATGAAGATTTTTGCTATAAAGAACAAAACAAGAAAAAAATGGTTCATTGCCTGCTGGTTCGTGATCTACTTTAAAAGTGAAGAAAAGAAAAGTTGATGAAACTCGAGATTTACTAAAATATGAACAAGAATGATTTAAAAAAAAAAAGGCAGACTGGATGCATCGGAGAGTATGAAGCTCTCAGCCAGATCCTTACATTTTCAGATCACAAGCCAGATGTATGCTAATGTACTACATTTACATAATGTATGTAAGTGTACGTGTCTTTGTATCACAGAGTATATTTAAAAGGTTGTAGTATTTTGGCCACAACCATGCTCGTCAGAAGTGAGCACAGTTGGACAAGAAAATTATCAACTAACATTAACCAGCTTGGTTGGCAAGCTGTATCTATTGCACAACTTCAAATAAATACTTATTAATGCAAACACACAAAACGCACATAGACTTCACTTCAATGGTTTTTGGACACACTTATTATTTTTCAGGTAATTATCTTAAAAATTCTCCAAAAGACACCAACAAGCCATCACCAGCTCATGGTCCACTTCAAAAGTTTGAGTTGGTCAAGGTTGGGTCTAGCAGCCTGCTAGTTTCTACTATCAGTTGTTAACCTAATGAAGCCTAAGCCACTTTCCAACGCTGTTAAGCTGTTTGTGTCATCACTGGTCTAGTCCAATCACCTTCTTCCGGCTTTCTCCAGGCCAATCAGCATTCATGCCGCGTCCTGCTCTAATCCCTTTCACAGCTGGGGTTCTATTCTGCCGAAACGGGCCATCAGGGTCTAGCCGCCAAACACCTATCTATATTCTGTTCATCAATAAATCATGTTCATTCTTTTTAATGATCTGTCCTTACTGAACTACAGTTGTTGTTCTATTTTTGGTAAAGTTCGGCGTTTTTACAATGTGTGTCTCACTCACTTGGAGCCAGCTACAATTGGGCACTCACACATTTTTTTCAGTTCTGGAGGTTTCTTCTTGGGTTGATATTTTTATGTGCAATTTTTTCATTCCACATGTGTATTTTACCTTGCTTTTTTCTTCTTACATATACATTTCAGCTCTAGCCGGTGCTGTAACTGTCACGGCTGCCGAGGCGAGCCGTGTGGAGTTGGAAAAAGGACCCAAGAGCAAGCAGTGTATGAAAAGATTAGTGGAGTTTATTTACAAGGTGTCAGTGGCAGGAACAGGGCCCTGTTTCAGGAAGCCGGTTTAGTGGAAAAACTGAGTAAGTATACCCTGAGTTAACGAAAACTCTGGGTTTTCGGTTTCACAAAGCGAGTTCAGCTGAAGCCTGAGTGAGTCACTATGACGACACACGCCGTGAAGCTAACCTGCCCCCTAGCAGGTTTACTACAACTAACCCTGACTGTCTCCGCCCCTTTGTCGGAAACCTGACAGTAGGAAGTGTCAGACATGGCGTGTCCCTTCCTTGAAGAGCCAGTAGATGTTGAAGCCCAAATTCTCCGCAGAGCTCTCCGCCGGGAGAGAGTGATTAGAGCGCGTTCGGACATTTTATCATTTCCTGATGATTTTCTGTGCGAACGTTACCGTTTCTCAGCACAATCTATAAGTTATTTGAATAACATCCTCAGGCCATATATTACGCATGTGACACATCGCGGACATGCTCTCAGTTCTGTACATATTATTTGTATTGCACTTCGTTTTTTTGCAAACGGGAGCTTTCTGTATAATATTGGTGACGCTGAGCACGTTTCCAAGGCTACCGTCTGTCGGGCAGTCAGGAATGTTACAGTTGCACTGAAACGTCTCCTGTACTCGTCTGTGGTGTTCCCCGGTCACAGACCCACAAGATTTATCAAAGAGGGATTCCACAAAATTGCAGGTATCAGGATGACCAAAACTTAATTTATGATGTGGTGATACTTGGACTACTACTTAAATTTTACATTTATTTTCAGGGTTCCCAGGCGTGATTGGCTGTATAGATGGCACTCACATTCCAATCATTGCTCCTTTAGTAAATGAAGGAGACTATGTGAACAGGAAGTCTTTCCACAGCATTAATGTACAGGTACATAGTTCCCTGTAGCATTTCAAACTAACAAATTATTTCATTATAGTAATGGATGCTAATTTGTGTTCTCTGCACTGTGAAGATCATATGTGATGCTGCCAACATTATCACAAATGTGGAAGCCAAGTGGCCAGGCTCTGTCCATGACTCACAAATATTCCGTGAATGTACACTGAGCACAAAATTTGGACATGGTGAGTTGAGAATACTTTAAAATATATAAAGACCAATTGCTTCAGGGACATTTGAACTGAAGTGTATCCTTCTGTCTTAGGAGAGTTCACTGGCTACTTGCTTGGTGATAGGGGGTATCCATGTTTACCCTATTTGCTTACCCCTTACCCTGACCCTGAACCAGGCCCACAGCAGCGATATAATCTGGCTAATTGCAGGACAAGAGCCAGAGTTGAAATGACTATCGGAATGCTTAAGGCCCGGTTCCAGTGCCTGCAAAGACTCAGGGTCACCCCAGAAAGGGCATGTGACATTATTGTGGCATGTGTGATTCTTCACAACATTGCCACAATTAGAGGAGAACACTGTCCTTCTGAACCAAACATCAGCAGTGATCCAAACCATGAACATCCTGACCCTCCCACGGACATACAAGATGGAAGTGCAGTCAGAGACACCATATGTCACAATCATTTCTTTTGACCCATCACCTCAACATGTTGAAAGAAGAATAAACAGATTTTTTGTTCAACTGGCTTTTTTGGTCACCTGTGTTTCCTGTACACAAAGTATTAAAAGATGTAAACCTCATAAAGTGTCTCTGTTGCTTCCTCCTCTGTAACAGCTGTCAATGTTTCTTCATTATTTTCCTGTAGTAAAGAAATAAACAACATTGCTGTTCTACTGTAAACTCATATAATCTGTGGAGTATTACTCACAACTGCATGTTGGTCTGGCTCAACAGGAGGCTGCACCAGATGCAGTACACCATCACCATCAACTGATAGAATATGAGGTTTATACAGGTCACTTATAACTTACAAGGGACCAAATGGCAATTAACAAACATACCAATCACCTTACACTTCATTGTCATTATGCTCTCAAAGACAACCAAGACTGAGGGAAGGCAAAATCAGTAGGAAAATAACTTCACTACAAAATAATCCATTATGGTAAAGAGTTTATCAAATGAATGTGTCGCACTGCAAAGGTGACTGTGAAGAAAGGATGTATGCACATCATGTATTATTTTGAATTTACCCCTTATGTAGGCACTTGTGTCTTGCGGGGTTATTGACTCAGAGGATGTCCCCGCAGAGATGCCTTCAGCCACAGGGCGCCCACTGTTTTGGCTGAGGGCCAACTGCTCAGCCTCTGTGAGTGGTGGTGGTGGAGGACCCCCACCTGTTTTTCGGGCCTCCGCTTTTTTTCTGTTGGCTATAACGGGCCACATTTGAGCATACAGAGTAAGCAAATATGTACTTGTAATGTGCTCAGATCATTTCAATAAGTGCTTACAGAGGGGAAATTAATGTAGCCTCTAACTGCAATTGATTTACATGGGACAAACAGACCAAGCACTATGGCTCATAATACAATTACACCTTACCTGTTTGGACTATATTTTTATATTTCATTTTTACTTGCTGCCAGGAACGTTTGGGGCCTGTTGGGTTGCACCTGCGCTCACATCACATCACAAAATAAAATGTATAAAATAACAAATAAAATAACATATGATAAAATAACGTGTTAAATGGGTGGAAATCCCTAGATCAATGTTTAAATTAACACTCACGCATTGACTCTGTCGGCTATGTTTTGCCATGCATGCTCCCTGTCTTTCGCAGCTGTGGCTGTGTTACTTTTTTCCGCGGAATTTGCGTGTTATCGGCATATGCTGCCATCAGAATTTCGGCCTCAAGCGCTGTAAAATACATTGACCACGCCTTCTTTCCCTCCGTCTCCATGGTGACTCGCTTAATCTGTGCTCCGCTTATCAGGGCTTTATGTATCCTCGTCCGCGCGCTTCACTTGGGGTTAAAGCAACTCCGCGTTGACTGAACTAATTGTTATCAGCCTTTCTGAAACCGAATATTCCGAGTTGGACAGTTCGGGGTTACTCAACCCTGCGTATCGTTTTTCACTCTGAGTTTTCTAAACCGGCTTCCTGAAACAGGGCCCAGAAAACGAATAATGAGACAAACTAACGGAAACCTAAACTGGGAAAACTAAAGAGCAACTAGAAATCCACAGGACACGGGGTGAAAGGCAGAGAGACGCAGACTGACGGAGGATACAAAAACGCAGAGAGACACAGATGAATGCAGAAAAGCGCGGACTTACATGGAGTAATACAGCTGGGAGAAATCAGAGCTGACGGGACAGGGGAAATGTAAACTGAACACACTCACATCAGACATGAACCTTCAGAATAAAACAGGAAATTAACAGACAGAGAACCAGACAGGACACTGAACTTGACAGGCAGACTCATGAGCAGACACAATAACACCATGGACAGACAGAGGGAACACAGAGAAGTGGGAGCAGGCAGGCAAAGAACAGAAACCTAACAAATGGCAAAATAACAACAGAATACACACTCGGAATGAACAAAAGCATAAGGAAACACAAAACACTGAGTCCTCAGACTCAGGACCATGACAGTACCCCCCCCCCCCCCCCCCCCTCAAGGGCTGGCACCAGACAGCCCAACAGAAACACAAAAACGGACCAAAACCAAAAAACCCCCCCACGAACCAAAAAACAGAAAACGACCCGACCAGGGCGGGCGGTGGGGGTCCAGGACGGAGGGACACAGTCCGAAAAGGCCCAGACGGACAAGGTCAGGGGGCCGACCCGGAGGCCAAAACAGTTCAGTTCCGGGGGCCGACCGTGTGAAAGGCAGCGGCAGTGGGGCAGGTCCGGAGGCCGGCCACGCAGTAGGCAGTGGTGTGGAAACAGTTCTGGGGGCCGACCGTGCAGACGGCAACAGCGGCGTGGAAACAGCTCTGGGGGCCGACCGTGCGGACGGCAACAGCGGCGTGGAAACAGCTCTGGGGGCTGACCGTGCGGACGGCAACAGCGGCGTGGAAACAAGTCCGGAGGCCGGCCACGTGGAAGGTAGTGGCGGCGTTCAGGAGGGCGTTCAGGAGGGCGTCCACGGTGGCGGAGATGCCCAACAAGCGGCCTGGCAGATGACCGACGATGTAGAGGTGGTAGTAGGGGACCTGAAGGCTGCGTGGCCCCTGCAGCCCCAGGCGAAGCGGAGGCTGGACCAGACGAGGCGGAGGCGGAGGCTGGACCAGACGAAGCTGATGAGGACGCTGAAGCAGAAGCTGGACCAGGCGAGGATGATGAGGATGCTGGAGCCGGACCAGGCGATGCTGATGAGGATGCTGGAGCCGGACCAGGCGACGAGGATGAAGACACGGAGGCTGGACCAGACGAGGATGAAGACACGGAGGCTGGACCAGACGAGGATGAAGATGCAGAGGCTGGACCAGACGAGGATGCAGAGGCTGGACCAGACGAGGATGCAGAGGCTGGACCGGATGAAGCCAAAGCAGACGCTGGACCAGGCGACGAGGATGAAGCCAAAGCAGATGCTGAAACCGGACCAGGCGAGGCCGAAGACTCTGAGGCCGCAGCAGGCGAGGGTGATGAGACTGCAGCTGGTGATGAGACTGCAGCTGGTGATGAGACTGCAGCTGGTGGCTGGACGGGCTCCTCGGGCCCCCCAGCTGACGAGGCAGATGGCTGGACGGGCTCCTCGGGCCCCCCAGCAAAAACAGTCTCAGAACCAGTGGGCACTGGAGCCCCTGGCACACACAGAACAGAACCAGCAGGTGCGGAGACCTCTGGCAGGAACACAACAGAACCAGCAGGCACACGGGCCTCTGGCAGGAACGCAACAGAACCAGCAGGCACACGGGCCTCTGGCAGGAACGCAACAGGACCAGCAGGCACACGGGCCTCTGGCAGGAACGCAACAGGACCAGCAGGCACACGGGCCTCTGGCAGGGACAGAACAGGACCAGCAGGCACACGGGCCTCTGGCAGGCACAGGACAGGACCAGCAGGTGCGGAGACCTCTGGCAGAGACAGAACAGAACCAGCAGGCGCGGGGACCTCTGGCAGAAACAGAACAGAACCAGCAGGCACAGTGGCCCCTGGCAAACACATAGCAGACTTCAGCTGCCCAGAGCGTTGACTCTGCTCAGGCAGTGACAGCTGGGTGCAGTCCTCAGCTGGCTTCTTGACCTCCAGGGATCCAGAGTCAGCTGGGGGCTGAACCCCGGCCTCTGGGGAGGCCCTGGAGTGTGTCGCAGTCTCAGAACTGGCCAGCTTTTGAGGACTGTTGACAGTATTGTTAGATTTGTCTCTCTGCTTGGAGTGGATGGGCGAGGAGCAGTGTCTTTCGGGTAGAATTGACTTGTATGGTTTTACAGGTGGAACAACTGACACAGGATGCAGGGCTGGTGGCTGCTGAACAGGAGGCTGAACTGAGGGTGACTGACATAGTGGTTGTGATGACAACGGTGGTGGAATTAGAGACTGAGCTTGAGGCCGTGCGGCTAACTGAGCTTGAGGCCGTGCGGCTAACTGAGCTTGAGGCCGCGGTTCAAATGAATAAACAGTCCTAGTATTATCAGAGCTGGTGTTAATGGTCTCTGGGTTATATGTCACAGTTTTAGCAGACCCTGGGTTGGCTGACACGGGTTTAACAGTTTCAGAAGAACAACAGCCCTTTGCTTTCACTGAAGTCTTAAAAATGCCAACCTGGGAGAGATCGGTTACCACGAAGGTAGGTAGGCTTAGCGAATTAGCTCCCACTGACACACCCCGAACAATCCCGGAAGAAAAAGTCTTAAGGTCCGAATTGGAACTGTTATCCTTCCTACTCACCTCAGTCGGCCGCTCTGATATCCTGGGGTCCGACTGTGGCGAGGGGCGTCGACGGCGTGAGTGCTGATCCCCATTTGAAGGCTGGACCGACGGGCCGGGCAGGACACTCTCCGTCGGGTCGGGGAGTGAAGCATGAGTTGCAGACTCTAATACAAGCCAGATAATCTCTACAAAGCTGCTGTAAGCGCCAGACGTCTGCTTTATATTTTTATTTACGATTGAGTTCATGTTTGTTTATAATTCATAGATTCATTACATAAGTCATCTTTTCAGGATTAATAAATGTGAAAATATATGTGTTTACATAAAGTAATTTTAAGTCACTGTTTTGGGATTGGAACCTAAAAGGGGGTACCTCTCACTTTAATTATGTAAGTGCAATAGTAGCATGAAACCCTGTGTGAGAGGGAAGGGGAGGAGCATGGACAGAGAGGTTAGGAGTCTCACGGTTTTCTGACCGTGTGCACAGCTAGTTCTGGATAACTGCTATTTTTTGGAACTTTCATGCTTTTTAGGAAGGAGTTCATTGTTACATCTTCCGTTTGTAATAAATAAACAGTCTTCAAATCATAATGCAACTGGAAGCATTTCTTTTGGAAACCAGGAACACGCGTCAGCCATAGACTCTTCTTTTTTGAACTTGGTTTATTGGAAATTACCCTACATTTAGTCAGAAAACCTTCTTGCTCCTTTTTTGGGAAAAGGAATACTGAAAAGGATCATGTTTAGCAACGCCGTGCACTGTGGATTGAAGGCAATAGCCTACTTGGAGGAAGAATCACGGTAAGCAGTGAAAACAAGCTTTGCTACTGTGGAAATTTGTCATAATGCATGAGAGTGATGAAGAACCAGTGTGTGGAAAAAGAGAATCAAAAATGACAGAAAAGGCTGTCGAGGAAAAGCTGCACAGGTTGACCCAGTCTAGAAAGGCTAAGCTAGGCCACCTAAGTAGCCAAGCTAATCAGCTCGAACGGCTAATGGAAGATGATGCTAACGTGAATGCTGTTAAGCAGAAATTGCGTTTAGACTACCAAGATTCATTTGGAGAACTGCGTAAGATAAATGATAGTTTGAGAGTATTAATGCATGAGGAAGAATTTGAAAAGGACCAAAGTTCTTGGTATGAACCTAATGCTAGTCGTATTCGTGGATTTATGCAACATGTGGAAACATGGGTTAAAGCAGCTGAGGAGCGCACAGAACAAGCTAGACAGTGTGATGCAGACATCCAGCCTTCCGACAGTGTTTCTGTGATGTCCGCTGCATTAAGCAGTAAAAGCAGGAGGCGCAGGTCAGCCGTTGGGAGCCAAGTGTCCACTGCTTCCTCAGTACGCCTCAAAGCTGAAATGGAGAGGGCCACATTGCTCGCACAAGCAACTGCTCTCAAACAAAAACAAGAGCTTGAACGACAGGAAACTGAGTTGAAAGCAAAAAGAGAGCAGCTAGATCTGCAAACTGCTATTGCCGCCTCTGATGCTAAATTAAAGGTATTAGAGAATTTTGAAAATGAGCGCTCGTCACATGTGAGTCCTGCATACCCAACAACTATTGATTCTGGATTCATACCATTACCTGTAAGTCAAACTCCAGTCACCAACACAGAAAATGGATATGGGGAATTCATGCCTTTACAAAATCACCCTATTGGTACGCAGCAGTCTAGAGTGGATTTTGCAGCAGATGAGCAAGCAGTTGAAACACTCTGTACTGTTATGACACGTCAGAATAATATAACGGAGCTGATGGTGAAACAACAAAAAATGATGACATTGCCACCTTTAGACATCCCTACCTTCAGTGGTGATCCTCTAGATTACAATACATTTGTAAGCGCCTTTGAGCACGGAGTAGAGTCTCGCACTGAAAGTCCTAAGGATCGCCTCTACTTCTTAGAGCAGTTCACTAATGGACAGCCGAAAGAGCTAATAAAGAGCTGCCTTCATATGAAGCCAGATGTAGGCTATCACAAGTCTAAACAGCTCCTTAAAGAGCATTTTGGAAATGACTACAAAGTTGCTGTAGCCTACATGAACAAGGTCTCAAACTGGTCACCTATCAAGCCAGAAGATGCAGAAGCTTTAAATGCGTTTTCACTCTTTCTGACAGCTTGCTGTAACACCATGGCTGAAGTGAGTTACATGGAGGAACTTGATAACGTTGCAAGCCTGAAAGCCATTGTAGCAAAACTTCCATACAAGTTACGTGAAAGGTGGAGATCTGTTGTGTGTGGTATGCAAGAGCGAGGCGACAGACGAGTCAAGTTCAATGATTTGGTGGAGTTTATTAATAAACAAGCCAAAATTGCACTTCACCCTGTTTTTGGTGACATAAAGGATAGCACCACTGCTAAACCATTCACCATTAAACAAAACAGTAACAAGGATCAGAAAAGGGTTGTAATGAAGAAGTCATTCACCACCAGTGCCATACCACTGGACATTCAGGAGAAAGACACAAAGCCAATGGAAAACACAAATTATGTGAAACCCACTCCACAGGCATGTCTGTTCTGTAACGGTGGGCACATCATAGACCTGTGTGGTAAGTTTAAGGGCAAGCCACACAACGAAAAGTTGGAATTTTTGAAAGGCAAAGGACTGTGTTTTAGCTGTTTGAAGCAAGGTCACATGAGCAAACTTTGTAAGAGAAAGGTGAGCTGTGAGGTATGTTCTCTTGCTCATCATACATTGTTGCATATCAAGAAAAGGGACACAGACGCTGACACAGAGAAGAAAACTAAGAACAGTGAAAGTCAAACGATCTTATGTGCCTTTGTCTGTGCAGAGTCTGAGGATTGTGGGCCAGCTGGGGCCGGGGAAGATGACTGCACACTTGCAATAGTTCCTGTACAGGTCAAAGCCAAAAAGGGAAGTGTAGTAGTGCAGACTTACGCCTTCTTGGACCCAGGAAGCTCTGCCACATTCTGTACAGAGACATTAATGGACAAATTGAAGATCACTGGAAGGAAAACTGACATACTACTGAAAACTATGAATAAAGAGAAACCTGTCTGTACTCATGTAGTGTCAGGCTTGGAGGTCAGTAGTTTATCTGGTGACGACTTTATTGATCTGCCAGATGTCTTCACACAAAGGACAATACCTGTAGGAAAAGAAAACATACCCCTACAGAAGGATCTCGAAAAGTGGCCTTACCTTAAAGAAGTAAAACTGCCTCGAATTGAGACTGACATTGGATTGCTTATCGGAGCAAATGTACCTAAAGCAATGGAGCCATGGGAGGTTGTAAGCAGTGTAGGTAATGGACCGTATGCTGTAAGAACCAAGCTAGGTTGGACTGTGAATGGACCTTTGAGAGAAACTGGCTGTCATGCAGACAAGAGAAACCCAGCCAAGGCTAATGCAAACCGCATATCAGTGAGCCGTTTAGAGAACCTGTGGCTTCAACAGTTCATGGTGGATTTTCCAGAGGGAGGAAAACATGATGAAGTGGAAATGTCAAGAGAGGACCATCAGTTTATGGACATGGCCATGGAATCTGCAAAACTGATGGATGGCCACTATACAATATGTCTACCTCTGAAGAACAGATTGGTCAACATGCCAAATAATCGCTCAGTCGCTGAACAACAAGCACGTAACTTGAGGCTTAAATTTCTCAGGAATGACTGCTTCCGACAAGAGTACACAGACTTCATGGAAGACCTTCTTAAAAGGGGCTATGCAGTACAACTGTCAAATGGTGAACTGGCGCACAAAGAAGGAAAAGTGTGGTATATACCCCATCACGCCGTGTACCACCCTGTGAAACAGAAATTAAGAGTTGTGTTCGACTGTGCAGCGTCCTATCAGGGCACATCCCTGAATGATCAACTTCTTCAGGGTCCAGATTTGACCAGCAGTCTCATTGGTGTTGTCATACGATTTAGACAGGAACCTGTTGCAATTATGGCAGACGTTGAAGCAATGTTTCACCAGGTGAAGGTGCCTGACGGTGACTCTGACTTACTTAGGTTCCTCTGGTGGACAGGTGGCGACTGCAATCAAGCTTTGACTGAGCACAAGATGACTGTGCATTTGTTTGGGGCCACATCCTCACCCAGTTGTGCCAATTTCGCTTTGAGGAAGTGTGCTGAAGACCAGAGTAGGCAGTTCAGAGCTGAAGTTGTTCAAACAGTATTGCAGAACTTTTACGTTGATGACTGTCTCAAGTCTGTCGCTACGGAGGAGGCAGCTATATCAATGTGTCAAGATCTAATGAAAATCTGTGCCAGCAACCTCTGGCTCTTTCCTTCTTTCTCTCTTTCCTTCTTTTCTTTCTTATTCTTTTTCATCTGTTCTTTTGGAAATGGACAGAAACCAGCCTTAATATACTTTGCAAAGCTGATTGGCAAAGTATTGGACAATTCATTTGTCTATAAATAATATTTTGTCATGTGTTTAAACATTGGATGTGTCTAACATGGTTCATATTAAGTTTGTAAAGTTAAAAATGTGGTAATTGTTCTAAGGCAATACATTATTAGAACAATTAGGGGCCGGTAATGTAAGCGCCAGACGTCTGCTTTATATTTTTATTTACGATTGAGTTCATGTTTGTTTATAATTCATAGATTCATTACATAAGTCATCTTTTCAGGATTAATAAATGTGAAAATATATGTGTTTACATAAAGTAATTTTAAGTCACTGTTTTGGGATTGGAACCTAAAAGGGGGTACCTCTCACTTTAATTATGTAAGTGCAATAGTAGCATGAAACCCTGTGTGAGAGGGAAGGGGAGGAGCATGGACAGAGAGGTTAGGAGTCTCACGGTTTTCTGACCATGTGCACAGCTAGTTCTGGATAACTGCTATTTTTTGGAACTTTCATGCTTTTTAGGAAGGAGTTCATTGTTACATCTTCCGTTTGTAATAAATAAACAGTCTTCAAATCATAATGCAACTGGAAGCATTTCTTTTGGAAACCAGGAACACGCGTCAGCCATAGACTCTTCTTTTTTGAACTTGGTTTATTGGAAATTACCCTACAGCTGCTATGCCTCCAGTCCTCTTTTGCATTTTGGAAGCATCCTTAGGACATAAAATGAAAAATACTATTACCGCTTGGATTCGAATCAGTGGTGTCTTCAAATGGCTAACATCATAACTGTTAAACTTTGATCTTCTTTTTCTGACTCCTCTTTTTTAAGGCAGATTTGAACTTTTATGAGAAGACACATTTTACAAACTGAATTATATGTCTTTTTCCGCTGAAGATGCCTCATATTTAAGCAATATCACTTATGCAACAATGGAGTTCTCTATATTTAGTTCATCTTGATCAATGCTCAATGATAGAGCCATTTTCCAGCTCCAGGCATTAGAGCAGCCATTAGGGTTTCTCTGATGCAGCACTTTCCGTATAAGTGGACAATTTTGCTGACTTTCCCGTTGCAGGTCGATAATAAATTGGATTCTAAGTAAACACTGATGAAGCACCTTAAGCAGTCGGTATTGGCAGTCATAAACCCTGCTCTATATTTCAGCGATTCCTAATCATCAGTGACAAATATACTTAGGAGCACCTTTGGGGCACATTCGACAGAGGCGCTGTGTGCACCCAACATGACATCCACTCCCCACTGTTGATCAACCAGCTACCCTGACCTTCCTCCACCTTCTTGGCTCATGTTGCCATTTCAAACTATATTTTCACAGTAATCCACTCATCTGACAGTATCTTCGAGCCCTTTCATAATAATCTTTAATAAGGACGACCTTTTGATGCCACAGTCAGCTTCTCTGGGCTGTCTGATTTCGTCTAAGCATGCCGACAGGCTAGTAATCCTCTCATCTTGGCTCCCTGTGATATCGAGGCTTAATTTTCTTCAGGCTGTGGTTGCTCTTAGTAATGAACTTCGATTTTTTTCTTCCTACTCCAGCAGATTGAGAGTCAGTGTTAGGACTGATTGTCAAACCCCTTAAAAGGGAAATGATACTTCACACAAACTGTGGTAAACCTTTCCAAAAGGGGACCAGAACCATAGCTAGTTACAGCACAGGCATTTCACCAGGAAGTCAACTGTATTCACAAGTCTACTCACAGATATTTTAGTATTTCAGCATTCACTGTGTCACTTTCCTAAGAAGAATATCAGACCGTTTCAGGAAAATGCTTCCTGTTGGGTAATAAAACTTAACATATATAAGAGTTATATGTCCCCAAATTTCCCATCAGGGCAGTATGTGTCAGCCTGTGCTTCAGTGCTGAGCAGCAAAAACTGCCTAAGCTGAGCTGATAGATGGTTGAGAGCTGCAGGCATCTAGGACTGCCAAGCATCACCGCTCAGCTTACTCGAGTCTCATGCTTGAAGCCCTAGGTTACACCAAAGAGGCGAGCTACTGGAGCACTATCAGTATTCTCAGAGATTATAATGTCATTATAAGCTTGTACCACAGAGAATTGTACTTGGGAAAGACACATACACACTTCAAGATGGTCCACTTTAAATGAAAATATATGCAGCTACATTCAGACACAGTGCCAGTGCTTTAGGGAAAGACAGACAGGTAACGCATCAATATTCTCATCACGACTGCCACAGCCAGTTGTAGACAAGAGGGGTCTCGTCACTTAGCCAACATAATACTCTTGTGTCCGGCAGCAGTCGTAAGAACGAGCATTAGTCTTGGCTCATTTAGAAAGTCATAATCTGGGGGGCATTGCAAATTCTGTAATTTTGAAGTCATTGAAATAAGACAAAAAGTATAAGTCAGTTCAGAAAAAAAGTGTCAACACTTGTTTCAAATCAGGCAAGGTGACGGCAAGAAGGGAAAAAAAATCTGGCAAGTCATTTCAAGGCCGTTCCTGGTAATCAACACACAGCTGTTTACTCCAGGGAAGACACCGAGTGGTACTAACAACCAGCCAGCACCATATGTGTGAGCTATTAGTGCTCAATGGTTTAATCACTATACAAATCCAGACTGTTACTATACTGTGATGGAAAATGTGAAAATTCATACTCCTGACTCACCTTTAACAGATGGTGGAGTTGCATTTAAATCGAGCTGTTTATGTCTTTTTGATCGGGGGGAATGAAGTTCACGGATCCAACTTGGTGGCAAAACCGTAAGCCACCCAAAATAATTGAACTAAAACAATCCCCCCAAATAATCTGCACTTGGCTCTTTCTAGTGGGTGAAATATTGCATGGTGTCTTTTCTTTTGCTCCCTTCCTGCCAATTGAAGCAATGCCAACCTGTAATTCTCTTCTCTCCTCCAGATCCCCACACTGACATCAAGTGAAACAAGTCCATCCCTCCTCCCTCTGGAGGCAAGCTGCCAAATAGTTCCATTAGCATGCCTCTGGAGGAACCAGGCAGGGCAATAACGTTGCTCATTCCCTGCAAGTCAGATGGGAAAATGCTGCTGCAACAAGGCACCACAGAGAGTCAGCGCGATTCAATTGCAGAAGGTGTGAACAAATGATATATGGCTTCATACAGATGAGACCATTGTAAAAGTTCCACTTTTAATGCAATCATGTTGAACTACTTCTGCACTTTTGATTCTGCCCCAAAGGAAAAAAAAAATATTTTGAGCGTCTGGAATTGGTTGGTAGCTAGTTGTCTAAGAATCCATTGACAGAAACAGTAAAGTATGGAGAGCCAGAGTAAATATAACTGGAATCACTTGTAAGCAATGTGGAAAATAGCAATAACCAAAAGAATTTAATGATATAACAATTAACAACTTGGTCTTGTGGGACTGGCTTGGTGCGTGCACTAATCTGCTACCAAAAACAAAGCCCAAGAGCTTACTTTTAAAGTGCAATTAAATTATGTAACTTTCAAAAGAACAAACACTCCTACAAATGAAAAAAAAAATGTTACTGTATGTGCCTACAGTAGACCAATGGCCAGCATCTTATGTTGTGGAAGGTAATTAAAATACAGTCAGGATAATGGAAATAATGCTAAATAAAAATGTGCCTTTTTTCCTTAAAAAACCCAAACAATTAAAGTACATGGATTGAATATGCAAATATGATGCTGCAAAATGTAGTTGAACTGCCAGGACAATTAGTTTAAGTTCACACTTCCTTGCATCTGCTACAGTGAACCAGAATATGCTGCATTGCTTTGACCGATATGACAAACCTGACAGTATGTTCATCTTTTCAGTCATTCACCACTCTACCAACTGAAAGATGACAATGTAATCTTGTAATATGTGTGTAGGTTAATGTGACATAAAAGCCGCATATCCCTCTTCCTCTGGTGCTCCTACTTACAATAAATATTCATGATTTTCACCAGAGACTCTACCATGAAAATTATCCCTCTAGTTGGCATTACCACTTGGCTTAGTTGTTCTTGGATCATTCTGGTTATTTACCATCTTATTTTTTTTTTCAAGTTTGTTATGATAAATGTGTGCACTGCTGAGCCGTAGCATTCTCCAACTGAAGAACTGAAAAAGCAATTGAACATGCAGTTATTACACCCACATTGCGTGTGGATTTCTTCACAAAGGCAATTGGGAGTATTGATGGGGGAGTCTAGAGAACTGACTTCTGACAGGAACGTTACAGAATCATCTTGAATACTTGAAATAAGTCAGTGGAGTCAACACCTTCTGGCTTCTGTGATACTTTCTGTAGTTTTGACTCGCAAAACAGCAAACACACTGAAATCATCAACCAAAGATTTTACATGTATTTACTTTTTTCCCTTTCTGCTAATGCAAATCCAGTACTTCAAATCACATCTCTTATTTGTGCCAAAATAGAATAAATACATTGTTGCTGTTTGGCATCACTGTTATTCTCTTGGAAGTCATGGAAAGTGCACCCTATTATCATTCTTAAGTTTTACATATCAAACATAATAATAAAAAAAATGAATTTGGTCCTTAGCAAATCATAAAATTAGATAAATTCAACCTCTTCTAATGAACAACACATGATAAATTTGAGGGTTGATGACACTGCTGATTTGTTGATCATTGTTCACACTGCCAGGGAGAAAAGACTACACCAATGATATTAGAGAACTGATACCCATCTATCTGTGAAGAGTGAAGGCTATTTCCAAAGAATCAGTGAGAAGAATTATTCAACTGGAAAACATTCCAGATAGTTGCCACTCTTCCTAGTAATGGATGTCCCAGTAAGGTCAGCCCATGTAATGTTCAGAGAAACTGCAAAAATCCAAAGAGCTATATTTCAGATTCAGCAGGCTTGGTTAGCATGTTAAATGTTAAAACAGCTGAATAAGTTGAACTTGTTTGGAAAGGTTGCAAGAAGAAAGCCTCTTTTCTCTAAAAAGAGCATTGCTGCAATTCTTAGCATCACAATATTGCATCTGAAAAAACTGAAAAAGGACTTCTAAAACAATGTCCTTTGGACAGACAAGACTAAAGTGCAGATGTTTGACAGTAATGCACAGCGTGATATTTGAAGAAACCAAAATACAGCATATAGGCAAAAACTCCTGATCAGAATGAACCAAAAGGTGGACCCAAGAGGCCGACTCACACAAATGGAGAACACTGAAAACAATTTCATTTGCATACAGTGAAACAACTACTAAAGTTAGTGAGGCACAATAGAAGCAGATATAGCGAGATAATCTGAAAGAGGGAGAAAACCAGAGCTCGAAATAAAGGATTGGCTGTAACTAAATTAAACAGAGGAAAAACAAATAGCACTTAGGTGTCACACTGTAGTATGAGAGGAAAAGGGTTGCAAAGAGAGGGCAGGGAGATGAGCAACTGAGAGCAGGAAGACAGGTGAGCAGGAAAGCCAGATGGGTTAATCCAGGAGGATTAAGGTTTACAGTTTTTCTGAGAGTTTGAACATGATTTTGTGAATCTGGAAAAAGCAAAATGAATGGGAAACCAAAGGAGGATAAAGGTACAACTTGTAGCATGGAAATAAGATCATAAACTAGAGAGATCTAAACGTTACCACACAATGACGATCTGACGATGAACTGCCACTTGGACTGCTTCTTAAATACTCTCTCCTGATGATAGAGGTCAGACACAGCTGAGGAAGACAAACCTCTTCACAAGTGCATTTGGTCATGGAGGAAAGCAAAAAAAGAAACCAAAAATAACTGCCTCAGCCTGCCCAGACACTCACAAGCTTCACACCAATTGTCAAGCAAGGTGGTGGAGGGCTATTAATTTGCACTTGTTTTGAAGCCATAGGACCTAGGCATCCTGCAGTCATTGAGTTGACCATGAACTCCTCGGTATACGAAATTATTCTAGAGCCAGATATGAAGCCATTTGTCTCACTGCTAAAGTTCGGCCTACATCGGGTCATGCAGTAGAACTATTAAGGCATAGAAAAGGTATAGAAGTAGAAGTAGTAGAAAAAATATACAACAATCTAAAACAGAATGGATGAAAATTAAAAGAATCAAGGCATTGCAATAGCCTAGTCAAAGTCCAGCCTCAACCAGATTGAAATGTCTTAAGAGAGCTGTGCATAAATGAATGCTCACAAACATCAGTGAACTGAAGCAGCATTGTGAAAAGTCAAAACTCTTCAACAAAGATGTGAGAGATCGATATAGTGATAGAGAAAAAAACATAGTGGGTTGCTCTTAGCTTTTTACACACTGCCTCTCCATTTTGGCTTCATCTTTTTTTAAACAAATCACGAAACAGTGGAATCTGGTTTGCTGCTTTACACCTGGGGTTTGATTTAAGTAATTTTAGGAGCCCCTAAAAACCAGCTGATTTATTATTATGTTGTGATATGTAAAATCTTAGAACTATAAGCATTATCACTCTATAATTACAGACCTGACAACTGACCATAAAAGTCATAAAGTCAAAATACTTTTAAGCCTGCAAAGTGGCAGGTTTCATAGTTGTTGTTTTTTTCAGTAACCATTTAAGGGTGTAAACAATAAGTTCTGAATAGGAAGAAGAATTTTTACCTGAAGTTGTGTTTACACTGAACTCGGGTTTTGTCTCTTCCCCAAAGCGAGCCTCAGAGGACAGAATGACACATTAGCTGCTCTCTCATCTCCGCACCTGCATTTTCACTTGTGGCAAACTGTGTCTGCTGGTGCATGTCTTTAAGCCATTTTTGCATACATTTAAATGAAAAAGGAGTGAGAAAAAAACATAGCAGTGAATGTGGTAGGTGTGGAGGTGGAGGAGTCTTTTTGTGACCTGCTGAGAATCTCATAAAATACAAGAGAAAAACACATTAAGCTGTTTGCATCATTGGCGCTGTTGTGTTGATGAGTTGTAATGTGGACGTACAGCATGAGTACAAATCAAAAACTATTCATGTTTTATGTACCGTAACCTGTGTGTCAACTAGAGAAGAGAAATACAGATAGGGTTTGAATTTATTTGACATTCAAAAGTTTTAAATCAAAGCAGCACTCAAAAATGCACAATAAGACTCTTGGTTACGAAGGACATAATGCATTTTCTGATTCTTAATGCTTTAAAGTGGACACAAAACTGTCAGTGATGCACAAATTCAAGCATCAGAATGCAGGCAAAGCTCAGGTGGAAGAGAGATGTCTAATATTAGCACAGGGAGGCTCTTGACTCCGTGATGACAGAAGGACAGATGAACCTCTCTTCAGTCCTTGACACCTTATTTAAATGTCGAAGAGGAGCATCACTAAACATTAGCTTTCAACTATTACCTTGCTCTGCTCTATCTCTACATCAGTCTGTCACTCAAACAGTCACAGTGTGAGACAAAAATGTCTGTTTCATTTCCCTGTGTACTGCAACATGAGCGAACAGCTGTATAGAACATACATTTAAACATAATGTATATTGACCTATATTGTCTTTTGAATAAATTATGTAGCTGCAAGGTTAGAAAATGAAAAGGCATTCCTGTTCAGTCAATCAAAAAGACTTGAAACACAGCTAACGTTTGCTGTGCCCTAATTACATACTCATCAGAGTGGGTTATATGTGTATGAATGTAAATTAGAATGAAATGAGTACATATAGGAAAACTATATTTACACTCCTGTGCATTTATTGATAGTTTGCTGTTAGGGAGACAGATTTTCCTGTAATTTTTCAAACTGGTCTCTAGGCTTCAGACACTGACTTCTTTTTCACTCATTTTTAGTCTGGTGCTTGTACAGGACCTGAGAGACGCATCTAGCCCTTCAGTTGATGCATCTACTGTTCACCAAAGCCTCAAAAGAAATTATCTCAGTGGAAGTATTGCTCTTAAGAAGCCATTCTTAAGGAACAGGGAGAAAATGTTATGTCAAATTACACAAAAATTAGTTGCATCATGTCATCATAGAGTAATAGTCTAAATTTGTAATTTTTGCGTCAAGTGATTGTCAGTATGTATGCTTCAGGGTTAGGAGAAAGGTATAATGGGGAGGGTCTCCATCATCTGTAAATCGTTATCATTCAAGTGTAGAATTTGAGCTTTAATTGAATAAAAATGTTGAATTACCTATATAGGAAATGCATTCTTTTTTTACAAGTTGGGCAATTTACTGACATTATCAGATATTTTTTCCTTATTATTCCATTAAAAATGAAATATAGAAAATATATGGAGTTGATTCCACATGCTAAAACTTTGAGTTGGAAGCTCTCCGCTGGAACGTTCAATATAGGGTTCAAAGAGATATCAGAGCAAGAAATGGGGGCTGTCGATAGACTGAAAACCCAAAATAATCTTATCAGAGAGATAGATACCATCAACACCATCAGAAGACCTGAAAAACCACGAGAAATAACTTCTTTTTTTTTAATTTCCAGAAGGCAAGTGCTTGCAGAGTTATGTAACATATTCTTTGTACAGCTAAAACAAAGACTGATTACATGAAATAGAACTACATAAAAAGATAATCATAGAGAAGGAAAGGAGCAGGTCATGATCCAAAGCTTACCACATTATCTGTAAAACATGGTGGAGGCAATGCTATGGCAAGGGCATGTATGATTGGCAGTGGATTGCATTTAGTGTTGATCTGGCTGGCATTGAAGCAGCAGGATGAACTCTGAAGTGTACAGAGCTAAACTGTCTGATTCAGCCAAAGTCTGAAAACCGATAATGGCTCTTGATAGTTCAAAGGGATAGTGACCCAAAGCATACAACAAAAGCAACCTTTAGTTGTAACACAAATAGAGCATGCTCTTCACTTACTGAAAACAAAACAAGAAGCAACTGAAGATGGCCACATCAAAAACATTGCAGAGCATATCAAGGGAGAAAATGCGGATTGGGTGATGACCATGGGTTCTAGACATCATCAGACAAGGATTTTCAGGATATTAGATAACATTAGTTATCCAATTATTTTTCAGGCTCTGAAAATTGTAGACCGCATTAAAAGAGCTTTAATCCCTAAACAGTTAATGCAATTCCTTGAATTAAAGCTGAGGCCAAACTACTAAAAACTTACCTAACTGCATTTTTTCAGTATCTAACAGTGTATCTGTTTCATATCATCTGCTCTTAGAATGTATATAGGCTCCACTGGGGGACTTAATGGAACATAAAGCTATTCTGTGTAGAAACAGACAGACAGCAATAAAGCTGCTGCTGTTCTATGTATATGCTACTCTGCACCGTCTATGTACAAATGTTGTTAGCAATAAGCCCAGAAAGCCAAAAATTACATCACAGCATGCACACAAACACAGGCGTTTACATTTATAAGGGCTGTCCACTGTTTGTGTTGGTTGTTCATCTTTAAAATCAGATTGAACCCCATTGTTACCTGGATTGAGAAACACCTCTGCACGTTCTTACTCAACGAAATATGACACAAATAAACCACTAACAATAAATCTTGCACAGAAGCTGGTTGATTCACATTTGGTGCTGTAATTTCTGCCATGCAACACAGAAATATTATTAAGTTACAGGTTGCAAAAAAAGAAAAGAAATTATTTCCTGCAGTCTGAAGAAGAAGGCTTATCTGAAAGTGTACAGGGAGAATAATGTTAACATTTCACAAGGTGAGCACAAAGTGACTATAAAATCCTCCACAATCTTCTTGACTTTGGGAAAGGTTACCTGAGGTCACGGACCCCACTCGACTGTCCTGCATTTCACTTCAGCCCATGTCACAAAAGTTAAGCCTCTCCGAGAAGTGACTGAGCAACCACTCGACTTGTGAATAATGCAGGCAGGATGTGAGTAACATAGGGTGGAGAGGGGTTTCTGCTGAGAACAGCAGGTGCCTTTCATCATCATGACACAAGAAACACGTGAGACACAGCAGGGTGTATGCTCAGCACAAAGATAAATAAAGTACGTAAGCACGCATGTAGAGCGTGTGTGCATGTGTGTGCTTCTGATTGTGGATGTTTCAGAGTGAGAAATGGAGGGAAAAGAATAACATCCTTGGGGAAATTACCTCCACAATGTGGTATTGAGTGCACTTTACTGACGGAAACAGAAGCATTTTTGAGTGCCCTGTCCAGCAGCGGAATTGAAGGGAAAATTGTTTCAGTGGTTGTCAAACAAGAGCAAAATAACACAAGTAACAAAAAAACTTGTAAAGCAAGGCTATTGTGCTTTCACAGCCATGAATAAATGGATAATATATAAATACAATTATAAATAGGGGTGTCAAATTATCGCGTTAATTGCGATTAATTAATTACAATGCTATTTAGCGCGTTATGTTTTTTAATCTCGTTAATCTAATTTTTAATCTCTTGACGTCATTGATTTTGTATGAGAGTTGCTATGTTATAAAATCCGTTTTTATGTGCTGGGCTCCTTGTGCTTGACTTGTTGGGGGTGGAGTCACGTCGTGAGGTCAAGGTGAGAAGTGGTGATTAGCTTACAGTGTGGATATGGAGGCGCATCTGAGAGTTGTTGGCCCAATGAACGGGAAATTTGTATTTCATAAACGCCCCGACGGCACCATTGACAAAGGTAAAGTGGTCTGCCTAGAGTGTAAGAAGGAGTTTGCTTACCACCGAAGCAGCTCAAGTTTGGCCTATCACCTCAACGCAAAGCACCCAGCCGCGAGTGCAGCAACAGCTAGCAGTGAAGACGTTAGCAATATAGCAAGCCAGAGCAAAGCTTTTCGCCAAACAAAACTAGAGAATACCCCTCGTATGAGCAAGTCTGCGACCGACAGGCTGACTAATGTTATTGCCAAGTGGATAGCGATGAACTGTAGGCCGATAAATATAGTAGAGGACGAAGGATTGACAGAGGTGTTGCAAATTGCGTCCAATGACCCGTCATACAAGCCGCCGTGCAGGACTACAGTAACGACCAAAATCAGCAAAATGTACGACGGCGAAAAGAAAAACAAACTTGAGATTTTGGCGGAGGATTCTCCCAACTGTGTTGCTATAACCGGAGATCACTGGACCTCAGCTGGCAACCACAGCTATTTTGGGGTGACTGGACACTTTATTGATAGTGAGTGGAACCTCAACTCATTTGCACTGACCGTCATGAGAACAGAAACCAGGCACTTTGCTGATAAATGCGCCGAACAGTTCCTCAAGGTAGCAAATGACTGGGGTATTGAAAACAAGATATCCACCATTGGCACAGACAGCGCAGCAAACATGCTGGCTGCTATGAGAGCACTTCCATATGAGCACATCGCCTGCAATGCTCACATTCTCCAGAGGACCATCACGGTATGTCTCGATAGCAGTGGTTTTGTCGGTGTACTGGCAAAGTGCCGCAAGATTGTTGGTCATTTTAAACAAAGCCCTGCGAGTACCACAGAACTTAACCAACAACAAGTAGCACTCGGAAAGAAGAGCGATCAACTTATACAGGATGTACCCACCAGGTGGAACTCGACTCTCGCAATGGTCTCACGCCTCCTATGTAACCGAGAGGCTGTCCAGGCTACGTTGGACCAACAGAACCACAGGTTGGTCTTGCCAACCGAAGCTGAGTGGGCGAAACTGCAGAGGCTGGAGCTCCTGCTTGAACCATGCAAGTAAGTTCAAATAAACACCTTCCCATTTTAATTATATAAACTACTGTTACATGTGTAAAATCAAAATTAATGAACATAACAAGGAACTTTTAAGGACAATTAAATTGTAAATCAGTTACACTTTGATTTAAATGAATCCAGCTAGGTTTATTTAGCAAACCTCTCCACCTCTGCAGGTATGTGACAGAGCTGCTGGGTGGTGAGGCCTACGTCTCTTGCTCTGTAGTGCTGCCTGCTTTTCGCCATCTGTACCGTGTCATGGACATTACTGATGATGATCCTGCCTACGTGGTGAAGTTCAAGAATGCCTTCCAGAAGGATCTGGCAGCACGACGAGCTAATGGCAACGAGATATGGTTCGAGGTGGCCACAGCATTGGATCCACGGTTTAAGGATTTGAAATGTCTTCCAAGAGAAAAGAGGGAACAGGTAGGACAATAAGGTTAAGCTGGACTAATGAGTCCAATTCATTATCAAATCAAACTTTTATTTATTATATGGAACACAAAGTTCTTTACAAGATTAAATAAAATAAAAAAAAAGCACTTAGTTTTAATCACATTCATTCATTCATTCATTCATTCATTCATTCATTCATTCATTCATTCAGGTGTGGACCATTCTGGAGAATATGCTCCAGGCAGCAGAGCCCAGAAGAGCAGATAGTCTCCAGCCCTCCACAGAGGATGATGGACCAGCTCAGAAGAAGAGGAGGAGCGAACTCCTTCTGGGGTCTGACTCTGACTCAGAAGATGGAATTGAGTCTGGAGAGCTGCAGCGCTACAGAGCAGAACCCAGCATCAGTATTGATGACTGTCCCCTGCAGTGGTGGTATGCTCACTCAGGAGTCTATGAAAAGCTGTCAGTCCTAGCACAAAAGTACCTGGCCTCCCCAGCTACCTCTGTACCCTGTGAGAGACTCTTTAGCCTTGCAGGCCACATAGTGCAAAAGAAAAGGGCAGCCTTGCTTCCAGAAAATGTTACCAGGCTGGTGTGTCTTAGCGACTGGCTGAGGAAGAAGAAATGAGACACATGTGGTCAGCATAGCTGCTGTGTCATTTGTAGCCTACTAGAATAGATTGCTTGATGTTCAGCACTTTTTTTTGTGATGGAAGAATACTTTGATGTGCTAACTTGCAGCACTGCAATGTCAGTTTTATTTTTCATTATCTGAAGCAGAGGAATTTCAGTGCTGTATTGCTCAGAAAAGAGCAACTCTGATGTGCTAACTTGCAGCACTTAATTTATTTGATTTTATTTGTATTTATTTTTCCACTTATTTTACAAAAGAATACAACAGTATGTAAATGGTTGCATCTGTTTAACGTTTGTTAAACAATAAATGACTTTATAAAGTCACTTTCTTTGTTATATCAGTCTTTTGGTCTGCCACAATAAGTTGAGGGCTTTCCTCAGCTATTTTTAGGTGAGATTAAAAAAGAGATTAATTAGATCAATTAATTAAAAATCATAATTAATTAATCTCTATTTTTTTTTAATCTCTTGACAGCACTAATTATAAATACACACTAGAGCTGTGAATTGAAATTAAATAAGTGTTAGGTTGCATGTACAGTATGCAGCATTGGAAGGCTTAGCACATCTCGCCCTAATGAAGTGAGCAAAGGCTGTGGTCAAAAGTGAAAAACATGAAGCTGAAAAGCATTGGCATACCTCTTTAAGGATCCAGTTTAACTTTTAATCACCCTTGAAATTCTCTTTGATATGTGTTACTGAGAGGAGAAGGAGAGGAGAGATGAGACGACCTAGGCTTTCAACAGTCTGTACTGTATGATGATGCCTCGTGTAGATAGCGCTTGTGTCTAATTACCTAAACTTCAGCAGCGATTTCCTTTGAAGACGACAGCCTCACAGGCATGATCAGACTGTGACCGTAGGCTAAATCACTCTAGCATTCACTCCGTGTGCTCGGGACTGTTGGGTGAAAAGCTGCAGGAGATTTCAGGAATGATTTGTCATTTCTATGGTAATTTAAAGCTGAAGTTTGGGGATTGAGCTCTTTGAAGCTGCAGTTGTGAAGGGTCACATCATCATAAGCAAGTCGATTCAGAAGATCAAAAAGTACTTTAGAAACAAATGCAATAAGGATAGTTTTGTTGTTGTTGTTCTTGGTTCATTTCTCCACTCTTATTTTGATATTATTTTAGTTATTTATTATTTTTCAGTTTTATTATCAAATTGCATTATTGTTATTATTGTTACTGGCCTAAAATATACCATATTTTTTTCTTTTTTCCTTTACAATTCACGTGTTTTTGTTCAAAGTGACTTTGTGTTATGTAAGGTAAACATATTGCTCGACTGTGAACATGCTCATTTAATTTACTTGAACTAACACCGCACCAAACTGCTTACTTCTTCACTTACCTGGATTAAATAAGTGAATTAACATGGTACAAAAGATGGATGTCACAATAATGAAGTCACTTTTTTTTTTTTTTTTGCAAATTGTGAGCTGAGGTTTTTCACCATCTTCATCTTGGTGTTTTAAAGTCGATGTGATGAGGAAGAGGTGGATCAGACAGTTAAACTCATTACACAATGACTGAGCTAGTCCTTTTCTTTTAATGAGTCGTTAGCTAGTGAGCATAACTTGATACTACTCTTTTTTTGGTTTTAGTATGGCCATAATTGCAGTTGCAGTTACCTGTGGTAATTTATGCACCTGTCTGCAATGATCTCATCTGTGGTCAATAATTGAGGCTGGCTGGCATTTTTTGCTAGAATGTCGAACTACACAGGTAGGAAAACTCCGGCTCTTTAGTTTAAAAGTATAGACCTCGCTTCTTCTCCCTGTGTTTCTCCCTTTGTACAGATCTTCCATGGATTTCCCTCCCTGTAGTGTTTGGTGAGGGTGCCTGAGCTGACTAAGTGTGGAGTGTTTTCGGATGTTTGGACCCCCTTCTCCCAGGAGCCCAGTTTTTCCCCTGCCACTAATTTATATATACAGTGGGGCAAAAAAGTATTTAGTCAGCCACCGATTGTGCAAGTTCCCCCACCTAAAATGATGACAGAGGTCAGTAATTTGCACCAGAGGTACACTTCAACTGTGAGAGACAGAATGTGAAAAAAAAAATCCATGAATCCACATGGTAGGATTTGTAAAGAATTTATTCGTAAATCAGGGTGGAAAATAAGTATTTGGTCAATAACAAAAATACAACTCAATACTTTGTAACATAACCTTTGTTGGCAATAACAGAGGTCAAACGTTTACTATAGGTCTTTACCAGGTTTTCACACACAGTAGCTGGTATTTTGGCCCATTCCTCCATGCAGATCTTCTCGAGAGCAGTGATGTTTTGGGGCTGTCGCCGAGCAACATGGACTTTCAACTCCCGCCACAGATTTTCTATGGGGTTGAGGTCTGGAGACTGGCTAGGCCACTCCAGGACTTTCAAATGCTTCTTACGGAGCCACTCCTTTGTTGCCCGGGCGGTGTGTTTTGGATCATTGTCATGTTGGAAGACCCAGCCTCGTTTCATCTTCAAAGTTCTCACTGATGGAAGGAGGTTTTGGCTCAAAATCTCACGATACATGGCCCCATTCATTCTGTCCTTAACACGGATCAGTCGTCCTGTCCCCTTGGCAGAAAAACAGCCCCATAGCATGATGTTTCCACCCCCATGCTTCACAGTAGGTATGGTGTTCTTGGGATGCAACTCAGTATTCTTCTTCCTCCAAACACGACGAGTTGAGTTTATACCAAAAAGTTCTACTTTGGTTTCATCTGACCACATGACATTCTCCCAATCCTCTGCTGTATCATCCATGTGCTCTCTGGCAAACTTCAGACGGGCCTGGACATGCACTGGCTTCAGCAGCGGAACACGTCTGGCACTGCGGGATTTGATTCCCTGCCGTTGTAGTGTGTTACTGATGGTGACCTTTGTTACTTTGGTCCCAGCTCTCTGCAGGTCATTCACCAGGTCCCCCCGTGTGGTTCTGGGATCTTTGCTCACCGTTCTCATGATCATTTTGACCCCACGGGATGAGATCTTGCGTGGAGCCCCAGATCGAGGGAGATTATCAGTGGTCTTGTATGTCTTCCATTTTCTGATGATTGCTCCCACAGTTGATTTTTTCACACCAAGCTGCTTGCCTATTGTAGATTCACTCTTCCCAGTCTGGTGCAGGTCTACAATACTTTTCCTGGTGTCCTTCGAAAGCTCTTTGGTCTTGGCCATGGCGGAGTTTGGAGTCTGACTGTTTGAGGCTGTGGACAGGTGTCTTTTATACAGATGATGAGTTCAAACAGGTGCCATTCATACAGGTAACGAGTGGGGGACAGAAAAGCTTCTTACAGAAGACGTTACAGGTCTGTGAGAGCCAGAGATTTTCCTTGTTTGAGGTGACCAAATACTTATTTTCCACCCTAATTTACGAATAAATTCTTTACAAATCCTACCATGTGGATTCATGGATTTTTTTTCACATTCTGTCTCTCACAGTTGAAGTGTACCTCTGGTGCAAATTACTGACCTCTGTCATCATTTTAAGTGGGGGAACTTGCACAATCGGTGGCTGACTAAATACTTTTTTGCCCCACTGTATATATCACATTGGTGTTCACTGTAAATAAACACAATTAACTTGACCTCCCAGAAGCCTGCTCTTGAGTCCTCTCAGCCTGGTATTCGGTAATCCACCACCCTCTCAGGTTCCAATGCCTCTGCCGTCAAAGCTCCCGTAGGGGCCGTTACCAACTTCCGATGTTTTCACAGGTAAGTTGGAAAACAGTGCTGGCTTTGTCACACAACGCGGCAAATTCAAAACTGAGTGTATGTTAAAGACCCTAATCCTGATGCTGCTGCATACCACCTATTCCTAGGGAAGGAACAAGGGAGGCTAATTGTGGCCAATTTTTCTATTTATTTCTGGATCCTGGCGGAGGACACAAAGTTGGGAGGAAAACCCTCAGCAGGGGGCTTTCCTAGACAATTTAAGTGATGAAATTAAGAAAGAACTAGCTGCCAGGGAGTTACATGCCTGTCTTGACTTTCCTCTCCCTTTGCATTACGATTGACAATCATTCTATCGTGAACAATGAAGACGTGGGAACTATACTTCCCACAATGCCCCGGGGGCATTCTCTATCTCACAAGCGCACTGTAGACGACTGATAGGAGAAATGGTGTTGAACTTTCCTCTGCAGAGCGCACATGCCTAGCAGATATGCTAATAACAACCAAAAAGCTGATTGCATATTGCGATACAGTTTTCCATCAGCATACCTATGGGGGGGGGGGGGGGGGGGGGGGGGAAGGCCACCAGCAATTCTAAGTCAGACAGGAGAAGAATGTATTTTTAGTGTCAAAGGCATTGCTAATGCTAATCCAACATTGATCTCGGATGTGTTGTGTTGTCATTGTGGTGTTTACAGAGAAGAATTGGTAGGAAATTTTGTGCTATTGCAGATGTGGTTGAGCTTGAGTGTGTGCTAAATTTGTGTGTTTAAGATTTTTATTGTAATCATCAACAGTTCAAAAATATCACTTTAGTGGACTGAATCAGTCATTACCTAGACCTTTATGAATATAACTTCAAATTAAAATCGACATTTGCATCACTTTCACTACAATGCACTATAGCAGCAGTATTTTCTAACTAGTTAAATCAGAAGTGTTAGCTTGTTGGCCTTTTTACAGTGTAATTAAGACTAATGAGCATTACCAGCTACAGTACATCAATACACTTGAGCTAAATAAATATAATGTGTACAATGTGTCTGCCATTACTGCCATCTCACGTCAGAATGATTCTAATTTTTAAAATGACAAATATTGAACAGATGCTTTGCAGCAGTGTAATGAATTATGAGCCAATATTTGTCATCGGAAACACAGGCAAAGGCCCCAATGTCTCTTTCCTTTGAAAGATGAAATATTTTTAAGAGTTATCAACTGTGATTGTTAGATTTTGTTTGTTTCTTTCTTTTTTAACATATGTGAAGAAAACTGTAAAAACAAGAAAGAGTAAAGCAAACAAACACAGTAAAAGATGTTCCTGAACTCATACACATTGGGAAATACATTCACCAGCCACTTTAAGCACACTTTGTTGGTATCAAGTTGGACCTTATTTTCCCTCCAGAACTCTCTTAATTCTTCATGGTGCAGATTCGACAAGGTGCTAGCAACATTCCTCAGAGATTTTGGTCCATATTGACATGATTGCGTCGCACATTTGCTGCATTTGTCGGCTGTTTGTTAATTAATTGAATCCCCTGTTCCACCACATTCCAAAGGTGATCTATTGGATTGAGAACCAGTGACTGTGGAGGCCATTTGAGTACAGTGAACTCACTGTCATGTTCAAAAAAAGAGGTTCAAAAAGATGGTGCATTATCTTGCTGCAAGCAGCCATGAGAAGATGTGGTCCTGAAGGAATGGGAGGACAAAAATGCTGTATTGGTATAAGGGAGCCCAGACGGTGCAGAGAATATATGTCCCACACCAGCTTAGATTACCACCTGAATCCAGGCTTTCATGTTTACACCAAATTCTGACACGTTCACCTGAATGTTGCAAGAGAAATAAAGACTCACCAAACCAGGCAATGTTTGCCAGTTTCCCCAGCCCAGCCACACCCAGTGCGGTCTACTGCTGCAGGTTATCTGCTTCATGGTTTATATGTGTTGTGCATTCAGAGATGCTCTTCTGCATACCTTGGTTGGAAAACGTGTTTATTTAAATTAATGTTCCTTTCCTATCAGCTTGAAGTAGTCTGGTTATTCTCCTTTGTCATCAGATAACTGCTGCTTACTGGATATTTTCTGTTTTTCTGGTCATTTTCTGGTCACTAACCAGCTTAATGCAAGGCTGTTAAATATCCAATCTAAGAGAAGTACTTTGGTGAGAATGGGTACAGTATAAGAGTCTGGGTAAAAGCTAGTGGGAAAATATTCTTTTCTTTTAAAAGTTCAAAGAAAAGCACACACCCTGAAATCTACAGGGAGACTGTAGGGAGGCTTTAGCACTGAAGTGAGAAACAGTGAGTGTGCGTTTGCACACATCTGTTAACAGCATAAACTTTTGAAGAGGTCACTGATGTAATCTGAGAAGTGATTTGAAAACAATTATATGCACCTTAAAGTCAATTTTACAGCTTAGAGGCAGCCAGTCAAGAGATAAGGGCCATATCTGTGCACGGTTAAAGTGTGAAAGGGTTTTGGTTTTGAAATATGCTGCCTCTCATTGTTTTATAATTTGTCTCCAACCTCTCCAGTTTATGTTTGTGACTGCATCCGTTTTCCAATTAGAAAATAAAACACGAGTAAATTATTCACTTCTGTGTTGGCAAAAAACTTGAAA
Organism: Diplotaxodon limnothrissa; assembly: GCF_057381915.1. NCBI lineage: Eukaryota > Metazoa > Chordata > Actinopteri > Cichliformes > Cichlidae > Diplotaxodon > Diplotaxodon limnothrissa. Next base: position 19,615,185 of record NC_140604.1, read on the forward strand.
ATGCCCAAGGTCCTCTTGAAGCCTGCACAAAAATAGAGTTAGAAATAAATGAATTCCCATTGAGCTAAAATAATTGGCAACTCTCGAATACAGAGAGACTTTTACCAGACTAGAATTCATACAAGCAGCCCCCCCCCCCCCCCCCAAAAAAAAAAAAATAAAATGTAAGGCTTAAAGCAACGTCTCCTTGTTATTGTATCAGTTGTGCCTGAGGATGGAAACAAAAATACCAAACTGGTAAGGGAATGCAAAAAAATCCCCAAAACACACACACAAAAAGAAAAGTTTTGTTGACTGCTTTTTTCATCAGAGACAAGCAGAAGACTCGGTTGCTTGTGTGTCTTGCTTGTGATATAATGTCGGTCCCCAAGCTGCAGAACTTAAGCCCTTTGAAAAGAAACAGTGAGCGTTTATTTTACTGAAACAAAAAGTCCACATACACTAAGTCAAGATGCAAAAACTGCACGTCATAGTCTCAGTCTGATGTGAAGCGTCATTGTGTGTTGGTGAACAGTCTTTTCTGTGACACACCACGATCTTTGTTGTGCTCACTTTGATGATGAGCAGTAATGTCTCCTTTAGCTTAAATTACAAAACCTCATGATTTCTGGCTAGCTAGATTCATGACATATCCAGTCAGCAGCAAGAAACAAAACATGTTGTGAGCGAAGCAGCTGTTACTCATCACATATGCTTTTTACTCTTGGATGACAAGTGCATGTTTACTAAAGATGGCGTACGTCTACAGCTGTTTGTTTTTTAACAAGTAAGAAAGAACTGCCTACCACCTGATCAAATTTGTATAGTATACTTTCAGTTCAGACTGCTGAGCATGTGAGTTGAATATGGATGTAAACAACTCATGTAAACAACCCAGTGCTTTTGCAAACATAATTTACAAATATATGCATTTATTTTTTGAAACAACACTCAAACTATTCCATCATTTCACCTGAGTAGCATACATATGTCCTGAACTATGCACAAAGTATCTCTGGGAGATACTTTGTCAAGGTTTCCTGAGAGAGAGGGGGGGGAGAGCCTGGCAGAGTCTCTGTTTCAGGGGGAAATAAAATGTAGATTTTGTCCTGGTCACGGAAGAATAGACCAGTCTTTATCAGATAAAGTAAGAGCCAAGGGAGCTTGTTAATCCTTTCTATATATGCTGTGTGAATGGGGAGAAAAAAGGCCGAAGACAATGGTCTCAGGGTTTCTATGGGAATACTGGTCTGTAGATCCACTAGAGTCATGCAGGCAAGTTTAAAGACATCTTATACAGTGCCATATTTTGACATGTTTAATGACAAAATTAATTTCATTAAAAGGAAGGTCCTGTAAAATTCTCAAATCATTAGAAGGTTGCTTAGCACAATCAAACAACAAGAAGGTCTGAACATATTAAACAGTCAGCATGTCTAAAAACAGACTGTGCCTGTTTTTCTTTTTTTGATTTTTTATATATAAAAATGAATATTGCTGGTTTTAATATACATTGTTTTACAGATGTATTAGACCACATGTCAGTAAAAAAACCACACATTATAGAACTTTTTCAATAACTTTGCTGCATTCACTGAACTGAATGAATGTTTTTATACCCAAATTTGAGCCAGCACTCTGGACCTCTTTGAGACATCAAAAATTAATCAAGCACAGCATTCAATCACTAAAATTAATTTGACTGTTCAGGAATGCAATGAGGAAACTGTAACTACAATCAAAAAATGACAATGTGATTTACTTTTTTTTTCGCTTTTTTGTAAAGCAGTAAATTTGAAAATTAGTGGATAACAACACCAATTATATTCTAGAATGAAAAATATAATTTTGATTAAAGAGCTTGAGCATAATGGTGGAATAATCATTACAGAAACATAAAAAAGAAAGTGAAATTACCAATAGTGGTAAGTTAGGGCAGCTGTGGTCTTTCACTTCTTTGCATCCTGTTCAAAGTGCAAACACACAGAGATCTCTGCTGCGCATAATTAACTCAGACTGCACACATACCTGTAGTCAGTGGTTGTGAAATACCCCACACTCAAAGGTACTAACTCACATATGAAAATTGAACTAAATCTAAGAAAACAATGATCTCAGATACAGGAGGAAATCGCAAAATCTGCCTTCAAGGCTGAAATTTCTCAGCAACTTCTCACCCAAGCTGCTTGTTGTGCATTTCTATAGCCCATTCTGAAAAATCTGCCCAAACTGATCCTCCTTGGTAGTAATCATTTTCTGTCAGTGTGTGTCATGAATCACATGTAAAAATCTATGAGATTGCTAGCAGTAGCTGAAGTCATTGAATATTGTCTCAAAGAAGAAATCCCCATTTCCTGAGCAGTCTTTTGATCAAAGTTTAAAAGAAAATACAAAATGCTAAACTGACTACTGAATTTGGTGCCTTGACTGGCACACATACCATTGTGTGGATGACCCAGGAGGATTTATAAATCAACAGGCTGATCTCTCCATCATGTAAAGATTCCCCCGAGGTCTCTTGTATAAATGGGAGAAAACTTGAGGGCAAATCCAGGAGACAGCATTTCCCAGCTGGCCCGGAATCACCTATTGAACTCCAACAAAAACCAGGAAAAATACTGCCATCGTGCTTGGTTCCCTCTTAGGCACTAGACTGTGATAAATCCTTAAAATGTGCCAAGGTAACGGATTGATAAATGGATGAATGAAATGGATGAACATAGCTAAACATTAAAGATGTTAATTCACTTTTGTTAATATATTACTCAGCCACCCTTTCATAAAAAATAGAGTGTCCTAGAGGATCTACAAATGGTCTACGTGTCTTGGCAGTCATTTGGTGTGGGTTCAACAGTTCAGCAGGTATAAAATGATTGAAAACCTACTTAGTGTTTTTTATGGTAGTGTAACTATAAAAAAGCAATGCATTTCATCAGTTGAGTGCCTGCCACATTTTGGCCTCCTACAATAATGTTACTATTCAAAAATGTATTACTTTAAAGTGTCAAGTCACATGGGATAATCTCATTTTTATGACTTGATTTCACACATTTTAAAGAATAGCAGTCACCTAACACTGGGCCAGATTTTATTATTTTTTTAGGTGTGTGCACCCAAAAGAAAAAAATCCCAGATATGTTATTGTAAGGATTTAAATGATAGTTTTGATGAGGCAATTTAAGGTAAAGTGTGCAGAACAATCAGGAATAAATGAAAAAACAAGGCAGGCATTGATTCCACCTGTTATCATTTTAAAAGAAGTCAAAGAGGATCTGACAGCGATGAAAAGAAAAGTGAAGTTTACAGTCTAGACGGTTCCATATAAAAAGTGAATCAAAAATCAAAGACTTGAGACCAAAGCGGAGCATGTTCCCGTTTCACCTGTCACAGAGTTTCTACCTCGGCTCGTTCTCGATTTTTTTTTCTTTTTTTTTTGTCAAAATGTCTTTTTTTCACACCAAGCTTCTAAAACAAGAAGTTGATGCAAGTAACAGTGATGATTACTGAAATCCTTTTAAGCTGCAAATGGCTTAGATTCCTTTTTCCTGCTGTGAACAAGCATTTGCAGCAACACGTGGCCCTTAAATCAAGCGCAGCCTCGTGGGGGTTTTCAAAAGTCTGTGTTCTTAACAGGTGATGCATTAGGGGATTAACCTGCTGTGAAAGCAGATTTAATATAGTCAGAAAATGGACATGAAATGTACACACTTCATCACAACTGTGCATGTGATAAGATGTGAAGAGTCGCTAGCACCTGTTAGCACCTGAAGGGTTAGAAATTAAGGAAATTAAATGACAGGCTCCTAGAAGGTTGACTATTACGGGCAGCGCCGTGTGTCATTAATTCAATTTAATGGCAAAATGAAGAGTGCAAAACAGAGAGTTTGTTTTTCTGCAATATTACAAGTACATGAATGTTTGATACCTGAGAGCAGATTATGATGGCCCATGTGACCAGCATTAACAAACGGCACTGGTAGAGTTAGTACTAATGCAACAATGTTACATTATTGAACTTGAAATGTTACATGTTATCTGTGACATCATTAATATTTGTGGAAAATGCATTTGCCAAGCATAACAAACTGAACTGAGTTTATTCTCAGCTTCTCACTCACTTTCATAATTTCAAATTTGCAAACCACAAGCCCTGCAGGCAAAAAAATATATATATCTAAGGCTATATAACTGTAGATGAAGTCTGTGATCTGAGCCACAAAGAAGGCAAGATCTGCCTTCTGTGTGATCTGCCTGATCTGCCTTATTGTTGCATAAAATTACAGGGCTTTCACTGTGTGTAGTGTTAACACCATGTATACACAATTGGTTTGCGTGCAAGTTATTAACCCAGTAAAATGCCCTTTTAAACAAAAATTGGACAAGTTTAGCAGTAACTGTATTATTTGCATGAGCAACCCACTAGTACGGCAAAGCGTGTAATAGACGTGCTGGTCCACCGTGTCCATGTCACATTGCAGTACCAGCAGAAAGAGATAATATATTTACAGCCAAGAAGTTGCTAGTGTCCTTCTATGACACGAACAATAAAGGTGGCTAATATGTATTTACATGTATATGGGTTGATAAAATCTCTTTAAACACTTTCCTGTGTTTATTTTCATGTTAGCTTGAAATAAAATATCTCCCTTTTCTGGTACTGCAGCTTACTGCAACTTCTGCACGCAAAGTGTGAAATGGACACGGTGGACCGGCCTGCTTTGCCGTGATACAGGGTTGGCATGAGATGTCTGATGTTTTGGTGGTTTGGTTACTGTGTAAAGTGCAAAATTACCCATTGTAGTTTCAAATATAGCATAAGCAAATTTAACTAAAAGCAGTCTTGAAATATAAATTTCAGGGAGATAGATAGATGCTGCAAAAACTGTAGCCAATGAAGACGTGTCTTCTTGTCCACTTCTTGTCTTTTCTATAAGGGGTCTCCAGCTAAAATCTTTGAAAGCACGAAATGGTATTTTTTATTTTTATATCAAATTTAAAAAGATTTAAATTATAGCAACAAAAAACAGTATGTAATACATGCATTTTTCATGAAAAGTACAAACCTCCAAAAAACTATATTATATATACAAAGTATTTAAGTTGATGTGTTTAGTTGCTCTACACCAGTCCCTATATATGACTAGCTCTGCAATATCGGTTATATGTTTCCTTGCTGAACAACAAAATTTACACACCTGCAGTATGTTTGTGTTTAAAATGTTGTCTCTCATGTTGGCTACTGTTCAAAACAGTGATTTTGCAGATTCCGTTATTAATGTTAACATTTGCAAGTGGCCAGACCAGCTAAGTTGAGCAAACTTATCTTATGTGGTATCTTACTTTTTGTGTGTCTGTGTGTAAAATATTCAATGTTCTGAATAAAACAGTGTATGTTTCTAAGGTCCGCAGCAGAGATAAACATATGTAAATGAAATGTCATCATGTGATTGGTTGTCATCTTCTGTTTCCGTACCTGGCTGCTCCTTGAAGAGACAAGGAGGACATGTCCTTCTATTTTTTGATGTAAACGTTAAGAGACTGCAAAACACCGACACATGCACCGCCTTCTGTCTGTGGAGCTTTTTGATGGTTTCATAGCACATTCCTCACTTGTTTATCAGAATAGATGAAGTCTTTAAAAGATACATTACACATCAACTCTGATGAAAATCAGAAAAAAAAACAGCAAAGAAAAAAACTTCTGCTGAAGTTTTGCCCTCCCCCACCCTCTTTCTCCACTCCACAACAAATTTCTGTTTTTATATGAGAGAAGACAATACCAAAAGCACAAAATTGTCCTGACACATAATCAAAAGTCCTTCGTTTTCTTATCTATTACTTCTTTGTTAGGTTTTAAAAAAAAAAAATCAAAGCAGTGTTTGTGGTTATCATCGCTGGCTTTTTTTTTTAAAGTTTGTGCATCTGCTCTTTTGTATTTTACTGCAAAAATTACTGCTTTGAATCTCACTTCAATCTCTCTGCAATCATAACAGTATTGGGTTTTAAGTAAATATCAAATGTTTACCTGTTGGAAATTGTTATCTGAGCTTCTCTAGTTATGCTTTAATTTTATATTTTATCGTGAACAATGAAAACTGTTACCTAATCTTTTTTTTTTATACCTGGAGTTGCCTCGAATTCTTTATATACTTTCATTACCTTGTGAGTTTTCTTTTGAAGGAAAGAAGAAAAACTAGCTGTCTCTGAGGTCCAGACGTCTTGACTTTCTCCACTGTATCCAGTACCAGAAGCATCCACATTTGCATGCCACTGTAAAATGCCCGATTACATAGCAAAAATGAAGAGTCAGGACTTTTGGTGTTAGATATTAAAAAATGTTGCTTAAATTCTGCTTTATAGCCTTTCCTATTCTCTATTAATGGTGCATAACTAAAACTTCAGCTTTTGTGAGAAATTATGCTGTGACTATTTTCATCCCATCACAAACATTACTATTAGATTGTCCTATACCACATACATTTTTTGTTTTGTTTCATTTTTTAATAAGATCTCTGCATGCCAGAGCAAATGGAATTATGAAACTTAATGGCGAGTGAAGTCCTTTATATAAAAGCTGTTGAAAATCCTTGGACATCAAGGTAAAGTCTGACAGATGTCAGGGTTGTTTAATTCTTTGCTATTATGTACAGTCACGCTGCTTCCATCTTCCATTAATGAGTCAGTGCAGACTAAACTTCTTTCCAGTGTAAAAGGCAAAGGCAAATTTTTGGCTAGTGAATCTTTCACTTTTCCCCTCTTTGAATCGCCACCGTGTTGTCGACGAGGGTGTCTTCAAAATCAAATTTGTCCTGGGTGAAAGCCCAGATGAAGAGTGATTCAGAAAACTCCAGTCAGAGTTAGCCTGGCCCATCACCTGCATAAGGCTTTGGTTCATTGTGGTTTGGGCAGCAGTCAGAGGCAGATGACCTGATCCTCACATTTACAAAAGGACTTTAGAGCTGTTACCCCTACACTAAAAGGAGTCAGTTAAGGCAGTTCCACTATCTGACTAGGATGCTTCCTGTCTCCTAGGCGGGATGTTTTGGGAAAATCCTACTGAAAAAACGTCCCAGGGAAGACCCCAAGACATTGCTTGAGAGTCTATATCTCTCAGCTGGCTCTGCAGCACTTCAGTGTTCCTTGGAAGGGCTGAGGGAGGTGAGGGAGGGAGGTTTGGGGTTCGAGCATACATTGATTCCAGCTTAAACTGCTGTCCCCACAACCTGAACCTGGATGAGTGATGGATGGATGGATCTTCCAATTTTGCAATGTTGCAGATCATGTAGCAGGTAAGAATATCAATAATTAGACCCTATTTTACTTATGCAAAGTTGCATAAAAAATAAAATATTTGGAATTTCACACACTGAAAGAGAAGCACAAAATTTTGCACCACACATCAAGTCATAATAATAGCCAGATAATCTATTAAAATGCTACGACAGCATGCTTACAGTGAAGGAATAGTGGATGAGGTTATGGAAAGGCTAATCGGGACACCTGTCAATCGAGAAGAGTTCACACTTCAGTTAGAGATGTTATGAAGGGGAAACTATCCATAGAGCGTGGATCGATAGCATTTCTTTGATCCAGACTCTAAATATGTTTTTTTTACTCTTCAGCTTGGAGGTTGCATCTTGGTCTGACCTTCATACTAAAATTTGCATAGACTGAGGGAAGCTGTGAGTCCAGCTAAAAGAAAGAACACTTTAAAAATAAAAAAATGCACGCATGAATAATTTATTGGACCCAGTTGACCACTTGGCCAGAAACTTGAAGTTACTTATCTGTCATTTTTGCTTTTTTGTGTCTTATTAATTTAGTTTCATAACTTTCTCATTCCAGCTGATCACATTAGTTATTTTAGGCTTATAATGTAATGCAGTCATCAAAAGAAATTGCACTTCTCATCAGCTTCTCAGTGCAACTGTAACCCCGTATGCAATTAGAATACACCTCTATGTTTGATATGGATTTATTTCTACCTGTTATTATTATTAGACTTTAAATTCTATATATAGTTGCACATTTTGGCTGAAGGCAGAAAAAAATTGGGGGAGGGGGAGCCACAAAATGGAAACACAGTCCGCACATTCACACTTCCATGGCAATGATTGCACGTAATTAAGCAGTGTGTTGACACATAGTATTTTATTTGTGGCCCTTCCCCAGTCTCTCTTACATATTTTTTTTACATTACAAATACTCTGCTTTATTCATGATCAGTTTATATGCCAGCTTGTTGTCAGCTCATGTGTAACTGCAAGACAGAAAGAGGACAGCGCACAAAGAACCGAGTGAGAACACAAGCAGACAGTGATGTCATCATGCAGTTCAGACTCAACTGAAACAATTGCATTTCTTTTGTATCTCTGGCTTGATATAAATTGTCCTTCAACTTACTATGGAAAATTCTGAGCATTATAATTAACCATTCTAAAACAGTGTGTGTTATACTGAAACCCTTAAACATTCATTATGAATCACCAAACTAATTAGGTTCCTTCTTAAGCAGCATTGTGTACTTAAATGAAGTTAATCAGTTGAATGCATTTGCAAATGGAACATTAAGATTTCTATTTGAAATGAATATAAACATATAAAATGCTAAGCAATAAAATAATTTAGGATGGGGATTAAATATATATTCATTTGTACTGTTTGCATGTCTCATTTCTAGTCGTTGTATCCTGGACCCCTGGATATGACACTAACAGAAGGGCCCCAGTCATGATTTTCAGTCTAATGAGAGACAAGCAGTGGGATAGGCTTGACTTGACTTGGATTTCCTTCTGCATTTTGATGTGCAGCTCTGCTGTCTCATGGACATTCTGACTGCCACAAAAAGCTCTTCTGAAAGTCATTCGATTAGAAAGTGCACTGAGACACTCCCTTATTTGCCCCTGGATGACTGACCTCAGGGCCTGTCTGGTGCTTTACCGGAACACACTTTTTTATATGACATGACAGGGAAACTCTTAACCCTTTAAGACCTACCATAGAACCAAGTCCACCAGAGCTTACTTTATATTTTTACGTGCTCTAGTGCCATTTGTGGGAGCATTTCAAGTTGCTATACATCCATACAACTGTTATAGGCCAAATTTTTATAATATTTATGCATTAAATCCATAGTAACCACATAAATTGCAAAAAAGTGCAATAAACTGCAGAAAAATTGAAAATCGTTTTTGTTTTGTTTTTTTACATATGTTTCTAATTAGAGAAATTTAAGAGGTTTATCCCTCAAAACTTTAAATACAAAAAAGTTGCAAAAAATAGTTTCCAACCACAGGAAATTTATTTTGAGTGTCTTCATGGTTTTATTTTTGAGATAGACCAATTTTTATATACTGCAGAAAAAACGAAAAACAATCCCATAATACAAATTTGCAAAGAAAACAGCATGTGCATCAAAATAAACAATTTAAAGCAGTGCAATTTGAGTTCTAAGCATCTCAGAAACTATTCAGCAGAGCATAAAATCAAACATGACTTTTAAAAACACCAGTATAGGCTTTTAAGGCCTACAAGTAAAAAACTACATTTTCCGCGAAAATGGCATCACTTCCGGTTTCGGGCAGGTAATGGCGGACATGCGATCATTGGCGCTGACCTCTATTTCAACAAAAGAAAACCATTAATCAACACATGAACATTACCTGATGCTGCTGAAGTGAAGAAGAGCAAAGTTACAGAGGTTTGATTAGAGACACAACTAAGCGTTTTGCAATTTTGCATAAATTTAAAATTTTTTAAATTTGTTCAGTATTGAACGGCAGAAATTAGGTTTTCTTTTTGGAAGTAAGTAAACGGAAAAAACAGCGGCCGACGGCGCTGTAAACAACGGTAGACTTGTGCGTAACAAGCAAGCGAATAATGAAGAAAACTGATTTATAGACAGGAAACTACGGTGGCCCCTAGAGACAAAGCATGTACAAACTCCAAAACACTTACAAATTCCAAATAGCACGTACAAACTCCAAAACACGTACAAAATCCAAAACACATGCAAACTATCGTAAAACACAAGCGTTTTACGATAGTTACGGGTCAGAGTATCTGTTAAGATGTTAAGAATAATAAGTATCTCTTAACATGTTTCCAATGATGAAGCATTTCAAAATAATGTAGACAAAAACGAAAAATAAAAAGATAGTTACGGATCAGGACTCCCCGATCCTTACTGCGCATGTGCAAAGTCGGACCGTACAAATCAGGTCTACCCGATCCGTACCGCGCATGTGCAGGGGTTTTCTTCTTCTTCTCTTCGTTTAATGGCAGTTTACTCCCCAGTATAAGAGGATACTGCCACCTGCTTACCAAGCGAATGAACCCTATTGTAAACTGAATTAGCGTCATTACAAACGTGTGTTAAATTTGATTTAGTGATAGTCGAGTGTGTTTATGCTTGTCTGTGTGGAGAAGATTGATTGGAATAGTGATGATGATGTCCGCTTACACTGTCAATTGTCAGTAAACACTTAATCTGGCTGATGAATCTACATGTGAGATATTACAAAGTCTGTATTATTAACTCTGTAATTAGGCGCCATTCTTCTTATTGTACGACGCTCTCTGTTGAGGAGAAAAGCATGAATTTGTTTGTAAACGGATTATCCATTGTTTAAATGTCCCAGTAGTCGAAAAGGAGGCAGAGCTGCTGAGAAATGCTAGGAGCTAACTGGGCGCTTACCGTATCATTCAAATATATTGAATGTCGCAATGTTGACAATTCAGGGTCTGCAGCTTTAACCTCCTATGACCCGAACTCTTTCATGACATGCATTTTTAATTTCTTTTTGCTATTTGGGCTGATTGGGACCTGATGAATGTAAAAACAAAGAATGATCTTTTTACCTGATGTAGTTTCTGAGAAAAATGATGGCCACATATTAGAACATTCGTTTTAAATTCCAATAGACCACTATAAAGTCACAAGTAAGTAATGATGTGCAAAACTCTTTATTTTTTGTCTGAACACAGCAGCAATTTTCCTGAGTACAAAAAGAAAATTAGAAACAACAGTTGTTCCCCTTTGACCAATATGGCTCATTTGAAGTTCTGCTAACAGTTACAGGAAGACAGATGTCTGTAACAAAGTCCAAAAAGTAATAGAATTATGAACATTGGATGTAGCAGGAAACCTAACACTTCAAAACTGCTACTTCAAATTTTTTCCCCCATGTTTACACCTATGTGTGAAAGGCTGTGTAACAGTTCCGATTTGCCTGTAAGCAGAGGAACACCTTGCATGTAACACACTGTACTCGAATTTTCACTGAGCAGCCTTTTGCTCTGCAGTGTGCTGCATTCTTCAATTTTGCCACCTCTGGCAGATGTGCATTAGCCTTCCTGCGGAATGAGACATGGGGCACTGCCTTCACTGGACGCCTTTTCCCTTGGACTAACACGTCTGGGTCATCTTCCTGCACTGAAAAGTCAGAGCTGTCATTGGCATACTGAGCCAAGAAGGTCATGGCCACTTCCATGCGAAATTCAAGAAACTGCATGATGTCCTTCTTTGGTGTGCCACATACAGTAAGGTCTTTACGGTACAGTAGCCAGCTGTTGGCTAAAGCCAGATCCATAAAGTACATTAGCATCCGCAGTGTCCATTTCTTCGTACGGCCACTCATGCGATAGTAACTCATCATTCTATCGACAAGGTCAACTCCACCCATCTTGGAGTTGTATTCACGGACAATACTTGGTCGCGAGATGGTCACATATCGTTTTCGTTTTTTGTCCCATCTCTGGCAGGTGTCTTCTGGCTCGCTAGCATGAACAGCAGACATCATCAATATGGTAAATGGCCTGTATTTGTATAGCGCTTTACTAGTCCCTAAGGACCCCAAAGCGCTTTACATATCCAGTCATCCACCCATTCACACACTGGTGATGGCAAGCTTCATTGTAGCCACAGCCACCCTGGGGCGCACTGACAGAGGCGAGGCTGCCGGACACTGGCGCCACCGGGCCCTCTGACCACCACCAGTAGGCAATGGGTGAAGTGTCTTGCCCAAGGACACAATGACCGAGACTGTCCAAGCCGGGGCTCGAACCGGCAACCTTCCGATTACAAGGCGAACTCCCAACTCTTGAGCCATGATCGCCCCGTATGGGTTTATTGTCATACCACTTCACCACACAAATCTTTCCATCCTCAGTGGTAACTTGTGCTGAGGTCCCTCTTCCTTTCTTTTTCATTGTTTTGTCATTTGGTAGCTTCTGTACTGCTGCAGCGACCCGATTCTTCATAACTGTACCAGTTACATATATCTGCTTCTTCATCATGCGTTCCACAACTTGGATGGAAATGAAGAACCGATCACAGTAAACCTTTGTATTAGGATGCAGCGTTTGAGACAGACGATCTATGACCAAGCCTCCCAAACCCAGATCCCCTGGTTCTTCAACCTGCTCAAGGAGTGCAGGTGCCCCTTGATAAATTTCAAAGTCCAGCACAATACCATCTGCTGTTGCACAAACAAAGTTTTGTATGCCAACTGGGTTTGGCTTCATTGGCAGATATTGTCGATACGGACAAGCTCCTGTGAATGGAATCATCTGCTCGTCAATGGAAACGCATTCTGGGCGAGCTTGAGATTTGCAGCCTTTCAGAATGCGGTTCAGAAAAGGCCTCACTTTCCAGAATTGATCACGCTCTTTCAGATCCTCTGGAACATCATCGTCAATGAGCACTTTGAGTGATTGCCTGAGCCTGAAGAATCTGTCACGTGTGAACCTTTTGGTGATGGCAGGGAATCTCAAGGTTTTGGACCAGTACATCCTGATTGCAGGATATGGTACGCAAGGCATCAAAATATTCAGCATCCCCAACAGGATCATCAATGTCTGACAAATCTTCCACATCTGAGTTGTCTCCAATTAACCCCAGTAACTCCATTGCTCTTGCGAAAGAAAAACGCTCTGGAAAAAACATCATAAGAAGGATCAAATAAAAACCTATGGAGATTTTTTTTTGTAAAACTTGCTATATCTGCGTGTACTGTAGTAAACTATTTTTTTCTACCTAAATCATCCAAAAATACTATTTCATTGTCACAATTTGCTAGCACATGTTGCTAACTCCCTCTTTCCACATTGTAAACAAAGCTAACAAAACTAAGTCCCTCTGTTCACACACATGTACCACATGTTTAGCAGCATGGTAAATCATTACAGTTACTAACTTTTGTAAAATTTGAATTCCATAACAAACATTGAACACTTTTATCCATATCTGAACAAGAATGAGCCATGAAATGTGATTGAATTTTTTACCTGGTCGAAGTTTGGCTCGGGAGTTGCCATCTGAACTTCAGGGTGTGTTGTCAGCCATCTTGAATCTAATGTGGAATGAGAAATTATATTCTGCCACCACCAGGAGGCAGTATAATGTCCTCGTAATATCCTCGGATATCAGAAAAAATATATAAAAAAAAATTTGTATTGTGGTCTAGACAAACCAAAATGTGATGTCCACATATGTAAACGCCAGGTCCTAGGAGGTTAAAGTACGCAGCCTTAACGGTCCACAAGTGGCGCGTACTCAAAGACCGCTAAGGCCGAAAGCGCGAGGCTTGTGAAATGGGACGGTCTAGTCTCCGTGGCGCTGCCCAGGTTGCCTAGCAACCATGATACTAACCGCTGGAAACAGCTTTGTTTGACAGAAATGAAGGAGAACATGTTTTGTTCATTTGTTTGTTTGTTTGTACATGAGCTGTGTGATTTAATAAGTATCTGAGGCTGAGTCCACGGGACTGTAAAACATGATTTTTGGGCTTCATTTCTGTACTGAACAGTCATTTAAAGATTAGCTAGTAAATAACAATTAGTTAATGTTGTTCATGAGACTAAAGTCTTCTCACTTTGGTAATGTAAATATAATATGGCCAATATTATAGTTATTATATTAATCATTATTAGTTATTACAGCAGTGAATATTTTAGAGCCTCAAACTAAACAGGTTGACGTCTTCTAAATGGGTCAAACTGGGCAGAAAGTATACAAACACATAACATCCTTATAGAATATGATGTAACACTATAGATCAACTTACCTCAGAATATATGAAGCATATAAACAATTACAGCAATATGATGCAACAAACACAGCAGTACTACTAATCCAAAAATACTCAAAGCTTCATAGAACTGAAACAAACATTTATTTTTAGGTCCATTCTGCTGCTGATACATACTTTAGGTTTCTGAATATTAAACTTGTTTCTGCCTTTCATAGTGTGTAACTTGAAGGCCCTGAGTACTTTCTCCCACACTGAAAACACTGGAATGAAAAAATGATTTGAACATTACCTAATAAGACTGATTCAGGACAGACAAAAGGTTTTGTTAAACTTTTCTAGCAGTCCTTCACAAACAGGGAACAGTCTGTCTATTCTCTCCATCTGTCAGCTGCTGCTTGCTCTTCCTCCTCCTCTTCCTCACACACTGCTGAGTTTGTCCTGGCGGATCATCAGGGGTGCAAAATCTCACAGATGATGTGCAGCAGTGGGTCCCTCAGTCTGTCCTCACTCTGGACACTTGCAGTTGTCACATGGAAATCAAATGTGTGATAAGCTGCAGGATTCAAACACAAGTGTAACTTATTAATACATGTTCATACTTTTATTCCACAATCAGAGAGAAAGAAACAGAGAGAGAGTGCAGGACAGACAGACAGGTGGCAGTCTCAGGTGTATACACTGCTACAAAACAGCACAAGGGAAGGAAGATGTAGTGTTTGTGTTATTATGAGTGCTAAACAAGAAGAGTTCCCAGATGGTACAGTGGACACATGTGTGACTCCTGTGATCAAAGCATCTTTCTTTCAGCTTAACGAGTGAACCGTCAGCTCGTTCAAACACGTTAAAGTCAGTTTGGCTCGACACCACCGAACAGAGGCAGCAATATAACATAGCTAACATTAACAGTGCAGTGAATCCTGCTTGTGCCGTGATATTCAGGACTGCAAACCGAGCAGCATCACTGACTTTCAGCTTGTTGTGTTTGTGGATATATGACTGACTTTAATTATCCATAAAATCATCACATTCTCTGTAAGATTAAGGCCAACTATTGAACGGTGCATATTTTCAAGTAAAGGCTTTAAAACCAAGTTAGTACAAACATCACTAATGGCACATAACTTTCCCGACATGTGGCGAACATGTTTTAATGTTCTTCATTATTAAACATTTGCGCATAAATAACTGACATAATATTCAGCACTTACTTTTGAAAGTTTACTGTTCAGCCGCCCCGCTTCAACCGTTTTTTTCGGCAAAATTATCCACACCCACCACCGCGCTATGAAGTCTGGGATATGTTGGGCCATGAAGGCTACACCGACCCATCCTTAAAATTCAGGGAAATGAAGGTCGCATTTGAGGGCCGCATTTCGAGCAGCCTTTGGTACCTAGTAAGTACACAAGCCAGGTACTTCCTGGCTTGTGTAGTTACTAGGTACCAAAAGCTCAACACTGCCCCTAGCGTCCTGGAGCACTTCCGTTGTGTTTTGGAGTTTGCATGTGTTTTGGGGTTTTGCCTGTGTTTTGGGGTTTGTAAGTGCTTTGGAATTTGTAACTGCTTTGGAATTTGTAAGTGTTTTGGAGTTTGCATGTGTTTTGTATTTTGTACGTGTTTTGAATTTTGTAAGTGTTTTGAATTTTTACGTGGTTCCGGTTCTACAGGGATTTAAAAATAGTTACGCAAAACGGAGCGTGCCCGCTCCGACTGGCTTTAAAGGGTTGAAGAGAGTCGCTTTGTTCTTACACAAACTGCTGCATTGCTTGCTAAAGCCAAATGTGTAAATGTGGATGAGAGGCAAGAAGAAATGGTGTGACCCTCAAATGTAGGTTAAAGCTCTATCATGCAAAGAAGAAGTGAGCATGAAATGTCAATACGCAGATTTACCTTTCAGCATTGGGCAACAGATGCACCCATTCAGGCATCTTTTTCAGGAAAGGCTAGTTGTCCATCTGGACATTTCACCAGTGGAAAACATTCGACACACAATAAAGCAAAAATACAACAAAGAAGACCCAGGACTGTTGATCAGCTAGAAAATGGGACAAAAGTCCAGCAACTGATCTCCAAAGTTCCCAGAAATTTATGTACTATTGTTAAAAGAAGAGTGATAAACATGGGCCTTTCCCAAATTTTGTGAAATGTATTGTTGCCATCAATCAATCTATTTTTTTTTTTTTTTTTTTGGGGGGGGGGGGGGGTCAAAATGGTAGCTTTTCTTGATTTAACTGCTGTTCTAAGCTCTATTATAGTTTTATGAGATTTCCAAATTAAATTTTTTGGTTTCTTTTTATTTACATTTTGCACAAATCTGCCAACTTTTTGGAAGTAGGGTTGCACTTCTTTCAGAAGTAATAGGTTCTTAAAGAATCTTGATTATGTGAACTTTCTAACAAAAGAAAACCCTGAGTAATCAATGTCTACCATCTCTAAGGACATGATGAAAACATTATAGAAGAACTTTCACGTTAGCTGTGGAACCAGATAACTTAAAGATGAACACCACAATACAACTGACAATAAGGGACTGACAGTGAAGTCGAGGCTGTTTATACATATATGATTGAAATTATAGCATTATTTTCCTGCCTACCTGGGCTGTCCAAACAAAGTGAAGCACTCTAGATAGAAAATTAATAAGCTGAAATAGAATGACAGACAGTTATTTATTTATTTATTTATTTATTTATTTATCTGTTTATTTATTGATTGTTGTAAGGCATAAATAGCTCTTTCTACACAGTTTTGGAGACTATGTCAGTACCATCAAGCATCCCAAATTCGTTTCACCTTAGGAGCTTGGAAAGAAAAGCGTCTGGACTTCTTTAAGTTTCCTTAAAGACGTTTCACCTCTCATCCAAGAAGCTTCTTCAGTTCTAAGAGCAACTGGTGGATAGTCCCAGATTTTAAGCCCAATGGCAGTGTCCCCAAGAGGGTCATGGACCCCATTTTGACCCTCTACCTATTTGCACAAACCAAGGTATGAAAACGGGTCTAGGTCACAATCAACCAAGGTTTCGAGTGAACACATTGTGAAGCCTAGCCCCACCCTATCTTGTGATTTACTGAGACTAGACTACAATGACCTGGATGACTGACAACCTTCACAGACATATTGGGAAGCTGTACACTAAAAATATTTTAAAAAGCTGCTAAAGACATTCTTAAGGAAATCTGTCCAGTGGCTACTTACCCCTGAACGTGCAAGTCTAAGAGCCGTTTTTGATCTAAGCAGTGACATATGTGACTCACTGAAATTGCTTAACAGGTTAAGATTGAAGATGTGTTTGTGATCTGCACACAGTGACTTGAGCTTACTTTCTCAAGAAGCACAGATACACGCATGATTATAATGCTGCATGGATTTCTTCATACATGGCCAAACCTAATCACAATATATATAATTTCATCATTTCTCTTGAGTTGAGGTGTCCATATTTTTTTTTTATCATTTTTATCATTTATTTATTTATTATTTTTTGTATTTTGATTGAATACTCTCATACCACAACAAATTATTTTAGAC
The DNA here is from genome assembly GCF_057381915.1 of Diplotaxodon limnothrissa. NCBI lineage: Eukaryota > Metazoa > Chordata > Actinopteri > Cichliformes > Cichlidae > Diplotaxodon > Diplotaxodon limnothrissa. The sequence goes on from NC_140604.1 coordinate 19,632,724, forward strand.
AGGCAACATGAGGATAGCAGAGGCAGATGGCTGAGAAAGTATGCAACCCTTTGACCAATCAATTATTAATCACAGCGTTATTCAAAGTTAAATAAAAACTCCATGTTATTCAAACTAAAAATCTTGTTCTATAGCAACTCTAGCAAGTTGTTTTCAGTGGCGAAATTAGTTCCAGAGTAAATCTCTTTCTCAAATTCTTTTTTGTTTGTGAGAGCCTTAAATAGCTGCAGGGGATACGAGCCGCTGAATTATGTACTGGGTTGTTACGGTTACTGTTGAAATTTGGCTGAGTACAGCAGGCCTTCTAGTATTACAGATGGTCAAATGAATTGCATAATGAGCATTTGAAAATCTGAATGCGAAGGTTCCTTTTTCCATTTAACAACACACCATAAGACTAATCACAAACAGAAAATACAATAATAATAATAATATTTATATATTTATAAGAACCTTTGAGTTACAAAGAAATAACAAACAGCAAATAAAACATTCAAGATTAAAGTGAAACAATATGAAGCACAGGAATACTGCAAGCAAAAGGAAATTAAAACTGAGGAATAAAGAAAATGAAAATGAAAACACGGGTAAATTAAAAGTAAATATGAAATAATTAAAATAAAAGTTTGCCTTAAATCTTAAAACCTGCCTTAAACCTGGACCTTGATCCCTTAGTTGTTTTCTTTCCTTCCTTCCTTCATTTCCAGTAGACCAAAATTATCTTGTTAGACATGATCATGATCTATCAAACAAGAGTGAGAACTTTCCGTGTTAGCTAAATGGGGCTTCGTCTCAATATCTAAGTGCAAAAAAATCGTCCCCGAATCCCTTCAAGCAAATAAATCTTAATTTTTTTTGTTGCAAGAGAAACACTTTCTATACCAAACCCTCGGTTCAGGTGAGACCAATTGGAGAATCATTCTGGGAAATTAATCTTGTCTTTCCAGTATGCAGTTGACTTACTCAGTTTCCTGCACTGTTGCTTTGACACTTTGCTGAGGGACAACTAACGAGCCAGATGCTCTTACTTGCACCTGAAAGAAGAAGAGGAGGGAAAAAGGGTGGTGATACCGCTGGGTTCATTTCCCTGTTCACACAGATAATAGATTTTTTCTGAAGCTGTGTGCTGCTGCTTAGATAATCATTTTTTTTCTAATCTTACTCATATCTGTGGCCTATAAAGTCCTATCCATGCAGAGCAATTCTGCTGCTGTAAAACCATCATGAAATTGAAAACTTCTGGCAAATTCAGGAGAATAAGGATCAGCTCAGGGACTGCATCTGAAGAGAACTATCACTAAATCTATTTTATTTCTGGATATCAAAGATCCAAAACAAAGCAGTGCATAAACCTATCATTTCTCAACCCATCAGCCTATTATTATAAAACTGATTTTGAACTGATTGACCTTGACGTTGCCATTTCCTACCTGTCCACCACATTCTCCCAGACATTTCCCACCTTTTGTCGATCACCTGATTGTGTTTGTATTCTGCACACTCATTAATTCTAAGAGTACAGATTAAGGGATATTAAGCACTCTAATTATTGTGCCTGTATTGTGAGTCTATTCAGACATGTTCTGTGCTGCCAGTTCTACGTTTTTGGCCTGCTTTCAATCTACTTCTTGATTTTCCCCAACAACTAACAACTGAACAGTCCTTTAACTCATGATTTGTATGTCATTTTTTTGGGTTTTCTTACTAAACGTTTTTTGCAGCGCATTATTTTTAACCCTTGTATGGTGTTCGGGTCTGTGAGACCCGTGTTCAGTTTTTTTCAAAAGAAAAATTAAACAATTAATTATTTTTTCACGTGTAAATGTGTTGTGTCTTTCCACTCACTCCACTTGATTATAACTGATTTATTTATAACATTTTATATAAAAGAAAAACGAGAAGCACATTAATTCATAAATGTGATCTAACAAAGGTAAAGGGAAAAAATTAACCATGTTTGCTGTTCATATGTCTTGTAATTGGGATGAAGTAAACATCTGTTGAGTAATTTAACATAAAATTGTTTGATAGTGTTAATTTGGAAAGCCAAAACTCTAGCGGGTCCACCAGACCCATGAACACTGGCTGAGTAACAAAAATACGAACACCACACAAGGGTTAAAAGGAAAGAACCTGAAGATTTCTGAACCAGTTTTTGATCCAGAGGGAGGGGGGGGGGTCAGCCATCTGCCATGACCAGCTGAGGGGGTTCAGAGTAAGAGAAGCAAGAAAAGGAGAGCATACAGATATAAAGACAAACTTTGGAAGAAAGTGGACAAAAGCTAATAACATGCAGTAGGGACATATAAAAGCATGAGGAGCAGCATGAGACTATAGCAGCTAACTAAGAGATGGTCCAAGGTCAAAGAGTAAATAAGACCAATGTAAATTAATTCTTGGAGAGCATATTTTATTCCATGGCCTATTCCCATGTTTTGCAACATTCTTCTTTTGCCAATTTTTCACATAACCTTAAACCTCATCCTCCCCCCTCTCACGCTGGCAGAGAAACTTGGCAGGTCTTAAAACTACCATTTGTCACAGAGACCCCTCTTTAAGATATCTATGCACCTGTCTTAGCTGATACTAATAAGATTGCATAAACAGAATTCATATGGTGTGAAAGTTTACCCCTGTGGAGTTGTCTACTTTGCCCAGTTGGCAACACAACCTTGTTGTTTGTCTTTTTTCCCAGCCTGATGCTGGTAAATTAATTGGTTTCTTTGTGCATTAAAGCAACCTGTAGAATATTTATTTTGTCCCACATGCCTCCTTCTGTGTTTATGAGGAAGAGCAAAACACGTATACACATGGAAAAAAAGTGTTAAGGGTGGCCGAAAAGTCTGCAAGTCCTTTTTGAACAAATTGTCTATAATTGCTGCTTGATAAAGAGTACAGCTCTGAGCTCTTTTTTTATATTCTGTTTCAAATGCTGATAGATAAAAATATTCTACTCTCTCAGTTATCATTTATGTGGGAAAACAGGAGAAAGGATGGAAAATATTGGTTTGTTTTTAGTTCTTCTTGGTTCATTACTACTGCTGTCTGAAGGTCCCGTTTTGCTACTGACTTTGGATGGCAAAAGAAATCCAAATCTTTGTGTCCATTAAAGTTGTGACACTGAGGCATCTGCAGAAACTTCGGAGACTAATTTTTTTTAAGCCAAATGGCTCCAGGACAACCCACAAGGCAAAACTTGCCCCGAGTGTTAGAGATTCCAAATGACCACCCTGCCAAACACACTTATCTCTGTTAACACATGGTTTGTAATATTAGAAAGAGATTAGTGGCTGTATTGAATTATTGTCAGCGACTGCATGAGTGAGAGAACTCAAATGTATTACAAGGAATAATTTTTGAAATATTTGCATGTTGCTTCTGAAGGTTAAGTAAAGGTCTTAAATTCTTTTCTGCAAACTACTTAACCAGCAAGTGTTGTCTGCACAAATCCCAGCGCAATTGATCTATGATTATCTTGGGGAAGGGTGTGAAAAATATGGAAATTACACTCTCACGAAAATCCCACTAATGCTATTTTTCTGCGCAGTGTTCCATTTTTTTTAAACAAGAGTTTTGCCCTGATGTCACGCCATAACGTTTAAATGCCTCAGTCGCCACAATTAGCAACCTTGTGCTCAGTAGAAGAAACGTACTGCACAGCTTAAAATGACTCAAGCATGAATGAATTAAAGAAGTGGGTGTGGGTTGTTTGGCCAGAAAAATATTTAGAGGGTAGATGTGTGTCAAAGTAACAACCCAGCAGGACATTACATTGCAAATGACATTATCCTTATTCTACATGGTACCAATAAATTGATTTAATATTGCTTCATTCAAAGCACTACAACTTACAGTGTGTGCTATTCAGTAGCTCTTTGGATGCAGTAGTAGTTGGATGTGCAGACCTGAAGAAGAAACCATGCTATGATAGATTTGAATGAAAATCACTGCACTAAATGTCTTCATTTTCCTTGCCTATAATAAGCCAGTGTCCCTTAAACATGGCACACTTGAACATAAGAGGTCCCCACTGTTATCAGACTAACTGGCAGCCAGTCCATACTGCTCATTCACTATTTTGAAAGGTGTATGGCATTTTGATAAGAGTTTGGGTTGACCTGCATTTCCATGCTTCTATCTGGGTGTCATGACGGCCTGTATTACTCTTTGGGGAGTTGTGTCTGGCCTCCAGGCGGTTTCACTGTTATCTAGGCTAAGCCAGACTCATGCAGGAGAGCTATAAATGAGCACTGTGATATGTGATAGCTCATGTGTGGCTATACACTATCTTTACTCTCATGAATAAAACATGAAGAAATATGGACAGTTTCTGCAAGAAATACATGTGAATCTCTCCAATTACTGTGTCTATCTTCATCACTATTCCTGTTTCTCTTCCACACATGAAAATTTGCAATTATTTCCAATTTGTGTTCTAATATCACAGTCTGGCTCTCAAAGCATGACTGACTTTCAGGTTTAAAGAAGGCTCTTTTTTTTAACTTGTTTTCTGTCAATGGGATGTTTCTCCTCTCCTCTATGCTCTCCTTCATGAGATAAACAGCTTACCTTTGGCATGACCCTTTCCACTTTAATAAGAGCTAAGTACTTCACTGTCCCAATTTTAAAGCCGTTAATTTGATAAGTGAGGGGACCTCTCACTTAGCAATCATATTCTGGACAATTAAACCCATATCTGAAGAATAGGGTTTGTCTGGGAGGCTTTTTAATGCCCATTATGTGGAACCACCCTGGTGAAATGAGCCATTATTGTCACAGAGCTATCACCAATATCTTGCCATTGAGTATTTATACTTCAACTAATTTTAGATCAAATACTGAGAAACAGACTTTACCATAAATGTAGTCTACTTGTTGATTATGACTTTTTTCACATTAAAGGAATCCTTCAGTATTATCTAAGGATCTGGTCCAGTAATTCCCACAAATACTCTAAGAGGATATGTCAGCAAAAAAAACAATTGAACACAACTGATGTATAACTGAATGGATTGTCTTGTTTTTATCTTCCAAATCTGAAAATTTCAATTTAAACTATTGTTACATAACATTTTTATTGCATCTTTGCACATAAATTAATCAACATCGTACTTTTTTGTCATATGTAAATGACACAATAGTCTGATTAACTTCTCACATTTAACTGCTTTTATTTTTTGATCTAACTAAACCCTCGAGCCACTATTATACCTGTTCAAATGCTTGTATACAAAAATATCCAATAAGCCAATCACATGGCAGTCACATGGACAACCATCTCTAGAGTTTACAGAGAATGGACCAAAAACAAGAAAATATGCAGTGAGCTTCAGTTCTCTGGGGTAAAATGGTTGGCCAGACACCTTTGTTGACAGGAGGGCAACAATACCTCAAATAAACACTTACAGCCAAGGTATGCACAAGAGCATCTCCGAATGTCCAACAATCAATCAATCAATCAAACCTTTATTTGTCACATGCAACTTTGCACCTGCAGTGAAATTGGAATCAACTGCATGATGCATTAGATCCAACAGGATGCTAGCAAGATGTACCTAATAAAGTGTCTGGCATCTGATTAAGATCACAATCACATTTCTTCCTAATAAAGTAAGCCTCGTTTTTTTTTGGTTTTTTTTGCTTGTGTTACCGTCAGATGCTCGTGGTGCATAAATTAATCTCAATAAAGCAGAAATGGAACAGACTTGAGACTAATTACACTTGATCCAAAATGTGGTCAACCAGAACAGACCCAAACAGAGCAAAGATGCCGACAATGTTTCCAATTAACAAGCTACAATAGCTGAGCATCACTGTGCCTTCACCACATGATCGGATTGCATCCATTACTGTAATGCATTTATTGACACGCACACTCGTGCCGCGTGGAGGTGCAGTTATAATCTACTCAACGCAATTAGGCTGGATGTAATCATGAGGACTGGGTCTCAGAGGACTTTGGGTTTTCTTTGAGTTGCGTTAATTTTTAATCTTGAAAGATTAACCAAAAAAAAAAGGGGGGGGGGGGGGGATTACATTCAAAAGAAAACAAAAGCTACGCACACAAACAAAAAACTTTCTTTGCATTAAACTTACTTAGGTAGGCATCAGATAGGGCTTTGGCTACAATGACTTTGCTGACCAGCGTTCCAAACCACCACCCACACGCTCTTTGCCCTATCCCAGCCTGAAAAATGAAGAACTATGAGGCGATAGAACAACTTGGAGAAACAGAAGCAGCAGAGCTATCAGTCAAACGTCATTGCCTCCTGACAGCTGGGTCAACCAGGGCTCGTTTAATAGTGATGAATGTTTCCCCTCCACAGACATGAGGTCTACAAACTATTGGAAAAATACTCTGATTATTATCACTTTATTTGGACTCTCAAATGGTCCTCAAAAGCAGAGCAGGCTTAATTTCTATTACATTTCTAGCAGTATTTGATTGCAGTGAGTGAGTCACTGGTGTGATCACAGCTCAGTAGGAAAAAATATGCTAAGGGCATGTCACTGACCTTTGTGATTAGACATTCATGATGTAAGCTTTAGTCACTGTGATTCATATTGCTTTCCAAAAAAGTGAACATCATGTTGTGATAACTGCATCCAAGAAAAAACAATAAATCACTCAAAAGAGGAAGCATATCTATATTCACCTTAAAAAGAGAGATAATTCTGGTACATGTTATACCTAACAGGAAATCCGTGCAAACTTTTAAGAGCTGTTCGGGTAACCCTTCAAGACTGCTTTCTGTGTATCCTCAAAAAGAGCTTCGTAATAGCAGAAATGGGATGGTACATTTTGTGACTGTTTCTGTCTTGATGTTCTTTCCATGGAACAAGCCACCTTGTTTTGGTAGACAAGATTAGATCATGATTCATTTCATGGAATCAATTTCACAGCGTATTACAGCAGCATCCCCTGCAAGATCAGGCTGAATGTCATTCTGGGGAATGATTTGTCTTGCTCAGAGCGCGCACGCATTTCCCGTGTACTGTACCTACACTTGTCAGTTTATCATATTTGCCCTCGGAAAAATCTTTATTAGCGTGAAAGGCTTGCATTGGGTCTCATGGGGAAGCGAGCTGCCACTGATGCAGATGACAGCAGCAGTCTTTCTCACACTCTGTACTGTTGACAGACTTGGAAATAGTAAGGATCTGTCAGGAAGCACTGCAGAACTCACTGCTCCAACTGCAGCAGCTATAAATATTTCAGGAAGTAACAATCATGGCTGTTTATTCTTTCCAAAGTTATCCGTAAGTATGACTGGCTTGTTTTGAAGGTGGTTGTTGTTTTGACACATTACGGGGCCAACAGTGACTGCTCCCTGTCTGTGTTCTGTGTGCATGCTGACGTTGAATCTGCCACCTGTGCTGTGACGAGGCTGACATGCTGCGAGTGCACACAGCGTACAGCGGAAGCCGCACTGACATCAAAGCTCTGTGTCTTTGCTTAGTTTTCTCGGAAGTGTTTTATTTTTCACGATTTAGTAGATTTTCTTATGTCCTTTCCTTCAACGGCAACAAACAAATAAATTAAGCAAATTTGCCAGCTGGTTCAATAAACTCTATTTAAAAAAAAACGTTTCTGGCAATTTTTTCAGGGTGCAGGCCAGGGGTGATTTTAGCCCAAAATGAATCAAAGCACCCCCAAAGATTTCTTACTTTTTTGACAATATTTGGTGTTTGTGTGATACACAACAAAAAAAATATAAAAAGCATACAGTACTTGGTTGAGATGTAATATTTTAACAACAAAAGTATAGATGCCCCTCCCCCAAAATGGTTTGTTCCAGCTCGCCTCTCCTCTGCTCTGGCTCTGGTGCCCTTTGTGCCAGAGCGGAGGTGGAAGTGCCTGGCTTAAAACAGGAAATGTTAGCTGCATTTAACCTTCAGTTACTCTTTATATAGTTAGGTAGGAGTCAGGCCATGTTTCTTTTTAGCTGAAAAACACTACACCAGGTAACCTGTAGTGTTGAAAACGTGTTTTCCGACGATGTTTGCTACCCTACAATCCGTCCTGCTCTGTAGTAAAATCAGTGACATTTGACCGTCCTGTTGCTCCCATTGAAATTTATATAGCTTATTTAAATTCTACATAACTTAAAATTATCTGTAGGCTGCTGTTGTTACCACTGTCCTGTTTGAAAAGGAATGAGAGAAGCTGCTTATTTTCTCATATGTGCTGATATTAAACCCAAGGTACTTACTAGCTAACTGACTGGATTCCCATTAACCGTATAACTCCTGGTGTGTATGTGTGTGTTTGTGTACAGAGAGACAGCCAGGTTCATAATGGATATAAGGAAGTTTTTTTCAAAAAAGGAGCCACATTCAGGTAAAAGTGTAAGAACAAATGATCCGTTAATAAAGGATAATGTTGGATCAGAGTTTCAGTGTTTATATCTTTTATTAGATGTACATGTGGTTTGGTTATTTGCCTTTTGGTTGAAAGTACACTGAGAGAGGACTTTTTTATTAGTGATTTCAATAGTATTTTTTTCATATTAATTAAATTTTTTCATCTAATACAATCTATTTGTGTATGATTGTCAGTCCACAGAGGGAGAGAGGAAAGAGGGGAACGTGAGGAGAAAGTACAAGTTCAAGAAGAACCAGGTAAGAAAACAGACAGGGAACAGTGACAGGCACAACAGAAACTGTAAACTGCTTGAGAGAGTTGACCACCAAACAGTGATAGATTTGCCAACCTCAAGGTGAGGCGACATAGATTAAAATAAAAGAAAAAATCTGCAACGCCATTTTAGAAGTATCTGCAGTAAAGATCTTTTCATACATTGTACCATAGGCACAGTTGCCTCCATTTTTATAATTTTTTAATTAATATTTTGTACATTTGTACATTTAAAGGACTCTTCTATTTTTGGAGTGTATTTTTATGTATCTGTATTATATTATACATACACTTTAAAAGTGAATCTCCGTTCTTACTCACTATGAGCATCATTCATTATTCTCCCTCAGTAGTTAAGGTTAGGATATGTATTTTTTTATTCCACTCCATTCTTCTTTTGCAGCATTTAAATAACCTTTATCAGATTTGGTGGTTTTGTTACAAACTTTTCAAAAAAGTGTTTTGCTTTTCTTTCACAAATGTGGGGATTAGAATTTTTTTTTTAGAATTGAATATTGATTTATTGATTAGCATTCAAATATCTCAGTGAAAACAGAATAAAGATTACCACAAAGCAAGAAACCACAAGACAAGGCTAATCAAAAGGTATTGGCTGAAGCATATGCTTAATAAATTGTGTTAAAATGTACAAAACAGTGATCTCATGTTTTGTGACAAGGACCCAGGCACAGAGATACTTGATGGATTTAAGAATCTTATGATTTAATAAAGAAATTTGCAGACTTGCACAGAGATGGTAAAATTATGATGACTGATAACGGAGACAGGGAGGAACAGGGGTTTAAATGCACCAAGGAGACAGTCAGAGAGAACTCAGGACAACTGGAGACCACCACCTGGGTCTGGGTGCAGTTCCCCCCTCCAGGGGCAAGGGTACCTAGACCCGGTTTGTAGAGTACGCTTGGGGAGTGTGATCGTGTGTACAGCGTCTCTTTATGTCTGTCTCCACATTGGTTGAGTGTGGAGTGAGTGCATATGAGAGCATGGGGGGGGGGGGGGGGGGGGGGGGAATGGATGTTTGTGTCTGTGTGTGCCTGTATGTCTGTGTCTATATGTCAGGTTGGGTATCAGACGCCACCTCTCTGGGGACACCTCAGGCCCTCCAAGGTTTGGAGGCCTATCTCCGCCCACCACCACTTCCCCTGCCAGTGGCAGACTCCCTCAGGTGTCGGTGCGTTGGTGGTTCTTTGTGTCTGGGGGTGGGCGTCCAGGTACACACCGGCTCACTCCTTGGCGGCCGCTTATCGGGACCTGGAGCCTGGGGCTCTCTTGGGCCCCTTCGGAGGTGGGGTGCCCCCGGCCTCTCGGCCTGGGGCTCGGTCACTCAGGCACAGCTGGGGGCCGGCGGAGCTCATGGGCGCGTCACTGCAACTCCCCCTGGCTTCTGCTCCGCGGCTGCTGAGTGAACCCTCATCTGGGACTCTCCTCAGCTCTTACTGGAACAGTGGCGCGGCTGCCCCTCTGTTGGTCTTCCATGGTCTCTTGTGTTCTGGGGGCCTCTGGATGTCTGGAGTTTTGATCTCCTCCATACCCGCTTCACACCCCGGAGGACGGGGCTGTGGCCCCCCCACACTCCCTAGCAGATCGTTACATGGAGAAACCTTTGGAATACAAGTGCGCTGATCCACACAGGTATGCACACGGGTGTTCACTGCTCGTAGACCCAAATTACACCTTTCTTGGCTGCTACTCCGAAGCACATCTGTCCTGCGTGCTGCACAACAACATTGAATATTTAGTATTTACTGCTGTTTACACTTAGCTAGATTAATGCGATGGTGTTGTGTTTAGTATGTTGCTTTGTTTTTTTTTTGCTTGTTTTCTATTCTTCTCTCAACAGGTGATCCAGGAGATTTTTATTTTTTTTCTCCCCCCCTTTCTCACTGTCCCTCTCCCCTTCTGTTTTTCCTTTCCTTCCTCTTTCTTTCTCCCTTTCCTATCTCTCACTCATGTCTGTCCCGTCTGTAACATCTGAAAATAAAATATAATAAATAATAAAAACAAAGATCGACCAAATGGACCAATACGGCAATGCCACGATGATCCATTTGGCAAAGTAAATCCATTGGGTATCCTTGTTGGTCTTCAGACAACAATTCTGATGGCTAAAGAACCAAATGGGACAGGCAAAAAAAAAAAAAAAAAAAAAAGGACAACTGGTGACATTTAGGGATGCAGGGACTGACAGAGATGAGGTCTCTGTGACAAGTAAAGTTTATCTTGCCTGGCTGGGCAGCTCTCCTGGTGCTCAGCACCCCCTAAGCTCTGATCCTAGAATCGCCCCTGGTGCAGGCTTTAAAGGGTTAATCACTATATTGCCACACCAAAGTTGCTTTGAAGATTGGTCATGCTGTGGTCAGTGAGCTGCAAATTATAAATCTTGAAAAGTTCTCCCATCACTTATATTTTTATTCAGGATTAATTCAGATGCAAGGAAATAATTGAAGTTAAAAGGCTTTCAATGTCATGCGTGTACTTTCTCAACAGTCTTTAAATCCGTGGAACCAAAATGGTACTTATAAATCACCTAAATAACGTCAAGACAAAGTGATTCTTTTATCTATGCATTATTTTAATCTTAGAAATTGCGCCTCAGTTGTGGGATAAATAAAAGGGAATAAAGAGCCAGCAAAATTGATACATGACTTTTGAGAGCACATCTGACATAGCTAAATGTAACGTTTAGCAAAACAAAGAAAGAAGGGGGAAAAAAATAATGTGGAAAAAGAGGCGTAGATATCCAGATGCTGCCAGGAAGCAGCAAAGCAGATAAAGTCTTGCCTAGATTACCTGCCTACAGTTGAGCATACTTGTTTGGGTCAGCCTCATACTGGTTCAGCAGGGATCAGCTATTCCAAATGTCTTCCTAATGGTCTGATCTCTCATCTTTCTTGAAACACCAAGGTCTGAAAATAGCTTTATGTGGGTAATGACATGAAATATTAACTTCAGAAATGCCACTTATCAGTTCAAGGAAATGGAACTACTCGGAAAATATCTCGTGCTGGAGTCATGTTGTTCGTGTAGAACTCATGTTTCTGCACTACAGCTTTGTACACATGCTGTCAGTCAAGCACTTGTTTTCTGTTGATGTAGCAATAAGCATGGGTTCATTCGAGTGTTACAGCAAGCGCCTGTGTGAGCTCATGTGTGTATATTACACTTACAAGAACTGACAATTTAGCACTATGCACCCGAATACAGAAGTCATAATACCTATGCAGATGAGCTTCAGGAAATGAACTGAACCAGATAATTTTTTTGCAAATTCTACCTGAGGTGGCTTGATTGTGCCCTAGTAATACATTTTGGCATTTTTAAAACCTTCTGATTGCTGAACGCTTGTTGCTGTCAGATGTATTTAATTGTTTGTTATTTGTTTATGCATGCTAGGGTAATGCATTTGTATAGTACAATTACATTTCAATTTGACTTTTTTTTTTCTTAGCAGATCTCCTGAAAACACCAAAATCTGTTTGATGTTAGTCCACATCTTCCACTTTGTTATCATTAATAACAATAACACATTTTATTTGTAGGTGCCTTCAAAACACCCAAGGACACTGTACAATAAATGAACAAAAAACAAGAAAAGTCAAAATTAGGCAGTGCAAATGTGATTACAGGGAAAAAGAAGTTTTAAATAGATGGGTTTTGAGCCGGGTTTTGAAAAGTGGTAGTGAATCAAAAGTTCCAGAGATAGTGAGCAGAGGAACTGAAAGCTCTGAGCCCCATGGTTGTGAGGGAAACAGAGGGAACTGTCAGGTTGAGGGAGGAGGAGGATCTAAGCGTGCAGGAGAGGAAGTGGTAGCATGGAGAATGTCAGATAGATATGGGTTACGATACGTATGGGTTATGGATGGCCTTGATGTCAGTAGGAGAATTTTAAAGTTGATGTGGATTTAAATTTTCATGCCAGTGACACTGTTGCAGAACAGGAGTGATGTGGCAAGTAGAAGGGGTTCTAGTGATAATACAGACACCTGAATTATAGTGCTATAGTGCTAGGACCAATTCTGTTTACACTATACATGTTTCCCCTAGGCAACATCATTAGAAGACATAGCATACATTTTCACTGCTATGCAGATGACATGCAGCTCTATCTATCTATGAAGCCAGATAACACACACCAATTAGTTAAACTGCAGGAATGTCTTAAAGACATAAAGACCTGGACGGCCGCTAACTTTCTGCTTCTTAATTCAGATAAAACTGAGGTTATTGTACTCGGCCCTGAAAATCTTAGAAATATGGTATCTAACCAGATTCTTACTCTGGATGGCATTACCTTGGCCTCCAGTAACGCTGTGAGGAACCTTGGAGTCATTTTTGACCAGGACATGCCTTCAATGCAGATATTAAAGAAATATGTAGGACTGCTTTCTTCCATTTGCGCAACATCTCTAAAGTTAGAAATATCCTGTCTCTTAGTGACGCTGAAAAACTAGTTCATGCATTTATTACTTCCAGGCTGGACTACTGCAATTCATTATTATCAGGATGTCCAAAAAACTCGCTGGAAAGCCTTCAGCTAATCCAAAATGCTGCAACAAGAGTCCTGACAGGGACTAGAAAGAGAGAGCAGATTTCTCCTGTTTTGGCTTCCCTTCATTGGCTTCCTGTTAAATCCAGAATTGAATTCAAAATCCTGCTCCTCACATACAAGGTCTTAAATAATCAGGCCCCATCTTATCTTAATGACCTTGTAGTACCATATCACCCTATTAGAGCACTTTGCTCTCACACTGCAGGCCTACTTGTTGCCACATTAAGGCCTCAACACTGAGGAACTGTTTATGAATGCAAATTAATTTTGAATATCCTATTGCTTTTCAGTTTTTTTTAATTCACCATCACCAGCATAAACTGAATGAAATGATTTGTTGTGTTTAACTAAATGTAGAGCCAGTGGCGCTCAACTGCAACCTTAGAATCTGCAACAATGTGAAGTGCTATAAATTTTATGACCAGGGGTTATAGAAATAATAAAACTGTTTGTTTGTTGGTTTCGTTTTTTTTTTTTTTTTTTTTTTAAATCATTATTGAATATTGTGTGAAAAGCCAGGGGGAATTAAGAATCATTTTGGGGCCTGTGTATGTGTGTTGAGAGTGTGTATGTGTGTGTATTTGTATTTTTTTTTTTCTGAGTGAAATAGAGGATGACAGGATGTCATCTTCCTGTGTCCGGTCTGTATGTACTTTCTCTTGGTTCGCCCTTTGGCAACAATGAAGCAAACTACTGATTCATTTTTCAGAAAAAAAAAAGATCAACGTGTGCCACTACAGGTTTCAGGGATGGTATTGGTAAGGCATTTTCTCTTGAAAAATGCCTTTCAACAGAAATGGCTGATTCAGCTTAGATTACTCTATGATATTATAGAGCAAGATTGCCATGTTTTGTTGTACTGCTCTCAGTGTGGTCCAACATTTCCACTGAAATGGAAGTTTGCCAACAAATATGAAACATAAATAAAGCAGAACAAAAGCGTGAAATATAAGACACACACTGTCTTTTTTTTTTTTTTTTTTTGCATATTTGTCCCACTTACATGTACATGTTTCGGATTATCAAAAAATGTTTAATATTAAAAAATGATAACCTGTGTAAATACTGGGAGTAAATAAAAGCTACCCAAACACATCCATTATCCACAAATGGAGAAAACTTAGAACGTTGGTAAACCTTTCCAAAGTTTATGTGACTAAAGCTGAACTTTGTGGAAGGTTTGAGTCCTGTTACACTTTTCATAAAACACAGGATAAAAATAAACATCATACCAGCAGTCAGATATGATGGTGGTAGTGCTTGGGACTGGGGCTGCTTTGCTGCTTCAGAACCTGGACAACTTGTCATAATCCACAAGGATCAGTTCATGTCCTGAAGCTCAAGTGCACTTGGATTATGTATCAGGACGATGAACTGAAACAGACGAGCAAGTCCACCAGATGGCCAGAAAACTAGGTTTTACAGTGGCCTAGTCAAAGTCCAGACCTAAATCTGATTGAGATGCTAGGATGTGACCTCAAACTGTCCATTCATGCTCAAAGTCCCCCACAGTGACTGAATTAAAACAATTCTGCAGAGAAGAGTGGGCAGAAATTCCCCTACAGTGATGTGAAAGACCCATTGCCAGTTATCACAAATGCTCCACTACCGTTCTTGTTGCACGGGATGATACAACCAGTTATTAGGTTTAGAGGGTCAATTACTTTTTACAAAGGACCAGGTAAATTTGGTTAACTTTTTTTCCATAATGAATTAAGACATCTTTAATTGTCTAATATCAAAATTTATTTGACAATCTGAAACATGCATGTGTGACAAAAATTCAGAACAAAGAAACTGTGAAGGGGGGGAGTACTTTTTCACAGAACTGCAAACTAATGATTTAACATCACCTCTGTCAGCATTTTCAAAGTGTTTTTCAAAGAATCTACTAATCAGTCTACAGGATACATTTCAATGCAGCATATCACAATGGTAAGAAAGATCTGGGTCACACTGAATTGTTAAACAAGGCGAGAAAAAAAAATATGGGGGCTCCAGACCACAACTGTTCTGTAGCTGGTAATTTGTAGTCTTTATGTTGGTCATGCTGAGAGAACTAAATCTTAAGTAGTAAAAGTTAAAAGCCAGAAAAATGGCATTAATCTACTGTGAAATTATACATACGGCAACTTCACTATGCTATGTTGTAAAGGAACAGTTTCTCATTAGATAAAACGGGATTATCTGTGTTGATATAAAGACACCGACAAGAGGATTGATTTAGCCTTGTGTGTGTGCTAAATACGACGTCACTACAACTGGCTGTTTTATCATCTTACAGTCAAATATATACAGTGGGGCAAAAAAGTATTTAGTCAGCCACTGATTGTGCAAGTTCCCCCACTTAAAATGATGACAGAGGTCAGTAATTTGCACCAGAGGTACACTTCAACTGTGAGAGACAGAATGTGAAAAAAAAATCCATGAATTCACATGGTAGGATTTGTAAAGAATTTATTCGTAAATCAGGGTGGAAAATAAGTATTTGGTCACCTCAAACAAGGAAAATCTCTGGCTCTCACAGACCTGTAACGTCTTCTGTAAGAAGCTTTTCTGTCCCCCACTCGTTACCTGTATGAATGGCACCTGTTTGAACTCATCATCTGTATAAAAGACACCTGTCCACAGCCTCAAACAGTCAGACTCCAAACTCCGCCATGGCCAAGACCAAAGAGCTTTCGAAGGACACCAGGAAAAGTATTGTAGACCTGCACCAGACTGGGAAGAGTGAATCTACAATAGGCAAGCAGCTTGGTGTGAAAAAATCAACTGTGGGAGCAATCATCAGAAAATGGAAGACATACAAGACCACTGATAATCTCCCTCGATCTGGGGCTCCACGCAAGATCTCATCCCGTGGGGTCAAAATGATCATGAGAACGGTGAGCAAAGATCCCAGAACCACACGGGGGGACCTGGTGAATGACCTGCAGAGAGCTGGGACCAAAGTAACAAAGGTCACCATCAGTAACACACTACAACGGCAGGGAATCAAATCCCGCAGTGCCAGACGTGTTCCGCTGCTGAAGCCAGTGCATGTCCAGGCCCGTCTGAAGTTTGCCAGAGAGCACATGGATGATACAGCAGAGGATTGGGAGAATGTCATGTGGTCAGATGAAACCAAAGTAGAACTTTTTGGTATCAACTCAAATCGTCGTGTTTGGAGGAAGAAGAATACTGAGTTGCATCCCAAGAACACCATACCTACTGTGAAGCATGGGGGTGGAAACATCATGCTATGGGGCTGTTTTTCTGCCAAGGGGACAGGACAACTGATCCGTGTTAAGGACAGAATGAATGGGGCCATGTATCGTGAGATTTTGAGCCAAAACCTCCTTCCATCAGTGAGTACTTTGAAGATGAAACGAGGCTGGGTCTTCCAACATGACAATGATCCAAAACACACCGCCCGGGCAACAAAGGAGTGGCTCCGTAAGAAGCATTTGAAAGTCCTGGAGTGGCCTAGCCAGTCTCCACACCTCAACCCCATAGAAAATCTGTGGCGGGAGTTGAAAGTCCGTGTTGCTCGGCGACAGCCCCAAAACATCACTGCTCTCGAGAAGATCTGCATGGAGGAATGGGCCAAAATACCAGCTACTGTGTGTGCAAACCTGGTAAAGACCTATAGTAAACGTTTGACCTCTGTTATTGCCAACAAAGGTTATGTTACAAAGTATTGAGTTGTATTTTTGTTATTGACCAAATACTTATTTTCCACCCTGATTTACGAATAAATTCTTTACAAATCCTACCATGTGGATTCATGGATTTTTTTTTCACATTCTGTCTCTCACAGTTGAAGTGTACCTCTGGTGCAAATTACTGACCTCTGTCATCATTTTAGGTGGGGGAACTTGCACAATCGGTGGCTGACTAAATACTTTTTTGCCCCACTGTACCAATTACATATTTTTTCATACTCCTAAAAAGACAAAACTGCTTTTGTTGTTTTACTGTCCAGGATCCACCAGCATCCATCTCCTTGTGATAAGCTCTTCCTTCCGTTTCATTTGTTTTTCCATTCTGACAAATTTTCCTGTAATGGATTGTCGACATCTTAGAAAGAGCCACAGCCCAAATGTTGAGATATGAATAAAGCTTCATTTTGGGTATTGACTTTACTTCCAGGTTAAAATATTGGGGGGATGTGTGAGTGTATGCATGAATGTAAGACAGAAGTATAGCATGAGGGACAGGGAATCGGCCAAAAGACACTTGGCAGTGTCATTTTCAAAGAGCACAAACATAATTAACTAATCATTCTGGCCGACACGTTACAAATACAGATGTAACTGGCTGTCGATGTGAGTTTGAAATATTCAAAGAGATGAGCTGCAACACATAGTGATACTGTAACAAACACAATCCCAAAACTAATTGGGTCAGTCACTGCTCAAAGAGGCAATTTGGAAAGCAATTACAGCCTCCGGCTTGCTCATGAGTAACTGATAACTGTGCGAAATGTCTGAATCTCATCAAAATAGAGGTTTGCTCCTTTAAAACATGACTTCACAACACCTAATCCATTTCAGCATCACAGGTAAAGCAATGAATGTGCAGATATTTCACCTCCCACTCCTTGAATGAACTCTATTCTGTGGGAATGTGTCGAATCCCATGATCCAATCCCATTATCACCAAAGTATTGCTTCCTCTCTGCATATGATCAAACACTGGATTTGTGCCTCTGAAGTTTCACTCACTGAAACCAACTCCAAAGCGGTTGGAAATTGAGCGTCTGATGTTGAAGGTGAATGAAATTGCTCACATATTCATTGTTGCATAAAGGGGAAAATGGCGATCAGTAGAGAGAGACTTGGTGATACAACATGTGAGTCATTACTATGACTCAGTAATGAATATCATAATTAATGTCAAATTACAATCAAAATTGTATCACAACTTTTTATTAACTTATTTTGCTTTATTTTGTCTGTTTTTTACATTCTAGCATTTATGCATACTCAGTCCACAGGGGTTTTAAAACCTACTCAAAGCAATATCAACTCACTGAACACTTGTTCAACTGCCTATTAATGCAAATATCTAATCAGCAAATCAAATGGCAGGAGCTCAGTGGAGTTAGGTATTTAGACATTGTCAAAATGGTCTGCTCAATTTCAAACTAAACATCAGAATGGAGAAAGAAAGGTGATTTAAATAACTTTGTGGCATTGTTGCTGATGCCCAGAGGGCTGGTCTGAGTATTTCAGAAACTGCTATCTTCTGTAGCTTTCCTGCACAACCATCTCTGGGGTTTCTAAAGAATGATCTGAAAAAGAGTAAACATCCAATGAGCAGTAGTTCTCTGTGCAAAAGTGCTAAGCTAAGGCCAGAGGTCTGAAGAGACGGCCCAGACTGCTTCAAGTTGATAAGAAGGCAAAAGTAACTCAAATAACTACTTATTACAACCAAGGAATTCAGAAGAACGTCTCCAAGCACACAGCACATCAAACCTTGAAGCGAATGAGCTATAGCAGCAGAAGACCATACCAGGTGCCATTCCTGTCAGCTAAGAACAGGAAACTGCAATGTTCAAGTGGCAGGATCAGAAATTCATGTAAACAACATTGATCCATCCAACCATGTATCAGTGGTTCACCTGCTGGTGGTGGTATAATGGTGTGGGAGGCACAATTTTGTCCTCTTAGTGTCAACTCAGCATCATTTATATACCTTGGCCTGCCTGAGTGTTGTTGCTGAAAGCTGAAATCAACTTGAGAAAGACAGTGTGTTCACCCCCCTGAAATACCCTCCAGACTCAACAGATTTCAGTCCAACAGAGCATCTTTGGGATGCGGCGGCATGGTGGTGTTTATGTCGCAGATGTGTTGCTGTCAAATGTTTAGCAACTGCTTGATGCTATTATGTCAATATGGACAGATCTTCTGTCTATGTGATGATAAATTAAGAAAGTTCTGGGAGCAAAGGGGGGGGGGGTTCAACATGGTACAATCAAGGTGTACCTGAAAAGTAACCAGTTAGTGTATTAAATGTATTAATTTCTGAACAAATGATATCATTTGAAAACAATCACATACATAAATCTCTTTCAGATGTTTAGATCAACAACTATTTGTTATTTGTTTGCTTCTTTGCTTTTTTTATTCTCTCGTGGATATTCTGGACTTCAAAATTAGGGCGTATTGTCAAATGATTTTTTAGACTGACTTGAATACCAGACTTCCATTGTTTAGCTTCAACGCTCTCTGCAACATAAATAACCATAAAGAGAACCTATGTTTTCTGTAGCTGCAGGGAGACGGACACCGTTGTAGCTCTGCAAGCAAAAAATGATTTACAGTTATTTCAATTAACTCTGAGATTCTAATATAGTAGCTGGAGAACAGTGCATTGCCTCGGCTATAAATCAAATGGAATTACAAAGTATAAAACATGCCAAGACTGAACATGGATATACATCCAACTTCGAAATGTGCATCTACAGTATGCATTTGCCATCCATTCTTTCATATACTTCCATTTCCACATCCATCAGTGCATAGCTTGATAAAGATTAGTCACAATGAGTGCTTTGAGTCAGCTAATGCTCAGCTAAATCATTAATTTGCTCCAATTAAAGAGGCAAAAACCTATTTCTGGCTTGCATACTCATTCTTTCAAACAGCTGCGTTATTAGTTGTTGATTAAGTTTGTTTGTGAGCCTCTGTTCATTTGCATTTTTGAAGCTCCTTACAATTTCCAGCCTCCAAAATGCATTCACAGTGAGCCAGCAGATGGCTGCTATTCAGTGTTTATCAAGCAACACTAACTTTTATGTCATTCACTCTGGTCTCCAGAGACTCATTATCAATGCTAGTTAGATGCTAAAAGGCAGTGCAGAGGTTGAACACCTGGCAGCAGAGATGAAATATACACATAATTCATTGCACATTATAAAAATAAAGCCATAAGAAATATATATATATAGAGGAAAAACATGATAGGTTCTAATGAACACACTGCTGGGTTAAGTTTAATTTAGGAAACTTCATTGGTGTAGCTATGGTATAGCTATTCAAGTAAGGATCCCCTACAATTCTGTGAAGTCAATCCTCCTATTGTATTTGTACATCCATTACTTTGGCTTATTTTCTTTCATTGCTAGGCTTTATCAGTGTGTGCTGTCAGGGCCCGGAGCAAAAATGTACTGAAAACCATCAGAATAATTCAATCAGATTGCCCAGAGATCTCATTACAGGGCTGGAGCGGGACACTAAGCATCAGAGTTTCAGTGTTGCCAGCAAAGGCTCTCTGAAGGCGGCGGTTCAGCTGATTGACAGACTGAAGGTTCTTTCAGGGTGAGTTCATAGTTAAATTGCCTCCTGCTCCCCATTCTCTCTATGAGTGTTCTACTCCCCAGCTTTCACATGCTCTGATATCCCCTTTCAAGGCCCTCATGTTGAAGGTTAAAAAAAGAGCAGGCAATGTACATAAAGGTACATTTGATCATGAAAGAATCTTAATTTCATTAAAAATTAAAGGTTTTCAGTATAATGCAAGTTCTTTAAATAATTAATCTCAATAGTACTATGAATAGTGCCCATCTGGCACCAACAATCATGCCACGTACAAAATCACCTCTCTTCTTCATTCTGATGCTCATGAACTTCAGCAGATCATCTTGGCCATTTCTAGATGCCTAAATACACCAAGTTGTGGTCAGTTGTGGTCACGTGATTTGCTGGTTATACACTGTGGTAAAGTTCCTTAAAGTTTTTATACTTCATCAAAAAGTAACATATTATCTTTTACCCCCAAATTCATAATACCCGCTTGACTCATAGGACAGCACACACCTTACCATTTACTACAGGCCTTTTATATCACAGAAAAATCTTACCTGGAATGTTTACCCCAAAAATGAAACATCCTGAGAGTTCACATGATTGTTTGATCTTTTCTGCAGGGATCCTGTGGTGCTGAAATGGGGGGAAAGTATTATTTCAAGGGCAAAGAATGAATTGTGCATCGTCAGATAAAAATGAGCTCACTGGCTATACAGTATCTAGCTAACAAATTACAGCTGTCCATTTGAAGCTGTGCTATGAATTTGTAGTGTTCTTTAAATGAACCTAAGAAGCACTATAAGAAAATAAGGCAGTGAAATAGAAATAGCTGATGAATATTTGCAAGATTTTGATTGGAATCAACAGTACAAATGTCTTGGAACCAAGTCTTTAAGACAACAAATGATTGTGTCTGAAAATGGAAAAGTCATTTTCATGGGGTTCTTAGCTATTGTGTCTGGTATAGATGATAAATGCAAAAGCACAGTAGGGGAAACTGAATTCAATAGCACTCTCGTTCATAATCCAAGGTTTGTTCTGTTAGAAAGAAGGTGCTTTGATTGCAGGATTTATACTTCCCTCTGCATTCTTCATGTTTTGGAGCCTTGTGAACCAATTTCTTCTCCTTTCATGTCTTGGAATCAGCAGATCTTATTTCACATGAACAAAGATTGACCAGAAGTCACTAACATAGCCACAAAAGCTGAACTATTTCTTTATTTTTTCTGCCTACTGGTAACATCCATTCACCCACCCATTTGTGCAAGTTTTCTGTAATCCGGGTCACAGTGGTCTTGAGTGTTTTGCAGCAAATGCTGGAGCCTATCCCAGCTGTCACAGGGCAAGAGGTAAGGTCTATCCCAGACGGACTGCCAGTTGGTTCCAGAGTAGTAGCATTTACCCTGTTATTTCAATCATTGTTCAGTCAAGACTGAACTCATATTTTTTCCGCATTTCTTCCTTTGCCTTAAGTTGCTTTTGCTGCCAAAAACAAAGAGCATGAAACTCCTTTCAAGTTCACATTAATGACTGAAGTTCACACAAGTTCACATGCAACTAACAGCATACAGTTATGCTAGTAGCTCTGCAAGGCAACATTCATACCAGAGACCACTAGAGATAGAGATACGAGACTTGGCAACCCCTGGGAACCACAGGTCACTAGGGAAAAATGTGTATTCCCAAACCAGTTGTTAAGTGACTGCAGGAGTTTTCTTGCAGTCACAGTGTAACATTGGTCTCAAAGAGGTTGCTGCACCAAAAAAATCACTGGGATTGCTTTGGTTACCAACAGATTGCTGCAGTACTCCATGTAATAATAGAAGGGGAAGCAAAGAAGAAAATGAATATTGATATCAAAAAGTCAGACATCACAAAAAAAATGATCTATTTGTATATTTTTCATGTTTTTCATGATAGGCTTTTTCACAAATCTGTATTAGTTTCTGCATATTTTCCAGTTTTGTTAAAGAAAAAAAGAAAATGTATGTATATATACTGCAGCATCCTCCCTATGTTGCTTTTAGCTATTGCAAGAACCTCCTCATGTGACAGATGAATGTTTATAATGGGGACACATCTTGCATATATTACATTAAAATAGCAGTGGATGAGAGAAATACGTGTGAAGTTCTCCCAAGCTTCTTTTGCTCTTTGGCTGTACTGTTTAGCTTTTAATGACCACTTGATCATGTGTCATGTCTTTCTGGCCAGCGAAGAGTAACATGATGAGGAGTGGGAGGAGGTGAATGAGGTCTCCCTAATAATAGCTTCTCTTTTAGATGATGCTGAACATCAGGGACATTTGTAGCCTAGAGATACCTGCTTTTATGTCCAAGGTCAAGAGTTCAAATCGTGCCAGTTCCCACGATTTGGGAGAATCTGCTTGTTGAGGTTGAGTGAGTTAAAGTTAAAGTGCCCTTGAGCAAAACCTTCGGCCATGATCTGCTCTGGTGGGCAATAAGCAGAAGACTGTGGTTGCACCGGGCAGCTCCCAAGTGTAAATATGTGTAACCTTATCAGGGAGAAGCTGTGAACAAGCTTGTGTGCTCAGCAAACATTTCTCTGCATAATTAACGCCTGTAAAAATGAAGTTGGTAGGGTGAGGTCAGCCTGCTGTTACCATCTGTGCAGCAGGATTGGGGGAATCTTTACTGTTGTGAGCACAAAAATCCTCAATCAAATTCACACCGATACTTCCTCTGGACCCTGTGAAGCATTCAAAAGCTCAGGAGATCTCTAAATTCACAGCCATAAAATGTGTTTTCAAATATTTATATGGTTCAGCGCTCGGTTTTGTGAATATGTTTCAGCCCCTGGGTACATCTGCCATGGTGAAATATAGAAAATGTGCAATCCTATTATTGCAAAGTTCCCTTTATGAATCTGAATTTATTCTGTGAGGTTGCACAAACAAGCATCCTGTTTACCTTGGACTTTGATGCTGCAATTTATTTTTCAAAAATCCATTAAATTACCACCTGACACTGCAGTCAAGCATAAAAGATAATGAATAAGGTAAGACTCTTGATCCCAAAGGGAGGGAATTCACACTGCAGCTGTACAAATGCACACTGAATGGAAGGAAAGGATTAAAAAAAAAAAACATTTGTATGCAAGAAGTACAAAATAACTTTTATTTAGACATATCAATAAAAAGGAAATGCATCATACCTTGTGAGTAATAAATACTGAATATGTTGGAAGGAAGCAGAATAATTGCTAATTTGCATTCATAATCCCTAGACAGGTCACTTTTTAATATACATTATATGGACAAAATTACGAGGCCACCTACATGAGCTGCTCAGCCATGGAAACACATGCCACGAAGCTCCCGGTACACAGTTTTTGTACTGAGGTTAATCCCAGAGGAGATTTGGTTTGTGTCAGCCAAACGGTCTGCCACTTTGTATTGTTAACTGTGAACTGTGGATTATGCAGAAGAGTGTTTTCAAACAAATGTGCAGCTGGAAATGATCAGGTGTGCCGTGGAAGACTATCTGGTTCCACCTGATTAGTACTCTAAGCGTTCAGTGTGAGTAACGGGCAGAACAATTACATTCTCTTCCACTAGAGGGCAGTACAACTACCTGCTCTCATTAAATGGGTTGCCAACTGCCAGTAAAACAGAAGAAAACAATAGTGATGTGTTGGTCGCCAACGAAACAGCTCTTAGAGCCGACTCTATGAAGTGAACGAAGCGAGCGTGGTTTTTTTTTTTCTTTCTCTCACCCTCTTTCTCGCACTTTTTTTCCCACTTCACTCCGCACACGAGCCTTGTGCTTTGCACTGGGAAGGAAAGAGAGAGAAAGAAAGCCAGGGACAACAACGTCACATTAGAAAGGTATAGTAATCATCCACAACTATTTTCAGTTGCAGATGATAAAGGATTCAGAAAGTTTATTCATGCAGGCCCATATGACAGAGAATGTGCATGTTCTTTTTGTTTTCATATTATAATTTATATTTAATTGTGTTGTGGTTTGCAGTGTTTTGTGTTATTTCACTTTAAAACAACCCGAAGAGCCGGTTGGGAGCCAAAAGAGCCAGAAATCCCATCACTAGAAGACAAGAAGAAATTACATAATAGTTGAGCTGCGAGACGATCCAGTGCAATAGCAATAGATAAATATTTGAAAAGAAAAAGTAATCAAGGTGACCTGGGTCCTGGAGAAAATTCCGACCCAGATGGTGGCTCTAGCATGAGTAGTGGTCAGAAGAAAGCAAAAAAGGTATACTGGGGACAATCCGAGCCAATTCCACTATACCACGTGTGCGGTTGAAAATGATCAATTTGCTTTTTGTGACATTTTTTGTTTGGTGGTGTGCCCTGTGATTTTTCTAAAGTGAAATGTGTGCAGTGGCTCCAAAAGGTTGGGAAACTGCTGTAGGTGGTCAAAAATTCAATGAACTCTTTAGAGTGACCTATTCTTTCACAACTGATTGTAAAGACAGACTGCATGCTAGGTGCTCACATTGTAATATGCTGTAATATACACCATTTAGCATGTTAGCATTTTGAAAGACATTCTGGTGTCAGAATAAATATCAAAGGATCGTTAAAGGTGCTTGAATGTGAGAACAATGCATCTAGTAGAGAATACAGAGGCTTCCAAGACTCTATTGAGGATCCATTGTCTGGGCATATCTGTATGCATCAGGTAAATGGTAAATGGCCTGCATTTGTATAGTGCTTTTCTAGTCCATAAGGACCCCAAAGCGCTTCACACTACATTCAGTCATTCACCCATTCACACACACATTCACACACTGTCATTTTTATCTGACAATGCACAAGGTAGTATACGTGTTAAGTGGTCAACCATAACAGCTGTAAAAATACCATAAAAAGTCCTTGAGGTATTGTTGGTATTTAGGAGAAATACACTGGAGTGGTGTAGTTATATATACTATTAAGAGTTTTATCCTGAAAGGTTTTTAACTTTGTCATCTTTAGCCTTAGATTGATGTGGAGGTACAAAACCAAAGCCATCTACAATAGAAAAATGGATGGTGCATGAATGCAAATTAAAAACAATGTAAGCTACTCCACTGTGATACAATACACCAAGAGGCTGATTCTGAATGTGTCATTGTGTCTGCGTCTTTCCCCATTCACATGAACCGAAACTAAATGAAACTATTTTGTTCACTCAGCAGCGAGGCTTAGCCACCGTCTGCTGCTCCAATGCCTCTGCTGCTGGCTCACTTCAATCTGTGCCAGGGGCTTTGTCTGTCCAGGAGATTCACTGCCGGGTACTGAGCCCATCAAGAGAGGCGCTTTATTACAAACAGAGGAAAGTCAGGTCCGAAATAAGGTTTTGAGGCCAAGAAAAGGTGGAGTGGGTTATAGCATAACAAATACATAGGGCTTCACCAGGTTACTATGGTCTCGCCCATATCCAAATATTTATAGTAGAGGTGTCAGCTACTTTTTTCCATTGCAGTTTTGTCCACCAAGTGTCCTTGAGCCGTCTCTTTAAGCTGGACACCATTAGGTAGCAGCAACAGTTGTAAAATTGCAGTCTAATTATTGGTTAATGGGTAACCCTTTAAATCATCTGCCTTGTTAATGCAAGAAGCTACAACATCAATTACCTCCACAAGACGCCATCATCAGTTATTATCTGATTTCCAGTAATTGCTATTTAATAGTGAGGTTCTTGCAATTCATATATTTTATTCATGGCCTGTGGTTGTGGGTTCATTTATTATTGTTACTGTGGGTAGACGGCGTCCACTCTGCTGCCTTATTTTCAGGCTGGTTAACTTAATCAGAATCTATTACTAAACTTCTCTCTTTCTATTGAGGCTTTTGCATTGTAGGCCTTTATGTGTAACATCTGAGAGGGATTTGTTGTTTGTAACTGCAATCTTAGTTAATAATTATTAAGTTTCCATTCATTATCCTGTTTGGAAATTCTCTTTGTGTCTGTGGCAACTGTGACATAAATACAACCACAAATGGGGCAAACATTAAACAACAACCCTCTCCACAAACAGATGATAAAAAAGAATTAGTGTTTGTCTGTCCACTCCAAACTGTTTGAAAAAAATGATTGCTGTCCTGCAAATGACCCTTGTGTCTGAATTAGTTATCATATCAGCTAATTGCTTTTCAATTAGCAAAACGGGTGTTCTTCCCAAGTCTTGTGGGAAAACAAAAAGCAACAATAAGTACAGCTGCAGTGACAGTGACAGTTTGAAACCATCATTTCCAAGGTCATATTACCGAGTGGGCAACTTGGCAAGCTCCCATTAAAAAATCCCACAGATTCACTGTTAGTCAGTGAATCCCACAGATTCGCTGACTAAGTAGCAACAAACATCACAATTTTGCCGCATGCAGATCCAACAAATCCAGCATTATTACAGGGCCTAGTGTTAGTTTATTAAGATTATTAAATATTGCCAAAGAACTTCTTGGCCAAAGCAACCTCAAGCCAGTCAGGTCCACAATTCTCATTAAATAAACAGGAAATTGTTGTTTTAACTTTAGGCTTTTCACATATCACACATATGACATATGCTGTTTTAAATATTGAGCTCTAAAATAAAATAATTAGCGTTTCCTGTTGTTTCCATTCTTAAAGATAAGCTATGCTTACAGGCTTTCACCTTATTGCAAGAGAGCAGTATCAGCTCATCTAATACTCAGAACATATACTCATTGTATATGCATACTTTTACAATGATGACCTTTTATTTTGGATATATAAAACAAACAAACCAATATGTTCATATACATATGTATACACACATACCTGCACATACATGTACAAATATGTATACAAATACACACATATATGTACGCAAACAAAATCCACTAAATCTACATGACATGAAATAACAATGCAATCATCAAGTATAAAATTAAGTAGGAAGACGTATGTTTATACTCATTAACCTCTGACTTGTGCTCAATACACTATCGATTTACCATGTGCATCATTTCCTCCAATTCTCCTTAGAACTTGCATATACCTGCCCCATGAAAAAGGGAGAAAAAGTCTGTGTATACATGTGTGTATACAATGATAGACATAATACAGATATAATTTGAAGAATTATTTATAGTATCAGTCAGTATCAATCAATTTTATACAGTATTCTATCAAAAGCAGGTTTCTTCGACAAGCTAGTTGTAGTGTAATAGGGGGGCTGAAAGGATCAGAGCTTACCTAATTACTTGCCTTCCTTTCTAAGGATTGCTGGCTGTGTACTTAATAAATAAGGCTTGTTAACCTTGCAACATCACTGACAGATTTGCCTAATTTAAATGTCAACACAAAGGTCCGTTTTTACTAAAACTCATTAAATGTGAGTATTTACAACAGGTAGACGTGTAAAATGCTACAGAGCTGAAAAATTGACATATGATAGTGATGATAGTTCTTTTCCAGTGCCGATTGAACAAATTTCTACCATTTCAAAATTCTAAAGTCATGAAGACTTCCTGGTACCACTGGATATTATCAGCGATTCTCTCTAAAGTAATGATTTCATTTCATTAGCTCTATAATTAACAAGATAATCCCTGTGTTTGGCAGTCACATGTCGCAACTACAATATTAATCCAATTCTGCAATAATCCTGATGTTATCTAGGTGAATAAACAAATTAGCTGGAACATCTGTCAGCTAATAAGTAGTGCCAATTAGAGCTCTATTTACAATTACTATCAGTGTTGGTTCTTTACTTAAGCCAAGCAGCAGATGTAATATACACTCCCCAGACATTTTATTAGGAACACCTTGCTAGTAATGGATTAGATCCCTGTTGTTTTCGAAACTGCCTTAATTCTTAACAGCACAGGTTCAAGAAGGTGTTGGAAAAAAATCCATTGACATTTTGGTCCCCATTGACATGACACCATCGCACAGCTGCTGCAAATTTGCCAGTTGTGTACTCTGTGATGTGAATCTCCTGCTCCACCGCATCGTGAAAGGTACTTCGCCAGACTGGGATCTGGTGACTGTAAAGTGTGCCAGGAAAATATTCAGCACATGATTACACCACCAACAACAGCCTAAACAGATGATACAAGGTAAGATGGATCCATACTTTCATGTTGTTTCCACCAAATTCTAAACCTTCTATCTGACTATCATAGGAAAGACCAAGTATGGGACAGAGTATGGTCTTCTGCTGCTGTAGTACATCTGCTTCAAAGTCTGACAAAGTTGTGCATTCAGAGATGCTCTTCTGCATGCCTTGGATGTAACTAGTGGTTATTTGAGTTACTCTTGCTTTCCCATCAGCTCAAAGCAATCTGGCCATTCTCCTCTGACCTCTGATATCAACAAGGCATTTTTGCCCTGATAACTGCTGCTCTTTGTACCATCCATTTAGCACCAACAACCAAATAACATTGAAAGTCAATTAAATAACCTCGCTTCCCCTTCCTGATGATTGGCTTGGACTTGGCTTGAACAGGACATCTTGACCATATTTATATGCCTAAATGCATTGGGCTGCTGCCATGTCATTAGCTAATTGGATATCCCTTAATCCCTTAATAGTTGAACAGGTGGAAGCAGTTGGATTGGTGAATAGAACAAAGTGAATGTTCATACCCATCATTAAAAGCATCAACTCAGGTCATTTCTGTGGAGTTGATGTAAATTTCTCTACTCATGCAAATTGCCTTAAAAAGAAAATGAAGCCTTCAGGGTGATTACCTGTACAAACTGCATTAGATATTTGACCCATCAAAGGGCAATCTATGGTAACTGGAAAATGAAATATAAAATACATATTTTTTCTTATGCACATTAATCAAGAAAACACATATATTTCCATCACGTTGAGATTAGTTGCCTGTGGTGCTTTCTCGAGGAAGGAAATTGCTTCTTAATTGAGTTTTCCTGCCAAAGAGGAGGATCCACAGCAAAGCTAGAGATTGTAGTTGTTTTATACTTTAGACGTTTAAGGGAATCACACAGCTTCAAGTGGCTGTATTGGGAAAAATATTAGTAAAAGTAAACAACAAAACAGGTGGATTGCAATTAGGGATGGGTATCATTTAGGTTTTATCCGATACCGGTGCCAGACCGGTACTTTTGAAACGGTGCCGGTGCTTAAACAGTGCTCGAACTGGTGCTTAAAGAATGGAAAACACGAAGTCAATTATATCTTTAATATATAAACAACTTATGGATTTAAATGTCCATTCAGTTGTTAAAATTAGGAGGGCTTGGGAGCGGGAGTTAGGAGTAATTTGTTCGGATCAGCAATGGGAGAAAGCAGTATCCAATGTCCGTTATAGTAGTGTGAGAGATGTCATGCCACCCCATGTGACCTAGGTCATATGTTCTTTCTGTGCCCAAGACTCCATGGCTTCTGGAGTCAGTATTCAGTTATTCTTTCCAAGGCTCTTGGGACCCAAATCTGCATGGACCCTTTTCTAGCTGTTTTTGGGCTTCCAGTCAACACTGGTCTAACCAACCCTACACACTTTAAAATATTAGCCTTTACATCACTTTTGGCTAGACATTGCATCTTACTCCTTTGGAAATCTTCAAAGCCACCTTCAGTTTATTTTTGGTTTAGAGATGTGATGTCATTTCTTAAATCGCAAAAAGATAGGCCTTGTGGCGAAGGGCAAATACAGAGAATTTTATCGTATCTGGGGCCCCTTTGTAAACTAAACTAAGTCATTAAACGCTCTACCAGCTGATTAATATCATCCCCCCCCCCCTTTTGTGTGTGTGTGTGTTTTGGGGTTTGTTGTTTGTTTTGGGTTTCTTCTTAGGTTTTGTTTTGTTTGTTTGTTTGTTCTTTCAATTTTATTTAATTGTGTGTGTATTATTGTATCTGTTCATGTAAGAAAAACTAACAAATATGTGAGGGGAACAGATTGTATTGTCATTGTAAACTAATGTACACTTGTCTCTCAATAAAAATATGAAAAAAAAGAAAGAATGGAAAACACAAACTTTGTCCAAAAACCTCTCATGTTTAGCGGGTTTTTTTGTAAAAAGATAACAATGTTACTCTTTTCTGCAGCTATAGGGCATATATGGTATCACTCTTGGCTGGAAGCAGTGCTTAAACAATGGAAAAAACACAAGCTTTGTCATGTTTGGCTGTTTTCCACTTTTTCTTTGGTCATTTAGCCTTTTTGGCCAGGGTGAAGGGAGTATCTACCATCAAACAAGAAGACAGCTGCATGTAACTACGACGGTGTTTCCTAGTTCACCTTACATGCATTAATTTAATAACGTGGTTAGCCTACTCAATGTAAATTACACAAACAACATTAAGCTACTCACCCAGAGAAGAACGGCTGCTGCTGCCATCATCATCCGTCAGCATTTCTGCTTCACTGGCAGGGCTAGGGGCCCGGACTCTCCTCTTCGGGTTCTTGGGGGATGTTGCTAACTCCGGGTCGCTAACAGGCACCACACCCGCAGTAGATGTGCTCGGTGTGAGGTCTTGCAGCAAGCTATCAAATACGGTGCATTTCTCGGCTTTTAAAAAAAACGCTGTGCGTCGCCAGGTGTTTCATCAGATTCGAGGTGTTACCGCTTCGCCTTGGCCATTTTTAATCTGTAGCTCTGCTCTAACAAAACGTACGTACCTGGGCCCGCCTACTATCTTTGGAAAGGTAAAATGATTGGCTAGAATCCAAAGTGTATGACATCTCAGGGGAAAAAAGCACCGAAATAAAGCACCGAAATGTGTGCTGCTTTTCGGTCTGGTTACTACCATTTATGTCAGAACCCGGTACCCATCCCTATTTGCAATAGCATGTTTTCTGTTGTCTTTCAGCTAAATCAAATTATTTCATTCATTAATGATATGTTGTCAATAATTAATGGAATATTTCTGTGGCAGTTAGCTTTAAAGTAATAACTTTTGTATTTGAAAAGTGCATTGCTATGAAGCATCTAATGAGCCCAATCATTCATGATTTGATGGAAAAATAATTAAAGATTTATTTTCTTCATTATGCGGCCTCTGACTGTTCAGTAAACAACAAAAACCTTCCTAAATACTTTTGAAATCATGCTCCGCGTTGAGCATTTCTCCCTTGTCACAACACAGAGGCGACATGTGTTTCCTCACTCAGAAAATCCCTTCCTCAGGAGTCTGCTAACACCTTCTATCACACACCATCAGCAGGATGTTTATTTTCCAACACCCTGCTGCTGATTGTGCCGTGGGCGATTTAATAAGCTGAGAGAAATTGACTTTGCAGGGTTTGATGCTTCACCTCAGTGAGGTTAGCTATACGGAGTACGCATTATTGGTGCCGGTGTGAGCATTTGCTATTCAATGGGTTCGGCTGATGCATAGAACAAAAATGGTTACCTGGTGGCTCAGCTGCTGCAACTCTCCTCAGATGTTTGATTGCAGCAATCTCCCATGTCTGCTTGTAATCACACATCAAGCTGTGTACACGCAACAATTTGTATATGACAGAGTGCACAGTGTGACGTATAGGACAACACCTGAGAACATTGAAGGATTTAATATATCAAATTTGTGAAGAAAAACAGGAACCATAGAAAATATTTTTATAGAAAAGGAGTCAGTCAGTAAACAAGAGTTTGTCATTTTTCTTGCAAGTGTAGCACCTCTGGTATTAAAGCACATGTATGAGTTAAAGAAAAACTTTCTATAAACCTATTTTTATTAAAAAAAAAAAATACACCAGGGTGGACAGAAAGGCATACAGATACAAATGTTACCATGAGAAACTGTTTTCAGCTTGGTAACTGCAGTGGCCCTGAGAAAATACAAGTTTTAATACAAAAGTGTATACAAATAAAGTTGAAATTAAAAAAGTTGGATAAAAACAAAATAATATAAAACATGTTTTTGGGAAACAATAATAAAACAGAATAGCTGTTGAAGTGACAGAAACCAAAGCACTTGAAGCACTGAGACACGCTTAAAAAAGTTGAGGATTCATTCCTGTTGTGAGGAAAAAAAAGATACAAGGTAATGTGTTTTTTAATTGCATGAGATATATAATACTTTAGAAACATCTTTGCTATTAGCTATTATTGCTAATCTGCTTGCCTATTAATTAGATTATCAGTTCCACTTGCACTTGGAAAATGGTAACACAGTTTACAGTGTGAATATGGACAGTATTTTTATTTTTATTGCACAAAAGGCCAAGAGCGCGATGGTGAAGTGCAAACTACATACAAGACAGAAACATCTCCACTGTGCTTCTAACACAACTCCAGCTCCAAATCCAGTATCTGCACAGACAGCTTGTTAACACTAAGCTAGCAAAGAACCCACAGTGATGCTAAAGCTGAGTGAATGCCGACCCCAGCCCAGGAGGCCGACCCTGAACTTCAACAGGTAACAAAGAGATGAGCAGTTAGGATGAAATCTCCATTTCTGCCTGTTCATGTTTCTAAGGTAGATCACTGTTACTCGCTTTAAAGTGGCAGTGGGCAGGTTTTCATCTTTGCTTGGCGCTGTTGGATTTGTGCTCTTAACTAAATAGTAAGAGAAAGCTCATATATATGTCCTGATTAGGATAGGGATTTGTGTTGGTGTGTGGGACTGTAGGTAGGTTTATATTGTCAAATGGTTTGAGGTCATTTTAGAGAAATGTAAAAATAACGTAATGACTAGTGTAGTAAATTACTTTCTCCTGGGAGTAATTAAGTAACATAGTGGACTGTTTTTAAGGAAGGTTTTCTGTGTTAGTGTGCAGTATTTTTTTAAATTTACTATTATTAATGACCCCAACACTGATTACAACAAATGCACAAATGTTTGACCACACAGCATGCAATTAATTTTTTTGTAACGTCTTTGATATTATGCTTAGTGAGAGTGGTGACTCTAAAAGCAGAGCCAATGAGAATCGATAAGGAACAAATAGATAAGTGATATCGATAACAGAATCATAATTGCTAATTTCTTATCAGTTCTCATCCCTACTAATAATGTAACTTCACCACTTGGTTCATCACATTAGTGTTTCACCAAAAGACACTTTTGTTGTGTCTTATGAGATTTTTTTTTCTTTTTTGTGAGCTTTCCTGTGTTGTTTTTTTTTTTTTTTTTTTATCTATGTCTGCTGTTTTATACCGCTTCTGTTGTGTTTTGTGTTGTGGTAAATTTCAACCAAATGTTACCAGTATTGTATCTTTCTTACAAATGCAAATGAAGAGACTTTTTGTAATGACTGATGAGTTTTTGGTGCTGCAAACCGAATAATAAAAATGTTGCTTTAATTTGTTTCCAATATATTTTGTTCTGTCATGTTGTAGCTACAATACAATGTTTATTTAACTTGAATTCCTTCCCATAACTTTTGCCTTCTACAAAATTTTTTGACCTAAACTTATGTGTTAAACCAACAAATGGCCTGATCTTTGAAGTTTTCTGACATATATAGTTCTTTTCTTTAATTTAGTGGGCAAAATTTTCCATATACTCATTGCTTTTATAATTTGCTGTCAAATTACTTTCCCATTGACTTTTGCATTAATTGAGGGTGCCATTTCTTACCCATCTCCATTTTTTCCACTGCTTCCCTAAGGACACAATTTATAGAATAACCTTTAACGGAAATTACTTTGAGTATTTAAATTTTGGGGGGATGACTTTTTCATTTTCTCACATAAATTGTGGAAGGATATTGGCCCGCTTTTTTTTTACAATGTTGCTTTGGTTCATTAAAGTTTGTGGGCATTCATGTACAATTCTATGTCACAGTATTTCAGTCAGGTTGAGCTTTGGACTTTGGGTCATTGCAACAAGTGTTGCCAACTCCTCAGTAAGGAAAATCGCTATTGGCTGTCCTAAAAGTTGCTAAATGACGTCATCGCCTAATTTGCACAATTGGTCATGCTAATATAATTGTAACCTACATTGTTGGAGAGAGAAATAACATCGTGGAAGAGACATAAAGTGAGTAAAAAACATCCTAAATGCATTTGCAGTTTATTTAGAATTACGAATTAAATTTATTTTAGCAATTATTGTTTTTTGTAATGTCACAATTCCAACCCTGCTCCTTTTATCCGGGCTTGGACCGGCAAAAGTGACCCGAAATAGGCACTCTGGTGTAGTTACTTTGTGTGTGTTTATAAGTAGTTTTAAACCTTGTGACCCACAAAACAGCATAACAGTAAAAGAAGAACTGACTGCGTTACAGTCGGTGCAGGAGCAGCGGCTTCGCTCATGCGCGATTCATTTGCAGTTCGGACGCATAGGTGTGAACATCTCCTGCCCTGATAGCTAGTGATGTGCGATACCACTGATTTCCTTTCCGATCCAATACCAAGTAATATTCAGGGTGGTATCGACGATACTGATCCGATACCAATACTTTGTACAAAAACGGATTTTATTTATTGTATCTCAAATTATAGCGTCATAATGATTACAGGACATCAGATTACTTGTTCTTATCACTTAATAATGCAGAGTTCATCATATAGAAATAAAAAAACTAAAGTTGTGCGCTATTTGAACACCTTGCCTGCCTGCAGCACTCTCCGTGAGAGACTCACCCTAGCAGCACCTGTCCCTCTCCTCCTCTTCAGTTCGCCTCAACATACGCTCGTCATATTCTGTGATATGATTTACTCTGAGGTGTTTGACAAGGTTAGTGATGTTGCCACAACCATACATGCCAACCCTGCTGATTTTTCCGGGAGAATCCCACCTTTCTCCAGATTTTCCACCCGGACAACAAAGTTGAAAAACCATATCGCAGAATTCATAGCGCAGCCCAGCCAATTCCAGTCTCCAACAATGACGGCAGCTACTTAGTTCTAATATCACTCTTATTTCTCTTTCTGGGTCGCAAAAAAACTTTTAACATATTTTCAGGTGAGAATGTAGCTGTGTAAACTTCAAATATCTGAGATGATCGACACATCATCTTCAAACCCCCGCGGTCTTTCACCACTCGGGTTAAACATGATATATAAGTCACTTTGATAACTTAAAAATGTTATTGTTTGGCTTTCTTAGTGTTTTATTTGTTCGTGAGCAAATCGGTTTGGCTGAGATTAAAGTTATTAGATTAGATTAAATTAAATTAAACTTTATTAATCCCTCGGGAGGGTTCCTCCGGGGTTTTCACACAGCTGAATAAACGTCAAACAGAAAACTGATTAAATAGAAGTGTGAGACGGTCGAGAGTTTACGTCAGTATCCTGTTATATTTTAGATAGCAAGGAGCACACGGCTGAGTTTCACTCCACCGAGGGAACTCATGACGTACTACCCGGCTTTCTTTAGACCGCGAAGGCTGGTCCTCAGGTGGAAGCAGCCTCTGAATTTGGACACTCCCGCTGTTTCCGGGCCGGCCAATAATAACGGGTGACATTTAACATATTTTATCCGATAAATAAACACTGTAAAATATATTTACCCCCCCCCCCCCCCCCCCAAACAGCCCTTTTGAATGTCTCCCTGATTCTGAGGTCTCAAGGTTGGCAAGTATGGCCACAACACCTCACTTTTTTGCCACATGTATCGTAAACCACGTCTCAGCTGTTTGTGGAGGTAAAATACATTCGCACAATTACGCTCAGCCATTGTCGTGAGTGCACACGCCAAGGGGCTGCGAGACATTTATACAGCCGTATGTCGCACATGACTATGAAAGGCGGAAGAGGAAGTAGTTCCTTTGAATGTAGACAATCTGAATGTTATAGTTTCTTTCCATTGTGTTCCTGTTAATGATAAGCTACAAATTTACTCTAAATTACTAAAATATCAATATTTTAATGTGAGAATCGATTCTAGAACATAAATGATTGGTATCGGAGGAATCGATATGTCAGGATTGATCCACACATCACTACTGATAGCAGCTGGGGGAGAACTATCCTCCGCCTGTGAGCGCTCTGGCACGGGCGAGGTGCCCACGGCAGCACCCGCTGCTTGTTGAGAGTAAAAGCGATACGCGCTTTCACGTCAAAAAGACGTCTCCAATAACACCAGAAAAAGTCGCCAGATTTGTCGCTAGTTGCTTTTTAGAAAAAAAGTTGCTAAGGGGGTCTGAAA
This sequence comes from Diplotaxodon limnothrissa, assembly GCF_057381915.1. Lineage (NCBI taxonomy): Eukaryota > Metazoa > Chordata > Actinopteri > Cichliformes > Cichlidae > Diplotaxodon > Diplotaxodon limnothrissa. The sequence continues at coordinate 19,669,229 of NC_140604.1, forward strand.
ACTCGCTAAATATAGCGACAAAGTCGCTAAGTTGGCAACACTGATTGCAACATTGATTCTTTTCTTTTTCAACATTCTGTTGTAGATTTGTTGCCGTGCACGTGATATTTTTTTCTGTTGCATGACTCAATTTGAGCCAAGCTTTAGCTGTTGGACAGATGGCCTCACATTTGACTCTAGGATATTTTGACATACAGATGAGTTCATGGTCAACTCAATGACTGCAAGGTGACCAGGTGCTGTAGCTGCAAAGCAAGTACAAATCATCATATTTTCTACTTGTGAATAATGTTTCTCACTGTTGATCAATTGAGTGTAAATTGTTTGAAAATGGCATCATAACCCTTGGCAGATTGACAGGCAGCAACAAGTGCTTCTCTAAGATTAAGTCTTTTCTTTTTTGCGTTGTGTTAACACTATCCTCTCTATGTCCTCTCTATCCCTTTATATATCTCTCTCTATCTCTCTATCTATCTATCTATTAGTGCTGTCAGCGTTAATCTCGTTAAAATGACGTTAACGCCATAACTGCATTAAAGCGGCAAATCTCTGTTTACGAGTTACCGCGAATCGCCCTGTGCGTGGGCTTTAGCTAACGCTCATTTAACGCGTTGACGCCGTACAGCCCCATGCACGGGGGTGGGGGGCGCTGCTGCCCTCACTACACGTGACCAGGTGAAGCTAGACAGCCAGCGAACAAATAGACGAGATCTCCACACAAGGCTTGCTTTTCTTGATTTTAATGAATATCTTTTTAAACCTTTTCCTCTCTCAAGACTTCTCCATTCTGTTTCTTTTCTGTAAAAAGACAAACGTTTTCCAAGGTACAAGCGTGTAGGGCACTTTTAGCGTGTACATGAGCTTATTCACTCTTTTACACGTAAAAACTCCAAAACACGTAAAAACTCCGAAGCACGTACAAAACACAACAGAAGTGCTCCAGGATGCTAGGGGCAGTGTTGAGGTTTTTTGTTACCTAGTGGCTACACAAGCCAGGAAGTACCAACGACCAGATTTTGTGTGTGGTAGTAACAGGTAAATGAACTTTTTTTTTTTAATTATTTGAATATATATGAGTGCTTGTGTATAAATACACAAACAATACACATATGCTTTCAATTGTGTAATTTAAGTGATCTAGGTAGCTCTGTTTTGGAAGTTCAGTTAACGCTAGAAGTGTTTTGGAGTTTGTACGTGCTTTGTCTCTAGGGGCCACCGCATATATTTATATATAAACATATATAAATAAAACCACCTTTTTTTTACATTAGTAATTCCTTTTGTGCATAATTTTATATTGTTGTTAATAATAAATTAATTAAAGCAACAAAACAACCTGAAGAGCCGGGTGGGAGCCAAAAGTGCTGACTCTTTTTAGTGAGTCGAGCCAAAGAGCCAGTTCTCTAAAAAGAGCCGGAAATCCCATCACTATGCCGAAGCACTTTTCACAGCGTTAACGGAGAAAATACGTCAAAGATAGGTGATTGAATTGATAAACTCTTTTGCAAGAATATCAGATTACTCAATTAACTGGTCAAAATCTACAGTCCTACTGATTAATTGCTCCTTCCATAATTCCTCTTCTACACCACTGCAATCGGGAAATATAAAATATTTAGGTATTAATGTTTCTCCCAAGCTTGCAGATCTAACTAAATTAAACCATATCCCACTTTTAAAGAAGGTAGAAGATGATCTGGCTAGATGGAAATGTCTACCCATATCACTCATGGGAAGGGTTGCCGCTATAAAAATGATGGTCTTACCAAAAATAAATTATTTATTCTCAATGATCCCAACTAAACCGCCACAAGATTGGTTCAGATCTCTAGATTCATGTATGTCCAAATTCCTTTGGAAAAATAAACCCCCACGTATAAGCTTAAAAACACTACAAAAGACCAAGGATAAAGGAGGACTAGAACTGCCTAACTTTCAGCACTACTTCTTAGCCAACAGGCTTCAGTTTATCTCAGGATGGCTAAAACACACCCTCTTAGATGAACCTTGGCTAGATGTAGAACAAGCACTCTGCAATAATCTAGAGATCTCAGACCTACCATTTATCAGCTCAAACATCCAACGACATGAATGCTTTAAAAGCATCAACATCAGCTCTTCTCTGACAGCATGGTGGGAGTTTCTAAAATTGACGGCGTCTTCATTAATCCCATGCAAACGTACACCTATCTGGAACAACCCTGACATATTACAAAACAATAATATGATAAACTTTTCAGATTGGAGTGATAAAGGAATCAAATATTTAGAACATATACTAGAAGGAACAGAATTTATTTCATTTGACGGACTAGTTACACAATATGGGATCAACAAGAAAAGATTTTTAGAATATCAACAAATTAAATCCATAGTAAAAAAGAAATTTAAACCGGGTCAAGTTGAACTACAAACACCACCAAGTGTGGTTCAATTTCTTACTCTTAAACCCCCCAAATTACTATCCAAAATATACAGAATGCTTTCTAAAACAGATGAATCAATATCACTTCCTATTGCAAAATGGGAAGCGGATTTATCAGTTAACTTAGACCTAAACTTCTGGTCTCAGATTTGCTTAAAAACCTTTCATCTAATTAGAAATCCCAGTCTTCAATTAATTCAATACAAAATATTACATAGAGTACACTATACAGGTCATCGGATGTTCAAGATGGGCTTTACGTCTACCAACAACTGCTCACACTGCCAAACCAATTCACCGGACAATTATATCCACGCTCTTTGGTTCTGTCCACCAGTTCAGAAGTTTTGGCGCGAGATATGTGAAGACTTATCGAAGTGTCTGAAATGTAACATTCCAACTTCCCCCTTAGTGTGTTTGTTGGGCAGCTTAGATAATGTCACTTCAGAAAAGAATATCGCCCATATGGTTTTCACTGCCCTATGCATAGCCAAGAAAACAGTCCTCATGAACTGGAAAAATAAAAATAATCTTAATTCTAACCAATATAGAAATTATCTATTAGATTACATTAGTCTTGATACAGCCTCTGCCACCACATCAGATCAATTGCTCTGGGCTCCTTTGATCAGCTCCATCACCTAGTGGGGGTGGGGGGTCATAGTTTGGTCCCGCCTTCACTGTTGTGATTGGTGTGGGGGTAGGGACAGGCTTAGGGCGTCGGGGGGTTCCCCGGAGGCATCTTCCTTGGGGGGCTCAACCCGGGGTAGCGGTCATGTCCGGTTAGGGGCTCTGTTGGCTCTCCGGTGACTGTTTCCTCGCGGCTGCGTGCAGCGGGGCTAGGGGAGGGTCTGTGCTGACGGACGTGGGTTACTGACCTGGTAGCCTGGCTGGCCCTGGGTGGGTCCGGGATGGGCGTGAGGTTCTGGGGGCGCTCCGTCTCTGGGCTGGGACCCGGACTGGGCCTCGGGGGCTTGGGTCCTGGTTGGTGTGTTGCCGGGGTTGTGGGCGGGTGGGTGCATGGGGGCCCAGCCCTGGAGCAGGGTGCCGCCGGTGCGTCGAGCCACCTGGGGGGCTCTTCAACTGGTGGGGGAGATTGTCACATCTTGCAGGAGCTTTCCTCTCCTCAGGAGCTCCCTCTGCAGGAGGGGGAGATACAGGAGAGGTGGAGGAAGATCTCAGCCTGGGTGTTTATTGTCTTATGTAGTCTGGAAGATGAGTGGATGGTGGGGTGGGTGCAGTTTTCTCTGTGGTGGGGTTGGGTGGACTGTCCCGGGCTCTGTGGGGCCGGGCGGCGCTGCTGCACTGGGCCCGGTCTGGATGGGCCTGGGCCCCCTTTCCCTGGCGGGTCGCGGAGTATGGGGGTGCCTACTGGGGTCAGCGGGGGAGCTGGCCCCAGGGAGGGGTCACTTGCCCCTCCCTTCCTTCCCTCCCCATCTCCAGCTGCCTCCCTCTTCCTGCTCCACCACAACCACCCACACATGCAGGGCCTTGGAGTAGGGGTATGTCACCAGGGTGCAGAGGAGGCTACCCCCCCCTCTGTCCCCTTCTGGCTGCCTCTGCCTCAATTTTATCCCACAACTTAGACATTCACATTACTCACACTCTCATTACACATACATATAGGATCTTGGGGGTGGGCACGATACACGGAGTCCAAAGTACCATCAGGGTGTACACCCCACCCCTGGCATCGTTGCCCACCTCTCAATTTTAAATACACGTAGACATTGAGGGCTAGCAGGAGGGACCATGCGCTTACCTGCTGCTCTCTGGCAGGTAGCTCCATGCCCTCCTGGGTTTTAAATGCACCTTAGAACACACATGCATCAACATTACAATGAGCGGGTGGAGGGAGGTTTGGAGTCTTCTCTCACCCCCGTTCTCTGCGACCTGCTGGAGCAGGGGGGCTAGGAGGAGGAGTTGGCCGTCCGACTGCGGTCTGGAGTGTGGAGCCTTCCTGCTGCTGCGGAGTCGGGGCGGTCTGCCTCCCCCCACCGCAGGGAAAAGGGAAACACCACCTGGGTCTGGGTGCAGTTCCCCCCTCCAGGGGCGAGGGCACCTAGACCCGGTTTGTAGAGTACGCTTGGGGAGTGTGATCGTGTGTACAACGTCTCTTTATGTCTGTCTCCACGTTGGTTGAGTGTGGAGTAAGTGCATATGAGAGCATGAGGGTGGGAATGTCATGGTCCGGGTGAGCACGGGGTTTTTCCACTCCGCTGGGTTCTACCTTCAGGCAGAGACTCCAATCAGCTTCCACACCTGGTTCCAATCAAGTCACCTGCATATAAGACCAGCATTCACAACAGACCTCTGCCAGATCTTCTGCTAACCCATGTCAGTGCTAGGCTGCGAACCCCTTGTGAGAACCCTCAACTACTGCTTTTCCCTCACCGTGTTTTTCTTTGTCATAGGACCCACCTGGCAGTCACGTTTCCCGAACTACTCTCATCTCCGCCTGGACGCTGGTTCTGTCATCTGGTTTCTTCCTCTCCACCATCGGACTACACCTGCCTGCCTCCCTGCCAAGTCCCTCACTCCACGCATATTCTGGATCCTCTCTGGACACTCCTCACCCGGAACCCCCTGGACACCCCTTCCTCGCATGACACTTTAAACCTGCAACGCGTAAGCCCTAACCTCCATAGCCTAATCCTGCAGCTGTGATTCACTGGACTGCCACTGACTACTTGTCTCTTCTCATTATAGTGACTGCGTACCTCCATCCAAGCCGCTGCCCCTTTTTCCATCCGTGAAATCCAGCACCTAGCCATAGCACTCAGTTTCATGTTCACAGTTTGGCCTCACAGTTCACAGTTCATAGCATTTCATAATTCATAGCATTCATAGTCTCCTGTTGTGTAATTTCACTAGACACTTGTAAATAAAGCACTGTGTTCACGCCCGTTTGCCTCCCTCTGTGTCTGCATTTGAGTCCACACCCACAGCCGGGCCCTCTCGGCCGTAACAGTAAGATCTGGCCACAATATGGACTCAGCAGACGCAGAGCGGACAGCCATTCAGAAACAAGGTGCAATCCTAGGTCACCACGAGCAATCCATTCAATATCTCCTGGCTTCACAGAAAGACCTTGGTGAGGGACAGGCTAAGATCTTTGCTGCCCTAGAGACTCTACAAGCTAACCTCGCTTCCGTGCCGCGTCCTGCCCCCGAACCCTCGCCCCCCGCACAAGACACACAGCCATCCACTTCGTCCCCTGCCTCGGCTTACGCGCTCCAAAGTGGGCCGATTTTTCGCGACGCATCATCCCCGGAGCCCGAACCTTTTTCTGGGGATCCGGGGAGCTGCACGGGGTTCCTACTTCAGTGCGATCTGGTATTTGGCCGCTCACCGCGCACCTTCATTGACAACGCCGCTCGGATTTCCTATTTCATAGGGAAATTACGGGACCGTGCTCTAAAATGGGCAGAAGCATACCTGTCAAGCCATCCCCTGCGAACTTGCTCTTATGATGACTTCCTGGGTGAGTTTAAAAAGACATTCACTCATCCTGTCTCTGAGGGCGGTTCGGCCCGTAAGTTGTTAAAGCTGCGCCAGGGTCGCCGTAGTGTTGCTGATTACCTCATAGATTTTCGAACGGCCGCCGCGGAGACGGGGTGGCCAGATCACGCGTTGCAGGGAATCTTTCTACAGTCCCTGAATGATAACATGAAAGATCAGCTTGCTTCACGGGATGAGCCCGCTACGTTTGAGGAGTTAGTCTCCCTTTCTCTCCGTATTGACATCAGGCTGAGAGAGAGGGAGAATGAAAGGAACTACAAACCCCAACGTCCCCTCCTCCGCCCTCTTCCGTGTTCGTTTACGCCGGCCCCACCCATAATGCAGTCGCCTGTGTCGGCCGCCTCTCCCTCCGTCGTGGACGCGGCGCCGGAACCGATGCAGATCGGCCGCGCTCAGCTGCCGCCGGAGGAGAGAGAGCGTCGCTTTCGTGCACGCGCGTGTTTTTATTGCGGGTCGACAGAACATTTAATCGCAGCATGTCCCAAGAGGGGAAAAGGGCCAGCCCGCCAGTAGATTCGGGGATACGGGTGGGCGGTTCTCATAGTGATGATAAACCCCGTTTGCTTCTCACAGTCAGTTTAGTTATCGACCGTGCCACGCACACCTTTCAGGCCCTGGTCGACTCCGGTTCAGAGCAAAACCTAATCAGTTTTGACCACGCCACACGGTTGGGATTGCACCTTGTGCCTTTAGATCCGCCCATTTCTGCGAAAGCACTTAATAACCAGGTCTTTGCACAAATAACTCACCACACTGAGCCAGTGACTGTAATCACTTCAGGAAATCATAGGGAGGTGCTCACTTTCTTCGCCCTCTCATCGCCTGACACTCCCCTCACATTCGGCTACCCTTGGTTAAAGCTACACAATCCACACTTGGATTGGTCTGGACGGAAGATAATAAGCTGGAGTGTATTCTGCCATGCTAATTGTTTGAGGTCGGCGTGTCCCCCGGGCCCCGAGGAGCCCTATGCGTTGGAAGAAACAACCCCCGATCTCACTGGTGTGCCCATGGAATATCACGATTTCAAAGAGATTTTTAGTAAGAGTAGGGCGCAAGCTTTGCCGCCTCACAGACAATATGACTGTGCCATAGACCTTCTCCCCGGTGCTCCTTTGCCCTCCAGTCGATTATACAACATATCTAAACCAGAACGTGTTGCTATGGAGGAGTACATCAGAGAGTCACTTGCTGCTGGAATAATTCGACCGTCGTCTTCACCTGTTGCTGCCGGATTCTTCTTTGTGGGTAAGAAGGACGGGTCGCTACGACCATGTATTGATTTCCGTGGTCTCAACGACATAACTATAAAGAATAAATACCCATTGCCACTCATCAGTTCTGTGTCAGAGTCCCTGCAAGGCGCCACTATCTTCACTAAGCTGGATCTCCGTAATGCTTATCATTTGGTTCGCATTAGGCAGGGAGATGAGTGGAAGACGGCCTTTAACACGCCACTGGGCCACTTCGAGTACCTGGTCATGCCCTTTGGACTAACGAACGCCCCAGCCGTATTTCAAGCTTTGGTGAATGATGTTCTCAGGGACTTTCTGAACAGATTTGTGTTTGTATATCTGGATGACATACTCGTATTTTCCAGATCGCTCCAGGAACATCACGCTCATGTCCGTGCTGTCATCCAGCGCTTATTGGAGAACAAACTGTACATAAAGGCAGAAAAGTGTGAGTTTCATGCATCGTCAGTCTCTTTTCTTGGTTATATCCTGGCAGGGGGGCAACTGAAGACTGATCCAGCAAAGGTCAAGGCAGTCACAGAGTGGCCGGTGCCCACATCCCGTAAGCTTCTCCAGAGATTCCTGGGCTTTGCCAACTTCTACAGGCGATTCGTCAGGAACTACAGTCAGGTAGTTGCACCTCTAACACGCCTCACGTCTACAAAGCACCCATTCACGTGGCCTACCGAAGCCGACAGAGCTTTCAACAAGCTGAAACAACTGTTTACAACAGCTCCCGTGCTAATTCAGCCCGACACCAGCAAGCCCTTCATCGTTGAGGTGGACGCATCAGATGTTGGAGTGGGGGCAGTGTTGTCTCAACATACTGGTCCATCAGCAAAGTTACAACCCTGCGCTTTCTTCTCGCGTCGCTTGTCTCCAGCAGAGAGAAACTACGATATTGGGGACCGTGAGCTGCTTGCTGTGAAACTAGCATTGGAGGAGTGGCGGCACCTGCTGGAGGGGGCTGAGCACCCATTCATAGTCTGGACAGACCATAAAAATTTAACGTACCTACGGAATGCAAAGAGACTAAATACACGCCAAGCCCGTTGGTCACTGTTTTTTGCCCGTTTCAACTTTTCTATCTCATATCGCCCAGGTACCCGGAATGTTAAGCCAGATGCTCTCTCCCGCCAGTTCGAAGCTGCCTCAGAGCGGTCAGGGGTGCCCTCCATACTCCCTGCCAGCTGTCGTGTAGGGGCTGTCACATGGGAAGTAGACTCTGTCATTCAGCGGGCTCTGCAAGCAGAACCTGATCCGGGCACCGGTCCAGCTAACAAGCGCTATGTACCCACAGCAGCCCGCACCAAGGTTTTGGAATGGGTTCACACGGCCAAGTTCGCAGGTCACCCGGGCCGAGGTAGGACAGCTATGCTACTGAAGAGACACTTTTGGTGGGAGACGTTGGATAGGGATGTACGTGAATACGTAGCTGCTTGCACGGTTTGTGCTCGTAATAAGTCCAGGAATCACCGTCCTTACGGACTGCTTCACCCACTAACCACCCCACACCGGCCATGGTCACATATTGCGTTGGATTTTGTAACAGGGCTTCCAAACTCTGCAGGAAAGACTACCATACTTACCATAGTTGACAGATTTTCCAAGGCAGCACATTTCATAGCTCTAGATAAATTGCCCACTGCTTCAGAAACAGCTAAACTGTTGGTTGAACATGTTTTCAGACTCCATGGGATCCCTATGGAAATAGTGTCTGACAGGGGTCCCCAGTTTGCTTCTCAGGCCTGGGGAGCCTTTTGTACGGCCCTGGGGGCCAAGCCCTGTTTGAGCTCAGGCTACCATCCACAGACCAATGGCCAAACTGAGCGCCTGAACCAAGAACTCGAGACCACTCTTCGCTGCGTCACTGCCCATAATCCAGCCTCTTGGTCCACATTCTTGCCGTGGGTTGAATATGCGCATAACACACTCACCGCCTCGGCCACAGGTCTTTCACCTTTTGAGGCGTCCTTAGGTTACCAGCCACCTCTGTTCCCCGAGCAAGAAGCTGAGCTTGCGGTGCCTTCTGTCCAGCATCATCTGCAGCGTTGCCGCCGGGCCTGGACGCGGACTCGTGAGGCGCTGTTGCGCGCTGTGTCTCGCCAATGCCACTACGCCAACCAGCGGCGCACGGCGGCTCCTACTTACTCTCCGGGGCAAAAAGTGTGGCTGGCGGCTAAGGATATCCCACTCCAGGGAACCTCCCGCAAGCTGTCTCCGCGCTATATTGGGCCTTTCGTGATTGACAGGCTGATTGGCCCTGCGGCAGTCCGGCTCACATTGCCTGCATCGTTGCGGATCCATCCGGTGTTCCATGTTTCGCAGGTCAAGCCAGTGTTGTCTAGTCCTCTGTGCCCTCCTTCCGACCCCCCTCCTCCCGCCCGGCTCGTCGATGGTCATCCTGCCTTCTCGGTGCGGCGTATCCTGGACGTGCGTCGGTGGGGCAGGGGCCGGCAGTTTCTGGTGGACTGGGTGGGGTACGGGCCTGAGGAGCGTTCGTGGGTGTCTCGGTCTCTGATCTTGGACCCGGCGCTTGTTTCTGATTTTTTCAGGTCTCGTCGCGTGTCCGGGTCTGCTCGGTCGCCGGGGGGCGATCGTTGAGGAGGGGGTACTGTCATGGTCCGGGTGAGCACGGGGTTTTTCCACTCCGCTGGGTTCTACCTTCAGGCAGAGACTCCAATCAGCTTCCACACCTGGTTCCAATCAAGTCACCTGCATATAAGACCAGCATTCACAACAGACCTCTGCCAGATCTTCTGCTAACCCATGTCAGTGCTAGGCTGCGAACCCCTTGTGAGAACCCTCAACTACTGCTTTTCCCTCACCGTGTTTTTCTTTGTCATAGGACCCACCTGGCAGTCACGTTTCCCGAACTACTCTCATCTCCGCCTGGACGCTGGTTCTGTCATCTGGTTTCTTCCTCTCCACCATCGGACTACACCTGCCTGCCTCCCTGCCAAGTCCCTCACTCCACGCATATTCTGGATCCTCTCTGGACACTCCTCACCCGGAACCCCCTGGACACCCCTTCCTCGCATGACACTTTAAACCTGCAACGCGTAAGCCCTAACCTCCATAGCCTAATCCTGCAGCTGTGATTCACTGGACTGCCACTGACTACTTGTCTCTTCTCATTATAGTGACTGCGTACCTCCATCCAAGCCGCTGCCCCTTTTTCCATCCGTGAAATCCAGCACCTAGCCATAGCACTCAGTTTCATGTTCACAGTTTGGCCTCACAGTTCACAGTTCATAGCATTTCATAATTCATAGCATTCATAGTCTCCTGTTGTGTAATTTCACTAGACACTTGTAAATAAAGCACTGTGTTCACGCCCGTTTGCCTCCCTCTGTGTCTGCATTTGAGTCCACACCCACAGCCGGGCCCTCTCGGCCGTAACAGGGAATGGATGTTTGTATCTGTGTGTGCCTGTATGTCTGTGTCTATATGTCAGGTTGGGTATCAGGCGCCACCTCTCTGGGGACATCTCAGGCCCTCCAAGGTTTGGAGGCCTATCTCCCCCTACCACCACTTCCCCTGCCAGTGGCGGACCCCCTCAGACATCGGTGCGTTGGTGGTTCTTTGTGTCCGGGGATGGGCGTCCAGGTACACACCGGCTCACTCCTTGGCGGCCGCTTATCGGGGCCTGGAGCCTGGGGCTTGCTCGGGCCACTTCGGAGGTGGGGTGCCCCCGGCCTCTCGGCCTGGGGCTCGGTCACTCAGGCGCAGCTGGCTGCCGGCGGAGCTCACGGGCGCGTCACTGCAACTCCCCCTGGCTTCTGCTCCGCGGCTGCTGAGTGAGCCCTCATCTGGGACTCTCCTCAGCTCTTTCCGGGACAGTGGCGCAGCTGCCCCTCTGTTGGTCTTCCTTGGTCTCTTGTGTTCTGGGGGCCTCTGGATGTCTGGAGTTTTGATCTCCTCCACACCTGCTTCACGCCCTGGAGGACGGGGCTGTGGCCCCCCCACACCCTCTAGCAGATTATTACATGAAGGAACCTTTTAAAAAAACAAAAAACAAGCGCGTCCATGCTCACAGGTGTACACACGGGTGATCACACCCACAAACTACACCCTTTTTGGCTCCTACCTCAAAGCACACTGTGTTCTGTTGATCTTATGTGCTGCACAATAATGTTTAACATTTAGTATTTACTGTCATATTCCCATATATCATTGTGATGTTGTTTATTCTATTACTCTTGTTCTCTTCTGCTTGCTTTCTTTTTTCTTTCTCAGCAGGTGATCCAGGTGATTGATATATGCATTTTTTTTCTCTGCCCGTTCTGTTGGTTTTTGTCTTTTGCCCTTCTCCCCCGTCCCTCTTCTCAGCTGTTTCTCTTTCCCTCTTTCTTTCTCCCCTTCTTTCCCCCAGTCAAGTCTGTCCCGTATTCAGTAAGTGAAAATAAAATAAACAATAAAAGGTGAATCAAATGGACCATTACGGCAAGGCTGGGATGGTCAGTTTGGTAAAGTAAATCCGTTGGGCATCTTTCTTTGCCTTTAGACAACAATTCTGATGGCAAAAGAGCCAAACGGGACAGGCCAAAAAAAAAAAAAAAAAAAAAAAGATAGGTTAATGATCAGAGTATGACGTTATTTTTTTGCCAGTATTCTGAGCGCACAAAAAAAAAATTGAGGTCATGTAAAAAAAATTGCAGGTGCAAGTGTTGCATTTTGAGAACAAATTTATTTTGAGCGAAGAAAAGCTAAATTTCAGTAAACAAAATTCATTGCTGCGTGCAAAAACTGTATTTCAGTGTTTGCTATTATCCACACACACACAATAGCAGCCCCTCTCGCTCAGTTTTTGCATTTGCGCTTGCTCGCAATGTGTTGCTTGCGCTCTCACCATTTCTGCCCGTGCGCGTTCAACTCTTTCTGTACACCGTTATTTTTGTGCCACAAAACCAGCCGATCACAGACATGGATGCAAAAAAATCTGATTGGCTGTTTTGGTCTCCAATCGGCTCGAAATGACGAAATGCAATTTCCCAGAATCCGTTTTGTCCAAAACTCAAACGAGGCAGTGGCGGAGGAACGCAGAGTGGCGGCGTTTGAAATATTACTCTTTCTGGATCACAAAATAAACTTTTAAAGATATTTTCATGCGAGAATGGTGCTGTGTAAACTTCAAATATCTGCTCGATTTATCAAGACATCACATATTTGCATAAGTGCTCTAACATTTTCGGAGATGGTTGTTAATAATTATTTATTGCATCATTATTTAAACCTCCTCTCCTCCAGTTTGTAACATTAGCCTGACCCATACGGTAAAAAAATACATTTTTCCTGGCCAAAATATATTTCAAATATATGGTAAATATATTTTGTATTTGTGATGCTCCAAAAAAATATATTTTTGAAATTGAAAATGTATTTCTTTCAAACCAAAATACATTTCAAAACATATTTTAGGGTGAAGAAAATACATTTCCAACCTTACAGTAGAATGTATATCAAAGTATCCTTTATTTAAAATATATTTAGTGCAATAATGATGATAATGATAACAATACTAAAAGTAACATGTTTTATGCACATCTGCAAAAAACAGTTGGATTCAAACAAAACAGAGTCAAAGGTCTATCACGAATTAGGTTGTTTATTCATTTGCTTACAGTATTTCACATTACACAATATCTCACTATAATGTAGCGTTCATTGACATTTGAAATTATCTGTCAGTGATACAGTAAACAAGATACAACAACTGCTATGTACACTTTAGTTTTTGACAATATATACAATTTAGTATTTAAAGGAACACACTCCACTGTTTTGGAAATAGGCTCATTCTCCATCTCCCTCAGAGTTAAAAATGCAGCGTCTTCTTTCTAGATCCGTACGTTAATAGGGCTCTGGAGCGTGATCTTACGGGATGGGGCGTAGCCACGATTTTTGGTCAAGGCGCCATATTAGCAGGCCAAACAAATGCTTGCTGTGTGGTCGGTTGTAATGTTAGATTGCACTACCGACAAAGGAATAAGCTTGAAAACAGGCTCTCTTTTCATTGTTTCCTCACCTGGAAACATCATGAGGGAGCTTATGTGTTGGATGTTACCAAAAGAAGGCGTCTAGCCTGGATAGCAGCTGCGAGACGAGCTGATATTCAGTTCTCTACCAGCCACAGATATCTGTTGGTGTGCTCCAGTATTTTCATTCAGGTAAGTTCTAAATAAGTTCATATTATTATTTATAGCCTGTTAATTTTATTTTCAATAGCACAAACTTAGAACAAACATGCAGAACTACCTTCTATTTATAGAGTTGCTAATTATTTGGCATTATTGCAACAAACCAGCCTATGAAATTAATGAAACAAATCCTGACTGGGTTCCAACACTACACATGGGGCACTACGAAATCCCTGCTTCAAACTACATGCTACATACCACCATGCCAATCAGATTACTTCTTCCATGTGAGGGTAAAAAGGTGACCTTCCTGGATAAGATGGCAAAGGTTTGCTGCGTTTTGGTGAACATGTGCCCCAGTGTGGTAGTAAAACCAGGGAAAAATGCTCTTGTTAAATACTTTTAAGTCTTGTGCTGTTTATGTAGTGATAAGTTTTCAAAAGAGACAGTAAATTACAGAATGCTAGTAGTGGGTGATATTATACAAATGCTGTCATGATTTTATGTGAACATTTTGTCATTTGTAAACTATACATAACATTTTTTCTACATTGTAACTGATGTGATGTTCGACAAAGTGCTTTTAATTAAAAATAGGCAAACATTTCTTTGTTTCTTTAGTCAACTTTTGAACAGTGGTATTTAGTAAGTACATATTCAGTAAATGCAAAGTATTTACATGGCCCCCTAAATTAAAACATTATGGGTTATTCAGAACAGAACTGTGCTTGGAAAAATATTGTCCCATCAGTTGATCCAACTCCTCCACAGTAGCAGGTGGAACTTTTCTTTTTTGAGGATGGCTTCTTTTACCTGTCACAACGAATGGTCTGTTTATGTTTTGATCAAGAACCTTTTTTTTGGGCAGCTGAAGAGGAGAAGTCTATCTTATGGCCAACCTCTGGCTGTATCTTGGTCATATTACCCAGCAAAACCCAGTATGCAGGTTCATCTGTAACAGTCCTTGTGCCACAGATCCTCACTGTTGCTTCTACATTAAACAGAAGAGCAGTGACATGGCTGCAAGTCTCCACGACTCTAGTCATACAGCTGCAGTGGGCGGCTTCAACCTTCCCTGTGATGCTCACAATGACCTGTGGCTGCAATGCTGCAATTCAGTCTTTAAGAGTGCAGGACCTAAAACACACACAGACAAAGTTCATTTAAAGACAAGAACTTTAATAAGCCAAGTCCGACACAAATGTGTTTTATTTACTTTCAAATCCATTTATCATAAATGTAACAAATAAAGTGTTTTTATGTATCCATCTATAGAACGCTGCATGTTATATTCTAAATCTGCATGTTTCTTTTTAGAAACCTATCAGCAAAAAATGAACCTAAAGTATGTAATGAATGTATTTTTAGTGACACAGGACACAAACAAGGAAGCAAATCAAATCAAATCACAAATCAAATCACTTTTTATTGTCACATCACATGTGCAGGTACATTGGTACAGCACATGTGAGTGAAATTCTTGTGTGCAAGATGTGTAATTAGGATTATTTATAATAAATATGAATTAATTAGGGCAATTTCTTTAACCATAAAGAATAACTAAATCCTTCAGGACAATGTCACATCAATGCACTGAACTCACTATGTTATCCCTCTAACAGAGCCTCTACATGTTCTCACTGTAATTTCCCCCTAACGAATGAATTTTTACTAGCACTAATTTGAATGTTGGGGGGAATCAAACGCATTTTACTCGCAGTACTCAAGCTGACTTACCTTTGCTTGAATGACGCCGTACTCACAACGTGGAGGCTTAAAAATAGCCAAATCTTGTACCCAGTCCTTGGTGAATTGGATGTGCGCCTCCAGAGATTTATAATTGCGAAATTGGTGCGCCGTGTATGCTCTGACTCCACAGACAAGGTATGAGAGTAGATCATGCTAAGTCAATAGCGGTTTGGTCTTCAGGGTTTCTACTCCACGGCTATATTTCATACGGGTCCACATTTCAACAATCAAGTACCGTCTCTTTGCATCTGGACAGAATCTGTCTCTATACCGTCATTTTCTTTTGAGCTACGTTTCAGAATGGTTCGTAGCAATCTTGTTTTGATTCGTGACCTGCCAAGATGGTGCTGCGCTCCCACAATGCATTGCGACATTACGTCAACT
Source organism: Diplotaxodon limnothrissa (assembly GCF_057381915.1). Taxonomy (NCBI): domain Eukaryota; kingdom Metazoa; phylum Chordata; class Actinopteri; order Cichliformes; family Cichlidae; genus Diplotaxodon; species Diplotaxodon limnothrissa. The sequence goes on from NC_140604.1 coordinate 19,684,684, forward strand.
CCAAAGCCCTTTGCGTGCAGGAGTGTATGCGCATGCGCATTGCCACGGTGGTTTAAAAAATAAAGATATAATGAAAAGTAATTAATAAAAATTAAATATTTAAACATTCCCACAAATGTGCAATGAACGTGCAAAAACTCTCTTTAGTAGTTGTTGCTGTTTCTTTCTTTCTTCTTTTTTTTTTTTTTGAAAAATAACGACGTCTCTGAGGCGCGAAATTTGACAGCGAGAGGAACGGCCGGATACAGGAGACGGGAAGAAACAAGCCGATTATGTTCGCGTTAATTAAGTGGTTGGAAGATGTGAAATTCTCAATTCTGCCAACTGAACATATACGAGATTTTAATGAGGATGAATAATTAGCCGGCATGGAGGAAACGGACCTTTATTTCATGGAGTGGCGACAAGAAGCCAAGGCGGGTGGCCAGTCTAAGAAGCCTCCATCATCAAGCTAGCAGGTGCCTTTTCCCATATAATATTACTTTATTCTCGTGTATTTGGAACGGAAGCGTAGAGCTGCCACCCAGGCAAAAGAGAAATATAAGTATATCACGTTATAACGTGAAAAGTTTATCGTTCTAACAATATACTATCATGTTTGAACAACATGTTTGAACAACATTGTACGAAAAATGTACATAATTATCACGTCCGTACAATATTGTGCGAACGTGACAATTATCGTGATATTATATTATACAAACATGAAAAGCATAATGTTAGAACAATAAACATTTCACGTCATAACGTGATACAGCTCTATTTTTCTTTTGCCTGGGTGGCAGCTCCACGCTTCCATAATTTGGTAATCAAAATATGTAACTTAATTAATTATATTGTGACGTACTTTTGCCTTTTCTTATTATTCTGCCTTCTCAATAACTATCAAAGCCTATTCACATTTAATTTGGCTTTCACAGAAATCCTACCTCTCCTTCTGGCTACAGAGTACTTACCAAGGTTAGAAACAAAGAACAGTTATGCTTTATTAATGTTCGCTAATTACAATGTTCCACATTTCCTTGCTTTTTAAGTCATTTTTAGGCTTTTTAGAGTTTTTGTTTTTTATTTTTTTAGCAGTAATGTTTCTGCCTATTTATTTCAGCCCATGAAATCGAATGCAGATCTTCCTAATGTGAGATTTACATAAATGTAAGTAATTTTGTTTGTCATTGTCATTAATGTTGTTGCTGTTGTTGTTTTTGTGCAGTTTGCAATCATATAAACCTAGCAAGCATCAGTCAGCACAGTGACTAACCTAAACAGATTCTTGCTTTATTCACATATATTATATGTAATTATATATACCTGCACATTGTACCTAGGGTTGCAGCCACTTGGCCCCACCCCATTGTTGTGACAGCCCTGATTGTACTTATACACTGCATCTGAACAGGGAACAGTCTGCTACATTAATGTATTTTTAAGTGACTTGTTTGTAATACATGAATTTGTTTTTTACAGATGTCAAAGTCTCAACCTCATGCTGCCCTCCCCCATCCTCCTAAAGTAAGTATTTGTTGTTGTAGTTTTTTATGCGGTGTCTGTGTCACATGCTAATCATAATTATTGAAATAACTGTTTTCTAACAGATTTTCCAAAACACTAGTTAGGTTTGTTGTCATTCAGACCAATACTACTGCTTAGACATTGCATATGCATAGATACAGTCGTAGTGCTTGACACATGCAAACAGCAGTAGATGTACTAAAAAGGAAATAATTACAATCATGATGTTGATTGCTGATGTCAGTATATATATTTTAGAGGAATGTTTTGTTTTTCACCCAAAATGAACTATATTGCTTCAGAAGAGATTTATTACCCTACCGGACTCTTATATATTGTTCTGTTTTTTGTTTTTGTTATTTTCAGGTTCAATGGTGCGTGTTCTTCTAATGGCCGCCTTCCCACTGGAGGTTTTGATCCACAGCAATTTAAAAGGTAATCAGCTTTGAAAGTCAGTTCAAATGGTTAGCTAATAGTACTTTAAAAAGCCTACAACTCTGTCACCAGTTTCTTTACCAAAAATTACCCATAAAAGTATCGCTCAATAGCATATATTGTAGTTCAAATGTTTAGTTGTACAAATATCAAATTTTTGGAAATCTAAAACTAGTCAAACACTCAAATGTTCATGCTTTTTATAGGAGGACAGAGCAAAACGGACATCGGCGCAGAGTGAAGAACTGCCCTTGATAAGGACACTATGACAGCCATATATAGTAAGTGAAGACTTTCTGTGTATCTAAAATTGCATACAGCACAAGTAACTTACTTTGCAACCATTAAAATAGGTTGTAAAGTAAGTTACCAATACAAATAGGTGATGATGCATTGTAGTGGTTGGTCTCAGACAAAGAAGGTCAACAGATTTATGAATGCTGGAAGGTAAGGAGAGACGACCAAAAGGGGTGTTAGCATTACTGTAATGTGAACTGGATAGACTTCCCATCTAGGAAAAAAAAGTGCTAAAATACATTTTAAATATATAAATATATTTTAAAATGTATTTTAGCACATATATTTTTTGGCCATTTTTTGTATATTTTGAAATATATTTCAAAATGTATTTTAAAATATATTTTTTTACCGTATGGGAATTGGGCTTAACTAGAATTCAGTTAAATTTTTACCCTATCTGAACAAGTCACAAATGTGGGTTGTGATTCAGCAGTCTGAAATCATGCTATTGTACACTATGAAATTTTCTTCAAGCCCAAGCAGCGATAAACCAAATGACCTGTCTTTGCTAGAGAAGACAATATCCCAGCAGCGGTGCTTGTGTAAAATAGATGACATCGACCTTTTTGATTCAGAAATATTTCTTTTCAAGGATTGTGAAGCCTTGGCAAGAGCTTCTGCACAATGACTGTTTTCGTTATAAAGTTTTATCAGTATAGGTCAGTATAGATTACACTTTTCTGTTGTAATAACTACCTACTCCTGACATTTTGGAGATGTTAGCTCTTCATACAGTAAAGTTACAGCAGGATAGAAATAATGTGTTTGTATATGTAAGAGTGTAAAACCTGAAGATAGAGACAAAATACTGTTTATCTGCCATTCTGCTATTCATCTCATGTAAGCAATAACGTGGTGCACAGCTGACATGAAAAAGGCACATACCTTTGACGTTGGGTGACAAACTCTGTATTCTTCGTCCACACGTAAACGCAAAAAAGGAGTTTTAAAAAATCTCAGTTTTCGGTGATTCCAAACGCCATTTACGTGTGGACGAAACAGCTGCATTTTCAAAAATACCGGTGTAGGTGTGGACATAGCATAAAAGAGTTAGTAGTTTATTTTCTTACTACCTGCAGATTACTTGTATTTGCTTAATTGTTTACTAAATGTTTTAGGTGTGAAATAAACTGCAATTGAGCAAAATATGTGTGCATATGGTTGGAGGATGTGTTAGTGCGTGTGTGCGCGCACGAGGGGGGGCGCGAACATTTTTCTGTAAAACAAAGGGGGGCCCAGTGAAAAGAGTTTGGGAACCACTGACCTATGGGAACACATGCAAATCAGAGGAACACCAATGAGGAGAGCATGGAGGGTTTACTTCATAAATGTTGTCCTACGGTAACATAAACTGTTAGTCATTAAGCTGACAAACACAAAGTAGACTTATTGTACAGTCCTTCAGAGACCCAGCAACATATCCAGCTAGGCCACAGCTCAATAAGTATTGATAAAGCAGCCCTGTTCACTGCCCTTACACTGCCATATCGTCTGAATCAGCAGATCTCAAGAGCATGTGTGTGTGTTTGTGTAAGGATTTGTTACTGCAATATCTAAAGCCACACAGGTCTATAATTAACATTACCACTGGGATTTTAAAGTGACCATTTAATAGAGAAGAAGTGAATCCCGAGCACATCTACAGGTCCACTGAGAGCCATCATTTCAGCTTCATCAGTATGTTCTCACATTAAATATAGAAAGGGAACAGGTTTATTTTCCTAACAGGAATCATAAGCAGCTACTAATGTGGCTTATTTAAATGCAACTAGACAAATTTTTGAGATGAAATATTATTTTCAGAGTCACACAGGGATTTGGGCCTTGAGGAAAACTTTGCTTTCATCATAGCACTCTGTTCGTTAATGAATGTTTGAACATGCTACCTTTCCACAGCCCCAGTTTTAAGACAAGGACACAAAGCTTTGAAGGTTGCCTCTTATTTTATTGAGAAGTCCTGGGAAACATGTTTGCATAAGGCATGCTATACTCCCTTTAGCCTGTGCTACTCAAAGGGAGCTAATTGTTTTACATAAATGAAAGCTTTGTTTTTTTGGCTCTAGCCGTTAGTTGCATAGGCATGCAAGTTAATATAGCAGCTGACATTTGATATTGACTGATCCAAAGTTTGCCTATGGCGAAAGAAAACTCTATGAAAAGTAATATATTACATAAATTATTAAAATTAGGCAATCTCTAGTTGAAATTTGAAATCAAAATAGCTTTTATGTACATGAGAGGAAGTGTAAAGAGGCAATCTATTTGTTTGGACTTCACAAAACTTAATTAAGCCTGAATCACTATAAAGGGGAACATCTTCAATCTCATGCTCCTTCATCTCTGCCTAATACACCCAAGTATCCTTTCATAAATAAGCTCAGGCACAGGCCATTAATAACAGGAGAAAGTCATTACATCTCTTCCTCATGCTGAATAATTGAGCTGCTGGTTGCCGCGTGCGTTCACTGTAAATATGCTCATAAGCTCAGTTTTTGGCTCGCTGCACGTGGACTGAGGACACGCGAGTCTAATCAAGCTCCCGCTCCGTCTGCTGCCGTAGAGTGACAGCACAACCTTCAACGCTATTTTGGCTCAGGCACATCACAACCTGAACAAACACACTTAATTGGATTAGTCTGCTGGATGCTGTGTTCTTACAATGTCCTCACAGAGACAGGAGTCGCACACCTTTGATCTATGAAGAGGCAAACACGGCCTCTGAACACGGCTGAGCAAATCAGAGGGCACAACAATTGCACGAACAGGTGATCTTTGCCATTTTCCCACAGCTACATTTGCAGCTCGACAAGCCTTTTTGACTTTATACACATACACACACACATATATATATATATATATATGTATATATATGTGTGTATATATACACACACACACATATATATATATATACACACACACACACATATAAAAAAAAACACCCAGCACGCCCCTGTGGGCGGTTTATCCTTCAAGCTCGGGTCCTCTACCAGAGGCCTGGGAGCTTGAGGGTCCTGCGCAGTATCTTAGCTGTTCCCAGGACTGCGCTCTTCTGGACAGAGATCTCCGATGTTATTCCCGGGATCTGCTGGAGCCACTCGCCTAGCTTGGGAGTCACCGCACCTAGTGCTCCGATTACCACGGGGACCACCGTTACCTTCACCCTCCACATCCTCTCGAGCTCTTCTCTGAGCCCTTGGTATTTCTCCAGCTTCTCGTGTTCCTTCTTCCTGATATTGCTGTCATTCGGAACCGCTACATCGATCACTACGGCCGTCTTCTTCTGTTTGTCTACCACCACTATGTCCGGTTGGTTAGCCACCACCATTTTGTCCGTCTATCTGGAAGTCCCACAGGATCTTAGCTCGGTCATTCTCCACCACCCTTGGGGGCATCTCCCATTTTGACCTCGGGACTTCCAGATTATACTCGGCACAGATGTTCCTGTACACTATGCCGGCCACTTGGTTATGGCGTTCCATGTATGCCTTGCCTGCTAGCATCTTGCACCCTGCTGTTATGTGCTGGATTGTCTCTGGGGCATCTTTACACAGCCTGCACCTGGGGTCTTGCCTGGTGTGATAGACCCCAGCCTCTATGGATCTTGTACTCAGAGCTTGTTCTTGTGCTGCCATGATTAGTGCCTCTGTGCTGTCTTTCAGTCCAGCTTTGTCCAGCCACTGGTAGGATTTCTGGATATCAGCCACCTCCTCTATCTGCCGGTGGTACATACCGTGCAGGGGCCTGTCCTTCCATGATGGTTCCTCGTCTCCCTCCTCTTTCTTGGGTTTCTGCTGCCTGAGGTATTCACTGAGCACTCGGTCAGTTGGGGCCATCTTCCCAATGTATTCTTGGATGTTCGTTGTCTCATCCTGGACTGTGGTGCTGACACTCACCAGTCCCCGGCCCCCTTCCTTCCGCTTAGCGTACAGCCTCCGGGTGCTGGACTTGGGGTGAAACCCTCCATGCATGGTAAGGAGCTTTCTTGTCTTTATGTCAGTGGCTTCTATCTCCTCCTTTGGCCAGCCTATTACCCCAGCAGGGTACCTGATCACGGGCAGGGCGTACGTGTTGATGGCCCGGATCTTGTTCTTACCATTCAGCTGACTCCTCAGGACTTGCCTGACCCTCTGCAGGTACTTGGTGGTTGCAGCCTTTCTAGCGGCCTCTTCATGGTTCCCATTTGCCTGCGGGATCCCCAGGTACTTGTAACTGTCCTCTATGTCTGCAATGTTGCCTTCTGGTAGTTCAATCCCCTCAGTTCTGACTACCTTCCCTCTCTTTGATACCATCCGACTACACTTCTCCAGTCCGAACGACATTCCAATGTCATTGCTGTATAGCCTGGTAGTGTGGATCAGTGAATCGATGTCTCGTTCACTCTTGGCATACAGCTTGATGTCATCCATGTACAGGAGGTGGCTGACAACTGCTCCGTTCCGTAGTCGGTATCCGTAGCCAGTCTTGTTAATGATCTCACTGAGGGGGTTCAGGCCTATGCAGAACAGCAGTGGGGACAGAGCATCTCCTTGGTAGATCCCGCACTTGATGGTGACTTGTGCTATGGGCTTGGAGTTGGCCTCTAGTGTTGTACGCCACATCCCCATTGAGTTCCTGATGAAGGCTCTTAGGGTCCCATTGATCTTGTACAATTCTAGGCATTCCAGTATCCAGCTGTGGGGCATTGAGTCATAGGCCTTCTTGTAATCAATCCAGGCAGTGCACAGGTTGGTCAGTCTGGTCTTGCAGTCTCGGCTGACTGTTCTGTCTACCAGTAGCTGGTGTTTTGCGCCTCTGGTATTCTTGCCAATTCCTTTCTGTGTCCCACTCATGTATTGACCCATGTGCCTGTTCATCTTAGCCGATATGATGCCTGACAGGAGCTTCCGTGTAGTACTGAGGCAGGTTATTGGTCGGTAGTTGGAGGGGACCGGTCCCTTCTTGGGGTCCTTGGGGATCAGGACCGTCCGACCTTCGGTTAGCCATTCCGGGTGTCTCTTGTTAACTAGCAGCTGGTTCATTTGTGCTGCCAGACGCTCGTGGAGTGCAGTCAGCTTCTTTAGCCAGTAGGCGTGAACCATGTCGGGCCCTGGTGCTGTCCAACTCTTCATACTGGAGACCCTTTCTTGGATATCTGCCACTGTGATGGTTACTGGACCCTGTTCAGGGAGGTCGCTGTGGTCTGCCCTCAGATCCACTAGCCACTGAGCATTGCCGTTATGGGTTGCGTCCTTCTCCCATATGCTCTTCCAGTATTGCTCTGTCTCCAGCCTTGGTGGTGCTGTTCTCTTATTATTGTTCCCTTGCCACTGAGAGTACACCTTTGCTGGTTCTGTGGAGAACAGCTGGTTTATTCTCCTGCCTTCTATCTCTCTGGTGTACCTCCTCAAGCGGCTGGCCAAGGCTGTGAGTCTTTGCTTGGCAGTTTCCAAGGCCTCAGGTATGGACAGCTTGCTGTATTTCTTATGCACCTTCTTTGTCGCACCTTTCTGCAACTCCGTTAGTTGGCTAACCTCCCTCCGTGCTACTTTGATCTTGGCCTCTAGCCTCCTTCTCCATGGAGGGTACTGCCCCTTGTGGCTGTTCAACTTGTAGCCAAGCATCTCACTGATCACTGCTGCCGTATTGTAGATCAGCTTGTTAGTGTCGGTAATCGTGGTTGTAGGTATTGCCCGTAGTGCTGCATTAACATCATCTAGCAGACCTTCTGAGGGTACTTCACGTAATCTTGGTAACCGGCTACGGGGTATCCAGGTTTCAAGCTTGGCCATTATCCTATTTTTCAGGTCAGTTCCTCTCGCACTCAACTCTCCTATCGCACTTGGGGCTATGTACCCAATCTCGGGTGGGGGTGATGATATCTCCCCCCTGACCTGGCGTCCTGACTCCTTCTTGCCGTAGCATTTGTGTTGTACCTCGTCAATCTCTAGCTGTGAGAGCAGTCCCTTCTTTCGAATGTTGGAACACTGAGCTACTAGTTGTTTCGCCGTCATTGTGGATGTTGGGTATCGAAGAATCCATAGGTCCGTCATCCTATTCATGTAGCCCCTACTATATATATATATATATATATATATATATATATATATATATATATATATATATATATATATATATATATATATATATATATATATATATATATATGCCTTTGAGGATGTCTAATTGCATAGACAAAGGCCTTGTTTACTTTCCTTTTTTTCCACCTGGCACACAGATTAAAAACACTGCTGGTCCAACATTGCTGAATGCTGTATTTGATGTGCTTGTCCTTTTTGCTAATTTGAATGTCTCAGATCAATGGCTTGTATAAGAGTGCATCAATATGCAGTCGGACACAAACAAAACAATCTACATTTACTTAGCCATCAAATTAAACTCCTTTTCATGCCATGGGAATGTATTACAGCTGACTGAAGGACAGGCATGTGAAAACACTGAAAGGATCTGACTGAGAGGGAAATAAACATGCAGTAATGACTAAATGTTCTGAATGAGAAGATAGACTTCATCATGGTCTGCTTCCTTCTCCATCATTATGCAGTATGAGTAGAGTAATACAGAATAAATCAGCTAAAAGATGGTGCCTTAAATTAGAAACCAATCAACACTCCATTCGTGTGTTTTATAAATTCATTTGAGCAAATCCGGAAAGCAAACAAATTTGTGCAGGGGTGAGTACATCCAAGTAATATCACAGATTTTTCATTTTTGTTTCTGCACAAAAAGCAAACTTATTTTGAAGGTTTGTCCCATTGTCATCATGACAGTAACCCATAGATTATCTGTGAGCTTCGGGTCAGAGTTGCCTGGCCAAACAGAAACAGTACACAACATGATCAGCAAACCATTTGTTAATAATGGTTTCCCAGTGCTAGTGGGAAAGAAAATGAACATTTCCATAAAGCTTGTCAGCAAGAAATGTGATGAAACCTCCTGGCAGACACCTGCATTGACACCTGCAACGCCATCCACTACCAACACCAACAAATGACATTGCTACCAAATCATGAGATACTGTGAAAATTTCACACAATCCTGTGTCTCTCCATTCCTTTCAGACTCTAGGATCTTGAATTTCCTTACATCTTGAGCAGTGGCCTTTGGACCACCGAGCAACAGTCCAGTTCATTATACCTTAGCCCAGTTAGGATGCTTCTGACATGTTTGTGATTCACAAGCATTTTACACTTTGGAATGGGGGAGTTGTAACTTCTTTCCTGAAGACGTCTGTGGGTGCTGAGGATCTTGCTGCACCGATACCAGCCTCAGTCCACTTCCTGTGAAGCACTCCCAAGTTCTTGAATTTAATTTTCTTGACAATCCTTTCAAGGATGCAGTCATCTCTGATAATTGCACACCTATTCCTTTCACACTTTTCCCTTTCAGTCAACTTTCCATTAATGTGCTTCAATACAGCAGCTCTGAGAACAGCCAGCCTTTTCAGCAATGACCTTCTCTGGTTTACCTTCCTTGTGAAGGGAATCATCTAGACAGCTGTCAAGTCAGCAGTCTTCCCTGTGATTGTGTTTGAGTGTACTGAACGGCACAGGCAGATACACTTTATTCATATTGTTAACAATAATTTAGAAATGACAACAAAATGTTTCACTTTACATGGAATTAATATAGAACACACAGAGTTTTGCTGTTTTGAATTAAACAAAGGAAAACGATAATTGGGGGTTTTATGGGTTTTTTTCTTTAAAGATGTACTAGTAGATTGAAACGTTAATTTTTGAAATATTTGTTTGGTCACAATTAGAACAGCAGCCTGCCAGTTTGTTTTTCCCCCCTATGACAGTCATGTAAGCCTCTTTCTGAGAAACCCAGGGCTTTCTACGCCCCTGGTTGAAAGACCAAGTGGCAGCATTCACATCCAGGACAAAAAAACTAAGTTTGCTGTCAGTGAGTGGGATCAGTCGCGAAGAGGGTGCTGAACTAAAAACATCCTTGTGATTGCTTTGGTCGCTAGTAGATTGCAGTAGTTTCCTGTAGTTTTCATGGAAGATGCCATCTCAGTGACTATTAGTTGTGATGTGAAAGAGAAACAGAGACCATTTGCCTTCCAAGTAAAAGTTCTACGAGATGAGGATAATAATGATGCTAAAGTCGGGCTTCAAAAGTAGGGTCAACAAACATCAAGGTCAATGTATCTGCTGTGTATGGCAGCGACCCACAGTCTAACTTTAACTTAACCAGGTCAAGTAGATAATAGATAAAGCCAATATTATTAAAGTGTGCTACTTTGTCAGTGGTTGTAAGCCCCACTATGGCAGTTATTCTAGTTTCATCTCAAGATAAACTGTCATCATTTATGTAAGTGCTTTTGAAATTACATTCACAACACATCACTTTACTATACATCAAAACATGGGAAAATACCTATAAAATGATTTGCATGGCTACAGAATTACAGCCCAGCCCAGCTAACATAACATACTGCACTGTTGCCTATCAGAGACAAACAAATGTGTTTTTTAATCATTAAAGAATATTTGTTTTCATGTTACACTTTACCACTTACATGAAACATTGTGTGAAGTGTGTGTTTTGTTCACATTCTTACCTCATTACCTGAAGTTGGAGCTGGAGGCTGTTATGGCAGTGAAAAAATGAGAGAGCGCTACCCCTACCTGTCAAAATTGCACAAGGAAACATTGTAAACTTTCTCTTCGTGTGATTATGGGTGCTTGTTTGTGAATGTTGACATAAACAGCAGCAACAATAGGTAACAGAACGATGTACTGATATTGAAAGCAAACCTATACGTGCTAAATTATGGCCTCTGCTGTTTATTTCTTGTCTGAATATTTCAAGTATTAAATCTGCCTACTGGAACAAATGTTTAACTTGTCAGTTTCTGGTGGGTATAGCAAAAATTAATTAAACTGTCATCGTTTTAGAGGTAATCTTGATACCATCTTCATCCTTTAATGTTAAATCAAAAACTTTGCTCAAAGAATACATAAAGATATAAAAGTGATGTTCATTCTTATGCAAATTACAGGAAAAAATGAAGGACATTGAAAGGATAACACACTTTAAGCATAAATGTTCAAGCTGGGAAATTTACAGCTTTCTTACTATTGTCTTATTAATATACTGTTTATGCAGACCAAGTTCTCTATGTATAGTGTAACACAGTCAACTAGAGTTTACAGAAATGGTCCTAAAGAAAGAAAATGTCCAGTGAGTGGCAGTTCTTTGGATAAAAAAAGGCCTGGTTGTTGTCAGAGGTAAGAGGAGAATGGCCAGACTGTTTCAAGCTGATAGTATCACAATTACCAAATGGTTGGACTCAAAAATGCTGACCCAGAGACCGGCCACAGTTTTAAAAGGTTTATTTACAGGAAGTAGAAATTCAACAGTACCAGGAAAAGCAAGAGGTAAGTTTCTCTGATTACAGGAGCTCAAAGGGGTGACTGCCAAAGCCTAAACAAGACTTAGACTCAGCCATAGGTAAGGCTTCCAGAATTGCTCTTATTATTGGAAGCCAAAGCGTAAAGTGGACTACTTTGTTTTTTCCTATTAACAAGCTGGAGAGGAAGCAGTGACTGGCCTGAGGAATCCAGAGAGCGGCAGAGTGCGCAGGTAGGTAAGTTGTGACTGTTCCTAGATAACAGGTTTGCTCTTACTAGTTGGGGTGACAACGGATTCAGGAATTCCACAGTGATGGGGGAATGAGCAAGGGAAACCTATCCTTCACTTCACAGTTACTGGAATCAGATGAAATAGTAAGGTTACTAAGTCTTAGGAACCAATTTCCACCATAGAGGCAACAACAATCTGGCAGAGAGTGGATGCAAAAGTTAGTCTTTAAATACTGCTGCTTCAGTGATGAAGAGATGTGAGACAGCAAAACAGAGGCTCCACCCCCAGCAAGAAGTGCCACCTCACAACTCTACCTGAGAGGAAAAAGGGAGGAAGACAGGGAGAGAGAAAGCAAAGGAACCTTATCTTCTGTCATCCTGGACTGGATGACAGAAGATAAGGTAGGAGTAATTATCACTGACTTCAAGCAAGGTATGCAGAAGAGCATCTCGAAAGCACAACATATTGAGACTTGAAGTTGAAACAGCTACAACAACAATAGACCACTCCGGGTACCGTGTCTGTCAGCTAAGAAAAGGAAATTTAGGCTTCAAGTCTCATGGTTTTATCAAATTGAGACAAAACATTGCAAAGCTGGAAAAGTTTTGGTTTTTGCTGAGACATTTGGATCAGCTTGGATCAATCCTCCCTTCTATCAGTGGTTTAGGTGATGGTGTTGTAAAGGTGTAGGAGATATTTTCTTTGACACTTTGGGCATCTTAGGTGGAGTCTGTCATCGTTTAGATGCCTCATATTTTCCTTGACTATGTTCATCCCTTTGTCATCAGTGTACCCAACTTCTATGGCAAGTTAACGTGAAACATCATCAATCCATTCTTAAATGGATTTCTTGAGCAAAATAATGAGTTTACTATACTCAAATGACCTCCGTAGTTAGCAGATCTCAGTGCAGTAGAGCATCTTTTTGGTGTAGATTGCACAATAGTTGTGCAGCAAGCAAATCTGTAGAACTTGTGATGCATTCACGTCAATATGGACCAAAATATCTGAGGAATGTTTCCAGCACCTTGTTGAATCTGTACCATGAAGAATTAAGGCAGTTCTGAAGGCAAAAGATGGTTCAACCCAGTACTAGTGTTCAGAGCAGTGTCTCTCCTCTTTGCATGTTGAGCAATCTCATGTTTTTCTACATTTTTGTTTTTCTTTGAGTTGTTATGTTGTGTTTCCACTCTTTTGCATCTTCCTTGTCTGTATCTCTCCCTGTTAGTCTTTATTTCATTTAGTTCTTGTATTGATATATAGTCCTGAGTCTCCTTTGTCAGTTGTTGACTGTATGAGTCTTTTGCTGTCTGAGCTCCCAGTGTTCTGTTTCTTCTTCATGAGTTCTCTTTTCTTGACCTTCCTAGTTATTATCTAGACTTGATTTTGATCACCCTGCGTCTCCTTTTTGTTGCACACCAGTATAATTTAAATCATCTTTTGTTTATTTGTGCCAGTTGGCTTCCAGTGTGTCAGCTTTCAAATGTACACAAAGGGGAGGCATTTGGTCACATGGACATTGTTTTCCTACTGAAATGATGTAGCATCAATGTAGCTTACTGCTGCTTTGGTGACTTCCTACTTATTTTTATGCAGTGTTCCTAATCCACACACGTATTGCACCCAAACCATCGTCTACTGTATGCTTTAAAACGCATCAAACACTCCGACATTATCCCATTTACATCAATGTAAATATTAGTTACATTAAGTAAACAAATAAAGAAATACAACACCTTTGCCCTGACATCTTGGCAATAAGCAAGATACAGCAGCATTACTGAAGAACTGAGGAAAAGCAGCACGAAGCAACACAGAAACGACCCTTTCCAAATGCATAAACAAACACACATCTTCGCTATGCATGTAGACTATATAGGCAATATGTTAATGCTCTGTGCAGGATAGACTGATTTACTGATCACGTTCCTCTGTGATACCGACATCGCAGTGACAGCATGTCACTCATATGCATCTCTGGAGCACAGTAGGTCAATGTCAGCTTCACAGGAGGTCATGATGGTCTTCCCCATGTGAATGGTGTTATCTTCTTCCTCTAGCATGTCCCTGCTACACACACTTACATATTTTATGCCATTATATACTTCAGACCAGATGGAGTCTGAGACTTTCCTACACTGAGAAATTGTAGTGAGCGTCTTTTTACACAATGGCCCTGAGATATCAAATGCACTGCAGCTTAAGAAAATGTCATAAGAAGCCTTGATCTCTGGGCAGTCGTCATCTCCGCCTTACCTGGGCAGAGCTGCAGCATCCTTCTCTCCTCCTCTGTTCACCTGCTAGTCATCACCAATCAACTGCAATACTTAAGGACCAGTGCAGCCATCCAGACTCCGAAAGATTATCAGCTCTTTTAGAGTGGTAAACGGGCTAGTTGTTAGTCTTGCTCTAATTAAATGACCTCACATCAAGTAATTCTGTTTTCCTCCTTTCTCTAGTGACTCAGCTAACCCTGGATCATTCCCTGACATTCACCTTTTCAGGAACACCGTTTCTTCTGCTACTGCTACGGATCAAACTCTGTCACTGGATCTCCACTCCTGCTCCCCCTGTCTGCCCACCCTTTCCTCAGTAACTTGGGGATCCAAGGCTTCTCCTCTGACTCCCTCCTCAGTTCCATCTCACTTGGATTACAAGTAAGGCATCTCACAATAGCTCTCTGGATAACATCACCTAACTCTCTTCCCTGCTCCGCCTGACCTGTCATCTCCTTCCCTAGATCCAGCCTACCCTTTTGCTGCCTGCCTCCGCTCCATTTGCCTGTCTCTTGCCCAGTTAAAGTCTAGTGCTCAGTTCTGTCTACGTTCCAAGTAACCCTTAGTTTCCTTTTCCACATGTTCAAGAAATCTTTGTTTTTCTCAGTTTTGTGTTAAAGCGAATGAAGTATTGTAAAGCTTATTCTACGTCTCGCCGTCTTGCCTGAGTCCCGCACTTGAGTCCAACCAAGAAAGTTGCAAAACATGACAGAAAACAAATAGAAAAATGACACAAAAAAAAAAAAAAAAAACCAAAACAAAACAGAAGCTTAATAAAGCACAGCTGACGTAGGAAAAACACTGCAAAATCTCACAAAAATCATACTACAGAAATTATTGAAAGGGATAATGGTAAATGGCCTGTATTTATATAGCGCTTTACTAGTCCCTAAGGACCCCAAAGCGCTTTACATATCCAGTCATCCACCCATTCACACACTGGTGATGGCAAGCTTCATTGTAGCCACAGCCACCCTGGGGCGCACTGACAGAGGCGAGGCTGCCGGACACTGGCGCCACCGGGCCCTCTGACCACCACCAGTCGGCAACGGGTGAAGTGTCTTGCCCAAGGACACAACGACCGAGACTGTCCAAGCCGGGGCTCGAACCGGCAACCTTCCGATTACAAGTCGAACTCTCAACTCTTGAGCCACGATCGCCCTATAATACTCATTAATCTATACAATAATATAAACAACTGATAGCAAACATGTAGCTACAGTATTAAACATATTGTACAATAGAACACGGTTTTGTAAGGGCGAAAAAGTAACAACAGTCATTTGAATGTTTTGCTTTCTGTTCCTGACGTCTCCACAAAATCACTTTTCTGTTTGTATTTATTCAGCTTCTGTTGCATTTTGTGTGCTTTTAAAGCATTTTTCTATTTGCTAGCACGTTCTGAAGTTGCAGTCCCTTTGACGTTTCAGGGCCTTTGTTACGTCCCCACATAAAAGCTAGGCGATGAGGGTGGGGGACAGGAACAGTTGGATCTGGGTGAAATGAAAAGAACGCCAGGCAGAGGTATTTAACACAAAATAAATCTTTATTATAATCAAATACCTCAATAATCATAAATGGTAACAACAAAAAGAGACAGCATCGCTGCTTTAATAATAAATCAGACAGGTCAACCCAAAGAGATAGTGACCACTTCAACAAAGAAAACAACTATAAGGCTTCAACAGAAAAAGACAGCAACGCTGCTAGTAACAATACCCAGGCAGGCCAAACAAACTAACGGAGGCCACCGTCACTTATGGGAAACCACCACTCAGTTAAGCACTACTCACAAAGAGCCACGCACAGCAGGACTGGTCACACACAGCAGGCCATTTCCATACCAAACCAGTATCTCACACACTACCCAGCACAGAGGAAATCCACCAGACACCTCCCCCACCACCACACTGCTCTTCTCCAGCTTATATCACCTCTGAGGGTAATTGGTGGTAAACGAGGGCAGATGAGCAGCAGGTGTGTTCTAAAGGAGAAGGCAGGGGCAGAGAGAGACAAGGGGAGGGGCAAGAAAGGAGGAGGAGAGGGAGAAGACAACACCACGCCCACACACTCCCACAGCCTCACAGGATGTAACAGCCTTTTACACATTTATACTCTTTCTAAACCTGAAATTAAGCTACCACTTTCTGTTACTAATTAATTAATTAATTTGCTTCCACTGAAAGGATTAAATGGTCTGCAGTGGTTTGAGAAATGCTGCGACTCTTGGGTGTATAAAATCCTCTCAAACATAATGAGATAAACTTTAAAAATATGCCACATGGAGAAAAAAAAAGGTTGCTTTTTAAGATTTGGCATTTAAAAGAAATCTTTGAACTCGACAGGCGGCTAAACACAATAGCTGTAAGTGTTTTAACAAAGTACACATGACAATTCAGACTTTAACCTTTTTTCTTTTTCCTTTGAAACATTTTAAAAACCATTTGTGGATGTGGACAATTTCAGCACACAACAGCAAAGCATGACTGAAGCAGTGACATCTATTTCCTAAACTTATCAGCCTCTGATTCACCTCTTCTATACCTTCCTGTCACCATGGCAGCAGCAATAGGAAGCAGTTTGATAACTCTGTTGCTTTATCGGGGGGGAAGCCTGGCTGACATTTGGACTAAGATGGCTGATATATCGCTGCAGCTGACATTCATTTCACCTTTTTCATTCCACATGTTCATCTCTTTCTGTATGTATTTTCACAGACCCATAATCAAACTGGGGACAGTGATAAAGCAAGAGTGTGAATTCTCCTGTATTGTGAAAAAGGGAGATTCTGTTTGTTCTGTTTCCCAAAAAGTAAAAATGTATGAAATGCACATAAAAAAGCATGATTTAAACCCTGTATCGGTTTAAAATGCTGACAGGTTTCAGAAAAGTTGGTATCTCGTCTCTAAAAGGTTGGTGACACAAATGGTTATGGGGTGGGAAAAGAAATATCAGTTATGTCTCTACGCCAATCCTTGAAACTCTGTGGATTTCAGTATAGCAATAATGTAAAAGAACATGGGTGGAGTTGATGCCTGAGGAAGATCACGCTAATTTATGTTCAATTAAATTAGTCATGTTAAATGTGATAATTACTTGTGTTAAGCGAAATGATCATCCAGCAGTAGACGCTGATACAATGTGCCATGACTGTAGCTTGTGGGCATTTTATTTTCTTAGTCATGGCAGCAGGGATGGGCTGGCTCTAATTTAAAAGCTTTAAAGACAGCATGAAAATTTTCCAGTAAAAGAGTGAGACATGCACACAAGTACTGCTTACCATTTTGTTGGTTATATCTGGGCCTGGACTGTAACTGGGCCATTGCAACGCATTGATTCTTTTCTATTTCAGTCATTCTGTTGTAGATTTGCTACTGCAGTGTGATCATTATCTTTGCATGAGCAAATTTAAGTTGTTGTTGTAAAATACTAGATATAGATATCAAGAATACTCTAGTATATGAGGGAGGTCATGGATGAGTCAATGACTGCAAGGTGCCGAGGTCCTGTGGCTACAAAACGATCTTAAATCATGACCCCTGCACCGCTGTACTTGACAGTTGGTATGAGATGTTGATACGCTGTTTGGTTTTCCCCAAACATGGTGCTGTGTATTATGTCTCTTCATCTCCATTTTGGTCTCACCTGTCTAAAGGACATTGTTTCAGAAGTCTTGTGCAAACCTGAGCTGTTCTGTCATGTTTTTGTTTTTGTTTTTTAGAGAGAAGAGGGTCTGTCTAACCTGGCACCCCTTCCAAACAATGCATAGTTTATTTTGTGTCTGCTCAGTTTAAATGGTTATCACTAAGTTAAATTTTACAGTAACTATTTTAATTGCTTTGAAGTAATGAAAATAGTTACATGACTGATGGGGTAAAAATAACCTTCATACTGATGGGTACCAGTCACTCTCAGTGTTCAGCTTGTGTATTGCGCTGTGACCTAATTCCACACAACACACTGAAAATGCTCTTGTTTGCTCACATTTTAAATTATCAAAATAAAATATACTCAAAGATGTACAATGGCGTGCATAATTTGCTGAATTCCTGGGAGTGCCATTAAACACAGGTGATGGAAAAAGAAGTTAACTAAGAGTTAGCGTTTTGTGTGGCCTGCTGAAATGAAATGAACTGTCTACAGTTTGTCTGAATGAAGGCCTATATCAAGCACCTGTTCCAAAAATATTATCATCTGAAAAGCTGGTAAAATTAGAAGTTTTTAAGTGCTGAGTGAAATTAAGTATTAAATTTACATGCAAAATGCAAATGACTGCTCTATAACTACAAACCTTGTCCAAAAAAAGTTATGACATTTGTGTAAAATGTCTATGAAAAAAAACATAATGAAAGAATTTGCAGTACTCATAAATCCATATTTTATTCACAGAACACAGAAAACATATCAAATGTTTAAACTAAGAGTGTTGCAAAGAGTTTGAATATCTCATCTAGTACATAATGTCAATAAAAGAGTCGGTAAATCTGCTCAAGGGACGAGGCTTATACTTCAAAAATGGATGGATGTCGGTGATTGTTGGGCCCTTAGCCAACACTAAATTTAAAAAAGGCATGATTCTGTCACGGGAATCACTGAATGAGCTCAGCAAGACTTCAGAAAAACCATTGTCGTGCCATACAAAAACTTAGATTAAAGCTCCATCATAAAGAACTCGTGTGAACACGATGAATGAATGCTGTGATATCCTCCTGGTCAAAGCTCGTTTTAAATGGAGTGAGGCAAAGAAAAAAACTATTCTGAGCTCAAATGAATCCAAAAGTTTTAATTCTATTTGAAAAACACAGACACTGTGTTCCCTGGACTAAAGTGGAGAGGGACCATCTTGATTGTCTGTGAAGGTTCTCAGTCATCCAGGTCATCGTAGTCAAAGGAGCTTGCTAAGAAAAGCGTCTGGACTTCTTTAAGTTACTTGAAGACGTTTCACCTCTCATCAGAGAAGCTTCTTCAGTTCTAAGGTCAAATGGTGGAGAGTCCCAGATATAAACCTAGTGGGAGTATCCCCCCCACAGAGGGACAAAAGGACCCCCTGATGATCCTCTAATCGCCTGAGACAAGGTGTGAAACTGGGTGTGGGTCCCAATCAGCCCGAGTTTCGGGTGTGTTCATTGAGAAACCTGGCCCCACCTTATCATGCGAATTCCTGAGGTCAGATGGCCCAGGATGTGAGTGGGCGTTAAGGCGTCTGGGAAGGGATCTCAAAACTGGATTATAGATGGCAGAGAGTTGGTGTCATAAACCACCACCTCTGTTCAAAGATGGTCGCTCACAGTGGACATAGATGGCTTCTTTCACTCCTCTTTCAAACCATCTGTCCTCTCTGTCCAAAATGTGAACATTGGCATCCTCGAAAGAGTGTCCTTTATCCTTAAGATGCAGATGGACTGCTGAGTCTTGTCCTGTGGAGGTGGCTCACAAGCGCATGGCACAACACAGAAGAGCCACCACCACAGGACAAGACTCAGCAGTCCACCTCCGAAGTGGCCCGAGCGAGCCCCAGGTTCCAGGCCCCGATAAGCGGCCGCCAAGGAGTGAGCCGGTGTGTACCCGGACGCCCACCCACAGACACAAAGAACCACCAACGTACCGACACCTGAGGGAGTCCGCCACTGGCAGGGGAAGTGGTGGTGGGTGGAGATAGGCCTCCAAACCTTGGAGGGCCTGAGATGTCCCCAGAGAGGTGGCGTCTGATACCCAACCTGACATATAGACACAGACATACAGGCACACACAGACACAAACATCCATTCCCACCCTCATGCTCTCATATGCACTTACTCCACACTCAACCAACGTGGAGACAGACATAAAGAGACGCTGTACACACGATCACACTCCCCAAGCGTACTCTACGAACCGGGTCTAGGTACCCTTGCCCCTGGAGGGGGGAACTGCACCCAGACCCAGGTGGTGTTACCCTTTTCCCTGCGGTGGGGAGAGGCAGACCGCCCCGACTCCGCAGCAGCAGGGAGGCCCCACACTCCAGACCGCAGTCGGACGGCCAACTCCTCCTCCTAGCCCCCCCGCTCCAGCAGGCCGCAGAGAACGGGGGTGAGAGAAGACTCCAAACCTCCCTCCACCCGCTCATTGTAGTGTTGATGCATGTGTGTTCTAAGGTGCAATTAAAACCCAGGAGGGCATGGAGCTACCTGCCAGAGAGCAGCAGGTAAGCGCATGGTCCCTCCTGCTAGCCCTCAATGTCTACGTGTATTCAAAATTGAGAGCCATCTATGTCCACTGTGAGCGACCATCTTTGAACAGAGGCGGTGGTTTATGACACCAACTCTCTGCCATCTATAATCCAGTTTTGAGATCCCTTCCCAGACGCCTTAACGCCCACTCACATCCTGGGCCATCTGACCTCAGGAATTCGCATGATAAGGTGGGGCCAGGTTTCACAATGAACTCACCCGAAACTCGGGCTGATTGGGACCCACACCCAGTTTCACACCTCGTCTCAGGCGATTAGTGGATCATCAGGGGGTCCTTTTGTCCCCCTGTGGGGGGATACTCCCACTAGGTTTATATCTGGGACTCTCCACCATTTGACCTTAGAACTGAAGAAGCTTCTCGGATGAGAGGTGAAACGTCTTCAAGTAAGTTAAAGAAGTCCAGACGCTTTTCTTTGCAAGCTCCTTTGACGACCATCTTGATTGTTATCAGTGCTCAGGTCAACATCCTGCATCACTGATGATATGAGGATGCATTAGTGCTTATGGAAATTGCACTTTGCACATTTGGGAAGATGAAAGTTATATACATGTTTCAGAGTAACATATGCTCCCATCTTTTTCAGGGAAGCCACTGAATATTTCAGCAAGTCAATGCTAAATGACAAACTGCATCTACAACAGCATGGCTTCGTAGTAGAAAACATTAGGCCCATCATTAAACAAAAGGAAGAAGACACAGGTATGTTGAGCAGCAAAATACCTGTATCAGACTGTGGGAGAATATCCGTCTTTCATTTTCTATCTTTCATTTTCTTAAACATTTGAAAAACAAACATATTAAACATTAGATTCTTTTCATGTTATAGTATAAATAAAGATGAAGGTGATAATCAGCTTTCAAATGCTGATTTGACGCAGTTATAGTTTTAATCAGGGTTAAGCCCAACATAAATGCCATTTTTTCTGTCTTAGAATTAAGTGATTTTGTTTGTAACTAAGCTGAGTTTCATTAAAGCTTCCAGAGAAGCACCCTGCTGTGGGACCATCTCTTTGCTCCTATCTGTGTGTCTGCAGTGGCATCTAAGCATTTTAAGACATTATTTAAGGCATGATGCAGATATAGCTGGTGCAAGCTCCTCAAGCAGAGCATTCTTGTTGTTTTTTAACCTACTTTACTGCACATGTGAATTTGAAACCAAACAAAGCTTTTTGCTCAGAGGGAATTTTGTCTTCATTAGACAGCTGCAAGGAAGGAGAATTACATATGATCTCTAAGCTTAATGCAAGACAGCGCACTCAACATCAAGAGTCTGTGTACGCCATCTGAAATTATTATTACAACAGATTTTCTTTTGTAATAAAATCACAAAGTGAAAAGTGTGTCAGCAACTGAGCCTTCAGTGTTTTGAGTCATGAAGCATGCTCTGGCTAAAACATCTCTCTACTTTCACTGGTGACCCCTTCTTGAGCTCAAGCACTTCATGAGCCACAAACTGTAGACCTCTGCTCCCAGATCTAACATCTACTCTCTTCTCTTTAATCTTACCAGGTTCCATCACTGTTATCTATATGGTATCATTCACTGGAAATAAAGCTCTTTGCAGTCTGTGTTTTTCCCAGTCTGTCTAAAGAGACAAACAATCCCCTCAAGCTATATCGGCACAAAGCAGACTTACTGAATCGCTCTCCATTATTCTAAATTCCCATTTGTCAGTGTGAATTTTGATGTGGTCAAAGGTTCATTCATTTATTTGAAGTCTCTTTGTCAGTTGCACAGAACTTGTGGTAAACATCCGAGTTCATTAAGAGTTTTATTCACAACTTACAACATATATTTAAAAACTTTTTTTCCTGCTTAGATCTGGCTGAACCTTCTTGAACAAAGCCAACTGGCTTCTGCTCTGACTGTAAGATGACTCTGGCTTCAGACTGAAGACCTGGCAGTTCTCTTGAAACTTTTTCTATGTACCTTTCCAATTACTGATATTCATTTAATGTTTTTCAGACTTTGTTCATGTTTAAAACTCTGCAGCTGGGAACACATTAAAGGCAGATTATTAGTGCAGATGATTATAATCAAGAATCGGTGCATAACAGCTACCTGTCTGTTCCAGTGGCTAAAGTCTGAATTGCTTCTATTAAATCTGAAGACAAGAAATTGGTTTATATCCAGTTTCTTACATTAAATTGTCTTGTTCCTGGTTAGTCTATTGTGAATTGTTTCACTGGTAAGAGACGTGTCCTGTGACATCAAGTACGCTGGTGTTCCAATTGTGCAAATCGCGAGTCCGTGCTTGCGTTCTCGGCAATTCCGGACTCGCCGCGAACGCAAGTATGGACTCGCGTACTTGAGAATTGAGAAAGGGCCAATGTATCACCTTCCTCCATCTCACTCTATATCTTGCATCCTCTTCTGTCACACTAACCCTCTGTGTGTTCTCCTTTATGATATTGGCAAATCTTCTGTTTTTTTTCCTCCTGTCTGCTCCATTTTCAACATTCTTTGTCCAATAAATCGACTATGAAGGATAGTCCCCTGCACATGGTCAAACCAGCTCAGCCTTGCTTCTCTAATGTTGTCTCCAAACTGAGATTTCCCTCCCAACAAAAATCTTCAGCATCTCCAATTCTGCATCCAGTCTTTTTGTCAACTGTATCCAAACCTTGTCATAGCAGATCTCCCTTCCATCGTGTGAACCTTTCACTCTTAGTTGCTATCCTTCTGTTACTCCTGACACTCATCTCCATCACTCCACCCTTCAAGCACTCCTTGCTTCACCTCCCTTATGCGCTGTCTGTTGCTTTGGATGGTTAATCTCAGGTATTTAAATTCATCCACCTCTATTACCTCTACTCCTTACATTGTCACACACATGCATTCTGTCTTCTTTCAACTGACTTTTATTCCTTTTCTCTCCAGAGCATACTTCCACCCATCCAGACTGTCTTACACCTGCTCACTACAGATCGCATGTCATCTGCAAATATCATAATCCATGGAGATTCCTGCCTGACCTCATCCGTCAACCTGTCCATCACCACTGCAAACAAGCAGGGTCTCAGAGCAGATCCCTGATGAATTCCTACTTCCACCTTGAACCTATCAGTCACTCCAACCACACACCTCACTAATGTCTCACTGCCCTCATATGGGATCTGCACTACCCCTCAATCCTTACTTCTTTGTCCAGTACCACAGTTCCTCTCTTGGCATCCTATCATATACCTTTTTATGACAAAGCTACAAAACATGGTGCAACGATGTTTCTCTATACTTCTACATCAACACTACCAAAGCAAACATGACTTCTGTAGTGCTTTTTCTCAGCATGAAGCTATACTGCTGCTCACTGACCTTGTAACCTAGTTTCCACAGCTCTGCCCTTGTTCTTGAAATTCAGCACCAATATACTTCTCCATTTCTCAGGCATCCTCTCACTTTCCAAGACTGTGTTAAACTATCTGGTTAAAGGTTAAGTCGCCTACCCTCCCTTTTAGACATATCCATACCACCACAGATACTTTATCTGGATCAAACTTGTATTCCATCCTTCATCTTCTTCATACCTTTCTGCCAGTGTGGATGTTGGATTATGTGTGTGTTTCTATCTACTTTGATTTCAGAAGCAAAGCCTCCCTAGACTCCCACGCTTCTCCACCTGCATAACTGCAAGCAATCTGATAATCACTCACCTGTGTGCAATCCTGTGATTAGTCACCTCCTGCCTAAGTTACTCCACCATTGAAAAGGAGACATTTGTCTTCTTCTTCTTCTTCTCCTACATTTTAAAGGCGGCTGGCAAACAACTTTTAGGTGCATTTACCACCACCTTCTGGAAAGGAGTGTGGGTCGGAACGGTTTTGTAATCTGAAAAGGAGACATTGGCCCTGTTGCTAGCTCTTCAGCACTTCCATGTGTACTTGGGATCTGGCACATTACCCATTGTAGTGTACACTGATCATAATCCACTTGTATTTCTTGCCTGAATGTTTAACCACAATCAAAGACTCATGCGATGGGCCTTGGTGCTACAAGAGTACAATTTGGAGATTCGGCATATAAAAGGATCAGAAAATGTACTAGCTGATGGCCTCTCCCAGTTGTGAGTATGACTTGTTTTGTTGTTTGTCACGAATATTGAAATCTGTGTATACAAAATGTAGTCTTGTATTTTAAGGGGAGGGGTGTTACGGCCCTGGGCCTTGGAGAGAGTGAGACTACCTTTTTGTGCTTATGCAAATCTAAGTGTGCCAGGACTCGCGGATGATTGGCTGCCTGGAGATCCCACGACCACTCCATGACCAATTGACTGGCTGATTGTCTGCACCTGGGAGTATAAAAGGCTGAAGATCCATCACACTATGGGGAATTGCTGCGCTGAAGTGAACATGCAGTGGCCTCCTCGTCTGCGGTGCATGTGAAGCTTCCATTCAGTTGATGTCAGCTTGTTATGCCTACAGTGCTAGTGTTGGCCTGCTCCTCATGCTGTTTTGTGGACTTCCAGTATCCATTACTCGAGTCCAGTTTGTGTTCTTTTCTTGACACCAAATCTCTCTTCTTTCCTCTGCTCAGAGGGTACAACAGATACTTTATTTACAGTTTCCTTAACAGTTTCTCCTGTACTTTCACATTCATCTGGTAAATCTTGTCTCAACTCCTCTCTGGACTCTGTATTGCGTTCATCCTTGTTCATCTTCCACCATTTAATCCTTGCCTCTGCCTTCACTCGCTTCCTGTTCTTGACTTCCGAAGCCATCCTATAGACTAACATCCAATGCTGCTAGATGCATCCCCCCTTGGCCTCCACCTTGCACCTATCTTTTGTAGACTGCACATTCTGCATAAGATATAGTCCATGTGTTTCCAACCCTTCTGTAAAACCTGCAGATATATTTAGCTCATACTATGGTGCAAGTGATGTCCCTTTCACTGTATTTTGTTCTGTTTGGGTCTCTCAAGCAGCTTATAATGGCCTTCTTCTGACTAAGCTGGTTGAAGGCAAGCCTATTATAATAGCGTCATTTTGTTTTTGTTATGCTCAGACTATTGATCATATCCACTGTTTTTGCTGCTGTTCCTTTTGATATATGCTACAAGTCCTGCATCCTGCAGTGCTGACTGCAGCTTATACTGCATCTATGATGGAGCAGAGGCTTGTTAGGGTAGGTCATAAATCCCAGCTAGGTGTTTGTTATTGCAGCCTGTCTTGAGAAGTGATGGATTAGTCAGTGCAGTTTTAAAAAAAATTCTCATTGATTTTCTTTTTCTATCAGGTTAACAATA
The DNA here is from genome assembly GCF_057381915.1 of Diplotaxodon limnothrissa. Classification (NCBI taxonomy): domain Eukaryota; kingdom Metazoa; phylum Chordata; class Actinopteri; order Cichliformes; family Cichlidae; genus Diplotaxodon; species Diplotaxodon limnothrissa. Next base: position 19,710,270 of record NC_140604.1, read on the forward strand.
TCATATGAACTTCTGTAAACTTCTGTGAAGATTTGAGATGAAAATTTTACACTGATTTTCATTTATTTTTTTTATTCTGTAATAGATTGGCACCCTATCTATGGTTTATCTCTCACCCAGTGAAAGTTAGGATAGACTCCAGCTCCCTAAATTTGACACATTCAAACCTCTTCTCCTAATTAACCCCTAATTATAGACACTGGTCAAATGTAATATTGGTCAAATACTACAATTATGTAAGACACTGAGTTAACAGTGTCTGATCTAACAATATGAAGATATCCCAGACAGCAGTGTTGTCCATTTCAATCAACAATTGTCCCTTTATTGGTCCCAAAGGGGATTTAAGAAACTATCGTATATTTGAGGGAATATTCATGTATGTTCATGAGATTTCAATTACAATAAGACTGGTCTTTCAGTGACCTTTACAAACGTCATGCATCAATGAAGATCCAGGAATAATATGCTCTGCAAAGCACCAGTGACTGTTTAGATGCTCGACCCACTGAGCTGTGCCAACATTTAAAACCTCAAACAGCTTTATGGTATTTGTCTCATCGGGGTGCTGTTGATCGCTCGTGAGTTTTTGTGTGGCTGCTGTATAGAGATTGAAAATGTGACGTCATTCAGGGGTAAAACCGCAAAGAATTCTGGGAACTCGTGGCAAGACGTACTAGCGCATGCAGGCTTTCAATTGAAATCAGTTATACAGCGATAAAAAGAAACACAAAAAATGGCAAGAAGCTGTTGTATTATTAACTGCAATAGCCGGTCGCATGACAGCCACGGAAAGCCGACGGGTGAAGAGATCGGTTGTTATCGGATTACGTCGTTGAAGAGAAATTGTTCGAGCCATGTTTCCGAAGTAACAAAGAGGCGACTGGATTGCAGCCATTCAAAGACAAAATATAACGTCCCAGAACACTCCAGCTCACAGGTTAGTCTGCTCCAAGCATTTCCACAAAGGTCAGTCTTCTGTTGTAGTTAATACGTGATTTTTCTTAACATAATTGGTGATATAGGTTACAAGCAGGTCTGGCGCTGAACAGAAATTGTCGCGCTATGCTCCTTTGTTTATTGTGCATAAATAGTAAATTGTCCTGACACAATATTGTGTTTCGCTTCTGTTATTACCATGGTACACTGACAAAAACATATACTTTTATTCACAGGGTAAAACAGTTTTTTGTATCACTAATTGCCCAGTACGATTACAGCATACAATATTATTGTCATTGCTACATTTCTGTAATGCGTACCAGAAATTATTTCCACTACTAATTAATTACCGTTGAGCTCAAAGGTCCTATTAATAAACAGTTAACGAATGTGTATTTATGAAGACAATTTGTGAGACTGGTAAACTTATGATATGTACGATGGTCTTTCGTTCTACATGGTGCATTTCAAGGTCCTGTACCCATCCGTCGGTAAACTGGGGCTTGTTGCAGTGACCTGAAGTTACTAAACTTCACGAGTGTATGCACTCACTCCAAGAAGCGTATAATTATAAATATGAGCGTGGTGAAAGTTGGGCAGCACGCTAACGTGTTTTGTCCCTCTGTGTGCTCGTAAGGGTCTAACCCTTTCACTGGTTTGATTTTTTTCCTCGTATCTTTTCTTTGACTTTTCATCAAGTCTGTCTTTGTACGGACCGGCATTGTTCTCCTTCGTTTTGTACATACCTTTTTGGTATGTACAAGAATTTATTGGAACCGAAGAATGAACGTTTTGCGGTGCTGCAAATGCTTGCATTTGAGGCGGTACTTGGATTGTTTTGCCACGAGTTCCCGGCATGCAATGCGCGAAAGTCACGCGGTCTGTCAATCTCTATAAATAGTCCCTCCTCTACGTTGCATTATAAATACAAGAACAGCTGTGGTTCAAAGCATCCACAAAGGCAAAAATTGTGCAAAAGTGACTTTGCATGGCAGTGGTACTTACAATTTCAGCCTGACTTAGCCACCTGTTAATCACTGTCATGCTGCTATTCAGCTTACTTTAAATAATTTAGGGCCCTGCTTGATGTGGACCTGCACACAGAACCTTCCGCTGCATGATTCATATACTTTAAGATAAACAAGAATGAGTAATGCTTACAGCAGCTGTTTGCTTTTAAAAACAGTTTGCTCATTTGCTTGCTGCGACTTTGCATTAGTTGTATGGAGTGAGAGTGGTTTGAATCTTTTACTGTAAGAAAAACAGCTTTTTTGTCTGTAACAAAAAAGCAGATGTACAACTGAGTTATGTGGGGAGGCAGCAGAAATGCAGTGAGCACAGCATTTATTTATGCAAGGATGCTTATGAGAACCAAATATGGCAAGATTCAGTTTAATGTCAGGTTCCAACCTGTGATTGCACATTAGCTTGAGAGACTGCTGCTCTCCGGCACTGTAATTACCTACAGTAAGTGTCTTCAGCCAAGAGAATGGCAGCCAGCATAGGCAGGGGGTGGACTTTGCTTCAATTAGACTGCTCTGTTTCATCTACTTTCTCTTCAAAGACATCACTCAAAGGGAGATGGGTGTTTGTCCTGCATACAGCTGGTGGGCCTGTCCTCTCCTTGACACCATGGAGAAATGTCACAGAATACAACAGGCAGCATTCAAAAGCTTTCTTTGAAGTGAAAGCTTTCATTTTGAAGTATGGCGGTGCTCCACAGTCAAATGTGTGAGTTGCAAACAAATTGAACGCTGTCTGATCTGAAGAAACTGAGCAACACCACCTGTGACAGCAACATCTGATAGAGGTCTAATAGCTGACAGCTTATCATAAATCACTTATAAATGATGTGCTTTATTGTCTTCACTGGTTATTTGCGTTTTTGCTAGTAACACTTTTGGTCTGACAAAAACATCTGCATGTGTTTAAGAGTGCATTGAGTACCTGTTATAGAAAGCTCAGGCTGCTGTCACACAAGCCCAGATTGGTTGGCAACTCCCCCAACAACCACCAGTGACCATGAAAAAAATGTGTACTGGTTGGCAAGTGGTTAATAGAGGTTGCTGGCAATTGCTAGATGAACTCTCATGCAAACATGGTTTGCATGTTTGCCACTTTTGAAACATGTTGGTTGTGGTGGCAAGGCCATCATTTTCTTTGAAGGAAAATCATCACAGTTTTCACACTTTTTCAACTGCTTGTGTGATGACAAGCTAGCAATCTTAAGGAGGCTTTAAATGCAGCACCTTATACGTCTTTGAAAGCAAGACCTGTTTTCCACAAGTACCTACTTGTCTCAACTCAGATTTGTTCATTTTCCATTACAATTGAGTATCACTTCAATGTTCTTGGGGCGCAGTCAAAAGTCCCGTGACACAAACACAATGCAACAATTAAGGACATCGAGGCAATGATATAGCTGCTTCTTGGTCTATGACTTGTTTAGAACCCTGGCTGAGCAGGTACTAAAAAAGTACCTGGTACCAGCAACTACCACCTAATCAAAATCTACAGTACTGTTTTGCTAGCGTTTTTCTCAAGCTACTTAGCCTGACCTCTCTGGAGCAGCTATACATAGTCATGTACGAGACTGAACCACCTGCAGGTCTCTGCTCTCTGTGTGTCCACTTCATCATGTTCCAATCCACCACAAGCAATACACTGTTATAAAAGCTCAGGCAGGGTAAAAGGCAGAACTGTCATCATGACGAGGCACTACAGGTCTGCCAGTGCTATATGGGTGACAGTCAGATCAGGACAAAGATACAAAAAGCCCTTCTTGGAAAAAAAGCTACCAGAGAACAGAAAGGAAATGTCAAATAGGAAACCTATATCAGGTAAGGTTTTTACATAGTGATACAAGTCTTTGTCACCCACTGCGGTGCTGCTTCCATTTGTGGACAAGAGAAAGGGAACAGAAAAAATGTGAAGTACATTTCTATGTTTTATGTATGTTTTATAACTCTTCTATAATGTTGTATTCATGAAAGTGACCGGATTTGCATTCTTGTTGAATGTAATAACATGAATAAGTATAAATAAATTGAACATGTCTACTTTTATAAGTAAATCACTTTATCAAAGAAAAGTCAGAAAGCTTATACGGATGAAACAAACATTTGCTGCTTTTTCCGTTTCTTCTCCCTATGTCAATATGAGGATCTGAATCCCCCAAAATGTTCACTAATGTCACCTATTTTAAATATTTCACTCTGTTGCCATAGCTTGGTGGCTGCTACATTTTTCAAATGGATATCCAAGTCCTACTTTATGTTTAAATTTTTGAAGTTCAGCAAGCATGTTGTTTGCTAATTTCTAAGTGAGCATCAAAATCAGGCCAGTTTAATCACTGCAATCAGTTGATTTTATCGTGGAGCTTTGGAGGTGTCCATGGTGAGTTAGCACAGCGTGTCATATTCGTGAAATCCACAAAGTTGTATATTTATAAGTTGCTTCCACAGTGATGTGATACAAAAGAGCAAATATACAGCACCTAAAGTCGAGTGAATATCAGCTGTGTTACAGTATCTCATTTATATCACTGTTTTCTCTTAAATTGGGGTATTGTTCACAAACTGCAGAGCTTGTGAATCTCACTGAATTCTGGGGAGTAACCACCAAATGTTTGATTTTGATTAATTTTTTTGTTCCACTTCTGATCCTGAGTTCTGCATTTGGGTCTGCAGCCTGCCCGTAACACAGTCCATGACAGTGTTCTGGTGCAGCAGCAGGAGCTTGTAGAGCTTGTAGGAGCTGTGTGTCCTAGATATAACAATGATGCCCAGTCATGATCACACAGTTGCATCCATCCATCCATCCATTCGCTTCCGCTTATCCTTTTCAGGGTCGCGGGGGGCGCTGGAGCCTATCCCAGCTGTCATAGGGCGAGAGGCGGGGTACACCCTGGACAGGTCGCCAGTCTGTCGCAGGGCCAAACAACCATTCGCACTCACATTCACTCGCACATTCACACCTAGTGGCAATTTGGATTATCCAATTAACCTATCCCCACAAGCTGCATGTCTTTGGACGGTGGGAGGAAGCCGGAGTACCCGGAGAGAACCCACGCAAACACGGGGAGAACATGCAAACTCCACACAGAAAGACCCCGGCCTGATGGTGGAATTCAACTCAGGACCTTCTTGCTGTGCGGCAACAGTGCTAACCACCGTGCCACCGTGCTGCCCCAGTTGCATCTCACAAGCAATTTTTTTCAAAAATAAAAGCATGAAGATTTTCTTTGATTCATGCTGCTATGAAGTTACACCCAAGATAACTAACACATCTAAGATGTGTAATGAAATGAAAACAGCCCTACGACATGTGAACAGTTAACTCTGTTATAGTTATAACTTACCATTATGACAATGCCGCAGTGAAATTAATATATTTTCCATAATGTTATTGAAGAAATGTGAAAAACTTTTACTATATTCCATAAATCCTTAATGCTTCTACAGCAGCTCATCATTCTGATGAATTTATAATGTCCACAATTTAACTATGTGTGAACAAAGGTCACATAATGCATTGAATTGGTGTAGTCATAATCCCAAGAGCTGTGTTTCAACTATCATAACTTTAAGGTGTAGAGTTACATCAGAGGTTCCCAAAGTGTGGGGCCCGCCCCCTGGGGGGGGCGGTATGAAAAGGAAAAAAAAAAGAACACTTGGACACTGCTAGCATAATGGACAGGTTTTTGACGGGGCTCCCACACAAATGCAAAGCAGGAGATGAAGCATCGGCAAATATGTTTCCAAACCAACTTCATTCCAAGCCAAAGACTAGAAAATATGGTGAAGCATATCTTCCCTTTGGCTTCACCTGCACAAGTGCCGAGGTAGGTCTCTGCGACAGAACTAGTTTCCCTGCATCGGGAGCATGCGCTGGGCTGTCCAAATCACGGACAAACGGTATCCCACATTCTTGATTTAAAACAAAGGGGGGCCCAGCAAAAAAAGTTTGGGAACCACTGAGTTACATAATCCAGGCACTTAAATTTAACCTGTTGTGCTTCCAAAATTTACATAATTGCATATGTACACAAACACTATAATTTCACACAAATCATATCATTCAGATCCCAGATTTACACGTCTTGCTAATTTACTGACACTGGCATCTAACACAGAATACTCTCTGTCTCTGCCTCATATTGAATATAAGAGAAGCAGTGACACACACCAAACAGGAGGTACAAACTCTATGAATATGCTGGGTATACACAAATACATCATTTAAACTCTGCCAAATTCATTGCCTAACATAACTTAACAGATCAACAACCCAGTGCCAAGCCTGCAGAGACTAAACAATCACCATCTCATTTATGCTGGTAACCTATGACTGCTGCCTGTAATGATAAATTTCTGTGCATTAACAACCACAGCAAAGCCACTACTTTAGTGAAGTGACTAACACATGCAGCTAAACCCAGCCAAGCAGAACTCAGTGTGCAGTTTAGCCATATCTTTACAATGCACATGCAATAAAGCGACAGAAAGTGAAGAGGGTGTGAGTTTTACTCACCTTATTTAAAGTCTTTATCACTTAACCATGTGGCAGAATTTAAGCAGGACCACTGGATATTTTGGTTAGCCAGATAAGCTTATATTTTTCTTTTTTAAGGTTAACATGCTTGTAGTGGCTCATTAAATATGGATCATCGTTTGTTTGTTTTTTAAGACGTCACGACCGGCAAAATACCAGCTGAATTTACACAAGTTACATTTTTACACCTTTTTCTGCATTATTTTAACCACATGTTTAAAAAAGAAGAAAAATCAGAATTTTTTGAAGAATTTAAACAACTTATTGGTCTCATGACTTTGAATGTGGTCGAGTCAAGTTCTCAGTGAGAAATGTGAAAAAAATAACTAACAAAAAAATTACAGAAACTGTTTCACCCTTTTTCAAAATTGTAATTATTTGTCATTGTTGTATTAAAATGACAAGTAATGTCAAAAAAAGAACAGGCAGGCGTTCCTTAACCTTCAGGAGAAAACGTCACCATCAGTTTTATTTTATTTACCACTCATATCAAACATCAGCAATACAAGTCAAAATACCTGCAACTTTTTGATCTTTAACAACAAATACAAAACGTATACTCGAGGGGAAAAAAACTGAAACACATACAGACACTTTACTGAAAAATAGCTGTTTTTCTTGGTGCGTCTAAATTGTAAAGTAGTAGCAAGTCCATCCATTTACTCATTTCAAAAACATCGCTGCAGGTACCTACTGAAATCACCACCCACACTGTTTTCAGGCATTGTAAGCACTGACACCATCTGGCATTAAGCGAAGCACTCCGAGAAATATGGCTGCTGCATGGATGCCTGACTGCCAAGGGCAGCCTAGGGCAAGTGCATTGGAACCAATGATATGTTCGCATGTCTAATAGATCGGCACGGTGCCAGGAATTTGACCATCCACCTTAGGCCATGGATGAGGATCAAAGAAGTGAAAAGCTGAGATTTAGTCACCAAGTGGTGAAGTGTTAAGAGCAAACCAGGAAATGCACGCCATCTACGCAAATGAAGCAGAGCCACATTTTTGATTTCAATTTTTTTTAACTACAATTCCCTCTCTAAAACAACCGCCAACTCATTTTGTGTTGATGGTTCAGTTTAATGTCTAAACTCGTCTTCTGCAGGCTTGAGAAATTTGCATGCCAGGTACCAACTACTTCCCACCAGCCCCCCCAAGTCACAATCCCCTTAAAACTCATTGCTCCCCCCTCCCTTTGCCTCCTGCGCAGGTGACAAGCTAAAATGAGAGATAGCTCCATTTGCTTCCTATAGCTAATTGGATTAGTGCTTAAGGCACTACAATAACGGCTGAATTTAGAGAGGCAGGCGGAGAGAATGGGGGAGCTGAGTGGTAGAGCCAATTTTCCAGTGAAATGAGCTTTGCTTCAGGTAAAGAGAAAACTCCTGCAGAGAAATAGCTCTGTGTTGGAAGATTTTATGCTTCCAGACGCAGTAATGTGTCACAGAATTTACATTCAGTGCATTACAAGAAGGAGCACACAGTGGTAAATGGCGTGTTTGTAGCAATGTCACAAATTAATTACATATTATGTATGTCCATGGAGACTACTTTATTCTGATAAGCTGGAGGCTGTGTGGCAATTTTCCATAACAGTGCAGCTCTGACAGCACCCTCATCACTATTATAAATGCATATTTTAAAAAATATTTAAACATACCCTGTGGATTGGATGAACAAATTGATGTTCAAAGTCCCAGGAAGAATGTTTAAAGTGAGTTTTGCAGGTGCTGTATTAGAAATTGGAAAACACAGTAAAAGAGTACTTTGGAAAACTTGTTTACATTCTTCATCGCCTTCACTGGTTTATTTCTTGGTAGAGTTCAAATAGCCTAAAAATGTCAGCAGGAATCCAATTTCTGAATGCTTGAAGAGCACACACGTGCTTGTCTGGAAGAGATGAAAACAAATCAGAGACCAGGTGAGAGTAAGAACACTGATCCACGGTGCCGCTGTACCTTTAATTGCACAGGAAAGCAGGTGCAGCAATCGCTTGAAACATGTAGAAACATACATGAAAATACAGCATATAAGGCAAAAACAGAATTTGTGCAATTCTATCAAGCTTGAAATTTAATATTTTGCGTGATTACATTTATTTTCCCACACAGACTGAACTCTCTTACACAAGCTTTGTTGTAATCTCATTCTCTCACAAGGTGATCTTACATTGGTTCAATAATATTGAGGTTTTCTATCCAGGTATGTTTTTACTACATTGGCAGTGTGTTTATGATCATTGCGATCACTGACATGCGGAAAAATGAAGCTGTTCTCAATCAGATGCTTTCCAGATGTTGGATCAAAATCTGATAGCACAAGATCTCCAACACTACTGACTGAGATGAAGCCCCAAACCATGACAGAGCCTCCACCGTGTTTTTTGAGACAAATATTTCAAATTTGAATTAATTAATTAATCAGCTAATGGTTTTTTTGGGAATCACCTTGTAGATGCAAAATATAACTTTTCCCTGCAAACTGGGTTATTGCTTGCATTTTTTTAGGTTAAGTTGATTTGGAGATTATGTATCGGAATTTCAGGAGCGGGACCACGCCTCCAAAAATGCTCCTGCCGGTTGTCATCTATATAGGTTCCCCCAGTTCTGCAAGCTGTTCATTCTCGTTTACGTGCCCCACGTCCCTCCCTCCTTGTTCTCAATTCTTTAACTTCTTCACTCCTATTTAGCACATGGGGATCTGCCAGGCCCGAGAGCCGTCGCCAGTCCCCTTCGAGGCCTTCCCCAAACCGCAGCTCAGTTCATGTCCAAGCATTCACCTTTACCCTAGTAAAATGCTGTCAAACCTAAAATGAGGACGTGGGCCCAGCTAGTGAAAGTAATAAAGTGTCTAAAGATACAATTTCAAATTAGCTTTTTGCTAAGTTGTCTGTTATGTGTAGACACGACACTGGTTGACCCTTTGAGGTAGATTCAGTGTGAAGTGGCTTAACAACCAAACAATTAAAAAACATTCTTTTAAAAAAGGTCAGGTACAAACAACTGGAGTGTAAAATAAATGAAAAAGCAGCCAATGCTTTCAAAAAAACTTTCAATATCTCCAGAAAGCCTGGAGAGCGACTGCTCAAGACCACTTTAAAGAACTTACAAAAAAATCCTGCTCCCTGGAAACTATAAAGAAAATGAGCTCAAAACTTTTGGATAGCCCTGTACCTTAGCAATAACCCTTTTAACTTAATGACTAATAACTTGAGCGTAGCTAAAAATATATTTAACAGTTACTCTATATTTTTATGTAGTTGCAAGTGTAAGACAAATTTGGGAATTCTCAAATTGTTTAATGTTTAAGAAACTGAAGTACTTTTTGTTTTTCTCAGTAAATTCTGTGATTGTACCCTGGGGATAAAACAAGGTGAGTCCAGCCATTAATGTATTTCTATTGCAACATTTTCTCAGCCCAGCAGGCTGTGTCAGCAATAATCAGGGCACAGTGACAAAGGTAGTTAAAAAAACAGCATGCAATGTCAGAAAGTTCCAGGAAGTCTGTACAACAACTTATTTCTTAATTAGGTTGCTCGCATGAAATCACACAATTCTCTCTCTTTCTACACCACACTAATGAATTTATGTCGTTTTATATTTAGTTCACCTGCAGGATCCTTTCCTGGTTATCTCATTCTCAGTTCATCCTTCGTGACCTGAAGTAAACCTGCACAAAGCAGCTTCAAACACTGGCGGTTCCAGATGGCTTCGAGAGGCCAGATGTTTGCAAAAATGTGAATGTGCAGAATTCTTGTAACCAAATGGGAAATTCACACTGCACACGTATGTTTACTAATAACCTTTTGGTGCTTAAGGCACAAGAACAGCAAAAGACTGGGCTTTGTTTTTGTTAAAAAATAAAACCATTTACTTTTTCAGTTCCATGTAAATGAACATTTTTCAGTTTGTCATAGATTGGGATTCAAAATAGTTTGAAACAATTTTTAGCACACTGCATTAAAATTAAGCTAGAATACAAAAATCCAAATCACATTAGGGGGTTGTACCTGCTACAAATGTTAGTTTTTATCATGCTATCATTAAAGGACACAAGGTAAGACATATTCCTGGGAATGTACTGCCAACCACAGATCTCAGTGAGGTGGATAAAAGCGAGTGGGGGAGATTGTCACTCTATAGAGAAATGAACTATAGAGGTAAGTGTTGATGGTGATTATCAACTCTTCAGTAACTTGGTTCTTCTCAAAACCTGTTTCCCATTTGTAGGTCAAAAGCATATTTAGTTTGCAAGTTGGTGTGGCAGTTCATGATGAAGTGATTCTAACATGTTCTACTTTTTAACGCAGTGTTAGGGTCGGTGATATTTAGCTAGTCAGTGGGTTATGGTGTCCTGAAGTCTACCACCAATATGGATCAGACTTGATCAAATACTGTTAAAAGTATAATTCTATATTTTGAGAGTTGAGTTTTGTTATGTTTCTATATTATATTCAGATGGATATAATCACCAAAACTCCATGTAAGATCACTTTCTGAGGCTTGATGTACCACATCACATCTAAAAAATGAGGATTTTTAACTTAAGAAGAAATTCCTGTCATGTTCTGGGTGAGTGCCAGTGCTTTTCCACCGAGCCAGCAGTTCCACCTCTGGGAGGAGCCACTGTCTTCCTGTTCATTGCTCTCACCTGTGGGTAATTATGCCGTGGACTTATAAGGCCAGCGCACTCAGCTTCTCTTTGCCAGATTCTCTGCTAACTACATTTAGTGCAGGTTGCCACTGTGTTTTGTACACGTCATGGCAAACTATCTTGTCTTAACTTGTACCTCTCTTTCATAGCTACTCACCAGATTACCAGATGCAAATCTCCACCATGGAACTCCCATCCGGACGCTGGCCCTCCCGACATTCTCACGGGTTTACTCACACCATGCACCTGCCTGCCTCCCTGCCTCAACGCCAGGAATTACTTACCATTCACCCGAACAACTCTCCCTTCCATGCTACTGATCCACCCACGGCAAGTAAGCAGTGCAAAGGAATATTCAGAACTAATAGCTGCCAGTATTCCTCCGGAACCATACCTGACATATGTACTCTTGTTTTAGTGACTCTGACCCTTTCCCGAGACCCAGCCATCCAGTCTGACTCTCCCTTTGGCCCAAACCACAGAACTGCAGTTTCCACAGTTGAAAAATCACTGGTTGTTTACATAGCTCAGGTCGCATAAGTGCCCCTTAGTTTTGGTGTTGTTCCTCGCAAGTTAAACACACGACTCAGTTTTCTAGTTTTGTTTACTACACTTGTTGTGAAAAATAAACATTGTCACTTAAACATTCTCTGTGCTTCTTTGCGTCCTGCATTTGAGTCCTTTTTCTCTCGAGTCGGCCTCGGCCGTGACAATTCCTATAGGCCTCCTTGCATGTAAACATACAGAAGCCCTGTATATGTACAAGGTCAAAATTCTTATAGAGCAATTCCCATTCGCGAAATCAGGACCAGATGTCATGTAGAGTGTGAATGGATTTCATATTTTACATTTACAGGGAATAAAGTGGGCCACAACCATCAGGCACCTTTGCTAATGAGTAAATAAATCTGACTGGCGATAATAATGTCAAGGAAATTTATTTTTCATGCACGGCTTCCTGGCTCTGAACCCACGGAGACACTTAAATCAGAAAGTAATGTTACCTCAAGCACACACTCAACATGCAGAATTTTTCCTCTGAATCACTGAGGATGAATCTGTGTGTGCAGATTTTACTGTAGTTACCATTTAAGTCTAGCTAACTACAGATCAGCGCAATCTTTTTTTTTTTTCTCAGGGAGATACAGTGCATGTATGTATAAGAGGTTAGTTTGGAGAATCATCATTGAATAGCCTTTCTGGGTTGACAACATGTTTACAGGAGCTGAAGGAGTTTCTGACTGTTTGAGTCAATTAAATAAGTGCACCATCATAAGATCCATAATTGCAACTTCAAACTTGTTGCATGCGTTTATGCAAGTGATGCAAGGGATGGGGGTCTTTTTTTCCCCCTTAAATTCAAAGTCAGAACTGACAGTGGTGATATTGTATCATAGGACTGCAGTGGTTCAAACCCAGGACTTGTTGGTGCAACAGTGCTACCTCACACCTACAAGTTCCTGGTTTTGATTCCAATCTGGGGCCTTTCTGTTTGGAGCTTGCATGTTCTCTCCATTGCCTGAACCATGTAACACAGCTTCCTCTCACAGTCCAAAGATGTGTTTATTTGGTCAACTTATTATTTTAATTTGCAGTAGGTGAATAAGACTGTATATGTTTGTGGGCAAGGGGTGAAGCAGCGGGTTCAGGGTGTGGTGTCAGGGGAGGCTGATTGTCACAGCATCATCTAATTGTGTCTTCCCCACTTCAGCAGCCGCCCGGGCCAGAGTAGGATAGCCAATCGGAGCGGCTGACAGGAGAGGAGCTGGCAGCTGAGATCAAACTGACACTGGAAAGTGTAAAATAAAGTAAAAAGACCCCGGGTCCTTTTTAAAATGGTTGTCTGTCTCTGTGTGTTAGCCCTGCAACAAACTGGTCGGATAGTAGCACCTCTCACTGGATATATGGGTGGCCCCGTTTAAAAAGCAGACATGTATAAGTTATAATGAATGTTAGACCTCGCTATAAAATAAATTGCAGTGTCAGAATTTTAAGGCTGTCCTTTATGCAAATTCGTACCCTGCTGCACCTTTTATTTTCTATAAGTCACAAGTAGCCATTACGCTATTGTCAAAAACTGAACATAATTTTATACAGTGTGAATAAATAGCAGTATGATGTCAAGTATAAAACATGATATGAAATACAAATTTGCTGAAATGCAGTGGGGAAGGGTTGGACTTATGGCAAGCGCTGATTTATCTTATGAGAGAGGATATTTAACACCGCTGCGCTGATTTGTGGGTGTTCTTCATGCCCTGTCCACCTCGATCAATATGGGTGTCAGTGTTATGGCCTTAAATTACTGTTAGATGCTCATTATGAAGCAGAGCTCGATAGAATTGGGGATGTTAGTAAGGTTTGTGTAGGTGTGCGTGCACATGCATGTGTGTGTTTATTGCACCTGTGAGTGCATCTTTCTGTAGTGCCTGCCAATAAACACCAAGGCCATGAGGTGCTTTGAGGTGCAGTGGTTTAATCAACCAGAGGGATGATCTTTCACTCTCTCTCACAGACACACACACACAAACACACACACACAAACACAGAAGCTAGGTGGGGAAACGACTCTCCTTGAAGTCTCCTTTGGAGATCATAGGTCTCTGGGTACACAATATAATATATAGCAAATAATCTTGCAGTGCAGATAAAACATGAAATAGTATGTTCACAAAAGAATGATCAAAGGCCAGCAAAAGCAATAAAATAAGTGTGTCTATCCATCAACGGGCTGCTGAACACCTAGAATGATCTCAGTCTCAGGTGGACTGGATGCCTGACAGAGACTCTCCTCTCTAAATCACATGGCTGCTCTCTTATTTCCTGGATGAGTGGACAGTTTCTCCCCTCAGCCATGTACAAAACAAGCAACTTTTGAAAGAAAAACTTCACCAGTCAGTCAATGGTGAGTTACATTTATGTATTACTGATTTTTTTGTTCCTGCTCACAGCCATCAGTGAATCTTATGAGCCTTAAAGAATTCATGGAATTCTGCACACACTTTGTAAACATGAAGTGTAATTTCTACACTGTCTTGCTTTCTGCTCGGAAATGGAACAGTTTTATGGGTTTTGACACTATATTCCTCAATATAACAACAAAATCGATACCTACATACTCTATTATCTATACCTTAAAGCATTTTTTTTTAATATGCTTATATGCTGTAATGGCAAAACAAAACTTCACCCTCTGTTTTACACATCGGGAAAAGGATACAAATACATCCAGAGATGAACAATAACACATGACATATATTATGTCATTATTTATTTAACAAAAACTAAGCTAAAATGCAGGAGCACTACGCAAACTACCACCCATGATTCAGTAGCTTGTAGAACCACCTCTCCCTGCAGAGACAAACGGTACTGGTTCTTATTATGTGCTTTTCTACTTTATCTCAGCACTCAAAACTCTTTACACAACTTGGCTCCTTCAGCTCTATTCACATAAGAATTTTTTTTCTATGCAAGTGCTTTCTAAATACTTTGATGGATGCATCGGAGGGCAACTTAATATTTTGCCCAAGGATTTTTGGCATGCACACTGCAGCAGACGGGGACTGAACCACCAACCTTTTGATTAGAAGTCAATGCCAGAAACACCACCCAGAGAGCATCCATATTGTTGCAAGGGACTTTAATAAGGCACGTTTGAAATCTGTACTCCCTAAACTTCATCAACATGTTAAATGCCCTACATCCAGAGTTGAGCAACAACACATGACATATACTTTGTCATGTGTTGTTGTTAGGATTAGGGTTAATGGACCATGTGTACATTAATATCAAGCAGACCTACAAATCGACACCCTTCCCCTACCTAGGACTCCCTCTCTCTGCTCCTTATCCTTGCCTACACTCCCCAGGAAACAAACCCCTCCAAGCTCCCGGGTGATTAAAACATGAGCAGATGATGCTCTCCTTCAGCTACAGCACTGTTTCGATCTTTTAGGTCAAGCTTCAACTATTGGACAGATAACTGACTTTAAAACCCTGTGGAGTTCATGGCCCTTTCACTGCAAAAAAAAGCCCAAATCATCAGCCCTCCACCACCATGTTCGACAGTGGCATGAGGTACAGTGGTACTTTGATTTATAAGTGTCCGAACAAATGTGTTTTTCGAGATACAAGCCTTCTCTTCTTTGCTATGACTCTAGAGCTGAAATTCGTATACAAGCCAGCTTTGGATACCCCACGCCTATTTGGCGCAGTAAATGCCACAGTTAACACCGCAACATCCGCCCAGCATATCGTGACTCACTCGTTCACTTTAAGCATTTAGCTTGCAGTGTTGTGCTTGCATATGTGCTTGCATACGAATAATTTGAGTTACGACCTCCGTCGTGGAACAAATTAAACTCAACGCACCACTTTACTATTATTTTTTCTCCAAAGATGAAGATCCTACAAAATTTCCCTGTTGGTCTGCTCTGTCCAAAGGACATTTGGTATCTTCAAATGAAACTTTGCAAACCTAAGCTGTGCTGCTATGTTCTTTTTAGAAGGAAGAGGATTTTTTTCTGCTAAACACCTCAAACTTGTTTAGTCTTCCTCTAGTTGTACTGTCAAGAAGCATAATATTTAACACGATTACTGAGGCCTGAGATGTAGCACTTGGATTTTTTGCGGTTTCTCTGAGCATTTCACCGTCTGACCTTGGTGTGAATTTGCTGGAATGTCCACTCCTGAGAAGATTGGCAACTATCTTGGATATTTTCCAGTAGTGAATGTTTATAGGATAATGGACGTCAAATTGTTTGAAAATGGCTTTATAATCCTTCCCAGATTAATGGGGAGCAACAGTGGCTTCTTTAACAGCTTCTAATTGCTGATGTCTTTTCTCCTTTGCAATTTGTCAACACAAACCTGAATCCTCCCGACCAACAAATTGCCAGGTCCACTCCTTTTATAGAGCTGCTGACACTTCATGATGATCAATTAATGTGCCTTTGATCATTATCATCAGCACCTGACTGCTATTTATTTTTATTATTTCCTGATATGTAAAAAAGTGGTATTTATAGTGGGTTTCTTTGCTTTCTTTTTACCATGACTGTATGTGTCTGTTTCCATGGGCAGCTGCAGACAGTAACAGCAGACTTGCACACATGCATGCACTACAGTTGTGGTTACGTGTATGTAGACATGCATGGACACTAGAAAACACGATGAACAGTCTGAGGCAGAGTGACAATTTTAAAGTACAATTTCCAGGCTGATCCAGTCATACGGATAGATGCACTTTGTCCTAAGAGCAGCCCAATGCTCCCAGTGTTTTATCTGCCAGATTTGACCAGATTTTTCCTGCTGGTTTGGAAAGCAACAAACAAAACCCCCTGCTCTAACCACCAAGCCCCCAGTGCAACATGGCCCTTCAGTGTGTCCAAAAGCACACTATGACATTTGCACTCTATTTCATGTGACTGTGATTTTCCTTTTTGTGTGTGAATATACTGCACCATTTTTTCAACATTGTTTTAAAATGTTTTAAGGTGCATCATTTTCGTATTTCCTCGTGTGGGTTTTTGTTATTCGTCCAACATATATTTTTAATTGAAATTAAAGACTTTAAACAGGTAATGATGCACTAAGATTCGCTCCTGTTGTCAGAGCACTCCGCAAAGCCTAGCCGCTCATGTCGGAACATTTTAGTAGACACCACACTGGTAGAAGAGCACAGTGCATTCTGCGTAATTAGGATTTTGTTTGGCAGTGTCTCCAAAGCTTGTTGCCTCTGTAGATAATCCTAACAGGCTACACAATGTGTTTGTCTGAGCTATGGGAGAACTGTGAACTCAAGCCTGAGCCTGTAAGCTGCCACAGAAGAAAATGAATGAACACCCACATTCCAAACAAAGCAGACTTTAACAGAGAAAGGCAGGAAGAGAAAAACAGAGGCAGAAAGGTGGTCGTTCAAGTGATGACACACAGCAGAGCTGTGCTCTGCAGAAGAGAAATTACTTCTGCTTTTAAAGTTTCGTGCATCGGCCCTGCATTTATCCAGCTGTTGTGGTCTGGAAAAGTTTCTCTACAGTGCAAAACTGTTAGTCCTTTTAGTATTTATTTTATTGTTTTTCCTTTTCCTATGTATAATTTCAAAATGCATTTCATGGTGAGACAATCAATGCCTCAAATCTAACATAAAAATCAAGCTCCTGGCAAAGACAAAAAAGATCCCGTCATAAATGTGCGGGTGTGCCTGCATATGCAGTTTAGATTAAACATAAAATTCTCAAAAAAGACAATTTCCCTTGATATTTATTAATATTCTTTGCACATGTAAGAGATTTCAGCCACTCATACTACAGTAGGTGACTAGAATCTCATTGATTTTCATTTAATTGCTGATGGCTATGTAAGTCTGGGACTCATTAAAACAACAGCATGGATGCAGATGCACAGCTTAGCGCAGTCTCACTTGAATCTCTGACCTCCAAGGACCAGTGCATTTAACAGGGAACTGTCTCTCATTACTTATCCTTTATCTGCTGTCTCATTATACCCCTGTTCTGTTTTTTGAATTTTTCTATTACTGTCTTTGCAATGCAAATCTGCTGCTTAAATCAGCAGCTCTGTGTATACAAAGGCAAGGGGGGGGAGACTCATCCTATTAGTGTTGAGAAATGTGGGCATCTGGGAAAGAAGTCAGGGTGTTTAAAAAGGGGGAAAGAAAGCTCTGAAGAATATTCCCATCATCCTAACTGCTGCTTTTTGACCAAAGTATGATTTATATAAGAGGAAGAGAGAGACTTCCATAATCTCTGCAGTGCAGCATCAGGTCTGCAGTAGACTATGTGTATGTACCGATATGCCTTCCTGGATGGTGGATGATAGCTCATATGTCATGACTGCAGGCCTATCACTCGCTGTGTTCCCTGCAGTGTGAGCCAATATGTTCAGTAGACATAGATGTGGGCATTGCCTAATGGAATCCAGTCAACATGGCTGATACCATCACCAAGTCACACTGCCAAGCCTCGATAACACCCAGCTCTCTCCGTCTCCGGAGCTATGGCAAGTGTCCTGAAGAGGCCTGCAAGATGTTACATATTAATACTTCTCGACATTTTCTGGGTGATAAGCAACCCGGGTATAAATATTATGAAATCGCTTTGGCACAGCTTCCTCTTAGAAGACAATCTCTGGCTATTTCCTTTTCATGGACATGTATCTGAAAGTAAATGTTCTGTCCTCAGTAACCTGCACTTCATATCACTGCATCACCGCATGAAAGTAAAGGATAGTCTTCCAGTTCCCTCAGAGTACCGTATATATTTACATTTTAACATTATGTGATAAATATACACCTATAAATATATAATCAATTAGTTTGGCATGAAGATGGAAACAGGGAGAAACAACAGCTGAAAGCAATAAGATCTTCTACTAACAACTCATCTCATCTTTCATAAACTAAACTTTAAATCTACTTCTAAGTCCTTGATATTTTTAACAGCCCCTCCAATGAGTCACTCATCCGACTTATCATCTTAGAGTACAGTTGATGACGGTAGTCCTTGTTTTGTTCTCCAGGACACCCACTGTGGACTGAAGGGGCACTCCATCCAGAACCTAATGTCGGTGGAGAAGGGTTTATGTGGCCCTATGCCAAACTCACAGAGGCTTCACAGCTTAACAAGGACTCCCCTCACCAGCTGCCATCCAAAGTGGTGGAGCTGGAGTCATGTTTATGGAAAAGAGTCACTAAAGAGGGAGCTGAGTAATGTTGAAGACTATCACCACAGCCTCCTGGCCAACCTCCACGTAGGAAAACCTAGGCACAACAATCAAATGGGATTGGGATGGACTGGCCTGCAGTCCTGACCTCAACCCTACTGAACACTTGTAGGATCGGGTTGGGCATGCTGTTCGTGCCAGGGTAACCAACCAACCCAGAATGGGACGCTATCCCACATCACTTGTGGGCCAAGCTGGTGACGATCATGAAGATGAGGTACCAGGCTGTAGTGGCAGTATATGGTTCTACTACAAGCTACTGAGGTCCATGTTATCTGTTAAGGTGCTAATATGCCAAGTTTCTTCAGACTTCAATCATCCAATCTAGCAAACAGCACCAAATAAGAGTCAACAGCAGAATAAGCTGTTTGGCACTGTCAAAGGAGATCTGGCAAGTTTTTCATGGATGCAGCCCACATACTCACCTCTGCTGCGCAACCCATGAATGTATTTTTCTTACAAACGTGGCACCACTTGATTTTCATTTTAATTCATTTTCACTTTGTCAGAGACCATGCACTAACAAAAAAACATTAACCTCCTAAGAGAAAAGATGTATTGTACCACATTGAGCTACTAGTTAATTTCCATCTGCAGTCCCTGGGCAGGTCAAAAACAAATAAAATTACATAAAAATACATCTTCAGTAAGCAAATTATACTAATACAAATGTAGTTGATAAGTCTGCACAATAAACCAAGCATCCCAGCTGAAATGATTTAAAACCACATGGACATATCCAACATTAATGTTAAGGGGAAATAAACAATCTTCCCAACCATATTTATTAAAAACGAGTCATATTTCTTGCGCATCAGTGTGAATCCACTGTCAAATCCAGAACACAGTTCTATGCATTTCCACACAAAAAAGACTGAAGCTGTGGAAGAAGATGCTGCTATCAGCTAAGCCCTGCAAAACAGTCCCAAAGCCAAAACAATTGACTTAAGTGTCTTTATGAAAGTGCTACTAGAAGAACCTCACAGATTATTCCAAGCAGCTCTGATTTTCCTCCCACAGAAATGACTCTCAACTTCCACTAAATAATGCAACGTGGCGTTTGCTTCTGAAACTTGTTAAAGTGTTATCCTCTCTCTGTGTGTGTAAGGCACCAAGAAAAAAATGGAACCTGGACCACATTATTTAAAAAAAAAAACATGCATTAGTGATGCCAACTGTCTAGTCAAATGTCATTAAAATTGTACGCGGTGACATGTGTAAGGGCACCAGCATGAAAACAAGGCTGGTACGATGTGAGGAACAAATTAGATTTGTTTAGGTTCTGTTATTCAATCTGACTCTATTGCAGTGCTGCATATGTACAGAAACCTTTTGCAAGCTATAACGTGTCGATTAGCACACTTTGGAGGACATGTTTGTTACGTGAAAGAGAAAAGTACCCAAAATAAGGGACAAGAGAGAGAATCTGCTTGCACAGCTACTGTGAGCTGCATAAACACCAGGCATGTGTGGGCTCGTTTCTGTGCATGCACCTGTGTGTCTGGGTGCCGCGGAGCCTTGAAATCCAAATGTGAAATGCAGGGTGAAACGCATACAAAACACACTGATCCCCACCCATCTCTCTCTCGCGCTCGCTGCTGAGTGAAAAAAGTGTTTTATTACCTCATCAAATATGAATTGCACTTTATTAGATCACATTTGAAATTCCAGGTTGCAACTCATGCATCCCCAAATACTTTGGGTAACATCATCAGTGTGTATTTTGCCTCCTAGCTGATGGAGGTAGCTTGTAAGGGCATTTCTTTTACATTAGGAATAGGTAGAGTGTGACAATCAAAGCTATCGCAGTTTAAAATGCTGAAATAATGAAGCAGAGCCACTGTATATGGAGATGTATTTAAATGTGTGCGCCAACTACTCCAGCACTGCATGAGTTATGAGATTGCCTGATCACTTGTCATGGGCTGGCATAAGGGAATGAGGCATGTGTCATATCTTGTTTAGGCAGCCTGATGCAGTGTGTATTTTGGTGGAGGTTTCACAGCTACTCCTCAGCCTCTCAGTGCGGCTCATGTTGTTGAACGGTTCCACCCCTCCGGCTGTTAACTGACTGGGGAAGTTTCTCGGCGGATACCATGACGACAACTGGCATCTGTGCTTTGCACCGTGGCAAATAGAGGTCATCTGAAGAGACAGCACCCTTACCTCTTACCTTCGCCGCCACAGCTGCCATGGCTACACAAACCGGCAGATTCTCTCAGCCCTTAGCCATCCCAGCATGCAGTTCAGCAGGCTGGAGCCAAGCATCCGTTCCAACGTACATATGCTCATGCCAAAGAATTCAGGTGCCAAGAGGCACGAGCACAGCGTGTGCTTGCATCTTTTACACATCCAAGTCCTTTGGGCTTTACATATCCAAGTCCAGCTCGGTGTAGAAATCCACTAGAGAACAAAAAAGCCGCACACGAACACGTACACATGCGCAAATACGAATCCAATGCAATAAACGAGTTCAGCACTCCCCACTAGGCAAGAAGCCCACAGCATACAACGATCAAAACACATTAATTATTCATCAGAAAGTAAAGATTCCATATCTCTGATGTGTGCACATCCACAGGATATTTTAGGGTTTGGTTTCTTTTTCCTGATCCTCTAAAAATCCAAAAAGTTACCAGCTTTAGGATTTATCTGTTGGTGTTTTTGTGTAGTTTTCACTCACGCTTGGGTTATTACAGGTTATCCTTCCTGTGTAACACTGGAGTCACCATACAAAACTCAAATAATTTATATTTCATTAGTTGGAGCCAATACAGTGGATGGATTTTAGAACATACCACCTCTAATTTTTCATAAATGTAAATTATTTATCTTACTACTGAACTAAAGCAGACAAGGTCTTGTGATATTCTTACATAAATAATATTCTCCTTTGCTGTCGATGGGGCTTGACTCGACTACAGTATGTAATGATGTAGCCCTTTGTTTGCTGCTACAGGCAGTAAATATCTGTCCTTGGATGGTTGTGATGGGAAAAAAATAATAGAACATAACTTTCTGGAAATATAGCCAAGAGAATTCAGCTGTAAAAAAATATTCACAGCTTCCTCTGGCAGTGAAAGACAGATTTGCTTTGAAACTGGGTTGCTGGAATTTGAAAGACTGGCTCTCATAAAACAAGATGATTTCAGCTTTGAGTTAGTTTGTAACACTTGTACAAGTTTGGGATAAAAAAAATGGTACAAGAAGTGTCCAGATACTTTACTTAGCTTAAAGTACAAATAAAAGTTCCCCATTTAAAATCCTATTTAAATTTATGATACAGCCATGTGCAAAACTCTTGAGCCATTCTTCATTTCTTCATATTGTCCTTCCGAGGAGCCAGACTTTGTTTTTCTTTGCTTTTCATTCATTTTCAGTCCAGCCCTTGTAGCTGACCATTTGCCCAGGGATGTTATCTTTTGTTTGTTAAACCACTTAACACTGACCTATGAGTCATTCAAGCATAAAAAAGGCACCTACGGGATGAACCAGTGTTGTGTCTACGCATAAAAGATAACTGAGCAAAGAACCCATTTTAAATGATATCTTTAGGCCATACTATTTTAGCCTGTTAAAATGTGCTAAATTAGTAATAACCACAAAAGTACAGCCAACACTGATATTTGACCACAATCACAGTGTTTATGGACCTAGAAGTCAAACATACAAACAGTTAAAGTTTCTCACAATTCATTTCAAAGGAACATAAATGTTTGTACAAAATTTCATCACAGCTCACTCAGTGGCAGATGAACCATTACAGATGCTACAGTATTTCTTTCCCAAGTAGCCTATTTGTGTGTATATATGTCTGTGTAATACTTGATTATTCACTCTTTGATTGATTATTATGATAAATGGAACACATCCCTCCACTAAACTATTACATCACTCATTTGTTCCTATGTCTAATAAAACCCACACTGTCAAAATCCATGTAATTAGATTGAAGGGGTGGAGGTAGTACACCACCACTTCATACATACCAGCCTCTGGACCAGGACTGAGATTGCTTAAGTAGCATTGCTTAATGTAGGCTTTAGTCACATAGATAGAGACCTGGCAACCTCATTGGGAGCAAAAATGTTTATTCCCTGACCGGTTGGCAGGTGGTTTTAGGACGTTTCTTTGCCAAAAACTTCCTTGTATTGCTTTGATCTCTGCCGTAATCACCAATAGTTTGTATGGAAGATGCAGAGTGTCTGCAAATACTCACCATTCACTCTCAAAGCTGGAGTCAAATTTGAAAAACTGTGATGCAAACTAGAAACAAAGAATGCCTGTCTTCAGAGTAGAGGTTGTTCCTTACTCCTGCACCCAGCATATGTCAAAAGGCTCAACTTTTACTTTGAATGTCAACAGTCTCACTTTTCAGTTTGTGTATCATATTTCATATTTTCACTCACACTTGGCAAGTAGTTAGCTAGTTTTTAGGGACACGTTGATGTCTTACATGCAAAAGGTGGGCACCCCTCTAGCAACCAAAGTGACCAGAAAGAGCATTTCAGTGCTGTATTAAATACTGCCTGGCAACCAATTTGCAACCTTCTACTTGCAGAAAACACACTTCTCGCTAGAAACTGGTGGTTACAGGATATTAATAACATGTTACAAAGCTCCACTCCGTTCATTTTCCATTTTAAATGCAGTTATTCACATGGCTTCTAAAGGCTGCTTATTGTTATAAAGTTTTCATGCTAACAGCTTTTGCAGCTGATGTGCAATTGATGATCATTTCACACTGTTTTCTTTTAATGTGTAATTTTCTTCTGTAGGAATGCCTATGACAGCTCAAATAAACAGAGTAAAAAGTGGGTGAAAAACTGAGTAGAAGAATAAATTAGCCTTAAAAGTGCAAGTTAAGTCAATTTTTTACAAATATATACTTCTTCGGGAAGAAGGCCAAAAGAGTGACTTTATTTCACTCTGAAAATATCTTCAAATAATGCAAAAAAGGAAGAAAGTATAAAAATACGCTTATAAACCGGAATAATTGTGCTTACCAGAAAAGCTTGTTCTTCAGTATTGGATTCAGTTAATGACAGTGAGGGCAGTGCGAGATGAATTGACAGTGACAGTGGAGCCAAATGGCATTGCAAAGAACCCCGAGCATGAATAACAAACTGAATCAAATATTAAATTCATTCAAAAGGGGGATAACACTGGCAGTGACAGTTTAATCAATCCACATTTTGGCCTGATCTATTGTGTAACAGCTCAGACAAAGAGCACAAATGAGCAAAGAAGTCGATTTCTCCTCTGCTGTGAAACCCATCTTCCTTTCACTCTGTTTTTTTCTCTTCACACTCTTAATGTTTCTTTCCTCTTTCTATTCTGTTTTCCCCTGGATCACTTAAAGTCAATTTTCTGGTTCCATCTCAGTATATTACATTTTTGTCTGATAACATGTGCTAGTTTCACATTTGAGAGTAGTTTATATGTTGTAGAACAACAATGTCGAGTCCGCCTGCCCAATTTCTTTCCTTGTGACAGATTTCATCCTCTGTGTATCCATCTTTCTTACCAGCTTGGGCCATGATGCTTCTGAAATAGGAAGAAAAGGTCAGACCGTTAATTCACAAAGTGACAGCAGATACATCACCCAAATCTATGGTGACTTTCAGCAATACATCCCACACATGGACGCTCCGTTTTTATTGGGAGAAATCAGGAGTGATGGGGGAGGCACAGAAACTATAAACTGATTTCTAATTGTCCGTTGCTTCTAATAACATGAGAAACAAATAACAGTAATTCTTTTTAATATACTAAATATTAGAAAGCAAATGTAGATTTAATTTGTTTGCCACTAAATGAGTCATAATTTTTCATATTTTTTTAGAACAGATGATTTCATAATAGATAAACTAAGTCTGTGGAATTGCCAAATAACACACATAAATGGGGACGTTTCTCTGGTCTTTGGGTTTTAAGTTAGAAGCTGGAGGAAATGGACAAACATATAAATCACTACCATGTCCTTGTTGTTGTTCTTTCTGCTTTTGTTAAACCAGCGTGATGGTGTTTGATGGCGCTCGTGTTTTCCATTTGCACTGCTGTACTACTTTCCGGTGCTTTTATTTCATATTTTCCTCGTGTAAATTATATTTGAAAGTACATTTTTGGGGGGCAAATTCTTCACTGTAAGTAAGAGGCCACCAATTTCAACTTGATTTCGTACACTTCTTGCTGTATTTTACATTTACCCTGCAGATTACTGCTAATGGATGCATTTTGTGTTTGATTTGCTGGTTGGCTTCACCGAATTGCGACTGATAGTTGAATATTTATCTTGGAGGCAAAATATGTTGGAAATCAAGGGAGCAGAAACTGGATATATATGCCTTTGGCTTCCACTGGGTTCCCAAATGTGCGCATTAATTTGAAACACTTTTTCAAAAATGGTCAAATGCATTGCCTTCTGTTGGCTCCCTACTGCAGCTTTTCAAAATGTGATTGATGGAAGCTCTTTTTTTATTTTCTTAACTGTGCTGAAGTAATCAATCAGCCCAGTACACATTAAAAATTAAGGACAAAGGGAAAACACAATTAAATATACTTAGGGTATGCGCTCTATTCATACTCAGCCAAACGCTCGAAAACAGATAAGACAGGGCTTAATGGTGCAAATGGATGATGACTCAAAGCATACTGCAAAAGTAAGAGTAAGGCACAGAGATGGGTTATTCTTCAATGGCCAATTCAGACACCTGATCTCAGCCCAACAGAGCATGTTTTTCAGTTACTGAGGACAAAACTGAAGGCAGAGAGATCCACAAACAAGCAGTAACTGAAGGCGGCTGCAGTAAAGACCTAGCAGAACATCTCAGGGGAGGAAACACAGCATTTGGTGATGTCCATGGGTCAGAGCCTTCAGGCAATCACTGACTGCGAAGGATTTTCATCCAAGAATTTAAAAACAATGTGGATATTTAAAATTATGTTAGTTATCCCTTTAAAGCCTGAATCATGACATAATTGCCAGAAAATTCAAATATTTTGAAAATAGTGTTTATTTAAACACTATTTTTTTAATAAATCACATTTCAATTTCCATATATGACATTTAATTTGTATCATATTTGCTTATCTGTTTTTTTAATTGCTTAAAAATGTATTGTGCAATTTATTTAGGTTTTTCAGGGGGGAAAATTCACAAATTCAGTTGAAGTCCCAAAAACTGGCAAAGTATGTATGTAAACTAGGCGTTAATGGGTTAATTCAATTACCTTTGAGCCTTTAAAAATAGGGGCCTAGATGGCTGTACATGTCCTTTGGTTTCCTCCAACAGTGCAAAGGCATTACTATATGAATATGCTGTAGATATAATGCTTTAAGTGTACAGAAACAAATGCGGTATAAATGTATGGTTAAAGTGTGACTCATTAAAAGCTCTTTGAGTGGTCAGTGAGGACAATTTATTCCAGGCTTGTTTGCACTAAGCCAGTTTTGTGATCAATAAGTATTGAGTAAGTATAGTACTCATGCCAACTTTAAAATATAATGAAATCACATGGTTGACATGTGTCATTCTGTAATTCAAACGTATCAGTGCAAAAGGTTTAAGCAGCAAATAACTGTAAAAATAAATACATACTGGAAAATACTGTAAATTCCAGTTGCAACTTTACTGTAATTGCAGTTACAGCAAGATATTTGTTGCTGTAAGTTGCTGCAGAATTTACTGCAACTTGTTTAAAGTGATTTTGTAAAGCATGAAATGCACTCTCTGCTCTCTGAAATATTAATTTAGCATTTATTTATTTCCATTTGTTATCAGATAAGCTATTTACATTTTTTAAATTACTGTGTTCAAAAATCATTTAGACATTTGTTATGTGTGAATTCTTAACCCAGATACAAAATTGACCCAAACCAAAACAATATGCACTGGTTCATTCCTGAACAATTAATATACATTTGTTAAACCCTTTGACCTAAAGCTGAAAGTCTGAAGGTCAGTCACATCTTGATGGTCTGAATTAATATCTATTGTTTTCATGCACAGAATGACAAACAAAAGCTGTCACTGTTCAAAATCTTCTAGGCCTAACAGTACAAGGTATAAAAGGACGCAATGCAAAAACTGAAAAATCTCAGTCCAAAGTTCACTTTTTAGCTTTGTCATGCTTTCAGGGACATGTTACCATCTTAAACTGTGATATAACCACATATTCTATTCCCTACAAAATTCTAACGCAGATAAAAACTTAGTAAAGCTTATTATCATTGTTATTCTGTGTCAAACTAAAATGTACAAGGTCAAGATTTGCATCAGCCATGAAAAACAAAAAAGGAGGAAAAGAAAAAAAATGACTCATTACGATGTTCCAAGGGCATATTATTAGGCAAATGTACAAGAATGACATTTTTTATCATTAGAGTGCATTTCCATTAACAAATTCAGTCAAATATCCCGTAGATTGCAGGCAGCTAAAGCCATTAGTAAGCAGGCATTTCTTCACACCCTCTGTCTCTCTCTATCAGTCTTTGTCCTTGTGGGTGATTAGAATGCACCCTGGTTGTCTGTCTGCTTGCTCATTAATCACACTGCGAGAGACTGGGCCGAACACTAAATATACAGTTTGTCCTCATCTCAGCACTCCACACAAAGTGCTATTACAGCAGAAAACCACAAAGGGTCATAAATGACTCATAAGCTATCCTATACCGGTTGGCAGGCACTGGTTACAGTAACCAATGCACAGAGTGGAAAGTGATTATCATTTCTGTAAAATATTACACCCATTAAAAATTAAATCTTCAAGACCAGCAGCAAATATAAGTGTTCTCAATTATTCTGTCTACATTACCATTGCATAATAGCGTCGACATGGCTATAACTCTCTTCCGTATCCAACTCTTAAAACTTTATTAATTAAAATATACCAAAATTAACTGAGATATAATTATAAAAAGTATCACGGGTGTCGTTTTAAAAAAGTATTGCCTCGGATGTAACACAAACACTTTTTGACACTCAGTAACCTAAAAAATATCCTTCCTCTCGAAAAAGAATCATTTTAAATGTCAAAATGTGCACATTTTAGTGGTAGAAAATTGGTTTGCCATTAACAAGCAGGCATTTACTGTACTTTGCCTCAAATTCTGTCTGCCACCCTGTACAAAATCTCCCAAGAGAAGGAATGCTTGACGGAGCATTCAAAACAGGAAGACCCACTCCACAAGGAAGACTGGTCCCCCTCTGTACCAGTGCAGCTCCACTTGGGAAGTCGGTCAACTAATTGTAGTCTGTGGCTGGATTCCCGGTACTATCATTCTCCATTATGAAGTGTCCTTTGGCAAAATATCGAACTCCAAATTTCTTCTAATGCATCCTTTTGTGTCATGAATAAAAACACTGTATTCATACATTAAGCCTCATCCTACTAACATGCTACATATATGGAAAGGGTGGAAGTAACTAAGTACAAATACTGAGTTACTGTACTGTACTACATCCTCATGTTTTTTTAAGATATTCAGATGTGTACTTGTTTTTTTCTTTCATATTGTAAATTCTGGGAAACAAACTGAGCTATGCTAACTTTGTGTTATTTAAAGGCTGCATGAAAATACTCTGCAGCTTAGCTTTGCTGTACTGTAGCAGGTTTAAAGTAAAGAACAGTGTGTGACTGGTCAGAGTTAGCTTACATCAGTTGTAAAAGCTGATGATACTTGCACCTTCACACCAAGTGTTTACAGTTAGTGTAAAGCAGGGGTGTCCAAGTCCTGTCCTCAAGAGCTACTGTCCTGCAGCTTTTAGATGCATCCTAGTTACAACACATCTGAATCAAAAGAATGGCTTGTTGTTACGACCCGGCTCAAAAGCCGCAACATAAAAAAAAAGGAGACGAACAACAGAGTGTGGGTGAGAAGAGGTTTCATCCTAAAATGGAAAACCAGGTTGGCTAAAATGGCTGGGGCCACCAAGGCAAAGACTAGTGCACTGCCGGAAAGCTTGCCTCAGGTATGCTTTTATCCACACCTGACTAGGTGTGGCCAATTAGCACCAGCTGAAAACACTGAGACGATTAGAAGCTGCAGAGGGACGTAACACTTGTTATCGGGCCTTTGCCAAACTTGATGGCATGCTGAAGCGGTAATCAAGCCATATGATTCAGCTATGTTGGAGTAGGGATGCATCTAAAAGCTGCAGCACAGTAGTTCCCGAGGACTGAGAAGCAAATATTATAGCAAAATAAACTGCAGTACAATCCACGTTATACTTAAAAACTCCCTCACCATCTGGTATCATATAAATCTGGTGTATAAATCTGGCATGATGTAGTTTTTAGTCATTTAAAAAGTACCTAATCTCTCCAGCATCTCCTGGGCCTGCCCAAGGGCCTCCATTAGATGGCCAAAACATCTCACCCAGGAGTTGCCCAGAAGGCATCCTGGTCAGATGCCCACCTCAACCTCCAAACCGCTTCACACAAGGCTGGAAAAAACCCCAGTGTAAGCTTGAGGCCTTGGCTCAATAAAATCATAGAAAGTTCTCAATCCAGATAATGAGTTTTTCTTCTTTAAAATGACTTAGGATGCATGACAAATGTTCACTGATTAAATCCATTTAAAACATCACTGGCAGAATTCTGTGTTTTTGACTCTGCAAGGACCTTAAAGCATGTGTGTTTTTGTAAAAAAAAAACACTAATAAAAACGGAAACTGAAATAATTGGTGTGTCATCATTAGGAACTGACTAACATATTCACACAGAAAAAATCAATCAATCAGAATGATTTACGTGGTAAAAAAAAAAAAAGTACCTCCAGGGTTTGCCTGGGCATCATTCAGTGGGATCAGGGCAAAAGCATCGAATTAGTGCCTTTAGGATCATAAGTAGAATAACAGTTGGTTCAATATAGAAGGTGAAGCAGTGTTGAGAAGCAAAATAGGTCAAAATCTGATTGAGATACTATGGCATGACTTTAAAAGGGTCAGAATGCCCAAAGAATTAAAGTACTTTCACATT
The DNA here is from genome assembly GCF_057381915.1 of Diplotaxodon limnothrissa. Taxonomy (NCBI): domain Eukaryota; kingdom Metazoa; phylum Chordata; class Actinopteri; order Cichliformes; family Cichlidae; genus Diplotaxodon; species Diplotaxodon limnothrissa. Next base: position 19,740,146 of record NC_140604.1, read on the forward strand.
TGAATGATTGGAAGGGATGTGTATTTTTAGCTATTCCCAGACTGAAAGAAATCAAACTGCTTGGCATTTCTAGGTCTTGATTTGTTTTTCTTTTTTCCATTAGACATAGAGCGCACAGAGGTTACCAAGGATGCAAATGAAGACACTGGTGTTTCATGAACAAACACCCTCTGTAATAAGAGCAGACATTGTTTTCCCCTCTTGTCTTACTGGTACCAATAAGTCAGGACAGCTTTAAAAACCAAGGAGGATATTTGTGATTCAGAGGAGAACATTCATCAGTCAACAAGCTGCCAAAACGCTCTAGAAATTCAAACAAATTGACAATATGGCTCATGTACTTCATCACTCAAATGCCAAGTCAACTTAAATCTTGTGGTAAAAGTTGAGCTGAAAACAGCATACTAACTGATGCATTATTCTCCATGACTTGAAGAATATGATTTAAAAAAAAAGAAGTAATAACTTTTTAATTCTCCTTCCTCTGTTATTCTACTTTAATGCACCTCCATATTCAAAGACAGGCCCAGGGGTAGTCATTTACCTGCAACCTAAACTCATTAGATATTATTGCTGCGTGGTTCACAGTGACACTGAATGAGGTTGCCTCTCCAATGGAATCCAAACAAATTCTCTTTAGCTGTAGGTCTACTCTGAATGTGATGGCGAACTGAGCTCATTGATAAATCAGAAAGAAAAGTAATATATCCAATCTACAGCTATTACTACTTGATTAAAATTAAAATGAATAAGAATCTAATGTTACTAACTCGGCTCACTGAGCTTTTTTGTCTTTAAATATTAAAATTTGGCTGATGATCTGAAACGTGAGGTTGATAAATATGCAAAAAAAAACTTTGTTTACGGCACTATATAGATGCTGTGTTGTTATTCTGATGCACAGATCATTGGAAGAAAAAAAAAAACACGACCAAGTATATATTTAAATTCTTTCCTGCTGCTTGGATTATTACACAAGACAGTATCAATCATTGTTGGTGTGCTTCACTTTTTCCTGTTGCTGTAAACAACCAGCCACAAATTGTGTTTGTTTCTTCATTCTGATCAGTTCAAGAGTCTGTGGGGTGTGGAGTTCTCCCTCCAGGTAAAGATCCTTCCTTGTTGTTTGGCAGTATGTTTTTCTCTGACAGGTTGTTTGCTCAGGAAGATGTCAGCATTTCATCTGTAGCATTTTTTTTTTTTAACAGGAGCCGGTGGAGAAACAAGCTATGGAACAACGTGTACTGTAAAGTTACTGTACATGCTTCCAGTGGGGTGTCAAGGCTTTACAGTAATGCAAGCAGAGCTGCTGAGCACAGTGCACACAGAGTTTGGGCAAGGGTCAATGTACAAAACGAGTGATGACTCATAACTAGGATGTTTTAGTGACTTATCGACCTTTCCACATGCCACACTGTTTGCCTGCTTTGTATCCTCCCCACCCCCCGACTCCACGCCATTTCAATTTGAGTCACAATAATTCTCCAGAAATGCGACTCTTACTTTTCACGCTTGATTTCATATTTCTCTTCACATTTATGGAAAAAGCAGTTGTGTGTGCTTACACAATTTCCGTTAATGGCTTCGGAGATTGTTTTTGCTGTGGCTTTAGACAGCCGTAATGTGTGGGAAGTTGCTGTATAAAACAGATGTAGCCTTTTTCACAGATCATCTAGCTTTGCCTCACCTTGGAGATATGAGATTTTGCATGGCATAAAGCGAGGGATTTGCTGACATAACTCTCACTCAGTGTCCTCTCTGCGAACATTATTTCCAAAATCGTTTTCAATACATGTCTTTACACCATGATGAATGAAAAACAAACCGCTGCTGCCATTACTGCTGCATCACTGTTTCTTTTCATTCTCACTGATCCAGAACATCCAACAGTAAATACAGCAGCGGATTCCTAAATGAAATCCCGCTCCTTTAACTTTCTCTTTATAGATACAGACGTACGACAAATTAAAGGAAGCGCGAACATAAAGCGCATTGTGATGTGTTGCCCCACCATGTTTTCTGCTTTGATTCCACGAGTCTCTGAAACACTGTCAGATAAATGGAAAACCATGCTCCCAACACATATTTCTTCATTTAATGTTTTAACGGTGGAGGGCAGCGCATATATAACCTCGAGATCTGTTGACCGCGAAAGCCAAAACTGTGATTCATCCAACAATTGTTTGACCCCCACGTGGCCTGTGGGTGGGCGCTCAGGAAAAAAAATGTTCACTCTGATCATATTTGCATAAATTTGTGGTGACCCTTTCGTCTGAGGCAACAAACTGATCAAAGTCTACCAAAGCCATCAGGTTTTTCTCACTGCAAAGCCCCATCCACATTTAAAGCAATTTGCGCTTTGCTTTGTAGCTGATGGTTGGTGGGTATTTCAGCCTCCTGTTACACAGGTAACCCTCTAATGCATTTACCTCCCCCTCATACACGCAGCAACCACATTATTAGGTTGCTGGTACTGGGTTGGACTCCCTTTTTACTGGTGACTGCGACAGCCATCTGAGTACGGTGAACCTATTGTCATGTTCAAGAAACCCATTTGAGAGGAGCTTTCAATTTAGTCCCATTTTGTTTATATTGGGCCAAATCACGACAACAGTTGACTCAAGGAGCTTTATATTGTAAGGTAAAGATCCTACAATCAGACAAGCAATCACTTTGGTGACAGTGAGAAGGAAAAACTTCCTTTTAACAGGAAGAAATCTCCGGTTGCAGAACCAGACACAGGAAGGGGCAATTTGGGGTGAGTGGAGAGAGAAATGTCAAAAGACACACTTAGAGATTCAAGATGTGCCAAGAAAATATCCCCCACACCATTACACCAGCACCATCACCACCACTAGCCTAAGCTGTTGATGCAAAGCAGGATGGATTTATGCTTTCATGTTATTTATGGCGCACTGGAATCTTCTACTACTGTGGCCCATCAACTTCAAGGTTTAATGAGTTTTACATTCAGAGATGTTCTCCTTTGGTTGTAACAAATAGTTTTCTGTGTTCTGCTAGCTTGCTGTTAGCTCAAACCAGTCCAGACATTTTTCTTTGACCTTTGACATCAACAAAGCATTTTTGCCCCAGTGAGAGTGAATGGTACTGCCCCAGAAACCATAAGGAGCAGTACCATTCACTCCCACTGGTAGTCAGTTCAACCATTGGCCTCAAAGTTGAGAAAAGCTGAACCTCTGTACCTGCCCAATCTGGGTTGCTAAAAGTTATTTTGTCTGTCATCGCTAATTGCTAATAGACTGTTTTCCTGCTTGTCTTTAAACTCTATCGCTAGCATCACTTAGATCACTCAGAATTCAATGCATGATAAAGATTTAAGGCTAAGCTATGTAGCTTTGAAAAGAGAAAATATCACTATTACAAAGAGAAGTTAGCCAAGAACTACCACACAAGTTTGCTCCCTGCAGTCTGCAAAGTAGTCTCGTTTGACATATCAACCCTTTTTGAGGCCTACTCTGAGTAAAAGTTGCAGAGCCGTGCTTTAAATATTCAATTTAACTCAAAGCACTAATGGAAGGGGCAGTAGAACTTCCACATGCCAACTTAGTCTCTTACTTTCTAGTAAGTTTTACTTCAAGAATAGATGTAGTAGTTGTTGTTAATTTAAACTTGTACTTTTCTTTACTTTTAGGCGACAGCCAAATCAAGCTGTAATCACTAGCCTAACTAAGCTATGTTTGTGTTTGTTTGCATAGATGTAGAAGAACATCTCACAGCTCAGCATGACTCCAGGCTTGGGTCTCTTAAATTTTTTTCGAATGCACCATTCAGTGAAAGCTCTTAATATAAAACCCTCTAAACACTTTGTGCTGTGACGTGCCCTTCTAAAAGAAGTCTGGGGGTCAAAATGGCTGGTTGTGCAGAGCCGTATTCGCTTTTATAATAACTTACTGAAGCCTGACCTTACATGTACAGGTAAGGCGTGAAGTGAAGTTGAGCATGACATTTATGGGTCATATCTGCTGTAAATGATTGGAGAACCCCGTGTCCTTGTGGTCAGAGTTAATGGGGACGTCAGAGAAAAGGTGAAGCCGCGTCTCATAGATGAATAGAAAAACATTCCAGTGAACTTTTCTGTATAGTGACAATTCTACATTTTGTGTGTAATTGGTGCCAAATTTAGCTGATCCGTCTCTTCAAATTCACCTAAAAAAGGGAGAGAAGATCAGAAATCAGTAGCTTTAAAGCACATATTGACAGCGATTGAGATCATGACCTTTCGCTAATGTGATGGCTTCACTAACCTGTGGTCATCTTTGCCACCATGCGTGACATTAGCACAGTAAAGGTCAGTGCAGCATAACCTTTGGGAAGTGTCACCTTGTTGCCGATCACACAACCTCATAAACAGCAGCAGGATGCAAAAGCTGCCCTTTAACACTCCATCTTTACTGATTGACTGTGAAGCCTGCCTGTTCAGTATAACCCGTCTTTGTATCTGTTGCACAGCTAATGCAGTGTCTTCTAAAGGAAAGAGCTCATTAAGTGAGACTAACACCCTGTAACTTGGTCACGTTAATGATTGGTATTCTACCTAAGCTTAAATAATACGCGGCAGGCATGAGAGTTAGTTATGTTGTGCATGCATGTGGAAGACTGCACAACAATTGTCTCACTTATTTCAGATTTCAGATTTTAATTAAAAACTATGTTGAACACGCCCCAGGAGGAAATTACTCAGCGAAAACAAAATGTATACATAACATTATCTTAAAATGTCAAAGACATGCGTTGCCTTTCGTTCACGTTATAGACAGAACACAAAAACAAAACAAGGTTTAACCACTGGCCATTAAAGAGCCATTAGTTCAGCTGACTCACCTCTTTAAGGAGCATTTTGGCCTAAGGCGCAGTGACGCACTCTGGGTCCCACCGTGGTTTAGTTGCTGCCAAAATCTCAAAGGTTAATTCAAAGTCAGCACCTTAATTCTTCAATAAATCATCCTTAACTCCTAATCATTTCCCTTCTACATTTGAATGTCAACAGTCAGCACAGGTAGCACCTCTTCCTGTCCTCAAAGCACCTTGGAGTAGTAATAGCTTAACAAGCTCAAGTCTATTAGCCAAATATGATAAGCTTATGGATCATAATGATATTGGCTATAATCCATTTTCAACAAGAGCCAGCAGCTTAAAAATTCAAGGGAACACCTTAGCCCGCTCCGCTATCAGAGAGCCAGTCCCTCGATGCTTTTTTAGGCACTCAAGTAAGAATGAATTCATGCTGTCAGTTCTGCTTGTCAGACATCAGCGTTAATGGGCATGTGTCCATATTCATGGGCTTTAAGGATGAAGTGTACTCGTCATAATTTTCAGTTTTGCGAGGTTTATGAAATCCTGGTGATGGATTGAGAGGCTCCTGGTTTTTCTTTTTTTTTTCAGCTTCCTTTCCAGTCTTTTAGCACCACACTGTGCCTCAAACCAGGCATAACAGCAGGTGGAGCGTGTGCATCCACTGCAAAGACTTTCTCTGAGTTAAGTATGTGTGGCATGTTGCTGATGCTGTCTTTTTTACAGGTTACGCACACAGTTAGCGAATGTATCTGAGGGTCTGATAGGGTTTATAAATGTGATTGTGAGTGACAAAGACTGTAACCGCAACCTAGTGAAGTCTTTCAAAGTTGCTCTTTGTTGTGTTTCCTGCTTTGCATCAGCAGTTTGAAATCAACTTAATATATAAATTAATCAACAAATTTATTGACATTTCACATTTCTAAATTACATTTCCTGTTTGAAAGGTGTAGAAATAAACATTTTTTTATAAGGTACACAAAAGTGCCTGGCAAAATTTCGAGCCAGGCTTATCATCCATATATCTGTCTATGGTATTTACGTGTTGTCACTTCTTTTGATGTAATTATCAGATGAAGCACTTTTCAAAGCCCATTTCTTGCACCTGGATTAGCATGACCCCTAGACATATTTTATGCAAATACCTTTCATCCTATCAGACGCTTCTCACGCTACCCAGCAAACAGCCTTACCTCCTCTCGTTCAGATTTAGTATTCCTGATAGCTAATCACAAAACAGGAAGGTTTTTGTAATAAATTCAGCCTGTTTTTCTTCTATAAGTAGTGGTTCATATGCACTGACTGTAGGTTGTTCTGCACAATAATAAAGTGAATGGTTTATGGTTGGTTTACACAGCTTGTATATGTATGTGTATGCATGTGTAGCTGTATATATCCACACGCGCATGTGTGTGTGTGTGGGTGAATTGTGTTGCTTACATTGTTGAGATATACATTGCTGTGCTTGAGAGTCACCATCTACCAGAACCAAATTCCTTGTATGCGTCTGTGCATATGGCCAATAAATGCGATTCTGATTCTGATTGGTGTCCTTAATGTGTGTCATATTGTCTTAATAGCACAAACTGACGTTTATTTAAAGGACTAAATAGAATCAATTCAGTGTGTTCAAAGTATTGTTATAATAAAGCAACTTACACTTACCACAAAATTAATGAAATTAAATAAGGGAAGATTTTAGCTCACTTGATCATCGCAGTGTAACAGAAAGTCAGTTCATTACTGTGAGACGAGGAGAGTCAAACAGGGACCAGCAGGACCATTATCTGCTCCTTTGCATGAGGGGAGCAGGAGGAGTCCTGCTACAGTGCTGTAAAATGACCTCCAACAGGCTACTCGTGCATGTTTCCAACCAAACCTTTAGAATCACACTCCTTGAGTGTGGCATCCTTTTTTCAGATTCACCAGAGAACACCAGTACTGGCAGATCCACCACTGGCATGACAGCAGCTTCACAATTAGCATGTGTGACATACACGACAGAGTCTGGAGACACCGTGGCAAGACATTATGCTGCCTGCAACATCACCCAGCATGACTAGTTTGGCAGTGGCTCAGCGATGGTCTGGGGAGGCATATCCTTGGTGAATGCCAATTGAGCTACATGGTGCTGGCTGTAAGCACAGGTCCCACTGAAAGATATCACACCCTCATGCCACCTTCATGGTGTCTGATTCTAACAGTTTGGTTAGAAACATGCACAAAGGAGCAGATGGGGTCCTGTTTCTGGGTTGGTGCCTTTCAACAGGCCTGTGTAAAAGCCCATCTCCTGGGATCTTGTCCACACTCTTGAGACTGTGCTGGGAGACACAGCAAACCTCCTTGAAATGGCACGTATAGATGTGGTCCTGGAGGACGACCTGGTTCCTGCCAGCAAAACTAGAGAAAAATCAGCCTGGAGGGAGAAAAAGATAGCAGTGGTTTGTGGCCTCCACTTGCAATACCATTCCTTTTTGAGGGTTGTCTTCTTGTTGCCTCGTTTTATAAATGCACTTCTCACCTTTGGTATAATCATTTCTTTCAGATGATCCGTTTGCTCACAGCAAGAACCAGAGTAATAGCATTGCCAAAACATCACGTTTATACCATTTTACAAACTATACCCCCCTCAGTGCCTGCTGAGAACACTCTTGATGCACTACTCCACCTACATCCATTTATCTTTACATGGTGGCCCCGCTGATTTCTGATTTATAATATCACACTTTTTCATTACTTTCACTGCATTTCAAATAACCATTAGTGCAATAGCGTGTATATATATTTCTGAACTTCATGAACTATCCTGGGTCTAATCCCTTATTTAATCCCAGGTGGATCAGGCCTTGGGGATCTCCCCCTCTTTGATAAAGTGTACCAAAGCAGATGAAATGGATTCACAGCAGTTTGTTTCCCAACTGGACAGACTGATATCCCTGAAGTTAAAGTGATTTTGTGTTTTACTGTGATGGTTGCAATAACAATGCATGGTTGTCAAAGACACTATGATCTTGGCATACTGCTTATAACTTTACCGGTGTCTGATTCTATGTTGTTATAAGTAAAACTGCCACACCACCTTCGCACTCAATATGTACAGCTAGGTACAAAAGTTTATTTTGGCTACTAGTGGAGCTTCTGTCAGGCTGAACTTTGAGTAAATGTGTTTACATGTCAAACATTGCAGTTTTTTCACTGGAGGGCCTCGATAAAAGGAGTTGTTTGAAATGTTTATTTGCTTCATTTATTTGCTTTTGTGTCAGATGAGAAGATTATACCACCCTTGCTTGTAGGTTGAACACAAAGCCAGCTTTAGTGCTAAAGTTAGCTTAGCATGAAAAGTTAAATGTTATTTTTCAGGTTTTCTTTGGATTGAACAAAGGGGGTAGCACCTGCGAGCTTTACAGATGTTGAGGTTGTTTGTATTACTCTTTAGCTGTTTTTCTGTGTTAGATCTTTAAGATCTGCTTACTGCCATAGATGATGATATACGGTATATAGTCTCTTTTTGATGGGAAGTCATGTGATTGGCTCACCTGTGCATATAGTTCCTTTGTGTATTGCTGCTGAATGTTTGGATCCTGTTTTCAGTGGAGTTGACTGTACATGATGCTGAACATTTGGTAAGCAACTTACACTGAGGGAAAAAGGAAAGAATTACTACATCAGTTTTTAAAAAATATAGCACGGCCCTGACTGAAAAGTCATTTTTCAAGCTGGACATCAGCATAATTCACTAAAACTGACTAAGTGATTTGTTTCTGTAGCTTTCCCGTCTCCATCTTTTAAAACTGTACTCACTGTTTCAATCATGTTCCTGAAAAAAAAAAAATGCTGCCACTCTGACTGAAGTTACCATAAACTTTCAGCAATCCATCATCCACGCCATATTAAGCACAGATCAGACGCCATCCACGTTGCGAATTAGATTTGCAGAAGAGAACTCCTTGGAGATAATCACTTTCTCATCACCAGCAATGAACGTGTGGCAAATTCAGATGTGGATATGATGGGTAAAACAAGCCAGATGTGCAAGCGCAGTCCCCTCCCCCTCACCAAAATCTATTAGAATTCTGTTGTTGCTTTTATCCGAGTGCAACAAGAGTTAACTGACAGCAGCAAAAAGTTTTATCAAAGCTGATATTAGTAGGGAGCATTCAGCAGGACAGGTTAGTTTCTTTAAGAAACCGTTTTCTTAGCGCTTGAAGATTAAATCTGCTGGGAGCCATCATCTTGGAGAACATTTTCTTTCTTCCTGACAGTCGTGCTGCTCTGTATCTGTGCTCCAACATTGTGCCGCCAGCAGCACAAGTGAGTGCTGCACCTTCTTAGCCACGTCGCTCTTGATAAAGTCTCTCACGGTTTAAATGATAAAAATTCAAAATACAGGAGCTTCCACTATACTGAATTGCACAGGGTGCTTGCTGAGGCAAAAAATACCAAATGTTCAAAGTGTCAAAATTTGGTGTTAAGCTAAAGGTCCAACAGTTTAGTAAGGGTGAGTTTACATGTCAATGGTTGTAGTGCAATGAACACACTCTAGGTAAGTGAGTGTTTCTGGCATGACACTGCCATCCAGTGGTGTGCTCTGTGAAGTCACCACACCACTGTGAGAACTAGTGTTTTCAGTAATGTAACAGACGACAATACCGTCGGCATTTCTTTAATAAACATTTGCCAAAGGTGGAGGAGGAGGGTGGTTGACAAATCATTTTAGTACAAAAGAAAAGAAAGAAAAAAAACAGGAAAAAAAAGAAGACATTGTTTTCTTTTCAAACTCTGATTATGCTTCTTTGTTTTGCTTGTGATTTTACAACACCGACTGGCAAAAAAAGGCATGTGGAATTCAAACAGCCTTTCTCCATGAAGCTGGATCAGATTTGGTGCATTTGTCTGAGAGGTTACTACTCCTTATTCTCTCAATTAGCTTGTTGTGCTCATGACTAATCTGACCCAAATGGGCCACCACTGTTTGAAGATAATCTTGACAATAGAAAAAGGAGGACAACATTACTTATGGGTTATATTCCTAATTGTGCAGATGGAGCACATCATCCATTTCCTTTCATAACCAAAAATAGTTTCCGCCTACTTCACTCAGTAGTGCAAAACATTAATACTAGTCTGCTCTGAAGCAATTACAGAAAGGCTAAGGTAGAGTTTTAAAATTTACCCAGCCTGATAAATGTACACTCAAAAAGATCAGAGTTTAATTTAAAAGACAGCAGAATAGATTACAAAAAAAATATGAAAATGGTATGAGCAATAAAAGCTCCTCCGATGTTAACTGTCCTTCTGCAGCGTATTCCACATTCCAGACTGAGGAGGAATACAACGCCTTATACAGATTTAAGTTATTAAAAACTTAATGTGCATCTCCAGATCCATCTAATCTGGTCTAAGAGGCTTCAGGGTCAACCCTTTCACCCATAGTCACTTTACATATTTCCAGTCTTTCAGAAAGGCAGCCCTCGGCCTCTGATTGTTGCCGTCGAGTTCACATGTGGGACAAAGCCAAGGGGTAGTGGTGGAGCCCCGACTTGAGAGGGGGAGCCCCAGGGTTGTCCTGGTGCTGGGATGGGTGGTGGAGGAGGTACACCATCCTTTCTTGCCATGGCATGGTTGTAAAGGTGGATAGCACTGGGGTTAGACTGTCCCTCCACAGGTAAAGGGCTGTGATTGTACTCAAAACGGTGGTCCTTGTCCCCAGTGAAAACCATACTGCTGGGTCCAGAAGCTCCGGCACTTGGAGGGAATGGGTCGGGGTGGGCTGGAGCAAGAGCCCCAGGAGCAGTAGAGGAGCTGGCAGCCTGTCCAGGCCCACTAAACACTTCTCTCAGAGTGTGAGGTGGCAAGCCCCCACCCAACATATGACCCATGTAGCTTTCCCCAAACCCTGCAGGTGTAAAAGGTGGAGGAGGTGGATGGCTGTATTCGCCACCGTATCCAGAACCTTCTGCAGTGGGCAGAGGTGGATAGTCTGGCTCTGGGGGTCTCCCTCCGTCACCTGCACCTGCAGATGCAATAGGGGGGGCATGGCCTGTCTTGGGCTCAGGTGGTGGCTGCCGGTAGTCAAGGTCAGCATGTGGAGGTGGCTCCGGAGGCTCTGGTGGTCTCTGGTCTGGGGGCAGGATGGACACCCCACTTACATCAGACACTGAAAACACAGTTGCACAATGTATTATATTGCACATGTATAATATTAGTTCACTTTTTGATGATCAGCTAATAAAAAAACTCCGATTATTTTCATTTTTAAAGCAAAATCAGAAAAAATATTTCTGCTGGTCTGACAAGATATTTGACCTTCAGTGGTATAAAAGTTAAAGAAAAAGTATTTGTCAATCTACTGAGGTACACAGACACAGTGTGTTCAGAAGGCAGCTCACCTGGTGAGACAGGACTGGGCTCAGGAGGCTGTTTAACCTCTGGAGGTAGAAGCGGTGCTGCAGCTCCAGCAGAGTTGGTGCTCTCTACTCCTTCTCCACCATCGACTGGTTCCTGCCTTTGTGTATGCTGAGCCTGGAGGAGCTGAGCTAGCAGCATAGTCATGGCTGTCTGTGTGGCAGCTGCAGCCTCGCCTTCTGGAATATTTGACGGAGCAGACATCGGGGGCGAAGGAGGTTTGGGCATTGGAGGAGTACGGGGTACTCCTGCTGGGGCTGTGGGTGGGGGAGGCTTGGCAGTTGCAGGCTGAAGAGGAGGCTCAGCTGGGTCAGTGGGAGCTAAGGCTTTAGAGAGCTGCTGTAATGTCTCTTGGTTGACCTTTGAGCTCATGGACTGGACAAACTGGGCTGTGCTGACTGCACTCTTTGGCTGCCCTAAGAAGTTCAGGAGAACTGCCAGCTGTTCCTGGGTTAACTGTGAGTTTGCTCCCTTTGGGTCTGTAGGAAGACAAATGACAAGATTGAGCAGAAGTCATAACACTGATAATATCCTGAATGCAATATATGAAAGCAAAAGTTCCTTTAACAACTTCTGGCCATATCATATTTATAAAAAAGGCTTTTGTTTAAAATAACTTCATTTCGGGAAACAGCCGTATATATTATAACCTTGCATGACAAGTTCTATCCTTTTTTAAATACATAAATCTAATCGATGACATATTTACTTTTCCCAAGTGAAGAGAATGGAAATATCAGTCTGCAAGATTCATTACTAGAGCAAGAACCAAGAGTCACATATATATATATTTCTGTGGAAGGAAATTACAATATGAGCATAAGTGAGTTTGGTTCAGTGTGTTGTCTAGCAACACGGATCTTTTAAATATTTCAGAGAAGAAGGCAAAGGCAGATTAGTGAATAAATGAATGACTGAGCTACATTCCGGATGTAATGGCTATTTAACCGAACAGTGACCTCCAGTTTAACCTCTAGTTAAAGCATGTTAGTCTGGTGAAAGCTGTAATGTTTTAAAAAGCTCATTTCCATACATTACCTCACAGCTCAGAGGTAACAAGTTGATTTTTAAATACATCAGACTATCCGAGTTTACTTTTAGCTCATGAAACTAAGGTATGAAATGAAACCAAGTGTAAGACGACAACACCTTAAATAAATAAAAGCAGTCGTCAAACTCACCTAGCAGAGCAGAAGCAGCTGCATTCTGGGCTTTGATGGCTCCGGGGGCAGACAAACCCTGCGGCGTGTTACTGCGACTGTCATCAAGGCCCAGCTCTTTGCGGGGTGCCTTTGGAGCTGCCAGTTCTTCCGGCATCTGCTTCTGTCGCCTGCGTTTCTTACTCCACAGCTCATGACAGTCCTGCCAAAGTGGGAGACTAAAGAAGTGGAGAAAGTAAAAGATCTGATGAGCACAGCAACACTACAGGATGAACATGATGATGGAACATGAACCCAAACGTACTCTGGTGGAGGCATCTTGTCTGGATCTACATCCTTGAGAAACTCGCTGCCCAACGCCTGTTCAGCTGTGCAGCGTTTGCTGGGGTCCAGATTGAGCATGTGGTCAAAAAGATCGAGGGCAGCTGGAGGGATGCTGAACAGCAGCAAAAGCACAGGAACATGTTTAAAATAAATGCTGGAAGGCCAAATTCCACAGATACGACTTACAATAAGAAAAAGTAAACATCAACCTACAAAGCAAACTCCTCTCGTAGTCGTCGCCGGTACTGCTTCTTTGGTTTCATGGTGTTGAAGAAGGGAAGCTTTATGACATCTGGCCAGACTGCAGGACAGGGGCTGCCACATATGCGGCTAAAAAAAAAACCAGAAAGGCATTTTTTCTAAAAAGTACAGTAAAGAGCAGAGGTAACAGAGGTAAAGCATTACATCTGTGTACAGCAGAGCTCACTTCTTTCCTCTTTCAACCACCAATGTGTGATGGAAATATGAGGAAAATAAAATGTGAGGAGAAATAAATGTATTTCTTTAATTTCAAAGCTCACAGGAGGGAAACTGTATCTGTGGCCCTGTGTGAGAGCCAGTCATGGTTTAGGAATTTAGGCTATGCTTACCTAATAAGCTCTAACTGGGCAAGCTCCTGGTTAGCTTGAAAGATTGGCTTCTTTGTGAACAGCTCACCAAGAATGCATCTTTAATAGACAAAATAACACAATTCATGACACACATATGCCACCTTTCAGATATTCTCATTATTAAATGTTTATGATTAACAATAAAAGTATCAGCACTTACCCACAGCTCCATACATCAATAGCAGGTGTGTACCTCTCTTCTCCCAGAAGTAACTCTGGGGGACGGTACCATAGTGTGATCACTTTATTGGTATATGGTCGACTGAAAATACAAAAACAAAGACAACATCTGTTTATTAGTATCAAAATCACACCCAAAAGATACCGGTAATGATAAATAAGTATCTTACATAAGGTAAGATTCAGAAATAGAATGTATGAGGGCTCACCTCTCTTCAGAGTTATACAGCCGAGCAAGACCAAAGTCTGCAAGCTTTATTTGACCTCTGAGTAGAAGGGAAAAAAAGAAAAGAAAAACACTGCTTAAAGCGTACTTGAAAGCATCCTTAGCAAGGTTTTAAAACATGAAGCACTAAGTTCTTGTAAATGGGTAAAAAAAGGCAATCTTACTTGTTATTGAGCAGAATATTGGAGCACTTAATGTCTCTATGAAGAAAGTTCTTCTTGTGGCAGTAATCGAGTCCCTCCAGCAACTGTCGCATGAAAGACTTTATGTGGCTCTCATTAAAATGAACGAGACCAGACTCAAGCAAACCCATCAGGTCGTGATCCATGTACTCAAATACAAGATAAAAAGCACCTAAGACAAAAGGGAAAGAAAGAATTTTAAAGAATAAATAAATATCTTTTAAACTATTTTTAAAATTCCACTAAGTATCATAAATATTCACAAAAATATAAATTACCTTTATCATTCTTGAAGTCTAGAGCATCCTCTTTGTCTGTGACAATCTCCTTCATGTTGATAATACTTTTATGGTTCAGTTGACGTAAAATTTTAATCTCTCTGATGGCTGTAATTGGGAAGCCTTCCTTTTCATTGTCAAGTCGAACCTTCTTCAATGCCACCATTTCAGCTAACAGACAACAGAAAGAAATACATAAAACAGATCTTTATGACAATATTGACTTGTATGTCAAAGAAAAACTGCACTTTCTGAAGAATACACTATGAATCAGTGCCAAAGTTGGTGTAGAGGAATTAGGAGAATATTAATCTTCAGTAAAACTCACCGGTGTCTTTATCTTTAGCTTTGTACACTTGACCGTAGGTTCCTTCCCCTGTGATTCCAATGATCTCGAACTTGTCAACACAACGTTTTCCCCAGTCTATGGCAATTTCCTTAATTTCACCATATCTTGGACCACAGATTCTGGCAATTACAAATTTAATTTTACATTGAAATAATAGTAACACAGAAAACAGCAGCAACAGCACAAAACAAAAAGTGATTTAGCACTATATACATCAAGAACATACTTAGGTCTTCGGCGAATTGTTTGGGACTTCTTGTCATCAGATGGGCTCTGGGTAGAATCTGTGCTTCCAGGAAGTTCAGGGGGCAGAGGCAAGTCTGTTAAAAGCTGACGAGCCTTTTTCTCTGACTTTTTCTTCCCTGAGAGTGAGCTGTCTTTCAAGCTGCAAAAATGTTGAAAGAGCATTAGCATACTGAAACAGTCTGATCATATCTACAGAGTACAAACATTTCCTGGTCAGCACATCCATACCTTTCTCCTTTGTCCATGTGCTCAATAACTGTTTGGGGCAATGGCAGCAATGGGAGGGTAGACATGGCTTGACCTGTGGTACGTTCCTTTTCTTTGCCTTGTCCAGAGGCTGGTGCTTTCCTCTTGTCCCGATGTATAGAGTCATCTTTGCCCTTTACATCCCTGTCCCTGCTGGTCTGGTGCTCTGTTGTCTTCTTGGATGACCTCTCTGAGGGTGACTGAGGCTGGGTTGATGTGGGAGTTCGGGGTCCCTTCTCCGGTTGAGGTGGAGAAGGAGGGCGACCCTTTCTGGAGTTGTGATTCGATTTAGGGCTGGGCTGATGAGCGGACGAGGAACCCTTGGTGGGAGTCGATGTATTGCTCGAATTCTTGGCCTTAGCAGCTGCTTCTGCAGCTTTAGCCTTTTTCTGCTTACTGAGTTCAGCAGCAAGGCTAGTTTTGAAGGTGAGCGTGCTTGGTGAAAGACTAGATGGCCGACTACGGGAACGAGAGTGGCGGTGTCGGCTGCGAGAACGTGAATGCCTTGAAGTTGAATATGGACTTCTACTGCGTGACCTAGCAGATCGCCTGGAAAGGAAATGATGAGAACAGCATGTTCAGTTGGTACATCAAAAGCACTTATAATTCAAGGTATTTCAGTCAGATTAGCAACTGCAGTGACACATGCAAGTTGTTTTTTGGGTTGTTTTTTTTTTTTAATGAAAAATGAAACAGTGCAGCCTTATTATAACAAATCTAATAAAGTCACCACACCAACAGAGCATGTGCAACAAATTAAACATGTTCAATTAGCTGCGTAATAACAACTCACCTGACATCAGGACTTGGGCTCAAGGACTTCCTATATGGACTCCGTGATCGCCTCCGGTTACCATAAGGACTTGAGCCAAACTCTCCTTGTTCATAAGGACTGTGCCGACCGTAACTCGGAGACCTGCGCCAGTTCACTGGGCTCACAGGTGATCTCTTCCTTTTGTTGCTCGAGTATGAACTGGGTGACTTGGGGGCACCGTACGACCCATACATGTCTGCATCTCGGCTGTAATATGTGGAACTGGGAGAAAGTCTTTTGCTCGCATAAGTTGGACTTCTTCTAGATATCAGCTGGTTATAACCGCCAGGAGACTGGTAGTTATATGAATATGATGTCCCATAGGGACTTTCTGATTTAAAACCAGGACTTCTCCTGTATGCCCTGAGGTCCTCACGATCATCTCTGTAAGACTGTGGAGCATCTCTGTATGCAGATGGGGGCTCTTTATCAGATCTTGTTTTACTTCTGTGCCTTTTTGAATCCCTTTTATCAGCAGATTGTGAGGACTGGGATGTAGATGTCCTTTTGCCATTCCTGTCACTGCTCCTTGTAGTGTCTCTGTGATTTTTAGAGCCACTCAGGCTTCCTCCACTCCTGGCTTTTGAGGAGTCCCTCTCCCGACTGTGACGGTCTTTTTTCTTACTTAGCTCCTTCTCTTGCCTGCTTCTCTCAGGTGGTCCTCTTGTTTTCTCGTCCTTGCTGAGGCTTACTGCCTCCCGCTCTCTGGGGTGACTTCTGTCTGGGGATGCTGGTCCATTATAGTCAACATCGCTAAGTCGGTCCGCTGTGAGACTCTCAGCATGGGGGTCAAGTTTAGGAGACGGGCTCCCAGAAAAACGCTCTGACTGGGAGCTCACGTCATCGTACTCCACCAGTGTCCGAAGTTCAACATCTTTCTCAAAAGCACTTCTTCGATCATTGTCAGGGTCCTCTATTGTACCGGTATGCCACAAGCCTCTTTCCTTGGGTTGCCTGCGTTTCTTTCTTCTAGAAGCCGATGAGCGCCTCTTCTCACGGTGCCTGTCTCGCTGAGCGGCACCGCTCCCCGGTTTGCTACGCCTGTCCTGCCTGCTAGCATTTCTCTGTGCAGAGGGGCTCCGTCCCCGACCCTCGCGAAGCACCTCCGAATTAGGCATTTATCTCCCAAATAAATGCTACCACCACGCTAAGAATAATATATTCTCTAATTTACCAAAGCTATGTCCCTTGGTGTGTCGTGGAACAAAACATTGGGCTAGCTATGGTGACAGGCTAGTCAGCTAACGTAACAGCAAAATCACAGGTAGACAGCCAGCCAGCTAGCTAGCTTAACGTTAGCATTACAAAGCTAGTACAGTTCAGATTGAAGATAAAGTGAGTTAGTTCAGAGGGAAATTAATGACACTTAGTGCCAGCACACTCCGGCTCATATCAAATTCACAAAATGATTCTTGGTTACAGAGCCATACGATACTCAACCATTGTGTTCCAGGACGGACATCTCCCAGATTTATCAGCTAATGCTAGTCGGTTTAGCCAGCTAGTATTAACTGGC
Source organism: Diplotaxodon limnothrissa (assembly GCF_057381915.1). NCBI lineage: Eukaryota > Metazoa > Chordata > Actinopteri > Cichliformes > Cichlidae > Diplotaxodon > Diplotaxodon limnothrissa. The sequence continues at coordinate 19,757,495 of NC_140604.1, forward strand.
TAACTGTACTCGGCTACACAGTCGCATTCCGTTTCATGGTAAAAGCACAGGCCTAAAGCCTCTCTAAATTTAAGATCCACTTTTTCTAAAACGTTATCGTCTGTGCGAGCATGTAAATCCATTTACCGAATAGTGTTAAAATGTAAGTAGTCAACTCCGTCTCCTTCTCACAAACTTCTTGCCCTCCATCACACTCCGGTGTGCAACAAGGAAGTGAACAGCACGCGAGTTGGCCGGATAGTCCGCGGCTAACCAGCTAGCCGCTAGCAACTTAGCCAGCTAGCTTCTCCTTGTGTGGAGTTCAAGACAACTCAGTCAACATGCAAGAAAACAATGCCATTCAAAAACACGCCTGCGTCCACGTATCTTGCTGGACTGCTACCTCAGCTGATTGCAGCATTACCCGAAAGTAGCAAAACCTCTGCGTTAAATAGCTCAAAAAAATCTCTGAATGTGTTTATATTAATATAACTTTGTTCCCAGTACAGCTAACGGTACAGCTCACCCGGGCCCAGGCTGCTTTCAAACTACAGGCCTTGTGCGTCGCTGTCAACCAATGGCACTCGTATTCGTAATCCATTGGTAACGTCACAGCGAAAGGGAAACCCCTACCATCAAAAAACCACCACATAATATGATATGAAAATGCGATATTAACCAGAGTGTACAGGAGATGGTTATTTTCTACGTATCCAGTAAATGGAACTACAGGTTACGTCTTTCCATTGATTACAATAAGACCAGATGCTGCCGTCACGCGCCGTTAATCACAGTTAATCTGTTCCTCATTCCTCAGTTTAAATGATTAATTATTACTATACAGAATATGGTCATTTGTCAAGGGAATGATTGGAAAATTAAGAAGTTAAATTTAAGTATTAAAAACAAAACAGATTTTCTTTTTATTAAAGAAAAAAAACTTTCCAAACCTACCTGGCCTCAGGAAAAAGTAAATACCCCTTAAACCTAGTAACCTATTGGGCCACCTTTGGGTGCAAGAACTGCAGTCAAGCATTTGCAATAACTGGCAATGAGTCTCACACATCAAAGGAATTTCGGCCCACTTTTCTTTGCAGAACTTTTCACATATGGTCAGGTAGGTTTGGATAACCTTTACCGAATACATTAAATCATTTACCAACTGCATTTTGCATTTACTCAGGATATTTTTTTAATAATATTAGAAGATGATCTGACTGGCAATGCACAAGCTCAACCGACACCTTAGTTTGCTCACTATTGTACAATAACATTTCAAATTCTGTGTGCGCATAGATACATTTATATGCAATAAAACTAAAATACCTTACAAATTACAACATCATTCATCGCAGACACGGTGTAACACGAGAAAGATACCTAAAAGCTAAAGCAATTTTTTACGTTTTTCTCTAAACCAAATGCACAAGCTGAAATTGTGACAAATATATTTATTTACCTGTTTTTATTGTTATTTATCCAACAAAGACACCAATAAATGTTACTTTTCCATTTTCTGGCAAGTGTTTTTGTGGTGTGTTTTTATGGACATGTCTTGCTATTTTCCTGGCAATACAGGCCTGCTGAAAGACTTCATGAGTTTCTAAGGAGCTTAGAAAGAACCTAGACACTTCAAGAGCTTGTTTTATGACCTTAAGATAGTGCTTTTCCTCTAAGAAAGATCAGGGTAAGGAGATAGAGATTATCCATGTTTATACATATAACACAGCACTTCAAAGTTCACCTGTTCAGTGCAAAAAACAATAAACGTATCACACAGAACATACACAAAGTGTTATTAGTAATGTCCACTTTATTTGCCATTTCCAAACTCACAAAAAAAATGAATTGAAATGTAAGCATCACCTCTTGTATTCACAAACAGATAGGCTACATTAGTGGTTATGTTAAAAATAAGTAAACATGAAGGAAACATTTAACTGGTGGCATACATACAACCATCCAATCAATTACATAGATACCTATAGATTTCTTTTTTTACTCCAAGGGTATAGAAAAGGCAAAACAAGTTATCTGAATACCCAGTAGGACAGTTCGCTCATAGCGTTCACACAAACATCTGTTTTAGTATTTCACTGAAATTTTTCGGGCTATCAAGTCTATTAAATTAATATGTGGAAACAAAGTAACAGCAGTAGAATGATTATGAATGATGTCTCCTTGAATAAACAAAAACCCACAACAAACAACTGAAACAAGAAAGACTTTGTTTAGCCAGTGTTATAGTATGCAAGCATTACGGTAGTCACTTTATGTAGGGCAGCTTCTGTAATCCTCAACAATGAAGACACAATGCGGTTAATGTAATAATCTCAAGCTAAAGAAGGAGAGTAATAATAAACTGGGATCTTTATGCTCATTCCAGTTTCTGTGCGTGCCACTTTAACTTTCAGGGCGTTTCAATCATTATGTGGTGCACTGGAGTTTAGCCCTTAGGACATATATTAGAATAAACTGCTTACCAATCAGTTTGATGCCACCTCACGTTACTGTTTTAAAGTCCAACTCCTCCTACTATGTGCTTTGCTGTAGACATGAGTTGCATGATAAACGCACATTAAAAAGACAAACATACAGACAAAAGAAAGCTTCATAGCTGTTGGATGACACACTTTTTTCCAAACTGCAGTCAGATCTCTAAATGGCGCTCCAGCTCAAGTGCTTCTAGTTCTCAATAGTTTCTAGACCCAGTCAGTGTTTTAAACTGTTTCCAAGTTTCACATTTCCTCTTTGCAATTACAGCAAACATTTTGCATAGACTCCAGTGTTGGGCACGTTATTGGTTGTGGCAATCTTTTAGTGTAAATGGTGAGCAGCTTATTAAGTTAACGATTGGTAGTGAATCAGAGAGAAAAATGGCAACAACCTCAATGTGGCTGTTTAACTTTACTGAAATATTAAAAACAAATAATAAGTTACTAAAAATAAATTATATTGTTCACAAGAAAAGAAAAGGCTCAGTCATAAATTAAGAAACAAGGGGCAGTTTTCACAGTGTATTTTGGTCTATGCATTCTCAATTTGCCAATTTCTATACACTGTTTCAACCTTTGCCTCTAAAATGCCATCTACAAGATAAAATGAACACATTCGGCATGTTACTACAGCACTGTAACACAGGGTAGCCTTGCACAAAAAGTAGCAAAGTAGAACGCCAGTGACCTCTAAACTCTGCAAATCATTGGCAGTCTAAGATTACAGGCAAACAGGATGAGTATGAGGGGATGTTTCACATTCACAATGGACAGAGAGGCAACAGTGACGCACTGCACAAGAATTACTAAAGCCCTCATAACCTTGCATTTCTTTCCCCAGGCGAATCAGACTGAAATCTCGACGCTTCCCGACACTCCTTTTGACTTTTGCAAAGACTGTAGTGCTTACTTTTGATGCTCGTTACAGCAAGCTGTCATTCACTTCAAATAATAAGTGGGCACTTGTTTGTACTAGCTAGCGTTTTTCTTTGGCGACTAAAACTTTTTTTGGACAAGTATCACCTCACGTCTATGCAGCCTGCAGTCTCATTTTCATTTCATGCCTTAAAAATGATCTATTCATTAATTTACCCCAGCTTTCCAATTAAGGACTTTTCCATTTAACAAAAGGAAAAAGGAGATACAAGTTTGCAGATTAAATGTCAGGAAAAATTATAAATGAAAAAAGACATTTTTTACATGTTACAATGTGTTTCTTTGTTTTTAAAATTAAGATGTGTCAGCATGTAAAGGATGTAGTGTTATGGAATCACCTTTTATCTGAGCACCAGGGATTCCTTTATCGCAAAAAAGACAATGCCAAGTGAGGTAAAACTTCTGAAATGTTAGAATTGAAAAAGAGTTCAAGTGTTGCAAAATCCCTCACAGATTCAAGGGTAACAATTAATGTCCATTGTGCATTTGAGAAGACTCAAAAGTCTGTGGGGTAAGGGGAGAGATTAGTGGAAACATTAGTGCGCTTATCTTACACTGGGTGATATGATAGAGGAGAAGAAGGGAAATGTTTGACGTCACGACTAAAAAGAAGTATACTTAACTGTACAACGTAGTAAAACTGAGGTGTAAAACGACAAATAGGAATGGCATCAAATTTTGTCTCGAGCTTTGATAATGAAACTTTTTTTCTAATTGAAAGGTTTCATAGGCTCAGTGCAATGTTCATCTCCTCTGTGGCTCTTGATGAACTCTGGGTTGACACTACACTGCCGAGTCTGTTAACTAACCCTTCTTACCAAAGATGGTGGATTAATTAAAAGGGATTGGGGCTTTCCAGTACTGAGCTCCAGTTACATCTTCCCTGTTTAAACCTTGGCGCTTAGACTTTCATTTAAATCTTTTTTTCAACTTGCACTGCACAGCTCTCTTAATATGTGTGTTACACACACACACACGTCAGACTTTACAATGAAAAGTTTTGGAACATTTCAGGACTTAGCCTCTCAAGCTTAGGTCTAAATTAAAAACACCACTGAATTATTACACTCTGTAATGTGGGCAGAGTGAGAAAGAGAGAGAGTACATAAATTATTTGGAGTGTCAGCACATAAAAAGTTAGAGCTATAAATGGTGTATGAAGCGCCACCTTACTACTTCCTGACACATGGTCAGATGTCCTGTTAACCAGGAACAGAAGGTCATGGTCAGGTATGGGCACAAAAAATTAAATTAAATTAAAATTTAAAAAAAAAAGCAAAAGTCTGAGAAATGCGTATGTACATAAGCAGCGAGCCTGCTCCCTCTAACGACTATAAAATACAGCATCTCTCTCTAATTCTCTTGGCCAAACTTTTACTTTTCTTCTTCCCGTTTTTCTCTTTGCTGTCCTCCATTTTTCTTGCCCGGATCTCTCTCATTAGGTCGAAAAAAACCTGTTAACAGGAGAACATAAAAAACACAAGTGTTCACATTTCTGTGTTTATGTGTCTGTTTTGCTTGGTGTCAGCATAGGAAGGAATTATTATGTTCAGCAAGTTAAACAAACCTTGTCAACATTGGCACGAGTTTTGGCCGAAGTCTCCACGTAGCACACGCCCCACTGCTCTGCACGTGCCTTTGCCTCATCTGCGCTAACCTGCCGTCGGTCGTCCAAGTCTGACTTATTACCAACCAGGAGAAAGGGCACATTCTCATCCTCCTTCACTCGCAGAATTTGCTCTCTGCAAAATGAACAGGAAATCTCATTCAGCCGTGAATTATGTAAATAAACAGAGCGCTGCATGGTAAATGCACAAAATCCTTACTCATATGAGTCTAGTCAACCTGATGGAAGAAAAACCTTGAGTTGTGATGAAGTATCAAAAAAGCAAAGGAAGAAGAATAGCTTAATTACATCCTAATGGATGGGTAAGTGCTTCATTAAAAGAATCTAAGTGGCTGCACCTGAAGTCTACTGTTGCTGCAAAAGACTCCAGCTCTGTGATGGAAAATACGCAGAGGAAACCCTCGCCACTTCGGAAGTAGTTATCCCGGATGGCTGCGTAGTCCTCTTGCCCGGCTGTATCAAGGATGTCAATTTGCACCTCCTCTCCATCCAGCACCACTTTCTTCCTGTAACTGTCTGCTTTAGTGGGCTCGTAGTCTTCAACAAACTAGAAAACAGAAAGAGATCCATTATGCCAGAGTTTTTTTTTATTAAAACCTCAAAACTGGAATTTCAGTTGAGTACTGTGATGTGAGCAGCTCACCTCATCATACATGAACTGGAGTGTAAGAGCTGATTTGCCCACTCCTCCACTGCCAACCATTATCACTTTGTGAAGGGCTAGAGAGTTCTGCCCTTTTGGCTTTGCAGCTGCCATGGCTCTGTGTACCGAGAGATGCAAGTATCAAAGGGAGAAAGTGCAAGATGGCGGGAAGGGATTGTGAAATGTGAGGACTGCAAAAATCAGATCCAAAGACTGCAGGTCCAACAAAGGGCTGAATGATAGTTCCTGTGGAGAATTTAAAAAAGAAAAGAAAAAAAGAGAAAGATGTTGCATCATATTTTCCAGTGCCTCCAGGTTCCATTTCTGCATTTTGATTGCACAGTCATCATGGTAATAAATCCCAAACCAATAAAAGGCTAAAAAGCAGAAACTACAATTAGACTTGAGACGTCGCACAAAAGAATGATTCTCGGTAGCTTAACAAGAATGCAGGAAACATTGTCATGACACAAGACTGACGCATTAGAAATGCAAATTTATTTTCATTATAAATTCTGCTCTGAAGCCATTTGCCTGTGCAAATAGCACCTATCCCTTACTGCAGTATTACTTTCCTCTTTACAAACGCGACCGCAATACCACTTGACCTGTTAACAATTCAGGCCATAAGTATTCAGAAGTAACAGAAATCAGATCACACAAATTGTAAACGTGGCTCTAATTTCCAGCTGTACATTTTGTTTTTACATCTTGGTTAGTTGTGAAACACAAGCTGGAGAAAGCAATAGAAGTGCAAGTTACTACTGGTAGAAATATTACCCCTGGCATAATTTCCTCATACAAGAGACAAGAAATAATTTTCTTGTCCATGCAAAGACATTTACTAATCGATTTTATTTATTAATTTTTCCCTCTCAGATGTCTGAAGGTACACAAAGATTTGAAAGATTTATGAATATGTTGTTTGAATCAGTTTTAGGCCTAGTCCAGCAAAGGGATTCCTAACTTCTCCCAAGAAACTAACTCTTTAATTCCTGTGTAAAAACAGTTGTTAAGGTTATACCAAACAAACTGGTCGAAACATGACCCTCACATCACAGATGCACTGGCCAATCTACAACATAGCAAAAAGGTACATTTAACATAATCTTAAACCTCTTTTGCGTGTTGCTAAAATACCGAAACACAAATACCAATTCAGAAAGGCGCCTTGTGGGTGCAGTACTTTCGGCAGCCAAGTGTCACTACAAATACACATTGGAGCCTGAGGACCAAATACTGCTTGTCAATAGCACAGAAAAGGTAACGTTAACTACAAATAAAGCGCACAAATTCCACTAATAGAACAGTTTTAAGTGAACCTGCCCTAAGAAAAGGAAGACAAGTTTTGAAAAGTTGGCAGTACTTTATATGTCTTTGACAACAGTGGATAAAATGTGACACATGATAAAGCCATTGAGTGGCCTCTTTTCCATACTGGACTGTCCAAGAACACTATAGAAAATGCATACTGTCCAGAAATGTGTGTTCAAGCCCTTTCCTAAAGGCCAACACAAACCCTTTTTTTGGGGGGGGGGGGGGGGGGGGGGGGGGGATCAGGGATAAGCATGGGCTTGCAGCCAATTCGTCACTACACAAATTAACATAAAAGGTTTATATTTACTGCAAGTCAATAGTACTATAAAGAACTGAAGGAATGTTGCTTTACTTTCATCTTTTAAAGCTGCAAACATCTCTTAACAAGTTGTTTTGAGTGGAAGTGAAAAGGGAACTATTAACGAGTCAGTCGTTCTGGGCTTGGAGAGGCGTTTAACAACAATTTCTAAACAAACCCAAGTCACCTTATGTAAAGACAGGGAGACTGTAGAGACAATACTATGCCTTCAGTTTACAATCATCAGCACAAATGTGGGTGGAAAGTCAATACACCAGTTAGACAAATTAGTCAGCGAGTCATTATTTAGCAAATAAAAAACAAACAAGACGCCACACCATAAGCACACCAAGAATACAAAAAAACAAAATACTATACACAAAAATCTATACATAACATGAACTGAGAAATCAACTATTTAACCAACTATTTCAATAAAAGAAACTAGCACAGCAAATGTCAGTGTACACGTCCCTAACAACAACGTTAACTTATTAGCAACTTAGCTGGTTGACTGCTGGGCAATGTGGCTAACAAGCTAACTATGCTACCGGGCAGGTAAATGCCACCTGACATCAAAGTAACATTTCAGGATGAAGATAACATCTGAAAGACACGTCTCTAAAAGCGGATATTCTGCAACAGATGTTCGCTCGTTGCTTCCAAACTCAGTAGCTTCCTCGTTAGCGAGGGCGAGTGTGGACACACAGGGGGGTGGTGGTAAAGGGGAAAAAACGGCTAGCGAGCAGCTAATCATAACTAAATGATGCGACGCTAATAAAACTGAAAGACAAGCAGGGTCCGTTGCACCAGTACCATGTCTTGTATTAACACAAATCCAAAAATAAACAGCACTCACCTTGGCAAAAGGTCTGATGAAGCGGAATTTAAGGTGGCGAAACGAAAAGACTCAGCTAGCTACTTGTTAGCTCATGGCTAGCTTTCTAGCTAACTCCAGAGACCCGGCTGGTAGCTGTTAGCAGCAGACTGACTGCACGTCCTGTGGGCTTGGCTCCGACTGACAACGCCCGCCTGCTTGGGAGAAGCACACAGCGTCTCACTTTGACTTTAGTGTGTGAGTGTAATATTTTCTTTCAGATAAAAAAAAAATATAGCCCCGGGTATGGACATATCAGATAATTACCCTCGCAGTTGAGCATACAGTACAATGCAGATTAGGAACAGCGGATGAAAGGTACCACATAACTGATTAACTGGCTAATCCGCATAAATAGTGGCAGGTTTGTTCAAAAGGAGAAGAGTGAAGAGACCTCCACATGCCAGGTATGTCGGTTTGAATATAGTGTTCTCACTAAATAAACACACAATTTAAGTTAAAAAAAAATGCGCAAATGTAAATAAAACATCTTAAAATGGGAAGAAAGTTTAATTTTATTTTTTCCCATCAATCTCCTGTTTTTCGACGCTTTAGATGATGGACAGGGTCACAATTCCAGAGCTGTGTTTGAAGTTTGCAGAGAAGAGTTGGGCTGACACTTTTCAGCTTGTCCGAAGGTGTATGGTGAGGCAGACTTCATTAAATAAAAATGAAAATGCCTCTACTCAAATGGTCTATTTGAATCATTTTAGTTGTACGGTTTTTTGTTGTTTTTTTTTTTAAATCTCGTCTTACGCAAAAGAGATTACTCATTTTATTTCTAATTTAAACTAAGACACCCTCCTTTGTTTTGTTTGGGGTTTAAAGGGGGTATGTTGCGTTATGTGGCTGGTTAGTGCATGGCTCTGCTAATATGATAATGTGGTGTGAACTGGTGTGGCTATCCACTCAGAATGAGATCATTCATCCTGGAACACACACGGCTTTGTTTTTTTTGATCAGCGATCCTTTTTTTTTCTTCTTCTTCTTCTCTTTTTTTGCATTGACTGGTATCACTTAACCTACTTGGATTTACTTATCAAGCACCTGGTACAGTGTATGGAGTAAAGCCTTCAAATCAAAACAAAGTAGTTTGACTGTGGGTTGTTGGTTATCTTTATGGCATTGGCTTTGATTCCACTTTTTAACAGCATCCCTTTTGGCCAGACATGCACTACTGCTGGCTTAATTAATTTTCCTTTGCACTATTTATTGATTCTTAAATAGAGGATGTCCCTCTTGTACATGTATATTATTTGGTTAGAGGTTTGAGAGTTCAAGCACTGACATGAGGCAAACGGGCTGTACTCTGTGCAGTCACTATTATTATTGTTCTATCTGTATGCTGGGCCTCTGTGAGAAGAGAGGGTTGGTTAGTTTTCTTTAGATTTGTCATGGGTGGAGCAGCAGGGTAGATAATACTTTTGGATTAATGTGGAGTGGAGCTTGGCAGTGGTCAGTCTCTGGAGTGTGTTGAAGAAATGTGATTTCTTGGTGGTCTGAAGTGATGTGTGGTCCAAAGGGATAAGGCATCTGGGGCTAGTTATCAATTTCTCTTCCAGCAGTGATCTTAAAGAGAACTTGTGAAGAAGTGGGGTTCTTCTTCTTCAAAAAAAATTAAGTACAATAATTTCAAACTCCTAGTTCCAAAACATTTGTTTCATTAAACACACACATCCCAGTATGAAAAGCATGCAAATGTCAGTGTTTTCCTTGAGATGGTGTCATGCAGTTTGTGTTGCATGGTGAGATGGGCAGACAGGACCAAAGGCTGTTTGCACAAGACTTTGCTTTTGCCATACAAACAGTCCATTGTTGTTTTCTTTGTCTCTCGCCTTTGTTCCTATAATAGGAGAAATCCAGAGATGAATCCAGATCCCGTAAGCCACTGGAAAGATCCCTGGAAAAACTCCAGGAAGAATCAAACGGTATGTGAGTAACATGTGTTTTTATTTATTTATTTATTTTTTTGAAGTATTTTTACTTTACGTAAGTAAAATGAATCTCGTTATGTTTCAGTGTGCACCATCAACACCACAAAGCTCCGCCTAGAGATTATCGCAAAACAACAAGGGTATAAAACTGACCTCCATGGCTTTGTTTTTGCTTTTTAGACTCATATCTTTCCTCATCTGTTTTTCTATTAATCTACTGTGATGACACCTTGTTATCCATATGAATCTTTTCTCCCAAGGATGAGTTTTCATTTTGCTGAGGCCACGTGCTATTTATCAGCTGATTTATTCTACGTTGAGGTATTGTTGTTGCCGTGTGGTGAAGTGGAGGAGGTGAAGGTGGTCCCTCACGGAGAATCCCCTGTTGTAAGTGGACTGTGCTGTTTCCAGCAAGTCATTAGAACTTCTCACCTTTTGCTAATCATGCTGATAAAATAAAACTGTCTCTTAGCCCAGTGAATCCCTGCTTCAGCTGCTAAGGTAAGGGAATGGATTGCTTTTAAATTTACATTTTTCTTGCAGTAAGCAGTGCCATTATCCACTAAATTTTTTTAAGAGCATAATGACAGCACTAATGGTTTTAGCTCTATTTGCTGATTGTGCTGCTTTCTGGGTGCACAGGTCCAAAAACTTTGCCGCCTTCTCCCTGAAGTTACAAGGCCTCTTTGCCCAGTACAACATCCCTGGAGACAAGTGCCTACCTCAGCTTATCAAATATTCTTTAGCTCTTATAAATCTGAGGCTCTTGTGATCATTTAGCCATGTGTTCCCTTTTTTCTTTTCCAGTGAAATTAAATTTAAATTGTTGGCATCTCTACAGTGCCTTGGGAAAGACTTATGGAAAATCGCTCATTTGCCAAGGTGTGTGACAAAGCAACAACTTTCCAAAAGTCTGTCTGCTTAAAACAAAATGAATTCCTGTTCAGTGCTTCAATTTAAATTTCATAAACCAAAACGCATGTATATAAAATGATCAGGAGAGTAAATAATTGTAGCTCTTCATATAAACTGCAGGTTTTTTTGTTTGTATTTTTTCCTCTTTTCAGGGAACAAAAGTATTTTGACCCTGAAATGGACTTGATAAACAATGGCAGGATAGGGGATTTAATCATGGGAAAAGAAGGTATAGTTACACTTGTATATTGAATTGGTTGTATTTAAATTATGCAAATTAAATTCTAGATCAAGAGTGTCAAATATAAGGTGCGGGGGCCAGAATTGGCCCAGTAATGACTCCAATCTGGCCCACTGGACGGCTTTGGAAAATGTGAAAGATGTAAAACTTTATTTTCACAAGTTTTACAACTTTCCTTCTGATAAACACCTCCCCCACAGTCAACCACACCACACAAAGTAATAGATAAACAATTAGGTGATGTAAAAGTTTTCACTGTCTATTATAGAAAAGTCATTAAAATTGAAGTTAAATGTATTTACACTGACAGAAAGGGAAGTGTCACTGGTCTGGCCTAATTAAGAGGAAACTAGGCTGAATTTGGCTCATGGTGTAAAATGAGTTTGACATCCCTGTTCTAGATTGTCCTTTCACCATGCGGTTCTTTATTCCTCCAACCAATGGAACAAAAACTTTGGTGTCAGGTAAGCTTCTGAGTTAAAAACGTGATAAATTGCGTTCTCTTTCATTCAGTTCATTCAATACAGGTGTCATCGGAGATGTTAAAAGTAATAGATTTTCCTCAAATGACAGACTTGAATCCAGTTGTTCAAGCTGCCCAGGTTACTGTAGTTGTCAGCAATGTGACCCACAAGCTTCAGATGGCATCTGTGGTCCCTCAGCCTCCCCAGCTGGATCCTCAGGGGTATCTGCCTGCTTTCTGATTTTTAATCTCTCACCCAGCGGGACACGTTTCATTTTCCATTTATGAGTGAGTCTGACTGTCACTAGCGTTGGTGTTAATGGAGTACAATTGTGTCCTGGAGCAGTTATCCTGTGTTTGTTCCGCTGAATGAGGTGCCAAATGAAATGCTGCCTGCCTGTTTCCTGCTTAAACTGCAGCCAGCTATGCCCGTGATGCCGTCTTTTGTAAAGAAGCTCAGCCAAATTACAGGTCAGGGAGGCTTTCATGAGTATTTTGTGAAATGGACATGAAACAAAAAGCCTGCTCATTACTGCTGCTCTGTCTCCGATTATTTCCTACATGTGACTGTACCAGATGTTGACCTGCAGTGGGCACCCCTACCCAAGCTTCTCATGAGAGATTCATTAAGCGCAAACAGCTCCTGGGAGATGACATGCGAAAGCAACATGATTTTTACAGTGGTATGAGGATACTATTTATTATAAGTGGAAAAGGTAAAAGAGGGGTTAGTATTTAATATGTAATTTATGCATTTAAAAAAAAAAAAAAAAAAGATCAATGTTTATTCATCTAGACTCTTCCTGGTGGTGTGATGCATAGTTATGTTTTCCCTGGAGCTGCATGGGATGTGCCTGCCCACAGGGGGGCTGTGGTGGACAGTGTTCCCTTCACCCACCCTGGTCATGTCCCAGCCCTGCTGGAGCTGCTGCGCCACCAGTGTGCCATTAACACCCTGCTGAGGAGCTGTTTCATATTTCACTGTGCCAGTCCAGGTAGGAGTGTTTTTACATTACAAAACCGGTCGACACAGAGATGGTGTAAAGTGGGCAGCAAACATTGTTGTGCTTAAAATATGTAACGCTTCATTTATGCATCTTACCAGGTTCAGTTTGTGGCCTGCATTTTGAAGTCCTTCCAGAGTCTGACAGCAGCTTTTCTGTGACCTTCCAGCCACCTGACGCTGACTCCCTGGGTGTTTGTGAGCATTAAGTTCATTTCAAATTTGGGAAAAAATTAGCTGTTTTAAAAGTTTATCCTTTTTAATATATCTATTTTTTTTTTTTTTACCTATATGCAATAATCAAATGCATATAGGCATAAAGACATGGTCAAGACAACCTGCTGAAGCTCAAACTGAACATCAGAATGGGGAAGAAATATGGTTTAAGTGACTTTTCATTTGGCATGGTAGTACCAATTGGGCTGGTCTGAGTATAAACTGCTGATCTACTGGGAGTTTTTGACATCACCACAGTCAGAATCATGTTTATGGCCAAGTTTGTACACAAATAAGGAAATTTGTCTTGGTGTCAGGGTGCAAAATCTCTAAGTTTTGCAGAGGATGGTCTGGGAAAAGACTGCAGTGAGTGGAAATTCTCTGGGTGAAAACACCTTGTTGAGGTCAGAGGAGAATAGCCAGAGTGGTTTGAACTGATAGGAAAACAATGGTAGCTCAAATAGCCAGTTGTTGCAACCAAGATATGCAGAAGTGCATCTCTGAATGCAGAACACCTTGAAGCAGGTGGGCTACAGTAGCAGATGACGCATCGGGTGCTGCTCCTGTCAGTTATGAACCGAAAGCTAAAGTTGCACAATCTCATCAAATTTGGACAATGGAAGATTGTAAAAACATTGCCTGGCCTGAGTTTGCCTGGTCTATTTTTTTCTGTGACATTCAGATGGTAGGGTTAGAAAACAACAACTTGAAAGCATGGCTCTGATTTCCAGTTTCAGGGTGGTGGGGGTGGTAGTGGAGTAGTGAAGGAGATTTTCTTGACACACTGTGGTCCCCTTAGAATCATTTAAATGTCACAGCCTTCTTGAGTGTTGCTGCTAGCAATGTCCACCAGTGTACCCATGACTCCTTCCAGCAGGACGAAGTGTCATGCCACAAAGTACAAGTAATCTCAGCCTGGTTTCTTGAACGTCATCATATTTCCTGCAGGGTTCGTTTTTTGGCTATAAACATGGTGGTAGATGGGCAAATTAAGTAAAAAAAAAAACCTGGTTGTAATATCAGTTTGGGAAAATGAACAAGTTAAAGGAATGTGGTGTGTAATTTAAACTGATTTGTGCCCACAGTGCTGGTGAATGTACCGAAACCTCACCAGATTACCTGCAGCTTATTTGGAGCAAATACACGTGATCCTTCCATTAATGAATACCTCTCCTCTGTCATCATGAGGTATGTTTTCTGTCTTTAAGAACCATGCTTACATGCAGATGTTGGTGTAAATGTGATTATTATTTACTCACTCAAGTGTGTGTAACAATGTACAGAAATTCTGCATTATGAAGATCTGTGTGCAGCAGAGTAACTGAATGTAGTTTATTATGCTGATTCATTCATCAGCTACCTGAACAGTGTCTAAACTTTACAGCTTTAACTAGCATAACAAATGTGAGCACATGATTACATGGTAGAATTACAGTAACTCTTTCTCAACCACTAGTACTCATCCTACATTTACAAACATGCTACACACGCCAACAAAAAAGATGCTCTTAATTAAGAGGTTAAACTGTGTGTTCAACACAATGCTTGGCTAACATACCAGCAGCTTCCTTGCTGTTTGTGTTACAACTATAGATTAAACTCTCTTCAGTATGTGTCTTCATCACATTCTCCCGATTCCTCTGCGTTTACATTCTCCCACCGAGCTGCGGCACTTAACCTTTACAGCACCTGTGTCCCACTGACGTCTCTACTAACACATTGTGACCTTGCACATTTATTTACCTGTGATTTGCTTTCTGTTTAAAGTTCCTGCATGTTTTATTAAGAATATAGATATCTGGTAGCAGACTGTTTCAACAACTGGGTTGTAAGAGGAGGGGATTTGTCTTGTTGCCGTACTGAATTTTAGCTCCACTCCTTCTAGGAACTTTCAGTTGTTTTGTTTTTCTCCACTCAGCTGTATGTCCATCCCTGAGACAATGAGGATGCTATACAACAAGCTCGAGGACATCACCTCTGTCCCACTTTCTCCCAGCTGCTCGGCCACCACAGAGACTGAAAATGACCATTCAGCTCCCTCGAGTACAGCTGTGGCCGACACCAGCAGAGCTTTGGCCACTTTCTCCCAAAGTGCAGCTATGCCGAAGGACGGCTTCAGTGTTGCTGATTTAGCACGTTCTGCCCTGACTGTAGCCAAATCTGAATCTATTCTTGAAATAAATTAAAGTCCCTCTGCCTCCTCTTACCCACCACCCCTTGTAGACACGTTTCAACACAGGGTGGACAACAGGCACAGCTGATCTAAACGTGCATCCACAGCCTTTATGAAAACTCTCACGGGTTAAATCAGCCATAAATATGGACCAGAATAACTGGTATTTGTTTTCCGTTATCAGTTAGAGATGCTAATGTGTAACTGCAGAAGGCTGTGTTTGAGTAATTCAGAGTTCATAATCGCATCCATCTCCTGCAGGATGCTTAAATGTCACTTACTATGCATTCCAGCGTGGCAGAGATTACTGGCTGTAAAGATCTGAGGTCTGACATCTGACCTCAGACAGCCAAGAGCCCAGTTGATTGGTACCATGTGAGCCAATCAAACATTGTTAAAGTACATAATGCACTCTTGATGTTTTGTAAGACTCCACACATTTAAAAAATAAAAATAAAGAAAAAATAGCTTTGGTGTAGCATATGATTCAGCTCTCAAATGCATTCTCTCTAAACCACAATTTAGTTTTTGCTTCTTTTTTTTTCTTCTTTGATGTAAATTAGGTTTTGTACAATAAGAGTGACATTTGGCGTGAAAATGTAGGAGTGGAAGACCGATGTGGAATGGAAACTCGGCAGTAAGAAATCTCTTGATTGCTGCTGAGCACAGTAGTGCTTTTTCTGTGCGGAAGCCAACACGGTTACCAATATAGCACAAATGTGAGTAGTCTGTAAAGAATTAGAAATATTTGCATTCTAACAAAGGGAGGAAATTTAACTTTTTTTTTTTCACATTCCAAAAGAAATGTTTGAGACAAAACTCACTGGTGCAATGTTCAACTAAATCCTGAAGACCTACTGGCGATGTGCATTTAGAAAGGAATTTAACATGTATTAAGAATACGAAGTCAACTGTCAACAGCAGACAACTGGTTTTGTCCCGTGTCTGTACTTCTGCATATCCAATGACCTGTACGGCTGCTATTCATAGAAACATTGTAACATGTGGTTAAACCGCTCTCTTTTTTCAGTGGGCTTCTGTTCTCCGAATATATCAGCGATTATGTGTCCTCACTTCTAACTGGATGGGCATAAATCTGTTGAAGTCGCACCTGGTAGTAATGAGGAGTAGATTCCTTGGACTGTGATTCTTCGTGTACAGTTGGCAAACTCCAAGTGTGCAAAAATGTTTAAAATGAGCGAGCTAAGTTGCAAATAGGTAGAAATGCTGTACTTAAATGTTCCTAAAGCGCAGTTTTGGGATGTTGTACGCTTTTATTTTATTTATTTATTTATTTTAACCTCCACATCTCCCTCCCCGGCCTGCGGTCTCTTTAAATCCAAATCCAGTTGGAGGGGAGCTGCGCGTCCTCAGAAAGTTGTGTGGCCGCTGTGATTGCCCGCACTCAGTCTGATAAACAGCTGCTTACCATTTAGGGCGCTTCACAAAGTTTTCTCCAAACTCCTCCAATCGGGATTGTTTTTTTTTTTTGTTTTTTTTTTTGGTCCTTTTTTTTTTTCGCCGTTCTGAGCCTGTGGATGTTCAGATATAGAAAGTCTGCACCGCTGGAAGCAAGTCTGGGATTCTAGGTTTGCGTAATGCTCAGACGTCCTCTGCTCAACATCTGGATTAACTATTTGGAGCCAGAGCTAACGGCCCTACACGAAACTCTTGACTGTATAGCCTGCTATCTTGATGGAAAGAATCCATTTTAGCCTACTCTGGAATTTAACTTGATGACCCGAGTTGGTGCTCGTAGATTATGTATTCTTTAAAATGGGTGCGAACAATGGAAAACAGTATGGAAGCGAGGGTAAGTGCTTCAAAAATTACTTTTAAACACATTTATGTGAATGCCACTTTAAAACTCGCTCTTTTTTTATGCAAGTATATATGAAAAACTCCATTTTTAGTGGGTAAAAGAGGGGCTGTGATATCATCGTCTGTGGCTTTTTTTCTTTTGTGTCCTGGCCATCTAAAAATAGAAAATAATGCAGAGTTTCTTGGGTCTGTAGCTTCCTCGAGCTTGTCCCTAGACGTCAGTTAGCTAGCTTAAAACTAGCACCATCTCCTCGGAGTTGTGCACTATATTTAATCTCCTTTGTGCGTTTTCTGTTTTTATGCACACTTTAATTTACTCCACATGTCTTCGAGATGTTTGGGGTGTGTGCAGTTAAAGCTGGTGGCTACTTTTGCCTTGTATTTTATATTGGTTTTAGAGATGTCACATTTATTCATAAAAGATAAGAGTGACATCTGGCGGCGGTCGTTTTTAATCCCTTTGAAAAGCGGCCTGTTGTGTTAGAAAAGTCAAGTTTGAACAAAATTCGTGTTTTTCTTTTCTTATTCTCAAGGAAATTAACTCATCTCTGCCTTATTGTGTGTTTGCCTTCAGTTAAAAGCATATAAGTGAAAGAAAGCCAGTTTAATAGGATCTCAACATTGCATAACGACTCTGACTTAGCAAGTTCTTGTAGCCTTATCGTTTGTTTTTGAAGATAAAATCTATTCAGGTTTAGTGGAGGTGGTTCTCATAGATGTGGGCACTTAAGTCCAGCTTATCTTGATAAGAGCCAGTATCAGAGATTGCAGTCCACGACCCACAGCCTGGTGTTGTTTGATTTGGAGGCCATTTCATACATGCTAGTCAATTTCATGTTATTTTTTTGTGTAAAGTCAAAAGTGCACAAGACACAAACAGCTAAATACTGTGAATAATCTTTTCTTAAATGGATTCTCATTGAGACTGTACATCTCAAGTTCACTGATTTATTTTTGCTTCACTTCAGTTTTTATTTCAATTACAGTTAACTTTCCTGCAGATGCTGTAAAATGCTGTGTTTGGGCGGAGCCTCAGAAACTGGGGTTCACAGAGGACAAGTAGACATAATGCTATTTTTTTTTTCTTGCACAAGTGTTTAGACTTGGCAAAATAAAATAGCCACATATTAATATCAATGACTGACGAGACAAGAAAAATGTTGCATTGCATAGATTAAAAAGCACTTAGAGTACATCACACTTAACGGACAGACAAGTACAGAAAGCTGTTTCAGCTTACAGGAATGCAGCTCGAACCGTCTAAAAGATAACATTAGACCTTGTTTTTCATGACGTTACCACAATCAGAATCAGAATCTGTTCGCTCTCATAGAAAAATGCAGAAAAATCTCCAACATGTGGCATTAATGATCCAGGAATTTATCCCGCCTTTTGTCTGTTATCATCAAAAATAAAAACTTTGTGTTACGACCTATCTCTGCCGTGCAGGTCTCATGTGAGGTCTGATCTTCAGCATTACTTGTTCAGAAAAAAATTGTGGTCGGACTTTACCAAACACATTATTTCTACCTCAGAGCAGAAATGTTTGTATAAATAACATTCCAAGGAGCTCTCTTCCTAAGTCAATAGCTGCAGAGAAAAGGTTGGAATTCATGATGTTAAAAATAACACGTGGAGCAACTCCACCTAGGAATTTAGTCTGTTAAGGTACATGAACAGATTCTATCACAAGCTCAAGGCCTGTACTCAAGAGCTGAAGTTGAGTTGTCCTTGAGCTGTGCAGCAGTCAGAGAATACCCAGACTGAAGAACACCATACTGTGCAGTTAGTATCTAGCACAAAATAAACCAAACAGTTAAAAAATTGTGCTTTTTGTTGATTAAGATTTAAAGTCTTCAACATAAGAAGTGATATTAAAGTCTTTGACAGGCTCAAAATGAACAATCCTTACCTACGGTGCATACTTCCTTCTTAGTCCCATACTCTGATTTATCTATTTATATAATTTTCAAACTCAAGAACATCACTTCAGAAAATGTATCAGCCTTCACAGAACATACATATGCTAGTAATACAAACACTGATGTGTAAAATCAGTAGAATTCCCCTTTAACAGTAGATTTATGGTTCTGCATTAAATCTACACCGTAGGGGAGTTATAACCGCAAACCCTTCTATAACCCTACGCTGTAACTTATGCCATAACCTGACATGCAACTCCCTAGAAATGTAAATAGATGTTGCCTCAAGGCCCGTTCAGTAGTGCTGTTTCCTCCTATGCATTGCCAGCTTCTGCCGATCAACTGGAAGAGACAATCTCCACCGCCAGCTCAACGTTTTAGGGATGAGAGGATGCAGATGCAGAGGAACACCATGCATCCTGGCTGTGATGTCACCCACTTGCATAGGATATTTCTGTATAGATCCAATGCAGAATTAAAAATTAAGATTATACCTGATACCAGAATATACCAGAATAATAACTAATGTATTATTTGTTGTACAGCTAAAAATAACCCTTGCATCCTCAGTTTATAAATGGCTGCTTTTCCATCATGATATTAAAAAAACTTGTTGCACATTGTTCTGTAGGTTTTGCCAAAGTTATTGCAGAAAGTGTAAATTTCTGGCAGAAAAAAAGACACTGGGCTCCAGATTCTTTTCACCTGTTTTCAGTGCTATTTGTTGATTTATGTATCTGATATCCCAATATTTTCTTTTACAAAACATTAACGTATTTCCTAACATTTTTTAATGTAGTTCTTTTAGATACATGTTTACCATCTGCTTGATTTGGCTAAGATCAGATGGTTTATGCATTTGGGGAGTTAAAAACGTGTATTGTCAACTGAAGTTGCAGAGTGCCCTCTGGTGGACAAACTGTGCAATGTTAACACACATAGAATGTTTGAAGGGTGTTTCTCCTGGCTCATCTTTACTTTTTAAATCTTCATTTATAAATGCTAGGCCCAATATATTAGCAAATACTTAATATTGACTGATAATATCAGCTGTTAGATAAATCAGTTTCCAGAGGAATTCTCCATAACAGTCTGTCAAACATGTATCTGAAGTCTTTAAATGTATTGGAGGGGTTGCACAAAATCTGATAGGCTTCCTCAAGTGATGCTGAGGTTGGGCTGAAAGCAGCGGGCAGACAAGCAGTGGATGTGGCAACCAGGGAATGTGGAGTATCAATAAAATTGGGTGATTTGTAGCAATGACAGAGCAAAGTGTGGTGTGTACACCTCTGAGTATAACAGGTGAAATGAACAAATGAATACAACTGACTGACATATGATGGTGATATCTACACAGCCAGAATCTGGAATGCCAATTAGCAACCAGCTGTCAGCTACAAAGTGGTGTGAGATTAGCAAATTACTAATAGTAGTAATAGAGTTCTGTTTTGGGTAATGTAGGCACAGAATAAAAAAAAAACAACAATATTTCTGGTTTTGCTGTGTTTTTTCCTTCTGTCGACCTTGGATCCCACAATGTCAGGAGAGTAACGTAAAATTAAGGTAGTATTGCATTGTTATCGCTTGATAGTATCTAAGACCATTGTCTTAACCCAAACTTTAGAATCCTGCAGTCCATTAGTCCACATCTGTTTTCAAGTGTGATTCCACAATTAATTACACACTGGTTGTAACTATGCAGCAACTATCAACCAGCACATTATATAAGCATAAGACAGGAAGCAGGAGCTTTTCTGAAACTTGTTTTTCAATGAAAGACAGAAAACAGTTATTGCCTTGCAGAGACCGACCCACATGCCAACCAAACAGCCCCTGCAGCCACGAGTTCCTCGCTCGCTAAAGAATTGTGTAACCGGCTAAATATCAAAATATATTTGCTTGCGTTAACTCAGCCTTTTATGCTCTGCTGGGAAAAGTGGTCTGACATTAACATCTGCAAGCTCTTCATGAATATCTGACTCATTTCTGTTGCCTGGGGGGAGCTTTAACAGATGTGTCAGCTCAGTGATGTCACCGCAAAGTGTCATTCATGTTCATACCATATCTGCTCCATTGGTTTTGTATTATTTTATAAGTAGCTGTGCGATCTTTCGTTGTTTCGTTGGGCTCATTATGCAGACAGGTTGCTTTTTTTTTTCTTCCGTCCCAAGTTTTTGAGAGTTTCTTCATATTTCGGGAACTGTCTTGTCTGTTTAGGTTACTGCGCTTGATGTGGGCGTGACTGTTTGGGAACACCTCCTTAGCCTGTCGTGCTGGGCGAAAGGCACATAGTTACTCTCAGGAAAGCCACAAAGCTGCATTTATGATCTGACAGAGGAATGAAACGCCATAAACAACTTCTCCACAGGCAGCCTGTAGTCACCATGGCAGTGAAGCCTATCGTACTTTGGGAACAGAGGCAGTCATGCAAAAGGATATACTTTTTTTCACTTTAGCACTCATAGACGAGTCGACTGTGTAGAAATTCAAAGTCGAAATCCTAGAACGAAAACGTAGAAATCACTTTGGTGTGGTGTTTGTGAGACAGTGCTGACTCGCTGCAGATGATACCATTCATTAATCTCTTTCTGTGTTTTGTCACTCGTCCTGTGTGGAAGTAAGGGCTGAAGGGGGGATTTTAGAAGACTTTATTCTTTTTCCAAATGTCAAAAACGGATACTAACTCAGACGAACCAGCAGATACTTTGTGCATGTGCCAAGGCTAACCATTCCTCCAAAACCGAGGAACATAAAAGTCATAAAAGCAGAGAGTGATGAGATTTATATTTCCCTACACTTTGTGCCTCCTTACTGTATAATATACGTCATCAAAGTTTGAGTCCACCTTATCTTTAGCAAACATTCTTCAGGTATTAAACTGAAAATCAAAGTTTCGGGGGATTGCGGGCTATAAAATTGCCTCAAATGACTACAAATTTAATTAAAAAGGCAGTTTATTATCTTAACCTTGATATTTTATGTCCAAGCACTTTTGTTTTTCTTCCCTGCAGGTAAAGGGAGCTCAAGCATCTCCTCTGACATAAGTTCGAGCACAGATCACACACCAACTAAAGCTCCGAAGAATGTGGCTACCACTGAAGGTAAGGCATCTGGTGCTCATTAACCAAACTCCCCTCCCTACTTCTTCTTTCCCTCCTTTTCTTCTTCTTTTCCTCCTTCCAGCGCTCTTTTTCCTCCTCATCCACTTTCTGTGCTGCCTATTTTTGGAGAGAAACCTGTGTGTTCTTAGGATAACCTTAAATTGAAAACAAACTCACAGCTGCCATCAGAACCCAGAAACCAAAGGCATTTCTTGAGCTTTGTTTTAGAAGAAGGGGGGAAAAAACACTTCTGGCTTCTCATTGTGGAAGAATGCTTATCTAAACTGTGGTCGTATCAGGCTCAAAGTGTTGCCAGGGCGGGTGGGAGGTGCATGCACTTGGGAGAGGTGGGCGAGAGGGATTTTGTTGGAGACAGTGAAGGTATGGGGAGTAAGAATGGAGAAGAGAGAGCTTCACCTTCTGCTCAGATCCTGCCCTTACTCCTCTCCGACTCTCTGACTCCCTCTCACCTCCTCAGCCTCCTGCTTGCCCAGGCAAGCGTCCAACTCTGCAAGAGTCACCATAGGAACTCTTTCAGGAGTGGATGTGTTACTAATGTAAACTGTGTGCTTACCCTAATGGTTTGGAAATACTTTTCAGCTGGCAGATACATCTTGAAGCCTGCTGTCAGCAGCTGTCTCGAACATTGATCCATCTGGTACAGTCGGAACAATTTGTCAGTCAAAAGAACAGAATATAACACCAAAAACATATTTTAGAAAATGTTTTCATGCATCAGTATTATAGTGCATTCCAAAAACACAGGTCCAGTAACCTTTAAGCCTATTTGCTCTACAGATTTTGGAAATTTAAAAAATTTTGGCGCACATGCTCTCAACTATCAAAACTTCAGTTATTTATTAATTATTGACTATTCATGATTAAATGTGTTCCTGACCACATAATGAGAAAGACTCGGAAATTTTGATGGAATTTAGAGGTGCCAGGAGGAAGACAGGCAAGGCGCTCTTTTCCATTGGACGATCTATATCATACACTTTTTCCACATTTTTTTTAAAGTGATGGATGACTGTATGCCAATTTTAAATGTATTTTCCCCTACTCTAAGACATCAGGTAAAAATACAGTAGTGCAAAAAACAAGGGACGAGAACACCGACGGTTTAAATGGGCTTTTTATTTTTTAATCGACGGGCCAGGGACCAGAATTATCTGATTTCCAGCCTTCTTGACCCAGACTGCTGACTGGCCGGTCAGCCACCCATGTGTCTGATTATAATTTGCTGGAAATGTCAGTACTGCTGTGCTGGTGCACAGACAAATAGTTGTGCACTCACAGCCACATGCTGCTAGCTCTTTGCTGTACCAGTACTACCGTGAAAATGCTTATCACAAGAAAAGCTAAAGCTACGCAAAGCTCAGAACAAGCCACAAGTCAGCAGCCTCAGTATGAGCAAAGCAGTTATGAAGATACTTATGGAGAAAAAAAAGGGTCGATATCCTCTAAATTTCTTGCAGCTGCTTCTGTTAAGTAGCATCTCTAGTTATTATGGCTAATGTGTTGCAGTGACCCATCATTTTTAGTTTGTGGTCTCCACCCACATGTTTAGGGACTACAGTGCTGTGATAGTGCTCTCTTTCCACAGTTCATCAGTACTCTTTATCCAGGTCGGGTATCTTCACAGCATCTTTGTCGCTATCATCGCGATGATTTGTAGACATCAGACTTCCACTGGTCAGAATGCGTTCAAAGATGATGACTCAGACAGTGAGAATAAGATGTAAAACCCCAGTGAAGTAATCACAAAGTCACTTGACAATTCTGATCAAAAGCTGATCAAAAGCTTTATCAAAATCCCCCACAAATACATTGTGGTCTCCCTACTGTTGTGTAGGAGACTTGACCAGTGAGTCATCGGCTGTTTTGCACGCTCATACACTTTTACAGTACACTCGCCCTTTTTCTCTCATGCATTGTCATCGCCAATCTTAAATTTGCTCTGGCATGCTAAATGTAGTATTCTTGTGGCTTTGCACTGCCCACAAGAAAACAAATACTAACTACAGCGTGTTTTTATAACTGTCACTCAGCTGGAGATTTTAAGGTGTTTCTCAGAGAAAAAAAAAAGGATCACAGGGGAAACCACACATCAGACAAACTCCTCAGGAGACATCAGATTTTGTGCAAAGTTTGTGCCAAGTAGTTTCACATCTTGCTTTAAAAATACACTGAGATGTACTTGTGAGAGTGCATTGTAGGAAGATAGATCACTCTTACTCATTCGGCTTCGCTGGAAATGCTGACGCATAAAGGTCCGTCCACCGAGCAGCTTCTGGAAGTTAATCCAGAGTACTTTGTGGAAATCGATAATTGTCCTGGATGTGTCTTCTCTGAGCACAACCTGTGCAGATAGAAATATATATATATATAGAGAGAGAGTATAGGCCATAGCCAGTGGCTTCCAGACCATAATTCCCCCCCCTGTGTTATGACTGAAATTGTTATTTTTTTCTCCATGCTAAGTGGGAGTAATTACATGGTCTGGAACCGCTATGGCCACAGTCAAATCCCCCCTCCTTAGAAAGACACACGCATGAATGTGCATGCACATATACACATACGCGCACACACACACGGACCCACATCCACATGCTCATACACAGTGGCAGATTACACAGCCCTTCCCCACCTAGTCCTGTGGTCCACTAAACTAATCAGGAAGCAGTCTGGGCTGTTTCCCCACCACACACTGGGAGTATTCATATTAGGGCCTCCAGTGTCCCCATGCTGCAGTATGGTCACTGTTGCATTGATGTAGTTCCATTAGTTAGTTATTGTTTTGCTCTTTGTAAAACACCATAGTAACACAATGAAAGAGGAAAACATTGGTTATACAGGAACATTTATAGAGGTGTATAAATTTATAAAAGAGTGCAACCAAAAGACACCGAATGCTATGAGCTGGAATATTATTGTGATACCTTATGAGAGCAGATTAAAAGACTATTAGAGGTCAGAGCATCTCTAATATTAACTTTGCAACATATTTCATAAATTTTATGCTCTGCCAGTAAGTGCCCAAATAAATTAAACCTATTTGAATTTAAATATAGAGTTTTCCACTTTTATTTGCCCTTTAACTAAACAGACTGCACCAGTCATGTGTTAATTCTTAAATATAGAGTAACAGACTAGATCTGTGGTGTAGTTGTTCCTGCCTCGCAGCAGTCCTGGTTGAAGCTCCTGGTCATCTGGTAGTATGCTCTCTCTGTGGCTGTTTGGATTTCCTCTGGGTGCTCTGGCTTCCTCCCACAGTCCAAAAGCAGGCTTGTTAGGCTAATTAGCAACTCTAAATTGGCTCTAAGTGTGAACGTGAGAGCGTGTGGCTGTCTGTCTCCCTGTGATGGGCTGGTGACCTCTCGTGCTGTTGTTACAAAGATTCCTTTCACTGTAGAAAAATGCATATTTCTGTTGAGACAGACATGATTGTTCTACCAGGCGGGCTACAGAAGGATGTTTTTTTATTACCCGTTGCAAGAACTAATTCAGTTGAAAGAACAGTTTTGTGTCAGGCTGTGAAGAGGTGAGATTTACTGCCAAACGGGTGACACAGAAAGAAACCAGCAGAATTGGATTTAAAAGGCTATTAAAAAACTACATTTTTGAGATGGTGTCTGACCAAATAGAGGAAATGATAAAAAAGCCTGGGGATATTGGCTGTGCACTTAAATGATAGATTGCTCATGCTGACATGATATTATGATTTTATGTTTTTTACTTTGTTTTATTTGTGTGCGTGGTGGAGTTTTGTAAAGATGTTTTATGTCTCTGTGTAAGTTGTTTATAGTGAACTGTCACAGTGTAAGTTTTTTTCCCCCTGTGGAAAAGAACAGCTGCTGCATTGATGTGGCTAATAGGGATCCTAATAAATGAAGCTAAACTAAACCCTATGACAGCTGTGATAGGCCACAGCCCTCTGGCTCCACCCATCTGCAGATGGATGAAAGGAGTATATATATGTCATTAAGTTGTGACTGAAAAATATTAGTCAGAAAATATAAAAATGTTCTAATCCAATCTAATGCTTGCTAACATTAGCTAACATAAGCTAGTTGTCATACAAGATAAAGTAAAGCCTTTAGCTATGGTAAATTTATATTACTACTATTTACTTATATGCTACTATGCTATGCTACTACTATTTATTTATATTAATACACCTGTTAACCCCTGATCTAATTATTAATCTAATTACCTAATCTAATTATTAATTTTAAAAATCTGTCTGCATGACCTTTTGGCCTTAAATTGTAGGAAATTAATGTATAAAATTAAAGAAAAAGTTCTCTTAGCTTGCTCCTCAGATTATCCTGTAACTAACCCCCCCCCAACATTCATTTCTATATTGGATAATGAAAAACAGGAGTTTTCCAGTTATCTAATTGTTTATTTGTTACTTAATTACTTTGGTGTAGTCTCAATGGTCATGTGGGAAGCCTTTATCAGGAAAAATTGAATTTGTATCAGTTTTTGTCCTTCACATTTTCCAAGGGTTTCCATGGGGACCAGATTGGAGTTGTTGCTGGGCTGATTATGGCTGCCCAGAACTTCCCTGCTTTGCACTATCTAGAGTACAAAGCAGATCCATGAATCTGGTTTTAACAATGATCTGTCCAAAAAAGAAAAGGAGTGAGGTTTTTAGAACAATACTTGTTGTTAGCTTACCATTAAAACAACCAAAGTTAACCTTACTAGAAACTTTGTATATGCACATGGAAAAGATGTATATATTAATTCACAACCAATGCTATGCAAGTTTGCATTCCTTTTTTAGATTTTTGAGGTGAATATTTTTCTCTTTAAACATTATTTTTCAAACGATACTGTCTGTTTTTACAGCCACTGTATGTCAGATCCAAACCAGAGACCCTGGAAATGAACGGCTGGAGACTGCACCAAGTCCCATAAGGGCTGTTTCATATTTCTCTAAACAAAAACTATTGCCATCGCAAGAATTTCAAATAGGTTGTAATCATCTCAAAAACTAATGAAAACCATATTACTGAATTATCGCCCAGCCATAATATCAGTATGCAAACGGAAAGTAGACTGGTGCCTGCCGTCTTTCAATGATCAGTCAAGTATTCCAACAAAACCAACATTAGGAAGTCACACTCATTCTTTTCTTGAAAACAAACTGAGCTGGGCAGTCATCTGGCAAGATTTTGCAATACGTCTCTGTTTTCAGTTATTATTTAGACAACTTTGTGGTGGCCTGACCCAGTTGAATCGCTTATTAGTTGCAGACTGAAAGGCACAGGCTTGGGACAGTAAATCCTTCCTGTGAGATGAAATTGAGTATCTCCCAGCAGGGGTTACACAGTGACCCAGTCTGGGCCTCAAGGGTTCGCTTTGGTACAGCTGGACGCCGGGTACCTTAGGAATGTGGCTCAGACATAGTAAGCGCTAAACAGACAGCACCCTGAGGTGTTCAGCCTACATGCTGTGACTCTTGAAGACCATTTTGATGTTGCTGTATCAGCTGGAGCCTTTGCCAAAGGTTTACCCAATGAAGTAGCACAGTTTCATTATGTAAAAACAGCCAATGTTTGGGGTCAGTTCCTTCACTCGTACATAATGGCACCAGGAAGGTGGCTCAGACACAGGAGAATGGTGGGAACAATGAACGTGCTGACTTCCTCTCTGTCTGCCAAGGACCAAAGAAACAGAGATAACAGTACCGAGGAAAAACCTAATCTGTCCTTCTATAGCACTTCCAACACTGTAGTACAAGGCTGTACTGTAAACACTTTGTAATTTATATGCTCTTAACTAGAGGGTTATCAAAAGCAATTTTTTTAGATGATATTTTGCTATAAATATCTACTTTCTGCATGACGTAAGTAAAGTTTCTATATGAGTTAATGCAAGAGTAAGACTAACACTGACTGGTTGGGGCTCTGTGTAGTTTTATATAGCAATGGAGCAAGGTGACGGGTTAAAAATAAGACTAAAACTAGAACTGAAAAGCATAAAAACTAAAACAAGAAAATCCTGTCTGGAAACAACCTGAAAATACAACGAATTGGAAAAAAACAAGTCAAAATGAAATAAAACATAAAAAAACTGCTATTTAAGATGCACTACTAGATTTTTCTCACAAAGACACACTTAAACCGAAAGCTTTAGTGTACGTGGGAGGTTTGTATATGGACACCGATCCTGTGGCAAGTATGCCAGATAGATGCATTGTGTCAGCACAATGACTCACTTCACATCTTTCTATCTTTAGGCTATCTGTGTAATGCACTAGTCATATGCTCCAATGTAGCATATAAAGCATTACAAACTAATAATCCCCCTTTTTGTGGGTCGAATGCCGTGTCGGGGTCACATTTGCAGTCTAAACAGCTTCACTCCTGTCTCCAACAAGTTAATATTTTTGCTCTCCCTGGAGCAAAAGATCCCTCACACTTCATCTATAAACTAACTCTGCATACTGTTGGCCCATTTCCTTGTGTTTGCTCAGCCAGATATATAGTGTTTCCCTGTTGATTGTTGCCAGATCCTGCAGAGAGATGTCCATAAGTGTCGCTGACTTAGGGGCATTTTTACAACAAAAATGAGATTTAAGGTGTTAGCCTCCTTTTATTTTTTTATAGCCTCCTCTCAAACATCACATCTGTTTTTTAACGGAAGATATTTAACTACTGTCTATTAAAGGAAATACTAATGCACAGAAATTCACCACCTCAACAAGTATCTGCACCTTTTTTACTGTCCTAAATTAGGACACAAAACAGCTGCCTGCAGTTATCCAAGGGCATTTTTAACAAGCCTATAGCGATTGCAATAAGAAATATCATTGGTTTGCATTTAATCCTTGTTGGAAATAGTTTAGTAAAGATAGAACACAGTGAGGAACAGAATGCCAATGCTATTCTGCCCAGATTTTCTCCATCAGCTGTCTTCACTCCTACCCCTTCCTTTCTACCACTCCACAAGCCAGGAAATCTGAGCGAAAAAGCACAGAACAAGGCTCCAAAAGAAAAACAAGTGAAAGCAGTTTACAGAAGAAGAAGAAGAAGAAGAAGAAGAAGAAGAAGAAAGTCAGTTCATAACTCTTCTGTGATTACGACTTGGTCTTCTCTTTCTCTGCTGAGAGGGAGGAAGTGCTGGCCCTTCTGTTTTGAATGTGCTTGCCATTTTCTTCAACAGGGGTCATGTTTATCAGGTCTACTACAGGAGCACATTTGACAGGAGTTGGGAAAGATGCCACCTGGAAGAAACACATGCTCGCTTCCTGTAAGATTTTGGCTCGCGAGCGATGTTTTCACTATGATCCACCTGGGTATTTGGGCTTTTATGTGGCAATATGACCGCGATTGTGGAACAGCTGAACTGACACATTGGACTTCCCCTCCCCTCATTTCACTCTGTGGTTTGTTTCGTTACGTAAGCAGGGAAGCGTCAGTTGTGGCTGAAGCTCCAGCGTTACAAAAATGAGAGGAACATTGCTGTGGAGACTGTTCCACCCTCGGGGAGTCTTTCTTTTATTAATCGTGTTTTATGTAACTATGTAACATCGCAAATGCAAAAACAACTAAACATCTTCTTTATCTGAAGCATTTGGGTCTAGAAATACACTTGTCACCATCATAGGAGGAAAAATATTAGCTCAGAATTTTGGCCTGAATGATGATCTGTACAGCCTTAGGCCTAAAACAAAGCAACTGATGAAAACGTTTTTATGAGAGATTGCTGAAAATATTGTACAAAATTATTGGAAGTTTGATACTACAAGGCCAGAAAATAGCTTTGCAAAGTCATTTTTCATTATTTGCACAAAAATTAGATTTACCAGAAACATGCTAGCTAGTCACAGTTAAACTCTTAGGAAAGTGTTTACTGAGGTCACAGGTAAATCTAAAGTAGCAGAATATGAATTGACCTCTGTAAAAACTTTCCAGTAGTTGTACATCGTTTGGGGTCATGAATAATTAGGCCTATCTTCTAAATCAGCGGTCCCCAACGAGTCGTTTGGTACCGGGCTGCGAGAGTTGAGACTCGGGTGTGAAATGTATGGTTTTCAGGGTTTTTATCGGTTTTTAGCGTTATTTTATCGTTTTTTTTTTTTCATTAACTCGGTTTTCCTGGATCTGGAAAAGCGCTATACAAATACAGGCCATTTACCATTTACCATATCTGGACCATCAGGTGTGTATTACAAAGAAACACCATTCCTTCTGATTCAGGGAGTAATTGAAAGTAAAAAGCAAGGAAAACAAAGACTGTTAAAGCAGTAGTACTGGAGAGAGCCCTGCTGTTGACAGGTGTGTTAACTCAAGCTAATCATCTTCATGCTGTAGCTACAGATTTAGCATATGGACAAAAGAGAGATGTTAATCCTGTCATCCAGTACTGTTTCCAGAAGTATTTTGTGGTAAAATAAATTGTGTTTTTATTATTTTTTCTCCTTAAATGCACTTGTCAGCTTTTTCCATGAGTTGGGTATCCAGGACTTTGATGTGAAACAACCTCTTTCAGAAGTTCAACCAAGCCCTTTTCTGTCAGGGGTTTATAACCAAAGAGTCCAGGCACTTCCCTTGTTCTATTGCTTTAACCACATGACATCATTACATTTGCTCCTCATCACAACCAAATCAAACATTTGGCCAAGCATTCACTTTTCCATTTGTGTCAGATGTGCTCTGTGTAGCTACGTTACCCTCCTCGGTCGTTTGACATGACTTACAGTCACGTTGCACTCTAACCCCACTCACACACTCTGCCAAAATGGTGAAACTGTCCATAAAAGAGAAATCATGCACACGACTCCCCAAACTTGGTCACCCCAACCTTGACATCCCAATTTAACGACCTTTAAAAAGAAAAATTACATCATCTTGAATTTCAATTATTTGCCAAAAGCCAGATCATCTTTGAATTGGGCCAAATCACTCGTGGACTGCAAACTTTCATCTGCATTCTGGAAAATTTGCGCACACACAAGAGCTAATTTTTGAAGAAGTGAGTTCGCGTTCGAATCTGGCTGTAGAATATCTGAGCGTCTGCTGTCCTCCTCTACTGAGGATTTATAAAGTGACGAGAGCAGGGTATGGAAACGTTTGAGGGGCTTTAATAGGTGGAAAAACTCCCTTGAGGAAATTAGTCGCATTGTGGGGAAAAACGTGTTATAGTTCTTGGCATATGTACTTGCCAAATCTGTTGCAGCAAAATCTTCAAAAAAAAAATAAAGAGAGAAAAATGCAAAGAAAGAATCTCAAGACTGAGTGAGTGTGAGAAAAGCTGCCGTCCAGAAGCATAGGTGGGTTGGGGGTTGTGCCGAGTGAAGAAGTCTATTTCCTGTCCGAGTGTGCGCATTGTGAAGGAACCAGCAGCCCTATTGTCTTTCAGATTG
This sequence comes from Diplotaxodon limnothrissa, assembly GCF_057381915.1. Lineage (NCBI taxonomy): Eukaryota > Metazoa > Chordata > Actinopteri > Cichliformes > Cichlidae > Diplotaxodon > Diplotaxodon limnothrissa. Next base: position 19,788,838 of record NC_140604.1, read on the forward strand.
CGCAGTGACGTAAGACCTTCCTGTAGTGAAGGCTTTGCTGATAGCCCAGCCGCCACACTGTACAGTAATATCAACTTCCATGTATTCAATAAAATCTGAGACAGACCCAGATGTTTTTCATCCGAGCAGTCCTCTCTCTCAGTTGGATGTTTCCTTTTTTAAAGAAAAGAACTAGAGCACATGCCCCTTTAGTGCTGATAAATCAATAGCATTTTTTTCAGTCAACTCTCTGCTGCCTGGTTGTTTTTTATTAGCTGATACTTCTTCTTGGCGTGTTACTCCTCTTGAATTAATTTTGGTTTGATTTCCTGACTTATGGGTAGAAAATGAGCTTCTTTTTATTCCCTCACACTTCTGGCAGGGAGGAGCCCAGTGAAAGCTTACAGAGCAGGAGCATGTCACACGGCTAATGTCACTGAGGTAATGCATTGCTCTGTTCTGCCAGATGCAGCAGTAATAATCCTGAGAGCCCCAGACAGGGTCTTAGCAGAGCTTCACGGCACTGCAAGATCCTGAGTAGAATCCCTATAGCTTTAGTTTATGACCAGACTGCGTCAAAGTCTGGATTGACCCTGCCCGTGCACTTGTCTTTGTCTCTGGTAAAGTCTGCAGGCTCTTTTGCCAATTTATCTTCCCTCTTTCCTTCCCCACTGCTCCTGCTTTCTTTTTGAAAGCCTTCAGCTGATTTCCTCAAATCTGTTTTTGTGTGCTACTTTAAAGAAAAATATTAATCAGGATTTTGTTATTAAGTCGACCTCACTCCAAATAGCCAGCTGCGCCTCTTCATCATCCAGGCACGGTGTCTTTTCAGTGATCATTCCGATTGATTTACATTAAACTTCTGGTATCAAAGCACAGTCCAGATGTGCTTTAGAAGTGAAGCTGAGCTGACGTTAATGAGATCCTGCTGCGGCACTGCCATGGATCAGCACAGATTTGGGTATTTGTGGCAAATGATTTCAGCCAAGTATGCCATGCTGTGGCTATATGTGCATTCAAAATGCATGAGTTTCTCTTTCATTTCATTACTGTGCAGTTGTTCTTTGCCCAGGGTAAAGACCAGATGTTCCACTGTTCTCTGATTTCTTAAACTAAATTGAATCTTCCACCATCTGCACTTGCAGTGACTTCAAGAGAACTTTAACAGCTGCATAGTATTTGTTCTGCTAATGATAGGCTTGCAATGATACAGAGATATAAAACACGACACCACTGGTTAACTCGTAAAGCTGCAACTGGAAGTTACAGGAAAGTTTATTCTTGCAAGTTGCAAGTAAACCTTCTGAAGAGATCCACGTTTTCTAGAGACCTTCTGCTGTTTCAGATGGACCTTATTAGAGGAAAGTTTTTCTTGTTGTCATAGCGAAGAATATTTTGACATGTGAGCCCAGTAGCTGTTATAATTTTCTCCATAACACTTTTAGGACTTCTCATCCATGTTGGCTTATGCATAAAGCTCATTCTTGACCTCTTTGAAAGGAAGATTACAAAACAGTTCCATCTTAAGGTCCACTAATGAGTGTGTTGAAAGCTCCAGGCTGGCTTCACCTAGCAAGGGAAATATAAGCTGTGATTGTTTTGTCAGAATACTGTTGTTAATGTTCTGACTGAGGGATTTCTGAAAAAAATTAAAATGTACAGCTCTGCTATCACTTTCGAGATAAATGAAGACAGAAAACTAAACAGCAGTGACGTTTGTAGGGTTACTGAAGTTGGGCTAGCTGGTATATAATGGTGTGCTACCTGGTGGCTAGCTACACAGCTATGGTTAGCACAATATGAACACATTAGCACAGTAAAGCTGAAGCCATTCGGTAAAAGTTATTCGAGGGTGTTTCTGATGGTTAGGGACAAATGCAATCGCATGACAGGATGCTGTAAACGGACCAAACTTCAGTCAGGAGAACAACTGCAATAAGGGTTGATATGTCATCACTTAAAGACCGGATAGGAAAGTGGCAGAGTGTCCTCTGGTGGACAGACTATGCACTATCAACACTCATGGTTGAAGGGTGTCTCTTTTTTACTTTTAAAGTTTTCTTTTTTCTTTACTTTCATTTCTTTTTAAGTTTTCATTTATCTGTCATTTTTAAATTGGTCTCGATATATCAGCAAACAGTTAATATATCGACCCCATCAGGCTCTAACTTTCAATGTTTTCATTCCACAAGTTTTTGTATAGCAAATTCCGCCTGATGGGCTTTCAAACTATGTGCTTGACTGACCATTCAAGTGCTTTCATGTTGTTTCTTTTATTTGTGTTTGTATTCGCAAACCCCTAACATTTGAAAGTATGAAGAATATGTGTTGCAAATGCATTGCATGAACTGCATGAATCCCTCAGAAGACAAGAAGTACAAGGGGATCTTGTGATACTTTGTAATTCAGGTACCAGATGGATGTGAAAAATGTTTAGAGGAAAATGAAGGAAAATATCAGAAATGAGATCATTCGAGTCTTCAGTGATACCCGGATAAACAAGATCCTCACTCAGCTGAAAAACATAGACAACTGTAACACCTGGATTTCCTTAAAGTAATCCAGATGCTAGCTATCCAGAATCATGCACAGTTAAGCAACTGCGAAGCTGACTTCACTTAACTTTTCCCACCAGCTGTTTGAAACTGTGTCTCAGATTAAAGGGGTTGGGTGTAGCCTGGACTTGGAGTGCTCTTCTGATCAGTGACACATGTAATTACGCAATTTGGAAGTTGCTCCTTAGCCAGTGGCAGATGAGTTGCATGCTGAATCTATCGCATTAGCTAGGATTTGGACAATAAAGCGGTGCCTCATTCATCCATCAAAACTAATGATTCACAAAATGTGTCTATGTAATGCCTGCACACAGCTTCATGGAAAATCTGATTTTCTCCTGGATGCTGTGATGTTTTCATCGCAAGACTTGCACATATACATTTTTTTTCACATCACAAGATTTACTGCAGTATCAGGATATTTTTCATTCCCATTATTAAGTGAAACTTCACTTTTTTGGAAGATAGTTAAACATATTTTCACATTTATAGAGTTTTGTGCTGCATGGTGTGGGGTTGCAGCCAAATTATGCAAAAAAAAATAACAGTCACTAGGTATTGTGGGAATGTTGTACAGCACTACTATTGTTGAGACATATTTGGACAGCTGTGTGAAATTCAAAATAGATGAGGTGTTTGTAACGACGTCAGACCATTAAATCCTTTGCATTAAGCTAAAAAATGAATTGTTATTGGAGAAATCTATTGGCCGAGAAAAGGTACAAGTCCTCAAGAGAATAGTCCTGCATATTTTAATCATAGATGGACCACCCACAAGAATGTGATGCATTATAACCAAAATGAGGTGGACTCTATCCCACAAGAATAAAAAAAAAAAAAAAAAGCCCAACATGTGAAAAGTTTTGATGCATTCTCTTCATCTGGCCAGGATTTGGATTTGAATGAGAATTTTAAAGCACACAAGAGGCAGTTTAAAAAGCAGGATTCGAGGACATGTTACCCAGAGGATGAATCTGTGGATGTCATCAGAAGTGAGATGGGAAGCAGACTGAGCAGAAGCTCTGGTATCTACATCTGAAATACGACTGTAAGGACGGTGTCACTGCCCACCTCTCCCAGCGCACAAATCCACATGGCAGACAGGATGCTGTCTATTTGTCATGTACTGCACATGCTGACACACTGTGCAGAAGCAGATGATTGACTTACCCTTTCATTTTAACCAACATAGTTCAGTTCACACGACTGGGAGTTTAAATATAGATTGTAGATTGCAGACAGTGTTAACATGGAAATCACCTTTTTGTCAATAGTCTGTTGAAGTACAACAATCGTACAGGTCACGACCTCACCACTTACCTGCAGACTTTGCAAGTTTATTTTTGACCAAAATATTGTCTCAGATCCTGCAGATAGCTGTGAGCCCGTCTGTGACGTATTGGGTGTTGTATGACTGTTGGTATTATTTTGACCTTTTGATAATTCTGCTCAGTAATCTCCATAATGTGAATTACTAATAAATGAGGTCCTGATATTGATCTTACAGACATACTGGGCTTTCTTAAATAAACTCAGTTACTCAGAGTTTGTCTTGGACCAGTAGTTTCGGATTTTGAAATACGAGACTCCACCTCAGTAGTAGACGGACCCTTTAGAAAATAGTTAATGAATGTTTGGGTGTTAGAAGTATGAGTCTATAACCACACACTGCTAATTCACGAGCTCCTACAAAAGGCTCCTAGAAAAGTTCTTGTAGAAGAAAAGGGGACATTTGTGCTCTTCTTCTTGGGCCCAATGTTTGTAAAGAGAATTCATTCAAATGTAGCTTTTGTAAGACAACCAGTCACCACATATCTTAGGAAATTAGCTCCACGGTGTTGTCTAAATACTGGCAACCTCTTCAGGGTGTAACCTCTCACCCACTAAGTGCTGAGATAGGATCCAGGATGGATGGATGGATGAATGTTGAGACAGCTGGAATTTGCTTCCTGAAGAAATAGTGCCGAATTCTATGCACTTGCGTCCTCTGCTTTGTCATTAATTACAAATTTTTGGGCATTCAGGTGGTTCACAAGTTTGAATGTTTATAGCCTAGAAAATTTACAAACCATTAATCAGCTGCATCAAAGCAGATAAACTAAAGGTAAAATGTCTGAACTTCTGAAAAAATGTTTAAAAAAACATTTCGTTGGAATAAAAATGGCATATTAGCAAGATAAGAAATTCTCTCTTTATCCCACTGGTGGGAAATTTCTACATCGAAAAAAAGCCTACATTCAATTTTTTACCGTTCTTTAGACTCGCTTAAGACTAAAGTGCTTCATTTTCATGAGGTAAGCTCATCAAAGAGTCTCCCAAAAAGCTCTGATGTTGATGGAAGCATAAATCAGAGCTGGCTTGACACCTAAACAAATCGTAACCAACTGGCTACTCAGTAGCTTTTGCTTACTCTACCCTAAACAGGAAAAAGCATGGATAAAGGCAGGAACATTTGAACAGCCCAGAAAGCTTTAAGTGGATTTCTGCTGTTAAAAGGCAAAAAATCTCATCTTGTTATAGTAACAACCTTTGTCCAAAACTGAGACATCGTCTTTTAAACAAATTATTGGGAAGCAATCTTTGTGACGCGATTCATTCTAGCTTGCCTTTTTCACCACATACTGTTACTTTTTAGGTCAATCAGATTAGTACTAATGGTTGGACAGCTGTGGGTGACATCATACTAGTGACTTCTTGGAATGTTTTTAGTGATGACTATCAGTCCACCTAAAATCCTCAAGATTGTAAAGAATAGATTGGAGGGTTGCAGACTTCATCAGAGGAGAGCGCTCAGTGTCCCAGTGCGACAGTTCGACCCCGGGAATCAGATTCAGCGCCCTGGCTGACAAAGGATTCTGTCGTCTCACGCTAGAGTGATGGGATCCAGCCTCGTCTTCCCACAGCTGCATCTTCAGACACGGCAGCAATCAGTGCACATCTGTCAGGGCCTCAGTGTTTACACAGGGCTAACCATATATTGTCAGACCAGGCACCAAACTCCTCATCTGCTTTGCTTTGAAGCCGCAGAGTTAATCTGATGAAGAGGAACTGTGTGTGCTGCCCAAACGCCTGGCAGATAAATGTGACACACTTTTTTCCAAAAACATCCCAAAACCTGATAATAGGATCCATGGAAACGCCTCTTCACTGATGATAAAAGCTTGTGTAGTACTGTAACTGTGGATTCCAAGTTTCTCGACCAGTTTTTCCAACTTTTTATCTGTTTATTCTTATTCTGTTTATTCTGATAATAGCTAGCAAATGTAGAATGCAGTACATCACTTCCCTCTAATCAAGCAAGGTTTCATATACAGTACTAATGATATTCCTTTTCTTTACATATGAAGGTATAATGGCTGCCATTAGTGCTACTGGAACTATATCAAGTGTTATTTGGTTTTTGGGAGACTCTATAAAAGCATGAAGATGTCATTACTGTTAGTTAGAGAGTTTGGGGAACAAAACAGAAGGCCATGTGTTAGAAAAAAAAATGAAGAAACGTCTGGATTGTACCAAATATCACTGTGAAAAACTGAAAACGCTATGCCCAGATGAACAGAATCAACCTTTATATATTATATCTTGAATGCACTCTTCAAACCAGGACTAGTAGATTCGGAGACCTTAAAACCTCAATCGATGTCATAATCTGATTACAGTAGAATTATTAGGTCTCAACAAGAGATTGTGAGGCAGCGTTGGGATCGTTACTCAAGAAAAGTGAAGTACACATTACTTGTTATTGTAATGCAGTACATCACGTAATTACTCACCAGAGAAAGTAATTTGTTACACTGTTACTTTCTCATTAGTGCATAATATGATACTTCAAACGCCCCCTTACATATTTACCAGTTAACAACATAAACCTTTAGTCTGCCGAACCACACACTGATACAAATCCTTTTCCTAATAAAGACACACATATTATTGTTCTCGTACTTTTCACATATGACCACAAAGCCGACAACAAGACAAAGATAAAAAACGGCTAAGAGACAGACCCCACTATCACTCCTCAGTGCATCCGATGCATCAGATAAAAATAATGTCCATATCACCACGCCTCAGAAGCTGTATCGCTGTATGACTCTACAATTTTCCTCCTCTCGCCCACTAAAATCAGATAATTGTAGCGCAAGTGCACACACAAGAAGAAAACACGCAGATAACAGATGGGTTTTAGCACAAGTAACGACATAATTGTAACTGCAATGTAACATGACTGTGTTACTGAAAAATATCACGACGCGTTACACAAACGAGAAAACAGAAGATATCAGGTGTCTCCCACAAATTTCAGATAAGAAGACTGGAAATCGTTGGAAACACGTCATTATCACAGACAGAAATACCTGGAAACACTGAAAACAAATCATGCTTTTTTTCTATTTTCTCAAATTTTATTTTGCATTTTATATTTATTTACTTTTTTACATTTTTTTTAACATCTTTTTGATACCTAAGCGCCTTCTCTAACATTCACACAAACACTCGGGTTTCAGCATTTGGCCCAAAAATACTTGGACATGCAGACTGGAGTAGCCAGGGATCAAACCACTGACCTCTTGATTGGTAAATGACCCGCTCTACCTCCTGAGAACATAACAGCCACACCAACAAAGCAGGAACAACCAGTTAATGAGTCATTCATTAGTAATGTTCTAACTCAATAACTCCTTACCCGTCTAGAAGATAATGACTTCCAGAAATTGTGAGTCATTAGGTTGCCATTATTTCATAATTATCTGTAAATCAACAGGACTCCCCACTTTCTGCATGAGTCATTCCTGATTAATTGCAAAAGTTGAACGTCACAAAACAGTAACTTCTCATTTCTTTAACATTAGCTACTCTTTTTGTGTTACTTACTTACAGTTACTTTGTAGTTACACATTACATACCAGTGCCTTCAGTTTTTGTCTCCTAAGTGTAATTAATTACTTTTATTAACTTTACTTGAACAATTATCTACTGTAATGTCCTGGATTGAGATTATAAAGGGACTGATTAACTTAACTTCAGCTTGTTGTTGACTCTTTCAATTAACTATACAATTATTTGAGTCCCTTATTGTAAGGCGGTATCGCAAAGGGGAAATCCCTTTTTGGTTGGTCCACCTAACAGCTCAAATATTAGCTTAAACAGCCAAAAGATTCATTTAAAAGTAAAACTTAAAAAAAACAAAACAGAAGAATTATTCTGTCTCATTTTGTTTTGTTTTATTGTTTTTATTCAGGTTTAGATTCCAGCACAAGAACACTGAGCACCCCGAGCCCGGGATTGATTCTGCCTTCCAAGTCCTCCTCCCTCTCCTCACCTGCTCTCTCCAGCAACGGCCACGAGACCAACTCCTCGTCCTCGTCTTCTGCCCCCGCTGAGACGGTCGCTGTGATCCACCCTCAGCCCGGCACTCACACTCGCTCCAGACAGTCGAAAACCCACCACTACGCCCCCATCGATCTCCTCCCTGACCACACCCTCCTGCAGATCTTCTCCCACCTTTCGACCAACCAGCTGTGCCGCTGCGCACGCGTTTGCCGCCGCTGGTACAACTTGGCTTGGGACCCCAGGCTGTGGAGCACTATCCAGCTAACAGGAGAGCTGCTTCATGCCGACCGTGCCATCAGGGTCCTCACCCACCGGCTCTGCCAAGACACCCCGAACATTTGTCTGACCCTGGAGACGGTGGTGGTCAATGGCTGCAAGAGGCTCACTGACCGGGGGCTGCACGTGGTGGCCCAGTGCTGCCCCGAGCTACGCCGCCTGGAGGTTGCCGGCTGTTATAACATCTCTAATGAGGCCGTGTTTGAAGTGGTATCCCGCTGTCCCAACCTGGAACACCTAAACCTCTCGGGTAAAAAGAAACAGACAAGTCATATTGAGTAAAAAGCAAATAACCCCATCTGACTTTAATTAGAATCTTTGGGCAAGCTCTAAGTCTTAAGGAGTGGCCACTACTTGACATCATGCACATGTGTGGATTTGCCTCAAAGAACTTCTCCTTTCAGTCCTTTTTTAGTGATTTCTTGTAAAGCTGGTAGAATCATTAGAGGAGCAGGAGAAGCTCTTCCAACCTTAAGTCCCCATGTGGGAGAAGAAAGGCTTTCTTTAGCTGAAAGCAGAGCTTACCTCAACATGGGTAAGAGGAGCGGTCTGCTGCTTTCATTAAGGAAGTGACACAAATAACATTGACTGGAGCAGAGCGAGGTCTGCACTATTAGCAGCAGGAAGGAAGCTCTTTGTAGTAAAAGGAAAAATAAGCCCTTTTCAAAGTGTTAAAGACACCAGACTTTGATTGAATTGGCCTTTTTGGTCTCTAAAAACGACCGCACTTGTGTTTTCTTTGTCTGCGCTCACATTTTCATTCTTCTGCTTGATTGGCTGTAATCTAACACAGCAGGTTTTTACTCTGGCGCCATCAAGTGGCGACTCAATTAACATCAGCTTTTAAGAGTCAGTGTTGGGCTACTGTACCGCCTCCCTCTGTCATTGTAGGCTGTACACAAATAGCCTTGAAAGTGCAGCAGATGGTAATAGGAGGCCTGATAAGAGAATTTAATTGGTTTATAATTTCTTTCTTGCTGTCCCACAATAAGAGATAAGAACTTTTAAAATCATTTTTACATAGACAGAGAGAAAATGCTTATTTTCTTACTCTTGGATTGCATTATAACATAAAATCCATGTGCATACATACATGTGAGCTCTGCATTAACACCTGTTCTTTCAACATCAACAGCGAGACTCTCTTTAATGGAAAAAAATCACCTCTGCTTCCTTTCCCTCCAGGCTGCTCCAAGGTGACATGCATCAGCCTAACCCAAGAGGCCTCACTCCAGCTGTCTCCATTGCACGGCCAGCAGATCTCCATCCACTACCTGGACATGACCGATTGCTTTTCCCTCGAGGACGAGGGCTTGCGAACTATCGCCTCCCACTGCCCTCGCCTGACTCATCTGTATTTGCGGCGATGCACCAGACTAACAGATGAAGCCTTGCGCCATTTGGCTCTCCACTGCCCTTCAGTGAGGGAGCTGAGCCTCAGTGACTGCCGCTTGGTGGGGGATTTCGGCCTCCGGGAAGTCGCCCGCCTAGAGGGTTGCCTGCGCTACTTAAGCGTGGCCCACTGTACCCGCATTACAGATGTAGGCATGCGCTATGTGGCTCGCTACTGCCCGAGACTGCGCTACTTGAATGCGAGGGGCTGCGAGGGGCTCACGGATCACGGCCTGAGTCACTTGGCCAGGAGCTGCCCCAGACTCAAGTCTCTGGATGTCGGTAAATGCCCGCTGGTGTCGGACAGCGGGCTGGAGCAGCTAGCCATGTACTGCCAAGGCCTGAGGCGAGTCAGTCTCAGAGCCTGCGAAAGTGTAACAGGCAGAGGACTCAAAGCTCTGGCGGCCAACTGCTGCGAGCTGCAGCTGCTCAACGTGCAGGACTGCGAGGTGTCACCGGAGGCTCTGCGGTTCGTCAGACGCCACTGTCGGCGCTGCGTCATCGAGCACACAAACCCCGCTTTCTACTGAGACGGGGAGTTCTTGGACTGGTCTTCTGACAAGTGGATGTTCTAATATTCCTGCTATGGTGTTGGCAGAGTTCAGCGGCTGATGTGTCAGAGCTAGTTGAAAACCGGCGTGCAATACTGGCCAGAATTTGTCTTTTTAAATTCGCTTGATGGCTGTTAATGCTATCCTTTGAAAATACTTCCACAGAATGTATTTAACATATTTATCTATACAAAAAGGCAGAAAAGTACAGTATTACTCCCCCCCCAACATCACAGTTTGCAATGTAATAACATGCTACAACACTGAGCACTGGGTACAGCTGTGTTACAGTTTAAAAGTATTGTAATATCTATTTTATTTTAAGTCATTGTCACCTTTAGGCCCTGAAACATAATCATTGTAATAATTTCTACAGCTATTCTTGAACAACAAGTATCTCTTGATCCTAAACCACTGAGAATGTAGCAGCAGCTAAGCAAATCTGGTGATTTAGACTATAGTCAGTTTCACTTTCTTTGTGTTGTGTGCATACGCACTTTATGCATTTGCGCTGACAATCACTTCAACTGAGCTCAAACTCTTATATTTAGCATTTTGCCACATGCATTTGTGTTAGTTAAATGTCACGAGTAAAGCAAACAGTGTTTCCAAAAAGGCCGGGATACAATAAAATGTAAATAAAATGCAAATCATAGAAAGTATGTTTAATTGTGCAAGGATGACATTCAGTTTAATCACAGAGCCATGCTGTAATATGTGCAGGATGTGGTTTGGGCCTCTCTTGAATATCATTACTGATGCCTCCACAGAAAGCTTAAGTCGGACATCCCACATGGATTCCAGCTCCTTTTAAACTTTGCTGGATGGTTCCTCAGTTCTTTAGCCCAGAGAAAGTATCCAGAAATCTGGCATGTTGGCTGTTATGTAATCTCAATAATGAAATCCTCCAGTTCTTTGCATTTTTTTATATTCCTTACTGCTGTTGTTAAACAGTTCAAGTAGATCTCTATCTAGTCTTTTTTACGAGTGGTTAAAAACTCTCTTTACTTCTGAAAGACTCTCCAAGATGCTCTTTTGGTAATGAACCTAATTAGCTGTGTGCATGCGGTCAAAAATAAATAAATAAGAGGAGTGGAGAGGTTCTGGATGCTGAGGCAGACAGGTAAGGTAACATCCAGAGCACACAGAACATGTGGAAACATGAGGGACGGTAACCATCTATGCAGGAGGAGCAAGATCTAAGATCTAAGCAAGAGGAATCCAGAAACCATGAACTGCAAGGAGCATTAACGTTTAAACACAGACAGGAGGAACCATGTTGTCTTTGTACCAGTCTAACTGCAATGTGGAGTTTAAATGCGTAGCAAATCAATGCACAATGTTTTTGTTTACATTTTGCAAAAGTAGTACTGACTTTTTTTTGGAAAGCACGTTTGCTCCTGAGAGGGGCTTTTACTGAAAAATAGGAATGGGATCAGTGTTGAAAATAAACAAGAACACATTGCTGCTATAACTGTGCCAATAAATTTCATGTAAAAATCCACTCCCTCCCAGCCTGCGCATGTTTATGAGTCATTAAGGTGACTGAGAATATCTGAGAATGCCATATATGGGCGTGTAACGTGCTATTCCCCTTTAAGACTTAAAAGAAACAGCATGCGTGCTGTTTTAATTCAACTGAATAAACCAAACCTGTCTATAACCTGTACACATTTGTTAGGTATACCCAGTCAACGTCTTGTTCACACTAATATCTAAAATCTAATCTGTTGTTGCCGACTGTGGCCATCACTTTATGATCACAGTGCAACCACAGTGCAACTGAGAAAAGTTGGTTTTCTTTGGCTTTTAAGAGAGCTCTGAAGCTGCTGTTGTTTGTGTGTGAGGACATTACAGCGCAGTGAGAGTGAAAAGCAGCAGATGGAGGAGAATTTGCACATCCTGTCTGTCTGTCCACTTGTGGGGGCCTTGTGTTCTAAACACTTGAGGGGGAAAGATCTCACAAAAATTCCTGTAATGGAATGTGAACATGTTCTCTGGCTCTTGCAGGAGAGCTTATTTGCCTTAAATCAGTTACAACAATGAGTTGTATAAAACTAGATCCACACGGGTTAATTGGCTTTATCTTTGGGTTCAATGCAGTGTAGTTTCTAATGAGTCAGTTACACCATGTTGTTGAGTGTGGCTGGTTGTTACTGTTTGAGTTTATGAGAATCCAAAGCAGTGATATTTCAGCGATCAAAAGCCTTTTGCAAGCAATGTTTACGTGTAATTCAGGTATGTACCTGATTTACAGCAAATAAGCTGCCAGACAAGAGCCAGAGAACATACTTCCCCTCAAGTTAAAACCTTCATTCCCCCCCTACCAGAAATCGATCCTTTTTGCTGTAGTTCCTGCTTTCTAAAAACTTTTCCAGCATTTTGAAGGCTCTGGCTGTACAGCTGTTATTACAGATGTACAGCCAGCTCTTTCTGTGGTTTCTGGCGGTGCAGCAGAGAAGCATCATTTGTTGAGTGATGACCTTTAGCAAGTGGAAGTCTAGGGCTTGGGTGAACTTGCTGCCAAATCTTTTTTTTTTTTTTTTCATGCCTCAGTGAGACATTACCTAAACAAAGCCCAGAAATTCAAGATGAACTTGCTACATATGAAAAATCTTTCCGCCAGCATAGGCTGTGCTTTTTTCTCACTGCCAGATGTAAATTATCATCATGTAAATAAAGAAATAGAAGGATCCTGCAGCTCTCTTAAAGTCTTTACTTGAAAGCTTTGCGGAGGATAGGATATCTAGAAAACATTTAGGGAAAAATGTTTAGTATCCTTTCACAGAACTGCCCTCTGCTTATGTGTACAGATACAGTCAGAGACAGACTTCCAGTTAGTGGACATGTAAACATGTAACGTAATGGACAAATTACTAAAATAAGGTAATCGAGATTCTGCTGGCTCCGAGGTCGGCTTAGTCATATTTCCTCATTATTTAGGGAACTGAGAATTGTGAGGCAGAGTGAGGTTTTGTTTGTTGCGCTGGTTACCACTAGAGGTCAGTAGAGGTATGCTGATTCTCAGTGCTGAGCCGTCATTGATACTTGATACTTATGAACAATATTAAGTGACTTAAAAAAATAACTATTTTTAACACAAGTATTTTTTATTATAGTCTCTTGAATCAATCATTGGTTTGCTGGAGGCATCAGTGTGTCTTTGACTCGTAAGTAAATTAGATGGTCTGCTTTAAATTTGATTTAGGTTTCCAACTACAGAATCTTTTTCAGATGTCTTTCAAACAAGCAAGGTTGGTTTCTACAAAGCAGTCTGCTACACCAGCACTAACATATGCAATGAAACTATAAGTGGAATCAGTTTCCTCAGAGTAGGCTTCATATTCAGTTTTCCTCATGCAGATGACTTCCAATTTGACTGAATGACTGCAGCAACGACACAGGAAGCTCTGAGGCTCGTAAGAGTGAGTGCAAAGGCAAGTTGTTGGCATCTTGTTGCTCTTGCATCTTTGTGCTGTGACACTGAAAACTTAGTTACTGTAGGTCTGTCACTGAAGCTGCCCAGTTTAAATTGAAATGAGAAATACACAAATTTTGCTTGTCAGGCCTCAGAAAAAAATCAGTTTTGATTCCTGAAATTTAACAACTGAGCTTTTCAACATATCGGTGCAATATAGGGAAAATCACGTTTCCTTTATCTGATTCAATAATGCAAATAGGTAATGTTACCTGTTAAGAGGTGAGCAGATTGTCAATGAATTAGTTGCTCGTCTTGCTCAACTTCCATCATGATTCACAAGTTGTTACCTGTAAAACTATGAATGTGACTTTGATCTTGAGCACAGTTTGGATGAATTAGGTGGTTAGTGTGTTTGTTTCACTGAAATCTCACTAATACTGTAGGAGGAGTGGCGGTTCTTGTAAATTGTAGACAGATGCAGGGAGGTCCCACCCTAGAACAAACTAATCGGTCCATCAGCCGGATGAGCTGAAAACATTAAGACATTAAGTGCTTCACAGATACACATGTGTACTATATTCTGCTATATATTCAACTTTATCCTTTACCAAACACAGCTACAGTCAAAGACTGTAGCTCAGGTGGTAGAGCAGGTCAGCTACTAACTGGAAGGTTGGTGGTTTGATCCCAGTCTGCTCCAGTCTGCATGCCAAATATCCTTGATCAAGATACTAACCCCATGTTGCTTTCTGATGCATCCATCAGAGTGAGAATGTGTATGAAGCACTTAATAGCTTATAAAAAAAGTGCCTGTGTGAATGGGTGAATGAATTAGTTGTATAAAGCGCTTTGAGTGGTCAGATAGAGTAGAAAAGCACTATATAAGAACCAGTCCATATAAAGATATAGACTTTATTATTTATTCCCGTTTAACTGCCCATTAAAGCAAATATCTAATCAATCAATATCATGGCAGCAAGTCGGTGACATGATCAAGACGAGCTGGTGAAATTCAAACTGAGCATCAGAATGAAGAAAGACGGTTTAAGTGACTTTGAACGTGGCGTGGTTGTTGGTGCCAGACAGACTGGTGTGAGTATTTCAGAAACTGCTCATCTATTCATATCTACTGGGATTTTCCCACACTGCTGTCTTTGGGGTTTACAGTCTGAAAAAGAGAAAATATCCAGTGAGCAGCAAATCTCGGGGTAAAAAAATATCTCTTTGATGTCAGAGGTCAAAGGTGAATGGCCAGACTGCTTTGGGCTGATAGGAAGGCAACGGTAACTCAAATAAGCAGAAGACCACACTGGGTGCTGTCAGCTAAGAACAGGAAACCGAGGCTGCCCACACAGGCTCACCAGAACTGCACATTAGAAGACTGGAAAAAACATTGCCTGATCTGATGAGTCTTGATTTCTGCTGAGACACTGGGTGGATAACACACCACGTCACATATCTCATATTCACCTCAAACTGGTGTCTTTAACGTGAAAATGAGTTCACTGCAGTGCGCTGTATCGTGCAACCGAAATCCTTAAAAAGTCCAGTGGAGTGTGTGTTAAAGTTGAGTGTGCATTACCTAAATTAGACAATCTGGTCTGTCTGATCTTGTGAAAAAGTGATTTCAGTGAATGAAGTATGTACGAACATGTTAAAACACAAACAGCGTATAGTTGTTTATTTTCACGACAAATAAATAAGAAACAGACAAAAATGTGCAAAAAAACTTTTCCAAACATATATAAATACTCTGCTCAACATAAATGTATATATTATATATTATATATTAACTTCTTTCTCTTACAGGCTTGATTCTCGCTGTTGTAAAAGCGCCTGCATACGACCGACATAACATAGTGTAATATAAGTCAGAAAAACACCAGCCTTTATAATCACAGCATAGCTCGAGTTTCTTTGCCTCCTTACAGAGCTGTGATAGTTTTGATCTTTTTTAGTCCCATCACTGGGGCAAGACTCTGTTTTTTAAGAGGTTTCTACAGCGTAGTGCAGCACAGGGTGTTTACAAGTGCTAAACACAGGAAATTTCCACATTTTTGTTGCATCATTGATCAGTATGGTGGATGTCAGTAGTGTTTGGGCAGTGCAATAAAACCTGTGTCACACTCGAAGTGTAATCAGCCTATCTTGACAGTTTCATTTTACCCTTCGCTGCCTTTCTCCTCTTGGTAAGCGTATGCATCGATATTTGTGTATTAGGTTCCTCCCTTGCCCCACATAAGTCTCTCAGTGGACCCAGACTGATGCCGTGGCCTTGTTACAAGCAGGACCAGCAGAGGAGTTAGCTGGAACAGAGCTCACTTCCTCACTCTGCTGGCGATGAACACTGATCTGGCTGCTCATACTCCGGGAAGAACTTCCAGAAAGTCCGCCTAAACAATATCCCAAAAAGTCAGAGGAGTTGGTTGAGCTTCACTGCTTGTTATCGAGAGTGCACCGCCTCTGCAGCTTCATGTGGTTCTGGCTAACCTGGTGGCCCTCCGAGTTCGGACATTTGGCTTGATTTGCACAGGAGCAGTTAAGCACGGGGTGCAGTTGCCGAGTCCATGTCATCTGGAAGAATATACACAAAGCATATTAAAGTCAAGCACTAATCCTATAGTTCACATGCTGAATTTTCTAAAGTTACGAATGGTACCTGAGATCTGAGGACATGCAGCTCGTTGTGAGCTTTGGTATACTTCTTCTCCAGTTCCAGATACTTGCCCTTAAGCTTCTCCCGGTCTCTGCGCTCCTTCCGAAAGTCTTCCTTAAAGACTTCAGCCTAAATATGGACGTGAGACAAATAAAAACAGATGTCCATTAGGGGTAACTCAACAGTTTGGGCAAGTCTTATACACCCCTTACTACATTTAACCTTGGATTTTATAAGATATGGTTTACACATTCATTTAAGTGAGTAAGTGAAAAGCAGCTGAGTGGATTCGAGCTGAAGACACAAATCCCTTTTGGAGTTGCGTCAGGAAGGGGATCCGGTGTAAAACGCTGCCAAAAATCAAACATGCAGGGTGCCTGCTTTGTGGCAAAGTGGCAGCTGAAAGCAGCTATTAGCCAGACTACTACAGAGTGAATTTTATAGGTTTTTTGATTGCCTTTGGACACGGACAAGTAATACCTTTTTCCTTTGTTTTCAGTCTTTATGCAAAGAAAAACATCACACACATGAAGACAAAGCACTCACTTGATGTTTCCAGATGTCTAGTGTTTCATTGTCCACTCCAAGGGACTGAGAAGCCTGAAGCGCCTCCTTTAAGGCCTGCACAGACACATTGAAACCACTGTTAGAGCGTTTTTACTGCGAGGGTTAGAATGAGACTTCCTTTTCATCAGTGAATATCAGAGAAAGCCTGATGCCTCACCTTGTTCAGTCGTCTGATCTCCTCGTGTTGATGCTGCCCTTTGCGGGTCAGGGCGCTGTTCTGCGCTCGCAGCTCTTTTACTTCTTTCTGTGCTTCGAGCTTCTCAGAGCTGGCATCACTCTCTTCCGTCTGTGAAAAAGCATCCCATGAGGGAACCGTTAGCGCTCAGATCAAACGACTTAATCTATCAAAGAGCGGTCGGCGCATTTACCTGTGCGCTCTCTTTTCCTTTGATCACCTTGAGCTTCAGTCGGTTTAACGTGACGTGCTTTCCTTCTTCCTCTTCAAAGCGATCACACTGCTGTAATGCTTTTAACTCCTCGACCTGGACATTGGGTGCAGAACGCAGACAACACTTAAATGATAAACAAGCGCGATAATAAACCGACACGAGCTGAAAAACAACATTAAATGATGTGAACTTGCTCCTTTCTTACCTTCTCTTTGTAGTAGTGCACCATGGTTCGGTACTCTTTTGCCCATTTCTCATTAATAGAAAGAAGCTGAGTAAAAACAGAAAGACTGTGAACCTTTAAACGTGCATACACGGGTCGTAGGATGGATACACAGAAAGTCTGAGAAGTACTCACCTCGTTCTTTTGCTCTTCTAAGATAAGAATCTGTGTTTTCATGTTGACATCACTTTTGTGAGAGGACCCTTGCAGCTGAGGCACATAAAAGAGAGAAAAACAGGAACTACTCAAATGTGGCACGCAGTAAATCCATCAACAGCCAAATGCCTGCGACTCTGGGAAATTATGCAACACGACTCCCTCTACCAACTTCCTTTTACACATTTTTGGAAGTTTTGCTTCACACTGCTTCCAGTAACCCAACGAATATCATCATTCAGTTGTGGTCAGGCAATCAAAAGGTGGTGGTTCTCTGTTCTTTTGTTACCTGTGTGTTTTCCAGCTTCACAGACGGGTGTAGTTCTTCCCCAGTATTGCACCAAAACTCATACCTGAAAAACAAATTATTTGCATCACGTTCCTCCATAAAAACTGACTCCAATTTTCACATAAGTGCTGCTGTGATGTGTCTCACCTGTCTATATTTGGCAGAGATGGATACAGTCTGTGGGCTTGTCTGTGTTTGTCAGTGTCATTTGACTCTGATGGGTCCACAGGCAGCCTTGCCGTTGAGTTTTCAAGCAGAGACTGTCAAAAAAAGAAAAAGTCAAGGACATAAGGACTTACTCAGTTGTATATAGCATTTGTATTCTATTTTTATCTTATTGTATATTTTATTCTATTTTATTCTACTGTATATAGTATTTTATTTTATTCTATTCTGTACAGTTGTGTACTTTATTTATTCTTATTGTATTCTAATTTTTACTTCATAACTTTTGCACTGTCCACTTCCTGCTGTGACAAAACAAATTTCCCACGTGTGGGACTAATAAAGGTTATCTTATCTTATCTTATAAGTTTTATATGAAATTAATAATACTAATAATAAAAAAAAAACGGTTCTTCTATTGTAAGAATAAGTACGCCAGCAGAGATGTATTTACATTAGGATGGCCTAAAATGAGTTTTTCTTCTGACATAACACCCCAGTGTAGAAACAGATATTTCCACAGGTTCAGCAGTTTCATTTGACATCAATGCAAATTCCCAAAGATATCAGCATAAATGAATATTACAAGTATTTCTGCTTTTGTCTCAGAAAACGATTAATCAGTCATTACTAATAACAATTCAATTACTCAAAGAGTGTGTTGCAGCCTTGACGTAGTCATTGTGCTCCACGGAGATACTGTGCTGCAGTGAGCTCAGTTTGTTTGTAATGGCACAAAGTGACACTTGACTCATACCCACAAAGGATGTCGATTATCTATACCCCGCGCTGTCACGTGGTTACCCGACCTCAGCTTGCACGTTCCTCGGTAAATCATCAATATTTAAACTGCCTTTAAAAACCTCTGAGGAGCTAACATGTTTATCAGGACAAGATGTCCAAGTTGATATAAAAGCCTATTGAACTCCTCCTGCTCTGAGTCCAGGTCAGTGTTCTGTACGAAGCAAAACTTTTTTTATTTTTTTAAGTAGAAGGTCAGAGTTGTTGGATAATAACAACTGTAATAGCGAAGTGTAAAAAGCAGCAGACTCACCATACTGCGTTTCGGAGGCGTCTTCAGAGTGTGCAGACCCGACTAAAAAACGTGTGAATTGAAGCGACGCGACCGGCTCGCCTCTCAGTTATACCGAGGATCCCCTGTGACGTGGGAAAACCCTGACTGTCCAATCAGCTGCCGGGATTCCCTCCCCGGTCCCGTGCAGTCAGAATGAGTTGTGCGACTGACCGACTTTGTCGAAGGAAAGGAAAGTACAAGCAGTTAATCAACGCCTCGAGCGGTAATAGACGATGTGTTTATGGTATGAATCGATGACTAAGACAAAAAAAAAAAAAAAATCTGCTGTTGCACTGCAAAAGATGGCAAATCTTTATTTACGTTTTTTTAACCGAGAGAATATTTTTCTAGCATTTAAACTTAACACCAAGCTAACATTTACTGTATTTACAGAGATAGTTTTGCTTTATATAAAAAAGCATGTATAATGTACAAAAACCCAGTTAATTAATTCATGAATTAATTATTCTACCCGTTGGGACAACACATTACTAGGTGTAAAACAAAACAAAATAAAATAAAATAAAATAACACTATTGATAGCTATAGATTTATAGCTTTTATAGCTTTATTTGTGTGTCTATTAACAAAAACATTTAAAAAATACTTTGTTTACTATATATGTTATACCTCAAGGTTAAAGTTCATATCCTAATTCATGTGAATGAAATTTTGAAACCATATGAAAAATTATAATGATACCAAATAATATTGTAAGAGATTCTGACTCTTGATTTTTTACAGTGGACAGCCTCCAGTTTCAGCTGTGTGAACTCATCTGTATGCTGAGTATTTTTTTTTTCTTTCTTCTTTACTTCCTGGGTGGTTAAACTGCAGCCGCTTAAAAGCCCGACCAGCTTTCAGAACCACTAATATCGAAATGAAACTGTCCAAAAAAATGCAAAACTTATGGCCTGCGGGTTATGGGAAAATCACACATCTCGCAGGCTTATCATTTACACAATCTCTTGACAGTCTGTTCTGAAAGGTGTTGACTCAGAGCGGGCTTATTTCAGGGAAGAAAGAGAGGGGAAAATACGCCACTGCTCCTCCTCCAGTAACCGGCACTCAGCGCGGGGGACTCAACCCGGAGCTAATTATTTATTATTTCTTATGGAAACCTGTGTGATTTATTCCCACATATAGGACACGCCATCCTTTTCTTCTTTAGGAGACTGGTTTCATGATCAGCACATTTTAATTAGAGATGATGTTACCAAACAGACACAGACATGTAATTCCTCAGTGCCCTTTTTCACATCAAGATATTTGTTTTTCTTTTGTTGAAGTGGGAGCTTCCACTCCTATTAAATATAGCCAATGGTGGGGACGTTCCAGCATGGCATTATGTGATATCCCGCACTCCACCGAAACAACCATTAATTTTTGTAGCCTAGGACATTTTTTGATATTTCCACCTGAAAAAAATAAGAAATAAAAAAAAAAGAAATCCCCAGATTTTGCCAGTAAGACCAAAAATAGCCAACTCTCGACTCTATGGGTGAAAGAAACTCAAGAGAGATTATACAAGTCTGTTCCCATATATAAATGAATATAGCTACCGTCACATCATCATCATCATCATTGCTTTGCAGACCTGATTTGAAGCCCAAACCTGAGACCTCTACTTTCCGTGATATCCAAGGAAAGTGTGGATTTGAGAAGTCGACCAATGGTGCATTCTCAAGTGGTAGTGATTTGTCTATGATAGGGTGTGCTTGCCCTAAAGTGCTTACACTTGAAAACAGTGAGTGAGATCAGAAAGTCACTGAGAAAGTTTTCACTGAAGTCACAGAGCAAGAAATACAAAGCTGCTTTCCTATAGATTTCAATATACGTATATATATATATATGTATACGTGTGTGTGTGTGTGTGTGTGTGTGTGTGTGTTTGAGCCACAGGAATCACCTCCTGCTGGTAATGGGAAAGACTGCAGATCTAAAGCGCTTCTGCTGTCATCTTTTATCTACAGTCTATGTACACTGCACTCGCATGCCTCAGTTGTACTGTGCTGCAGACAGCTGGAAACCCAAGCAGACCCTAGAAGACTCACGTAGACGTTTTATGTGGTAACAATTTGTTAATTACATGGAGCCCCTCATTTAAATTGGGCCTGTTTTCTCTCCTTTTTTTATTCTAAGTTGAACCATAATTTACAAAATTAACTCGCGTTGAGGAAAATGTCCAACTAGTGACCAAGCAAATAAGGGTTTTTTTTTTTAGCATAGACTCTTTTTGGAACTGTAAGACCCTCCCTCTACAGGCCAATAGGAACAGTGCAGCTTCAAGGCACTTCCACATTGGCTTTACTTCTCAGATTTTGAGGCCTTATCCATCATTTACATATTTTCTACATACATCAGACAAGAAACTAATTATTCAGAGAAAACCACATAAATACCAATACCAATACATTATCCTATTAAGCTTTTATCTTGCCTGTTCTATAGCAGGCACAATAAATGGAGCCTTACTTATATAACACCTTTCTACTTAACTTGAATGTCTTTGAGGTACTACTTTAGGTACTCTCTACCTCACCCAATCACGCACGCATTTATGCCTAAGTGCTTTATAACATTCACACACACTTACATGGATTCAACAGGGGCAAATCAGGGTTCACTATCTTGCCCAAGCAGACTTCAATACATGAACTTGAAGAGCTGGAGATCAAACACTGACCTTCTGACTGCTACACCTCTCTCCAAACCACCTGAGCCATACACATTTATTATCATGGTGTGTTTGGGTCATTTATAAAGAAAATGCTATCTTGACTTTGTACTATTTGGACACAAGCTACATGTTAAAAGTGTTGGAAATGTTTTGCAACCTAAAGTTATATCACCATGTGGAGATGAGATTTAAAAAACACTAACAAAAATGTTCATTTTTACTTCTGTGTAATTAAAACTGTTATTTGGAAAATAATATAGAGAGTATATGTAGGTAGGCTTAGTAAACACTGATGTTACTAGACAACAATTAATTGTTCCAAAAAAGAGAAATTCCTGTCTTAAAATGCTTATATATATATATATATATATATATATATATATATATATATATATATATATATATATATACTTATAATGCCGAGGTTGTGAGTTCATGCCTCACCTGGAGCACCAGAAGAAGGAACACGAGAAGCTGGAGAAATACCAAGGGCTCAGAGAAGAGCTCGAGAGGATGTGGAGGGTGAAGGTAACGGTGGTCCCCGTGGTAATCGGAGCACTAGGTGCGGTGACTCCCAAGCTAGGCGAGTGGCTCCAGCAGATCCAGCAGAATAACATCGGAGATCTCTGTCCAGAAGAGAGCAGTCCTGGGAACAGCTAAGATACTGCGCAGGACCCTCAAGCTCCCAGGCCTCTGGTAGAGGACCCGAGCTTGAAGGATAAACCGCCCGCAGGGGCGTGCTGGGTGTTTTTATATATATATATATATATTATACTTAAGTTGGCCCCTTACTTATACCAATTATTCATGCCACATAGCCATTTAATTACTGTAATTTGGTTGAGACTTTTGTCCAATGCAATGCACAAGAAAAAAAAACAGAGCACGTGCACAGACAGAAAGACAGCATATTAGTTGGATTTAAATGCTTGTGCTTGAGGCAACAGCTCATCCACCCTGGAGGTTGCAGTATTAGGCCCAGGCTGTAACTGTTAAACACTCATCAGTATCTGTTCTCTGTTCTAACATAATTAAATGTGACATCGATAGTGATGCTTTCATTAGTGTATAATCACCTGCAATTACAAATTAAATTAAAACGAAGGCTTATGTCTTGACAAGGTGCAAATCCTTGTTCACAGTGTGTATATTTGCTCCAGTGTTAATACAGTAACCAAAGGCCCAGAATAACCAACTGTAGCCTCTTTAGACTGGTTTGCAAAAGCCAGTTAGATCCCACAGACTCAATTGTTAAAATGTCCAGCATTAGAGCAGACATAAACTTCTCAGTCTGGTCCAAAAGTTGAGCTTTTTAATACTTCTAATACCTAAACTTGTGCATTGTTAGACACGTAGCTTGACTTTGACATTGCTAATTTGAATCACTAAACATTTTAACCAGGTTTTCTTTTTCTTTTTTGTTGTTGTTGGTTCAGTTTGGAACCTCTGCATCAAATCAGGAAGTTATCATGTATCGTGACTTAACAACCTGTCATGCACAGATGTTTTATATTGCTGAGACCATACTGAAAAAGCAGTCTAATGCTAAATTCAGTGCTAAAAAGTATAATGTTTAAAGTAAGCATGGTAAAGTGTCATAGTTGCTGCCTGCAGGAGTTGAAAGATTTTTCTAAAAACATTCCCAGTTCATCAGGGAAATTCACTTCATTCAGGGAATGTGATTGGCCTCTGGTTACTCATGTACTTTGCTTAAATGCTTTAAAAAAATGTCAAGCATTAACATCACTTTGTTTGGTTGCTCAGTCGGTGATACTGTACATTTTCTACTCTAGTAAAACCTTTAACCCCTCCCCCAAAAAACTCAGTCCATATTTGTCCACATTCCTGGACCCAAGAAGGATTTGGAAAGGTTTATACCCACTAAGAAGTACTAAGTACTTTCTTAAAATGTCTATGGAGGGTGCAGCATCAGTAAGCTGGGAAGTAGCAGTCAGCGGAGCAGGTAATGTACTGACTGTCAGGGGGCTGGCAGGGTCTGCTGGGTTTTTAGAAAACTTCAATCCAGCTTACTTAAATAAAAAGCCCGTTTTAGATAAATATGTGGAAATGTCAAAAAATGACCTTGAAGGTTTCGCTGTCACCACAATAACACTTTGCCACTGTCCTAAAAGTGCCACACAAAGATTATTATTAGTGTGATTGTGCGAATGGCAACAACAGTGACTCAAATCGTGACAATGTTTACCGACATTACAGTACTTGTCACAGTACCCCATGTTGTGGTTTTACACAAGGGGCCTTCTTCATATTACACCTGTGCAGTGAGAACCCCGAACGCCTCTTCCCAGCACCAATACAGCCCATTTACGGTACGTGTGACACAGCAGCTATACGCTAGAAAGGAAAGAGGAGGTTTTACTCTGCTCGAGGAGCCTCCCTCTTCCTGCCACAAGAGTATCACTCACACAAATATGTCTAACTCTGCTCTTTAAGATCCTGTCACAGATCTTTGGTTCACACGCGAAACAGATAAGGCTCTTTGTGGCGTACACCTACGAATTAAAAACCCAAAACGGGTTTGATCTTGTTCTGGAACACTTTCTCTTGTGATCAGTGGTTTAGCAGGTTTGCATAATTGCACACGTGTTAGTGTAACCTTTGCTATCGGTTTCAAGTGAAAGAAGAAAGAAAACAAACACAGCGTTTAGATGAAAAAGTGGAAAGTTAGCTAAGCAAATATTGCTTGTTGTCAGAGACTTCTTTCCATAAAATCCCGATGACTTCACAGAAAGTTACTGACGCTGAATTTGAACTTACTAAGCCTGTTCGCTTTTTAGGTTTTGTTTCAGGTTTCCAAAATCAGAGCTGAGGCTTTCATATGTGCTGCTTGAGGCGTGGAAACAGACTTTTTTCTGATAAATTATTTAACCAAACATAACTGCATGACCTGCTCATCAAAGGTGTAGCTTGTTTTCAAGTATATATTTCAGCTGACCTAAATTTTCACCTAATCCCTCTAAAAAAAAAAAAAAAACGAAACAAAAAAAGACTGAATAACAAATATTTTTTTAGATATTATTAGTGAAACACATTTATAAGCAGATAATTATAGTTTTAGAAATAAAACGCCCTTCAGTCACAGTCACAGAGTTTTTATACACTATAGAAATCAAGATTTAGAGTAAAAAACAAGGAAAAAGGAAATTCACAATCTTTCAGGGCTTAATAAAACATGTCTTAAAATTAGGTAAATACAACTTCAGACTAACAAAAGCATGAAATATTACACAGTGTCATTAGCTCGAAGAAAACCAAAGCCAAAATGCAGAAAGTTTCTGAAAAACTAATTACACCTTTACTGCTTCCACATAAGCAAAAGTTCAGGTTTCCAATCAATCAGTTTCCAGTTTCTCCAGCAGTGATGGCGCTTAGTCTAAGGTCAAGTTGTGCACTACTCAGAGAAACTGAACAAAATAAGCCCAAGAGCTACATCTCAGACTCTACAGGCCTCAGTTAACTTTAACTGATGTTAAATGTTAAAGTTCATGACAGCATAACTAGAAAAACACTGAACAAGTACGGCTTGTCTGACAGGGTGACCGGGAAAAAGCCTCTTCTTTCTAAAAACAATAGAACAATGTCCTTTATATCAAAGTATATAGTATATCAAAGTAATCCTGCATCAAATATGAAGCTATCTGTCCAATAAGCTAAAGCTTGGCCCAGATTGTGCCATGAAATAGGGCAATGATCACAGCACAGCAGTAAATCTACAACTGAATGGCTGAAAGAAAAAGATGAGAATTCATCTACTGCAATCTACTGAAAGTACTGAAATATCCCAGTAAAGAACAGTGGGCCTAAATTCCATCGCAATAATGTGAAAGACTGATAAAGTTACACAAAAAAAAATGTACCTCATGCTACTTCAAGTTGTTGCTAAAGGAGGTTTTACAAGTGACTGATTCATGGGCTGTGCTTGCACACTGTTTCTTGGCTATGTTTTTGTTAAATAAATAATGACACCGTGTAAAATGTCATGTTTGTAGTTCCCCCAGGTTGTATTTACCTAATTGTAAGTCTGGCTAAGAACCAGATGGTTTTGTTTTATCTCTTAATACATAAAACATTGGAACTGACGGAGAGTGTGCTTTCTTTTTACTATGACTGTATGTATACTTTTACTGAAAATGATTTTTAACTATTGCAGACCACTGACGGTGACATAGGAAGATCCTCAATAAGGTGTAGTTTCAGTTCATGTTTTCTGAGTTCCCGTCAGTCTTTTCTATAGTTTGCGTTTTGTCCTGTCTACCTGTGCTTTTCTTTTTCTTTTCTCTTTCCCTTTGCCCGAAAGTTCATGGCAGACGGCTGATCCTCCCTGTCCCTGGTTCTGCTGGAGGTTTCTTCCCATTAAAAGGGAGTTTTCTTTCTTTATAGCTCAGGGTTTGCTCATAGGGGATCATCTTCTTGTGATTTCTCTGTAATACTGTAGGGTCTTTACCTTACAGTCTAAAGCACCTTGAGGTGACTGTTGATGTGATTTGGCGCAATATAAATAACACTGAACTGAACAGAACTGTAGCTTAGTGGTAGACCGTAATGAAATGAATAGCTTAACTTTTTACTATGAAATTAACTACTGAAACTACAGAATTTGCTAATTATTTCCTCTATCATTGCATTTCTCCTGTAAGTGAACCTCTTTTAAACCGCCCTGTTCTCTTTTTTCTTTCCCTCTAACCCTTTTGCAGGCATGCTCAGTCACTAGAAAAACAAACAAAGTACTGGTTTTACTGTCATGGTTTACTGGAACACAAAGAATTTGAGGAACATTAATTGCACATGTGCTTTTCTTACTGTGACATGTTGAAATGTGTGCTACAAGAAAGGACTGTGCATTCCTCAATCAGCCACCCACACAGAAACAGTGCTATGGTGGATGAATGTAGTGAATCTGCATGTAAAGAAGAATCACAAAGGTAAAGGCCAACTGGCAAAACCCTTTGAAAGTAGCTCCAAAACACACACGCATTAAGACAGTTTTGTCCACTTCGCAACAATAAACTGGGCTTTATTTAACCTATTTAGCTCATCAATTGATCTGGATACAAGAAGAAAAAAAACGTTGTATTATATGTGCATTATTTGACATGACAAGACTGGTTTCATTCATCTACTGAAAGCGGGAACCATACATATCAGCGGGGCATTGTCACTGCTTATGGTCCAGTATACATATAAGATGCTGTGTCCAAATTAACCCCTTAATGCCTAGTGTATCATATTTGATACATACAGTTTTTTGAAAGTTTTTGGGACTTCAACATAATCAGTGTGAATTTCCTCCCCTGAAAAACCTAAATAAATTGCACAATATATTTCTAAGCAATCAAAAAAAACCCAAAACAAAACAGATAAGCAAATATGATACAAATTAAATGTCATATATGGAAATTGAAATGTGATTCAATTTTTAAACAATTAAATAAAATTAAACAAAAGAAGGTTAAATAAACAATATTTTCAGAAAAATGTTATTTTCTGGCAATTATTTCATGATTCAGGTTTTAAAGGGTTAAATGCTGCAAACACTTCTGGTCCATGTTGACACTGACTGCATCATTATTTAGTCATCGTTGGTCAAACCAGTCTGCTCATCTGCTCTACTGACACTGTTATTATCAAGCCATCTGTGGATTTAGTTTAGATCGTTACAACTTTTAATAAAAGGTTAACTGCTTTCACTTTCACCCATTAGCACTAATTATAATAGAATGACCTTTAGATAAATCCACCTGACATTTAAGCCAAGGAGCTGCCTTTACTAGGTGAGTCAACTGCTAAAATAGGGTAAGCGGCTAATCTTATCTGGATGGGTGTGTTATGGAAGCCAGTGTTAGATGAACAGGCCTTGACATGGCTTAGCTCATTGATGTGAACGTTTTTCAAGCATCTGTCACAAGAATAAATGAACTTCCAGAGAAATGCAGAATAAAAGCTTTTGGTTGTTTAAATACAGTAATGAGTAAATCAAAAGTCTTGAGTCACCCCACATTTCTTTATATTTTATATTTTGTTGGAAAAATGGGAAATTGCTGCTGTTATTAAAATATGTGCAAACATGCATGAAAATAGAGTGTATAAGGCAAGAGTTTGTACAATTCTAATGACCATGAAAGTCTAATTTTCTTGCCATTCCTTGAAGTAGTCTTGAGGAATAGTTCTCTAGGCTTCTTGGAGGATTTTTAAAGCTTTTCTTTGGATGTTGGCTGCCTTCTGTTCTGTCGAGATGATCCCACTCTGCTTTAATATTGTTGAGATTCTGGCTCTGGGGAGATCAATCCATACTTGTTGAAATGAAGCCCCAAACCATGACAGAGACTCCATGGTGTTTTATAGATGGCTTTAGACACTCACTGTTGTACATCCTCGACACATGCTGACAATGTGAACAAAAAAACGTCAAATTTGCATTCGTCACCCCATAAGAACTGTTGCGACAGATTTTCAGTCCAGACTTTAAACAACAAAGACATGATGTGTTTGCACTTTACTGGATTCAAATGTGATTACATAACAATCATTATTACACTGAAATACAAATAAAGTTTACAACCTTGTGTCTTAACATTTTATTTTGAAAATAAAGCATATTCTGTGACCAGGAGATAGCAGCCTTCATACTCAGTGTGTTTAATTTAAAAAAAAAGAAAGAAAAGAAAAAAAAGTTTCACATCAGATCCCACAAAATGAAAAACAATATTTTCATAATGTGATGTATTACAGATGTTCATTTGAAAAACATATTTCACATATATGTGAAAAGAAAATACTCAGTTTATTTAAAAATTGAAAAGGAAACAAGTGAAAGGTTTCTATGGCTGAATGCTACTATGTTGTGTCTGATATAATCAGACTTGTTCACCAGCAGGTTTTACATGCTATCTGTGGTTTGGAGCCGCATTCTTGAATCCGAGATCTGTTTGAACACAATCCAGGATAATAACGAGAGGTCAGTCGTGCTTTGTGAGGACACACACAAACAGGTCGTCAGTTCCTTTGTAATGCACATGTACTTACTCAGGCACGTCTTTGCAGCTGTATGTTATCCCTGTATGTAGCGCTTTCTTTAATTTCTGCAGGGATGCGTTTTTGCAGTTTGATCTGAACAAATGGAACAGAAGCAGTGAATGTAGGCTCAGTTTTAAAATATTCATGCCCCGATTGGCCATTCTGATGTAAATTAAACAAATAAAGGACAACATTGTGGTGAAAGATTTGCATATAAGAGGAAATCTTACTTGGCATTCTTCTGTATGACCATAACAACATTTAGGCTCCTGACCTTAGGGGCTTTAAACCTCGTCACCTCAACTTTTGCAAAAGTACTGAAGAGTAAAAAAAAAACAACAACCCAAAATTCAAACCACAACTGTAAGACCACTTAAAATTAACTTGACGAGTGAGATGGATTTTAAAAATGCTGCTCTTAAGATGAGGAACTGAGTCTGTGACTGCTACCTGCTAGCTGCCATCTTCAAAGCAGCTGTGATGAATCAAGACATTGATAAAACAGTTAGACAGAATCAGTCTGCTATCACTTTGTGACTAAATGAGGCCAATTTGGCAATCTGTTTGTGATTCAATGATGAAAACCACAAATCTGTTACCATCTGTTGCAATTTTGTTGCTGTCGGCGCACATAGCATTTTACGTTAGACAACAATTCAGACCCAGTGTTTTGTGTTTTTTTTTATAAATTTATATTATTTGATTTAGTGTTATTCATGGTTTTGGTTCTTATTCTTAATCTCTCTGTGTTATATTTTTTGTTTCCAGTCTTTAGCTTTTTGTTACGGTGCCTTCCCCATGTTCCACGTGTTCTCTATGTTCCCTGTCTCCCCGGTCAGTCATGTCTCCATGTCTCAATGTCAACTGTGGGTCTTTGTGAATGTCTTACACTTCCTGTTTTAATTTGACTGTCTGGTGTCCCATGCTCAGTGTTTCAGTGTTGCTCCCTCCTTGTTTCGTTTTATCAGATTAGTCCCAGCTGTGTTTCCCTCCTGTTTCCCATTCCCTCATTACTCCCTTGTGTATTTAAGCCCTGTGTTTCTCTCTGCCCAGTTTTGCGTCGTTTCCTCATGTTGCTGTGTGTCTCTCCCACAGGCCTCGTTTCCCTGAGTGGTTTTAGTTTGCTTCCTGTTTAGGTTATGTTTTGTGTTTTCTACGCTCGGATGTTCACAGCAAATAAAGCTGCCTCTTTGAGTTTATCCCCGTGGGTGCTGAGTTCTGCTTTTGGGTCCACATCTTGCCTGCTACAGCACTAACCTTGACAGAACTACTTCAGTTGCAGATTGTTAAAAAACTTTCCAACCTGATTTGGTTTGTAGAACAAGAACTTTTTTTTACAACAACCTTTGACCTTGTGCAAGAAGGACAATAATAACTGTTTTTTAAATAGAACTTTTACTCTGCAGTGGCAAGGCAGACATAAAAGTCACTTTTTGCACTTAGTCATTTAAAAAAATATGAAAAAAGTGATGAATAAAGAACTAAATACAAAGGCAAAGCAAAGCCTTAAGATTCCTTGAAACTAGGTGCATATGCCAGTGTTACATTAGTGGCTCTCATTAACATTATAATGGAAGACATTTCTTTATTTTTATCACTAAAAGTCATAAAACTGTGGGAGAAGCAGAAGCAGCTCTACCTTGTAGGATCGAATGGTGTGATGGTGGACCCGCTTAGCATTGCCGTGACATCACCACAGGCAACATCTGCATACTGTACAGACACACAAAGGGGATTTTGAAGAAACACTCACTCATCTTGTAAGAAAAAACTAAAAAATAACACGAGATTTGGTCCTGAAATTAATGTTAGTTATTTGTCTCTTCCTGTAAAGTGAGGTTTATCAATCAGAAGTCACTATTGATGTGTTAATGGAGCATGGGACATATGAAGTCCCTTATTTTGAGAAATAACTGTACTTCATACTCCACAGATTGATATTATGCAAACATCTTTGTATTCAAAACAGGAAGTATGGGGCTGCAACATATAACTGAGGTTTTACCATTTTTAACTGTCCAAATGTTGTAATAATTTTGAACAAAACAAGTTGTACTACTTTCCAAAGATTTGCTAAGAGTGTCATGAAATGGTAGATTTAGGTGACTTATGTAACAAATTCCAGGATGAGCGCTCGCTAGTTCTGGGAGAGGTCACTGTTAAGTAATAGCGGTGTAATCCAGGAAAAAAAAAGCATTTCATTTATAAAAACATTTAATTCTCTCACTTAATTTTATATTTTCCTTACTTTATGGTATTTTTGTGCTTTCTGAATTAATGCCAAAATGAAAAGCTACTTTATTTAAAGCTATGTGGCACTTGCTTTTGCAGCATGAGTCCCATAAGTAAAGGATCTTTACAAATTAATTAAACTCAAATTTATTGCAGTGCAGCATCTCTAGCTGAATGTATTTTTGAATGTATTTTTGGAGGGGTCATTCCCTTTAACAACTGAAATGCTTAACCTTTAATCTCATGGGCTCTTTTGAATGTGTGGGCTGCCACTCACTCAGGAGAGCGCTCCATGGAGACCGACACAAAACCTCATTGACAGACAACGAGACGTGAACATTTCTTTTCTCCAACACCATCACTTATACTCAGGAGGGATTTGCTGCACTCTGCAGTCCACTTGTGTGTTATTTTAAGCAATGCAGGACCTCAGGACTATACTGTTTAACAGAGAGAAAGAAAATGTAGTAAATTCATGTTGAAAACTTACAGCAGCAGAGGCACGAATCCAAAATGAGTCAACAGGGTTGTTTTCACAATTTCTTGGGCAAGCAGTAGTGAAGGTACCTATGACAACAATATACATATTTGCTTGGGTTAGCCCCTCAAAACAACGTGCAATAATGAACTTCAGTGTCCCTCTAATAATCCAATATTAATTTTAATTTGCCAATTGGTGTAGTTCCAGATTTCCCTTGTAGGTCTGGTGCTAGTAACAATACATAAAAATAAAATAAAAAACAGAGGCTGTCAGGATGCTAAATTCACTCCCTGCTATCACCCACCCCCCAAACATACAAACTCTGACTCACCACCATTGCCCTTTCACTGACTACCCCACAGACACTCGCACATGAACCTGCCCACAATCATTCAATCACTATGATTGTGTTGGACACTGCTGTTTAAACACTTGTATAGTATTGTATTGTGTTGTACATAAGACACACTGTGTGTGTGTGTGTATATATGTATATATATGTGTATGTATGTATGTATATATATGTATATAGATAGATAGATGTTTGACTTTGACTACAAGTGGCAAGTTTAAGAAATTCTCCTCAAAAACCATGACTTGACTCCTGGTATGTAAATGTAACAACAAATCATGTCTTGCAAGATGAATTACATATATTTTTAGATTCTAGCATGATTTATATAAACAACTGTCAGTGCTCTTTTGCCGGTGTCTAGATTTTTATAGCGCTTAAATAATAAACTGTGATTCTTATCTACTGCTTTGAGAGTGTTACCGTTGCTGCCTTTTTTTCCACACCAGGTCAGACCATTCAGGGCATATCCCAACACAGTGTCCTCCAAAGTGACAAAACAATCTTTTCTCTTCTCAGTGAAACCATGGACCACAACCTTGGTTTTGCTCCAGAACATCATCTAACCCACAAACACAGATATTTATGTATTGTTAAACAGATCATGAATGATTGTGAGAGATGAGATGATTGAGATGGTGTAATCATTGATTATTACTTTGTTGCACTGAGGTTTGAAGGGGGCTGCAGCAATCAGAGGATCATAAGCTTGCACTGGAACGTTACATGGATCCTTGTTCACATAGGCCTGCTCAAAGGCACCCCATAGCCTTTGACAGTCATATCTAAAAAAAATAAATAACGTTTTTTAATGTTTAGGTGTATTTTCTTTTAAAGAAATGCTAAATATGCAAAATATTGTATCGCGTTTACATAACTCTTATATATTTGTTGTTTATGGCAGTTTATGGCAGGGAAATTGCCATGGGGTTAGACTCTGGACACTGACTGTGCACTTCTTAATGTCATGTTTTTAGTGAAGCACTTTGTAACTGTTTTTCTTTTAAAGCAAAATTCAAATATTCCAGAAGGAAACAGGCAAAAACACCTGACAGATATGTTCATAGTTCACATCTCCGTCTAGGTACTATAGGTGGAGTGGTATACATCATTTTTGATACTAATGACATGAAAACCAGCTGAGCAGACATCAGCAGATCAATCACTGACTATAATACCAATCCTGCTGTTAAGCAAAGCAGCCTTGCCACTTCATGAGTTCAAATGCAGTTAGTGCTGTATTTGCCAAAAATGCTTAAACATGCAAAGATGCAAGTGCACATGTACACATTCATTAATTACTCATTCATCATTTAGATTTGAAGCTGAAGCCCCATTTCTCTTTACAAAAATAATGAAAAGTGTAAATAAAAAAATGCTGAAATACCATCACTTACTGATTGAACTTCTTACACCTAGACAAAAACGTAGATTTAGGGTCACTTTCGTTTGTTTGTAGAACTGGTCCCAACACCGCACCAATGATTACAATAGAAAGGACAATGATACCACTTAATATGCGTTTCCATGGACGAGGAGTCTCCGCTTGCTCTTGCTCTAGCTCTAGCTCTAGCTCTAGCTCTTGCTTTTGCTTTTGCTCTTGCTCTTGCTCTTGCTCTTGCTCTTGCTCTTGCTTTTGCTTTTGCTCTTGCTTTTGCTCTTGCTTTTGCTCTTGCTCCTGCTCCATTTGTAATGCTTAAAAAGTTGGAAAAATCTAGCTTTCTGGAGAAGTCTGCTTCACAAAATGTTGTTTACTTTCACTATCACCTGAAGTTGGGCATGTATTTATGGAGATGCAGAATGACTGTGCTCACACAAACTATTCAGGCTCTGTCCAATCAGAAGTCTTGTCCACTCATAATGGAGAAAAAGGTGCAAAGGGGTTAAATGTATCAAGTTCTGATGGACCCAAAAGTCAGTCGGATTATTTTGTGTATATAAGTGTGTGTGTATATATATATACATATATACACACACACACACACACACACACACACACACACACACACACACACACACACACACACACACACACACACACACATATATACACACACTCACACACATATATATGTATATGTATGTGTATGTATATATATATATATATATATATATATATATATATATATATATATATATATATATATATATATATATATATATATATATATATATATGTGTATATATATATATATATATATATATATATATATATATATATATATATGTATATATGTATATGTATATGTATATGTATATATGTATATATGTATATGTATATTTACTATGATGTGAATATCTGACCACATACAGGTCATCATTGTTTGTTTTTCAGGTAAATTAGCACATCCCTAACAGTAAAACAGGAACTCTTGTTTTTCAGAAAACACTAAATTCAAATAGACTAATGTTTCTAATGAAGCCACAGCAGTACTAAAGGCTGTAAAGTTCCTCCTCTCCAAGTTGAGAAGCACCTGTTTCAGCTGCATTTTGTTTGTAGATTTGTGGGGATCAGTGAAGTGTAGTGGGTACGCAAAATACACACGCACACACTGCTTTCAATCAAGTTAGATTTTTGAGAAGCCTGTCTCTGGCTTTCATCTAAGGCTGACAGTGTTTACAGTACTCACTGTTCCTTTTATTGCACTCTGAATTTACTTGACACTGTAACTGACACTATATCTACACATGGCAGATATAGATATTACAGCAGTTTGTGATTTAAACAGATATAAGGCTGTTTCTGTTTAACAAAGTATTTGCACATGTGTGGCAGGATGACTGTTGCGGGTCCTGGATGCATTGAAAGATAATCAAGGTCCTGTGAAGGAAAAATGACCTGTTAATGATTGACAGTTTCATAAAAGGTTTTCCTGTTAGGAACCTCTGTGTCTAAACAAGTAGCAATAAAACACACCTCATGACTTATACTGCATAGGGTTAACAACTGTCACATGATGTGATGCTTTAAGTGATCTAAGACCACTATTCCAGATTGATAAGTAACTTTGATGAAATTAAACTTCCAAATACTGAACAGTGTGAAAGGGCTTAAAATGTCACGTACTGGTCATTGTCTGTACAGGTCTGGATTGGAGGAGTTCGAGGAGTCAATTCTACAATGGATCCTTGATTGATCGAGGCAAGTTGTGTAAAGCACTTTGAATCCTCAGAGTAGAAAAGTGCTTTATAAGAACCACAACATTTTACATGTCAGCGAGGCATTGTTATGATTTCTTGTTCACTGTACTGTACAAACAAGATGCTGTGTCAAAATTAAATACTGCAAACTCTTCTGGTCCATACTGACATTGACTGCATTATTAATTAGTCATCAGTTGTCAAATCTATCAGTGTACTCCATTAACTGAGTGTCTGCTGACACTCCAATAACACTGTAAAATATAAAACCATCCCTGGATTTAATTTAGATCTTTATGTGACAGCATGAGGGGGTGGGAATTATGTCACATGCACACACTAGAATGACAGCCAACTGGAAGTTTTTCTGGGATTCCAGATGACACACACACACACACACACACACACACACACACACACACACACACACACACACACACACACACACACACACACCCCAAACATCAGAAACCAAATGTACAAACACAAAACAAATTACATTTTCAGTTTAGAGCAGATAACTTCTCTGATTCAATTATTCAATACATTAAATGCACATTAACAGGCTCACATATGTTGCACATACGACTCCAACGCCATTCTAAAGCCAGAGCAAAGCACAAAGATCAAACATTCTGGGTCACCATGCATGAGACAAAAAGTCGACTCTGAAGCTACTTACTGCTGATGCGAAAATGCAAAGTAGCAGCACTTCTGTAAATGTAGCCCATAGAAACAGTAGTGGTCTCTCTGTAAAGCTTTCAGACGCCCACCCAGGCCCAGACTTCCTGTATGTTATGGTTCGGCTGTGTGGCATGCAGGATAGGCTGCAAATGCAGGACTCACGAAAGAGTGAACTAAAAGAGGCAGCTTCATTGTGAGTGTAACAACTAACTTCAAATCCAAAACAAAACTAGAAACTGGGAACAGGAATACAAACTAGGACATGTAAAATAAGGAATGGCTAGGACCACAGAAGAAAAAACACAGCATAGTAAGAGTACAACACAACAACTGACAGATGAAAACACAGGGCTTAAATACACCAGAGAGTAACAACAGAATGGAAAACAGGGGGAAAGCACGGCTGGACCTAACCTGACATAACAAGACACAGGAAGCACAGCAGGATACACTGACATAGGACACGCACTATCAAAGTAAAACAGGAAGCACCACACAATTTACAAAGATGCAGATTAGACACTGAGATGTGGAAACATGACAGACTCTGGAACAGACACATGAAGCACAGAGACAAAAGTAACTAGAAGTGGAACATAGTTTTCTGTCTTTTTGTCTTCCCTGAGATGAAGCATAGAACACACGGAGAACAGAAACAGAACAGAAACCTAGAAACCAGGAACGGTAAATTCAATACAAAACAGAAAACCATAATTAATAAATTATTACTTAAACCAAAAATACAAAACACTGGGTCACCAACACAGGACCATGACACTGTAATGCATCACAAAATCAGCATTTTTGGATAAGTGGCCAATAGGAGGCTTCAGCAGCTACAACCTATAAACACACCTGCTTACTGCAAAGTAATATTGTTAAGTCTAATTGTTGAATGTTTGTCATTATGCTTCTTAAACTTGTAAGGTCTTAGTTCAATCTATAGGATCAAGACATCCTTTTGACCCTGACCACCTCTCCAGCCACTCTGTGCTGGGGGAGGATTATTACACATCCCTTGTGAAGATTCTGTTTGATGTTTGGTAAGCTTCCTGCCCTTTGTATGGCTTCACTGTGTTATCCATGGTGAACCATACATTGGGTGTGGGAGAGACTACCCTCTTTATGACCAGGATGTTGTAGAAACAGTTGTGATCAGGAAGACACACACACACACACACACACACACACACACACACACACACACACACACACACACACACACACACACACACACACATTCTTACATGCATACAGATGTTTACACATACACACACACATAGTGCCTTGTCTTAGAACCATTTGGGGGGTTTATGGTGGGCGTTGTTTTGCTGTGATGTGTATTGTGTGAACTGTATTCCCAATAAAAGGCAGCAAGCGGAGGCCGTCGTTGGGGTCATTTCGTGGTAGACACCGACGAGGCCTCCCTTGCAAGTAAATCGATCGATCGCTGACTGTCTTGTTTTCTTCATGATGAATAAGTCTCTAAACCAGCGGGGCTTGTGGAAACACAGACCCAATACTGGTGTTCCCAAACTCCTCCCATATGGGACATTCAGCACAAATTCACAACCAAGCGCCCTTGTACGATCTTGATCCATTCCTTCAAGCAACTCAGAAAGCTCCTTTCTAGCACCAACAAAGTTTGTCCCTCTATCACATCTTAGCTGGCGCACGGGTCCTCGAATAGCTATGAATGATCGAAGTGCATTCATGAATGCGTCTGTTGTCAAATCGTCAAGCGTTTCTATGTGAACTGCTCTAGAACATAGGCAGGTGAATAACAATCCATATCGTTTCAACTCTCTTCTTCCTTCCTTCACAATAAAGGGGCCAAAACAATCAAGCCCACAATAAGTAAAGGGGGGAGATGTCTTAATTCTCTCTCCTGGTAGATTTGCCATTTGTTGAACCTCAGTTGTTCTTTTGTATCGTCTACATTTTACACACTTGTAAATGTGTGAGGAGACCACACTTCCACATCCTAGGACCCATATTTCGTTTGCGCGCAACTCATTCATGGTCATGCCCCTTCCTTGATGGTGTATGCGCTCATGATGATGTTTGACCAGCAGAGCTGAGACATGAGATTTTTTCAGAAGTATTGCAGGATGCTTTACATCATGGTGTAAGGCTGACTGAGACAGCCGTCCTCAAACCCTGAGAACATTGGTTTCGTCCAGGAAAGCATTCAGCTGGCGTAGCCTGTTGTGCCTGCTCAAAGTGTGTTCCTTCTGGCCTCTTATTTTCTTTATCTCTTCAGCAAATGCCTCTTCTTGTACGAGTTTGATGATGAAGATCTCTGCTTCTCTTCGTTCTTCAAGATTAGTCGACTCATTAGTTCTCGACTGAAATCCCTTAAACTCTCTGACAAATCTCTTGAGCCTGGCAATTGCTCTCACCACTCTGGACCAGTCAGAAAATTTAGTTAAACGGTTTACCATTGGATTCTGTTCTCTTGCTTTAACTGCATGAACATGTGCTCTCCGAAGTTCAGGATCAGTAGCCTCAACTTCTCCCACCATTCCCACTTCATGTGGGAGATTTTGCTGCCAAAGGAAGTTGGGTCCTTTCAGCCAGTTAGATTCTTTAATTTGAACTGCAGTCAATCCTCTTGAGGCTCCATCGGCTGGGTTGTCTTCAGAGTTGACATATCGCCATTGTTCAGGTTTTGTGCTAGATCTTATTCGCTGGATGCGGTTGGCCACGAATGTTTGGAACCTTTTAGCATCATTGTTCACATAGCCAAGGACCACCTTTGAGTCAGTCCAGTAATACTCTTGCACATTTTCAATCTCCAGCTCGCCTCTGATGATATCACCAATGCGGACTGAGGTCACAGCTGAAGATAACTCAAGCCTTTAGTTTGGTAGGGGCTACTCTTGCTTTCCCCAAGACAAGTGAACAACTTATCTGTCCTGTTTCACTCACCGCTCTAAGGTATGAGCATGCACCATACCCTTTGAAGCTTGCATCGGAAAAGTTGTGAAGCTCATATAGTGAGACTTCACCAAAGTTTGATGGAAGGTAGCTTCTTGGAATCTTTAGAACTGCCAAATGAGGCAGATCTTTGAGCCATGACTCCCATTGTGGCTGGATGTGCTCGGGGAGAAGTTCGTCCCAGCTTACCTTGTCTCTACACAGCGTTTGAAGAATCTGTTTGCCGACAAGTAGGAATGGAGCCACGAAACCTAGTGGATCATAGACTGAGGCAACAGTTGAGAGAACCCCTCTCCTTGTCAGTGGGTTTTTCTTTTACCTCCACCCTGAACTGAAATTCATCCGCCTCAACACACCACTGAACTCCAAGTGCTCGCTCGATATGAAGTTCTCCTAGAGCCATGTTTAGATCTTTGGTCTGAGCACATTCTTGTGGTAGAATTGTTGCAATCACACACTCATCGTTGGATACAAACTTATGTAGCCGTAGATTTCCTGTTTTGCACAGAGCTCTTGATTCCTTTACCAGGCGTATGGCTTCAGCAGTCGACCTTACACTTGTCAGGCCATCATCTACATAGAAGCTTCTTTGGATGAACTTGATGGCTTCTTTGCTGAACTTGCTTTGGCCTTGTGAAGCTAGGTATTTCAGTCCAAAGTTGGAGCAACTGGTGGATGATATGTCTTTTAATTATTCTAGGTGAATAGAACACTTAGGATGTGATTACACAACAGTCAGTATTACACTTTGGAGTCCAAATAAAGTTTACAAGTTAAGATTTTATTTAAAAATTAATACATGTTCTACCAACAATGAGATGGCAGCCATGGTACTCAATGTGTTCAGTCCAAAAAAAATAAAAAATCAGATTCCACAAAATATTGTCATAATGGAATGTATTAGAAACCTACATGTTTAGAAAAATAAATTTCACATGTACAAAAATTCTCAAATTTTATTAAAAAAGTTGCAAGGAAATGAGAGAAATGTTTCTGTGGCTATATGCTAGTATGTTGTGACTGACATCAGACATCTTCACCAGCAGGCTCCACACGCTATCTCTGGTTTGGCACCGCATTCCTGAATACGAGATCTGTTTGAATACATTACAGGATAATAACAAGAGGTCAGTTGTGTTTTGTGAGGACAGATACAAACAGGTCGTCAGCTCCTCTGTAACGCACACGTACTTACTCAGGCACATCTTTGCAGCTGTATGTTATCCCTGTATCTAGAGTTTGCCTCAAATTCTTCAAGGATGGATCTGTACAGTTTGATCTGAAGAAGTTAGACGCAGAACAGAAGCAGTGAATGTAGGATCAATATTAAAATATTGTATGCACATTGTGGTGACAGATTTGTGTATAAAGAGAAAATCTTACTTGGCATTCTGCTGTAAGACCATAACAACATTCAGGCTTTTGATCCTAGAGGCCTGAAACCTCACCACCTCAATGCTTGCAAAAATGCTGATGAGAAAAAAAAGAACAGCAGCTTAGAGTACAAAATTAACTAGATATTGCTGTCACCACAACACAACACCACATTTTTCTGATATATTCATCTATCTGGCACTTGAGCCCACTTCTAAATAATTTCCAAGGTGCTAAAAGGATCAGTAGTCACCTCAAAGAATTATTGTCGCTGCAGATATGATAGGGTCACACTAAGGAAAAACTGTGGTTGTAGACCGTGGCATTATTGGAAGTATTGTGACCATCTACAATGAACTTGAGCCATGAGACTGCTTTTGAAATGGTTGCGCTTAAGATGAGGACCAGATCAGTAACAGCTTCCTGCTAGTTGCCATCTTCAAAGCAGCTCCGATGTATCAAGATGGTGATAAAACAGCAATAAGACAGAATAAGTCTGCTATCAGTTTGTGATTAAATGAGGCCAATCTAGCAATTACAATGTGTTTGTGATAAATTGATGAAAACCCCAAATCTGTTACCATTTGTTGCAAATTTATTGCTGTCACAGTATTTTACATTAGAAGAAAATCTATACTATGGTAAATGGCCTGTATTTGTATAGCGCTTTACTAGTCCCTAAGGACCCCAAAGCGCTTTACACATCCAGTCATCCACCCATTCACACACACACTGGTGATGGTTAGCTAACTCCCGAACTCTTGAGCCACGATCGCCCATATTATCTACTTACAATCAGAGTCCAGCCAGAATTTCATCGATTTGAAAAAGAAATTCTCCCACAAACAGTGATAGTTTGCTGATGGACCACAATAGCGTGTGTTGTCTGTCTGCGTTCATAAGTTAGCTGGTACTTATTTGAAAACCTTTGCCAATCTATCCGAGTCTGTGATTGTTTAGAGTCAGGTCGGCCCCCACCAGGGGACCTGTGCAACTGCCTTTCTATCAAAATTGGTCTCCCTGAGGTTGTGGGCTATGCACGCTCAACCACTGAACAATGAATTGTTCACAACATCTACTTTATGCGTTGACTATTTCTTCTTCAGTCCCCTTTCTCACTCAGTGTATGTTAATAGACCTCTCTGCATTGAATCATACTTGTTATCTCTGGCTGTCTTCCACAGCATATCTTTTGTGCTGTCTTCCAAACGGTTGCAGCAGATGCCCCTCCCTGAGCCTGATTCTGCTGGCGCTTTCTTCCTGTTAAAAGGGAGTTTTTCCTTCCCACTGTTGCCAAAGTGCTTGCATTGTGCAACAAAGACAATGATAACTGTTTTTAATAGCACTTCTCTTAATCTGCAATGACGTCTTAACTTAGCTTGAAACTCAGCACATATATCACTGTTAAATTATTTGGTGGCTCTAATTACCACTAAATGAAAAGAGATTCTTTTACTTTTCTCAGTAAAAGTCATAAAACTGTCAGAGAAGCAGAAGCAGTCCTACCTTGTTGGATTGAATGGTGTGTCGATGGATCCACTTAGCATTGCTGTGACATCACCACAGGCAACATCTGCAAACTATGCACAGCATTTCATTCAGAAAAATCTTTAATCAATTTGTTCACTCAACTTTTCCTTACTTTATGGTATTTATGTGCTCTCTGAATTCATGCAAAAGCTACTTTATTTAAAGCTGTGTGTTACTTGCATTTTGCACAATGTATCCACATAATTACAGCATCTAATTGACCATTTTGGTATTTTTCCTTTTACACACAGTACAAATCAATTTTTCTGGGACTGCTGCACAATTCACCGAACTGGAAAACATTATGAATCAAAGAATATTTGTATGTTTGTTTGCTTTTTTTTTCAACTGTTGGGAAAAGTTGGCTGTTGCACAACAGAGTAAAACCCAGCCAAACTCAACCAAAGCAGGGCTCCTTTGAATGTGTGGGCTGCTGCTCATTAAGGAGAGCGCTCCATGGAGACCGACACAAAGACTCATTGACAGACAACGAGGCAGCGTGAAGATTGCTTTTCTTCCATCACCGTCACTTATACTCAGGAGGGATTTGCTGTACTCTGCGGCCCACTTGTGTGTCATTTTCACCAATGCATGACCTCAGGGCTATCCCGTTTAAAAGAGAGAAAGAAAAGCAAACAAATGTTGAAAACTTACAGCAGCAGAGATACGTCTCCAAAATGAGCGAACAGGGTTGTTTTCACACTCTGACCATCCGGGACACCCAGTAGTGAAGGTACCTATGACAACAACATGCATATTTGCTTGGGTTAGCACCTCAAAGTAAAATACAACAAAGGAGAGAAATTTCACAACACTACATAACTACAATGGACAGTAAAGAAAAAAGAACAACCTAGGGCCGTTTATGTTGTGCCCTAGCTGTCCACCCTCAGCCGCTTAATCAGAGGGTTGACTCAAAATCTTCTCTGAGTAGCTCAAATGTAAAATCACTTCTATAGTGTGTTTGGATCAATTACTAAAAGAATAAAGCCTGAAAATGCTGCTTTACTCAAAGCAAGTTTTGCATAATCAGTTATTTCCAAAACTAGAAACAAAGTGAAACCTTTCACACCTAATAGGGAACACATCCCTGATGACCCAGCTCATGGAGATAACGTGTTTTCACAGAAACATAATTTCTATCTTGAAGATAAGTGTGTGAATGTGTGTGTGAATGTGTGTGTGAATGGGTGGATGACTGAATGTAGTGTAAAGCGCTTTGGGGTCCTTAGGGGCTAAGTAAAGCGCTATACAAATACAGGCCAATTAACATTTATTTACCATAAACTTATTTTTTTATAAATATATTTGATAAATGATGCTTGCTGTCATAGGATGTGTTTATCCAATTTGCGCTGAAACCAAAAGTTAAAAAATCTTTATTTGGGTGTAACCACCTTGACTTTATCATTGCGATTAATTGATATAGTCATTATTACATATATCATTGAAAGGTGGTCGTGCATCTTACTGAATTTCTGTGCCCCCCCCCCCTGAGCTGAGCTTAAACTATTAGGAAAAGTTTATCTTTTTAAAAAGGGGAAGCTAAAAAGATGCTCTGCTTACATAGAAAGTTTTGTAGAATTCTATGTTTCTGTTTTCTGTAGCCTGATTGTGTTTAACTTCACAAGGTTTCTTGAACATTCTCAAGTAATAGCAGTTGTGCGAAAGCTGCGATCTTCTCAGAACGAGTGAGGGCACGAACACTTAAAGGTTTATCTGATCTGTGTGTGAGTGTATTCTTCAAGTGACAAGTTTAAGAAATTCTCCTTAAATTTCAGGGCTGACCTGACTTGCTGTTGGTATGTAAATTTAACAACAGGCCACACAAATAGCAAAATCATGTCTTGCACGACAAATTACATATATTTTTAGATTTTAGCATGACTTATATAAACTACTGTCGTTGCTCTTTCGCTGGTGTGTAGTTTGTTGCACTGTTCAAATAATAAACTGTGATTGCTTTGGGAGTGTTACCCTTGCTGCCTTCTTTTCCACACCAGGTCAGACCATCCAGGACAGATCCCAACAGAGTGTCCTCCAAAGTGACAAAACAATCTCTCTTCTCAGTGAAACCATGGACCACATCCTTTGTTTTGCTCCAGAACATCATCTGACCCACAAACACACATATTAGTGTATGGTTTTACAGACTATGAATGATTATGGCAGATGGGATGATTGAGCTGGTGTAATCACTGATTATTACTCTGTTGCACTGAGGTTTGAAGGGGGCTGCAACAATGAGGGGATCATAAGCTTCCACTG
Source organism: Diplotaxodon limnothrissa (assembly GCF_057381915.1). Classification (NCBI taxonomy): domain Eukaryota; kingdom Metazoa; phylum Chordata; class Actinopteri; order Cichliformes; family Cichlidae; genus Diplotaxodon; species Diplotaxodon limnothrissa. Next base: position 19,832,580 of record NC_140604.1, read on the forward strand.
CAACTTTACATGGATCCTTGTTCACATAGGCCTGCTCAAATGCATCCCATACTTTTTGACAGTCAGTTCTGAAAAATAAATAAAATTTGCTAATGTTTAGGTGTATTTTTCATTTAAAGAAATGCTAAGTATGCTAAACAGTCAAACACATTTACATAACTCTTATATATTTAATTTAAAAAAAAAACTGGTGTCAACAAAACCAGATGATTATAGATATTATTGAAAGAAGTTCATGGCAGGGAAATTGCCATGGGGTTAGACTGTGGACGCTGAATGTGCACTTGGTGATATCATGTTTTGTAACTTTTTCTTGTTTCTTGCAAAATTCAAATATCACAAAAGGAAACAGGCAAAAACACCCGACAGACATAATGCAGTTCATATCTCCACTTACTCAATGCACATTATCATTATGTCTACGTGCTGTACACGTAGACATAATGATAATGTGCAGTGGTATACATTATTATTAGATATTAACAATGTGCAAACCAGCTGGCATGATACAGAACGTTAACAGATCAATCATTGACAATAATACTGATCAATACCAGACCCGCCTGTTTTTAAGCACCTCAGCCTTGCAACTTCACAAAAGCAATCAGTCCTGCATCAAACATGGAAACATGCAAGTGCACATGTACACATTCATTGATCATGTGTCTTTTATCATATGTGCGTGCGTCTGAAAATACAAAAATAGTAAATAAGAAAATGTTGAAATACCACCACTTACTGATTGAACTTCTCACACCTAGACAAAAATGTAGATTTAAATTCACTTTTGTTCTGACGGAGAGTCAGTCCCAACACCACGGCGATGATTACAATAACAATAAGGACAACGATGACAATTAATATTACGCAGCGTTTCCTCCGCCGTTTCCCTAGTCGACGAGACTGCTCGTGCTCCATTATAAATGCGTAAAAAGTGGTAAAAATGTAGATTTCTGTCTAACAAGTGTGCCCAACAAAAAGTTGTTTACGGTCACTATCGCGCGAGCTCGGACGTCTATTTATGGAGACGCGGAATGACCGCGCACACAAACTATTCAGGCTCTCTCCAATCAGAAGTCCTGTACAACCTTAAAGGAGGTAAATGCGCAAAGGGTTGAAACGCAGCAAGTGCTCATGTATTTAAAAGTCTGCTGGACTTATGGTACAACATCAACCCAAGCATATATAAACTTTTATTTCATATAGTCTGCTCAACAAAATGTTGTTTACTGTCACTATCGTGCGAGCGCGGACGTCTATTTATGGAGACGCAGGATGACAGCGCTCTCTCTCTCTCTCTCTCTCTCTCTCCGTATATATACATATATATCAGATAAAAGTTTAAAACATTATCTTTCATGTGATGAAACAACAGAAAATATTTTCAGAAACATACGAAATTTTATTTCAACTACATTTTCAACCTGTTATGACAAATGAATCAACATACATACCCTCAGGACATTTTTTCTCTTTTATGTATTCCGCGGTTGTGCTGGGTTGGACTCCTTTTGGCGTACTTTTAAGATGCTGGAAAGATTCCTCTGTGATTTTAGTTTCTATCAACAAGACAGCATCACACAGATGCTGCAGATTTGTTGGCCGCAAAGCTATGATTTCAGTTTTTCATTCCACCACATCCCACAGGTGCTCTATTTGACTGAGCTCTGGTGACTGTGGAGACCATGTGAGTACAGTGAACCCATTGTTATGCTCAAGAAGGCAGTTTGAGATTATTTGAGCTGCCCATTCCTTTATAGCTGTGTTTGCAAAGGGGTGGACATTGTCAGCAGCACTTATGTAGCCAGTGGCATTTTAAGTTGTAAAAAGTTGTCAAAAAATATTCCTCATATCATTACACCAACACCACCATCAGTTGATACAAGACAAGATAGATTCCTGAGAACTGTCGTTCTCTGGATATTTTCTGTTTTTCAGAACATTCTGTGTAATCTCTAGAAGTGTTTCTGTGGGAAAATCCCAGTGGATCAGGAACATCACTGAGGTGCAGGTGAGGCATTCCTTTTCTTTCTGCTTCTGGCCACCTGTGTCTCAGTGTTATTCCACAACTTAGATGCTTTCAATACCTACACTCTAATGACACATACATATAGGGCTTTGGGGGTGGGCATACTGAATGGCATCCAGAGTTAGGTCTCTTCATTCAGCCACATACGAGCAGGCGAAGTGAGGCATGGGGTCTTTTCACACCCCTGTTCTCTCTTCATTGTCTGGGACTAGATGGAGGAGGAGCTGGCCATCCAGTCGCTGGGCTAGTCTGCTGCTGTGGGGACCATATCCTTGGTCTGGGGCAGATTGCCAATGTTGGGGTATTGGTGCCTGGACCTGAGTGAATAGAGGGTGTATGGGAGTGTGAGTGTGTGTACAGCATTCATTTTGGTGTGTCTAGATGCTGGGTGCCTGGGTGAGTATTTGTATATGTGTAGATGAGGGTGGGGATGATGCTTGTGTCTTGTGTATGCCCGTGTGTCTATGTTCATGTTTCAGGTCAGGCCTTAGACTCCACCTCTCTTAGAACATCTCAGGCTCTTTGAGGTGGGCCTATTTCCTCCCACCACACACCCTGCCAGTGGCTGGTGTCCCCACCAGTGGATTGATGATTCAGTGTCCATGGCTGGCTGCTCAGGTGTGTACTGGGTCACTCCTGGTGCCTTCCTGGTGGGGCCAATTATTGTTGGCCTTCAGACAAAAATTCTGATTTATACATTGCCAAATGTCAAAAAAAAAAAAACAAGTTACAAACTGTTCATTGTCTGTACAGGTCAATAAACTATTTTTTTTGATTATTTTCTAATTATTTATTTGAATTTGTTTGGATTTACTTAATGAATTTCACTTTCATGTTGGAAGTCTCGTCTTGTTTCAGGAGGATTCTAAAGAAGAATCACCAAGCTACAGGCTCACTGGCAAAACCCCATGTTTCTACCTGTGAGGTAAATACTTTAAAGATAAGGAATTCGTCCTCAGTGCAGTTTTATTGTATTTTTACCCAGTATAGCACTACTATGGTCCAGTATACAAATAAGATGCTGTGTCCAAATTAAATGCTGCAAACACTTCTGGTCCATGTTGACATTGACTGCATCATTATTTAGTCATTGTTTGTCAAACCTGTCAGTGTGCTCGTCCACTCCATCAACACTGTTATTATGAAGCTGTCCATGGATTTAGTTTAGATCTTTACAACTTGAAATAAAAGGTCAACTGCTTTCACTTTCACCCTTAGCACTAATTATAATATATCGACCCTTATATGAATATAGTATATAAGACGAGAGTTTGTACAATTTTAATGACCTTTAAAGTCAATAACTGGTATGACCACCTTCATTCTTCAACACAGCCTGAACTCTCTTTGGGAAGCTTTCTTGTTATTTCTTTAAATAGTCTCAAGGAAGAGTTTTCAAGGCTTCTTCAAGGACATTCAAAGCTCATCTTTAGATGTTGGCTGCGTTTTGTTCTGTTCTCTGACAAGATGATTCCCACACTGCTGTTGAGGTTTGGGCTCTGGGGAGACCAATCCATGACTGATGGTCTTCCACTGTGTGTTTTTTATATCTAGGTATGTTTTTAGAAATGTACATGTTTAAAACAACTCGAAAACATTAATTGAAACAAAGAACATTTAATCAGCATTTTATTGAACAAATAGTGCATATTCTGCCAACGAGAAAATGTCATATGGTACTCAATTTGTTTAGTTAAAAAAAACAAAGAAGTTTAACTTCAGATCCCATAAAATTAAAATGTACATTGTCATAGTGGAATGTATTAGAAACATACATGTTTTGAAAAATACATTTTACATGTACAAAAATTCTCAAATTTTATTTAAAAAGTTAAAAGGAAACACTAGAAATGTTTCTGTGGCTGAATGCTAGTATGTTGTGACTGACATCAGACATCTTCACCAGCAGGCTCCACACGCTATCTCTGGTTTGGCACCACATTCCTGAATCCGAGATCTGTTTGAATACATTACAAGATAATCACAAGAGGTCAGTTGTGTTTTGTGAGGACAGATACAAACAGGTCGTCAGCTCCTCTGTAACACACGTGTACTTACTCAGACACGTCTTTGCAGCTGTATGTTATCCCTGTATCTAGCGCTTGCGTCAAATTCTTCAAGGATGAATGATTACAGTTTGATCTGAAGAAGTTAGGAACAGAACAGAAGCAGTGAATGTAGGATCAATTTTAAAATATTGGAGGCACATGGTGGTGACAGATTTGTGTATAAAGAGAAAATCTTACATGTTGTTCTTCTGTATGACCATAACAACATTCAGCTTCTTGACCCTAGAGGCATTAAACCTCGGCACCTCAACGCTTGCAAAAATACTGAAAAGAAAAAAAAGAACAGCAGCTTAGAGTACAAAATCCAACTAGATACTGCTGTCACCACAACACTGATTTTTTTTCATCTATGTGGCACTTGAGCCTACGACACACTCTTAAAGAATTTCTGTAGTACTAAAAGGATCAGTAGTCATTTCTCAATGCAGAATGCCTTATGTTGCAGGGATTGTAGACCGTGGCATTACTGGAGGTATTGTGACCCTCTACAATGAACTTGAGCCATGAGACTGCTTTTGAAATGGCTGCTCTTAAGATGAGGAACAGGCGATAAAACAGCAATTAGACAGAATCAGTCTCCTATCAGTTTGTGATTAAATGAGGCCAATTTGGCAATTACAAGCAATCTGTTTGTGTCTGTCTGTCAGCACACGCAGCATTTTATGTTAGATAACAAATCTATATTAACTACTTATATTCAGAGTGCAGCCAGAATTTCATAGATTTGAAAAAGAAACTAAATATTGATATAATTCCTGCAGGACAGCAATTTAACTACAAAGTGACAAAGGTGCCCATCAACTTTGCCTTTTTATACAATCTAGAACAAAACCCTTGCAGCGAGTCAAGTCGAGTCCTCTACAGCAGAAAGACAGACTGACTGCAGTGTGTTGAATGTCTCTGCATTAATAAGTTAGCTGGTACTTATTCATTGTAGACCTTACAATATATAGTGCCTTGAGGCAACTGTTGTTGTGATTTGGCACTGTATGAATAAAATTGAATTGAACTGAACTATTTGAATTTGGTTGCTGATTGCTAAGAAAATTCAATGCAGTCAACTCTTCAACTGCAACTTCAAGTGTGCTGATTTCTTTCCGAGTTGCAAGGACGCTGCAGTCCTAGTTTCACTCTATTGTGACTTAGGGCTGCTCGATTATGGCAAAAATGATAATCACAATTTTTTTCACTGAAATTGAGATCTCGATTATTTGATGATATTTATTTAACAATAACAATGTATTGAATAATGGCTTTAAAGATTGTCAAAAAATAATATAAAATAGTGTGCAAATACTGATAACATTGCAAATGTTTGCAATATAAAAAATAAATGAAAAATGTAAACATTAATGTTTAGTGAACTTCAAAATACTGCATAATATTTATGCAAATAACCAAATATCAAGGCAAGCTGTGTAGCCACACAATTGCATCAGACTGACAGTGAGGTAAGTCAACTAAAGTTGCCGCTCTTTCATTGTTTGATTGTATGTCACTTTGTGAGCGGTCTTCAGATGATTGAATAAATTTGTAGTGTTGCTCTGTGGTGCAGCTACGACACCGTAGCAAGGTTTACACACTATGTCTACTTGATCCACGTCTGACTCCGCGAACCCATAATGTTTCCACACCACTGAAGTCGTTTTAGCTCTCTTCAACCAACGGCATTCTTTCTTCAGAAGCCATTATCCTCTCCTCTCCAAATAACTTTTGCTTAGCTTTCCGAGCTTCCCTCGGGTCCTCTTAATTGTTGTGACGCGTGTTCGAAACGCAGAGAGGTGCGCTGGATTTGTCACACGGAGCAGCGCGAGAGTAAAGCACGAGGGAGGTGCTAATAATCGGCACAGTCATTTTTAATGATCGTTGAAAGCTCAGATCGTAATTTAGATTAAAATTCGATTAATTCAGCAGCCCTAGTGTAACAGAAATATAAATGAAAATGAAGCAGCCTGCATCAAAATGGCCCACAGTGGAGACAAACATTTAAACCTGATTTGGTTTGTAGAGCAAGAACATATTTTTCACAACAACCTTTGACCTTGTGCAACAAAGACAATAATAACTGTTTTTAATAGCAGTTCTTTTAATCTGCAATGATAACTTAACTTAGCTTAAACTCAGCACATATATCACTGTTAAATTTTTGGTGGCTGTATATTACCACTGAAAGAAAAACATTACTTTACTCAGTAAAAGTCATAAAACTGTGAGAGAAGCAGAAGCAGTCCTACCTTGTAGGATTGAATGGTGTGTTGATGGATCCGTTTAACATTGCTGTGACATCACCACAGGCAACATCTGCAAACTATACAGACACACAAAGGGGATTTTGAAGAAACACTCAGTCATCTTGTAAATAAAACTAAAAAGTAACACAATATTTTGTCCCAAATTTAGACTTAGGTATTTGTGTCTTCCTGTAAAGTGAGGTTTATCACTATTGATGTGATAATGGAACATTGGACATATCTAAAGTCCCTTACTCAGAGAAATGACTGCACTTCTTACTCCACAGATCGATATTATGTGAACATCATTATATTCATAACAGGAAGTATGAGGCAGCAACATATCACTGAGGTTTTACCATTATGATGCAATGTTGTATTTAAAATTATTTTACAGTCCAAATGTTGCAATAATTTCACAGATGTCATTTTTTAACGCGACTGTGGTCGTTTTTCCAGTTTTTCCATTTCTTCTAGTTCACCTTTAAGTTCACCCAGGCTTTACTGGTCTGTACATTTTGTTAACAAACAACAAAATGAACAGCAAAAGATCAAAACAAGTTATACTGCTTTTTAAAGATTTGCTAAGATTATCACACACCCAAAAAACGGTATGTTTAGGAGCCAAACGTAACAAATTCCAAGCATAACATGACAAGCCCTCGCTAGCCTTGGGAGAGGTCACTGTTTAGTTGCGGTGTAATCCAGGAAAAAACAGCATTTCATTCATAAAAATTCATTGCTAATGAATTTTTTCACTCAACTTTATCTTTTCCTTATTTTATGGTATTTATGTGCCCTTTGAATTAATGCGAAAGCTACTTTATTTAAAGCTATGTGGTACTTGCATTTGCATAATGCATCCCCATTATTAAAGCATCTACTTGAGCAATTCTGGATCAATTTCATTATGGTTTTTTTTACATTAAACTGAAATTCCTACTACAATTACACACAGTACAAATCTTGATTCTGTTTTTCTGGGACTGCTGCACAAGTCACTGAACTGGAAAAAAATATAAATCAAAGAATATTTGTGTGTTTGTTTGCTTTTTTTTTTGGACTGTTTGGAAAAGTTAGATGTTGCACAACAGAATCAGACGTTGCAAAACAGAGTAAAACCCAAACTCAACCACAGCAGGGCTCCTATGAATGTGTGGGCTGCTGCTCACTCAGGAGAGCGCTCCATGGAGACCAACACAAAGCCTCATTGACAGACAACGAGACAGCGTGAACATTTCTTTTCTCCATCACCGTCACTTATACTCTGGAGGGATTTGCTGCACTCTGCAGTGCACTTGTGTGTTATGTTAACCAATGCACGACCTCAGGACTATGCCATTTAAAATAGAGAAAGAAAATGTAGTAAATTCATGTTGAAAACTTACAGCAGCAGAGGCACAAATCCAAAATGAGCGAACAGGGTTGTTTTCACACTCTGACCATCCGGGACACCCACTAGTGAAGGTATCTATGACAACAACATGCATATTTGCTTGGGTTAACTCCTCAAAATAAAACACAACAAAGGAAAGAAATCTCACAACATTACATAACGACACAGGACAGAAAAGAAAAAGCAAAAGCTAGGGCACATTTATGTTAGCTGTCCACCCTCAGCTGCTTAGACAGAGTGTTGACTCAAAATCTTCTCTGAGTAGCTCCAATGTAAATCACTTCTATAGTATGTTTGAATCAATTACTAAAGAATCAAACCTGAACATGCTGGTTTATTCAAAGCAATTTTTGCGTAATCGATTATTTCCAAAACTAGGAACAAACTGAAACCTTTCACACCTCATAGGGAACACACCCCTGATGAGTAAGCTTATGGAGACATGTTTTAACAGAAACATAATTTCTATCTCGAAGATAAACTTATTTAAAAAAAAAAAAAGATAAATTATGCTTGTCTACATAGGATGTGTTTGCCGAATTTGCACTGAAACCAAAAGTTAAAAAAAATCTTTATTTGGGTGTAACAACCTTGACTTTATTATTACTATTAACTGATTCATTTATTATTATATACATCATTGTGAGGTGGCCGAGCATCTTACAACAGTTTCTGTGCCATTTCTGGTGAGCTGAGCTTAAACTATTAGCAAAAGTTTATTTGGGGGAAAAGTGCTATTAATCAACCTTAATATCTTTGTTCTACTGTGGTTTTAATGAGTCTTTTTAAAAAGAGGAAGCTAGAAAGATGCTCTGCTGACAGAAAGTCTTGTAGAATTCTATGTTTCTGTTTTCTGTAGCCTGATACTGTTTAACGTTACAAGGTTTCTTGATCATTCTCAAGCGATAGCGTTTGTCCTTCTCAGAACAAGTGAGGGCATGAACACCACAGTTAAAGGTTTATCTGATCTGTGTGTGAGTGTAGTCTGCATGTGGCAAGTTTACGAAATTCTCCTTAAATGTCAGGGCTCAAAAACCTTGACATGACTTGACTTGCTGTTGGTATGTAAATTTAACAACAGGCCACACAAATAACAAATCATGTCTGGCACGACAAATTACATATATTTTTAGATTCTAGCATGACTTATATGAACTTCTGCTGGTGCTCTTTCGCTGGTGTGTAGTTTGTTGCACTGTTCAAATAATAAACTGTGATTTTTATCTACTGCTTTGAGAGTGTTACCCTTGCTGCCTTCTTTTCCACACCAGGTCAGACCATCCAGGACAGATCCCAACAGAGTGTCCTCCAAAGTGACAAAACAATCCTTTCTCTTGTCAGTGAAACCATGGACCACATCCTTTGTTTTGCTCCAGAACATCGTCTAACCCACAAACACTGCATTGTTAGACAGCTCATGAATGATTATGGCAGATGGGATGATTGAGATGGTGTAATCATCGATTATTACTTTGTTGCACTGAGGTTTGAAGGGGGCTGCAGCAATCAGGGGATTATAAGCTTCCACTAGAACTTTACATGGATCCTTGTCCACATAGGCCTGCTGAAAGACACCCCACAGCTTTTTACAGTCATATCTGAAAAACAAATAATGTTTGCTGATGTTTAGGTGTATTTTGATTTAAAGAAAGGCTAAGTATGTTAAATAGTGCAACGTATTTGATATAAAACAAAAAAAAAAACTAACGAAAAAAACTGGTGTCAACAAAACCAGATGATTAAAGATATTACTGAAAGAAGTTTATGGCAGGGTAACTGCCATGTGGTTAGACCGTGGACGCTGAATGTGCACCTGCTGATATCATATTGTGTAACAAGCAAAATTCAAATATCAAAAAAGGAAACAGGCAAAAACACCTGACGGATAAACTGCAGTTCACGTCTCATTTACTCAAGACACATTATCATTATGTCTAGGTACTGTATGTATTGTATGTGCAGTGGTATACATTACTATTAGATATTAACATCGTGCAAACCAGCTGACTGGATACAAAACAGCAGCAGCTCAATCATTGACTATAACCGATCAATACCAGACCTCAGACCTAACGCCTGTTTTTAAGCAGAGCAGCCTTACCACTTCGCAAGTTCAAACGCAGTCACTCCTGCATTTGCCAAGATTGCTCAAACATGGAAACATGCAAGTGCACATGTACACATTCAGTGATTAATCATTATTAATTTGATCATGTGTCTTTTATCATATGTGCGTGCGTCTGAAAATCCCAAAAAAGTAAATAAGAAAATGTTGAAATACCACCACTTACTGATTGAACTTCTCACACCTAGACAAAAATGTAGATTCAAATTCACTTTTGTTCTGACGGAGAGTCAGTCCCAACACCACGGCGATGATTACAATAACAATAAGGACAACGCTGACAATTAATATTACGCAGCGTTTCCTCCGCCGTTTCCCTAGTCGACGAGACTGCTCGTGCTCCATTATAAATGCGTAAAAAGTGGTAAAAATGTAGACTTCTGTCTAACAAGTGTGCCCAACAAAATGTTGTTTACTGTCACTATCGCGCGAGCTCGGACGTCTATTATGGAGACGCGGAATGACCGCGCACACAAACTATTCAGGCTCTCTCCAATCAGAAGTCCTGTACAACCTTAAAGGAGGTAAATGCGCAAAGGGTTGAAACGCAGCAAGTGCTCATGTATTTAAAAGTCTGCTGGACTTATGGTACAACATCAACCCAAGCATATATAAACTTTTATTTCATATAGTCTGCTCAACAAAATGTTGTTTACTGTCACTATCGTGCGAGCGCGGACGTCTATTTATGGAGACGCAGGATGACAGCGCTCTCTCTCTCTCTCTCTCTCTCTCTCCGTATATATACATATATATCAGATAAAAGTTTAAAACATTATCTTTCATTTGATGAAACAACAGAAAATATTTTCAGAAATATACGAAATTTTATTTCAACTACATTTTCAACCTGTTATGACAAATGAATCAACATACATACCCTCAGGACATTTTTTCTCTTTTAGGTATTCCGCGGTTGTGCTGGGTTGGACTCCTTTTGGCGTACTTTTAAGATGCTGGAAAGATTCCTCTGTGATTTTAGTTTCTATCAACAAGACAGCATCACACAGATGCTGCAGATTTGTTGGCCGCAAAGCTATGATTTCAGTTTTTCAACTGTCGTTCTCTGGATATTTTCTGTTTTTCAGAACATTCTGTGTAATCTCTAGAAGTGTTTGTGTGGGAAAATCCCAGTGGATCAGGAACATCACTGAGGTGCAGGTGAGGCATTCCTTTTCTTTCTGCTTCTGGCCACCTGTGTCTCAATGTTATTCCACAACTTAGATGCTTTCATTGGGGGTGGGCATACTGAATGGCATCCAGAGTTAGGTCTCTTCATTCAGCCACATACGAGCAGGCGAAGTGAGGCACGGGGTCTTTTCACACTCCTGTTCTCTCTTCATTGTCTGGGACTGGATTCCGGGAGGAGGAGCTGGCCATCCAGTCGGGGTCTGGGCTGGTGGGCTAGTCTGCTGCTGTGGGGACCATATCCTTGGTCTGGGGAAGATTGCCAATGTTGGGGTATTGATGGTGACGATTTGTCACCTAGCGTAAAATGTTACGCTTTGGGAGTGAGAACGTGTTGATCTGAGTGAATAGAGGGTGTATGGGAGTGTGAGTGTGCGTCCAGCGTTCATTTTGGTGTGTCTAGATGCTGGGCGACTGGGTGAGTAATTGTATATGTGTAGATGAGGGTGGGAATCATGCTTGTGTCTTGTGTATGCCCGTGTGTCTATGTTCATGTTTCAGGTCAGGCCTTAGACTTTAAAAAATTTATTATTTTCTAATTATTTACTTGAATTTGTTTGGCTGTAATGTTTATCACACGCACATCCTTGTGACTGTTAGTTTGATGTTTGGTAGGCTTCGTCAGTTATATTTTAGATAGCAAGGAGCAGACGGGTGAGGTTATTAAACTCCACTGAGACAGCTGGTGAGGCAAAACTGAAGGCTAGACCGTCTAATTTCACAGCCGCTCACTTCCGGCCTACCCGGCCTTCAGAGGACCCGGCCTTCAGAGGACCCGGCCTATGTAGACCACGAAGGCTGGGTCCTCAGGAGGAGACAACAAACATTTAGGCCTGATTTGGTTTGTAGAGCAAGAACATATTTTTTACAACAACCACTGAACTTTCTGCAACAAATACAATGATAACTGTTTATTAATAGCCTTTCTTTTAATGTGCAATGACAGCTTAACTTAGCTTAAACTCAGCACATATATCACTGTTAAATTATTTGGTGGCTCTAATTACCACTAAATGAAAAGAGATTCTTTTACTTTTCTCAGTAAAAGTCATAAAACTGCGAGAGAAGCAGAAGCAGTCCTACCTTTCAGGATTGAATGGTGAGTCGATGGATCCACTTAGCATTGCCGTGACATCACCACAGGCAACATCTGCAAACTATGCACACTCAAAGGGGATTTTAAAGAAACTAAAAAAGCTAAAAACAAAAATTAACATAATATTTTATCCTGAATTTACAGTTAGGTATTTGTGTCTTCCTGTAAAGTGAGGTTTATCAATCATGAAGAAGTCACTATAAATGTGATAATGGAACATTGGACATATCTAAAGTCCCTTATTCAGAGAAATGACTGCACTTCATATTCCAAAGATCAATATTATGTGAACATCATTATATTCTTAACAGGAAGTATGAGGCTGCCACATATCACTGAGGTTTTACCATTATGATGCAATGTTGTATTTAAAATTATTTTACTGTCCAAATGTTGCAATAATTTCACAGATGTCATTTTTAAAGCGACTGTGGCTATTTTTCCAGTCATTTCTTATATTCACCTTTAAGTTCGCCCAAGTTTTACAGGTCTGTACGCTCTTTAACAAACAACAAAGGAGCAAAACAAGTTATACTGCTTTGGAAAGATTTGCTAACATTATCACACACTGTTGAAAGATTTAGGAGGTAAACGTAACAAATTCCAAGCATAACAATTACTTGCTAGTCTCGGGAGATGTCACTGTTTGGTGGCGCAGTAATCCAGGAAAAAACAGCATTTCATTTATAAAAACCTTTAATCAATTTGTTGACTCAACTTTATCTTTTCCTTACTTTATGGTATTTATGTGCTCTTTGAAGTAATGCAAAAGCTACTTTATTTAAAGCTGTGTGTTACTTGCATTTGCACAATGCATCCACATAATTACAGCATCTAAGTGACCATTTTGGTATTTTTCCTTTTTTCCTCCTTTTGTGCTTTATAAGGACCTTCAAAATGTTTTTTTTTGTTTGTTTGTTTTTTAATTAAACTCAAATTTCTACTACAATTACACACAGTACAAATCAATTTTTCTGGGACTGCTGCACAATTCACTGAACTCGAAAAAATTATGAATCAAAGAATATTTGTGTTTTTGTTTGCTTTTTTTTTTTCAACTGTTGGGAAAAGTTGGTTGTTGCACAACAGAGTAAAACCCAGCCAAACTCAACCAAAGCAGGGCTCCTTTGAATGTGTGGGCTGCTGCTCACTAAGGAGAGCGCTCCATGGAGACCGACACGAAGATTCATTGACAGACAACGAGGCAGCGTGAAGATTGCTTTTCTCCATCGCCATCACTTATACTCTGGAGGGATTTGCTGCACTCTGCGGCCCACTTGTGTATTATTTTAACCAATGCATGACCTCAAGACAATCCTGTTTAACAGAGAGAAAGAAAAGTTAGTAAATTCATGTTGAAAACTTACAGCAGCAGAGGCACAAATCCAAAATGAGCGAACAGGGTTGTTTTCACACTCTGACCATCCAGGACACCCAGTAGTGAAGGTACCTATGACAACAACAAATTCTTAAGGACACATTGCCCACCCCACAGACATGTGCCAAGTTTGCTTTGTGAATCCCCTTGTTGGTGCAAAAATACTATTATATTTCAGCCAAACTGTGTTATGTTTGGAATTTATAGACTTAATATAAAAATATAAAGAAATGGGAAGAAATTATGTGTTGTTCAGAAAGTCTGCTATGGGTACTTTGCTGATCAGCTCATCCCCTTACTTAAGGTGGCTTTTTTATGCTTGAAGCATCACTGTTAGTAAGTGGTTCCAAAGTATGTCCAAAGAAAAACTCTGACAGGCCTTCAGAAAGTCTGCAAAATAATTGCTGAAGAAATAAAGAGAAATTCTCCCTTCTTGGAACCAAAATGAATAAATGAGGGGAGTCTCAAGACTTCTGCACAGTACGGCATACATTTTTAAATTATTCCTGCTGGACAGAAAACACCTCAAGACTTTAAAATGACTAGAAAACAACAAAGACATGGTGCACTTGGTGCAGGATCAGGATGTGATTGCACAACAGTCAGTGTTACACTTTGGAGTCTAAATAAAGTTTACAACCTTCTATGTTAAGATTTTATTTTTAAAATACTGCATATTCTGCCAACCAGGAGATAGCAGCAGTATTAGAATTGTTGATTAGACAAATATATTTCACATGTACAAAAATACTCAGTGGTACTGTGTTGTGTCTGATATAATCAGACATGTTCACCAGCAGGCTCCACACGTTATCTCTGGTTGGGACCCGCATTGCTCAACCCCTCAGACACTTTGCATATGTATGTTATGTTTGGATCTGACTCATTCTGTAAATTCTTTAAGGATGCATTTGTACAGTCTGATCTGAAGATGTTAGAAACAAAAATGGAACAGAAGCAGTGAATGTAGGATCAGTTTAAAAACATTCATGTGCCGATTGGCTTCACTGATTTAAATCAAACAAATAAAGGACAACATTGTGATGACAGATTTGTGCAAAAAGACGAAATCTTACTTGGCGTTCTTCTTCAAGACCATAACAACATTCAGGCTACTGACCCCAGGGGCTTTAAGCCTCGTCACCTCAATGCTTGCAAAAATACTGAAGAGAAAAAAAAAACAAATAAAAAATTCAAAACACAAACTGATGTATCGTGACTGTTTACAATAATCTTGCAGTCTCACTGCTTTTAAAATGATTGCTTTAAAGATGAGGACCGGGTCTGTGACCGCTTCCTGCTAGTTGCCATCTTCAAAGCAGCAAAGCAGCAAAAAATTTACATTAACTACTTACATACAGAGTCCAGTCAGCCTTGCTTTTATATAGGAATCCAGAACAAAACCCTTAGGCAAACAGGTGAGTCGAGTCCTCTACTGGAAAGAGACAGACTTACTGCAGCTTGGTGAGAATCCGTCTGTGTTCATAAGTTAGGTGGTACTTATTTGTAAACCTTTGCCAATCTGTCTGAGTCTGCGACTGTTTAGAGTCAGGTCAGCCATCAGCAGGTGACCTTTGCAACTGCCTTTCAATCAAAATTGGTCCCCCAGAGGTTGTGGGCTATGCATTCTCAACCGTCAATCCATGTAATTATTTCCTAGACGCTGTCTTCTTTTTACTCTAGTGTGACTGAGATATAAAAGAAAATTACCACATTACCACAGGAAGCATCTGCATACTATAAACACACAAAGAGGGTTCTGAAGAAACACTCAGTCATCTCGTAGTAAACAACTAAAAACAAAATTATTTGTGAAAATCTCAAATTCATCCAGGCTTTACGGGTCTGTACGCTCTTTAAGAAACAACAAAATCATTCCAAGAACAATTCTAGAGTTTTGGTAAGATTATTACACACACAAATATTTAGGAGTAAAATTCCAGTATAAACCCTCTCTAATCTCAGGAGTATTTACTGTTTAGTAGTAGTGGTATAATCCAACAAAAATAGCATTTCATTCATAAAAACATTTAATGATTTTTTTTACTCAGCTTTATCTCTTCCTTAATTTATGGTATTTCTGTGCTCTCTGAATTAATGCCAAAGTCTAAAGCTACTTTATTTGACCGCACATGCGATTCGCGTTAACTTGCTAAAGGAGATTTGACGTGTTAATGCGGTTATGGCGTTAACGTCATTTTAACGAGATTAACGCTGACAGCACAATTAGGCTACATCTTGCTTGTGCTGGGTTTTACACTGTTTGCATTCAGAACTGCCCTCGTTCTTCATGACATACTTTCAACAAGATGCTGGAAACATTCCCCTGAGATCGTGATGACAGCATCTCACAGTTGTTGCAACTTCCATGATATGAATTTTCTGTTTCACCACATGCCACAGGTGCCCTTGTAGACTGAGCTCAGGTGACTGTGGAGACCATTTGTGTGCAGTGAACTCACTGTCATGTTCAAGGAGCCAGTTTAAGATTATTTGAGCTGCCCATCCCTTTACATATGGAGTTTAGGCGATGCTCGGTACTAAGTTGCACAGCGTTAGTACAAAGTTGTCAAAAAATATCCCTCACAGCAACACCACCAACAGCCTGAACTGTTGACACAAGACAAGATGGATTCCCGAGAACTGCTGCTATCTTGATATTTTCTGTTTTTCCGATCACTCTGTGTAATCTCTAGAGGTGTTTGTGTGCTAAACTTCCAGTGGATCAGGAGTTCCCTAAATACTCAGACTACCACTACTACTAGTCTGTCACCATGCCTAAATGCTTAGAATTACTACCATGTGATCTGCCTTGCTATATAGATTTAAACAGCAGCTGGGGTTGGTATTCATTCCTCCTTATTGAACAATTAAATTCAAGCGTAGCTGCAGCACTAAATGCATGAACCTCTTATGGGCATTCAGTGTGAAACTAATTCAAAATGCACAAAAAGGAGGTTAATAAGGACGTTCATAGCAGCAGTTAAATGTCAATCATCTGCTGTAAGATGGTTATGGGCTCTAGTTTAGATGTCACAGAATAAGTGATACTTATAAACATGTTGAGAAATGGCAATGACCTTTGAGTACAAAGAAGGAAATTCAAAGGAAATGTTTAAGAATGCAGAAAACCTTTTTGTCATCCCTGTTGTGGGCGTATTGGCAGACATGAATTGCCTACTGAAATTCTACATTGGAGCACACATAAAGTGATGATAAATGCAATTATATGTTAAACTGTGGATGTATACTCATATGAACGACAAGTATAGCCTTGGCAGCTTCCTGTGACACAACAAAACAAATCACAAAACTCATGTTAATGGGTGTTTAATGAACACTGAGCACACTACACAGGCAAAATGCTAATAATGAAACCACAATTAAACAGTGCAATAACTTCATAGATTTTTATATTTTCTTTGTGATCCCTTAAAGATAGATGCACAGAATGGTGTTTCTGAGATTACAATGCTGAGGCACCCTGAGTCAAAAAAGAGGTTATTGGACCCAGTTAAATCAAATATGCTTTTTTTTCTATGCTGTGAATATCTGGCCACATACAGGTCATCATCATGTGTCTTGTTTTAAGACAGAGCTCTAGTTTTCAGTTAAATTAACACAACCCTGACAGTAAAACAGGAAATCTTGTCTTCAGAAAGCACACTAACCCTGCTAATTAAATGGCATCAGTACAGTTCAGAGGACAGAGGACTGGAGCACAGTCAGCAATGCTGTGATTAATTTGCAGCTTTTAATTCAACAAATGTACAAACATTTCTCACAGCAGTACTGACAGATGAGTCTGTTTGCAGCATTAAAGGCTGTAAAATTATCAGTTCCTCCTCTCCATGATGAGAAGCACCTGTTTCAGCTGCATTTTGCTTGCAGATTTGTGGGGATCAGTGAAGTGTAGTGGGTACGCAAAAGACACACATGCACACTGCATTTTATTCAAGTTAGATTTTTGAGAAGCCTGTATTATCTAAGAATGACAGTGTTTACAGTATTCATTGTTCCTTGTTTTGCACTCTGGATTTACTTTGAAAGATATAGATTTTACAGCAGTCTGTGATTTAATTAGACGTAAGGCCGTTTCTGTTTAACAAAGTGTTTGCACAGGTCTGGCAGGATGAGTGTTGCGGGTTTCGGATGCATTGCAAGACCATCAAGGTCCTGTGAAGAAAAAAGACCTGTTACTGATTGATGGTTTCATAAAAGTGTTTCCTGTTAAGGCATGGGTCTCTGTGTAAAAAAGGAGCAGTAAAACACACTTGATGACTAACAACTGTCACATGATGTGATGCTTTGATCTAAGACCACTATTCCAGATCCATAATTAACTTTGATGTCATGAAACTTCCAAACACTGAACATTACGTACTGGTCATTGTCTGTACAGGTCCAGTGAAAGCCTCTGGATCGGAGGATTTGGATCAGGTCTACAATGGATCCTTGACTACATGACTCTCTGTCAAAGAAAAAAACAACAACACAAACCTCTCAGGCCCACTGCAACTTTCTGATAGGTTGCTATTCACAAGCTTTAAAGGATAACAATGTCCCTAAGCAGTAAATCATATCAGTAATTTGCCAAACATAAAGACAACCTTTGGGCTGTCACGCCCTGAAAAATAGTTATTCTCTCATTTAAGTTCAACTGTGTTGCTGTTATACAACTGCAGGATAATATATTCGGATCACTGAACTATAGTGAGGTCATAAATGATGGGTAACTGAGGGTTTCAAGCTTTATAACATGTCATTCTATCATCATAGCAGTTAAGGTGCTAATTAATGGAATTTGGACAATGTGAACTCATCAGTAGTTACTTTTTTAAAACACAAGAATATCCTTTTATTATCCTCACATATGGGGTCCGTCTAGACTGGTCACCACCTTAATGTTGACATAATTCACCCTTTGTGGATCCAGACTGTCCAGTTCAACACTTCCAAACATGCTGCATGAGAAAAAAGATTGATTTAATATGTAGTTCAGAACCTGCACCAACCTACTGAATTATTCATTATTTCTTACCTTTTCCTATTGAAGGCATTAACAATAGATCCATTCAGTAAGATAGTAATGTTGCCACACGCCATCTCTGCAAACTAGCAAATGGATGAGGAAAATCACAGAAGAGCAATAAAGCACTACCGGTTTTGGAAAGGTAGATGATAAATAACACAGCTGTTTGCAGAACAGAGATGGAGCCATTCCAGAGTTTGGATATTAAACTCACATTTTGTGAAGCTTGCCTCCACAGGGAATAGACCGGATGACTTCGACAGGCCGACCACTCCGGACAAGAGCTGAAATCAAAACCTGTGTCAAATTCACAAGTGTCATTACTTGAGATATGAGATATTCAAGAAAGACATGTGCTGTGTTGACATGCAAGAAGACTAGTTATATAAGAAAAGTCTTAAAAGTTCTGCAAAACGTTTGGGAACACAGCTGCAGCTGTCTGAGTTATAATGCTTTTGCTGAATCCCGTTGCTACCAAACAATCTTTCTTAATTTGTTATCATTCAATCCACGTAGCGATGTTTAAAGCAAGAGTTTGATACCACTCTTATGCTTGTGTGGAAATTATGAATCTACACCCAGCAGTTTGCTAGCTTTGTTTATCTAAAAGTGTAAAGTGAAATAGCTAAACAGGAATATGGGTGCCAGACACATTTCATAAAGGGGCTATGAAAGCAGGGAATACAAATTCACCGTCTGGAGAGGCTGAGACTGGGAATCAAACCTTGAAGCTACCAACTTCAACACCTCACTGGCTGCTTTATTACATACACCTGTTCAGCTCATTAATGCAAATCTAATCAGCCAATCACATGCTGCCCATCGTGCTGCCAGCAGCCACCATCTCAAACTGGCTTCTTGGACTCAACAATGAGTTCACTGTACTCAAATGGCCTCCACAGTCACCAGATTTCAGTCCAATAGCGCATCTTTGTGTTGTGGTGAAGAGGGAGATTTGCATCATGACTGTGCAGCTGACAAATGTGCAGTAACTTTGTGATGCTATCATCATAGCACGGACTTTGAACAAGCGGTTATTCATCCGCTTTTGAAAAAGCACAGTGCTGACCCATCACCTCGCTCAGAATTTTATATTGATAAATTTGCCTTTTATCTCCAGAACCAGCTTAGAGTGGCTGTAACTAAACATAATGTTTTAGATACATGTTAATTAACATCACATGCACTTTACTCATACAGCTCTAAGAAATAGCTTTTCCTAGAGTTTGAAATAAAATTTAATTACATAACGACGCATTTGAAAATTCTGTTTTTGTACTGTTGGATCTTTTGCTACCGTTGACACAGCTGATCATGGTCTCCTGATTGAGAGACTAAAAACTTGGGTGGGAATCTGCTTTTCAGTTTGTGTCATCTTCTGTCACTTTATCTTGCGGTGTGCCCAAAGGTTAGGTCCTCAGGCCCATCTTATTTGCCTTGTCTATGCTTTCACTTGGACACATCGTCAATACCTTTGAAGCCATCTCATACTACTTTTTTTATACAGATGATATCCAGTTGCAAATGTCATTCAAACCCCAGAATATAGCTGCCCTTTATGACTGCATTAATGTTAGAAAGACGTGGATGGCAGCCAAGTATCTGTCCTTCTTATCTGTGCCCATGCAATTTCACTTTCAGTTCTTCTAACTGCCAGAAATGTTGCTTTTGATCGGGTAGTCAGCTTTGATAAGCATCTTGACCGTCACTGCCCATCTTAAACACAGTGCTCTAAAAAAGATTTTGCCAGGAAGGGTCCCGATTCGCATATTTGTCATACTTACGTTTCAGATAATAAATGAATAAGGGGGCACTTTTCACAACACTGCATGAATTGCGAGAATTGCAATCAAGCATTTGTGATAAAGGAATTTTGGTCCACTCTTCATTGCAGAATTGTTTAAATTCAGCACATTGGAGGATTTTCCAGTATATGCTTGTATTTTTTGTTTTGCTTGTTGGTTTTTGCTGGTGTGTTTGACTAATGCTGTTGCGTAACTCAAATGTGATTGAACTTCAAGGTGCCAACTGATGGCCAGAAATCCTCCTTTAGGATTGTCTGATGGAGAGGATGGAGCCTCGCTCCATCACACCACCACCACAAAGCTTGACCATTGGTATGATGATCTTTTTATGAATTGTTGTTCAATAATATATAGTGAGAGAAAATTCTAATATTAATATGTATGTAAAATTCAAGTATTTACTTGATTTTTTTTTTTAATTTACTTGGACCAATTTAATGCAGCGGCACCAAAACTTGGGGAGGTCAAAGCCTTTTATGTCTCTGATCATTTTTCTCGTGAAAATAATTAAATTACACAATCGGAAATGATTTCTCTCTTGTTGAAACAAAACAAAATAAAAAATACAATACAACACAAAAAAACAAAACACAAACATCTACCAGAATCCTCTTCTTGGCCACACCAGATGAGATCGTTGAACATGTAGCCAACCAGCGTGTCTTCCAGTGTCCAGAAGTGACGAAAAACTGCAGCATAGCTGTGCATCAGTGTCCTGGTTTTGCTCCAGAAGAGGAACTAAGAAAAAAAGGTAAATACAAAGCAGGTTAACAAAAAGACTAGACTTTAAAGTAGCATAATTATATTAATATAAATAAAAAAATGTATATATAAGGCACAAAAATGCCAACACAGCTCACATTATCACAGGGCCAGATTTGTGGCATTGCGTTAAACATGTGAAAATAATCCTCGACGGTCACATTGCAAGAAGAATGACTGATAACGGCCTCCTCAAACTGCCTCCAGATCTCCTCACAGTCATACCTACACATAAAAAACAGAATATGACTTTAAGCTTTTTTTTGAGATGTGTGGCTTTTAAAGGGACAGTTCGCTGAAAGTCAAAGTCTTTTTTATTATTGGCCTGTCGTGCTATTTTTTTCAGTATACATGAATTCGGCATGAACTGCACAGCTTTAGAGATATTGGCTGTATATCTGTCACAGATCTTTGTTCAGTCTTCCTCCCCTCACCCCCAACCGGTCGTGGCAGATGGCCACCCCTCTGTGAGCCTGGTTGAGCCAGAGGTTTCCTCCTGTTAAAAGGGAGTTTTTCCTTCCCACAGTTGCCAACGTAGGCTCGTTGTTGGGGTTTTCTCTGTTTTCTCTGTTATTGTAGGGTCTTTACCTTACAATATAAGTCATGTCGAATTGTTGTAGTGATTTGGCAATATATAAATAAAGTTGAACTGAACTGAACTGAAATGTAGGAAGTCTCTTGAATACAGTGGAACTAAATGGCACTTTCCTTGTAAACTTGGGTGCATTAATATGGCAAACAACTGTATGATTAAGCAATAATGAAAATAACAGCCTTTGATGGATCTATGTCATGATTTGGGGGGAAAAGGAGTCTTATTTGGATTCACCTGTACATTTTAAATCATTTGTTGACATTCAACTCCTGCATACCTTTGGAATAACTAAATGCAAAGTTTTATTACTTATGTGGGATTCTTTTTGAAATGAACAAAAGAAGGAAGGAAGGAGAGCCAGCAGTTACTGTGGCTGTTCCTTTATTCACAAGGGTTCATCAGGAAGCTCTGCCTTGTTGATTCGGTGAAATTTTTACACAGATGTTCTTCCTGACACAACCACAGATAGATTGGTTTTTCCTCCTGGGATTAAACGAGGATGTTTTGCTTGTTAGTTAACTGTGTAAACGGTTACACTATGAAATTACACAATGAACAAAATGCAAACAAAAATTCAGTAACAGTGCTTTACACTGCTAAAGTGTAATCCATGTGCCTCAGCCTTTTAAATCTGCCATGAATAGAGTCAATAGCGATTGGTTTTTGTATACTTTAAGTAAGCAGTGAAACATATTAGAAATTCCCATGAAATTTCTTTGCAAAGCACGTATATGGCCTTTGTCTCAGCTTCTTTCATCCTTTCTAGAAAAGTCAAACCGATAAAAAGAAAGGAACTCACTAAACATCATTTATTGAACGCCACATCAAAACTTCCCTTCATTTGTACTTGAGCGCTAGCCTCATAATGTGCTGTCGATGACAGCCCAAACTCTTTTGCTCTGGCCTTTAGGAGCAAATCAGAACTTTCAAGCTCTGAGGCTTGACTCAAATCACAGATAAGTTGTGAATTTATGACAAATCTGCAAACGGATTCCCAATCAAGACTGGAAATGTTATGACATGACAACAGATGAGTCCACATTTACCTTAAGCTGGGGTTAACTAGTGTGGTGTAAGTGTAACACCTCCCAACCACAATGTGTTTAATGTTGGGGGTTGTCCCGAGCTGTGCTCTGAGTTGACTCGGACAGAAGTGAAGCGTAATAAAACCTTTGAAATGGAGAAAGAGATAAAAGAAAAGAGGGTGTAATCTATCAAATTTCGGAGCAGCACATTTAAAGGAAGACAGAAAAAAATGTAGGAATATCAGAAAGAATTGCTTACAAATTATGATGCTGGTTATTGCAAAGGACACAGATGTTTTTGTGACAGTGACAACTTGCTGTGCTTCAGTGCTCTTCAGTAGAGATTCGTGTTTATACATTTTTATTTTCCACCTATAGAAGAGTCAAAATAAATAAATAAATAACTTATATCACCTTTGATGCAAATCAACCTCACATAAATAGTTCTATGGTAAATTATATTGTGTCATGCACAAAACAGCTTCCTCAAATCTTAGACAACAGTTATATCAGTGGATCAAACTGAGCAGCACACTGACAAAAGTAAGTCAAGCACTGACTCACCATAGATTAAATTTCTAAGAAACAAGATAGCTCATGTTAAGGCAACTCTAAATCTATATATTTAAATATCACACACAGTAAGATCATCACCTACAGGCTGTAGCGACAATCTTAAAACCTTGTGTGAATAAAAATGAAAAAGTGTAGAAATGCTCACTTACTTCTTTCATTGCATAAATTCAAACTGCAACAAATGGCTCCATGGCTGTGATGCTGTTGGTTGGCTCCGGTCGGATTTTTGCCAACTGGAGTCAGAATGTATCCTCTTTCCACAACATGCTCAAAAGCCTGGTCTTAATGGGTCGGCAGCACATCCCATCTACAATTGAGAACCCTTTTTTAAAAAAAAAAAATAGAGATGTGCATGTGTTTTTTTTCCTTCCAGGCTCCTCTTGTGAAGAGTAGATCCACATGACTCTTATTATAGTGGCGTTAGGAATCTTGATAAACACAGAGTGCAGTGTTCTCTGTGGCATGGCTCCCCTGAGCTAGAGGGAAAAATATGTTGCTGTTTATGTCATTGGACATATGTGAACTTAGTTGTAAGGGTTTAAATAAGCTTTTATCAAAATAAGCCTGATGTAAGAAGTGAAAATAACTGTCAAATAGCCAGATGGGTGAAACTTTTCTGGCAAACAGATACAGAATAAGAAGCTTTATTAATTTTCGGAAACTTTGATCTCTCATGAGTGTGCAGTTAGATGTCTATGGGGTGTAACATGATTTTATTGCAACATAAACATCTGACGCGTCTCACTGGATAGTGCAACAGTTATGAAACATGGGAACATTGCAAATAGTGAAAATCTACTGCAATGTAACAGTTTTGCAGTTTACTACTAAAAAAATGAAACGAATAAATCATGCAGAACCTAAGGATAAAATAGTGTTTAAGTTTGTTGCAATGCTGCTACTTTTATGAATGTAACATAACTTTATTGCCTGGTTTTGTTACTGATTCATGATACTTACAGTTTGAGTACTTTACAGTTTTTATTAGGCCTCTTGGTCTGACTGAAGAAGGAATGTAAAGTATGTGGTTAGTTTTCCATTTCTGGCAGTAACACCCACTTTACTCCAGACTGAAATATCTCAACAACTATTCCCCGACTTTACCTTTATGAGTCAGACATCTGCTACTTCACTTGCCAGCTACTTGGATGGACTGACATGAAATATGCTGCAGTGTCCAGGTTTTTTCATTTACTTACTTTGCGGTTTT
The DNA here is from genome assembly GCF_057381915.1 of Diplotaxodon limnothrissa. NCBI lineage: Eukaryota > Metazoa > Chordata > Actinopteri > Cichliformes > Cichlidae > Diplotaxodon > Diplotaxodon limnothrissa. The sequence continues at coordinate 19,857,097 of NC_140604.1, forward strand.
TTTGCTAACTGGAAAATTCCACCAGCTAAACACGAACATGACTGTCATCATGAGCCCAAACTAGCCCAAGTTACTGTTGTACCCATTTAAGTTTGGAACCATTGTTCCAGTTTTGTTTGAGGAACTGATACATTTCACTTCTGTTCCCATACTGTTAGCCAAAGTGATGATATTTTTCTTCCAGGAACCCAAACTTTAATGTATTTTTTTCTAAAGTGTAGCCATAGTTCTATTTCTGAAGGTTCTTAAGTTCTTCTTTGGACATTAGTTGCTTTTTAATTTTCAGCCCAGTCCTTTTAAAGTTTTTTTTTAAGCCAATTAACACTGAACCATGAGTGATTCAAGCACGAAAAAGGTACCTAATGTGAAAGGTGCCTGCAAACATCCCATTTAAAATTTATCTTTAGGCACTTTGTTATGTGCAGCTTTTTTTTTAGTTGGATATACAAATAAACGCCATAGTGGAGGCATAAAGTAATATTTTTGCAACAGTATTGTGAGCCCCAAAGAGCTACTAGCAGAAAACTTGGCTCATCTTCGCATGGTTTTCTCAGTGTGTGCTTAAAAAATTGAGGAAAGTGAACAAGTGGAAGACAAAAGAAGAGATTTCAGGCCTTAAAACCATCTACAGTAGATAAACACTATCTGTAAGTTGTACTCTTAAGAAATAAGAAAAAACCCAGCAAAGACCTAACGCATGACTCGAGAGATGCATCTGGCCTTTCTGCTGAAGGCTCATCAGAAATGGTCCCAGTGACACCATGACAATAGTCCCAAACACACTGCCAGTGCAGTAAAAGCGTATCTGGGTAGAAGTGATGGATTGGCCTCCCCAGAGTCCCAGTGTCAACATTACTGAATCATGGAAAAGAACAAAAGAAACTGCAGAACTATTCCTGAATACTATTTAAAGAAATTACAAAATAGCTTGCCTAGAAGAGAAAGGCTGTTTTGAAGAATAAAGGTGGTCATATCAAAAACTGACTTTCAGCTTGTTACAACTCTGTTTCACTGATTTTTAAATGACCTGTTTGCTATTAATATTGTCAAATACATGAACAGTCTTAATGGTAATCTTCTTGTCTTGTACACCGAACGATGTGAGAACTTCCAACAGTGACACACACTGATTCTGTTTAACGTTAATATATGCAGCATCCACAGAAAATATGTAGAGAGCTGGAAAGTATAATGCATCCCTAACTGTTGCCAGACATTCACATTAACTGCTTTAAGAAAATGATGATTTTCAATTTCTGAGGAAAGGGTCACTTAAGGTTAAATCTTTAAGACAGTATGAATGAGGTTGTGCCCTCGTGCCTCTCGAGCTAATTGCACTGTTAGCACTCTGCACGTGACTGCTTGAGCTTAATGATCCAAAGAAAGAAAAATGCTGAGAAAATGATGCTAAACAAGGCCTAAACCTAATCCAGATGTTAAAGTAAGAGCTGTGAGCTGTGAAAGCCGCAGATAAAGAGCAAGCACTAATTCCATTCCTACATCAAATGTGCCAATATTTCTTGAAGCTTGCTAAAATAAAAGCAGACCAAAATAAATATTATTAAATACAGACTACTTCCTTCTGTGCTGCATTTAAAACAGAATACAAAGCAGAATAATCCAAAATCTCTTACATAGATATAGAAAGTTGATTAAATTACCATATTTTATGCCATGTTTTGGAAGAATTAACATTTTAAAACTGCGCTCTCATCAACTTGATGTGGGTTGTAGATTCTGTAACAACTCACAGAAATATGTCGGTAACAGTTATTTGCATGCAGACAGTCAGTCTAGCGATAGCTCAAGAGACCACAATTTGTATTCTCACTGCATTCCACTCCCCCCAATGAGGACGGTATTATTTGGCAATTTCTTGCCCTCTTGAGGTAAGGCGCTCCTATCTGAGAATGTGAGTTAGTGTATGGAAATTAGCTGTGGGCTAGAGAGGAACCAGTGCTATAAGGAGACATTATCAGCTGAGTAATTTACTGGCTGACAGGGTGCAAGGGTTGAAGTGTTAACCTGTGTCGAGATGAAGTGTCACCAAGCATGACGCTGAAGTCTAATTTGATCTGTGTTTGCTGCTCTCTTCAGCAGCGGACCTACGGGATGTCCTATTAAGTATGCTCTTCTTCTTCTCTCTTTGTGTGTGAAACTGAGACTCAAGACGCACACCCTGGACTTCCGAAAGCGCTTTAACAAGGTGGCTACTGCAAGCATAGTTACAAAACTTTGTGAGATGCAGATAAGCAGGCATTTCCTTGGATGTATGAGGCTGCCAATTGTTTTGGATAAGTAAAGCTGTTTCTCAAGTTTGAATGAGAGGAATTGCATGCAGATGTTCACCTTAAGCTTTTCAGGCCAGACTAAACAGAATCTGATGTGGACCATTAAATGTAATTCACAATTAGAATTTGCATGCAGCTGAAAAACAAAAAAACAACAACAAACAATTTAAAAAAAAACCTTAATGTTTGAGGAGTTTACCTTTCCTCATGAGAGAAAGTGCTCTTGCTGCTTGCTGCGTCACTTAGAGTGTTGCTGCTGCCACCTTCTGGCATAAAAGGGCGCTAAATATTTATTGGCTGTGATCGATACTAAGAGTGTAACACCACGTCAGACTTTCAGAATAGTATATAGTCAAATTTTCTGCTTTAATGTATTTCGCAGATATTTCCAAAGATCTAGGTCCAGCACCTGACCAAATGGTGTTCAGACAACCTGTTCCCAAACACCAGCAAGACTAAGGAGGTCATTACAGACACATGTTGTGTCCGGAAAGAGACAACATGCTCCTGTCTGTCCTCAGACACAGGCAGGAGGTGGAACAGGCGAACAACACTAAGTTCCTGAACATTCACATCACAGCTGACCTGACCTAGCCTTACATTAATATTGCATATACTGTTTCCCTATTATGTGATATTATTTATTGTATGTTTGTGTGTTGTAAATGCTGTCTGATTTAAGTTGAGAAGTAGTGCAAAGAATTTTGCTATGTGACTCCATAATGACAATAAAGCATTCTGAATCGGTTTACCTCCATTAAAAATACATAAATAGAAAATGAAGCTGGGTATAAGAAATATGATCTCACATCAATTTGGAGTGAAATGACACTATTTCAACTGATTTCTGTCATTTTGCATAGTGAGTTTTATTTCGCGTGAAAGCAAAAGCACCTTGAACTGTGTTCTTCAGATTTAGCAAGTATTCGTTATGCCTTGTTTGCAGTGCTTCATTGCCTTTATACTTTTTAAGCCGGCGAGGTCAGTCTGGGGAATTGTACTTATTTACAGTTAATATTTATTTTACTTTTTTGTCAGTTTGATAAGTTTTCTTTGTCTTCTGAATCTAAAATCGCAAATTTCAGCCATTATTTCTGCCTCTTTTGTTCAAGTTAGAAAGTTGGGTACTCGCAAAGACATTTTCCTTTCTCCAGCAGACCCACTGTTTCCTGTAACAACGCGACTGAAGAAAACACATGACAGCCTTCTAGCCAATGATAGCGAAGATTGTTAAATCAAACGGCACAGATTGACCAATTAGGCTGAGAGTTCGGCTTAGCCCCACCTTTCAGTGGCGAAATGTCATTGCTTAGAAGTCATTCATCTCTAGAAGTGCGTTAAATTAGCTCCCGGAACTGGTATGCTACTATATCTTTTTTACAAACACAAATCAATGTAATGATATTGCGCTGTAGAAAAGCCGTTAAGCGTATGTTTGTCATTAGGTATCATCAGCGTTACCTCCAGTGTACATATCCCTTTTTCTCCCTTTAAAAGCTAGCATAGAGGGCTAATTTATGCTATTTGACAGATTTCATTGCTTCTTCAAATTAACGCAGCTAGCTTTCCAGCAGCTAACTCACGTCATATGTCGGTAATCGCAACGTACCGTCATATGCCGGTATATAATTGCACCTTGCTATTGTAAATGACGAAAGTTGTGCTTCTTCCTACAGCTTTCTTCCGTCCGTATTTCCGTTCTGAATATCGCCTCATCTCCCCTTTATCAGCATGAGTGATCCGTGGCAGGAGTGCATGGATTATTGCATAGAGGTCACTAAACGGGCCGGAAAGGTAAGAGGGCCACGTTACCATTTCAGGACTATTTTTTTTTTCTTCCACCCATGAAAATGTATTAAAAATATTTAAAAAATAATCCATGCACACATTACTAAAACACACGTTTGGCGTTTGTTGAGTCATACATTTCCTGGGACAACATGTAAACCTAGTTGTCAAAAATATTTGAAATGCAATAAAACTCTTGGAAACCTCCCAAGATGCGATTTTTATTTAGTTTCTTGTCCCAACTTATTGATTACCAAACTTCTACTCAAAAATATTAAATTTAATATAAGTTACAAATTCAATTTATTTTATTTCACAGCTTGAATCTTTTTCTGAGAAAACTCTGATTTGCCACCATGTTGCCATACATGTGAAACAAACATTAGAAAGTAAAAAAAAACTAAAGAGGCTATTAAATATAATTTCTGTGGTCCTGAACCATTTTAATCATGCAACTAAAGTATCTCATGATATGTTCCTTTGATGCCTACGGTTGACATATCAATTTTGGATATTTATTAGTTGTTTTTCTTAAATACATAGTGCACCCTTTCTTTAATAATATCATTATCTTACCGTTTTTGAAGCCTAAATTTCCCTCCAATTGTAGAATGATTCAGGAGGTACGACTGATGCTACACTTACTTGATTATGGTTGACAACAGTGTGTATGGAAATGCACTTTGAGTGCAAATAATAACCTCAGTAACATGTCTTTCTTTTTAAAGTGAGATATGCCATTAAGGAGAAACTAGCACATAATCCAAAACAAACAACAAAAAAGCCAAATTGCACGTTACACCCATGACTGTGCAGACAGATATGTAATAAATCACTTCCCACACACTGGCAGTTCAGAAGGTGTATACAGTGTCCACAGTTTTCACGTGATCAGTGTCCCTAATTCAGTATCTGGCCAAATGTGAACTGTGGTCCCAATCGCCCCTGATGCTCCTGAGTGATGCCCTTGAATAATGGCCACACACATTACACTCAAACAATTAGAAAAAATATGATGTTTTTGCAGTAAAGTTATCTCATCCAAAGTGTTATCATTTTATCCTCCTAGGCATTTGTGTGAAATTGTATCATTATTTGTAAATTGTCGAGTTATGCCTAAAAATCGGTTGACCTTGGCTTTTGACCACCAGATTCTTATCTGTTTATTCTTCGACTCTGTTTATGCCAAAATTGAAGAAACTATTCCTGAGAAATGGCTCTTTATGCCTCTGGCCACAGCTGTCCCTAGAAGAGGCATGGAAGAACTTATAACAGTATCATATAAAAATGTACCACAATAACTTTTGACCTCAGATGCATAATGTACAGAGGTCAGCTGTATGTATCGGTGATATAGTTTGGATCATAAATTATTCAGTGTTGGATTTGAAAAAAGAAATAGTTGAATGCAAAGTATTGATGAGCCCAAATAAAATTGGTAGGTACTTGTTAAAAATGCAAATAAAATACTGAGGTAAATGTTTGTTTAAATCAAGCAAAGGTTGAAGAAGCAACCGTGTGGGCGCTTTCATCAAAATCTATTTTACTGCTGCTTACGTATCTCGACATTTGAGCGTAATGTGTGTGTGGGTTGTTTTTATCTTTAATTTTTTTTGTGTGTTATTCCAATGTATACAGAGGCTTCCATCTGTGAAGAGTCACATTATCCAGACACTAGAAACAATAATTACAGCTCATAAATATATTTGGACTTTGTAGCCTAGACATCTTGTCATCTGTGGCACCAACATATGTTAACACCAACACGTGAAGCTAATTAAAGCAGCAGATGTAGTCAGTCATCCAAGAAATCTTTTGTTTTTTTTCCCCTCTCACTTTTGTGTTTCTGCCAGATGATCTGCGAGGCGCTCCAAAAGGACATCGCTGTCATGCACAAGAGCTCAGCGGTTGACCTGGTGACCGAGACGGACCAGAAAGTGGAACAGCTCATTATATCTTCCATCAGGGAAAAGTACCCAACGCACAGGTACTCTACTTCATTAGAAAACATGGACATGAGAGAGGGTATGTGAGCTGATTGGTCTAAGAACATGGTGAGAAGTATGCATGATTTATTATGGTTTAACGATTTTCCATCTAGTAGGGGTGGGAGATATTACCTCAAAAGTATATTATGATATTATAAGGAAATTTCCATTAATGATATTTGTGAGGAAAAAATTGCTGAATGTTTTATCAGTAATTGCAGCTTATGGCCAGCAGCATATATTAGTACAAAGGAACGAAGGGCATGTTTCATCCTTTCTCTCCAATAAGCTGCTGTCACTGATTACAGACTACCTTATTCCAAGTGTGAGTCTAATGAAACAAGGTGCCAGCAGTAGCAGCAGCATTAATGGTGACACAGCATTATATCAAACACATCCTCAGTAGTGTTTTCCCTGGAAATTTTAAGTAAAAACGTATAAAATAACTGCTTACCTTTTTAATTTAACAATAACAGAAGTGACCTAACCTTGTAAGTCTTCAGGAGCTGCTTGATATTGTCACATTATATTTTCTATGTGGGAGTTTGTATCTTGGGCCTTACAGCTTTTTAACCAACTGCTTACGCTACCACGTAACCACATCAATAATTTCCATCCACCATTTACTTTTCCTGTCATATGGAGTTTAACTAGTGAGTGCTATAATAATGCTCTGTGAGGGCCTTTTTATTTGTGTGGGTTTTTTTGCCTCTAGTGGTAAACACACTGATGTTCCCTCTTTTAGCAGGGACAATTTCCAGGCATGTTTTTATTTTTTTAAAGTCCTGTATTTTCTTTGAGGTTGTTGAAGTAGTTCCCTTTTTAGGTACTAAGTTGTTATAGGAGGCTGACATGCTGCTCTTGCTCTCAGACATGGCTAGGCTTATCTTGTTGTTATCCATGCTGGGGAACGTATGGTGTTGCTATCCTTGATTAAGCAATATGACATGTTTTTTTTTTGGTTTTTTTAAAATAAGTAAAAACACAAACGAACAAATGTATGCCGGTATTATTGTGAATATAGCACAGCCCTACCATCCAATCTTAACTGGAATGCGACCTCTATTTTTACGCTAGTAGTATTAAAACGGAGGTCACATTTGTTACATGTAGTCCCTAATAACACTAGTCCCCTAATAACATGATACCTGCAAATATTAAGAAAAAAGATATTTATTGGTTGGTTGGTTTGTTTACTTTGCTTGCTTAAGACTTTGTTCTACCAAGTCTTAAATTACTGCTACCAGCATATGAAATGTTTATACATGTAAAGATTTCCAAGAGAAATTGAAACACAAGAACTCAGGAAAAAATTCCAGGGTTCCGTAATGTTGCTACAGCCTTGTGTCCAGCGTGGTGGAAATCTAATATCACATATTCTGGTTGGAAAGAAAACAGAGCACGTGTCAAGTGCAGCGTTATTACTTTACAGCTGAGGTACCTGATAGACGATGCATAGAATTATCATACTCTTATTTTCACTTCTTCTCTCTTTTTTTCACTTTGAAGCTTTATAGGCGAGGAGTCCGTAGCAGCAGGCGCCCCCAGCGCCCTCTCTGACAGTCCCACTTGGATTATCGACCCTATCGATGGCACCACCAACTTTGTTCACAGGTAGCACGGTCTGCGATTAAATGTTGTAAAAATCTCTGCGTTACAGTTCTAGCTCTGTTTTTATCTTTGTTGCTCTTCAACTATTTTTATCTTTTAATTAGATTCTTTCTTGGATTGTCCTCTCTGTCAGGGATAATTAGACAACGCTGATGAAACTGAACCGATAATGGAAAAGGATTCCTCTGAGTTTAAACCTGAAGGGAGTTCCATAATTGAATGCTTTATATTGTAACGTTCTCTTTTGCAGGTTCCCGTTTGTGTCTGTATCAATCGGTTTCACAGTGAAGAAAGAGGTATGCTTTATTGTATGCGAACCACTCATGTGTTTAAACTGTGATGTTTTGATTATGTGAAACATTAACATGATTGCAGACCATTAACCCAGTTAATATCTAAAGATTCTCCTTTTATAAAGCTGCTGTCTTTTAACCAGCCCCACATTAATCGGTGCTGTTTTCTGTGCTGCTGCTTGGTCTCAGATAGAGTTTGGGATTGTCTACAGCTGCATCGAAGATAAAATGTACACAGCACGTAAAGGAAAGGGAGCATTTTGCAATGGAGCCCCAATCAAGGTGTCTGGACAAGAAGGTGAATATTGAGAAGTTGCAATTATAAACAAATCCACCAGATGGAGCTAAAATCCTTTCCCTGTACCGGCAACAGACTGCATTTCTGTTTTTCTCAGAGAGCGCAAACCTGCAGCTGTTTGTATAATGAGTGAATAATGATATTTTATTTATTAGTATACTTGTTTTTTTTTTGTTTCCTTCCAAGATATTAGTAAATCCTTGGTGCTGACAGAAATGGGCTTCAAGAAGGACGCCGAGCAATTTCAAACAATGATGGCCAACATCAGAAACATCCTCAGCATCCCTGTACATGGGTAAATATGCACTTCAATATGTACAAGCTGTACATCCAGTGTTAGTTTAATAGTACACCAGACACCCCCTGAACAGCTGCTTATTCAGATATACAGAACAGCTGGTGTATTTGTTTACAGTAAAGCCTAATCATTGTAATTAAGAAGTGCATGAAATTGCTACCACAATCTGATCTTATGCAGGTGTTCTCTCTCACAATAACAACAGCAACAACAACAACAACAGCAGCAACAGGGCAAAGTGAGAGCTTCCTGTAGCAGCTGTTTCTTATTGCATTACTGCCCCTAAAGGTGGTGAAACATCCTGAAAATGACAGCGGTGTTTGTTTTGATACTTCTTTTATGGATGATTGTGGTCAGTGCTAACCTCGATGACCGATAAGTTTGTTTTCTGTGACTTTTTCACAATGAAAAGCCACCCAACAGAGAGAACCTCATATCATGCCTTGAAATCAAATGAAAAGGGGTTGAATGCCGCACTGAATGTCAGATTCTACCTCTAACATCAAATCTACTAGATAGAGGGGTAACTAGAATGTTGCAAAACTGACTGGATTTTGCTGAAGTGCTATCTCCTACCATTAAAAAAACACATTGCTTATCCTACAAAAATGAAAAAAAAAAAAAAATCAAGAATTATAACTGCAAATGCACCAAAAAACATACTTAACTCTTAGCAGAGCATCTGGAAGTTGAAAGCAAACATCCCATTTCCATCCACAGAATCCGCTCCCCAGGCAGCGCAGCTGTCAACATGTGTCTGGTAGCGTGCGGATCGGCTGATGCTTACTACCACATGGGCATCCACTGCTGGGACATGGCTGGAGGGGCAGCAGTTGTCAGAGAAGCTGGAGGAGTCATCATGGACATTTCAGGTGAGTCACTGAGACAATGTGTCTCCTCAAACAACACTGAACACTGAAAGGCTGCTGAGTCACTGGATGAAATGAAAAATGGAAGGATTGCTGTAGGAGTTTGCTGTACAGAACAAAGCAGCAAGAATGGGCTGCTGTTCTCCAAGTGCAAACACAACAGAAGTTATTGTTTATGAATAATTTATGGTCAATAGTTCTTGTTATTGGTTTTTATCCTTCTTGCTGCTTATAAATGCCCCATGAAACACAGCAAGAGATGAGGAAAGGTTTGCTCCTGGCTTTGCACTTGATACAGAGAATTTTGATCTTAAATTAGGACGTAACTGCTACCCTGACATTTAGTGTGTTAAGGAAGCTGGAGTTTCTCTAGTTTCACAACTGCAATGCTCCTAAGAGTAGGCACAGTCTTGATTTATGAAGCTGTTTATTTAAAAAGTGCTGTGACAGAAAGCATGTAGTTGGTGGAGCAAGTTTCTAAGTTACTTACTGTTCAGAGTCCCATTTATTTATTTAGTTTTTGATTAGCTGAAGGTCTTTTCAAACGTGACCCTTTTACTGTAAAATCTGAAAATGAGTAAGGTGCTTGGATCTTGTATATACATCAATAACATCCTCACCATCTATTTTTCTCTTGAGCTTATTAGTGTGTTATCTTTGTCACCAGCTTGCATCTTTGATTGGGTGGAGCAGTAAGTCAGATTACTGGCAAACATACAATATGTGTGTATTTGTGTTTAGACAGTAGTGTGTCATGAGTAATAATTGGGGAGGAAAAAAACGATTATTATTATTACCCGTGTGTGTGTGTGTGTGTGTGTGTGTGTGTGTGTGTGTGTGTGTGTGTGTGTGTGTGTGTGTGTGTGTGTGTGTGTGTGTGTATACACACACACACTGAAAATCTTGTTAGCTACACCAACAGAAGTGGCTCATTAACGTAAATGCCTAATCAGTCAATTACATGGCATAAAACCAGTGCATTTAGACATGTAGACATGATAAAGACAACTTGCTGAAGCTCATTCGGAGCATCAGAATGGGGAAGAAAGGTGATTTAAGTGACTTTGAATGTGGTTATTAGTGGCAGACAGGCTGATAAAGGATTTCAGAAATGGCTGATCTGCTGAGATTTTCATTTGCAACTATCTCTCGGGTTCCCAACTTGTCGCTGCGGGCGGTCTTTATCCTTCTAGTTCGGGTTCAGAGTCCTGGGAGCTTGAGGGTCCTGCACAGTATCTTTTCTGTTCCTAGGACTGCGCTCTTCTGGACAGAAATCTCAGATGTTATTGCTGGCATCTGATGGAGCCACTCGCCCAATTTGGGCATAACTGCCCCGAGTGCTCCGATTGGGGCAGTTACGGGTACCACTGTTGCTCCCATCCTCCTCATGTTCCTTCTTCCTGATGTTGCTATCACTTATTATAGCTACTTCTAACACTACAGCCATCTTCCTCTGCTTGTACACCACTACTATGTCCGGTTGGTTAGCCATCACCAGTTTGTCTGTGTTTATCTGGAAGTCCCTCAGATGGTCATTCTCAACCACCCCGGCGAGCGTGTCCTATTTTGACCTCAGAACTTCCAGGCCATCCTCTGTAAAGATGTTCCTGTATACTATACCGGCCTCTTGGTTATGCCATTCCATATAGGCTCTGCCTGCTACCATCTTACACCCTGCTGTTATGTGTCAAATTGTCTCATAGGGTCTTGATTGGTGTGGTAAACCCCAGGCTCTACTGATCTTAGTGCTTAGCGCTTGGTCCTGTACTGCTGTTATTAGTGCGTCTGTGCTGTTTTTCAATCCAGCTTTGTCCACCTATTGGTAGGATATCTCAATATCAGCCACTTCTTCTATTTGCTGGTGGTTTAATCCGTGCAAATAGATGGCTCCTCTTCTTCCTCCTCTTCTTTCTTGGGTTTCTGCTGCTTGAGGTATTCACCAAGCATGTGATCAGTTGTGGCCTGATGTATTCCTGATGTATTCATGGATTTTTGTTGTCTCTCAGTTCAACACTGAACTGGAGCTTATCCCAAGGTTGTGGTATTAAGAGAGGTGGGGTTAGACAGCTTGTGTTCAGGACCAACACAAAGAGACGGACAGCAATTCAAGCTCACAGTCACATCTGCGACTAATTTAGAATCTTCAGTTAACCTAACCTGTAAGTCTTTGGACTGTGGGAGGACACCAGAGTACCTGGAGGGAATCTATGAATGAACAGGAAGATGACGCAAACTTCACACAGACACCATCCAGAAATGGATTCGAACCAGGTCCTTTTGGCTTCAAGGCGCCAATGCTAACCACCGCATGGTAGTCTGTAGTCTTCATATCTTTTTGTCCTCCAAAAACCTCCAATTTCCATTTTTATTTTCAATTTAGAAGTTCCTACAAGATAAGATAATGGCCTTTTTTAACATTCAGCTTCAATAACAGCACAGAAAAGCACCTTCAGGGCTATCAGCTGTTACTCCCACACACATTTTTAACATGCACTGCTTAATGCATCGTCAGAAGCAAGTTGATAATTTAACCACGTATACTGTAACATTGAAAGAAAGAAGAGAATGCGACATTAATTTTTACTTGTCTTTTTTTTACCAGGTGGACCATTTGATTTGATGTCTCGCAGGCTGATTGTGGCCAGCAGCAGAATGATAGCAGAACGCATTGCAAAGGAGATAACAGAGTTTCACGTTGGCAGGGATGACACTGATGACTAGTTAACTGCTGCACTGCTCTCAGCCTGCTCGGCTCATGTAAACACCCTCAACTATTTTGTACATAGAAGGTCTCAAGCCTGTCTTTGCCTTAAAAACAACAACTGTAAACTTACCTCTGAAGAGCATCTGAGAGAGTTTAACTGTTCAGAGCTTACACTTTCAGCCTCTTTTCTGCTTTTTTTTTGTGTGTTTTCACATTTCAGGACTTACCGGTTCAGATACAGACTTTGTATTGCGTTTTAATTTAAACAGATGCGATGGAGTGTATGCCCTTGTTCATATTAGTTTTTATTGTGATGTTTTTAAATCACTAAACAGTGTCTTAGTATTTATTTATTCGTGAGAAGATAAAGAAGTCTCATGGTTATTCTTCCTCAACACAGCACTATTAAAACAAATGTAATGTTGAAGTATAAAGTACTTTACTTATACATGAGTAACTATTACATTTTAGAGTCATCACTGGTTTGCACAATGTGTAATGCAAGTATATGTGTACCTACAACTGTACTGTATATCTGCTTTCTTTATCAAGCCAAAGGATAAAGGGTCCTTTTGGCTAAGGAGCAATCCAAGGATGTTTTTCAAAATGTGTGCTTGTTTTATGTGCTTTTGTAAGAATGCAATAAATGCTTTTACTTGCTGTAAAAGCAAATAATATCTCTTACTCAAGACTCTTCTCATTTTTTTGTGGTGCACTGATAAAGTTTTAGAACTGAAGCCCTGCAGACAGGCATCAGCATGCAAGCATGTCACAGCTGTAACCTGAGGAAGGACAATAAATGGCAACAGAACTAAAGAGAACAGAACTTGAATGAATATTTTCTCCTGGGGAAAAAAAAAAAAGCTGACAGTGCAAATTATGCATGGCACAATATGGAGGGAGGGTGGGATTCAGTGTCTTGACTTGCCTCTTTTGAAGTGTTTGAATAAACCACAAAAGTTAACATGACAAAATCTGTATAAAGACACCTCACATGTTGCGTTGCCTCAGTCAGACAGTCCTTTTAAAAAATGCTATTCCGCTTTGTAAAAAACTTATATTGCCAATATGTGCCACAGTTGTTCTCTGTACGCATTGTTCGACTCCTAAATACCTGAGCGGCATCTCAACAATGACAAGAATCAGTGATTTGTTGCTTTGACCTCAAGAAAAGATAAATCTATAACTTCCTCTGAAATGCCTCTGAACAAGATCTGAGCGAGTGTTAAATACTAAGAGCTTCAATTTTAAACCATCGTTCTGTTTTTGTGAGTGTGGAAATATTGGCATTCAAAGATACACATTTTCCTTTCTGCTGTAACAAATTCAACAGATGTGATGAAAGACTACTGTCTGCATTTTTTATGGTGTTGTTTTTATATTTATGTGAATGATTAAGCTAGAAAAGAGGAAGGAATTTGATAAATCACTGCAACACTGCACTACTACACTGCAAATTATCTGGTGCTTGCCATGATTTAAAATCCTATTTTTAGACAGGCCAGATTATTTGCCTTGTTTTAAAAAAGATTTACTTGTTTCTAAGTCTGGATTTTAGATAATAAACTTAAATTGAGAATAACCATATAATTGTGTCTATATTAGTACAGAAATCCAGAAATGGGAAGAATAACTCTTAAAATAGCCTACATTAGGTCTCTCACCAGATGTCTCTCAAAATATCACTTGTTTCAAGATAGAGTGACAAACTCAATTTGCTTGATTTAGGAAATTCACACAAGGCACCTGTTGAAAATATGATTTATTCAAAATCATGTCTGACTTCAAAGTTGTACATATAAAGGAAAAAAATTAACCACAATTTATGATACAAATCACATTTCAAAGACAGCTGTTTGTCACAGCATGCCAGCATTATGTGGTACAACATTGACATTGGTTTAGGGAACATTTAATGACTGTCAACTGATATCATCACAAACTACACTAAGCCAATACTTGGTGCAACCCTAATCTTAAGGGTGATTTCTATGGGAAATAATATCAGAAAGACTGTATTTGATTGGCACAAACACACTGTCCCTAAAACTAATAGAAAAGTATGAAGTATAATCAATGAGCTCATGGGCTAATTCTGTAGCTTGAGCAACAATGGGCACAGTTACTTCATATGCCAATAAGTCTTCATTTAAATTCAAAGTTTCATAGCGTTGGTACTCAAAAGCAATAAAAGATGAGTCAATCAAAAAGATATCCTTTATCAGTCCAAACACAGGGAAAGTGCCATCCACATCTGCAATAATCATGGACTTCCCAGCAATGTATTTATTGCCATTTAGAACATACCATTTCACTGAGACAACAGACTGCATGACATCTATTCCAAAAAATTCTTTAATTTTTTTCCTAACATATTCATTATTTTTAGCTGATACTGGCCCGGATTCCTTTTCTTTCGCAAAAATAGGATGTTCAGTGCCTATTTCATTTTGACAACACTCAAGAAATTGATTGTGGTTTGCAAGGGATTTACAAATATTTTTAAAATTTAACTTAGAAGCCCACTGTTTAAAATAGGAGTGCTTTGCCTCAAAGCGCATGCACATACTCCTTATTAAAGGTCCAAGCGATAAGATTTGACTGGGAAGATGCAACATATAATGTTGCTTAGGTATTATATTGGCTTCGGGAAAAAGTTGCTTGAACTGATACAGGTGTTCTTCAATCATACTTCTCAGTTGCAATACAGTTTGTAAAGAAATAATGGGAGCAAGAACTATTTGAATTATCATAATTAACTTTCTAATAAATACAACATACTCACTCTCCACACCATACAAAAGAAAAAGTAATATTTTTAAAAGAATTAGCATCTGTCCACAAGACTGTTTCAATTTGTTGTCGTTAGCCGCTAAAGTGCCAAAGCTAATAGGACATGGTTTATCCCGTATTTCAAGAGGTGAGTAAGGAAAATTTTGAATGTCTGAATTAAACTTGTCTAATTCTAATTGTCCTGAGAGAATTAGGTGTTTTAATACAAATTTAACTTCCATTGATGCAACACCTTCAAAAATAACATGCATTATGTCCTGTGGAGTTTGTTTGATCAGGTCAAATGCAGGAACATCAACTAGTCTGCTTCTTCTATTAATTCCATAAGTAGTTTTGAGGGACGCTTTCAATAAATCTGTGCTTGCTTTATCTATTTCAAAACACTGCCTGATATGTTTCTCCAGAGTTCTGTGAACAAACTTCTTCTCCTCAAAAACACTTTGCATATCATCAAAGTTGCATTCACAGTGTCTACATTTGCTATAAGCAAAACCAATCCCTTCTTTAAAGCCAGCAATCTCATGCTGGGCTAGCGTGTCTCCGCAAATGGCTATAACAGCACCAAACAATTCAATTTCACCATTTGACATTTTAATCCTTACACCATTGTAAAGCAGTGATAGATCTTGAAGTATTCTTTTCAGTACAACATCAATACCCCACTGAGAAATGTCATTTGCTTTAGCAATAGCAAGAAGTCGTATTGCAGCTAACTTTGACCTAAATTTTGGATCAATATTTCCTAAAGTATAATAA
This sequence comes from Diplotaxodon limnothrissa, assembly GCF_057381915.1. NCBI lineage: Eukaryota > Metazoa > Chordata > Actinopteri > Cichliformes > Cichlidae > Diplotaxodon > Diplotaxodon limnothrissa. The sequence continues at coordinate 19,872,786 of NC_140604.1, forward strand.
AACATGACCAATTTGTTTGCAGAAGCATGGGACCCTAAGGGGTTACATATTTCAATTTCATCTGTGTACAGTATTAATTGCAATGCATTTGGCCTCTGAGAAAACAAGGGGTGAGATGTAAAGAGGGACCCGTCTCTAAAATCATAGAAGAATCCCTCTCTGCTTCTTTGTGGTGCAGTGTTCAACATGGTAAAGATTCTCTCATTAGTCATTAACTGCTTTAGACTTTCAATTAATGGTACATAGTAAAAACTTTTGTTCCTTAAAGACATGACCCTTGAAAGACCTTGCTTTACCCAACATATCTTCTGGGATACTACTACTTCCTCTGCGTTGACTGGACAGAACATTTCCCCTATGGCTCTACTCTGTCCATATGCAATGGTGGAGAAAGGATCCATGAATTTATCAAATGTAGCCAAAGCCTCATCTTGAAGCTGAGTGGTTCCCTCGGCATTATCTTCAAACACTGTCTTCATTCTTTCCTTGAGCGTATCCAAAAGAACAGCCTGATACTGTTGCACTCCTGAGATGATATGTTTGACCGTTCTCTGTGAAAACATTTGAAATAAAAGTAACTTATTCTGCATTTATATAAAATAATAATAATTCTGAATTCCATTATGAACAAGTAAGACATTGATTGCCTTATGTAATGTATTGATCCATTAAGACTATAACATACCTGTGATAAGTGGCACTGTTCTTGAACACAGATAGCAAAAGCTGCAGCAGATCTGGTAATATCATGTCTGGTAAAGGATGTTGTAGCAACAGCTTCTTCCTTTAGAGCAGAAAAACAAAGTTACTCCAAATTCCTGGCCAATTATAGAAATTCTTACATAACAGGTATAATCAGTTACACCTAATGATTGGTCCATTAAAAAACAAAGTGCATGACAGTGACTAGTGTTACAGTTGTGAATATTCAATATAATATAAGATAATATAATATTCATTCTTTGGAATAAAGAAAAAAGAAATGGAAAAGAAATCAAAGACAAAGAAACAATAAAAAAGGGGTTGTCCATTTTTTTGATGAGGCTAGGGATTGGATTCATGAGAATGAGATTTTATCTTTTTAAATAATGAATTTTTGTTTGCACTTAGATATTAGTTTCTTTACATGTTTGTTGTATTTATTAAATTATTTATGTATTTTTAAATCACGTAATTTAGATTTGCACTCAGAATTTATGTTAGTATTAGTATATGGATATATTTTATTGTATGCATTTATTAATTTATTTAATTTTCAAGAAAATCATTCTTATCCATGTTTTGGCAGTATTTCTGGCCAACAGATTTTTTTACAGTGCTTCCAAATACTCTGTGTCTTACCTGAAACCGTATTCACCACTTATAATTCCTACGAGATACCCAAATTGCTGCCACATTGAAAGATTTAAGCGCGCTGAGAGTGTCTTTGATGCAAACTTCACCAGGAGACATGCCAGCCGCAGAGTGTGTGCCTTCTCCGGCTGCAGCATAGCCTGTACTATCTACACTGAATTGCTATTCTGTTTATTTATTTTTTATTTCATCCTGCAGGATGAAATTGTGATTTAAAATCCAACCATAGTGGAAATCGCTTGTAACAGTTTGGAGAACAATATCTAGCGGTATAATATCGCGAGATCTCGTTAAATTTCTCTTGACTAAAAATGGAGAAAAGGATTAAAAGTAATATAGGACCAAATACGAGGAGTTAGACATAGCTAAATTTGTCATCAGAAGCCACACTACATTTTATTTAGTTTAACACTTACCGTGATCGGGCTGTCAACAACCTGAGGCTCCTGCACTTCAGCCAAAGATCCACCAGTTGATATTTCCACGGTGCTGGTTGTTGTTGCAGTACTACAGTTGGCAAAGACTGAAACACCAACATTTTCCGATCCTAAAGAGTGGGATGTTGGGGGGATCCTCCATCCTCTTGGTGGGCTTCCATTCGTCAAATACAGAGGGTGCGTCCGTTTAATGTGGCGAAAGAATGAGTTAAAAACTCTGAAATCTTGTTCACAGCCATCTATTCCACAGTAAACCCAAAAATCCTGCCTTCGACCATGAGCTGCATTTATGTGGCTAAGGAGCACCTTCAGAGTTAAAGAAACAAAGATAAAACAGATCATACATCTCCAGAGCGCCATGGTGAACTGTTTTCGCGCTGTAGCCATACAGCATATTTTACCGCTCTCCACTGAAGGCCACAGATGAGAGTGTGGGACCATGGGAAAGGTAGGCAATTTTTAAAATATATGTATCCTTAATTATCCAATTTTTCAGGTTTAAATTACATCAGTTATATTTATTTTTAGGCAATAAGTGTTTAAGACTGAATTTATATTTTTCTTTTCTTTTTTTTTACTTAAAAAAAAATTAAATATAAATAATTTTCTGCATGCGCATTCTCAGTTCCTGTCGTGACGTTACTTTCACGCGGGACAAACTCTTTTCCCCTGCTTTGTTAACCATCAGGACCGTTAGGAAGATCAAAATTATTTATCTAAACAAAGTGAACAGTAATTTAAGGTTGGTAACATTAAGTAGTGATGGGCAGATGAAGCCCCATGAAGCACTGAAGCTTTTCATCCAATTGGTTCACCCCAACGCGAAGCTTCATGAAGCTTCATTTGCTCTAGCAGGACACCTACTGGACGTAAAAAATAATAGCTGGCATGAATTTGAAGAGTGTGGCATTTTGCACACAGCCTGTAAATGTCAACAACAAAAGGAGTGTGTAAAACATGTATATTGTAGTGATGGCAGTATACTGTGTATATTTATAGTGGCAGTATGGGAAATGATTATTTGGAAATGCTTGAAATGGAAATGATCATTTACTGTGAGGTGAGGTGTGGTTGGGGTGTGGACAGTGGTTGTGCTTTTGTAACGTTGAGGTATGGACAGCTACACACTGAGGCTTTGAGCCTCAGTCCTGCCTGTTCACATTTTATTCTGTAAAAACTAAATTTTCACTGCTTTTATGACCTTTTTAGTGGGGAGAACATAGCTAGGATTTAATGATTTAACAAATCTTTTGAATCCTTTGTCCTCCACAATGCTAAATGGCTGGGAGTCCTCAATCACCATGCTGACCAGGTCTTCATCTATTTGAGATTGTTCTCCTGAGGAAAGACAATAAAGATAAAGCACAAATATAAATATCACACACGTAACTTATAACAGTTGTATAATATTGTTATATCATTTAGTAACATTACTGCATCCTATATTATCATTGCATTTGATGGCTCACCTGGTCTTGCTCCACAATCGGTGTCCCCCTTATTCTCATGCAAAGCTCTGTAGTGCCTAAGCATGGATGAGGTGTTGTTGTTATATCCCAGCTCCCTGGCACATAGAAAACACTTCACCTTGTACAAAAGTCAAGACAGCTCAACATAAATTGTATTGCACCATCAGTATCATGAAAATACATCTTCTGTAGAAATACCTTGTTGGGAGGAATAAGATCAAAATGTTCCCACACAGGGGAGGACATCCTCCTCTTCTTAGCTGGCTCCATTCTCTCCTGACTTTCCTCACTCTCATAAACCTCCATACGGTCTCCAAACTCTCACTAACCGCAACTCTCCATCAAACACCCACATTTTTGAATGAAGTCTGAGGGGTTTATATCGCTGTCATATCTCGCGGCAAAGTTCGAACCACTTCATGAACCAGTCACGTGGTACAGCCGGGCAGCGAGGCTTCGGACGTCATCATTTTCAGCTCCTCCCATAAATGAAGCAAGCCTCGATACGCGCTTCGCGGAAACGCCCCCTCCATTACTCGACACACGCTCCGAAGCCTCGATACAGAACGTCCCATCACTAACATTAAGTTGATTTGAAAAATACTATGGTACAACGGTGTTATTAAGATAAAGTCGTGTTTTGTGAGGGCTGCTGCTAGTTAGCAATCTAGCTAATGTGTTAACTTTAGCTAAATGATCTTATTTAAGCTGTAGGATATTTCCAGGCACTGTGAGTGGAGGCTTTGGAACGAACTAGAGAACTGCTGTCACGGCATGGACAAGTTTGACGATGCCATACTGTCTGTGTTGCAGGGTAAGTCTTATTTTTCAGTTATTTTGGTACGTTAGCTAAGCAGCCTTAGCATCTGTTAGCATCATTTCTGAAACTTGGAGCTAGGATTGCACTCTACTCTGACCTTTATCCACATTATAGCCTTGAGCTGTCTTTGCCTAAATAGACTTGGAACATCATTCTTGAAGACACCCAAAAATAGTTTTATTGCATTCCCAAATATTTGATAAACTGTTTTAAGTTTGACATTTTATCCTGTTAATATTACTTATTGCTAAAATACATTTATTGACAAAAAATGACCTCGACATGTAATAAGCCACGCCCAGGAAAAGAGAAATAAATATCACTTTTGAAGTTGTTTTTCTCTTTTACAGCTGCGAATATTGATGAGGAAACTTTGAGAAGCTTTACCCGGGATGACCTAAAGGATCTTTTTCCGGGCCATGAAAATTTCTTCCGTAGAAAGAAGATTTGGGATTTTATCAGCCAAAAGGTAAATACACATTATACCACTAAGAAGATGATTACTGTCCATATTGTCTAGCATTAATTTGCCTAATTGTGTATTTTTGTTTATATCCCACAACTGTTATAGTTTAAGAGTACTGACCAAGATGCCAACACTTTCCATCGAAGCGAGAGTAACCCCTTCGGCTTTGATGTGTCACAATGTCAGCCTCAAACTTCCACTCCCATTTCCTACACTGCTGACAAAAAAATGAAAATGCCAGACCCACCAGAGTATGTGGTGTATACAGATTCAGAGTTGGACATGGTGCGCAGTCAGTACTTTGCATTGCTCCACAGTGGAAAGGAAAAGGACTGCAGGATGTCGAAGGAGCTCTGTTGCAGACTTGTAAGGAACACAGTCACCAGCATGGTTGCAATCCTCCGTGTTAGTCCCATGGGGAAAGAAGTAAGACACCCCTCCAAACTCGAAATGAGAGCAATGTCACAGAAGATTGTCGACTATTACCCCATGTTACGTGATGCTGACACACACATGCCATACGTAAGTCATTCTTTACCCACTACAATATCTAAAATTGAGTGAGATAATAAAATGATGTACAAATATATATTATTTTACCACAGCTGACCATCTACACCAAACTGTACAAACGACTCCAAAATATGAAGTCTCCAAGGAAGAGGCAGGGCTCCATGCCACAACGAGGCAGGCCCAGGAAGACTCTTTTCAGCTCAGATGACACAGACAATGGGACTGAAGGTGACCTAAGTGGTGAAGCAAGTGGTTCAAGTGACTATACCACACTTCTTGAGAGCAATGATGACCTCAGCGAGGATAACTCAAATGCAGGTGTGTACTTTGGTCTGCTGTACTAATGACTTTTGGACATCTAAAACTTCAAAGAGACCACCTGCCCTCAGTTTTCTGTTCAGAGTGCATCACAAGATTTATACAGTGTTGAGTATTTTCCTTAACTTTCTAGCTATTCCCTGTTATTACATTCTGTTCATCTTCTGTTTTTTCCTCAGAGAAAGAATCCCAATTGCCGCTACCCTCCACTGTACCAACTACGTCAAACAATACTACGCTGGCTTTACCACTATTATCCAAGTCAGCCTCATGCTCTGCACCCAGGTCTGATATAGGTCCTTCAACTGCACCTCCAGATGATGTTGTTGGTAAGTCCACCATCACCCTTATCTACCTCTCAGTCTGACTGTGGTTCCTCTTACAGCTCTTTCCAAAATATGGTTGCAGCAATGAACCCCGTTCTAAGTGTTTATTCCAAAAATCATAGTGGTTTGGCATTAACTCGAGTTGGTGTGTAAAATCAACATATGATAGATCCCTCATTCCAGTTTGCCAGTTAGCCATAGTAAGTATTTTACCACTTTGTGTTGTAATGGGTGTTACTCAGTGCTGATTATTTACACATGTAAATCCTCATGCTGGTCACATCTATCATGCCTTATCACAGTGTTTCTGTCATAGATCAAATTACCTAAAAGATTTTTATCCATCAGCTCATAATCACTGTTCACACTGATGTGAACGATATACACAGTAAACAACCTTTACCTTATTTTCACCACAGTTTTATTCACGGGCATCTTAAACTGTCGTTTTAATATTTGATTCTGTTCAAACTAACAATTAACATAAATCCATGATCATTATAAGAAAAGGACACAAAGGGAAATGATTAGGACATATAGGGTCAGTTCATTACTCAAACATATTTAACCTAAACATTAATTCTCATAAATATTATACTTAAAAACAACCATGCAACCTTACTAGAAATGACTGATTAGAAAAATCTGAATTTAGTCTAGTTACACCATGTCTTACAATTGCTCTTTGCTTTCCCTAGCAGACCATGACAGCCTGAAGATGCAGGCAAGACATTACAAAACCTTGAGCAACATGTACAGGAAACCCAATGCAAAACCCAACCAAAGTGACGTCGCTCAAATTTTGGACCTGGAGTTTGAGGCCAGACGAGCTTTTATTGACGCAGATGTTACAAGGGAAGAAGACAGGCCTAGAAAAATATTTGAAGCATACCCGTGCTTCAAAGACATACGAAATGTAAGTTCAACTACCTTCAGTTAAATTCCTTGCTTTCTCTGGATAGGTTTAGTTAGTTCTTGACTAACTGAGCACAACTTTGTCATAGGCGATGGATGAACTGCGTCGCATCATTGGTGGCTCCAACTGCAAATACATAGATCAAATGAAGGGTCGATGGGCAGAGTTTTGTTCGAAGGTGCAGTTCTATGGCATTTGGAAGAAGGTCCTGAAACCTCCTCTCCCCTTGGATGTACGTGGAGGTAAGTGGCCTTTTCATACATTAAATCCACACATCAGATATGTTCGGATTGCTTTGTTGAGATACTTTTCTCCGTTCACAGTGGATTTTACTGTCACTCTCTTCAATGCACTTCCATCTCTTTTTCCTTCAAAAACTACACCACCAAAGCGGCTGGGAAGTGCCAGTGAGGCTCTCCTTCATATCCTCAAGGTGCGAACAGCTGCAATACCAGCCACTGTAACTTGTACTCCATTTACTTGTATTGTTATTATTAATATTATTATTTTGCTTTTCCTGCTTAATAAGAGTGGGTTGAAGTTCAATTCAGCAGGGATTAAATTACTCCTTATTCAGGATTTCTTAATTGTTATTCAAAACCTACTCCAGAGAGGCAGCACAGAGCAAAAGCACATTGCAGTTAGGATACAAGTAGAAGCAGTAAAATGATATATTTAAAAAGGCCTTCAAAAACTAGAATATGTAACAAAGTTAAAAGAAATAGTTTTAAAAAACAAATGAGGAAAAAAAGCACAAATAGACATGATAAAAATGCTGCAAACTAGAGAAAATTCATGCTCAGAATTAATACACAGCAAAATCTCCAGTGTTAAATTAACACCTTTGACAGTGTTATATGTTTAAAAGTAACCTAGTCAGTTTTGAAGATTAACAAAGACTAACACTGAGCAGTGCTGATTTTCTAACACTGGAAAATAAATCAAAATGTTAGAAATATTCCAGTGTTAGAAAATCAGCACTGCTCAGTGTTAGCCATTGTTAATCTTCAAAACTGACTAGGTTACTTTTAAACATATAACACTGTCAAAGTGTTAATTTAACACTCAACAGTGTTGTATTTAACACTCAGAGGAGTGGACCCATATAGACACTCTCCAGTGTTAATTTAACACTGGAGATTTTGCTGTGTACATTTCCAAAATTTCATATTTATGTAAGTCAGATATTTTACATTTATTTCTTCTATTCCAACAGTAAATCAGTTGGAGCATTCTAAACTCTTGATATTGCTTTTTGTGTCTTAAGCTGTTTGGATGCACAGCAACCCTTTCATTGAAAATCTTGAAGAATTTGTCCTTTTTTTGTGCTTTTCTAGCCGGGTGAAGATGCAATGCTATACCTGGAGAAGCGGCCTCTCTCCTCCCCAGTGCTGCTTTTTGATGGAACAACCAGCATTGTTGCTGTAGGAAACATACCAGTGACCACTCTCTCCTTGGAGGATTTCTGGGAAGGAATGTTGGTGTTGATGGCATATTACTACACCTTGCACTTAACATACCCAAAATGTGTTGCAACGGTCCTCTCTGTCATACAAACTGAGGTAATAACTGATGCCATCCATGATCAAGATGCCACTAGTGCATATAAGAAAGCAATAGCTGAGTGGAAGTCGTTCTTTGAAAAATAGGTGAATACCAAGCAGGATTTTATCAGGTCATTTGCAGTTTGTTTAGTTTTGTAGTACGTTTGTACAACTTTGTTCCTAATTTGCCTAGCAATGTCCTGAGAAACGGCTGTACTTATAATGCTTTACAAATGAAAGTTGTTGTTTTTTTTTCTTAGTGACACTTTACCTGAGGCATGTAAAGTTTTAAGTCAGTAATGCCATTATTTACAACATTGTGAGACTATGTGACTGTCACAAAAGTTTAAGGCCAAAAATGTAATTTCTTTTCTCTGTTTAGGCCTTTTAAAGGGTTGATTTAGACTTTTAGGGATTGTGCAGCAGCCCTATATTGTTTAAAAAAAGAATTTTGTTCTCATGAGAGAAATAAATGTTGACATATATCACTCCTGTCCTGGTTGTGATTTCAGTAGAAGCCAAGGAGTATTCTAGGAAAAAGGTCTGTTTTAAGGTTTTTTTGCCTGGATTTAATATTGATTCAGCTCTATTTTAAGATAAGCCAACCTGAATCAAGAAACAAATTAATCATACTTCACTAATATTGAGTAGTTTTTCATAGTATTAGAACTATTTTTCTCGTTGCAGTGCATTCATTTGCTGCAAGTAAGAATTCAAAACATAAAAAAAGACTGTAATTTAGCATATTTAACTTACTTTTGGGACTTGATATAAAGTAATTTTATCTTAAATTGAGCTTTTTAAAGCTTATTTTAACCCTCTTCAATTCTCAAATGTGTTCTTTTATTTCTGGATTAAAAAATCTTATTTCAAGATTTCTTATTAAGTAAAATAAACTTGCTGCATGGACAGATAATTTCACTTGTTTTCAGTGCTTTTTGTATCAAATGTATTTTTTTTCCTAAATATAGACTAGCCATTTTTGCAGTGTACAGAAACTTTGGAACAAGTGTTCAAGTTTTGACCAGTAGTGTGGCCTTTCTGTATAGACTGAATTAACATACATTTCTATGTAAATTTCCTCCACACACCCATCCATTTTCCAACTGTTTATACATGTATATGTTTTTTAAAATGTAAATTAATGTGTTTTTGCAAGTGTATGATAAAGAGAGCAAGTCTCCAGTGAGTAGCAGTTCTCTGGGCAAGAATGCCTTGTTGATGCCATAATCCAGAGAATAGCCAGACTGCTTTGAACTGATAGGAAGGCAACAATAAATCAAATAATTACTCATTAAACCAAAGCATACAGAAGAGCGTCTCTGAATGTGCCGTACATTGAACCTTAAAACAGAAAACCAGGATAGATGACACTCCTGACAGCTAAGCTACACTTTGCACAGGCTCTTCCAAACTGGACAACAGAAGATTGGAAAAATGTTCCCTTGTCTGATAAGTTTTGATTTGCTGTGCATCCCTTAGTGCTAACTGAGCATTGTTTAAACATCCCAGGCTATCTGAGTACTGTTGTTGACCTTGTCCATCCCTTTATGACCAGTGTAACCATCTTCTGATGGCTGAAAGAAAATGAAGAAAATGCAATATGTAACAGAGCTCGGATCATCTCAAATGGGTTTCTTGAACATGTCAGTGAGTTCAGTGTACTCAAATGACCTCTTCAGTCACCACATCTTAATCCACCATTGCACCTCTATGATGTGATGGGACAGGAGATTCCCATCATGGATTTGCAGCCAATAAATCTGCAGCAGCTGTGTGATGCTGTCATGTCAATGTGAACCAAAAAGGACTGTTTCCAGCACCTTGTTGAACCTGTGCCATGAACAATTTAAGCACGTCTGGAGGCAAAACTACTACTAGCAGAGTGTATCTTATGAAGTGTCTGCATGCACAGTCGTAACTGTGTACACTCCCACCCTCTGCACACCCATTGGACAGGAATTTAAACATTTTCTCTAACATCTGCCTCAACCCTGCTGCCTCAAGGACAGATACAGGACATTTCCTTCCTTTGTGTAGTTATTTTTTTTAACTCTGTTTTTCTTTTGGGATTTTGTAATTATTTTATTGAGGTACATTGTTTTTTTTATTGTTTGGCTGCTCTAACTTCTGATTATTAAAGCATATTTTCATCTTATGGAACTAATGTACTGTTTAACTGCTTAATGTCTTTATTGTAGAGCCAAAATGAAGTCACCGCATGTCTGTTTTCACAAGAATCCAACAGGAAGACAGAAAATTAAAGCACCATTGAAATCGCTTGTTTTAACACAGGTGGTTAAATTGATGTAATGAAGGTCCTGCAGATGTCAACTTGCATGCAGATGCCTCAGTCATGAAGTGAGAAAGGACAATAAATGGCAACAGAACTGAAGCCTGTATGACCATGATAATTATTGTTGTAAGTATTCCTGTGACTGGTCTTTTTGTCATTCATTTGTATTTTATTTATTTATTTATTTATCTACTTTCTAACATTCCCCCACAACCCTGTCTCAATGTGTGTACCTGTTTGTCTTGTTTCCATAGATACCGTGTCTGTCCTAATGTGTCTTGCGCTATTGTTTTTCTCTTTTTGAAAATGTTGGTTTAAGAAAAAAAAAGAAGTTACATTTGAAAAATTCTTATTTTGTGCACATTTACGGTTCCAGCACTAGATATGGACGTTTACTGTCTGGACTTGCTTCCTCTGAAATGTCCTAATAAACCGCAAGAAGGAAAATGGCAGAATGTGTCAAGACACCTCCCATCGTGTGTTGCTTAATGCAGCATGACAGTTATGTGAAGTTACGCTATGTTACTGTGATAACACAAAAAGCTCCCATGCTTGCTCATACGTTATTATGTACAGCTATTATTGCAAAAAGAAGAAAAAACCCACTGTCTGTATCCATTGTCCGGAAAGGCTCCCAAACCCCTCTGTGGCATCCTAAAAGGGCTCTGAATCAGCGATGTGTTGCTTTGACCTAGAAAAATGATAAATCTATAAAATAAAAGTGTGAGCAAGAAAAATGTCTCTTGCGGCAAACAGGAAACCAAATAAACAGAAAACAGGCCTCTGACACTCCATAAAATACGGGAAAAAACCACTTGCTGCTATCGTTGTGATTTAGTGGAGAGATAAAAGCATTCGCAGCCATTACTCCATGTAAAATTCTCCGCTGCATTTCCCCTGCCCTTTCAGCCAGTGCTGCAGAGACTGCACATGCAGAGTGGTGGACTGCCCCCTGGGCTGATGAGCTCTATAAAATAGTCCAGAGTTTTTCTCTCCGTGGGCTGTTTTTTCAGCTGATGGCTAATAAATGGCTTTAAAACACTTTACTTGAGCAAACTCCCGTTGTATGTGCTGCAACCCCCCTTTCCACAGAAATCAATGGTGTGTGTTTGTATACAACAGGGGGTAGCGACGTAATCACCAGTGTTGGGAATGGCTTCCGAAGTCAGTCAGCTAAAAGCCAGCGCTTCCTCTTCTAGCTTTCACCTTTACACCAGCAGGTGTTAAACAAATCAGTTCTTGCAACTTTAAAATTTAAATACCCCCCCCCCCCCCCCCCCGTTTTAGCTGTAGAGTGACTACAGATTCATTACAGGCTCTCATTGACAGTAAAGAAATGCCAACCATTGTTCTTTAAAAAAAAAAAAATACAGAGGCTGTGCTTTTTGTATCAAACATGTTTAAACAGCTTTAGTTAGACTTTTATGTAGAATTTAGTGTTTTTTTCTTTGTTTCAGTCACTTACTTATCATTTTGTGTTCTGTTTATGACTGTGATTGTAGTTATTGTTTAGCAATGGCAAGACCTTCCCTCCCTTCTGACATCAAGAGACACTCCCACTGTTAAACTGTTTGAGAAAGAACTTGGTCATGCTTTTGCCTTTTTTTCTGAGGCCATTGTGACTTTCGACAGCTAGACTTCGACAGGGTCGACAGCTGAACATTACGGTGTAAATAGCTGAAGTTGGGGTAATGGCAGAACAATTTCAGCAAGTCTTTTTTTTTTTGTGGAAATGGGTAGAAGTGGTTTCAGATTAAGCACTGGCACTTTGTCAAAAGAAAAAATGTATGATGGCCGTTGTACTATTAGAATATAGTTTTCACACACCTATCCATCTATTCATTCACCCATTCATCTAACTGGGTTTCCAGCCATGGTGATGGGGGTTGGTGGCTTCCTTAGCCAGCACTGGGAGAAAATTGGAGTACAACTGCAATGTCCATATTTTTTAATTTCCACATACTTTAACTGAACATTAACCTGATAACCACAGCTATGTTTATGTCATAGACTAAGATCATAAATTATTATCTTTACATATTGGCATTAGCTTAAATCACTGCTTTGTTTTAAGTACATCCTCTCAGAGCTAAAAGCACCAACTCATGCTAGTTCATCATCACATGATGGATACTGTGTACCATTTGGGTATGTGAAGCACTTTCAGTCACAGTTATTTGGATGATAGACCGTGCAATGCAAGTCCACTTAGCAGATCCCTGTAGGAATAATGGCAACCTAACAGACACCCCGCAGCCCTCCATCAGGAAGAATTCCCACTTGCTGCAATATAAACCACTGGTCTCTAGCCTCCTACTGCTCTGCTGTTCAGAGAAGGGAAATTGGAGGCAGCCCTCCTGCTGGCCTGCAAATTCCAATCAAGTGATGAAGAACAATCTAGATCTTGGCTTCCCTGACTGTACATTTAATTTGTAGCTTATTTCTTCTCACTTCACAGGAAATCCTTAACATTTACAAAAGTCCAGCTGACAGCATACAATACTTGTTCATGTTTTAATGGCCTAATTTTTGCCTTTTACAGTCAAAGAAAATGTACTTTGCTGCGCTAAAGATACTCTAGTGCAGCGGTCCCCAACCCCCGGGCTACGGACTAATACCGGTCCGTGAGTCGTTTGGTACCGGGCCACGAGAGTTGAGGTTCGGGTGTGAAATGTGTGGTTTTCAGGGTTTTTATCGGTTTTTAGCATTATTTTGTTATCGTTTTTGTCGTTTACTCATTTTTTCTGGGTCGTTTCACGTGTGTTATGAATAAATCTTCTTTTTTCGGTACCGGTACTAGTTTTATTTGGTTGTATTTATCTGCGACACCTTAAAGGCCGGTCCGTGAAAATATTGTCGGACATAAACCGGTCCGTGGCGCAAAAAAGGTTGGGGACCGCTGCTCTAGTGGTAGCTCTACTACCATGCTAATTTGAATTTCTAAAGTTGCTTGTAAAAAGTAGCTCAGTACATGGAAATACTAAAGGAATCTGAACCTATGATAACACTGAATTACTATATGGTTCATTTTTTATATTTTATACTTATATTTTTTGTGGGCAGCAGTTAGCACTATCATATCACAAAAGGAAGGTCCTGGGTTTGAATCCAGCTCTCGCCATGTCTGTGTAGGATCTATCTGGGTACTCCAGCTTCCTCCCGGAGTTTAAAGACATGGGGTTAAGTTAAGTCTAATTCTAAACTGGATGTAGGGGTGAATGTGAGTGTGGCTGTTGGTCTCTGTGCGTTAGCACTGAGACAGACTGGTGAACTGTCCAGTTTGTACCCTACCTCTCACCCTATGGCAGCTGGGATAGTTACAGCCTCCCCCCCAACACCTGAATTGAAAAAGTGGAATAATGTCATCAGTTCCTTCACCACTTTGGACAAAACTAAAATATAAAGTATTTTGAAGAACTGCTCACAGTTCCCAGAAGAATATACCTTTAGTAATCCTCAGAGTTTCACTCCTATTGCACCATCAACAGGTATAAAAAATCCCACCAACTATTTGACAGATTCCCATACGATGTGGTTCATATATTCTGGGTGCTATAAAATGAACTGAAATCATTTCCTTATTGGTATTATATTGGATGGATAAGTGAGCAGGTCTCTGGGGGCAAACTTGCAAAAGGTCCCCCACAGGTTTTACAAAGAAGAAACACACCCAGTCTTAAGGAGATTTGTGTCTCTTTGCAGTTTTAAGTACTTCTGTGTCTCATTGTTTTGTGCCTTTGTGGTTCTGAGATTGAACTGCCACCAAGAAATGTTAAGTATCACTTCAAACTGAGGCTCTAGATCAGGGGCCTTTTGCTCTTTGGGATGCTGGGTTTGTGCCTGGTAGGCAGTAATCCATCCACTGAGCATCATCATGAGGTAGAATTACTAATTTTACCAAATTACTACAACACCAATTACTTTGCCATGTGCATCAGGGTAGCATATTACTAAGGTGGAAAATGTGTTAAAAATTTAACTGTGAGCATGCTGTCTTTCTGGAGCCTACTACTGAGCCCCATTGTCCCCAAGTACAGCTGGAAGTCTTATTGATAGATCAAAAGGGGCTTGGTGACTTGATAAAGCCTCATCTTTCAGGGTGCACCGCTGACCTTCATGGCAGGCCTCAGTTACAGCTGTGATTCAAGGCAACCAAACATCCGAAACATCCATCATCCCGGATAAATTATTCATAACGGACCTGCCAGGGAGACAGCAGGACTGATGTATTTGTTTTGCTTGTCCTGTCACTTTCGTCTGTGTGTCTCCCAACATTTCTGAGAACATCTTATATTTAGTGCACAACGGAGACATCGGGGTGACAACTGCTCTCCTGCAGCTCCCAGTCAAATAAAACTTTCAACAAATCCCACCATGTAATATCCCACTCTGAACTGTTTTAATTCAACAGAGGTAGCAAATCCACAACTTCATCAAGGGGACGATGAAGCAGATTGTTTAACAAAGCTGTTGTCATGTGAAGACCTTAAGGATCCTTGCAGATGTAGTTTTTTTTTTCCAAACATTTGCGTCACCACTCATGTTGTCATGACTTGCAGATTAGCAAACTGCAGAAACAGGCTGAACATATTCAACACCCATGAACGCAAGTTATGGAAGGTGTGGCAACGTCAAGCATCATGCTGAAACGTGCCCTGGAAAAAAAACGACTGTTCTGCTTCATGCAGACATATCACACAATGTAGAAGACAGCACATATTTTGCTATGTCTTACTAGCCCTGTTTAGTATATAGAAGGTCACTTTCCCAGGGTCGGGGGTTGTTGTCCTTAGATATAAACGAGCCACATGTCTCCATTGTCGTCACGTTTGAAATCACAAGGCAGACAGAGATGCAACATCACGTCCTTGAGACGTGCAAAATTTAACTGAACAATTTGTCTTGCTGCAAAGAATTGCTCCACGCAAGACCACTGTCAGGGCGAGAAGTGGCATTATGACTTTGTAAAAAGAAAAAAAGCACAAAAAGTGTTTTGTAATGCCTCAGGACCTGAGTGCAGCATGTATTTGAAAGATAGATAGGATATGTATTATGACATGTCTGAGTCTAAACAGTCAAGACTGGTTTTGCCAGACTTAAGTAGACTTTATTAGACATTTTGAGCGTCTTGTAGCTGTTGTGCCAAACAGATGATTCCAACAGAAAACGAGAGTATTTTCACATTTAAGTTGCCTCACAGTACAGTTGGATATAAAATCTGACTGAGATATACACATTTAGACACATAAATATTGATGCTTATGGATGTGTTTATCTGTTGTGTTTACTTCTACTCAGTTCATGGGGAAACTGTAAAGACTTTATCCAACTTCCAGCAGGCACATTGAACAACAGCCATGCACGCACACATAATTGAGACCGACTCACCAGGGGACCTTTCAAACTATTTTCCACCAGTGGAATACAATAAAAGGACATAAAGAGAAAGCTCAATGGATGTGAAACTGCCAGGAAATATAAAACTAAGCGAAGCTTTGTTTGTCATACCAAATCATGTGTTAAAAGTCCAGAGCTGGAATGTAATTTTTGATTCCTCCAAAAAAGCAACCTAAGATTTCGAGCCCTAAAAATCAGTCATATCAAGACTGAGAGTGTGGGAATTTTCTGGGATGCATTGTTCTGTATTCGATTACAACTCACAGAAATGTATGGCAGCGGGCTGTGTTTTCCTATGGGACTCCACAAGAATTAGGGAGACACTCAAAATTTTCCACTTACTTTTTTAAGGATAAGGATGCACTCACTCTATGGTGAATGTGCCATCAGGTTGTTGTAGGTCTCCCTGAGATGGGACAGAATGTTTTCTTCCTCTGATTGCTGTGAGAACCATCTGAGGGCGGTCCCAGTACTTTTCCCACTTTGTCATGCCAGCCTTTTTAGCTGCTTCATCTCTTCAATGAGGCAATTTAAAGTTAGGCTTTTCTAAAGAACTTGCAGTAGTATCTCGAGGCAACCTGACTCCGCAAGGTAAGGCTTCTTATTTTTTAAATTCTTCACATTAAACTTTTCTTGGATTTTTTTTTACAAAGCATTCTCTGATCTGCTTGGACACACTTTAGAAGTAGATCTAATCCATGTGAAGCAGAAGAGCTTAGACACTATATGTTCTGCAGTACAGTAGTACCTCAGGGCACAATGTACTCAAGGGTGTTGTCTTGTCCTTAAGTAACAGGCAGTTCTCTCTGCAGGCATGCTGTCTGCAAATCCTCAAATCAATTTAGCTGGGAGTGTATTTAAATGTGATGCAATTTATGTATCCCTAAGTGCATTACTAACTAATTTTCATTTATGATAGGAATGATACGCTCAGTTCCTTTTACAGCCTTCTTAGCACAGATATACTGTGCTATAAAACAGACATTCTGATAGGTGGAAGCAGCATGGATTAGCTGGGACACTTTTCTGTTTTTTCTTTTTTTTTTTTTTTTGAAGAAAACCCCCCAAAACAATGCCAAAGTGAGAGAGACGGTGAAAGTGGTCAGGCAACAATATCTATGTATTAATATTTAAAAAACCAAAATGTGATATGAGGTAGTGATGCCTAATTGCAGCAGCCATTAAGAGCAGCCATATGACATGTTTTGGTACAATATATGTGGCACACCTACTGCACATTTGTCTGATGTTGTTGATATTAGTGCATAACAGTGCTCACAACTTCAGTCTTACACCAATAAATATCTACTGTTGTATAAACAGTTTGCTAATTATGCAGGCTTATAGCAGTATTTTATTGGTTTGACAGACCAAAAACAAAACTGAGTTTGAACCCACTAAACAAACCAAAAGGGGGGAAAAAAGCAGTAAATAGTGGTGGATTTGGCCATTCTGGTGCACAAGGGGAGAGACAAAGACAGGGCCATTCAAACACCTGTGATAACCACAAAACCTGTCAGTATCCTGCTCCCTAGTATTACATGAAAATAAATTGATGTTGTGATTAAAGTCTCTACTGTCAAATTTGAAAGTGTTTCCTCTCCACATAATGCCAGAGGAACATGGTGCAGTCCAATTGGCAATCAGCACCCTTTAAGCTGCAGCTGATGTAATGCAGCTTTGATCCTTCTAACACAATTCAGCAGGCACCTCCAGCAGAAAGGTGGTAACTGGTTATTGAAACACAAATTAAAGGAGTTATTTGAAAAGAGTGGTTTGCTTAAGTGTGTGAACTCCCAGTTCAGATATTGTGCTTTAAACATTTCATAGCAACGCTCTGAATATATGTACCTCCAATTTTTGTGTCTTTTGTATTTTGGTTATGTGCATTTTAAATGTTTTGCAAAGTTGGAAGTTTTAGAGAGACTTGAAACATCATCTTTAAGTATAGTGACCAGTGTTGGTCAAGTTACTTGAAAAAAGTAATCAGTAACTAATTACCGATTACTTCCCCAAAAAAGTAATCCCGTTACTTTACTGATTACTTATTTTTAAAAGTAATTAATTACTTAGTTACTTAGTTACTTTTTAAAAACACGATTTACAACCTGAATAGGTGATAAAGCGATAGATCTTTCAGCCCAATTCTACTTTTTCTGCATAATCCATCATACAAAATGTAATCAAATGGAAAAGTCTTTTTTTAAAACTTGTTTTATTAGTTTTAATCTTTTAATTCCAGAACATAAAATAAAATATTTTTTTGTGTTTACACTCAGTCTTTCAAATAGATGCAAGTAAAACACAGCAGAAAATAAATAAAGTCAAAGACTCAGCGGTCCTGTTGCTCTATCTTCACCTGTAAAGCAGGACTGCGGTAGGCGGAGGTTTACCCTGGTGCAGGTGTGCCGCAGCGGTCAGTTGAAGAATCCGCAGTTTCTCTGTGAGTTTCCCATTACGTCATAGCGCACTCGGTGCTTGCTTGGAAGTTTAGGGGTTTTTTTCGCTGTAAAAAGACGTTTTCTTTCCACGCACAACGGACACTAATGTTTTTGTCACTTTTTATGGAATCAAACTCAAAGTAAGGTCAGTACTTCCACGCTTTAAACGCTGCACGCTCATGCTCTCTCCCGCACTCGATATATGATCCATTGTTGATCTGCACACAGCTGTTGTCACGAACATCGCACTTGCTTATGTCACTGTCATGAGACATTCTCGCAAAAAAAAAAAAATCAGGGTTTTAGTAACGCAGTAACGCAGCGTTCCTACGGGAAAGTAACGGTAATCTAATTACCGTTTTTGCAATAGTAATCCCTTACTTTACTCATTACTTGAAAAAAGTAATTGGATTACAGTAACGCGTTACTCTGATAGTGACACATTCTTTGTGAATGCCCATGAGGATGGACAAAATAACTTGGACATTTGTTGCATTGTTTAGCTCTGCCTTGTGGATGCTCTAATGTTTTTTGGCTGTAACAATTTTACAGGCTGGTTTTCTTTTTCAAACTCTCCTAAGCAAGCCTCCATATAAAAGCAAAATGGAAGATCCATGGCAGAAGGCATATGACTTTGCTGTTGCAGTGGCAAGAAAAGCTGGAGCGGTATGTCTTGAACACCCATTTGTTGTCTGGTGACTAACTTCAAGTGTACACACAGCATTAAACATTACACTACTAATGTTTAAAAAGCTGAAATGGGCATTCTTTAAAAAAACAATTTAAGGTGGATTGACAATGTGCCAAAATTTAATTTAATCAGGAAATTAGGAAAGCTGGAGAGAGTGAAATCAGAGTCATGACAAAGAGCTCCACTGTGGACCTCGTCACCAAGACTGATGAGAGGGTTGAGAAAATCATCATCGGGTCTCTTAAAGAGGAATTCGGAGAAGGCACGCACTGGTGAGTCATGCATACCCACCATCCCCTATTTCTATATATATCTGTTGTTGTATGTGGGTATTCCTCACTGATCCACTGCTGCTTCGTTCTGCAGTTTCATTGGGGAGGAGTCAGTTGCCAAAGGCGAGCCATGTATCTTGACTGACAAACCTACATGGATCATAGACCCAGTGGACAGCACCACAAACTTTGTACATGGGTAAGCTTTTTAAGTGATGTAAGGAAAGATGCATATAACTTTCTAGGCTCAAACAACTTTTGATAAGAGTGTCTATTTAAGCTTTTCTGACTAACTAATGCAATACACATGAAACTGCTTGCAGATTCCCATTTGTGGCTGTCTCTATTGCATTTGCTGTCAATAAGGAGGTATGTCAAATGAAGCTACTATATTAGAGAAAATGCGCACAGATCTCTGGATTAGTCAATCTTAAAAATGAAATCTGTTTCAGTTGGAGTTTGGTGTGGTATACAGCTGCTTGGAGGACAAGATGTACAAAGCACGACGGGGGAAGGGAGCTTTCTGTGATGACGAACCCATTCAGGTGTCTGATGTGAAAGGTACAATGTCCTCATGACACACGGTTTAGTCTGTTATGTAAAAACTGGCAAATGGACACCGTATTAAACCCCTGTTGTGCAGTAACATGATGGACTTCTCCAGTAAAATCTTATCCCCCTTCTTTATTAAAAAATTGTCCAACAAAATTGCCTACATGAGCAAATTTGAGTCTATTTACCAGTACTTTTAATGTTTTATCGAACTGATTTGGAAAATAGGAAATTTGAGCTTGATAAAGGATTGTGCATCGGTATTATCAAGGATGACTAATTAAACATAAATCTGCATTATACTCTGGAGTGATTTAACATCCTTATCCAAGATTCCTTTAGAACCGTTCCCCAACTTATTTATTTATTTTTACTTAAACTTTTTTTTTTGTATTACTTGCTACATTACTAATGGAATTGACATTTGGTGTTTGTGTCACTTTGGGGACGAGTGTTGCTGAGCTATCGGGGTTTTGTCCGAGGGTGACACAGTTGACAGACTTCTCAAACACTGAATAATTTGATGCATATTAATGAGTTTTAAGGACACTGTTTTAATGATTTTGAACGAACTGGTGATGAAAATGAGATACAAATTCATGTATCCCTGTTTTGATTTGAATACCAAATCAGATGCTTTTAAAAAACAAACAAACAAACCCCAAATTCTAATATGTACTGCAAAAGTAGCAGAACTGGTCAATTTCTAATTAAGACGAAATGTGCCCTGATTTAAGAACAACATTTTGAAATGAACATTTGTGTCCAGATTTATCAATATTCCCAATGTACCACTTTCTGAAACTTCTGAATCTAGTAATAAGGTGTATATCTACTGTTGCATACTAAGAATGTTAGACTTGCTCTCATTGCAGACATTAACCAGTCAATAATCATCTCTGAACATGGAACTGATAGAAGCCCAGAAAAAGTGACAAAGATCTTCTCCACAATGCAAAAGAACCTCTGCATCCCAGTGCATGGGTAAGTGGGCCTGGATTGAAACGCTATACTGTGCATTGCAGTCAAAAGTCATTTCCACAGGGATTTTTGCAGCCACAACTCAACAAAATTGCCTGAATTTTTTATTTTATTTTATTTTTTAAATCTATGTATATTCAACATGACAGGGAAATGCATAAATTGCTGTCAAAGGAACAGGCGTATTGCCTGTTGTATGCAGATCAATACAGCCTGCTCTGATTAGGTGTCAAATAGTCTAGTTTTTGTCTAAGCAGCTGGCATCTCGCATAAACAAGGTGTCCTTTAAGTCTGTGCCATGAAGCAATAGTGAGACAAGTCCCATATGGAGGTTTGTAAAGGACCTGTAGACTCAGCTTTAATCGCAGAGGTTAAACAGGATGATTTTTAAAGGAGTGTTTTCAGCCAAAGTCCCATCTTTATCTAAACCTTACAAAGTAACTTTAAAATTCCTAACTAGCTAGTGAAGGTAAAGGGTGGTGAAAGGCATACTGTATGCCAAGGAACACCAACAGTAAAGAGGGTGAAACCAAAACATTTAATGTGTTAAAATGATGCAATAAGTTCAAACTCAAGGTAGATGATGAAACTGCTTTAGAGCAACAAAACCTGCATTTCCCCTTTTTATCTGTAAATATATAAAGTACCATGATGGATTGTTCCACATAACTTTGGCTTCATCATATTTAAAATGAAGAGTCATGTGTCACTCAGTGTTGAACTTGGCAGCAAAGTTGCTGTTGTTGACCGGTGGTATGTTTTCCTCACTGCTACTGCAATTCCCAGTATCCCTTTGATTTTTTTTTTTTGTCCTGACAGGCTACGTGGGTCAGGAACAGCTGCTACAAACATGTGTCTTGTGGCGACCGGGGCAGTTGAGGCTCTCTTTGAGATCGGGATCCACTGCTGGGATATTGCCGCTGGTGCAGTTATAGTCAAAGAAGCTGGAGGAATCCTCCTGGATGTTGATGGTTTGTATGATTTCTAAAAATCTTCTCAAACAGCTGGTTATGAAGCATATGTGCTTGGAAATGAGTGTTAATGAATATCATTAAAAAAGCAATATGTTACTTGTTGAAAACACTGACTGCAGGAGTCCTTCTCAATAAAGGCTTTGTTTTGACAATATAGGGGAACCATTCGATCTAATGTCTCGGAGGATGATTTCAGCAAACAATGAGACTATTGCTAAACGGATCATCAAGGAAATAGAAATATTCCCAGTGGTGAGGGATGACGCTCCAATAGAGAAGAAGTGAAGGTGCTTGATGATCGTTTATACTGAATTTCAAGTCTGCTGCAAAATGGGAACAAGAAAAGCTCTTTCACACCTTTGTCAGAATAAAAATCTCTTTGCTGTACTCGGTTTTCTTAATGTGAGTGCTGGATTTTTTTTTTTTTTTTTTTTTTTTTGGCCTGTCCCGTTTGGCTCTTTTGCCCTCAGAATTGTTGTCTAAAGGCAAAGAAAGATGCCCAACGGATTTACTTTACCAAACTGACCATCCCAGCCTTGCCGTAATGGTCCATTTGATTCACCTTTTATTGTTTATTTTATTTTCACTTACTGAATACGGGACAGACTTGACTGGGGGAAAGAAGGGGAGAAAGAAAGAGGGAAAGAGAAACAGCTGAGAAGAGGGACGGGGGAGAAGGGCAAAAGACAAAAAACAACAGAACGGGCAGAGAAAAAAAATGCATATATCAATCACCTGGATCACCTGCTGAGAAAGAAAAAAGAAAGCAAGCAGAAGAGAACAAGAGTAATAGAATAAACAACATCACAATGATATATGGGAATATGACAGTAAATACTAAATGTTAAACATTATTGTGCAGCACATAAGATCAACAGAACACAGTGTGCTTTGAGGTAGGAGCCAAAAAGGGTGTAGTTTGTGGGTGTGATCACCCGTGTGTACACCTGTGAGCATGGACGCGCTTGTTTTTTGTTTTTTAAAAGGTTCCTTCATGTAATAATCTGCTAGAGGGTGTGTGGGGGCCACAGCCCCGTCCTCCAGGGCATGAAGCAGGTGTGGATGAGTGCTGGATTTTTGACTGGCTGCAGATTTTACATATAGATTCAAAGTAAGTCATCAACTGAAGGATGAAATGGTTATAATTTTGAATACTTGCATAATTTGCACATGGTTTGCTTATGGCTTTCCATTTGTATAATATAACACATGGGGAGCATTCAGCCTTAGAGCTGAAGGCTTATTGGCTGGATTTCCAGTCGCTGTTTATCTCTGTACCAATCCGATGGAAATGGGTGAATTTAATCTAAGGTTCTTATCAGTGGAGATGATGGTCCTCTGCAGTTAATTGAGTCCATGTTGGAGTCACTTGATAAACACTGATCTGGTCAAGTGTCATATAATTAATGTGGTTAACACTGCTGCTGTTCACACAATTTATTCCTCATATAAACGTCGTCCACTAGAGGTCAATAATGCATCAGGAATTCAGTGGGATCTTCAAGGACGTTTTTTTTTTTTTAAATTTATTTATTTTATCCCCCCCTCCCCACCTGCTGCTGCATTTCTTAAAATTAAAGGCTGCTTCTGTTCTCTGGTTTAAAAACAGACAAAATTCTCCATTGTGTCGCTAAACTTCTACATTTTCCCTCCATGATGAGAAGTTTCCCAACTTCCAGTCTTTTTTTTAATATTTCGTCTGCGCTCATGCTGTAAAATAACATCTGGCTTCACAATGAATTGGAGAGAAAGTGGGGGGGAGTGGGAGAAAGGTAGAACAAGCTGAGGGTGAAAGGAAGCAGGAATGGCGAATGGAGCAACAAGACAAAGCAGCGGGAACAACGGCAGCTGAAGCGGCGGCAGCAACAACAACAGCAGGAGGTTGGGGTAGGGAGTGCTAGGCTGAGGGGTCTATGAACATGTTTACACTGCTGACTTTGAATAATAAATAACTGCAGTTATTGTGTGTAATTATGCCCCTACACATCTGCCGCTGCTGTAGTGTATGATGTATGTGAATTAACAGAGATGTTGTTCGTCACTCTTTCAAATGGCAGAATCCATTTCAGTTCCACGTTTCACCATCTCATGTTCATATTTTGTTTTTTAAATTATTGTCATGAGGGAGCACGGAGAGGAATTATGTGCTGCGAGACAGGCTAGCAGATAATAGTTGCAAATACAGTACATCTTAACATTTACTTGAACTTGCCTGGAGTACCAGATGGCTGGAAATTGCCTAGTAGGACAATACAGTAAATGCCACAGAGGTCAGAGAGCCTCACACAAGCTCATAAAAGTCAATTTAGCATATTTACTTGAAAATATCAGCTTTTTCTGTCTTGTAAAATGAGCTTATTTCATAATCTAAGGCCATTAGGGGTATTGATAATTAAATTGTTTTCCATCTGCTTTTTATGCAGCAACATCTGATGCATTACACCGTGTTGATCTTAACGGAATGGCATATATTGAACACAACCATAGTTAAATATATGTTATTAAATGTATGTCAGATGACTTTTAATTCAGTGTATCTGAGCTATAAACTGATATAAGGATATTTTGAAATTTAGTTTATTAATTTATCAATGTCTTTTGATTCATAGTGCGAGCATCTCAGTAAGTTAACACTGAGTTTCTCACTTTCGAGGTATACGAACATGTTAATAGTATTACATAAAGTGAAATTTGGTTACCCGTTCATTCATTTATTTGGTGTTTATACACTAATAACAGAAGAGAAGCTTTAATAAGCATTTACAAATATCCACACATCTACTAACAGCTACACAAACTGTGTTATTAACAATGTGTGATATTCAGATCACCAACAATAGTTTTAATCTGTTACTCGTGTAACAAAATCACAGCTGAAGTCGTCTAGACAGGATTGCAACCTGACCACTCCACAAAACGGAGAGCAACACATCAAGAGAAGGAAACTGTGTTTGGACAGCGCAATCTAAAGAGTAGTGGATGCACAAAAATGACCACATGACTTACTTTAGCAGTATTTACATCTGCCGTGATGTTGCCAAGATTTCAGTGGCTTATTGAGAGTAACAGAGGAGGTAAAAAGAGTGTTTGATCCAAAAGATAGAAAAGAGACATAGACCCAAACAGACTCTAAGGAAATGATGCCTCATTCTTTCACACAAGTGGATTACAGTAACCACCATCTGCTGATACACTGCTCACGCACAAAGCTTGTGTCCATTATCTTTTCACATACGTCAGATATCCCATTCAAAACTCCCTGCAATCCTGAAATGAATAAGCAGTCAAGAAAATGGATGGATGGACTTCAAAACTCCTCTTAGTACCCCCATATTTTGCTCTGTAGCAGATGTTTTTTAGGAGGCTCTGCAGATAAATGCACTGCAGCTGATTGGGTGGAAAGACAAGGAAAAAAACACCAGAAGAAGCACAAGGCCCTGTCTAACAAGATTGAGCCTAATCGTAATGTAAGATGCAGTTTTTGTGGCTCATCCTATCAGGTTACCTTCACTGTTCCACTCAGAAATGAATAGAAGTTTATTTGGACCATTAGTGTGGTCATAAGATGTTGGCTGGTTCTTTAACGTTGATAAAGGCCATATTAATCACTGCAAAGTGCTTAATATGGATAAAAGCAAAGTTACCATGGGTGGCAGTTACAGTTAGACAATTATTTTTATTATTAAGAAGTCACCTATACTGTAATGATATTTTTATTGCTTTAAAAACAACAATAATTTAAAGATGGACTACAGTATGTTGACAAGTTTATCCTCTGGCCACCTGGGATAAACTCCATCCCTTCCCAGGGTAAAGCAGGCATAGCTTTTGGATGAATGGATCAGGGATGGATGGATGGATGTTTGCAGCTGCCTCTGCATGCATCATGATGACAAGAAAATAGGTACCAGGTTTACAGATCCTCCATCATTTTTTGCTATGCTATCTGTTTTTTTTTTTTTATTATTCTTTAGTGCTCGATTAGGAAAGGATCTTTGTGCAGACGGTTATAGAGAGGTGTAGTTGTCAAGAAAAGAAAAAGAAAAGGGGAACTGGATGATGCAGTAGCTTCTCGTTTGTCCATAAAGTTACTGTTAAGTGGCAATAACAAGAAATTTCTGATAGAGATGTGTGTGTGTGTGTGTGGGAGGGGGGAGCACGCCGTTATTCATATTGTAAGTGCAGATGGTGTCAAAATGAAAACATTTTCAAGTTAAGTGCACCAGTCATTTTAAGATATTTTTTTCTTTGTCAGGCAGGATAATTTGACACTTGAGGTAGAATTATACAAAATAGGTTTTCTTTCTTTTTTAAAAGAGGAAGAAGAAATCATCCAATCTGTTGAAATTATACATGATGAAACAGATTGTAATAGAATCTTGAGGAGTGTGTCCTGTGTATTTTACACTGCAATCAATAGAGCTGGGAGAGAAAAGGGAGTTTTAAACAGCCGTCTAAGATGTCACTGCTGCTTGATTTGCTAATTTCTTACTGTAAATGTCTAGAAATGTGTTAGTCAAGTGGAGTGAAATTGAACACAGAGGAAGGAGGAGACCATCGCAAGGAGAAAAGCCTGGAGATTTCCAGTAAGAGTCCACCTTTTCTGCTTCAGTAGAGCCAGGAACAAAGCTGGCTGCATGAGATTGAGTCTGTGAGTCCTGAGGGTCCGGCATATAAAACCACAGTCAACAACAACAGCCCTGATCAAAATGGAAAAGACAGGAAGCCTTTAATTTATTCTTGTTACCATTATCTGTCATCATTAGGTAATGAAGGCTTGTGGTTGCTTTAAATGCGTGACCGAAATAAATACACAGCACTGTACATCCTGTACAGTACAGCTCAGCTCTGGCTCGCTGATATGCATGGGTTATTATGCACGGTAAGCTCTACTTCCATTCCTGCCTCTGTCTGTGCCTCTTCTTCCTACTTTTTGTCAGTCAGTATAAGTCATGTTATGCAAAACATCTGAAGCAAAGCCAAAGAAATTAGCTTGTCCTGGCCGGCAGCCATATTGACTTGGGGGCTTCCAGTCCCTGTTGTTTTTGATGCACTATTACGCTAATATAAAAGTTGAGACACACTTCACCAAAGCATGTGCTGAACTTATGCTTTCTACCTAGGGCAGATCGATGTTCATAACCTTCCTTGAGGAAATGAGGGAACGGTCTGGACATTGTAATGAAATCTAAATCTGAAAGTTTTATGAGGGGGAATGTGTGAGTGGTGTCTATCAAAAGCTGCTAAAAAGTGGTGAATCAATATGGATATTAACATCAAACACGCACGCAGCTATAGACAAAATCAATGGTGATAATCCTAAGTAATAGCCCTCGAAGCCGTTCGTTTTTACATTTATTTTTACTGATTTTTTTTGTCCCTGCGAGGTTCCCTTGACATATTAATTGCTTGCCTAAGTGCTCTATTTTCTGAGCACTTTGATTAATCTTCTTTGTCTTGTCTGTCCATCGTTATTGATCCATTAAACACACTTAATCTTTGCTTTTTAAAACCACAGGTTTAATTATATCTGCCGGTGATGTACTTTTCATCCTTCCTCGCTTTAGCCACCTGTCCCTTGTCCTTATATGTTACAGTCCAAGGAGTTTTTTAGTGCAAGCACAGCAGTAACTGCACGGCCCCAGTTAGTTACCCCCCCCCCCCCCCCCCTCCAGCAATATGGTGCCCTGTAAAACCCTGGTCTGTTGCAACTGGCTTCTCAGTGTCATTCAAGATGTTTGAGATGTGAGAATGAGGAATCAATACGCCTGCCTGATGCTCGTGTGGGCGTTAGCAATTAGCAGTTGCCGCCTTAGATCGGTGGCAGATGGATCAAACCGCAGTGGGGCATGGTTTCTTATTAGCTGCTAATTTAACAAATAGCATGCAAAATTTACCTGACTTACCTCACACTTTGGCACTTTGAATCATGGAGGAGAGGTGGGTGAAAGTTTTCTACTGTTATTGAAAAACTTTAAGGAGGAGTCCAACTATTCTTCTTTTTTGTGAAAAAGGCTTGAATTTTCTTTTTGTATTAATCTTATGAGCAATGTTCATAAACATGATTTCAAGTGTGCCAGTGTTTGAAAAGTCTGCAAAAGAAAATGATGGACCCCGGAGAGATTCTTTCTTCTGCACGAAAAGTGGGTTTTCATTTCTGTGATTGCTGTTGACAATGCTATTTACAAGGCTCAAAAAAGCCCTCGATGAATGCACTTATACTCTTGTTAGAGTAATATTTGCTAACAACTACAGTGCCAACTGTTGCATGAAAGGAGTGTGCAGGGCTGCTTCAAGAATTATTTTGCCTGTTTTTTTTTTCTTTTTTTAAAAAAAGGAACGAAGATTCTTTCATAAGCGCAAGCTTGCTTGGCGCTGACAGCCAAAGGAAGCCCGAGGAAGCCAATCCACAAGTTTCTAACCTTCCAATCTCCTCTCAAATCTTTTGTGTTCAAGATATTCAAAAGATGATTTAACTTGAGAACAAAAGGAAACCTTGACCAGTCAGAGTCAGAGGACCGTTTTGTCTTCACTATTTATTATTCATCTCTTTTCTTTTTGCTTTTTTTCCATTCCTGCTCCCTGCATATGTGAGGCTCATAAACCCATGGCACCACTAATGCACACAAACCAGATTACTTTATGCTCATATTTAACCATTGTTATTTTTAAATAAATTCTGGATAAAAAGCGTGCTGTTTTAGAAGATTTTATAGCGATTTCATGACTTGTGTACGACACACACAGTCTAATAATGTTCGGTATAAAACAGCGACTAGAGATACTACCTGTAAACTCCAGGATACATCTTGTAAATAAAGCTAGAAACGAACACTGTGCATTATAAATCTGGCTTGTTTTGCCAAACATCAATGCATTTAAGAGTGGAAGGCATAACTGCTTCAAAGCTTCACGCAAACCACAACTCTTAACCTTTCTTCTCTTCAGTAAATCTGTGTTCCAGTTTCAAACAAGAGATTTTTCTCCAGGGATGCTTGGAAATAATAAGCAAAATGATGAAATATTTGCAGGTTCGCGCAATAATTTTAGCTTTGTTTTTACGTTTTTTTAAATTTCCCCAGACGTATTTTCTGATCAACCAGAATGTAAAGAAAAAAAAAACAATTAAAAACATTTTTTATTTACATTTCAAAATCAATTTTATTTCCAGTGGTCTTAGGAGGGGGGGGGGGGGGGGGGGGGGGGGGGTTGTTAGGTAGGATGTCAAGTAACCACTCATCCGTTGGTATGTGGGTGGTCTACACGACCACCGGCTAGACTGTGTCACCCATATGTCTGAACACGGTCATTACTCCCCAGAATCCGGAGAGGAAACACATCACAAGGGGTTTATTACACACGGGGAGTGACCACGGCTCTGCAGTAGGGTGACCCCAAAGGCAAAGCATTCATGCATTTGAATAATCTATTGCACCAGCTCACACATTTGCATATCGCAGCAATTCCAAGTCACTGGGGCACTATGATTCACTTCCCTCTGCCCTCCGCGTTGTTACTAGTATGAAGCAGGATGGATATTAAGCTTATTTGAATGCGCGTTCTCTTCATGAATCTTTAAGGCTGTGTAATAAAGGGCGCGTTGGTGGGGGGAGTGCCAAATAATGACTGCTGAAACATTTTGCTATTTCATTTGGAAACGTCGTGGACGGCAGAAAGCTCTGTCCACCAGGAGATGCCTGATAGGGCTCTAAATTGTGAAGAAGACTGACATGGGTGTGAATTTAACAATTGCCAGTTTGAGTGTAAAGAGAGGTTGTGTGGTGTGCAGTGAAGCAGCCCCTCCATGCTCTCTGCCTCTTACCCACCTTTCATGGATCCTGTAATGGATACAGCCTCTGAAGGATTTAAGGATGGCCAGGCAGCTCACCTTTTAAAGTAGAGCTTGCATGTAAGTCTATCCTGTGGCAAACTTTGACAAAGCATAATGTTCCTGCTGAAAGCAAATTATTTTAGTGACTCTGAGGATATATATATATATATATATATATATATATATATATATATATATATATATATATATATATATATATATATTATGGAATGCCCTTTAGGAAAATATTATATATATATATATTCCAACCAAAGTATATATATATATATATATATATATATTATGGAATGCCCTTTAGGAAAATATTATATATATATATATTCCAACCAAAGTGTATATATATATATATATATATATATATATATATATATATATATATATATATATATATATATATATTATGGAATGCCCTTTAGGAAAATATTATATATATATATATTCCAACCAAAGTCTGAATATATAGAATGAAACTTGAATATATAGAATGATCTTTTGAATATATAGAATGAAACTTGAATATATAGAATGATCTTTTGAATATATAGAATGAAACTTGAATATATAGAATGATCTTCTGAATATATAGAATGAAACTTGAATATATAGAATGAAACTTGAATATATAGAATGATCTTTTGAATATATAGAATGAAACTTGAATATATAGAATGAAACTTGAATATATAGAATGAAACTTGAATATATAGAATGATCTTCTGAATATATAGAATGAAACTTGAATATATAGAATGATCTTTTGAATATATAGAATGAAGCTTGAATATATAGAATGAAACTTGAATATATAGAATGTATGAACCTCTTTTTTAGAGATGATGTGTTTCTGAATTCTCTGCCTTTACAAAATGGCATCAGCTGAACTATTTCAGTACTTTTTAGAGCTTGACAACTGTTTTGCGACAGCTGTTCAAATTGCAAATTTCCATAGTCCACTAGTTGTATCCTGTGGTTGTACAGTGTTCCAACATTTACTGACAACATTTGAGATATGGCCATCCAACTAAACCCCAAGTCTCGCATGTCAGTCAGCTGAGTAGCTGGTATGTTGTACCTAAAAGAGTTAGAAACGAAAGAAGAAATATGTTAACTTCTTTCTTATTTCTTGCATTCATTATCTTGTTTGCCATCTCTTGACTCTTTCAAGTGCCATACACATTATGAATGAATTTGTTTCCATTTTTATCACTTACCTTGACCTTCCTCTTTGAGATGTAGAATGATATAATGAGCCCATAACATGTGCTTCAGCTTCTGCTCGAAGTGTTAGCTCAGTTGACATCTCCATCAGTGATTGATAAATTCCCTCAAGAAGTGTGCATAATCTTCTCCCAGAAACATTTTGTTGAACATTATTCATGAGCACTAGAAATGTTGCAATAATGAAAACGTGTTCTTCAAGGTGACGTAGTATAAATTCAAATTATTTCTACCATTTGCAGTTTGAACAGCTGTCGCAAAACAGTTGTCAAGCTCTAAAAAGTACTGAAATAGTTCAGCTGATGCCATTTTGTAAAGGCAGAGAATTCAGAAACACATCATCTCTAAAAATGAGGTTCATACATTCTATATATTCAAGTTTCATTCTATATATTCAAGTTTCATTCTATATTTTCAAAAGATCATTCTATATATTCAAGTTTCATTCTATATATTCAAGAGATCATTCTATATATTCAAGTTTCATTCTATATATTCACGTTTCATTCTATATATTCAAAAGATCATTCTATATATTCAAGTTTCATTCTATATATTCAAGAGATCATTCTATATATTCAAGTTTCATTCTATATATTCAAGTTTCATTCTATATATTCAAGTTTCATTCTATATTTTCAAAAGATCATTCTATATATTCAAAAGATCATTCTATATATTCAAGTTTCATTCTATATATTCAAGTTTCATTCTATATATTCAAGTTTCATTCTATATTTTCAAAAGATCATTCTATATATTCAAAAGATCATTCTATATATTCAAGTTTCATTCTATATATTCAGAAGATCATTCTATATATTCAAGTTTCATTCTATATATTCAAGTTTCATTCTATATATTCAGAAGATCATTCTATATATTCAAGTTTCATTCTATATATTCAAGTTTCATTCTATATATTCAAAAGATCATTCTATATATTCAAGTTTCATTCTATATATTCAAGCTTCATTCTATATATTCAAGCTTCATTCTATATATTCAAGTTTCATTCTATATATTCAAGTTTCATTCTATATTTTCAAAAGATCATTCTATATATTCAAGTTTCATTCTATATATTCAAAAGATCATTCTATATATTCAAAAGATCATTCTATATATTCAAGTTTCATTCTATATATTCAAGAGATCATTCTATATATTCAAAAGATCATTCTATATATTCAAGTTTCATTCTATATATTCAAGCTTCATTCTATATATTCAAAAGATCATTCTATATATTCAAGTTTCATTCTATATATTCAAGTTTCATTCTATATATTCAAAAGATCATTCTATATATTCAAGTTTCATTCTATATATTCAAGAGATCATTCTATATATTCAAGTTTCATTCTATATATTCAAGCTTCATTCTATATATTCAAAAGATCATTCTATATATTCAGACTTTGGTTGGAATATATATATAATATTTTCCTAAAGGGCATTCCATAATATGTATATATATATATATATATATATATATATATATATATATATATATATATATATATATATATATATATATATATATATATATATATATATATATATATATTTCTCCTTCTTCTTCTTTTTTGTTGCCGTTTTGCTTTGCAAACCTGTGCGGCGTACAATGAGAAGTAATTAAATCTGACCTTTTGTGATGTTTTTACATCTCTCTGGTGTGCCTTTAAAGCATTTTCTTAATGAATGTGGCATGTTCAGGCGCTGATATCCACCACTGAGTCAACAGAAAGCAATGGGGAGCACTGTGTAGTCATGCACTCACCACCGAGGTTATTGTGAGGATTGTCTAGGAAGAAGAAGAAGAGCACAGAGGAGCTACAGGAATGAAAGATGTTAGTCTGCCAGTTTGTCACAAAAGCAGTGTGCTCCTGTGTGATAGACTGGCAGACCGTACTAGCTCACTATCCTTGGGGACACACAGGCTACTGTTGTAGAGTCACATTTTTTTTTTTTTTTTTTGAGAAGCTTCTCTCATTTTCTGAAGCAGACAGAGAGGCAGAGAGAAGCCACTGAATCGGTGTCTTGGAGCAGACATGCTTGGGTCTTGTTAGGCTTCTTGTGTCTGTGAAAGTTTATGGCCTGAGTCGGACAGAAAGTCCACAATCAACTATTATGACACGGAGGATAACAAAAAGAAGTTACACTGGATGGATCCTCTCAGCAGCATTTGAGTGTGTTTGAAGAACTGCCAAAAACGTTCGCTTAATGACATCGGGCAAAACAACCGAACGCTGCTGGAGGTGAGAATAAGGCCACCGCATTTTCTCTTGACATTGTGGGTAGGCAAATCAATTCAAGCAACTTTATTTAAACAGCCCAGAAAAAAATGTTACAGAGGGTTTTGCACTCTGTATTGCAGAGAAGCCCCATTGTTCTCAAACCTTCGATTCAAATAAGCATATTTAGTCTCGCATGCACAGAGAAGCTGAAATAATGATGGTAATATAATGGTAAATATAGATGTTTGCAAAAAGTAAACTACAACGTCGCATAACTATAATGTGCCAGAAAAATGTATATTCAGTATGAAGCTAGGAACTACAAAATAAACCTTGGTCATCCAAGTGCTACCCTTGTGAGAGTTCACGTATTTCAAAACCATGGGAACTAACGTACTGCTTTAACAGCCTCCAGTTTAGAATCTGTCTTCAGGGATTTGCTCCAATTCAGCTATAAGAGTATCACTGAGGGCCAGAGGTCCTGTGCTGTTCACTGGCTGGCTAGCAAGTGGTGTTCCAGTTCATCCCTCAGGTATCAGATGGGGTTAAGGTCAAAGGTCTGTGTCGAGTCAAGTTCTTCCACTCCAATCTTGAAAAAAAACCAAACAAGCAAAAAAAAAAACATTTTGTGACATATTTAAGGTTTTGAAATAGTGCTTGGCCAACAAGAACGAGGCTTCCACAGAATCTGAGTTATTAGAATTAGCGCAAACTCTATAGAAACTATACCATAACAAAGTGAGCCCACATTGAAGTGTAGATTCATGTTTCAGTGACTTAAAGGCTTCTTTTTTGACGTAAACTACAGCATGAGTTCATGCTTAATACTCGTACTGGTTGACTTTTAATATGTTTGTTGGATGTTGAGCCGTACAGTTAGACAGTCGTGAGCACCGTCACCTAATAGCAAGAAGGTTTGGGGTTGGAAAAATGCCTCCATAGTTTTGTTTACACATTTGCCTAACTAGTAAAAATAAATCCCTGCTCTGGTGACTTCTTGTGAATAACGGAGCAGCCGAAAATAGTTTTTGGGGGGCTGATGTGTTGAGGAGTGGAGTTTGTGTGGTTTTTCTGTACTGGAGTGGGCTTTTACACACACACACACACATGATTGTTAGGCTAACTGGTTATTCTAGGTGTGAATATGAGTCAGAATGGTTGTTTATCACTTGGATGAACCGTCCAGGGCCAACTGGTGTCAGCTGTGATAGGCTACAGCTCCACTGTTTGGATAAAAGGATGGCAAAATGGATTAATAGCCACTAATATTTTTATTTTAGGAACTTCCAGCTCTTGTTTGGTTGATTTTGTATATTTAGCCATAAGTGCTTTTATTGCTGAAAGCTAACCACAGCCAAGAGTTTTAATGTAAACCTTGGCTTCTGGTAGGAGAGTCAAGTGTTTTTTTTCTACACCTTCCACCACATGATCAGCTCAAATGTGGCGCTTCATTCATTTAAGGAAAACACTCTTTCTGTAGGCAATCCAAGCAGCAATTACATTATATTAAATATGCACACTGGATCAGAGTGTATGTGGCATGTACGCTTTTCAGTACATGCAAATGTATTACTAAATCGTGGCTGAAAGATCATGTTCATTATGTTCACTGGATTTATAGCAAACAGTGTAAAGTGAACTACAACTGTGTATCCAGAGCAACAGAATTAAAACACACGAAGTAGCTTATTTAATTACTTTCAATAAATGTTATGTGTACAAGGATTATTTGTGTAGGCTAAGTGTAAATTACAGAATAATTTAATGAATAAGATCTAATAATAAGAAATAATCTGTTTGTGGCAGATTAATTTCCCTGAACGGAAACTTTATATTTTGAATCTTTGTTGCAATATTGTTCTGAACACAGTTTTTATTTATTTCTTTTTGTGTGTGTGTGTGTGTGTGTTTTGTGTTTTTACTTCAGGGGAAAGATAAACTTATTCAGAAACAAATTATTAAACAATAGTGTGAAAAACATCTCAGGAAAAAAACCCACAGTTGTCATATCTTGTAAATCTGTTCACAAGCTTCGCCCACACAAAGAATCTTACTGGAGCATCGTGGCTCAAGTATCTGGCAGTAAAACATGATGGGTACAGAGTAAGTGTCAAGGACAGAGGTCAAATGGAGAGCCAACAGGAGCAGGATGGTGCCCCACTAAATAGCTACTCTCACTCTGTAACTGTAACTGTTGCCTGGATACTGTATGATTCTAATTAACAGTTTTGTGTTTTGCAGCCTCTCCTGTTATCCTCAGTCTCTCACACTTGCAATGCTGTTACAGCTTATGAGCCATATTCGTTGTTGTGATGAATGCTAAACTAAAGATAAAATTAAATTTCTCAAATAATTGCAAAAAACAAAAGTGTGCTGTCTGGTAGATAGAAGAGCAGGTTGTGGGCGGATCTGCCTTTAAGGTTTACGGACTAAAAACCTCTGTAGATACCCCTCTCTAGCTCGTTATTTTTCATAACATAACAGTCCATGATTATGTAAAATCTCCATTGTGGATCAATTCACCATTTAAATTTTTAATTTTTAATTTTTTGCAAACAATAAAACTCTTTCATATTTCCAGTAAGCTTGAACGTTGCCCCTGGGACCTGTGCTCTTTTAGCGATTAGGATAGCTGAACTCTCGCAGAGTCTGCTCTTTGAATTAAGTCCCCCTCCCTTTTTCAGCAGGCCTCTCACTAGGCTGATCTTGCAGGCTAATTGGCCTCAGGGTTGATGTGCAGTGTTTACCAGGGTTCCTCTGGGAGCTGGATGAACCGGTAGAGGGAAGGGTTTCTGCGGCTCCCCTACTGTCAGTGCCAGCTCAAGGCACGGGCCGCTAGTCCTTATAACTGTCCCCCACAGTGTCTTGCCAGGAACTAGGCTTCAGCTTCATGATAAACTAGAAATTCTGTAGTTCGTCTTAGATGAATTGAACAATGCAGTGGTAGGAAATAAAAGAAATCAACCAGAACCCAGAACTACTTCTGCAGACGTGACTTACAGAAAGCTGTGTGATAACAGTGTGGCAAGGTGTAAGACTGGTGTCTAAAGGAAGGCAAAAATATACGGGGTGTAAGGGGTTACATAAAAGCAATCAAAGATTAATAAGCAATCTTAATCATAATCAAGGTTTTTGTTAGTTAGAAACGTCCTTCTGTTAAACAAAAACAACAGTTTATCAGAAATGTTGTTAAAGATAATTGATGATTAGTGAAACAATAATTGGGAATTATGATTATTATCAAAATAACCACACTGATATTCAGAGGCCTGATTCAGTTTTACAGTGGCACATTGTGAGCTCTAATCCAACTTTATCATGTTAAAGGATCATTAAAAAAAACCCAATTTTGTGTGCTGAATGAAGAAGCATGAAAATCATTTAGCTGGACTTTTGTAGTGTAACTCTTTCTGGATTTGACCATTATGCCAACATTTCTGAAAAAAAAAAGTGTTCTGGTTCTAGGAAGCGAAGGCCATTCCACAAAAATTCTAATAAAAAAAAAGAAAAAGAAAGAAAATTCATTGAATGGAGTGAGCTACTCTCTTCGCAGAATA
This sequence comes from Diplotaxodon limnothrissa, assembly GCF_057381915.1. NCBI lineage: Eukaryota > Metazoa > Chordata > Actinopteri > Cichliformes > Cichlidae > Diplotaxodon > Diplotaxodon limnothrissa. Next base: position 19,909,419 of record NC_140604.1, read on the forward strand.
ACACAAATTAACTCTAAACAGGCAAGCAGTTTTCACACATGTACAGAGGCCTTTACTTTTCTAGACATCCCTGACAGCACTGCATGTGAGAATACAAACTGGGTTTTGAACCTGCCAGCTCCCGAGTAAAAAGATGTTGGATTCCACTGATATACAAACAGCTAATAGTGCGGTCCATTCAGCTACCTGTCGAAATTTGGACACACTCATCCACTACATGAACAAAAGTATTGAGCCATGCTTCTTGATCTTTGAATTCAAGTGGTTTCAGTACTGTTGCCACAGGTACAGTGGGGCAAAAAAGTATTTATTCAGCCACCGATTGTGCAAGTTCCCCCACTTAAAATGATGACAGAGGTCAGTAATTTGCACCAGAGGTACACTTCAACTGTGAGAGACAGAATGTGAAAAAAAAAATCCATGAATTCACATGGTAGGATTTGTAAAGAATTTATTCGTAAATCAGGGTGGAAAATAAGTATTTGGTCACCTCAAACAAGGAAAATCTCTGGCTCTCACAGACCTGTAACGTCTTCTGTAAGAAGCTTTTCTGTCCCCCACTCGTTACCTGTATGAATGGCACCTGTTTGAACTCATCATCTGTATAAAACACACCTGTCCACAGCCTCAAACAGTCAGACTCCAAACTCCGCCATGGCCAAGACCAAAGAGCTTTCGAAGGACACCAGGAAAAGTATTGTAGACCTGCACCAGACTGGGAAGAGTGAATCTACAATAGGCAAGCAGCTTGGTGTGAAAAAATCAACTGTGGGAGCAATCATCAGAAAATGGAAGACATACAAGACCACTGATAATCTCCCTCGATCTGGGGCTCCACGCAAGATCTCATCCCATGGGGTCAAAATGATCATGAGAACGGTGAGCAAAGATCCCAGAACCACACGGGGGGACCTGGTGAATGACCTGCAGAGAGCTGGGACCAAAGTAACAAAGGTCACCATCAGTAACACACTACAACGGCAGGGAATCAAATCCCGCAGTGGACGTGTTCCGCTGCTGAAGCCAGTGCATGTCCAGGCCCGTCTGAAGTTTGCCAGAGAGCACATGGATGATACAGCAGAGGATTGGGAGAATGTCATGTGGTCAGATGAAACCAAAGTAGAACTTTTTGGTATAAACTCAACTCGTCGTGTTTGGAGGAAGAAGAATACTGAGTTGCATCCCAAGAACACCATACCTACTGTGAAGCATGGGGGTGGAAACATCATGCTATGGGGCTGTTTTTCTGCCAAGGGGACAGGACGACTGATCCGTGTTAAGGACAGAATGAATGGGGCCATGTATCGTGAGATTTTGAGCCAAAACCTCCTTCCATCAGTGAGAACTTTGAAGATGAAACGAGGCTGGGTCTTCCAACATGACAATGATCCAAAACACACCGCCCGGGCAACAAAGGAGTGGCTCCGTAAGAAGTATTTGAAAGTCCTGGAGTGGCCTAGCCAGTCTCCAGACCTCAACCCCATAGAAAATCTGTGGCGGGAGTTGAAAGTCCGTGTTGCTCGGCGACAGCCCCAAAACATCACTGCTCTCGAGAAGATCTGCATGGAGGAATGGGCCAAAATACCAGCTACTGTGTGTGCAAACCTGGTAAAGACCTATAGTAAACGTTTGACCTCTGTTATTGCCAACAAAGGTTATGTTACAAAGTATTGAGTTGTATTTTTGTTATTGACCAAATACTTATTTTCCACCCTGATTTACGAATAAATTCTTTACAAATCCTACCATGTGGATTCATGGATTTTTCTTTCACATTCTGTCTCTCACAGTTGAAGTGTACCTCTGGTGCAAATTACTGACCTCTGTCATCATTTTAGGTGGGGGAACTTGCACAATCGGTGGCTGACTAAATACTTTTTTGCCCCACTGTATATAAAATCAAGCACCTCGCCATGCCATTACAAACAATTGTGAACGAATGGCTAAAGAGCTCTGTAAGGAGCAAAAGTTAGCTTACACAGCAATGGATTTGGTCTGAAGCTGAATCCGTAATTAGTTACTGATTACTTTTTTCAAGTAACTTGACCCACACTGAACAAAACCCTTACTGCTCATTTCTGTTCTTTACATTCCCTACAGCAACACAGTCAAGGCAACAAAGAAATTATGTCACGATACATAAGAAACAGAATGAAAAAACTCATAAAGGAATCTAGTTTCTTATCCTCCACATATGTGTCTAGACTTTTGACTGGTACTTTATGTGGGTGTCATGGTTACTGCCACCTGCATGCTATATCCAAGCAGCTCACTCGCTCTAATTTCACTTATTATTTCCAGTACTTTGAAGCGCACCATTTCCTGCTGTGTGCTAAATGTATGAAACAAGGAAATTGTTTGAAGTTCATGTGTGAAAAGAAAGATAAACAGGTGGACCCAGACAGCGACCCACCACAACACGTAGAAAGTTTCAGAAACAGATGCTACACAAGTTTTAATCTGGCAGCTTTACTGAACAATTGTGGAGGTTTTTTTTTTCTTGGTATTTTGAAACTATAATCAGACCCACAGAGGCTGATGTCCTAAACATGTGACTAGCAGATTACTTCAACCAGCTGTGCTTACATGAGGAATTAGACGTTTAATGTGATATACATGATGATGAGTGATGGTTTGGTAGAGATATTACTCATGATCATGGTTAATATGATACTTACTGATTGTTACTTGGATAATACTTTGGCACTTAAGTGTTAATAACTTCATATTTCCCTGTTATTCCAACTTTGATTCCTCCTTATTACCCCACGCATAAAACGACTACTGATAAAATACCTGCTTAATGTTCTTGAAAATTAGAGTTGTATTTAACCAACTCATATTTTGATCAATATGAGAATACACATTCTGTGAATACACCAACCACTTCATTAGGTACATCAGCAAGCTGTTGGATTGCTTGTTGATGCCAGTATCTAATCAGGCAATCACATGGCAGCAACTCAATGCATGCGGACATGGTTAACCTGCTGAAGTTCAAACTGAGCATCAGAGAGATTTAAACCACTTTGAATGAGACATGTTTGTTGGTGCCAGACAGGCTGGTCTGAGTATTTCAGAAACTCCTGCTCTACTGGGATTTATCCCACACAACCATCTCTAGGATTTACAGAGAATGGTCCTGAAAAGGAGAAATATTCAGTGAGCAGCAGCTTTCTGGGAAAATGCCTTATTTCTGTCAGAGGTCAGATGAGAATTCCCAGACGGCTTCAAACCAATAGGAAGGTAACAGTAACTCAAATAGCTACTTTTCAAAACTAAGGTGAGCAGAAGAGCATCTCTGAACGCACGTCACGTTGAACTTTGCAGCGGATGGAATGCAGCAGCAGAAGACCACACCATGTATCACTCCTGCCAGCTAAGAACAGGAAACTGAGGCTCCAGTTCCCACAGACCCACCACACAACAGAAGATTGTAGCCTGGTCTGATGAGTCTCCATTTCTGTGACAGCATTCATAGTACAGGGTCTGAATGTGGAGTAAAAAGAAAATATGCATCCACCTTGCCCTTTATCAATGGCTTAGGCTGTTGCTGGTGGTGTGATGGTGTGAGCAATGTTTTCTTGGCACACTTTGGTCCCTTGGTACCACCTGTGCAGCATTTAAACACAACAGCCTACCTCAGTATTGTTGACAGCAATTTCAATCGCTTTGACTTCCTTTGACCTGTCTTCTGATGGCTGCTCCCAGCAGGATACACACTGTGTCCCAAAATCATCTCAAACTGGTTTCTTAAACAGGAAAATCAGTTCAGTGTACTGAAATGGCCTCCAGTCACCAGATGTCAATCCAATAGAGCTCATCTGGGATGTGATGGAATGAAAAGTTCACATCATGGATGTGCAGACAACAAGTCTGCAGCATCTATGCTATCATGTCAATATGCACCACAACTCGGAGGAATATTTCCAGCACCTTGTTAATCCATGTTGTAAAGAAGACAAAAGATGGCCCAACCTGCTTCCTGCAAGGTGAACCTAACAGTGTCCAGTGAGCGCATAGTTTCAAGAAATCTCATTTAAAAATTAAGTATGAAGCCTGTCAAAAATGCAGGCCTTTATTGTGGTACTTGCTATAATTTTTTAATGAGGTCTTCAAGGAGTTTCAAACATATAAACATGGTTACATAATGAAAGGCATTTTACAATACAGGGGGAAAAAAGCTAACTTGGGAAGCAAGAATTTTATGTTAAAAAATGAATATAAAAGATAATATCACAAATCGAGTGTATTTGTGATAAATGCAGGATCTGGCATTTGAAACAAACTAAACAGCCGTAAAAGTCAGTGAGTTGTGATTATTTTGCCTGCGGTCACGGAGGTCACCGCTGGCTTTTAGCGACCTGACTGGTTTGTGGGATGGGAAACACCAGACGTGCCAGGCATGGGCTAATTGGTCAACAGTGACCTTTTAAGATGCAATACTGGTAAAATGCTGTTAAAATGGTATACATACAACACTGTCTACTTAAGCAAAGCAGATTTTAAAAAAAATTCAAGGTTAAACCTAACTGACACGCTACAATAGCTTCCTCTCCCACATCTCCCCCACAGCTACAATCCTGCTATTTTTTCCCTCCATCATTGTCAGACTACATCTTGCTTTTATTACCAGCTTTAGTGGGGAGAATGTATTTTTTCCAGTCTATGGGCACAGAGCATGTATTTAAATTTCAAAACAATGTGCTCATTTTGCAAAATTTCAGTCGAACAGACTCCAATTAAAACTAATGTATTCTGATCAATGTTTTCTGTTTATTTGTATTTAACTCCTCAGGAAACGAGAATCGTCTGTAACATTATGCTCTCTTCTCGTTTCAAGCAGCCTCTGAGTGCGGCTACATTGTTAACACTTGTGAATGGGGCACAGTGATGGAGGGCTCTTGCCTCTAAAAATGCTTTAGAATTGCATTTTCTGTAAATTAAGCAGACACTCTTGCTTTCAAATGGGCATTTGTTTCAATTATCTAGATAGAGCGAGAAGCTGTGTGACTCTGTGCTCCCCTTGAATCTTTTCTTATTGGATGGGAAGCCAGATGGGAAGCATGGTAGGCAGAGAGAGAGAGCGAGACAGAGTGTCTGCCAATGGGTGTATGGCATTCACAGGGGCTGAGACAAATCAATTACAGATAAATGCCATGTGCACCAAAAGAATGCAAATGCTTATCAGTAGTTCTGGACTCAGTTGAAGTGGCACAGCTTGAGTTTCACTGACCATTTGTGGAGAAAATCTGAACAATACCAACAACTCTTGTTTTTGCAGCTCATATTAACACCGCAAAATAAGCTGCTGGGTCATGGCAATAATTGTCGACTGGTTGGTTCATCTATGAAATTCTTTAGAAATGCAACTCCATTAGAAAGCCTGGAAATATATGTACCAATTTTTATGGGCTTGTGTTATTTTCAGTACGTTTGCGATGACGAGACAGCGCAAACACCAAATCTTTAACTGGAGTCGCACCCTGATTTAATTAAAGTGATGAGAGCAGGCTTTGGCTGAATAACACCCTGAACCTGTGGCGCTGGATGTTGAATTTTCAGCCTTTATTTTCTTGTTTGTGTGACAAGTGAGTCTACTTTCTTGTTGCTAATACCCAATTAGGGAGATGATTATTGATTGAGGTGTTGAAAGTTGACCGCTAATCTCCCTTCTCTGGGGGATGAGGCGATCGATAGGTGAGTGTAATGAGCAACCTGGTTTCTTGGTGCTAATAAACAGAATTAGATTCACACTGAATACATATTTGTAAAACAATGGATTGGGGATTTGATGTGCACATCTTTTACTTTAATTGAACTGACATGCTGGCCAAGTACACAAGAAAAAGCAAGCAGTTTTGTCTATAACACACACACTCACATACAGAGACACACATACATAACAAAACGTGTTTGTATTTTTTGTTTTAACAAGGCTAATCTCCATAAAGCGCACTCGTTTGTGCAAAAAGCCATGTGAGGATGGTCTGTTTTGTTGTTTATATGTGCCATACATATCTATAAAGCCACATCTGAAGTTTCGGCGCGTGCTTGTTTTTAAATTTTGAGAACCCTTGGGTGCTTATAAACAAACAGCGATTAAGAGTGAAGGTAAGCTAATGCCACCAATTGCTACTGAACAGCATGTTTATGGTTAATTACTTCCAGAAGGCAATTTTCTCCCCCTTACACTTTGTTTTACCAAGTTTGGTGCGATGAAAGTGGCTCATGAATGAGTGACTGCTGCTGACCCATCAAGGGCAGCTAAACAATCAAAACATAGAGCAACCGAGGAGCTATTATTGTAACGAGGAATGTGTTTTTCAAGGACAATACAATTGTTCTTGACATACAGGTCGTACACCGTTCTTGCCTTGATTAGACGTAATACCTCAGCGAGGCATCCTTTTTGTTTTTCCCTTGCCATTTTGCCATTGTGCCTTCATGCCACGTTCCTCCACTGTCCTGTGAAATGCACTTTATGTACAACCCACCTGTTTTAGTGTAGAGAAAATGTCATGTTGCCTGCTGGTTGTCACTTTCCTCTGAAAAGAATGCTACAGTGTGCCATGATGCATTCTCTGTGGACCATGTTCTGTTTTCAGAAACCGTATTAAAATGCAGGGAAACTTTAGAAAATATGACACATACCCGAGCACATTAAATCTCAGACTTTTGAGATTTCAGATATAATGTAAAATAAGATAGCTGGCAGCTGGATATATATACAGCCTGTCTACGTGGTTGTGAAAATAAAGCCAAGGGGGCTTCAGGTGATATTTCCTCTAAGCTAAGTTTCAAGCATGCTCTCCTCTGTATGATGCCAACACTACATGCAAGTTAGATAAAGCTCATTTTTCTTGCAGTATTAACTAATCTAAATGACTACGTATATAAAAACCGTGTCTTTTCGTTGCAAATATTACCTCACTGCAGCTCCTTCCAGCTCTACGCAGCATTTTGGAGACTTGAAGCTCATTGTTTTTGTGGAGTATTGTTTATTCTCCCAGCTAACATTTGCATCTCCCGTAGAAGCAAAAAGTGGGTTACAGTGCTGTGCATAAAGAAATACCACCACTCCTTTCTTTATTTGTTACAAAAATGGGAAAGAGGTGCATTATTGAAACAGGCAATCGTACTTGGAAATACAATATGTGAGAAAAAAAACCTTGAAGGTTAATATTTCGTACAACCACCATTATTCTTCAACACCACTCTTTTACGCAAGTTTTCTTGTAATTTCTTTAAGGACTATTCGGGAATAGTTCTCCAGGGTTCTTGAAGGACATTCAAAGCTCTTCTTTGGATGTTGGCTGCCTTTTGTTATGTTTTCTGTCAAGATGATCAAAAACCGCTTCAATAATATTGAAATCTGGGCTCTGGTGAGGCCAGTCCATGACTCATAGTGTTCTAGTGTGTTTTTTTCTAACCAGGTGCGCTTTTACTGTATTGGCAGTCTGTTCGGGATTCTTGCCATGCTGAAAAATGAAGGCTTTACAAATCAGACACTATCCAGCTGGTAATGCATGGTGAATCAAAATCTGACTGTACTTTTATGCTTTCATTATTCCATCAATTTTGACAAAATACCCAACACCACTGGCTTCAACTGAGGCTCAAACCACAGCAGAGCCTTGTTTTTCAGATGACTGTAGACACTTCTCTCCTGACCTTCTCTGTACATACTGATGACAGTTTGAACCAGCATTTTTACAGTTGAATTCAACTCTCCATAAGACTGGATAGCACTGATTTTCAGTCCACTGATTTTCAGGCAGCCTTTTCTCACTGTTTTCCTTCCTTAAGAATATTTTCTTGACAACTTCCTTTATACTGAGACCATTTTTGACAAAGGGCCTGATGCATCTCAGGTCCTGTGTCATTTCTTATTTTCATATTTCTTAAGGATACGACTTTCGAACAATGTTAAAAGAAAGAGCTTTTTCTAAGTCTGCCACATCTTTTGCCCTCTATTTTCCAATTTCCTTAAATTTTTCTAAGGACGCACTGCAAACCATGGCAAATTATTGGTTAATAGCTCTTAGGAAATAACCTTGTTGGTGCAAAAATGATATTTTTCAAACAAACTGTGTTATCTTTGGTATTTTTCATAGATTCAGCAAAAGAAATAACAAATTCTATGTTTTTGTGGCAGGACTGTGTGCTATGAATTACTACATCACTGGTTCATTCATTCAGTTTACGCTTGAATAATTCGCAGGTCAGTGTTAAGTGGCTTCACAAACTCCTTTCAGCTGCTCCCTTTCGTGATTCTCACAGGGATCATCTTGGTCCATCTCATTCTTTCCTTAGCATCATTCTCTGTCACACCAGCCCTCTTATGTACGCCTTCGTTACCTCCATGAACCAGCATATCCTTAGCCACCATATGAGCAGCTCTATCCCAGATATAATTTCTTCATTTAAAGCTTCTGCTCTCATGCCCCCACACCCGCCTTTCTCTCTCACTGCCTGCTAACATGCCTTCCCCTTTTCCTATTACTTTGACTTCCTCGGAAGCTAATTACACAGAAATGGGGGTAGGTTCAAGAATTTTGCACAGCATTGTATTTGTGAAAATAAAGTGAATATTGGGAAATGGTAAGATATATACAAATACTAATGTTTTTCAAATGTATATATTAAATGCTATTCCATTTTTTTCCTTAAGTATAAAGACAGATCACAACATAAGTCATTTAACTGAGCTGGGTTATAAGCTGTGATGTTTTAAAATGGTAAATGGCCTGTATTTGTATAGCGCTTTACTAGTCCCTAAGGACCCCAAACCGCTTTACACAGTCAGTCATCCACCCATTCTCACACTGGTGATGATAAGCTAGCCACAGCCACCCTGGGGCGCACTGACAGAGGCGAGGCTGCCAGACACTGGCGCCACCGGGCCCTGACCACCACCAGTAGGCAACGGGTGAAGTGTCTCGCCCAAGGACACAACGACAGAGACTGTCCAAGCCGGGGCTCAAACCAGCAAGCTTCCGATTACAAGGCGACCACCCAACTCTTGAGCCACGATCGCCCTTGAGCCACGATCATTTTAAAGTTAAGAGACATCTAGTGGTTGTTTGAACAACTGTATTCAAAATGCCGGCTGGTGTTATGACCTTTAGGTGGGAGGAACTCACGACCCTCTAAGCCAAACAGAGCTTTCTAATATAAGTATACAGCAAAGGGGTAAATCTGGATACAAACTCAGATGACCAGTGTTAAACGCCATCGAGGCAATCCTGGAGGGAAACCCCTACCTCGGCCAGCTCAAGGGAGTTTCCGCCTGCCTTTGCACCCTGCGTAAAGCCCGGGGGGTAGTGCAAGCTCGGGAAACCTCAGACTTCGTCCAGCTGCAGCAGGAGCTCAGCATGCCCGAGCAGGAGCTCAGCGAGCCGGAGGAGCCCGCACCGTCAGCTGAGGCGCTCAGCGAGCCGGAGGAGCTCAGCATGCCCGAGCAGGAGCTCAGCGAGCCGGAGGAGCCCGCACCGCCAGCTGAGGAGCTCAGCGAGCCGGAGGAGCTCCGCATGCCCGAGCAGGAGCTCAGTGAGCCGGAGGAGCCCGCATCACCAGCTGTGGAGCTCAGCATGCCCGAGCAGGAGCTCAGCGAGCCGGAGGAGCCCGCACCGCCAGCTGAGGAGCTCAGCGAGCCGGAGGAGCTCGGCATGCCCGAGCAGGAGCTCAGTGAGCCGGAGGAGCCCGCATCACCAGCTGTGGAGCTCAGCATGCCCGAGCAGGAGCTCAGCGAGCCGGAGGAGCCCGCACCGCCAGCTGAGGAGCTCAGCGAGCCGGAGGAGCTCGGCATGCCCGAGCAGGAGCTCAGTGAGCCGGAGGAGCCCGCATCGCCAGCTGTGGAGCTCAGCATGCCCGAGCAGGAGCTCAGCGAGCCGGAGGAGCCCGCACCGCCAGCTGTGGAGCTCAGCATGCCCGAGCAGGAGCTCGGCGAGCCGGAGGAGCCCGCTCTGCCAGCTGAGGAGCTCAGCGAGCCGGAGGAGGAGCTCTCGCTGCCGGCCGAGGAGGAGCTCTCGCTGCCGGCCGAGGAGGAGCTTTCGCTGCCGGCCGAGGAGGTCAGCGGACCGGAGGGACCTCCACGTCTAGCGCGGCCTCCTCGCCGTCCACGTCCGGTGCGTCCACGTCAGCGATCGGCGCGTCATGGACCTGTTGCCACGCCTCGCTGTTGCTCACCGGAGCAGCGACGTTGCCATCGGACCCGTGGCAGGCCGCCGGAGGAGCAGCGCCGCCGCCACCGGACCCGTGGCAGGCCACCAGAACCGTTCCGCCGCCACCGGACCCGTGGCAGGCCACCAGAACCGTTCTGCCGCCACCGGACCCGTGGCTGGCCGCCGGAGGAGCAGCGCCGCCGCCACCGGACCCGTGGCAGGCCCCCTGAACTGTTTTGCTGCTGCCGCCGGACCCGGGGCCGTCCGCCGGAGCTGCTACGTCGCCGCCGTTGGGCTCGAGGTAGGCCCCCTGAACTCTCTTGTTGTGTTGATGGGCCGCCTGTGACTGTTTGTGGCGTCTTTTCGTTTTCTTTTTGCACCGCTGCGGGATGCGCGGTCTGACTCTGAGACTGTGGACTGGGTCGGTTTGTTGTTTTGTTGTTTTTGCTTGTTTTGGTTCTGGCCCTCCGTCCTGGTTCCCCCAGCCGCCCGCCCTGGGTTGGTTGTGCTGTTTTTTGTTTTGGTTTTGGGGTCGTCGGGAGCCGACCCTTAGAGGGGGGGTACTGTCAGGGTCCTGGGTCTGAGCAACCCAGGATCCCTGAGCAGTTATGAATTATATTATTATTATTATATGTATTTTGGTGTTGCTGCTGCTCTTCTCCATGCTTGTAGATGTGAGTGTGTGTGTGTGTGTGTGTCTGCGGGTATGCTTGGAGGATGGAGCTCAGCCACCTGCAGGCCTGAGGGGTGTGGCCCTGCAGAAGGACTGGCCACACCCGAAGTCACACACCTGCTGCTGATCAGGCCTCGTCGGGGGAGCTACTTAGGAGAGAGTTGGAGCTCCCACCGACGCGGGATCATTTCCTTGAGACTCCACGTTAGTCGTCCCATTGAATTGAGTTAATGTGTGTAAGTGTATGCCCGCGGTTATTTGTGTCCTGACGGCTGCGTCTATTGTTTCCCGCAGGAGGAGCGTGGAAGGCACGAAGAGCAGCGAGCACCGGGGGGTGCTGACACGGGAGCGGAGAGCACAGAGACACGAACTATTCACGCAGAGACACGACACGGGAGTCTGGGAGAACACGGGGATTTATTGTTGTTTTTGTTCCACTCTGTAAATAAACACACTGTTTATACATAGAGCACCGCGCCTGGGTCCTCCTTTCCCCACATCCCCACGGTCTGCCAGCCAGACCGTGACAAAGTCACTGATTTTACTTTGTTTATTATCTTGCACTTTCCCTCCTTTTAAAGTTTGGACTTTCATCACTTGCCAACATGAGAGGAGAGTCTTTGCAGGTACACTCTTGCAAAACTTTGCCTGCTCATTTGCAAAGCTAGGTTAAGCTTATGTAAAAGAGATGCATTCTGAGTACGTTGGAGGCCCGGAAACAAACATTTCCCCTCCCCCCTCCCCTTGACAGCCGAGTGACAGCTATTTAAATGCAAACTGTCATTAACAAACACAACCCTGCGCGACACCTGCTTTAATCACAGCAACAAAGGCGCAGCAAGTGGCCGAGTAGGAGCCCCCTCTCTGTGTGATATTCAAATGATGGGGCGGTGCAACACACAAAAACAACAACATCAAAGAATAGGCTGTGCAGGGAGAAGAAGATATGCTGCGGCATGTGCCTCCTACCACCACTGTTAATCAGCTTCATTTTTAAAGTGATTAAAGTAAGAAGGGCTGAAAGTCACTAAATTGCTTACCCTTAGAACTGTGAGAAATTGTTGTGCTTTTCAACGCTCTTCTTTTTTAACCGTGGACATTTCACAAAGAGACTTGCGCAACACACTTTGACATTCTTTCCATGCAACATTTGTTGTTGTTTTTGGTAAGTGTACTGTATAAGACTGCATGCGCTGCAAAAGAGCTACTACTAGGAAGGGTTAACACAGTGGGTTCAGTGCAATTCTGCTTTGTTTTGGACTGTGGCCTGATGTGTCTTGGTTGTGGTTCTGTCTTGGGTTGTTGTTATTGTTGTTCGCCTCGGTCATAATTTAAATGAGGAAGTCATTGGGCTGTAACATCCTGCATGCTGGCCAAGGTCTGGGCACTTGTAACTAATGCATGGCATTTGTTTTGATTAGTTTTTGTCTTTTTTTTTCTTTAACAATTGCCGCAGAATATCCAGCTGTATTTGCAGCAGATTCCCTTTGTTTGTTCGTCGCACAAATCTGCTGAGAAAATGAAGATAAACATTTCTTTCACTGTATTCTGTTGTTCATTTATTCCTCAGTGGTCTGTATACTGCCACCAAATAGCTGCTGCCACTAAAAAATATTCAAAGGCCCCATAAACAACATAACAGTGTGTTTCTATTTTATCTGAGAACCTCCTGAAATGTAATATTTGGATAATACAATCCACCAAATGCTATACTATAATTTGAGCACAAGTAAATGAGGAAAAATGAGTGCAATTCCACCTTAAGTTCTCTGTTTACAGATCGTCTTCCTAATGCATTGCATCAACCATCAAATGCTGTTTTGATGCATTTAGTTAGTAATCCTGGGAAATTAAATTTATGTGCTTACAGACCGAGCTGGAGGCTATAAATCAGTAAAAATCCACATCGCCGGCTACTGTATGAGCCACATTTGATTCACATGCAACGCTGATTAGACTAATTCCTGAAGTGAATCATGCATCTGGGCAGCATCCAGTAGAAGAAGACGTGCCGATTGCATCACTACAAGTTTGGAACCGGTGTAGCACCATTTATTAGACATCTGCTACAAGTACAGTAGAGAATAAATCAGGAGCCACTCTGACTAATCAAATTAAATCACACAACTGGATATAATTAATGGTCACGGCCTAAATTGTATCTCTACTTAGGTTTTTCAATGAATGGTTCCTCATAAATGTTGTAATTCTATGCAATGGTGTGTTTCATACACATATGTAAATATCACGCTCCAGAAAAACTGACAACATGAATAATGAGTCAGCTCCTTTACTGAAGTGAATATAGACCTATCAGAACCACCAAACTGCTTAAAATGCTTAATTTAAAGACCTGCATTCAAACTCTCAAAAGTATTGAAGCGCCATTGGTAAAATATATTTAAAAGTTAGAGTGCCATAAGACTTTATTGTGTTCAATTAGTACATTTCACACTTTCTACAACAAACTAACAAGCAAACAACACACTGGGCATGCACAGCACTATTTTGTACCAAGTAGGGGCTTGATAAATGAAGCCAACAACAGACTTCGGTTCCTACTCTGGCCACTTGAGACTGTATGCCAAAACAAGTAAATCCCTGTTAACATCCCAACTTTACAGCATTAAAAACATGTTCGCAGCCTAACAACTGTATGATGCATGCTTTTTTTAATCAACATGTCTGTCTTGATATACAGTTGAGGGTATAAATGACTGGTGTGCCAACAAGCTGCTCTAGCCAGTTGTTGTCTGGTCGATCTCACATTCTCTTGGTGCCTTATAAAGTGTTTTTCCATGAAATTATATGACAAATAATATGGCTTTCTGTGTGATAGTAGCAGTGCTTAAAATTTGTAATTCACACATTTGTTAGCTTGCAAGGATAAGGTGATATTTGCTGTTTTCCAAATATAACCACTTCTGCATCACAATCCTCTCCAGTAAACATAAATCCAAGAATTAGGCAATTTTGAGGCTTAAAAATGCAGAAAACAGTTTATGACATCACATGGGTGACATCCATCTTTCATATACAGTCTCTGTTTACAGTCATGCGATGAATACAAACATAAGCCACTGAAGCTGTTGACAATATATTCAAAGTAAACTCTTAATCCCACTTGGACCTGTGCCATTTAATAAACAGAGTTTGTTTTTTTTAACAAATAAAACACATAGTACCAGTATGTACTTGTTTAGATAATTCAAATAAATGTCCCTTTTAGTACTCAAACATATTGTAACATTCACAAGAACCAGACGGTTGGGTCTCAGTTTGTCCGTTTATTCGGCACATAAGCAAGCGGGTTGCTAACTCCGGGGAGAGCGCCCTCGTACAACTCCTCTCTCCAGCCTGGCACACACACACAAAAACAACCAGGTCCCCCCTCCCCTTCCTGTACCACAACCAAACATGAATCTTAAAGGAACAACAACAGTGTGCAGAGATCACCAAAATGTCACTGTACAATAACACTTAACCATCGTTACACTGCCCCCCCAGCAATAAGTTCCTCGTCCCCGAGGGAACGACACAGTCTCTGAGGCGGGGTGGTAGCCTACGTTCCCCCCTTGACCTCCTGAGCCCCTGAGGTGGACGCGGAGCTTCGGGGCTTTGGGGTGGAGAGTCCGAGGGAGGGGAACGCAGCCCCGGTCGGGGGTCCCTCTGAGCAGGGTCACGGACGCTCTGTACACGTCCCTCTGGAAAGGAGAGGAGGGACTGCCCTCTGTAGGGGGCCATCCGGTCTCTGTGCAGCGCTACTATCCTCCCCCTAGGAGGCAACTGCACCCTGTAAACAACCTCCCCTACTCGCTCTAGGACGCTGCAAGGCCCCACCCAGCTGCTATCCAGTTTAGGACACCGTCCCTTCTTCCTCTTTGGGCTGTAGACCCACACCAGCTCCCCAGCATGGAAGTGCCTCCCCTTAGTGGTGATGTCGTAATTCCTCTTTTGGCGCAGGCCTGCCTTCGCCAGCTGCTCTCGGGCGTAGGAATGTGCAGAATCCAGCCGGTCCTGCAGCTTCCTTGCGTAGTCCCGGCCCGGTGGTGCCTCTGGCGCGTCCGGGGGTTTCCCAAAAGCCAACTCTGCAGGAGTTCTCAGCTCTCTCCCTAACATGAGCAGGGCAGGCGTACATTGGGTGGAGTCCTGTACTGCCGACCTGTAGGCCATGAGGGTAAGGGGAAGATGGTAATCCCAGTCCCGTTGGTGTTCTGAGGTAAGGATGGCTAGCTGCTGGGCCAGCGTCCTGTTAAACCTTTCCACCAGCCCATCGCTTTGGGGGTGAAGTGGGGTGGTGCGGGTCTTCTTAATCCCAAGGCGTTCACACATGGCAGCAAATACCTTGGACTCAAAGTTACGCCCCTGGTCACTGTGGAGGGTCTCTGCTGTTCCAAAGCGGCTGAACATCCCCTCCACTAATACATCAGCGACAGTCTCAGCCTCGTGATCTGGGATGGCGTATGCTTCCGGCCACTTGGTAAAATAGTCCATTGCCACAAGAACATAGCGGTTTCCTCTGTCTGTGCGAGGAAATGGGCCCATGACGTCCATAGCTACTCGCTCCATTGGGGCTCCTGCTGGTTGCTGCTGAAGCTGAGCCCGGGACTGGTCCTGTGGCCCTTTGTGTGAGGAACATGCATCACAGCTGCGGCAAAAGTCCTCCACGTCCCTCCGCTGTTGACCCCAGTAATAGCCCTGGCGGAGGCGGCGGAGAGTCTTGGAGACCCCAAAGTGGCCGGAGCCAGTGCTCCCATGGCAGGCTTCCAGCACAGCTGACCTCAGCGACCTTGGCACCACAACCTGCCACCTCTCCTCCCCCGTGGCAGGATCCTTCCAGGCACGCTCCAACACCCCCTCCTTCAGCCTGAGAGCTGCAAACTTGGCCCATAGCCCCCTGGTACAGATGGAAAACCCAGTGACCTCATCCCAAAGGGGTTGCTCCCCCTTCTCCAGCCACTGCAGGACCGGCAGCAGGTCCGTGTCTTGTTCCTGCCGTGCCCTCCACTCCGCTGCATCCACCACCAGAAGAGCCCTGCAGGCGAGCTGTGCTGCTCCGTCTATTGTCGTGAGTTCCCGCTCTATTTCCTCTCGCTTCTCACAGTAACGGCAGCCAGCTGCAGCACATGGGCGGCGAGAGAGGGCGTCTGCGTTAGAAAGGTGCGTCCCTGCTCTGTGCTCCACAGTGAAATTGAAGGCTTGGAGCTCCTCCAGCCAGCGAGCCACCTGTCCCTCTGGCTCCCTGAAAGACATCAGCCACTGAAGGGCAGCATGATCAGTTCTGATAACAAATGCTGTGCCGCACAGGTAGTACTTAAAGTGTCTCACCCCCGCCACCACAGCCAACAGCTCTCGTCGTGTGACACAGTAGCGCCGCTCACTCCTGTTCAGGACCCGGCTGAAGTACGCCACCACCTTCTCCCCTTCCGGCCCAACCTGCGACAACACCGCTCCCAGCCCCACATTACTTGCGTCAGTGTCCAGGACAAACGGCAGGGCGGGGTCAGGGGGGGCAAGGACTGGGGACTCTGTCAGCGATCTGCGGAGGGTGTCGAACGCCTGCTGACAGTCCCGGGTCCAGATGAAGTCACGGTCCTTCTGCAGCAGGTGGAAGAGTGGTGCGGCTATGGAGGAAAAGCCCTTCACAAACCTCCTGTAATAAGACGCCAGTCCTAGGAAGCTTTTGAGCTCTTTCTGGTCTGCTGGTGTGGGCCACTCGGTAATGGTGTGAATTTTTTCCTCCAACGTGCTGATGCCCTCACGACCCAGCTTGTGGCCCAGAAACTCCACCTCCCTCCTCATGAAGTGGCACTTGTCGGGGTGCAGCTTCAGGCCTGCAGCCGCCACCCTCTCCAACACTTGTCTCAGGGCATCCAGGGCAGCATCAAAGGAGCTCCCGTGCACTAGAAGGTCATCCAGGTAAACCAGACACCGTTGCCGTGGGACGCCAGCCAGCACACTGTCCATAAGCCTCTCGAAGGTCGCAGGAGCGTTGCAAAGACCAAAGCTCAGGACTTTGAACTGCCATAGTCCCCTGTTAGTGCAGAAGGCTGTCTTCGGTCTGGATTCCGGGGACAGTGGCACCTGCCAGTAGCCACTCCGCAGGTCCAGGGTGGAGAACCAGGAGGACCCGGCTACTAAGTCGAGAGACTCATCAATCCTGGGAAGGGGGTAAGAGTCCTTCTTCGTCACTTTGTTGAGTGGTCTGTAGTCCACACAGAAACGCATCCTAGGACTTTTTTTCTTAGGCACCATCACCACCGCGGAGGCCCACGGGCTATCAGATGGCTCTATGATGCCCGCCTTCATCATTTCACACAACTCTCTGTCCGCAGCCTCCTGATGAGCCAGGGGCAGGCGGCGTGGGCGCACTTTAATAGGCTGGGCATCCCCGGTCTCAATGACGTGCTCTACCAAGTGTGTCAAGCCAACATCACTTTCTTTCAGGGCAAAAATGTCACTAAACTCTTTTAGTACCTGCCATAGACTCTCTTGCTGCTGTGGAGTCAGCCCCTCACAGTTCTTTGACCAGATACTCCTCACTGCTAAGAGCCTCTCCTCCTCCTCCGCTCGCTGTTCTGCTGGCGGGTCTGCAGGGGTCTCTGTGGTGGAGGTGGACGCCGCGGCAGATGCTGTGCAGACCGGGGGAGGAATAAGCGGCACCTTCTTCCCATCAGGGATTACGAGGAAGCCTTTGCCTAAGTCCAGTACACCGCCAATGGCTCGTAAAAAATCCAGCCCAAGGATGCAAGCGTCCTGCACGTCAGCCACCCAGGCAGCATAAGACACACTGAGGTCCCCCACCTTGAACTGGAACACTCCCCTCCCTCTCATTGGGGCCAGATCACCGGTCACAGTCTTAAGTTGCACATTAGTCGGTTGCACAGCAGCTCCGGTTGGGACAATATCGGGTCGGACCAGCGTTGCATTGGACCCCGTGTCCAGCAGGGCCGTACAGGACACCCCCGCGATCGTCACTGGAACATGGCAAAAGCCGCCAACCTGGGTCCAGCCCACAGCGATGGCCGCACCGGGTGGAGATGGCGGTGGCGTGGGGATGTCGTTCTCCCAGGCCCGTGTACTCCCGCCTACACGGGCCCGTGGGCGTTTCCCTGAACCGCTGCAAGCTTGGGGCACTGCCTGATGAGGTGTCCGGGTTGTCCACATCCCCAGCAGCTCTGTGGTCGGCGGTGTGGGCCAGCCCGAGGGGAAGGCGACTGCAGCGAAGCCGCCTGCACCAAACTGCACAAGCCCGCTGGCGTCTCCATCTGTTCCACAGGTGCTGACACAGCCCTCACCACGTGTGCGTCATCAGCGCCCCCAGAGGATCCTGCAAGCATCTCCCTCTCCAACGCTAGCTCCAGGGCTGCACTGAGTGTGGCCGGCCGAGCAAGCTGAGTTTGCATACGGAGCTCTTTAGGGCTCAGGGCCTGCAGGAACTGGTCCCGAGCTAACTCCGCTTGCACTGATGGTGGCATGCTGTCATACGCCCTCCGGCAAAGGCACTCGATTTCATGGGCCAAAATGCGGAGGGGCTCGCCTGGCAATCTGCGTCTGTTGTGGAACTCCGACCTCAGCAGCACTGGTTGGTTATACTGCCCGAAGCGCCTCTGAAGTGCTCCGACCAGAGCATTATAATCTCCCCTCTGCTCCTCGGTCAGCAGCAGCAGGCATGCAGCTGCATCCTCACACAGGCACAAAGCCAATTGGAGAGCTTTATGTTCCTCAGACCAGCCAGCTGCGACAGCTAACAGCTCGAACTGTGCGATAAACACTTCCCATGGCGTCTTGCCGCTGAACTTAGGCGATTTTATATTCGCTGCAGCTTGCTGGGCGCCGCCATGTTTGTTTACATCACGTGACGGCGCGCCAAGCGAGGTCAACTCCTTCCCGCCGGAATCGCGGCCGCTGTGCGAACAGTTCCCGAGCTTAGTCAAACCTGGAGAAAATCCAGCCTCGGCAGACAGCCGCAGCGCCGTTTCCCTCACTCCATGGGCGGGCGAGCGCGGACGAACCTCCCTCTCCTCCCTCTCCTCCGTCTCCTCCGTCTCCTTCTTAATCTTGCCCGGCAACATCCTCGTCTCGTAACGGCAAGCGTCGCCAGCAACAGGGTGTCGGGCGTTCTGGGGTTCTTTTTTCTTTCTTCACTTCTGACACCAATGTAACATTCACAAGAACCAGACGGTTGGGTCTCAGTTTGTCCGTTTATTCGGCACATAAGCAAGCGGGTTGCTAACTCCGGGGAGAGCGCCCTCGTACAACTCCTCTCTCCAGCCTGGCACACACACACAAAAACAACCAGGTCCCCCCTCCCCTTCCTGTACCACAACCAAACATGAATCTTAAAGGAACAACAACAGTGTGCAGAGATCACCAACATGTCACTGTACAATAACACTTAACCATCGTTACAATATTCTTTACCTGAATACTCATAGTGCTTTCTACTGCAAAGCTGATTGCAGTAAGCACTTTGTCTAACATTCATGCACACCCTCACAAAGAAGCATCAGGGCCTACTTGGGGTTCAGGATCTTGTTGTAGGGATGTATTAAGGATCGAACCACCAGCATTGCAGCTAGTACCGGCATTATGCTGTCCTTCCTGGCCACAGCCACTACAAAATGAGAACGACGATCTAAAGATGTATTTAAGGCCTTCCCAGAAACAGGTTGGTCGTGAGTCATGCAATGACTTTTAAAAGATCTCAAATAATTTGAAATATTTTTTTTTCCTTGTAATGAACGTCATCTACAGGACTCATAATGTAAAATGACTGCCAAATAAAGGAAATCTCCAAGAACCCCAAAATGTGATCTCACAATCTGCTGTTAATTCTTGCACGTCCTGGTGTCAGAGCACAGTCAGAAAGTGCTTGCACAAATTGGCATGGGAGACGTGCCAGCCTTCGCTGTCCAAAAAGAACATTAGGACAAAATTCAGCCTGCCAATGAACATAAAGGGCAAAGACCGGGTCTTTTAGAATAATGTGCTCTAGACGGATGAATCAAAGATAGTGTTTTTGGACCAAAGTATAGAAGAGAGGAGGAAAAACCTCATACTACCTGTGAAGTGCGATGGTAGAAACACAATGGTTAGGTTGACTTAGCAGGCACAGTCACAGGTACTACTTTATTTAATTATCTCATTACCTTAGCAGCTGCAGGAAGTTTTTTAAGGAAGAATAATCGAAAATTGTCAGAGAATGGTGGACAATTGTGCAGTTTGTCTAATAGCTGCTGTACAACTTCAGAAGAAGAAGAATGCACCTATTGATAGTTTTTGAATAACTGCGAGAAAATGGTTTTGTGGTGTTTTTCTTTATTTGTAAGCACATTTTTAAAGATTACCTATTTTATTTCTCTAAATATGTCTAAAAAAAGTCAACTGTTACATGTAATTACATATTTTTACTATAAGAGGGAATTTGGCCTTAACTCCAACTTACAATGCTGCTTTCTTTGAAAACTCTTTACACTAAAATTAGACCTTCAGTGTGCACAAAATGCCCGAGCCATGACAGTGAATGATGGTTTTATTTAAAATCATAATACTTTTAATAAATGAAGTACAGGGTGCACTGTGAACTCGTAAGACGTGATTAAATACTCCGCTCCCTCGTTAATTAGATTCCTTCAGGTGTTAACTGCTAATGCCAAGCCTCCCAAAACGCACTGGCAGTGAAGTCTGAACGGAGACGGCGGACTGTAAAGAGGCCGCTCGCTCTGTCAGCGGCTAAATTACCTTCATATCGGGCCCGTGAAGCTTATGAAGCCAAGATCAGATGAGGATTTGGGGAGCTTTTCCTGCTAGCAGAGATGAGGAAATTCACCAGTCCAGGAACAAGACAAGCCTGGTGACATTTAGGAAAAGAACCGGTGGAAATCACTTCAATTTAAAGCCATTGATCTGTATTTTGCAATTAACATTTCTGATTAGTCAGAAACTGATGGGCATTTTTTTTACTATTATTTTTGTTTTTATTGTTTGGACGTCACAGTCATTCTCCTGATTATCATTTTATTTTGACAGTCCCTTCACACTAACAGCAGGGCTCATAAACAGTTGTCAAAAACACACAAGCAGAACTCAAGGATTAAGCGGATTGCTGCTTTTCTTTGGCAACAACTAACTTGTGATTAAAAAAAGAAGACATTAGATCGACTGTACACATTAAGAATTTAGATGTCTCATTTATCCTCAGTAGGCTATAATAAATTGAAGCAGAGCATTTGATTCTATTCAGTTTGTATAGGTGTGCACCTCACAGAAACAATCTGGACAAGAAATGCTGTTCATGAGCTTGGACACAAGCTCAGTGTCTCTATGGGTTCAATTTACCCTCCTCAATGGATGGTAAATAATAAATACATGAGGGTTTTTTTGAGATTGAAACATCAAGGGACTCTGAATATTGAATAAGAGCTCTGCAAGAAGGAAGCTATTTTTGCTTACTTTTTTGCTATGCGAATGCTGTTGTACTCGAACACACTCAAACCCTCCTCGACACTCTTTGTTCTCCAAACCTTTAACTGTACATATTTAACTGCGCTGTAAACTCGTCACCTAAAATCTTTGCACCTGCTTGACTGTTTGCACCGCATCTGAGATGATGAATGACAGCGCTGCCTTTGTTCATAACAGCGAGTGAGAGCAGCATGCAAAGTGGGCAGGAGTTGCATTAATTGAGCCGCAACAGGATGATATGATACCGAGAGTCTTACACTCTACTGTGGAATTTAATATTAATATTAGATTTACATGATATTATACCAGTCAGCCACAATAATGCAACCACTGACAGATGAAGTGAAGAACTTTAACTTCTTCACAGGTGTCATTGTATCAAGATAGATCAGGCAGATATTAGGCAGCAACTGAAGAATGGGTCAGATAGGTGAGTGTTAGAAACAGGAAAAATAGGCAAACATAAAGGATAAACTGTGATGTCTTGGTCAGAGCATCTGCAAAATCATATGGGGAATTCACAGTATTCACAGGGTTGGGCCACATGCATGGAGAATGAAGGCTAGCCCATGTGGTCCAATCCCACAAAAGAGCAATAGAAGGCCAATAGTACGCCTTAGCGACCCTGAACCCATAGTTATGCTGCTCCTAGGAGACGTCTCATAATGCCTGCATAGCTCTCTACTCTTTTACTCTCCATGCATTAAGGTATTGTCTTCTCTCTCATGTAGTTTGTGCTTTTTCACTACGTCTGCTCTCTCCTTGAACCTTCCTGCAGGTATCTCTGGCTCTAGAGTTGCATGTGTCTATTTTCCCATTGCTGATGCCACAATCCTGCACAGTGTTTATTGTGCGTTGTTTCTCATCTTCTTTTCTCTCTCCACTCTCCCCTCACCCCTACTGATCGAGGCAGCTGGGTGCCTCCTTCAGCCTGGTTGTGCCAGAGGTTTCTTTCTGTTAAAACATTTCCTTCAGTTTTCCATTCTCACTTTGCTGAGTGGATGCTCAAAGGGAATCATTGGATTTCTCTCTATAATAATGCTCTGTTTCACAAGTCATGTCAGAGAACTATACAGAATGAGATGACTTAAGTTTTAATTTGGCAATACCTTAATGCTGGCTATGATAAAACAACACAGGGTGCACCACCGTTTGCAGAGTATCCATCCTGACCATTTTTCGTGCAATTAACAGCTCAGAACTGGACCATGAAGATAGTAACCTAGTTTTATAAATCTTTTTTTAATATCACGTGCACAGTCAGGTTTGTTTTAATTATTTATCTGGGGAAGAGATGGCTGCAGGATGACTATTTGACCCCTTTTCTTGGCAGAATAGGTAGAGTTCAATTAAAATGTTTGGTTTCTTGACATCAACCCAACTTTAGAGACTTTAGGCTTTGAGAAAGCCATCCCAGAGGCTTAACTTTAACCTGTTTCATCCATTCCTAAACCTGTTTTCAGTGTGTTTGCGATAAATGTCCTTTTAGAGCACACAAATGTGTCCAAGTTTCAACCATTGAGTTGTTGACTTGAAGAATTTGGCGATAGCCTCCATTATTCAA
The DNA here is from genome assembly GCF_057381915.1 of Diplotaxodon limnothrissa. Lineage (NCBI taxonomy): Eukaryota > Metazoa > Chordata > Actinopteri > Cichliformes > Cichlidae > Diplotaxodon > Diplotaxodon limnothrissa. Next base: position 19,932,289 of record NC_140604.1, read on the forward strand.
CAACTTTATAGAATGCATCAGTAACAATGGCACCAAAACAGCTCCAGAGCATGAAGCTACCTCCACTATTCTTAGATTTGAAACCTTTACTCCTCCAAATATACCTCTTGACATTGTGGCCAAACAGCTCAGTATTTGACCATTCAGCTTTTCTCCAGAAGGTATTTGGCTTGTTCATTTGGGAAATGCAAATTTCAGGCAAATTGGAAAGTAGTGATTTTGGACTGGGGGCATATTTCTTGGTTGTCGTCTCAGGCCATGACAATGTTAAACCGTCATTACTGTGGAGACTGATGCTGGTGTTCCAGCAGTTTCTAGTTAATGGCAGGCTTGAGCCTTTATGGTTCCTGGGTTGTTCCTGAACATTCTGACCAATATACTGATATCTGAGTGTGACAGTTTGGGTTTTTCTCCAGACCGTGGCAATGTGGTGACACATCAAAAGTATTTGAAATGACGATTGTGGAATCTGCCGCTTTTTAGAAATGGCTCCAAGAGATGTTCTTAGCGTAAATCTACAATTCTTAGATCTGCACTGAGTTTTCTGGACTTTCCCATTGTTATGAGTATTCAATCAGCCCAATTAGTGCTGTCAAACAATTCTTTTTTTTATGCTGGCAAAGAGAAACTACCAGTTGCAGTAAATCATGATCACTAATGAGAAGTTAATAGGCCTTGGGCTTGTCAAGTTAAAAGACATCGTAGAAGCTTCAGAATCACGTACTAAAGGATTTAAGTCAGTGTATGTATATATTCTAGCAAGTACATATAATTTGACCCTGTGTTGATCAGAGAAAGTCCCAAATAAATTCAGAATTGTCATGATAGATGGATGCTTTACAATCATTCCACCCAGGAAAAAAGAACTTTCCAAAATTACCACGACATCCATGCCCATGATAATTGTTTGTGAATGTCTGACCAAAACTGTACCACTAACTATACCACCCACTAAACATTAGTGGAGACCGTATACACCCCTTCACATGATGGCAGTGGCCTCTTTCAGCAGGATAATGCACCCAGCTCAACTGCAAAAAATATTCAGCACTGGTTTAAAGAACCTGAGTTCAAGGTTAGCTTCTAAGAGCATTCTCACACTAGGGACAGTTGGCTTTTACCGTGTTGGAGCACAATTCTTTCCCCTTCCCACTCCCCCCTGCTGGCCTCTGCTCACACTGGCCTTAATGATCCCAGGCTAAGTTTGTATCAGTTTTTCTCAGCATCTCTGCTAAGCTCCGTTCTTTCACTCACATACACTCGCAGCATAAGCTTCATGATTTTAAGCATTTTGTCACTTAACTGGGAAAGCAGTGACATGGTGACCTCTCATATATTTGTTACATAACAAAACCATTCTTACAGAGTAAGGAACCAGATCCATGGATGCAGATAATGACCAGTTTTTATGCATATCATGCCATAGGCAAAATGAAATGCACCTTGGCCCACGTGTCGAGACATGACGTGCAACAATCACATCAGTCAAACAAACTGGACTCTGGGGGTCAACTGTGTTCAAGAATAGAATGGATAGTCTAGTATCTGCAATCATTAATTCTGGATAATACAAGACAAATTTGTATTATTGTTATTCTAGTGGCTTGAGAGGAATCTACATAATATCAGGTAGATCGTTTAGTGGAATAGTTTATATTAATAGTTAAGTGACTGAGGCAGGAAGTTCTTCTGCACAAGAAACCCTGCAGCCTGACAGGAATGGAGAAACAGAGCAAAACGACCAACATCATGGTCGTTCCGCCCAGTTGGAAAACTGTCTAATAGTATCTTCTTCAAATTTATGCACATCATCCTGCAAAGTAGGAAAAAAAGGACCTTGAACACTGATTTTAACCAGTTCTTTCCCTCATGAATTTACCACAACTTCTGCGATAAATCCTTGGCCAGAAACAGCTGTGTTTTTTTCCCCCCACCATCCTGACCCCTCCCACACATGTGGCCCTTCATACTTTGGGTCTTAACCTTGGCTCCTTGTCAAGTACATGGGGTTTGCTCAATTTATTTAGAATTTCTCTTTTTTGACTGTGAACCCCAGTCAGATGCTGCTGCTGCTGATTGCGGGGAGGTGTTAAGCACCTCGGGGCTGAAAGGAAATAATTGATTTTTGCCTACAAGGTTGGAAAAAGTGAACTTTGAAAACCCACATAGGCCCAGCGGTAGGCCAATTAATGGTTTTCATTTGGAAAAAAAAGCGTGAAGGAACTTCTAGTTTTGTTTACCATTGCCTTGAATTAGTGGGAATTTATCAAAGAGTCAAACAAAAGAACTCTTGACATTGAACCATCTGTCTGCTCAGAGTGTGTTTACACAATCAAAACATGAGCTTTTCAAAAACTGTTATTAACATAAAATACAGATATTTTTAGCTCCCTCCGTGCCTCTTACCTCGAAAGCAAGTGAAACTTTTAGTGGGATTAGAGAAGTTGCTTCACAATGCCATCTCGTGTGACTTCTATTTATACTGTTTAGAAACATATATTATTAGGCATCAAAGGGTTTTCTTGGCATACTTACAATAATTTTCATATCACTGGATTATACATTTCTTTATTTAAGGGTTAGGGAAATGGGAGTTTTGTTTCCCCAAATGTAAAAAGAAGTATTAATAACTACTTCACCACCGGTCACCTTCCATGCTGTTAGAAGCTTATATAGGTCCCTCTAGACGTGTAAGGCAAATGCAGGACTAAGCTGAGAAATACACGTCAATTCGAATCGAATTCATTACAATAATGTGGTCTCTCTAAAATGCTTGAGGTGAGAACCCTTTTACCTTTCAAGTTTTCATTTTCTGTGGTGGATCAGCTTCTATAAACAATTAATGGTTGTGGTAAACGCAAACACCTCCAAGTGCTCATGAGAATCTGCCCGTCCGTCTTTTCACTCATCTATTGTTTGTACTGCAAAGCAGGTTGCATCAAGCAGCTTCAGAGAGCAATCAAGCACCGTCTATGAAATGTTGGTTTTATTTTAGCTCTCATTTCAACTCCTGCAGAGCAGATAAAGGGGGAAAAAACATCAGGAAGTTTAGTAGTGTTGGATCATTTTAAAAGTTAAAGTTAATTTACCTAAATCAACTGTAAACAATAATGTGTAACTGATTATGCAATATAGTGCTAAACTGTAAGGAATTCAGAGTAAAGATATTACAATTACATCCTAGGTTAATCAAGTTATCAAGCAATGCTGGGTAGGTACATGACATGGCTGTTACTTTGGGATTCAGGGTAATGTTTTTGTCATACTGTCTGAGTGGACTGGCAAATCAGTGGAGCAAAAATTTGTATTAGTCTGGAAAAATCAGCAGGGAGAGGCTGAAGACAGAAACAAGGGGGCGTGGATGCATAGCAGAACTTGAGAGTGACACAAAATTGCAAAGCACCTATGCCATAGAGGGCTTTTTTGAGGTGGAGGACTTTTTCCCATTTGTAATCCCCTGAAGTGGACATTATGTGTTGGAGCACCATAGTGGTTCTGCGAGTCATATCGGTTTAAGCTGCTGGTTTCAGGCCTGTAAGTGCCTGTATCTTGAGCTCTCCTAGTTTAGGTAATACAGGTACAAGAGAGAGAAACAAATGGACTTGAGAGACCATTCTTTCGTGTGCAACTACCTACGAGGCATATGAGGGTCTGCAGGAAAACACTGCTGCTTTTATTGTCATCAGAAGTGCTATAACTCAGTTCTGCCAGCATTTAAAAATATTAACTAGGGGGTGACTTTTTTTATTTTTTAAAAAGCCGAAACTCCTTATTTAAATGAAATCTCCTTAAGTAGTGATCACCATTCTTAGTGCTAATGACATTTTTTTGAAGCCCCATCCACTGTATTAAAACAGTGACGCTTTACTTCATTTTCTTTCTTGGGAAGTGGAAGAACTCTCAGGGATCCAAGTCTGGTGGGTCCGGTTGGTGGAAAGCAGTAATTGTGCAGCAACAAAATTCAGTTGTATTTAACATGTTGTGTCTACCATAAGTCAGTTTGTTTGCAGTGGATATCTTCGCACAGATGCTCCAGGACATTACAAAAGGACTACTCAACAAGCTAGTCAACGCTGACGAAAATGCTGATCATAGTTCTGGTTGTGCTCCTGACCTGATACGTCTTCTTCAGTCTTAGAAACTGGACTCTTCCACTGCAAAGACTGGAAGAATCCAGTCATGAATTCGTTCATGTGAACGTCAAGTCATCCCATGCACTTTGCCGGAAATCCTCACTGACTTCAAAATGCTTTTTCTTCAGCTTAGGAGTCAAAATCCTGGGCAGAAACTTTGCAGCAATGCAGTGCAAGTTCAAGTTTGACGTAAAAATTCCCTGAACTCATTCAAATAAAAGCCTCCCTCCTTTCCAGTTTTGACACACATTCTGCTCAACTTCTTTAACATTTTCAGGGATTGCTGCCATGGAGGGTTATCCTGACTGCATGTCATCTTCCTGTGAAGTACAACCTCTTTTAAAATGGGAATACCACTCAAAACATTTCACCCGCCTCATTGATTCACAGCTGTAGGCTTTATCAAGCATTTCTAAGGCCTCCTTTACAGATTTCCCAAGTTTTAAATGCAATTTGATATTTGGCCTTCCTTTAAGTTTGAGGTCCACAGTGACATAGAAAATGCCTATTCGTAAGTGGTCAAAAACGTGTGAGTAACTCAGAAACTACATGTCATCACACAGATGACAGCTCTTCTGGCTTAGGACAGTTACTGCTGGCACCTTTTGCAAGTGCATCACCAAGCTGGGCTCCTGTTGTGCACAAAAAAGAAGAAAAAAAAGAAAAAGAGACATAAAATGTTACATTATTTATAAATTCACAGAAAATATTACAGCAAAAAGAAAAAAGATCATTTCACATTTCTTATATAAACATGGAGTCATGTAGCTTTACTAGTGGTACGTGCCTTTCATATTGGCTTAACACAATGTCTAAATAATATGTGACTACAGTAAATTAGATGATTAAATTAGATTACAGTAAAGTAAATGAGGAAAATTCAAAAATTGAAAGATAACATATTGTAAGTTTTTGTGTATTGGTTCAGACTTGGTTCAGGCTTGGCAAGTGAATGGTTGCTGGTTTCATCTGGACACACAAACCCTTTTCGGGGTGCTGGTTAGAAGTAGCTTCATTATACACATTTTTTAATGTTTGATTACATGCTTCAAATTAGTCCATACCTCTAAGCATAAAGAATATCCCTCAATATGAACCTACGAAGATAATGAGTAGCATTAAGCTAAGCTTGTCCAGCTACTGTTTAGCCACTCGTGTTTTCAGATATCACAGAAGCCTGGAACAAGTCTGTTTGCTTCAAAATAATTTGAAGTTGAATCACTGGGAAATAAATATAAAAGCTTTGTGAAAGTTTGAAGTCTAAAAAATCCACTTAGTGGTTAAGAGTAAAAAGAAATCAATTATATTTGGCAAACCATGCATTGCTTGAAACGAAGCCTCGCGATTCAGACGGTTTAAGTCATTTACCAAAATAGCAGCACAACAAAAATGATTTCTTACTTTGTAATAAGAGTGTATGCAAAACCTCTTATTATCATCTCTGTTGTGCTTGGGGAAGATGAATTCAACAGCATGCTTTCAATCTTGTTACTTTATATTGAAAAAGATGCATTAAGCTTAAATGAACATAACTGATTTATAGTACACAGTATATCTGATATATTGATGCAGCATTTCTTTTTGGGGGGGTTGTCTGATAAGCTTTTATTCTATAAAATGTCAGTTTCTAAGCTCCATATAACACATTAGAAGCATAGTCCTAGAAAATATCCTGTAAGAAGCACGACTGAACTCTGCTATCATCGTCGGGAGCTACTGCTTGGGGGACATCGAATCAGATTTATGTGAAATGATTTAGGAGATAAAACCAGGATGTTCTACATTTTGGCGTGTACATATCCATTTATGTAATTAACTAGGAGTGCTCCCGTTAGCGACAACCGTTAATAAGCTCCAGTGGGAACATTGGGAAGCAGGTGAACCCGTGGCCCCAGAGATGTTAAACACAGATGAATAGATGCCATAGCACACACACAGCCTAGTAAATCAGATAAAATGAGCCGCGGAACAGGACTGAAATGGGCCTCACGGTGAAAACTCAATATCGCACAAATGGACAGGCCTCTCATAGATATTGGAAACTGGTAACCTTGCCACTGTGAGCTCACCTTTCCTTATTGCTCAAACACGCGTGTACATTTACTGGCTTTACCCTCATCATGGCCATTTTAGCCTCCCAAACCTTTACATGTGCAGGCTGGCCATAATGAGCATTTGGCTAAATGAAAGCATCATTTTTATAGCTGTGGTGAAAAGACAGCAAAAACAGTATATTATCTAGTCATCTGTGCTATTCCTAAGTGTCTGCATAACTGGCTATATTAAGTTGATGTTAAACAGGCCACAGAGACAAGGTCTCAAGGTTGATTTCCATCTATAAGAGTGGCCATGTCATAGATAGATGGATAGAGAGATAGATAGATGTGTGTTTCACTAAGATCTGATAAATCTTTTTCAAGGATGACCCATTTAAAGTCTTTATTTGATTGTATAGTCCTTTGAGACACCTGAACGTCCTTTACAGTTTCTTCCACCTTTGAATGAATCTCAAATGGTTTCTCCTCTACACGTAAAGCTCAGCTATTATAGCGTTTCCGCACTTACTTACTTTTTTCTCTGTTTTGCATTGAACTGGATAGCAGGAGGAGAGACCCCAGAACATTTACTTTCTTTCTAAAAAAATATACATTTGTTTTATGAGATTGTGACAATTTTCATAGTCTTCTGCTTCCCCTTGTCTCACAGACGTTATGTTTATATGGCAATACATTGTTATTCACAGTACTGTTGAATTCTGAGGCAATATTTTGTTTTTAGTAAAAAGAGCTGCAGCATCAGAGTTTGAGGGAGCAGCAGGAATGTGAAACCACATACCGATCGGTGGTATGATTTAGGCTATGCAAGACTTTGTTTGACCTAACATATATAAAGTCAGTTCAGGCTTTCCTTCTGTGCTCCATGGTCAGAGGCACCAAGATGAGATGCTCTTGTCTGTACCTGTGCCATTCTTGTGGCAGCACTCCAAACAACAGCTTTTTCAGTGGTACAATGTCTGGATCAGCAGCATGTTCAGACACTTCCTTGGCTAGCATTTAGTACCGATATGCCTCCTGTTGAACATGTGTGGGACATGCTGGGTTGACATGTTCATCAGAGACAAAACAACCAATGACCGCTGCACAGCTGCAGGCTGCATTCATCCAGGAATGGAGAGCAATTCATCAACAACAGATCCAGACACTTGTGCAGTCCATGCACAGATGGATGACTGCTTGCATTGCGCCCAGAGGAGGCCATACCTCGGATTAAATGTCATGTACATACATAAATAATAGTGTTAAACACACACATTTTTGACTTGTTGCAGATTAGTTTCTAAAATATGCAATTTCATGATAAATAACCTGCTCCTTGACTAATAAGTAAAGTACAATTGTTGTTTTTGTAAGGTCTCACAGTCCTCTGTTGAGGTGAAGGGTTTACTTAATTCACATTCGATCAAAAATTACATTTGAAGGGTTTTTTTCTTTATTGCACAACTCCTAAAAGTCAAAAGCACATAGTGATTCAGCTCAGTCTCACAAAAATACAGCTTTGCAGCTCAAAAGTAAAAAAAAACAAACACTCATATGAAGGCTAATGATAAATAAACTGTTCAGACAACAATAGTCGGATATAGTTAGAGGCTTATGTATTCTCTGCGAACTATAGCACCATGCCACATATCATTAGGAAGTTATTTAACACACAAATTCACTGGAGAGAGTAGGGAATAATTAAACTGTTTGATGCCTGAAATATCCATTTAGATTCATAATGCAAGAAAACTTGAGAATTGAGAAGAAACACAGCCTGACTGTACTGCAGGTCACATTTGATAGAATAACACTGCAAATTTAAAGATCAATATGAGCTGGATTTAGTTAGTAAAATATAGGCGGCGGGTTTATTTTCCCCTTTAAAGCATATTTATGTATTGCTAGTGAATAAAGCAGGAGCAGAGAATATACTGCAGGTCATCATTTGTAGTGTCTTCAAATATGGTAGCTCGGTTGTCTCACAATTTTTACGGCCTTTGTAATTACAAAATGGTTTTAACCTCTCCAGTGGAACTGCCTTCACTTACAGTCTTCTAATAATAAAATAAAGTCCTGTAATAACCCCCATAACAATGAACTTATCTGAAAAGTGTTTCACATTTATGTTGGCCCTAATTGCACAGAGTTATGGTCTATTAGATGGGGTCCAGAATAGCAGCGCTTGGTATTTTTGTGAAGTGCCAAGATGAGATGGGAAGTGTGGGAAAGAACACTTTTCTTGGTGTTTTTTATTTCATGAGGTTTTCTGTGACTTTGGGCCAGACACCATCTACCCCTGCCCTTTTACTTTGTTTATTCATTCCTATGATTTAAATAATGGAACTCCCATGTTTTGCCTTTTAGCAGTGCTCTTGTTCTTCATAGCTGCAGAAGAAGAGTGCCTGGATTACCAGCCGCTGTCACAAAGGACTTTATGGACTGTTATTATTTTTCTTTTCTTTCTTTCTATCTTTAAAAAAAAAACAAAACAAACAATGTCACCTTGATGGAATCACAAGATAGGGCTTCAAGATTTCTCGGGGAGACACCTTACTGAGTTATGTTTTGAGCACTTTGATGTGGTGTGTCGTGTAAGGTGTCAGTTAAAAATAAGACTTCCAAATCTTAAAAAAAAAAGAAGAAAAAAAAGAAATATATTTCCTGACTTCAGGTGCAAAGGGACAATCTGCAGGCACTCATTCTCAAAGCAGCAGTCGGATGAGCTATACTCCCAAATGACCATTAATGTAGAACAAGAAATATCTTCTAAGTTATGTGCTCTTATTTTTAGTGAACACAGGCCTGATTAGCATACTCTCCCACTGCATGAGTCCCTTTGGTGGTGTTTCGATGATTTGCAGGCTGATACTTTTTCATAGATTCATTGTGGTTTTTCCACTGATTCAATAAAACGAGAGTCCAGTCGCTTCTCCAGACTCTTCAGTCTCGCCGTTCTCCAACTCTCGCTCGCTCTTTCTCCGTCCTTCAGACCGCTCAGCTACGGCTCTGCTGCGGTAATTAACAGCAGTGTTACATCTGGGGAGATACTGCGAGCTATGTCAGAAAATTAGGCTGTGGAATAATGAGGGTTGAGGGACATGTACTGCTGGTCTGTAGCGGTGCATTAAAAATCAAAGGACTTTCACAGCTAATTGGAGAGGGGTTAAACTGCTTGGCTGCCTCACCTTTGTCCCGAGTTCTCCACCCAAACCCGCCCCTAGGAGATGAATGCCTCCCTTTTTACTTTAATTTTGTGTTTCATTTCCATACCAAAGTGTGTGTATTTTTTTCTTCTTTACAGGAGGAATCTTCAGAGTTGGGACACTGGTGAGGTAAGTTTGGTTATACTGTATGCAGCTTCAATTTAAACTACAAACAAAGACTTTTTGTCATGACTTTGCTTTCTGTCTAGAGTCTGGATAGGCCACCCTGCTAGTTTGACAGCTGAATGTCCTCACCGTCGTACACAAGCTACACAAAGCATAAATCAATGCAAAGTTTTCTCATTTGAGCCGAATTAGCACAGCACGAAGAGGAGACACCCCTTCTCCTGCCTCTCCCTGGTTACAATCATGGCATTAGCAACATGACACTGTATAATGAGCACAGCCACGGTCCACTGCTCAGAGGACTACCACATATACACACCCTTCTCGCTGCGTCTGAGCTTGTGTGGCACAGCTGCTTGGTGCCGCTGCAGCTGTACAGGGGCTAATTACAAGTCGGCAGTTGTATTTATGTGTATATTTAAGGAAAAGTCAAACCACATTGTGTTCTTTGCTTTTGAAATGTACAAGATCAACAGTGCATTGATCTAGCAAGCCGGTGTTTGTTTTTCACACGTATTGCATCCAGAAAATAGCATTCATGACAAATTATCTTAATGAACAAGTCATATATTTTAATTATAGCGATGCTTTTAGTTACGCTAATGTGAACAGTTTATAATAAACTAATATTAAAGGAGACTGGTAACACAGGATCATTGGCCAGAGTAATAGCCCACTAATGAAGCATAATGACGTCGTAGGAATATGATAATTGCACACTAACAAGTCATAAATAGAATGTTAGCTGTTTTACTGCAACAATGCTGTTTTCCCCGTTGCAATCTAGAATAACAGAAAACTAGCTTATTTGTATTATTAGCCATATGCCATGAATAACAACATATGTGAAGTTGACACAACACATAAAAATGATACTTTTGTAACTTTGCACTTAATTTCTGTGTAAAATTAATTAGTTGAGAAATGTGTTGCATGAGCAGGATATAATTACAGTGACATCTGCAGACATGGGAAAATCAAAGTACACTCTTTGTCAAGTCTAAGGTTTTTACATATTAGGACATACTAAAAAAATATCTGCTTCTTGTATTTAAATATAACAATACATGAGATACTACACTAACAGCTTTAGCGGCAATAATTGTAAGTAATGGTTTATGAATGACTTTATCAGTTTCTCACATTGTTGTCAAGGAATTTTGGTCAATTCTTTGCAGCTGCTTCAGTTCATTGAGGTTTGTGGGGATTTGTTCATTCACAGCTCTTCTAAGGTCCCAGCACAGCATTTCACTTAGGTAACACCTTCATTCTTTTCTTTTTCAGATATTTTGTTAAGGATTTGCTGCTTTGTTTGAGATCATTAAGTTGCAAGACTCATTTTGGACCAAGATTTAGCTGTCTGACAGACAGCCTCGCATTTAAATCAAGTATACTTTGGTATAGAGAGGAGTTCATGGTGGAGTGCAAGGTGCCAAGGTCCTGTGGCTGCAACCCAAGCCCAAATCATAGACCTTGTTCTTGGGTTTTTTGCAGTTTCTTTGAACATTGCATGGTCTGACTGTGGGTGACTTTGCAGGTTAATAGTCACTCCTGAACAATTTCTACTTATGAATAATCTTTCTCACTTTAGACTGATTATCTCACTGTAGACTCAGATTGATAGGTAGCAACAACTGCTTCTCTAAGACCACTGCTGGTGTATTTCCTCCTTGGCATTGTGTTAATGCACATCTGAACGTTCCAGACCAGCAAACTGCCAAAGTGCCTGCTTTTATAGAGGTGCTCAAACTTGCTGATGTTCAATTAATCAAATGCATTTAATTATAAGCACCTGGCTGCCATACTTACTCTTTTAATTCCTATGGAAGCAGTAAGGGTACACTTAGTTTTTCACACACTGCTTCTGCACTCTGTCTTCTTCTTTATTAAGTTAACAATGACACAGTGTTGTAGTCAACTTGAGGTTTTATTTACCTATTTTTAAGTCCTGCTAAAGACCAGATCAGTTTTGTTAGGTCCTGATATATAAAAGCTTCTACTAGACAGAGGGTGTACTTGGTGTTTTTTTTTAATCATGATTGAGGTACCAAACTAAAAATTGAATCCAATTAAATGAACATAGTAAAAATACATATAATGAATATAATTAAAACGTTGTTATTCCTATCTTGGAGAATCTTAGCAGTCAGTGACCCATTTACTGACTGCTAAGATTTAAGGGTTCTTTTTAATATTTTACAAAAGTCCAGTGAAAGTTCAAAGACACTAGCTGAACTGTTCAGAAGCAAAAATGTGAATCTTAGTTTGCCAAAATAAAACCACTTTTATGTGACAAGTCTATCCGTTTATGTATTGCAAAGGCAGACCTAAGGCAACATTCCCTTGCATTGAATACTGAATCTTGCAATCAAAACTCTACATGTCTGACTTTTTCCCTAATAAGGTGTTGTGCTTTTCCCCTGCTCCTGCTACTATTGTTAGGCATTTTTTAATTATTATTTGTGTGGGCAAGAGCTTCTGCTGTCACTGTCAGTCATTAACAGCAGCCACAATAGGTTCTGACAGATGAAAGAGGCAAATTAATTCAAGACTGATATTAGAATTTGAAGTGCTACCATCTTGGCATGAGCAGACTGTGTTCTTCAAATCTGCTTATTTCACTGGAAATGTGGCCAGTCCTGGAAGATGAACAAATTAACACAATACTTGTTTTTTCAATCATCCTACTGCACATAAATAGCAACAGCATGTTTATCAAAGCTTTGAAAAATAAAATGTGTGATGTAAAAATTGCTAATTTTTTTTTGAGATTTCATGCTTTCTGGCACTAAATGATTTCTTCTGGTGTTTTTAAGGATATAGTTTGACACTGATTTTACATATTTGAATGAATAAACATCCTGGCGCACGGTTCGTTTTGTTTTTCTGCTTTACTTCAAAAGTACTTTTAGAGAAAAGTTGGTATAATTTTGTTTTTGCAAGAATGAGGAAGCAAGCTAAAATATGCTTTTAATGTACTAATTCATCAAGTCACTTTACTCAAAATGTCATGAGACTCCATTAAAACTCGTTATCTCCATTTAGACTTCATCCTTCAATCTCTCTATTCTGCTTCCTGATTATGTTCCCAGTCCAGGTAGTGCAATTGATACGGGACGGGGGCCATAGCTTTGTTCAGGCCCCCGAAGGGAGGCTGGAGCAGACTCAAGCTGCCTTTCCCTTGTCACAAGTTTCCATGTTGCAGTTGATGAGGCAGGCAGTGAAGTCAGTCAAGCTTTCCCGTTTTTTATATGGCACAGGAACAGTATATATACTGACACTGTTTCACATGAACTGGAAAAAATGAGGTTTAACATGGATATTGTCTATTTTGATATTCATATGTGTGGTGTCATATATGGTGTTACACCAAATCAGTGATTTCAATGTGGTGTAAATATTTTGCTTATTCCTAAGAAATAAATAAAAAAGTTTGATTAATAAAAAAGGAAAGAAAAAAAATCAAAACAGGGCTATAGAGGTTTAAACCGGTGAAAATTAGCTTATTGGATGGAATAAAATTTCGACTATGGGCTGTCTTTCATTCTTGTGTAATAAAGAGGCCATGTGCTTTAAATTTGACCACTTTGGCAACAAAGCTTTTTGGAACTTTATTTAAACTGGCCTTGGAGTATTGATGCTTTTCCTTTGTGTCATACCATCACAATAAGCGTCTAGATTTTTAGAAATTCAGGGTGAAGCAGCTGCACAATACAATGTTTCTCTACTAACAATAGATCATTGAACTGTTCGTCTTGCCGCATCTTTCAGAATTTTATTTTGAGGCTCCAATTTTATTGACTGGTTTTATCCTTCATCCTTTTTTTTTTTTTTGACTGGTTTCATCCAGTGGATTGTAAAACAGTTGGAAGCATTGCTGTTAGCTGCTTATAACCATGAAGCAGGAAGCTAAGAGGTGAATGTAGAACTTTTAACAACTAAAATCCCCAAGAAAAAACAAAATTTACCAAACATCCATCTATCCATTTTCTTATCCAATTTCAGGACGCAGGCAGGTGGGCTGGATCCTATCACAGTTGCCATAGGGTGAACTTTGGGATACAACTAGGACATGCTGCCACTCTTTCACAGACAGACTGAAAACCATGCACATTAACAAGTGCTTACATCCACACCTAAGGCTAATTTAGAATCATCAATTAACCTAACAAGTATGTCTGTAGACTTTTGGAAACAGGAGTAGAGAGTGTTTGGCATCATTGCCTCACAGCAAGTACTCCGGCTTCTTCCCATAATCCAAAAACAGGCATATTAGATCAATTGGTGATTTTTAATTTCTTGTGAATGTGAGCATGAATGGTTGTCTATTAGCCCTGCATGGGGACCTGTCTACTCTCCCCCTGTGACATCACTTAAAGAGATATATTTATGTTAGGTTAAAATACAGAGACCATTCTTATCTATTTCTGAAAGTTACTATAAGCATTTAATTAGTCTCTACTTGTTAAGTGATGATATATCAGCCCTAGTGTGTCTGCTCTGTTGGTTGAGGCTATTGTTTTGTTGTAACCCTTTGTGTCTTGTTTGATTTAAACAAAACCCCTTGAAAAATAATCAGTGGTTATTCTTAGCATCTCCAGCTTTTAATAGCATTAGTTATGTGCAGCTCATTTTAAAGCTTAGTTTTAAAAACACTCCAAACAAGGCAGCAACATATTAATGACTAATCTCATGCTGTGGATGGGCTCATCCCAGATGTTCTCTTAAGTCTGGCACATTGTTGGTGTCATATTTCTGTCATATGATTATGTTTGTCTCCATCGGCGTAATTTTGTGCTAAACATTGGGAGGGTCAAGATCTCTGTCTAGGCTAATATGCAGCGACCCATGGGGTAAGACATCATTATATGTCAACTAATCCAACTTCACTAACCATCCAAATGTTGCTGCTATTTAGATTTTCATCTTTGCTGGCATTCAGAGTTACAGCAGAAGCTGTGTTTCAGTTTTTAGAAATCTTGTACCATCTAGATGGAAGCTAACCTTGCTAACTTCCTGCTAACTTTTAACTGCTAAACCCTGTAAGTTCTCTTTTTCAAAGATGCCTGGAGATTACAGTTGTTTCAAGACAACCTGTTTCAAGACAAGCTACTATATCCACAGCTGCTATATCCTCTGCAAAATGCATCGTGTAGATGAGATAGTGAAATCATACAGAAGAATTGGTTTTAGTTACAAGGAAATTATTTTTCTTTTAGGACATTTAGCACACAGTGTGGTGATAACTTTAAGGACGTTAAAAAGATGCCTCTCATCAGAAGGAGAAAACACAGTTTGGAAGAGTTGGCTGGATTTGTACAAAGTTAAATGGCTGGCTGTGGACATATGCAAGGATACCAGTGATTACACTCTCTTGCAATGAAGAGGATGTATGTTCTATCACAAGACACGATGAGACAGCTGATCAATTTCTTTCACTAACTCATCTACACAAGACTCTCAAAATTTTGACTTCAATCTCAAAATGGACACAATTTTTTTTCCTAATGCGGCCCTAATACTCCGTAGGACACCGATTCCTTGGAGGCAAAAGAATCTGGACTATTTTAAATTTTCATTGTTGCTTCACTGTTTGTTTGATTTTGGTAATTGAACCAGCATTTGTACCCAAAAAAGGCTTAACAGATGGCTCAGTCACAAGGTCATATCCACCAAGTAGCATGTCACTTGCCAGCTGACATTTTTATTTTGATAAAATAAATAAATTGCTTTATTATAAAAACATAAAGTTTTATGGATCAAAGGCTGGAATTTATTGACCTTTCACCTTTCCTACTAATCTAAGCAAAGCTTTTCCTGACAATTCTTCTATACAAATGCAAATACTACTACATATACTGACAAAACTTCAAATAGCATGTGTATGTATACAAAGACAAAATATCACTGAGACTATTACAAGCTGCTTTGGAGCATAGAATCACAGCATGCGTAATTTAGTGTATGGTGGGCATTAGATTGCTCTTTTCATAAATCTATTTAAACAGAGTAAGGAATGAAAAATATAAAAGCAGGGCAGTGTCTGCAGTAGCTCAAATCTGCATTCTGTCTCAATAATGAAATTTGAAAGAAAGCCCTTGAGAGATTAGGGATTCCCCTTTGCCAGCAGATGTTTGCAAAATGAAAGAGTTTCAAAGAGAAGAGACCGGGGGGAGGGGTGGAGAGGCAGGGCAAGGAAACAGCCAAAGTGTAATCTTGAGATGGGGGTAAAATGTTCGGGTTCTTTCAGCATATTTGCGCAATGAGGCTAAGAGGACAATGGATGAGGCTGATTTCTACATTGTAAATGTATTAGAGTGCAATCCCACAGCAGAGGAGTGCTGCATCAGGATCAAGACTTAAACAATGTTGCCTTTCCTTTATCTCTCCGCCACACTCTCCGACAGACCTGCTGGAATTGACTCGCAGTGTGTTTTTCCCAAAAGCCTGAATCCCAAACAGCTCCCTCTTGTTCGAGTGCGACTTCATTATTGCTCGAAATATGCTCAGAATCAAGTATACATTGCTCTTATATTCTCTGGCTTGTGTGACATTTGCATCATAATTCAGTTTACATAGTGCTGTGGTAGTTTTTATATCTCTTTCTGTGGCAATAAAATCCTTGTAAAGTTAACTTTATGATAACCCTGAGTACAAACTCTGACCTTCAGCTATGAAAAACCATCAAACTGCACAGAAACCTGAGAAAGAAATTGCTTCAAGATGGGAGATGCAATCTTCCATCGCCACTCTGTACAAATTCAACTAAAAGAACACTTGTTAAAGACCTCCACTTACTTTACTGGGCCGGAGCTGTCACATCTGATAAAGCTCACTGTAACCGAGTGGGCGACCTGGGGACAGCAGGGAGATTGGGAGATTGGTTGGTATCAAGATCGTGTGACACTGAAATACGCCTTTCACTCTATTTTCACCAGATGATCATTTCAAGCAGCTGAAATACAAAAAAATAAAATAAAATCACAGCCTCAGAGGCAGCTGACCCCCAACTTAAACAATGTTATAGCTGCGAAAAATCCTCTCTGGATTACAGACTTCATTCCAACCTCCTCATGACATTTGTTGGAACACCTTGGGATTTGATGATGACCATGAAACCACAACGAACAGGAGAAGATTTCCAGTGTGGAATCACGAATGAACACATTAGTGTGTGTGCTGACAGATGAGTCTTAATTGTTACCTCTGGCAAATGGGACTTCACACAAGAGAACAAAAGCTCCCTTCCCAGCGCCCTGTTTGATGCAATGTGACGATGACCTTGCTGCAATGCACCTTCCGCAAGATCCTTAAGACTTTATCTTGACAGACTCCCAAAGACTGTCTCTCAGGTGTCGCGCTGATAGACCAATTCATTTAACTCTGTCACGATCCGAGGCTTTAGAGGGTGCTGCTTGATGAATCCCTATTGTTCTTCTCCTTGTCTGGCTGTTTGCACTCCTTGAGGCGAGCTACATTACTGTTTCAATAGCCTTTAGACTATTACCGCATGAAAAATTGGGCTCTTTTCAATAAGCATTGTCCTGTCTGTCCTGTATGTGATTCCATGGTACCAACAAAAATATTCACTGCAGGATAAATGGGACTGGGATTGCTTAACATATTCACAGTTAAGTACAGTAACTTCAGTGCCCACGTTCACGTCACCAAGTCGCACTGCCTTAAGTCAGTTTTTATGATTAAATTGTATTAAAATGCAGTGTTCATAATTTTTAAAGAATATTTGTTTATGCAAGCATTCCTGTTAAATTAGAGAAACAATACTACTCCCATGTCTGCTAAATATAATCAGGAGGGAGGAGTGGCGATGCCACGAGCATTCTGCAACTGTCTCAGCTGACGTGTGATGAAAAACCTTTACTTATGAACAAATGAATTGGTTTGAATTCGGACCTGCGTTGATTCTTTGTGACACAGATTCAACAAGGTGCTGGAAACATTCCTCAGACATTTTGGTCCATATTGGGATGATCGCGTCACATAGATTTGCCAGCTGCACATCCTCGATGAGAATCGTTCCACCGCATCCCAGAGGTGCAGGTTGAGATGACGTGAGCTCTGTGACATGGTGCATTATCTATGCCTTCAAGTTATTTACACCAAGTTCTGACCCTACTATCAGAATGTTGCAGCAGAAATCAAGACTCATCAGATCAGACAACATTGTTTTATTTTATTGTGAGCACATGCTAATTATAGCCTCAGTTTCATATTCTGACAGGAGTGACACCTAAGTGTTCTGCTGCTGTAGCTCCCGAGATTCAATTTGTTGTGCGTTCAGAGATGCTCTTCTGCTTACCTCGATTATAAAAAGTGGTTAGTTGAGTTAGTTTCCTGCCTCTCAGCTCAAAGCAGTTTTGCCATTCCTCGCTGACCTTTGACATCAAGAAGGCATTTGCACACAGAGAACTGATGCTCACATTCTCTGTACACGTTCTCTGAGCGTTCACACTGGAGCGCGTTTGCTGTCGCATTTTATTTGTAGTGTGAACGAGCAGACAAAAAAATCGGATTTGATCAAAAAATCGGAATTGAGCATTAAGACCTGCAGTGTGAACGTAGCCTTAGCTAGGGGAAGAGGAGAGTTTCAGCTAGAGTTCCTCAAAACTGTATTCTTACATGTACACATTTTGTCCTTGTAGGTTCTTTGCTAATAGCCACAGATAAATTGCCTGCTGATTTTTGTTCAGAAATGTAAGAGAATCACCCTGGTGATCACTGTAATGATGGTGAGAACACGTTCTCTTATCTTTTATGCTTCTAATACACTTTTCTGTTTTGAATGCAAAAAGTTTACTACCAGTGTTTAGGCCTTGGAGTTGTTTAAAGGCACCTTGCAAGAATCTGAAGGGAGTAATGAGAGTAACAAATGATGTAACACATTACTTTGGTTGCTGAGTAGTGAAGTAATGTAATGCCAGCGATTAATACTGGCTGACTGTGCCGGTCTTTGCTAATGTCAAGCGTTTCTTTAAAGACTTAATCGATCTTTTGACTTGCTTTAATCTTCATAACCTTACTATTGCAAATCTGCACTGTGGGGATATGTAGGGAATACAGGGAATTGACAGAGAGGAACAATTAAGCAGAAATCCTGCATCTGAAAGATGAATTCTGTGGGAGAAGACATTAACCGATAAGAATGATTTATTATCCATATATAAAGGTCAAACACAAATACAAGTTTACATATTTGAATTCTGCCTGAAAAGCAATTTTGCATCCGGTTTTATGTTAGGTTCTTGCTGCTTTTCCTTTTCATAGTTCTTTGCAGAACTATGATGAGGGGACAGTTTTTCAGCTTTACATTTCTTTTTTCATTAAAGACGTGTCCTACAATCACCGTCCTTGAATGCAGCTGCATCGTGAGTTCAGTAAAGGTTTACTTTTTACTTTTAGCTAATTTCTGCTCACACGGAGACAGCATGATTGGCATCCTTGTAGTCATAACTTAATATTTATAAATGGGTCTTCAAGGAAGGTTTTCTTTAAAGTTTATTTTGAATGTGAATGGATACATATCACTAACTATATTACAAAAGTAAGCTTATTATGGCATTGATCCATATAAAAGGAGACCATAGGAAATAAATGAGTGAAGACTGATATGTCCAGCATTCCCTGGTTTATCTACTGCCTCTCTGCTGTGCCTGCATCTATTTTGATTTTTTGTCTTAATCTGCAACTTGTTTTTATTAAAAAAAAACAAGACAGATCATTTTAATTTGAAAACACAGAAGGGATGTGATAACACAAAGCTAACTTTCCTCATTTTATCGCCACCCTTGCTTTTAATACATCAACAAACTACCACAACTGGTTGCCTCTGACTGTGCAAACTCATCTCTGAGCAGCTGGTTTACCTCATTGCCAGGCAGGGAGTGTGTGAGGGCTACAAGTACTCTTGCCTGGTTCAGCAGTGGGCATGCGGGTGTTAGATGAGCCATTGATCCTTCCCAGCATGCTCTTCCACTAGGCGATCCCTCCTCTTTGCACCACCCCTCACCCACGGCATTGACTTTCTGCCATGACGTTCCGCTGCCACGCCAGGACCTGACATTTAATGATCCTGTGATGGAGTAACGTCACATTTATCATCTGCCATCACATGTGACTGGGAGGAATCTGAGGGGAGAGCATAGGGCAAAGCAAAAAAAAAACAAACAATATAAGCCAGGGAGAGGAGCTGCACTGTGACTGACAGCACGAGTACATTAGGATAAAGTCTCTGAAATGACTGTGCAGAAGTGTCCTCTGTACCCAGAATGTACAATCAGGGACTGCACTCTGAGCAGAAAATTTCAGCAGATGTTGCTTTTACTCCACTGTTAACCTTTTTGAATCTCTTTTTAAAATCTTTCTATTGATACAGCCTCAACTGAACAATCACCAAGCATCTCATAAGAAGCCTTGAGCCGTCGTCTAGTAACAATGACAGGCAGGTAAGATTTAATGCCATAAAATGTTTCACATTTGAATTGTGGTGTAATTAAGCTTTTGCAAAACTCCTGACTTCATGACATAAGTAAGCTTATGGTACACTGATTTTTTGAGTTATTTATAATACTGTGATCTCACTGTGTTTTGTCAATCATTTCCTGGGGAAGATGCTTAGTTTTTGCCTTAATGCATTTTCAGCCTTAGTCTAAAATAAAGCTTCTCTTCACTGCGCAAACAGTACTGTGCAGAAGTCTTGAGCCAGAACTCATTTCTTTATATTTAAGTTCCAAGGAGCTACATTTTATTGTAATTTTTGAAAGTGGCCTTGAGCTATAGTTCTTAAGGCTTTCTGAATGACTTTCAAAGCTTTTCTTTGGACAATAGCTGGTTTTCACTCATTTTAGCTGAGTCCTTGTACCTGACCATTTGGTTTTGTTAAACCACTTGACACTGACCTATGAATCATTTAAAGATTAAAAAGGTACCCAACTCAAAAGGATGAACCAGTGTTACATAAAAGATAACTTAGCCCAGAACCTAGAAGTTTTAAATTGTATCTTAATACACTTTCTTACTAGTAGCAAAATTCAGTTTTTTTCGTTGACCATTTGATAGGCATTAAACTGTATTTTTGGACCAACGGGGGTGATTCCCAAGACCCATTCGCTATATATATATATGTATATATATATAGTGCGCAGCTTGTTCTTTAAAATAATGATGAAACAGGACAAGTGGACGACAAGGATCTAAGTGTGTTTTCTTTAAGACATAGGGAAAATATACAGTATACCTTACATACGTGAGAGATGCCTGTGGCAGTTTCAGTGATACATCTATTGTTCACTGAAGATTCATCAGAAATGATGTCAGTGAAACGGTGGCTGTTAGGAAGCCACTCTTAAGGAAGGGTAACAGGGACAAAAGGCTGAGGTGTGCAAAATTACACAACAACTGGACTGAAATTCCAGATTTTAGGTTTTTGGTTCAAGTCATTGTCAGTATGTACAATGGACGTCAGGAGAATGGTAAAATGGTGAGTGCCATCTGGAAACCACGGTGGAGGTTCTGTCATGGTTTGGAGCTTCATTTCAGCCAGTGGTGTTGGCAAAATTGATGGGATTGTAAACACAGAAATGTACTACAGATTTTGATCATACCTGCATACCTGGATAAAAAAACACAACATGAAACACTATCAGTTATAAATTGTGTAGTAGTGTAGCAGTGTGGAATCAACTTAACAAAGAACAGAACAAAAGCAGGCAAAAAATACAAAGAAGGGCTTTGTATGTCCTTTAAGAGGCTTGAAGAACTGATTGTGACGAGTACTTAACAAAATGAAAGCTTACCTGAGAGTTCAGGCTGTGTTAAAGAATAAAGGCGATCATACCAAATAATGACTTTAGAATTGTACTTATTCTATACTCTTTATTTCCATGTATGTTTGCAATGTTTAAATTGCTGCACATATTTCCCATTTTCCTAGCAGCATATAGAAAATGAGAGCTGGCTCGAGACTTTTGCACAGTACTGTAAGTGAACAAGAGCTTGGATCACCCAGATATGTTACATCCTGATAAAACCTGTCAGTGTTGTCAGCTGTCATTCCATACACCAGCCACATATAAGGACAGCCTCTCCTTTCCTGAAATCAAGCAGCGATTGTTTCGTAGGTGGCGTTTTTGCGGCTGGTCGATCGCATTTGAAATTAGACCATTTTAAAATTCGCAGAGTTTTCACTGCTGCTTTGACAGTTCAAGACCAAAGATGAAAGCACCTACAGCTTGGGCCTTTCACCTAACTGCTGTCTGTTGGAATACTAAAAGAGAAAATATTCAATAATAGATCAGGTGAGCTCTTTTTGGGAAGATATCTGTGACTCCGTACAAGAAGGCTCAAAATACACAAAGAAATAGTCATAGGATACAAGACAGCAGTCGAGACAGCTGAGACGAGCATGTGTCTTATTCCTATACCAAAGTACCGAACTGTCCAAAATGTAGTCCTAGTTTGGCCTGCGGTATTCTGAATATCATAAACGAGAGTCTTATATTCAGAAGTGATCCCCATACTATTTGGTAAGTAGAAAAAACATCCCAAGTGAGCTTTCGCCTCAAGCAAGCGGTCTGAGCAACATCTAAAGAAAAAATCTGCACTGTAAGTTAAAATAGTGACTCTAAGGTCGAATAATTATGCGTCCCTCCATGTGGCACATTGCTGCATTACAAAGCTGCCTAACTAATTTTGACTGGAAAAAAGAAGAAGAAGAAGAAGAAATAGAAGAGAATGTGGGGGGAAAAAGAAAAACAATGTCGAAGGACACTGAAAGAGATGTGTTAATTTACAAAAGGCTTCAGGAAGAGTTAATTAAGCCAGTTGAAGGAATGAGAGAAAGTGCTGAGTCCTGGAGACACACAATATTTATTCATCAGCCCATTAATGTTTAATTCCCTTTTTCCCCCCCCTATTTCTAAAATGGAGGGAGAATGGAAGAAAGCTTTGAACATTTAAGATAAGATAAGATAAGATAGAACTTTATTAATCCCTCGGGTGGGTTCCTCTGGGAAATTCGACTTGCAAAAAAAGCACAGCAACGACCAAAGTTACAGTTACAGAACTGTTATATATACACACACACACACACACACACACACACACACACACACACACACACACACACACACACATATATAAATACAGAGACAAATATAAATAAAATATACAAAGGGGATAAATAGAATAAATAGGAATAAAAAATAAAAATAAAAATACAAGTGAATTGCACATTTCAAGTATTGAGTCTATTGCACTGTTGACTATTTACAAAAAGTATTGCACAAGGTATTGTACAGTGAGGTGCAGAGGCACTACAGCTTAGTTGTTCCCCCCTCCTTTGTCCTCCTGTTTCCCCTCCCTCTCCCCTCCAGAGAGGAGTTAAACAGTCTGATGGCGTGTGGGACAAAGGAGTTTTTAAGTCTGTTAGTTCTTGTCTTGGGGAGAAGCAACCTGTCACTGAACAGACTCTTCTGGTTGTTTATGGCCGTGTGCAGAGGATGCCCAGCATTGTCCATAATGTCCATCAGTTTCTTTAATGTCCTTTTCTCTGCCACTGTCACCAGAGTGTCCAGCTTCATGCCGACCACAGAGCTAGCCCTCCTGATCAGTTTCTCCAGCCTGGATGAGTCCCTCTTTGCTGTGCTGCTCCCCCAGCACACCACAGCATAGAAAAGTACTCCAGCAACCACCGACTGGTAAAACATCCTCAGGAGCTTCCTGCAGATGTTAAAAGACCTCAGCCTCCTGAGGAAGTACAGTCGGCTTTGGGCTTTTTTATACAGGTGCTCTGTGTTGCATGACCAGTCCAGTTTATTGTCCACCCACAGCCCGAGGTACTTGTACTTGTTGACCACCTCCACCTCCTCCCCCTCTATCTGAACTGGCAGTGGACCTTCTCTGGACCTCCCGAAGTCCACAACCAGTTCCTTAGTCTTTGAGGTGTTGAGTTGCAGGTGGTTTGTGTGACTCCATGCGACAAAGTTCCTCACCAGACTTCTGTACTCCTCTTCTTGATCATCCCAGATACACCCCATGATGGCCGTGTCATCTGCAAACTTCTGAATATGGCATAATTCAGAGTTGTAGCAGAAGTCAGAGGTGTACAGGGTGAAGAGAAGAGGGGACAGCACAGTTCCCTGTGGTGCTCCTGTGCTGCTGACCACTGTGTCAGACGTGATGTCCTTCAGCCTGACGTACTGTGGTCTGTCGGTGAGGTAGTCGGAGATCCAAGCCACCAGGCAGGGGTCCACCTCCATCCTGTTCAGTTTTTTCTGAAGCATACAGGGCCGGATGGTATTAAAGGCACTGGAAAAGTCAAGAAACAGGATCCTGACCGTGCCTTTTCCCCCATCCAGGTGTGAGTGGGCTCTGTGTAGGAGGTACAGGATGGCATCCTCCACTCCGACACCCACCTTGTATGCAAACTGTAGTGGGTCCTGGGCATGTTGTACCTGTGGTCGGAGGAGGTTGAGGAAGAGCCGCTCTAGAGTCTTCATAAGATGTGACGTCAGTGCCACCGGTCGGAAGTCATTCAGCTCATTGGGCCGGTTCTTTTTGGGGACGATGCAGGATGTCTTCCATAGGGCGGGCACTCTCCCCAGTCGCAGACTGAGGTTGAAGACTCGTTGTAGCGGCTCCCCAAGTTCAGCAGCACACGCCTTAAGCATCCTAGGACACACCTTGTCTGGGCCTGCTGCCTTTCTGGGGCGAAGCTTCCTCAGTTGCCTCCTGACCTGATCCACTGTGACACTGGGAGATGTTTGGGAGGAGGGGAGGGGGGGAGATGTCTTGCTGCTGAGAGAGGGATTGGAGGAGGGGGGTGTCATGGTGTCAGGAAGGGGGGGAAGCGAGGGAGGCAGGAGAGTGGGGAGAGGACTCTGTAGTGAAGGTGAGGGTGAGGGTGGGGGGGTTGTGGGCTGGTCAAACCTGTTGAAGAAGTTGTTGAGTTCGTTTGCCTTCTCCACAGTCCCCCCCACTGTGCTTTTCTTGGTGTTGTGGCCTGAAAAGCACAGTGGGGGGGACTGTGGAGAAGGCAAACGAACTCAACAACTTCTTCAACTCATTTGACCTTATATGTAAAAGTGTAGGGTGAGTCTGAAGAGCCTCGGGGGTTGTCTTAATCATTAAGAACCAGCAAGTTAAAAAAATAATAAAAAGAAGTACTAGCTCAGTGTGCTGTTGGAGCGGGCGGCTATATATTTAAAATCAGATTATTGCAGCAACTGATTGTCCTCTTTGTTTTGTTCCGCGACCGTCCCACACGACACTCAAGGGTGAAAGCGAAGCAGGATTAAAGCCTTTGGACCTCATGCAAAAACGCCTGTTCAAATTCAACACCAAATATCCATCGTGTCGCACATGACGCTCCACTGTACCGATGGTAGCGCTCCTTCAATCCCGCCAGACGTTTCTGATGAAGGGATGGGGCCCCATCTGAGGAGGAAACAGTCATGTGCTTGATTTGTCTGCAGCCTAATTATATGGCAACAAACGGGTTGCCAATCATGAGAATATATTGTCTGGTTTTATCTCAGGAACTCATCAAGTCAACCCAATTAAAAGCTGCAATGAGAAAGACATCGGCAGTGAACAGGGCTCTCATTCAGTTAATTCATGATTGCCAATTAAAATAGAATAGCGTGCAAAGTTGTAAAGCTGTCAGGAGGGCCAAGCTAAATTACCCTTTTCCACTTTGAATGATGGATGCGTTCATTGCTCTCCCTTATCTTATTTATTCTCTGGGCAGAAAGGGGTGGGTGTTTTTATTTTTTATTTTTGGATGTGGGGGGGGGGGAGCTGGAACAGTTTAAAGAATGTGTCGCTAATGAAGAAGGTCCCTCATTTCAAAAAACTCAAATCGGTTGGCGGAAGATTGTTCAGCTTTTCAAGAAGAAAACTTAATTAAATTACATTCAGTATCCTAGATCCATGCAGACAGTCCAATTCGCTCTCGCAATCACTTATAAAATTAAATCCAAAGACTGAGATCACGTTGCAAACTCAGTATTGATATTGATATTCCTCGGCTATAGCTGCAGGAGCATTAATATGCATATGCTTTACCATCAGAAAGCACATGTTGGCAGCGCAAATCATTTTTTCAGAAGCAGTACAAAAAAAAGAAAAGTACTAACAATGCCATTTAAATGTGTCCACAACAGTTAAAGTGAAGGCAACTTATCCTGGTTGTGTCTCCTGGGCCATTAGCCACTGTTGCCATGCTATTGATGGCCTAATTAAGATGTGTCACACTGAAATATGTCACATTTTTTAAAGGCTGAAATTGATAGCTCACATTAATTTTCACTTTCTCAAAATGACCTTTAATTTCGCTCTCCAAATGCAGGCTTCTGTCTACGCCGGCACACCCTCTCGTACCTGCTCCTGAAACAATACATCAAAACGCTTTGACAACACACGGAGGGAGGCGGGCCTTCACAAGACAAGACCATCGAAAAGTTCAAATTGAAGTCACCCTTAGATTTCAAATACTAGTTGTATGTGTTTCTCTTGTTTTCTTCTCTTGTTTTTTTTATCACCACTAACAACATTCACAACGTGCACCATTGCAGCCCAGTACCTTTTTTAAAATTCCCCCTCCCTCTTGAGATTTTCTCTTGGGGAAGAAAACAAGATCCAGATCAGGGGATGTCACTGTGGTGAGGTCTTCCTGGGACAAAAAGTGATACTTTCCATTTGGGCTCTGGTAGCCATGAGTTTGTTCTTATCCTCGGGAGACGGGCTCCGCAGGTCAAGCTCTTTGCAACAGATTAAAAGACAGTGTCACTAATGTCACCCAGCAAGGGGATCAGTGGCATAGTGTGGGAAATGAAAGTTGTGACGGACGTGGACGACCACATCAGCTCCTGTCAGTGTGTGTCTACTCGGAGCATTCTCTTCATCCTGGCAGCCACTGGGGCCTGAGGGGGCCCTGTCAGCTGGAGCCAGCACGGCCCCAGCGCATTCCTGAACCAGGAAAAACCCATGGGGGGCTTTCTTGAAAAGGCTTAGAGGCCTTCAGAAACTCAGACCATCAGCTCAATCAGCTGCTGCCACTCTGCACCGATCTCTGCTGCAGCACCACTGGAGAACTTTTCCAATTTCAGATGTGGGTTTGTCCTCACATGAGAAATCAAAGTGTTAAAAGTTAGAAACAGACAGGGAAAAAAATCTCTGACAGTGGGAGATGGTGGAGGAACAGAGCGCAGTTAATTTGTGACGTGCAGTATAAGGCTTTGTTTTTCGATCGCACTGATAATCAGCTGAGCTCATTCTTACTTGATCTTTATTTCATATACTGATTGCACACAATGGATTTAATCACCATTTGTCATCCTCCCTCTTTTACTTTTTATTTCCCTTTTTGTCTCCCTGAGCAGGAAATTTCATACATTTAGATATCTGCTTACAAGAATATCTTGATAGCTGTTGACATTCATGATTGGGGAAATGTATCTAAAGTGAAAGAGGGATGCTTTTTACCTAACCCTCTTGAATATTTCATTCAAAATAATGACAAAGAATAACAACAACAACAACAAAAAGATTCAAACAATGTCTGATCCCTTCTTGAGACACAGTGGAGAAAAGCATGTTTCATTTTTAGTTGGCAACCCCAAGTTAATCAGCTTGATAATTATGCAAATCAGGTTAGTGTGATAAAAACAAACAAACAAACAAACAAACAAAAACGTGACAAAAGATGTAGACTGTACACCTGGCAAAAAAAAATCACATTTTTGTCCAAACAATGGTCGATAATGGCGTGATGATAGACTCATGTAGCTCTGCCATAACATTTAATAATTCATATGCAACACTGTAAAAAGCAGTCCCAGGGGTAAACTAGCTTGGCCTCTGAAAATCTTACTTGTCTATACGCTTCATGGGCTTGAAAAGAAAAGGAAACTATTGCGCATTTTTCAGGGGGGCAAATTTGGAGAAATGTGTTCAACATTCAGGGTGATAAACTTGGGAAATCCTTTTTGTTTTAGCACCATTAAATGATGCGGTATCTTAATCTCGTCAGTGCTGAGTGTGATGACTTATTTAGCTTTCTGCAGTGAGTCTCAGTAAAGCCTACAACATAACCTAAAGAAGTGACCAATGGCACTCACCAGTATTTGTGCTCACGCATGGTGTTTTATGTGGTAATAACTTTGTGGTCATGTCCCAGTGTTTTATATAGAGTGCTGCTGCAAATCAAATGCTGGGACCCTTTCCCTCCTAGGTCCTCATTCTTTGTCATGATCAGAATTTTTTTCTATGCACATTCCTTAAATTCCAAATTGATAACTGAAAAAGTAGTCAGAAATGCACAGGAGGAATTAACAGCACTGACCAGGCCGGTCACTTCCTGGAAGGTGTACATAAGTGTACATGAGCGCATGCCAGCCCAGACCCATTAGTTAGAGCTTGAACATCTTAACAAATGCAGTCATGAGAAGCAGTTTGTTGCATTTTAGCTTCTGAAGTCTGAATAGAGTACCGACTCCCTGCCCTATTGTGTGCCATTTTAAAACATTTTGTATTCATTTTATGAGCTTCAAGAAAAACTTGTAAAAATGATTGTTATTGTTTTGGTTCTGTTTGGCCTCCACCCACTGGCTCAGCAAGTGCTCTTGGCTCATACAGTCCCATTCACATAAAGATGGAAAGAAAATTTAATGGTCAGAAAAGAAACTCTTGGAGTTAACGAGAAATCTTTGAAATATGCTCAATAAGAGGAAGAAGACTTGTTATACTTCTCTCGGCTTCATTATCCAGCGTATTCAGTCAACCCAGCCGCTCACCCGCGCCTGTGTGTATTCCCATTTGACACTTGTTGGTTGACCGATTCCATTAGATTATCACTGCTCATTTCCTTTTTTTGAGATTGGGGACTCACATTTGTCACCAGCAGGACGTTTCAGGCACGGCGGGAGCAGCGGATTTGGTTTGATGGGACAGCATTTGATTTTCAGGATCAGGAAGCTTTTGCTTGACGCAAACACCACCTGGGCTGCTGGCTGTGCTGCTTGTCTTCACCTGTGTCTTTGCAAGAAAAATAAAAAAGGCGCTGCTTGTTTCCTTGTTACACGGTGGCCAGGAAAAGCAGAGGGGGCTTGTTGAAGCAAACAGAATGCAGATGCTTGGGGTGTGAGAAGAAGGGATGTGGAAAGAAGAGGCGCAAGCAGATGAAGGAGTAGGGGGATAACAAGCTCTTTGCCAACCAGGCAACCATGAGTGCTCCTGCACTGCTCAAGTGAATGCAACAGGCCTGGGTTTTTCAACCTGACTACTGGAGCATGTGAATACACATCTTCCCCGCCATGGGAGAGGAGACTGTCATGACAAAGCCAGTGTCTCTGCCTTTTTTTTTTTACTGTCCCTTCCTGTTCCTCATTTTATTTTATTTTATTTGTGCTTGTTAGTTGCTCTTTCTTTCTCTTTTTCTCATTGTATGCAACACAAGATGACAATATTTGTTCTCCTTTTTTTTTTCAAAATGAAAGAAAAACATCAGGGTGATGTGCAGGCAAGGCTGGCTGTCAAAAGCTTGTGATATTTGTCACTTTTCAAAAATGCAAAACGAAAAGCCTGGTGCTGGAGGCACAACAAATGAAGTAGAAACTGATAAACTGATGTAACCTCAAGCAGTTTCCTTAAATGATTACGTGCGTCGAGGTAAAAGAGCAATTCCGCATGAGGATGGAGAGGCACCTTTACAGTAATATTTCACACAAGATTTATTAGTTAGCATCAAGTATGCACCACTTGTAGCTATAAACGTTTAAGTTCCAGATTCCTTCAGATTCTGGCAGCTGGGGTGACTCTGGATTTGAATCATTTATGAAAAAAAGAGAATAAATTTTATAAAGTATCAAAACACTTCTGGAACTCCGTCTGCAGTTCATCTAAATATTGTCTCATGCTTTGTTTTTAATATCCAAACTCACACCTATATATGTGTACATTTCAGGTGTGATTGAAACTTTTGCGACTCTTACCTTAAGGCAAATATTCGGTTTTGACAGTCTGACACTGGGGGAACAAATTCTCAGTATTCATGTGAAATCCTTAAGTGAGCCAGAAGCATCACTTTCAGGCTTGGACAGTGTGCCCTCCCCATTGAAATCTGCTATTTAATTCTCAGCGTGTAGGTTGAGTCAGTTTGACATGAAATTTGATGTTTGCTCTTTCCAAAAGAGAGGTCTGTGGTGAAATCACATATAGGTGCATGCAAGTGGACCTTCAGGGAGAGAGCCAAACATAGAAGAAACACTGGAACTCAATTCGTACACGTTTGTAGAAAATGTGTTCCAATTTGTACAATTTTTGTTTGTTTGTTTATACCAAGACAATTTTTTGCTCACCAACTGCCTTGCATGCGAGAATTTAAACCTTTCAAATGTTGAGCTCATCCTCAGTATAAAATTTAAATTTAAAGGTGGATGTTTGTGGAGGAGATCCGGTTGTTAATTGGTCACAACAGCACTTTCAGGGAACAAATAAAACACTGAGGGGATGCTGGGAACAGACAATAAACCAAATTTCAATCTGATGAAGGTTTTGTTGATGTCCCTTTAAGCATTCATTAGGCTTTGCTTTCTGAATCTTTGCAAACTCTGGCGGCCCTTCATTAGTGAAAAATGAGTGCCTGCCTCTAACAGTGAGTCAGTAACCATGTTACACCATATTAAATGGACAACTTTGCAGCACAACCAAGCGTGCTGGTACAAAAAATGTCTTTGGTCTCTATAGCTAATTTATACTATCAGGTAGAGAGTGCAAAGTTGGCACATATAAGCAGAGATGGGCTGTAATCTGATTACTATTTTCAAGTAATGAGTAAAGTAAGGGATTACTATTGCAAAAAAGGTAATTAGATTACTGTTACTTTCCCGTAAGCACGCTGGGTTACTAAACCGTGATTTTGTTTGTGAGAGTGTCTCATGACATCGACGTACGAGAGTGCGACGTGACGTGTGTAGATCAACAATGGATAAGATGGAGTGCGGGAGAGAGTACGACCATGCAGCGTTTAAAGCTTGGACGTACTGACATTATTTTGAGTTTGATTCAGTAAAAAGTGGCAAAAGCATTAGCGTCCACTGTAGACTCTTCTGGAGGAAAACTTCTTTCTACAGCTAAAAATTAAACTTCAGATCTGAGCAAGTACAATTACCTAGCACGCTGCCACAGGAATGTGAAATTCACAGAGTAACTCCCTGGATCCCCCCACTGACATGACCGGCCCCACTCCTGCTAAACAGGTGACAATAGATTTAAGAGCGACAGGACTCAGTGCTGCTGAATATTTGATTTTATTGTTTTTTTTTTTGCTGAGTTTTACCTGCATCTATTTGAAAGAGTGAGTGTAAACACAAAAGAATATTTTATTTTATATGCTGGAATAGGCAGAAAATAGGTTTAAATGGTAAACAAATTTCTTCAAGTCAAAGACTGTTGCATGTGATTACATTTTTGCTTGATGCAATGTGCATAAAGTTAAAAGATTAAAACTAATAAATAATTTTAAGAAAGAGACTTTTTTCATTTGATTCAATTTTATATGATAGATTTTGCAAAAAAACAGAATTTGGCTGAAACATCTATTGCTTTATTACATATTCAGGTTGTGTATCATGTTTTTAGTTACACGTAACTAAGTAATAAAGCAACTAATTACTTTTGAAAATGAATATTCAGTAAAGTAATGGGATTACTTTCTTGGAGAAGTAATCAGTAATTAGTAACTAATTACTTTTTTTAAGTAACTTGACCAACAGTGCATATAACCAAAATATCCATAGCAATGCCGAGGGTGAAATAGATTTGTCCTGCACAGACTTAATAAAGCTATCAACCAGTTTTTCTACTTGTGATATCACGGTTATGCTTAAATCTGCATAATCAGAATTTTTCCTTTAAAACAAAATATCATAAATAATAAAGTTATTTCTGCTAACCAAGCAGTCACACAGCAACTGGGAGTAATGTTTTGCGACTTGTAGAATATGTATTCACTCACTTTTGGAAAAATAGTTGATATATCTGAGTCAATTTTTTTTTTTTTTAAAGCAATGAAAAGAGGAAAAAGGCATCTATCTGCCTGCAACACCTCTGGAATAAAATTCAGAGTTGAAATTAGTGGTTGTACAGCTTAAACAGTAAGTGAGAATATTTAAACAGCTGAGCTTCAAGGAGTAAAAGCAGCAAGTTGCCTAGAAAAAAAATTCTCTGTGGGTCATTAAAGAAAACTTTGTGTAGTCATTTGATCTTTGCAAATCAGCTAACTACCAAACGGCTTTCGATTCAGATAGGGATTAATAGCAAAGTTAGATCCCTGTCAACCCTTTTTTCCCTCATTTGCAGAGATTTTGTAGTTGCAGGCTGGAGTGTGAATTGAGAGCACACCCTAAGCTGCCATGGCTCTTCTGCTCTGTGACACACAGACCACTGAATGCAAGCAAGTGGGTGCGTGATTAGGATTCGGATCAGGATGCTGTCTCAGTCGACACAAACCGAGGTGAATGAACATGTCTGTCTGCAGCGAGACGTTTCTCTTTCAGAACCTGCTGTGACGCGTCTGGAGGGAAATTGCTGAGAATGACCTCTGTACTTGTCTGTTATCTACACCCCTTCTCAATCTCGCGTATTTACCTTGATTTTTCTCCTCTCTTTTAGGGATTCTCTATCATCTTAAGCAAGTAGTCCCTTTAATCCTAGATGTGCTTTGCAGAAGCGATATTGCCCAATGCTACCTGAAAGATGCTACAAGTCCATGATAAACTCTCAGTAACATTGATTATTCACACAGATGCAGAAGATTGTCCTTGAAGAATGACTGTCTCTGCAGTGTTGGCAGCCAGTGTCACCAACCACCAAGTCATAATTTTGCCTGCGTGCAAAATTGCATCTGCAAGCATGACAACATTTTCAACACACTGTATATCAATGAGGATTAAGACAATTTATGTATGGTGGATGCAAGAAGAGGAACTGTGCGCTGCAGAATCTCCCGGAGAGGAAATATGAGAAAAAAATATCGAAAAAGGGAGTAAGATTGATAAAAACTTGTTACGGTAAATTATTGGAAGTCTAACCCTCCGCAACACAAGTTCTAAGCTGCA
The DNA here is from genome assembly GCF_057381915.1 of Diplotaxodon limnothrissa. Classification (NCBI taxonomy): domain Eukaryota; kingdom Metazoa; phylum Chordata; class Actinopteri; order Cichliformes; family Cichlidae; genus Diplotaxodon; species Diplotaxodon limnothrissa. Next base: position 19,964,925 of record NC_140604.1, read on the forward strand.
ACTCAGCAAGATTGACATTCTTACCCTGTAATCTATTTAACCCTCAGGGAAACAGGAGAGGCACGGGCTAAATTAGTGTAATCTGAATGAGGTTTTCTTGAATATGGTAGTTTCAGCCAATAAGAAAACGTATCCGCCGCTAGCCTCTGAGGCATGACAGACAATGAGGATATGGCCATCTGAATCGATACAGCCAATCCCCCATGATTAGGTCATCCATTAGTTCACTTGATCTTTCAGCCCTCTTACATTGCATCTGATGAAAATGTAATCGTTCAATACTTGCTGGATGATTAGTCCAAATCCCCGCTTCTCATAGAGTAACAGCGAGGATGTTTTGATGCAGCATATGTAAATAAGCTCAGCTTTGTATTTTGGTCATGGTGCCAGAGTCAGGGGGACAACAACTCCCCGGTCTCATCCCTTGAACATCAAGGCCCCTCTGCTGTCTCTGATCCCCAACTCTCTACCTTGTGAACTCGAAATGCACCGCGATGCATGTCTGCGTATAGTTTGCTATGCAAAACCCATGCTGCCTGACCCTCACTGTGCGAAACACTGGCCCTGATGTGTCTGAGCTTAAAAGAAAAAAAAAATCAATCAACAGAAGAATTAAAATGAAATAAAGAACAATTAAGAGGGCATTTTAACTTGCGTGCAAATGTCTTGATTCAATTATGGAGATGGGCAGAAGTCAGAGATGAATTAGAACAACCACTAAATGGAATTGAGCTCGATGATAAATCAGGACCCAACTGTCAAGATCACGGTGTGAAAAGGTCACTTGCTTTGAATCATTGCTCTGCCAGAGCTTAAGTGTGCAAAGGCCTGCACAGTGTAGTGGATTTCATAAACTCAAACATTTGCACATTTCACTGCAGATCTTCTTAGCAGTATCTACGCAGTGAGAGCCTCCAGATCACTTCACGTAAAGTTCCTCCTTATTCTGCTCTGTCTGCTGTGCTTTCTGCTCTGGCTGTTTTAAGCACGAGGTTTGGGCACCAGTGTTTTAAAAAGCTGACATTTGTTATGACATTGCTGTAGATGTGCACAGAGCAACACCTTTTTTTTCTTTAAATGTCCACTGGGGAAATCTATACCTTGTTTAGAGGTGAAATTGACCAGTTAATGGTACAATCATCTCTTTTCAATGACTGTAAAAGGCAGTTACTGGAATTATAACGTCAACTATCTTTTAGCAGGTCAGAGACTAATCAGCAATTAACAGTCAATTATCCAATTTCTTTGCTGGTATAAGTATCAGCTAATGTACTTTATATCCATGCATTATGCATTATCAGTTAGAGCAGCGATTCTACCCCAACAACAAGGGACTTCTATCCCAGGATCCCAGGAGAATGTGAAAATGTTGTAGTGCAGCTCAACTAAAAAAAAGAAAATAGTATGTGCACATTTAAATTCTTGTTCAGTTAGCATTAATAGTGCAGTATATTTTTGATGGAAACTGCAAATGTAATTGTGAAATGAGTTCACTTAATTCACTTCGGGTCATTTCTGTTTTATTTGTATAACCCAATATTACATACAGAGGGCTCAAAAGGTCTTCACAGGCATAAAAACACATTAAAAAACAAGGTCACTTACATAGTAAAACAGGAATTTAAGAAGCAAGCAAGCCATCACAAATACACACGCACACAGACATACAAATACATTAATAAAAATAAACCATACATGAGATCCAAACATGGAAACGTGAGAAAAGAAACAATCTTGGGAGTAACAAAGCAGAAAGTATCTGTGATATTGATAAAGGAGATATGCGTAAAGGTCTTATCCACCTGATTCCTAAATATGGCTGAACTCAGTGGGTACGACTGTACAGTGGTCCTATTATTATTATTTTTTTATGAAGTGGAAGCACTAGTTCAGTGCCAGATGTTAAAGGTGTGTTTTTAAGAGTTTCCTGACATTATCTGTAGAGTTCATGAACAGGTAGAAACAGAGGCTTCAAGCCTGACTGCTCACCATTGTTTATGTTTGTCAGGTTTATCGTCGCTCCGGGTTCTTGGCTAGATCTGTGTTCAGATGATGTCTGTGCAGTGGTTACAACGAGCCGATGTTGTGTTTGCAGTATAATGCAGTTGTTTCTGTCTTGGACGCAGTTTCCACTTTAGCATTGCACTCTTGTCCTTTTGTGCAATAAAAAGAAAATATCCACATCTCCACTCCCCAAAATTGAGGTTTTTGAGTGGGGTTGCACCACTCCACCATTTCCTCCTCCTCCCAGTATAGGAATGAAGTCACTTGAGTAAGTGAGAAGGCAAGAATAAAAAAACAAAATCATGTTTGTTTTTACTTTATGTCCATCTGACGGACAGATAACTGAAGAATCTTTGTAATGCCAGTAACGACATAATTGTAATTGCACTGATTTTAGTACTGTCGTGTGTTACATTATTGCATTGCTGAAAAATGTAATGTGATTACAGTAATCTGATACTTCATAACAAGTTACCCCCACCATGGTAAGGAGTACTGTGTATCTAAAAGGGTTAACAGTGGAGGATCTGAGAGTGTGAACTGGGACACAGAGAAACCGACTGGTAGTGTATGAATGGTGAATACAAGACTAATGGATACCTTTGAGGGTGTTCTGTGATATCAAGCAACAAGACATTAGTAGCAGATCCTTAAGTCCTGTATGTCATTAGGTGGTTTTAAGTTTTGAGCACATACCAAAGAGGTTTGAGATTGAGAGCTGAGTAATTTAAAGCTTGGTGAACACTGTCTCACAAGTTTGTTTCTATGTCTTAGGATTTTTTGCAGCCTGTTGAAAGAGGCAACGTCCACCAGGATTTACTGTTTCCATGAAGCTGTGTATCTGGCCTGTGACAATGACAGTACAGTAAGTAGCATTCACATGAATACAGGGATCCAAGATTTCCCAGGAGAAAATACACAGACCTTTGCCCTCCATCCTCTGGCATCCTGCTGTCATCTTTTCCTGGATAAAAAAGTCTCATGCATTCCCAAACAAAGGTGGCATGATTGTGTAGTCATTAGCACCGTGGCCTCACTGCAGGATGATCCTTGATTTGAGTCCACTGGCCACTAAAAAGCATCAACACCTCTCTACACCCCCCCCCCCCCCTTTTTTTTTTGCTTTCAGAACACAGACTTTAAGAACTGAGTGTAGATATGCTGCCTCTTCAATCCCACCTCTTTACGGGTTTAGCTGCACTGAAATACTGTCACTCACTTCAGCTATCAACGGTTTTATTGTTGCATTGTGACACATATTACACGAAAATCAAACTCTGTCCTTGGAGGTCATATTTTAGTGCTCCACAAGCTGCTACAGTATCCCTTCAGTGTTTTTCTTGTTAGTCGGTGAACAAAAAGACACATCAAGGAGCGTGTCACAGGGGAGCAGATTACTGTAGGCCAGGTGAGCAGAGGTCAGAGCATCCTGATGGGGCGATGGAGCACCAAGGGTGTAGGATATGTAATAGAGGCATGGCGGTTAAATGCCGGGGTGGGCCGTGAGATCTAGAGGGAGTAGGACATGGGCCACATCACCTCAGGCATCTCCTGAACGCGCGTGATTGATGGGGAAGAGCTGACGAGCCAAGCTCCCAATGTCACTCTCCAATTAAATAACTCTCACCGCTGAACTACTCCCCCGCGCCCCCCTCCTCCTGCGATAAACCTCCCTTTTCTCCTCCCTTTCACCTCTTCCTCTATTATCACACCCCCCTTACTCCCGCTGCACTCTGTCCCTCTACATCCTTTAAGTTGACTTCTTGATCAGTCCAGCTATTTCCTCTTCTTGGTATTATTCCCTTCCTTTTCTGCCTTTCCATTTGTCTCCAACAATATTAGTCTTCATCGTTTCCCAGCACACTTTATAGTAACTTATATATATATATATATATATATATATATATATATATATATATATATTTTTTTTTTTTTTTTTTTTTTAACTTGTTCTGTCTCAGATTTAGACTTTGCTAACTGCTCTTCCAGGTATGACAGACAGAGGCTGCTCTTTCTATTAGTTTGGGTCAGTGCTCCCTTCCTAAATGACTGAGATGAGACAAAGGAGGTTGCACCATGGTAATGTGCCGTCTCCAAAATGCAAATAGCATGGATAAAAATGCAAAGAGTGTAATCCATTTGTTACTAATGTCCAATCTCTGTTTATAATTCGAAATGCAATGTGAAAACTGGTGCACAATCTTTTGAAAAAGAAAAGAGTAAGTGTAAACCACCTGCTTCAAAACAAATACCAAAGTCCAAACACTGCCTAGGCTCGATGAGAATTTGTTTTGCAAATGCATGCGTTATTATCTGGAAGGGCTGGCACAGTGTGTTTACTGTCACTAATTAGGATCGTAACTAATACTGGTTGGTCTCAGAGTCTGTGACTGTAGAGGTGCCGTAGTTTAAGAGAGGCCAGCCTTATGCTGCATTCTTCTGTCACCACAGGAGCTCAGTTTGCTGCTAATTGGGCGAAAAACAAAACTCCGGGAGCACAAATGTGGAACTTCAGAAAAAAAGCGTACTGAATAAACATTGTGTTTTAAAAGTGTGAATTATTCTGGGGAAAAAAAGAGAAATACGCACATGTGCCTAAGTGCAAAATTTCCCAAAATTAAAAATGAGAGAGTTCTTTTAAATATGTGGTAGCTCTCAAGATTTAATTAATTCTCAAGGTGAGGGGAGATGCTAAATTCCTCTCGCTGGTTGAAGGTGTCAATAATTTTGTATTGATTTTCCTTTCACTAGCAAGGCAATCATTTCACAGTACGCATGCCATCTGCTGCCAAAAACTTGGCAGGTTTGAATTTTGGTTCTTCGTCCGGTTTGCCAAAAACGCTGCGTGTGTCTCTGGCTCCCTCCTTGCCAACTTATTTTGGTCAAACTCTTTCGATAGGCTCCCTCCACTCCAGTCAGCGAGCATTTGGCTCAGATGAGAGCGTTTCCTGTCTCGCCCGGTGTTCCGATTCCCTCGTTGCCTTATGTTAAGAGAAATATAGATACGTACCCAAAACCCTGCAGCTGGGGTTCCCTGCACAGAGTCAGCACTGCGCAGGAGGGAGAGAGAGAGAGTGAGAGTGAGAGAGTGCGTGAGAGTAAGAGAGGGGGAGAGAGAGAGTTGGAGAGCGAGAGAGAAAGAATCAGACTTGCCACATCCCTGCCAAGGGTGAGCATTTACGCGCGATCCGGTAGCCGATCTCCAGCAGCCGTGCACCGCCATCAGGACTAATTTCATCATGAAAACTTTCAAACTCTTTATTTTGACATAAGCCGTTTTTTTCTGCGTGTGCTGGAGAGAAGAAGCCCAACTTCTACCACGGCACACCATCCGTGTCGCGGTGAAGTTATTCCATCCTCTTTGGGTGAGTAATTTTAATAGATTTCACAGCTGCAATCATGTTTCGAGTTTTTTCTTTCTTTCTTTCCCACATTTTTTTTTTGTTAATGTATGCGCTACTAGGGCTTTGCTTTGCATTTTTTGTCCCGTCGCTTATTCTGTGATTAGTATTCCGTGGACACGGATTTCCTGCGGCGGTCGCTCACAGAGATGTTTACTGTCGGCGCTTTCGTGCTGCCCGTTTCCCATCATGTGCTCATTTGCCACCACTCTCCGTCCTCTCCTGCTTGATTTCTCCAAACACTGAAGTTGTCAAGATGTTCACTCGATCTTTTCCTTTTTCTTCTTCTTTAAATTATCAAAACGCCGCTAGGTCGATTAGGGAACAGGTGCGCCCTGCGAACTTTTTCTGCATCTTGCAGGTGTCGGCAGCCAATGCGCAATTATTGATAGTTAACAGCAGGGTCAAAGAAACCAGGTCGCCTGACTGTGCAAACCTGACCAGAACAAAAGGTCTCTATAGAGAGGGATACCTGCTGATTTGCACTGCAAAGGGTCACTCAGTATAGAAATGAGCTGCAAAATCTCATTTCCCCCCTCCATCAACCTACATAAAGGAAAAAATGCCCGAAGCTTTAAAAATGAACTTATTTTCAATCATATTAGGAATTAAGACTTTTCTAAAATGAAAAGATTTGCCCTGTTTGAGGCTGAGATACCCCCACATGCTTCGAGGAAATTCATGAAACTAATAACTGCAGTGGGAATAAGCGGAACCATACCAGAAATTGGCACAGCGTTCCACTTGTTTAAGGACAAAAATGACATTATGAATCAATATACAATAAAATGATTCACTGAGATGGTACTTTTTTCCCCCCAAGTGTCTGTTTAGCTTTCAACAAAATGCCTCAAACTATCTGTGCAAATTGGTTCACTCGTGTTACTTTTATTTTTATCCTGCATGCCACATAGTCGCCATAGTGAGAGGAATGAATATACAGTTCATCAGCTGCTTGATTTATTATGTTTATTAATTCGGCGCAAGCAATTAAAGATATGATTGTTTTGTGCGTGTGTGGAACTGAAGGTCAGCATTTTCACTTCTTTTAGAACACTGTCCTAGAAATACCTACACAAACCTTAATAAAAAACAGGTGGCTTTGCTTTCTTACAGGAAAATTAATAACAGAGAGTTTTGATTTAACATTGTTCCACTTGCTGTTTGGTAGACAAACAGTGATTCAGTCTGCAAGTCTGGCATTATTTTCAGAAGTGCTTTAATATAGGTGAAAAAGGCGATTGTCTTATTCCTGGCCCTGAGCACATCCATCTACATCTTGACATCTTTTTCCGTGCAGCGTATGAAGCATACAATGTCAGTCAGCTTCTTCCAGTGCAGGATGCCAGGTGAATTTAAATGAACGCGAGATGAGATGTTAGAAATCAGCGTGAGGGACGACCACCTTTCAACTGGAGAGCTCGGGTTCAAGCTCCTGCGTCAGCAAGAGTCTGATCTGTGTGCACTGTAAATATCCTTGAAGACCCGCCAGGTATATGGCCACTGTTGCTCTGCAGCTGACCCTGTGCTCTGATTTCTTTATAAAAAGACAAGCAAGGAGAAAAGGTCTAAGAAAAATCAATGAAATGTCATGCTACTATTATTTATATGAAAACTGCTCACATACAGCTCCTTTTTTTTTATTACAAACAGACCTTTAAATGTCACAAAACACACAAAAAGGCTAGATCTATAAGTTCTCCAGTGAATATACTGTACACCTATCACCCACAGCATTAAAATCACCTTCTCAATATTATGCAGGTTGTACTCATGCTGCCAAAACCTCCCCCCCTCTCAAAAAAAAGAAACTGCTCTGACCCATCCCACCATGTGCACAAAACCTCTGGGGGCGTCCTCTTATGTCTGGCACCATGATGTTGGCAGCAGATGCTTTGTGGGTTGTGGTGTGTGGTCCAAATGGTTCCTAATTTATATATTTTTTCCTTTCTTGTAGTTTCTTGAAATTGGGATCTGTGGAAACTGAAATATGAGTTTAAAACCGACATCTTCAGCTGCTGTTGAGAGCCTGCTGTTGTTAGGTGGTACCATTGCCATCGTGGGGGGTGGGATGGAGGTGGGAGTCTGCAAAATTGTTTAGTTGATGGGGTGGTGTACAGGCCAGACATAGACATGAATCACAGGACCCAAGGATTCCTAGAAGTCAAATGGATCGATCTTATTAAATTTACCTATCCAGTAGTTTTAATTGCGGCCGTATGCTTGTATGACACGTGAATCTGTCTTTGTGAAGTGTCCCAAACCATAATTGACTTAGGTTCACAGACGTTTGTGTAGCGTGATCTGCCCCCCGGGGAGAAGACACTGCACGTTCCCAATGATGGAGGAGAATATGGATCAGAGGAAGCGTGTGACTGGTTACTGAGCGCTGTAGCACTGGTAATCCTGTTGTGAGACTGGCAAATGGGATTAGAGGACTGTGTGTAAGAGAAACAGAAGCGAGGGATGACCGGGAGGCTTTACATTCATGGCTTTATCTCACATTTTCACTTCATTTAAAGTCATCGCGTTGACAACGGCCAACCAAGAGTCGGCTTCTTCACAGGCAATCCTGTGTGTGCTTTGACCATTTTGAAAGCCTGATATTGCTAGACTGAGTGAGTCAACTTTATGATTATATCTGAATATTTTTAAAGCAAAAGAAAGAGTTTTTTTTCTGCATCGTTGAAAACTAACTGAAGCATTTAAGGGATATGGCACAAACATTGTGAGGGCTTTCAAGCAGGATGACCCACCGTGTTTTTTCAAAAAGAAGAAAAAACTGCTTTTAAATGAATAATAATGGGCAGCCTGCTATAGTGAAGGTAAAGTGCCTGTGTGGTTTCCCAACTGTGCCAGTCTCTGTGTCCCTTTGCTTTACAGTATTCCTCCAGTGTTTGGTTCCACCAGCTTACTTACTAGGGGACAAAGCATTTGACAGTTTTTTCTCTGTTGTTATACCATCATTGAGTCCCCCCCCCCACACACACACACACACACACACACACAAAACTTAAAGCCAACTTGACATCAGCAGAAAAAAAAGAAAGAAACACCAGTCTCACAAAACGCTCTTGGTATGTTCGTCTCTGTTTGCCAGTAGTGAATTTATTTCAATCACTTTCAATTGATATAATACGCTTTAATTCTTTAAAATGATGAACAGCTTAACTGCATTGGGAAAAAATTGATTTCTCCTACTGCATGAGTTGGCTAATAACTTAAAATCAAACAGACAGTAAATCAACAGAAACTCATTAACTAAAAAGCCAATATCTGCTTTACTGAACCCACAGTTGCACCCACAGCTGCATCAGTGTCATCTCCAGCCTCCCGTCTCTTCGTGTTCGGGATTTCGCGAAATGAGAAGCATTAACTTGGCCGCTTGGCTCACACTGACCCTGTGCCGATATTCTCTCCTACAATACCACGGCTGCAACCTGCCTTCACAACTCGTGCTGCCCTGCAGCCAGATCTGCTCCACTTTCCACCTCTACCATTAAATTGTCATGTAGAGGCAGTGACTTTGAATCTGTGTATTAATGCATATGCACACATTACAGATTTAGTATGTTTAGCATACGTGGGGTTTTTTGTGTGGTTTTTTTCACATTGAAAGCAATGGCAGATCAGAATGTTATCATAGTGTTCTGGATAAAGCTGTGCCCTGTAGTGGTTTATGTGCTTCTTGCACTTTGACCAGAAATATTTATTTAATATGCATTTTTTTAAAAAAGAAAGAGTTTCAGATGCTTTTAGAAAAATAAAAGAACGTGTTGAGGATGCTCCTCACATACAGCATACACATATGTGTCTGCAGAGGTGACAATCATGCTGTTGTCATTTCAGTATTAATTATTAGCGCTGGCTAATGACTTTGCTGTGGTGAGGTACAGCAAACGACTTCCATGTGTGGTGTGCTGTTTTTATTTTGCTTGGGGGGGCAGAGAGGAAGTAAAATGAGAACTGGAGAATCTGTGTGGGAAGACAGAGGTCACTGTATGCCAAAGCAATTACCTTCCTCATCCAGGGCCCTGCCAATGCGCTCGTAGAGGAGAGAGAAAGAGAGGTCAGTGAGGAAATAAATAGATGTATGGTCAAACACTCAGTCTTCTGCACGTCTGCTTTAGAGCACCTGCTGAAGTTTAAATGGCATTCGTATCGCCTCAAGTTCATACAAATGTGCCCGAAAGCGTCGCTCCCGTGAGCCTCCTTCACAAATATTTATTGAGGGAATTTGTTGAAGTTCTAATTAGGTGTCAAATTAGACAGACAAAAGCAGCAATATTATGAAGTTTATATAATTGCTCAACTGCCAGGATGTGTTGTGACACTGTCAGGAGCTGATGCTTTTCTCTGCTCTGACAAGTCTTCATGTTCTGGCATCTTTGGGGATCTGTCACAGAGCGAGGATGGCAGCGAGATAGATCCCCTTGCATGTGCTCGGACCGGGCAACAGAGTGCTCGGAGTAGAGGTCAGAAGAGCCCGGGCCATCATGCTGCTGACAGCTCAGATTTATTTTTAATCCAGGCAATGAGAGCTAGCCACACAGATCATGTGGCTTGTTAGTGTTGAATGGCGAGCCCCTCCGCCATTACACTGCGATTTTACACAAAGAAAATGTGACAAAATAATGACCTTGGTGAGGGAAAAACCCAGATAATTGAGAGCCAGCTGAATGGCATTTGATTGTTATTCCACGCAGCGGCTGCTGTTTCTTTCGGTGTGAAATCTCTTGAAAAGCCAGGTCACTTTCCCTCCATCAAAGCCTTATTAACATTTTGACCTCAACCAATTGTTCTTTGTTGTGTGTGTAGGTTACAGTGTGTACATGAAGGGCGTTACATTGATTGCGTTTAACATTACTGTCTGCTCATTTTTGACCAATTTCTTTATGATTGGTGAAAAATGTCATTATCATTGCATCAGCAGCCACGTTACTTGCTGCCCAAAGTGGCTGCAGTCACAAAGCAATTTTGCTGACAGTCCTTCCTCTCTCCTCTCCTCTCTGTCTTTGTCTCTTTCTTTTTTTTCTCCTCTCTCTGTGTTCTGATAGGTGCCAATTATAAAGGCCCTGCATTGAAGCCTCTCCAGCCGCCAGTGACCCTGTTAGCTGGCTTTAATGTCAACGATCTGGCTCCAAAGTGGAGGGAATTACCTCACTTTTAGTCTTCAATCAGGCAAAAAAGAAGAGCAATACAGCAAAATGCAGAGCTTGACTCTTTTTCAACCCTTGTGCTCTTTTGAGGGTCTGCCTGCTCTTGCTTTCTGGTGAAACACAGGGTCAGGACTGTGTGGATAAAACCCTGAGGGTTTTGACATTTCAGCTTTTCTGTCTTTTTTTTTTTTATTTTTAATTTTTGCTCCTCTTCTGGCCTCAGTGCTTTTTGGAAAAAGCCCAAATGATCTGGTGGTGTTGCTCAGGCATATGCAGAGCCCTGGCTCTTCTGGCGCTCCTGTTTCCCTTGCAGGAGAGGAGCTGCTGGGGTCTCAATCCCAGCTCTGGGGATCTGGAGAAGTCTCCACACTCTGATCCAGACCCCTGGGATGTCCCGCACAGAAACAGACGCAGCTGGGTATGGAACCAGTTCTTCGTATTAGAAGAGTACACAGGAAATGAACCTCTCTACGTTGGCAAGGTAAGCGATCCATTAGCACAGTTTAGTGTGTTGTATATGTGCAAGAAATGTGACTGAGCTGCTGTTCAAATCAGCACCTACTTGTGTTTTTTATTTATTTATCATTTTTTTGCACGTTTGCTGCACCTGCACAATAATACACATATCAATAACTCCTTACCACAATGACCTGCAAAATCTGGGACACAGCAGGGTTTCAGAGAGTTGTACATATTCCTATTGTCCTATATAAAATGCTGAACAAATGAAAACACCAAATGCAGACAGTGTGGGAGGACATTCTGCATTTTATTGCGACAAGGTTGAAGCATGTGCTTGTGGAAACACGCAGTTTTAGTTTGGAGATCGACAAGGTAATTTGCATTGTAATCAGTCCACAGAAAAAGGTATATATATTACTCAAATGTGTCTTTTTACAGTAGGTGTTTTGCCAAGGTCCAAGCAGATAGATCAAAGTAATGCCTGTTTTGGCAGGTAAATAAGTACAAAAACCTCCCAATGACATTTAAAGCAAGGCATAAATGGCATAGTTAACGCGAGGGTACACTGACAAAGTGACTAATCATGCTTTTATGAGATGTGGCAACACTGCTGGTAGCATTTCCTTAGGTAAAGACCAATAGTGGTAAAAACATAGGCCGCTTAACTGAGTAATATAGCATTAAAATACGCCTTTATAAGAAATTTTCCAGCGTTCACATTTTAAGTGCGAGACAAAACAACGCAGTGTACTTAATTATGTACAATTACAATGCAGGAAGTTATTTAGAGAACTTTAAAATTTAGTTTGTAGTTCATTCATCTTTAAACGGTGTGGAACTAGCCAGTAAAGGCTTCTAAAGGCACTCTGAGGACATGTTTATATGTGTAATCTCACACCTGTAGTTTTTGCTTAGACACAAGTAATTGTACTTCAATTACTGACATATCCATTAGTAAAAGCTTGATCTTTCAACTGTAATACTTTAAATTAGTTTAATACATTGCAGCATTACTGTGAATATTGAACAGGCTAATCCCTTCGAAAGGGGATGTTTAAAAAGACTTACCAAAGTATCTATGCAAGGCCTTTTCTAACTTGGCAGGGAATAGAAAGATTATCTATAAAGCACATTTTATACACAGAGGCAATTTTGAGTTTTTGACATGCATTGCTCTGAAAGAAATTCAGTGCAAAAAAAGTACAATATCCCCTGTGAGTGCAGTAGATAATAAGTAGAAGAATTTGTTTGAAAAAGAGATGTAAGTAGCATAAAATTGACTTATTTTTGTTGAATGGAATCACTATAGCTGAAAATGAATCATTCAAAGAGGTGCAGTCAGTGAAAAAGTAACATTCAAATCAACTTTAAGGGAAAGCCCCTCATAATGTATTTTATTAAGAATTTTTCATCGAGGTGTAAAGAAGTAAATATACTGTATACTCTATAGGTAAAAGTACCTGACATCTGTAGTGTAATACATTAATGAGTATCCACAGGTATTTTTAATCCAATACTAATGCTGGAGTAGCCTTCTGCAGAACCGTTAGTTTGCAGTGTGCAGAAGCATTGCTCCCCAGCTTTCAGCGCTACAGGATAAATGGACAGCTCCTGTTGGAAAATGGCTCTAGCGTGTGCAGTGCAAGCCAGATGGGTCTTGGATTGGTCTCCAGATCCCTGTTATCTTGGAGAATTTTCTGGTCTTATTATTAAATTAGTTTTCATCTTTCCGCCCGTCTGTAGGATAATCATTCTCATCTGCATGTATTTGCTAGTTCTGCTCTCACAAGCCCATTTCCTCGCTGTCTCTGAACTGGATTAGCGTCTCCAGCTGGAATTAGGATACATTTGACTGTCCTATTGTTCTCCTCTGTATTTTTTTTTTTTGCCAGAAGGCTGCTAGAGCAAAGCATCTAAATCAAAATGAGCTTATTTGTGACATTGCTGGAGTTCAGCTAAAGGTCATTTCTTGTCCGCGGTCATCTTAAATGCAGTTTTGTCTGATCTGTGTGTCCCCAGATATCTGTTACATCTGACTACTGAGGAGAGCGTTTTTGCTTGTGAACATCTGTGCCGTGTCCTTGTCCTGCGTTGCCCATTTGAAAGTTAAAAAAGAGAGGTCAGCGGCGCAGTCAGGAATTTCTAGTGCCTGTTTTCTTTTACACATTCTTGTGTCTGATTGCTTTTCTTGTTAGTAAATCCCAAAGGACATGAACAGACTGATTACTTATTCATAGATGTGTTGAGATCCGCTTATTCACATGGAATATACACAAACTCATTTGCAAGTAAGCTCCTGACTAAGAGGTCCTTTTATTTTTCCATTCAAACACTGATTCATCCTTTATGGCTTTTTTTTTCTTTTCATTTTGTAGTTTTGTAGTAATTCATCTACCAATCCGGTGTAAAGACAACATAGCAGCAGGCATGTAAAAATCAGACTGGTTACATCTTTGCATCTGACCTCATGCCCGAGCCCAAACCCTTTGAGAAATATCAAAAATCTGATTCATTGACTCCCTGCGGGCAGAGCAGGCTGCCTGGGAGCTTGAGAAGCTGTCACATTATTTGTTCCCTGAGATCATAGTTGTCACGTAGTGTGTGTTTGTTTGATGTCGCAAGGGCACACTGCTGCTGTAAAAAAGCGTGGGTGGGACACCCTGACCTTGTGACTCAGTGTGAGTGACATGGAAGGTCCTGCCATGTCACGAAAATGACCTTACTGGAAATGAATTCTTCATAAATAAAAAAAGAATAAAGTTACAGCGCTAACACACACAGCCCTAAAATTCCCGGCAGGTTATAAGCAACAACACCAGAGTGGCACAACCAGTAATTGCTTTTGTCAGAAGTATCCGGATATCTAATATGACGAACAATAGGAATCCATGTCCAAACAATGATCCAGTCACAGCACAATTTGGCCATTTGTTTGGCTGGAAGCAAAGGCAAAAATGATATAGTCAGTAGGAAATAGGAAGTTATCACTTTGGCCTGGCTGCTCCCCGTATCTGCAGTCTGCTTGGCTTTAATGCATTCTGTCAGATTCTGAATTTCACAACCAAATGTCTCATTATGCCTTGGCACTCAGCCTCGGGTAAGTGTACTGGCCTGGAATCAGCGGCAGTCAAATCAAGCCAGTGGAAATATACATTAAAGAACCTCAAACTACACAGCCTCCACCGCAAATTGTCAACACACTTATTTAAACAAGTGAAAACGCTGGAACAAGTCATCCACTTAACAAACGCTTACTGGTAAACATGATGTGATGCGCATTTCCTGCGGGGTGTTCATGTGGCTAAATATTTGCCTGTGTTGAAACAGCACTGTGTGGCATCTGCTGAATAAGCGGTGTTAGGAGGTGTGAAATTTTTTTAGATCTTTGTTTTTGTTAATGCATCAACATCACTCGCCTCGCAATTCGGAACACTTTTTCCATGTTCAATAACTTTTCTAAATCCACTCCCACATGCTATTTTTCATGGATCTGTTTGTGTTTGAGGAGCGAGAGAAATTTGCAGCCTTTGAGGCAGAGTGCTGCTTCACATCACAGGAGGTACAAGCGCACAGAAGCAGCCCTTGTGCTGAACCGCACTTATTTATAGAGATGTCTTCAAAATTAGCCATCTAACTAACCATCCAAGTAATGGATGGACCAATTTCACCTTATAAGTCAAGCGGCAGTTGGGCAGCAGTAGCCGGGGCTCTTCGGCTACACTCAAAAGCATTTCTTTCAACACAAATAAAAGAACCCTTACAAAGAGCAAAAGACTAGAAGCCGTCTCTTGATGGAAACATCTCTGGCGCTGAGCTATCAAATGTACAAAGGTGCCGGAAATTCAACAAAAGAAACAGAATTTTCCGTTTTTTTGTGCAACAAGCGTTTGTTGTGCTTTTTATTTTTGCAACTTCCACTAGATATTTTTTCATGTGCGTGCATTATGAGTTATTTGTGACCCGACATCGAGAACTCGGTGTTCGGAATGACAGTAATTCAGCTTAATAATCAAACAATATGCATCGTGGGCAGCAGGGACAGTCCCACAGATAATTACACCAGAGTGAACATAATGTGTTACTACTCAAGCCACTTCATTAGCATTCTTTGGAGTGTTCACTGTCAAATGGGTTAGAATCATAGCGCACAGGCAACTTGCAAAGGTCAGCCTCACTAGCGTCTACTCACACTTGCTGGTGCCACAAACACCGCACAGCTGGGGAGTGGTGAGAGCAGCCTGTTGAGTCGGAGAGGAGGGTGATTCAAGCTGACACGGGGACATCATACACACAAGGGACAAGAGCTCACATAGTTGGGAGCTCGAGAGGCATCCTGGGGCCATCTGAGATAGTGGGAAAGCCGTTATTCAAGCCAGAGAATCAAAGAAGATAAAAACAGCAGTGTAAACCAGACAGTAGAGTAGTTATCAGCAGGGTAGGGGGGAAGACAGGATGGGGACATTGTTTACTCTTGGACTCTCTCACACATATAGGGCTGAAGTGAATATCAGCAGGGCAATTTTTAAAGCAAATTTGGTGAAGTTTGACTTAAAGTCTAGAAGGAGGTTGGGACAAAGTCAGGGCAAAGCCGTTTATATGAGGTTGAGGGCAAAACAGACGACAAGCTGCACATGCAAATCATCAAAGAACACAGCTAATAATTTAAAGTAAGCTAAGTTGACTTTAGTGGCTGGGGTCTGACCAAAGATCTCCTAAATAGACATGAATTTTAGCAGCAAGGTTGCAGAGTTTCATATAGTTACAGAATTTGCCAAACAAGGTAATTGACCCTTAAACCAAACACAGGCTGGCTGTGAATGGCAACAGGTTGGATGTCTGCAAACATATGATTACATGTGGACAGGGGTTCAGTTTTATGCCCTTATTTGCTTTCTGGAGAGAACTTTTTGGTTTCACTTAAATATGAAGCTGTGGCCACCAGCATGTTTGCTTTGCTTAGCATAAACACTGGGAACAGAGTGTAACAGCTAGCTTGGTAGCCAGGTAACAAATTAAATTTACCAACACCCCTAAGGCTCACTAATTAACAGCTTATATCTAGTTTGTTTAATTTGTGTAAAAACTGAACTGTATAAACGACAGTTAGACAGAGGGTGATGTGCCAGGGTATTTCTTGGCTGTTAGCAGTTGCTTGGCAACCAAGGGAGGCTCTAGGAAGTTACCATGCCTGGCCAAGGCCTATTCTGGTGAAAAAGTGCATTCACCAAAATAGCATACTATTCATTTGCCACGAATAACCACAAAGGTTCCAAATCAGAGACAGACAATGACGTGTCGGTTTTGGAGTAATACAATAATGCTGTAGAAATGAGTTTCTGTAAAGCTGAAGTTACGCCACTTTGCATGTCTTTGCATCCATTTTTGTTTGGGAGGAGGGGTGGGAAGGATTAGGATCTTGTTTCAACAAGCTGAAGTAGTACAAGTAGGTTCTGCACTACACTATGAGAGGTAGTCTAGTTCATTTATTTATTTAACTTTTGTCGATTCTGACCTGAAAACAAGTCAGATCAAGCTTTAAAATTAGGGAAATTAAGTAAGATGTCATTAAGTTTGCACACACACTTGTGGACAGGTTTATTTGACTTACTTTAGCTGGTTACACCTCCAATCAGGTGCAATTTAGAGAATTGTTAATTCTGTGGTGTCCAACAAACTATACTAAATGAATTAAACTGTTTAAAGCAATAAAATTGATTAACTGTAATCACACAACAGATTAGGCTTCATTTAAATTTGATCTTTGATATTTGACTTCATGCAAATATAGACAATCTCTGCACAAAGGCGGTTTTAATGCATAACATAATGGAAGAGCCAGGGCATTTTTAAAAAGGTGGCCAGCCCCATACCATTACTTACAGTACACTGCAGTAGCCTTAAAAGTGATGTCTTGCTCTTTTTATTTATTTATTTATTTATTTATTTATTTATCTATGTATTTATTATTTTGCTATAAGGTAGATCCTGCCAATCTATCATTTTTTAGGTACCTACTCTTATTAACATATTGACATATACTATTAGCATAATTTCCTCTGGGATTAATAAATTATTCTGATTCTGATTTTGATAATTGCTTATGGAGGTATGACAGCAATTTGCACCATGTACATTGCGAAGTACACCATGAGGATTCTTTTGGAGGTTGTTAAAGTTGTTTTTTATCGAGCTGTTTATAAAGCTTACAGGATAATTGAGTTTAAACAGGTGGGTGCGCTGTCTCTGAGGGAAAACCACAGTGAAAGGGTTCTATGAATATTTGTGCAGCCTATGATGGGCTTCACAGCTTGTTGTTTGGTGCGGTCAGAGTTTTGCGGTGTGGCCACCTCTACAGTTCACTTAGACTATTAGAATATATTTTAGTTCTAACCTGCAGGACAAATGTTACGATTTGTTTTGAAGCACACAATTTGGATCTGAGGATATTTAAAATAACATCTGATGTGAAGCCCTGAATGATCAATAGTGAGTTTTTTCCTCTTTGTGCATCTTGGCTGTTAATTTATGTTTTGAACATGCTTATTTTTCAGAGGGAGAACTCCAGAAATTGCTGGGCATGGAGACTGGTTTGATAACATTTTCTGAAGTCGGGATTAGAGTTTAACAAGATGCAAATGTTTTTGTTCCTGCTGAGACTGTGAAAGCTGTTGCAATCTGTCCATTTGACTTCAGCTTTTGAAACTGGTGCTTTTCACATACAGTGCATCAAATGAACCACAGGATTTAAAACATGGTATATTTTATTCATATTTATAAAAAAAAAGGGAGAGAGAAAGAAAATCAAGATGTTAAAATGTTGTTGGCTTTATTCAGAGTTTACTTGAACATTTACACAAGCTGTTTGTATTAGATGTTTGCCTTTTAGGTGTTGCATTTAAAGCCTTGATTTACTCATTCTCCTCTCGTCTCATCCTTCAGCAGTATTTTTCAGTTTGATGGTGGGTAAAAAAAGACGTATGTGATTTCCACATTAGGATACATTGTGTAAGAAAAACTGACTTTGTCACTGCTGGTTATGTTTTAACCCAGTTAAATATTAGGGGATATTGTAGGCGGAGGGAAGTTGTTGTGTATTTTCTTTCTGTATCTTTTTATGTGCATTTTTTTTTATCTGAATACGGTCTAGCTGAAGTTTCCTGAAGTGCTGATGTATTGAATTTTCGACATCCCCAACAGGTTTGATCTTGAATAATTCAAGAGAGGTCCTCAGCCTGCGCTCAGAGTATAGATGTATTATGAATAACTACAAAAGTTAAGTTTTTAGTTCTCTCTATTTTTCCTCTACAAAGTGGATAACAAGTGGCCTGGAGACTTTTGCAATTGGTAGAATAGGGTTATCAAGAATTCTTCTCTACTTCAGTGACTAACGCAAGCATAACCTTCATACAGGCAGTTCATATATTACAAAAAAGTTGGTTAACTTATGGTGTCTTCTTCCTTATAAAAGAGCTTGAGGAGTCTTAAGTATGCATGGGAAGATAATTCACCCGCCCTGAAATATATAGATATACTGTCTTTATTCAGTTGGAAAGTGAGGCAGTCAGTAGGTGGACATGTTAGTCAGCTATGCACAGAGCCTACTTGACTATTCTCCTCATAATGTAATGAAACTGTGCATCATTTTTATTTATTTTTTATTGACTGATCCGTAGCTTTTGATACTGTGTAAAATAAAAGCATTTTTTTCTCCTTTGTATCTGGAGTTAGTCTGAAGGGCTACTAGGCAGAATCCATGAGGTCTTACAAATGTTTCCTTAAACTGAGATTGTACATCGATATTGAGTTTTCCCATCTTTATCATATCTTCTGTACTCCAGATACCTTCAGAGAATTGTTCATTGTGTCAAGTGTATTTTGAGATGAGTTCATTATGTATTAGCCAGTGTTGCTTGGGGGGGAGGGGGGGGTTAAGTCTATCAAAACTCCATTCAATTTGATTGAAAAAAATAAAAACACAAAAGCTCTATGCTAATCTGATTGTTCCCCACTTCCAGAAGAAGTCTAATTTCAGAAACAACATATCTGAGTCAAAAAAACAGGTTTCTTATTTCGGGTTAATCAGAATCAGAATCAGAATCAGAAAGGGGTTTATTGCCAAATGTTGAGCAGGTTTACAACATTAGGAAATTGCTGCGGTGCTTCAGTGCAAACATAGTGTCATAAATAGCACTTAAATAGACATGAAAAAAATAAAAGTAGGAATAAGAATTAAAAGTGCTACGTAGAAAGATATGTGCATGAGATATACATGAGATATATACATGAGAATAAGAATTAAGAGTGCTACGTGGAAAGATATATACATGAGTGCAGGTGGTGATCAGTGCCAAACATGGAATGGTGCAGTGACACAGCGTAGGGTCATGTGTTAGTGGCGGGGACAGTCATATGGTTATTGTTCATGTGTCCAACAGCAGAGGGGAAGAAACTGTTCTTATGGCGAGAGGTTCTGGTGCGAATGGACCGGAGCCTCCTGCCTGAGGGGAGCAGGTCAAACAGACTGTGTCCAGGGTGAGAAGGGTCAGCTGAGATCCGAGCTGCACGCCGCAATGTCCTGGAGGTGTACAGGTCCTGCAGAGATGGGAGTCTGCAGCCAATCACCTTCTCAGCAGAGCGCACAACACGCTGCAGTCTCTGTTTGTCCCTGATAGTGGCTCCAGCGTACCACACGGTGATGGAGGAGGCGAGGATGGACTCGATGATTGCAGTGTAGAATTGCATCATCGTCCGTGTTGGCAGGTTGAATTTCTTCAGCTGCCTCAGGAAGTACATCCTCTGACGGAGGTGATGGTGGGCTCCCACTTCAGGTCCTGGGTGATGGTGGTACCCAGGAAGCGGAATGAGTCCACAGAGGTGATGGGGGTAATAATAATAATAATAATAATGGATTGGATTTACACTCAACAGAAATATAAACGCAACACCTTTGTTACTGCTCCCATTCCCCATGGGATGGACGTAGAGACCTAAAATTCATTCCAGATACACAATATAACCATCCCTCCCAAACAGTGGTCACAAATCAGTCCAAATGTGTGGTAGTGGGCACATCTGCTATATTGAGATAATCCATCCCACCTCACAGGTGTGCCACATCAGGATGCTGATCTGACATCATGAGTAGTGCACAGGTGTACCTCAGACTGCCCACAACAAAAGGCCACCCTGGAATGTCGGGGCGGTCTGCCTCCCCCCACCGCAGGGAAAAGGGAAACACCACCTGGGTCTGGGTGCAGTTCCCCCCTCCAGGGGCGGGGGCACCTAGACCCGGTTTGTAGAGTACGCTTGGGGAGTGTGATCGTGTGTACAACGTCTCTTTATGTCTGTCTCCACGTTGGTTGAGTGTGGAGTAAGTGCATATGAGAGCATGAGGGTGGGAATGGATGTTTGTATCTGTGTGTGCCTGTATGTCTGTGTCTATATGTCAGGTTGGGTGTCAGGCGCCACCTCTCTGGGGACATCTCAGGCCCTCCAAGGTTTGGAGGCCTATCTCCCCCTACCACCACTTCCCCTGCCAGTGGCGGACCCCCTCAGACATCGGTGCGTTGGTGGTTCTTTGTGTCCGGGGATGGGCGTCCAGGTACACACCGGCTCACTCCTTGGCGGCCGCTTATCGGGGCCTGGAGCCTGGGGCTCGCTCGGGCCACTTCGGAGGTGGGGTGCCCCCGGCCTCTCGGCCTGGGGCTCGGTCACTCAGGCGCAGCTGGCTGCCGGCGGAGCTCACGGGCGCGTCACTGCAACTCCCCCTGGCTTCTGCTCCGCGGCTGCTGAGTGAGCCCTCATCTGGGACTCTCCTCAGCTCTTTCCGGGACAGTGGCGCAGCTGCCCCTCTGTTGGTCTTCCTTGGTCTCTTGTGTTCTGGGGGCCTCTGGATGTCTGGAGTTTTGATCTCATCCACACCTGCTTCATGCCCTGGAGGACGGGGCTGTGGCCCCCCCACACCCTCTAGCAGATTATTACATGAAGGAACCTTTTAAAAAACAAAAAACAAGCGCGTCCATGCTCACAGGTGTACACACGGGTGATCACACCCACAAACTACACCCTTTTTGGCTCCTACCTCAAAGCACACTGTGTTCTGTTGATCTTATGTGCTGCACAATAATGTTTAACATTTAGTATTTACTGTCATATTCCCATATATCATTGTGATGTTGTTTATTCTATTACTCTTGTTCTCTTCTGCTTGCTTTCTTTTTTCTTTCTCAGCAGGTGATCCAGGTGATTGATATATGCATTTTTTTTTCTCTGCCCGTTCTGTTGGTTTTTGTCTTTTGCCCTTCTCCCCCGTCCCTCTTCTCAGCTGTTTCTCTTTCCCTCTTTCTTTCTCCCCTTCTTTCCCCCAGTCAAGTCTGTCCCGTATTCAGTAAGTGAAAATAAAATAAACAATAAAAGGTGAATCAAATGGACCATTACGGCAAGGCTGGGATGGTCAGTTTGGTAAAGTAAATCCGTTGGGCATCTTTCTTTGCCTTTAGACAACAATTCTGAGGGCAAAAGAGCCAAACGGGACAGGCCAAAAAAAAAAAAAAAAAAAAAAAAAAAAAAAAAAGAGATGGGAGTCTGCAGCCAATCACCTTCTCAGCAGAGCGCACAACATGCTGCAGTCTCTGTTTGTCCCTGATAGTGGCTCCAGCGTACCACACGGTGATGGAGGAGGCGAGGATGGACTCGATGATTGCAGTGTAGAATTGCATCATCGTCCGTGTTGGCAGGTTGAATTTCTTCAGCTGCCTCAGGAAGTACATCCTCTGCTGGGCTTTCTTGATGACGGAGGTGATGGTGGGCTCCCACTTCAGGTCCTGGGTGATGGTGGTACCCAGGAAGCGGAATGAGTCCACAGAGGTGATGGGGGTAATAATAATAATAATAATAATGGATTGGATTTACACTCAACAAAAATATAAACGCAACACCTTTGTTACTGCTCCCATTCCCCATGGGATGGACGTAGAGACCTAAAATTCATTCCAGATACACAATATAACCATCCCTCCCAAACAGTGGTCACAAATCAGTCCAAATGTGTGGTAGTGGGCACATCTGCTATATTGAGATAATCCATCCCACCTCACAGGTGTGCCACATCAGGATGCTGATCTGACATCATGAGTAGTGCACAGGTGTACCTCAGACTGCCCACAACAAAAGGCCACCCTGGAATGTGCAGTTTTGTCTCACAGCAAAATGCCACAGATGCCACAAGCAATGAGGGAGCGTGCAATTGGCATGCTGACAGCAGGAATGTCAACCAGATCTGTCGCCCGTGCATTGAATGTTCATTTCTCAACCATAAGCCGTCTCCACAGGCGTTTCAGAGAATATGGCAGCACATCCAACCGGCCTCACAACCGCAGACCTCGTGTAACCACACCAGCCCAGGACCTCCACATCCAGCAGGTTCACCTCCAAGATCGTCTGAGACCAGCCACCCAGACAGCTGCTGGAACAATTGGTTTGCACAACCAAACAATTTCTGCACAAACTGTCAGAAACCGTCTCAGGGACGCTCAACTGCATGCCCGTCGTCCTCATCGGGGTCTTGACCTGACTCCAGCTCGTCGCCGTAACAGACTTGTGTGGGCAAATGCTCACATTCGATGGCGTCTGGCACGTTGGAGAGATGTGCGCTTCACGGATGAATCATGGTTCACATTGTTCAGGGCAGATGGCAGCTGAGAATGTCCCAGTTCTTGCATGGCCAGCATACTCACCGGACATGTCACCCATTGAGCATGTTCGGGATGTGCTTGACCGGCGTATACGACAGCGTGTACCAGTTCCCACGAATATCCAACAACCTCGCACAGCCATTGAAGTGGAGTGGACCAACATTCCACAGGCCACAATTGACAATCTGATAGACTCCATGCGACGATGTGTTGCACTGCATGAGGCAAATGGTGGTCACACCAGATACTGACCGGATCTGGGTCCCCAGACCCCCAATAGCGCAAAAAACTGCACATTCCAGGGTGGCCTTTTGTTGTGGGCAGTCTGAGGTACACCTGTGCACTACTCATGATGTCAGATCAGCATCCTGATGTGGCACACCTGTGAGGTGGGATGGATTATCTCAATATAGCAGATGTGCCCACTACCACACATTTGGACTGATTTGTGACCACTGTTTGGGAGGGATGGTTATATTGTGTATCTGGAATGAATTTTAGGTCTCTACGTCCATCCCATGGGGAATGGGAGCAGTAACAAAGGTGTTGCGTTTATATTTTTGTTGAGTGTATATAGCGCTTTTCAAGGCACCCAAAGCGCTTTACAATGCCACTATTCATTCACTCTCACATTCACACACTGGTGGAGGCAGCTACAGTTGTAGCCACAGCTGCCCTGGGGCAGACTGACAGAAGGGAGGCTGCCATATCGCGCCATCGGCCCCTCTGGCCAACACCAGTAGGCGGTAGGGTAAAGGGTCTTGCCCAAGGACACAACGACCAGGACAGAGAGCCTGGGAATCGAACCGGCGACCTTCCGATTACAGATGCGCTTCCCAACCCCACGGTCGCCCCCGGGTTAAGGGAGGAAGAATAATTAAGTTAACACTGCAAGATTTCGAAAGATGAAAGCCAATTACATGTACAGTGGAACCTTATCTGGGTGAGTGAGAGTTGCTGCATGTAACGTCATGTTTGAAAGTACCACCTAAGGAGTACTACAAGGGGTACTTGTACCTCGGGGGGTACATAAAGTTCAGTATTAGCTTAGCTCAACAGAAAGTCTTGGCTGAAATCATTGTTGTCTCCTACTGATAATGATAGCCTGATAGAACAATGACACTACCAGACAGAGTAGAATAAAGAGTTTGTATTGAGAGAGTTCTCCCTCCACTGTAAAACAACTCAGCTGTTAACAACATGTTTAAGCTCCAAATGTCAGTTGTAAAATGATTCTGGCAGTCTCGTCCAAGCATCTGTCTTACTTGTGAAACATCTTTCTTTACAGCATGTTGCTCAATGTTTATCATTGGCATTATTTTAGCCTAGAGTTTGCTTTGATGTGGCTGTTAGACAGGTGGCTACATTGTAAGCTGGCTACTAGGATTCGTCTCCAGTAATTAAAGCTTTTATTGCGTTTTTGTCATATACCTTCCTTTTTGGATTTTCTATGAATTTATTTAA
This sequence comes from Diplotaxodon limnothrissa, assembly GCF_057381915.1. NCBI lineage: Eukaryota > Metazoa > Chordata > Actinopteri > Cichliformes > Cichlidae > Diplotaxodon > Diplotaxodon limnothrissa. Next base: position 19,989,108 of record NC_140604.1, read on the forward strand.
CAAAGAATTATAGGTTGCAGTACATTTTTTGCACTTGAAAGTATTGTATTTACATAATACTTTACACTAATTAACAGGTAGCTAAATCTGTTTGCTAAATTACTCTGCTAAAACTATTATTAATATTGCTTATTACTTTATTGTTTCCACCTAGTTACCCCACTATTACCACGTTATTAATAAACTATAATAGAATGTGCCACGACGAATAAATATTTAGGCAACTTGTTTGTTTATGCAGATTAACCCCTGTTACAGCTGTTGCAGCTAACGTGTTTCTAAAGGTGCAACTCTAGCTTTGGTGCACTGAATTATATAGTACTTCTTCATCCAAGCCACCAATGAGATGGGCAGATTTTATACATTGCTCTGGGAACATCAACTGTTGAAGAATAAACTCAAACCTGTCAATATACATTTGCATTACTGTATAATGAGAAATCTGTCATTTCTCACTATACAACTTCAACAACTGTGAATTAATCATACTTTGTACGTGACAACCTATCTTACTTTTCCTCTCCTCTAAACATATTGATAATTGCCCCCCAAAAATACTAAAATTGAGACTTTATGACCCAGGGGTTAATGTCACATTAGCTAAATCCATATTTTAGACTATACGGTTAACACTAGAGCTAATGTAAAAATGTTACTTTTACAAATCACACCAACCACATTAAGCATTGCTATGTACAGTAGCAGATTATGAGAGCCAATTAAAATTTGAGTATCACAAAACTGTGATTAATACTGAAAGTCTTCTTACATCAGGCTTCTTTCTCTTCGTAAATGGCTGAAGGGATAAAAATAAACAACTTACATTACTTTCTCACCTTAACCTGATTACTCTCAGTAATCTGCTTTTTTTTTAATCTCCCTTTGTGTCTCTGTGTGTGTCCAAGTATGTGTGTTGAAACTGCAGCTATGCCAGAGTAACTTGAAGTCCTCCACCTCCTCCCATTCTCTCCACACACTCAGTTTTTTCCCTACCCTGCCCCCACACCCTCCACTAGACATTTCCCATCCAATAGATGAAGGGACCCTAATATGCTAAAACCGGGGATGCATTGGCCACCTCTCGCTGTAATTAAATTCAGTCATAATGAATCATAGCCCTTAATCCTAAAACAGGCTATATTTCCACTGGGAGGAGAAATGACCTACATGTACTGGAAAAGCTCTTGGTATAGCGTTTCTATGTCTTCCTTTCTTGGCGTCCTTTCTGAAAGCATGACAAATGCTCACAAACCTTACTTTGAACTGTGTTAAAAGTAAACGACAAGTGTTAGCATGCCTATTTCCATATCAGTGCTGTTCATTTATATACATATGGCACAGGGCATACTTAACTAAATCAGGTAGCAGCTTCAAACACCTCATAACAAGTCATGCCACACTGCAGGTTTTTCCAAAAAAAATGTAGCCAAATCTTCTTTCGTGCATTCTTTATGTTCAGCTGATGGTATGTGACTTGTGTAGCAATTTGATGTCCAACAGCCCTTTAGCTTTATATAGAAGAATTTGTGCATAGTAACATGAGGCAATTAGGGTATTGTATGAGCCAGTCATCAGACTAATGTCCATGATTCACAATGGAGCCTGTATACCTTTGCTCTAAAAGGCGTATTTCATCATTTGCAGACCGTGTTGGTTGCGGCCCAAGATACTGTCAGTACACTGTGTAAAATATGCACTTGGTAGCGGGAGACCAGAAATAGAATGCGTACTTTGTTTGCCTACAGATAAGAAAGAAATGCTGAATTTTGTTGCAATGGAGAGAAATCCATTAATTATGAATTGCATCTTTGTTTTTGTGGTTGAATCACCGTGTTGAAGTCATTAGTCGTTCTTTTTTAATTGCACATTGTCACTAATTGCATCACAGAATGTCAAATTTCACCTTTTAAATTCAGCTTTTATTTCGCCTAATAATAGGGTTGCACTATCATTCATGTTTAACTGAGAGCTGAAAAAACAGGTCGTTTTTCATCTGTACAGATTGCATGGTGTTGTTGAGGAATCATATACGAAGACTAAGGCCCAATTTACACCTGGTGTTAACATGTGGTGGATTAATGACATCCGCACGCTTGTGCATTGACACCTGGCAGGAAAATGCTTTCTCATTATCTTGATCTGTCTGCATTGTAATCAAAGATCACTTGCGAAATGAGGCAGAGTTAGCAGCAGTGCCACTTGCTGCTATAATTTATTTTGAATTCATTTTTTGTAAGGAAAGACTTGCGGTGACTAATAGGAAGGAAGCAGAAAGCAACAAGAGCTGGAATTATGTGACCTTTCAACTAGTTTCAACTTTAGTTGGTTTAAGAATGTGGTCACACTGCAATAATTGCCTTTACACCTGGGTAAAATACCATCACAGTGGAAACCATGCCACCTCCACATGTATTCTGAATTGTCCCACCTTGCATAGACACAGTTGAATGAAAAAGAGTTGTGTGCAAGTCCAAGAGAATAAAGAGTCTGTATTTAGAGATCTGTACTTAGAGTACAATGCTAATACTTTGCTGCTTTGCTGATATGAGAATCCATCAATGTTCAGCATTTTAGCATCAATTATATTTACAAAAAAAGCTAATTAGAAATAATTTGATGTCTGGGGCCTGGATCTCCTCCATGCCTGCTTCATGCCCTGGGGGACGGGGCTATGGCTCGCTACATCCTCTTGCAGACCATTACATGTGGAAACCATTTGAATACAAGCGCGCTGATCCACACAGGTATGCACACGGGTGTTCACTGCTCGTAGACTTAAATTACACCTTTCTTGGCTGCTACTGCACATTGTGCGCTGTCTGTCCTGCGTGCTGCACAACAACATTGAATATTTAGTATTTACTGCTGTTTACACTTAGCTAGATTAATGCGATGGTGTTGTGTTTAGTATGTTGCTTTGGGTTTTTTTTGCTTGTTTTCTATTCTTCTTCTCTCAACAGGTGATCCAGGAGATTTTTTTTCTCCCCCCCTTTCTCACTGTCCCTCTCCCCTTCTGTTTTTCTTTTCCTTCCTCTTTTTTTCTCCCTTTCCTATCCCTCACTCATGTCTGTCCCGTCTGTAACATCTGAAAATAAATATAATAAAAAATAAAAACAAAGGTCGATCAAATGGACCAATACGGCAATGCCACGATGATCCATTTGGTAAAGTAAATCCATTGGGTATCCTTGTTGGCTAAAGAACCAAATGGGACAGGCAAAAAAAAAAAGGAAAAAAAAAAAAGAAATAATTTGATAATAGATTTACTTAGAATAATTTTTTTTTAAATATTTATTTTTAATTTTTAGCCTTTATTGACAGGAAAGCAAGAGTAACTGGCACACAGCCCAGGACAGTCTCAAACACAGGCCTCTGCAGTAGACCTCCGCAGTGGCATGGGTCACCTACGCCAGCGGTCCCCAACCCCCAGGCCACGGACCGGTACTGGTCCATGTCATTTGGTACCAGGCCGCAAGAGTTGAGGCTTGGGTGTGAAATTTATGGTTTTCAGGGTTTTTATCGTTAACTCGGTTTTCCTGGGTCTTTTCCCGTGTTGTAGTTGTGTCTTATTTTGAAAGAAATGTTAGCACGTTACCGTAGCGACCAGAGAGCATTAAGGGGCAGAGAGAAGGATGTTACTCTCAATGTTGTTGGCGCATTTTCAGGAGGACGCTGCTAATAAAGTTACACAATTACACAGTGAATTTGGGTTTATTATTATATTTACAAAATACCACAGTTTTTGTCTTGGTCGTATCATTTTATTTTGTTGTATTTATCCACGACACCTTAAAGCCCGGTCCGGGAAAATATTGTCTGGCATTAAACCGGTCCGTGGTCCAAAAGGTTGGGGACCGCTGACCTACACAACCAAGTGAGCTATACCGGCGCCTTATTATAAATAGGAATTTTATTGCAATCCACCTTTAACCTACTAAAAACATACCCAACATACACTAAGACAATAAGCTGTATCCTTTTTTCCCCCAAAGGTATTTAATTTAAAGTCTAATTGTAATCACCATGTTCCTTGCACTCTCCTTATCTAAGATGAAAATAAAACACAAAAACCTGCGTAGCATTTAGCACTCGGATACTTTAGTGAAGAAAATGAACGCTCGTCATTACTGACTCCACATAGCTTATTTTGGAAATTTGATAGGATCACACTTTCACAACCCACGGCTAATTTATAAAACCATAACAACAATAACAGCACTGAAAAGTGCTGGTGGCTGAATCAATTCTCTTTCAATTTCAGGGACAATGGGGATAAGTGGATCTTAGCTGGTGCAGATAATGTTTAGTCGCAGTGTTTTTTTCTTTGCATTTTTGGAAGTTTTTTAAATGCTGATACAAACCAAGGACATTGACTGTGTGTGAATTTGCTTTTAAATGACGTCTCTTGTGAGCGATCTCTTTCTTCTTTTTCCTTTTCTTCTTTTTATATAAATGTGAGTCTACGGTAAAAAATGTACCTTTACATAAAAAAGTCAACTGCTTTTATGACTGTATCAGAACTACGCGTATTAAATGGCTTTCATTCAAAAGAACATCAGCCTTATGCTGACAATTTGCTGTGGCCTATGGACAATGAAAGGTAAAGGTGCTAGACACATTATTTCCCTTCTTTTCAGATCAAATTCCATCCCTTTCAGTTCCTTTTTGCTTCCATTTTGACACATACAGCTGAAATTCTGTTAAATTTAGCTGCTGCGGAGAAGTTTGAGGGATTTCTGTGAAGATATCCTGTTCTTGGAACCAAGCCCATTCATTTTCTATGGCGGAGATGAGTTCATAGTCTGACAGTGTTAAATTATGCTGCGGGGCTAAGGCTATGCAAAGACTATGGGGTGATTCAGAGATGGATTGGGCTATGAACTAAGGTTGTTATTGAATTTGGCTCCTGATATCCCTCAGAATGAAGAATGGAGTCAGGAGAGTGATTTGCTCCTTTTTTTTCTTGGTGCGAGACTAAATATATTCACTACTGGAGGGATTGTGTACACATCAAAAGTCTTCCTTCCCAAAGGCCCTCTCATGTTGGGGTTTAATAAGGTATTTTATTGTTTGAAGTAGTACTGCTTGTTTGAGTTGTTTATAATCCCTTTGGATCGTAGCAGCACAGTCGGTAGTGTAAAAGAGATGGCATTATTCTTGTTTTCTTTTCTTTTTCCACAGCACTGGGCTTTCGTTACATTTTATAAAGCAGGTAGGCTTTTTTTATTCTTTCTCTAAAGAACTGGGGAAAGCTGGGGTCACAGGGCACATGCTGTACTTCAATGCCAGTTGCAGATGATTGACTTTATGCCTGACTATTGCATATAGGCGCTGCAGAGAAGAGAAGGAGTCAAGGTAAAGAAGCTCATGTAACAGTAACAGTCCTTGAATGTATTATAGTGAATGCATTGTGTCTGGTCTCTCCACCTGGTTGAGGCACTGGAATCGTGCCTGTCCCATTTATGTCGTTCTAGCATTTAGCAGTCTTTTGTACTGCTGTGTATTCTCCTGCTTGTGCAAAGTTTCCACTCCTGAGCTTTGGGAAAAAAAGCTTACCAATTTCTGTGTTTAAAAATAGCATTAATTACAATCTTTTAAAACAGTATCAAACACAATTAGACATTGCATTATATCTAGTATTGTGAATTCTTTGATACAACTAAGCGTAAATTTTGTGACATTTTTCTGGCAAAACTATCTAGAGTTGCTAAGACAAGCAATCTTAGTCCCAATAGAACAACAAAAATTTCATTGAGGCAGACTTACTTTCTGACTACACCTTCTCTCCTCTGGCAGCAGCTGATTATGTATTGCACGTATCAAGCACGTCATTATCAAAACTGAAGCATCCAGCGTCTTACCTGTTCCCAAGTCATATCCAGGGAGTGGAGACTGGTTTAGATTCTGTGCTTCATTACATTAAAATTTGACTTTGCCACGTGTTTCTGGTATGTCACAGGTCTATACAGGTTTTCCAGAAAGGAAAAAAAATAAAATAAAAAATGCGGCAGCACGGTGGCACGGTGGTTAGCACGGTGGCACGGTGGTTAGCACTGTTGCCGCACAGCAAGAAGGTCCTGAGTTCAATTCCAACATCAGGCCGGGGTCTTTCTGTGTGGAGTTTGCATGTTCTCCCCGTGTTTGCGTGGGTTCCCTCCGGGTACTCCGGCTTCCTCCCACCGTCCAAAGACATGCAGCTTGTGGGGATAGGTTAATTGGATAACCCAAATTGTCACTAGGTGTGAATGTGCGAATGAATGAGAGTGCGAATGGTTGTCTGTCCCTGTATGTTGGCCCTGCGACAGACTGGCGACCTGTCCAGGGTGTACCCCGCCTCTCGCCCTATGACAGCTGGGATAGGCTCCAGCGCCCCCCGCGACCCTGAAAAAGGATAAGCGGAAGTGAATGGATGGATGGCGAATGGATGAAAAAAAAATGCTCAAAAGGCCTCAAATAAAAAAAATAAAATAAATTTAAAAAAAAAAACGTGGTTTACTTGCAACTTACATGCAAATATATATGGATAACAAAGAGCTCTTCTTTCAAGGAAGATCCAATTTTCTTGCATGATTAGTTGTAAATTAGATGCTTCTTTCTGAAGCATGCAGAACAGATTCTTAATGAGTTCTTAATCACACCAAGTTTTAAAGCAATTGATTACAAAATATTACAAAATGCTGCTAACATTTTCAACTGTCATTTAAATTTTGAAGAGGCATGCAGTGTTTAATAATACAGAGTGAGAAATCTGTTCCTTTAGGTTTAAATCATGCAGAGGACAAGCTGTAGCACATACCTAGATGAGTGAGAAGTACAACTCTATTGTGGCCATCTGACAGGAAAGAAAAATTGGCACTCTGTGTGATACAGTATACGAGCACAGTTTGACTTTAAACTCAAGCAGAGAGATGTGTCATAGATTTGAAATAGACTGAGAACATACATATATTACACTTGACTCTGTTCCTGAGCTGAAAATTGGTTCACTTTTCAGTTGACAGCAGCAGTACAATTTTCTGTGCAAAAGCTTAGAGCTGCAGCGATTAGAAAGAAAGCGAAATAATACAATATTATCTAGTTTGATTATCTATTAATCACACACACCAAAAAAAGCTCTTTCAGCCTCACAAATATATAGTTTACCAGCCGTATTTTTAGTGTTTTCCCAGTGAACAAAAACATCACCTGAAGACATTACAACAAAGAAACATTTTCATTTTTCTTTGACATTTTCAAATGAAAACAAAGTGTTTGCATATTAGCTGATTAGGTGCAGAGCTACCCAAGTTCACACTAACCTGAATTACAAATAAGAGTCATGTCTTGGAAATGAATCTGTATTAATTGCAAGAGCTTTGGCAGAAGAAAAAGGGTAGTCCTTAAACTAAAATCTGCCCCTATTCCAAAACGTACTTCACTCACGTTTATCAGTGTTGCATGTGTAGGTATGAAAGCACAATGTGATATAGTGCGTGTGTCGTAGTTATTTAAGAGACGGGAACAAGCATACACAAATATGATATAGTGCGGTCATTGCTGACTGCGAGCTGTAGGCTTTCATGATAATTAGCCGCTGACTGTAATGCAGCTACGTAAATGCGCTGTGGGATCATTTGTGTCTGGTTTATTTGCTGTAGATGATCAGATCTACTTTACATGGCATCCCATTAATTTAGGTACATTATTTAAAGTACATGATTAACATGGCGTTCAGCCTATTCAATATACACATTTAAATGATACATGTGGCGTTTGAGTAAATCATTTGGTGTTTCTAGTCTTGTTAATTTTACTTTCTGACCTGAGACAAAATAGGCTGATTTTATTAGGTGTAAATTAAATTCTTTGTCTTCACCTTCCAAATTAGCACACTGGGTTAGAAGTTTGTCTGAAACTGTTATGAGGTCGAACTTCTCTATCTAAAATCTTGACAGATATTAATACTGACAGAATTTTCAAACTACCATGTCCACCAGTGGATTTAATTTACGACAAGGAAAATCAAAATCTCGACTTTCCCCAAGACTCTTGCTCTGTCCTTTTTTGATCTCCTTTTTTGTTTGTTGGGCTCCCCATCTATACATAAAATCAGCTGCTTTCCAGCCTCAGGTATGTTGTCTGTGCATTCAGGGAAATCAATTAGTGAAGCAGACCAGAAAACAAAGTCAGCCAAAATTAAACAGAGAAAACTCTTTGTACAGTGCTCGCACTGAGGATTAATAATGGATGGTAGACATGGTTTGACCTCTGTACTGAAAAAAAAATGAGCATAAGTAAATATATCTCACCCGAGTGAGTTACAAATGTGTTGCTCTTTCACCCAGAATCCTTTGTATGTCTCAGAGAGGATGAATTGACACATTTGATTGGATTTATTAAAGAAAAGCCTGTTACAGTTACTCGCGTGGCATTGAGTGCATTTTTGTGGCTGTTTAATGGATCATGTTTGGGCTGTTGTTGCAAATTCATTGCACTTATCTCAACGGGAGGAAGTTACTTTTAGCACTGGAGTTTTCCAAATTAGGAGAAGTAGTGGTGGCACGGTGGCACAATGCTTTGCACTGTTGAATTCCACCCTCTGTGTGGAGTTTGCATGTTTTCTCCTGGTACTCCAGCTGCCTTCCACAGTCCAAAGACATGCTTTAGTGGGGATTGGTTAATTGTAAACTCTAAATTGCCCTTCAGAATGGTTGTCTGTATCTCTGTTAGCCCTGTGACAGGCTGGTGACCTGACCAGGGTGTACCCTGCCTCTCACCCTAAGACAGCCGGGATAACCCCCCCGTGACCCTGATAAGCGGCAGAGAATGGATGGAAGAAAAGGTTGTGTAGATTTAAGACTTTTTCGGTCTAAAGAGCTTTGGCTCTAGGATATTATTGACAGAAAATGCCTCTGAAATCTGGCCTGTTTGTTAAGTACTGTATATTTTAGGTCTTTAATTTTGAAAACATACACTATCAATGAATTATAATACCTGGTGATACCTATTATAGTCCAATCAATACATGATTTGAAGCATGATGTTGATATTGGATTTTTTTTTCTTTAATTTTATGGTTTTATCCCACAAATACTGGCAACGAATATTTAACAAAGCCAAGTTTTATCAGCAGAAACTTCTATCCTAAGGGCGTATTCAGTTCGAATTGAATAGGAAATGCTTAGTTGAAAGAAAAATTCACATAAGACATAAGTTGGTAGGATAAAATGTGTAGTGCCTCAAGCAGCTGAAGAAGATTGAAGGGTTACATTTGATGTATATTCTTGTTAGCATGGGTAAGTTAGAGTCATCTTGTTTTGAATAAACTGATGAGATGAAAAATAGGTAATTCTTGCCAGGTCATGCACTTCTGGTTTGATTTCGAATCACAGCCCATGAAGAGTCATGACTTCCGCGCTCTCTCCCCAAACTTCTGCTGACTCCTCATCTCTTGGCCTCAGGGTCTTGTCAGCAGACGGTGGCATACACAGCAAAGATGTCACACTCATTCTTGTGCTGTCTGGGACTCTTAAGGCAATGGCACGGCGACAGGAACAACACATTGGTTTCCCAAAAGTGGCAGCTGAGATCAAAGTTAACTTGTTCTTGAGTACCAGATTCCCAGATGTCATGTGGGCAATAGATGGAATACAAGAACTGATAGTACAACATTTACACAAAGAGGAGGCACATCTACTGCACGGATGTCCAAGGTGTCTGTACTGTGAAGCGTTTCTTTCAAATGTAGTTTTCAGGTTCAACTCCATTTTACTCATTCAGACCACATGAGATAATTTGAATAAATCTATGTAATCCCTGTAATCTCCTAGTCTCAGCTGGTTTAATAGTTTACAAGGTTCAGCCTACAGAGATATTAACGAATTGTGTGTGGGGGGGATTAAAATATGGTGCATTGACTATATAACACAATATCCATTATTTTGGTTTCATGGCTCTAAATTACAGGCTTTAGCTAATCTGTTTGTTTCAGATTTTTATGCATTAGTTAGTTACAAGTTGGAATATAAGTTTCCTATAAGTAGTGACTGGAAAGTTTGGGTGAAAGCTGTATAGAAACTGGAAACTCGGTTACAACAAATCCAACGTGGCATGAATTCTGCATTAGGCCATCAGCTAAATAGTCATGGACATAAATTTCCCACAAGCACTTGTAATTGACAACTTTCTGAAATTGTCTTAAGCCTTAAATAGCTTCCCCAGCTGATTCTAAATTTGCCGTGCTGCTAATTTGCACATGTCTAAGTAAATACTTATACAAGTGTTTGGAAGTTCAGTCCTCAGAGGGCGAGTGTTTCTTAGCTGATGTGACTGATATATTGCTCTATGAACAAGCCAGCTGTCTTATTGGCCCAGACGATGGAGAAACTTCACAGGCTCATCAGAAAACCTCTTCACGCTTTAGCTATGACTTTTACTAAAGGCCACTTTCAATAAATGTCAGGCTCCAAACATTGGTAAACAGTTTTAGCTCTGATCAAATTCCAGAGGGGTGCTATACACGGTGAGGTTGCCATGTCTGCAGGATTACAAGGGTACCACTTCGGAAATGGCACATTAAACAAATGGAGCATTTCCCACTGGTGACGGCAGTATTTATTCCCACCACTGAGGCGGCCTGCCCTTTCACTTCACGTCCTGCTCAACCAAACTTTAAACCCCTCCCCATTCCTACGCATTACTGATATGGACTTGCTTCGTTCTAGTTACAAACTGCAGATTTGTGAGTGCCTGCGAGCCTGTCTGCCTTATCCATGATATATTTCTGTGTTGTAGTAAGACACAGGAATAGGCCACAAGTAATTCAATTCAATTCAATTTTATTTATATAGCGCCAAATCACAACATAAGTCGCCTCAAGGCGCTTCATAGATACAGAGAAAAAAACCTAACAATCATATGACCCCCTATGAGCAAGCACTTTGGCAACAGTGGGAAGGAAAAACTCCCTTTTAACAGGAAGAAACCTCCGGCAGAACCAGGCTCAGGGAGGGGCGGCCATCTGCTGCGACCGGTTGGGGTGAGAGAAGGAAGACAGGATAAAGACATGCTGTGGAAGAGAGACAGAGGTTAATAACAGATATGATTCAATGCAGAGAGGTCTATTAATACATAGTGAGTGAGAAAGGTGACTGGAAAGGAAAAACTCAATGCATCATGGGAATCCCCCGGCAGCCTATATCTATTGCAGCATAACTAAGGGAGGATTCAGGGTCACCTGGTCCAGCCCTAACTATATGCTTTAGCAAAAAGGAAAGTACAGTTTGACATTAAGGACATGCCAGGCCAAGGTGCTTTCAATCCACACGCTTCCTCAGACCATCATAGTTTGCCATTCAACATATCTATCGTCATACTACTTCCTCATTCAGACATACATAACCTTATTACTGATTTATTACTATCTTTCACATTTCATTGATCTTTTTTGTTTGTTTTATTTGTCTTTTTTTCTTTGTTTAAATAAATTGGTTATTAATTGGCCTTCACCTCGCGTCTTATCTTTCTGTCACAGTGTACGAGCCCGGCTGTGTGACAGCTTGCACCAAGTTATTGGTACATTTTGTCTCCATGATTTTTCCCATTTCTCACACAGGCAAGTTTTACTTAAACATTGATACAGAGAATTTGAAATAAAAAAAAAGATTGCATCAATGTTTCTCCTGCTCTTTCTTTTGATGTGTACCTGTGATCTTGCTGATGTTTTTCCCTGCAGTTCTGCAAAAACCTCAAACATAACTCCCATAAAGAAAGCAATGAACATGACTGTCAGCCTAACTTCGCTTCTCAGTGATTGCCAACTTAATACGTAGTACTTAAAATTAAATCACCCATTATACAATGTTGTTATTATATCATCCATTTAAACGTTTGAGTTAAAGGATGTGGGATTTTGTCATTGCCAGTTATGCACTGATTGCTCAAAAGAAATATGAAATCCAAGTAACACTTAAGAAAAAAGTCATGCCTTTGTCACAAAGACATACAATATAAAACATTTTCTTTGTGCGCTGTAAAATAAAATACATATTTAATTAAAAACACTTAGAAATAACCCAGCTGCTGTAAAGTCCAAACATGGTAAAAGACGCCTGATGAATTAACATTTCATAATAATATGTTGGATTATGTTATATTTTAGAGGAATACCAAAATATAATTACTTATTTAAAATTTTGTTATTTATTTATAGAGCATGAGTCTCTACATGAGATGATTTAAGAGACATGGTTTAAAATATCCTTCACAGAACTATGAAGAAAATACAGCTAGCATTATTGCTCTCATAGCTCTCATAGTATGCACCATAAGCTTTTGCTAGCTAGAAGACAGCTGAGCGCTAAAATCCACAAATGAGCTGAAAGCAAAAGACAGGTAATTACAGAGTCTATAGGCCATACAGGCCAGGATGCCCTGAAGACACAGTTTATCAGCTAGAGGCTTACATGACTAAGTAATAGTCTATGCTTCTGGAAACTGTGTGATTTATGGCTAATAATAAGTTAGTTAATGTCCTCCTGATCCACATCTCCAATATTTTGATTGTTCATTGTCCTTGTCGGTCATCGTCATCCGCGTATTGGGGGTGACTAGCCTCTGAGAAGAGATTATTGATGTTACTGTCATCAGGCGGTCACCTCGGAGTGCTCAGAGCGATGAGTACTCTTCACTGAATTGGTTTTTAATCAAAAAATCGTGTGTTAAAAACCACTGAAGCCTGTTTGCTGTGAAGAGCCTGAGTGCATGTAAAAAACACAAAAAGCAAAATGAGCAAACAAACATAAGCAATTATGTTTCTCCAAATGTAAAAAAAATGAATGGCATGAAAATTCTGTCGAAATAAAAAAAACAAGGGGGAAGTAAATGAATAGAAATGAATTCACAGCTATTTCTATTTTGATTGTGTTTCTTCATTTTATCTGAATACTGTACCTTATCAAATAATGGGACATTATTACACTTCATCTTTCACAGCCGTGTGTTATGTCAGCCCAGCTGGATATTCATTGGCTGCACTCCATCAAATATGCACATATACTATAGGAGGCATGACTGAATATTAGCACAACAATGGCGAAGATAAATAAGAGGATGAAACTTTTATGAAGGGTATTAAACCACCCTTATTTACCTTCTGTCACATTCCAATCAAGTTTCAAGTTTCCATGACTTGTAGACTAGCAAAGGTCACCAATATTGATTGCATAACAACATCACTTTGGCCTTTATGAAAACACAAACACGTGTGTTAATTTATCATGCTATTCTTTGTTTGTTCATCATATTACTTTACGTAGTGAGCGGGTAAAAATGGTTGTTCATAAATACCAAACAAATTAAGAATAAAACCATATGTTTATTTACTGTTCTTCTTTCTTGCAAGCTACTATACATATTCCTTGGATACAGGCGTGTATAAGTGTTTGATGAACATTTATTTAGAGATATCCATGATAACTAATTCCAGTGACATGTACCGTACACGTAATGCAAACAACTTTGTCAGTTTGTTACTTGTTGATCTTTAGGCTTTGGCTCCTTTGCCGGAGTCTGCATACGCTCGGCTGTGTCATCAGTCTGGGTTCTTGGCTAACTTTGCGTTGGCATGCTCGCAAAATAAAATCAGCTGATAGTCGCAGTGTGTGCAGATGAAAACTTTTCTAACACAATGCATAATACTTATAATTATAAGGTGCAGTTAGAGAATGTAGATGCTAATAATCCAGGTACCCTAGGCTGTTTTTATAGGAAGTGTAATCCAGATTGATGAATGTGTCTAGGAAGAGTTAAGAAAGAGACATACATGTATACATATGCTGCAATCATCATAGTTGAGTTCTTTGGAGGGAAACTCAATAATCCTGAACATGATCACTGGTTTCATGATTCGTCCTCTGGGGATCATGGAAGTCTAAAACTTTTATGACACTCCATTGAGAAGTTTTTGAAAAACTTTCTGGACTCAAAGGTGGTTGAATGATGGCTGACTGACAGCCAAAACTGCCATGCACAAGCCGAGCTTCTATAGGGTTTGGGCTGTAAATATATTAGATGGAAGAATTATCGTCACGCAGAGGAGGAACCTTGATTATCATCTTGTGGAGTGCGGTCCCCCTTCCCAGGCAATCTCCACTCGACAATTTAATTAATGTGACTCTGCCGACTCCATGCGACCTCATATGTGCGATCTGAACTACCCCAAAACCAACTGTGATGATTTAAATGTCTGCAAACCTTCTGGCATTAGAACACATTATGTTGAAGACAAGCTTCCAGATTTATGAAATGGATTACAAAACCCACATTATTATGGCAGCTTTAATGTTATCTGTATACAAGGGGCAGATCTGTTGTTTCTGCTTTCGGAAAATACAGCTTTAATTTGTTTTAGCAAATTCCTAGGGCCTTTTTCACATGACAGCCAATGGAGAGCGGCTGCAAGACAGATGGAAAGCAGCCACTTTGGAAGGGCCTGGCATCTTTGTTGGCGGAGGGGAACACTTTCTAAAGTTGCAGAACATTTTAACTTTTTTAGAGTAGACAGACTGTTTTTGTTAGTTAAATAATCACAAAGAATATGTGTAGGAGGTTTCACCTTACACAGCTGACACATTATAGCTGAAAGTAAGGCGGTAGAGTTAAGCTAGAGTGCTCGAGTCTTTGTTTGAACGCTGCACCCCTTTTGTCTACACTTTCTTTTTTTAACAAAATTTTACCATGGATAAAAGAAAAAAAAATCTTCAGAGGAACACATGTAGGTTTAGCCAATTCACGGTAACACACTGCCTAGCATTACTTTGGTTATGCATGATATATTATGGCTTTATCACAATGCCTAGCAACCGCAAATGAACAAGCTAAAATGACCCATTCGTAGCATTTATTATGTGCTTGCAACATCTTATAAAATTATGGTGTGAAATTAAGTTCATAATTGATTTCCACGAAACTTGAATTATGTATGATATAGTCTGACTTACCTAGCGACCACTTGCCAACAAGTTAAAATGATCCATTTGTAGGGTTTACGCACCCACAACACCTCAAAAAAGCACCATATCGTTTCAATTTCACAACGAAAATATCTCACTTATGTCCGCAAAACTTAAATTATGTGTGATATAGTATTATATACTATCACCACATTGCCTAACAACTACTTAACAACAGACTAAAACCATAATACTGTAGATTCGAATATAAATAGTAGGTAAAAAAGCAAAAAATACACTTCAGCTATCTTGACAGTGAAGAGAAGAATAAATTTGAACTATAACACACTTGAAATTTGTCTGTGTTATAAAAAGTCTACTTACATATCATAGATTTATATAAAATGTATTTAATTTTTTAGGATAGACTGGTGTTCCCTGCTTTGCATTTTAGTTCACATCTTATATGATCATAGAAGCTTGATATTTCTATAATTGCCACGTACCGTCTTTGATTGAACTTTTTTCTCCCTTTTTTAACTTGAAAGTCAAATTCTAATGAAAGGCGTACAGTAACTGCTTCAATTAATTATGATATTCTTGCACTTCTAAAAGGAACTAAGTTGACTATGCAAATGTAACTGAGTGTTATTAAGCTTTACATTTTAAGCAGGCAGTCATAATGTCAAAATAGTACATGTCAGTTTGTGATAAATTAATAAAAAATATTCATGATTAATGACCCAGGGCTATAGTCAATATGAATTTTAAATGAACACAGTGTTGGAGTGAAGTCAGAGGGCTTTTCCTTCTACTGTAGATGGACAGAGTTGGAGCAGAAAAACCATGAGTCTGGGACCATAGCTTCAGAACAGTGTGTCAAGTGATATTTATAGCCCGCCGTAGCTCATACTTTGCTGTATATCCTGCATGTGTCCTTTGCTGTAAAAATGAGGTCTTTTGTCACTTTAACCGGTATGCATGTGTTATTTTTTTCATTATGTGAGTGGATGCCTGCAGCAGTGTCACCTAAACTTTCTTTTATCTGAAACCACTTTTCCGAGCAGTCATTAAAATTCTGAGCTGGACTTGAGGGCTACACACAAACAGACTGATCCAATATTTCACCGCCAGTAATACATAAAGCTGTATAAACAATATGCATGCATAAAAACCTTGCAAATGCCTGTTCCCCATTCGTAAGAAATTATGGCAAGGATGTGCATACCCCATGCTTACTTCAGATCATGTTAGTTAAGTAAAAAAGAAAAATAAGAAGTGACACAATTTTGCATAAACCAAAACAGAGTGTGCATTGCTTATTGTCATTATATACTTCCTGTTTACACAATCAGACCTATGCAACACTTGACTATTGACTTTATAACTTTATAGTACAACTATTTATTCATATATAGTTTTTGGCAATTGCTGGTGATATAAAAAGCCTGTTCTTCAGCCTGATTTAATAGGCTCTGAACTAGTCTCTCATTTCTTTTTTTTCATTATGTTTTTTTTGTTGTTGTTTGTGATTCCAAAACAGAATCTAACATACTTGTCTTTAAATACTTCATTGTTTCTTTCTTCACAAGTTGGATGTTGTCTTCATAATCAAGTCTAATTACTTCTTTTAAAATAGATTTTATATACAAACAATGAAATAAAGAATGGTTTACAGCCAGTAAATGTAGTGTTTTTTCTATGTACAAAAAGAATATGTATGCACAGTTTGCCAGTGTTATTAGAAACAGTCTCTACATAAAAGTTTAGACATGGTTCTCATAAACAAAATGAGCTGTCGTGGTTATTTTCAACGCTACGTTTGCACACAGCCAGTTTATTGGCCTCTCTTTTTTCTTTTTTTTGCCTCAGATAACCTCAGACGAGATGAATAATAAAGTCCAGCATGCCACGGTGATTCCTTATATCGACACCACCTGATATGGAAATACACTTTTCTTCTCACCTTTTCTCCTTTTCATTTAATCCATCAATAGGCTGTCAGTTATAGGCTGTACTCACTTGCACATGAAAAAAAAGGGAAGGGAAAAAAAAATGCTGCAACGATAGCATCTAAGAAGCCTTTTTGTGACAAAAGAGCTTTGATTCCCTCCCCCATAATACTTTGAAAAGGATGCCTATTCCTGTCTTCCATTTATGTGCACCACTGTGATGAGGGCAGCTGAATGCCACACACACATACACATACGTAAAATAAAAAATAAAATAAAGTGAAAGCTTGCCCTGATTGCTGGCTTGATTACTTTCATTGATGTGGATGACAAATCGGCATGGTGGCAAGACTGGCAAAGCAGAAAAGGCAGCAGGGCACCAGACTGAAAGGCCCTGGAAGCACTCCTGCATGTCTTTAATTAACATGTGCGTGTCAAGGGATCGTCCAAAAATGGCCTCATTGTGCTCAAGTAAATTAAGAAAATCTCTATCCCTGCATCTCTTTCTGTGAAAGGAGTCTAGTTTTTCATTCCTGTGCCGCTGCGTGTAAATGTATCTGTCTGCTTATTTATGTTTCGCATTTTCTTTTGAAGGGACTAGAGATTTGTTACATTCACATTAGCACTGACACAGCTGCTTAGTACTTCTGTTCAACAATCAAAATTTAATTTGTACATTTTCTAATGCACAGCTTGCAGTGTTGATGTCTGTAGTAAACTGAGTGCACTCCAGTGAAGCTGCGTTTCACTATAGCGAGCGAGCCCACTTGGATTTTGCAAAGGCGCTTAATTTGGGATATCAAATTTACAAAGCAATAATTACATTGTCTAGTAACCTTTTAGCTGCATGGATAATCTCATGAGAGGTGAGGATATGCTAAGTTAAAGACACCTTCAAGCAAAAGGATTGTTCAAAACTAAATAGCAGATAAGCTGAGTTTTGACTTTTGATAATTCAAATAGGCACGAGTCTAAACCAAAACCAAAATAAATCTTTTGTCTTGTCATTCAGTGAATTAATGTTTTGTGTACATTAATAAAATTATCAAAAAAATATCCGTTCTTGCTATATCAATATGATGCCATTTACTACTTTTTGATAAAGCAGGTGCTTTTTTTCTTTTTTTGATAACTTCCCCTTACACGACACAGACGGCTCCATTGTTTCCTGTCAGAACTGATTGTTTCATTTCGTCAAATGCAATGCTTCTTGTGCACCGCAGGCAACGAGTGCATTGTGCCTCAGGGTTGTATTAGGCACAGACTAATGTATGATTAAACGTAACAAAACCCGCCACTCATGTTAGTTTTTGATTTACTGCTTATTTATTCACAGAAACACGAATGACTGATCTAATAGGAATCCAGATAAGAAGCTGGATTTGAAACAAACAGAAAAAACAATGTGTGTATACGTTTTCTTTTTGCATTAGCGATCTTGACTGTAGCTGTTAAGGTCTATTTTTCAGAAAATCCCAATTCAATTTCCCCACACCGAAACAGAGCCATTATCTCTTTTGTGTCATGACTCAGCCAGCAGGTGCAGATATGAGCCACCGCTGTCTGATGGAAACAGAACGTATAAATGGCAGTTAGAATTCTGAAAATAATTTTTCTGACTTTGACTGAAAGCCGATTCTCTTATGAGAACAATCGCCACATCTGAGAGAAAGCAGCG
Organism: Diplotaxodon limnothrissa; assembly: GCF_057381915.1. Lineage (NCBI taxonomy): Eukaryota > Metazoa > Chordata > Actinopteri > Cichliformes > Cichlidae > Diplotaxodon > Diplotaxodon limnothrissa. The sequence goes on from NC_140604.1 coordinate 20,007,668, forward strand.
AATCCTGCCGTATCCCTGAAAACTGCTTCTCAGCTTTTTTATATTTATCCTCTAAAAGAGCTGTCTGCACTTGCTTTGTACCTGCTGTCAAGCCATCACATGCATCTGTTTGTACAGACTGAAGTCTATTAAACAGCATTCTTGTACCATTTTGAATCAGCTTATTTGAAAATAGAATGAATGAAAAAAAGAGAAATTCTCCTAATTTATAAAAACGTGTATTGGTTTTTTTCACGGAAAATAAACTGACACTTCAGTTACTTCAGCTTATATTTCAACTGCTGCCACTGCCAACATACACACTTCAGCTTTTCCCCTCAACTGACAGTGCAACTGCTTTTATCTCTTACACAGCTGGCAACTCAACCATCTTAAAAGTGTGTTCAGACAGAAAGTGAAGGAAATGTTTTTGCCTTTTGCCCTTCTTATAAATTGTATCTGATTGTGACGCCACTATGTATTTACTACAAACAACCAATAGACCACCTTTGTGCTAGCTGTGTTGTAACTAGCGAGACACGAGTGTACAAAAGAGAAAGAAATTCAAGCTTACTTCTCCCGTGAATCCAAAACTGATCCAACTACGAAAGCTGCATGGCATTCGGTCTGAGTACGCAGGTATATTTCAACAAATGCTCTCATTACCTCAGCATAAAATGACAGCTTTTCTAATATTCTTCCTGAAAAGAATTCAGACTTTATTTTAGAGTTGAGTCACTACAGAATAGGATTAGAGTCATGACTTTTAACATACTTTTTTCTCAGAATTTGAAAAAAAGAATTCTGAGATTTAAAAAAGTCAACATTTTGATTTTAATCTCAGCATTTGGAGGGTTTTTTTTCCCTCAGAATCATAAAAAGTGCGAATTTTGATAAAAAGTCAAGGATTTATCTTGAGTGGTGAGTCATACAGAACACATGTTACTGTCAGATTTTGTCTTAGGTTTTTAGTCATCGATTTTATTCTGCTGATTTATGAACAATTTTCTAATAATGAAAAGAGACAAATTTAAAAAAAGCTACATTTCTTTGCACAACTAACACTCACACAAATATGGTCTATGCACATGATAAGATGTGACATTTATTATATTCTTTCCAAGAGCCTGGCTTGGCAAAATCAAATAAAACACTCAAAAACTTGAAAACAGCACTAAAAGAATAAACCAAACTAATCAGAAATTATCTTAATAACGGAAATGTGTTAAACTTACACTAATGTGAAGACACCATTTATTATACTTAAGCACAATAAGGAAACAACTTCAGGGGCGCAGATCCCATGCATCTGTACGCCACTGTGTGATAGCTAACAGTCTCTCCATGGCGATCGCTAATTCCCCACCTCGCAATTTGAAATGAAAGAAGGGAGGCTGCACTACTGAGCCTCTCTCAAAGCACAGCACCATGGCTACTCACCAGAACATGGCCGAGTGAATAGATAAAAAGCCAAGCATGTCGAGAGCTGATGTCAGTGACAGCTACACTGAAGCCTCTGTCTACATTTTTAGCTTTTTTCCCTGCCAGAAAGGCCCTTTGTCCTGTCTGTGTACTTATTTTATTTGAGTTTCACGTATGCTTTCATTAATGACTCTGAGCTCCTGTTAGTTTCACATATAGCATGTGTTTAGTGTCCAGACATAATGCTAATTTAATGGCAATTCCTGTTTGTAATTATGCTATTGTGTAGAATATGATTTGTAGTGGGTTAAGGCTTCCTGTGCACCATCAGTTTCTCAACAGGAAACAATGCCAGAGTGCACCGTTTTCAGTGTTTCATATTTTTCTTACTTTTGAGATACTGTACTACCTTGCTAGAAGACAACCTGTTGAGCCCTGATCTTCAAGCAGCTCTGTGAAATATCTTGAGGGCGATGCCTGATTAAGGGCTCTTGAGCAACAGCTGAGGCTGTTTAAGTGTACAGGATTGAGTATTGCTCACAGGCTGCCTGTAGGTATTGATGTTTATATCCATTTTAAGTTGTTCAGTCCACTGAATAGAAGAAACACCTTCTGAAAAAACATCCAAAGCCTGAAACATGCATCTTTTTATTTGTATTTTCTTTTATGAGACTTTATATTTGTATTCTTTTTGTATCGCACACAGATAAGCAAAACAGGGGAAGGGGGGGGGGGGACAAAAGGATTAAACATTATTCAAGCACTACATGCATTTTTTTTTTGTTTGACTCAATGGTGAAAATGAAAATTCAAATGCTAGAATAATTTGAAAATGTTGTGCAGTAGTTTTAGTAAAAGGACAAGCGTGAATCAGTGGGTTGTTATGGGTTCTTTCATGCTTTTTACCCTTCTCCCTTGCTACAAGGTAAACAAGCAAACACAAAGCTAACAGGCTGGTCCCTGGAGAACTGCCTGCATACAAAGTGATGATAAGTGTCAGCAATGATTTCAGAAGGGTTCGTGTTCAGATCCCACCCCTCCTTCACAATCCCTGGGAGCGCCTTTGAGCTACACTGCCGTGCAGCACCGTGCCGCATGCTGTGTTACACTCACCTCGGGGGAAGCGAAGAAAAGAATAACAGGAGTTTACATTTTAGCAAATATGGTGCTGAGGGAAAGGAACAAGAGTTGAAACGTCAAAAAGCACCTGAAAATTAGCAGCAAAATGGATTCGATTAATGATAGAGAAAAATTATTTGACTTGGCTGTACTTTTAAAAACCTTCACCAAAGTAATACATCTTTTATGTAGTCTGCAATTTTGGACTGAGTGTGTGGAGCCAAACGCTGGACTCTTCTGTCTTCTTCTTTTGCAAACAGAGCTGGAAATGTTGCAAACCAAACAGTGCACTGAAAAGACCACATACTGCGCTTGACCCCCGACCCTGCTTGCATACTTTGTGGCCTGTCTGCTTTGTCCTTCTTGTCCATGGCATTTACCGGAAACAAACTGCTACGGATGGCTTCCTCGAGATTAAATGTTGACTCTCCCCAAGACTGATAATTTACCTTAGGTTTGTTCCTGACAGCAGGAGATGGTGAATAAACACAGTAGGCTCCATAAGAGGGGTGACATATGCATGCTTAGGCCTGAGGACGCAGCCACTGCAATCATCATGGCCTCAGTGCTGAATCCATCAGCAGGCTGATGGATTCCATTAATAAAAGACCTTTGGTGTTATATCCTCTCTTAAGCTTATACTCCGTCAGCACCACCGAAATAATATTGACCTAATCATTCTCTACCCTTGAGTGCTGAAATACCATTGTTATTTATACCGTAATGAGATGTTGACATTTACAGATAAATTGAAAGACGAGTTTCATTATTGTCTACTCAACTACGCTTATCTCTCTCTCTCTCTCTCTCTCTATATATATATATATATATATATATATATTAAAGTGCTGAAAAACATTTTTCTCTGTTGCTGCAAGGGAAAGTACAGTAACTGTACTTTTTCTGGTCTTGAGCTCTGGGTCAGGTGCGGTAAGGATATTAAAAGTTTTGTAGCATTAAAGAAATTCTGGCGAACCATCAGACGGCTCTAGAAGGTAGAGGCCAGGCCTTTGCCCTGACTTTTTTCATCATTGATAGTTAGCTGCTGATCTCAGCTGGGGATCATACAAGGGAAGAATTCCTCAACCTACATGTCACGTTATCTAAGAGGAAGATATGCCGGGAAACTATTTTTGAAGCTTACTCATTTCTCTGGTGGAGTTTATGAAACTAGTAAAGAAGCACCGCAGGGGAATTTTGCTAAGCATGGAGAAAATTTCCTCAGGGATGCAAAGTGCTCTAGCTGTTTTCTGGCTGTCATTGGGAATGTGCATTTTCAGTATCACTTTAAGGTCAGGCTCCTGGAGGAAACAGACCAGTCTGACAAGGATGCTGACAAGGAGATTTCACGTGATGTATCTCAGATTGAGGAGGAGCAGAAGTTGATCAGGTCATTTCTACCAAAAGTCACTGCAAGGAGTTTCTCTTTGGAGTTTGCACAGCCACTTTGTGAGAGATTTATATTGGTGTTCACTACATTTTTGGAGGTATTGCTGAATCTGCAACAAGCAGCTGTAAAGCTATTTAAATAAAGATTTAGTTCAATTTTATCTTTAAAACGAGGACAAAAGCTATGTCTTACGTCCAATTGGACAACAAGGTCTTAAAGGATACCAGTGTTCTGACATGAACAGCAAATCTGAAACCTGCTATAGGTCTCTAGGAATTGATTAACACTGAAATAGAAATAGACGATGTTGAATAGTCCTTTTCTTGCACATATAAACAGTATTTTAAATTTACTTTGATAGAGTTTTACCTGACATGAGATGTTTATGTCCAGGTTTCATTAACAGCAAATGGTGTACTTTTCAGTACCTGAAGATAAAACTGAAGCAAAAGAGACCTGCAAGTAAGCAACAGCTGAAGTTGGCTGCAGTAAAGACCTGGCAGGAGGAAACCAGCATTTAGTGATGTTGACAGCCTGCAAATGATTTCATCCAAATATCAAAAACAATCCTTGTATTTGAAATTATGTTAGTTCCTTCATATTATTTTGAGCCTCTAATGGAGGACAGCATAAAGAATGATGTGAAAATTGCTGTGGACTCTTAATAAAATACTTTTTTTTTCACCCCCTTAAATTAAACACTCAAGTCTGCACTTCAATCACATCTTGGTTGCTTGATTTAAAAGCACTCTGCCAGTGTACAGAAACAAAATTTCACTGTCCATATACTTTTAGACCTAACTGTAGAAGGAGAAGGTCAGCACAGTAAAACGTGATGATGTGGTATATTGCCAAGAAGTCAAGTGAACAGCTGTTCTATCTCATGTCACAATTTTGAGCATGACTTTTGATATTCTGTCATTTCAATACGGCTTTGGCTCTGGCTGTAAGAATCCAAAGTTTACTTCTTCCAAGAAAACCAACTCTACAGTATCAAGAAACACACTTTTCTGATATATCCTGTAGCTCTGAAAGTAAATCTGATGTTATAGAAATACCATCAAGGTTGTCTGATCATATGCTACAAATTAGGGTATGGAGTTTAAATGAAGTGAGCATTTCAAAGGGCAGAGACATTAATGAAAGATACAGGACAGCTACATTAAGAGCTCTTGTGTTTTCAAAGCTTGAGTCCTTCGATTTTATATAAGTGCAGTACTCGCTGACTAAAGCAGCAGTTTATCTTGCAATCATTGCCATTGTGTACCTAATACTTTTCAGAAGCTGTTTGTCTCCAGTCTTTTGCAGAGAAAGGAAGCTGGACCAAAAACACAGACAGACAAAACCCAGACGTAGCTGATATTATTGTTCTCAAGATTTAGGTTGAGACTTGAAGTGCGTTCATTACTGCCACAACTTTTTCGTATACACTTTTAAACACTGAATATCAAGAATCAGATGTTCTGTCATGTCAAAGATGATGAAGTAAAGGCAGAAATATCCACTGTCCTAAATACTTATAGCAAAAAAGGTCAGTCTGCCCGTTACTAAACTCCAACTAACTACTGCCTTCCCCTAAAACACACATCAGTGCTGTGTGGATGTGGAGTGGATGTCCATCACGCAGCTCTAACTTCAAACGGGATTTTTCAGGACTGGTTACTTGTCCTGATAATTTGAATTTCTTTCTCCAGAAGTGTTTAAGGAATATTTTGTTGGAGTTGTACTTTGAGAAAGGGTCTTTAAGTCATCTTTAAAGTCTCGACTTGCTCTTCGGAGATTAAAACGCTGTCATAAGCAGAATGTTGCCGCGGTAACTACAAAGGTACCTTGATAAAACATGTCGTTTGTCTATCTTCTCTGTAAAGGTGTACAGTATTCTGTCTATGCAACATCACAACAAGTCCTATTAATACCCATTCTAGCTACTCCACCAATCAAACTTTCTTTTAGCCCACATGCTGTGAGGTGAACAACGGTTTGATTTAAAAGTATCGTCCTCAATGTTTGGTGCACGACTAGATTTAAAGACGGATGGTTTGTATGATCATTAAACAGGACGGATCTGACAGCACGACTCTTGGTACATGACCTCAGCTCTTGCTATTTATCCTCAGAAGACATAATCCTGTCAAATCCTTTTTGCTAGTGGATAAACTTAAAGCCACACTTTGTATGCTTTAAATGGCAACAAGAGGAACCTGCAAACGTAATCTAAGGTTGAACATCCAGATGTCTCGTCACCAATTCCAGTTAGAACAGTCACGTCTATAAAATCATCTGTCTTTGTTTTATGTCAAAAAGGAAAAAAGATATAAAGAAGTGCATAATGGAAACCCTGAGTCCTAATTTCACTCCATATAACTTTAACACGCTGTTGTTTTTGCACTGGAATTCTGGCATCTCTTCACCTGACATACAGAAAAAGGGATTCGATTGGAGCGTCACAATTCCCCGTGCAGTTTCGTGAACCACGTTTAGAGAGCTTTGTATATGTCTTTGGCAAAAAAAAATGAGATGATTAATGTTTCCAGTGGAGCCATTCATCTCAGCCCTAATGACAGATTTTTGGTCAGAAAATGTGTGAAAAACACGAATCCATTTGGTGCATCATTGTTGTTTTATTGATTCAACACACATTAAATGAACACATTTTGTAACCACTGTAGTACATTTTTGATGTCAGATGAGCTTGTTATTGCTGGGGTTTTAATGGAAAATTGCTAGTTTTGTTTGTAATGACCATTACATTAGTTAGGAAGTCACACTGTCATTACAGTAAAAGGCAGCGTTTCATTTCATTCCATTATTTGCAGCAGAATGCAAATCATGGTGGGATTTGGTACCATAATTCATGCATAAATGGTGCATGTTTTGATCTTTTGATCTGATTTGAATGTTTATCCAATAAACATGATGTGTTTGCTTGCGCTGTTTGTACATATTTGTAGCAACATGACAGTGAATATTTGTACGGATTAAATACTGAATGTTTTAAAGACATTTTATAGCTGCATTTGTTGTTTGCAAAGTCTAATAGAGGAGCATATTATGTGATTTCCGCTTTTTAATTTTCTTTGAACATAATTAAGAATCCCAGACATGTCTAAAAATGTACACGGTATATATTTATTTCCCTTCTCTACATATTATAAAGTGCGTCTCTGAATGAGCGCTCTGTGATGTCAAAAGGGACAAGAACCAGTCTTCACTTGTGGCTTAGAGACTCAGCCTTTTAAATACCAAACGACCAGCAGCAGCCTGCCTCTCTTACTCTAACTTTAGCGATGTCTCGGCCACAAGCAAAGCAAGCTATATGTTCTGTTGTTGGCTACAAGGACAAAAACAAGAGTTTCCATACACTTGCAGCATCCGAGGAACTGAAAACCCAGTAGATTTGTTTTAGGATTTAAAGGCAGCGTATCAAATCTACAGGAAAATCATTAGTATTTGTATGTTGTGTGGCTAAAGTTATCATTAGCTTTGACAGTAAGCCCAGATTTATGTGATAATAAAAGCAGTGACCAGAGGCAAACAGACGAATGTTTAGACTGATTTAAAACCATTAAAGAACTGGGAGTGATTTACTGTGCTTTCATGTCGCTGTTTGAACCTCAGTGCAACCTAAGCTCTGTTTGGTTCTCTCCTATTATCTGTGTTCACTGCACAGCTGTATTTAAATAAATAAATAAAAAACGAAATTAAAAAACTGCTATCTACATTTCCACTTTTTCTGTTCCTGGTGCCAAACAATGTAATGAGTATGAAATTGTGATTGACATGCTGCACATTAACTACATGTTAACCACCAATTAACTTTCAAGCCACTTTTCAAGCTGTCAGTCTGCACTGGAACAATGATGATTTTAAAGCCATGATGTAATCTGACAAAATCTCTTCGCACAAAGGGTTAAAGGCGGTGGCTGTGTTGTGATTCTGGCTATTTTTACTCTTTAAAGGATCAAACGAGGAGAACATTAGAAGCAATACTGTATCACTGTCTGTGTTAGCTGCCCTTTGATCAAATGTGTCTCCTGCTGCTATTAACTGCTATTTACTGGAGGTGGTTTGCATTTGAAACTATGGAAAGGGGAATGGGACATTTGTAAAAGGGCACAAGAACAAGGGAGTTTTAGAAAAGCTTAAAAGAAGAATGTTTCTTTTTTAGGGAAATAAAATACTCGCATTATCTTGCTAAAAATGGAGAATGAAGCATCATCCTCACTTGTTTAATAATTATTTAATGCAAGATTTTATGTATCCTTTAAACCAGAAGCGCTCACATCATTCTTCAGTCCAGCATCACCACTCAAACGTTTACAGTCTGGTGTGGCTGCATTTAAACTCCGGTTCTTTTTCCTTTCGACAGCTACACTCAGATGTGGACAAAGGAGATGGCAAGGTGAAGTACGTGCTCTCTGGTGAGGGTGCCACCTCCATCTTCACCATTGATGAGAACACGGGAGACATCCATGCCACAAAGCGGCTTGATCGAGAGGCTCAGGCTTACTACACCCTTCAAGCTCAAGCTGTAGACCGACTCACCAATTTGCCTGTGGAACCCAGATCTGAATTTGTGGTCAAAGTCCAGGACATCAATGACAATGAGCCCAAGTTTCCTGATGGACCATACCTGGCAGGAGTACCGGAGATGTCACCCTTAGGTAAGTTACTCTAGTTCTTTTACACATAATCGATTGAAGGTTAATAACCAAAGTGTTAAAAGTGATATAACATTGTAAGTAAGAATTGTAAAGTAAGTTAAAAGTGGTCATCTATTAATGCAGTACACAGTGCTTTTCTTTGTGAACAGTGTGATAGTCTCGGTTCTCCATGAAGACCCACAAGAGCTAATTATCTGTACACCTGTGTGGAGTCTATGAAAAATTCACATCATGTGGAAAAGAAAAACCTGTATATTGGATGAACTATTATTCGTCCCTGCACTGGCATAACCAAACAAGTCATTTCCCCCCCTCTCCGCGCACTCTTCAAGTCTCTCTCTCTTACTCTTGCTTTCTCTTTGACTTGTCCTTGCTCCAACATCTGCCTTTGATAATTTTCCACCTCACTGAATTCGTCTTCATCTCTCCCAGTGTTTAGGTCGTGAGGGGTGGGTGGAGGGGGGGATTTGGAACGTGTGCAATATTAATTTGAGTCCAGCATGTTCAGTTTGTAAGACTGACTACATACTAATCATACTGAATATAATTTAACCAGTATGAAGCCCTTCTTGTTCATGGGCTCCACATCAAATGAGATCCAGGTTAAATTACCTTGATTTGGGAATACCTTGGCCACAGTGCACTGGTCTGTTGGCTTCTTTCTCCTTTTCTGCTGTGATCCTGACGAATAAGGTCATGCATGCCTCGCTGTTCATTTTTTAAAGCTTCAAAAAGCAGGATGATGCACGAAGACTAAGAAACTAAAACCATTTCTCTTAGGCCACTCAGTAAAGCTTGCCTTTATTTTTATATATTCCATAGGTATCATGTAGCGCTAATACCAGCAGGTTTTAGCATAAACAAAATTTTAACTTGATGATTGCACAAGAGAAAAAGTCAACTCATCACAAACGGTTATATGTAGAACCTGACAGTCATGATATCATGTTAATTAATCAGTGAAAACATTTTGATTAAAACCAAAAATGAAAAGACTCATCAATCCATCAGCATAAATCTTCTGGGAACCAAGGATCTCTGTACTAATCTGTGTCGCACATTAAGACAATTTTTGCTGATTTGTGACGCATCAGAGAGTAACCACTGCTGATATCACCGATCCTTCTGGGATTTAGGAATGTCCTGATCAGGTTTTATTGAAATACAACTAATAACTAGTGATGCTAGAAGCACAAGATTTTAAAAGCTAGAAAAAGGCTGCACATACTATCAAGCCCCCTCCCCACTCCTGATCCATTACCTTTTTCTTCTTGAGTGCTGACTTTTTTCCAGTCCTGTACATTTACAAGTCGAATAGTAATTGAGAATTGACTCCCTTGAATCCCATGGGAATACCCCAGAATTCCTGTAACCTCCACAGGATATCTGAAAAAAAGTGTGCTTCTACAGAACAGCTGACCAACTACAGTAGTCTGCAGATTAACAGACCAGCATTGGTATATCTAAAGCAAGCACAGGTAAAAACATTATACTGCACAATAATACCTCTCCTAAGGACTCAATTGACATTCTATTGATCACATTAGCATTTATTGCAACAGGTATTCCTTTTATCTGTTTAAAAAACACTCCTTGAGGGTGCTATCATATCAGCCCCTGTCTGTAAGCTGTGTGGTCAAGATTTCCTTCAAGGTTTCAGACAGGTCCTGCTCAGGTTCAAAATGCAAGTAAATGCAAATGAGTGGCAACAACATCCTGAGGCCATTCATCTTAGCAGGTGTGTTAGGAATGCAGTAAGAAAAAGTGACCTCCATATATCTAATGTCTAGAGCATGTCTGGTTTATACTGACCTAAAATTTAAAAAAAACAATAAAATAAATAACAATAAATAAAATTAATATTTGGGATATTTAGGATTTAGAATATTTTTAGAGCTTGTTTTATTTCAGATATTCACATATTCACATATGCCAAAGCAGACCTCTAGGCTTAGAAATGTTGATGAGTGACTCATGTTTGAAAGCTAACTCGGGCAAACTTAAGGTCTGAATCAGGCTTGAAGGCCATAGGCATTTTTTCCACAAATTGGACTCAGAGTTCATTGCAGCCAGTACCTCCCAGTACCTTCCTGCTGAACATTTCTCTGAAAAACATCTGATCCTGATGAATACATTTCTGCCCAGCCATTACTTTTGCAATTCACTGTGGCAACACGGCATGCTTAGCAGCACAGTCACCCTTAACTTCCTCCAGCTTCACCTAGGGGTTCCCAAGGCACTCCAAGGCATGCTGGGAGCTGTGGTCTAATCACAAGTGAGCTGTGAGTGCTGGGATGGAGACAGAAATGAACCTGGGCGTCAGATGACTGAAAAGGTGACCTGAGCTTTTCAGTTGATTAAAAATTACAAACACAAAGTTTGACATGATTTTATGCCTAAAGTGTAAAAAGTCATTTTATGTCAAATTAATTACACAATCTACACAACCTGCTTGAGAATGTGTTGGCCAAAGACTATCAACTTTTTTTCAGTCAGTAAATTAAATGCAAAATTTGTAATAAAACACCATAAACCCATTTTAGTGTCATTGCTACCAAAAGGGTAATATGGAGTGGCGGTTTGTGACCTTTTTTCCCAGAGAAAATTGAGGAAATTCTGTACATAATTAAAAAGAGTGAGCATCACACACTGGGTAGCATCACTGAAACGCTGTCAAGGCTGTAAGTAGGAGTGTTATTGTGCAAGCTGTAACTGCAGGCAGGTGGGCGAGAAAGCTCTGGGTTTGAATGCATTGTTTTTTAATATGTAGTGGACATGTTTCAGTTAAAACATGGGGTTAGATGGTTCAATAAATCTGCAATGAATTGTGCTTTTGGCCACTCAGGGGCACTTTTTACACTGATATGATTGGATACTTATACACTGCTATACTGCTTTATGTCTGTTATCAGCTTGTGCTAGCATTTGTGCACAGTCGTTTTTAGAGTGTTTTCTTTTCTTTTTTTCTCTTTTTGGAAGTTCACAGTGTACAAATTATGCAATGAAAACTCTGAGAATGAAGCACAGCAGTGAGCTTGTGGGCCAGATAAGCAAAATAATGAGCTGAAAGAAGCTAAACAGGAACATGGAGCTGTGGGGAGCTCTGGTGATAGCACTTTGTGGATTGATCACTTGGTTCGAGAACCCTTTCCCGTATGCTTTGCTGTATGTGATTGATATGTGGATGGAGATTTTTATAGTTTTTACCTCGAGCAGTACATAGACAGCTGAGCAAACTCATTGCTGGTTAGGATCACCTCAGTGCTTCAAACGTGCTTGTTGCCATGCAAATGTAAATTAGAAAAAAAAAAAACAAAGGCTATTTCCAGAGTGTTCAAAGTCAAAATGGAAATTTCAGAAGGCATACAGTGGCACCGGGAGCCGTTCCAAGGGAGGCTCTGCTTTGCTTACAGCACAGGCACAGAGATCTCCGAAGGATTACACAGCTGACTGTCAATGGGGGGTACAGAGCACAGGCTTAAGGAACCAGAGGATTAGAGTACGAGGGCTTTGAGTCTCGTGCCCAACCGGTGATAACAGCAACTTACTAGAAGGATGTATTCACACCATAATCGGTGAACTGCACGTTCCACCCGAGCACTTTATTTACTCTGCCAGTTCCTGTAAAGGTCTTCATCACGAGTTGCGAGAACAACAGGAGAATAATGCTTTGCCTCCCTTTTGTAAATATCTGCTCAAAGCAATTATCAATGCAGTAAAGAACGGGAAAGGGCGAAGCACCTCCTGTCTTCAATAATTCCTTTATAGATGTCTTTAAATCATTAATGGTCACAGCTTTGCACCCTTGATGAATGGGTTCAATTTAGAGGAAATCATGAATTTAATTAAAGTAATTAGAAGCAGTGCTCGTCCATGCACAGTGTGACCCTGTGGCCTGAGGATCTCTCAGGGCTTTTGTCTTAATCATGGCTGGGATGTCAAATAAAAGACAAGAGAGCTTGAGGACAGTTGGAGGTGTGACAATCGTGAGGCCTGGCTCTCTCCCGCTGCACAGCGAAAGGCCAAAGGAGCCGTTTGAGGGCTCATTACAAGCATAGAGAATGTAATGTCACCCCAAGGCCACAGCTCTTGAATTTACTACTCATCAGTCCTATATCCAGCTGTCACAGTTCCTGCCGAATTCACGAGAGCAGAGATCATGGATGGAATAGTCATTTTAATTCTTGAAATGAAAAAGGTGCTGCGGTTTAGGGAAAGTTGATTTTTTTCTTTCTTCTTTTTGTCACTGCAAGTGGAAGTGCTTAATTGCGTGGTAAAAATATTCACTGAGGTACACACGCTTAATCTTTGTTAACTACAATGCAGCATATCTGTCATAACTGTTTTTACAAAGCTCTTAATGTTCACTTTTACTTGACAGTGACAATGTGTAAATTTGACACTATGATAATTATTTAACCAAGAAGTGTATCACATTATTTTTTTTGTTCTCTCCAGCAACACATATTAGGCAGGCAAAATATTAGAAACACCTCTGAATATAACACAGTCTCGTAAAATATAATAAAACAGTGATGAAAACTGGACACAATGAAAATATGGTGGATATTATGGTAGTACAGCTGTAGAGGGAATGTAGGGAATGTATTTGCTTCCTAACAATGTTAAAACATGCATAGAAATCAGCAGGCACTCGGTAACTTTCTTTTAAAGTCTTGTAACTCATTTTTGCTTTTGTAGTTAGGAATAAATGTGAACCCAACTCTAATCAATAGTCCCTGCTCATCTGAAACAGTGGGGAGCAGGTGTGAATGTGTCACGGCTGGCGGAATGAGCCGTGTGGTGTGGAGGAAAGGGAGGACCCAAAATGCAGCAGTGACTGATGATACGAGTGATGTTTATTTACAAAGTGACAATGGCAGAAACAGGCAGTGAGGCATGACAAAACAACTGAAGAAACCTAAACTGGGAGAACTAAATGACAAACCTGAGACCATACAAAAGGGGTGCGGGGCAGAGAGACGCAGAGACAGGAACACCATAGAACGCAGATGAATGTAGATTAACGCAGTGATACATGGATGAACGCAGACGAGCCGACAACGAACACAGACCGACACCCACTAAATATACACACACAAGGTAATCAGGTAATCACACACAGGAGGGAAGAACAGCTGAACCTAATACACCTGGGGACCGGAGGAGACAAGCTGAACACAATAACAACAGACACAGACCTTCAGAACAGAACAGGAAATCCAGAACACGAGCCTTCAAAATAAAACAGGAAACAGACTGATGTACAACACAACACGGGGACATGAACAGAGCACCAAGGACAGACACAGGTAGGGCTGACAATACACCAAACTTCAGGTTAACCCTAACTAATACAGATCAGAAAAAACGCAAAACGCTGGGTCAACGACCCAGGACCATGACAGAATGTGCATGAATACAATCAACTTAATCAACTGCGGCAGCTTTGAGTACTCATGGAGGCATTGCAGAACGACTGGGCTTTAATGAAACATTTTAATATTGATTCTTCTAATATCCTGTATGTACTTCCACATCGCACAATTGTTTCTGATGGGTTTTTTTCACCTTTTCGCTTTAAATAAAAGTATATTTATATTCCTAAGACGGTCCTTCATTTGTACTAATGCAAAAGTTCCAACACACGTTTTGGGTCACTGTCAAACCTTTGCATTGTGTGCTTGCAGTCGGAAAGTGGATATTGCACTTGACAGTTGCTTGCAACCTGTACACGCAAGTGTCTGAAGAATATTGGTCTCCGCTCCAGATTAAGCACGCCGCATTTATTTTCATTACTGGCAGATGACAGTTGCTCGCCGAGAATACGGAATTGATTAGGAAACTTGTTTTGTACACAGCTGCAGGGGATAAATAACAAGGGTGAAGATCTGATCCATCACGTCGATGAAGATGGACAAATATTGAAAGGACACTGACAGGGGAAATTGAGTAGCAGACGACAGCCTGGTGGAGCTGAAAGAATCTGTTAAAATTTTCGGGGTGTTCATCAGTTTTTTTTCTCTTTCTCTCTGACATCCAGCTCACCCAGATGATATTACCTTTCATGCTGACAATATTGTTAGAACAGGATGTTTGGTGGACTCGCAGGGCAAACAAGCTGTGGAAAACATCTGAAAAAAAGAGGAAACTTTAAAAGTGCTCCATGCGAGTCCATATTGAAAGTTAATTTACGGCGGCGTCCACCACACCCTCTGTGAAGTGTTTTTAACTATCATCCTGTAATAAAGATTCAGACGTTGCCTGAGTTCTCTTTCATACAGTCATCCTTTGACCTTGGTGTTTTAAACTACCTGTAATATAACCTGTCATGACTAAGAGGTGATGATATAATCTAGGTGTCCTTCTACAACCAGCCTGGTGATAACTTCTCCAGCTTCACCAAGCTTTTTTTTTTTTTTTTACTGTTATATTGTTCACATCCAGGGCCAGAGCCTGTTAATTCAGCTTTATGGCCAGAATGGGGGACTCTAATCTTCAATTTCCGTGATCACTTCATTCTGTAAAAGCCTGTAAAATACATCTCATGTTAGAAAGTGAGATTTTTATTAGGATGTTTGCTTCAAAGTAAAATATCACCAACTTGTAAGACAGCACTTTCTGTTTGCTACAATACAGGCTTTGCCATTAAAGTGAAATATTCAAGCATTCATGTGACAAACTGAAAAAAAGCTACACTTGTGGAGAACGGTGTTTTTTCAAGGTTATTTTAACAATTTCTATTCTTGATGATTTCACCACTGCCAAGTGTGAGACTGCTGTAGGCGTCAGCTTTAAGACCAACACTGACGTATAGTCTAACAGCGAAAAATAGCCTGAACCGTAAAGGTTGTTTTTGGTCATTTCACAATTTATTAAATGCCTTTTCCTCTCCATTATCAAATGGATATCAATTTTTCAGCATAAAATGATTTTGCCTGAAAAAAAACCCAAACCTGCACCCATTTAATGAGCCCAGTTGGAACAACAGGGTTCATTTATACCATAATGAATGACCTATTGAAATTGATTGGCACTGATTGTCGCTGATTATGTTTTCTCTGAGAAATCTTCAGACGCTTTTCTGCTTTACCTCCCGAGCCACGGCTGTCAGCTCAAGTCACATCAACCTCGTTCAGTGGGCACATTTAAAGAAAAGTGCACAAGGAGCCGTGTGCGATGTCTTCTCGTTTGCCTTAGAGGAAGTGTGGGAGAGGACAATACTGTACTGCACGCAGAAACAACAGTTGTCAGTTGTCAGCAGAGTTCACAGTTGAGTTTGAAAACAAATGTCCTTCTTGTAGGATGAACGGAAGTTTGGGGATTTGAGGAGGGCGAATTCTGGGCTCTGTTACAAAGTGAGGCTTTATGTCTGGGTGTTTATAACTTTATCTGCAAAACTCCACTGGATAATGTAAGGTTTTTTGTTGTTTTTTTTAGAATCACAGTCAGAAAATGCAACTTTTATAACACGCAGAGTTAAGATTCTCTACCCATATCAAACTTTAGCTACAGTTTTTACACAAAGTGAATGCAATAGGATTCACAACAATAAAAAAATAACAAGAAAACTCGTAAATATTGCACATGACTGTGAATAAATTGTGGGGTTATTGTGCAGGAGTATAATCACAAATTGCATATGCATGCTACAATATGTAGGCCTAAGCACAGATGTACAAAGTCAGTCAAATTTCAAATGAGAAGTGTAACTTATTTTTTGTATAACTTTTGGCAATTGCTTTGCTCAAACCTGGGGATTTACAGATAAACAAGCATCTGTTACTCAACATTCGAGTCTTAGCCAAACAGGTTCACATAATGCTGATTGAGCCTGTCAGCTACAGGTTAATCTCTCTGTATTTCACTGTATGTCAGAGCTTTAAATCTCAGGCATGAAATTTCTGCGCTGACATAGCGATAGCCACCATGCAACAAGGTCACCTCTCGCATGTGTCCTCTAGGCAGACTGCAAAGTAGTATATTAAGAACAACTTCATGTCCATTATGTCCACAACCGGTCTTGAATGGAGCATAGGAATTTGACATAAATCCTCCAGAAATTGTTGTAAAATTCTTTAATGTACTAGGTGTCATTGAATCCTAATTAGTACCACAGAGAGGTACAGTGCCTTCCAATGACATTGCTGCAGGACGACTTTAAACTCCTTTCTAAAGCAAAAAAAAAAAAGTTGCAGTTTTTGGATTGCTGTGGGATGATGTGAATAGTAATTTAGCTTTGTCTTTTTTGATGGGGTGAAGTGCCTCTTTAACATGCACAGATGGGTTGCAGACCCCATTTGGCTGATGAATTAGAACAGATTGAAGTTACCAGGAAAGATGCTGCTAACTGATCTGCACCAGGCACACTGAGAAAAAAAATGGCACTGGAATGATCTCTACAGGCTTGGAGTTACACTTTAATCTTGCTGCAGCATCCCTGCAAATTATGGAAATAATTAAGAGTGTCAGTTGTTTTGCAAGAGCCAGTCAGATCAGGACCCTCTCACCACCATTACCACCAACCCCCCACAACTCCCTTCAAACTGAGTTGGTCACAGGGCTGTTGATATGATGACTGTTTCCACATTTAGCTCTGTTTGTCTTGGCTTCTTGATGTCGTCTTGGAAACTAATGAAGGGCTGTCTGCTCACAGGAACCATGGTAGTGCAAGTGGTAGCCACAGACGCAGATGACCCAACATACGGGAACAGTGCCAGGGTGGTTTACAGCATCGAACATGGACATCCGTATTTCTCAGTGGAGCCAAAGACAGGTAGGAACAGACAAAATCCGTGAATTCATCCTGCTGGTTTGCATTTGTTTTACAGATATTGCTACTGTGCATCATTTAATGAAGCTTTTTCTCTTAATGTATAAAATAATCTATCAAAGTTGAAACTGTTTTCATATTTCTCTAGGCAATGTCATGCACTATGCATCATGTTTTTAAATGCATTTATATCAAAAGTGAGGGAAGAGTTGGTGAGCTGTTTGCCTACACAGCTCAGCCACTGTCAGTCAAATGTGAGCAAACAACAACCACACAAACCTGATAACCAAATGTATTTTTATATTCAACTCCAGTTTTTATTTATTTATCCATGAATAATTCTGTACCAACAATAATACTTCACTCATGTGGCTTTGAACTCCTACAACGCTGTCAGAGTCAAGACTGACAATTTAAAAACCTAATCAGAATTAATGATGTAAAATCAGAGATGTGTTGTCTTTTTTTAGTTAATGCATTCTTCTTCCCTGTCAAAACCTGAATTTGGTGTTCATGTGTGTTATGCTGTAGTGGCTAATGAAGCCTTACCCTCAAGTGAGTTTTTATTCATTTATTGTGTTGTTGTTTTTTGCTTTCTCATTTTTTTGTTTTTCCTTGATGAATGTACTTTTAAAATCTAAATTTAGTTTTCAAAGTCTGTGTTATGTAAAGCACAATGATTCTGTCACGAAATCGGATGCACTTATTTTTGTAATTTTCACAAAACAGTGGCTACTTTGCCCACATGAAACATTCGCTTTTCCAAAGCTTTGTCTCTCTTTAAAGAAAATTTGACTGAAAGCTAATTGATGAGAATCAAGAGCATCAAATGTGTCTTTTGGTGGTGATTTGCTAAGTTTGCTCCTTATAAATTATTGAAAAAAAAACCTTTAAATAAACTTTCAGGACATATTTGTAATTATTAGTAAACAGGGGCAGAGAACATGTATGGAGAGATGGCAGGTAGCAGTTATTGTTATACTTACTTTACTATACTTAAATGTTGAGACACCCTTCATTTTGTTTCATATTTTGCCAGAGAAGTGTTAAATGGGTTTATTGAAGTGCAAATATAAAACAAACAGTATATAAGGCACAAACAGAGTTTATACAACTCTGATGAGCTTCAGCACAGTCTGCACTCTTTTAGTTTACTTGTAGTTTCTTTAGGTAGTTTTTAGGAATAGTGCTCCAGGCTTCTTGAAGGACATTCAGAGCTCTTCTTTTAATGTTGGCTGCCTTTTGTTCAGTTCTCCGTACAGATGATCTCATATTTCTTTAGTAATGTTGACGTCCAGGCTCTGGGGAGACCAGTCCATGACTAATCGTGTTCCATTATCAGTACACGTTTACTGCGCTGATATTGTCATTGCTAGTCTGAAAAATGAAGCTGTTGTCGATTAAATGCTTTCCAGATGGTATTATGTCACAGTAATACAGTATTATATGTAATACCATACCCGATGATACCTTTCTGTATTCATGATTTAATCAGTTTTGGCAAGATCTCCTAACACCACTGGCTGAACTGCAGCCCCAAACCATAAAAGAGCATCTACTATGATGGCTATAGACACTGACTGTTGTACACTCGCTCTCCTGACCTGATCTGTATATATTTGGAAAAAGGTGAACTGAAAAATTGAATTCATAACTCCAAAGACCCGTTACCACTGATTTTCAGTCCAGTTCTTGACAGTCACCTTTCCACTGAGACCATTTCTGATGAGTAAGTAGGTGGATCAATCAAAGGGTCAGATGTATCTCTCAAGTCTTTGCTTCTTTTTGTTCCCAATTTCTAAGGACATGAGATCCAGTTTATACTGTTTATCTGCTGTAAATAGTTTTTTAGGTGTGCCACTTTTTTGGTACTCCACTAGTCCAGTTTCCGCAAATTGTTTAATGAGAATTTCACTCCATGCCGAGATATGCCAAGTTTTCAGCTAATAGCTCTTTGGAAATAGCGTGTTGGTGCAAAAATGTTGTTTTTTAGCCCGTCAAGGCATTTTTTTGTAGATTCAACCTGAGAAATGAGAACAAATTATGTGTTTTTGCGACAGGCTTGCTGGTAACAAAGTGCCTAAAGATACTGATAGGTTTGTAGCTTGAACCCATCCGCTGGAACGTTGAAGACAATATAATTACACTGCTAAGCAAGACACAAATAGGCAAAGTTCTTCATGTTACTCGTGCACGGGAGAGACCGGACAGAGTGCCGTTCCTCCACTTGACCCCAGTTGCTCTCGTCCGTTCTCCCGTACCACTGTCCTTTTATTGAGGTTACATGAATATGCATAGGTTCATTAACATGTGACGTCTACATACACACAAAGAGTACCTTGCCTGTGTGTGTGTGTGTGTGTGTGTGTGTGTGTGTGTGTGTGTGTGTGTGGGGGGGGGGGGGGGGGGGGTACTGCTGATCAAAGGGTCATAAAAGCACACAAGCAAACATCCTTGGTCAGGAAGAGGGTAGACCCCCCCTCATCCTAGATAACACAGTAAGGAAGTCCAGCAGTTCATTTATACACAAAAAGCACTTAGACTAAAACAGACGTAACTACGTTAATCCTACCATAAAACAATAAGAGAAGGTATGACCTCTCTCATGCTCCCAGGATGTAGGTGTGGAATGCACACCAAGCCTCTGTAGCCTGTTAAAGATCACACAACTTATCACTACACAATTGATTATACACCTCTAAGCATCTATGGTTAAATATTTCTAAGCATAAATGACAATCAACAATACAAAACCTAACATTCTCCCCTTTTTGACCTTTATGCTTGAAAAGTTCCCAGTCATAGAATACCTCATGTCAGACAGTTTCAATGCAAACATTTTTATACTCAGCATATGTCAAATCACCCTAAATTACTGTAAAAGTTACACAGTTTAATAAATGTATTAGCAGTTATCCCATTCATTGAGCTCATCTCATGGCAAACTGCATCTTACGAGCAACCAAAGAAATTGTTAATTTAATAGTGAAACTAAGAAAGTAACATTTTCAAAAACATCTGAGCTTGGTGATGCTTCCTCCGGGTGTGCAAATCACATGTCTCTCTGCAGAGTGGTTTGAGTTCTGCAGGGCGTCATAATGTCTCTTCCAGTTGTTTCATTGTCCATAGGACCAGAGTCCAAATGTATGTAGAATAAACATTCAAACATACCAGTTAGTGTTGTTGTTTGTCAACATGGGTCTCAGCTATTTCCAAAGCTGCAGACCTCTCAGCACTCTAGTTTTATGGCCTCCACCAACCCCCATCACCTCATTCAAGCCTTCGTCCTGTGAGGGGGATATTTATGACTCCTTAATTGTCCACGCTCTGCAGAGAAACACCTCTGTGGAAAGGGTGCAGGGTTCCGTTGTCTTACTGCTGTTATGATCCCAGCAGCCTTCAGAGTGTCATCGTATGCACATAGGAAACTGCTGTCATCACCACCATAGCTTCTGGTTCCTGTGCTTTCACAGAATCATGATGTCATCCTCGAACTCCTTCTGCGCTGTCGATGGAGCTTGGCACGCTCCCCTCATCCCTCGAGTTTTCATGTTCCAACGCTGCTGAAGGTTTAAGGCAGAGCACGTCGTACACCTTAGTTGTCTTCCTCAGCGTCAATATTGAATCTTTCATTTTATTTAAAATCTCCTGGAAGCTCAGTAGCACAGCTCTCTGTGTGATGTCTGCTGTGCTGAAGATGATCTCTGATCCTCCTGAAGCCTCTCTCCTGGCCTCAGCTCCCATCTTGTGGACGATCCTCTCCTCTATTTTGCAGGCAGTTTCATGGTCCTTGCTGTGGCTCCAAGGTCTGATCTCATGATGGGCCCCAACCAGCTTGACCTTTGACCTCAACCACTGCCTGGGCTATGCCTGGAATGTTTCTCGCTTCTCACTGCTGCACCTGTATTTCAGAAAGACTTCTATGTGGAGAGCATGTCAACAATCATCAAACCACATTCTTTAGTTCAGTGAACTTCACTTATAGGCCATCAAAGCCTCATCTGAACATGGATGCACCACTTGCATAGGTTTAATACTTGTAAATAAACGGCTAATCACACAAATCACTGCAACAATAATAGTAAACATTGTTTAATGTTAATCCTTGCACTCCACCTCTTGACGCATGGACATTCCCATGCGTCAACTCACCAAACCTGGATCCCTGTCTTAAAGAAAAAGATTAGCTAGATCATGTCCCAGGCAACATCAGGGCATCTCCTCCGGAGTAGCTCCGTAACCCTGCAATAAAAGATGTTAGTGTGTCTTGCATATTAAGTTTGCTTAACACCTGGCTCTCCCAGGAGCCTGCATACACACCATCATGGCCTGGAAAGCAAAATCTGGAAGTGAAATCAAACTTCATACCTGTAAACAATTGTATCATAAGAGTAATAAGCATTCAACATCAGCAAGACAAGTGTCATGTGCAGGTTTTCTCAAATCAGTAACTACAACTATTACCCTAATTCACCTCAGACATGGATTATCCCATGTACTCTGTTAACATTAATGTAATCAGTGACTTCTCTTAAGCAAAGTCACTCCACTCATATATTATTATTATTATGGGTTCAAAAGTGGCCAGCAAATGAGCCCATAATAAACTATTCCATAAATACCGTAATCTCTTATTTGTTTTACTCATGTCACTCTTCCGCTTCAGCTGAATCTTCTAAACACAGTCTCAGAAAAACAAACATTAGCAATACACATTGACTATCCTGGTGGGCAGGCGTCGGCCATCCACATTCCAGAGGTGCCATAAAACACCATAAAGTTAACACTCGCTGTGGAAAAAGTAACACTGGTCTCATCACAGTATGTCTCAAACTATATTAATTTCTCCATCAACATATAGCCTGTAACTACAGTTTTCTTCACACATAAACCCAGAAATCTTGTAGTAGAGAAACATTAGCCAGTATTCCTATAAATCACATGATCAAACACATGAAGAACCGTAATGCTGTAAAAACGAAAATGCAAATGTTAGCGCTTGCGCAGGCGTATGCATACTTTGTCACAGTTATCTCTGTGAGCACACAAGCTAGTGAATGACACACACATAGTAAATTCACAGACACAGAAAATGGCATTTAAAATGTTAAATCATCACGCAACCTCGAGTGTTGCTGTCATCTTTCTGCTCCTGTAAAGGGAAGCACACACAGACTCATCTGCACCCCTGCCAGGTGGGGGTCAACTTCACACAGTCGTGTTACATCAGTAAAGTCTTGTCAGCTTTTGTCAGCTTTTACCAGTCAGTCAGTTTTTTTTTCTTTCACTCATTCATTCATGCATTCATTCTTTCTTTCTTTGCTGATAGTGGAACCTATCGTCGCATTTAGTTTCCACTCTCAGCAAAATGACGTCATTTCAAAAGAAAATGAAGAACTTTAGTTTGGATTACATCGCTGAATCCTTTTGGACTGGGACTGTCATTTAATAATTGTCCCAAATAAGTGGCTTTCTCCAGAACCCATTTAAATGTGGAGAACTCACTTGGCACAATTTTCTCGACGACGTGTAGCGCTTTTAATTCCCGACGTGCAGATCTGCTTAAAGAACAGAGATTATCAAACAAAACTTTCAGTGCACTGTGAAAGTATCAAAATAAAAAGGCCTTGTTAAGTCATGACACAAACTCCTCATCTCAGGAGGGTAAATCATACCATTAGCATGGTTTATCATACCATCATACTAATCGGCAGGCTCAACTTCACAACAAAAGAAAAATCATCAGCTAGATTCACTCCAAACCAACCATCAGCTGCACAACACACAACATAACCCTAATGTCTTATTAGCTATGAGTTTAATTACCAGGTCTGTGCTCTTCACTCATTTAGGCCACAGATCTATTTTATTCAATTTTCCTTTTCCCTTCATCATAAAACATGTGACATGCTGTCATGCACTTCACAAAAGACGTTTGTTCTGACGTATTCAGAGTTGTGTATCTAAATACAGGATTCACTCGCACATCAAAGCAGGAAACTCAGTGTTTTAGAGTCTCCACTCAACACACAACAAACTCCAACACATCTCATTCACTCGTGCTAGAATTCAATCACCTGTCATTAATCTAAGAACGATCAACTAATTTGCATATCAGCTATTAACCCACTAGGATGACAGGACGACAAAAATGCATGTTCAAAATAGTATCACAAAAGACAATTTCCCTCATACAGTAAATTACTTATGCTGCCTCAATCAAGCAGGAAGCTTCTCCCAATTTACTATATCAACAACTAAATTTATTGTCTGATCACTGGTTGGTCAAACCAGAATCTTTTTTCCCACAAAAGTTAAATTGTTGTCCTGCAACCTAGAGAGTCAATTTTTTTCTTTAGGATAAATTCAGCATTTGATAACAAGTGTCTGCTAAATTGACACTATTTTAACACTGATGAAAGATAACAAGCTAATTTTCATTACATGTGTTTGTGTTATTAGGCAGGTCTAATGCATGTCTGTGGAGCTGCATCTCCAGCAGAGCATGTTCTTAAAGCTGCCTTTCCTACACATTTCTCTGCTATTATTTAATCATTTCTTAACTAATGTGCTATGAGTCTTCATGAGTCATTTTGTGTTTGGAATTGTTAGTAGGGTTAATGCATGTTCTGCTGTGTGTGTGATTTTGTATATGTATATGTTTCTATTTTCGCAATGTTTCAGACTCCGTCTCAATTTTCCAACTTAAGCAGTCAGTTTTCTTTTCCCAGGTTTTTTTTTTTTACCCCAAATTTTAATTTCCCACATTAAATAACAAAATTTGTGTTCTCACCACTCTCACTCTATTGTCATCTCACTCTGTTGTCCTCTCCCACTTTAACAGTCCACAGCCGGCAGTTATCCTTCAGCTTTGTCCTGTGTTCCACTGTCTCTTCTTGCCATTTTACTCCACAGGTGGCAAATGTCAAACTCCAACTGTTCAGTTCTCCTCAAACGTTTTCTTCACATGCACAGTGAAGTTTCAGCTTGTTGTAGACACAGTGCCATTCATCCGATCAGTCAGGATGATGGGTTTGCTCTTCTTCTTTGATGCTGTCTGTCCACATTGCTGCTGCTTTGCTGGGACTCTTTGCTCAGGACTTGCTGCTGTCTCTTTATCTGCCATGTTATTGCTCTTTGGAGCTGCATTCTTCAGGGAGGAGTGAGCACTTGCTTGTGAGGTTGAGAGACACATGGCGCTGTAAATAAGTCAGCCAGAAACTTGGCCTGAATGTTTCCAATGATGTTAAACTATGACTTTCTTCCGACCGCTGCATGTGGAAAATTGATTCAGGTCTGCTTTTCACCTGAAAGTGACAAACTAAGACATGTTCATTATTATCATCGCTGTTTAATCAACACACATCTCTCTCTCTCTCTCTCTCTGTGTGTTTGTGTGAACAATCCTTTCTTAAAAGCAGAAAATGAAATTATAGTTGTTTTTTTTGGTTGATCAACACAAAACCTTTTTCCTATGATTATTTTTTTTCCTACAATATAAATTCTCCCTCTTATTCACTCTTTTTTTTTTTTTTTTTACAATAGCTGGCGACCTGCAAAATCACCGCTGTCACTCACAATCAAAGGCAATTACTTTTGCACAGTGCACAAAAACACTGTGATGTCAGACACATTCACACTCACTTTGTGATCTGCGTAAATAAATCACATGACTGATGATATGTGCCATGGTGATCCATAAATATGATCACCAGTTTATTTAATTATTATTAACCCAACAAAACAAATAAACAAAAACATGATGCTGATGCTACACACACGAGTCAAGGTGCAGGAAAACTGCTCACGGGAACGCTGCACACTCATAGCTCTGTTTCCCTCTCTTTGAGTAGTTCTCAGACAGCTCTTGATCTGATAATGTGTAGCTTGCTCATCAGCTCAGAAGAAAAAAAAACCGCAGCGCAACATCACACAGTAGTTGCTCTGCCCACAGCGGCAAAGTCTTACACTTTCATATTCAACACAGCTTCTCCATCATGTACTTTTAGATGTTTCATACAGGGTTCAGCATATTAGTTGTTTTCACAGGTGTGCTCTACATCTCAACAATGGTTCATAATAAGACGACAGTCTTTCACACAGGTCAAGTGCCTCTATGCACATCATTAGGTTAAATAGTTGCCTATATCACTTCACCTCATATGTCATTGTACTGAATTTGAGCAACCACAAGCGTAATGTAGATTACTTTTAACAACTATCCACCTCAATTACGTCTATGGTCTGGCACACAGGCTGAAGAGTTAACATTTTGTGTCAGCAAGGGGTGGGGGGACAGCCACCCACCAGAGCATAGCTGCTGATGTGGGCTGGCCTTCTCCACACGCTCTTCAAGGCTGGTGTGTTTTCTGAAAACTTCTAACATTTGAATCTCTTCCATTTATAAGCCTGCGATTAACCGCACGGCTCAGGTCCGCGTGAAACCCACGTGACCGCGCTCGCGTGAACCCGCGCAGCTGTGGAGCCGTCGCTCTCTCTCTCTTTATTACATAAATACTTTGTGCTGCCAGGAGCAAAGTCCAGCACAAACGTCTGTCTCCCTCCGACTCACTCTTGGTTGCTTAGAAACCCATGATAACAACAACAGTCGGTGTCACAGACCACATGTTCTGCTCCGCACACACCCACACAACAACAACAACAGCGACGACGACAACAACGAAAACAACACAAAATAGGCCTAATCCGGACTCACACCGGACCGCTCGGGACCCTGACCCAGTCGTGGGACGCTCACCCACTCGCGCGACAAAACCCAATGAAGGGACGCTCGGGACACACACCCAGGGCGATTTCAAAACCGGACACTCACCGGACGCTTGGGACCCTTGGGCGATTTAACCAAAACCTCTTTTTCGGGACACAAACCCAGTTATCGCTCCACAAAGCAGCGAACTTCTCAACGCCTCACACAGTGGCGGAGACTGCACAACGACACGGTTATAGAGTCGGCCTCTTTAAACTTACTTGCCGTTGCTTAGAGTGTAATATCAGCCCGAATCCCGCCGACCGTCATTCATCGAGGAGAAAAGACAGACCGCGAATCCACAGGAACTTCCTGGCTGACGTCAGTCTTTCAGCGTGCCTCTCCTCCCCTCGGTGAATGCGATTCCAGGGCTCCGGCATCGAAGGACCAATTAATGATAGGTTTGTAGCTTGAACCCATCCGCTGGAACGTTGAAGACAATATAATTACACTGCTAAGCAAGACACAAATAGGCAAAGTTCTTCATGTTACTCGTGCACGGGAGAGACCGGACAGAGTGCCGTTCCTCCACTTGACCCCAGTTGCTCTCGTCCGTTCTCCCGTACCACTGTCCTTTTATTGAGGTTACATGAATATGCATAGGTTCATTAACATGTGACGTCTACATACACACAAAGAGTACCTTGCCTGTGTGTGTGTGTGTGTGTGTGTGTGTGTGTGTGTGTGTGTGTGGGGGGGGGGTACACAAGCAAACATCCTTGGTCAGGAAGAGGGTAGACCCCCCCTCATCCTAGATAACACAGTAAGGAAGTCCAGCAGTTCATTTATACACAAAAAGCACTTAGACTAAAACAGACGTAACTACGTTAATCCTACCATAAAACAATAAGAGAAGGTATGACCTCTCTCATGCTCCCAGGATGTAGGTGTGGAATGCACACCAAGCCTCTGTAGCCTGTTAAAGATCACACAACTTATCACTACACAATTGATTATACACCTCTAAGCATCTATGGTTAAATATTTCTAAGCATAAATGACAATCAACAATACAAAACCTAACAGATACAATTTAAAATTGGTTCTTTTCCAAGTTGTCTGTTATGTGAAGCATTAAAACCCCAGAGTGTGTTGTATAACGGTGTGTGTTATTTCTCCTGAATTTCACTTTTCATATATATAAAGAAAATGAGTGTTGAAGGATATATACACCTGATTTTAGCACCTAGATGCATGTTTGCAAGTTTTGCCACTTGTTATAATAAAAGTAACAGCACTCAAAATAAAAAGAAACCATTTAAAAATTCGGAGGAAATGGATAAAGTAGCTTGAACCATACGATGTGAGATAGTATGGTGACTTGTGGGGCATTTTATCCTGGGAAAGTGCAGCGGCAGCCCTCGCTACATCTTCATCGCTGGCTCATTAGCCACTGCCCTGCCGAGGCTCAGCTACTTCATGCAAAGCACTCTTGCAAGAAAACAGGAAAATATGGGCCATCCAGTAATACAGGCCTCATCCTCTGCTTCAAGAGCAACACATACACACATGCTACAATTTTATGAATGTAGTTCTAATTCATGAACTGCTGAGAGCCACTGCAATGCAGAGATTTCTGTCACTTATTTTTCACACTCTGTCAGACACAGAAATAAGAGGGATGCTCAACAAAACAAACTCCGCTGTGACCTGTAAGGTTCACTGTAAACATTCAATAAACCTAACCACCGGAAGAAAATGGAACGCTCCAGAAAAAACGAATGCATATCGCAAAAAGGAAATAACTTCACACTGTGTTGGCATTATTGATGTGATGTCTTTGGAGGAAAATATGTTGGGTGCATCAAAATTCATCAGCACATTTAGCTGTGAAGCCTGCACAGTATCGCAGAATATCCATGTTGTTTTTCACTTTCTGGAGACCTTCAACTAATGAAGCCTCCTGCTGAAGCTTTCATTAGAGAATATTTCCATGTTACCATGTTTTCGGGTGAACATTTACATGTTTTATACACTCCAAATGAAAAAAGGAAAAAGAAAAAGTCCCTCATTGATACTCTAAGCTCCAGCAGTTTCTCTGGGACTACTCTGAAGCTGCGAATCTTCAATTATAAGTGGATTTTCTCATGTTGCTTAGAAGCTAAAACTTCTGTGAGCTAATTAATCTGTTAAAATGCTGTGATCACCTTCCCTCTAGATGAGTTTTTTTAAGAACTTCTTGAATATATATTTAAGTATTTACTTAGTTCCTTACTGGTGGCATCCATAAATAAATGAATATGCTGTGTGTTTTGAATGCAATAGTTCAAATTCAGTAGTGAGCGGCACAGCTTTCAATTTTAATAGGCACTTTAAAGTAGGTAACACAGTGTAAGTAATCCCTCAGGTATAGTCTCAACATTAAAAATGTTTTGATGAATTGCAACAACCTCATTGTCTCATTCAGTTTCATTGACACGTTGCCAAAAATAAGTTTAGTTATGATTTCTGGCTCAAAGAAGCATGTAAAGCTATAAGAATAAAAATGTAAGTTAAATCAATCTAAAATGAATATTGATTATTGCCAATCTATCCATGTTCTTACAGAATTTAGGGTCACGGGGGAGGGGATGCATGCTTACGTTTACACCTATAGCCGATTTATAATCACCAATTAACCTAACGTACAGGTCTTTGCACTGTAGGAGAAAGTCAGGGTACATGAAGAGAACAAGTGCAAGAAAATGGGACAACATGCAAACTCAGTCAGCTGATAGTTTGAAAATAGAAGCTGCACTAACCACTGGTACACCATACTGGCAGCACTGATTATTGTTTCTTGAATAATCATAAAGCCTACATTAAATATCACCTTCTTTTATATCTGATTTAAGAAGATTGATGTAGCTAATATGTCTTCACAACTCTTTTTTTTAAAGCCAGATGTTACAATAAAACCTTGCCTAGCTAGCTTTGTTAGCATGCTGCATCTTTAAATGATTGTAACATTGAATGGTATGCTAATTTTGGCTAGCAAGAAACTTGAAATAAAACACCCTTACTAGAAACGTTAAACCTGCCTGTGGACCAAGTGATCCTTAACTCTGTAACATTTTAAACCAACAACTGAAACAAATGAATTACATAAATATTGATTAACAACTATTATGCATAAAACCTGTAGCTAATAAATTCCCCAGAAAATCTGTAGCTGTGGTCTCTCGAGCAGAGTAATAGTCCAAGCTTAATTCATAGTGATTTCATATTAATGGTCAATTTAAGTCCAGTATTCATCTGTGACTTACCTCCGTTTTATGTCCTCTAACTCTTGACAAAAATGCCAAGGCTAATGCCAGTGTTGCTCAGCTACTTGCTGACACTGGCTTTCTGTGTGCATTCGTATTGCAGGTTTTTAAAGCTTTTTCACTAAAACATCTGAACTGTGAAGTTGTCTGACTCTGAACTCCAAACTGCTGTTAGGAAAACATAAATAAAGAAGAAAGCTATATTCACAAGTACCTGCCAAGTGATTTTTAGGTTTAAGCATGAAAAGTTGCTTATTGCAGCTTTAAGCATAAAACTTAAAGAACAGAAAGCACACAGATAAATCCCAGGTTGGTACTCTTTCTGTAGGACAATGGCTGGTTTATTAAGCTGTCAAACAAGCATACACACACATAAGCACATACACCAAAATGTGCAGCCAGATACAGCCCTTGGGCCCCTGCCAGCACCTTGCCTTTCTGCTGCCCATCTCTGTCTGACCACGACTGATTATACTTGGCTCTCTTTTCATTCCCGCAGAAGGTGATTGGATCTCACGGTTATGAGATGCAATATTGGTGTCAGAATGGAATAGCGTGGATGGCCCTCAGAGAGGTGTGACTCCATGTGGGACTGGATGCAGGGAAGCATGAAGACATGTTCTCTTGTTTGACAGGGGTAACCTTAATAACAGCAGAGTGGAAAAAGATGACTTAAAAACTGTAACCTGTGTGTCAAGGGGGAAATCCTGCACTCTTTCATAGCAGCATTGTTGGTGTCTAGAAGTCTCTGTTGGTTTATTACACTTTCTTGCCCCCCCCCCTTATCTTCCTCCCTGAAAGAGTGCAAACACACAACTGTAATGGAGAGAAATATTAGGAAGTGCTCAGTTGACTACCTTCATCTTCATCTTCATTTAGCTACCTTTCAAGAAGAACTATCTTGGGGAAATAAAAATTCATGCTGCTAAAAAAATGCTCAGCTAGTTTACTGTAAAAAACAATCCTGCTGTGTCATCAGCTTTCAAAGCTCTACAAGCTATTTACCACGTTGTATTTATTGTGTGCATTTGTGGGTTCCCTTTGATTTATCGCTGCATAAATTTCTGCATTTATCTCCTCGATTGCTCTTATCCGTCAAAAAAAATCTGTTTTACATAAAGTGACTTGTCTGACTTCTTGTTCGTAAAGAACTTGTGAAAAGTAGATTGATTTATCATGTACTGCAGTAATATTTAAAGCTGGCACAGAACTGATGAAAATTTGACCACTTTGCCTGTGGCTGTTCAACGATCTTTGACAAAGTTCGCAAGAAGACTTGTACACATCAATGACTCTTGAATGAGACTTCGTAAGGCCTATGCCAATTAAAGTGAGAGCACACAAGTGATGTTCAGACAGTGTGCCTGCCCCATAAAGCCCTCATTATTCCCATATCATGTTTATTTTCCCCTTTTTTTAATCTAAGCTCAGTGTCCAGATCCCATACTTTCACAGCCTTGACTGATGATTTTCTTTAAGGTAAGTGGATTCTTTAAAACACAAGGTTGATATTTCAGAAGCCTTACTGGGTTATAAAAACCTGTGGACTGTGATCCTCTACAGTTGACTCTGATGTTAACCAGAGATAAGTCCATATTTAAAGCTCACTAACAACATATTTAACATATAAGGACTCCAGAATGGGATTCCTGTGGAGCTGAAGCTAGAACTAGCACGAGAAACAATTATAGCAACATGTTGACCTATTTTTTGCTTACAACATCATTAGTTTTATCACCACGTATCATAGACATAAGCACACGATGGTGTTTAACACTTGGTGGGTCCCTAGCTCCCTCTGAACATCAATATTTTAGAGTTCTGAGGGATCCCAAGGTATTAGGTAGAGTAAAAAAGTAGCATTAGTTGAAGTTAATTTAAAAATTCATGAAAAATTGGAATAACAGAATAAACTACCTGTGAGAAAAAGTATTCCCTTATAGTCTGTAGGTACCCCAGTCAGTAGAATTAAGGTTATGTAAATCTGCATACTTTATTGAGAAGCCAGCACCACAGTGAATAAAAGCAGTGTGAATAAAAGAGGAGCCTAGGAGCAGGTCATCTAGGAATGACAAGGTTAGTGGTTTGATCCCTGGTTGCTTCAGTCTGCACCCCAGAGTACCCTTGAGCAAGACAGTGATTTCGGTGCATTTATCTCAGTGGACAGAACAGTATCAAAAAGTGCTTGTATGAGTGTGTGTGAATGGTTGAATGAAACATGTTTTATAAAGTGCTTTGAGTGCTCAAGTAGGGTAGAAAAGCACTGTATAAGAACCAGTCCGTTTCCCATTCATTTTTTACACTTGCCAATCACTTTAGGTACACTTTGACGGAAGGGTGTGTTAGACCCCTTTTTGCCTTCAGAACTCCCTTAATGCTTCATGTTATTGACATCTAGTGACCGTGGAGGCCATCTGAATACTGTGAAATCACTGTCATGTTTGGGAAAACCAGTTTGAGATGATTTGAGCTTTGTCTCATGGTGTGCTCCTCTACTGGAAGCAGTAGGATAGCACACAAGGTGAGTACGCTTGGGTCTTAAAGAGATTGACATGGTCAGCAATTATACAGAGGTAGGCTACGACATTCAAAAAATACACACTAAGGTGTGTGCCCAGAAAATATCCCACAGTTAGATATCCACCACTGCAAATGCAATGAAAAGCAAGATGAATCCATGTTTTGAATCCATGTGTTATTTACAGCAAATTTTGATCCCACAATGTTGGTGAGCTTGTGCAAATTGTACCCTCAGTTTCATATCATTATGTTACAAGTGTGGCACCTGGTGTGGTCTTCTGCTGCCGAAGCCAGTCGGCTGAGAAGCTTAATGTTTTGTGCATTCAGAGATGCTCTTCTGCATATTTTAGTTTGAAGAAGTGGTCAAGGCGATAGAGCGTTTGTAACTGTGGCCCCCAGACTCTGGAACTCCCTTCCTTTGAGCCTGAGATCTGTGGACTCAGTGGTTTCATTTAAAAAACAGCTAAAAAACATCTTTTTAAACTTGCTTTTGTTTGATTTATGTTTTTATGTTTTAGCTTTTCTGTGAAGCACTTTGTGATTTTTGTCTTGAAAGGTGCTATACAAATAAAATTTCACTTACTTACTTTTATTTGAGTTATTGTTGCCTTCCTATCAGGTTATTTCTGTTCGCCTGGACGTAGTGTTTTCAGTGGGAGAAACGTCCCATTGAAAACGCTGTCCAGGTAAACAGAATCAACCTTCTGGCCATCCTGCCCTGAGCATAGCATCAGTGAGGGATTTTCTCCCAGATAACTAGCTAGCATTGGATATTTTCTCTTTTTATGACCATTCTCTGTAAACCCTAGAGATCAGCAATTTCTGAAATGCTCGGTGTCTCGTCCCACGTTCAAATTCACCTTAATCGGCTTTCTTCCCAATTCAGATTCTCAGTTCAACTTCATCAGGTTGTTTTTACTAAATGCAATGCGTTGTTGCCATGCGACTGTCTTAGTAAGCAGTTGACTGCAGTCTGTGTTGTAATAGAAGATCACTGGGTATTCATGTACAGAAACGTTTTTAAGAGCTGTATTAAAAACATTCCCCAAATGGTTTTTAAGATACATTTATTTCTGTATTTTTACAATAAAGAATCTTATACTGAAAAAAACCCAAACCACCTTGATAAGTTCAGTGTAATCAGAGGTTTCGCTGCCACATCATCACTTGTTCTGGTATGACCATGTGAGTATGAGCAGCAGATTACAGTCACAGCAAACACAAAGTTCACTTTCCTTATAAATCATCCGTAGTTGTGCCACAAACAGAAACTTTTTTTTTACTTTATTTTTTTGTAGTTTTTTTTGTTGCGTTTTGTTTTTGTGACAACACTTGTTGCAACAATGGCCGCTGGCAAACATTAAACTCCCACTTTAATGAAAGTTAGGAGGACATGCATCAACTGTGGGCCTAAAAGGCAGTCAGCCACGAAATTGATAGCGTAATTAGTGTTTGTGTTGGAGGACCAAATTGTGTGATCTTCACAAAAAAAAAGTACTAGACAATTGATAGTTGTCAAAAACTTTAAACAAGAAATACACATTTTGTTCTAGAATTGTCGTCAAAAATAATTTGCTTGCTGAGAAAATAATCTGTTAAACTGAGAGGTACTTTGCTTAAAAGTGGCCACTTCTTTGTAGTGTAACCGTATAGCAGCAAGAAGTGCGTCACAAAGTAAGCAAACTTAGTAATGTTAGGAACACAACAACAATCTTTCCTTGAGACGGGATGTATTTCTTTGATCATCTTCCAGTAATTCTGGTTTAGTTCTTTCATTTTTACCCCTGGATGACATCCAGGTGTAAAATATTCTGCTCACCTGACTGAAAGGAACCACATTGTTTGTGTTACTTATCAGTTTTTAACACATTGTCAATATCATGTATCTTATGGAATACACTGTGGCGCTGAGAGACTAGCTTTTAGACACCAACCTGGTGCTGAGTATTGTGGGATGAGCACTGTGCCTCTGTCTTTGTAAGTTACTAATTAGTCCCATTTGCAGCACACGCCTGGGCCATAGCAGAGGGTGACTTTGACAAAGTGCCTGAGTCGAACACTACACTTGCTCCACACTGCAATACTGCGCTTGCGATTAACTGGCAGAGTGCTAATAGCTGGTGGTGGGGGAAGCTGCTGGAAGGGTGGAGATGTGTGACCTGATGTTAGGTGGGTTGTATCCTTGCTCTTTTTCGTCTAACAAGTCTTTTACTTTGGTTCTTAATCCCAAATGAAATCTACAAGGTGCCCTTGGGAAAAGTACTTAATCCCAAATAGCTCCAGTAACTTCCAAGCAGTGCATAATGTCAGCAAAATACATACGTTAGTGTGCCTAAAGAGAGGATTTTGTAATATATATTGATTGATAGCTCGTAGTTTAGTTTGAAGGTGAAGCTTAAATGGTAACGCTGTTCGGGACTGTGTTCTAATTGATGGCAAGCTCAAGGAGGTTTGAACAGCTGCCCCAAAGCCCTGCGCCATACACCTCGTCGATATGGCCATTCCTTTAGAGACAATTATACATGCACATTAGCGCTGTTAAGCATGCATGCATGGTCACAAACTTAAATAGCTGGAATAACAAGAGCAGAATTCAGTTAGTAGAAAATGACAGGTGCCTGAATGAGTGGATTAATTGCATGAGGAGGGTGGGGTGTTTGAGATGTGACATAGCATGCCTCTGAGAAAGACACGAGTATGACATCTGAATACGACAGCTACTGAAGTACCAACATATGACAGACTGAGCTTTGTCTCTTCTCGGACTAAGAATCTAATTAAACCGATATGGCTCAAATAAAAGAAAAGGCCACGTTTAATCCTTGTGTACTCTGTAGCTGTGAAGTTTAGACACTGAGGTCAGTAGACGAAAGGTTTGCCGTGATCAGGCTGTGATTAAGTTATTAACATGGTCTTTTTAAAATTCTTGTGTGCTTTTCTCTGCCCTCTTCTCCGAAAAGCGCGTGTCGCTGTGGCTTTGCACGGGCTCTTTTTGTGGTGACTGCACTAAATCGGAAAACATTACAGCTGAAGGCTAGATATAAATCTGGCTGCCTCCTGCGGTTCAGGCAGGTAATATCGAGAGAGTGGGGAGTGCAATTTTTTAATTCTAATCACAAACAACACGCACGCAAACCCACACTCGATCGTGCGCACACGCAAGCACATTTCCTTTCAGCTTACAAATAAATGGCTCCTGTGCCCTGTGTGTAACTTGTTGGACATAATGACTTATTTGTGTAACACACCGGTCTATTGTACTGTGGCATCATTTGGCCCTTTCACAGTCTTGGGTACCTGGGAAGCTATAGTGACCCATGATTAGAGCATGATGTTTGAATGTCACTCAGTAATAAACTACCTAGGCTGCAGGTTTTATTCCCTGTTTGTGTGGCCTGTTTTTGTGTTATGGGATTTTTCCCTTGTAAGCTGCCTGAGGGGTTCAGCAAATCACATACTGCGCCCTTCATGTTTAAGTGTTCATCACCTTCATCAGTACCTCTCATAGCTGCACGCAGAGCCAGAGGGTTCCTCCAAAGCCTGCACTTTTATTTCCTCTTCGTAAGACAAATGTCAAGTATCTGGGCTTTAGCAGGGAGCGTGGCCCACCCGTCTGCCGCCAGTGGTGTGGAGACAGCTAGATAAATGCATGGCTACAATGCGTCTGGCTTGCACCGGAGGCAAGGAGTCACGGCGCAACGCTAGGCCGTGCCGTGATAGCGACAGAAGGATTTTAATCATCGCCTCTCCCCAGGAATGACACCAGCGCCGGATGGGGTAACAGAGATAGAGAGCGAGGGGGCTGGCACCCAGCAGACAAACAACAGCCTTGCAACAATGCCGTGTGGATTAGCAGTGTCGCTCGGTGAGAAGTATGTGTGCTTCTGGCCAGGCGGGAAGAGAAACATGTTGCTTCTTTTCTTCATTTTTTTTTTCTTCCTTCCAACTTGCTAGAATCAGGATTCACAGCATCATTAACCACAGCCAATATCTCCCAACCTCCAACAAACCAAGCTGATATTAAATAAGTGTATCAATTGTGTGTGAAGCCGATCTATGGTTTAGTGAGAACATTCATTTGTCTCACTCCTGGCTGCACAAACTTAACATCTTTTGTTCATCTTTTTTTATTTCACCTTTTAGGAGCCATCCATTGCCGCTGTTATTATAATCCGACCATTATCCAGCTTCCGTCTCAGTTTTACTTCTTGTGAATCCTTAAAGATGCCTCTTTCAGGTCTGCCCATGCATTCTACGTCTCTATGGTGATGTTATGTGGAGCAGAGGACAGAAAACTTTTGTTTGTGTCTAGCTAGTATTTAGGGAGCCTTGCTGGATTGAAGGCTTGAAGTAACCTTTCTGATGCAACTCAGTAAACAGGGTTCATAGGTGTCACTACAGCAAACACCAGAGCACTGGCGGTGCTCTTTAATTGGCTACGAGGTTACATTGTGCACGAACCAACAAAAAAGTGATGAATGGATGGATGGATGGGAAAAGAATGTGAGAGATAAACCGAACAGATGGGTGAATATCCACACACACAGAGATACAGAGATAGATGCCTAAAATCTAAGCATAAAAGCATTAGACTAAAAAAAGAAAAGAAACAAATGACACGTCTTAACTTTGTCACTGAGGCTTACCCAAAGGAGAGAAAGATAGCTCTGCTTTTTTGCAGCACTGTTCATTATTATACTGAAATGGTATGTTTTGTAGAGCAGCAGCTAAAGATTATTGTTTTATTGACTAACGTCATCCCACCGTAAGCCCTGGAGCAGGGACTTTAGAGAAAAGCAGTGGACAGCTCAGTATAATTTAGCTAACTGAGCCATTTACTTAGAGCAGCCAATAACACTTTTCTGCTGGAGGGACTGTAATGACATTAATAAAGGATGGCAGAGAAAGAAAATTAAACACTTAATAGAATTGTTTATTTTCGAGTACAGCCACGATTGACGGTCAAAAAGCATCTTTATTTTTTTCTCTTTAAGTCTTGTGACCCACTTTTCTTGATTTGTTTGTCCTTCCCCCCCTTTGTTTTTGGGCTGAGGTGAATTGTAAATTGTGTGTGTGCGCGCATGTGTGTGTACCTTTATTCTCCCGAGAACCCAAGCTGCAATCCTTCCTCGGGTTGAAGAAAGGATGAGGATTAGGTGGGGCGTGAAGTGATGAGAGTTGTAGTTTTGAGTTAGGGAGGAAAGGTTTGTGTGTATAGCATTTTATTTGATTTTAGACCTGTTTGGTCCAAAAGATGCTTTATGCTTAAAATAAACAGCACACAGTCCTCATACATAATATTTAAATGTGGCAGGGCATAATCATCTTAATGACAGCACTTTATCAGATATATGTTGGAAAGAAACATTCATAAATGTGTTCAGAATTATTAAAATAGGGAGCTGAAAAGCTGCTGAACTACAACAAAAAAGCAAATACAGCATGCATATTAACTAAATGGAACAGCTTCTTTTCACATTATTATAACATTCAGTTTGTGTTTGAACTGTTTAAATTTACACATCACTCAAACAGAGAGGAAGGTTATTAATAGTACTAATTACTAATAAAGTCATGTTTTTGGCAGTCTGATGAATATCCAATATTATAGTCTTTTTAATTCTGTTTTGGCCTCCATCCTCCAAAGGAAAACGTCTGGCTCTGTCATCTAAATGCTCGATTATGTTCACCAAATAGAGTCTTCCTTTTGGTGCAGAATAGGTAGCACACAGGAAATCAAAAAAGAAATTAATAAATAAAGGAGGGTTAATGAGGCTGTAAGAGCCTTGAACTTGTCATCACAAAAGCAGGATAAACATGGAACATACTAAAACTCTGGGCAGGCTGGCAAACCTCTGTAATCTATACAAGTGCCACCTTTCACATTACACTCTAAATGAGCCATTGTGCAAATGGAACTATTGATTAGTGCAGCTCTGAGTAAACATTGGTCCAAATCTATGTCTGTGAAATCTGCAAACTATTTTTTATGTCTAAAGACAACACCGTTCGCACCAAAGGGGACAGCATTTAATGAGCAAATGTGTGCATTTATTTCATTTTTATTTTTTATTTCAATGTCATAAAACTGAACCTCAATTGCGTGCCATTTTTGTGGGTAATTTAAAGGATTATGGGAAATTCTTCAGGTGCCAGCGCTAAGAGAGAGCACCCTCTTTAATCTGCTTCATCAGCCTGTGAATACGATAAAGCAACCAAAAATGATTCATTTATTCAGGAACTGTATGCTGTGGCTTTGTGTGGTTCTTAATGAGTAATCTTTCAGGTTCTGT
Source organism: Diplotaxodon limnothrissa (assembly GCF_057381915.1). Classification (NCBI taxonomy): domain Eukaryota; kingdom Metazoa; phylum Chordata; class Actinopteri; order Cichliformes; family Cichlidae; genus Diplotaxodon; species Diplotaxodon limnothrissa. The sequence goes on from NC_140604.1 coordinate 20,045,840, forward strand.
AGGAATCTTTAATAAGTGCCATTTAATGAATGAAACACATTGTGTGGCAAGTCATTAACTTTGAAAGCAACAGTGATTGCTTTTGAAGGATTAGGGCACTTTTCTTTGCATTTAAATGTGTCGCGTTAATTTTTTTCTGGAATTATCATCTTTGTAGTCAGGAGATAAAGCTGAGATTAGAAAAATGCTGTTAATGAAAAGATTTCTCCATACGCTTTTTAAGAATTTGTGCTTGTGTTTAATGCTGTTGTGGTGATTAAAGTATACACCGCACAGCAGCACTAATCGCATGAGCCAGTCATTGGATGTCAGTGTTGACACATCTCTGATTTTTCTGATACAGATCAATCATGACAGGGGGACAGACAGATAATGCCTCCCCTGGCAGCAAAAATATCCCCTTGTATGTGTTTGCTTTTCTGACAGCATCTTTACATTATCCTCATCATGCTTCAGACCCCTAAACTATTTGGAGTGATGGCACATTTGAGGGCACAAAGGAGTCACAAATCATTGCCGGTGTGTAAACAAGGGACCAGTCATTATGGACAATTACTCCATGTCAAAGCATTCTCATAGTAAAGACTACATGATTGATGTGATCACTCTTTTCCAGTCTGAATTCAGCATCTATTTTAGCACGACTGGAGTCTTTTTACCAACTAACTTCAAAGCTGAAATCATTTTGAGGTTGACGTCATAGTTTGTAAGGTGGTGTATAAGTGCTTTTTATGCTTTCATGTTAAAAACACAAGCAATGGATACGAGACAATTAAAGCTTTGCATCAGAGAAAGGTTCTGAGTAAATGAATCAAAATGAACATGAATGAGAAAAAAAGGCATCAGAGATAAGCCAATTTTTGATCTGCTACTTGAAGAGTAGGTGAAGGAGTACATAACCTACTGTTACTGTTGGATGCTAAACTTTAAGCAACTGGATAAACAATCGATATACAAAAAAGCCAAATCAGTAAATGACTGTTATAGATAGCTAGATGAATAAATGTCCAGTACTGTTCTAAAGTTGTTTTTTTTTTGTGATTTAAAACGGGGTTGGGGGGGTACAGACATATACAGCACAACTGTAAACTGCAGTAGCAAAGCAAACATTGGTCACAAGGCATAGGGACAGCAAAGACAAAACACAAAAACACAAAGTCAAAACCAGTTATTGCCTCTTCCAGGGGATAACTTTGGATGAGCAGATTTTCCAAGCTTCAACAGTCGTGGGTCGAGCTTTATTTAATTTTGCTGTGGTATGTTCAAAATTAATAACACGGATAAGACATCGTATCCAGAATGATTCCATACAAATGTCAGGACTGAACCATTGCTTTGTAATAGTCTTCTTTGCGGATGTGAATCCAGCGAACAACATTTTGCATTGTATTTGTTTTAAGGAGATTTCAGAGGTATCATTAAGGAGACAAAGACCAGGATTGGGAATATGAAAAACTTCCAGCACCTCGGATAACAAAGAGTTCACAAAGACCCAAAAATTGGATACAACAGGACAGTCCCAAAACATGTGCAAAAACGTGCCTGGTGACGAATCATTGCAGATGTGACAGTGATACGTAGCATGTAGTTTCATCTGGAACCTCCTATAGGGTGTAATGTATGTTCTGTGTATGGTTTTGAAATGAATTAATTGATGTGCCAGGTTCTTAGTACTGTGCTAAAGTTTTGAGCTACCCAGCATTTCATTATATTTAGCTTTCAAAGAGCCAGACGTTACGTCCGTGTAGTCATCCAGGTCATGGTAGACTAAGGATCTCGGAAAGAAAATGACTAGACTTTCTTGAAGATGCTTCACCTCTTATCCGGGATCCTTCTTCAGTTCTAAAACCAAATGATGAAGAGTCCCAGATATTTAAACCCAGATGGGGGCTGTTTGATAAGAGGATTGTTAACCTACTATTAACCATGTCCCTCGTTGCATGAGTCAAAGTGTGGAAAAAGGCGTGGATCATTACAACCAAAGGTTTCGGGTGAAACCACCAAGATCTTGTCTCACCTTGTCATGTGACCTATTGAGGTCACCTCACTCAAGATATGACTGAAGGTCGAGACACTTGAGGCACTTCTCAAAACTGCATTGTATGTGGCTGACAGTGTCGTAAGCTGAAAAGCCAGACTTTCTTGTAATTTCAAAGCAGTCTTGAACAACAGTTCTACAGGTTTTCTGAAGGTCTTTCAAAGTTAATTTTTGGAAATTGGCTGCTTTTTCACTCATTTTCAGTCCAGTATGCTAAAAAACACAAGGTTTTTGTTTGTTAAACCACTTAACACAAACCTATGAATCATTCGAGCACAAAAAAGTCATCTAGCTCAAGGGATAAATCAGTGTTGTGTCTAAACATAACAGTAACTTAGCAAAGAGCCAATTTTAAATTGTATCTTTAGGCACTTTGTTACTAGCAGCCTGTCACAAAACACATAAATTGTTCTTATTTATTTAGTTGAATCTATGAAAAATGGCAAAGATAACACAGTTTGACAGGAATAAAATAGGATTTTTCCCCATCAAGGTAATTCCTAAACAGCTATTAGCTGAAAACTTGGCATATCTCAGCATGCTGTGCCCTTGTTTGAGGAAAATAGACAAGGAAAAAGGAAAGAGTGGCAGGCCTAAACAACCATTTACAGCACATAGACTGTATCTTAAATTTATGTCTCTATGAATTAGGAAAAATACAACAAAGACCTGACACATACATACTGTCCTTCTCTGAAACCTCATCAGAAATGGTGTGAGGGGAAGGGTGGCCTTTAAGAAGCCATCCTTAAGAAAGTGAAACAAGAAGAAAAGGCTGAAGTAAGCCAAATCACACAAGAACTGGACTGAAAATCTGTGTCAACAGGTCATTTGGAGTGATGAATCCGAATTTGAAATTTCTAGTTAAATCATTAGCAATATGGATGAGGTCAAGAAAGAGGTACAACAATGAGTGTCTACAGCCATCTGCAAAAGGAGGGTGGAGCGTCTGTTATGGTCTGGGGCTACATTTCAGCCAGTTGGGTCAGAGATCCGATCAAAATTGATGGAATGATGAACATGGAAAAGTACCGTCAAATTTTGATCCACCATGCAATACCATCTGGATTGGCAACAGCTTCATATTTCAGCATGACAACGATCCCAACCCAAAGACATTGCCAATACAGTAAAATCAGTCAGGGATTGGCCTCCCCGGACCTCAACACTATTGAAGCGGTGTGGGATCATCTTGACCAAGAACAGAACAAAAGGGCAACATCCAAAGATGATCCAAACTCTGTTTTTTGCCTCATATGTTGTATTCTATTTATGTTTGCATGTTTCATTAAAGCACTCCACCTTTATCCCATTTCCCTTACAAAGTATAAACAACTATAACTATAACTATTCTAACTATAAGTACTATATTTGAAATATTTGAAACCCTTCAGCTTAAACTGAGTTGGGGTTTTGGTTTTTTTTTGCTCAAACTTGACAGGCAGTTCTGGTGAAAATGAGACAAAGTGTTATATATACAAACTTGGAAACGCCCTCTCTGGTTCTTTCATCAGGTGTCATCCGAACAGCTCTGCCAAACATGGACCGGGAGACGAGGGATCAATATGTTCTCGTCATCCAGGCCAAAGACATGGTTGGCCAAATGGGTGGCCTCTCCGGCACCACCTCTGTAACGGTCACGCTCACAGATGTCAATGACAACCCGCCTCGGTTCGCTCACAGTAAGACTCTTTTCCTGATTGTCCTTACTGGGTTGATTAAGCTTATAGCCTAAATGCCATATTCAACAGCTACTCAGCAATCAGAATATAACCGGCTCCTTTCTTTCTTTCTTTTTTCCCCTCCTGGCTGAATGAAGCGTTAAAGAGCTATCATTATTACTGAAAAACTTCTTGAACTTAGAGAACCAAATGAGGGCATACTTTGTAATGTATGCAATGAATGCAGCGGTGCAAAAGGCTGGGTTGTTGTTTCACCCTTGGAAAAAAAAAATCATTTGAATTTATTACAGTTGCTGTAACAACAAGCCGTAACGAGATTTCTTTTCTTTTTCCACAATGTGTGGTAAAATAAAGTTGGATAGAAAATACTCAGACCTCTTACAAGCAAAACACACTCATTAAACTTCATCTCACGAGTTTCCAATGTTATTTTTAAAATCTTTCTTACCCTAGTGTCTCTTCATATTTCCAACTTGTATTTTCAGCAAACATTTGGACTTTTAATGCCAAATTAAAAACCAACCTTCCTGCGAGGTGTGCACCTCTCTGCCTTATTCTTCATCAGAGCTGGTGTTTGCTTCAGTGTTGGATACCAGGATCAATCAGACTGCCTTTTTTTTTCTCTTTTTTTGTTGTCAGCCTATTTCACGGGCTGCTAATGGGTTCCAGGCCGAGCTTTAGGATTCAAAGGCATGCAGCGCTTCTCATGATAATCTGAAGCGCCAGCAATCGGTTTACTGCTGATAGCCCAACCGCTGTCTGGCTGGTGCTCTCACCACTGGACTGCCATGAAGCCGAGTCAATTTGCTGGTCCCTGGGGGGAAAGAAAGGTTCAAGTTTGCACAACAAGTCATCAGTGTCGTTTTAACCCAGTGCTGTCACGCAGAGAAGAAAGAGACTTTGGAGTTCTCGATTTTGCTCCAGCAGTTGAGCTCACGGGGTCATGGGTCAGAATCGATACGCCATCATGGAGCATCGGAGCTGATAGAGTCCAAGAGCAATAGCTAGTCCAAGGGGAAAGACACCAAGGTTAGCTGCGTGAGAGGACAAGCTTTGGGAGAGGAAAGGGCAGGAGGTAGGTGAAGGGGCAGTACAGAGGGAGGAAAGCAATTTTTTGGTCTTTTAAAGAGCTGCTGCTCCACGGCAAATTAAAAAGCCATTATAAAGATTACATGGCAGCAAACAATGTCAGGGAGATTAGCATTTAGACGGAGGCTGAGGGAGACACTGTGAGGAACACAGAAAGGTCTGGTAATGAGCTCTGCCATGGTGATTGGGGAGATTATGATTATGAATATGATTCCCTTCTTTATTCTCATAAGAGTACTTTAAATCTAGAGGGTCACACAAAAGCTCAGGGAACACAATGGAGAGTTTTGGAGTAATAGAATCTTTGAGTGGACATTTCATTTCACAAAAAAATGTACCACAGAAATCTTAGCGTGACTCCAGTTTTCTTTCTTTTTTTTATTACTTTCTCTTTTTTGCATTTGGGAGGATAACCTGTTACATTCAGACAGCCTTTTGAAAGTTTTGTGTTTTGCAGATGATATTGTTACAGAACCCGAATTTAAAGGACAGGGAAATATAAAATTAGCCTTTGACGTTTTTGATTGCATATTTTAATTTTCCATTGCTTTTCTCCGCAGTCTATTCAGAGCGCCACCATGAAGTTGAAACAAAACGCTTTATTTCATGTGTGCGACTGCTGCTGCCTGTCTGTTTTATGTAACATGAATTCATCGAGGAGACACACAGTCAAATCAAAGCTGAAGGGCTACAGCACGAGCCATAGCTGCTCGAAAGCGAATTGGCGGTGAAATAAGCACATCCATTACCAGCATCCACTCCTGTCCTTCTCTTTCCAGAGAACTATCAGTACACGGTGCTCGAGTCCCTGCTGGTGCAATCTGTTGTGGCCAGAATAAAAGCGGTGGATGCTGATATAGGCTCCAACGCAGAGATGGACTACAGGATCATGGACGGTGATGGGCCCGGCATGTTCAACATAACGACAGATGAGGACACACAAGATGGGGTCATAATGCTGCTGAAGGTACAGCTTGAACAACAGCCTGGTTTTATTACTTAAGAGCTTATTCAGGAACCCAACTCAGTCAGCTTGTGAATAGAACTGCTGAACCAAGACTTGTTTATACCAAGACTTTGTAACCACAAAGGGTCCTGAACCTTCACTCTTGAAAATCAGTGAGACAGGTTAACATTTTAGGGCTTTGTACCCAAGCTGGTGAGACACTGAAAGCTGCCTGGAATCCAGATTGGAGTGGTGTGGGTATACAAGCAGTGTGCAAACCAATCTATTTTCTCTCTTTTTTCCCCATGCAACTATTTAACATTTAATTAATAAACATTTAGATGAAGTGGGAGAGAAACTTTATTTTATATTGTTAACACATAAGCCACCTGCTGCTTTAAGTATTTACTAAAACTTTACTGATCTCCAGCAAAAAATAGTCCCAAACAGCTGAAATATTTCACTTCTAAAAGCTGCACCGTCCAGCTGTTCAAGTTTTGTGTTCTTTTTTACGTTTAGCATCCTCGGTAGGACTTCGGAGCTAAGTGGCTGTAGGACTGTTAAGTGTTATGAGACAAGCTTAGGCTGAGTTGGCATCAGTCAACACAACAGTTGCCAGCTAGAAGAAAAAAAAGAATAAAGCCAGATGTTTCCTTTAATTAATTAAATGCACCCGTGTCACAGATGAATCACGCGTTTCTGAAAACAGTGATATGAAATTCTACTACCACACACATGGTGATGCAATATTTTTATATAAGAATAATGACGTGCCACTGAATCTCAGTGCATTGTGGTCTGTTTGTGCCAGACAGCAAACACTTGTTTTATGAAGGATATTAGGATAAGTTCCTCTCCCTGGTTTTCCTTTCTCCGCTTTGCCCTTCCTACTGTGTTTTAAATGTCAGCAGAACCTTTGGATTAAGTGCTAATCACTAATGACAAATCAGCGCTGACTATTTCCACCTCTTGTGATGAAATAAACATCACGCGGTCACCGAAAAGTTCACTTCTCCAGTCGTCTCAAACTCAAGAAAAGACCCAAACTCAGCAAAATAACAGCGGCGCTACTGGCACCAACTACATAAATAAAGAAAATTGTCAAGTTAAATGTAAAAAGTAATTTATTCATTTCTAATGGAAAAAGAAAATGTTGTGCGTTCCCACCTTAGTTTTGCATGCTCCGTAGCACATGGCTGATACATCACATTTCAGGGTTTCAAAGGGCTTGAAAATGGTCTCCGCGGGCCACATTGATGTGACACTTCATTGCTGGCACTCTTTTGTGGGAGAGGTAGGGCCATTGTTGGCCACAAGCAATTCTTGTCAGATGGGCCAATTTAATCCCTTGTTTGTTTTGCACCAAACTCAGACAATTACAACATAGGAGAGATTCACAGACAATGAAAGTGTCAAATCAATGTTCTCTTGCAGTATATTATACGTTGCTATGGGGAGTTCAATAAGCCAGACAAAATGACAAAAATGTTTCAAAAGCGTTCATTTCAGCGTGCTTTTCACCATGTTGTGAGACTTGCTTGAAATCAATATTACTGCTTTCACAGCACAAAGTAACTATAATCCATCACCAAATCACTTTGTTTAAGTCTAACTGTGTGTTAAATTGTAATGGGTCTTTAGAGTCCACGTCCTTAATTGTGATCAATATCTCAGCATCGTCTGAATGATTTACAGATTTACATACATAGTAACTGTTCCTCTAACTGTGAATGGGTGAAAATGCAGAGCTGCAATCCTGGTGTAGTTTTTATTTCTCAATTCTAAAAAGAGCTAAACATTTCCGACACCTCTCATATTTTGATAAGGGAAGCGAACGTTTCTCTCAATGTTTTCTGTATTCTCCCTGTCTACCTCTCCTCTAGCCTTTAGACTTTGAAACAAAGAGCAGCTTTTCTCTGAGAATCGAAGCCACAAACAGGAATATCGACTCCAACTTCTTGAACTTGGGACCGTTTAGCGACACGACATCAGTCAAGGTGACGGTGGAGGATGTGAACGAGCCGCCCGTCTTTTCCACACCGTTGAGCAAGATGGTCGTTTCAGAGGACGCCAAAGTGGGCACCTCGATCGGGAGAGTCTCTGCCCATGACCCAGATAACTCCAACAGTCCAGTCAGGTGCTAATGATTTATTCACCCGATTCAGACGTTAAAATCCCAATTTGTTTAAAAATGTGTTTAGTCCACATTATCGACAAACTCAGAATCCGTAGACCCTCCGACCTCCCCGTGTGGCGGTCATAAAGACAGTGCCAGATGGTGGTAGGGAAGAGGAGTGCAGCATTTGCAAAAGTGAAATGCCATCTTGAACAAGAGAAGGGCATTCCTGCTGGAGGGTCAAGGCTCAACACTTGTGCCGTGGCATTTATGGCTCAAAACAAGCACTCACATTGTCAGTCTGCGTGGTGTCACTCACAAGATCCCCCCACCAACCCCTACCTCCACCCCCTTCCTGTTTTGCATTAATTGAATGAATATTGTATGGGATTCAAGCTTTGTCTGTTCGGATTGTTAGCAATCTTAATCAGAAAATCAAATTACTGCACCATTGTAGCTGTAAATTGCTTCTTTTTACTCCTGTGACTGCTATCAGCATCTGCAATATATTTCACTACAACTGTTGAAATTAAAATTATTGTGGAACTAATGCAGCCACAAGAGTCAAATTACATTGCAATAATACCCTTTGGATGTACGCTAATTGAAGATGCAATTTTCTCTAGAAATATGAGTTGCATTGTATTGAAAAGGTTTGATCGGCGCTGAGTGCTGAGGGACAAGTAGGCAGTCTTCAAGCTTATCAATATTTAATGTGCTTTTGTTTTGCTCGTGATATAAAGTTCCAAATTGCTTCCACGTTTCTGAATCTAATCCAATCTATGGACTGTACTCATTAGTTGTAATATTTAGAGACAGCTTGGACAACATCATATGTCTTCTATAAAGTGTGAAGATAATGTATGTATTTATATATGAAACCGAATGCAGCTCTTACTGCTGATGGGGAAAAAACATGATCATAATCTTTCCTTACAAGTAGAAGAAACTCTAAAATGTCAAATCAATACCACTATCCAAAAGCAATTTCTAAAAGTGTGTATGTGCGCTTTGTGTACTGTTGTGTGCCCAGGTACTCCATTGACAGGAACACAGACTTGGAGCGCTTCTTTAATGTGGATGCCCTAAGTGGGGTCATCAGCACAGCCAAACCTCTGGACCGAGAAGCAAACTCTGTCCACAACCTCACCATCTTTGCCATCGAGAGCCGTAAGTTTCCTTGTGGGAAAAACTTTCAAAACTACTATGTAGTCCACTATTGCTTTATTCATCCTATAAATAGTACTTCATCAGCTCTAATATCAACATTGTGAACCACATGCTGGTGCTGGATTCTGTTTAATTAGGGATGTCTTCTATTGTGTGTCCAAAAGTAAAAACCCACGAGTGACTGAGCTAGATAGCTTGTCTGCTGGTTAATCAACCAAGAAATAACTACTCTAGTTTACAGGGTTAAAAAAAAGACCTTCGCTCACAGCTAGCAGGTCCTTTGTGGACTGTGAAGAGAGAAGCCCGTTGTGCATACTATCAGAGTTTAAGCCCTAAAACCAGGTCTGTCCTGCTCCTTACTGGAGGGGAGACAACATTACCTCAGAGAGCATCACTTTTTTATGTACACAGTTTCTCTTGTGAGCAAGTAAGTTATCCAAGTCCTCAAAAGGGTTATATCAGCAGGATGCATTTTTCCTAAGATATACTGCAATACTGTAGCTGGCTTGCAATATACATGAAGCTTTAGATCCTTTCTGGCCTGTTATCCACTCTGTAAGCTGTCTGTGCTTTGGACAATGCAGTGTGGTGTTGTTGGGGTTGTTGCGGAGCTGTCGGGGAATGTTAATTCACATACGGGAGGGTCATTCTGACCTCCATGTCTCCCTGAGCCATGGGGACGAGATGCTGACTAAGGGCGGGTGATCTCGCCCACGGGTGAACAATGTTAATGTGATGTGAAGAAGTGCCGTGTGCCTTTTTTGTTCGTCTGTCAATGGCTCCAAGGACATAAACCCCTTTTTTTGTTCCTTCTTCTTTTTCCCACATTGCATTCCTATCATTCCGCACAATGGACAGCAATCACAAGCACGCTATCCACTGAGCACGCCAAACAGCTGCGTCACATCGGTATAAGTTAAAAAGACAACCAGCCTGTCAGCCCAGCACTTCTTTTGCTTTCACATCTTCAGATCGAACACTGCGTGAAAAAGGTCTTCTTTTCTTTTCTTTTTCTCAAAGCCTTTTTATCCATCTTTGCTTCAAAGATGTGTTTTTATTTACATCTAACAGCACACAGATGCGCCACTTGGTTGAATCCCGAGTGTGAGTGCTTGCCTGATATAGCAACAAAAAGAAAGCAGCATATAATAATAGCCATATGAAATGTCACAACAGTCCCTCATGCATGAGGCACTGACTTCTGACACATAGTGACACTTGGGCGCTGTTTTCAGCTGAAAACATCTTCGAGTTCATGGACTGGCAACAAAATCTACTGTCCTGCCTTATGACAGTATTTATAGTAAATGGGTTCTTTGTTACTGAAGAGGGTGCAGGGACTCTGTGGTTGAGGGATGTTGTGCACTCGAGCTGCAGTCACTCACATTTCATCCACTCTGGCCAGACCACGCCAATGACAACAAGTCTGTGGCCCGAGGCTCCGCACGAGGCTCCGCACGTCCTTTTTATCACCATCAAATCAGCCGTCATCTCTGGCCGGCACCGTGGCACCACCAGGCTAAATCATCATCTTGCACTCAGACACAGCCATTTAGCCATCAGTGTGTATCAGGCGGACAGAGGCGTGAAGCCCTCCGTGCGAGATGGCTCATTCGCACACGCAAACAACAAGCCAGCACCGAGTCTAATCACTGCGGCTGATCCGCAGCAGAGAGGGCAAGAACGCCAGCTGTTTGAAGCAGACTGCATATTTCATTACAGCAGCACTTTTTTTTTCCTCCCTCCACCTCCTTTGTGATTAATTATAACACATGAGAAAGATCAATATTCCATAATTTGGCCCAGTGCAAAGTTAAGGCAGAATCAAAGTGCTTTAAAGAAAGTTTGACAGACTCTCTTCTCTCTTTCCCTTTCAGATGACCCAACCCAAATCGGAAAAGGCATCACTTTGATCACAGTGCAGGACATAAATGATAACGCTCCGGTTTTTGCCATCGACTATGAAACACTGCTTTGTGAAAATGCCATACCAGGACAGGTAAGACCCAGAAACATCTCCGCAGTCGGTCTTGCTTCCCTTCCTTTTTTTCTCTCTCCTTACTTGCTTGAAGTTTGACTCACAAAGACAGCCCGCTGATTCTCAAAGCCATTAAAACCCTTTCTCTTTTGTTCCTCAAAACAAGTCCACTGTGTGCATGCACTATCCACTTCACAGCTCGAGGTCACTCCAGGGAGACAGCATCATTAGTATGAGACACATCCTTAAGATTTAATAGCAGGTATTGTAGTTCTTATCGTTCATTAGAGATGTTACTCGCATTCAATACTGTCAAAGGCAGCTAAATTAATGACAGTGCACTATGCCTGTGGTCTTAACAACCTAATGCAATGGCTCATGCTGGGATGGAGTAGTGTTCGGCGTCGGTCTGATTTTCCATTCTGAAGTCCTGCGTAATTAGATGGTCGCCATGCAGGGCAGTGATGTAGAAAATGCAACACAATATGGTCGGAAGGTAACTAGAGAGATTTTAGGAAGAGGAGGAAGAGAAGAAGCTGATTTTTTTGCTGCTTTTAGCATTTGGCCTCATTGTTGCTAAATGACTTGTGTGTCAGTGGCGGCGATTCATCTGCTCTTGGCATTTGGAAAATACAATCAGAGGCGAAGGGTAAAAGAGGCGTGTAGACTTGAATAAGTACAATTGATCAGAATGATGCATTATATTGGGAATGGCCATTAGGCCCTTTTAAATATGTTATTTGCATTCATATTTGGGAGTTGTTTGTCACCAGGCTCACAGGAGGGTGAGCAGAAATAGCAAATGATTTCATTTGCAAAAAGTGAAAGACTACATTTTCTCTGTGTGTATTTGTTTTATATGCACGGAGCGGCTCATTTTCCATCAAGGTTCCAGAGACTAACCCTCATCTGACCGACATATTTAACATACATGGATTACCGGCTGAAGTCTCTGGGGAACTGCTATTATATTTGCTAAGAGCAAATATAATAGCAAAACACTAATAATGGCAAAACTTGTTTCTTCTCAGAGCGTTATTAGTTATGTAATTAAGGGCATCTAAAGATAAAAAATGGAATTAATCTTATTACTGCAGAGTTACAACTAATTTGCAGTTTTGTAAAATGAAAAACGTGTCTTTAACACATGCACTTGCCGATGTTATCTGAAGTACAATCCACATTATTACTAAATACTTATTTATCATCCTTTTATTCTCAGTAGTTTTAAGTAAACATCACTTTTGTTGGCTTTATATGAGAAAAGCAATCGGAATAAATATAAAATAATAGAAATAAAAAAAACAATAAAGGCAGCCCAAAGTTGTCATTTCTGAAAGGGTGACGTCTCTTTGGTGGCATCTCAAAGGCATCCTGATCAGATGCCTTAGCCACCTCTGCTGGCTCCTTTCGATGTAGAAGAGTAGCGGCTCCACTCTCAATCTCTAAAGGGAGAGCCTAGACAGCATTCAGAGGAAATTCATTTCCGCCACTTGTATCAGTGATCTCATTCCTTCCGTCACCACAGCTCGTGACCATAGGTGAGGGTGGCAACGTAGATCGACAGCTTTAAACTGACACTCACCTCTCTCTTCAGCATCCACACCAATCTGCCAATCTCCCACTCTACTCTTCCCTCACAAGACCGCAACATACTTGAACTCCTCCACTTGGAGAAGCAACCCCATCCCTGACACAGAGTGGGCACTCTTCTGGCTGAGAACCACGGCCTCAGATTTGAAGGTGCTCCTTCTCATCCCAGCTGCTTCACATTCAGGTGCAAACCACCCCAGTGAAAGCTGGAGGCCAAGAGAACCACATCATCTGTAAAGGTCAAAGACCAGATCCAGAGTCCGCTGAATCTGATGTCACAACAATGATAACATCATTAGGCAGACCTAAAAAATGGGAGCGATGGAAGAAAACTCCTGTGAGATATGACATAATACACCTCCAGGGTTTGTACGGATCCCAGGATGAGTGTTAAAGTGAATTTTCAAATTTCTCATTATGCTGCCATGTTGGTCTTTTTTAGGCATTTTTTGAGCTTGTATCTTTTTTTAATCACAACTAACTAAGTGGAGTTCAGTATACACAATTCAGCCAACCTTGAGGTATTTTAAGATATTACTCAATTGAATGTAATTCATCACACTGTAGCTGTAAGGCTTAGCATTTGCAGGAATAAACACTGCCTCTATATTAGTTGACATCATTATTGAAAAATGCATTCTACCAGAGCTGAATGTCTATTTTTGGTTAATGATCCCGCCACTTATCCTCAGACGATTGTTGTTCCTCTGCGATATTAAAGTTAGCGCAACATAAAGCAACCATCTCTCACTCGTCGATATTTCAACTTTTAAATTCAGGAGATAATTTGTAAACTTCTTCCCACTAGCACCTTATAAATTATGGCACAGAGACTGAAACAAAGTCATTCTCCAACAATCATACCAGCCTGCAGGACACAGCAACAGCCATTGCCCATGACAGCATCATCAGCAGGAAAAGGTGCTGCAAATCTGTAATTACTCAGCTGAAGCAGACAGATTGCTTACTCAATGCCAGCGATAGCTGAGCTGCGTGGTTCCCCCCTAGGTGTAGCTAGAAGCTTCTTTGCTGTAAAGTGAGGAGCTGGTGGTGACTGAGGCCTTGGTCCCTGTCCATCCAGCGAGTTGAAGCGATGCATTCAAATTATGACTGCACAGTCATAAAATGGTGCAGTTAAAATGAGCTACTTTAGCTTGGAGCTGGTTTTAACCTTATAATAGTTAAGACACTTACAACACAAAGTAGTGAGTATGTATGGTTGTGTGTGGAAATGTGTTTGGATTTTACTCAACTGAAGTGAAATACTGTCAGCCCAGCGCTAAGTACCTGAAGTATGCACGTGATTTCATATTTTTACACAAATAGCTACATTCAAGGATTTAATTAGCTCCTCAATTTACAAGTTAGGAGCTGTGACTCATCACATCACCTCAAAAGAAGGAAGACAAAGGAACACAAAACAAATAGGCGTTAAATGTCTAGAATATATTTCACAATTAAACTCACCTAACATATCTTTTATCTTCTTATCTAAACACTTTTGAGAAAATGGTTTGTGAACCGTGTGGATTTATACTTGCTAATTGTAAAATGCGCTCTGATCATCATAAATCACAATTGACCAAAAAGACAAGGAAAAAAAGCGAACTAAACTAACTACACACAATTCCCAGGCGAGCCCAGACAGTCATTCCCAGTCTAGGCTTGAAAAGGTAAGCAAACCGCCTTTGCTAACAAAACAACACTTGGAGCCAGGTGTTGTGATGAGATTGGAAGTGTGGGCTGATGGGTTGATAATTAAAGGCATCCGAAGTCTGCACTCACAAAGTGTGTTCTTCTCATGAAAGATTGGTTGTTGTGAGCCATGCCTCAATCGCAAATCACGAAAGCTGGAAAAGACTCCAGAGCATCTTTAAAGATCTAAATGTCCATCAGTTCGCAATAAGACAAGCCATTTTCAAAGAGAGGGGCTCCGAAAGACTGATGGTACTCTCTGTAGGAATAAATCTCCACTAGAAAAAAAAAGGTAATGAATAAGAAGGGTGTTGATGGAAAGACACAATGAAAGCACTGCTTTTCTGGGGAAAGTAAAAACGTGCTGCTCTTCATTTCCTATTAGTTTAGTCAGAAGACAATCAGATCACAAGAAAATCCTTGTTATTCACAGTGTATATAAGGTTTCCACATTAAAAAGGACCATCCAGCTGTTGTTTCACATTGAATATCTTACATTCCAACAGTTAAATATGTGATTTATAGTCACATGTAGATGTTTTTTTTTTTTTTAAATGTAGCATTGCAGCCATCGTAGCTACAATTTCTTTGATTTCTTTTTAAATACACATAAAATAAAGAGGCAAAATAAATTGATGTGACCTCTGTGCAATGTGTTGTCTGTCTCTGTAAATTAATGTTCCGGAGGAGGTTACATTTATAGCAACAGCCCGTTTATTCAGTGAATTCTCTGGTTTGCTCTCGGTTTTATCACTTAGGAAATGTTGCCAAGTGGAGTTCCACTGTGTCACGCTCTGAATTGAAGATTGTTAGTCACACCTTTATTTCATCACGTCTGGATTATTGTAATTCATTGTTCGCTTGTCTTAACAAAGCTTCCTTTGAACATCAGCAGGTTGTTCAAAACACCGCTGCGAGCCTTCTGGCTGAGTTTTGCAAGTACTCGCATGTCACATCGTTGCTAATTTAGTTGCACTGGCTCCCCATTAACTTCAGAGTCCATCGGTGAACCTTTACATCCATGCAGCCCCCATTCCCCGCAGGACCCTGAGTTTGTTTACTGACAATAACAAATATGTGTGCCTAAAATGTTGAGTTTAAGTAATTTGAATACATGTAAATCTGTAAAAAAATTAAAAAAAATTATTGCAATTAAATCTGATCATATTAAACATGTTTGATTTGTATATATTTAGTTTAGATGAAGCATATTTTTCTTAATGATGAATTATTTGAATAAATCTTTGATTTTACATATTTTATAGAGCTGTCAGTGTTAACCTTGTTTAAATGGCATTAACGCGACAAATTTTCGAGTTAACGAGTTACCGCGGATCACCTTGTGTGTGGAGCTGCACAGCATCACCACGTTAGCGCCTTTAGCTCGTTAACGTGTTGACGCCATCCAGCCATCCAGGGCGATCCGCGGTTACTCGTTAACGGAGATTTTCCGCGTTAATGCAGTTATGGCTTTACCGTAACTTACCATAACTTATTAACGCTGACAGCACTAATATTTTGAGCGTGATTTTGAGTTCTAAGGTTTTTTAATGTACAAAACTGAGAACAGTGGCCCCCTGACATGGGACCACTAAAATGTCATCACATGAGAGTTAGCTACATTTAGTCAAGAGGCTCTTTGCTGGTAGTAATCTGTATTAAAAAGAGAAAGTTAACAAAAAATATTTCACAATATTTCAGCCAGCAAACATATATTACAATTTACTAACTATACATGTTACAAACATATTACCTCTACAGTGAATCCAGTAAATACAGACTGTAACTTTCCTATTTAGAGATCTGTTACCGAACCTTTTTAAACTGTGTGACATTTACATGCAGTTTACGTGTTAACATTTTTGATTAGCGTTTTCTCCCATAATTTCTTATATATCATTTGGAAATACTCGAGAGCCACATATTGACATGTCACATCCCGTGCAGTATTTTGTCTGTAAAAATAAACCTGTGCTTTCAGTAATGTAACTGCCATAGCAATTGCCATGATTGTCTTTGTCACATCTTGAGGAATCACAAATCTTTGCATGCTGCGCTCACCTCACGTCTTTCACATGGGATAAATTTAGATCAGAAACGTGCTTCTTGTACTTTCTTTAACCTTGTCGTAGGAGTGAATGACTACTACAGACAGGAAGTGCTTGTTTTCTTACTTTTTTTTAATTATCTGCTAATTCCAATTTTATTCAGTCCCATTGAAGCCCTCTCTTGGGCAAGACTGAAGTGTACCAATGGGAATGCACCTTCAGACTGAATAATGAGGGCACAAAAAAATGGAAATTTCATGATGAAATTTACACCCAAAAATACAGAGCAAAGGGAAGGAGAGACGCTGACATTTGAATGTGAAAACACAGTTTGAATTACAACGAGATGTCTGCTGTCTGTTACTAGACGGACTAGGTGGACTCATAACCTGTCAGATACGTGCTCCACCACCTCCCTGATTCCTTATTAATCAAAATGCCCCTGTTGTGTACTATATGTCTGGCTGTAGCAGTGAACCAGTGGCAGTACTAACTGTGTCTGCTTTTCCTGTAAAGCATTGTTAAAAATCTCACGCCGCCCACTGGCTGTCACGCCCATTGGCTTATTCACAGCTGTGACAAAGATGAAATAATAATAGTTGCCAGTTGGGGCCAGGGTTGACTCTGTGGCTCTGTAGCACAGATTAAGAGGGAGTGCAGGGATGGAATAAGCTGCCATTTTTCAGGCCTAATTAAGGCCGTCTCGTGGCACTGGTTCTCTCCAGAGATGCCACTTGTTACGGATCAACGGTGCGTCTGTCTTCTGCCATAATATTAATTGATATTATGATGATGTGGAAGGGGCAGGGCAGCAGGGACGGAGGAGTGGGGGGTCACGTTGTACAATCACTTCAGTGTAACCATTACATACATGAGTGGACTTGGCATTCAGCTGCCCCCAATCTGCTCCCTGCCCCTCCCTGCAGTCCTGTAGCGTCCCTGAGGGATTTGGGAATGTTGGGTAGTCATGAACTGAGGTTTTCAAACTGCAAGGTAAAAGAGTTGAAAAGAAAGCAGTGAGATACAAACACTGCTGAAGTAGCTGGTGCATGCTGACGTTTGAAAATGTGTTTTTTTTTTAATGAGGCTGTGAGGCTAAATTAAGATACAAAACCCCTAAGTGGCTACTTCTGCCAAATTTGCATCAAACTTTGTGCTCCTTCTGAGCTTTCAGTCAAATGTCAACACAAGGTAATACACTGATTTTTAAATTTGCTGTGATGTTCACCTTTTAAGGATATTCTTATCACATATGTCACATTTAGCTTAGAATTTACTGACCCCCCCCCCCCAAAAAAAAAACAAAAAAACAAAAACAAAAACGAAAAACAAACAAAAAAACAAACAAACAAAAACAAAAAAACTTAGGTTCCTGCAAAGTAATCCAATAGTTATACCTGTCTTTCCATCCACAGGAAACCTAACAGCAACAGATGAACTGCCTTGACTGTATATAAAATGAATGTAGCAACCATAGCATCTGGTTTGTAAAGCCTTGCAGTTTTAGCATTCTGAATGACACTTTGGAGCTGGGTGTAATGATATTTGGAAGAAAGACAGGCATGCTAAGTGTTCAGCTAACACTAGCTAGCTTGTTTATCAAGATGCATCAACAGACTGTAAGGCTGCATCACCTGGGTGCAAATAGCAGCTAATGTAACATACAAAAAAATGCAATACAATTGTATTTACCAAAACTAGAGCATAGCCCCACTGAACCTATTCTGTTTATCATATAATGTCATGAAAATCAGTGTCTTACATTATTTACTAGAAGACAGCTAGCTGTTACAGCTGACCGTGATCACCTGTCAGATAAAGAGGTTCCCAGGTCTGTGGAGTTTGCATGTCTTCTCTGTGCTGGCATGGCTTTACTCAGGGTACACCAGCTTCCTTCCACAGTCCAAAGATGTACATGTTTGGTAACTTGATGATTCTAAATTGGCCCTATGTGTGAATGTTAACATGAGTAATCAGGGTTTAGAGAGCTAGACTCCAGGCTCCCTGCAACACTGAACTGGAGTTAAGAGTTAAGACGGTGGATGGATGGATGGATGGATGGATGGATGGATGGATGCAAGTTTTGGTAATGTGAAGATACATTTTTATTGAGGAGGCTGTAAACATATTTATGTGTGCTTTAAATGTGGGTATTTCAACTGCAGCAACTGTGTGGTTTACCTTGCTGCTGGAGTCTTCTTCAAAGCCGTTTAATGAAGTGCACTTTTGGTAGTTCCCAGTTGGCTTTATTTTCCAGCCCCAAGGTTTCCTCTCAGACTACTTCTTGTTTTCTTACAACATAGCGTGCTGTAGTTCCAGTGTGTGTGTGTGAATATCTCCTAACTTAAACAATGAATAGTCAGTGAAGAATCTTAATGTTGTCCAATAAGACATGTATTTACATACAAATTTATATCCTGGTATGTGCCATTATTTTTTCAAGTTTCTTTTTTTTGTTTTTTTTACCATTCCCTAATTACTATACTGCCTCACATCAATAAAAAAGTGTCTTCGCACCTCTAGTCATCGCTCAAATTATCAGTTTATTATGGGAGTTGCATCAAGGTGAGAGATATGCCAAGGTGCTAGGGGCAGAGAAAATATTAGTGTGTGGCAGCAAACTGTCTGTTCTATAAAAAGACAGAACAAGGAGCAAGTTTAATCTCAGATCTCACCAGGAGATGACTTTAGCCTCAGCAGTTTCGACTTGTCAGGATCATGCCAACAAACACGCTTATGACAAGTCGAGTCTCAGCGAACAATTCAGATTGTCGATGCGGAATGAGAGCGGCGGCATAAAAAAAAATAAAGGGATTGAAGGATGACATTTGTTGAATGATATTGATTGGCAATATGTGTGGGTGTGGGGCATCCGTACGTATGTCTGTGTGTGTGTGTCTGACAGCAGGGTGAGATGTGTGAGCTGGTGCTGTTAGTGAACAAAGTTATGGGTGTCACATGTGGGTGATGTTTAGGGCGTCTATGTCATAGGAAGCCGTGGCAGAGTGCCGCAGAGCGAGGGGTGTGAAAGCGGCAGGCCCACCACTTCCTTCGTCAACACAACCCATGGTGACAGCTGTCATATTGCCATGGCAACGAGTGCCACCTATTTGATGCGATACTTATTTATACTCTTGGTTCAACTTTGAAGTGGCTGTCTTGATCTTATTGTATGACTAATCTGCCAACAGGGCTTTAGGTGGCTTAAATGAAAGTCTCTTAGCTGTACAGCCAGTCGTATCCTACTCACAATCTGATAATTACACTATAAAGACA
Source organism: Diplotaxodon limnothrissa (assembly GCF_057381915.1). Taxonomy (NCBI): domain Eukaryota; kingdom Metazoa; phylum Chordata; class Actinopteri; order Cichliformes; family Cichlidae; genus Diplotaxodon; species Diplotaxodon limnothrissa. The sequence continues at coordinate 20,065,471 of NC_140604.1, forward strand.
GTATAACACTAGACTAGACCCTGAAGAGTTTAAAATGCAGTGCAGTGTTTACTTCGCTGGTGTCAAAGTGTGATTTGCTCATTATTGCTTGGATTCTTCATCTTTTTTATATATATAGTCAGTCATTCTAGTTATGCTACTTTACCAAACATTACTTTTTTCATTATAGAAGCCACATTTCATGTTCCTGTCTCCAGTCAAAGTCTGAGTCAGTAATGCAGCAGCTCAAGGGAGCACAGATGCTTTGTGTCATAGTTGAAGTAAATTATGGCCATTGTAGTTTGCTAACATACTTCCGGTGTTTGGAAGAATTAAATCTTGATTGTTTGAACTGCACGCCGGTGAAAACAGATGCGTTTTAGGTGGCAGGGTGTCATTTGTAGAATTATTGCGAGTGCTGAGTGAACAGGCAGGATTTGGCCTGTGAAGGTGCAGCTCAATCAACCAGGTGGTGCGATGTCTGGGGATGGGTGGATTCAAATAACTAGACACCAAAGAGTAGAATCTTCAATGAAAATATCCAGAACCCAGAATTTGGCTTTGGATTAAAGACTGAACACTGAAACTCATTTTGAAGCTTGTGCATAATTTTTTTTGTACCAGTGTACTGTTGTGGATAATATATGTAAACAAAAGTATAAGTCCCTTTGATCAAAGAAAAAAAAACCCAAGAATAACTCTAAATAAAACATTTCAAATTTCTTATTTTCTTTTCATATTCCCCATACGGTAAAAAAATACATTTTTCCTGGCCAAAATATATTTCAAATATATGGTAAATATATTTTGTATTTGTGATGCTCCAAAAAATATATTTTTGAAATTGAAAATGTATTTCTTTCAAACCAAAATACATTTCAAAACATATTTTAGGGTGAAGAAAATACATTTCCAACCTTACAGTAGAATGTATATCAAAGTATCCTTTATTTAAAATATATTTAGTGCAATAATGATGATAATGATAACAATACTAAAAGTAACCTGTTTTATGCACATCTGCAAAAAACAGTTGGATTCAAACAAAACAGAGTCAAAGGTCTATCACGAATTAGGTTGTTTATTCATTTGCTTACAGTATTTCACATTACACAATATCTCACTATAATGTAGCGTTCATTGACTTTGAAATTATCTGTCAGTGATACAGTAAACAAGATACAACAACTGCTATGTACACTTTAGTTTTTGACAATATATACAATTTAGTATTTAAAGGAACACACTCCACTGTTTTGGAAATAGGCTCATTCTCCATCTCCCTCAGAGTTAAAAATGCAGCGTCTTCTTTCTAGATCCGTACGTTAATAGGGCTCTGGAGCGTGATCTTACGGGATGGGGCGTAGCCACGATTTTTGGTCAAGGCGCCATATTAGCAGGCCAAACAAATGCTTGCTGTGTGGTCGGTTGTAATGTTAGATTGCACTACCGACAAAGGAATAAGCTTGAAAACAGGCTCTCTTTTCATTGTTTCCTCACCTGGAAACATCATGAGGGAGCTTATGTGTTGGATGTTACCAAAAGAAGGCGTCTAGCCTGGATAGCAGCTGCGAGACGAGCTGATATCCAGTTCTCTACCAGCCACAGATATCTGTTGGTGTGCTCCAGTATTTTCATTCAGGTAAGTTCTAAATAAGTTCATATTATTATTTATAGCCTGTTAATTTTATTTTCAATAGCACAAACTTTTTATTTTCAATAGCACAAACTTAGAACAAACATGCAGAACTACCTTCTATTTATAGAGTTGCTAATTATTTGGCATTATTGCAACAAACCAGCCTATGAAATGAATGAAACAAATCCTGACTGGGTTCCAACACTACACATGGGGCACTACGAAATCCCTGCTTCAAACTACATGCTACATACCACCATGCCAATCAGATTACTTCTTCCATGTGAGGGTAAAAAGGTGACCTTCCTGGATAAGATGGCAAAGGTTTGCTGCGTTTTGGTGAACATGTGCCCCAGTGTGGTAGTAAAACCAGGGAAAAATGCTCTTGTTAAATACTTTTAAGTCTTGTGCTGTTTATGTAGTGATAAGTTTTCAAAAGAGACAGTAAATTACAGAATGCTAGTAGTGGGTGATATTATACAAATGCTGTCATGATTTTATGTGAACATTTTGTCATTTGTAAACTATACATAACATTTTTTCTACATTGTAACTGATGTGATGTTCGACAAAGTGCTTTTAATTAAAAATAGGCAAACATTTCTTTGTTTCTTTATTCAACTTTTGAACAGTGGTATTTAGTAAGTACATATTCAGTAAATGCAAAGTATTTACATGGCCCCCTAAATTAAAACATTATGGGTTATTCAGAACAGAACTGTGCTTGGAAAAATATTGTCCCATCAGTTGATCCAACTCCTCCACAGTAGCAGGTGGAACTTTTCTTTTTTGAGGATGGCTTCTTTTACCTGTCACAACGAATGGTCTGTTTATGTTTTGATCAAGAACCTTTTTTTTGGGCAGCTGAAGAGGAGAAGTCTATCTTATGGCCAACCTCTGGCTGTATCTTGGTCATATTACCCAGCAAAACCCAGTATGCAGGTTCATCTGTAACAGTCCTTGTGCCACAGATCCTCACTGTTGCTTCTACATTAAACAGAAGAGCAGTGACATGGCTGCAAGTCTCCACGACTCTAGCCATACAGCTGCAGTGGGCGGCTTCAACCTTCCCTGTGATGCTCACAATGACCTGTGGCTGCAATGCTGCAATTCAGTCTTTAAGAGTGCAGGACCTAAAACACACACAGACAAAGTTCATTTAAAGACAAGAACTTTAATAAGCCAAGTCCGACACAAATGTGTTTTATTTACTTTCAAATCCATTTATCATAAATGTAACAAATAAAGTGTTTTTATGTATCCATCTATAGAACGCTGCATGTTATATTCTAAATCTGCATATTTCTTTTTAGAAACCTATCAGCAAAGAATGAACCTAAAGTATGTAATGAATGTATTTTTAGTGACACAGGACACAAACAAGGAAGCAAATCAAATCAAATCACAAATCAAATCACTTTTTATTGTCACATCACATGTGCAGGTACATTGGTACAGCACATGTGAGTGAAATTCTTGTGTGCAAGATGTGTAATTAGGATTATTTATAATAAATATGAATTAATTAGGGCAATTTCTTTAACCATAAAGAATAACTAAATCCTTCAGGACAATGTCACATCAATGCACTGAACTCACTATGTTATCCCTCTAACAGAGCCTCTACATGTTCTCACTGTAATTTCCCCCTCACGAATGAATTTTTGCTAGCACTAATTTGAATGTTGGGGGGAATCAAACGCATTTTACTCGCAGTACTCAAGCTGACTTACCTTTGCTTGAATGACGCCGTACTCACAACGTGGAGGCTTAAAAATAGCCAAATCTTGTACCCAGTCCTTGGTGAATTGGATGTGCGCCTCCAGAGATTTATAATTGCGAAATTGGTGCGCCGTGTATGCTCTGACTCCACAGACAAGGTATGAGAGTAGATCATGCTAAGTCAATAGCGGTTTGGTCTTCAGGGTTTCTACTCCACGGCTATATTTCATACGGGTCCACATTTCAACAATCAAGTACCGTCTCTTTGCATCTGGACAGAATCTGTCTCTATACCGTCATTTTCTTTTGAGCTACGTTTCAGAATGGTTCGTAGCAATCTTGTTTTGATTCGTGACCTGCCAAGATGGTGCTGCGCTCCCACAATGCATTGCGACATTACGTCAACTCCAAAGCCCTTTGCGTGCAGGAGTGTATGCGCATGCGCATTGCCACGGTGGTTTAAAAAATAAAGATATAATGAAAAGTAATTAATAAAAATTAAATATTTAAACATTCCCACAAATGTGCAATGAACGTGCAAAAACTCTCTTTAGTAGTTGTTGCTGTTTCTTTCTTTCTTCTTTTTTTTTTTTTTTGAAAAATAACGACGTCTCTGAGGCGCGAAATCTGACAGCGAGAGGAACGGCCGGATACAGGAGACGGGAAGAAACAAGCCGATTATGTTCGCGTTAATTAAGTGGTTGGAAGATGTAAAATTCTCAATTCTGCCAACTGAACATATACGAGATTTTAATGAGGATGAATAATTAGCCGGCATGGAGGAAACGGACCTTTATTTCATGGAGTGGCGACAAGAAGCCAAGGCGGGTGGCCAGTCTAAGAAGCCTCCATCATCAAGCTAGCAGGTGCCTTTTCCCATATAATATTACTTTATTCTCGTGTATTTGGAACGGAAGCGTAGAGCTGCCACCCAGGCAAAAGAGAAATATAAGTATATCACGTTATAACGTGAAAAGTTTATCGTTCTAACAATATACTATCATGTTTGAACAACATGTTTGAACAACATTGTACGAAAAATTTACATAATTATCACGTCCGTACAATATTGTGCGAACGTGACAATTATCGTGATATTATATTATACAAACATGAAAAGCATAATGTTAGAACAATAAACATTTCACGTCATAACGTGATACAGCTCTATTTTTCTTTTGCCTGGGTGGCAGCTCCACGCTTCCATAATTTGGTAATCAAAATATGTAACTTAATTAATTATATTGTGACGTACTTTTGCCTTTTCTTATTATTCTGCCTTCTCAATAACTATCAAAGCCTATTCACATTTAATTTGGCTTTCACAGAAATCCTACCTCTCCTTCTGGCTACAGAGTACTTACCAAGGTTAGAAACAAAGAACAGTTATGCTTTATTAATGTTCGCTAATTACAATGTTCCACATTTCCTTGCTTTTTAAGTCATTTTTAGGCTTTTTAGAGTTTTTGTTTTTTATTTTTTTAGCAGTAATGTTTCTGCCTATTTATTTCAGCCCATGAAATCGAATGCAGATCTTCCTAATGTGAGATTTACATAAATGTAAGTAATTTTGTTTGTCATTGTCATTAATGTTGTTGCTGTTGTTGTTTTTGTGCAGTTTGCAATCATATAAACCTAGCAAGCATCAGTCAGCACAGTGACTAACCTAAACAGATTCTTGCTTTATTCACATATATTATATGTAATTATATATACCTGCACATTGTACCTAGGGTTGCAGCCACTTGGCCCCACCCCATTGTTGTGACAGCCCTGATTGTACTTATACACTGCATCTGAACAGGGAACAGTCTGCCACATTAATGTATTTTTAAGTGACTTGTTTGTAATACATGAATTTGTTTTTTACAGATGTCAAAGTCTCAACCTCATGCTGCCCTCCCCCATCCTCCTAAAGTAAGTATTTGTTGTTGTAGTTTTTTATGCGGTGTCTGTGTCACATGCTAATCATAATTATTGAAATAACTGTTTTCTAACAGATTTTCCAAAACACTAGTTAGGTTTGTTGTCATTCAGACCAATACTACTGCTTAGACATTGCATATGCATAGATACAGTCGTAGTGCTTGACACATGCAAACAGCAGTAGATGTACTAAAAAGGAAATAATTACAATCATGATGTTGATTGCTGATGTCAGTATATATATTTTAGAGGAATGTTTTGTTTTTCACCCAAAATGAACTATATTGCTTCAGAAGAGATTTATTACCCTACCGGACTCTTATATATTGTTCTGTTTTTTGTTTTTGTTATTTTCAGGTTCAATGGTGCGTGTTCTTCTAATGGCCGCCTTCCCACTGGAGGTTTTGATCCACAGCAATTTAAAAGGTAATCAGCTTTGAAAGTCAGTTCAAATGGTTAGCTAATAGTACTTTAAAAAGCCTACAACTCTGTCACCAGTTTCTTTACCAAAAATTACCCATAAAAGTATCGCTCAATAGCATATATTGTAGTTCAAATGTTTAGTTGTACAAATATCAAATTTTTGGAAATCTAAAACTAGTCAAACACTCAAATGTTCATGCTTTTTATAGGAGGACAGAGCAAAACGGACATCGGCGCAGAGTGAAGAACTGCCCTTGATAAGGACACTATGACAGCCATATATAGTAAGTGAAGACTTTCTGTGTATCTAAAATTGCATACAGCACAAGTAACTTACTTTGCAACCATTAAAATAGGTTGTAAAGTAAGTTACCAATACAAATAGGTGATGATGCATTGTAGTGGTTGGTCTCAGACAAAGAAGGTCAACAGATTTATGAATGCTGGAAGGTAAGGAGAGACGACCAAAAGGGGTGTTAGCATTACTGTAATGTGAACTGGATAGACTTCCCATCTAGGAAAAAAAAGAGGTAAAATTATGCGTAAAATATATCTGTATTAATATCTGTATCTATATAAACAGAAATATCTGTTTGCTAAATGAAGCCAGCTAACATAAATCACATTTTTATTTTAACTCTGATAAAAGTAATAGAACTGTGACTTTTGTTTGTTACAGTGGCGGTAAGGAAGGGGTTTCCCAGCGTGTCCAGAAGGGCTTTGAGGATTGCCGTGAAAGCTGGGGGAACTGAGACTGCTGGAAAAGGAAAAGAAATTACATTTTAAGTATGCTGACTTATGTTCATACAATCACACACACATATACACATACACACACATATGTGTGTGTGTGTGTATGTGTATATATATATATATATATATATATATATATATATATATATATATATATATGTGTGTGTGTGTGTTTCTTTTAGAATGTTTAAGTATGTAATGAGAATAAACTTATAAAATGAATATTCCTTGCTTGATTGATATGCTATATGTATGTTTTAAACATCAAATAAAGATTTCTTTCAGATGTTACATGTGAATGTGTTTTCTTAGAAATATATGAAGGGTTAAATTTATATTTTTTTGAATGATTTTAAATAAATTTAAATTGTATTTTGAAATATATTTTATTAATATATTTCAAAATATACAAAAAATGGCCAAAAAATATATGTGCTAAAATACATTTCAAAATACATAAACATATTTCAAAATGTATTTTAAAATACATTTTGAAATATATTTCAAAATATACAAAAAATGGCCAAAAAATATATGTGCTAAAATACATTTTAAATATATAAATATATTTTAAAATGTATTTTAGCACATATATTTTTGGCCATTTTTTGTATATTTTGAAATATATTTCAAAATGTATTTTAAAATATATTTTTTTACCGTATGATCTAAGATCACATTTCATTTGATATTTAAAAAGTACTTACATTTATTTTCCACTCACTTAAAAATACCATTTATCTTTGCATTATTGTTTTACAAAGTCAACAATTTTTGTTTTCTAATTTTCTAATTAAATCAAGGAACGTGAGCACAAAGAAGTCACTGAGACTGACAAACTGTGTAGCACTTTTCAAAACTGTCACGCAGACACCTTTGTGTCAAAGGTTTGGCTGCGCAATAATGTCTTTAAGTTGATGTTTACTTATCAGTTCTCACTGCATGCATCTTAGTGAAGTGAGGTATAGGTTTAAAATGCTATTCTTAGACTTTTAATTAGAAGTGTTGTTCGCTGTCAGCTGTCACCATTCCTGTTGACACTGCTGCTGCCTTCTGACTTTATAGTTACTTTCTCAACCGATGAAAACAAAGTAACACAACTTCACAATAAAAAGATCTGTCACTTTCCTTTTAGTTTGAATATGCTAAAAGTTTTTGTTGTTGTAAAGATAAATCTCTAAAATAGGACGAAAACAATATGTATTTTGGAGTGAAAATGATTTTTCCTTAAAGGGTTTTCCTAAAATGCCCCAGCAGTTTTGTATATCACTTCTTTAAAACTGGGAAAATTGCCAAAGGTCGATTAGATTAAAAAAAGGTCAAAAGCAGCGGCTGAGAAATCTGGCTTTTTATTTCCCCGCGTTGGTTAAGGTCCAAGAAACATTAAATCATACATTTCCTGTAATTTTACAGGATAGTGTCATTAGATGTTCCCTGCTTTCCAAATTTGACTTCTTTAAAATTCTACACCACAGGCTTTGCCTTAATTCTTCACCACTTGGAACTTTATTTCTGTGTTGTTTGTTAAGGTTTTCAGTACATTTAATACTGATTGCAATAGATTTTGTAACTAAGTCTTTTAGTTATGATACAGATAAAGCATGAAGGGATTTCAACAATCACCCAAGCGATCAAAAAGATAGTAAGGCAACAGTAGACTAAACTCATATACAGTCAAGTGAAAAAGAAAGTGTTCACAGGACTCTATGCAGCCCTTAAGTACACCATTCCTTAAGAATTGAGAGGATAAGTAGCAGCCAGGTGCTGCTAATCAAGTGCATTTGATTAACTGATTATCAGAGCGTGTGAGCACCTCTATGAAAGAGGAAGTTTTGTCAGTTTGCTAGTCTGGAGCAGTCAAGTGTGTGTGTTAACACAATGTTAAGGAAGAAAGGCATCAGCAACTATCTTAGAGAAGCGATGGTTGTTCCTCATCATACACAGTCGACCCAAGGTCAGGCTGTGCAGTACGCAGAGGAACTGCAAACACCTCGAGAGATTTCAGAATCTACGGGCAAGTTAATTATAAAAAAAAGATTAAATAAAACACTTCTTGGAAATGTTTCCAGGCTAAAACCTCTACTCTCCAAAAACAACTCCAAACAGACAAAAGTGTAGCTGTTTGGCTGTAATCTACAACTAAACATAGCATATTGACATAAAGACATCTAAATGTTCTCCAGCACAAGCTTCATATAGTCATTCTCTCAAAAGGTGGTGGAGGGTTGATGATTTGGGCTTGTTTTACAGGACACAGGACCTGGGCACCTTGCAGTCATTCAGTCAACTGTGAACTACTTGTATAACAAATTATTCTAGAATCAAATATGAAGCCAGCTTGGCTGAAATTGGATCATATCGCAGCAAAAATTTCTGGCACAGCTTTACCTACTTCCAAGGTGCATGGAGAGGATGAAAAACTCACAACGCAGGAACTCTAACAACTCTTAGAATGAAAGAGGAACAACTTTATTAACTGACCAACTCGTTTCAGCTTCTGGCCTTCATCAGGGATACACAAAGTACAATTTGTGTGTAAATAAAAGACAAGAAACAGAAAAAAATTTAATTAACCAATCACACCTTCATAGATAAACCAGCTGACATATAACAGGTTGCTATTGGTTAATAGGTTAATAGGTTAAGTGACGCCCAAGTAAAACTGGACTAGACAGTTAACGATAAAGACAGGGGGGAGGAACCATAATCCCCGCCTGTCTTAAAATAATACATGCGAGAAATACATAAGAAGAAAAAATATTAGAAATATACAGAAAAATAATAAAATGATTACAAAAGAAAACATTTAATTAAAAAAGAAGTCAGTGCAGCAGTTTGATTAAAAAAGAAGAAGACACCATAAATTGGATCACACAAAATTCCAGATTTCAACCTGACTGAAATGGTGTCGTGTGACCTGAAGAGAGCTGTGCATGAAAAAAGGTCCACAAACCTCAATGAACTGTAGGCCAAAATTCCTCTATAACAAAGTGAAAGACTTACAGAAAATGATTCATTTAAGTTACTGCTATCTAAGAGTTATAGGTTATAGGTATAGGTTGCTGATTTATTAGATGTGCTTAGATTTTCACAGTACTGAATAGACTCCTATGAAAACCTTTCTTTTTCATATGGCTCTAAATGTCATTCTTCAATCTGAGTTCCTTCTGTTTTTGTTTTTTGTTTGTTTTTTTTTTGTTCATTTTATGGATAATTTGGTTACAATTTAGTGAGTTTGAGTAACATCCCACTTTTACAATACAAATGTGCATACATTCCTCTGTGTACTGCACATTCTCTTACTTCCCTTTGAAGGCAACAAACAGAGACACCTTTGTCCTTTAATATCCGGTGTGGTCTGACACGCAGCCATGTGTAAACTCAAAAAACCCTTTAATTCGGTGATTCATAGGCCTCCTCAGCCGTTCCTTGCGACAGGCACCAGTCGGCTGCAGCTGTTAATGTCTTTGAGCGAGAATTTATGTCCGCAGCCATGCCTCTCTCCTCCTGTCTCCTACTCAACCCATTTGAGGATTCCCCACCAAAGGTTCAGTGCATCCTTGCATCAGAGCCACATTAATGAAAGGCATTATACATTACAAAGTGTTTGATTTAAGAATGATTTAGAGTCCTTTCCCTCAGCCGTGAGGAATGGAAAGCTTCCTAGAGATAAGCTCGGAATCCATCCGCAATATTCAAAGGACATCAAAGGGTTCAGAATGTGTATTGGATTCATCGGCGGTGTAGGAACCACAAAGAAAGGTTTCTATCAGATGTGAGATTTCCATAACAGAGTGAGAGTTATTATGATCCCAGGATCAGTGGCAGCTTTGGCGATATGCAGCCGAGCATGCATACGCTGCATGTTTAGGTGCTCAATTGTTGAGTTTGCCTGTCACTGATCTGCCGCTGACACAAACATCACTTCTGTCTGTATATACAGATATCCCAAATGTTCTTGAGAACTAGAGCAGATAACCTTTTTGCATTTCTGCTCCCCATATAAATTCCCCTTGCACTGCAAAACTAAACAGCAAACAGAGACACTTTTTTAAATACTTGCTGATGCAAATATTTTAATTTTGTTAAGAAATAAGAATAAAACATTCATGGTATTTCACCCCGCCTGCCAGTTTTAATAATTGGCAGGATGTTGCTTACCACCTACACAAATCCCTAATACCTGACAGCTTGTAACCAGCAGCATTTAATCACAGCTGACAACTGATAATCCATGTCTCGGCACTGATGGATCATTGGGGTTGTTTTTATTTTTTTCTACTTCCTCACTCTTTTAATTTTTTCATCTTATTTTGCTTTTTCAACTCAGAGCTGTTTGGGGCTGGGAGATGTGATAATTTAGTGTGAATTGCTTCTAAGGATCTCTTGGATCCTGTCCACGGGTGTGAGTTGTCACAGGGTTGAGTTTCTCGATTGCCTACAAAGGATTCGGGAGGCTTGATCTAAATTTATAAGGACACTGCGGCAGTAACACCTACTTTGATGGCCGTTGTGGTGGCTATCATTTGTCGTCCATATGGCGTCTCGGCATTTGATGTGCTTCTCATGTACAGCGTGTACTGTGAGAGATTTTTGCTTGTTTTTTGTTTGTTTTATTTTCTTTCTGCTACTAGATGCTGAAATTAAAGCCTTGTCTTTTTGCTTTGATTTTTTTTTTTTTTTTAGCGGAGGGGGGAGCTAAAACAAGAAATTGATTTTCAGATAACATGTTTGTATGAATAAAAAAAAAAAAAAAATCATTACAGCATGTGCTAGTGGGTGTAAATAAATTGTAATCTGATTTCCTGCATTATTTATAGTTTTCGACAGTCGTCTATAATAGAAGGAGCAAGATTCGATTTAGTTTGAGGTTCAGAGGCAAAAAAAGTAAACTGAAACAAACTGTATTCACTTTTAACCCACAGATGTGAATGCTTCTCTTGGATTGCTTCAAGCAACAACAGTTTTCATCATGAGTTATTTTCATGCTCGTAATAATGAAGTGGGAATGCTTGGCTGGATGGATTTATTTTGAAGAGCATCAGTAATACAACAGTTCAGTGCGCTGACCTAATATTGTCTTCATTTTTTAATGCGGTGGCCAAGGTCAGGTCAGATAGATAATATAATAAGAGGGATGTGTGTATTAGAGTTGGTCAGTCGTATCTGTATATTTCCTTTCATCATATTGTCATTACCAGATATCACTGATACACAGTCTGACAGCGGAGGGAGATTTTGACTTTTAGCTATGAATACAGCCAATTTTACGACACGGTTGCTCTTCATACCTTGCAATTTCTCTTTATTAAACACTTGATAAACCCTAAATAGTAGATGAATACTTTATTAACTAAAGCAGAAACCTCTCCCATAGCCAGACACGGGTACATAGAGGAAAAGCTTCCTTCCTCTACAGCTTCGCATATTGCACTTATCAATATTGGCAAATGGAAATAATGATCATCCTCAAAGTGAGTTGAAAAGTTGGTTGAACAAAACTTGTAACCTGCATTTGAGAGCAAAAAATAATCCCTAAATTTTAAGATGCACAGTAGTTTGCAGAACCAGACAACACAGTAACAGGATGTGTTGAAATATCCCATGGCGGAAGTGCGTTAACTAAAATTTAATGTCAATTTTTCCCATAGTTAAAGCCCACAATCTATGTCAATCCAATGGACCAAAGGACCACATGCATTTGCAACAGTATGACTTTAAACTGGTTTTAAATGAATATACATATCTTGCAATACAGAGTTAATAGAAGAGTCTTTCACAGATGGTTACCACTGAAATTTAAGAAGCTGCGATTTTTGATGAAACATTGAGTGTCAAGATTTATTGTAATATGCAGTGATAAAATAATGTAGGAAGTATTGTATTTTTAGTCCTTAAAGATTATATCATAGAGAATCCTCTTCAAAGAATATATTTTTATTTTATGCATAGACGTGTGCCTTTGGATTACTTAAATTTTTGAGTCTGGCTTTGTCATATAAATCTTTCGATTAGTATAATTGAGAAATATCTTTCCGCTCTGATAAACTTACTCTTAGCACTTCTTTACATTACAGCTTGATAATAACAGTAATAGTCATAGGTATTAGTGGGGCAATGAGTTTTAAAGGAAAGTGCTACCAACACACTTTCATAGTTAAAGTACATAGTATGGGGTAAATGGTAAATGGCCTGTATTTATATAGCGCTTTACTAGTCCCTAAGGACCCCAAAGCGCTTTACATATCCAGTCATCCACCCATTCACGCACATATTCACACACTGGTGATGGCAAGCTACATTGTAGCCACAGCTACCCTGGGGCGCACTGACAGAGGCGAGGCTGCCGGACACTGGCGCCACCGGGCCCTCTGACCACCACCAGTAGGCAACGGGTGAAGTGTCTTGCCCAAGGACACAACGACCGAGACTGTCCAAGCCGGGGCTCAAACCGGCAACCTTCCAATTACAAGGCGAACGCCCAACTCTTGAGCCACAATCGCCCCAACTAAGTACATCCTTAGTTGATTAACTGTGAGCACCTCTATAAAAGCAGATGTTTTTCCTGGTCTGGACAATGCATAGTATATTATTATTACTTTCATAAAAAGCATTATATTTTGGTTTTTGCCATTACTTTACTTGGATATCTCTACTGTCAGACAGCGATCCACTTTTACTGTGATTTGCCATCTCTACAGTTAAGGCCATGTGGTTAGTTGACACTTGAAAATAGCATTTTCTTTCCTTTGTAGTATCATCAAAGGGTTAAAATTGAACACACTAAATGTGTTGTGGTCTCTACACTGACTGCAAAACTAATCTCTGGACAATGTTTTGCTGAGAGAAATCACTTCCCCAAAGAAAACACTTCATCCCTAAGAGGTTGCCAAGCTCTTGCCAAATAAGCACTTACTGTACTTCAAGAGATAAATGACACAAAACCACAGCCAAACATTATAAAACAAATCCTTTCCATCAATCAGAATCAAGTTGGTTTTCTCCAGTTCACTCACACTGTTGCCTGGCCTTTTAAACAAGATTTATGCCTCCGTGTACATAAATTTATGACAGAGTGAAAAGTGATGCATATACAAAAGCCTTGATGACAATGCTTTCCTCAAGTTGAGGGAGATTGTGAGCTTACTAACTGCAAACCCACATTAAGCATTTTACACCGTGATTAACGCCTATTTAGCCCGAGAGATCAGATAAAACTCAGCAAGCTAACTGATGCCGAATGTCTTTTTGTGTTAACATTCTCCTCAGGTGATCCAGACAATCAGCGCAGTGGATAAGGATGAACCTTTGAGTGGTCATCGCTTTTATTTCGCCCTGGCAGGACCTGCTGCTGGTAACCTTAACTTCACTCTGCGAGATAATAAGGGTGAGACAACCTTTTGTGGTATTCTTTGATGTTATCTTCAAGCTCATATGATTTTATTGTTTTCCTGTGTGTGTGCATGTCATTGTTTGTCTATACTTCTATACTGAAGTGTAGAGAATTATAAAAAAAAACACTGATGTTTGTTTCCCCTAAAAATGTTTTAGAGGGTATTAAAAAGCTTTAAAGTTATATAAAGTAGAATTTGTAGTTGTAAAATGTTGCCAACAAAATGGTCTAAGGTTTTTAAAATGATGCTAAAGGAGGCAGATCAGTTCTTTTATGTGGATGATCTATTGCTATCTTACAAAAAAGCATTTTTGAGATTTCATATTTTAACTGATCTATTTTTTATATCATGATTGGTCTCTTTCTGCATTTTTATGCATTGCAGAATTTCCCAGTCCATAGTCGAACACTAAAAATTATATTTGATTCTATAAAATGCAGCATGTGGATAACCTTTAATTGATTGACTTGTGTCAAACATCATTTTTCTGGTTTAATTCTACCATATTAGAGATTGATTTAGGTCACCCAACTCCCATTTTTAAGCCTCAGTTTGAGCATTTTGGAAACGTAAAGCAATGTCACTATATCACAAGTGCTCTGAAACAGTGTGAGAAATGATCAGGTGTGCCGTGGAAGATTATCTGGTTACACAAGATTGGTACTCTAAGCGATCAGCATGAGTAAACAGCCGAACTATTACATTCTCTTCCACTAGAGGGCAGTATAACTACCTCCTTTAATTAAATGGGTTGCCAACTGCCAGTAAAACTAAAGAAGACGAAGAAGAAATTACATAAAAGTCATGCAGTGAGTTAGACAATGCAGCATATAATAGCAATAGATAAATACTTGGGGAAAAAATAGTCAATATGACCTGGGTCCTGGAGAAAATTCTGACCCAGATGAAGGCCCTAGCACAGGGGTGCCCAATCCCGGTCCTCGAGAGCTACCGTCCTGCAGCTTTTAGATGCATCCTTGTTCCCACACACCTGAATCAAATGAATGGCTTGTTATCAGGTCTTTGCCAAACATGATGGCATGCTGAAGAGATCAAACCATTTGATTCAGCTGTGTTGGAGTAGGGATGCATCTAAAAGCTGCAGGATAGTAGCTCTCGAGGACCGGGATTGGGCACCCCTGCCCTAGCATGAGTAGTGGTCAGAAGCGAACCAATTCCGCTATAATTCGTGCACAGGGGAAAATTATCAAAATGCTTTTTGTGATATTTTTGTTTGGTGGTGTGCCGTGTGATTTTTCAAATGTGAAATATGTGCTGTGGCTCCAAAAGGTTGGGAAACACTTCTCTAAAAGACACCAACACCACAAACATTGAGTGATATTGAGTTCAGCGACTCGCATTAGCTCAGATGAAGCCTAATGTTGAATGAACAGCTGGTGGCCTAGCCTTATTTTTATATGCTGATGAGAAATTAAAAAAATAGTTTGTACATACATATTGGTAGTCGATATTTGTATAAAAACTAATACATGTTATTTGGAAGAATTCAGTCAGAGGTTTAAACTGCTTCTACATTACTGTCAGAGTTCAGTCAGATTAGCTTTATTTCATGGAGATACATTTTTAAAACAATCCCTTGAGATAATTGCTACTGGCCTTTAAGAGTCTGTAAAAGGTGTTGCTCAATTTAGGTATGGTCTGTTTGTTGTTTATTCCTTCCAACTGAGCCTGGCAGCAATGCAATTGACACTTTAGTCATTGCTCACTCAGCTCCCTATATCTGCCCTGTATCTGGCTATAATACACTCTGCAATCTGACTCAGGAAAAAAAATAGTACAGAGTAACTGGTGGCCCCCGGCATGCCCAGCACTGCCAAATGAAACCATTATTCTGCCGTGACAATGCCCCCTCTACTTTTTTTTCTTGGTAATTGTTCATCAAAACGAAATCCAGAAACAAACTTCCTCTGTAACTGGAGCACATCCGAGTGAGAACTCAGTCTTGCTATAACTTTGTTCAACTTAGTGCGAGGTGTCTATGTGTCGGATCAAGGAATAACTTTAAATCAAACACACAAAGTGAAAACT
Organism: Diplotaxodon limnothrissa; assembly: GCF_057381915.1. Taxonomy (NCBI): domain Eukaryota; kingdom Metazoa; phylum Chordata; class Actinopteri; order Cichliformes; family Cichlidae; genus Diplotaxodon; species Diplotaxodon limnothrissa. The sequence continues at coordinate 20,081,356 of NC_140604.1, forward strand.
GTCTTTGTGTCATAATGATTTGTTATCCACCTACAAGCAAAACAGTGGGTGGATGTAGAAAATTAGTTGTTCTTATAGAAAAGCCTAAGTGGTAATTTGCATATATTTTTAAAGATGTGAGAACTTGTCTGACTCCATCATTACTTACTTACATGAATTCCCACTGCTTTGAAAAACATAGCATGTGCTGAGCTGATGTGCATTCTGAGGTGATGGCCCTTTGTCGAGTGTTTTGTTCACATGTGTGGGAGCTCGGCTCAGGCAGCAATGTTAGTTTGTATAAAGAACAGCAGCAGCAACCAGGTTGTGCCACAGTAATCCTTCTGAGTGCAGACATGTGTTACATCATGTACTTGTTGTTTTAGTAACACCTTAGTAGACTAAGGACAGCTTGAATAGAAAAAGGTTCTCTGAGGAGATATTCTATTAACCTCTTATTCAGTATGTTGAGTATACTGAATGAACTGTATGGACACATTTACAAATGTTGCAACAACAACATAGTATGTTCAGTGGTGTCCAGTGTAATGTGTTATAGCATGTTAATATGTGTTTTTTTCCATGGTACCCAAATGACTCTTAATGAATTCTGTATGAGCTTTAATGATTTAGTACGTCATAACGAAGGAAATGCAGATCAATGGAAATTAAACAAAGAAAACACAATAATCAATGCAAGGAAATGTTATTTTGTTTGCGCAGTTATACAATTTAAGGTCTGTTTAAATACATTTTTAAAGAAGCAACCTTAAAAAAAATAATACCCTTTTTTTTCAGTTTAATTCACAAATGTAAAACTGATTAAAATGTGAATATCTTTTCAGAATCAGAGAAACTTTATTACCGTATTTCCCGGACTACAAAGCGCACCTAAATATTAGCCGCACAAGCTAAAATCAGGGGAAAATCCTGTTTTGTACATACATTAGCCACACCTGACTAAAAGCCGCAGGTGTTTCAATGTTGACTTATCATATGTAAGAGAATATGCACAAAGGGAATTGTCAGGAAAGAGATGGCTGTTTGGAGACATCACTTTTATTAATATTTTGAAAAACAAGTTATGGGTATATATTTGCACATGTAGTACATAACAGTAGCCTACAGCACACCAGAAAAATAGATTCGGCCTACCTTTTAGGCTCAGGTGCAGTGACACGGCTTTAACAAGAAGAAAAGTCAGTCATTCACCATCTTTCTCTTCTTCCTGCGCACTAAAAACACCAAAGTCCTCTTCTCCAGTGTCGGATACAAACAGGCTCAGGATGGCTTCATCATCCACTCTCCGCTTCTCTCCTTCGTTGTCACTTTCAAAACCAAAGAAATCCTCATTGTCAGTGTCAGAGTCGAACACCCTCTGAAGGGCCGTGGCGGTGTCCTCCTCTCCATCATGCAGCAGTCCAGCCCTTCAAAATCCGTTGGTGATCGTGGATGTTTTCACACTTTTCCACGCTGTCAGAATCCACCGATGGCGTTGGGCATAACTTGCTTTTTGGGCATAACTTGCAAGTTTATCGCCGCTCATCATCCACAACTCCCGCTGAACGCGTACCGCTACTTTGAAGTTTGTTTTTCGCGCTACTTCGTACGGCACTACGTTGCCTGGCGGACGGACATGTGACTAACATACCACTCTTGAACCCCGATCCTTCCGCCAGGCAACGTAGTGGCGTACAACAGCGGAACACACAAAACAAATCGTCTTACGATATGACAAAAATCATGGACAATCCATAGAAAAGCCGCACCTGACTAAAAGCCGCAGGGTTCAAAGCTTGTGCAAAAAGTAGCGGCTTATAGCCCGACAATTACGGTAGTCCCAGAGGGAAATTGAGTTGTCATAGCAGCAAATATATAAAAAAACAACAAGCGCTCATATCGAAACGGAGTTATGATAGATACTAGGGGTGCAACGATACACAAAATTCACGGTTCGGTTCGGTTCGATACTTTGGTGTCACGGTTCGATATTTTTTCGATACAAAAAAATGTTCATGCCTTTTTAATTTGTCATATATTAAAATTATAAATATATATTTTAACTCAAAAGTACAGTTTTTAAATTTAATGTTGCTGAAACAACAAAGTAATAAAAAAAATAAAACTATCTGATCGAGAAATCACTCATCTTTGGAAAAGAGAGTTTATTACAGAGAAATGGCTCTTTCCAAAATAAAAGCTATACTATACGCTTCTTCTGGGGCAGTGCATCTTAACCTGGGTTCGATCGAGGTCCCCATAAGGAGAATCATGTGCTAACGGCTGTCTAAATGACTCGGGTAAAGTTTGTAGCACCACGGATCGCCCCCGTGCGTGGGGCTGGACGGCGCCAACACGTTAACGAGCTAACTGCGCTAACGCACTAGTTCCCACCCATGTAATTGAGCATTGCGTGGCACATCCGACATACTGTTTTACTTTTGTCCATGACGCGCTTACCTTTAGGGTCATACTTCACATGAAAACCAAAATAGTTCCAAACGCCAGATCTGAATGAGGGTGGGGGAGGTTCAATTTGCCATGTTGCAACAAGAGCTTAACTTCTGTCTTGCTAGCTTGCACTGCGGTCAGTGAATCTGCGTTCGACTACTCCGCTTAGGCTGCACTGTCGAGCGCAGATCCACTGAGTGCTCAACACAGACAGCATCGTCAGGAGAAAAGTTGATAAAATAAATTAAAAAATTTGTATTGTTCGATACATATGCGTACCGAACCGAAAGCACTGTATCTAACGGTTCAATATCGATACGAGTATTGTTGCACCCCTAATAGATACATATTAGGATAAATAGATAAATATAGAGCTATAGGTATAAAGAAAAATATACATATAAATATAAAAGTACAAGTATGTGTGTAAATATGTCGTGGTGTACAAAAGTGACAGGGTGCATTGAGGTGTGATTAATACTGTTCCACATGTGTGGATCTGACCCAAGTGGATGAATTAAAGAGCCTGATAGCAGCAGGAAGGAACAACTTGCTGTAACGTTCCCCCAGACAGCAAGTTTGAAGGAACCTGTCGCTGAAACTGCTCTTCAGATTGTATAGTGTGTTATGGAGGGGGTGGGAGTTATTGTCCATGATTGCCAGAATCCTGTCACTGATCACCTCCTCCAGGATGGTGAGCTTCATGCCAACAGCAAACTCAGCCTTCCTGATGAGTTTGTTCAGTCTGTTTGCGTCCTTTGCTTTTGATGCATGCACCCCAGCATGCCACAGCAAAGGAGATGGGGCTCACAACAAAAGACTGATAGAACATATAGAGCAGCCTGCTGCATACATTGAAGGATCTGAGCCTTCGTAGAAATTAAAGCACCACCAGCTTCTTTGTTTTGGCCACATTCAGCTGCAGGTGGTTTACCTCACACCACCTCACCTCACACCACCTCACGAAGCAATCAATTTGTCTACCTACTGTCAAGATGGCCAAAATAAAAAAATAAAATAAAATAAAGTTTTGTAGCCTAAGAGATGAAAGACGAACTTTCAGTTATGAGTCTTTGACGCTTATTAACAAAATATTTCTGGGATTAGTTTCTTTTGAACTTAAAAAAGTTCAGAAGAAACTAATGATAGCATGTCATGCTCAAGATGCTTTATATTGACCCTACAGCGAAAACCCCTGCAATCAAACGACCCCCTATGAGCAAGAATTTGGTAACAGTGGGAACGAAAAACGCTATTTTAACAGGAAGAAACCTCAGGCAGAATCAGGCAGCCATCTGCTGCGACCAGTTGGGGGTAAGGAGAGTTAGACAGGGCAAAAGACAAAAAACTCATAAAGACCTCTAAATCTAAACTAAAGTGGTAACTGGTTCCTTCTACAATGGATGGAAAGTTAGAGAACAACAGCACTACTGGTTAATAAAATGTAATTAAAAGTGGGCCAAACAGGTTCATGAATATGACTGAAGTAAGCTGAGCAGCAGTCTTCTCCAGTGGGTGTGTTGAATCAGCAGATAAAATAAAATTTGTGATATGTAAAGATCAGTTGCTGCCTGATGTTTTATTAACTATTTCTTTCAAACATGTTTCATATGTGCAGCCAATGCAATAGTTGACTTGTCCGCTGATTAAAGCCCACATACCTGTGGTTAGCTGCAAGCCATTTTGGCTCAGTTCTAACTCTACGTATTAAAGGCGCAAGACATCAGTGATTTTTTTACTAGAAGGAAACATGACAAATAACACTGTTGTGGAATTTCGGGTAATAGATCACTAGAACTTCCAGTTCTAACAGGAAGTACCTTTACAAGTAGTTTATCAGTTGTACGATCAATGTGTGTTATTGCTGTCAAACACTAAAAGACTAAAATATGAGTTGAAAAAGACATTTTGCACTTGTTTCTTAGTCTTTTGGTTCTAGTGTTCAGGTGTGCCAAGTACAATGCTCAGGGATATGGAAAAGATCCTGTCATTTTTCAACATGTCAGTTTCCCAGCGCACAAAACCAGTTTCATAAAGAGATGGTTTTTCCAGCATGTTGTGGAGGATCCTGACCGGCTTGCACCAAGCCCTAACCCCATCCAACACCTTACTAGAGCGCAGACTGCAAATCAACACTGGTCAAAATCAGACTGTACTCATGTTTACTTATCTATTTATTTATTCATGGCTGAATGGCACCAAATGCCTGTAGTTAGCTTCCAAAATCTAGGAGTGGAGACTGTTGTAGCAGCATGTTTAATGATCAGGGGTGGGACAGCATGTTCAGTAATCAAATACTGGCATAACATTTGCACTTTATTCATATGTGTTTTCCACCTTCCTGCGCACAGATGTCCCTTGAGGACAAATACCAGGCACAGCCACATGTTTCACATTTAGCAGCAGAACATATTTATTCAGCGTTTTAAGTGTGCAACCCATCTCAGTTGTTACTAACCAGCTGTGTGTTTTTTATTCATCCACGAGGAAACTTTTCTCCCCTGATTTTACTAATGTCACATTTGCAAGAGAACTCCTCGGTATTTTCATTTTCTCCTTGTTCTTGGGCTTCTGAAAGCAATCTGAATATCCCCCAGACAAACAATGGAGTTGTCCTTCAAGGCAAAAAAAAATCTACATTTCAATCATGCACTGCTAAAATTTGAAAGTGCATTTCAGTCTATTGATATAGCTGACATGAAATGGCTTTTTTCAGCTGATGTAATGGCACATTGTTCTCTTCTAGCCGCCTCTTTCTCTTTCATGTGCTGCGATTTCATATAAGATTTTACCATCAAACCAAAGTTGTTATTAGCCAACAGGTGGTCAGAGCAGGGAGAGATGCCACAGCGTGTCATATAATGAATTGTGTTAATGACACCATCTGTTGGCATTGCTGCTTTTAATACTGTAAAATCATTTCAAACTGCACAACCAAAGCACAGCAATCATTATAAGATAGAAGTTAAGCCCCTGCTAGTCACATATTTGCAGTTCATTGTTCATTTGAAGCCAATAAACTTGATATGCAGATTAAATAAAGCTTCCCATGTCTTCTCTTACAAGTGATATGATGCTTTCATGCTTTAACTCTACTTTGCAGACAACACAGCATCCATATTGACAAAGCGAGGTGGCTTCAGGAGACGGGAGCAGCCTGTGTATCGACTCCCTGTGTTGATTGTGGACAGTGGAAGTCCTGCTCTCAGCAGCACAAATACACTCTCAGTTCGAGTGTGTGACTGTGACTCTGACGGAGTGGCCTTGTCTTGTGGAGCTGTGGCCTATACAGCAACTGGCCTCAGCACAGGTGCCCTCCTGGCTATTCTGGGCTGCATCATCACACTTCTGGGTAAGCCCTATATGACCTTAGTGTCACGGAAGTCCAGTTAACAGCAGCTTGTGTGGATATGTGTGGGTGTGTGTGTGTGTTTGTTTGTTTCTTCTTCTTTTTTTTTTTGGTGGCTCATGGGATTGGTTGGACAGCCCAGAGTGGACCGTCTTTATTGCAGGGGTGAAAGTCGCTTTACTTCTACAACCTGGGTTATTTTTTTTGTTTGCTTTGGATTGTTTTTTGCTTTTTGGGGGGGTTGGGGGGCATGCAATTTTGGATATATTAAAACATTTTACACTAACTTTACAGTCAAATCACCTAACTGCACAACCATATCGCTATTTCTGTTGAAATTTCGTTTGAAATCTTTTGACGTTCTGACTCTGACTGAATGTAAGTAGTTTATGTAAATTTCTGTTGAATGTTGAATGCCAATTTCTGTGTGTGTAGATAGCTACAGATTTGCAACAAGCAAGAGGTGTTTTTTTTTTTATATTATCAATAACAGATTCTATGCAATTGCCAATTTTACCCCATTCAGTTAGAAACTCAGTCTGACTCTGTTTTGTTACTATCTTATTACCTTAAGTTGCTTTGAATACGGCAACTGACCGTAGAGTGGCTGCAGACCCATTCCCTATTTTTGAACTAACCATTTCAGAGGCAACGCTGTCACTAGCAGCGCTGCAATAATTCTAGTCGTGCTGCTGGTCTTCAACTTCCCTAATGTGGTTATAGCACTAGCAGCTAAAGATTTTGTACAATAACTCGCACCATTGCTCACTGACCTACTTTAGCAAGTGCTTCATGCCCTCGGATTTCTCCAATTAAGAACCAATCATACAAAAATGACCTCAGCTCTTTATGAGAACTTAAAATTAAAGCCAAATCGATACTAATGCAATTACGGGCAGATGGGTAGATGGGTGCAGCATGCAGCTCCAGCAGAAAATCATACAGGAAATGCTAAAACTCTGTCCAAAAGCAGATCTCTAGACAGCCTCAGCGACTAATGGCTACTGATGTTGCACAAACAATGACTGAACAGAGCCAAGACATCGGCTGTCATTGTAGAGTTTACCACGAGCAGCTAATATTTAACTTAGTGAAGTGAAGCAGTTATACCCTGAATCTCAACAAAGAACAGCGGTCCCTGAGCTGTAAACTTCAGCTTGAATTGTGTGTTTGTTGCCAAGCTGCTTCGCCCTAATTGCAAATATGACGAATGACAAACAAGCCAAATCAGTGAATGCAAGAAAACAGCAGAAGAAAGCGCGATAAAAACATTGTTATGGCTCCACATGGGCGTCTGGAGTTCTCCTTATAAGATTGTTTGTATCTGAGTACTACTGCAGCCTATTCATCAACTAATTCTTTGGTCTATAATAATACATAAAATGTGTGAAAACCCAGTAAGCAAATAAGCATGAAGAAGCAGCAGCACTATAACATGTATATGAGTGTGATCTGATAATGTTATAGCTTGTGAGATTACATCAGTAAAACGGCTGGCAAGGCTATATAGTGTCATTTCTTTCACTAACATCTCTTGAGCATCTTTTTCTCAGCATCACAAGAACACAAAGAACTTACGTGTACCTACACACGCACACATTATACCTGTCAAACTCTGCTATCTTTGGCATTTTTGGTAGACTCACTGTAGCAAATTACTGCTTTTGCAACAAGCTGCCTAAAGACCCAATTTAAAAAGGTGACTGTTATATGTAGACACGACACTGGTTCCTCCTTTGAGTTAGATGCTCTTTTTTATGCTTGGCTTTTATAATGACTGGACTCTAAATAAATGAAAAAAGCAGCGATTGTCCAAAGAAGAACTTTGAAAGACTTTCAGAAAGCCTGGAAAAGTATTGCTCAAGACCACCAAAAATTGCTAAAAAGCCTGGCTGCTTGTAAGTAAAATAAACCCTCCCCCACCTCTGACCTTGTCAGCTCCTATGATAATTAAGCCCCTTAGCAAATCAAGAGTAGGCAGGAAGCTGAGAGTTTCTGTAGACTTAAGCATTTCTTCCTAGTTGTCTGGCTGAACAGCATACAAGCTTAGCTCCATTTGTCTGTTAAGTTGCAGTGGGGATATACTTAAGCTAACTTTAAACCTTGTAGTTCAGGAGTAAGTACAGAATTAAGTGTTGGTAATGTAGCTTTACAGTCGTGCACTATGTGAGAACCACAGCTCACCTCAGCATCTACAGCGCATTTAGACCGTGCTTGTTATGCATTCTCCAGGCAGCTGAGTGTGCAAGAGATTTCTTGCTAAAATAGAGTTGCATCTTCAGGTCTTGCAGAGGTCAAACCTGGGGGAGATAGCTGCCTCTCATATTTGCTCTTTGGTAAATACACGTGACCTCAGTCGGTCAGCCCTGGATGTTTACAAGTGAAATACAACTGAAATCATGCCAACAGGATCAGTTGGCTAGAGTTAGTGTAATGGTTTTTGTGCTCATCTTGTGGTAAAATTCTTCATGTCATTTTTTTACTTAAGTAAGTCAAGAACAGATAAAAGATCACCTTGATATACTTTGTCTGACTTTCACGAAATAGGATTAATTAAAAAAACTTACTTAAACATTTGTTTAAAAAGATTTAATTGTTATAGTCTTTATTGTTAATAAATGCATATATTGTACCAAGTACCAAGGGCTCAGAGAAGAGCTCATAAAGATGTGGAGGGTGAAGGTAACAGTGGTCCCAGCAGAGCACTTGATGCAGTGACCCCCAAGTTGGGCGAGTGGCTCCAGCAGATCCCAGGAACAATAAATATATATATATATATATATATATATATATATATATATATATATATATATATATATATATATGTATATATATGTATATGTGTGTGCGTGAGTGTGTGTGTCATTTTTGCTACAGCCCAGCACTCTTGCATTTACGTTAAAGAAAAAAGAATCCAGTGTAATAATGTGCATTTTTATTGAGAGAAAGCAGTGCCTGAAGGCAGACTGAGTCAGTGATGAGATTTTAGATTTTAGATCATTTTTTAGAGAGCTCTTATTACAGCTTCCCCCAGATACATGTCAGTGTATTTTATTAACCTAATAATAATACAAGGAGGTCATACAGATAAGTACTGTATGGAATACTGCATTTCAAGGGCACTCTGTTACTGTTTTTCTGTAACACCATATGTTAAGATATTAGTAAAGACACTTGTAAATGAGAATTCATTAGCATACTCTTATAGATGATGCAGCAGTGAGCCGTCAGCTCCTGGCTGCATCGTTGCTCATAAAACCCACAGATAAAGCCTTACCCCATCAGGGCAGAGTCATAGTTTAACGCTTAGATGATCTTCACTGAAAGCCGAGGTGGATCTAAACAGCATATACAATAACTGAAATGAGATCTTTGATGGGGTCAAACTTTGCTTATCATCCTAGTCCCCTTGAGGTCTGCCTTCTTTTCATTGTGACAGAGAGCACTTTCTTTGATAAATGAAAACTTCAAAAGAGCAACAGGGGGAAATACGTAGCAGTGCAACCCTGAGCGTGGCACCTCTAATGAAAGCTGCCTCTATTCTACACAACATGTCCTCAGGCCATGGGCATGGAACTAATGGCCTAAAGTTTAATATACCTCCAAGTTTCTGTGTTTGTGTGAATGTGACTGTGTGTCCTTAGCTCCGTAGCTTTACCCATCAGTCTGTTTTGCTCAACTGGCCTCTGTCCTTTTCGCTGTTTCCTCTTTGTGTCTGTTTGTCCCATCCACCCCCACCAGAGACCTCTAGTTTCCCTCGTATTAACAGCCCATGCGTGCCCACGTTGCCCAATCCTTTATTCTGATCTTCCTTGATAGTGTTCCATCAAGATCTTTTTCAATCTGCAGGTAGCAATTGAGGCTGTGATTGCGTGTGATTGTATTGTTGTGGACGAGACATGAGCCGGAATAAGACCGGAGCTGTCTCCCTGCTGTCATCCTCAGGTGCCGTTAGTCTTATGTCTTCTTTTTTTTTTCCATCCCTCTCCCCTTCTTTTCTTCCATCAATCTCTCTCTCTCCCTCTCATCAGGTGAGTGGAGCACGCACTTCCACCAGTAACGCTGATTCTAGCTATCTGTCCTCATGACAGGTCTAAAAACTACAATGCATGTTGCGTGTGGAGAGCTCTTCGGAGTGTCACTCCTCCACTTTGTCCTGGAGCTTGGAGCTTCACGGGAGCTTAAAGAAAATGCGGCGTTTTTGCTGGTCTGCTTTCAAAGTCCACAGAGCTGTGTGCATTAGCTTTAGCACTACATGCTCATAAGCTAAGTGGCCATTAATCATAGGCTGATATTTTTAGATTTAATTACTGAGCCTGTTCTCTGCTTCTTGCAGTTATGTTCCTGAAAACATCTCAACACAAGCATTTTTTTAAGTCATTTAGAATCTTTTTAATGACAGTCCTTTTTGGATGATGTATCCAAATAACTGAGAGGATCATTATCACATTATGATCCAGTTTTTTTCCCCCCAGTACAGGTCAGATATTGCCCAGTCCTCCAGAGGGCCAATTAGAACATTACGCAGCACTCCAGATCTCCAGACAGTTATTTCTGTCTGACTATTTCTTATCAGACTCATCCTTTAAATCACCATGTCTACTCATCTGTCTCTTATTTTAGTCCATGTCCCCTGTGCAAGTCTTCCATCTGTGTCTCTATTTATGTGTCTGCATTCACACAGCAGACGATTTCTTTCTCAGATACCATCTTTCAGCTTGACTGTGCACATTGTGACCTGAAAATGGCCGCGTTGGCTTTGACTGTTAAAATTGCGAAATGTTGTTTGCTATCATTACAACGCTGTGTGACATGCAAAAAAAGAAAAAAAAGAAAAGAAAAAGAAGAAAAGGAAATTAGCCTTTATTCAGCCGAGCAAGTCAATTAACTTCAAATTTGTCTTTCGTTATGCTTGGCAAAAGCTGAAAAGACCTCTTGTAAGTATTTGGAGAAAAAGTGGCAACAGCTTGGAGGAGGATACAGAGGACGCAAATAAATACATAAATGTTGATAAAACAGTAAATAAGCGCAGGCGCATAATCGGGACAGATGCACAGTTAATAAGAGAGATAAGATAAGATAAGATAGAACTTTATTAATCCCTCGGGTGGGTTCCTCTGGGAAATTCGACTTCCAAAAAGCACAGCAACGACCGAAGTTACAGTTACAGAATTGTTATATATATATATACACACACACACACACACACACACACACACACACACACACACACACACACACATATAAATACAGAGACAAATATAAATAAAATATACAAAGGGGATAAATAGAATAAATAGGAATAAAAAATAAAAATACAAGTGAATTGCACATTTCAAGTATTGAGTCTATTGCACTGTTGACTATTTACAAAAAGTATTGCACAAGGTATTGTACAGTGAGGTGAAGAGGCACTACAGCTTAGTTGTTCCCCCCTCCTTTGTCCTCCTGTTTCTCCTCCCTCTCCCCTCCAGAGAGGAGTTAAACAGTCTGATGGCGTGTGGGACAAAGGAGTTTTTAAGTCTGTTAGTTCTTGTCTTGGGGAGAAGCAACCTGTCACTGAACAGACTCTTCTGATTGTTTATGGCCGTGTGCAGAGGATGCCCAGCATTGTCCATAATGTCCATCAGTTTCTTTAATGTCCTTTTCTCTGCCACTGTCACCAGAGTGTCCAGCTTCATGCCGACCACAGAGCTAGCCTTCCTGATCAGTTTCTCCAGCCTGGATGAGTCCCTCTTTGCTGTGCTGCTCCCCCAGCACACCACAGCATAGAAAAGTACTCCAGCAACCACCGACTGGTAAAACATCCTCAGGAGCTTCCTGCAGATGTTAAAAGACCTCAGCCTCCTGAGGAAGTACAGTCGGCTTTGGGCTTTTTTATACAGGTGCTCTGTGTTGCATGACCAGTCCAGTTTATTGTCCACCCACAGCCCGAGGTACTTGTACTTGTTGACCACCTCCACCTCCTCCCCCTCTATCTGAACCGGCAGTGGACCTTCTCTGGACCTCCCGAAGTCCACAACCAGTTCCTTAGTCTTTGAGGTGTTGAGTTGCAGGTGGTTTGTGTGACTCCATGCGACAAAGTTCCTCACCAGACTTCTGTACTCCTCTTCCTGATCATCCCAGATACACCCCATGATGGCCGTGTCATCTGCAAACTTCTGAATATGGCATAATTCAGAGTTGTAGCAGAAGTCAGAGGTGTACAGGGTGAAGAGAAGAGGGGACAGCACAGTTCCCTGTGGTGCTCCTGTGCTGCTGACCACTGTGTCAGACGTGATGTCCTTCAGCCTGACGTACTGTGGTCTGTCGGTGAGGTAGTCGGAGATCCAAGCCACCAGGCAGGGGTCCACCTCCATCCTGTTCAGTTTTTCCTGAAGCATACAGGGCCGGATGGTATTAAAGGCACTGGAAAAGTCAAGAAACAGTATCCTGACCGTGCCTTTTCCCCCATCCAGGTGTGAGTGGGCTCTGTGTAGGAGGTACAGGATGGCATCCTCCACTCCGACACCCGCCTTGTATGCAAACTGTAGTGGGTCCTGGGCATGTTGTACCTGTGGTCGGAGGAAGTTGAGGAAGAGCCGCTCTAGAGTCTTCATAAGATGTGACGTCAGTGCCACCGGTCGGAAGTCATTCAGCTCATTGGGCCGGTTCTTTTTGGGGACCGGGACGATGCAGGATGTCTTCCATAGGGCGGGCACTCTCCCCAGTCGCAGACTGAGGTTGAAGACTCGTTGTAGCGGCTCCCCAAGTTCAGCAGCACACGCCTTTAGCATCCTAGGACACACCTTGTCTGGGCCTGCTGCCTTTCTGGGGCGAAGCTTCCTCAGTTGCCTCCTGACCTGATCCACTGTGACACTGGGAGATGTTTGGGAGGAGGGGAGGGGGGGAGATGTCTTGCTGCTGAGAGAGGGATTGGAGGAGGGGGGTGTCATGGTGTCAGGAAGGGGGGGAAGCGAGGGAGGCAGGAGAGTGGGGAGAGGACTCTGTAGTGAAGGTGAGGGTGAGGGTGGGGGGGTTGTGGGCTGGTCAAACCTGTTGAAGAAGTTGTTGAGTTCGTTTGCCTTCTCCACAGTCCCCCCCACTGTGCTTTTCTTGGTGTTGTGGCCTGTGATGGTTTTCACACCATTTCAGACCTCCCTCATATTGTTCCTCTCCAACTTCTGCTCCACCTTCCTCCTGTAGGTGTCCTTTGCTTCCCTCAGGCAGCGTTTCACCTCCCGCTGTGCTGCTTTCATCTCCTCCTTCACTTCCTTCCTTCCTTCACACTTAATAGTGTGACAGATAATATCAGCAACAGCACAGGCGACATAAAAGCCATTTGAAGCGTTCAACAAACACATCGCAGCTCTGATAAATAATAAAATGTGGCCAGTCAAATGGAGGCTTTGTATTCGATGATTGTGATAGTTTCCCTGCTCTTTATCAAGTTGTGCAGAATCTATTTGCTTCTACAGACAATGTCATCCCCAGAAGAGAGCGACATCTGTTATGTTTCTGAAGCGGTGTGACACCTCCTTGGTTTGACACTGTTATTTTCTGTCCCTTTCCTTTCTTGTCTGTTCTTTGTTCTTGTAATTAGAAATCATAGGTCTGTCACTATTAAATATCACCTTCAGAAACCCAATTAGGCGCTGTTTTGAAAATCGCTTAATTGTGTCAGTCGTTTGCCAATCATCTGCTTCTGCAGTGCGAGGCTGTGATTTTTTTGTTGTTGCTTTTGAGTTTTGGTTGGAGACAACAAAACAGATCACTTCAAAACTTTACTTTGGGGCTCATCTCTGATTTTAAATTATTAAAAATATCCAACTTTAAGGTCACGGTGAGTGAAGCTGTGTGTGGATGGCATTTAAGTCAAATCCTTCAGACTTGATTTGCTCTCTGTTTTGCAAAACTATGTATAGACACTGGAATTATTATTTATTTTTACCAAGTCAGATCCAAACCTACCTCAGTCTCATTACAACAACCCACACACTAACAGTCAAATGCTGTTTTAATCCCTGTCTACATGTACAAGGGTATTTTGTAGCACAGAGCTTTTTCTGTGTGTTTTGGCCTTCCACGCATAAAGGCCATCTCAGTTCACTGATGAAGGTTTTTGTCTTGTGTGTACCTTTATCTCCTTTTTTGACATCAGACTGTGCACAATGATATAGTTTTATGCTTCTGATTAAAGAACATTTCTATATGGTTAGGGTTTTATCACCACCTGTTGCTCTTAACAGTGTTTGGCATCATTTCTTGCATTTTCATGTTGATGGGGGTATTTTTCAGGACAGTGGATGTCTTACAAAATACCCAAAATACCCATTTTACAAAAGAAATCAATAGTAATATCATACAGCAATTCTTTTTCAGGCGTTGCTGTGCTTTTTGGCATAAAATAAAAAAGAACAGGCTCACTGGCTCTGAATCATTAAAATATTAGAGGTGCAAAGTTGCACATTCAAAGTGCCCTCTGACTAGAGACTTTACAATGGTTCAATACCAAACTGGCAATAATCTCGTGAATGTTAAGAAGGTGACCCATCCATGCTTGGTCTTGGGTCCTGCTTAGGTCTTTGGTCCACTGACTGCTGTTTGGTCTCTGGATCATAGCCATAAAGCAACTTTCAGCGACCAGCCTAGACATGATTGGAAGATGTTGCTATCTCATCACTTAAGAAAGCTGATGTTAGTGATTTCTCATGCCTACATAGGAGCTTGACTGAGATAATAATTGGGTCACAGCATGTTTTAATATGATGTTCTTTAGTTTATCCAATTCATCTTTGAAAAGAAAAATGTTTAATAACTTTTAATAAAAACTCAGCCTGTGGCAACATGCCATTATGATGCCAGGATTTTGATCCATTTTTAATATTACTGAGAATTTTGACTTTGCTGCTGTTCTTGTGTTTTTGATTCTGGTGGTGTTCTCACTGTGTCTGGATCAGTACTCCGGCTTCCTCCCACAGTCCAAAGACGTACGTGGGGTTAGGTTGACTGGAGATTCTAAACTGGCCGTAGGCGTGAATTTGAGTGTGAATGGTTGTCTGTCCCTGTGTGTTAGCCCTGCGACAGACTGGTGACCTGTCCAGGGTGTACCCTGCCTCTTGCCCTATGACAGCTGGGATAGGCTCCAGCGCCCCCCGTGACCCTGAAAAGGATAAGCGGAAGCGAATGGATGGATGGATGGTTGTCTGTCTCTCTATGTTGGCCCTGCGATAGACTGGTGACCTGCCCAGGGTGTACCCAGCCTCTCATCCAATACCAGCTTGGATGGATGGATGGTGTTTGTGGGCTTCATCATTGGTTATTTTCTGTTTTACTTTGAAGGGTTGTTTTCTTTTGTATTACTCCCTGCCTCTTTCTTCCTCCCTCCTAACTACCATTACCTGTGTCCACCAGTGTTCTGCCCTCACCTGTTTCTTGCTCCCTATTTACTGTTCTGTGTGTATTTATAGTCCTGTGTTTCATTTTTATGTTATGTTCCCTCATTTGTACTCCATATGTTTTCCTGATGGTCTTCATGCTTCTCATGGCTATTTTGGATTGGTTGGCTATGTGGACTTTTAATCACTGCAGTATCCAAAGTGGCCTTATCGAAAAGACTGATACTAAACAAAAAGTGATATACTAACTAACTATACTAACTAGAGTGAGAAAAAATAAACTAATAAAAAAAAAACTTAGCTGTTCACTACATATGATCTATGCAGATGTAGCTTGGAGAGATGTACCAGTTCAGTATGTTTCTAAATTCTGATTTAGTGCATGCGAGTGAAAAAAGCACTCAAAAGCACACAGGGGAGGTCAGAAAAGTAGAAAGTGCTAAAAGTTGTCAGAAAATTGTCTTCATTCTGGGCATCAATACTCATAGTAGGAGTAATAAAATGGGTCTTCAGAGTCCTTAATAATTTAAAAGCGGTGCTTCTTTTCTTTTTCTTTTTTTAAATATGAATGACATTAACAATTGTCTGTGTACCATTAATTAGTATTTAAACATTGAGCTTCCACTCATGTCAGACAGCCTCACAGCTGCTGATTAATACCTCTCATAAATTACATTGCAACGAAGAGACATAGATTGTGTGTGGGTGACAAAATGAGTAAATAATCAGTCCTGGCTTCACCAGAATCACAGCGCATAGAAAAATACTCTAATGAGAAAGTGATGCTTGCTGGAAAGAAAAGGGCAACACTGAAAACTCACCTTGTTTGCAATCGATTGTGTGGGGTAGATCATTTAAGCAATTCAATTACAGCAAAAGCCTTTGTAGCACTAAATTGATCTTCTTTTTGTCTATTTGTGATTTAGTATACATCTTCAGTACATGTGCTATGAAAAGTGCGGCTCCTGTCATTTCACGGTTGTGTTTGTTAAACTGCCTCGGCTGGAAATCATCTCTTACAAGACCCCTGGTACCTGACACAGACTGACTATTTGTATGCCCGACCATCCACCTGCTCATCCTTTGGGTTGTGATTGGATGTTGGCCTGTTTCCAGTCTGTGATGCATTGTGGCTGCCTTCTAGGCATTAAAACCTAAAGAGCTTTGCTGGAAAGCACTGAGAATATTCTATTTCAACGTGCCACTTTGTAATTCACTTTGGAGAAGCCTTGCTGATTTGAATAGAATTTAGAACGACTCGAGTTGCTTAAAATCTTCCACAGAAATGTTTGGCATTCTTTCCCAAAGCGCTGAAAAGTATCATGGATATTGGTAGCATTGTTTGAGTGAAGGAGTAGTCCAAATATTTCACAAAATCTGGTTTATATACTACTACATAGTGCTTTTGTTATAGGGTACACACAGTCACCAAAAAGCCCACAGAGAGCTGTCCATTCATCTCCTGCAGTGTTTCCATGTGACACTTTCCTGCCTTCCATCTCTTCCATTTGCTCCCTTATTAGAGGGTGTGAAGTGGTGTTTGAATTTGGATCCAGGGCCTCTTTCTGTGTTGCCTGCAGTAGCTTGATGCCGAGAAGGAAAAGAAATATGGGCCCACGGAACGATATTTCACTGGCACCAGCCTGACATTGATGGATAGAGGATCATTAGACATTTGCCAGTTTGCTTGGGCGTATAGTTATTTTCAGCAATAATGTATGGGAGAGGGAACAGGGGCTGGAGGAGGGCTTCTGGCAAGATCTCAGAGGACCAAGGATTTCAGTTTGGTGGAGTTTTGTACAAGTCTTGAAGCAAAACGTAGGAGGTGGAAAACACAGAGGGACGAAATACAGCATATTACATAACAGTTTTAGCTTTGTAACTAATAGAATTTGCAAAGCACTACCATTGAATTGATAGGGCGGCGGTTTCCAAGCTATTTTATCAGACATGCTCCGACAAGCCCTGAATGAATCAATACCCAGTCAGTGAGGAAACACATCACCCACCAAATGTGTGCATTTTTTATTTATTGACTGAGTTTATAGGCAGCATGGTGGTTAGCGCCGTCTCATCACAGCAAGTAGCTCCCGCTAAGGGTAATCTGGCTTCCCCTCAGAGTCTAAAGACATGCAGGAGAAGTTAATTGGTGGCTCTAAATTGGTCATGGGTGTAAATGTGAGTGATGGGCTATCAACCTGTCCAGATTGTACCCCAATTTTCAGCCCATGGCAACTGCAATAGGCTCCGGTCCCCATTGACTTTGACTTGAATAAGCAAACAAAACAGATAGTAAATATTCCGCACTACATTTGTTGGTCTGAAAGTTGGGTATGTGATGAAGTTTGCACTTGTGCTCTATTTGAACAGTTACCCGTTATGTGCAACATAATCATACATCATTTTTGGACACCTTTGTTTGTCAGTTTCCATCCATTGTTGCTTTACCCAGCAGCTGTTTACCCGTTCAGTTAATGTTAGCTAAATATCAGATTTAGCTAACTACTTTTAGCTAGCATTTATTAATTACTTTGATCACCCACTTTATTAATTTCTTTTAAGAGCTTTTTCAGTCAGTTACTTCAGTTAACTATTTAGCTGCATTGCTTTTAGCTTATCACTGCAACAGTTTGATATTTACTAAACTTATTTTCAGTTACTTTTAGCGAACAATTTCAATCATCTATTTAAGCTAACTGCTATATTTCCATGCTTGAACGCCCATCTGAATAATTTTCCCTCTCAGGACCTTTTCAGCAATTTTTGTTCAGTTGCTATAAAGAGGTGTTTTGCTTTGTTTTGTTTTGTTTCATTTACTTTTAGCATGTATTTAAATTACCTCAAACAATTTATATCAGCGTAGACTCTCATGATCTCGTGTCTCATGTCTAGTCATGATTGTCTTAAGCACTTCAGTCGAATGCAATCCGATTCAAGCGCTTACAGTAAGATGATAATTTGTATCTCTTACTTGTTTGCCAACACACTCAATTGCATCATGCCTCTCTGCAAGCTTCCCACTTGTTCTATGTTATGAACTCTTAAAGTACAAGCACTCTTAGGTGGAAATTACTTTTTTTCATCTGTTCTTGCATCTTCAGCTGATTGGAATGGAAAGAATGTCACTTATTACTGACTGATTTCTGCTTTTCTTCGCAGTCATGGTTCTACTAATTGTGACTATGCGTCGGAGAAGAAAAGAACCTCTGATTCTGGAAGAGGAAAGAGATATCAGAGAAAACATCGTCCGTTACGACGATGAGGGAGGGGGCGAGGAGGACACAGAGGCCTTCGACATGGTGACCCTGCGTAACCTCAATGTCATCAGAGACCCCAATGTACGACGAGACGTCACACCAGATACCCCTACTTTCTTTCATTACCCCTCAGCTTCTCGCCCATCCTATAAATCCCTACCAGACAATGTGGTGTTTCGAGAGTTTATTTGGGAGCGACTGAAGGATGCCGACGTGGACCCATCAGCTCCCCCGTACGACTCTCTGCAGACGTATGCTTTTGAAGGTAGCGGCTCTGTAGCTGAGTCGCTAAGCTCACTGGAGTCACTAAGTACAGACTCAGATCAGAACTATGACTATCTCAGCAACTGGGGACCACGCTTCAAAAAGCTGGCCGACCTGTACGGCAACAGCGATAGCACCACTGTCTTGTCATAGCCACTAAATGTGTTTCTTAACATTTGTGGGACTCCAAAAAATAATAGTAATTTATTGTCAGAGAAAATGATTTTGTCTGCCTTAGTGCATTGGAGGAAAAGATTCAAAGACAACACAAGAGACTGAAAGAAAAACACTTTGACTTCAAAGGTTTTTTTGGTTTGTTTACCTCCCTGTATGGATTTTGAAAATCGTGCCATGGTGAGTTTTGACACGGACTTCAAAAGTGGCTTGACTGAGGAGGAAACCTTGTGTGGAAAAGACATTAAAGGTTTCAGATTTTGGGCTTGGGTCCAACCATTGACTGCAGAATGCATACATGTTGGAGCATTTTTACGGGGAGGCACCTGTCCTTTCATTCCTGTGATGGGCACCGGCCCAGCACTCTTGCTTTGAAGCATTTCTTTGCTATCTTTGTGCTAAAAAAACATAAAAAATTTCTCATGAAAGACTGTGTCTCTAGCGGCTAATCAGTAGTCACTTGACTGTTCATATGAAATTTGACAGCAGTTTATATGGGATTTTTTTTCTTCTCCTTCTTCTATCTTTGGGACGGGGAGCAGGGTGATGAGGGGCTGTTTTTCACAAACACTGAAATCCGGAGCCACATTATTCACGGACTCAGAAATATCCTTCAACACTATATGAAGTGCAACTGCACACATATAATAAAGTATAAACAAGTATTTGATGTGCTAAGGAAATGATGTGAAGACATAAGTTGTGCAAATCATAAAAAGAATGACATGCTCGTCATTTTGATGTCTCCACTGGGTGAAACAGGAAAACATCATTTCTCTTCTTCTCCCAACAATACATTTTGCAGAAGTTGCAATGTAGTGTTTGTCTCAGTCTGTTTTTTCTTCAGCCTTTCTATTGCCAAGTCAAATGTATAATTTCTGAGGTATAATCTGTCAGGATTTAGTTGTTTTGCTTTTGTACAAGGCAGGTTGGGTCTGGGAATGTTTGCTACACCAGAAACTGTCACTGATGGATCTGTCCTCGCTGTGCTTGATTGCAAATTCACACTACCTAGAGTAAAAAAATAAATAAATGTTTCTGAAGTGACGGTCCTAACCTGGGTGAAGTTGCAGTTTGTAAGTAAATGACTTTTGCTTCTGTAGTTTGCAGATTCCAGCATATATTGTCTTTCAGAAATGAAGTAAATAATGTCAGTGGTTTGAATATTGATGGTGAAAGGACACACTGTATGATAATCATTTTGTGCCAATTTTCTTTTCCAGCTTAAACAAATTATGTTACAACTAGGTGTCCACATGTACACTGATATGTATTCTTATTTATTTTGAAGAGGCAGAACTGTGCAAATGATGTTTTTATCTTTTGCTGAAAATAAAATTGACATTCAGTTCCTTAAAATATCGAAGCACTTTCTTTCAATCCTTCTGAACATGTGTACAAATATATAGACATGAACTCTATGAAAACTAAAAACTAAAATCCAAAAGAGCATCTAATTAATGACTAAAAAAATCTTGACTTTATTCTCTGCGCATTTGGGGATCTCAAGTAACTGGGGAGAAGAAGGAGGAAGAAAGAGAAAAGAGAACTTTATTTTTTTCATACATTTTTTGATGTGCCTTTAAGTAGGTGAAAGGCCTTGTAGTGACAAAGCATTCACACTCCACGGAGGCTTGTGTGGTGATTGCAAGGTTCATGTTTGGCCATTTGAGCGCTAGTTTTGTAAATTAGCCAAGCTTGAACAATAAAGTAAAAAGATGATTATAGGTGGAATAGGATAAATGGCAAATAAACAATGTGCACTACTTTCTGCTTTCATAGGATCCCCAAAATTCTTTCAAATGCATAATTTTGGCATTAAAACTTCATGTATACATGCATACATATAGCAAAAATCATGGTCTACAGTTGTCAAGCATTGTGGCCTATTTTTTTGAGGACAGCAAGATATGAGGATATTATTTACGAAGCGATTCACAGTAATTTGTGAAATGTGAGACAAGGTTATTCATTAGTTTTTATCCTACACTTTGTTTTGTGGAGGGCAAGCAAATACCGCTCCATGAGGTTTATTTATCAAAAGATTTTGAAAAGATCAGAGTTTGGTTTAAAGTATGGCTGGTGCATGTTTTATAGTTAGTGAAACTACAATATTAAAAGGATATTTTACCAGTGTAACACCAACAAGTCATTTTTTTAGACATCAATGGTAATAGGTAGTTACCATACAAATTCAGTCTTTATAAGTGACCATTTCCACAATGTTCATCACACTGACTATGAAAACTCACTCTCCAGATATACATATATATGGACAGAGAGAGAAAAAGAGTCGGTTTGCAGTTACATGAAGTCACAGAAGCAAATGAGAAAGCCTAAGTTCACAGAAGCCTGACCAGTATTCCAGATTTTGTGTTTTTTGAGTAAATATTTTCATTTTTTGACTTGATGTTTACCACACCGTGTGAATTTTATTAGTGGAAAGTATCCGCCTTTCATTTTCAATACCACAGGTGTCTGAACACTAAAACTATAAGGCAAACAGATATACATATTATATATTTCTTTACATTTAATTCCAGTTTTGTCATTTCCTTAAAATATATTTTTGCCAGCTGTGTTTATAGCCTGCACCTTAGAGGTGTTAGTCAAAATGTAGACAACTAGCATCTCTTTCCATTTAATGCACTCAGAGGTTCATGAATACAATTGACAGTATAATTTACAATGATGCAAGAGATTGCAATGAAATTGTTATGCATCTTTGGTTGGTAAATATGCCATCTCCTTACAGGTATTGACATACTTTCTTAAGCTTTGAACCTGGCAAAAACAGAACATGTAAGATTTTTCAAGTGTTAGTCAGGAGTAACCAAGGTCACCATATGTGCTCATTGTCATGCAGTTCATGCAAACCTACAAGCGAAGATGTGGATAGTATTCTTCTTCACATATTTATGGGTTATAATGCACGATAGCTTCGTGCATACCATATTTAAAAGCCCCCAAAAATTACTTTTGAGAGCTACACATAGCCCACCAAAAGGATGCAGCTAAAACCTGTGGATGAAAAACTCAAGTACTGGAAGAGAACTGAGGGAAAAACATACAATCAATTAAATGTAAAAACCAAAAAGACAACTATAAAACTACCCTGAAGCGTGGAAGAAAAGTGTCTTAAAAGGGTTAAAAAGTAGAGTGAAATGAAACATAGGTAAAACATTAATATATAATTAATAAGCGCAAAATTTATGAAACAGAAAATTATCCCAACACAAACTGAAGTAATAACATAGCCTGACGCAGTTGAGATTTCCTTTATCGAAGCAGAAAGACAGCGGCTCAAGCAAAGACATCCGATGTAATCTCCAGCACTGATAGCAGCAGCAACAAGATGTGGGTTTTGATTGACCAACTGTCAATCAAAATCACCAAAAATTGTTTTAAATGGCCGCTGCCTTGGGTACTTATGAGCAATCAGGGACCCCGTGTTATCGGTGGCTCAATCTGGACCTCGACTGATTACTTGTGTTGGCCCCGCCGCCTTGGCTGGCAAGGCCCTGGACAGCCACAGACACTTCACTCAATTCTTATCATAACCATGCATCATCAACAAATTGCCCTGACAAAGAGGTGCCCATTTTCAGAGACTCTCAGCGAGATGAGGAACATGCTTTCCTTCAGATTGTCGACTGGAACATCGCTAATAGTGTTTGACCTCTTGGCTGCCTGTTAAGGAAATCATTCCCCACGGATGGCTTTTAGCTTCGCACAACACAGGTGACTAAGATCATCTGTCCTGCAATTACACGGTTCTATTTTTAGCGCTTCTAACAACAACACTTCATGTGATTCAAAGCAGAATTTATTTAATTGCGATGCTGTTTATAGTTTTACATTCTGTGTGTTTTTGTCGTGTAAAGTGAATATCTATAATCAATTCATAGGTTCAGGTGAGTATTAACCATAAAATGCATTTTAAGTGTGCTTTTTGCCAGGTTTTAAGGCAACCAGCTTATATATAGGCTTACTTCTAAGCCAGTTAGAGACTTATAATTATTCATGTGAGATGTTGTTTATATCTGAGAGCACCCAGCATGAAACAAACTCCAAAGAAAGTGTGTCTCGGTTTTCTTGCTCTCATATAGAATAAAAATAGAAATAAATAATCTGCTGGCCATCTGTCCCGGGGTGTCTGTTGGTGGCAGAGAAATGGGGCCCCTGCTCTGGCATTAGCTGGACAGCTCCACGCTGGTCCTTTGAAAAAGAGAAAAGGAGGGAACGGAAGATCAAAGGCCATTGCAACACCATGTTTTATTCTGTCTCGTGCCGCAGCGCTCACAGTTCTCCTGCTTTCAGCAAAAGAGATCTCAGACCTGAGGTTTGTGTACTCTATAGCTTCACCAAATTAGACTGGTCCCAGACCTGGGCAATATAAATAATTCTCTTGAGAGGTATGTGTGTAAGTGAGAGTGCAACAGCTTGCTCCTTGAGTGCCTGGGGAACTGGGAAGGAGTGGAAAAGTAGGTCATAGTGGCAAGATTAGGGTAATGAAGTGTAAAAGAAGAGAAATGTGGGATTATCACTGGGAAATGACTCAAAATTGTTCTATCATTCATACATCGATGTCCACTGTGTGTACAAAACTGGACAGCGTGGAAGAGGAAATGTGATATGAAATCAGTAAGATTGGCAACTGCTTCATCTTTCACAGGCTGCCGTTCGTCTTGGCTTTCAAAGGTCAAAACAAGATAATTTAGAGAACAATGAAATTGCCACTGATAAAAATTGAGTTCCTGGAAACTTATCTGAACATTTCCTGGCATGACATTCGATAGATATACACAATATGGTTTAACAGGTGCTTTGTGCTCTTTTCAATATTCCTTTTCTTGGTTGGATGACTGCATTTACAGATTTTGTTACATCACCATATTTCTTCATTATGGACAACTGAAGGAGAGATTTTGTGAGAAAAATACGGCAAGATCAGCTTGTCAGGCCACTATGTGCAAAAATTTATTTTGGGTCATTTTTTACACAAATTTCCATTTAAACATTTGACCGTGGAGCTGATGTGAACTCGCTTAGAGCATCAGTACAATGATGAATTAAAGTAATTAGAAAATGATGCACTGCAGCCCTCTCCAGTGATGATTGGCAAAAACATGTCAGGGCAACATCAGCATTAATGAGCCATAATCGACATAGGCCTAATTAGCAGCACTTTGTACTTTTATGTAGGTTTATCATCATTAGCCAAGCCAGGCTTGATATGGCACTGAGTATGTGGGTGGCATAAGTGTTTGTTTATCGTGTAGACACGGAAAATAGTTACATGCTACAACAGCCTCGGTGGAGGGAAGTGTTTCTGTAGGCCTACATCTCCCATCAGGAGGGGCTTTTGGGCTAATTAGATCTCCAAAGACTTCGGAAACTGTGGAAGGAAACATGCATATTAAAAAAAACAAGGAAAATTAACGGTAGTTGTTTTGGGATTTTCATAGCTAGCTCAGCTCAATTAGACAAGCTAATCAAAAAGACTAATAAATCATCTATCACTGGGACTATTAGAACCAATCAGCAAAGGTTTAACACCACTTTCTTTGGAATTTTATTACTACACATCTCAGTCGTACTTAGTCTGGACGGTGTTGTTTATTGTTATTCTGCCATTTCTCTCACTGCTGATCATAGGGTGTTTGACATTATTAATAAAAATATTAATCAATCGTGTCTTCTGCCATCCGCCAATTTACATATCTTTACATGGAGCAACTGAGCATGGAGCCAACTCCCCGCTTAATAATTCACGAGATGTTTTCCCTTTCTATTGTCGTTTCAAGGCGTGAGCATGCTGGGTTTATTTTTCTAATAAAACCAAATGGCACAATGAGAGGATGGAATTATCCTGGTTGTATTTAATTGAGTTTGACCAGGTCCCCGCTCGGTGTCGGTCTAATCTCCCCGCAGCACTGTAGTCTCTCTCCCAGGGAGACAGGGGAGGCCGATAAACTTTGAAGCTTGCGCTGAGAACCTGCTCGCTTCACCCTCTGCATTATTCATGATGCAGGGACTAGAGCATCTTCAAATGGCCTGTCATTTCCTTTTACCCTCCATCACAATGGCCATATGCTGCACACACTAGAGGAGGGGATAGGGGAAAGCAATCTGCAGCTAAGCCTAGCCAAACAGGAACACATACATACTAACAGATACATTCATAGGTAAACCCACACAAGGAGATATGTACAAGTGGGGAAGCTGGGACTAAAAAAAAGTCTGCTGTGGCATATTTCAATCTTGTGCCATTCAAAACTAACCTCCTCCCACTGCTTCATCCCCCCCAGACAGCTACTGCTGCTAAAGTAAACACGATGGTACCCCGTATTGCTGCCAAACTGGCATTTGCAGAAAAGTTATAAAAGGACAAAAATGAGAACAATCAAAAGTTTTTGGCAATATGTTCAAAGATTTGCAAGTCTTGTGACATTTTTGGAAAGGTATGAACTTGCATAATTGTTCTCTTAGGAAACAGACGATGCAAATCTCTCATGATGAGGTGCGCTTAGCTTTTTTTTTCCACAGCTAAAAAAGTGTGGAGGCGTACTCAGTGTTTGAGTATAAGTTGTAAGGATCTTCTCTCAGATCGGTGACATTTTGTCAGCCGCTGCGGAGTCCCTTCAGCCAGTGTTCCGCACGTTATTTGTGTTTACAGAGTTTGTTTGCGTGACAAAACCACACAAGGCACGTCCCTCGGAGGTAATTGGGATTGCCGTCATTTGGCCTCCCTAATGTCTGCCATTCAGCATTAACATATCATTAGCTCTTTCTGGGACCGTTCACTCAGAAAATTAGAGGTCTCCATAGACCCCCGGCTCCATCAATATGGCAAAAGCAGTTGACACCTTCTCTTTGTAGTTTTCCTGAGAGAAAAGCAAAATGGAGATAGGCGTGGGAGTAAGAATGGCTGATCAAGTGGTACGTCATTATATTACTTTATAAAACTTTGTATTTGTGACCGCAGCTCATGAAATGTAATTTGCTCTTCTCAAAGAATATAATTGAAATTTTTTTCATGACCTTCACCTTGAAGTAAAAAGATGGTGCAGACAGATTGTGGAACGTGATAAAATTACATATATGGTTCCCGAGGGCTGACATGGATTCTACTAAAATAACATCAGCCTTAAAGTGATTCATTAAATGCTATTGTAAAAAGCCTGTCCTTGTCGAATGGTTGAGATGAACAGCACTGCTATGATACCTAATGACAAAACATCTGGTTGATTGTTCCTACGCTGTGATGGAATTGCTGTAGCTTGGGCATTTAGTCTTCGTAAATACCTTGTTTTGACACCTATAATGGCACGAAGTCTAAGTTGTTTTTGTTGTTGATGCACACACTAAATAGGTAGATGCTGTAAAGTGAAGTTCTTCTCCGGGGTAATTACCTGTTAAAAATAAATACAAATACAAATGTGCAACATCACAGATCACAGCTTGTCATTGTTTTTTCTTTAACACATATATTTAGAATACATATCTATGGACTGCAGGAGAAAGGGCACGCAAACTCCACACGGAAAGGCCAAAAAGAAACAGCTCCTTCACTGAGCTTTTAGAAACCATGTTCCTTCTTACATTCAGGGGCGTAATTTCCAGGGGGGTTAGGGGGGTTATGACCCCCGCCCAATAACCAGACCTAACCAATATAATCCCCCCAATAACATTATGAATTATCTTGCATACCGTAAATAGGCTGTTTTCTTTACTCATTTCAGATATTACCAGCAAAGTAGTTACATGTTTAATCATCTGGGAATTTACCCAGATTTATTTATTTATTTATACAGAGAGCTTGACCCGTCCCAGTGTTCAGCACAAAGTTACACCGATGCTTGCATGTAATGCCCTGCTTTGGTTTCTGATTGTATATGTTTGTGCTATCCATTGTATTTTGAAACAAGAGACTGTTTTTGTGTTTTTCACTCAAAGCTATTGTTCTATGTTAGAAACAAATAAAGAATACATATTTTGCAATTTGAATAAAAAATGTCTTTTATTTTATTGCTCTCAACAGGAGTGAAAGAAGGTTAGGCTGAAGTTTTTCTTTCTTGAAAAACAAACAACTAAAACATGTACTTGTTATATGTAGATATTTTAAAAGGAGATTATTAGGAAAATTCTTCTTTAAATGGTGCCTGGTAGTAATACTAATTGAAGTAATATTGGTTGTTTATTGAAAATAGAAAAGGAGGAGTACAAGTAGCAGCTGTAAAAATAGTTTTATGTTGTGAGAACGATCAGGAATTTTAGCATAATAACAATTATTATGTGATCTGAAGCTGAAAAACATTAGTTTGTTTAAATGTGAGATTTTTCTGCTTTTTAAACAAATCTACTATATTTTTTTTTATCAACTAAACATAATCCTTTAACCCCGGTGTTTTGAAAATAACTAAATGCCGTCATTATTGGTACCACTGTTCCACAGGATTCATGTCTAAACATAAATCGAACATAATCATAAATTCATGTGATTTGTGTGTAAACATGTCTTATATATAAAGAGACCCCAGCTAAAAAGCATTATGGGTTATTTATGGGTTGTCTAAGAGATTCATTTTAACCATAAAAAATGAAAAAATGTAACATTTATTAACATGTAACATGTAACATGTATTTCTGATCGAATTGATATTGTTTTATTGATTAATATTGTTAAATAAAATTATTTTAGGAAACAGAAAGGAGGTTTCTGGCACAATCTCGCTTACCTCACTTTAAACATCACTGCAATTTTATAATAGATATGGACGACATGTTTTTTATTCTTTCTGTGAAATCACAAAACTCTATCTCTTGGAGGATTGGTATACTGTTTGAATATGATTTGTTGGTTAAATCTCCCTATTATTTTGTATTTCTTATTATTCATATTTATTTAAACTGCTATTAGCAATATACTTCTTAATGCATTGGTCAAATAATAAAGCTGTTCCACTTCTTTAAAGAATATTTTGGAGACAATTCTGCAAACTTTTTAAGCATTTTTCTGTGATTCATATTTGACTGGTTACTATATATAAAATGTTAAATAAGGCAATACTTCAAAACATCTTGTAGGTGTTGGGATGGATATAGATTGTTAGATTAGCTTTTTGACACAAACCATGAATAAGACGGGAATGTGTGTTATTGGCTAACCAACTGAACTAAGCGCCCAAAACTCTGCTTAAAGAAGCCCAGCTCAATGATTTTTAAAAATCATTGAGCTGGCAACCAGACATATCATAGAGAAAAAAACCTATATGATCACTGACAGTTTTACACAGTTTGACATCACATAATTTCCCAACCCTAGTAACAATAAATGCCACATTAATCATGAATTTTGTTGAGGTCACGGGTATTCTTGCAAATGGACTGCACTGCTGTGATTATAAACCAGTCAGTAACAGAAAAGTCTGAGGTGTACAAGGCGGCCTTTATGAAAGAAATAAGGAAGATATCCTCAAGGTAGGCTACCACATGGTTGGCAGGTAAATAAAACTATCTGGCCAGGGGATAAGTTTGGGTTCCTGATGGGCGTATCAACACATATGCACAGTGAGTAAATATTTCCCAGGGATGGCCATTAGAAAGTAGACTGTACAGTGGTAAAGGCTGTCTAATCCCTGCTGGTATGTGTTTCAAATTCAGCAGACAGAAGGAAGCTGATCCAATTCCCTGCATCCTGCAGGACACAGATCTGCATTTCCTCTGCACTTTGATGAAACAGCAGCCAAGCTGTCCGCCTCCATTAACAGCCCCTCTGATTTTACACCGTGCTCTGACAACTCTGTGTGCTTGTGTGTTTACTTGTATGTGTGTCTGTGGGTGCATATAATAAATATGTCTGTGCGCATATGTCTGTGATGTATTTCTTGGGATCTGCATGTTTATATTGCTTTATAGCAATGAGCTTGAGGTATCACGACTAGGAAAGTCTGTGTTTATTTTTAGATCATATGAACAAACTGAAATCTGTTATAGGTTACAGAAAAAAACAACATTCAGGCCCTATTTCCATCAATGAGAGCCAGAGCATATTCATGCTGGTTTCTCGCGGCTTTAGAAATCTTTCTTATCTCTTGAACAGCAGACTATTTTTGCTTGAGTTTCCTTTATTGTCAGGATTGGTCTGACCATGTGCCATGTTCACAAACTGTATTTTCAGATTAGGCATAGAAATGCTATCTTTTGTCACAATGTGGTGCCTGGAAACTACAGGTTATTATCACTTTAATTGGCCGTTTTTGACTACTTTTGATTTTACCTCTATATTTCTCCTTTAAAATATATTTTTCTTGCCTTGTTTGGTATCATTATTTTCAGCACAACTTCAAATATCTGAAATTTGAGTTATTTTTTCATTTTGGTATACTATATTAGCACAGTTGATCTAAATTCAGACAAAAAATTCAAAATCCGAGTAGAAAAACGTTATATTTTTTACTGTAAAACCCACAAACATGTTTAACGAATCATTTTCATAACTTGAAATGCAAATAGAAATTGTACATTTCTAAAAATTACACACAAGTTTTGCAAACAACAAAGTTATATGGTACTATTTACCTAAAAATGCAGCCAAGGCCTCAGGCGTTTTTTTATATAACCATTTAAATCTATTTACAGAACAATCAGGTGTTCTGCATCAAATAAGAAGGCACACAAATTATTTGTGCCAGTCCAAAAAATGTAGTTTGTGCTCAGTATAAGACAGAGGAGAACACCACAGGCCTAAACCCTGCAGGTCTGACAGCAGGAGGTGCATCAGTCCAGTTTTCCATGTGGGAACAGCTTTTACACTGAAATCTGCCTTTGACGGCTTTTTTTTTTTTTTTTTGGAGAAAATATGAAATTCAGCAGTCTAACTGACACACAATACAAAATAATAACTACACAACACACTAACTATAGCCTCCAAACACGCTAAACGTTACTAATGTCTCACATATGAAAACTCGCTCTCTCTCTGTCTTTCTCTCACAGGCGTCACTCCTAAAAACTTCCCCTTGTCCCTAAACAACCAAATGTCACATGTTTGCCATATCATTTTTTTTGATTGGCTGACATGGTAAACTCTAACACCAATAGGGAAGGGGCATTTTTTCTTTTTCTTTTTTCGCTCGCAAGCGGAGAGCGTTTGCTAGCGCTGTCTGTAGAAAACGCCGTTTTTACCGGTCTTCCCGCTGTAAACACCACTGTTTTGTTCAGAAAAAAACATCTCGTGTATTTTTTATCATAACTCTGGTTCTACGTGGCCCATCGAAACAATTCAAAAACTGGTATATAGTTTGAAGTCTGCATTTTTGACCCAAGTTGGAATGGAGACTCTGACTTACTGCATCTTGTAGCTGTGTCGTCTTAAATTGGTCATGTGATGTTGGCGCGTCCGGCGACCCCAGAGGGTTAACAAACTCTTTACCTGCTTCACTTTTTAATGAACAATATCGTAAGTCCATTTTCATGTTTCTATTTATTATATTTATATCAGGGTTGAGAATGTCTCTTTCAAGTGACCCACCAGACAGAGAAGTCAGTTATCTGTTCATTTAAATCAATGAAAAAAATCTCATTGTAATTAAAAGCAGAAATCCCAATAAAACAGCTGCATCACACTCAAGCTCCTGTCACAGTCAAAGACTGACACTTAAAAGCTTGCTGTACTATGTCAGAGGGAGACTGGGTATATTAAAACAACACATGGTGTTACTTTTATTGTTATATGCTGTCAACCCTCATACGCATGTTATTAAACTGTGACAAGGACACTGTGGTGTAAACCAGCCCCCTCATTCTAACCGTAGATCAGTACGAGTACGGTTGGTGGTTTGAATTCTCATACTTAAGAGTCTGTTAAATGCCACGCAGGCTTGTCACAGTTATGCAAAAACAATGATCCACCCCAGCTTGAAGGGCAAGGTAATAAAAAAAAAGAAAACGAAACACAGCATATTTTTGTTCCACCTCCGTGATGACGTGTGTACACAGGATGGTTAACTACGATAAATTGGCCCGAAATTGGCCAATGAGTTCAGACGCACTTGTAATGTGGCTTAAATTGCATGCCCTTTCAGGCAGGGGAACAAACCTCCTCAATGTCAGCGTTCTCTCCCACATGTTGAGTGCTTAGTTTGCCATGCAGTACAGGATCTCCAGGCCTGTTTAGTATTCACCCACTTGAATTTCCTAAAGGTTACCAAACCTAATTAGACATTTATGCAGGATCTTCAAAGGTCCCTCCGTTATTAATGATGTGCTACTTCTGAGGACTGCATCGATGGCTTTTTTTCTGACTCGGAGAGCGCACGCCTCACAATATGTGCATACACAATGGAGACACGCAGCCATCCAAAATGCAAGAAGAGACTTTTAACTGTTGCAGTGTTAAAGTGGCCCAGTGTTTTTGACAAATGTTGCGATTCAAAGTTAGCTTATTTTTTTCCATAAAATGCTCTCATTTAAACATTTGAAATGTTTTCAGCATTTATGAGATTTGCAAGTTGTTACATTCTGTTTTTAGTTACATTTTACGCAGTAACCCAACTTTTTTGGCATTGGGGTTGCACATTAACACAATGACATCACACATTGTCCAATTTAGTTTTATCTGACCGTGGTTGAAGAATTCACTGTCACGGTTTGCGGGGGCAAGCCGTGTGGAATATATATAGGACCAAAAGGCGGCAGCTCTGGTGCAGGTGAGTGTTTATTAACAACAAAAATGCAAACAACAAAGGCGCTAGGAACATGAAACTGAAACCTAAACTGGGTAAACTAACAACACAAACCAAGAATGACGGTGCAGGGAGGTCCGGGGAAATACATACAGGGAGACCGAGGGGAAACAACACAGACGAACCAGCAACTACTATGACAGAAGACACAACTTAAATACACTCAGAGAACACAGGGGGATTACATACAGGTGGGGACACAGCTGGGAGTAATTAACATGACGAGACTAGGGAGGCAAACTGAAAACACTCACATAAGACACAGACCTTCACAATAAAACAGGAACTTACACATGAAAGGACACAAACTAAGAAACGCGGACTAGATACAGGAACACACGGGCAGAACAGAGTAAACACTAACCAGAGGAAGAACAGAACCAAAATCGCGAAGAGAAAACACAAAACGCTGGGTCAAAAGGACCCAGGATCATGACAGTACCCCCCCCTCAAAGGCTGGCTCCAGACAGCCCAACAAGAAACAAAACAGCCAGAAAAAACAGAACACAACCCGACCAGGGCGGGCGGCGGGGGACCCAGGAAGGAGGGCTCGAAGCAAAACAAAACCGGAGCACCAGAAGGCCAAAAGACAAAAACAAAAAACGAGCCCAAAACCAAAAGAAACGAAGCACACCAAAACACAGGAAAAAAAAACAGAGTCCAAAACAGAAGAGTTCAGGGGGCCGACAGCACAGGAGTCCAAAACAGTTCGGGGGGCCGACCGTGCGGACGGCAACGGCGGCGACGTGGATACAGTTCGGGAGGCCGGCCGTGCGGACGGCAACGGCGGCCACTCAGGCGATGGCGGTCCGGGAGGCCGGCCGTGCGGAAGGCAGCGGCGGCCACTCAGGCGATGGCGGTCCGGGAGGCCGGCCGTGCGGAAGGCAGCGGCGGCCACTCAGGCGATGGCGGTCCGGGGGCCGGCCGTGCGGAAGGCAACGGCGGCCACTCAGGCGATGGCGATCAGGGGGCTGGCCGCGCGGAAGGCAGCGGCGGCGCCCAAGTGTCAGGCGCACCGGCCGAGGCTTGGAGGGCACAGGACCAGGCGACGCTGAAGCAGAGGCAGGACCAGGCGTAACAGAAGCACAGGCAGAGGCCGGACCAGGCGTAACAGAAGCACAGGCAGAGGCCGGACCAGACGAGGATGAAGACTCGGATGAAGCCGGACCAGACGAGGCTGCAGCTGGCGATGAGGCTGCAGCTGGCGATGAGGCTGCAGCTGGCGATGAGGCTGCAGCTGGCGATGAGGCTGCAGCTGGCGATGAGGCTGCAGCTGGCGATGAGGCTGCAGCAGACGAAGGCTCTGAGGCTGCAGCAGACGAAGGCTCTGAGGCTGCAGCAGACGAAGGCTCTGAGGCTGCAGCTGACGAAGCACAGGCTGGAGCTGGCGTAGCAGATGGTGGCTGGATGGGCTCCTCGGGCCCTCCAGCTGATGTGGCATGGTGCTGGTGCGGTTCTCCTGAACCCCCAGCTGACGAGGAAGGTTGCTGAACGGGCCCCTCGGACCCTCCAGCGGAGACAGGAGGCTGAACGGGCCCCTCGGACCCTCCAGCCGACGAGGCATGAGGCTGGTGTGGTTCTCCGGAACCACCAGCTGACGAGGAAGGCTGCTGGACGGGCTCCTCGGGCCCCCCAGCTGAAACAGGAAACAAAGGCCGGAGCGGTCCCTCGGACCCTCCAGCGGAAACAGGAAACAAAGGCCGGAGCGGTCCGTCGGACCCTCCAGCGGAGACAAGAGACGAAGGCCGGAGCGGTCCCTCGGGTGGCTGCTTAAACTCCAGGGGTCCAGAATCAGCTGAGGACTGGGACCTAGCCTCTGGGGAAGCCCTGGAGCGGCAAACTGTGCCAAAGGCGGCTGAACTACAAAAAGCACCTTGAGGTAAAATTATACTTTCTCCCTGCATGGAGTGAGTATGTGAGACCACTATTACTGGAGCCAGAGTTACGGGTAGCGGGGGCACTGGAGCTACTGGGGCCTGCGCTACAGGCGGCACTGGAGCTACTGGGGCCTGCGCTACAGGCGGCACTGGAGCTACTGGGGCCTGCGCTACAGGCGGCACTGGAGCTACTGGGGCCTGCGCTACAGGCGGCACTGGAGACTGAGCTGAGGGTGGCACTGGAGACTGAGCTGAGGGTGGCACTGGAGACTGAGCTGAGGGTGGCACTGGAGACTGAGCTGAGGGTGGCACTGGAGACTGAGCTGAGGGTGGCACTGGCTGCGGGGGAGCTAACTGGGCTGAGAGTGGCTGCGCGGGAGCTAACTGGGCTGAGAGTGGCTGCGCGGGAGCTAACTGGGCTGAGAGTGGCTGCGGGGGAGCTAACTGGGCTGAGAGTGGCTGCGGGGGAGGTGATATGCTGTTCACAAAGTCATCTGCCGCACAGAACACCGCCCCTGAATGAACAGTCATACAGTCCGCAAATGGAAAACAGTCCTCACTCACCACAGCCGGCGAATTAGAAGTCCGAACGTCCAGCTGTGGGGTGGCGCGCTTGCGGCGCGATCGGCGTCTCCTCCCCGCAGACGGCTCCGACGGGCCGGGCAAGATCACATCCGGCGAGTCGGGCAGCGAGGCAGGAGTGGCTGAGAGAAGGTGCGGTGTGAGCCGGAGAAAAGCCTGCATGGTCGGAGGAAGCGAGTCCAATAGCCATGGCAGGCCGGAAAAGAGCCGTTGCAGCCGGTCTTCTGCTGCGCGGCGAAGCTCTTCCGGGGGATGTTCCAGCCATAGGCTGAGAAGGATCTCCACATTGTATGTGATGTCGTCCTGGAGCTCCTCGGACGGATTTACTGCCGCTGGGTCCATGGTGGCTGGTTCGTTCTGTCACGGTTTGCGGGGGCAAGCCGTGTGGAATATATATAGGACCAAAAGGCGGCAGCTCTGGTGCAGGTGAGTGTTTATTAACAACAAAAATGCAAACAACAAAGGCGCTAGGAACATGAAACTGAAACCTAAACTGGGTAAACTAACAACACAAACCAAGAATGACGGTGCAGGGAGGTCCGGGGAAATACATACAGGGAGACCGAGGGGAAACAACACAGACAAACCAGCAACTACTATGACAGAAGACACAACTTAAATACACTCAGAGAACACAGGGGGATTACATACAGGTGGGGACACAGCTGGGAGTAATTAACATGACGAGACTAGGGAGGCAAACTGAAAACACTCACATAAGACACAGACCTTCACAATAAAACAGGAACTTACACATGAAAGGACACAAACTAAGAAACGCGGACTAGATACAGGAACACACGGGCAGAACAGAGTAAACACTAACCAGAGGAAGAACAGAACCAAAATCGCGAAGAGAAAACACAAAACGCTGGGTCAAAAGGACCCAGGATCATGACATTCACATCATGCTCTCACACCAGGAATGTCAAGTGCAGTTCTCCAATCCGGAATTAATTTCCACACCCACATTAGTCTTTGTGTTTGTACTCACTGTTATTGCTTTTACACACACTTCACTACTAACAACATCTTACTATTGTGTTGGTGTATTTCTCATCTGAATCGGCTCTACAACATCAACATCAGTTTTACCCTAGTACTGTTGCCCTTCACTTGAAATTAAATAGAGACACATGTTCTCAGAATCTGAATACTTGAAACAAATAGAAACACAGGTGCACATCCTGACACTGTCATAATTACACAAGCATACACTATACATGTAGGCAGCATAGCTTTACTGTACTACACAGTAGCTGGTGTTATGGTCAAAGTCTTTGTTTCTGTTTTCTGATGTGTGTCAGGAATGATTTGTGACAGACGAATAGCAGAAAGACAGAAAGGGAAGGTTTACAAGATGATAGTGAGACCTGCTGTGATGTATTGTTTGGAGATGGTGGCATTGACAAAAAAGGCGAAGAAGTATAGGTAGAGGTGGCACAGTTGAACATGGTAAGATTTTCATTGGGAGGAACAAGGATGGACAGGATTAGAAACGAGTATATCAGAGGAAAAGCTTGGGTTGAGCAGTTTGGAGATAAAGTTAGAGAGGTAAGATTGAGAGTGTTTGGAAATGTGAAGAGAAGGAATAGCGGCTATAATAGCTCCTGGCAGGCAGGAGGAAAAGAGAAAGACCACAGAGAAGGTAAATAGATGTAGTGAAGGACGACAGGTTTGGTATGACAGAAGAGGATGCTAGGGATAGAGTGAGACTGTGGCATATGGTCTGCTGTGGTGACCTCTAAAGGAATCAGCCACATGAAGAAGAAGATAGTATTACTTTGTGTCTGAACACTTTTTGTCCTACATTAGGCCACACTGCTTGCAGCACCCTTTCAAAGTCAGTAAGTATGAAACTATTTGGTGTTTAAGTCTTAGAACCATGATGGAAGTATTTTTAATTTACTGGTCACAGAGTTGAAGTGACCAACTGACATTGCATGTTTTGACATAGGTGAAAAATGTGATTTGCAAAAGCATGTGCTTTGAGAATTGAACTGTGTTAAGAGTCGTGAGAATGATGTGCCTAATAGTAGAACTGCAACAAAGGATTTGGGTAAAATCATGACTATAAGTGCCAATAATGCAATTTAATAACAATACAAAAAAGCACCTCTCTCTGTAAGACACTCTATAATATTTTACAGATTGTGTATAATAGCAGTAAAACTATTCAAAAACTATTCAAGTAAAGGACTAAAAAAAGACTAAACATTAATTTCTCACAATTTAGAGGCTGGAACTTTATATTAGAGCTCATCAGCTCATCAGCTGTCACGTCTAATTTGTTTACCTTTATTAAAACTAAGTATATCATTTATGCACACTAGTGGGAGGGCAGTGTAGTTCTTTCATTTATTCATACTACAACAACTGACAGTCTAACTTAGGATATAAAGTGAGACAAAACTGCTTTTAATGGGATAGCTTGATTTTGGCATTCCCCTCAGAAAGAATAAAACGATCCTCCAAAGGAGTAAAGCCAATCTTGGCTCAGTGTCAAAATTAAAATGCTTCCTTCAGAAAAACAGGACCCTGGTCCATCATTTTCCCATGACCAGAATGTGAAATTACTTTATAAAGAATGCGAAACAAAGCCAGGAGACACCTCCAACCTCTCTTAGCCATTTAAAATAATTAACTAAATCTAATGCAGGGATTAGTCCAACATTATGCGCCCGTGTTTGCATCCACTCTTAGTAATGCATTAGGTAACTGTAGTTGACAACACAACCTAAATAAAACTCAGTTTACATTTATTATTTACATTCAGACTTTAATCAATTATGAATGATGGCTAATTAGTGATGCGCAGGGGTCATCGCTCTTTGCAGTGTCAGAGTCTGCTAAATGTACTGTATGTCACGGAGTGCGGACATTGACAAAAAACCTCTCACCACTTTACAGATTTAGGTGTCTTTCTTCTGAGGAGACTTCACTAATCATCTGTGAAAGTGTGTGCACTGTGCACGCGTGCTCGCGTGCGCCCACTTGTGTGTGTGGGAATGTGCCCGTGCGCGCGTTTGATAATAATAAGGCAAGTGAAAATGAAGAGGAGCTAAACTGTGTAAGTCATTTCTCATTTCCCTGCTTCAGTGCCTGTCAGCAGAAAGCCTTGCATTTTGAATGATGGCTCAGACAACAAAAAGTGAACAACAAACCCTTTGGCTCCAAGGAGGGAAATGGAGGGAGACAAAGAAAGAAAGAAAGAAAGAAAGAAAGAAAGAAAGAAAGAAAGAAAGAAACAAAATGCACACAAGAAAAAAGAGACAAATGCACAGTTTCTAAAAAATGACCAAACAAACAAACAAAGCAAAATCCCAATATCAATGCTTTGATAAAACCACTGAACATGCCCTGAAAGTGAAACATAATAGAGAGAAAAAAATTACCTATACAGTTGGCACTCATACAGTTTTAGAAGGACCTTTCAAGGGGCTGATTTAATGTGAGAGCATCAATCCTTTAGCAGCACCGGGTCTTGACAGCAAGTGAAAGTAATCTCTTCTTTATTAATGGGACTTTTCACTTTGGACCCGAGGCCTTTGGTATTCCATAATAGTAGTTTCATACTACAGACCAAAGGAAAGAACAATATGAAATCAGATCAAGTGGATGTGTTATGAATGATAAGTGTATTTCTTTGTAAATTCATGCGAGTCTTTCAAAGAAATACAAAAAAAAAGGAATGTAAGCAGCTAAAGTAGCAAAATAGATTATACACTGCTTATTTTCATGTAATCAAAAAGTGTTGAGCCTCCTTGAACACATTATTTGGCTGAAAAATAAATATAAACCATGTAGCCATGCAGCTACCCTGTGGGGAACTCTGGAAACTTCAGTTTGACCCTTTGCTTTGGCTTTAAATCCTTAAAAATGGATTATTTCAGTACTTTATCTGAATAGCATAATGTGTAATACAAAAAAGTTTTGCTTAAAAAAATAGAATGATTTGTTTACAGTTCTCCTCAGTTTTTCCTTTTGTTCATATAGAAGTCAGAACCAGGCAGTCAACACATCCAGTCTGGTCTACTCTACTCGCTGGCTTTACAAAGACTGAAAGTGCAGTGAAGTCATTAATAACTCAGTAAAATACACTGCTGCTGGTTGGATGGAGTGAAAACAGATGGAAATTAATTTTGACAATACTGTGCAAAAGTCACTCCCCATTTGGAAAAGAAATAGAAAATATATGATTTACTCATGAAAGTGGCCACTTTCATATATTGTTTTTGTATCCAAAACATACAAGTTTCATTTATATAATTTTTCTAGGGATCTTATATCTGTTTTCACTCTTCTATGCTTTTCATACAAGTTTCACACAGGACAGATACAAACTTTATAAGATTTATATATATCTTTTCCATACGGGTCATTGCATTTTGTTTTGCCAGGAAAACGGTGCAGTGATTTTCTGAAACATGCAAACATACATCAAAATATATGTTGTGTATGGGGCAAAAACAGAGCTTGTGTCATGGTCTGCGTGAGTGGCAGTATTTTTCCGCTGTGTGTCATGTCTCCTCCTCTGGGCGGAGTCGTCCTCGTCTCTCTCAGGAGCTGCACCTGGAGCTGATTAACTCTGTAGTATTTAAGTCCAGCCTTGACAGCTGCTCTATGCCTGAATCGCAACTAACTAGCTTGTGTCCATGGAACATTCTTGCCACCGGGCTACAGCGACTCTCGGCCCCGTCGTTGAGCTCGCCTGCCGCCATCACAGCCATCATTCGGGTACGGTCTACACTCTCACCTGTCTGCCTGCCCCCTTGTCTCACTACTGGACCTTCTCGTACTGGATCAATACTCACCCGGACCTTCACAAACTTACCTCCTCCTCTCACGTACCTCCACCTCTGGACAAGTAAGCCACAGAATTACTCTCATTGGATATCTCACTGCAATCCGTTTTACCTCCACTCTGATACACCTCTCCTCTCTTACAGTCTCCCTGACCACCGGCTCTCTCCCTCGTTTCTCGGTCTGATTAGATATTCCCTACGATGTCCAGCTCCAGCTTTGGGACCCCATTGTCATGCTCATGCTCTCAAACAGATAACTTGCAGTATGTATCTCTCCTACCATAATTGGTGTTTTAATTGTCATAGTGTTCTACCCACAATCATGTATATATTGCCATTTCTGTATGCATAGTTATAGTGTCTTTGCTCACGTCACAGCTTTTGCTCACTACTATTCTAGTAAAATTGTCTCTCTCCGCTATATATCGTCCCTGCCCCATTTGCTAGTATTCATTCGTGCCTTGGCATTTCACTCAACCCTGTATGCAGTCGCTGTACATGTGCACAAGCATTGTATTTATTCTCGTTCTTGTAATTAAACGTCCTTCACGTATCTTGAGTGTCTGTGTAGAATCTGTCTTTTGGGTCCATTCTGTGTCTGACGGCTTGTACTGTGACAGTTTGTGTAATTCTAACACACTCAAAACAATAATTGGCATGACCACCTTTATTCTTCAACACTGCCTGAAGTCTAAGATGAGCTTTATTGAAGTTCTTTAATAGTCCTCAGGAATAATTCCTTAATGACATCTGAAGCTCTTCTTTGGATGTTTGCTATCCCAAAGGGCTTTAACAGTTTTGAAGTTCAGGCTCTGGGGAGGCCAATCCATGACTAACAGTGTTAAACTACATTTTTCAATCTAGGTATGCTGTTATTGCATTTTGGATCATTTTTATGCTGAAAAGGGAAGCTGGTAAAGACCTGTTGCCACTGAATTTCAGTCCAGCTCTTGTATAATTTGGCATCCTTCAACCTTATTTCCCCGTTTCCCTTAAGAATCCTTAAAAATGGCTTCTTGACAGCTGCTCCTCCAGTGAGACCATTTCTGATGAGGCTTAAGCCAACAGCCAACAGATGGATCAACTGAAGGGCCAGCTGCATCTCAAGTCTTATGTCAGGTCTTTGCTGGATTTCTTATTTCTTAAAGGACATGACTGTGAGACACAGCATATGCTTTTTTTTTTTTCTTTTTTTTAAAAAAGCCTGTAATGTCTTCTTTTGTCCTCCACTTGTTCAGTTTCCATTTTGATGACACGCTGCCCCCCCTCCCCCCAAAAAAGAGCAAAAAACACATTATTTTGCATCAGTGTATTATACATTCCACAAAAGTCCCTAAATGTAAATTCTGGATTGTTTCTTCAATGAGTAGTTATGTACAGAGAAGAAATGTGTGGTGGCTTAAGACTTTTGCACACTACTGTAGCTATATATAAGTTGCTTTGGTCAGTTATTTCAGCTAGTTATTTTGTTTAACAGTGAAAATGGGCTGAAAGAGGTAATGTGAAAAACAATTTAAAATGATGGCAATGATGCTGAATATGTACTAAATGTGAAAAGTTATAATTAAGGGTTTGGTGATGTCCTCACTGGTTTAAAATCAGTTATCTATTTTCTGCTGGTTAGCTACAGCATGTTCAATGAAGTTGTAGCAGGCTTAGCCGGCTCTACCATTCCAGATGAGATACATAATCTCTCCAGTGTGTTCCAGGTCTACCCTGTAGTCTTCTACAAATTAGACATGTCGGGAAATCTCTTCCCCGAGTGAATGGAGGGTACTCATGAGAACCACCTGAGTGATATCTAAACCCTTTCCCTATGTTAATGGTTTGGCCAATCATCATTTTATTTGGGTTTTCCTTCTTTTAGGCCATTCCCAGCGCTTATGACCATAAGTCAAGGTTGGAATTTAAAGGTCTTACCTTCAGGCTCAGCTCATGCATTAGTTATGAACAACCAAACTCTCAAAATCCTGAACTTGACCTCTCTCATAGTAACTGTAAGGATGTGTGTTTATCAGATTTTATTGATGGCAAAAAACCAACTAACAATTTTTTATATATATATATATATATATATATATATATATATATATTCAAAAATATACAATGGCATACTATACTATTCATTTATTCTTTTTTTTTTTTTTTTTTTTTTTTTTTTTTAAATGACATCAGAAACAGCAGTATGCGACATTACGTGATGGCAGAGCTTCAGTTCATCCTTTGTCATTTTTTTTTTTTTTTTTTAATAAATAGGACAGGGGGAATGAATGAGAGAAAGAGGGGGAGAGAAAGAAAGAAAACCAAAGGGGAGAAGAGACGGTGAGAAGGGGGGGGGAAGAGAGAGAAAAAAAAAAAAAGAACTCCTGGGTCACCTGTATGGAGAAAAAAAAAAAACAAACAAAAAAAAAACAAACAGAGGAGACAGCAAACAACAAAGAGCAACATAATAATAGAGAAAACAAAGCACCATCACAATAAACTAGCTAGTCATAGATATCAATATTTACTAAATAATAAACGATATTGTGCAGCACGCAAGATAGACAGCGCACAGTGTGCTTTGAGGCAGCAGCCAAGAAAGCTTTAGTCCGCGTCTGTGAATACCCATGTGTGCATACCTGTGTGGATCAGCATGCTTGCATTCCAAAGGTTTCTCCATGTAATGATCTGCTAGGGAGTGTGGGGGGGGCCACAGCCCCGCCACAGCCCCGTCCTCCAGGGTGTGAAGCGGGTATGGAGGAGATCAAAACCCCAGACATCCAGAGGCCCCCAGAACACAAGAGACCATGGAAGACCAACAGAGGGGCAGCCGCGCCACTGTTCCAGTAAGAGCTGAGGAGAGTCCCAGATGAGGGCTCGCCCAGCAGCCGCGGAGCAGAAGTCAGGGGGAGTCGCAGTGACGCGCCCGTGAGCCCAGCCGGCCCCCAGCTGTGCCTGAGTGACCGAGCCCCAGGCCGAGAGGCCGGGGGCACCCCACCTCCAAAGGGGCCCGAGCGAGCCCCAGGCCCCAGGCCCCGACAAGCGGCCGCCAAGGAGTGAGCCGGTGTGTACCCGGACGCCCACCCCCAGACACAAAGAACCACCAACACACCGACACCTGAGGGAGTCCGCCACCGGCAGGGGAAGTGGTGGTGGGTGGAGATAGGCCTCCAAACCTTGGAGGGCCTGAGGTGTCCCCAGAGAGGTGGCGTCTGATACCCAACCTGACATATAGACACAGACATACAGGCACACACAGACACAAACATCCATTCCCACCCTCATGCTCTCATATGCACTCACTCCACACTCAACCAACGTGGAGACAGACATAAAGAGACGCTGTACACACAATCACACTCCCCAAGCGTACTCTACAAACCGGGTCTAGGTACCCTTGCCCCTGGAGGGGGGAATTGCACCCAGACCCAGGTGGTGTTACCCTTTTCCCTGCGGTGGGGAGAGGCAGACCACCCCGACTCCGCAGCAGCAGGGAGGCCCCACACCCCAGACCGCAGTCGGACGGCCAACTCCTCCTACTAGCCCTCCCGCTCCAGCAGGCCGCAGAGAATGGGGGTGGGAGAAGACTCCAAACCTCCCTCCACCCGCTCATTGTAGTGTTGATGCATATGTGTTCTAAGGTGCAATTAAAACCCAGGAGGGCATGGAGCTACCTTCATTTATTCTTATTCAAATGCAAATATCTTCTGATCAAAATATTTTGGCTCCTTCTCAAGGCAGTCAAATTTCATTTTAGCATGAGATCACCATATTTGAGTATAGTATATAGCTCTTCTTTATACAGCCTTACATCCAGTATATAAAACCAGGAGAATGACCCAAACAAAAACTCAAAGTCTCAAATGTGAATCAACCAGAACACTTTTACAAGACCAAGTTTGTAGCTAAAGTAGCAGAGTGAGGTTTTTTTTCATAATTAGTGCATACTAGTTCCAAAACGAGTACTCTATAATAAAACACAGGCAAAAAACAAAAAAAAAAAAAAAAACCCCAATCAAGATTCCAGTAAACAGTCATAAAGGCACACAGCTCATTCAAATACAAGAATCTAAGAAATGTGATCTGATTTAACCTCATTTAAGTTTGAACACTATCCACTTTAAGGCTGTCTTTTTAGAAAGTGCTCCAATGCCTCCATCACAGCCGAGGTCTTTTTTTTAAATAAATATTTTCCCTCAAATGCATGAGAATGTAATGTAACAGAGTCATAAATCACATTGTTATAATTACACAAAATGTGTTCTAAACCCCCAAACTGCTCCTTTTATACCTGACTTTTAGGACCTCCAAGCCTGTAGTTGTGTTCATTATCAGTTAGAGCCCCTCCTCATTCTTTTCTTCTTCTTCTTTGGTGCAATACTATAAATACAGTGTACCCCTTTTGCCTCTCCCCTTTTTCTACAATTCCCCTGTGGGAGAGGTGGGTGTCATTTCTTTCCAACACCTTAAAAACACACATAATTCATATTTAGCCACCCTGATGTTTATGATTGCGATGTTAGTTCAGTTATTGTCATTATTAAGCCTGTTTTTGTAAGATGTGATAAGTGTGTAGTATGTGTGTATCATAAATGTGTTTTAGGCGCCATAAATGCTAGCATGAATATATACTCCTTGCTAGCTTGGGAGCTGTGGTGGGTTGAGCTAACCCTCTTCCCCACTGTTTGTATTTGGTCTAGGAGCTGGAGTGGGCAAATTATTTACTTGGAGGTCTTTCTTTCTTTCATTGCATTCGCTAATTTAAAGTTAATATTTAAATGTTTTAGTATTTGGGCTCTCAAGGTGCTCAGTGACCTGCAGTTTTAAAATTCTGAGTTCAGTAACATCTACTGGAAACTCTGAGGTGCTTCTTTAGAAATCTCTGTTTGGGCAAATGGCATTCTCTGTTCATTGTATGAACTTGTGGAATTCTTTGCCTTCGGAAATCAAGCTGGAGCCGGATTGAGATTGTTTTAAATTTAAACTGAAACAGCTTTTAAAGATTAACCAGTCATGGAGCCATGAATAATTTGCAGTTTTGTTATAATCTTATATCATACTGTAGTCTGTACCCTGTGGTATGTGTTATTCATTTTCTTGTGTTTTAAAGGCCCAACTAGAGACGGGGATTGCAAACTAGCTTAGGCTATAAATGCTCTTGTGTGTTGCCTGGCTCCTTCTTTTAATGTAAGTAACCAGTGGCATGTGGTGACTTTTATAGAAAGGCGAGCAGAAAGCCCCCCTAAAACACTAGGAGAACACGTCATTATACATTAAATTGTATTACAGGGAAATTGTATATAAACTATTAAAAGCACCAATAATTATTCTGTAGAAAAAATGTTTCTTGTCATACCAATATTTCTGAAGATGGCTGAGCTCATTTTCAAATTTCATCTACAATATTGTATCATATTTTCTTTTCTTTTCTTTTTCCTGTCCCGTTTGGTTCTTTTGCCATCAGGATTGTTGTCTAAAGGCAACGAAAGATGCCCAACGGATTTACTTTACCAAATGGACCATCCCAGCCTTGCCGTATTGGTCTATTTGATTCACCTTTGTTTTTATTGTTTATTTTATTTTCATTTGCTGAACACGGGACAGACTTGACTGGGGAAAAGAAAAAGAGCAGGGAAGCGGGATGGTGATATAGGGCAAAAACCAAAAACCAACAAAACAAACAGACATAAAATACA
This sequence comes from Diplotaxodon limnothrissa, assembly GCF_057381915.1. Classification (NCBI taxonomy): domain Eukaryota; kingdom Metazoa; phylum Chordata; class Actinopteri; order Cichliformes; family Cichlidae; genus Diplotaxodon; species Diplotaxodon limnothrissa. The sequence continues at coordinate 20,125,898 of NC_140604.1, forward strand.
TATATCAATCACCTGGATCACCTGTTGAGAAAGAAAAAAGAGAAAACAAGCAAAGAAAAAGAGAGTAATATAATAAACAACATCATCGCGATGATCTATATGAATATGACAGTAAATACTAAATATTAAATATTATTGTGCAGCACGTAAGAGCAAAAGCGTACAGTGTGCTTTGAGGTAGCAGCCAAAAGGGTGTAGTTTGTTTGTGTGAGCACCCGTGTGTACACCTGTGAGTGTGAGCGCGCTTGTATTTAAAAGTTTCCGTCATGTAATGATCTGCTAGAGGGTGTGGGGAGCCATAGCCCCGTCCTCCTGGGCATAAGGCAGGTATGGAGGAGATCAAGGCTCCAGACATCCAGAGGCCCCAAGAGCAAAGGAGACCAAGGAAGACCAACGGAGGGGCAACCGTGCCACTATCCTGGAAAGAGCTGAGGAGAGCCCCAGATGAGGGGTCGCCCAGCAACCGCGGAGCAGAAGCCGGTGGGGGGGGGGTGTTGTTGCAGTGACGTGCCCGTGAGCTCCGCCGGCAGCCAGCTGTGCCAGAGTGACCGAGCCCCAGGCCAAGAGGCCGAGGGCACCCCACCCCCGAAGTGGCCCGAGCGAGCCCCAGGCTCCAGGCCCCGACAAGCAGCCACCAGGAGTGAGCTGGTGGCTGTATCATATTTTCTAAAAGTTTATGTTTGTAGTGGCTGTCCTCTGGGGAAAAAAAACTGTTAATGACCTCAGAAAAAAAGCTTGCATCTCTGTTAAAACGTATTAATATATATATAAAAAAGCAGAGCTGTAATAAAAGGCTTGACCAAAACAGAGCTTGTATAAAAAGTCAGTGTTTAGAAAGACCAGAAAGACCACCTTTATTCTTCAACACGGCCAGAACTCTTTTAGGCATGATTTCTTGCCATTTCTATAAGGAGTCTTCAGGAATAGTTCTCCTTGAAGGATATTTATAGCTTTTCTCTGGATCTTGGCTGCCTTTATTCGTCAAGATGATCCCACACTGTTTCAATAATGATGAGGTCCAGGCTATAGGGAGGCCAATCCATGACTGATAGGGTTCCACTGTGTGTTTTTCCAAGGTATGCTATGTGTTTGGTGTCATTGTAATGCTGAAACATCAAAGCCGTTGCCAATCAGATGCTTTCCAGATGGTTTTGCATGATTTTCTGTCCGGTTCTTGTTTGGCAAACCCCAGCCTGTTTGCACTGGTTCCCTTCCTTAAGAATACCTTCTTGACATCCACCCATACACTGAGATGATTTCTGGTGAGGCTCCAGGAAACAGTAGTGGCTCAACTGATGAGCCAGGTGCATCTCTTGAAGGGACATCCAAAGCACTGCTTTGAATGGTTGGCTGCCTTTTGTTCTGCTTTCTGTCAAGATGATGTTGAGGTCCAGGCTCTAGGGAGACCAGCCAAGGATAGTGTTCCATTGTATGCTTTCTATCCAGGTATGCTTCTGTTTTTGGGATCATGTGGACTGATCCAATGTGACAACTGCAAAAAATGGAACAGTGGAAAAAAGCCATGCTGAAAAATAACTTTTTGCAGATGGGACTGGACTGAAAATGACTTAAAAAAAAACAAAAAAAACAGGAGACTTCCAAAGAAAAACTGGGAAACATCTTCAGAACACCTGGAAAACTATTACGCAAGTTCAAAATTACAAGCAAGTTCAAATATTAAGAAATGAAGTGTGGTTCAAGACTTTTGCACAGTATTGTACATCATCTTACCTTCTTTTGTACAACTAAACGCTTGCTGTTGTGAGAAGTGTCAATAATGTTGTGTCAATAATAATCAACATATGTAGGTTTTGTTCGGTAGAGTCAATGAAAAATACAATTAAGTTTAAACAGCTTTAATATAGTCCAGATCCCTCACGGTGTGATATCAGACTGTCAAATGTCTGGTAAAGGGTGCAAATATTACACCACAAATCCTCCACCAATTAGTCTCTGATGAGCAACAAAACAAGTTTCCAAAGTTTTGCATGGCATTACTTATTAATTTTACTTTCAAAGGACAATTCCCAAGACTCATCACAATGAGTGTGGAAGCTCATTAATGGACTGGAATAGAAAAGTCTCATATGAAAATACTTGCCAGAAACATAGTCTGTAAATCCTAATATATTAAAGTTTGCATAATCTTTTAACACATTTACTGTCAGATTTGATTTCAGCATACATGCTGGGGTGTTAATAGCTTGGCTCCATGTAAGAGTTGGAAGTTATTTCAGCCTGTGTCACTCTCCTTAGTGTTTTGAGTGTGATTTGATATTGATTATGGCCGTGTTCATTCATACTGTATACATGCTTTACAGTAGTTTTACGGTGTCCTGTTCCTACTCGGTTGCTTAGTGGTTTATCACTGAAATAAATGTGGAATTATATATTCATGAATTCATTCATTTTCATGCAGATTGAAGTCTAATTTCACATTTTAAACATCTCATAGCATTAGCTACGAGATAAACAATACATTTAAGTACTGTTTAGTTTCCAAAGGAATTGTATTTAAAAAAAGAACAAATAGGAAAAAAAGCGGAAAAAAATGACACACACACAAAAAGCAGACTACTAAAAATAGTCCAAATACTGAAAGTCTGAAACAGATGAATTTGTATTTGTAATACAAAGATTAGCAGAAAAGATGGAAACAGAGTGTAAATAATTTAGTATTTCATCTATGGTTCATGTAAATGGGAGAAATCATAGTAAGGGAGGGATAAGGCTGGAAATCAATAGGGCCGTGATCTTTCAGCCCTCAGGCGACTCCACTTTACAGTCATGATTCTCCAGTGAATATCACTGCATGGCCTCAGAAATGCACATTATCTAATTGCAGGCAAATAAAGTTTGTCACTGAATCTGTAAAATCCAACTAAAACATGCAAGTAGAAACCAGGCAAAGAGAAAAATGTGTAAGTGTAAATATATATATGTAAATAATCAAGATCCAGAAATACTGTCACTTCTGCTGGGCCAGAAATGATATGAGATGCACTTGAGAGAAAAAGGAAATCATCTTGTGCTCAGATCAATCAGGAACCCCAGAGTCCAGGCTACAGAGAGGAGAGATCATCCAGCTTATCAGCACACAGTTCAAAAGTCAGCAGCTGTGACTTGTAGAGTGAACATGGCATTGGTAACATTTATGAAGGACCCTATTAATGATAAATGGAATATACAGGTTATGGAGCAACATATGGTGGCATCCAGTCAATGTGTTTCTCAGGGAAGGCTTTGTTTATTTCAGCGAGACAATGTCAAACTAAACCGTACAGAGTGGTTCCTGTAAGTTTTTGTTTATTTGTTGGGCTTTTTTTTTTTTTACACACCATCCCAGTGTTAATAAAAACAGTGTTATATTACTGATAATCCACTCCAAAGCTCCTAAATGAATGAGTGTAATTCTGGCATCCAAAAAAACTTTTAATGCCAGTATATGTTGGACTCCTTATGTGTTTCCTTTGGCTCAGGAATGAATATTTTTGTTATGAAGTTTGACAATTATTTTTAAAATTCTGTAATATTTTAGTTCAAAGTAAAGTTGTTGCTATTTTTGCCATGGTGGCACTATTGCTCTCAGTGTGGCAATATGAGTCTGTTAGTTTGTTCAGCTAAGACTTGAGTAGCCTTCCTTCACTGAATATTACACAAACTAAAATAGTATTACGATACTCAAAATCTCATCTAGATTTTCAGCTTCATACTTTATAATTATGTTCTTATTGCCAAATTACACATGAATGATTTGAGCTCTCTTCAGCCAAAACCTAGGACATACAGGTGCCATGCTTTTTTGTTTTAATGTCTCTCAAAATCCTTTCAGATAACTTTTCAACCAACTTGTTGTCTGCCAATTTAGAGTCCTCAAAGACCCACCAGTGGGCATCGTGGCACTGTATGATGGGCCTGGCACTGGTTTCAAAAGATGAGCTGAATCTATGACCTGTGCAGGAGAGCAGAGGACAGAGACAGTTGACGGAGTGAAATCCTTCACGTTGCTGTAATGGGTATAATTACACAAAGAAAAGGGCTGTTAGGTTAAATTACCCGTGATATTCACCATGGATAATGGCAGAAATTCAGAAGGTTAAATGACACCAGGAGCTGAATGACTTTTGACATTAAGGTACTATTGAAAAGGAAATTATAAAAGAGCCTTTATGGGCAAATCCAATACCCTACACGTTGGACGGTAGCAATTGGTTTGAAAAGACTTTAAAAATGCTTTTTTTGTGAACACCTGTGTCTTTAGAAGCCATTGTGAGATAATGATTTAGTCTAAAAAGCATTGGCTGGATAGATTGTTTCCAACAGTGGAAGCTATTTGAAGCTCTCTTTGAGTTGCAGTGATGTCTGGAAATTGTCCTGCTGAGTACCGCACCTACTCACACAAGTAACCACTGCAGGAAAGGAAACACTGAATAGACTCAAGCAATTAGCTGTTTCGCTCTTATTGTCTCTTACCTCCAGTTTTCCAGCTACCATCCAAATAGGATTGTATGTGAAATTTTCTTCACTTGGAACTATATTCTCTTTGGCCCAAAACGTGTCCATTGCAGACAGCAAACTGCCCAATTAGTGGATGAGAAGGTAAAGGTGGCTGGGATGGACTGCTAGACAACTACCTCAAGTCACCCCACGGCAGCCACCCACACAACTAAACAAGAGCGTGTATTGTTTATCAAATGACTACAGAGGAAAAAGTGGAGCCAGACACTGTAGATGTCATGCATTTTTTCCACGTTGCCCAAGCTGTTGTGTGTCTTCAAACTTTCACTTTGTTTATATCGTACAAACTTTGCTAGACATCTGACTGCCAGTCACCCATATGCTGATGGGCTGAACACGGATGTTAAACACTTGAACACATGTTAAACACCTGATATTTATTGGATACTCTTAGCATACTGTGAACTATAATTTATGTGAGAATGAGGGGCAGAAAAAAAAGGAAACAGAAAAATATGCTGGCATACACACATCTATATGAATTACACATTTGCTTACATGTTAGATAAGCTGCTTCTGACATTCTCTTTGGTCAGGAATGACTTTATATTAGGATGGCAACATCTATTACACCTATTAATGCAATGCCCCATTCTTGAAGACGACTCTCGATACATTGACATCAGCTCCAGTCCACCCCTTGTGAAATTTTCCCAAGCTCTTGAATCAACAAATTCTCTTAAGGCTGTGGACAGTGCTGGTGAGTAATGGAATATATTTACCGGCATTACGCATTTAAAATGCAAAATATGAGTTGTTGTGGTAGCTACCTGTCACTTCAGTATCTTCGATGTACTATTGCTGTGTGCTTTATTACTATTACTGAAGGCTACTCGCCACCAAGCTAACATCTTATCTTTTGTTAACATCTGATGTTAACATAAGTCTTTGCTCCCCTACAATAAATATATTGTCCATTCAGAGAGATTTGGGCAAGAAGGTGGTAGGGAAGCAGACTCAGCAGACATTTTGGGATTCCAGAGGTGAGCAATTTATTTACAGTGGACTCTATACGTGAAACTTAACAAAACTTCCGCCAAAGTAACTTAAATAAAAAAAACTCAAAAGTACATAGATTTGATAACACAGCTCACCTCTCCTTTCTCATCTGAGTCTGGCAGAGACTCACTATATATAGGGCCATCAGTTTCCCTTCAATTAGCCCAGCCAGTACCACTCACTTGAGCTGAGTGATCTAAAACTCTACATAGTTGACTAAAAATATCCTCTCACTTCTGATTAGCACATTTACACAACTAAACGGCTCTATTTACGAATAAAACAAACAAAAGGGAGCATTTCTATGGTTAAAGAAATCCCTCCTCTCGGTTCAACCTGCTGATGTGACATCAGTGTGACATCAGCAGGTTGCACTTTAAAATGAGGAAATGCTAGGCGGGCCTTTCCTCACACCTGACCTATATGAAGACTGAAAAGAAAGAACAAAGTATGAACAAATTATTTAATCTGTAACATAATAAAATATAAAGAAACATGTAAATGAGTATTTGCCTTAATTTGCAGAATGTTTGTTTTGCCGGAAACAGAATGCTTACACAAACAAACCCGGGATACTTATTGCAGCAATGTTACTTTGAAAAATAGCAAATCATAGCAAAGAAATACAGAGACAGAATAATGTGCATGATGTGCAAAAAAAAAAGGTCAACACATCTGGGACAAGTGGAGAGCATTACAACTGCTCATCCACTTTGTCACAAACATCCAATTGGTAGAGAAAAACAAGCAAGAATTTACAGGATGTGATTGCTGCATTCATGTAGTTTTAAAAAACTTTACAATATATTAAGTAATCCAAAGTATTCAGATCACATTGAGTACATTTAACGGAAGAGATTAGAAACTACATTTTGGGGCATGTATTCTGTAATCTGTAGTGGAATACGTTTTAAAAGTAACCTTCCCAACACTGCCTGTGGTCTTTCTCTTTTGCTTGTGCACCATTTCCTGCCACACTTTTTCTTTCTAGTAAACTTTCCATCATATTCCTTTTCGACTCAGCACCATGAAAACAGACAGCTTTTTCAGCAGAGACGTTCTGCAGACTACCCTCCTCGTTGAAGGTGTCCATGATCGTGTCCTGGACAGCTGTCAAGTCTGGAGTCTCGCCCATGTTTGAATAGTAATTTACTGAAATGGAATTTCTAGTAATTTGTGATATTGCATTTCTCATGAGCCATAATCATGAAAGTTCAAACAAGCAAAAAAAATTTAATATTTCACTTCATATGTAATGAATATAAAATGTATGAAAGTTTTCTTTGTTGAATTAAATTCTGAATAGAAATAAACCATAAAAGAACAACTTGATAACAGCAGAATAAAATAAATAACATTCAATATTAAAAAATACTTCAGGTAACATGGCCCTGCATAACAAGCATATAATTTTTTCACAAATGAGATGATTTTGTAATATTCAACCCAACCAACAAAACTGTCTTAGTTACCTTTTTTTGTTTGTTTAATGAGTAGTAAGTGCGCACATGTCACAGGACTGCTTATAGGAATGAATCTATGCCATGTAAGTCACATAGCATCAGAGATGGGCAGTAACACGTTACTTGTAACGCGTTACTGTAATCTGATTACTTTTTTCAAGTAACGAGTAAAGTAAGGGATTACTATTGCAAAAACGGTAATTCGATTACCGTTACTTTCCCTTTACTGCGTTACTAAAACCGTGATTTTTTGCGAGAATGTCTCACGACAGTGACGTAAGCGAGTGCGCTGTTAGTGACAACAGCTGTGTGCAGATCAACAATGGATCACATATCGATTGTGGGAGAGAGTATGAGCGTGCAGCGTTTAAAGCGTGGAAGTACTGACCTTACTTTGAGTTTGATTCCATAAAAAGTGACAAAAACATTAGCGTCCATTGTGCGTGGGAAGAAAACTTCTTTTTACAGCGAAAAAAAACCCTAAACTTCCAAGCAAGCACCGAGTGCGCAACGACGTAATGGGAAACTCAGAGAAACTCGAGGATTCTTCAACTGACCGCGGCACACCTGCACCAGGGTAAACCTCCGCCTACCGCAGTCCTGCTTTACAGGTGAAAATAGAGCAACAGGACCGCTGAGTCTTTGACTTTATTTATTTTCTGCTGTGTTTTACTTGCATCTATTTGAAAGACTGGGTGTAAACACAAAAAATATTTTATTTTATGTGCTGGAATGTGTAGAAAATAGGTTTAAATGTTAAACAAATTTATTCAAGTCAGAGAATGTTGCATATAATTTAATGTTTGCTTGACGCATAAAGTTAAAAGATTAAAACTGATAAAACAAGTTAAAAAAAAGAGACTTTTCCATTTGATTACATTTTGTATGATGGATTATGTAGAAAAAGTAGAATTGGGCTGAAAGATCTATCGCTTTATTACCTATTCAGGTTGTAAATCGTGTTTTTAAAAAGTAACTAAGTAACTAAGTAATTAATTACTTTTGAAAATAAGTAATCAGTAAAGTAACGGGATTACTTTTTTGGGGAAGTAATCAGTAATTAGTTACTGATTGCTTTTTTCAAGTAACTTGACCAACACTGCATAGCATTTTCTTCAGCTTAAAGAGCACTTTAGCCTATTTAAACTCATTATTTTGGTTTTCCAGCGTACGAACACTGTTATAAACAGCCTATTTTCCTGCTGCAACAGAGAGCAGTTTCCAGCAAAAAAAGGTAATAAAGCCACTGAGCCCTCCCTACTTATTGCAGCAACAGATAAACAGCTCACAGCTGAACACAGTCACCAAGTTAAGAAGCCAAAGAGCCATGTTATATTATTTTTGTCCATTCTTGGTGGAGGACAAAACACGCCTATAAGTAAATATTGACTGACTACAACTTGGATGCCCTGATACTGCCTGATCAGAAGGTGACTGCTTCCAAAAAATATAACTATAACAGCTTCACGGGATAAACAAAAATATGACGTGCTCTGTTCCCCCCACATCGCCAATAAAAACAAAAATGTAAGCTTTAAGAAGAAATAGTTCATCACTGGTTTTGAGGAGAAAGAAGATGCAAGCTCCAGTCTTGGTCACTGCATCCTGACCGCTGATCAGCTGAATAAGACAACAAGATTGATGATATTGTGCAACATGGCAGGTCAGTCTTTCATGCCCTGGTCATTTAAATCACTGACACATTTAACATAGCCAACGTCTAGTGATTAATTATGCTCTCAAACTCCATTATAATAGAAAAAAAATCATATCATGAAGTTTAAGTTATTCATGTTATTGAGCAGTGATAAACAAAATAAACAAAATGTATCAAACCGCCAGTATCTGTTTTTATATAAGGCTTGATCTTATCACTAAAGGAATGCGGGAGACTGACACTTTGATAAATACAGTTTCTCAGTCGGAAAATTTACTTCACAAAATGTCAAACTTTTTGTTCGAGTCAACTCTTAACACATCCATCATAGAGCAGGAGGCGGGGCACTCCCTGGACAGGTCGCCGTTCTATTGCTGAAGAGAGACAGATCACATTCACTCTCACATTCACACATAAGGCCAATTTAGACTCACCAGTAATCTAACATGGATTTGGACTGCATGTTCTTCATGAGTGCTTCTTGGACATCCACTCAGGAACAGGAGCGCTTGTTTAATAAATCAGATTAAAAGAGTGTGTCTTCCTCTCTTGCACCGTACCATGGTGTGAGTCTTGCTAAAGAGGGTCTGGGATTACAAACAGACTGGTCGGACTCCAAAGTAGAAGAGTCCAGTGAGCTCAGAGATCCTGTGGGAGACCCCGACCCTTCATATGCATAAGTTTGAAGGTAGTCGAAAGGAGGAGCATAAGGATCTTGATCAGCTTCTGCCAGCCTGTCCAGAATAAACTGCCTGAAGACCTCGTCCTCCGGGCCAATGAGGTGCGACTCTCGGAGGGACATTCGTATGCTGGCCCTGACGTCTTCCCTTCGCATCCTCCTCTCCCTTCTCCTGGGGCGGGGACGCATTGGGACAGTAGGTTGGCAGAAGTCCAGCTCCACTCCTCCAACTCCTGATTCTCCATAATAAAACACCTTCTGCGACACAGTCTCAGGCAGCTCCAGCTCCTTCACCTCCACCTCACGTCCCTCCTGCTGTTTTCTCCTGTGTCTCCTCACCATCACCATTACGACTGACAGCACTGCAGACACAACACAGCAGGAGATCATTACAGTTAAACACCAGGGCATGAGCTTTGTTGTGAAAAAAAAAAAAATCTACAGTGCCCGATGGAGCATGCATGCTGCGCACAAGCACACCGAAAAGTAATAGCTGCCAGATTTGTTTTTGTGGATGCAAGAAATCGAAATGATGGCAAATTAGGCAATACATTCTTTTTAGTTTTTTTTTTGTTTGATTGGTTGTTTATTTTACTTCAGCTCACATACAAAGAAAGTGTTCCTTTATTTGCTCCATGTGGCACAGAATACTAAAACTCTTGTTATTTTGTTTCTGCCGGGTTTTCATCAGCTATTGTTCTCATCCAACAGAATGTTAGCATAGCAGGTTTTGTCATTAATCTTTCATGTGATGGGCACAGGGAGGACACAAAGCAGCCGAGGTCATAATAAAGCTCTTCACTATGCAAACCCATCAGTGTCCCAGGATGGCATTGCTACTGATGTATTGCAACCAATACGCACATTACCTGACATCATTGCTCTGCAAGCTTTCAGCATTTTAAAAGTGTGTGTTAAAGGCACGCTGGTGAGTCTTAAAAGGCAGATTCAAATGAAAGTGCAAATTTGTTAATGAAAAATCTTGCTATTTAACACACATTCGCATACTTGCCAAAGTGGTGTGAGCTGGAACTGCTTTAGCTCAACAGACCTGCTGGAAAACAGTGACTTATTTTAACGACAGTTTCAGTGAAGCTGACGTTATAAAACTCCAACATCTCGGGAGTTTGATTTACTGGTTTCCTTTTCCATAAGTAATATTGAATGAAAGAGCAATTACCAGTGAAATCCTCTCTGAATGTACTTTACAAATTTTACTAATTAACTCTTCCAGTGTATTTTTTTATTAAAGCAGTTTTTTTTTTATTGAATATTCTTGTTTGATTCGACATCTTTTATTCCAGTCAGACTTTGTCGTGACGTCGTATCAAAACTGACGTCTTGCTTAAAAGTGGAAATTATAATTGGAAATACTTTAAAATGCTTCTACACTTTCTCCAAAACCCAGACAAAAAGGAGCTACAGTTAGGCAACAGTGTTGTAAAAAGTACCTTACTTTTTTCCTTTTTTCTTTGCATATTTGAAATACTTATGTCTCCATTAATTAAACAAATTTTAACATTAGACAAAAATAACCCACATAAATACAAAATTGTTAATGAACATGAGACATTTTTTTTTATTAGTAGTATCCAAACCTACTTGACCCTGTGTCAAAAAAGATTCGTGATAACTGGGAATGAGTCTTTCACATTGCTGCACAGGAATTTTGGTCCACATTGGTACATTTTAGGAAATTAACACCATGTTTAATGCCATGCCAAAAAAATCTCAAATCAGTTTTAATTCTGGTCTTTAACTAGACCACTCCAAAACCTTCATTTTGTGTTTTTGTGTTTTTTAAGCCACTCAGAGATAGATGTGGAGGTATGTATTGGATCATTGTCCTGCTGCATAACCCGAGGGTGCTGGAGCTTCAGGGCAGAAACTGATGGCATTATCCTGGAAGATTTTCTGGTACAGAGCAGAATTCATTGTTCCACCAATTATAGCAAGTTGTCCAAGTCGTGGAAATGTCCCAAAATTTCAACTTTTGTCTCGTCAGTCCACAGAATATTTTTCCAAAAGTCTTGGGGATCATCAAGATGGTTTTTTTTGGCAAATATAAGAGGAGACTTTGTGTTCTTTTTGGTCAGTATTGGCTTTTACCTTAGAACTCTCACATGATACCATTATTATTCAGCTTTTTTGTTGTTGTTGAATCATGAACACTTACCTAACTGAGACAAGTGAGGCCTTCAATTCTTTAGATGTTTTTCTGGATTCTTTTCTGACCTCCTGGATGTTCATGCACTCTTGGTGTAATTTTGGTAGGCCAGCCACTCGTGGGAAGGTTAAACGCTGTGCCAAGATTTCTCTATTATTTGGATAATGGCTCTCATTATAGTTAAGAGTTCCATAGTCTTTGAAATGTCATTGTAAACCTTTCCAGACTGGTAGATGTCAATGAATTTGTTTCTCAGTGGTTTAATTTGATCATGGCATGATGTGTTGCTTTTTTGCAACATTTAGGCTACTTTACTTTTTCAACAGGTTCTGTTTAAGGGATTTCTTGATTCAACAGATCTGACAGCAATCAGCTGTGGTTGCGGCTACTGACATTGTGCTCTGCTTTCCAAAAATATGGTTAATCCTAGTTACTTCATGATTTAACAAGGAGGCAATTACTTTTTCAGGTTTGGATAGGATTTTCTAAACAAATTAAATTATCACTTTAAAACTGGATTTGGAGTTTGCTCGGGTTATCTTTTTCTAGTACTACAAAATTTGTTTGATCATTTGAAATATCCACTATTCAAAACTTAAACAGGATATGCAATGTGACAACATTATGCTTGCTTACCTGTGAGTGTGACCAGGCAGAACAGAATCCCTAACAAGGTTTGTAGGCTCACCCCCATGGAGAGAGCAAGGGCTTCCACCCCTCCTGTGGGACAATGACCTGCAGGCTGACAGCTGCACACACTAATGGTCAGAGTGCTAGTACCGGAGAGGGCTGGAGAGCCACTGTCTGCCACCACCACAGGCAAAAGGTACTGGGTTCGATCCTTACGGGTGAAAGTACTCCGGCGTGCCACGATTCCAGCTGTGTTGTCTAAAAGGTATGCCAAATGTTAGAGATGCCCTTTTCAGCATTCTTTAAAAAAACATGAGAAATCCCAATGTGAATGCTGATGTGTCTAGACAATACAAGGAGAAAAACCTGTGAAGTGACAAACTTAATGCAATTTAAAATAAAAACCAGGCTCTCTAAAAAGCCCTGCGCCTTGTCAAATCAATTTCTGGTCAATGTATAAAAGTAAATTTGGAAAATGAATTTAACTTCTGAGTGTGCCTGTAAGACTTCATGAAGGCACTGAACAAAAAACTTCTTTGGAGTCAAATAAGCCTTGTGGCATATGGAAATGTGTTTTATTAAACTTGTTTCTTCAATCTTTACTCATTTCCTGGTTGCTGACTGGACTGCTGTGCTTGAGTGGCTAACCACCCATACGCTGCACCTGCATATATTTCATTCTAACTTACTCAACACATTCAAACATGCTCTGTACTTTAACAATGATGTCTCTTCAATTTTCTGCCCATTTTCATTATAAACCCTAAAAAAGGGTTGAGTGCACTCTAAGCCAAACACCTCAATTTGCTCACTCAAAAGGCAGTCAGCCACACAAAAAGTAGAACCTACAGAAGGATTTTCCTCCCAGAATATTCCAGGATGCATTTATTTATTTTTTCTTTAATCAAAAAAATATCGCTGTTATTTTGTCCTTAGCCTAAAATCATTGCAGGTTATGACTTAGCTGTTGTTCATTGCTTTTCTGGCAGGAACCATATGGGATACCGTGGCTTCTTCTGGTTTTGAGTTCATTTTTGCTCCACAGCCTAAAGCATCTGATGGAAAATGTCAGTGATTTGCAGGATGACATTTTTTGGAGCAAGAAGTATAATTATACAGATTTAGTTTATGCTGAGGGTCTCACTGCAATAGCCCTGAGTCAGTCAGCAGCTGGTTCGTTGCACTTGGAGGGAAAACAAGTCACACTGTGACCGATTACATTGTTAGACTGACATCACATTAATCTCTGTATTATTATTTTTCTAGTTTCTAGACTTTCTTTTAATCATTCACTGCACATGTTTTGAGGTGAATTTGGGGAAAATATGCCTGTTTTCTGAAAAAGAGCTAAGTGGGACTATAAGCAACACTCTCACTCACATATATGCCTATACAGAAAATATAAAGCTTTAGCCTCCACAGAGAAGCTTAGAAAATTGTGAGAAACAGGTGCAGCAGTGACTCTGATTCTTTCTCAAGCTTCTAAAACTCACAATTAGTCGTCGTCTTTCCAAAATGAATAATGGCATTACCTCATAGTAACATTCTGGCATGGATTGAATGAATTCAATAATACAGAGTAATAACTGCGCTTTAGAAGCTAACTGGCCAACTTTGTGAGTATGAAACAACACAGACGCTCTAAATGATTCCCTTGTTGTGAGTCGTTATGCTACTCTAAGAGCCTGTTTGATGTAACTCAATAGTTACTGAATGAGCATGGTATCTAGTAATTCTAAAGCAGACACATTTGTATGCATTTGTATATTATTGATTTGACTATAACCTTGATTATCTCTGATTGTGAAGTTTGGATTAATGCGCTTCTCGGGGACCATAGAAAAGTAGAAATGATGTCCTTCGACAGGGTCGTCTGGATCAACAGCGCTGAGCAGCTGAATGAGCTGAGAGAATAAAAAACAGAAAAAACAAAGCTGCAAGAAGTGATGAAAGTAAGTAAGGAGGAATTGTATCCATCTTTTCATATATACATACAGATGTAGAGTGCTTAACAAATTTATCAGACCACCTATCATGGAAAAAAGAAAACATGGGCATTTTATAAATCTGTCAAAAATTTCATTGTTATTAATACGTGAAAAAAAAAGTTACCAAAAAAACCTGACTTCATATATTTATACCCAAATTTGAGCTACTGCACTGAAATTAATGAAGCATAGCATAAAATAAATTACACATAACATATAATGTAATTACAAGGAGGTATTTCTGTAGTCTATTGATACTAGATAGTGGAAAAGGGGTGGGATTAAATAAGCTTATGCTTCTTCCTGCTCCTTTTTGAACATGGACGTTATTTGGAGTTGTGGTTGCTCGTTTTCCTTTTGTTTGCTTTGTTCATTTGTCTCTTTTAATTCTATTTTTTTTTTTATACTTTTTCAACATGTTCAAAATAAAGATTCAATCAATCAATCAATAACATTCAACCATTGTAACAAATTTCTGCTCAGGAATGCAATTAAATAACTGTAATTTGGCAACTTTATCAAAAATATTGTGGTTTGCTATTTTTATCTGCTTTATTTTGGAAAACAGTAAATGTGAAAATATGTGCATAACAAAAATAATGAATTTTTTAATATTTATTAAATAATTAGCATTAAAATTATCAATTTGATTAAAGAGCTTGCCCGTACTGGTGGAAACAAAAAAAAATAATTTTGGTAATTGCCAGTCCTGGTAATTTTCGGCAGCTGTGGCATAAATGAACCTCATTAGATAATCTGTATCATCGTGCCATTTTAGGAAAGCCTGTTTTATTGTTGCTGAATGGAAACATCCTCTTTATACGATGGCCCTGAGAGGCCAAACGGACTGCAACTTAAGAAAACACCAGCAATAAGAAAAACGCTGCAAAAGCACACAAAGCACAACAGAATTAGGAAACACGACAACAGAAATAGGAAAAAATAGATTTCCAAAAGCACAAGCAAGTGTTTCTGGGGAGACAATAACCCAACGGACCAGTTGCAGGAACCAAAATATGCTAAGAATTGCGCTGGGAGACACTTAAAAGAAGTGGAGGATCTATCGCTTTTGTGAGGAAAGAAAAGATGAGAGGTAAGTGTGTTAGCCTAACTATTAGCCTAAAAATCCATCATCAGTATTATATGAATCATGATAAAACTGGTGTTTTCTTAAGTTGCAGTCCATTTGGCCTCTCAGGGCCACCGTATCTTTATTGTGATTTGGAATGTATAGCTTCAGAACTACATTACAGCATTATAGGAAAAAGATGTAGGAATGCAATTAATATAACAATTCTTTACCCAAGTTGAATTAATTCTAGTTCTCAACTTACATGGTGTGGTGACCTAATAAATTTGTTGAGCACACACACACACACACACACACACACACACACACACACACACACACACACACACACACACACACACACACACACACATATATAAGTTGAGAATCACAGTTCTGTTCTTTGTATTTTGCTTCCAAGGAGCCAGACTTATTTGTCAATTATTGAAGTTGGCTTTAGCAATAGTTCACAAGGCCTTCTTTCAGTAATTGTCTTTGGACACTGGCTGCTTTTTCACTCATTTACAATTCAATTTTAATTTATACAGCGCCAAATCACAACAACAGTTGCATCAAGGTACTTTATATTTTAAGGTAGACCCTAATTTCAATCCAGTTTTAACAGTCTTAACATTTACCTATGAATCATTCAAACATCAAAAAACCACAATATTGAAGGGATGAACCAATGTAGCTCTCATTTCTTTAATGAATCTAGGAAAAATGCCAAAGATAACACAGGTTGACATACATAGTATGTTTTGCACCAAAAATGTTGAGTTATCTGGATAATCGGACGGCATAAAAGTGGCAAGTCAAGAAAAACTATCTACAGAAAACCTTTCCCAATACTACTTAAAAAAAATAACAAGAAAGCTTGCCTCAGAAAGTTCAGTCTGTGTTGTGTCAATACAGCTATTTCCCATTTTCAAGTCTGGCTCTTTGGAACCAAAATGTAAAGAAGATCAATAGATAGATAGAAATACTATAGGACACAATATGACAACTTTTACAGTTCACATTCATGTATATTCAGCTTTCCACTCTGCAGTGTAGTAAATCGTGAACATCAGTGCATCATAATATACATACTTCTCCTGCCTGCGTCCCCTCACAGATATATGGCTGGTAATCTCTTGCAAGCCTTGGCACATTGTCGTTTATGTCCAGTACTTTGATGAACACCACCACAGAGGAGGATAAATGGTTCTGCGCTGCAGTAGTGAAGATAGACATTTGCTGGAGTCCACTGGGTCCATGTATCATAAATGCTTTGTAAAAGCTCTGTCAAAATAACACTTAAGACTGAGAAATGTTTCTGTCTTCTAGCTTTAGGAATGTGGGGGAAAAAACGGGCACCAGCATCACACTGCTTTCACCAAAACAAAATAAACGATTCAACAGTAAACAGTTATACCTATTATGGAAATTTAAGGCTCCAGTCTACACTAGCTGTTCCCAACATTTTTTTCTGAGGTGCACCCACTGGTCTGTGAGATGGAAACTGAACGACTAGTAGGTAGAAACGAAAATATATCAAATTTGACTTTTTCCTGCAAGCTTTTTTTTTTTTTTACAACTTGTAATATCTCTACTCTTCAAAAGTTGTAGACTTTTGAGAGTGGAGATGTAATTGTTTTTCTTTCTTTTTTTCTTTTCTGCAAAAGAATGACAAAAATATGACATTATCTTTTACCACGAAGACAGCATGAAGATAGAATTTTAACACAAGACCAGCTGGATAAAATCAGTTACAAACAGGTTGCGGCGCCTAAAAATAATTTTGATTGCTTTGGTTGTCAGCATATTGCCGTTGTTGTGCATAACTTGCATGTCATTTACTTTGCTGTAGTGAAGCTTGAAAAAGTGTGAAGCAAAATGAAAATGCAGAACATTTACTTTTAAAGTTAATGTTGTGGCATCACCACTGCAATCAACACATTTCAAAATGTACTTTTTCAGGCTAACAGTCTTCACTTCCAATTTGCATCACTCATTTCTTGGTTTCACGACCACTTGGTGAGTAGTTTAACTACAGGTCACCGTGGCAATCCGCTATCTACCAAAGCCCTCAAAAGGAGGTTTTCAGCACACCACTGTATACCTCTTTGCGACCAGTTTCACGACAGCAACCTGTTGTCAACCAGTTGCAGAATACATACTTTTCTTCAGGCAGTAGTGGTCAGCAGATGGTGACGGACTCGTCTCTAAGCCTGTATGAATAGGACTTTACCAAATGATTTTACAGCGACCTCCAGCAACCACTCACAACTGGTCAGGGAATACACATTTGTCCTTACCCAACTGGTTTGCTGCCAGATGACAGTCTCTAGGCCTGTGTGACTGAGGCTAAATGACACACTCCATGAAGAAGTGGAATAACACACTCCATGAATATATCTCTCAGTCCTGACACTCTGGTGTCTAAGGAGTGACGGAGAGTCGATGAGTGAGTGGGTGAAGGAGAAGCTAAGATACTGTTGGGTTGTGATTTAACAAGAAACCTCTGTCCATCACATGACCTGCTGGCGATTAGTACATGGTAGCAGAAAACGGATGACTGAGTAAATGAATAAGGACACATTTTTAAAGTCAATGGAATTAAAAGTCAAGCTATTTATTTGTTGCTTTTAATTCCATATTTTAAACAACAATCCACTGTCCAGTGTTTGAAAACCCTGTTTGTGAATCTCTGCTATAGTAGATTTCTCATCAGCAAATTGCTGGAACATATTTTGCACACGTTTGGGAATAATTGTGCCATAAGTCAACCATTAACATTACCATACGCTCTTATAAAAAACATGAAACTCTCCTTACTTGTTTCCTTAGCTTCAACTGTCACATTGTGCCAGGCTGCAGTCTCTCTGTCCAAAGACTTAGCGACAGTTATCGTTCCATTGTTTGGGTCTATTTTAAAAGCTTTTGTGGTATCGCTCCTTTTGTCAACAGAGTATCTGGAAGAAAAATCATGGAGACATACCATTTAGAAGGAAAGGTTGTTTTCTGGGCAAACAAAACATTGCGATACCACAGGGAGATTAATTAGGCAAACTGCTCAATTTTTTAATCTGTTGACAGATATCCAACAAAGCAAGTACACACACGAGCTAGTCTGACACAGCGACAACAACACTGTGAAAACAAAGCACCTCATGCAGATGGCATTGTATTTTCACAGTTATTTAAAATGAATATTATTTTTAATCTGACCAAAGACATTTTCTGTTTTGACATAAGTGTATAAATAGAAGGTAAAAGCAGGTAGACATGGAAATTTGTAACCATGGAAAAAGAGACAAGCTTTTATGGCAATTAAATAATAGCTGCCTTGCATGATATTATGTTTTGTGGCATGTTTGCTGGTAATGGGTGACAAGTTGATCTACAATTTTTTGTCAAAATAATCGTCAGGCAGCATGAATGTAACTATCACAAGCAAACCAGGCCATTTTTATTGTATACCACTTTCTCATCATCATTGGACTCTTAATAAAAAGTGATTAGAACAACCTGGTAAATTAGGATATCAGAGTAATGCAATCTTTCTGTGAGCTACTTTGCTGATAACAGCATGGGGAATTTGACCACAGCAACTTTAATCATATTTACTAGAACTGCGGAAACCACTAAAATGTCAGCCTGAATTTATTAATCAATGAGACACTGTCACCAAAGGGACAGTAATAGACGCTAGGCTGAAGATGATATGCAGCACCTGCCATTCTTGAGCTCTGCTGAGATGGACTACAGGCACCAGTAGTGCGGCTGTCTCCTTTGCAACGTGCCCCACTTGCAAATGACTGCAAATCTCAATTCCATATGCCACCTCGTATGGTGCTTTATTACATTCCCACGTCCTAGCAACGTTGCTTTGTGATAATACCACGGCAATAGATAGAAAAGCCTGTGAGGTTAAAAAAAAAAACTGTCATGATTTATTCAGCAGAGCTCATTTCCTACTAAAGTAATATGAGATAAATATGACCATGTACAGGGTATCCAGAGATCAAGGGTAAAAATGGATGCACCGAACCGGTAACACTATTTGAAATGAAATTATTTTTCACCCTGTGGAGGAAGCTGTCTAAAGATGCTCAGCCCATGCCAGCTTGGGTATCTACCTTATCATTATCGTACTGGTAGTCGGATGGCATATGCCATTCTTCCTGGTTTAGACAGTTCACATTACCTGATGGGATTGTTGACAGTGTCAGTGTCTCTAGCACTAACGCTGCCAACCACAGTTCCCACAGCTGCATTTTCAGGAAGTTTCCACTCGTAGACTGGCGAGAGGAAAACAGGTGGCTCATCCTCATCTTTCACAATGACTTTCACTGTCGTCCTATCAGTGAAGTCGTCCAAACTCAGAAAACGAGTGTCCACGTGGTCATTGACCGCCTCAGCGGTCATGTCGAAACGTCTCTTAACTTCAAAGTCCAAAGGCTGCGAAGGAAAGAAATACTCAACTTTTTATAGCTTGTATTAGAACAGAGGTTGTTACAAGAAGAATAAAAAAAACATAATTTATCACAATTAAATCAAACAGATACAACTTTTGAAAAACAAAGAAAGTTGTATGTAAAACAGATAATTTTTTCTGAGGAGAGCAGGACATGACTGCGACTGGATGTTGGACTTGTTTAGTTAGTGTCAATATGCTACCAGCTGTGAGTATGCACTTAAATAATGCTGCAGTTTTGATTAACATGCTGCATGCAAACCATTACCACTTTCCCAGGATGATTCAGAAACAGAGTCAATAATGTTTGTTATTTTATTTCATGATCACGGCATCTAAATTGAAATCTCCTGTTCTATAATTGAGAGAGGTATTGCATATAAGTGTGAAAAAGTAAAGTGAATAAGGTGAAATCATAAGTTCACCAACACCCAGACAGCAGTCTTCATTCTATATAAGTGTATTAACGGTATTCAGGAACTGATTTTTGTTATTAATTTGAACTAATTCGGTCAATAACTTTTCAATGTTCTCTGAATTAACCAATAGATTCATTGGCCTTGTGGTTGTGGTTTTGCAACAAGATGTGATTATTTCACTGAAAAATAAATAAATAAATAAACACACACACAGACAATATCACACAGGTTTGGACCACCCTTTGGCTTGGTTCTGTTGAAGCAGTTGCTGATCATTTGCACAGCATGCTTTGGCTGTCAATCACAGTCTGTCAATAGACACAGGAGTCTGACAGTTTGCAAAGGAGTGAAACATGACATTTAGCTTAACTATGAGCACTGACTGAAAACAGATTATAAGAAAAGTTAGGCTCGTGTATGTTTAGTGCAAATGCTTGGTTATACTGACACATGCCATTCATATATATGTACGTGTGTGTTGTTTGCTGTCCCTTCACATTTTCCTGCAACTGACTATAGTGATCCTTTTTGTTTTCGTGAGATATGAATACTTTAATGCAATTTCTGGTTCTTAATATTAATATGTAACACCAATCAATTTTGATTGTTATTAGAGCCACCTTAAGAAACAAAAATAGTCAAAAGACGTTTTTTATTATTCATATTGAGAATGAAGTTGAAATTTTGAGGATAAAGTTGAAACACTCTTTTGAGAATAAAGCGGAAATGTCGAGAATAAGGTCAACTCCCTTCATCCATCTCAATATGCATTCTTGTGTGTACTTGGGTTCTTCTGGACTTGAGAAATGTCATCAGCTGCAGCCCGATTGTCTGATACAGCATCATCCCTTCTGTACTGCACAAAGGTGTAACCATCAAAATCCTTCCATCTCACCATTTTTACCTATTTCACAATGCACAAATGAAGCCAAGTCTCCCAGGCTTGTTTACTCATCTACTAAGTCATCTACACAAGGCCTTTTGTAGAAGGTCCAGCAGCTGTACACTAATGGGGTTAAGCTAATGGCTAATTTAAGCCATTAGCTTAAATTTAAAACTTTATTCTCAATATTTCAATGTTTTATGTTATTGTGTTTTAACACAAAGTACTTTCAAGTACTGCTGTACCCAAATGCCCAACCCAGAGAAGGACTTGTGGCTAGACAAACACACAGACACACACACAAATCTTGGGTTAGTTGTTTGGTTTAGCCTCTCCAAAACAACAGCCATTTCTTCTTTTTTTGTAGAAAGCATATCTGAATAGAAGCTCAGGGTTTCCTGTGCCATGCAAAGATCATTGAGTATAGCTGGTAGTTTTGAGATTGTTGTTCAACAAATGCAATCTACCCTTTACTCTCCACTTGAACTGTTTAACTGTATGTAACCAAAGCTTGCTTAAAAGTGACTGGTAAATTTAGATTATTTGCAGACTTCAAACAGAAACCAGAATGTTTCAAGTACCAACCTGCTCTGCCGATTTTACATTTTCATACGCAGCTATAGATTTATAGAATGCACACACACACACACACACACACACACACACACACACACACACACACACACACACACACACAGAGAATCTAAATATTCGAGGTAGATATTGTAAAGGGATTCACCTTGGCCAGTAGAATCACTCCCTCTTGTGTTACTGGGTCTGTTTTAATGATAAAAGTGCTTTCTTCCAGTTCACCCTCCAGACTGTAGGTCATTTTGGCATTGATGCCAGTGTCTCCATCCTCTGCCATGATTCTGCCTACTGTGGTGCCGATGGCTGCGTTTTCGGGGACAGCAAAGGTGTAAAGGTCTGAAGAAACAAGAATATTTTCTATGAATCATTTTGATGCCATTGGGCTCAGAAGATGAACCTTGGAACAGGATATTAAAAGGAATACAAAATTTAGTTGATACCAAACTGGTACTTGTGCTGTCTGCAATGACACTTTGAAAAGTTGCTAAATTTGGAGCAAAAAACAACAAATGAAAAAGTTTCTCCACCCGAACACAGTATACAGAACTTGACAGTAACTTGTTAATAGCTAGTCAAGAGAGGCTGCTTGTCTATAAAGTGATAAGAAGGAAGAACATTGTGGTGGAGGGTCAATTTGTGTGAGTCAAAGATAAGTTGTGGCAACACATAATCCCAGCCTAACTGTAATAAGAAGATGAGAAAATGTGATTGTGTCTTTGAGCAACTCCATTTGGATGGCTGCCACAACTGGGTGGAACTCGACACTCGACAGGAAACCAGCTGCTTGTGAAGAAAAAAAAACTGTGCCGATAATAATTTGCAATTACGTGACAAAACACAGGACATGGTTCAAAGCAAAGTGTGGCCATACAATATTTAAAAGGCCTTTTGACTGAACATAAAATCCATGGGACACATTCAATGAATGTGAATGTGACATTAATAGTTAAAGGTATCATTCTTGCTGTCTCAGTCCTACAGAATTGATTTCTTCCCACGGCATTCATTTAGTGGGGTTTATCACTGGGAAAGCTAGGTTTGCTTCCAAAGGTCATGACAAATGTCCTCTCGTGTGTGAATGATTAAATTCATCCAGTGTATGGAACATGTACACAAGCGCAAAATGAGCAAAACATCCCAATCGCCTTTGCTGTCTCCTTCACTCTCTCTCATTCGTCTCTCAAGCCTGCCATCTTTTAATTTTGGCTCCTGGCTGAATAACAGACAGCTGAATGCAGCACAAACCACCCACCCGAGCCGGAGAAGTGTGATCAAATAAATAGCTCATAGGTATAATATTAAACATGTCCTCACAGACTGCAGTGCTCTGTACTCTTTCATTGATTCCCTCACTGTGTATGGCCCAATGTTTGCATCACTGTGAGTCATATCTGTGACTCACGCTGCTGGAATGTGGGTCCATTGTCATTGACATCAGTCAAGCTGACCGTAACCGTAGTGGAAGAGGAATAACCGCCGCTGAGACCCAGCATATCCTTCACCTGCACCACCACCTGGTACTGCTCTCTGGCTTCACGGTCCATATTTTGCCAAGATGTTACAATAATCCCTGCAGGTAGATAAGACAGGGAGAGAGGAGGAGGGGGCCAAGAGGAGTCTTTGGTTCATTAAGACAGCATTAAATATATCTGTGGGTGATTTTTTTTGCTTTGTTTTGTTTTTTTTACAATCAACTGTAAGTAAACAAACTTTGCCTGAAGTTGCACTTGAGCGCGCTGTGCAAAATGTGCAGTAAAACTGCATCACAATAAATGTCCAGTCTTCAAATTTAATCAGCACAAAAAGGAATATTAAGAGGGCTTTCAGATGACTTAATGCTTCCTCTGTCTGGGCAAACTGGAAGATGAGGGCAACAGTAAACAGTAAACAATTTAAATCAAACAAATTAGATTGACCCGACAAATTTATAGGCCATTTGTGGATTTGAATTTATCTCAATATCATGTTCACTGAATCTTGTGTTGAAATGACGTAAACATTTTCATATTCTCCATTTTTACTATGAAAAGATCAAACATGCTCTGTGAAGTTGGATGGAGTTAAACAAAAAAAATATATATATATACATATATATATATATCAAGTCAAGTCAAGTATTTATTTATTGTCATTGTCAAAGAACAATGAAATTGCGTTTGGGGCTTCCGTACAACCCGTAAAAAAAAAAAAAAAAAAATACCCCTTAAAACCCAAGTGTAAATATTTAACCCAGTGTGACTTCAGTGCAATGAGACAATCCTTAGCAACAACATGAGAACAATATTCAATTGAAACTAACAATTTGCTTTCTAAAAAGTCATATTTGGACTTTTGCATAGTGCAGTAATTTGCATTAAAATATTTTATTCCATGCCGGTAATGCCCTCCCCCAACTTATTACAGTTAAGGTCAATAACATGTGTGGGAAGTGCTGTAACTGACCTCGGATTTACACAAGAAAATAGCGAGGATGCATGTGGGCATTAGTAAAATCCATTGTCTGTCACAGGATGAACTTGTCTAGCTGGCCTCAAAAGTAGCTAAATCTGTCAATAGCTCTTTTAGGCTCCAGTCATTCTAGGGAAAAAGTGGTTGTATATGATGAAAATTAGTGCGACTGTGAATGTGACGTATGATCTTCTTGCCTTTTAAATGGTTGCTTCGAAGACAGAGACCAGCTCTAAGACCACTTAGAGTTAGCTGCCATCTTCAAACTGGTGTTAGCAAGTCAAGATGGTGATAAAACATGCTGAAATGGCACTGAGACAGAATCCGTCTGCTATCAGTTTTTGACTGAATCAAGTCTGTGAATCAAGTCTGAATCATGTAAGTGCCAACTTGCATCAAGTTGGCACTTACATGCAGTCTGTTTGAGAAAATACCCCGATTAACTGTGATAAATCTCAAATCTGTTGCTATCTATATCAGACGGGAAGTGCTGTACCAAAGTCAGGGGAGGACGTGCCACAAGGAGACTGCATAGAATCCACACATCTACACATCAGGCACATTCTCTCAAATCTAAAAGGGTCAGTTTTTTAATTTATACATTTCTAAACAAATGGAGGCAGCTAGTTGATTTTAATAATTACCCACATTCTCCCAAGAACAGCACAAATTTGTGGTTCAAAGCTAAGGGAGAAGGTAATAGCTGCATTTTCTAAGACAAAGAACTAAGTAAAAAGCAAGAGGACCACTTTGACCCATCTCTCCTTGCTAATTAGTCGCTGAGTCCAATAACTATTTTGACAACTATCACATATATAAAACACGCTTGTCAGAGTTAAATTTAGCTTAGTTTACAGTAAATAGGCTACTACAAACTAAAGTAACTCACGCTTGTGTGTTTTATTATTTGATGGAGCAGATGAGTTCTGCTCATCGGGGGAGACTGATTGCAACCTGCTGGCAGTCTATCAGTGTTTATAAATTGGATGGTGATTTATTGCAAACCATTGACAATCTCTTTGAGAGTATTTAGAGTTGTTCTTGATCTGAGTTGGACTAAGAGAGCTCGCCTCCCACCAGGCGCCTGTTGCAACCATTGCCTTGTGAACGAAAGTGGTTACTGCAACTACTAGCAATTGGTCCCAGACGGCAAAACAAATGCAGCACAATTACTGCCAATCATCAGTTTCCTGGTTGCACAGTTTGCTGTCCAATTTTACTCGACTGTGACTGAAGCCTTAGAGATACATTTACCAAGTAAGTTTATGTAATCTTATAATTAAAAAGAAATGTTAAACTTGCCAAAAGTGAAGATCGGACATTTTCCTGATTAAACACAATGGCTAGTTTAAACTAAAACACTTTATATCTGTCAGCATCATGTACCGGTCTTTGGCTCCACAGAGAAGTAAGGTTCCCCCTGCAGGATGGAGTAGATGAGCTTGGCGTTGTTTCCAAACATGGGATCATCAGCATCTGTGGCTGTCACCTGTGCCACTGTGGTCCCTGTGGGGGGGGGGGGGGGGGGGATCAGATCACACAAGCTCAGGCAGCAGTTCCAGTCGATGGGGAAATAAAGTGATTATAGTATAGTCCCGCAGGGTCTGTCTGACTGGCTCCAGGGGGGAGTAGTGGAAATGGAAGAGGGTGGATAGTTGAGGTAGGGTTAGAGGAGGGATGTTGACTAAGGCAAAAGGGTTGATAAGGTGGGGGCGGCAAAGCAGCCTTGGCCTTTCACCACTCGGTAAGGCGGTGCAGGTGTGCGTGACAGCCTCTCCAGCCCTATTGTGACATCTCACTCTCCACGTGCTGCTTGTTTTCTCTCCTTCGTTCTCATTCACCTTTATCTGTCCATCTTTCACACTTACTCGCATTTTCTCCATTGACCATATCCTTGTCCTTGCTTTGCTTTTTACAGTATATTTTGCTCCCTCAGCCCTCTTCCCTATCTAGTTCTTTCTTCCCACAGAGCACTCTGTCTTTCACACAGTCAGGGATTTACCGCAGCATTTCTTATTTTACAATGCCCTCACTCCAACCTCTCACTTTCTCTTTCTGAGTCAAATGCATTATGATTTATTACGAGCTAGATATTATGCTGCTAAAGCAGATTACATATAAATTGAAATGGTAATGTCTGTGGTATGAAAGGGCAGTGGTTATAATAACATTATTTAAGAAATTTATCCATAAAGGCATTGGAGCTATCATACAGAATCCAATATTTTTAACTTCCTGAATAGGGACAGTTGACAGACATTCATATAACCTTTTGTTCATTGTCTTCAGTCAATATTTCATTTAAGAAAATTTATTTCAGTAGCATGTCAGTTTTTATCAATACGACAGAAAAAAGTTTATTTGCAAATAAATTACTCCTTTTTGTGACTTATATTTTAAATACAAAAGACGGATCCTTACAGATCTAGGCATCATGTCCTATTAATACCAGAAATTGTACAAAATAATTTGGAGGGAGCAGTGAAGAAGAGTGATTGACATAAAAGGTAAAAATGCTTTGAGCTGTCAGTAAGAGCAAGACCTGTATAGTATAAGTATGAAATAATTATTTCCCCATTTTAAGAAAGAAATTTAGAAAATTTCTACTATAATACTGATTATTAATCTAAACTCAAGTGAAAAATGCTAATGACTTCTTGCTCTTGTTGATATTCTTAAAAGGAAGGCTGATTAGTGGGTTAAAGATTTACAACTCATTGTGACAGAACAGCCTCCTAAGTATTTCTCTCCTAAGTTCAACAGGCAGCGATTGCAATAACGTGGCTCTGTAAGTATTAAGAGTCCTTAATACTTACGGAAAGGTTTTGAACTACAGCCCATTCATTCTTGACTGTTTCTAGGAAGTGCCATCTAGCAAAGTGGAAGCTTAGAAATTCTCTTATAAGAGTCAATAAAAAGTACATGTATGTTGAATATTGCTATTACCGCTAATATTACTAATACTTATTTACACATTAAGTAGTAAAAGCTGAGATTTAGATTTAGAGACTCTCTACTGCTGATGGTAATTTTGGTCCTAAACTATTGAATTTAAAAAAAGGCTAGACCTGGACAAAGACGTGTTTAAATTGTAATGCCAACATGCCAGTACGAGCATGCTAATGCCACAAGATTAGCTTGCTAACACTAGATCAGAATGTGAAAAGTGTTCTAACAAGCACACCATTAACAAAGCATAACCAAGGCTGTTAGAAATGACCTTTTAAAATGTAGTTAGTGTCTGTGTTTTCAACATTTCATAAAGGGACTTTTTCACTTTTTTTCACACATACCAATTGGACACATCTCAGGAATGCTGGACACATATGGCTCATTCTGGAACTGGGGGACATTGTCATTAATGTCCTGCACTGTGATGATGAACTCTGACTGGGGCTCCTCTGGTTCGTTGGACCATCTATTGATGGCCTGGGCTTGGAGCACATAGAACGCCTTTTCCTCACGGTCAAGCTTCTTCAGTGTCCGGATTTCCCCAGTATACTCGTTTATTTCAAACACATCTCCAGCACCTTCCCCTGATAATATGTACTTGATGGAAGACTCACCTTGATCAGAATCAGATTTGAGCTACAAAAAGAAAAGGAAGGTATATTAATGTTTTTTTTTTTTTTTTTTTAAATTTTGCATATTTTCTCGAGGTAACTAGAAAGCATGCATTTTCAAAGGGAAGTACCATATCAAGGACATGGCAGACATTCAATGTGAAGCAGTACCTGGCCAATAACACGAGGAGTAGGATCTTCCTCGGGGACAAACAGCTGTTTCCAGATCCAGCCTCTCTTCAGGCGACGGTGCAAATGAGTGGACCCCTGAGCCAATTGTTGGGCTTCCAGACCCTGAGTACCTCTCATATCACTCAGCACCCCACCAGGAATCATAAAAAACACCATCGCCACAGCCAAAACACTCGGCATGCTCATTTTTACAGTCCATCCGTACATTTCCTCTGCACTTCACGTGGATAGTGGACAGAGGATAGTAGTTTCACTGGTCCATGTTACAAATTCTTCATTCACCAGCACCATAATTCATGATCCTGGCAGTGCTGCATCCCATCTTGTTATGATGTGGTTTGTATGCATGACCATGTCTCTAAAATAAAAGTTAACAATTTAATTAATGTCTGCACTAAGAACTTCTCAGTGGGGCACAGAGACTGAAAAACTGTCAGTGGTAAAATATTATCTTTATGATTTAAAAGGTACATTTTAAAAATTGGAATATTAAAAGAGAACTAATCAAAATATATTTACTTTTGACCCTGAAAATATTTGCATACTCTAGTTAATAAAAAGGCCAGTCTTTTGTCAGCGGTATGTAAATATGATTGAGAGGATCTCTATTTGATTAATAAATGATAATCTAATCTATAGCATTAACTAAGCCATAACTGATGATTAGTAAATTAGACAATTGGATTCTAAACATGCACAAAAACAACTTGAAGGTACTTGGATATAGAATTTGTGCTATATTAAAAGTAGTGGCTAAATTCTGTGTCCTATTGTCCTATTTGGGGGCTTTCACATACCAGTTTCTTTTTTCTTTAAATAATTTTTTTACTTTCACGAAAAACTGCAATTAAAAATTAATTTGTCAGGTTTTTGTTAGGCTGCATAACCAAGAGTTAATTAGGTTACATTTAGGAAAAGATTGAAGTTTAGAGATAAATATATACACCATCGATATGTCGTAACCAGAAACCCTTCTGAAAATCTATGCCAAAACTTGCCTTAACCCAGTGTGAAACTTCCTATAAATATAACTCATCATGTCAACACAGTCTCCATGTCAACTGTGATTGACTGTGATCAGCCTCCTTGTTTCCTCCTATGCTATTTTCTCTTCTGTCACTATTACGCAAATTGATAAAAAGAGGATGTATCAACTTGAAGAGAGAGAAATTGTAGATCAGTGGAGGCACCTCACACAGAACTTTAAATAATGGCAACCGCAGCAGGCTACATTGTAGGTTCTACATAAATT
The DNA here is from genome assembly GCF_057381915.1 of Diplotaxodon limnothrissa. NCBI lineage: Eukaryota > Metazoa > Chordata > Actinopteri > Cichliformes > Cichlidae > Diplotaxodon > Diplotaxodon limnothrissa. The sequence goes on from NC_140604.1 coordinate 20,154,878, forward strand.
TGATGTAAAATTACAAAGCATACAGTACCCTGGATATTTAGATGGCTATCTGGAAGGGGTCCTTTACAAGCATCCAAACGTAATTATTTGGGAGACACAGCTGTAGCTATTGCCTACATCCACCGCATCATGTATAGATACCAAAGAACATCTTGTGTTTGATTTTGAGATGCCAGAGTTTTGCCAAGCAGCAATATTTGATGCCCCAGGCATGAGAAGAGGTTGCATATAAAAATGCAAACATAACCAAATCACTTGTTGACACTTGTTAACAAGCTCATCTTGAAGATTAACTATTAACAATGTTGAAATATTTAAAAGTGCTGTTAAAATACAGTTCTGCATTTAGGAAGTTGATTCTTATAAAAAATATTGTCAACTTCTGTTCTGTTTGATATCTATGAGTGCACAACAACAAAGCAGATATCTAACAAATCTGAGATAGAAAATCAAAGGAGAACCGTTTTTTGTTTTTTTTTTCATAATCCTGCAGTCCTGCAAAAGCATCTGAAAACAGTCCTTTGTTTTGAATCCAGACAAGGGCCTGTATTGTGTTATAGTGATGGTGGTGCTGAAAGGGGCTAGGGCGGGGGTGGGGCAGAACATCATTCCTTAAGCATGACACTGCACTCTGCAGCTGACTAATGAAGACTTCTAATTAGATCAATGTCTGCCCAGACATGGAAAACAGAGACACACATGCCTCTGACAAACTATGAGTCAAATCGATGCACCAATTATAATGTGGACCAAGATCAGGGTCAAGAGTGTAAGGACAATGAAAGTCAGGCAAGACAGCAAATTAGTTAGGACCACACAGATACATTATCTTGCACTGACAGCATTGCTCAAGTTAGAAGACTTTAATTTGGACAAATTCATCAATCCTCTTTATAGGAATTAAATGTGCTGTTGTTTTTCTTTTCCACTAGAGACAATAAATATCTATCTTTTATGCTGCACAGGGAAACCACTATAGTTGATAATAGTCTATCAACAATTTCCCCAGTTTTATTTTCTGCCTTATTATTTTAGATGTATTAAAGACTCGAAATTCTTTCACTTCACTTTTCATTTTTGACTTCTGTCCTACATGGTGAAGCAACACAAATTATTTATCTTCTCATTAAACCTTAACCTAACTTTATACTGCTCTCCGGTCAAGCAGCAAACCATACATCAGCACTCAGTGGGATCAGTTCTCATTAAGGGATAGAATTCACAATAGCCATAATTCTAAACTCTCTTAATAGGATTTTTTGACACTGCAATATAACCACATAACATATACAGTCCCACTATGTGAATGCTTTAATACAGACTGCTGCACAGGAGCAGTGCATGGTTTGTTAGCATCGCTGGTTCCCGTGGAAATATGCACTATACCCCAGGAAGTTGTTGTAGCAGTTAGAGTAGCTCCAGTATTAATGCTTTAACAGCTCATAGTGTTCATGTTTAATCTTGTAAAAGTAAATTGGCTGTCAAGACCTATTTGTAATGAGCTGGTAAAATCAATTACTGATGCCTTTTATTTCTTAAATTCAATTTCGATACAGAACGTGAAAAAGAGTATGTGTTTATGCTTATGTATGTCCTTACAGGCCGTATTCATATCTCCGAGCATCGTGGAGTGACATTCCAATTAGTGGCCAGTGAATCGTGAGCCGTTATGGTCTTTCATAGGGCTGCCAAGCATGCGCCCAAACTGAACGCCTTGTGCCAAAACTAGAGAAGAGCCCTCAATGATGTTTGTCTGAGCAACTATTCAGCTGCCAACATGCCAAGGAGTCTGCCTCAAAATCTTCCCGAGGATATCAGTGTGGCCAAAATAGTGCACAGGTCAACAGATGTTTTTTTAATGCCAATTTAACAAGATGGGCCTTTCTACAAATAACTGATGAAATTCTGGGAAAATAATATGGCCAAAAAATAGCTCGAGGCCTGTAAATAGCAAGCATTAAGGAGCAAGTGAAACATACAGTGGGGCAAAAAAGTATTTAGTCAGCCACCGATTGTGCAAGTTCCCCCACCTAAAATGATGACAGAGGTCAGTAATTTGCACCAGAGGTACACTTCAACTGTGAGAGACAGAATGTGAAAAAAAAATCCATGAATCCACATGGTAGGATTTGTAAAGAATTTATTCGTAAATTAGGGTGGAAAATAAGTATTTGGTCAATAACAAAAATACAACTCAATACTTTGTAACATAACCTTTGTTGGCAATAACAGAGGTCAAACGTTTACTATAGGTCTTTACCAGGTTTGCACACACAGTAGTTGGTATTTTGGCCCATTCCTCCATGCAGATCTTCTCGAGAGCAGTGATGTTTTGGGGCTGTCGCCGAGCAACACGGACTTTCAACTCCCGCCACAGATTTTCTATGGGGTTGAGGTCTGGAGACTGGCTAGGCCACTCCAGGACTTTCAAATGCTTCTTACGGAGCCACTCCTTTGTTGCCCGGGCGGTGTGTTTTGGATCATTGTCATGTTGGAAGACCCAGCCTCGTTTCATCTTCAAAGTTCTCACTGATGGAAGGAGGTTTTGGCTCAAAATCTCACGATACATGGCCCCATTCATTCTGTCCTTAACACGGATCAGTCGTCCTGTCCCCTTGGCAGAAAAACAGCCCCATAGCATGATGTTTCCACCCCCATGCTTCACAGTAGGTATGGTGTTCTTGGGATGCAACTCAGTATTCTTCTTCCTCCAAACACGACGAGTTGAGTTTATACCAAAAAGTTCTACTTTGGTTTCATCTGACCACATGACATTCTCCCAATCCTCTGCTGTATCATCCATGTGCTCTCTGGCAAACTTCAGACGGGCCTGGACATGCACTGGCTTCAGCAGCGGAACACGTCTGGCACTGCGGGATTTGATTCCCTGCCGTTGTAGTGTGTTACTGATGGTGACCTTTGTTACTTTGGTCCCAGCTCTCTGCAGGTCATTCACCAGGTCCCCCCGTGTGGTTCTGGGATCTTTGCTCACCGTTCTCATGATCATTTTGACCCCACGGGATGAGATCTTGCGTGGAGCCCCAGATCGAGGGAGATTATCAGTGGTCTTGTATGTCTTCCATTTTCTGATGATTGCTCCCACAGTTGATTTTTTCACACCAAGCTGCTTGCCTATTGTAGATTCACTCTTCCCAGTCTGGTGCAGGTCTACAATACTTTTCCTGGTGTCCTTCGAAAGCTCTTTGGTCTTGGCCATGGCGGAGTTTGGAGTCTGACTGTTTGAGGCTGTGGACAGGTGTCTTTTATACAGATGATGAGTTCAAACAGGTGCCATTCATACAGGTAACGAGTGGGGGACAGAAAAGCTTCTTACAGAAGACGTTACAGGTCTGTGAGAGCCAGAGGTTTTCCTTGTTTGAGGTGACCAAATACTTATTTTCCACCCTAATTTACGAATAAATTCTTTACAAATCCTACCATGTGAATTCATGGATTTTTTTTTCACATTCTGTCTCTCACAGTTGAAGTGTACCTCTGGTGCAAATTACTGACCTCTGTCATCATTTTAAGTGGGGGAACTTGCACAATCGGTGGCTGACTAAATACTTTTTTGCCCCACTGTATGTCCATGGGTGACAACTATCTTAATAGTACTTGATAATAACGGTGAACCTGCCAAAGTCTACATAAAAGACTTTTAGATTATGATTTGATTATGATTTCATAGTTATTAATTTTTACAGGTATGCATATGGTCTGAAAAAAGCAGTGAAACAAGAAAACAGAAAGAAAGATCACTGGACTCCACGGTTCCTTTCAGAAGAAATTCTCATTCTGCATGACATGCTGTACATGCAGAGTGCCCTGTGGTTGACAGCCATTCATTACCTCTAATAGGCCTTCTTCCCATTTCTAGCAGACCTCCTGTAGCCTGTATGTACAGAACGCTACTCTACCACATGACAGAATGACAATGAGCTGCAGTCTCACAATGTTAAGCACTAGATGCGCTGAGACCGTCACATCATTTTCCTATATGGTGATGTGTTCTAGCTAATAAAATGACGCTCTTTTGTAGGAATGGTTCCGGGATGCTATTAAATTGTGTCTAATGTGCCAACACAAATGTTGCAACACAGCAATAAAGAAAAAGCAGCTTTCACTTGACATTGTGGATGACATGTCAGTATCAATATACAATGCTCATTCTAACTGCTAAATAATACTAGCTTCATGAGATAATTAATTATTGTGGTTTTCAAGCATAAACCGTCAATCATCTTCTTACGTGGTGCCATGTATGATAACTGAGAAAAGGAAGCACTGAAATACACTTTGAATACAACTGTTTGAAATCTTTAAGAAAAAACATCTGTTAAGCCTCACTTCTTTAAGATCAAGCTTCTAAGACAAAATGTCCTTAATTGGTCATTTGGGAGCCTACCATGGGACTTGGTTGTTTACTGTTCAGCTCCATAAAACAGTAACACTGACATGTAGCACTTGTTTTCTAATCGGGGTGTCAAACAAGTCCAGAGAATGAACTAGAACAACCAGGGAATGTCAAGCCATCATGTACTTGTTAGTAAGTAATTTGTTTGATTTTATTATGTGCACAAGTGGAAATCATTGCTGCTTAGCAAAATGTCACGAATTTCCATTGACGGTAATCAGCAACAGCACTACATCCTGTTATTTCTCTCCTTTCTTTTCCATCAACAGTAATTAAGTGATACTACTAGAGTTATTGCAAAATAAAATAAAAGGAATCAGTAAATTTCTATTTCATTATAATAAAAAGTTTGATACAAAAGTATTACATCAAGCTTGAAGATATCAGATATTTTTTGAGAAAATATTTTGAGTGAAAATAACTTAAACGGCAGACTCATATGGAATAAATAAGTCAGTATGCTTTTGAATTAATCACTTTTGACATTAAAAATAAATGCAAACATTGAGGAATATATTTACAAGTTGATACATGAATTGATACGACTTGCTTTGTGTTTATTTACTTTTATATTATTTAATTTACTGTGCCATTTTCATGTTATTTTCATGTTACGAATCAGTTTATCCATTTTTAATTTATTATTGTGTTTTTGGATTTCTTACACATGCCCCTGTGCACTGGTACATTGACCATCCTGCTGTATTTTCTCTAATGCATATTAAACTGCTCTCTCTAATGATTTATCCCTACTGCTGATCGGCTATAGAAGGCTTAACTGCCCACATGTAAAGCCAGAAAAGGAACATGGTCGTCTGTTCTTCCTGTCTGCCTCCCTCACATCCATCAGATGTTATTCTTCAGGTGCTTTTTGCAATTTTATTCATTAATTATTAGATTTCCTTTAGACAACAATTTTTACTATAACTATTAACATTACTCTTGATAGATAAATTAGAACAATATTAGTAACTCCTGACTCTTAGAAATTAGAGCTGGGAGTTACCAACAGTTTTGTTTTCAGTTATTAATTTTGGATTAGATTAGTTTATTTATTAGTTATAATTACTATTATTAGTTTAGGGAAGAATCTTGAATCTAATAACTCAATTGTGGGGTTGTTGGAAAGTTTTCTTCTCTTGTTTTTTATCAGGAGTCTCATCTACTTAATTTGTATTTGTTCTTTATGAGTATTTATGTTCACTTTATAAAAAATGTCTTGATTTGCAGCACTGTTGTTGCATTTCATAGGTTAGATTCAGGGAGCAGAATGTATTTGGGGGTGCATCCAGGATCTGGACCTGGCTGCCTCTCACACCAAAAATAAAAACCATAACCCAAGAATAGCTTTTATTTGTGTACTATTGAAACTGATCAGCAAAATTCCATTATGAAGACAGCGTTCTGTCGTCATAATGGAATTTTCTTGATCAGTTGTTCTGTTATACAAGAGGCAGATGTCTGATTTCATAACACACTTTGAATGACAAGCCCTCTTTGCATCATGCAGCACAAAAACATAAAGAAATGTGGTGGGGGTGCATACAGAACGTTAAACTAATACAGGAAAAATTCAGTTTAAAATAATTAAATTAACAGATGAAATGGAAAATTTTGGAATGGAAAACTGGAAAATAAGTTTATAGCGATCAAATGCTAAAAAAAAATAATAAAAAAAATAGCATTTTATATAAGTTTATAAAGTGTATTTTTATTCTAACTTTAATTTCTGGGCATTTGAAGGCATATATTTATATAAAATGTCATATATATGGAGTCATTTATTTCATTCTGTACTGGTTTGTAATTTTAGCAATCATGGTCCTCCATAGCCTACAACTAATCATCAGTTTAGCGTACTGAGTGGCCCAGCATTTAGTCCTTGTTTATTCACACATGTCCATTCACATAAACAGCTAACATAACATAAACTTTATTTTCTCTTGGTTGTTTAATTGTATCGTGAGAATGTTTTTGGTATATTCAGGTATTTGTATATCTGCGTTTATTGTCCTTAAATAAGTGACCCAAAACACTGAACACACATCATTATAGGTAATAATAATCTATTTAATTGTTACTTTTTCATTAACTCAATATTTGAAAATGTAGAATATACACAGGAGTCAATTGCTCAATAGAATAAAAAAGTATATTTCATAGGAAGCTATTTTTCCATCAAAAGCCATCTATAAAGAGCAAAAACTTTACAGATGTCTTGCTGTGACTAATACACAGAACCCACGGGCTCATTTAGAATTCATGGAGTGAAGCTGTGCCCTGCTTTTATGTTTCAAGCTAAGTTATTCTTTGTGTTCTTTTTTCTTATTCTAGAGAATATATAAACTTGCATCGAATTATCTTCTTACAAAAGATAATCACTTTAGCAACCAAGACCACACCTACCTGTTTGTGTAATTCTTCTGTCACCCAAGCCACTTGTCACCAGCTGCCATCAAGAAAGATCATTGCTGAGTGTAAGAAAACACAATCTGCTTAACTAAATACCCTGGTACTGGAAAGCAATTCAGTCACCACAATAGCAGAAGCAAATGCTCATAGTCCTCACAATGCGTAATCCCCTCCACTGACGACCTCCCCTTATCTTCTTCTTCTTTGCCCCTTTTCTGCTCTTCTCAAACTTCCTGAAGAAGAACAAACACAGGGTCTATTGTTAGGGACTCACATCTGAACACTGCAGAACACTCGGGGCCTTCATCACCATGCAAATAGTCACAGCCCAGACTTGCAAAAGGATTTCTATCTTTTTTTCTCCCTATTTCTGTGAACAATCCTGCGCTTATTAGAGTTGAGCTAGAACATTGACAGGACAGTAATTCATCCACTGTAAGGTCACTATTTTTGCAAGCGATAGGACGCCAGCAGTCTGTTTTTTGACATTCAAGATGAGGGAGCATGCTGTTCCCGCATGCTATGGTCACATTTTAAATATGTTTAAAAAATGATTTTACAAGCGTTTTCCAAAGAAAATCATTTTAGATTGTACTCCACATTCTCTGAGTTCTTAAAGGGTTAATTAGGGGTATATGCTGGAAAATAAAGGATAAAGGATCATCTGCTTTTCAGATAATCAGAAATGACACTTACAAGAGAGTTTTTGTTTTTGTATGTACAAATGTCCTTTTATTTTATTTTCTGCCACCACATAATTTGGAAACATCTGTCCTTCATTTCATTTTCTTCCACTTCCTTTTTTTATTTCACTGAAAGACTTTAACAGTATGTTTGCTTTATTTGTTCTACTTAAATAAAAAGTGTGGCTCCTTCTTCCAGAGTTGGACTTTACTGAAGCTGAAGAAATTCAGACTTTTACATACAGTATACATAACCTGCTGCTTAAGTTTTTACCTTTTACGTGCACTGGCCACTTTATTAGGTACCTCTTCCTGAGAAATGAGAGTATCACATAATAGCATATTGCACATTCATGATGTGAGTCGCCCCTTTCCCCACATCCCAAAGGTGCATTATGGTCATTGTTCTAATGTAAATTTCTTGTCATGTTGAAGAACCTAGTTTGAGTAGTCTACCAAGAAAATATCCTCCACACCTTTACATCACCGGCACCTGAGCTGTGGATACAAGGCAGGATGGATCCATGCTTTCATATTTTTTACACCAGATTCAGACCTACCATCTGCATGTCACAAATTGAGACTCACCAGCCCAGGCAACATTTTTTTCCAACATTTGTACAATTTTTGAAATTGTAAAATTGTAGCTTGGGTTTGCTGTTGACAGTTGCTTAGCTGACAGGAATGGTACCTGTGTGTGATCTTCTGCTGCTGTAGCCCATCTGCTTCAAGGCTGGACGTGTTGTGCATTCAGAGATGCTCTTTGCATACCTTTGTTGTAAGTAAGTGGTTATCTGAGTTACTTGTGCTTTCCTTGGCACCAGTAACAGCTTGAAGCAGTGTGGCCATTCTCATATGGCCCCTGATGACCTTAACAAGATATTTTCCCCCAGTGAACTGCTGCTTCCTGGATATTTTCCCCTTTCTTTGTAAACTATAGAGAGTTATGTGGGAAAATCCCAATAGATCAGCAGTTTCTTTGATTCAGAACAGCCAGCCAACATGGCACGTTCAAAGTAATTTAAATTACCTTTCCTAGACATGCTCGTGCCTGTTTTGAATTTGTCTCGATTATTGCTACATGGTATGCAATGCTGTCATGTAATTGGTTGATTAGATATTTGCAGATATTTAATCTCTTCTGCTATTTGCACATTCTTTACTGTAAATTCCTAAGTTAATTTGTAAATTTTTGTAGTAAATTGTAAATATTGTAGAACTTTTCTTCTGTCATTTAATGGTCGGGCATTGTACAGCTACAAGCATTTCACCCCCATGTCATACTGTGTATGGTTGTGTGTGTGTGACAAATAAAATTTGAATTTGAATTTGAATTTGATAACAAGCAGCTAAGGAGTGCAATTAATGGAATATCCAGTAAGTATATGGAATTTATTTTGCAGCAAGTTACTGATAGTGCCATCTAGCCGGCCTCTTGAGACAGACTATAACACCATCATGATAATCATAACAGTAGCAGTAGGATCACTGTAAAGTATGCTTGAAGACAAACATTAATGGTGGTGACTCCAATTACCACAACTTAAAAGTTTGTAATTCTCGAGTCTATTTATGTAACAAACCAATTACCTTTTGGATAAAATGCATGGTTCCTGTAAACACAAACCGCAGAGGGCTAATTACAAAGTTAAACAATGCAAATAGATTCCATCATTAGTAAGATCTAAGAAGGCCAAGCTAGGATTGCTGGGTTTAAATGTCTCCAAAGTGACCACACCAGCCTTCCCTCAGAGCTTTGTGACAGGGTGGAATTTGTTATTTCAGGAGTTGAGATTAGTTCTCCCTGTGAACTCCACTCCCATTCTGATTCCATATCAAACAGAGAAATGTCAGGACCTGCACTGTGACATTTAAAACCCCCATTGCAGACCTTGTCTAATTGAGCCTCCCTCATTATAATGATGGAGTGTGGTGCGACCACTGAAAAGAACATCAGAGATGAAAGCTACGGTTTAGTGCCAGCAAGAAATATTTACATTCCTGCTCTCGTCCTCTCTCTGAACACAGCAGTGAATCCGACTATCTCTCAGTCTCTCGTGACATTTCAGCACTGTCAAATAATGGGCACAGGGTAATGGTCAGCATATTCGCAACAAGATAAAGGTGAGTCTGGTCAAATCAGCATTCAACAGAATGTGATGCTATATAAATAATGTAACACCTAATTGTGATACACTGCTTGTTTATATAGTATCCTGCATTATTCATTATCAATGAAGACATCATTTTCTTTGCAAGAGGTACAAAATGGGAATAATGTGGCTTTGACATTAAACCAATGTGTTTCGCCATTATTTAAAGACTGTGATAAGTGACTGACAATCTTTTGGGAAAAAATACTGTAAAAATTAATCAACCGCAAAAAAGTTCACAAGTTCAGTTCACAAGAGATTGAGTTCTAAACTGTCCTTCACAGCTTGCATTTGCCTTGTTGCACTGTGTTTCTGTAATTGGAGGGAAAATAAAACATCATTGGCATTCAGTTCAGTCCACTGTGGTGAATTTGATGAGGATGTCACATTAAAAATGCATGTTCCTCATACGTTCTTTGGCCTTTGTCTTTAGCCATGGGAAAACTTATGACAAATAAGGACAGAGCTGACGCTGCCTGAGGTGGATCTCCGTGTTCGACAGGAAACATCAGCATCCTCTCCCACTCCCTACCTTCTCCGCATGAGACTACGTATTTGTCAAGTGCCAGAGCTGATGGAGGAAACGAAATTGGGTCACAAAAGAAAGGTTGCAAAGACTTGTAAACACTGCTCAAGGATATAAATGCAAGCAACAACAAGATTGCTTATCTGATGATAAGTAATGATTGTGCAAAAAGACGTGGTTATTTCCTTAGCTAAAGTTTAACTAATCCAGACTTAATCTGTATCTTAATGTATCTAGATTTCTTCCTAGCTTGCAGTATGTTATTTCGTATATCATTATTTGAACCAAAAACACAATCAGTTAATGAGTAGCTGGCAGCCAACTTTTGACTAGCTTCTGGTGGATGAGTTAGTTAAGTTTTCTAGATCCTTCATGAATGTGGCACAAGTGAGAAATAACTCAGCACTCGTGGGCAGCAAGGGAAAACCTCTGGAGTCTCATGTATTTTATTTCAATTATCACTTAAAGTCTTACCATTCATAAAATATATATAGCTTTAGGTGGAAAGTCGCACAGTAGCACAAATTTGCTCAATGAGTGAGAATTAAGGTAGTTGCACAAGAGTGCTCTGTGCTGTTGGATACTCATGTTATCTTTATTTGTAAGCTGCGGTCACTTGATACGTCAGAGATAAAAAGTAGTATAGTGGTTAGGATTGTTGTTTCACAGCAAGAAAGGACTTACTGTAAGGGATCCATCAGCTGAATGGGGCCTTTCCATATGGAGTTTCCAAGTGCTTACACAGATTCTCTATGGGTACTCTGGATTGATGGATGGATGGATGGATTAACAGATACATTTATTGTAGACAATCCATATTGAATATTGCTGACTTTAAGTGGAATGCACTCATAAAGGTAACATAGTCTAATACAAATATTACACAAAATTTAATCTATCCATCTATTTGCTTCTGCTTCTCCTTTTCAGGGTCGCGGGGGTTGATCCCAGCTGTCTCAGAGCAAAATGCACAGGGTACACCCCTGACAGGTCGCCAGCCCGTCTCAGGGCAAGTGTTAAACAAATGGTGACAGTGCTTTAACACAAGGTTCTAGTCCATCTGATCCCCCCCCCCCCCAAGTTAGCTGTGCATTCGTCTTAGCACTTATGAATTGTTGATATTATTGTGTTTTTATATTTCGATTTTGAAAAAAAATGACTTATGTTTTCAATGCACATTTTTAGAAAATTATATATCCTTCACTCTGTACTTAATTCACTACAAATATTAGGCTGAAACTAATTTGTATGTATCATGTTGATGCTACGCTGACTCGTTGCACCATCTTGTGGTTTAAAGTGATATTACACAGGAATACAGTCCAATCCAATTTCAGCTTCAGCTGATATCTCTGTAACACAATACATAGATGTTTCTTTACAGTCTGTCCCTATTATTATGTTTTTTCTTTTTTGTTGTTGTTTTTAACATTAACTAAAAACATATTAAAAAGCATTTCTATGGCTCGGATGAATATGTTAATCTAAATACTGTTATTCTAAAACGAAAAAGTCAGTTTTTGTTTTGTTTGTTTCAGTTTTTTTTGTTTGTTTTTTAGGAAAGATATATTCTGCTAATTATAATGATGACAGGTTAATATGATTTGCCTCTTAGAGGCTGAGTGGCATTGTATACACTCTAAATGTGTCCTAAACTTAATGGTTTCAGAAGAATAACTCAAAAATCTGCAGTACTTGAAGTGATAAAGGGCTTTTAAATAAAAACGTCCAATTATTCTATGTATTCTAAATAGTTACATATCTTTAAAATCAAAATGTGTTATTCTAGGAATTTCTCTGCATGCTGTTAAGTACCTTAGATAACAAATGTAATGTCTCCTACAGCAGCCACTGTGGAAAGAAAGTCATATTAATTCTTATCCATCATGCTGATGAAATGCATAATTAATTCTCATCATTCCCGTAATCCTTCACCAGCCTTGACCGCAAAGATGAAAATTATAAGCCGAGCCTATGTTAGCAGGACGGGTGGTGCCTATTGTGGTTTTCTCACCGAGAAATTAAGATAATAAATTAGCAAGGTTACAAAGTATTTATACAAAAAAAGTTGAAAACGATCGATCCAGTGCACCATACTGTCATGCCCTTAGGGATGTGGTTCCCCTGGAAGAATGCACAATCCCTCTGGCCTGGGTTCATTTGAGACGCAGATTGTGTCTGATTGATCAATGAGAACCACTGCTGAGCCATCAATCTAACAGGAGTAGAATAGAAAAAGGGAACATTAACATGTATAAGCTGCTGTGTCCCGGCAATGTCCTCTACCTTGAGTTGGTGGGAAAAGCAGCCACCTCTGGGGACATGAACAAAAGTGGTAAGTCTAAGACCTGCGGGAACGCGTTATATAAGGACAACAGTGACTATGTCAACATCTCAGCTCCTTTGAGATCTCATCTCTGTCAGAGCAGTGGCTCCCTATCTTTGTATCGCACACAGAATGTGTCTATTATGAAGCCGCTGATGCTCCAGCACAGCTTTTCTGCTCGGGGTAGATACTTAATCTCTGAACTGTGAAAAAACTTGAATATCACCTTCAAGTGCCCTCCAGGTAATCATCACTGTAACCTGTTAATGAAAGCATAAAATTGCTGGCACCTTTCTGGCCATTTCTGGGCTGCAGTATTTAAGGCAAACAGGTGATTAATGAGTGATTTGTGTTGGTATTGCTGGTAGACAGCTGTTCCATGGGTGGAGCTGTTAAGAACTGTTTGTCAAGGTCTTTCTATAGAGTGCATTGCTTATGAGATCCATTACCGGGAAAATGACTAACATGCTGTGCTAGAGGATTTGACAGTTGGTACATTTCTAAAAGAAACCCCTGTGCATATATGCATGTTACAAGCACAGAATAACTGCACATCCAGATGGAACAGCTTCCTTATGGTTAAATACTATAGCAGCCATTCAGCATGTTTAGCAAAATGCTTTTTAAACATAGTCCATAGATGTTTAATCTCTAACTCTCTGGCGCTAATCATCAGTCCAGTTAATTATTAAAAGTTGATTGCAGAGTAATAGCAATATGAAGCTAAAATTATGATAAAAACACAAGCTTAATCTTACATTTAAATTAGTTCACAAAATCTCTGACAGTGCTTATTTTAGCAGATACATCCTAATAAATAAATTCAATTACAAAGCAATTTGAACTCAACTTTTTTTCTACCCGTCAAAGCCTCCGAGTCTCACTGCAGTATCAGATCTTCTTTGTGGATGTTTGATCGGGCGGTCAAGTTTTAGCAAATGCAATTTCGAAGCCATTGCCAATGTTCTCACGACAATGTAGGTTTATTTTTCTAATTTAGTTGCTTTGGTAAATAAAGATACACATGCACAACAGGAGGTCTTGGCTCACATAATCACTGACTATACCTGAAACCTTGAAAAGCAGTACATTATAGCTCAACCGCATATGAAACTGGGAAGTAACCGCTGTCATGGACCTCATCTTTCACAATTTGGCTGTTAGTATAATTGAACGAGACCTGTCAGTCAAAGTGGCCATGCCCCTACCACCAGTATCCAGATGGAGGAGTTATAAATTAATTCACCAAGCTCTAAAGTTGAAAGAGGAAACTATCCACAGAGTCCAAAAACAGGCTGTATGCATGTTTTTAATGCTGTAAAGTTGAGCATTTTAACATCAGAGTCTCTGGGGATTGATCCACATTTGGAGACAGCCTCAAGTGGCCATTATGGAAGTGGTATTTTTGGCACATCCACATGGCCTTAATTTCTCAGCTCTGGTTGCTGCTCGTGACTAAGTCAGCAGACTATGAAGCTATGAGTTCCCAGACTGGCCATTACATGAACCCAGTGGCTGTGGCTCAGGTGGTAGAGAGGGCAGTCCATTAATTGAAGGGCTCATGGTTCAGTCTTCAGATGAACCATGTGCTGAAGTTTCCTTGGGCAAAACATTGAACCCCAAGTTGCTCCTGATAGCAGGCATGGCAGGCACTGGTGTGTGTGTGAGTTAATGAGAAACTCATTATAAATTGCTTTGTGGAGGCAGTATAGAGGTGCACATTATTTACCTAAAGGTTTATTTGCATGCTCTAGATTAACATTTGTGTTTCTTACATTTAATAATTACAATTTTGACTACAGGTACATTGTTTTATTATATCTGTAACCGAAGAATATTAGAGATATAGATACAGAAAAGATAGAGAAGCCACTTATTATAGCCACAAGCAGCTCATCTGAGAATCTTGAAAATCCTTGCCAAAGGGCATTATGACTCAGGTTAACAAGTGATGAGAACAGCATGCCTTGTTAGCCTTTGCCACCTTGATTTTTGCTCCTTATCTCGGAGCTTCGGTAGGTGACATTCCAGTTGATTCTCTGATTCTTTACAGTTCTCACAACCTCCTAAAAAGTATCATTTTAACAAACTGTGCAAGAAGTTAATGTATAGATATGTTTATACAGTGGAAAACACACTGGCTGCTCTATGGTAAATGAGATGAGTTTGCAAATAACTGCAAATTCTGACATGATTTTCATAAGCTGCAAAAAATATCTAGAAGGTGAACAAATGTCAGTTTGGGACAGACAGTATAAGCTTAAATATTGACATTCAGATTGGAGCCAAATCCATCTTCATAGTAGCGAGTCACAGTAATACTCAGCTCATGGCATTATTCATTCAGTCCTGCAGTCATGCATTGGCGCAGCACCTAATCTCTGCCCCTAAGGCACTTCAGCAGTAATGCACCTGTTAAAAAATCCCCATCCGTGTCATTCTGAATTGTAAAAAGATTAGCTAATATTTTATAATAGTTTGGGAGATTTATTGGACATTTGTGTGTTTCTCTCTAGCTGGAAGTCTGCTCTCACTCAGTTGCTTCTATCCTTCCTTGTTTTTTTAAGGAGTTGGTGAAGCTGGAAATTATTAAATTATCCACATTTTATGCTCTGAAAAAAGTTGACATTTTACAGACATTAATGACAAATTATTACATTTTAATTGACGAAAGACTAATTGCAGAATGCTGGGAACACTAACAGTGCAGAAAGGTAATTTTTCTTTCTCTCATTTAAAGTTTTTCATCTATTTTAGACATTCACCTATTTTCGGGATGCTCCGTTCACCTCAAACATCAGAAGATAATTTATTCTTGCTTTTGCAGAGACAAACAGAAGTATCTAGTTTAAAGTTAGGCCTTAACTCACCCATGCTTAAGCCTGACATGCATAGATATAGATGTTTCTAATGTTAAAGCATTATATCAAATAAATAATACAAGGACAAATCCAGGGAGTATGACATTTTTCCATTGCAATGTGTAAGATTGTAAAAAATGTGGTTGTGACATTAAGTAGGCAGCAAATAACACTATTAGTGAAACATTTGTATCCATTTCTCTTTTTAGAGCCCAACTAATCAATTTCCATCACAAACCCAGTTTCCCGCAGGCGTTTGTTTCTTTTACATTTTTTAGAGCTGTTACTTCAAAAACATAGAAATAATTCATTCCAAGCTGAAGTGAATCAAACTCAATTCTGGGCAGAATGTCAGTGTGTATGATGTACAGTGTCCCTGCTGAGAAAATGGAAATTAAATTGAATCACTGCTGTTACAACTGTACACCTCTCATACCTACAAATCAGCTGCTGAGCATCACACCCAAATGTGGTCACGTGTTTCACTAAAAATAATACTGAACACGTACAATCGGGCCATAATAATAAAAGCAAATAAAACAAAAAAGCATTGCTAACATTAATACAACGTAACTATTTAATTGTTGAAATTACTTCTACCTCAGAACATATTTAAATAATTCAATCTGTCTAAGTAACCTCACTTTCTAATGAGTTTATGTTCTCATTCACTAATTTTCGCTGGTTAATGTTGTAAAGTGGGAGCCTATTTGGAGGAAAACAAAGTACAAAGCAGTGCTACAAACTGTGATTAATGAGTCCTCACCTGTCTAGAGATGCAGTAGTGCATATCTGTGCCTCTAGTATCTGTTAATAAATGTGTTTAGGTGATGGTTGGTGATACTGGCTGGTTATGCTTGGCTGGTAATCAGACTGTCACCTTACTGGCTTATGTATGCATAAATTGTACTGCAGAGACTTAAGTTTACAGCAATTATCCTGTCAAATTATTATATTAGAGACTTGTGTGAAGAGTTGAAAATAAGTAATAGTTGTAAATTCAATGTGAAGCACATTAGTTACATGCTGTATTTGAAGCATTCTAAACTGCATCATTCGTATAAAATAAGATTTAATTGCAAAAAAGAGTGATACATTTTTTTTCTTTTTTCTATTTTCACAAGAGCTTTCAGTGTAAAGGTATGTCACTGCTATGTTTCTGAATAAATACAAGAAAATAGGGATGATTTCGGATGTTGCTATAGCAAATAAGGGGTTTCTTGCACCATACCCAGGTCATGACTGTCATATTTAAACACTTCTAAGTAGGTAATGTCACAGTCTCATCACCAGCCAAAAGGGACAAAACTGCCAGTGTTAAATGTATTGGTCTCTTTAGAATATCATCCAGTAGTGGCAGCACACCATCTTACACCAACTTACAAGACAAAAAAATAAAAGTAAAACTGATAAACTGATTAGGAGCAAAGCGCTAACAGTTAATATTTTTTATAAGCTTCCAGATGTTTGCTTTCTGAATCCTCCTGCATGGACCTCTCAGTCGGTGAGTCATGGTAAGAATAAATAAATAAATAAATGCTGCATAATTAATTGCTGGGCTAAGCTAATGAGATGTCAGAAGAAGCCTGGAGCTAGCACAATTAGCATCAATGAGTGGAACAATGATGAGCAGTGCCATTAGAGCTCTATTGTAGAGCTAAATTAAAACTGTTTTAGCATTCGAACTGAAATACATGTAAAAAGTTAAAAAACTGGTTGTTTTTGAGTAACTGATATAGCTATTCCACTGATTTATACTGGAACAACTGGAGCCTTTTAATTGGTATTGATAGAGGATTACCGAAGATAATGCAGAGTCATAGTAAGTATGAATATGCCATGCATATGCTATTTTTTAAATACTATTTAAAATAACTTGGCCTACGTTCTGTGTTACTCAATGTAATAAAATTGAGAATTTCTGGAATTCTAGAAAGAAAATTTTCCTTGGCTATGCCACAGGTGAGTTTTTTTCTTTCTTTTTTTGGTCGGGGTTCATTGAAGTGTTGCGACAATCTAGACTTAGGTCCTGGAAGTCATAGACTGACTTCAACGGTCATTCCTATAGAGTTTTTTCTGAGCTCATAATTAAACCATGTCCAGTGTTCAGTGTCTATATCCTTGATTATTAAAGTCCACACATTGAATATAACAATTAAGTGATCATATAACTGGGATTTCAGTGTTTGGGAAGATGTAAACTTTTGCAAATAAATGTGCTTTGATATGTGCTTTGATTTCAACTATATGAATGAAGATATGAAACCCAGCATCAGATAGGTTCTTCATTGTAGCAGGAGTGTTTAAGAAAACCTGACAGTGAGCAGGTTAGGTTCAGAAAGACTGTTAACCGGGTAACAGAGCTCAAGTTAGCTCTCTTTTTGGAACAGAACACCCAGAATTTTGACTACACCTTGCAAATGTTTGTGCAGTGATATTAGTCAGCTTTAAATAAAATAAAAGGGTTATACTAAATTAGCATAAAAATGACAAAGAACCACTTTATTTATCCATCCATCCATTTTCTTAAACTCGTTTTCAATTCAGGGTCACAAGGGTACTGGAGCCTATCCCTGCTGTCACAGGATGAAATACAGGGTACACCCTGCACAGGCAGTCTATCACAGGGTCCATTTTAATGTTAATTTGTCCAATTATATATTTGAGCTCTTGACAACATGGAATTATGTTTAAAAATAGCTTTAATTTTTCAATATTTAATGTAGTGTTTTTGTCCCTTGAATTAAAGCTGAGAGTCTGTACTTCTTATTTGTCATAGTTGTAATTTTTAAATGCAGTGCAATCATTTTTTCTTATCATATCAGTTAACCTACATCACATTTACAAACTTTATTGAGAGAGATCCTTGAATTGCACATTGATCTCACTCTTTGTCACCCTGACTTGCATCTCTGTCACAAGCACTTTGCAACTTTGTTTCGAGTGAATTTTTCCTTGGCCATGACAATGTCTCCATCAGAGTTGTGGGCAAAACAGTATTTCTGCGCACATCTGCAGTTCAGCTCAATGCATTTTCCACAGTGTAAAGCTTTGCGTTTTGTTGCATTTCAGTGAGGTTACAGTTAAGGTTACATTTGCAGTTCAACATGTTGTTAATGAAGAAGATGCATTGTTGAATAAGGAAACTATTTATTGATCGGTATTATGGATAATTAATTAAATTTGGATATTGTCAGTGTTGCATGTAAGATTTAGAAAGGACACAAATTACCCAAACACTTGTATAACATCTTATGTGACCTTACAGCAGCTTTTCAACAAGAAAAATGCTCGATCTCTCAGCAATGTCAAAGACACAAAGCAACTGATAGAGCGATTATAGTACAAGTAGAGCCAAATCCTTCTTTTTAACTGTTCCTTTCTGTCTTTATTAACAGATCTACATTTAAATTTCTACAAAAGCAAAAAAAAAATACCTGAAAAAGAAACAAATCTAAAAGCATCTGATGCTATACGCTGTACTAATCCAGTAGTATATGGACAATCAAACATTTCTGTCAAACAAACATGTTTAAGACTACTCCCTTAATCACCGCAGCGAAGTGCTCCACATATTTGATTTGGCAGATTTTTACGCCGGATGACCTTCTCCATGCTCCCTGAGGGAGCTTTCACTTATTAGGTGAATGTGTAAACCACTTTACTATGAAAACCTTTTTGATAATGATCAGTAATAAATATTATATGTAACCATTCATGTATACATTTTCTGCCACTTATATAAGCACTGTTTGTGGGGGAAAGAGCCTAAGCAGAGAAGCACTAACCCAACCAATAAACCATAATGGGTGTCCAGTTACAGTATCAAGGGGCCCATCTTCTACAGCCGTATGTGAAAACTTGTGAGTAAGACTGGTCTCACTATTGCTGTGACCAGTTACGGTACAGAGTTTAAAGGACACGTGAGAGTCTCTCATTGACAGAGACAAAGCAACTGCATTAAAAACCTTTTTAAATGAGGGTGTACTTATTTAACATTTGTAATCAAAAGATATTGAGATTTGGTATTTGTTACAATATATATAATATCATGTAAAATGTAATCTCTTTGAATATACTTCTTATCATCTACAGTCACTGATTTATTGTAAGCTATGAACAATACCCTTACATAGACCAATATAACAAATTTGCAGTATAGCAATACTAATATATAAGGCAAATAGTTATTAGTGATTAACTTCAATCAATTCATATATATTAACAATAGTTGTTATAAAGTGTTACCAGCAGAAATGTCATTGCAAGCTGGTGCATTTAGATTTAGCATACAGCTTCAGCATCTATGGGACTTTTTTCAACAGAGCTGCAAAGTACATACCGTACTCAAAATATTCAATACAGGTCCAAGGCTGTAGGCAGCAGTAAGCAGTAGGTGTAACAGCACAAAACATCAAAAGACCCTTGCTCTTGGGAGTACATAACCAACCTGTCTCTGTCACCGTGTCCATCAGTGTATCGATCCAAAGACCTTATCAAAGAGTGTATCTGAAGCTAACAGGGTGGTGAGGATTGACTTTGCAAATCTCTACCCCTTCTAACTTTCCTTTTGATCTGAGCTTGCCCTCTTTGGTTTGATTCATAATCAGCTGAGTTGACCTCGTCTGTGGCTCCGTCAATCGGTACAAGTTAAGACTAGAGCGGAGCCAGTATCTCCGAGGTTGTCAAATGACGCTTGAAATGTATTTTATCTAGTTCTGTCAGTCTGAAATGCATCTGGCTGAAAAAGAAAATAGCATCCTTAGTAAAGTTTCAAACCATTTAAAATATTAAAGTTGAGTAGACTCATAAGCATATTCATATGTCACACAGCTTGTTGGCATTTATATTTGTGTAATAATTTATTAATGCACCTCGTGCAACTATTGCATCATGGCTCACAAAGAATAAAAGCGTGGGAACATCAGTATCATCACAATCAATTGAATAATTGCAATAGTTGAACTGTCTCCTTTTATTTCATAATGACAAGAGATAGAAGCATAGATTATATCTCATTAACTCACAGTGATTCAAAGATGACACAGAACAGTAACAAATATGGGCAGCTTACACCGAATAGTGGAGTGATAAAAATTCTCAGCCAATAAGCAACACTGATGTACTTGCTACTGTCCAGTAATGAGTGAAAGATAGGTAAGCAACTATAAGTAAGGCTGTATGAATTAACAATTCCTTGGAACATAATTAGGCTACGGAAATCAGACTAACCAGCTCACCAGTTATAGTTGTACCCTGGTTTTATTTAAAAAGAGAATGATATCAGCAAGTATTATTTTCACTGGGATTCCTGTGAAAAAATACATTTTCTGGACAGAAACATAACAGTTGAATTATAAAAATTAAAAAAAAGGGGGTAACTATGCCAGTTATAAATCAGAACAAAAGCTTTAAAGCTTTAAAACTCACAAAAGAAGTATGTGCAATTAAGTATAATTACATAAGTGTCCCCAGCTCCACATTACAATTGGTGAATAAATGTGTTCTTTGTTTGCATGTCAGCATGGTAACACTGCTGAATATGTATCCTGGGAATACAACTGATGTTATGTTATTTGTACGTACATTAGGTGCATCTTTAAGCTCTGTTTTTGGTTGGCCTGCTCAGAGTCATGGCAAGATTCAGACAATCCTTCTACAAATGAAATACACTCGATTAACTGATCATTAGCAAATGTGACCACTCACAGGCATTCTGGTACTTTGTTGGTCTGTAGCATTCAGTTGTGTTCTACTCTGTTCGCAGAAGGGGGCATCCCAGAAAATTCACCTCATTGCAACCCTCAGAGAAATAGCAAATAGAAACAAGAGCTATATGACAGATGCGCAAATTGGAAAAGATTTTAGAGGGTCGGAAGTTGCACATGTGCACAAAACAAAAGAGTTTTGGGCAAACATAACTGAAGTATGAATGTTCAAACACATAGCATAGATACAATATAATGTTCCCATTTGGCAAACACCAAACACAGAATGTCAACACAAACAACTCAAATCAAGTTTCTGGTATGGTGGTGCAGGAGTCATGATTTGGGCTTATTTTGCAGGCATGGTACCTGGGAAGATGTAGTCATTGAGTTGAACATGACCCCCTCTGTATAACTGTATATTTACTCATTGGAGAGCTAAAGCTTGGCACAAACTGGGAAATGTAACTGGACAATAGCTCAAGCACATTAGAAAATCCACAACAGAGTGGCTGAAAAAGAAATGAATCAGGGTGTTGCAAAGACTTTTTCATGTTCACATCTTAATGACTGAAATACTATAGTGGGACATGTACATAAGCAAACCTCCATGAACTGAGGTAACGCTATATAGAAGAGCTACAGTTGTAGCCACAGCTGCCCTGGGGCAGACTGACAGAAGCGAGGGTGCCATATCGCGCCATCGGCCCCTCTGGCCAACACTAGTAGGCAGTAGGGTAAAGTGTCTTGCCCAAGGACACAACGACCAGGACAGAGAGCCTGGGGATCGAACCGGCAACCTTTCGATTACAGATGCGCCCAACCAACCCCCTGAGCCACAGTCGCCCCAAAAAAATAGCTACTGAAACATGGGGTTTCCTTTGTTTTTAAATTGAATTAAAATAGTGACAACACTTTGGGAACTTTGTCTTTAGTTACAGGCATCTAAATCCAAAATTATTAACTAAGGATATATGTAACACAGTACTGATACTGAACATGAATTTGAATAGGTATGGGTTTACATATGGCAAGCTACTCCAGCTAATACTTAAGGTTAACACTCTTAGTTATACTGTTACATTTTAGCATAAGAGAAATTAAATCGCCTTATATTCCCCGAACAAAAATAAATCAACAGGGGAGTCCAAATAAGTTTTTTCCCCAAAACTAAAGGATAATGATGATCCACTGTTAGATTTTGCCCCCATACACATGACTCCAGTAGGTGAATGAAATTCAGCACTTTAAGTCAGCGGTCTCGAACCCCCGGGCCTCGGACCGGTACCGGTCCGTGAGTCGTTTGGTACCGGGCCGCGAGAGTTGAGGCTCAGGTGTGAAATGTATAGTTTTCAGGGTTTTTATCGGTTTTCAGCGTTATTTTGTTATCGTTTTTATCGTTTACTCGGTTTTCCTTGATCTTTTCACGTGTGTTATGAATAAATTTTCTTTTTTTGGTACCGGTACTAGTTTTATTTTGTTGTATTTATCCACGACACCTTAAAGGCCGGTCCATGAAAATATTGTCGGCCATAAACCGGTCCGTGGCGCAAAAAAGGTTGGGGACCGCTGCTTTAAGTTGTCTTTTTAGAGAAGCCCTCTTTAGGCCTTGATCTACAACAGTATAATGCCTATTGCATTAAAGAGGTTATTAAGAGTTTTGCAACCAGCACAATTTAAACAGAGATTTAAATTAAATATTCTCCTACTGACTGCTATTTATTTGACAGTTTGAAATGAACAAATATTCAGCTTGCGCTTGCAATCAGAAGTACTTAAATGAATCTAATGAATTTAAAACACATGGTCATGTCACTGTACATTTGATGCTACAGTTGACTTGCTCATCAGTCACAAGGCCTTGGAAAGCATTTTAGTACTTGGTCTGATCTCTCTTTCAATTTTGCATTTGTGGACCTGATTAAAAAAATAGACTGATACACTATAAATAAGAATTTAAAGCAGGTATTTATAAATAGTCTCAATAGTAGATTCATAGAAAATGAAGGGAAGGCAAGCACAATACTTCAGCCCAAGTATTTATTCATAATATGGTAATTTGTTGCACAATGACTATTGTTAAAAACCAATTAGACTTCTTGATTTTACAATAAGCATATGGTGGATAATTGGGGGCAAACGTGCCATCCTTACATACAAAGCAGGATGTCAAGGCTGTGGCGTTTCTTTCTGATGTTTTCTCCTTTTCTCACTGCTTTGAAGGCAGCTGTGTCCTTTTTTAACCCTGTAGGTACAATTCAAGCTTTTAATAAACAATCTAACAGTAACATACAGTATTACTGTACGGTGTGTTATTATTTGTTTGTTTTTGTTTGAATGAGTAGTCTCTTATGGGCACAGACATCTTTAGTACATCAGAGTCTTTTATGGTTTATAGCTGCAGGAAAAACATCTCAAAGTCATAAATCAGCTCTGTGAATGCTCGGGGGAAGACTTAATCTATTATAGTATTAATCTACAAGAGCAATGCAAGGTCAAGGTCACTGATCTCATATTTTTTTTGCCATACCAAGAAGGTTTGAGTAGAAAATGTATCGAGCCTATTTAGTCTAAACAGAATAGTGTTAAAAGGACCTTTTAAAGCTGAAGACAGTGAAGTCTACTTTCACTCAGCCGTAATTTACTTAAGCAATGACATCAAAGAGGAGTAAATTTAGCCAGGGTTAAATAACTTTTATGCGACACCTAAATCATTGCATAAACTTTGTCATGTGACATTGATACAGCAAGACTTTTATTCATTTGGAATCATTTTTTTGGCACTCGGGCGTTGGGCTGATATCTAACCCAAAATATCACAATAAATAAATACCTGTTGTTGCTCTGATCAGTGCAACTGTTGCAGTGCAACATGGGACTTAGCTTAACTGGTTGGCAAATTGTGTTCTGACTATTTTCCTGTATATAGGTATAGTGACCAAAAATTTAACATAGTTTTCCCTACTGTGTATGTATCATATCAAATTAATTAAGAGAAAAGTTCAATATTACAGCTTCTTGCAGGTCACTATTTATATAATGATCCTGGGTTTTGGACCCAGCATTTTCAGTCTTGAGCTTTCAGTTTCTGTGTAATATTCTCTGCTTGACAGAAACAAAGGAAACTGTATTTTTGATTGATGGGGTCATAAATGAAACAAATCAATATTCACTTTTGTTAGAAGATGGGATGCATACTCACAAAATTACACACAACTGTGTGAAGACCTACTCATCCATCCCAACCTCCTTTCTTGCAGTTTTCTGAGAAGCTATATTTACAACACTTACACCTTCGCCTGTGGCTGCAGTTATACTTCACATGGCTGCAAAATGTCTACAAGAGTCTTTTTAAGAATGTGCACAAATTATTATTGGCAGCTTTCTTGCAGCCCTTGTGTATTTTTTCAGCCTTAGGCTCAACAGCTACCATGTTAACATGTTGAGCTTTGTAAAGAAAGAAGATAAATTTGACATATGATGACATTTAGCTTTGGTAGAACCTATACTTCAGTTTAGCTTATCTCTGTCTCTGTTACTTTAGCCACTCCTCTCACAATCATTTCTTGAACAGTCATTTTTCTGTCTTAATCCCCCCTGCCTTCTTAGAAGCCTTTGACTAGGTCAGCATCACTCAGGGCATAGCACAGTCTCTGCAGCTGAGACTGGTGCCACTGAAGAGTTCATGAAGTAAAATTACAGTCAGTCTTTAATAAATTTTAGAATCTGGACTAAATGAAGACATTGGACTAAATGAAGACATGGATAGGCTCAATACAGCGGGAACTCAGCGTAATTGGCAGTCCACAAATATAATCAAACAGTATATGAGCGACTTTGGTCTTTGCGATGCATGGCGCTCCCTTCACCCCACCAGTAAGGAATATACTTTTTTCTCACATGTCCATCACTCCTACTCTCGTCTGGATTATTTTTTGGTCAGCAGCTCACTGCTGAACGACATTTCAGACACTGAGATTCACCCTATAGCTGTCAGCGATCATGGTCCTGTATCTTTAACACTAATGCACAAGAATAATACTACGCCAAGAAAAAACTGGAGATTTAATATATCACTACTTAAAGATGAAGACTTTATTAAATATTTTAAAAAAGAGTGGACTTCATATTTGGACTATAATGACACTCCCGAAACATCAGCTTCTGTTCTATGGGAAGCAGGGAAAGCTGTGATGAGAGGTAAAATAATTTCTTTCTCATCACATAAAAAGAAAAAAGAAAACAAAAATATTCAGGAATTAGAAAAAAACATCAAATCACTAGAAGAAGCCTACGCGTCCCACCAAGATCAGGAAACATTGAACAAAATACGCAAAACAAAACTAGAATTAAATGAGATAATTGATAAAAAAAACAAAATTCTTAGTACAAAGACTACGCCTACAAAATTACGAACATGGTAATAAATCCGGTCAATTTCTAGCAAACCAGCTAAAAATAAATAAAGAAAAAACAACTATATGTGCTGTTCAAGATTCATCTGGGAACACATTATATGAACCGATACAAATAAACAACATTTTCAGGGATTTCTATAAAACGTTGTATTCACCACAAATAAACCCATCTAAAAAAGAAATTGATCAGTTTTTGGACAACATAACTCTTCCAAAATTATTGGACACTCAAGCAATGGCACTGGATTCACCACTGACACCAGGTGAACTCCAGGAAGCCCTGATAAGTATGCACAATAATAAGGCTCCAGGTCCAGATGGCTTTCCTGCAGAATTCTACAAAGAATTCTGGTCGATTCTAGCACCAGTTTTCTACAGAACGTTGTTGGAAATTAAAGAAAAGGGCAGACTTCCATCAAATATGAATTCTGCAAACATTAATCTCCTGCTAAAACCAGGCAAAGACCCTGTATATCCCTCAAGCTATCGTCCAATATCCCTTATAAATGTAGACCTTAAAATAATCTGCAAAGCTCTCTCAAAGAGACTGGAGAAAATAACCCCCCTCTTAATTCATCCTGACCAAACTGGTTTCATAAAAGGCAGGCACTCATCAACAAATACACGTAGATTACTTAATTTGATAGACTACTCATACAGTAAAAACCTAGAAACTACAATATTCTCTTTAGACGCAGAAAAAGCATTTGACAGAATTAACTGGAAATTTCTATTTGCAACTTTACACAAATTTGGTTTTGGATCCTCTTTCATAAACTGGTTAAAAATATTATATAATTCCCCAACAGCTTGTGTTAGAACAAATGACCAGACATCCTCCAGCTTCTGTCTCTTGAGGGGCACCAGGCAGGGATGCCCACTCTCCCCTTCACTATTTGCAATTTTTATTGAACCACTAGCAGCAGCAATTAGACAGAATTCAGTAATTAAGGGCATAAAATGCAAGAACGTGGAACATAAAATCAGCCTTTATGCGGATGATGTGTTACTCTTTCTCCAAAATTCACAAACCAATATCTCTGGGGTGATTGAATTGATAAACTCTTTTGCAAGAATATCAGATTACTCAATTAACTGGTCAAAATCTACAGTCCTACCGATTAATTGCTCCTTCCATAATTCCTCTTCTACACCACTGCAATCGGGAAATATAAAATATTTAGGTATTAATGTTTCTCCCAAGCTTGCAGATCTAACTAAATTAAACCATATCCCACTTTTAAAGAAGGTAGAAGATGATCTGGCTAGATGGAAATGTCTACCCATATCACTCATGGGAAGGGTTGCCGCTATAAAAATGATGGTCTTACCAAAAATAAATTATTTATTCTCAATGATCCCAACTAAACCGCCACAAGATTGGTTCAGATCTCTAGATTCATGTATGTCCAAATTCCTTTGGAAAAATAAACCCCCACGTATAAGCTTAAAAACACTACAAAAGACCAAGGATAAAGGAGGACTAGAACTGCCTAACTTTCAGCACTACTTCTTAGCCAACAGGCTTCAGTTTATCTCAGGATGGCTAAAACACACCCTCTTAGATGAACCTTGGCTAGATGTAGAACAAGCACTCTGCAATAATCTAGAGATCTCAGACCTACCATTTATCAGCTCAAACATCCAACGACATGAATGCTTTAAAAGCATCAACATCAGCTCTTCTCTGACAGCATGGTGGGAGTTTCTAAAATTGACGGCGTCTTCATTAATCCCATGCAAACGTACACCTATCTGGAACAACCCTGACATATTACAAAACAATAATATGATAAACTTTTCAGATTGGAGTGATAAAGGAATCAAATATTTAGAACATATACTAGAAGGAACAGAATTTATTTCATTTGACGGACTAGTTACACAATATGGGATCAACAAGAAAAGATTTTTAGAATATCAACAAATTAAATCCATAGTAAAAAAGAAATTTAAACCGGGTCAAGTTGAACTACAAACACCACCAAGTGTGGTTCAATTTCTTACTCTTAAACCCCCCAAATTACTATCCAAAATATACAGAATGCTTTCTAAAACAGATGAATCAATATCACTTCCTATTGCAAAATGGGAAGCGGATTTATCAGTTAACTTAGACCTAAACTTCTGGTCTCAGATTTGCTTAAAAACCTTTCATCTAATTAGAAATCCCAGTCTTCAATTAATTCAATACAAAATATTACATAGAGTGCACTATACAGGTCATCAGATGTTCAAGATGGGCTTTACGTCTACCAACAACTGCTCACACTGCCAAACCAATTCACCGGACAATTATATCCACGCTCTTTGGTTCTGTCCACCAGTTCAGAAGTTTTGGCGCGAGATATGTGAAGACTTATCGAAGTGTCTGAAATGTAACATTCCAACTTCCCCCTTAGTGTGTTTGTTGGGCAGCTTAGATAATGTCACTTCAGAAAAGAATATCGCCCATATGGTTTTCACTGCCCTATGCATAGCCAAGAAAACAGTCCTCATGAACTGGAAAAATAAAAATAATCTTAATTCTAACCAATATAGAAATTATCTATTAGATTACATTAGTCTTGATACAGCCTCTGCCACCACATCAGATCAATTGCTCTGGGCTCCCTTGATCAGCTCCATCACCTAGTGGGGGTGGGGGGTCATAGTTTGGTCCCGCCTTCACTGTTGTGATTGGTGTGGGGGTAGGGACAGGCTTAGGGCGTCGGGGGGTTCCCCGGAGGCATCTTCCTTGGGGGGCTCAACCCGGGGTAGCGGTCATGTCCGGTTAGGAGCTCTGTTGGCTCTCAGGTGACTGTTTCCTCGCGGCTGCGTGCAGCAGGGCTAGGGGAGGGTCTGTGCTGACGGACGTGGGTTACTGACCTGGTAGCCTGGCTGCCCCTGGGTGGGTCCGGGATGGGCGTGAGGTTCTGGGGGCGCTCCGTCTCTGGGCTGGGACCCGGACCGGGCCTCGGGGGCTTGGGTCCTGGTTGGTGTGTTGCCGGGGTTGTGGGCGGGTGGGTGCATGGGGGCCCAGCCCTGGAGCAGGGTGCCGCCGGTGCATCGAGCCACCTGGGGGGCTCTTCAACTGGTGGGGGAGATTGTCACATCTTGCAGGAGCTTTCCTCTCCTCAGGAGCTCCCTCTGCAGGAGGGGTGGAGGAAGATCTCAGCCTGGGTGTTTATTGTCTTATGTAGTCTGGAAGATGAGTGGATGGTGGGGTGGGTGCAGTTTTCTCTGTGGTGGGGTTGGGTGGACTGTCCCGGGCTCTGTGGGGCCGGGCGGCGCTGCTGCACTGGGCCCCGGTCTGGATGGGCCTGGGCCCCCTTTCCCTGGCGGGTCGCGGAGTGTGGGGGTGCCTACTGGGGTCAGCGGGGGAGCTGGCCCCAGGGAGGGGTCACTTGCCCCTCCCTTCCTTCCCTCCCCATCTCCAGCTGCCTCCCTCTTCCCGCTCCACCACAACCACCCACACATGCAGGGCCTTGGAGTAGGGGTATGTCACCAGGGTGCAGAGGAGGCTACCCCCCCCCCCCCCCCCCCTCTGTCCCCTTCTGGCTGCCTCTGCCTCAATTTTATCCCACAACTTAGACATTCACATTACTCACACTCTCATTACACATACATATAGGATCTTGGGGGTGGGCACGATACACAGAGTCCAAAGTACCATCAGGGTGTACACCCCACCCCTGGCATCGTTGCCCACCTCTCAATTTTAAATACACATAGACATTGAGGGCTAGCAGGAGGGACCATGCGCTTACCTGCTGCTCTCTGGCAGGTAGCTCCAAGCCCTCCTGGGTTTTAAATGCACCTTAAAACACACATGCATCAACACTACAATGAGCGGGTGGAGGGAGGTTTGGAGTCTTCTCTCACCCCTGTTCTCTGCGACCTGCTGGAGCAGGGGGGCTAGGAGGAGGAGTTGGCCGTCCGACTGCGGTCTGGAGTGTGGAGCCTTCCTGCTGCTGCGGAGTCGGGGCGGTCTGCCTCCCCCCACCGCAGGGAAAAGGGAAACACCACCTGGGTCTGGGTGCAGTTCCCCCCTCCAGGGGCGGGGGTACCTAGACCCGGTTTGTAGAGTACGCTTGGGGAGTGTGATCGTGTGTACGTCTCTTTATGTCTGTCTCCACGTTGGTTGAGTGTGGAGTAAGTGCATATGAGAGCATGAGGGTGGGAATGGATGTTTGTATCTGTGTGTGCCTGTATGTCTGTGTCTATATGTCAGGTTGGGTGTCAGGCGCCACCTCTCTGGGGACATCTCAGGCCCTCCAAGGTTTGGAGGCCTATCTCCCCCTACCACCACTTCCCCTGCCAGTGGCGGACCCCCTCAGACATCGGTGCGTTGGTGGTTCTTTGTGTCCGGGGATGGGCGTCCAGGTACACACCGGCTCACTCCTTGGCGGCCGCTTATCGGGGCCTGGAGCCTGGGGCTCGCTCGGGCCACTTCGGAGGTGGGGTGCCCCCGGCCTCTCGGCCTGGGGCTCGGTTACTCAGGCGCAGCTGGCTGCCGGCGGAGCTCACGGGCGCGTCACTGCAACTCCCCCTGGCTTCTGCTCCGCGGCTGCTGAGTGAGCCCTCATCTGGGACTCTCCTCAGCTCTTTCCGGGACAGTGGCGCAGCTGCCCCTCTGTTGGTCTTCCTTGGTCTCTTGTGTTCTGGGGCCTCTGGATGTCTGGAGTTTTGATCTCCTCCACACCTGCTTCATGCCCTGGAGGACGGGGCTGTGGCCCCCACACACCCTCTAGCAGATTATTACATGAAGGAACCTTTTAAAAAACAAAAAACAAGCGCGTCCATGCTCACAGGTGTACACACGGGTGATCACACCCACAAACTACACCCTTTTTGGCTCCTACCTCAAAGCACACTGTGTTCTGTTGATCTTATGTGCTGCACAATAATGTTTAACATTTAGTATTTACTGTCATATTCCCATATATCATTGTGATGTTGTTTATTCTATTACTCTTGTTCTCTTCTGCTTGCTTTCTTTTTTCTTTCTCAGCAGGTGATCCAGGTGATTGATATATGCATTTTTTTTCTCTGCCCGTTCTGTTGGTTTTTGTCTTTTGCCCTTCTCCCCCGTCCCTCTTCTCAGCTGTTTCTCTTTCCCTCTTTCTTTCTCCCCTTCTTTCCCCCAGTCAAGTCTGTCCCGTATTCAGTAAGTGAAAATAAAATAAACAATAAAAGGTGAATCAAATGGACCATTATGGCAAGGCTGGGATGGTCAGTTTGGTAAAGTAAATCCGCTAGGCATCTTTCTTTGCCTTTAGACAACAATTCTGAGGGCAAAAGAGCCAAACGGGACAGGCCAAAAAAAGAAAGAAAGAAAAAAAAAATTATTTGTCATTATTCTAAATCATACTTATGAGCTTAAAAAATATTTCAACTGCTCATCAATCTTTTTAGCATAATCAAGAAGAATATTTACTGTCACATGGTGGAACCTAGCTGACATGTGACTGAGGAACTTAACCCTTGTGTGGTGTTCGTATTTTTGTTACTCAGCCAGTGTTCATGGGTCTGGTGGACCCGCTAGAGTTTTGGCTTTCCAAATTAACACTATCAAACAATTTTATGTTAAATTACTCAACAGATGTTTACTTCATCCCAATTACAAGACATATGAACAGCAAACATGGTTAATTTTTTCCCTTTACCTTTGTTAGATCACATTTATGAATTAATGTGCTTCTCGTTTTTCTTTTATATAAAATGTTATAAATAAATCAGTTATAATCAAGTGGAGTGAGTGGAAAGACACAACACATTTACACGTGAAAAAATAATTAATTGTTTAATTTTTCTTTTGAAAAAAACTGAACACGGGTCTCACAGACCCGAACACCATACAAGGGTTAAGGAACATGAGGTCATGACTGTGTCCTTAAGCTGGATTGGACACAATCCCATTCTAAGGTGCTCGGTATGGTAGTAAAAGGGAAACACCCAAAGTAAGAGTCAGGTTGGACTTCTGAGGGATGAGTCTCACTGGTTGGCCAAAAAGACTAGAGCTAACCACGTGGTAGGTTTTACAGGGATCTTGAGGTTACCGCTCTGTTTTAACTCCCCCACTTTGGTGTAGTTTCACTCTTTGCAGCTGTACAAACTATACCCAAATATAACTTGTCTTTTTGTCAAACATCCATGCAGTCACTGTAAAGGAAGAGAAGACTGCATCAGAATCCATAAATATCCATTATTTCAACTATAACATAATCAATACAAAAGTGTTTTATTTTATTTTAAGCCTCATGCACTCATTGGGGTGCAGTTGAAGCTGAACCAAGAAATGGCCTACGTTCACATCAACACATGCTCCTTTTTACTGAAGGACAGAATCAATGTGTTGGCTAGGTTTTTCTCCAAGTTCTTGGAGAAGGCAGCACAGGTATGCTCTGCTCTCCTGAGACCTTCCAGGACAGACTGAAAAAATAAATAAATAAATAAATAAATAAATAAATAAATAAATAAATTTTAGAATCATCTGAATAATTTGAGCAAAGACTGCTCTGAATTAGTGTCACCCTGTAACATGGTGGCAAATTTAAGACATTTAATAGAAATGACAAAAAAATTCTTGTAAAGTCAGACTGACCTAGAGTTGCCCAGCAATCTCCTTCAACCATTTGCCAACTGGTCAAGGACTACACATTTTTCCCTACTAGGCTAAGGCTGCCAGGGGGGTCACTAACAGGCCTCCAGGGCCTTCATGACTGGAGCAACTAATTTCACAGTTACTGACCTAAAGATCCAGCAACTACTCACCAGCATGTTGGGAAATACACATTTTCGAAAGGCAAACAAAGGTTCCCAAGTTGTTGCCAGCCATCTCTATGACTGGGGCCATAGCTAGTGTACTGCTTTCACTGATGCTTTTACAAAGTCATGAAAGTCAAATAGAGTATTAAGTTTTATTACTTAACAAGAAAACATTTGATAAGACATTTTTTGCAGTACTATGTATTATTTATTTGTCTTCCCATAACAGATTTTGTACTTTTTACTTTGAGAATTCCAAGTTTTATTAATGACTTGGGCAAAACCAGGTCATTACGATTAAATGCATTTTAAACTTTAAATACGATTTCCCTTTATGTAAAAACCAAAAAATATACACCAGAAGTCTAACCAAGTGACAGCATCTAACTAGTTAGCAGGATTGTTTATAGTACCGCAGTGAAAATAAGTCAAATACAGAAAGCACCATCTATTGTTTTATAGAAAAGAAGAGGAAAGAGCTATATCATTTAGTATCCAACTGTTACCCAGACAGTAAGAAGTGGAAAAAGTCCAATATGTCAAAAGACTAGACTTGACATTTTCAGCCTGTTTTGAGAATCTACTCCATGAGCTAATCTTTGGATTGCTGAGCAGTGCTGAGAATGCAGAAGAATTCACAACACGGCTTTCTTGTTCAGCATTAGCATACAGCATCATGCCACCATATTGCCCCAACTGTGTCACTGTGTTTGTAGATTACTGAACATTTGCATAAAAATAAATATGACTGCAAATGCACAGACTGCTATTTTCCCCTCACGTAAAAGATCATCCCGCCGCTATGACAAATCCTGTGCTTTGTTCAGTGACCCTGTGGGGTCAATTACATTTGCTGCGAGACACAAAAGAGTGCGTCAGGTTCACAAGACCGTACTGCTGGCATGTTGATCGATGGTAGGGATGCTTATCAGCCACACTGTGTTACAGATGCCTAATTGCAATTGATCTCTTCTGCTGTACCATTAATTGTAAATCCTCTCTCAATCACAAACTCCACACTACACATGTTGTACTCTAAAACTAAAACTTAATTTATCAGTGGACTCCACATTGGTTTTCAATATGACTGGGCCGTGGCAGATTGCACTGGAGCTAAGAGACAGACTTGCTCAGAGTGTTGAGCTGCGCAGCTGTATGTGTCTGGATGGCTTAAAGGTCAAGGTTGATAACTAACAGCTCTCATCAAGATGTCAAGTCACTAAGCCCTGTTGTCAAAACACAACATTGCAAACCCAATCAAATTTAATAAAATAATTGATGTTTTCATTCTTGTTAGCACCTCTGCACTGCTCCAGGTATGTTAATCAGTGGTCTACCACTTTAATATCGATAGAAAATTTCTTTACAATGAATCTTTTTAACATTCATTGCCTGCAACAGTTAAATGCAGCCTTTGCTGCTATTTTGAATTTTCTATTAGCACCACTTTAATCCTTCGTATTCCATGACTTTACAGTATGGTCAGGCCAAGAATTCCCTCATCTTACAGATCTATTTAGAATGAAGAAACAGTCTATCTGACATTAATGTTTAATCATTAATTACCTTCTCAGAGAGGAGGTACAGTGTACTTTTAGACTTTACAATAAGTCCTCTAAACCTCGTAAGACCTAACCCATTAAAAAAAAGCCAGAAAATTCAGATTTTTTGGAACTCAGATGTTTATTAACCTTTACAACAAAATCCCAATTTTTTTATTATATATTTAATATATATTTATTGTATCATATTTGATTATTTGATACATTATGCGTTTTCGTTACTTTTTGTTAACAAAAATGTTAATTTTAGACAAAAAAAAGAGTTTTGTCCTTAACATTTTGAAATTATGGCAAATATTGGTCATGTTGATGAGATAGAGGTCTCAGAAACTCATGTTTCAAATATGACACAAAGGGCATTATAGGGTTAACTAACACATATAATTATCAATAGTGATTCAAAGCTATTTAACAACAAAAACGCTTACTGCAAACTAGCCTTTATACACTATACATTTAGTGACAGCTTGCAAATGTTGACATGCCCACATCTACATAATAAAAATCCACCAAAGCAGGGTACAGCTTATTGTGCTGACATTAGTTTTAGAGTTTTTAAATAGCCTACATAGTGCCCCTATGGTCTCAGTAAGTAAGCAAAGTATTAAATATCAGGGAAGTGTAATTGGTAGACACAATCTAGTTTTGACACCTTACGTCATATAGCACTGTTTCATTTCCTACTAGTATAAATTGGTAAAGGGTATGTTATATAGCTGTTAGTATGTAGTAGACACTCAGTATATATGTATTTAGCATTGACTTGCATCACTTTATTGTAAATGAAACTGACTTCTTAGCCACTAAGGTGAATAGAGATTTTGTTAATCTTGCACAAAAATGTGTAGCAGCTAAAATGAAAGGAATGGCACAAAAATTTAAATAAATGATTAATCATATGATTAATTTCCCTGTTTTAAATGACATGCTAAATTATGCAAACATTATTTAAGAAACTGTCTTCTCCTTTCCCCCTCTTTTTAATGCTATACTCTAAACACCTTCATCCAATGAAACACTTATGCAAAGCTTTATTGGAATAAACATAATACTAAAAAGGATGACAGGCAGTGTGCCGCTATAAGGCTAACAGCTATGACGCACCCTCTTCCCTCTGGCAACAGTGTGTACATAACTAAACAGCACATTCTCAGCAGCATGGAGAGGCTTGCCCAAAGGATAAACTCCTCCAGGAAGCCTTGAAAGAAATTGGTTATTAAATAAGGCAGACCAGAGATAAAGATGTCAGCAGTAATAATGCTTTTCATTTTGACTCTGATCTTATTTGTTCAGAAGGGAGGGTGAACTATGCAGTCTCACTGAGTTGACACAAGGGTTTCTCCTACTGCTAGGAGACCGATCTGTCAGCAGATACACGCCAATGCCGTCTTTGTCGTCTGCGCTGGTGAGGGCAAACTAATATAGTGGAACTGCAGATGTGGCACTTTCTGCCTAATACTGTTAATACTCCATACATGCACTCAGACGGGCCCGAAAGGATACAGAAACCACCGCCGCTGATTTATACAGGCTGTGGCAGTTACTGAGTGTATGTACTTTGCTGCCTTACGCATCCCAATGGCAGTGAGGAAAGGGACATGCTGTACAGTAGATTCAGACCATTTGGTTATCCTTCTGTCAACAATCGAGAGCCCAGTCCGCTCTCGCTAAATTCGTCTTTGATAGTGTCAAGTGTATTTCTGGTACCACAAAATGAGCATCTGTTAGTAATGAGAGAATATCAAAGAAAAAATGTTTTTTTTTCCCAAAAAAATAAATCAGCCTCGTCTGGAATACAATTTTAATACCGTGAATTAGATAAACATACAACATTAAAGGCACATAATGGAATCCACCTGGAGACACGAGTGCTTGGGGAGGAAACCAATTAAAGAGATCAAAATAATTAAGAAAATTAGCATAAGTGTTGAGGAAGTTCTTTGAAAAAGTTAACAAATAGGAACACAGCAGCAAAGAGAGTGTAACCAGTTAATTATTTATTGTCATTTTCAGGGCTACAATAAACCAGACTGCCTCAGCCTTTTTAAACATGAATGGTCAATGGCCATTGTCTTATATAAACACAATAAATTTGGTCAGTGTGAGGATGACAGATTGGATAAGTGTACTGATATTTGGACAAATTACACCTTCAGCATGTTTTGCTTATGCAAACATTCGTTGTCCTAGTTAATTACATCAATCAAGCAGCATAAAAGAACAAATCTGTAATAAGTGCAATCTGATTTTTCTCCACATTGTACCAGACACCATAAGCAGACACAGTGTGAAAACAATGAGGAAAAATTAAGACATGATTAGACTGTTTTCTATCAATTTGAGCTGATCACAATAAACCCCCCCCCCCCCCCAATCTAAACAGATTGGATTATGTTTATATACACTGCTAGTATGCAAATAGAATTTTGGGCGCCCTACATTTAATATTAAGTGAACCTTACCGTCAGTGAGCTTGTGTGAGCTCACATGCATGCACGAAACAAACAAAGCAGGGACCAAAAGAGTCTAAAAAATCCACAGGGAACGCGTAAGCACGCCAGGCTGCTTTTAGAAAGCAAATCAAGAGTACAAAAAAATACCATTATTATTTCCTGTGAGGTCTTTTGACACTTTAAGACTAGAGATGGACCGATCCGATATTACGTATCGGTATCGGTCCGATACTGACCTAAATTACTGGATCGGATATCGGAGAAAAATAAAAAATGTAATCCGATCCATTAAATATCACGAAAGCACCTCACAAAACTTGCAACACACGTAACTCACCTCAGAACGTTAGCACGTCAGAGCAGTATGCATCACGTGATAGAGCGGCTGTGACATTTGTGACCTGTCGGTGGTCTGGATAGCATGTGGAGCTTCGCTAGCAACCCGGCATTTCATCTCCGACAAAGTTATCCCCGAGAGAAGTAAAGCAAGTGTGTAAGTCCATCTCTGAATGTTTGTAAAGCATTCCTGCGTTAAGCTTAACAAGCGACTGCCTCTTCTTGCTGCTACTTCAATCATGAAACTGCTTAATGATCAGCTGATCGGCTTTTCTGTCGCGACTCCGTCTCTCTGGTTTGTTTTTGGCCCACTTTGCACCAGAAAGAGGAAACCAGCGGCTGAACAACAGCAGCGCTTGATAAGCTGTTGTTAGAATGTATTTATTATTACTTTCTACTCGAGGATCTTTTGTAGCTGACGGCTGGTAACTGTGCAGGGGCGGATCTAGCAAAGTTTAGCCAGGGGGGCCGATAGGGCATTAACAGGGAAAAGAGGGCACAAAGACATACTTTTCTTTCTTATTCTCATTTAAAATGTCTAGCTTTTAATAAATAATTATCCGAATCTTACACCCAAAGTTTTAATTTGATGTAAAATGAATAGAAGTCAATTACTGTATATAGTAACTATTAAGTCTAATATACCCTAGTAAGCTATAGTACTTTTTCCTTTGGGAAGGTACCATCTGTGCAGTCTGCAATTTTGTTGAAGAAAGATGTTGAATCTATTTAATATTTCTTGAAAAATAATTGATTTCTGTGCATTTTTTTTTTTCACACTGCATCAAATTAAGGTTGATTACGTCGATTAAGCATCATGAGGTGGAGCGTGAGGGGTGGTTCCCTATTTTTTATTTATTTATTTTTGTTGTTCCTGGGAGTTGGAACCCTATTAGTTAGGTTGCTTAATATTTACGCTAAGTACTCTTTAAAATACCAGAATAGGGAGGATGGTGTAGGTTTAAGTTTATTAGATTGATCAGTATTGCTGAACTATGAAATTTTTTTTTTTTTGCATACAGGTATAACAGAATAGCTTTAGTGTAGTTGTTGTTTTAAACTTGAGTATGAACTTATACAAAATGCAGCAAGATATTTAAAAAAAACCCCAGTTTTGTTGATTAAAAAACACTATATCGGATTCATATCGGTATCGGCAGATATCCAAATTTATGATATCGGAATCGGTATCGGACATAAAAAAGTGGTATCGTGCCATCTCTATTTAAGACCTAACCTGCTTTCTAAAGGCAAAATGAAAGAGACTAAAATCAACCTAAAAGTATAGATGTTGAGGAAAGTCATTGAAACTGTTATTTAATGCATTTTTACATGATTTCTTAGTTTGTTTGTTTTTATTCCTTTAAATTCAAAGCTTTTTTGGTTTAGTTTTGTGTATGGTGGGGGTTACCGCACACACTACTCTACATTTTACTCATTTAATAAGTAAATGTATTCATTAAATGAACATGAGGCAAAATAAACATAATGAAATCAGGACCACTGAAGATGGAGGACACTTAAAAGTAGGCCAGGCATTATCTCTGCAGCAGACAGCCACCTACAGGGTGTGCTCGTTAATCAGTCACTGACATGCAGGCTGGGTGGAGTTCAATAATATAATAAATAAATAAATAAATATAACTCTTAGACATTTCACTGTGGATATGAGAACATACCGCGATAGGCAATGTGTAAAAAAAACTGGAAAAGTAAACATAACTGACTGTAGAACAGGATAATTATGTTAAACATTTATACTGTGCTTTAATTACTTTTGGGCACAACAAGCATCAGTCTATATTTTTTTGGGGAAAAACACCACAACGCAACAAATGATCCGGTCTGCGTTCAGTTTAAAGCCCTCTCTTTAGAGGGGTTATCAACTTTTCATACCTTGCTTTCTGTTGTCGTTACAACTGGCGCCCAGTGCACAAGACATGCACCGATCTCTGTTTACGTTGTAGATGATGAGGTAATTCTCTTTAGTTCTTGCAAATAGCTTTAGGGGTCAAAGCTCCAGCAACAAAGCTCCAGAAGTATATATAACAACTTTATGCCTGGTTGGAAATACTGGTGGTTTCTCCATATTTTGTGGCCAGACAGGTACTGTGCAAAGGTCTTGCTTAAAAGTTATATCATAATGCAATTTATCTAAAAGAATATTCAAAGTCAACACAGCCCTGTGGTTATAGCTACAACTGAGAACATCAGACGTGTTATTTTTAGGTGTTTTCAGTGAATCTGAGGGCGTTATCAAGTCTGCTACATTAATTTAATAGTATGTTTAGAACCATATAAATGAAATGTATTGCTCTCTCAGCCTGTACCCTTGTATTACCACATGGTGGTAACAAATTACTTCAATATGATCAATTTTTTGAAACAAAAAACACACCCCGTTCAGGAAATTCACTAGAAATGTGGGAGAGTGTTAATATCAAGATCCATATTTGTGGTCTGTCAAGAGAAATAAAAGTTCTTTGGGGGATCAATGGGCTTTGATCAGTGGTTGTTGATCAATGGTCATGACAATTTGTATATTACCTCCCAGCCCATTGTTCATTCAGTGTGTTGGTTTAAGTCATTGTACAATGTACTGTTAATAAGATTGGGGAAACCTGCTGTTAGCTGAGACTGAAGAAGTCACTTGGATGAGTGACGAAACATTTCTCCCATTGAAAACTCTACGTCCAGATGAACAGAATCAACCTATTGGGATAAAAGCACATTAGATATGATCAAATCAATCAAATGAATCTGAATATTAACAAAAATTTAAAGCCTCAGTGTCCAAACTGAACCATTAAATATGTTTTTGGACATCTGGACATTATAAAAACTGTCATAGTAACATATACATTTTGTTTAGCACCTAGTAACAGATCTCTCTCAGCGTACTACTCCTTAACTTAAAAAGTAAAATTGTTTCAGCAAATTGCCCATAGCCTCAAAAGAAGAATAATTGGAACTTATGATATCTGGGTAAGAGAAAAAGTTTGGTCATTTAGCTCTGCCAGGTTGAAGTAAACTAATGAGATTACTTCTGCCTCTGGAGTTTCACCGCCTCTGAGAAAAGTTTATATAACTGAAACTCCAAATTGCTTAATGCAAGGAAACTACAGCTCATTGTCTCTTCGGGGCTCGCCTCTGCTCTGTCCTCCTCACAGCCAAACTTGATTTCTCTCTTTATGTCACTGCCACTAAAACATGCCAATCAATATGGGTTTCATAAATGTAGAAAGATGTTATAACCGCAGATCATCTGAAAATGTTTTTTCTTTAAACATGGGGCTATTTATTTCATGCTATTTCATTAGTAACTGTTTGCTTCTCCTGTAGTTAATTCAGACTGACAGTAATGGCTTGGCTGTTTATGATGCAATTAACAGATAACTTTAACTGTTTACTGCTTTCTTTTGTAAATGGATCAAATGATAAAAGTTCATTTTTTAGGAAATCAACAATGCAGTTAGTCACCAAATATCTAGATATTAATAACAGAGCATGCTCAGTCCCCAGAATATTTTACCAAGTGTTTTTATTTTAAGGGCCACATCTTTGGTTGATTTATTTCACAGCTCACTGTATCGTCATAACCAGCCCAAATACACATAGGAACACATAACGACTACCTGGTTAATTTAAAAACAGCTATCTGCATATGGATATACTGGATCTCTATGCAAGGGAAAAGATGTTTGGTACTGGAAGCTTTCTGTTTTGCTTTTGGATAGTCAGCTTCTATGTCAAACTCTATTGACCAGTCACATTTTCTAGTATTTGGCTGTATGAGGGTAAAAACAACATTTAGAGATCTTTTTAAGCCCTGAAATATAAGCAATTAAATTGTGTTGTTTCCAAGGCCAAGGGACTGAAAAAGAAAATGGTTATGTGAATACTCTGCGACACTGGCAACCTGTCCTGACCTGCAGGCCCGATGACAAATGGAATAGGTTGCAACCCCTCCTACTGAAAAATTGAAAAATTAAAACAGGACAAAAGCAAATACTTGCTTTGGCAATTTGGTCTTTTATGAAATAAGTAAAAATTCGCATGGATAACTAATTTGGATAGATAAATTCAGTTAGGGTTATAATCTGTACTTCCACATGTACACAAAGCAACACAATTATGGGCTACATTGATAAACCGCTGACATATTTAAGAATTCTTTGCTTGAAACTAAAGTCTCATTTTCTTGGAGTTCTCAGATTAAGCCCCGCGTGAGGATAACTGATGTTAGATGTACAGGCGTACTAGAAATGTAACTGTATGACTCATTTATTAGTGAATTATTAGTTTTGAATGATAATAGCCTATTTTCAAAGCATGACAGACTCAATGTCTCTTTTCTCTGATGCCTAACTCTCTGAAGGAAAGGTCTTAGGACATCACAAGCAATTTGCAATGTTTTCTCGTGGGCTACAGCTCTATTTACAGGTTGTCAGGAACAATAGAGCTTAATTAAAAAGAACACAGTTATCAGCCTCATTAAGGCGGTGAATTTAGGCAAGTCAACTCAGGCATCTCATTTAATTAACTAGCCTTTACAAAGCTGCTAAGCGATGCCAAAAAAAGCGAATATCGCTGTTTTTTGGCTTTCTTTACAAAAAAGACAAAACACATACAGACAAAATCACCTGCAATAATGGTTATCTTTGTTATCTCAAGCTTGTACATCTTTATCTGTACTGGACTTTCACATTTTGCCAAAAATATAGGTAAAGTAAATAAATCTATGTGTAATAACAGGGTCAGAGT
Source organism: Diplotaxodon limnothrissa (assembly GCF_057381915.1). Taxonomy (NCBI): domain Eukaryota; kingdom Metazoa; phylum Chordata; class Actinopteri; order Cichliformes; family Cichlidae; genus Diplotaxodon; species Diplotaxodon limnothrissa. Next base: position 20,196,244 of record NC_140604.1, read on the forward strand.
CTACAATCACACTAGTTACTTTAGGCTGTGGTTTAGAAGCGATGCACTTTTAGAAGAAAACGTAGAACAGGTGCTTCAGGTCTCAAAAATTTGCTAATCTGGCTCTGACTTTGAAGCCAGTTAGGAGCAAAGTAACAGAAATTTTAAAAAAAAGTATTTAGCTTTAACATTTGTTTTATTTAATAACTGGCAATATTATATTTTATTCTGATGTATCTGACATTGATGGTGGCAATAAATGTTCTTCTGACTTTACTGATCTATCGCTGACTGAAATTACATGCATTTGCCATTAAATGTAGAGGCGTGCTTACTCAAGAATGAATGTTACCATTTTAATACTGTCACAATGGCAATATTTGCAGACCACTATTTAACAAGTGCAATATTTATCATGATCATGTTAGTCTAGTGTGAGGTCGTCCAATATTTATTGAGACCTTTGACATAAAATATGAAATGACTTACACAACCACGTGGTAATGCGACAGTGTTAATTGTTCTGTGATTAATCCATTGTTAGGTGATTGCTAGGCAACATGATGATGTTAGAATATATCATGCATCATTAAAGTTTTGTGGCCATGAATTAGATCTATATGACATATATTATTGCTGTAAAAAGTATGATAGGTGCATCATTCCAGTCTGTTTAGCTTAATTAATTAAAATATCATCATATATCATGCAGAATTCTTTTTTTAGTAAATAAATTACGAGTAACTGTCAGGAAATTAAAATCATTCATCAATGCTTTTATAAAGTGCTATAGGTGCTGACGGATACAGCTGCAAATGGGTCATTTTAACTCGTTTGTGGGCGGTTGCTAGGCAACATGATGTTGTCATAATATCTAATATAAGCAAGGAGGTTAAGATGTACCAGTTCGCCAGTCTTGGTCATGTAAGAGAAGTTAGATTAGATTAGATTAGATTAGATTAGATGAAACTTTATTAATCCCTCGGGTGGGTTCCTCCGGAAAATTCAGTTTCCAGTAGCAAAGCACCGAAAGAAGTTGCATGTTACAGATACATTCACAAACAATATATCTTCTGGATTATAGTAAGATGTTTGTTGTTTTCGACTTAGTTTCTAACATGTTTTAAATGCTGTAAAAAAGAATTCCCTACATATTTTTTTATGAAAGGTAACTTTATGGTGGCAGTATCAGAAAAAACAAAAGTCATCACATGACATGTATAAAAGAACTTCCCAGTATCTACTGCTGACTTTCTGTCATACTGGTAGCATTCCTTAAAAGACATAGCAGATCAACTTGTTAACCTTGACTTGATCTGTCAATAAAATGTAAAAACACCTTCCCCTCTGATGCACATAACCTTTCAAAAGGCTGTGCTAGTGCGTGACATTTCATTTAGCATCTTCTCACTGTATTAGTTGTGGTCCATGCCCTCATCTTACCCCAGTAAAGTTAATTCCTCTAACACATTACGTATACTGGATAATTCTATTGATTAAAGGGTGTTTTCAAACCTGGTTGCGCTCACTTCTTCCCTTCTGAATTAATCAATGCACTCACCTCAGTAGGACACTGAGGTGACAGTGGTAACACAACCCAGTCTCATTGAACCTGCCACAAGCCTTAGGTGTAAAGAGAGAAAAGATGTGAAGATTGAAACAAAGGAGCAAGACTGGGAGTGCACTGCACACAGGCCGTTTTAATTACACATCCCCAAATGATAATCCTCAGCTCCCAGAACTCAATGAGCTTTTTGTTCTCAGCTATCAGTTTTGTTTCTGTCTAACCTTGAGTCACTGTAATTATACATTAAGTTTCCTATGAAGGCCCAGCGGCGTAGTGTTGCTGCTAAAATGTGGGTCATGGGTGTTTTGTGTTCTTTTCTTTAATCTAAAATATATTTAAGGGAGACAGGGGCCAGACAAGAAACAGCTCTACATCACCCAGTGGGATGCCTGTCTGCTATAGCCACAGGGTCCGGTTGGGTGATTTATACTACAATACCAATGGCTGTGATGGTAATATACTACAGGTAATTGAAAAGAAAATTGAATTAGGTCAACAGAAGCAGTGACAGTCACTGGATGTCACACAAAGGCTTTACAACTACAACATAATTCTGCCGCACTTGCTCCATTAAGTATCTGCTGCCAATTCTAATATCAGGTGACTAGATAATTGTCGCTATATTTCATTTAGACTTAACACACCCTGAAACTGTAGCTCAACCCACTGTGATACACATACAATAGCACTGATAAGGTATGTTACAAGTTGTCTACTTGTATAATGTGAGATAAGACCTTATCTCTCAAGTCTCTCTCCGCTGCTGTGCGGAGGATACCAGCGCATGGCATGAACTGTCACAATGTACTGACATCAGGGCCAGAGAGCAGCGAGTCTTGGCCCATGCTGAATCAGACTTCACTGCCTCTGGTGCCCCACCCCCACTACCCCCATGTACCATCCTATCACAATGAAAAAGGAGTAAAGAAACTGGTTCAAATCCAGTTTGTTTAAAAACTACTGTATACAGGTTCAGGGGTACCTTTACCAGAGCCTCTCTTTAAAATGAAGTTGATGTTTTTTGTAACTCAGAATAACTAAAGTGATGATAAGGAATTACCAATAGTAATAAAAATAGTAAAACAGAGACACACAATTAGTGCTGGTTTTTGGAAAAACAAGCCACATAATATTGCATTATAGTACTCAGATTACTTTTTTGTTGTAACAAATAAAGTACAAACACCTTATTAAGTAAGTCTTGTTACGGTTATTGTCATAATTTATAATAATAATTATTACTATTATAATGATATATATATACATATATATATAAAAAAAAAAAAAAAAAAACACCCAGCACGCCCCTGCGGGCGGTTTATCCTTCAAGCTCGGGTCCTCTACCAGAGGCCTGGGAGCTTGAGGGTCCTGCGCAGTATCTTAGCTGTTCCCAGGACTGCGCTCTTCTGGACAGAGATCTCCGATGTTGTTCCCGGGATCTGCTGGAGTCACTCGCCTAGCTTGGGAGTCACCGCACCTAGTGCTCCGATTACCACGGGGACCACCGTTACCTTCACCCTCCACATCCTCTCGAGCTCTTCTCTGAGCCCTTGGTATTTCTCCAGCTTCTCGTGTTCCTTCTTCCTGATATTCCTGTCATTCGGAACCGCTACATCGATCACTACGGCCGTCTTCTTCTGTTTGTCTACCACCACTATGTCCGGTTGGTTAGCCACCACCATTTTGTCCGTCTGTATCTGGAAGTCCCACAGGATCTTAGCTCGGTCATTCTCCACCACCCTTGGGGGCATCTCCCATTTTGACCTCGGGACTTCCAGGTTATACTCGGCACAGATGTTCCTGTACACTATGCCGGCCACTTGGTTATGGCGTTCCATGTATGCCTTGCCTGCTAGCATCTTGCACCCTGCTGTTATGTGCTGGATTGTCTCTGGGGCATCTTTACACAGCCTGCACCTGGGGTCTTGCCTGGTGTGATAGACCCCAGCCTCTATGGATCTTGTGCTCAGAGCTTGTTCTTGTGCTGCCATGATTAGTGCCTCTGTGCTGTCTTTCAGTCCAGCTTTGTCCAGCCACTGGTAGGATTTCTGGATATCAGCCACCTCCTCTATCTGCCGGTGGTACATACCGTGCAGGGGCCTGTCCTTCCATGATGGTTCCTCGTCTCCATCCTCTTTCTTGGGTTTCTGCTGCCTGAGGTATTCACTGAGCACTCGGTCAGTTGGGGCCATCTTCCCAATGTATTCTTGGATGTTCGTTGTCTCATCCTGGACTGTGGTGCTGACACTCACCAGTCCCCGGCCCCCTTCCTTCCGCTTAGCGTACAGCCTCAGGGTGCTGGATTTGGGGTGAAACCCTCCATGCATGGTAAGGAGCTTTCTTGTCTTTATGTCAGTGGCTTCTATCTCCTCCTTTGGCCAGCCTATTACCCCAGCAGGGTACCTGATCACGGGCAGGGCGTACGTGTTGATGGCCCGGATCTTGTTCTTACCATTCAGCTGACTCCTCAGGACTTGCCTGACCCTCTGCAGGTACTTGGTGGTTGCAGCTTTTCTAGCGGCCTCTTCATGGTTCCCATTCGCCTGTGGGATCCCCAAGTACTTGTAACTGTCCTCTATGTCTGCAATGTTGCCTTCTGGTAGTTCAATCCCCTCAGTTCTGACTACCTTCCCTCTCTTTGTTACCATCCGACTACACTTCTCCAGTCCGAACGACATTCCAATGTCATTGCTGTATAGCCTGGTAGTGTGGATCAGTGAATCGATGTCTCGTTCACTCTTGGCATACAGCTTGATGTCATCCATGTACAGGAGGTGGCTGACAACTGCTCCGTTCCGTAGTCGGTATCCGTAGCCAGTCTTGTTAATGATCTCACTGAGGGGGTTCAGGCCTATGCAGAACAGCAGTGGGGACAGAGCATCTCCTTGGTAGATCCCGCACTTGATGGTGACTTGTGCTATGGGCTTGGAGTTGGCCTCTAGTGTTGTACGCCACATCCCCATTGAGTTCCTGATGAAGGCTCTTAGGGTCCCATTGATCTTGTACAGTTCTAGGCATTCCAGTATCCAGCTGTGGGGCATTGAGTCATAGGCCTTCTTGTAATCAATCCAGGCAGTGCACAGGTTGGTCAGTCTGGTCTTGCAGTCTCGGCTGATTGTTCTGTCTACCAGTAGCTGGTGTTTTGCGCCTCTGGTATTCTTGCCAATTCCTTTCTGTGTCCCGCTCATGTATTGACCCATGTGCCTGTTCATCTTAGCCGATATGATGCCTGACAGGAGCTTCCATGTAGTACTGAGGCAGGTTATTGGTCGGTAGTTGGAGGGGACCGGTCCCTTCTTGGGGTCCTTGGGGATCAGGACCGTCCGACCTTCGGTTAGCCATTCCGGGTGTCTCTCGTTAACTAGCAGCTGGTTCATTTGTGCTGCCAGACGCTCGTGGAGTGCAGTCAGCTTCTTCAGCCAGTAGGCGTGAACCATGTCGGGCCCTGGTGCTGTCCAACTCTTCATACTGGAGACCCTTTCTTGGATATCTGCCACTGTGATGGTTACTGGACCCTGTTCAGGGAGGTCGCTGTGGTCAGCCCTCAGATCCTCTCCACTGATGATATAGATATATATATATATATATATATATATATATATATATATATAAAATAATATAAATATAAAATTCATTTTGTTATAAAAAGAATAGAAAATGCATGATGCAAGTTATTGACGTATTCAAATTATCTTGAATTTGATGAATAATATAATATTCTTATCTTCTGTTCATTTTCAGCAATGCAGAAGGTTAAGGCACCCTTCTAGTTTGCAGTCCATTTCTATTTAGTTTTATTTATATAATGTCAATTCACAGCATCAGTTGCCTCAAGGCACTTATACACCATATTAGAGAGAAGATGAGCCCATCAGGCACTTGGTGACCATGAGAAGGAAGAACACCCTTTTAACAGGAAGAAACCTGTTAAAAGGGGCAGTCGTCCTTGTTAACTCGTCAAGGACAAAACACATTAGTCTGAGAAGATTAACAGTGGTGGCATATAAATGAATCAGGAGTGAAAAGAGGTGAGTGGAGAAGAAATATTCCATGCATCATGGGAAGCACCCAGCAGCCTCGGTCTGCTAAGGTTCCAGGGTCGCTTGTTCCAGCCTGAACGAAAAGCTTTATCATAAAGCTGATTTTTAAACCTAATCTTAGAACTAGAGAGGGTTTCTGTCTCCTGAATCCAAACTGGGACTCTAATTCTAATCTAATTTGCATGCTGAAGGACATATGCTGATCGGAAATAACTCCAACATTCCTCACGCAGTTACTGGAGCCCATCCAGAGTAAATATCTTGTTAGACACATGTTACTGAGATTTATAAGACAAAGTAATACAAAATACAATAGCTTCAGTTTTGTCTGATTTTCCAAGTAATAAATTACAGGCCTTCATATCTCAATTAGTCAGTTAGTTATATGTAGTTCAGGTAACTAACCTGAGTCATCTGGTCTCACCAGAAGCAAATTTACCCACAGTGTACATTAATGCAATGCTTTTAATCATACAAATACAGCACTTTAACTATCACGCACGCTCATGTGCTGAGGACAGTTTTGGGGGTTCAGTAACTTCAACCTGAACCGCAGCCAAGATGCACATGATTTATGGGAAGGATACATGCTGCTAGACAAGTATTAAATCAAAGATGTTAAATGGAAGAATGAGCTATGACGGGGGTTAAAGTGAGATTTGGTCGTTGAGGAACCCAAAGAACAGGTGTAGCAGTGGAGTGTGGGGGAAAAAAATACTTAGACATATGTCACATAATAATTTGTTTTATGAGCACCAGTACATTTTTCATTATGCGCAGACTGGAATCAACTGACCTGTGCCACTACTCCACTCTTCACTGATCTCTGTATATTAAACAACAGAATTCAAGATGTAAGCAGCTGTTTAACAACCTATATTCTGGATATTTTCTCTTTGGATTTCTAGCCACTGGACACTATAAAGCTCCAGTGGCTTTATAGAAAAAGGATCAGCTTTATATAACACAATATGCATAATTCATGTCTGCTACCACTGATGTAATTGATACTTGATTAACCTTAGAATGAACACCAAAGAGTGCATCAGTGCGTAACTGTGAACTTTGCAACAGTCCTACAAGCTAACTTCTTTAGCCTGCACAAAACTGCCAAGCATTTTTATGGGGTTGGGGTTGTAAGGTTTGATTTTACACTTTTCTTTTGTTAAATTTTCACTTTCTGAACAGTCCTTAGCTTTAAAAATAATCTGTTATTTGTTTACGCTCGCTCCTCTTCTGTAGCTAGTTATATGCAAAGTACAGCAAATGCAACTTCATAGTCTGCACAATTAAGGCATCACAGGCATAAGGGGAAAAGGGAGATGTGCTGAAGGTGTAAGATGGCCATGAGATATCATTATTTTCTTATTACTGAGCAAATATCGACCATGCCGGGACTGAAACCAAAACAAGGCTGCAGTAGAAAAAAAAGAACAAAAAATGAAAATGACTTATTAATTGGTCCACATTAACCCCTGGCTACTACTGACTCTTAAGCACTTCTAACTGCCCATTTAAAAGTTGTATTTTGTTTTTTTCAAATTCACTTGAACAGGTTTTCTTAAATTCATCTAATGGAGACGGCAGTCAGAGGAGTATGAAACAAGGGTATTGTGCTTGGGAAAAACATAACACAGCTGACAGGTTTCTTATTTTACTTACATTGGTGTCAAAGCTTGTTTTACACACTTTGCTAAAATCCTCTGGTGAGAAAAAGCTATGAAAATTTGCACTTTTTGCTTTTATGGAGTTTGAATTACTGGAGTAGCTCTACAGCTTGGACGGCACAGCGTTGCAGGAATGCAAAAGTTTATTTTCCTGTACCTTAACAATAACATTTTGTATTTTGAATTGAATCACATTACTATAACACAACCCCGCGACAGCCTATTTAGATAAATTTAGCTTCCACGATTTCAAGACGCTTCAGTAGACATTTCTTCTGTCTGAAATAAAAGCAAAATGTGGCTTTATTGGAGTACACACCTGCTACTCAGTTCGTGTACATCATAATAGTCTTGTGAGAATATTGACAGAACTCAGCCAAAATGAGAACATTACCTTTATGCAGCAAAATGCCGGATTATTACAGCGGTTTTTAGCTCCATCAAATAAAAGTCCACAGCTGCCACAGTAGAAGGGAAATGAAAATATAATATGCATTGCTTTCATTCACCCAATTATTTCCTCACATGTGGAAGGTGGTAATATGAAATGTTCCTGTAACAGCTGGGTCACAGTCTTTTTGCTGCATGTTGAATATATTCATGATCTGACCACAAGATGCTAATCTCTCCCTCTGTGATGTCTTATATCCTCTCTGTCTTGCATTGAGCAGTGGTGAGGCTGATCACTGTGGACACTTTTGTCTGAAGGGAAACAGGAGAGGAGACAGGAGTGACACAACCGTGGCCTCCTGCTGAGAAAAGAGAGGAGGCAAAGCACGAGGAAAGGACAGCAAGTAGATAAATAGACTACCGTATTTCCTGGACTACAAAGCGCACCTAAATATTACCCGCACAAGCTAAAATCAGGGGAAAATCCTGTTTTGTACATACATTAGCCGCACCTGACCAAAAGCCGCAGGTGTTTCAATGTTGACTTATCATATGTAAGAGAATATGCACAAAGGGAATTGTCAGGAAAGAGATGGCTGTTTGGAGACATCACTTTTATTAATATTTTGAAAAACAAGTTATGGGTACATATTTGCACATGTAGTACATAACAGTAGCCTACAGCACACCAGAAAAATAGATTCGGACTACCTTTTAGGCTCAGGTGCAGTGACACAGCTTTAACAAGAAGAAAAGTCAGTCATTCACCACCATCTTTCTCTTCTTCCTGCGCACTAAAACCACCAAAGTCCTCTTCTCCAGTGTTGGATACAAACAGGCTCAGGATGGCTTCGTCATCCACTCTCCGCTTCTCTCCTTCGTTGTCACTTTCAAAACCAAAGAAATCCTCGTTGTCAGTGTCAGAGTCGAACACCCTCAGAAGGGCCGTGGCGGTGTCCTCCTCTCCATCATGCAGCAGTCCAGCCCTTCAAAATCCGTTGGTGATCGTGGATGTTTTCACACTTTTCCACGCTGTCAGAATCCACCGGTGGAGTTGGGCATAACTTGCTTTTTGGGCATAACTTGCAAGTTTATCGCCGCTCATCATCCACGCCTCCCGCTGAATGCGTAGCGCTACTTTGAAGTTTGTTTTTCGCGCTACTTCGTACGGCACTACGTTGCCTGGCGGACGGACATGTGACTAACATACCACTCTTGAACCCCGATCCTCCCGCCAGGCAACGTAGTGCCGTACAACAGCGGAACACACAAAACAAATCGTCTTACGATATGACAAAAATCACGGACAATCCATAGAAAAGCCGCACCTGACTAAAAGCCGCAGGGTTCAAAGCTTGTGCAAAAAGTAGCGGCTTATAGCCCGACATTTACGGTAATCTAATTTGTTACTTCAGTCAAATGTATCCCAAATCCTCCTCCGTGGTTCTGTGTCCCAACCATTGGTGGATGATGCTAAAGTGTTTGGGCAGGAAGGGACACAACTGGGAGAGAGTTCGCCCAGAGGAAGTTCAACACTGTCCCACGGTCCTCTCTGACACATCGCACGGTTCTTTATTATGCATTTCAAACCTTTGCCCATCCCCATGCTGCAATGAAATGCATATACTTATGCAAATCAAAGACTTCTGAATAACCTAGGAAATTACTGTAATAATATATTGATAGTAATATATCGCCAATGGAAATTGAAATGGAGAGATGTTGTCTCATTGGACCAGAAACCAAAAGTACAGATCAATTTAAAATGGCAAATGACTGTGCTCCCTAAGCCCATTTCTAAGAAGCGAGTAATAGATCTCTGATCATAGGCTATTACAGCCTGGTCAGGCTGAAGCTGGGCTGCCTGTGGAATACAGAGAGCTCTCCTTGACTTTTACATCAGAAAGATGCCTCAGAGAAAGTCCTCTGAGCCGTTGGCACCATAGGGCCACACCACAGGAGGAGTACAGTCAAGTCTTTGGTTTCATCTTTCTCTCTGGTCTTTATTAACCGCGCCAGGATTCTAAGTCAGAGAGTTCTGCTGAGCTCACTGATGCTAATCACACGTTGCTGTTTCATATAGTAGGAGCGAAAATATTACACGTTAAAAGCAAGCTGCAGCTGTTTGAGAAGCTAATGCCGGGTCAAGATTTCTTGTTTTAGCCGAGATTTGTTCATTGTTCAGTGTTACACTGAGGTTGATTTGCCTCTGCCTTTGTGCTTTTAAGACAACTGAAAATCTGTTAAACAGTATTTTTGTTGACCCAAATCTATTTCAAGGGGGAAAAAGCAAAACAAATCATCTACTATTATTACACGAATAACAGGGGCTTGATTCCTTGAGATAAACAGCTGTATTAATTTTCCACTAGAGCAATGCACAGATGACGAAAAAACATTAAGGATTTATGTTTGCTTCATGTCTTAATTTGAAGGATGTTGTAGCCTCATCGCTCGACACAGATTTTTTTTTTCATCAGCTGTTATTTTTCTCGTTATAATTTATTCTCTTGCTCTTTGTCACATTTTTGCTCTTTATCACCAACATACTTTTCCAATTAATCAGGATTAAAACAAAGGTTTTTTTTTCATATAAATAAATAGAAAACTAATTTGTTTCATACATGGCCATGAAGAGACAGACACACGTCTTCTCCACATACAAGAGCCAGTTATTTAAAAAATAAGCAGCATTTTAAGCTATTCATTCATTTGCTGCCAATTACAAATATCACTTCTCTTTCTTTGGGATGCGACTAGTTGGACAGAAAGTCAGTTAAATAGAAGGCTGGCAGCAGTTTAGAAGGCTGGCCTCACAAGTCCAAGTCTTCACTGAGGTGTTTTTTTTACTCTTACTTTTGAAAATGTTGAGTTTATTTTGAACAAAAAATGTTCTCGTGCTACAAAGTCTAACAAGAACATCTAAGCGACACCAAAGAGGTGTGTTGAACCAACACTGGCGAAACATCCAAGGTTTCAGAGCATTAGTCATCAACTAAACTGTTACCCAAAGGTTTTGAAAATCCATTATATTTAGTATTTTTATATATATATATATATATATATATATATATATATATATATATATATATATATATATATATATATATATATATATATATATATATATATATATATATATATTAGCTCTGCGTCAGACTGGCAACATGTCCATGGTGTACGCCACCTCTCGCACCGTGGCAGCAGGGATAGGCTCCAGCTCCTCCATATTTCTTAATTTGATAAGCAGAAGAGAATGGATGGATTTTTTTAAAGCTGTGATTTGAAATCATAGCAATTAGACGGATTATTGATAAAAATACACAACTGTCATACCATTTTAAACTAAAAAGAATAGGCTAAATATATATTTCAGGGATGTTTTACAGACATAAAAGAGAAACTAGACCCCAGGAGAGACCACCACCCATAACAACAACAGCAGGGTAAATGTCACTCTTCTACATCCTTGACATGCAAGCTTTCAGCAGCAACTCCATTTGAAACAAGATGCATGAGGATCGTCTTCAGGAACACCAAACTGTTTTAATTACGCTGACATCTCATCATGTTCAGCAGCGATGAAAACTCCATGTGTGAGATGAAGATTCACACGAGCCGATGCAAATGAAGACCTTTTTGATCTGACAGTCAAAATTGATCGGTGGGTCCTTAGATCACTATTACATCAGTGGGAGATGAGAGAAAGGAAATTTGAATTTCAAATTTCCATCTTATTACATTGTCTGTGTTGCAGGTATACAGCCGTTCTCAAAGTGGACTTATAGCGACTGCGAAGTATACTTTCGCTAAATTGCTATTTTGAAAGTCTCACTGGAGAAACCTGAGAGAATATCACTGTGCAATAAAGACTGCTCAGCTCGACTCTCTCTCAGTACCCTTGGTAGCTATATTCCTGCCTGCACAACACTCCCCAGGTCAGCCTCAAAGATTTGGGCCTTGAGGGCTGGAATATTTTGCATTAAAATGTCTTATTCGCAGTGTTTCTAGGTTCAAGAGAATGCATAAACATAAAAAAACTGTTTATATACCATCGCCTTTAGTGCGTTCTTATTGATCAAAGTTGACAGCTACACATGTTGGATAAAGAGAAACATCATGATGATGTATTTTTGTTGCATTATTTATCATTGCTGGCCTGGTAGGGCGACAGTCCCTGAGGTAATACGTCTCTTGATACATTATATCAGACAAATCTCTGGCTCACTCTGGAGAGTTTTTGCCTCAGAGTTTTATAATGCATTCATTTGCTGTTATGTAACATTTATGTTTTAGGTCGGGGCAATCTGTGTATGTGGGTGTGGGTGTGTGCTTGTGTGTGTGTTTGTTTCAGTTTCATACTGAAAAATCCCAGCAGAATAATATCTACTGCTAATTTCATGTTTTATTTATTATCAAATTGCAGCTGTCTGGGAAGGACTTATACAGTGTTTGGCTAATAGGAGTTTTCAGCATTCAGTTATTGTGGAGTTTCAGTGCTTCGTGGACTCAATGAAAAGATCTATGGGCACAATTGTGTGCCATTGTTACTTTAGACAACCTTGATTATACAGTATATGAAATGAATAAAGGTCCATTAAAAACCACTGGATACGTTTTCAATAAAAATCTCATTATGTTTTAAATTATGTAATGTGTACAGCTACCACTTTCTGGCAATACTAACCAAATCCAGGGTCAGTTAAAGGTCTGCTCTTATGACACCACTTTTAAGGTGGAAGCAACTGCGTTATAGAAAGAATCACAGCAGAGACTGAGATCGCCCCATCAAAAGAGCAGAAACACTCAATGAAACTTAGAAACCTTCTAGAGCTCCAGTCAAATAATCGAAAATGTAGCTTTTGCGTCTTTCGAATGACAAATGACTTTGTGAGAAACATTGTTACATTTATAATCTGCCAACTCCCCCATGAAACGCCTTATTCATTGTCAGGGAGCAAGCAGAAGGACAAAAGTGTAGAGAGTCATTTTTTGATTCTAGTTCAATGAAAAGTTGAAACAACATCAGTAAAATACAAAAAAGTGCAGAAAAGTAATTACTTATTAGGGCTCACCTAAAAATGTACTCTAGTTAAATTTATTTGGCGGGGACCATGTACAAGAAAAAATAAAAATTTAACACTAGAACTGCCAGGAGGGGTCTTTTTGACCATGGGGACAGAATTTTCCTCCTGGCTCTCGCAGTGTTAATCACCTGAGACAAAAGATGCATTGAAACTGATTTAGCTACTTGCTAATTTCCATCCACAGTCCCTTGACAGCAAAAATAACAATTGGCAACACACACAAAAATCATCAATAAACAATTTATACTAAAAGAAATGAGGCCAACTAAACTAAAACACAGCTAAGGTTAAATTAAAATAAAAATATCTTATCATTAACTTCAATGAGGACGATCTGTATTTACTTATTTGCCTGCATTCCTGGGTGCTTGGGTTGCGTGTCTCTTCTTTACATCTCTTCCACTTTCCCACACAATGGTCCAATCAATTTCGTGCACATCTTCTGCAAGCCAATCATGCTCCGCCCTGTTGCCCCGGGTGCTTTCAATTTCAGTGCTCTTTGTCATTCTGCCTGTCAGACTCTCATTTGTGCAACCCGCCTCTGTGCCATCTCCACCTTATCCTTGAGAGAAAGAAATCCTCGTCCAAGTCTCTGTCACAACAAGTGTCTAGACTCCTGGGGGTCCTGTCCTACTTCCTACCAATGTGGTGTCTGCTTTAGTGTGTAGCTTCATTGGAGTGTAATAACCAAATATCTGTTTACTCAAACTCTGTATTTGATCTGTCTTTATTGAACTGACTTCACACACAACATATTGAAATGGGCCAACAGAAAAGGTTAATCATTGTGGGAAAAAAAACCCACTAATGTAATAGAAGAAACTAAAAATCACTAGTCAGGTCTTATATGATCGTTTTTCCTAAAACAGCATTCATCAGTGAGTTTCCTATTGCCATTACTTTAATTATCCATCCACATCTGACTTGTATATGAAAGCCCTCTTACCCCACTAACCAATACTTTGGAGGTCAACGGAAACACAAAAGGTAAGTATGATTAGCCAGTGAAAGAAACTTTAGACAGATTCTCTATGCAGGTTCTCAGTCATCCAGGTTATAGTAATCTAAGGAGCTTGGAAAGAAAAGCGGCTGGACTTCTTTAAGTTGCTTGAAGATGTTTCACCTCTCAACTGAGAAGCTTCTTCAGTTCTAAAAATGGTGGAGAGTCCCAGGTATTTAAGCCCTAGTGGGCGTGTCCCTCAAGAGGGTCTTTGCCCACTGTGGATCATGTGCCTCATGAGCCAAGACGGGAGAGGGTGTGGGTCACTATTAGCAAAGGATTCGAGTGAAACTATTGTGAGACCTTAACTCATCCTATCATGTGACTTATTGAGATCAGCTGATGCAAAATGTAAATGGGAGTTAAGGTGCCTGGGAAGGGATCTCAAAACTGGATTGTTGGTGGCAGACAGATTACGTCCTAAGCCACCCACTCTGTTCAAAGATTCAAAATGTGAACGCTGGCATCCTTAAAAGAGTGACCTTTACACATTAGATGCAGATGTAGTTTTGGGATCCACCTTTGGTGGATATAAAGTGCCTTGAGGCAACTTTTGTTGTCATTTGGCACTATATAAATAAAACTGAATTGTACTGAATTGAATTTTGAGATCCCTTCCCAGGTGCTGTAAAAAAAGTTATCTATTGCTAGTATCTATTTATCTATTTGCATTTATTGCCAAACTGTTGTTTATATTTGTTGCTAGACCAACACTTGAAGTCCTGACTGTTTCATGTATACAGTATGTATAAAGTTTATTAGGCTGGAACAAAATTATGCAGACATCAGGGCATTATATCAAAATGTCAAATGCAAAATAAAATTTCATTCTGTTTTTCTTGCAATACAGCTTTGATAGCAGAGACAAAGCAGGTGGTAGAAAAGTCGAGGGAGAACAAAGGACTGTACAACAAAGCTCCCCTGGAGGCCTCCAAACAGGGACATTGAAATTACATACTATGTTCACTGTAAGGCTATATTTGTATTTTTTAGCCATTACAAGCAAAATTTCTGCCACCTCTGTTGTGCTGGATTGGTGGGGGAAAAGAAACCATGGGTATCTCAAAACTGACCAGATGAAACTGAATAATAATGAATAAAAATGTCTTTGTCCATGTGTCAGAATTCAAAAAGCCCTAGATAATATGCAGAAACTACATGCAGTTAGTAAGATTGGGGGCAGAAAAAAATCTATAATATCACTTAAATCCCTCCTATAGCAACTAGACAGTTGATTTGTTTAATCAATTATAAGGTACTAGATTGGATTAACATGAAATTATTAACATGCCTCTTTCTTGTAAACAACTTAATGGGTTTATTCACATAATCAGACAGAGGACAATAATGAGATTATTGCATGTAAACACAGCTATAGCGCTAATGACATGCTCAGCCCCACTTGTCTGATCTGGCTCTGATTACCTGCTGTGGATCCATGTGAAGATGGAGTATTTGATTTTACTCAAGTGACTGAAAGATTCAATGCAGGGAGTTTGGCTTGGAGCAAGAGAGAGAGAGATGGAGAACTCAAAGTGATTTTAGCACTTGGAGATGTTTGAAGTGTGTTAAACACTTCCGAACAGTTTTAGGGATTGTTGTAAAAACTAGGAGATTGCTGCCAAAGCACCTACTGTGCGAACAGCTCCCATAGGATACGACGACTGTTTGGGCGTTAGACTTGTTTTGTTTTGATATAGAGGCATGAAATATCAACTAAAGCAAAACAAAGGATCTATATATAAAGAGCTATATATAAATTATATATATATATATATATATATATATATAAACACTTTTCACTTTCTTACTTTTATGGGCCACTATAAATGTTCGAGATCTGTGATAGGCCTACTTCTAAATCGAACCAAAGCCAATATAAGACTAAAGCATTCTAAATTTTTCAATTTAAATCAGTCTTTTTTTATTACTGCATGTACTTTTGAGTCCAGTTCCTACACTTTTTAATAGTGATGAAAAGACTTAATAAACAGAGATTTCCGAAGCCTTACAGGTAACAGAAAGGACAGAAGCAATGGTTAAAGCTAGCAACAGTCTTTTCAACCTACAGTAAATATTGAGACTCGAGTTCAAGGATCGCCTTTATTATCACTACATACTGACAGAATTATACAAGTGAAGTTCAGTCATAGCACACATAAATAAGTAAATGAAAACGAGAAATGAAAAGTAGAGTCAAATGAAATGAATGAATAAATACGAAACTACACTTTCTACAGTCAAAATATAAGGACGGATATACTCAAAGCCTTAACAAGGTAGCAGAGTCCTTGAGTAGTGGTAAGAGCTGTGCAGTGATAGGATAAACTAAAAAGAGAAACACCCATTGTAACAGACTGATTGCTGTACAAAACTGGCAGATACAGTGTGATGAATAATACAGTATATTTATTTATTTATTTACTTAAGGTGGTAAGAAGGTGGCGGGACAAGAGTGATAAACTTGGAACAAATGTCAACCCGTCATGTGCTTGTGATTTGCATAACAACATATTTGCATGTTTGCATCTTCCATAACACAGTGAGGTATTTCCATTTCATCTGCATCTGAGTAATACATTTTTCATTTTGCCCTTTTCATATCGATTGAAAAATGATGGCTTAATTATGATAATTCCATTTTTGCCTTACAGTTTCCCCCTCTCCGGAGAATTGTAATTAATCCATTACAAACAACACCTGTTATACGATATGATGATCAAGACACCTCAGAGGTAAACATTACAATGGTGACGATAGCAGCACAGTGCATCAATGCGTGTGACTTGTATTCTTCAAAGGAGCGATTAAGCTTTCCTGATTGATTTCCCCCGATGAATCATAATAGCAGTGGTGGGTAAACGCCACTGCAGCCTGGAAGCCACATCAAGAAGCGTGCATTTTTTGTTCTTGAGAAAAAGATTAGATTTCTTTTATATGTTTTTTTTTTTATTCTCAACAGCACCAAAGCAGTACTTTGACATATTGGGAAAACGTTTTCTCATACCTGGTATATGATGCTAAAGCCAGCAGCTGGTAAAAACAACCATGTTTAAAGCTCAGTGAGTAACATTATCACTTCTAGCCAAAATGTGAAGAACAAAATCGCCTGTAAAACACTAAAGAGCTGTTTTTACACTTCTCTCCTTGCTCATTTTTGTAGGTGCTAGATTTGTTTTTATTACTTTCATTTCATGGAAACAAAAAAGTTGCTTTAATCTACTCATCTAACTACTGCCAAGGAAGGGAAAACGATGGCCTAATGCAATAAGAAATCTCCACTTATGTTCCAATAATAAGCAGCTACGTGGGAATATTGTGATGTTATCTCTCTGACAACCTTTCTGCTGATTATGGAGACACTTGCTGTGCTAAAAACAGTTTCAACAATGCCTGTCTAAACTTCTACATTTGATTGAGTTTTATATGCAGGCGACAATGTGAATCCCAAGCCATAAATGCATCCTGATCCTCAGGAAATCATCCCGGATTACTGTCAAAGTCACATTTTCTACCATTTGCAATTCATTTTCAATGGATCGGCTCAGTGCGAAGTCAGATTGACACCTCACATTATGGCACAGGACAAATTTCTCTTTCTTCTTTCACGTATAAGAAGACAAAAGTGAATGTTCACCTTGGATTTGAAGCTAAATATAAAATGAAGATATCTGTAGGACATTTGACAAGTTAAGAGAATGTCTTTGCAAAATGTTGTTTTCAGTGCACTGTCATGTTTAAAACTGTTTCTATCAGTTACACCTGCAGAATAGTCTCTCAGTATTTTATAGGCATATCGAAAATACAAGCAGCTTGCTGGTCACAAATTTCCCACCATACTTTATATTAAGGCCTTACAAATAATCCCACAGGATGACATGTTCCTATTTAGCCAGCCTTTTCAAACAGCTGCTGCCTTATTGTCCTGACATTTCCAGGGAATTAGTTATTATTCGGACGTGTTTATTGAGACCTATTGTCTGATCTTGTAATATTGAACTCCATTTCTACTCTCTCTGGGACCAACATTATTCTGCTTTACTATTTTGCCTTGAATCAAGTGGAAGAAAAAATACGAGTAGTAAAAAATTAACTTCTTTCAATGAGAAGACATCTAATACCAAAAATGTAAGAGAGAGAAAAAAATGAATTTGATATCTATCTAAACCATTAAATAAAAAAATGTGCATTGCGCTCCATTGGGACAGCCAATCTTTCAAAGTATCAGAGATCCCAGATGTGACTCAAATACTAAGTCAAGTACATTAGTGTACAGCAAAGAACAGAAATTGCAAATTAGTGCTGTGCAGTACTGATACTTTTGACCTATAAAGGCAGCTTATTTGAGGGATAGGAACGTATCCTGATTAATGAGATAAGTCATTATCAATTTGCAAATTATGAAAACATTTTAACATTTTAACCAATAAAATCACTGTGATTTGTATTTTTCACAATAATTAGTTAACACAACAAAACACACATTTCAGCATTTTATGTATTTTGAAACTGTGTTTTGGGGACCTGGAATGTAAATGTGCCTGTCTCCAAAGCACTTCAATGTCTGCTGTTTAAACAACTCAAGAAGGTTCACAAATTTTTCATACTGCATGTTTGATAAGTTTTGTATTTCCTAAAAAATAACACTCAATTTAACACATTTCAGTTATACATAAAACAAACAAAGTATCGACCCTATCACGCTAGCACTGATCGGATACCAAAACCAGCCTTGCTATCGATATTATCTATATAAAACCACATTTTTCGTAACCTAGGGACCAGCTGGCAACTGCCTGAAAACAGCTATATATAATGTAGTTGATGAAGATAAGATAAGATAAGCTAAGCTAAGATAAGCCTTTATTAGTCCCAAATTTTTGGTCACGGCACAAAGTACAAGAGCAGTAAAAAAATTAAGAGAAAAAAAAGAGAAAAACAATAGAATAGAATAACATAAATAGAATAACATACTATACAAAATAAGAATACAATATAAAATAGAATAAGTTCTGTACAGATAGAATAAAATAGAATACTTTGTTATATAGGGAAAATTGCACTTGGTAATACACACCAGGGAGACAGTTACATTTGTGTATGTGGTTGCTGCTAGTCACCCTGACACTGATTGTCATTTTGATTGTCACAACAGCCTTAAAACCAGTCAGTGACCTGGTCACTGGAAAAAAAAAAGTTGTTGCTTGCTGTCCCTAGGTAAAATTGGCCACAATGAAATATACGGTGCTGAATTGAAGCCTCCTTGCAACTGCTTTGTAGGTTGACTTGTCTGCAAACGCGCACCAACTAGTTGCAAAGCAGTGGTTAACCTGTGAAAGGTGTTACACAAAGCAGAAAGTGAGACTCTTTCCTTTGCCTTTTGATATATTCGTTGCAGCAGTGAGACACTGGGGGGGGGGGGAATAGTCTCCATTTTCCTTGTCTAGGCCAGAGACTGAGGCCTAAGCTGTTTTTAAAGGCTTGCTCTCTGGTGTAAAGTAGTTGTGATGTCATATTACTGTGACTCTGATACAAGAACTGTCTAATTCAGCAAATCCATGATCAATTTATTATACTAGACAGAAATATCTGATGGACAAAGTCCTGCTTCTTTCTTTGCAAAGTGAAAACAGGGCATGTCATTTAATCGTTTTCTCAGACAGTAAAAAGGGTGTAGATGGCAACAGTCTGCACTCATCAAGAAGCAAACGGCAAACCAGGTTATTGCAAGATTAAGGCACAGATGGTGCCAATGAGTTTTCAATTGTGGCTTAACCTACTGTTTCCATGGGGAAAACAACATCCTTCAAACAGCTTGTGGAACAGACTCAGAGTCTCACTTTCAGACTGCCAATGACACTGTTCCTTTGAACTCTCAAAAATAGAAATTTCAAAGCAAACAAGGTGCAAATGGGTTAAGATAGTGGAGGACACAGTATCTTCTTAACAAGGTCCATCATGTGTGGGGAGAAACGTCCAGACTGTGTTCTCATTTAGAGTTGATTTACTGAAAACCAGAAGGGAGGCTTATTGTGCAACTGAGAAAGGTCAAGAGTAATTTTTGACTAATGTTGTTTTTTATCTTTGGCTTGCTGTCTTTCTGATTAATTATGTTCAAGACCAACATACAGAGGCGAGGATGCTTGCTGTGGACTGTGTGTGGGTGTGTAAGGCAAAGCCAGCTTGGAAGGAAGGGGAGAGACATTTCAGGTCAAAAAATTTAATTAACCCTTTTTCGTTATGAGATATGACATATTGAGTTGTTGAAAACTCAAAAATGCAGCCAGTAGCTTTGGATTTCTCTAGTGGAATAGGTCAAAGATTGTTATGGTGGGACTGACTAATATATACTTTTAAAAAGTGTGCTAAAAATAGGCAACAGCTATACAGCTAGCATTGCTAAAGGGAAACAGCAAGGCAACCAATGTAAATTTATAGGAGTGTTCCATCTAAACATCTGAGTTGCCACACAGTGTTGAGTCCTGTTAAAGGATGCAGCTTAAAACAAAAGCATTTATTACAATGTGGAATATAATGGTTTGTTTTTTTTTAAATAAATCACAGATGTTCTAATTGTTATGCTGGCCAAAAGTGTAAAGGGAAAACTATGTTATCAATAATTCTCATGACTGGTCTTAATGTTCAATGTTACAATGACATTGCAACGGTTGCAGATCCACCACGAGGCGCCCAGGAACCCAAACAAGCTGTCCTCAGTATGGAAAAACAGATTGCAGATTCTGATTGATATTTCCCTGGACTGCTGAGCTTGTCACCTTGTCAGAAAGACTTAAAGTAGTGAGAAAACACCATTGCCATCAGTTTCCTTTGATCCTAAAATATAACTTTAGTCAGACAAGGACTGATAGTTAAATCAAGATGTTTTTGTTTTTTTTACCTTTTCTTTTTGGACAGCTCTATTTATTGCCACGCTCTACATTACTCATATTACTTCAGAGAATTGCAGATGTTGTAAGTCACAGTTTTACCCTCCCTGCTAATGAAGACCCGTGGATACAAAGACTTTCCCATTATTCCACATATTCTGAAATCCCTGCTCAGTTAACTGATTAAATGAAAAGAAGGTCATTCTCTAAAGCACAAGCATCAAGGCATTTAAGACTCCTGGAACCTCTCCAGAACCTCTGATATTATTTGTCACTGTCTTACAGGAGTGTGTACATGAACATAGTAGAAAGGAAGAAAAAGGTTCACTTTTCTGACATGAGGTTGAATTCGTATTTTGGGTCTGAAGAGGTTCAACAACCAGTCAGAGTTGCCTTGACAGTCACTTAGCATCTCCAAAGAGGCTGTGTGAGTAGATCTTAGCCTCTGGGCCTTTCTTTAGACCGCCGCCCTGACCTCTGGGGCTAACACCACTGTTCCTGATGTCTCAGTGTCATTTGAGAAAAGTATCTGCCATGACACCTTGATATCCAAAGTCCCCATTACTTCAGCACAAATCTTGTCCACCCCTGGCATCTTTCCATTCTGGAGATCTCTGCAACCCATTCTGACAAAGAGATAAGCTTTCTTACAAATACTTTAGGTGTAGGAGCTAGTCAAAGTCTTTTGCCTGCCTCTTTGACAACAATCTTTATTGGTGTTTTCACACATGAGCTGCAGCCCAAAACCTTTGTAGTTATTACCCAACGAAGTTAAAAGGACAACGGTGTTGAAATGAGTTAAATCACTGATTAAACATACTTTAACCTGCCTGCTCATACAAAGTGAGCATGAAGTCCAATTGGTGCGATATAGGAGAAGGGCACATGTAATAGTCTGGAGGTTTCACAGCTAGCTAGTGGAAGCCACGAATCCTCTAGAAGCAAGAAGGAACAAATGGGGACAGTGACCCGAACTGAATCTCCCCACTGCAGCTCCACACAGTAGAAGCAGGTTTTCCCATATTTTTTGAGTAATATTATTTGGAGCACTTTTAATGCATACAATACCAATCCAAACAAATATTTATTTATAGTATAAAATAATTGAAACACCCAGTAAACACAACAGATAAAGATATGCACAATGAGATTCAGTAGATCTATCTGCTGTATTTTCTCTTATTATTACTCATCTAAAACTGTGAAAGTTCTTCTCTTTTATTGCGGTGGCTTAGTGACAAGCTAGTGGCATACAGTGTGATGAGGGATGTAGATGGCCAGAAGAGGGTAATTGCTCTGGTATCAGGGGGATGGCACCAAATTGGAATGAGTCTTGGAGGCTGGAGCCACGTTGATTGAGAACCAGCGGCGATGGTGAGAAAGGCCAGTCTTCCTCCGTGGGGGCACAGATAAGGAGGACATAGACAGAAAGACTGGGTAGACCTAGGCATCTATTAGAGGTGTGTTTCTGTGTGGGCTGCTAGCAGGGGTACACAACTAAGCGGGGGGGGGGGGGGGGGGGGGGGGGGGTGTCTGAAAAGCACCAGTTTCCTCTGTAATGAGCGGAATTAGTGTAATATTCTGTAGCAATGAGTCTGGCTCCAGCGTGGGAGGCTTCTTCCACCTCACCTTGGGCCCTGCCATTGTTCCATCAAAGCCGATTGACCCTGCATCCACTGTGACACCCACAGGGGTCTCTTAGTGACAGGCATCATTATAATGAATATGCTGCACAGGCCAATATATTACTGTAGAAAGCATTTTGACAAAGGTAGATATCTAAGTGTGCTACAAGTCACAAAAAAGCAAAAGTTGGTCTACCACCGATTTCAGCAAGCACCCAGTTGCACTGAAAACACTTGAAAATGTGGGTAATGTAAGCTGAAGGAACTTAATTACAGGAACACAGTTAATTAGATGTCACAGGGAGTGGTAACAACTATTAAGTCCCAGAGCAATACCTGTTTTTCTCACTATAGTAAAGAACTGTTATTTGACTCTTACACACTGTGAACAGAAAGGGAGTTTCTAACTAGTGTGCACCAGAGTGACAGCTGTGTAACTATCAAGGTATTTTTTCTCCAGATAAAGTTAAATAACAGGATGTTTTTTATGCTACCCCATTCTCCTTAAGACCCCAAGATAATTAAAGGAAAGTAGGGACTTGGGTGATCTTTGGATCCTGATGCACAGCCATGGAGTTTGCCATTCAAGCACCACTTGTGATATCTCCGGGCTTCCATTAGAGGACACCGGAGGTCATGACACTGCCCAGCTTGATCAAGGATTTCTCAGTCTTTTGTCTCCATAGCTTTTTATGTGTGTGTTTGTGTGTGCGCGCGCTCTGTTGCTGTCAACCGTTTCAGCTATATTGTGTACTAGCCTGTGATGATCCAAAGTGAAAATTGGCAGTACAAGTTAGTATGATAATTAACATCCTCACATCCTCTGCATGTTTAATCACAGATTGTCATATACTGAAAATTCTGCATTTCTCCATCTCTACACAGCACACATAGGGATACGCAGATGTCAGTGTCTCTATGATGCATGGTAGCCAGCCTGTTTTCTTTATCAGTGCAGCGTACTGTACTCTTCGGCTCGCTTCCAGCAACATACCTCCCCTGACTCTCGGATAAAACATGGGGTCTGTCACACAGACTTGTGCTGAGGCCCGGCAGGGGAGCCCTAATGATTGCAATAAAAAACAAATGCAAATGATTACCTTGGGGTTCCCTCTTGTGTGGAATCTGTCGCTCAGCCTCTGGCTGTGAGGATGGATCACTGCCATTGTCTGTGGACATGGAGTGTTAGGAAAATAAACACCAACTGGGCCAACGCAGGCAGCAACAATGCAATAACAGTAATACTATTATCTGTTACACTGTATGGTGACAACCTAAGACCATTTCTGTAAAAGACTGATGGGCCACAACAGAGCAGAATCATACCCTGCCAATCCTAGCAATCAAATGAGTTTGTGTTTAGTGCAATATCAAAAGTTGCACATGTTTTACACCCAAGCACACAGTCAGAAAATTATTTCAGTAATTTGTGTGAGTATACAATTCCATTTATCATTTATCATATTATTTGTTGAGTGAAGCCATGAATCAAAAATGTCTTACGAGCTGTTTTAAGCTTTCTGAAAATGCTTTTTTTCCTCAAAAAGAGATTCTTTCAGATTTGAAAAGAATGGTATTTCTACACAATGTGTTGCAAACTACATTACCTAAAAGCACCTTTCCATAGATATGAACGACTAAAGAATAAAAAAGCAATTGAGGGAACACTTGATCACAAACAGCTAAACTACAACAGTATCAGTCTCACCAGTTCAGAAGCAAAAACCACTGCAAATCCATTTCACCTGTCTTGGCGCAAATGGAAGTGACAACAGGTGCACTGGAGAGGCAGCGACACGACAAAGGGTTTTGCAGGTGCGTCACAGACGCTCTCTCCTCATCCCCTGCTTTTTGCTTCTGTCTTTGTCACTACTGGTAGCACGACACAGACCCTACAGCCCATTCAGGCTACACAGGTAGTCCAGTTGCCCCAGGATGCTACAGCCATACATGCAGCTGCATGAAGGTTTGTTGTGTCTCCCAGCATGGTCTCAAGAAGTGTGGAGGAGATATCAGGAGATGGGGCATTACAAGAGGAGAGCTACACAGTGCCATAGGAGAGTGTCAACCTATTCTGACATTTTGTATTTTTATGTCTGTCATTTGATAATGAACACAAAACTCACAGAGATAGCAGACACTAACATCTGCATCAAACTGACCTGGCTTTGATAATAAGCTTCCCATGATGATAAGAGCTGGTTCTCCTCCTATAGCTGAGAAGCTGGTGGAAAATGAAATGGAGTATTTCTACAATATTATGGTATTAATAATTAACCTTAACTGAATATGTCTTCATTTTAGCATTATCCTAAGAAATAGAAGCTATTTCTCACCTGAACATTCAGCTAATATTGTGAAAATCACCTATAATATATGTCAGATTTCTAGCATGCAGATGAAGTATCATTTTCAATAATCTTAATCTTAAACAAAAGAAGCTATATTGTTGTGAAGGTTTTTGACTAAATCTGATGTATTTCACAAACCCGCTAATGGCACATAAATCTGCGTTGTGTATTCATAAGTTATATAAAATATATTCAGTGTCTGACATTTTATGTATATGTATGCAAAAGTGTCTGCAGTTCAAATTTACTAGCACTGCTCTTCTGTCCACATAATAGATATTTTTCACATTTCATCCCCAGTTCAGGCTGAGAAAGAAACAAATGCATCCTTTTCCATCCAATTTGTCACCTTGAGAATCGTCAGCAGCTGTATTTTTTTTCTCACTGCAGGCAGAGAAAATGGAAATTAGTCCCATAGCTGTTGTTGAATGGCCAGAGTTCAATTTGAAAATGTTTTGGTTCTAGTAGGTCATACATAGAGTTGAGCTAACACGAAATAAGAAGCTCATATAAAAGGTTTTTATAAATTATTTTTGCCTGCTTTTTGGATTCAGAGGACAAGAGAAGTCAAACCAAACAAGAATACAGATGCACATAACAGTATATCACTCAGTTAAAAAAAAAAAAAACTTCATGGCTTCTCTGAAATTACGCCTTAGGGGCTGGATGCACCATGTGAAATCTCTTTTGCTGGTCCTCGGTGAATAGAGCGAAGATGATGTTCGACTCAGGGGTAAAATCTGCCTCCAGCCTTCCATCAACAGGTGAACTGAGACTTGTTGTTGCAGCCATGTGAGATTAGTTCAGGGAAAGGTGACGACTTTCTCCGCAGACAGATGGATCATGCGTTGTCTCTGGTAAGCATTCCACAGCGTAAGTCTGGCTAATCCTCGAGGCAGGATGTATAGCTTTGGGTGCATTTGTCTAGAATAGATAGTTTTGCAGGGAGAAAACACCTATAATACCAAAAGAAGTTACACTGCGATTCCGTCTACAGCGACTCAAGGTCAACGGGAACCTCAACTGATGTAAGATTGCAAGCTTAAAATAACATTACAGCAATGAAATAGAAACATACCTTAAGCCATATTGGCGCAGTTGGAAATTCCTGCTTTTCTATTTCAGCTATTTTACGGTGTGTTGTAGTTATTAAGGTGGCTATCGGTCAAAACAATCAAAACAACAATTTTCTGATTGATTTGTCATGCAGTTATATAAGAGGCTGATATAAAGTACACACCGCATCCTGGAATGGCTGAGAAAGAGATCATACTGGAAATAATGATGATTAAATTGTAGTAGAAGGAAAAACAATAACAAGGACATTTTATTTATTTATTTCAGTGGCGGGAGGATCTTGCTAATGGTGTCTGTATCATTAAGGGCTTTCAAATGACCAGAAAGATAGCGGAGCTACTTTTTAAAACATTACAAACTTCTTTTTTTGAGAGTGGCTCTATGAAAAGACACTTAACTTCGCATGCCTCCCTTTATATTTGGGGAATGTATTTATCATTATGAATTATAGTAAATGGGTACAATATCCACACTGCAGGAGCAGAGAATTACAATGGAACATAATGTCATTAGGGCTGTTCTCCGAGTTTTAGGTGGACTTAACTGTCGCCTGGAATGACTTTTCTAATGAACTAAATTTGAATAATGTATTCCTGGACAGATTTGGAACGCTGATGTGGTGATGATTAGGATATATGACTAAAGACCAGATGCGGCAAACCACCTCTGTGTGATGCATGACACATTCCCGTGATTAATGATGACTTGTGACGTTTGCGCTAGGTTACTCAAACAGCGACTCGTCGTCTCAAAGACAGCTCCTCTTACAGAGATAAACCGCGCTCAAGTATTCACTGAGAGCATGTGAGATGGGAATCTTAACCCTGCTCGTAGATTCTCTTTGGCACTGGGAGCTGGCAAAGACAAATTTAAAGCACATGACGCTCCAAATTTTTGCTTACAATTGTGTCGAAGCAGTTTGCTCATTCAATAAACATTATACATGCATATGCATAGAGTCTGATGTGATGTTGCGCAACACATGCAAGCCTTGAATCAAAAGAAATACGATGTGAAATTTACGAGGCCATAGTAAAAGAAAATCTGAATGCAATGTGATGCATTCCACCCCCTCCCCCCCAAAACCTTCACCTCTCTACAGGCCAGTCTGAAAATCATGAGACGTGTGAAAGCAGACAAAGCTGCAACTATGCTGAGTATCTGAGATGCTCCAACTGCTTAATAAGTTGGGAGAGAATAACAATTGTTGGACTGCACACAAATCACAGTACTTTCATTGCTGGCAGCATCCTTGAGGTCTTTGTGGTGACTAAAGACAGCTGGAGATTAACCCTGCTTTGCTCAGGCACCTGCAGCGAGACGATCCATACTGGCTTTTTTTAGCTCCTGCAAACTTAAGATGTGAGTCACACTTTTTAGAAACAGATCGACAAAGAGCATCACACTTGAACTTTGTGTTAAGTTGTGTTTTCAGCTTTGAAGCGAGTATATGTGCACACGCATACACACACATAATCAGTGGAACTTCAATAAAATGTTTACCTAATTATAGTGGATTTATTTGTGTTACAGAGACACCTACTGGTTTGTATATCCATAGGGTTGCAGCAGTTTGTGGAGAAAGAGAGGACTCTAGGACAGAAAAGAGTGCCAATGCTGTGCAGAACTGTGTCCTCAGTTGTCCACATCTGTGTCTCTGAGACAGACAGCGTGTATATTTTCTGCAAGCGGAGCTCATTTGTGCTTTTTTACTCTGCAAACAAAGGCAGATGTGTGTAGATTGGGATTTAAGATTCTGATTTAATTAGCTCTGACACTTGGGGCTGCCTCTAAGGTAGTTGCTCCTACATGCTGCAAAACTCATTATGGATGAATTAATGAAGTGGGACGTACTCTTGGCATCATCCATGTGGCATGCACTGATGCATTATGTATTATTATTATTATTATTTTAGGGCATGAGCAAATCAAGTTTGTTTGTTGGGTGTATACCAGGGACAGCTACAAAGAGGCGTATTGATTCTAAACTCAAAATCACATCTTGCACTTTCAGTGTCATGCAGTTGCATATGCATCGTACTCCCTCATCTTATTCACATCTCTGATCGTTTTAAGCCACATGTACGCCGAGTACTTTTGATAGCGACTACTTTTGATTTGCATAACAATGTTAGCTCTGCCACCACTCCACATCCTTGTAGTGTCTGTGTTACATTTAATAATGTTCACTTCAGATTCCATTTATCCAGCTAAGGAAGGCACTTTGCAGTTTCCACTTCGTTTGACTAGACATGGTTGCATCATGAAAGAAAACACTTGAAATGTGCTTGAATCTGAAAGGGTATTTAACAAGTTTTATTTGCAAAATCTGGAAATATCAAATATGTATTGTTTATGAAATTACAGCTTTTTTAAAGGTTTTGTTTTAGGTTTGTTTGGACTCAAATACTTAAATAAGTGTTAACACTGAATCAACTTTGAAGATGCTGAAATATCAACCAGCCCTGCAGTTTCAAAAAGAGCTCTATTCAAGCTTGTCTTTTTTTTTTTTTATAAACAAAAATGTTACTGTTTCCTTGGAGTCTCCTGATTAACCTAGAAATCTGGAAAAAGCAAAAAAAAAAAAAAAAAACTGTGAAAAAAGTATTTGCAATCTCTTAAAGTTTAACCTGATGACATCAGATAGAATTTTTGTGTAGAGTATAACAATCTTTTTACACTGCATATTGCTACATGTTGACATTTACTGGGAAGGTTGCTAATGGTTATTTCGTGGACGTTAGTTGAGTTCTGGCCTCTCCCTGAAAGGCAGTTTCCTCTCGCTCTTTGTTTTCAGGTCTGTCCGCCACACCTCAGAGGGCTTGATAACAACTCGTGAATGCCATCAGAGCAGGATTTGGCTTTATCGAGGTAGCCACAGGTTTAACCGTGGGGTCCTCAGTATTATGAGAGTGGTTCACTTCTTACTGAGGTACATCACCATGGTAACTTACGCTGCAGATCAAATCTGCTCTGGAGTTGATGAGAGATGAACAGGTACAAAAAGTCACTATACACTGTCCTCTCCAGGAAAAAAAAGTCAGTGTCCGGAAGATTCTTCCTATATTGGTTTGCAAAGATTTTTTCAGATTTTCTTTTTCATTATTTTCACTCCTCTCATGAGCATCAATCAGAAATATGAATTCTTAGAAGCTACATTGTTCTACATTTGATTAATTAATTGTTTTGTTTTTCCCAGCTGTTAACTGCAAACAATTTCCAAACATTTTACTATCAATATATGCATCTCCAGCAGGGTGCCTATGTGTTTTTGTACTTGTTGCACTTAAATTTACTAGGTTTAAATTATGTTTTTTACATGCTCTTTAAACTTTAGCTCACACTATTAATCAGGAAAACACAGAAAGGCTAAAACTTTCTTATGAGCATCCTCCTAAAGATCAGAGCTGTGATATGTCTTAACGTGACAGATGGATCATCACGTTTTCTTTCTTTAAAGAAGAGTTTATGTATATAATATAGTAGCACTTTTCCAAACTTAATATTTTAATGATATATTTATCTTACACACACACAGTCTCTGTGTCGCCTGTATTATCTTTTTGACTGCTTCAATTAATTCTCTTTATTTTCCTTTGTATAATAGTCTATATAATAGTCACTCTGTTGCCATTGGTCTTACCCATGTTTGTGATTGGTCAGATTCTCCCACCCATTCCATGTGAACATACTGTAGCTAGACTGGGAAACTCTGGGTTTGCTTATTGAGCTGATGTCAATTGTGTGACCCTGATTTGTGATGTTAGGGTAAGTGAAGTCTGATAACAGACAGATATCCTGGCTTTGCTGAACTTGCTTGGGCCAAGTCATCAGAGGAGCCGCATACCAGGCTCCAGAAGCAGGCGTTCTGCGTCAATTGACGGCTGAGATTTGTGTTTCGTGTGTTTGATCTTGAACTTGCTCTCAGCATTATTACATTTATGGGCCTTGAATATAAGGTTTTTTCTAGGTCATAGATGTCTTCGGGACCACGTAGTGTTGCAGTGGTTAGCACTGTTGTCTCACAGCAAGAAGGTCTTGGGTTTGAATCCACTGGCTGTGGCGTTTGAAGTTCTACACATGCTTATGCTTTTCTTTGCTCCTCCTGAAGTCCAAAAACATGCATGGTGCTACGTTAATTAGCTGTGAATGGTTGTCTGTCTCTCTGTGTTAGCCCTGAAACTGACTGGCAACCTGTCCTGGGTTTTAGCCCACCTTTGGCCCTGTGACTGTTGGGATCCAGTCCAACTGTGATCATGAGTGGGATAAGTGGAAGGAAATGAATGTATGGATAGATGTGTTTGTGAAGTTTGACTCGACAAGCCTAATGACTTTTTAGAGGAATTCTGTGTCACTTGTTTCTCCTTTTTTGCTGCTTTGATTGTGTGGATTACTGAGCCTTCTGGAATGAAATTCTTCTTTTCATTAATTGCTTTCTGCAACATTTGCTGGCTCGTCTTTTAATTGCTATTGCTTTCATTTTGTTTTGCACTTGAACAAGATGCTTATGTTGTTTCGTCTGTTACACCAGACCTTAAGAACAGGTTAACAAGGATGTTTATGAAAAAAAGAAAATGATTTCATTTCAGCCCCTGCAATTTTCTGTAACTGAATTAAAATGTAGCCACATTAACAAAAACCAAGAAAAGAAGATGAAGTGGTTCAGATGGTCCAGTATGATATGACAGGAAGGCTGAAGTGGTTTGAAAAACATCAAACACCTCTTATAATTTTGGAGCTGGGGTTGGAAAGAAATGACTTTATCTGAATTATTCATCATAATGGTTATTGTGTTGATTAAATTATTAATTAATTAAGTAATTGTATGCTCTGCCTCCCCGAAAGTGAATTGCAGAAAGGCCTAAGTTGCAAATCTCCAGGGGAGGGTATTTCGCCTGAGGAGTTAGTGAAGACATAAACAGAATGGAGAAGGGAGCGAACATTTGACTTTCATTTCCCAGATTGCAAGAAATAAGAATCTACATGAATGCTAATGACGTTGTAGTGTGATGGATGTGTTAATAAGCAAGTGCTGACAAGCAGTTTTGATGCAACAGCTTCATGAGGTGATGATGTCGGTCCTGCAACCAAAAGTTTAAATAACTTCAGTTTTTCTGAAAATAAACGGCTGCTTAAAAGTTAGCAAATATTCAAAACAGATCTAAAAGGCTGATATCTTCAGTTAGCCAAATAAAACATGTTGTTAGGTTAGCTTTAAAGGCCTTGCTGAAATATACTGTACTACCGGGTGTTTGTAGTGCATTGGAAGTGCTCTGCATTGAATTGAATTACGGTATGAGACCAGGGCAGTAAACCGTGCCTACTGTATGTCATGTGTGCATGAGCCCGGTGCACGTGACATGTGCTTCACTGTAGGTGATAAACTTTACCTCAGTGTCATAAATATCCCTGGCTTGTTTATTGCATCTTATCGGTAGCCATAGTTGTCAGTGCATCATTAATTTAAGAACCTTTCTAATGAATGTGAAATGAAAGACTCTCAAGCAAGCAATTTCTCTACACTTATCATACAAGAGGTGATTATAGTGGCTGTATTTCCACAGCCCTTACCTGAGTGCTGAGTGCTTGTGAAACCAGTGAGCTCTGCCATCCCGCTTCGCTAGCCTCTCATCTTTCACCCCTGACAGAAATTACATGATTCAATGGTCCAGTAGAAGAACTGATGGACAGCAAGTCCTAAAATGTTAATAAACACACTGGTTTATATAGCAGCCTTTCATTTTTCGCCAACGAATACAGCTTTAACCTTGTCTGTTCCCCGCCTTTCAGCTGCAGAGGTGATGACTATACTGACATCTGCAATTCAGTCACCACCCCCAAACCCAACCCCCCTTTTCCAAAAAGAAAAAAAAGCAAATCACATAGGTGAAAATGGTTCAGAATGAGACATGAACACAGTGAGTTCTTGTCCTTGTCACTCATGAGCTCTTTGATGGAAGCAGAATATGGTATCAAATAAAGGGATAGTAAATGACTTTCAGTGTTTCGCCTAACCTTCTAGTTACACTTGTCCTCGAGGAAACATTCCAGTGGTACCCACAGTGAAGCTAACTGGCCAGAGCGTGTATACAGTAGGATCCAAATGCTCTCCCATGGAGCTTGTTTTCTGCATTGCTCTGTCTACTGGCACAAAAAAGCTGTTCATGAGCAGAGGGAAAGAGATAATAAAGAAGCCCATTGATCAGTAGCATTTGTTATAATATAAGGATAGTGATTTGTCTGCAGAAATGCAAAAAGGGTGACCATATTATCCCAAATAATGATATAATACTATGTTTTGCACAGTAGCTTGTTCAGATCAATGAATGATGTGCAGCCAAGGTTTCAATATCCCCTCCCCCGGCACATCAAATGACAAATTTGCTCTGAATACTGTTCTGGGTCTTTTCATTGTGTATTGACCTATCTTAACTACGGTAATAAGACTTACAGTGTGTAGGAGATGAGTCAGTGCTTTTTTTTCCCTCCTTTTTTTCACTTGTAAGGTAAAAGTGGTACTTATGAGCGAGAGAGAGAGAGAGACATGTAGCGCCTGCAGCAATTGGAAATTACTAAGTCAGCATGTAAAGGTTTTCCAAACATCATCATTTATCGCTCAGTCTTTTAAGATAAAGTGACAATCACATTGCATGAAACTATGTTTTTTCTGCCTTAAGCATTAGAGGAAAGGATGGGATTAGTTTAATTATTGCCTTCAATTATGTCTTTGGTTTCAACAGGCAATGTTAGCAAAAGGTCATTAACTAGATGTTTGTGTCACAACTTAAAATCACCGAACACTGTACCTAAACCAACCAGGTACTATCTGTTTGATGGCAATGCCATCTTGTGGACCTTTTGTGCAAGTGCAAACTCAACGCTCATCACCTGTATGCATAAAAATAGACTTGTAATGAATGTTTGTCACAATTGCCACAATAATTGGCAAAATAATTATGCAGAAAATGACTTTAAATGATGGGGTCATTTTTGGAAACTATATTTAATTCTTAAAAATACAGAAAATACCATCAGACTGAGTGGAAATGTTCACTGTCTCTCTGTGTTTGTGCGACTGGACCTGTCTGCAGAATAATAATGCAGCCTGGCAGACTCAAAGAATCTCACTATCAGCAAGCTCCATATTATTGTAGCACAAGAGGAAGAATTAGAAGGCGATAACTGCTTTAGTCCAGTTAGGTGCTATATAGGTATTGTGTTACTGACTTACAGCCACTAGGTGGAGCTGTTACTGTTTTACTGTTCACGGGTTGACTTGCAACTACATTTTATCACCATTCTTACATGCTGCCGATCTCTACAAAATAAACCAGACAGAAAGAAATATGAAAACACCAAAGTTATTGTTTTTATTTTTCTTGTGATATATAATAATAAGGGTCATTTGTTGTTGTTTTTTGTTGTTGTTTTTTGTTTTGTTTTGGGGTGGGGAGGAGTTATACCATTGATTTATTATTTGGTTAGACAGTAAGACTTTATTATATATGTGATTTTTGTTACAGTCTGTAAGCTTCATGTAGAAATGTGATTCAAGTCAAGCAAAGGAAATGGCCAGCATTGCTCTAAAGTGATGCACGTAATGTGAAGTGGAAGAAACAGAATATTGCCTCCTCTTTACAGATAATCGTTGCAGAAATCAATACACTTAAGTACGATTTTTTTTCTTATCCTCTTTAAATTAATTCCTTGTCATCACTTTTAAAGGATTTCAGAAGAAATAAAATGCCACAAATGATCACACATAAAATAAATGAATTCTAATCGGCGTGGCAGCTTAGTGGAAACATGTTCGTTTCAATGAGATGGCTCTGATCCGAGAGAGGAACAAACATAGTTTGCATAATAAGCTGTGTTTTAAAACCATCAGAGTTGAACTTATTATGTCTGACATTTAAAATTTGCCCGGAAATGCAAATGAGGAGACTAAGTGGTTCCATTTCACAATTTCACATTACTAATCAGAAAGTACAGTTGCAGTGGCAGACAAATTGAACAGACAGCAGAGCTGCTGAAATTCACTTTTAAGGAGCTTTACAATCTGCGGCTGGAGTTATTTAACTGTATTAGACAGTTTATACCAGTTTAAATGCTGCTCACCAAAATAACACTGATGCATGGTTGTATAAAGGGTAAAGAATTGAAGATAAAATATTTCATGAGCTTTAGAGGCCCTGGTAGAATAATTGTATTTCCCAATTTGGCATAGACTGTATATAAAAGATGGAAGCAGCTATTATGACATCACCCTTCTTCTTTTGAAGCCTCGTAGCTACTGTTTAGGCTATTGCTGTTTTTACATTTCATTCATGCTGTAACCATGCACCAAATCATATCTTGCTTTATTACATTGTACATAGGGTAACATTAACAGAAATAACCATCAATCTGTAATAATGAAAACTGAATGCTAAAATTCAGCTGAGTGAGCTGTAGAGTCATTTTCTGATAGACTTCGTAGTAGTAATAGTAAACACTATTACTCTCATTATTATTCTTATTATATTGTAATTTTAATAATTATTCTGTCATTAGAGTGAATGTAGGTTTAAGGCACCTCCACACAGGCTTCATTTTCACGTCTACAGGTGTGTGCCATCTTTTACATACAGGCTATGCTTTGAATGAGGCAGTTTCCCGTCTCTTTTTTGAATTCCTGCTAAGCTTACCATCTGTTGCCTGAAGCTTCATATTTATTGTAGAGAAAGAACGTTTTTTCCCAAAATGCCAAACTAAAATCAGTTGATTATATACAGTGTTGTGGAAACGCACTATTTAAATTGTTGTCATAGTTTATTAATTATGCCCGGGACTGCCAAATGCAATGAGTTAGTAATTTATGTTGAAATCGACATTGGCAGCTTCTTCTCTGTTTTATGAAACAGAGACTGCTTTTAGGGCACTCAGTGTGTTTGGTCTCCTTGAAGGTAAAGGGGGACGCACTTTTAATGGATACTCGGCCTCCAGTGAGTTATTGGCTGCTTGTTATTCTCTGTTGAGAGAACCAGTTTGAGGGTTATAAAGCAATTAGCTATTTATGCACAGTGCCTGGAAGAGTAAATGTGGAAACACCAAAGTGGGACCAGCCAAGGTTCAAAAGCATACAGATCTAAAAGTTCCCTTTTGTGTTTGGCCTGACTGTGAAGTATCATCAGTGGATTAAACAGTGTGTAAAGTGGGGAGTGCTTCATATTACCTTACTAATACAATATATTACCCTCAATTTAAAGAGCAACCATTAAAACTAAAGCCAGGTTATGTTATGACGCCAGAGGGGGAAATGGTTCGATTTAAGTTCCCATAAAGTATAAGATTGAGTGTCAGGATGAATATTCATAAATTAGTTTAATGAAGACCTCACATTGATTAAGCCTTTTCTAATGGTCTGTATCATAGTGAATGCCAGAATATAATTGGATTACTGTGACTTTGGGAAGTACTTTGAGACATTGCCCACATTGGAAATGAAGATGTGCAGCCCACTAACGGCATAATTGACAAGGATGAAGATGGATGGATCTAGGCGACTCCCAGGCTTTTCTGCCCAAAGCAGAGGAGTCTACAGCTGTGCCCCACACACACCAAGGCAAGATTTAATTAGCTTCAAAGGCCCTTTTTTTTTTTTTTTTTTTTTAGAAAATCCAAGTTCTTGCCTGGAAACTAATATTCTGCAGAACAAGAGCGATCCCAGGGTCACCAGATACCATTCAAAGTTAATCTGTTATTGATTGGTAATTGGGCATAAGAGATCCTCCACTTTTACTCTGTTAGAAGTAACGTTTTTCTGTTTTTATCTCGTCTACCAATAGAAAACATCTCTGTTTTCTTTCTGTTTCACATAATGTTCTACTATTTCAGTTTTTATTACACTTGCAGTAAAATGTAGATACTCTATGTATGAGGTGTGTCCCTACACTCATCATTAGATGCAATGGCTTTCAACTAAAACTCAAACCCATACTTAGAGTGAGCCAACGCATTCTCATTACTTAATTTGTATTCCTGTTCCAGCACAGCATTAGCTAATGTCAAAAATCACCCCTGTTCAGATTTCAAAAACGTCTTTAGGCTAAGCTCATTATGAATTAAGAACCCCTCTGTGTATTCCTTGACTTCTACATACATACTCCACGCCACTGTACCAAATTATGCAAATCCTTTCTTTCTTAATGAAGCCGACATCCCATTGAGATCTGCGAGCCTGCATTAGTCCTTTAGTGGTCCATTTACATTTTTTGGCAAGTAACTTGAAAGTAAGGGGAAAGACATTTCAGTTGTCAGGCACAAACTCCTCCGTGCAATGCATCCAGCGTCGGCCGTGACATTGCTTTCTTGTTATCGCTGCGAGAGGCAGCAGCACAGCTGTAACATGTGGTCGCAGAACCGTCCGATAATGAATGAGGTGATAGGCAAACAGCAGAAGCAAAGCTGACGTCTCCTGGGTCTGATTAGGCTGTTGGTTTAATGAGCTTTTTGGCACATCCACAGAAATGCGTCTCTGTGCTTTTCTTTGTGCAGATAATTGCACAATTCACATGTTTATATTCGATTATTTTTGTCCCTGTGTAAAGCCAGGCTGAAATGAAAGTAGTTATTCAACAGATTCTGTTCTCACCTTTAAGGCGAGTGTTTTACATCTGTACTTCTGAGTCTGAAGAAAAGTGTCACTTCATCTTTTCTGTTGCTTCTTAATCTTAGCTCACCTTAAAAAAAAGGTGAAAACTTTTTTTTTTTTGTTTTTAGAAATGCAAACCTAAAGACCTGAGCACCTTGCTTAAGGAATCAACTACATAAAACATCTCTTAATGTCATTATGGGAACCGCCCATAATCCTGCACATTCAGAGTCTTAGCCAAGCTTATAGAGAAAGATCAAACGCAACAGTCGCAAGTGTGAAATGTTTGACTAGCAAACAGGAATTTTGATATGTGAAACAGGTAATTATGAACATTTTAATGTCACTGCTTTCTCGTGGGAAAAAACAAGGTTGTTTGTGTCAGTGCGGAAAGCATTTACAGTAATGTGCATAACTCAGAAGCCACCTCTCCTTTCTTTTTTGTTTTCCTTCCAGGTAGCCAGACTCTTTTGTAAATTTTAATGTGGTCTTGACCAATAGTTCTCCAGGCTTTTAAAGACCTTTCAAAGTTTTGCTTTCATCTGCTGTTCACCAAAGCCTCATTAGCAACGATCTCAGTGGAAGTGTGGCTTTCAAAAAGTAATTCTTAAGGAAAGAAAACAGAGAGAAAAGGTTGAGGTATGGCAACATACACAAAAACTGAATGGATAATCACTGGCAATGGGTCCGATGGAGAGATGAATCCAAATGTGACAAATTTGGTTCAAATATGGAGGAAGTCAGGAGAGAGGTACAGCAGTAAGTGTCTACAGCCATCTGTACAACACAGTGGAGGTTCTGTCATGGTTTGGGGCTGAATTTCAGCTGGTGGTGTTTGGGATGTTTTCAAATTTGATGGAGCTATGAAGTCAGAAAAGTAAAGTTAGGTTTTAGTTTACCATAGTGTCATCTGAAAAGCATTTAATGGGCATTTTTCAGCATGACAATGATTCCAAACACAGCGCCTGTACAACAAAAGTACTGCACACAGTGAAATGCTATCAGTCATGGATTGGTCTCCCCAGAGCCCGGACATCAACATTACTAAAGGAGTGTGGGATCATCTTGACAAAGAGTTAATGCAGTGTTGAAGAATAAAGGTGGTAAAACTAAATACTGAATTTCAAGCTTTTTTGCCTTGTATATTTTTCTAAATATGTTTTCATATGTTTGATGAATCACTGCACTTATTTCCTGAAAAATGAGCAGTGACTCAAAACGTTTGCACAGTCATCCATATGTCAAGTATATTTTGCATAATGGTAGTTTATTCTGCATATCCACAAATAAAATAGTAAAATAAGACCTTAGACATCTGGATTTCCATCAGATGTCCATCCCCTTATTCTTTATTTGGATCTTCCATCTGAAAAAAACAAAGAAAACAATTTGAAAGCAAATATTTCAAATTGTTTTATTTTGTGTTGAAAAGGAAAATCAAGCCTCACACAAAGAAATTGGAAAATCTGTGAATTAAATGGCTTAAATAACAGCAAAAAAGCTAAATAAAACCAATTTTTTTTTGTCAAACCAACATAAAAACTTGTGAATTATATATGTGAGATTTCTGTCTGACAAGAAAACAGATGGATAAAGTTGGTGAGAATTGCAGTCCATGTAGCTATTCTCATTATGCTATTTTTTAAAAGCCATATTACCAAAGCTGACACTAGTTTGCAAATTAGTTTTTTGTTTTGTTTTGTTTTTGCAAAAGATGCAAATGAGTATTGACTTAAATCTTATTTAGGTACACAGGATAGAGACACTACATTTCAATTTAGTGTCGACACGTAGAACATAAATAAACAAATATACAGAGATAGGCAGACGTAGTTACCTGAGCTAAACGGAGGGTGGCAGTTATCAGAGCTACTATCGCTCACTGCTTTATCGATTGTCTCATATTCATTGATTTGTTTACCTGCAACAGACAGATACTCTATCAAAGTTTTATTACATGCTTCATGAAAACAGATTTTTTTGGAAGTGTGAGCTAAGCTCTTCTTGCTCTTGCTATCACAGCTGAGTACAAAATCAATCACTGCTCGGAGACACCTTGAGCTTCATGATGACACTTGAAAACAAATGACATCTGTCAGAACCTGTGACAATAAAAATGTGTCGCTCCTCAAGCTGGATCTACTCTGTCCAAATGTGTTACCCTGTCTGGGATCCTATCATGCAATGTACTCATTTCACAATATCGGCTCCGATCCGGATAATTACACTCTTATCCGGTGTGTCGAGACCGAGTTCTGTCCGCAGTTACAAACAGCCTCTGGTCAGAGTCACGTGGTTTAACAGCCCAGTTACTGTGCGTGACGGAGAAAGGGGAAAGGTGTCCTAACTGCCTGGCTCATTCATCAAAAGTTGCAACAGCACAGAGGGAAAAATAGGACAAATGGGTGGGCAAATACTGCTGCTCACTCCTTGCTATCATCCACTGGATGTCTCTGGGCCATGCGGGGTCATAAAGCAGGGAGGTCAGAACATGGTGTTAACAGTGTTAGAGCAGAAACAGGGAAAAAAAAGACACAGCATTGGTTCGAATCAGCTTCTGCGCTACTTCCTTTTTGCTGCTGGTGATTTACCTACACACATA
Organism: Diplotaxodon limnothrissa; assembly: GCF_057381915.1. NCBI lineage: Eukaryota > Metazoa > Chordata > Actinopteri > Cichliformes > Cichlidae > Diplotaxodon > Diplotaxodon limnothrissa. The sequence continues at coordinate 20,235,149 of NC_140604.1, forward strand.
ATCTCTCTTCAGGCTGACAAATATTACTCTACCAGACAATGCCTGTTTAAGTGACCCTTGGAGCTGTGTAAATTCACAATGTATCTTAATATGTGCCAGAATCTCTGCACCAAATCTAAGCAAACGCCTCAAACTCAAACTGAAAGCGATGTAATACTTTGTGGATTGTTGAAGTTTCTCAGCACGAGTCAATAGCAGTTCAACAGGTGTCAATATAAGTTTAACCTCACAGAAAACAAACAAACAAAAAAAAACATGACAGCGTAGTAAATGTGTGAAATCTCAAGCCAATTATCTGCAAGCACAATCGTGTAGCACTCCACGGGCTGCAGCTCTTCCTGGTACTGCGTCGGTGAGCAAACCTTGTTAAACCCGTTATTTCCTCAAATTACCAGACAATTACAATCTGAAAAAAAGTGCTTTGCAACCTCACTAGGATTACCACACCATGTGTACAAAACAGCAAAAAAAAACATCTTTCTTGCACTGCCTTTGGAACAAGATAAATAGGGCATAAATGCTCGCTGTCACTTGCTCTTTGTTGTTGTCCCTTTCAGAGGAGTCATTTGAAAGCTTTTTGTCACTGATGTTTTTCAAGGGATGAGGCAGGCTTTGTTTTCATCACCAGCCTCCCTTTTGTAGTATTTTGATAACTTTCCCTTTTGAAGGATGTGAGGGAGCGAATGAGGCAATCAGTGTTCCTTCAAGAGAGGCAGCCCTGCACAAGTGGCCATGCAATATTAATCCAATCTGCGGAGGTGGTTTGGCTTCCAGGCCAGCTCCTTCCTGTGGGATTTCTACATTACCTCTCCCAGCTTATCTCCCATTCCTCGATACTCTATATAAAAAAAATAAAAAATTATTCAACTCGAAAGTTACATCAGATTTCTACTTTAACAATTTTTTCTTCCTCTTTTGAAGATTTTGTGTTGTATTATTGATCAATGAGACTGCAGTTCTTTTAACAATTCATCATCAATAAAACAACAAAACAATATGTCATCAGAATTAAATAAAAGAATAAAGATGGAACTTGATGTTGTGAGTCTTGGGAGACAGGAAAAAATAATGCATGCTGGGTGTGTATGTGTATTTAAACTAACTTCTCTGTAACAGTGATTTATCTCAGGACTACTAAAGTAGAAGTTCTCGTGTATAGAGAAAATAAAAGGCACTTTATTGCAGCTTCAGAGGGTCTGCAAATGAAAGCTTTGGAAGCATGCCAAAGATAATCATGGAGAGTTTAAGAATTCATTACTCGATTTTGTTTCATTATATCTGATTTACTCTTTGGTTTTCCATTTCTCATGATTAAAATGGCAATTAGGCAGCTCTGTAAGAAGTGAGAACGGTCCTGTTTCTTTATTTATTGCAACCGAAAACTGTCTCTGTTTACATTCTCACAGCCAAGCTATTGTTTCACAAAGGACCGCAGAGTGTGGCTAAACAGACTTAAAAAATTTCACTTTAACTTTTCTTTTTCTTTTTTTTTTTTGGAAGACTGAAAGCAGGATGTTTGTATTTAAGTTGTCAATAGCTTGTTTTGGTTACATTAGGTATAATTAACTTTGACCAGTCGAGAGAATTTCTACATTAGTTGTTAAGCATCACCTAAGTGTATAGAAAAGGCCATAAAACCTTGTGGACACCTTCACCACACTTTTTTAGGGTATGGGCTGTTAGTGGATGAGCATGGGACAAGGAAGAACTCAATAATTAATTCATAGAAGGAAACACTGAAAGGTGTTGATTTGACATCATTAATGATTGATTGTGTATTGATGTGTGAGAGTCAGGAGATGAAACAGTTGCTAAATCAGCAGATGAACTAAAGAACAAAACAAATGGAAGGTTAGCTGGCCTGAGTGAGTGTAGGCTGTCAGTCTGCTGTTTACCTCAACTGTCGATAGGACTGCAGTGTCAGTATTTTGGGTGTCCATGTGTATTCGCTCTGTAGGAGGTTGTAAATCTTTGTGAAAGGAGACTGATATGAGTCACTGAAGCGCACTTCTGTTCTGTAATTGTTACTATTACCGTAAGTAATTGCACAAAATCTGAACTAAATGAGCACGATTATGTCTGTTTTCATGTGATAGAGCTCTGACTTCAGTTCAGGAGATAAGGCGGAAAGCTGGTGGGCAGGTGAAAATGAGGAAAGAGAGTGAGTAATGCTTAAGGAGGAGAAAGACAAAAAGAAAACGATAATGAAAACATACATGTACGAATGTTTAATGTACATAGTTTGAAAGACCTGTTTGTGATGTGTGTGAAGTTTCTCAGTCATCCAGGTCATTGTGATCTAAGGAGCTTGGAAAGAAAAGCGTCTGGACTTCTTTAAGTCGCTTGAATACGTTTCACCTCTCATCCGAGAAGCTTCTTCAGTTCTAAGGTCAAATGGTGGAGAGTCCCAGATTTAAGGACAATGGGAGTATCCCCCCAAGAGGGACATGGACCCCCTATTGATCCTCTATCTAATCACACGAGCCAAGGTATGAAAACAGGTGTAGGTCACAATCAGCCAAGGTTTCGTGCGAACTCACTGTGAATCCTAGCCCCACCCTATCATGTGATTTCCTGAGGTCAGAAGGCCCAGGATGTGAGTGGGCGTTAAGGCATCAGGGAAGGGATCTCAAAACTGGATTATAGATGGCAGACAGTTGGTGTCGTAAACCACCACCCCTGTTCAGATAGTTGTTCACACTGGACATAGATGGCTTCTTTCCTTTCCACAGTGGAAATAGATGGCTTCTGTTTGTGATCTTTAAATTTAAAGTAACTTCTAAGGCATATAATGCATGCTTCTGGTCTCTAGCCACATACATGAAGCCTGATTGGGCAGAACGACGATGTCCATCTCAGCTACTGTATTCAAGAAAACGGTGCAAGATTAGAGCTTCCATAAACTAGTGCTTGTTCCTATGTATTTTTAATACATGAAAGTCAAAGTTTATGAAAATGCATCCGTTTGTTGGAAGACATAATTACACACATTTATGAGCACAACATTCAAAAAATGACTTTGAGTATTTGTTTTAAACTTTGGATTAAAGCTGAAAGTCTGCACTTAAATTCCATCTGGAATCCACTGCGGTAAAAATACAAAAAATATCATTGTCTAAATACTTATCACCCTAACTGTATTTCAGTACTGGTGTACAGCACTGGGTATTAAATATATTCTCATTAAAATGAACTTGTTTAAATGCTGGGACTATCAAAGTTGATTGATTACACTGAAAATGGCTGTAATATCCTGATATCCAAAAAGTTAATCATACATTCTAGTTAATTAGAACAATCTATTGCGGACATGTTCACAGTGATGATTAAATGCCATCTGGAGATACATTAACAGCTCAGTTTCTGCGAGATGAAATTAAAACAACAAGCTCGAGAAACAAAACTTGTGCTTGTGTTTGCATCGGGGACTTGCAGACGATAAGTGAATCGTTTGATCTCTGGGTGTGCCGATGGCAGACGTGGCAGGAGAAAATTAACAGCTCTTGTCCACAAGGCCTCTTTAGAGAAACTGTATCCCAACTGCAAAGGAACACTCTCCAATTGCACTAACACTTTTAAATATTTAATCACGTCTGTCACAGGATCTTACTTTTGACATTGACATCAACCTCTATACGAAGAGCTGCCAAGTGTTTCCATTATACACCCTCTCGTTCTCTGAGTGCTGACAACTCTTTCTCAAGCACCTCACTTCACAAATCAAACAGTCTTGGACTCAGTCAGAGCTGAATGTACAAATAAGAGCCCAACATTAGTATCCCCTGACTAATTTATCACTTTCACAGGGATGATCAGAATACTTTATTAAACCCGAAGGAAATTAGGGATCAAAAGCTAGAAAAACTAGGAGTTACTGCTAAGGCACTGTAAGGCTGCCTAGAGACATCTTATGAGTTCTCTGAGGGTATCTTGCTTTTCCATCACCTGGACGACCGCCTTGGTGACAAACTTTGTGCTGCGCATGAGGGACTTTGAGGCCAATCCCAGTGGCAGGGCTGCTGTAAATAGCATACGTTCCACCCATGAGTCTCTGTCTTTGTTTTTAGTTTTACTTGAGGAAAAAAAAGGTTGCATAATAATCAGCAACCCAATTACAGTATATATTACCTCAAAGCTACTAGAAAGCACTATTAAAATTCAAGGCACCCTAGAGTTAACCTGTTTGTATTGCTTTCTCATTTTTCCTCCTCAATGATAAACACCCATTTCTGAATTCATGAACATATATTTGGCCCATTTTCTACTTGCCATTATTTTCTAAGCTTATCATGTTTTATTCATTGGGTCAGATTCTGATTTCAATAATCCTATTGTTTTGCTCCAAAAAGTAATCTACATTGCAAATGAGGAATCCGGTGTGCTCATTTTTTCTTGTATTTGACAGTCCTGCCAATTCTGCCCCTCGTACATTGTGGTGCTTAATTCCTGCTCATTTTTTAATTACAACTTGAGCAGTTCAATATCACAGCCTGATTAAAACATTATACGACCTGGGTTCAGCAATAATTACAGATTGGTTGGCCGGAATGTGCAGAGTAAATTATTTAATTTGAGGAACATAATTACATCTACAAAATGCATCACTATGAATGGTTTAACAGCACCTATCAGTTCTAGAGGGGAGGTTAAATGGGCCATTTTAGCAAGCCGTACTGGACATTATATTGACTTGGAATGAGTTAGGATCCTCTGCAGAATTCAGAAGGAGCACTGCTTGTTCGAGCTGTTGTGGGAAAGAAGACTTGAATTATCTTCAGATCCACATAAAACTTTACTGAAATTTTGCATGCAGAGGAGTCAATATCCAAGAAAACAAGTTTAAGTGTGTTTGAATATTCTTGTCTAGCGGTTAGAAAAATACAAGGCTAGAAAGTAGAAATCCAAAGGTTATGATTGTCAGCTGGCAAACAATCATAATATATGTAATTTATATGCTCAGAGATAGATCATGTGGACTCTTTATTAGGTACACCTAGCACTGGATTCAAAACCTTCTTTTGTTTCAGAGCTTAATTCTTCATGGCATAGATTTAAAAAGGTGTCGGAAACATTCCTCAGAGATTTTGGATCCTACTTATATGGTAGCAGCACAAAAAGCTTCATATCCATGATCCAAATCTCTTGTTCCACCATATCCCATGGAGTGAGATCTGGTGACTGTGGAGGTCATTTGAGTGAGCTCATTGGCATGTTCAAGAAATCACTTTGAGATTATTTGGGCGTTGTGACATGGTGTGTTATCCTCCTGGAAACAGCAATCAGTAATGGTCAGAAAGGGATGGATATGGTCGGCAATAATACTCAAATAGGTTGTTACATTTAAATGATGCTGAATTACTCCAAAAGTGCACCAAGAAAACATCCCCCACATTATTACCAGAACTGTTGATACAAGGAAAAACTGATGCTCACTGGATATTTTCTCTCTTTCAGACTGTAATCTCTAAACCTTAGACATTTTTCTTTGGGAAAATCCCAGCAGATGAGTAATTTCTGAAATACCGCCCTTCTGCCACCAACAAACATGGCACATTTAAAGTTATTGAAATCACTTTTCTTCCCCATTTTTATTCTCAGTCTGAAATTCCATCATTTTGAACATGTCTACGTGCCTAAATGCATTGAGATATCTGCATAAATGTGGTAGCTGTAGCTCAGGAGGTAAAGCAGGTCATCTACTAATCTGAGGTTGGTGATTTGATCCTTGGCTGCTGTTCACATGCCGAAGTTTCCTTAGGCAAGACGCTGAACCGATGCATTCATTGATGTGTGACTTTTCAGTAGTTACTAGTTTACTATTACTAGAAGGAATTGCAACTTACTTAGCTACAACTTAATTACAACTCTTAACTTTTTTTTAAGTGAATGTAATGCAAAAAAATGACTTAATTAAAAACAAAACTAGACTGCATTGGTTATTTTTGTAAAAACTAAAGAACTCCTCTGGACCTCATTGAGATTCATTAGCAGAAACCATACTGTGAAGCTAGTCAATATTCTTGTTCAGATATATTTCCCAACAGGACACCTGTGTAAAATGCAGTGACAACCTTAACAGCATGAGGAGTAGACAGGAGATGTTGTTGATGTTTCAATTTATCACACATAGGCAAAATCATCTATATTTCCTTCTGCCAATTTCTTATCTCTCTGGTGCCATAAAACTGGAGCACAACAAAAGCACTGGCAATGTGTACATGCATCATCAAAAACAGTGAAAGATGAAAGGAGCCACTTTGATCTTACTTTTTGGCTCTGCACCTAGAATCAGGAAGAGTAGAAGGATGGGGAAAAAAGGAGAAGAAGCATCTTTCAGAAAAACATCACTTACAGGAATTGTGTTTTTTTTAAATGCCCCGAACATAACCTCCAGCTCCATTAATGTATTCACAGCTTTTCTGACAAGGTCCTTGTGTAAACCTACGGATTACATTACCCTCCCTAGTCTAATGGGTGTATAAAAGGACATTTCAGGCATTCAGTAAACAGCCTACCATCTAAAAGACCTAATAAAAACAGCAAAGTAGATCTGCAGGTTTTACAAGCCCAACTGCCTGATGCACTTATGAGTTACTGCAGCAAGTCTGCACCACTTTGCACTAAACACATGTGTGTTCAGACAAGATTGACTAAAAGTCTGTTCTTTACACGGAGGATTAAGCTAAGTCTTACCAGAGCAAAAAGTGATATACTGCTGCACATACACGAGTGGGAAATATACACATAAAATATACATCCATACCATGCCGTGGGTGCATGCCAGATCTACATGATTTGCTTTTATTCTGCTATTATTTGACTCAAGCTCCATTAATTCTATACAGTGCTGCATCATAAAGCATAGTCTGTCTGCAGAGTGTGGAAGACTCTGTCAGTCTATCTTTGGCTATACTAACATCTGGTCATCCTGAAGCCATCCATTATAACCATAAATTTTGTTTAATTTTGTATTCAAATATTAGTTATATTATATGTTAGTTTTAATTAAAAACTAGTTAATTAGTTAATTAAAAGTAGCTAATTAAAAAAAAGCTTTAAGTTAAAACAACAACTTTATTTTCTTCTACACAGCCCCCGTATGTTTAAGAAAAAGTGACAGAATGGATACATAAACCTGAAAAGCCATTAACACCTGTCAGCCATGCAGCTGATGCAGATCTTGTCTGAGTGAGATGACCTTTCTGATAATCTCATGTAAGACCAAGTAACAGGACCAGACAATTCTACAAAGCTGTCACAATTGTAAAGTTAAGTTGTGAACAAGTATATGTTGATTGCTGACAGTTTCTACAAAATATGACGGAAAGACTCCGAACATATTTAAGACAACTAAACCTTAGAAAATATTTATATAAAATGCTTCGTTTGAATCCTTCAGATTTTGGGTGCATTCTTTTGAATGTTTTTGAATTTCAGTGGAACTTTTAACGAATGAATTAGTGCAGTTTAAACTCAGTGTTTATCAGAGTTATTAAAGATGAAAATATACACACTGAAATATGGAGCAAAACATTCAAGGACATGAATCTATGATAAGTGATGAATAAATTACCTTTGATTATTAAGCATTTAGAAAAGGTTGTGACTTCACACCGATGTGCCACAAGGTACTGTTTTGGGGCCTCTATGGTTGTTGTTATATTGGCTCCCTCTCCATTGAATTCTGAGTGTTTTAAGGGGATTTACTGTCACTTTTATGCCATCTATGACATTTAATAATCTCTCTGGATGCGCACATTAATTTCCTTCAGTCTCGCTTTTATCACTTAAGAAATGCTGCCAAGTTGAGTTCTATTCTATCACACTCTGAATTATTGTAATTCCCTGTTGACCTGTCTTAAAAAAGCTTTCCTGGAATATCTGCAGGTTATTGAGTATTGTACATACTCATGTGTCACACCTTTGCTAATTCAGTGGTATTGACTTCCCATTAACTTCAGAATCCACTTTAAGACTGACTTTTAGAACTCTGTATGGACAAGCACTAATTTACATCAGAGAACTAGAACTCCATCTCCAGCAAGACCCTAAGGTCTGTGGTTATGGCCTGCTGGCTGTGCAACATACAAGGCTGAGAACTAAATAAGACAGAGCTTTTGCAACAGTGGCCCCCAGACTCCAGAAGTCTCTCCCACTGAGCCAGAGATCTGTCGACTATCTTTTAAAAATCTACCGTACTAAAAAATCTTTTGAAACTTGCTTCTGGATGTCTTTTGGTTTTAATGTTTTTAGCGATTTGTTTTAAAAAATATATAGATATAAAGTTTTACTTTTACTACCCGCTTATGAACATAGAAGTTGAACAAAAGGCTCTTTTTTTTTAACTTAAGGCAGTTCCACAAGGGAACAGTGCTTTAAAATGTAGACATGACAAAATAAATGGAAAGCATAAATTCCCAAATGATTAAACAAAACATATGTAACATTATTGAACAGTAACTTGTGTAAATGATCATGCAAATCAACTAAACTGCCATGTCTGTATGTCTTTAAATACTGCAGAAATACAACTCCTCTGACTGATGCATAAAATTCAGCATATTCTAGGTTCATCACTTGCAAAATATTGGATTCTGCTAATGAGAATTTTCTTGAAATAGCAAATGACCCCTTTAATTTTTTCCATCAAACATTAACCCAGCATCTTTGCCAATAACACTAATGAAAGTCTACAGTAAATTGGCACGGCAGCCAAAGAAAACACAGCAAACCAGGTTGATATTGACATTACGTCTGCCAAACGTTGGCACTGCAATCAGTCTGGCTGAGAAACCTTGATCAAAAATGACATCAAATCAAGAAATCTAATTTTCATTCCTTCCAGTTTCCCCACTACTGTGAATGAAGGGGCATATTATTCAAGGGGCAGTGAAGAAAAAGTTCAAATGAATTTCTGAATTGTGCACCTTTAGGTTACAAGACCTTGAAATTATTCCAATTTACTATCGTGGATTATTATTTTCCAATTATGTGCCTCTCATTTGTAACAGGAAGTGAATTCTATTAGCAACATCATCCAGGCTTTATTGAAAACTGAAAATGTTCCCTTGCTCACAGTTCACATTAAGCTGTCCTTGAGCGAAAATACATCACGTGTCAAGGAGGAAAGCATATTGATGGTCTTTATCTAACTACCTGATGCTTAAATGTTTGTAAATTGAATTCTACGAGTTTTCGGTCATAGGGCACGATTCTCATTTAATATGACCACACTCATTTAATATGAGCAGTCCAAACACCATTACGAGCAGCAAACACGCGGGCCAACAATCTTTAAAGGCAATCTGATTGATTTTTTTCAGGAATAAGCTATTATCTACAATCAGTGGTCCTCGGATGAGAAAGGGTCAGTTAAAAGGACACATCACAGGCGAAGAGACAAAACAATGTGGTGGAGTGATGTGATGGGCAGTTACAAACAGCTCCAGGCTTTTTTCTTTTCTTTTTTTTTACATGAACACAAGACATGAAAGCAATGTTCAAGATCATGTGACTGTTCAGATGTGATGAATGTTAATTTACCTGTAGCAAGTTTTTCGAATTTTTAGCTTTAGAGAGGAAAAAAGGAAATTCTAAAATATTATCTTGTACATTTGAAAAGAGTTTGACAATAATCATTTAATCTTAATTAATATGTTTGTTCTTTGTAGATTCAAATTTCTGGGAGTGAGGTTGTAAGGAGGGCAATCGTGGTCTGTTGGTCTAAGACGGTTCCTAATAAAATGTCAAGTAGTGAATTAGTGTTTCCGAGTTAGGATCACGTATGAGGGCTATTGTTGTTAAGCTTACAGGAATCGGTGGAGTAGGATAGCAAACACGGTAAAGTTGTTAAAAAATGTATTTACTGAATTTACTCCTGACACCACTGATCAAAAATCTATTTTTGCTACATGTTCCAGGCTAAACCAAAAGGGGGCCATGCATTCACTGTTTCATTATTATATCGTTTTGTATCTAGATATTAATAAATATCTGATAAATTGATAGAGTTTACAGTAGCACCGCACAGGCTCATGTAACCCTCTGGTATTTTGTGTTTTCTATTCACAAACAATTGACAGCATGTTAAAATAGTAGGACAAAATGGTGAAAACTGCAAACACTATAAAACAATGTTGTTACAGTAAACATGGTGTGATGCTGCATTAGCATAAGCAGAGCCACTTAAGTTGTGTTGAAATTTAATGTTTATTAACGTTATAAAATAAAATCATTTCTTAAAGTCACTATGCAGATTTTAGGCATTTGATTTTTTTCATGTTAGAAACAGTAATATCTGCTTTTAATTTTGAAGATATCTCCTTTTACAACCAAAAACAAAAGTATTCCATATTCTCTGTTTTCACATCTTAGATGTCCTTTAAAATCAGCTGAAATCTTTGTGTTCTTCATTCAAATATAGTGTGGTGTGGGTGTGGTCTCTGGCCAGCTGCAGAGGAGGGGTGACGCAGTGAGCTCCCGGGGCAGCGCAGGGGCGGGGTGAACAGGTGTGCTGGGATCTGAAGGTGATTGTGACTCTTTATATGTTCACAGTGAAAGTCGGAGAGGGAGGAGAGCGGACGTGACAGCAGAGAGCGGGGGTGTCTGTGTCCCAGTGCTGAACAAAACCACAGTTGTAAATCAAAGTTCTGCTGTCATCTCACTCATGTCCAGCGTATGCATAAAGGGTCAAACGTTACATATAGTTTAATGCATTTCTAGTATTTAGATTTTCCAACCAGAATTCCACTTTATGGCTGCTTTATGATAGTAAGCAGTTGTAGTCTTCTTTTTTTTCTAACAAAGATAAGGTTACACGTGTACGTTCTAATAAATTGTGCCCAAAAAGCTCACGTTTTCTATTTTAACTACATGTACATGTAAATGTTCCATGTGATTTTATTACATAATTACAATGCAAAACTGTATGATGTTAAATTTAATGGAATTAACAGTGTAAAGGAATTGGGCCAAATCAAATTTGACAAGATGATTAATTATTTGATTAAATGAACCTTTAATTTTATATATTTCAGTTGCATTTTACTCAAAAGTACTACTTCGTGTTTATTGAGGGTGAGGAATATTTTTTGAGCATAAGAAAGAATTGCCTAAGACGGTCACTTTTTTTCTAATTTTCTACGTGTGAAAGATCAGACACTGGGGAATTTAATCAGACACAGATGAATGGTTGATGAACTGCATTACGTGGGCACCGGAGTTGACCTCAAGAAGCAGAGTGTTTTTCTTCTCAGCTTGAGGTTTCATGGATTTTTTGCATTTTTTAAGACATAGTGATTCATTCAGCACCCGGGCATAATAGCCAAACGAGTCCAGCGTGTTGTTTCTATAGTAATATTTTTCTGTTTATCTGTCATGTCTCAAGAGAGAGCTGAGAACAGACTCCAACCTTTAACATAAATGCAAACCGTGTGTGACTGCAGCCTTAGCTTAGGGACTCATTATGCCACATTTACTGCCATGAAGCCAGGCATTTGGAGAAAAAGCACCCAGCATCATTTTTCAGCCCATACCTTCAACTTCTCTCTTTGCTACTTTTTAGTTTGAAATTTGCTGATTTGCAGCACCCATGGACAAATTGGTAATTCAGTACTTTTATATATCACAAAATATTTCAGTAGTGTACTTGCCTCGGGACTGTGCTTCATGCCAGGTTTAACGTGCACTTTGTAACGCCTTGATGTGTGGGCGATTTGCTATCACTGAATATGCAATGAAGGCCACATTTGAGTCAGTTAATGTCTCATCAGACTAAGGGCTAAAACAAGTTTATGTCCTTTAAGCGTTTTAAAAGTGACTCACTCTGTAATATATTCCGCCTTTATGAATTCCAAATTAATGTGGGTTTATATATAAGTCATTCGTTATTAGTAGCTGCCAGGAGGGCTTGTAATTTCCCCTGGCATGACTTCAGACAAAATCCTGATGGCAGTCTTGATGGGACTTAATGAAACTTCACTGAGGAGAATTGAGTAAATTTGCATGTTGACAAAGGATGGGGAGGTAACAAGATAATGGAGGGGACTCTAAGTCTCCTAAGCCCACATTTCTGGACAACAGGCTGAGGAGGCCTGTCCGATTCCAAAAGATTTGCTGATACTGAACTGGCAAAATGTTTTCTATTTTTTTTTGTTTGTGATGGTAAATTTTGAGATTTTGTGTTATTTTGGTTCTGAATTTTTTTTTTTTCAAGAGTGTTGCAGGAAGAAAATATCCATCCAACCATCCAACCATCCATTCTCCTCCGATTCAGACTGGAGCGAGAGAAGTCGGGCTACTCTGTGGACAGGTCACCAGCCTAAAGCAGGGCTAACAAAGAGAGCCAGACTACCCTTCACACTTACATCCACACCAATGAGTGATTTAAAATCACCAGCTTACCTAACCCCACCAAGTGCATGCATTTGGACTTGGTATTGCAACTCCACACCGAAAGGCATATTTGTTCTGTTATTTCAGATAAACCGAAGGCAGAAATGGATGTGACAGAGTTGAATATACTAAGACTTTTGTCAGGACTGACCAGGAGGTATAGGATTAGAAATGAGCAGATTAGAGACAAAGTTAGAGAGGCAAGGCTGAGGGTGTTTGGTCATGTGCACGGGATAGTAGGCATATTGCACAGAAGATAAAGCTGCCAAGCAAGAGGAAAACCCACAGAGAATATTCATGAATTTTATGATGGGGAGGATTCTAGGAATAGGGTGAGATGGAGGAAGATGATCCTCTGTGGTGAGCACGAAAACGAAAAAGGATTTCAGAAAACATGCACATTAAATAATCGTCCTAATGGATCAAATAAACTAGAGAGACTATTTAGACATATTTATATGGTAAAATACTTCTTTTGAATTTCACCATAGATTTCTACATAATGAGCTTGAGTCTAAAATGTCAAGAAAATCAGACAAGTGTTTAAAGCCATCTTCCAGACAGATTTTAGTTCAATAAGGAGAGGGCTATTTGTTTGCTATTATTAAGATATATAGCTGGCGATTAGACTCCGGTGACCCAACATGGTGAAATGAAATCCCAGCTGTGACAGGACTTGGGACCGGACCCCCAGAGTGTAGTCACTGGTGGTGTTGCAGTTGAAGATTGAGGCTTAGATGGAGCTCTTGGGTTGATTTGAGTGAAGTGGAGATGTGGAGAAATTGAATTGTGCGATGTAATTAATGAACAGACTAGGAGTTGAACAATAAGGAAAACAGGCAGATGAGTGATTACTGATCTTCCTTATTGAACGTATGCAGAAGCTTAATTTGTGGAAAAGTATACATAACTGTTTAGCTACTGTAGATAGGACTTTGTGCGCATATTGAAGGATTTCACAAAGCACACAGTACAAAAATAGCATAAGTATTCTACTAGGGAAGTTTCTTGGTGATATACAGTTTATGTTTTTTTGCTCTATTCACTTGTAGTTTTTCCCCTGACCAGTTGTTATGAAGTGTGTGAACAAGACTGAAGGCCACTCAGAGTGAAAGACAAGATAGTCAGTAAGGTATTCACAGAGCTGCACTTAGCTGAATGCATGAAGTGTTTGAAGCAGTTGTTAGCAGAGTAGAAAAACAGGGCTTTAGAGCAAGAACAGTAAAAACATTCTTACTTGTACACAGGCTGTATGAAATAGTCATGATCTGCGACCTGTTTGTTACAGAAATGTTAGACATGTCCAGACAATGAAGAAACTGGAAAAGGTAAAAAGGGTGTTTAAGAAAGAATAATGTGAGTAAAGCTCTTGAAGCACACTCAAGGCTTTACAATTCTGAATCCACTATGCTCTCTGTGGCCAGCTGTTTATATGATGTTGATTTTGATGACATAAACTGCATGCATATTACCTTCACACGTCTTGAGAAATGTACTTATGGAATAAAATGCTTGTTCCCTGCAAAGCAATTTGTATGCACTTCAAATGAATGCAGTCACCTTCTTACTTGAAGAATGTATGTCATGAGAAGTAGGCGACCTTGTAGTGATGGAGACACTTTATGTTAGTGGTTTGTCGACTCTTACAGAAAAGGACTTCAAATCTTCAAACAGCCTGCTGCCGTTTTGTCAAAGCTGCTCGAGGTTTATAGTGAGGTGGGTCTTACTCTCAACTCCTTGCATGATGATGCTTGTAAATGATCCCTCTGTCAAATTTTAATGTAGTGTCTGTGCACTTTTTTCTACTTGTTGTGTTAATGTTAGAAAAGGGAACTATTTTATCCCAAACCATAATTGTTTCCTAAACCTGAGCAAGCAGTTTTGAGTGCGTAAAGTTGATGAAAAAGGAAATGAAAACAAAAGTTAATTGCAAGTTAAGGCCAAAGTAAAATGAAAAACACAATGAGGGACAAATGTCAGTCTTCTAGGTTGGCAAAACACATGAAAAAGCCAGTGTAGAAGTGACTCCTAACAGATTTCATCTCTTTCTAGGATTGTCATATTTGTCTTGAGGGACGGTTTCAAATTGAAGTGCATTTTAAAGTCTCAGATTATGAAACATATCCAGTGTATTGCTTGTATTATTAGGCTGTGTAGACCAATGGATGGGCAATTAACTTAGAAATATCTGACTTAACGAGTTGATGAAGAGCACCCAAATGCATCATTAGTTTTGGTCTCTGTGAGGAGAAACTGTCTCATTTGAGCAAAAGACGCCGGTTAAGCCTCGTTTTCCGATCCAACCTCTGAGTCAAAAGCTTTCAAAACCCTCTTCGGTGTTGTTAGCAAGTGATTACTTTTACTAATTCATTTTGGTCCTGTTGCTCATCTCTTGACAGCTTCATCTTTTATTTACAGCACTCAGCTGGTGTCGCAGGTGCAGGAGTCCAACATTGAGGGGGATGAACAACGTTCTTAGTCCCAATGCAAATATCTTCTATTGTTTAATACTAACTGACAATCTGCAGATTGCCTATTACTCCCACCTGGACTTGGCTTACGCAGTATGAAACAATATCATTTACAACACCCATGTTTGTGAGTGCACATACAGTAGATGTTTGACAGTGAGCGCTGTCCAGAATAATAATCAGAAAATGCGCTATGCATCAACTGATTAAGTTGTCCACACAAAATGAAGCCACTTACTCCAACCGCACGCACACACATAAAACGCCCGCGCATGCACACACCCTCCCCTGGTGTGGAGGATATTTTCAATTAATCAAGCTCTCTCATCAATAATGCATCACCCCTGCAGCCAGCCACTCTTTTCCAGCCATTTAATGAGGCAGCCCAGCCAGAGGGACACCATCCACACATTACTCCTGTTATAGTAAATGCTCTGGAGCAAAGCCGCAGTGACCACGAATGGTTATTAAAGTAATGCCATCATCTGTGCCTTCAAGTCAAATCAAAACCTGTCAAAGTGTGTTTGCGAAAGGGTACAAATGACAATAAGTAAACACCCTGGAAGCCACTGCGCAGTTGCGTCACCTAGCAGTCCCTGAAAACCTCATGTTGCTAAAAATGCAGGAACTCAAGAGACCAGAGGAAGTTTGTCAGGAGTCATGAATTAGTAAAACCAACGTTGCTGTGACAGAGGAGAATGTCCGGTTTGATAACATTTTGTTTTAAATTGCGGTCCTGATTTGACACATGACACAGACAATCTGGTAAGAAACTGTTAAGAATGATGAAAATATAAACCTTGTACATGCAGCATTATGATCTGAAAGGCTTTTGATTGTGCAGGGTAATTAGGTGTGGTGTTGTACAAGAGCGCTTGTTTTTGGCGTTCATTGCCAAATAATTAAGTGATAAGATGAAGTGGGCCAGCTTCAGTCTTCAAAAAGTGCTTTCTGGCAGTGAGCATCCATTAGGTTCTTGTTTTCTTTGATTTCAGTGATACAGTAGGAGATCAATAAAAGAAAAATTGTTTTGGTATTCTCCTCTTAATATGTCTGCCACTTCAAAAGAGCATCCCTTGTAATTGAAAGTTGCTGGCTACTCAAGTCGGCATTAGCTAGCAGTATCTGTCTAGTCTAGTCAGTCTCTTGGGTTGATGTATTTCAGAAATGCACTTACATCTACACTATTTGGGAAGCAGTCCATTTTCTTTGCATCAAACTTGCCTTCCAAGAAGCAATTTACTATGATCACGCTAGCAAGTCTTTAAACTAAGAAGGAGATTAAATAAATTTTGTATTTCTTGTGTGGGGAAAATGTCACATCTTAAATCTAGTTTATTTGATGGAAATGTTGTAAATTCCAAAGAAATGGAGGGTGTTTTGTGAAGAAGTGGATTGCATTAACACTGCACAGTGTTTACCTGCTAATTATAACTAGCAAGCAAAAGATATGAGTCAGGAAAACAGCTTTCAGGTTTCTCCCTTGCTGCGTAACCTCAGTAAACATGTTCCCAATTGCTTTAAGAACCCTGTAGCTAGTTTTAAGTTGTATTCAGCACAATGTGGTCTCTGGTTTTTAAGTTAGATTGACTGCTCGAGTCAAAGACCATGATCAAGCTTTAGGGTGGACCTATCCTTATGATTAAGATGTTGCTACCATATCAGCGTGCAGTTTTTCTTCACTTTTGCAGTCAGTCCAGTGACTGGAGTTTCATTACAGGACGAACTATTAACTAAGGTCACGGTGGTGATACCCACCTTTTATATACAGTCTATTATTATTATTATTATTATTATTATTATTATCATTATTACTACTATTATTATTACTATTATTATTACTACTATTATTATTATTATTATTATTATGCCACATACACTGTTTAGAAACCAATGAACACTGACAAATATGAAACAAAAGCATGTTGGAGACTATTTATTGTCTGAAATCTGTAGTTGATCGTAAATAATTTATGGTTAGTGACTGAGGAAAGACTGAACATTTGTGGTAGCATTTTCTGCCATTTCAGGTTAACATAAGGATTCGCATTTGAAAACAATTTGATCGTGTTTATGTGTTTCAAAAAAGAGCCATGGTGCACACAACAACTGTTATTCATCTAGATTATAGCTTACCAAGCTTGGCAATGTAAATAGGGGATGTATGGAAAAATCTCTCTGAATACTGATCCATAAAAATGTGACAGAGAAAGTTTCCTTGCTTTAAGAATATTAAAGCATAAAAGCCAGAAAGCTGAAGACCATACAGACCCTGAGGCCCTAGAAGAGGAACGGGAGTGCAATTTCACCCTTCTGCCCTTAAGCAGGTTACTTTGGCTCTGATGGTGAATCCTCTTTAGTGCACTAGATAACTGAAACAATCTCACAAAAGTGGATACAAGTGCCAGAATTTAGATGTGTGTCACTCCAGAGCCATTCATTTGAAAAATCCCATTACCCACTTGAATTTTCATCCATCCATCCATTCGCTTATCCTTTTCAGGGTCGCGGGGGGCGCTGGAGCCTATCCCAGCTGTCATAGGGCGAGAGGCAAGGTACACCCTGGACAGGTCGCCAGTCTGTCGCAGGGCTAACACACAGGGACAGACAACCATTCACACCTAGTGGCAATTTGGATTATCCAATTAACCTATCCCCACAAGCTGCATGTCTTTGGACGGTGGGAGGAAGCCGGAGTACCCGGAGAGAACCCACGCAAACACGGGGAGAACATGCAAACTCCACACAGAAAGACCCCGGCCTGATGGTGGAATGGAACTCAGGACCTTCTTGCTGTGAGGCAACAGTGCTAACCACCGTGCCACCGTGCTGCCCATTCCTTTTGGGCCATTTTAGGAAAAAGCATTTTTCCCACAAAACTACAATAACTGGATACATTTCAGAATCAGAATCAGAATCAGAAAGGGGTTTATTGCCAAATGTTGAGCAGGTTTACAACATTAGGAAATTGCTGAGGTTTTACTTTTTATTTTTATTCGTTTGGCTACAGGTAACTCAAATTTATAAATTAAAAAAAATCC
Organism: Diplotaxodon limnothrissa; assembly: GCF_057381915.1. Lineage (NCBI taxonomy): Eukaryota > Metazoa > Chordata > Actinopteri > Cichliformes > Cichlidae > Diplotaxodon > Diplotaxodon limnothrissa. The sequence goes on from NC_140604.1 coordinate 20,253,054, forward strand.
TCAAAGCTTCTTTGTCTGAAGGAAAACAAGATAATCGCAATCACATGTGTGTTACATGCTGCTCCAAACGTGTGATATGAATTGCAGCTGCATAGTGCCATAGTGCCTTTCACCATTTAGTGATGATTTAGTGATTAGGAAATGTAACATTCAGTGCTAATTTATTCCCTTTCAATTCAATAACTTTCATATAATCAGTGCATGAAGAGCCCTTTATGAGGTTTTGGAGATACTGTATGTGACTGCTAACCATGTGATTAACTTGTTCACTATTGTGGAGAAGTAAAAGTTAAATGGACTGGTTCTTATGTAAAGATTTCTACTCATGCCTTAATTACCCATTCACACACGTACTTTTTTTTCGTATCTAAGGCAGTTGATGGGAAAACTATTTCTAAAGCCAAATTCACACAGGCCAAGGTACTGTGACACCCCCCCCCCCCCCCCATTTTTTTCCCTAGTGATCTACCATTGGAAAATGTTTGTATTCCACAACTGGTTGGCAAAAATCTCCTCATGATTTTTGATTGCTAGCATATTGGTTGCTAGCATATTGGTGTTGTCACCCCAATGTTTGCATGAAAGTGACTTATCTTTAAACACTACCCAGCTACTCTCCGAGCCATAGGTCAAACTGTGAAAAATGTGACACAACCTGGAGACTGAAACCACTTGACATCAAAGTAGAATCTGTGCCTGTCTGTATCGGTAAGGCAAAACTTTATTTTGAAGAACCATTTCCCTTTTCCTAACCTTTGGCTCTGCTCAATTATTATCATCAGTTATTGTCATTAACAGGCTAACACATGGAGACGTAACTATTTCCCTTCACACCAACAACCACTTTAGAATCACTAGTTAACCTGATAACTTGGACTGATTCAGACCTAAAACCTTTTTGCTGTGCTGCCCAGCAGTTCGCTATATTGGCTAAGTCATATAACTTATGTATATATGTATATTACAACCTGTCCTAGTTTAGTCCATGGTAACACTGTTTTACTCTCGCCTACCACTCTTAAAAGTGCTAGTTGCATCCACCCCCCGCCCCTTGCAAACCCAGAAGGATACATCTGGAGGTACTTAGGGTTCAGTATGTTGCCCAAAGGCACTTTAACATACAGAGCTGAAGATTGAACCACCAAACTTCTGAATAGTAGTCAACCCCCTCCTTATGTCACAAACCACACTAAACAAGCTTTTTGGGAGCCATGGGTGAGAATTGGAAAACCAGTGCAGCGTGTAAGGGCTCCAGAAGTGTGATCGAAACAAATAGTGTGCAAATACTAATGTTGACTTTTGCATATTTGAACATGAATATAATGACACTAATATAATTCAAAAAAGCAAGTCCAGTTCACTTTGCCTGAACAACAAACGATAGTCCAGTGCTTTTGTTGACAGCCATATTGAAAATTGCCACCATTGTGAGTTTTCAAACGGCTAATAGGGATTATGTGCCAATTAGGGAACTTGTATCCATCTGTGAACAATTTCCCTGTAATGTGAAGTTATCTGCTGCACTGCTGTAGTATGCACAGGTAAGTGGCTTCTTAAATTTGAAAAAGTAAAACGTCAGTTGTTAGAAGAGTTCATCCTGCAGTCTTGTGGTATTTCTATCCTCTGACAGAAGACAGATGAGACTTTAACAGGCACTATAACCTACAAATCATCCGCATTTTAAAACAGCAAAGATGGCACCTTGTTCATTTGTTTTCTTTTGTCTCTTCGACCTCTGATAAATATGAATTGGAGTTTTTTTACAGTAAAATGTTACTGTGCTTTGCAGTGAATAATTGTGTAAGGGAGGAGGCACATTTCCCCTTAAAAACACTCTCTTCAAAGCAGTGATACTGCTGTCCTGACCTTCTTCAGCTGTTATCATTTCTTAACACCTCGCCACTTTTATATGTTTTTTTTCCAATCAGGCCAAAAATGGTGATCTCTAAGGAACATAACCATATGAGCAGAGAATCTGACCATCTGGCTTGCTCTGCAGCTAAAAATCGCGGGGGACGAGAAGAAACTGACGAATGTCTCTCGGCTTCTGCCGCCCGTCAGTGTCAAGATGTCTCTTTTAAAAATAAAACATGTTGTCAGAAGCTGTACATTGCCAATAGTGTGATTGCAAGGAAATGTAAGGCCCTCTTGAAAGAGAAGTTTCTTTTTGAAGGAAAGAAAGGAGAGACACCACAAGGGGACAAAAACTAATTTCAAGTTTGTGGTGTTGGACTGATTCCAGACGTAGAGATAGCCACACTGGGTGGGATAGTTATGGGAAGGGCATGATATAAAATCTGTGTGGAGTATAATGACTGGCTTATCTCTGAAGCTCACAGTGCATGAATTCCTTACCCCATCGGGTCTCCTGTCAATTCTTTATTGTGGGAAGTAGTTTTCCATTTCTGTTCTATCAAAAGACTGTGAGATGAGAATATGTAAGTAAGGATATGGGCTACAACTCCCGCATTAGTTATTTCATTTCCAATGACTTAGCAACAAGCCTTTGCTCTGCTTTAATTTCCCAGGCATGCAATGACCGATGTCACCGACGCTGTTATTGCTCCATAATACATAAATCCCACTAATTAGAGGTCAATGACTCATGCTTGATGCAAAAAGGCTGCATGGGATGTCCCCACAAATATTTAACCACGCATTTGTGTCTGTTTTGCTATCTTCCCTATTAGTTCTTTTGTGCATCACATAAAACATGAAAATGATCCGCTTGGCAGACATGCCTCGACTAGACATGGTTCAGGAGAGCGGTGGCCGTGGCAGCACTTTGACAGCCGGGTTATGGTTTCTCGGTCCCAGTAATGAAGGACTACTGAGTGTGTCATCCAGGAAAAGGGCCTCTCCCCTGTCTGTCTGTCAGCGGGCCAGCTGGATTCAATCCTACACCTCAGAATAACACCAGGCTTTAAATGCTGCAGCTTGGCCACCCTTTGCTTTAATAGACAGACAGAGCTCATTACATGAAAACAGTGGCTAACCCTCTCCATAACAGAACTGGTAAACTTACATTAGTCAAAGCACAGCTAAATCATTTAGTCGATTTCGTTTTTTCTGCCCCCCCTTTTATCTCCTTTTCCAGCTTACGCATCATTCTGCTCATTTCTGCACAGCTAGCAAACCACAGGCGTTGAAATAGGAGAAAGAGAGGAGCTCTACTCAAAGCGATACTAGAGTGGCTCATTTTCCTAGGGGTAGAGAGCTGTGTCTACCCTGCAAACTGTCCATAATATACAGAACAAGAGTGGGGATTAACTAAAATGTCAAGAGAGACAGGTTAAGCTGACAGAATATTGGTTTATTTCGAGGGGTCTCACTTTCAAAGTCGAAAAGTCAGAAACTTCTCAAAGCAAAGTCTTGAATCGTTTTCAGTCGCCTCATATTGCTAAGCAGAAAAAATTCAATTTCCACAGACTTTCATTTGACTTTCAGGCAAAGGAATGGTCATAGCAGCTTAAAACTCCCACCAGTGGAGTGTAAGGCTCAAGAAAATGATGTTTGCACAATAAACAAATGGAAGAACATACATTTGAAATTAGCCAATGACACCAAAACGCTGTGCATAAATTCTCTGGGAACATAGCATTTATATTAATGTCCCTGTTATGCAGTTAATTTTGAAAAACTCAGCTGGTATTCATGTATCCGCCAAACTTTAAAGAATGACAGCTAGGACTGTGCAAAGCCTCGAGGAGTGTTTTGATATACAACTGTGAGAGTATCTCAGTATCGAGATTTGCCTGAAGTGAAATTCAAAACGCCTCATCTGGTCTGATTTCCCTGCACTATAAGAGCAGACTGGGCTTCATTAGCAGTGGCTGCTGTGCTTTATTGGCACAGAAGATCCCATTTTCACTACAGAAATTACTTGCCAACAGCTGCAAATTGACAGGGCGCCATATTTCCTTGCAAGTCAACTCTTATTAACAGCAATTCCTGGGATCTCCACGTCCCGGTGTCCAAACACAGCAGTGTCATCAGCAGGTATATTTGAACAGTAGGATCTGAGGACCTTACAGGCGTTGTTTACTGCACTGAAAATGACTAAATATAGGAGAGAGGCTTTGCCAGCTGCTTACACACCATCAGTGAAGCCATTCAGAGCCAATCTGCTGACATCTGAAGGACACACTCACAACAAATCACACATCACATTCAAATGGAAGTTTTGAAACTTTCAACAATGATGGTGTTGCTCTCCATTAGCGAGCTAATTCCCCAGCACAAAGGCCTTGTATGGTATCGATGATTACTCTTCTCCAGAATATCAGGCTGCTCTGACTGATGGTGGCTGCAGCAAAGGTTAATTAATGAGCAGTGGCAGGAGCGATGGCTGCTGGCAAGGGAGAAGGTCTCCTGGGATTTGGATGCAGCGAAAGATAAAGGCGGAAAAGGAGAGGGTATGACTACTCAGCTGAAATTGAGTCTCCTTTTCTATCTGGATAACCTCCATGCACCTAATAGTGTGAGAAAGCTGCTTGATCACTTAACCAAACTCGGTGCATGGAATTAGATTATAATGCAGCTTTTCATCATTTTCTCCATAAAACCTTATTTCATGCAATGATTATGTATTGGTTATCAGACATCAAAGATAATCTAGGAGGCAACCTTCTAGCTTAAATTAGTTCTGCAAATCATCTGTTTCTTGTGATCAGACATCAAAAGATTTTCATAAAGCGTATTTGTCTTTCCGAGCAGCAGGCGTTTGCAGTGTTATTTTCAGATGAGAAATGAATTCTATGGAAGAACACTCTGACATATCACTTTATTTTTATCCTGTCTGTAAGATTCCATTAAATTTAATTGGTGGAGATTATCTATACAGACTTACATTTGATGTGCGAGCTATACGAGGCAGAAGCAGGGTTCCTTAATGTTCTGTGCCATTATGTTAAAAGTCCAAAGATAATCTGTGATGATAATCTGCATTCCCTCTACAGATATAAAAAAGCTTTACAATAAGACACCAGAATAGAGACAGAGATTGAATAATACAGAATCTTTTTGAAGCTTTCTCAAGACAAAATCTAATAAAGTTCCAGTCTCCATTAGGCTCATCAGGTTCATCCACATCTGGAAGAATTAGGGCAGCCTGTTTCACAGAAAGCAGTTATCGAATCTGAAATTGTTTCAGCATGCTTTTTACGATGTATAAAGAATACACGACTAGCTTCCAGTGATACCCAACCAAAACTGCTTAACAAAAAGATAGTACAACATCAAGCACAGCAGCGTACCCCCCTCTCTGCATCCAACAACCTGGATTTGGATGTTGGGTGCAGGCCTCATGTTTTAACATCATCTCCAATATTCTGCATCCAGAGCACTTTTATATTTTTGTGCTATTTTTGCATGCAGCAATCCATTATCTTGTGTTCATCTCTTTAAGCAACTCAAGTCCACATTGTAATTTAGTCTGGAACATGCTGTCAGTTAGGAGATCACAGCAACCCACACATTGCTGAAACTGCACTCCACAGCTCTGATTAGTTTATCTTCTTCTTGTTTCATATGTCTATGCCCTTAAAAAGTTCGGGCGTCACAACAGATTTCCATTAGATGAAAATATAAATCCTGCACTATATAATACTGTATGTTTTGAATCTCATTTCATGTGACTGTGGTCTATATTCTACTGCTGCCAATCACTGTTTTTGTGGGTTTCGCCACCTGCATTGATCAAAGAATTGGTCCATAATTTGCATAATAATATAAATTCTCCACTAAAAGCCTAACAGGGGTATTTTTATTCTTTTAAATCATTATTTTAGGTAGATTGTCCAATCTTAGAATGACTTGCTATGAATATCTGGAAACCATATTCCTCCTTCATCGCATGAGTTTATTAGTTGTTGTTATTGATCTTGGGGATTTTGTCTCTTCACAGGAAGGCTGTGACTATTTTTTTTTTTAAATTTTATTTCCATAAACCAGCTTGGAGGGAAAGTGTTATAGATGCTTTTTGTCTTTTTGTTGTTGTTTTCTTAAATCCACCTTTGGTATAATAACTTCTAGATTTGTCCCACAAGAATAAAAGCAAGCTTTTCTACGTTCCACTCCCTCATACTCCTGGTGGATTCGACTCATTCGGGTTTTCAATGAGGTTTGAATATTTACTGGGTATTTCATCTTTATCAGTCTAAACCTTGAGGGTCCTTGAACCACATGCCTTTACAATACTCACTCAAAAGGACATTATTAGTATGAGGGGACCAAGAATTGAAAGCCTTTTGCCAGTGACATTAGGAGGTTCCTATTCCATCCTGTCAGCAAAGTAGTGAAACTGATATATTTGGATCACTTTCTGGTTAGAAGTAAGTAAGAGTGTGGCCACATTTGGGTATTGGCCCTTTTAATTGAAAGATGATTTTCTAATAGTCATCAATTCTGCAGTTGCTATCAGTTCAGTTCCAATTGATTACATTTAGTAGTTACTAACTGTACATATTAATAAATATTAAGACTTATTTTCTGGAGTAATGCATAAGTTAATAAAAATAAACACAAAAATTGAGCAGTATACAGGCTCTGTAAAAATACTATTATTCCAAGGAAAGCAAACGGAGGAAAAACATAGTTTATGCTGCAAAGGTTTATAATCATTTCTATAAATTTGGGTTTAATCATTGTTTTTGTCAGAGAGGTAGAGTTTAGTTTTGCATCATTCTCTTGTCTTCTCTTTAAATGACACCAGTAATTGTCTGGTTAAAAAAAGAAATGAAGTTATTAGTTATGTCCCAGCTCTCTGTGAAGCCTGAATAATTATTAAGCACGTATGCATACAGGGGGAAGATTACTCCTGCATTCAGAACGAATGGAACTACTTTACAAGCAGAGACTGCAGGTCCAGACTTGTAGAAACCTTCCAAAGCATTTGCCTGAGGTTTTTCTGTGAATAATGTGCCTCTGCGTGGAAGCATTAGGCACAGAGGACCCTGCCAAGCATTAGAGTGTTACAGGAGGGATCAAGAACAAATGAGTAATGAAATGACTGACTCACCATTCTGAGACATAAGACACAGCATGTGCTCTTTCGAAGCCTGCTCCTGTTAAGGGAGTTTCAGTCAGAGCATGGCATTAGAACTTCCTGACATGTTTTTAATTGTTGGTTCCTCCTTGTCATGCACATCACCCATATAAGCAATTAGGCTTCTGTCATCCGTGTCTAATAAATTGGAGATTGTGCTAGTGCAAAAATGTGGCAGCACAAGCGTCTGCGTAAACAGACACATTACTAGCAGGTTAGCCGTAATCATACGGAAAGAGAGCACGTACAAATTAAAATTTATGTTCTGTCTTTTGTAGCGAAGGATAATAGCTAGTTTAACATGAGTATAAAAGCAGCTAATGAGGACAAACGCCTTATAATCACATGGCCTATGCCATTGTGGAAAATAATACACTACACCTAAACAAAGACTGGTTGTCAATATATTTATGAATTTATTCTTTTCGTTACATTAATTTCTCTTTCTGCTCCAGATCCAGAAAAAGAAAACTGTCAAAAAAGAAATGATTGTAATTCAAGGCCACAGAAGCAAGGAACCATATCCCCACAAGCAAATACAAAACAGAGTTGGTAACAGGATTGCAACACCAAAGTGAAAGCATGTCTGCCAAGTCTACACATTCAAAGACCACGAACATCAAACGGGTTTTCCAGCCAGTCAAGGGTTTCAGTGTTCATAGAGAAAAAAACAAACAGGACTGCTTCTAGCCAAGGAAAGATGGATATTTCCAAATGAACACTGAGTATTCTGTGAACAGATGCGATGGCGAGTTTAGAAACGAGTGCACCATCTGCATGTTACATGTGATCCATTTACAGTACAGAAATGTCTAAGCAAGACAGCATCAAAGGTTACTGAGTAGCATTTTTTTTTTACCCAGGCCAAGGAGCATAACATCACAGAGTAAAAATGGTCTCTGATTTTTTTTTTTTTACCTATACTTCATATTCATCTGTGTTCAGTGCAAGGCTCACTGGACTCTTTAAAGACAAAAACCTAAAATATGATTGGCTATCTGAGTGACTGCAACTGGAAATAGAAACACGTGTTGTTTGCTTTTCCTTCAGGCCTTTATAGTGAATATATCACAGCAATAAAACACAGTAAGCCTCTGCTATGGCATCTTGCAGATTAATATAACTAGCTGAGGGGGGTGCTTTGGAAATTGCTTTGACTAGAAATGTGTCAAGGCTGACAGTTTCTTTTTTTTACCAGTTTGATCCCTATTAAGCACATCCCTCAGATCTAATTCAATAAATGCTAAAGGGAGTTACAATAATGGTATTCATTCCTGATCTTTTGGGATATATATCTTTAGAACTCATAAATACTTTACTTTCTTTCTTCTACACATATTTTATATATCTTCAGAGATTTTATGCTTCCATAATAATTAAGCGGATACAGTAAAGTTAGCCCTGGAAAATGCACTGAATCCCACATACAATCAGATTTTGTGAAAGTGCTAAACTGCTGTGACATCTTTGAGTTTCTAACTAAAATCCTTCGTACAACAAAAATACAATCTATCACTTGAGTTTAAAAAAAAACACCAGTCATCTTCTTGTTCTCCATTTTCAACCCCTTACAATGCAGCATTTTTTATACAGTTTTAAAGGGAAACAGCATTCAACAGTTCAGACAGGAAAATGACATCCCAAATTAGCTGTCTCCTACAACTTCAAAACTTATTAATGAGCTTCATAACATATCTGTTCCAAACCAATAAATGTACTGCCACTTCCCAAAAAAAGAAAAAAAATCAAATAACCAAGCTTTGAATTTTGCACAAAGCATTTTTTCCTCACACCACGGTTGTTGGGTAGTATCATAAAATTTATGTTGAAATTCAGTGATATTCATCAGTATGTAAGACAAGACAGGTCTAAAGTTTCAGTCGATAAAAAGAGCGCTACAAGTAACTGTAGAGGGCTGCTTAGAGGGAGAAGAACAATAAAATGAGCTCCCTTCCACCTGTTCCAATGCAAAGTATTCCTCCCTCACAAACATCTGTCGCTGTAGTCGATACAATACTGTACACACACCCAAACAAATACAACTGAGGGAGAAAGCTTGAAGACAGACGGAGAGACAGCACAGTTTTTCTTCAACTTTTAACATTGTTTTTTTTTTTTTCAGCTCAGTGCAAAAAGAAAAAGAAAAAAGAATACATTACAGAGCTGGCTGTGACTGGCAGCTACAGTAAACAAAGACAGCTCAATATCAGCTGACCAGCAGCGGTTAACTGGTGAACCTAGTGTAACCCAGCCTCTTCATCACACTTCCACACACATCCTCTATCAGTCGAACGTCCTTTCGAGACATTTTCTGTCTCCATATGTTAATGTTGGCTGGTGAGATGTCTCCTTCATACATTAGATTGTACAGGTTCGTAGAGGTGGTGAATATGAGTTGATTGAGGGCTGTGGGTGACACAGGCACCCCCAGAAATGTGTGTATTGTCTCTGCCGTCTCCTGGGGGAAGTTGACCACATCCTCAAACCTCACTCGGAGAAAGGACTCCTCGGGAAGGCTCTCACTGACCCTCAGAGCGGCTGCGGTGTGTGCCAGCCACAAATGAGCCAGAATCAAAACAGGATTTGTCTCATAACGGGACAGTAGCCTCTGGATCATTTTAAACTCTGGCGCAACAGCTGAGCACCCATCCCTGACAGCATCCTCCTTGAATATCAAGGAAAGGTGCTGTGGGATGTTTTTAAGGGAGTATAGGCTGGGTTTGCTGTTATAAACCATGAGATAAATCCATGCTCTCGGGTCTCTCACCAAGTATATTGTCCTCAAGGAAAGTCCCACTACCTCCTGAATGAAAGGTAGTTTGAGTGTCCAGCTTCCACTCTGCATGTTGATTACCACCCGGGCGTTAGGGTACTCTGCAACATGCCTTCTCATTTCCCTTACATACTCTGCATCTCTGTCCAGACTAGCCCTCAGTTTGCCCTTCAGGTCAGATGCTGGTTCTCTCTTCCTGGATCTTTTCTTTCTGTCCCTGGGGACGCTGACTCTCTGGGTCTGCTTGACCCTGCTGCCCTCTACGAGCTGAATATTTTGCAAGTGCAGCTTTGTGTTATGCACTAGCGAATGCAGCCAGCCCTGGATAATCTTAAACCGTGCGTTCACGGCGTCTGACCTTGACCATTCACAGGCATCGACCAGGGTGTCAAACTCAAACTCAGTCTCAGGAATGTCCACATGCTCGGTGGGGACCCTTATATAAACAAAGTCTGAGCTATTGTAAAAAAGGTGCTTGAGTATTTCCGATCCCGATCCGGGAAGGGTCGTTATGACAACAGTGGGAAGGGGGAGCCGGTGCTGCTCGTACAATCTTATTTGTTTGTTTACTTCGCTTTTGGCACCCGCACCTTTCCATTTTACCCCACAGAGAAGCTGATCGCAGCTGTTAGAGACAAACAGCAGCTCGGCTATCCACAGAATGAGCACGGTGAGGAGTGCGTAACGCATCAGCCTGCTGAAGCAAACATAAAACTTTCTCTGCATGGTCAAAAATCCTATAGCCACACAGAGAACGACCCCCGCTATTACATTGACTGTGAAACCAAAGTCAAACAGCTGATTATCACTGCTGATTTGTTTAGGGAGGATTTGTGTCCCAAGGCCGTATCGGGTGATTTGATATCTATCCTCAACTTTACTGTGACCTCCAAATCCCAAATAACTCAACCTTGCCCCAATGTCTTTATAGTTTGTAGCAATGGACACAATCTTCTCTGTGTTATTAATGATTAAAGAAAGCCTCACTCCATTTTTGCTGTTATCTATAAATCTACAGTTGGACACTTTGACATACGGTCCGTGCAGCACGTAAGCCACTCTGCTGACCGGGCCTGTCATTTGGAAAGTAACGTTTATATACTGCGTCCACCTCTTTTTAAACTCAGCCGCCTGCTCTGCTTCCTGTATCCGTGTTTCAGGGCTGTGGCCCTGAGTGTCAAACCAGAACATTTTATAATGAGCATCCCACACATCCATCATCGCGCCGTTATATCTGTCCATGAATCTGAAAGGAACGTATTTAAAGTCAATGTCGAGATTGTGGAAAAAAGCACTGAGTGACTTTATAGGTGAATCACCCCATTTTTCTACATGGTCAAGGACTAGCAAAGTCTGCGAGTTGAGCAGAACCAAAGCTCTGAATACACTCTTTAGTCTCATGGCAGGTGAATAAGCCAGCACGGCTTCCCCACTCACAAACATCGTATCCTTGTGTGACAAAGCGGCAATCACCTCACCTCTAGCGTCACCCACCCCTTCATCGGTCCAGCGCAGCCACTTAGCGCACTCCCCCAACTGACCCTCCCATGGATTGTTACACTGGCTGGTAGGAGATGGACTGAACACTAAAACATTGTTAAGGTAGCTGTACTTTGGACCATAAAGTGCTTCAGACACAAATACTTGCCCATTAGGAGCAAAAGTAAAAGAGTTCTGGTCTGGGTGCTCATGACCAGGGTTAAAGCTGTTCCAGCCATCCACCCAGGAGTAAGGCTTGTCATGGACAATGTCATAGACTGCACGGCCACCCAGGCTGCCAGACTTAAAGGAGACAAAAGTATTACTCTGGCCATTGGGAAGCCCAGCTCCGTATGTAACCACACCCCAGTTTGAGAAAATATACATTTTAGCTTTGCCAAAATCGTGGGGAGGCTGCGGCGTGAGGTGGGAGTTGTACCAGATGTATTCTGTGTGAAGTGTAGCCCAGCGCTGGGCAGATGACTGCCCCATGGGGCCGTCCTTCGGCCGATGCTTTCGAATCTGTTGAGCCAGCCAGTTGCCCGTTCCATTCTTCATGATGAACGTGTCGAGGAAAACAAGCTGGCTCTCTGGACCATAAAACCAGTTGTAGTTTGAATCCGCAATGCCGACTGTTCTCTGAAAGCCCGGCAACAGCGTGGCATAATAAAACCAAAAGTGGCCCCGCAGCCAGTTGTTCTGCATGTTGTCTATGTTGAAATGACGCTGAGCTAAGAACACATACTGGGTGATAGACTTGGCTGTGTAGCTTCCGTAGGCTACTCCCTCATCCAGGGAGCCATCAACAACGTGATTCAAAAGAAACATTGTTTTCTCCATATAGTTAACTGCCACTTGTTTCCAGATCATTGACTCTGGGTCGTCATGTGACCCCACCACTATTGCACCTGTCAGGATGGCTAATATGTTGGTGGTTTGATGATTTTGGAGATACTGTTTGCCCCATCCTCTGTACTTAGAGAGCTCATACAGCTCCACCGTCTCAGCGCGAATTTTCTTGAGGTATAAATCCTTTCTACGCTGATCCAGGTAGGAGTAAATAAAGTCATAAGCAGTAGCAAACCCAGTGAGAGAGTGCGCCATGGGCACCTCATCATTCGGTGCACTGGTCACCTTCCAGTCTGAATATTCGGCCATCCTATCCATAAACTTGATAAGAAACTGCAGAGCAGCAGAATCCTCTGGGCACAACAGGCAGTAGAGAGCCAGGGGAGGCAGGTTGTTCCCATAAATCTCATTCCACTTGCTTGTAAACTCCTCATGTTTCACAGGGGGCAAGTAAAAGGGAACATTAGACAACATAGTGAGCACAGCAGCTCTGATGACTTTAAATATGTGACTGTGGGTGGTAGAGGACCTTTGCCTCAAGTGTAACACATCCACTTGGTTAAAATATAGGTTGGGATGGGAGTCAGCAGACTGGAGCTTCCAGTGCTCACTCGCTCTGTCTTGTGTGAGCTTGACCTGCAGCAAGTCATCTGTGAAAACGTCTCTGTCTGTGGTGTTGAAGACCCCCGAGAAAGCTGTGCCCACTGCGAACAATGGTAGTAAAAAAGCTGAATATACAACCCAGCTGCCAGCCATTTTTCCAGGTGTTTGCGAGCACATTTTACACTACAGGATTTTAAAAAGTAATTAGCTGACAGTTTTCTTCAGTAAAAGTGTTGCAATGTCCCGGAAAAAATAAGTTTTCAGAGTGAAAGTCCAGATTACGTTTAAATATTAGGGATGCACAAGTCCATGGCGTTTTTATTTTAAAAGATAATATGATGCAATATCAAATTCCTGGGCATGATAGTCAAGAACAAGGATTAAAAAAAACTTTCGTGCAGAAGCAAGCACTATCCAAATCCAAGTGCAACAATGTTTGCAACAGTTTGCAAAGGCAGCAAAACACATCATAAATAAATATAAATAAATCTCTGATGGTAAGAAGATCTTTTTCCTATGTTTTTGAATTAAAATACAAGAAAAAAATCCTTATGCCTGCATGGTGCCGTTCGTCTTCATAGTAATATGGGCACTCGCGACGACTGGCGTCTCCCCCTTTGCCAGTAACTCATATTGATCTCCTCCCCAAAACATTTCCTCTCGGACAAACATCAGTCAGCCCCAGTCTGTGTCCGGTCCAATCACAGCCACCCAAAGGCTCCGTGTGCAGCCCGACCGAGCCGCAACATCCACGGACATAAACCTCAGCAAACAACGCATCTCCGCTGCAAACATTGCTTGGTACCTCCGCTGCAGAGACGCCAAATCCTTAATTTTGCAAATCCTGATCGGGTAATTGATCTGTTTGCATTGTTGAAAAGCAGTCCTCTCCTCTCCTCGCGCTTTATCTTCTGCTATTAGTGCGGGTGAAGTCCGAAAGGAGGAAAGTTGTCGTCACTCCTCAAGTATTCAAAGAATGAGACATTTTCCCCCGATTGTCCGCAGAAAACAGCGAATCAGCCCGCCGAATGGAAAAAAAATCCACGTGGAAATCTGCCGTATCTGTGGGAATATTGGTGTTCCCGCTGGCGTTTGAGACGCACACAACTGAGCCTGTGTATTATGTGTGTATCCCCGGACGCGTCTCCGTTGTGTCCTCCCGACTGTTCAGCACAGTCAGTTTGATTGTTTTCCTGCACTGGATGGAAAAATTTCCACTGTACAAACTGTAGAGGGAGCCGTGACTTCAGAAGCCCGATCTCATCTCTCACAGAGTGTGGGGAGGCTTAATATTCACTCCATTATTATTTATTTTCGTATTCCTGAGCGATGTTAAGTTTCTACCTAACATTAGGGCAGCAGCAGGTGATAAAACACGTTTTAATATCTCTTTAATGTGATCTGCACGACTCTTTTATTGTGTCATTTAAGGTTCAAGGTTCAAGGTTTATTATTTGTCACATGCATAGTTATACAAGTATAACACACAGTGAAATGTAGTCTGACACGCTCCTCGACATGTGCAAAAATGGGGGGGGGGGGGGGGGGGGGTAGAGGAAGAACACACACACACACATATATATATATATATTATATACATTGGGTGAATGTGCAGTAGTAGCAGCAAGCAGGTGAATTCTGTACATTAATATGAATAGACATCTGACTATTTTACAGGATAGACAATATAGACATATTTAAAATTAAAGGAATTGAAATGTACATTGTGCCTTGGTTTAGTGTCTGGAAGAGAGTCCTGTCTCAGTCAATTATAGATGATGTGAGAGGGCGGGTGTGTGTGTTTAGGGCACGGATGGCTTGGGGATAGAAGCTCCTCTTGAGTCTCTCTGTCCTTGCCCGGATGATGCGGAACCTTCTACCAGATTGCAGAAGTTGGAACAGTTTGTTGCCAGGATGGGACGGGTCCTTCAGTATCTGCGCTGCTCTAGTCCGGCATCTCCTGGTGTAGGTGTCCTGAAGTGGGGGGAGAGCAATCCTGCAGCAGCGTTCTGCTGTACGGATCACTCTCTGGAGAGCTTTTTGGTCCTTCACACAGCTGTTCCCAAACCACGATGTCATGTTCTGTGTGAGGATGCTCTCCACAGCGCCTGTATAGAAAATCCTGAGGATCTTTGGAGAGACCCTGAACTTCCTCAGTTGTCGTAGGTGATACAGGCACTGCCTAGCCTTTTTGGTCTGGACCTGAATGTGGGCAGCCCATGTCAGGTCTGAGGAGATGTGGACACCAAGATACTTGAAGGACTGCACCCTCTCCACTGGAGCTCCATTGATGATAATGGGCTTGTAGTCTCTGTGCTGACCCCTTCTGAAGTCCACCACCAGCTCCTTGGTCTTGCCGACGTTCAGCTGGAGGTGGTTGTCCTGGCACCATGATGCCAGATTCTTCACTTCATCCATGTAGGCCGCCTCATCGTTGTTGGAGATGGCACCCAACACCACTGTGCCGTCAGCAAACTTCACAATAGTGTTGGAGCCATGGGTGGCCACACAGTCTGAAGTGTAGAGGGAGTAGAGCAGTGGCGAGAGGACACATCCCTGAGGTGCTCCTGTGTTGATGGTGATGCTGTTAGAGACGCATCTACCCACCCTCACCACCTGAGTTCTGCCAGTGAGGAAGTCCAACACCCATGCACACAGACGTCCCAGATCCCTGAGCTTTGTGAACAGTCTGCAGTCTGGATGATGGTGGATCTTTTGAAGCATGTGGGGACCACAGACTTCGCCAGGGACTCGTTGAAGATGTAAGTGAACACACCTGCTAGCTGGTCAGCACAGCAGCGCAGCTGTGCTAATCTGGCATTTGCAAAAATAATAAAGACAGTGATATGGAAAGGAACAGTAGGCGTATGCATCGGCATACAGTTTAATTCACAGCACCTCAGAGGAAAAGTTAGGCAACTTGCAAAATACTTTCCGCCCCCCTTTCTTTTGTAAAAGAAGATGAGAATTAACACAGATAATGAGCTCGCTTTCGTCCATTCAGTTTAAGGCTGATGCAGCTATAATGTGTAGCCCAGAAGTGGACGCAAGAATCACAACTTCATCTCCATTGAGCAAAATCAGCTCTCTGCTATATTTGCTTTGTTTAATATGCAGGAAAAACCGTTTTAGCAACAAAATTTTGGAAATTACAGGTTGTGTTGGTGAGGCTATTTCTTAGTATGTGCTAATATATAAATAGTGCACGTCAAAGTCACTGTTAAAGAGGTGGCAGAGGTTGTGGTGCAGGAGGATGGACAAACAGGAGAAAGTTTAGAGAATGTTTTATGAATAGAGCATTAACAAAAACACTTTGCTGATGCTTTCGGGGGTGACATTTATCCCACTCATAGTCAGTGTCGATCCTTTTGTTTATTGCTGATGATTGATTTGATGCTGGGTTCCCTCCTTTCCTCCGTTCCCATCCATTATTCCAAACTACCTTATAACACTGCACAATAGCGTCATATGTAATTTACAGACACTGCAGCAGTAACAGAGATCACACGTACCTTTCAGTAAAAGAGCATTTTCACCCCCAAATGTCAAACTATGCTTTTAACATACAAATCATCATTACAGTTGACATAAAGTCACCGTGACAAGTCTTGTTTCATTCTTTTCCATTTGACATTTATGCATGTATTTGTAAAAATTCAGTGCAAGTGTATGATAAGCAAACGAAAACATCATGGAAAAACATCTCAGTAAATGTTACATTTGAAAATTGGCTAAAATCTCCTCAATCTTCATTGCATGTCTCTGCAAAAGACTCCCCTGAGGCAACAGAAAGGCCTCCAATAGCCTCCGAAACATCTCGCCTTCAAGAAATGTGTGACATTTGCCTGCCCTAACATAACCCACCACGGTCTCATTGATCAGCTCATTCATCCCTTATTAGGTTTCCGTGCAGTATTTCCATTAAACGACAGATCACTTTCCTCATAGGCAGCTTTCACGTGTGCTCTGCAGCATTGTGTCCCACAGGGACCACTGTTGCATGATGATTTTCCTCTTTTCTTTTTTTTTTTCCTCCCCACAGTTTGAAAGCTTCAGGCACAAAGTTGGCTTTATCGGCATCGCCACAGGAAATACACACTTCAATCTCTCTTAGGACAAAAATCTTCCACAGAGAAAAGCTGCACTGCAAAAAAAACTGCCAAAACATAAAAACCAATGATCATTTTGAAGTCAGTCAGACTGCTTCATAACCACAAGCGCGACAGTTTACGATTCAGAGATGAAATGCTGCTTATGAAAGGATTTTACCAAAGAAAAATAGTCAAAAGATTTAGTATTTAGCACCCTAACACAGAACCAGCTCACCCTTTTAGCTTTGCCATTTAAGCATTATACTCCACTACAGTTAATAGACTTCTAGCTTTGTTCATTGGAGGCTGTTTTTATTACAGCACAGAAAGTGTTAAAAGCATCTGTTGGCAAAAGTCGGGTGACTGGGGTTTATTTTCATAACACAGTTTATTCATTCCATCAGAATGAAACCTGACTCCGGAGAGCAGAGAAGTAGCGTGCAATATCTCCACAGTTTCCCAAAATTTCACTGGTAGAAGATAAAGCCTTTTTGGCTACACTACCTTTTATATCCATGGCAACAGGCTTGAACCATTGCAGAATTCCCCAGTATTATGGTAATACTAAAGGTCACCGGTGATGGCTCTGGAGATTTTTGTAGCTATGTATTCAGCACTGTGGCCTCAGATCCTATGTCAGAAATCTCCCCCATGCTGATTAATATAAGCCTACAGATGGTTATTAATGTATGCCGTTTATTTTGTATTCATCAAGTTTATGTTGGGCTTATGGTTGTGTCTCACCTCTCTGCTGCAGAGGCGAGTCAGGCAGTGTCGCGCTCTGTTTTGGAAAGGAAAAATAACACGACACAGTTGTTACTCTTAGGAGGATTGCATTTTGGCTTTATTGATAGACAAAATTGGCAGTGTTTTTTACTTTATGATCAGCACTAACTACGCTGCCTGTTATGGCGAGGCAATGATATCGTCATATAATAAACCCCAGACTGCCTATTATGTCTAACACAGCAGTCAGATCACCTGTACCGTGATTTTCTCTCTGCTGCGAGGAGTGAGGAGAAATGGAAACCATAAACCTAGAATCGTAATCATTCCAGGCCTTTTTTTTAGTCCGAGACATACCGTAGGTCCCATAGGCACACAAAAATTGTATTAAATCTCTGAAAAACAACGGTTTCTCTTTATTTCCATTGCAGTGGCAATCTATGCTTTTGTTTTTCGCTTTCTGGCAGTCAGACAGCACCCAGATGTAAGCTCAAATATTGGCTTCAGAATATTTCAGAACACCAATGCAATGCTTAGTAGTGTGTTTTTACAGTTGCCGTATTAGCTTATAAATGCTGCAAAGACCACACAAACAAATGCAGAAATACTACAACCTGGAAAAAAGGACAGCAGCCAATAAAGCAATTTCTTACAAAAACCCACCTAATCTCTTGAAGGGACCACCTTTTCTTCTTCAGCGTTTAAAGGGCTTTCATTTCCTTCACTGAAATCAGTCCCTCTATCTGGAATCCTTCTTTGACAAAGTATAGCTGGGTTTCAGCCGACTACAAGTGCTAACCACATCTTGCTACACTTTTGTGATGTCAAGGCCGATCTGTCTTCTTCCAGTTTTCCTCTGCAATTGCAAAATTGCTGCCTTACCTAAGTGGCGACAGAAGAACTCTGAGAGAAATGATGCATCCCTCCTCCCTCCCTCTTTTCTAATTTTCTGTATCTGCTAAAAAAAAAAGTCTTAGACTAGTTTTAGTAGTTTTTATCAATTGTACATTAAAAAGGTCCAAGTTGAATTTTAGGTCAGCCTAAGGGCATCACTACATTTCTGCTGCATTCCATCATCTGCTCACATAGAAATATCCAACAAAAGAAGCCTCTTATCAATATGTTTGACTCGTTGCTCTATCTCGCTGAGTATTGGGAGTAATCAGGGCAGTCCTTTGACACCAATTTCATGGTCGTCAGTGGTATGCACGGTCACAGAAAGTTGAGCATTTGTTGGTGATTAATTTTTTTCTCTCAAGTCCCCCTCAGTCCTTGCACCAGCTCTGATCTATGATGGCTAACTGAAATGAAGCTGCTCATTAAAAACTTTAGATGGGTGTTTTGAAGGCAAGGCAAGGCAAGGCAAGTTTATTTGTATAGCACAATTCAACAACAAGGTGATTCAAAGTGCTTTACAGAGACATTAGAAACAAGAACAAATAAAAAGCATGATTTAAAATTGATTAAAACAAGCAAATAACCTAACTAACTAATTAACAAACAAACAAACAAACAAACAAACAAAACAGTATATAAAATCAAAACAGATAAAATCAGAACAGTAGATAAAATCAGTAGTTAAATGTAAGTTTTGAAATTTAAGCTTAAAGTGTGGATTTGGTGCTTTATTCAAATGCAGCTGAGAACAGGTGAGTCTTCAACCTGGATTTAAATAAACTGAGTGTTTCAGCTGATCTGAGGCTTTCTGGGAGTTTGTTCCAGATATAAGGAGCATAAAAGCTGAATGCAGCTTCTCCGTGTCTGGTTCTGACTCTGGGAACTGATAAAAGACCGGATCCAGATGACCTGAGGGATCTGGATGGTTCATACTGGGTCAGGAGGTCATTGATGTATTTTGGTCCTAAACCATTCAGAGCTTTATAGACCAGCATCAGAATTTTAAAGTCTATCCTCTGACGGACAGGCAGCCAGTGTAAGGACCTCAGAGCTGGACTGATGTGGTCCACTTTTTTGGTCTTAGTGAGGACTCGAGCAGCAGAGTTCTGAATGAGCTGTAGTTGTCTGACTGATTTTTTAGGTAGACCTGTAAAGATGCTGTTACAGTAATCAAGCCTACTAAAGATGAATGCATGGACTAGTTTTTCCAGGTCCTGTTGAAACATCAGATCTTTTATCCTTGATATATTCTTGAGGTGATAGTAAGCTGACTTTGTTATTGTCTTAATGTGTTTTTCTAAGTTTAGGTCTGCATCCATCACTACACCCAAATTTCTCGCCTGGTTTGTGGTTTTTAGATGTATAGATTGAAGTTCTCTGGTGACCTGTAATCGTTTTTCTTTGGCGCCAAGGACTATTACCTCAGTTTTGTTTTTGTTTAGCTGGAGAAAATTGTGGCACAACCAGTCATTGATTTCCTCAATGCATTTACCAAGAGCCTGTACAGGGCCTCGGTCTCCTGGTGACATTGTGATATATATTTGTGTGTCATCTGCATAGCTGTGATAGTTTATTTTGTTGTTGTTTATAATCTGTGCCAGTGGGAGCATGTAGATGTTAAACAGAAGGGGTCCCAAGATGGAACCTTGGGGAACTCCACATGTGATACTTGTCTGCTCAGATGTGAAGTTGAAGAATTTTTTTTTTTCCTTTTACTTAATACTAACAAAAATGGGACCAAACAGACACTTTTTTGTAGTGTGCAGTGGACCCTTCTGGTGTATGCCTACCCAAACTTTCACTTCAACATTAATTGTCCATCTGTTTAACCTCCCATGTTTCTCAGCAGAGTACTTTTGACTAATTCGAGCTTCATTCGGTTGCCTCCATATGCATTATGTCCTGTCTTCACTGGAAAATCACTCTTCCAAATGGGCTCTGTGCCAGGGGAATGTTTTTTTCTGTTTCGTACAACCACCATTCTTTGAAGATATCCTCCAAAACAAACTGGAATAACTTCTAATCACCACAAGGCCGCCTGTGGATTCTTCTCCGCCTGACTTGTATTGGGGAGAACGAATGCAGCTGGGCATCCTAATTAGAGGACGCCTCAGTGAGGTGAAATGATTGAATGATGTCAACCACAGTAAACTAACACTCTAATCACTCTCATCCACAGCTGCTTGGGACTGAGGTTGAGCAAGAGGTCCTCAAGTTGTTGCTCAGCATGAGTTTCCTTACAGCGTCAGATCAGAAGGGATGAATAGTAGATAGCCAAGTTTGCGTCAAACGTGGCTCCTGAATGCACTGTTGATTGACAAGTGGCAACTAGTGTCTCCATGCCTACTGTGACTCTCCTGCTGTTTATGCTGTCTGTTTGAAGCTTTGCAAATCTTGGCTTTGCTTAAGCTGAACAAACCTCCAGCCATACATATTGAAAGGAGTGGTGTCTGCTGACAGGCAGTGCCCTTATTAAAAATATGTCATGCTGGGAGCAAAGGGAGGTGCAAACCAGGATCTTGAAAGACTTCCTTATTTCTCTCCCTGCAGAGAATTTCAATTTCCCCCAGGAGTCTCAGATAGCTCAGCATGCCTGTGTCCTGCATCCGGTCCTGTGGGTAGAGGCAGAAGGAAAACTCCAACTGTTTGAGTTTCAAAGATGGCCTCAGTACTTTCTAATAAGTTGTCTGTCAATCACAGTCATCTTCCTCTAAATAAACTATAGAGCTTCTGTATTCTGTGGGTTCTTCTAGAGTCATTTTAGTCTCAGCTAGAGAATAGGAACCAAACATGATGAATCAAGCAGGTCATCCAACATAAATCACAAAATATATTGCTTGTCCGTGCTTCCTAAATGGGTACAGTAGAGTTTATATATCTGCAATCAGCAATAAAAACATATTTTATTATGTGCCAATATTGTTATGGTCAGTGGGAATTTCATCAACGTTGACAAAAACATTTGTGTGGTTTATGAGAGGAAATTAGAATTTGGTGGTCAAAAAGTAATGCTCTGCTCCAATCCCAGTTATTCAAAACCATAATTAAGGGGGGGGGGGGGGGGGGGAGTGTAGATTGTGCCCTTTTTTCACACATGGTTAGATACAGAAATGGTGGATTAGTGGATACCTATTAAAGTCTTTACTACTATAAATATTACAGTTAGAAGCCTGTTGTTTAGATTTCAGACACATGATGGAGTTTGGGTTGAAGCCTAATCTTTTTCAACATCAAGGGCTCCTTGTTGTCATGGTTACAATACTAAATACACAGTTAAGGTTCAGGAAAAGTATTTTTTTTCTTTCAGAAAGTTGATTGTCAGTTGAAAATGGTTTGAATCTGAAAATGAAAAAGTGATGTCCCGCATTAAAGTCTGTTTTGTTTTTTGTCTTGTTTTATACTCATCCGTCCACCCTACGCTTTTTGTGCTGCGTAATAACAGAGCCTCATCTTGATAGCTTTATTATTTAAATGTCAATATAACTGATTTGAGAACTGAAATGATAGATGTTGTTGTTCTTTGGGAAAGACAGAAGGGTTTTCATTATTTTAAAGAGCATGCACATGGACAAAAACAGAAGCTATTTTTCTGATGTGCTCTCTCTTTTTTTTTTTAACAATGTTCATGAAGCTGTAAAACCAATTTACCTGGATTTTAACTGTGCAAATATGAGGTAAAGAGCAGTGCTGCTAGCAATTCTAGGGTTTTAAGTGCCTTGTAGATGTTATTTTGCTGCTAATAACACTTTAAGATTTTAATGAATATTGCTCTTTCAGATACATTTGCATACTGTGCATTATATTGTTTTCTTAACTGGTTTTGCTGCACTGTTACCTTTCACTGGGGTTTGCATCTGTCTGATGTCCTTAATACCTGCTGCTTAATGTGGAAAGGCATCTGTTGTAGTTTCTGTTTGCTGATATTGTTTAATCATTCCCTACGTCCTTTTCAATTTGCGCATCAGTTGTGTCACTTCTGTTTGCACATGTTTTTCAGTTGTCTGAGGTTTTGTTTTTTTTCTTCGCACTTTGCACATCGTTTGTGACATGTGCACTTCCGTGGCTTCCATCAACTGAAAGCAACACGATTTAGCAGCTCACATTCACTAGTGAGAAAATCCGACAGATGCAAATGCCAAGTACACACTTATGCTTACAGATGTTGTGCAGTGAGCATACATCAGCACATGCATAGTTGACATAAAGCACACCCGCGTTTGGCTCGACTGCTTTCACCTGTATTGTGAAGAAAGATCCAACTCAAAGAACATACATTTATACACCAATGGTTGTTATATTAAAATTGATATTCTGTCTTTAAACTTGCTAAATTTGGTAGTCTTTACAGTCATCTTAAAATTCAGAAGTGGTTCATTTAAATTAGATGAAATTGGAAAATGTGTGGAAACAATAGATTAGCCCATTGATCAGAAATTGGAACAATTTTTCAACACCAGCACAGTTCTTTGTGTAACGGTCACACAAAAAAAATGTTGGTCAAAACGCCAAAATTACTGTGACCATGTGTTTTGGGAATGGTTGCTTCGAACACAGGGACCAGGTCTGCAATCACTCAGCTGCAGTCACCAAAGCGCCTTTGGTGCGTCATGATGGCACTTAAAGAGCAATAAAGCAGAATCAGTCTGCTTTCAGTTTGTAATTGAATGGCATCAAGTGGACGATTACATGTGATCTGTTTATGATGATAAGTGTGATAACTCGGCCAAAATAGGAAATCTGTTGCCGTCATTTGGACATATGTTGCCATCTACATACACAGAAATTCAACTTTGAGAATCCAAAAAAATGTCATAGATTTGAAACAGAGATTCAATCCAGTTCCCTGTGGCAAAGAGACAGATTGTAGATAAGTTGACATTGATTGCAATGTGTTATCAGTCTGACAGCAAAGATTTCAGTCATCAGGCAACTTACATTGTCTAGTTCCTAAGTGCAAGGAGATTGTGGTCCTATTTTTACTCTAGTGTGACTGAACCATTAGGAACCGAGCTGTACAGTGCTGCACAGCAAAATCTCCAGTGTTAAATTATCACTGGAGATTTTGCTGTGAGTTAAATTGGCTCACAGTTTGGACTCTATTAATTAGAAGTCATGTAACTCAATTTAGTCATATCATGGTGTTTTTGACTTTTCACTGTATTTTTCAAGAAAGAATTGTGTTGTGTGCAATAAAAAAGATCATGTCAGCAATGTCTGCAGCTGTTTCAACCGATCATTTTATCTGACATTATGCCATACCAAAGTGAAGTAAATGGTGAAGCTAAGCAACTGTGTTGGGCCTTTTTTTCTTACTAATGATGGCAGCAATTCTTTGTAATGATAGCAGACTGATGGAGTGTGGAAAATGGGGACATATTGTTGAATTTGGACTTTTCTGTCTTAAGACATCTAAGGCTGTTCATTATATATTTTTTTCTAAATTGATGGTTCATGACATCACAACATTTTGATAAGTACAGTTCCGGTACTTATCTGCATTAAAAGAAAGAATGCAGAGATTTTAGTGCTCCAGCCCACTGAAGTATGTTACATTGCTTTATTCATCTGTTATTTATCTGGTGCACATATTCTCAGATTAGCACATTTGTAGTTCTTTACTGAAGTACGACATGCAGTAGCTGCAGCTTTCATTGCTTTCTATATTTCTGGGAGGAATGTGAAATGTTTTGGGAGCTGTAGTATTAGCAGAAGAAGAGAGATGTTCATTAGGTTTGTTTTGTTTACATTGGCACATACAGTAGTTTTAGGTAAAGCTTTCATCGGGGGTAAAAATATTTATTTTGGGGGACAAGATTTGGCACACTTAAGAACTCCTATAAGTCTACCAATAATGTAAGTGATTATTGCTGTAAGAGATCATCAGCACATCACTAACTGTTTACTTCCACAAAATCTCAGTGATCAAAATATGCTTTTGAACATATATCGTTAGTTTTGTCTTTTGCAACTAAGAGTGAGTTTTTCAGTCTTGTTCTCTTTGTCGTGTTTGTACTTTTTGAACTGGTTGATGAGATGCAGCATACAATCAGTTTTGCCACAATATTGAGCTCAAATCAGGCCAAGTTGTAAATCAAGCAATCTGGATAAATTGTGGCTTGTTTTCAAACCATCTAATAGGCTGAACGCTCATGATTTGTGCGTCATCAGATTATGCAGTCGTGGTATTTCCAAATATGCATAAAGTGTGATCAAAATGTTTGTTAACCAAAATAGCAAAAAAAAAAAAAAAAAAAAATCACACCATTACAAACATCTTGATACTTCTGAAACTTTCTCAATATTTTCACAGTAGAACATAGAAAATATATCACTTGTCTGAACAGAGAAAAAGTAAAATTTAAAAAAAAATATTTTAGCTCATTTTGAATTTGATTGCACCAACACACCTCGAAAACATTGGGATGGGCCCAGCAAAAGGTTGGAAAGTAAGAGCAGGCAGAGGTTTTTTTGTAAATGGCTTCTAAAAACTGTGGAGCAATATCAGAATAATGTTCCACAACATAAAAATGCAAATAATTTGGACAGCTCATCATCTACAGTACATAATATCATCAACACATCTGGAGAAGTCTCTGTGCTCAAGGCACACGGCTGAAAGTCAATATTGGATGCCCATCATCCTCAGGCCCTTAAAACAAGCATTATTCTATCATGGAAATCACTGAAGGGACTAAGAAATCCTTCCATAAATCACTGAAGTCAGAGCCATATGTGAACAGGAAAGTTCAAAGCTCATTTAAAATGGACTGAGGCAATGTGGAAAACATAAATTGACTAAAGGGAGAGTGAACATGCAGCTTTTTATTCACACTCAGTTCAAAAGCCAGCATCTCTGATGTTATGGTGGCACATTACAAACTATGAAATTGGCAGCTTCCTTGAAAGATGTACAAGCTGCCTGCCTGAAAGATTTATGTACAGGTTTTAGAGCAACATACGCTCCCATCCAGATGACATCCAGGGAAGGCATTGTAGATCTCAGCACAATGCTAAACTGCATACTGTAACTATTACAGTCCATTATACTATTATGATACTATTATGAGTCTGGGCGCCAATCTGGCCTGATTGCAGTCCAAACCATTCATCAACTGAAAATGATTGGAGCAACAAAAAATGAAAAATACATCATAGAAGTCCCAGGAGTGTTGAGTTTTTTCAGACTCCTATCATATAGTTATTTGGTCATGTAGTGCCAACATATAGTTGGAAATCTCTGGTTTAATTTCTCATGTTTTCTTTGTTCCATTGTGAATAAGATATGGGCATATGAGAAGTTACAGTAGGACTCTGTATTGAAAGCCTGACTGACGGGGACTTCACTGGTTGAACACTCCTGCTTTTGAAAAACTGTTAATTGACAGTAACCCAGCTCTGATCAGTAGTGATGCTTATAAACATAGGAGTCAGGTCAGAACAAGCTGATCTCTGCAGGTGAACATATGCAAGTGGTGAGAACAGGTTTCCTAGCGAGCAACCTTAAAGGAGAAGCCTTTGGCAGAACTTGAATCATCATACCAGAATTCAAATATGGTAGCTGTGAAGTGTAAAAAGAAAGCACAAATTTTACTGATCAGGAATGAGCCTTTAAACATCAGCAATCAGCATAAGGACACAGAGCTGTTCTACTGTAAGATATTGTGCTCTGATAGATACCCAATTTGACAATGAAGGGAGAATATTATTGCGTCTGTCATTTGTGCACACTGAAGATTTACTGATCTGAGTTCAGCTCCACAGCGCCCATGAAAAATTTACAAACAGGGGCCGTGTTGATACAGTACCTGTTCGGCTCCTCCGAGGTGCAAAATACAAGTTCTGAAACTATTTCAAGATGCTAATTTCGGCATCCCAGAGGATGATTTGAATTTTAAAAAGGCACACTTTTATGAGAGGTGACAGGAAAAGAGAAGACGATTGTAAAATCTATTTAAAAGCAGCACGAACCAAACATACAACCCATTGAAGCCAGCAATAGTTCTTTTCACTGCTGCAAAACACAGTGCCCACTCTGCTAGAACTGATTTTGTTCCTCCCCACACACTTTTACCGCTACAACCACACAGAAATGCAATGTTAACCTGACACAGTGACTCTGTACAAAAGCAAATAAACAGCCCTGTGAACTAATTCCCAATCCTCAAAGAGTGACATGTGATTTTCTCAGAGGGTACCAAATTAAGCATCCCACTGTGACTGATACATCATTAACTGCCTGTGTTGTGGTTTAGTTCTTTGCGGGTTGAGATTACAATTCCAGAGATGCTACGTTTTTTTTTTCTCCCCATTTTTTTTGTATTACTTTTACAGAGTTTGGGGTTTAATTCAAAGCTGTCAAGAGTCATCTTTTCACAGCAAACACATCAAAGAGTCTGGAGGAGAATCTCTGTTCTCCTAGGTGCACATTATTCAATGGGCAAACTGCTTCTCATAGTTTGGGTTCTACATCTTGTCAGCTTCTGTGGCTGATGTGTCTCTGTGAAGCATGGGAATTGGAGCTCAGTTTCTAGTGTCACTCACAGCAGCATCCAGTGGGAAACTGCACAGTCTCTGAAAAGGGACTGAAAGATGAGACTCAGTGCAGAGATAACTGTGCACTATGCAGCTGTGTACTTCACATCATGTAATGTTTTGGCAGGAGAGCAGACCTCGTCCGCAGCCTGCACCACTGGCCCTATTCCCCCAACTCCATCTGTGATGTACACTGAGTGGTGTATGAGAGTTTTACATAAATTCATGAGACTATTTGGCCCTAATTAAAATCCATAAACAACTGAAGTGCAAGTTCACCTGCAGTTCACAGCAAAATGTCTCATTGATTTCCTGGATTCTTACAACAGCAAACGCATTCTGAGTGGTGGCAAAATCATTGGTTTGCAAATAATCTTCCCCTCCAGAAAATAATTCTGTAGATGAACAGTCATGCTACGGAGACTTTACATCTCAACTTGGGTTTTCTGCAACCTTTTTTAGGGGTATCATCACATGCAGCGATGCAGGCTTCTGCATCCTGCTTTTCAGAATGCTTGCATAGTTGCTCCACTGCCTGAATGGCAGTGTGAGACTGTTCAATACATTTTCTCAGAAAGAAATATCTCAACAAAAATGTGATGATCCCCAGAGGATAAATCCTCATAGTTACCAGCTGCCCATCTCACACCAGCAGGAGGTCCGTGTTTACACATATCCTGTGAAGGCATTCTAGATGAATCTGCTCTAAATTTCCAATTTGCAGATGCTATATCATCATACTCACTCATGTGATGGTCCATTTATTTGTATTTCAGTGCTATATTTCAGGTAATGGATGGATTTCCATGAAATTTGGCCCAAACATGAATGGCATTTCTACCAGGAGAGGCTGTATTATTAGTGCAGTGCAAAGTAGTAAAAGCCTGCTAATACGCTACATCAAAATGCTCAATATTATATCTGCTACATACCAGCAATGTTAGCTTTGTCACTGTGAACACATCAGAGCACACATTTACACTCAGGATAATACACGAAAGCCGCTGACCTGTTTTCATTTCCATCCATCCTATGAGGTTTCCAGTCTATCCTTATTCTCAGACTGCCAGACTGATTTCCTGCCTGGCAGACACAGAATAGCGCTTGGAGACCTGGCCTGAAGATTCAGCACTACAGGCCACAAAGACTTCAAAGAGCGTCAGCATTAGGAGTGACCAGGAGCTGAATGCTTCCTGCATAATTTTCTGGTAAGGCTGAGCAATCATGTTTCCCGCTTTGTTTAGGTTGCAAGCCTGACCCAAAGGCAGCACGATGTTGTCTTGCAATGAGTTGTTGCTGCAAGTTTTCACGAGAGTACAGCGTGTTGCTCTTCAAGTGATATTCTCAGCACGGGTTCATTGAAATGCTTAATGCTTGAACAGCTAAATCATCCAATTATGAGCATTTGAAAAATAATTATGCACAGTAAGCAGTCTTGTCTTTGAATTTGTTGGTGAAAATCGATATTTTTCTAGGTTTAAAATTGCTTAGGTAAGACCGGTAGGGAACAAAAAGTGATAAGGACAGTGGATTCCCTGTAAAGATGTGTCTGCAGCATACTGAGAATGTTGAGATTAAAACACACTTTGATGAAAAATGGAATTATGAACACAGGCTTGTCTTCACTGAAGGATGCCTCCCCAGAAAAAGAACTGCCTTCCTGAGCCTTGAAGTAAATCCCTTGACATCTCCTGATTTGATTTTTAATTAATTCTGAAGTTTCTTTTAAAAACACAGAAACTTTCCCCTTGCGGGGAACATCCTTTGGTGATGTGGTTTGACTTTTAAGAGGATGTCTTAATTCAGTCGCAAAATACCACCAATTTAATTTAAGCAGATTATGGCAATAACACATAAAAAAGGTTTCTTGCTAAACATTAAAGTAACTTGCTATGACTTGATACAACAAAGCATCAAGTAAATAAACGTGTCAACCAGTAATATGTACTGCAAACGACTTCCATAGACAGTTTTTCTGCCTTGGTTTGGATCTACTCTTCTCTGGCAGCAGGACTAGTTCTAATTACAAGTTATGTAATAATTTAGCAACATAATCTTGGCCTTCCATATTTATGATATCACTGGCTGAGATAGTCTGCCTCGAACAGATTTTCAGACTCACAGTGAGATGCAGAAATGCTCAATTTGTATCAGGTCTTGTTATTGAAACAGCTCTGGCAAATACTGCTGAGCTCTTCATGGGACAAACACTTGTGCCTTGTTGACATTAAAACTGTCCTCTGCCAAGAGTTCCCATCAGGAATTTGATGAAGTCAATGATATTTCTAAACTCTTGTGCCTTAAAGTGGTGAACAGAAAGTAATATATTTCCTCAAACAAATAAATAAAACAAAATGTTATATTGGGCATAAATACTTCTCACACTTTTGTTGCAGTGCGCTGACATACACACAGATATACTTTTACATCACAGCAAAAACATTGCTCGTGTATATTATTGTTTTTGTTTTGCTTTGTTTTCTTTATAAGAAAATGAAGATTTTTTTTAAAGAATTTTATGTGGTATGGCAACAACAAATAATAAAAAGAAGAAAACCAAGGCAATATTTCAGCTGTCAGTTTGTGCCAAATCCCGTTAACCAAACTGGCTTCTCCATGCAACCCCTACCCCACCTACCCCAATATTTCCATTAAGGTGTCGCAAATAAATACAGCGAAATAAAATGATACGACCAAGACAAAAACTGTGGTATTTTGTAAATATAATAATAAATGCGAATCCACTGTGTAATTGTGTAACTTTATTAGCAGCGTCCGCCTGAAATGCGCCAAAAACACTGAGAGTAACATCCTCCTCTCCGCCCCTTAATGCTCCCTGGTAACGTGTAAATATAAATATTTCTTTCAAAATAAGACAGACAACACGGGAAAAGACCCAGGGAAACCGAATTAACCATAAAAACCCTGAAAACCATAAATTTCACACCCGAGCCTTAACTCTCGCAGCCCGGTACCAAATGACTCTCGGACCGGTGGTTGGGCACTGCTGGGTTTAAGATCTGAGATGTCTGTGACCTCAGAAAACATGTTTTTGGCTTCAAGAATTCATATGCCAAATCCTGACTAAAAGTCACACAACTCTCGAATAGGACAAATGATAAAGGTTTTTTTAAATTTCCTATGTAAAAGATTTCGGGTCAAGTTCACACTGCCCTCCAGGAGCGTAATTTCCAGGGGGGTTAGGGGGGGGTTATGACCCTCCCCCCCAATAATCAGACCCAGCCTACATAACCCCCCAGTAAAATTATGAATTATCTTGCATAAACAGGCTGTTGACTTTCTTTACTCATTTCAGTTATTACCAGCAAGATAGTTGCATGTTTAATCATCGGGGAATTTACCCAGATCTATTTATTTAGACAGAGATCCTGACCCCACCCCCCAAGCCATTATTCAATTGCTATGAGGGACAGCAGGGTAGATATTAACCATAATTGTGTTGTAAAAACATTTTCACTGTGCATACATGGATGTAACCTTCATAAGTTGCAATACTAGACAAACAATAAGTTTTCCAATTAAGAAGACATGCTTGGAAGTGTGGATTGCAGAGGCACACATAGTCTGTTTCCAGAAACCCCTAAAATTAATTAACCCTTTAAAGCCGGTCGGAGCGGACACGCTCCAATTTGCGTAACTATTTTTAAATCCCGGTAGCACTGCAACCACGTAAGCTAGCGCAATAATTTTTTTTGCATATGAAACCGGAGGAGTTGTACTTACATCTTATGCTATCAGCTTGTCCTCGGTCACAGTTTCCTTCCACATATAGCTTTGCAAAATTGCATAAAAAGCACTTGCAGCAACAAAAACATAATATTCCAGAAACACGCTTTGCCGATCCGATCAGCTGTTTGTAACACTTCCTACGTCCATCAGCGTGAACTATCACATGACCGCATGACCTGCCCAAAACCGGAAGTGACGTCATTTTGCGGAAATGTAGTTTTTTTTTACCATCGTGGCCTTATGAGCCTATACTTTTGTTTTTAAAAGTTATGTTTGACTTTATGACTTTCTGTGTCGTTTCTGGGATGCTGAGGACTCATATTGCACTGCTGCTGAAATTGTTTATTTTGATGCACATGCTGTTATTTTGCAAATTTGCACTATAATATATTTTTTCGTTTTTCCTGCAGTATATGAAAATTGGTGTATCTCAAAAATAAAATTATGAAGACACTTAAAATAAATTTCCTTTGGTGGGAAACTAGTTTGTGCAATTTTTTTGTATTTACAGTTTTGAGGGATGAGCCTCTTAAATTTCTCTAACTAGAAATATATGTTAAAAAAATCAAAAACGATTTTAAATTTTTTTGTAGTTTATTCCACTTTTTTGCAATTTATGTAATTACTATGCACTTAATGCAGACATATTATTACAATTTGGGCTATAATGGTTGTATTGATGTATAGCAACTTGAAATGCTCCAAAAAATGGCTCCACAGCATGTAAAAATATAGTATAAGCTCTGACGGACTTGGTTCTATGGTAGGTCTTAAAGGGTTAATCAATACATTCACAGAACCTTAGAAATCCCATTGTAGAGATGAACAAAGCTAGAAAAGGCTACAAAGGCATTGTTAAACACCTGGGTGTCCATCAATCCACAACAGAACAAAATGCCTACAATTGGGGAAAAATAAAAACTACTCTTCTCAGTTTAGCAATTAAAGAGCTCCAGTTTGTGAAGGATCGATGGATAGTTTTACTGCATTTATGGCACATTTTTCACTAGAATAATGAAGAAAAATGTTAACTTCCTTGGATGGTAAATAGCACTGCACACCAACATCAAAATCTCCCCCCAAGTGTGAAGCATTTTTGAAGTGAGCACCGTGGTTTTGGGGTGCTTTGCTTTCCATCTGTGGAAAGACATGGCTAAATCTCTTTTAGCATGTCTTTCGTTTGACTTGAAGGGTTTTCCAGTAAATCTTCTGGAAATATTTGATCATTTCAATCTATTCATCTTTTTCTTTACAGTTTGTCATTAAAATAAGCATGAATCTTGATTTCAGACTTCAAAATTACAGCACTGCAATAATGTTTTCGTGTCAAACAAACAGCCCCTGGTCCCGTTTAGACAGACAGTGTTGTTGTTAGGCTACACGCTTCTCATTTACTTCCCTTTTTTATGTAAACTTAGCAACAACAGCACGAAGGCCTTTTAAATAGAGCCAGCAGGAGAAATTTACATGTGTTACAATAACTCTGTGATTTGCACACACTGCAGGAGGTGAGTGAATCCAAGCATCCAACAGGCTGTCAGTCTGCTCAAACCTTGACAAGGAAAAAAAAAGAGAAAGAAACACATCATGGCCTGCTTGCATTGATTAGCTTCGGGCTCCTGCTTCTTGATTGGCAGCTTCAATTCTGCACCACTCAGCAGGGTAACAGTATCATGTGTCAAAGTGCTCCACTGATAGAACTCCCCAGACCACAGAACAGGAAAAAGTTGGACAAAATTTTAAAATGTATAAAGCCGAGTTGGGATTTTGCTATGAATATTTTCATATCATTGGAGCTGCAGCTACCACTGGGGATACCAAGGTCATTTTAACTGCCTTATTGATGAGGTGTAGGGAACCGTTTCCAACATTGTGAGAGTCTACAATTTAAAACTTCCCCTTTTGAAGATCATATTCAAATAAGAATAAACAAGAATTCAGCATTTCTCCACCACGACATGGGATGGTTTAATTTTCAATATTAGTTTAGCAGTTTTGTTCACTGATCCTGCAATCCCCAGCTTCCAACAACCCGACTATAACTGTTTCAAAAGGTCTGAATACATCCCTGCACATACTTAACGTCATACTTTACTATCACTACTGATCTGCTTTTTAGTACGATACGCAAAGATGGTGTTCTAATGGTTGCATTGACAATGAATTTTTAAACACTGCACAATTAAAAGTTTGTGCATCACTGCATTCTGTTTTATGAAAATGTCACATACACAATTTGATGATTTTAATGCTTTAACCTCTTTTGAAACTTGCACAGCCCTCTGCACTGAGAGTTTCAGCAATTTTGGCTAATTAAACTATTTAGGAATCTGCTAACTAATCCCAAGAACACAGCTCAGGCAAAAATAAACGTCACAACAGTAACAGAAAGACTGACAAGGGGTAGATAGGAGAGCTGACAGTGGAGGAATTTGTTTACTGACTATAAGGATTAGACATTCATTACCTTTTAGAGTTATTTAAAGGGCGCATGATATGTTGAATTAACTGACCATGTTGCCATACTCAAGATAATGTTTTTTTGTGTTAACTAGTCATATCCTAGTCACAAATGTAGCAGAAGTGATGTGTAAAAACCTTTGGACATGGCTTAGATTTTGTAAGGCGTCACAACACGCTTTAAGGCAACATATATATACACATATATATACATATATATACACACATATATATACACATATATATACATATATACACACATATATATACACATATATATACACACATACATATACACACATATACATATATATATACACACATATATACATATATATATATATACACATATATACAAAAACAACAAACACCCAGCACGCCCCTGCGGGCGGTTTATCCTTCAAGCTCGGGTCCTCTACCAGAGGCCTGGGAGCTTGAGGGTCCTGCGCAGTATCTTAGCTGTTCCCAGGACTGCGCTCTTCTGGACAGAAATCTCCGATGTTATTCCCGGGATCTGCTGGAGCCACTCGCCTAGCTTGGGAGTCACCGCACCTAGTGCTCCGATTACCACGGGGACCACCGTTACCTTCACCCTCCACATCCTCTCGAGCTCTTCTCTGAGCCCTTGGTATTTCTCCAGCTTCTCGTGTTCCTTCTTCCTGATATTGCTGTCATTCGGAACCGCTACATCGATCACTACGGCCGTCTTCTTCTGTTTGTCTACCATCACTATGTCCGGTTGGTTAGCCACCACCATTTTGTCCGTCTGTATCTGGAAGTCCCACAGGATCTTAGCTCGGTCATTCTCCACCACCCTTGGGGGCATCTCCCATTTTGACCTCGGGACTTCCAGGTTATACTCGGCACAGATGTTCCTGTACACTACGCCGGCCACTTGGTTATGGCGTTCCATGTATGCCTTGCCTGCAGCGCATATATATATATATATATTAGGGGTGCAACGATATTCGTATCGATATTGAACCGTTCGATACAGTGCTTTCGGTTCGGTACGCATATGTATCGAACAATACAAAATTTTTAATTTATTTTATCAACTTTCCTTCTGACGATGCTGTCTGTGTTGAGCGCTCAGTGAATCTGCGTTCGACTACTCTGCCTAGGGTCGACAGTGCAGCCTAGGCGGAGTAGTCGAACGCAGATTCACTGAGCGCTCAACACAGACAGCATCGTCAGAAGGAAGAGCGCAGGGCAAGCTAGCGAGACAGAAGTTAAGCTCTCCTTACAACGTGGACCTCCCCCACTCTCATTCAGATCTGGCGTTTGGAATTATTTTGGTTTTCATGTGACGTATGACCCTGAAGGTAAGCACGTCATGGACTAAAGTAAAACAGTATGTTGGATGTGCCACGCAATGCTCAATTACATGGGTGGGAACTAGTGTGTTAGCGCAGTTAGCTCGTTAACGTGTTGGCCGTCTGGCCCCATGCACGGGGCGATCGGCGGTAGCTCGTTAACGGAGATTTGCCGTGTTGTGGCGTTAAGGTCATTTCAACGAGATTAACCTGAAAGCACTAGTGGGAACACAACGAATATGACTGCACATTTACGCCGACATCATCCTAGTGCAAAGACAAGTGGAAGCAGAAAAAAAACAAGCAAGCATGCTACTAACTTTAGCCGAGTCATTTAGACAGCTGTTTAATATGCTGCTGAGAATATAGCCCAGAAGAAGCGGATAGTATAGCTTTTATTTTGAAAAGAGCCATTTCTCTGTAATAAACTCTCTTTTCCAAAGATGAGTGATTCCTCAATCAGATACAGGGCTCGCAATATCTCTAGCCCGACGTCCCGGAGCTAGCGATTTTTTCAGTCGGGCTACCAAAATCTATCTCTGCCCTGCCCGTCGGGCTATTGTAGGAAGGAAAAATATATGTCAATGCTTTTGCATTCTTTCGGAAATGTAGCTGGGTAATTATGTCATTGGCATCGGTGAGCCACTGTCAATATGTGACATATTGAAGTCGCGTTTGAATTTGCGCTTGTTTTTTTGCTTTCACTTTGCAATCGCGCGAACTGTGTATAGAGAGCGACAGCACTGATCTGTGAGTGATGATAATTTGCGCACCAATTCCTCTGACATCGTCTTATTAATCGTTAGCTTACTATGCAAACATGACAAGTGAAATCTCCCGCAGCAAGCTTAAACATATGAGAGGTTGATCGCGCAGAGAATCGCTGAGCTTATGTGAGTGCGTGTGTAAAAGCAGCAGGATTTATATTTGACTACGATGACCTGGATGACTGAGAACCTTCACAGACAGATATATATTTTAGTTCTGCTGAGCCAAATAAGACAGGTCAGGGTGAAGAAGTGACAGCCAAAGAAAAGCTTACCACAAAACGGAGAAGTTATGACAAATCAGACTATAAGGCAAAAAGAAAGTGCAGCTTTATGGTTTCATGGACAAAATAATTTCTGTGGCTGCAATATGACGAGCTAAATAACCAGGGCTGCACATAAGTGGTCCGCAGGTGCGCATTCGCTGTCAAAATAAAAAACACGCACAAGGGTTAGGGTTAAATTTAAAAACTGTACTTTTGAGTTAAAATATATATTTATAATTTTAATAAATGACAAATTAAAAAGGCATGAACATTTTTTTGTATCGAAAAAATATCGAACCGTGACACCAAAGTATCGAACCGAACCGAACCGTGAATTTTGTGTATCGTTGCACCCCTAATATATATATATATATATATATATATATATATATATATATATATATATATATATATATATATATAAAATAAATAATTTTTTATTTTTTTATTTTTTTGATGGATGACAATATAAAAGAGACAACAGACTTACATCTTACATCTATCTATTCATTTTATTAACACTTCTTCTCAGTTTTTTCAACTTTGCTCACTGGAGCCTGACACAAACATAGCTTATATTATGAGCTGGTTGCCCAGACAGACACTACAAATGATGTGTTGTGATAACAGCTATGCTAGCATCAGGCTGCGTGCTACTCTCCAGCTCCAAGCATCAGGCTGAGCATCTAAGCAGCTAACGTCTACAGCCCATTAGGAAGCTAATGTAATGTGATGCAGACACTTTGTACTTAACAGCATCCAATATATGCTCACTATTTATTTAAGTTAAATAAATACTTACACTGAGGCTGCAACAATAAAATAATCATTGTGATTAGTGTCCTCAGACTTAATAAATTCATTGAAAGTAATTATTTTTCTAAATACGTGACAGATGGAGACTCAACAGGGATCATGTCTGTCTAAATGAAAATACATATTTTAAACTAAGAGAGAGGCAAAGTGTATTATTGCATTATTTTTAATAATTAAAAAATAATAATTTTTTTTAAATAACATTTAAATACAGACATTTCCACAGTAAAAAGTCATTGTAAGTGGGCCAGACTTTCCTGGTGGAGAAAAAGAAACTGTTTTCAGTTCACTGTGCTATTAGTCTGCTAGAAATGTAAAAATGTAGGGGAGGGGAGAGAGCAGCGACATGTGAAGACGTGTTTTTGCGAGCTCTGCTTAGATTGACCATTTGCGTAATTTTCCCGCTCCCCTTCTAGTACATCCCGGCGCGAACCCGTCTCACAAGTGCCTAATCTCTCGAATCAGTTGTATTTTGTAGTCTAAAGCTGTTCAACATGCCTAAATCGCTCAAGCAGAAGCCGGGGCCTGATGCCTCGGACTTGCCTGGTGCGGATCCGGCCGCGGGGGTGGGGGCCGGGCCGGATCTCGACACAATCATGGCTGCCATAAAGCAAACGGAGCAGAATGTGCTAGCCAAGATCGACTCGTCTGTGATGGCAGCTGCAGGTGAACTACACAAGAAAATAGACGACTTGGCGGGTGATTTAAGGTCAGAGGTCCTGAGTGTGCGCGCAGAGTTTGCGAAGGCTATCGAAGACATGCAGAAAGAAAACGCCACGCTCTCGACCCGCACTGATGATCTTGAGGAGGAAGCTAATGGCCAGGCTAACCGTGTTGTAGCACTGGAAGCTAAAGTTGATGCGCTATCTGCCCAAGTCGTCCGGTTGGCAGACAAGGCCGATGATTTGGAGTCCCGGCAACGTCGTGATAACTGCAGACTAATTGGAGTGGAAGAGGGATTCGGAAATATTCGACCGGAGAAAGCCGTGGCTGAATTGTTGAAGGAAGCGCTCGCCCTCGACTATACGCCGACGCTCGATCGGGCGCATAGGAGCCTGCAGCCGAGGCCAAAGGATGGAGATGCCCCGAGACCGATAATCGTCAAGTTCCACTATTTTCAGGAGAAAGTGGATGTTCTTCGAAAGGCCATGGGGGCAGGTCCCATTACCCGTAATGGGAAGCGTTTCTACATCTACCCTGATTACTCGGCCACCGTTAGAAAGAAGAGATCGGCCTTTACCGAGGTGAGAAGATTGCTTCGCCGGTGTACGGGAGTGAAATATGGTCTCCTGTATCCAGCTACATTGAAAATCACGACCCCGGCTGGCGAACAGATGTCTTTCGAAGACCCGATCAAGGCAAGGCACTACGTCGAGACCAATCTGCGCCCACGGGAGACGGAGGGAGAGTGACAGTTAATTCACGGACCACAACAAGTATCACACGCTGCGTGCTACCATTGAGGTAGTCTGCACAGGCTGTGCATTGACTGGTGAACGTCGCCACGCTACGGTTGGATGCCCTTTATGATTGGACAAGGTATAGCTATAAGATGTTGAGGATTTCTGTGGATGTCATGTGGCCTGGGGAATATTTTATTTCAGAATATCTTCGGTATCCTCATTGGTCTTAGTTCCAGCCCGACACCATAACCCCAACAGTGCTTTTATTTTGCTTTTTGATGTATTCTGATTAATTAATCCCCTTTTTCTTATCACCAGTGTCATTATTTTTATTGGGTTTTACCCCTTTCTTGTGGGATTATTTTCCAACCGTGAGTGTTCAGAGCCGTACCGGCCTGTAAGTGGATGGGTGCCGACATGCATGCGGCAATAATGATGCTGAGTCAAGGGTCCTATTATACTTTGTTCTGTCTTTGCTGAGTTCATGTAAGAGTTTAAGCTAGTGTAAACGTGTTATATGCCTAGGAGAGAGAGGAGTGTTTTCAGGGCAGTCTCAGGTTTGTGGAAGACCAGCCCAGGGGTCCAGGATGGTGAGAGGTTTATCTATGTTTATCTGTTTGTTTTTGTTAGTTTTGCTTTGGGTTTATCTGTGGTTTATGTTGTGGCTCAAACAGGCACTGAAACACTGAGATATAACCAACGTGCAGGATCAGTCTATTATCGATTGTGGCACTATGACTCTGGATAATGTGAATAATCAACAGAAATCGGTCTCATTCATTAGCTGGAACGTCAAAGGGCTGAATAATTTGGTTAAAAGAAGCAAGGTATTTAGTCATTTGAAATCGCTCAAACCTGACGTGATGTTTCTACAGGAGACACACTTAAATACTAACTCCCAAAAAAGATTAGGTTGTAAGTGGATTGGACAAATATATCATTCACGTTTTAACTACAAAGCCAGGGGAACAGCAATCTTAATTAGGAAGGGGGTTCCATTTGAACACTCTGAAGTGATATCAGATCCTAATGGCAGATATGTTGTTGTAGTGGGCAAGCTGTTTAACACACCACTAATACTGGCTAATATTTATGGACCTAACTGGGACAACGCACAGTTCTTTCTTAATTTTTTTTCGACTCTCCCAGACCTTGTCTCCTATAAACTAATTCTAGGTGGAGACTTTAATTGTGTCCTTTCTCCCCAGCTGGACCGATCAAGCGTAAGGTCGAGCAACACCCTCTCGTCAGCAGCAGTGGCTATTAATTCCCTACTTCGTTCTTACGGCTTATCAGACCCTTGGCGTGCAACAAACCCATCTACGAAGCAATTTTCCTTTTTTTCCCCTGTACATCATAGTTACTCCAGGATTGATTACTTCATTGTCGATAACCAGCTACTTCCCTTAATTTCCAGCACCAAATACCACAGTATAGTGTTGTCAGATCATAGCCCTGTGCAGATGGGTCTGGTTTTTCCAGGTAATGTAGCGCCCCAACGAACGTGGCGGCTAGACCCCCTATTACTTTTATGTGAACGCTTTAAAACGTTTCTCAGCAATCAGATTGACTTCTTTCTAGAAATTAATGACACTCAGGATGTGTCGAGGGGAGTCTTGTGGGAGTCTATGAAAGCCTATATTAGGGGCCAAGTTATTTCTTATGTGGCACACAGAGACAAGGAGCGCTCTAAACAACTTAAGGAACTGGCTGACAAGATTGCGGATATGGATAGGCGTTACGCTCTTTCACCTACGCCAGATCTTTTTAAGGAGAAATTACTGTTGCAAACTGAATTTGACACGCTTATGACATGGAGAGCCGAAAGAAATATTTTTAAATCCAGGCAGGTATATTATGAGCATGGAGATAAAGCGGGGAGGCTCCTTGCACTTCAGCTCAAACAGCGGTCAGCTGAGCGCGTGATTTCGGGAATTGAAATAGGTGCTGATTCGATATCTCACGACCCCCGAGTCATTAATGACCAGTTCAAATATTTCTACTCTACCCTATATCAATCAGAGGTGGGCAGTAATTCATCCGAGATCTACTCGTTTCTTGACTCGCTGGATCTTCCCAAGCTCTCTCCGGACGCTCAGTCGCCTTTGGAACAGCCGTTGTCGATTGAAGAGATAACGAACGCTATTAAATTATCTCAGACTGGAAGGTCGCCAGGTCCGGACGGTTTCCCCATGGAGTTTTACAAGGAATTCTCTTCGAAGCTCACACCTATTTTAGAATCAGTTTATGCTGAATCTTTTGCTACTGGCAATCTGCCGCAGACGCTTACCCAGGCCACGATCTCAGTCTTACTAAAGAAAGATAAAGATCCTGTACAGTGTAGCTCATACAGGCCAATAAGTCTTTTGTGCTGTGACTATAAGATTTTAACCAAAACTCTTGCACTACGGTTGGACCCTATTATTTCCACCATTATTAATGAGGACCAAACGGGCTTCATTCCCGGACGGCAGTCATTTTTTAATGTGAGACGACTGTTTAATGTGGTATTCTCCCCCCATTCGACAATACAACCGGAAGTTATCCTGAGCCTTGACGCTGAAAAGGCGTTTGATAGAATCGAATGGTCCTACCTTTTCACAGTTCTGGAGAAATTCGGCATGGGACCTACTTTTTGTAGATGGATTAAAGTCCTATATTCAACGCCTATGGCTGCAGTCAGGACAAATGGTCTGATTTCGGAATATTTTTCGCTCTACAGGGGGACGAGGCAGGGCTGTTGCCTGTCACCCTTCCTGTTTGACATTGCGATCGAACCGCTGGCAATTGCTATCAGATCTGATGAGAGGATTAAAGGTATATCCAGGGGTGAGGTAACTCATAAAACTCTGCTTTATGCTGATGATCTCCTTTTGCAGATATCAGACCCAATTGGGAGTATGCCCCACCTTTTCCGCTGGCTGCGGGAGTTCAGCAACATATCGGGGTATAAGGTTAATTTATCAAAATCTTTACTGTTTCCATTGAACAATCTGGCAAAACAGACCACTTATGACGATTTGCCTTTTAAAATTGAAAATGACAAATTCACATATTTGGGACTGGAAATAGCTGGCTCGATTAAGACTATTTTCCAGTATAACTACAGGTCTATTCTGGACAGTACTAAATCTGATCTGGGTAGGTGGTCAAAACTTCCACTTTCGCTGGCAGGACGGATAAATGTGGTGAAGATGACTGTAATGCCCAGGTTTCTTTATCTATTCCAAATGATCCCCATCTTTCTCCCCAAATCCTATTTTGCCCAGCTGGATCGCTTTGTCTCTTTGTTCATATGGAACAAAAAACCTGCACGCATAAGGAGAGCAAGCCTGGAGAGAGCTAAAGCTGATGGTGGTTTGGGCTTACCTAATTTCTTATTCTATTATTGGGCTGCTAATATTGTCAAGCTGACATATTGGATAACCATGTTTGCGGATGGGGAGGGTCCAGTCTGGGCAGATATGGAACTGAGAGCTACACTCCCAATCTCTCCGATTTCGATCTTAACTGCCCCTCTCCCATTGAATGTCAAAGCATCTGGGCTGAACTCCAATTTGGTGGTTCAAAATTCAATTAAGATCTGGGGTCAATTCAGGAAACATTTTAACTTGACAAATACTTGTAGCTTTTCTCCGATAATGTTCAACCATCTTTTTACACCATCTCAAATAGATCATTCATTTGCAGTCTGGCACAGAAACGGTCTGGTTTTCTTTCAAGATCTCTTCACTGAGGATGGCTTTGTCTCATTTAAATATTTGTGTGAAGACCATAACTTACCAAAGTCTCACTACTTCAGATACCTTCAGGCTCGGAGTTTTGCTTCTAAATTTCTCCCAGGGTACCCGTCTCTGCCCTCTAAGGACCTACTGTATCTAGTTCTTAATGTGAGTCAGCCCACTAAAAGAGCAATATCGAAGATTTATGCATTGATTCTTGAAAGCTGCCCTCATACATGGGACAAACCTAAGGCGGCGTGGGAAGGGGAGGTTGGAGAACTCATGTCAGAAGACATCTGGAAGAAAGCCATACAGCGTATACATACGTCTTCTCTCTGTATTAGACATGGCCTGATTCAATTTAAGGTCGTCCACAGGCTCCACTATTCTAATGACAGACTGTCTAAACTGTACCCTGATGTTGCACCGAATTGTCCTAGATGTGATTACTCTCCTGTTTCTTTGGGGCACATGTTTTGGTCATGTCCCTCCCTGTATGGTTTCTGGACATCAATTTTTCAATCACTGTCAGCTATATCGGGTGAAACACTGCGGCCTGACTCTTTGATAGCTATCTTCGGTGTACCTCGGGAAGAGCTGAGACTCTCTCCCCTCCACAAAAACGCAATAGCCTTTGCCTCGTTGCATGCCCGCCGTCTGATACTGCTGAGCTGGAAGGCGTCGAACCCTCCTTCCTACGTCCATTGGATTAGAGAGGTGATGTTGGGATTAGCTCTGGAAAAAATTAGGTATACCGTGCGCGGCTTGGAGAGTAAATATGACAAAACCTGGTCACGGTTCATAACTCATGTCAAGAGTCTGTCTTTTGCCTGATTTATTGTTCTTTACTTGTTGGTAATTTATGCTCTTGCTCTCTTCTCGGACTGCTGTCCATAGTCTCCTCAATGCCAGTACTTTGACTGTTGGGATTTCTTTATTCCCTTTTTCTTCTTTGTTTCTTCTCTCATGTGCCGGGGTCCGGCTGTTGGTGCTATAATGACTGTCACAGATTGGTTTGAGTGTTTCTCCCCTTTTTTTTTTTTTTTTTTTGTGTTGTGTGTATTGTGCTTCCTGGTTGTGGGGATGCCACCTGGATGGGGGTGGGGGGTAGGGTTCGCAACTTTTGTAAGAAATTCTGGACTGTTTTGTTGGAAAACTATAAATAAAGTTGTAAAAAAAAAAAAAAAAAAGAAATGTAAAAATGTATTAATATATTTTTTCATAGGCGACATTTGCGCTTTTAGGTACTCATCAGTCACTTTAATCGATCTGTAATCAAACCTAATCTAATCCAATATGTTTTTTCCATAACACATTTAAGGCAGTAAATTTATTCTTGCTTCAAGCCCTGATAAAAAGACTGCTGCGTAATTAACAATATCAATATTCTTTTGCAAAATGTGCAAACTGAGGGTGATTTTTAACGTTACGTATCGATTGCACTTAACATCAATTAACACATTTTGTTGTGTTTTGCAGTTCCATTCACTTAGCATATGTATCATGCTTACTGTAGCATATCTTTTGTCTTTCTTTATTCATCAGGATGCTCTGTAGCACAGAGGTCAAACCTCCTGCTTGATAAGGTTGTCCTTCTGCCTTCTCTACA
Source organism: Diplotaxodon limnothrissa (assembly GCF_057381915.1). Lineage (NCBI taxonomy): Eukaryota > Metazoa > Chordata > Actinopteri > Cichliformes > Cichlidae > Diplotaxodon > Diplotaxodon limnothrissa. The sequence continues at coordinate 20,296,158 of NC_140604.1, forward strand.
GCTGATTTCATTAATCAACATCAATTAGAGCAGCTTAGGCCCACCTATGATGAGACTCCACTAAATGCTCTCTTCACCCTGTACCTGCAGAGTTGCTTATACTAGGATAACAGCCCTTCCCTGCCTCAAATCCTCAATATCCAGATCACAGAGACATGGCCACTCATATATAAAGAATACATCAGTGGCTCCATTATGATTGTAGAAGCCTTTGTGATTTATACTAGCAAGAAAAACTTCTAGGCAAAGATCAGGTGAAGAAAAGCATGCTTTCCTTGTTTCTCCAATTTCACATTCTCAGATAAATTGCACCGGCAGCACACATTTGCATGGATAGGCAGAGAAGGCCCATTTGTCTTAATCAGGACTAATATCGCCATCAGGGAGATAGTGGGGCTGAGCTATCTATCACATTCCTCCTTGGTTTTCTTGGGGCAAAAAAATTACCTTCGATCAATCTCTAGAAGCAGATAAGTCTACCTCAGAGACCTGAAGCTTCATCACTTCAAAGGAGGGTATTTTGGGGGGGGAGCTGCCAGGTCAAATTCCATCTGGGATGAGCTATTAGCTACAGAGGCCACACAGTCTGCACTGAATCAACCTGATCACTGATGGTAATGTTTCCCAAAACTATTTTTCTTGTTTATTCTCAGGCTTGCTCTTTTAACCTTACAAAATTGATTTCAGATACCACAATATTGTGTACGATTGAGTCTTACACTAGATGAATGTTATTTTGCTTGTTAAACCATATCCCTTAATGATCTAAATAAGGTCCACTTACAGTTTGGACAGGTATATTGCTAATAATCTGTTGGGTGCAATTTGCTAAAGCCAACAAATCTGTATTTTGCAACTGTTCATATTTCCATTTCAATCACTGCTTACTTAATTGCACTTCTAAGGCAATTAATTTGAAAGTGATCGCAAACTTCTATCGTGCCCCTCATTATTTAGATGCAAATTCATTTCAAACCTAATTAAAATGCACACATTGTGACTGACAATCTTTTTAAGAGCACCTAAAGAGAGCCTTCATTACTTCGGTGTGAATGTGCTATGTCAAATTTGAGTTCTATGCCTCAGAGGATATCACAGATCGATGCTTTTTATGGTCTCATAAAAGTATATTTTCCTAGAATTGGTACACGCAAACCAGCCAAAACATTTCCCCATCAATCGCTGGGGAGAATGCAGTAGAGCGGATGGCATATGTCAACGCAGCGACGCTCCACTGTCCAGGAAAAGTGGAGGAGTTGCTGAGACCAAGACAGGAGATCAGCCGTGAGCTTGACACAGCAGAGTGGCTCAGCGCACCCAGGCCACAGCACCCAGCTCCCCGGAGCCTCTCATCCCTCGTCACAATCAATCCACCGCAGACCAACCGTAATCCTATTTGTTCAAATAAATAATGAAATAGCTGCAGCCCCACACGGAGGCACACAGAGGGTGGTAATTGCTGCGTTTCAGCCTGGATCAGATGGGCTCTGTGGGAGGCTGGCTCGACTCCACAGTGACCTTGTGTGTGTTTGTAATTTTCCACAGGCTTAGTGGATATGCAGCAAGCAGGGGCCCTCAGTAGGTGCACGGGAATCCTAGCACCTAGGGGGTTTGCCAAACCATTCACTCGGATGGCCTTGGCAAAGAGAAAAAAGGTGCATATTAAGGAGAGAAAGATGACATGACAATCATTAGGCAAGTGCAAGGCTGTAGAGTGAGTGTTATGTCCTTTGCAGTGCTCTGATGCAGCGTAATGTCTCTTGTTCAATTTGTTTACGTGCAATGCCTCGATGCATTACAAGGACTTGTAGGGGAGGCAAATAAAGATTTCTAAAGCTGTATCCTTCAATTGAACTCAGACTTCACACTTCAGCGGATTAACCTTCCGTGCCAGACCTACGAGTTTTACAATGAATGCTTATCCTACCCTGCCAGGTTGCATCGGCCCTCATAATCCCATTATCCCTGACAAAAATATTCCATTATCTAGAATATTTCTGGATGTCATCCTGACCAGTAAAGCTGTGGGTCAAGCTTTGTTCAGTACTGCAGCAGTCTGTGTTGTTCAACAGCAGCAACACTCATTTCTAAAGTAAAATATTGCACCAAGGTTAGTTTTTCCCTATTGGTTCAAATGGCTGGTCATTTGCTGAAGTTATGGCCTGTTGTTGTCAGTAAGGTGTGATTGCAGTGACTCTTATGGCCCATCTCTCTATATTGTTCAGACGTTAAGCAGAGTCAGGGAAGGGTCACGCCACAAAATGTTGCAAGGGAATGAATATGACTGATCTACTGCAATAGGTTTCCTCAATGAACACTGTAGCCTCCCAGCTTCTTAAAATGAGATGTCTTCTACTGGATGAGAACGCTAAACACATAGAAATCCGCCATCTACGAAACCGCGATAAAATTAGCAGCATGCATCACTTGTTTTGGCATTTGGTAGCAAACTATCACGAGGCATCCTCTCCTGTGCAATAAACCCACATTAAAATAACCATGTGCTCTGGAGAAGCTGCTTCATGGCGAGACTCAGACGTAGGAAAATCAATACAACTCCTATGTCTGTCTGTACTGAAAATGTGAATCTAAAGCTAAGAATAGAATAGAATAGAATAGAATAATCCTTTAATTGTCCTACAAGGAGAAATTTGGGTGTAACAGCAGCAAGAAAGACACAAACAGTACACAAGACACAGAACCGAAGAGCCGGGTAGTTTAGTTTACCATAAAGAATGGAAACGGGAAAACTGCGAGCGTGGCTTTATCCAAATCCCAACTGAATCGCTGAATCACTTGCGAGGTGCACTTCAGCTTTTTTCTTTTTGTTTCTTTCTTTGTTTAATCTGTCCAAAAAGTGTTGTGTCAGTGAAACTGTCAGGCAACGACTAGAAACTCAATTTAATTAAATTCAATTTTACTTATATAGCCCAACAACAGTGAGCTCAAGGCACTTTAGACTGCATGGTAAATATATAGAGAGAAACCCAACAATTACCTTCGAGCAAACATTTGGCACATTGGGGAAAAAACAACATTTCTTTTAACAAAAACAGGCTAAGGAGGCTGCCCATCTGCCTTGACCAGCTGGGGTGAGGAAAACATAAAGAGAGAAAAAATAAAAGCGGAGAAAATTGACAAACATCATAACAATAAATATTCAGAGGTTTGGTGAGGCTGCTAACTGTACATCAGAAACAGGCAGATATCTGCACATATTCTCAGAGAGAGAAGACAGAAGCCATGGCAGAAAGACAACACTGAAAGTGGCATATAGGTAACTGCAATAACAATAACATGGTTCGTACAGCCCTTTTTAAAACACGCAGTTACAAAGTGCTTCACAGCTTGAATAAAACCGCACTTTAAAAATAAGACTACATGTTCCAGCACACAGACACACACTCAGACAAAGAGTCTCACATTCCAACATACACACTTCCACACAGAGCCAAAGATAATGGGAGCAAGATTAAGAAAAATGAGGTTTTTAGCAGTCATTTAAAACAAACCACTGATCCAGGCTGATAGGTCAAGGAAGGTTGTTCCAAAGTTTAGGTCCTTTGAGATCCTCGAAGACACGATCGCCTCTGGATTTAATATACGAGCCTGGACCAGTTAAGAGACCCTGATCCTGCCACTACCTTGCTTTTGTCTTCAAACCTGCCTTAATTCTTTATGGCACAAATTCAACAAACATTCCTCAGAGATTTTTGTCCATACTGACCTGATAGCATCACACAGTTGCTGCAGATTTGTTGGCTTCACATCCCTGATGCAAATCTCCCATTGCACTACATCCCAAAGGTGTACTATTGCATTGAGATCTGGGGACTGTCGAGGCCATTTTAGTGCATAGGTCTAATTGTTATATTCAAGAAAGGAAATTCCCAGTACAATAAGTTCCTGAAAAGACACCAGCAAACATGCCACGTTCTTGACAAAACCCCAACAATCAGATAATCCCCCATGAGTAAGCACAAGATAACAGTGGAAAGAAAAAACTCCCTTTAATAGGAAGAAATCTACAACATAACAAGGGGACACCATCTTCCTCCAGTAGGAGGATGAGGAGAAAGAGAAAAGAATATAAATAGACAGGATAGAAAACACACTGTGAGAGAGAGATGGCACAATTTAATGACAGCAGTAGTGGCATAGAGACACCTGAGGAGTGAAAAGACATGAGTGGAGAAATAAAGTGAGTGGAGCAGGAAGTCAGTCAGCAGTATCAGCTTGGTAGCATAACTAAGGGATAGTTCAGAGTCACCTGGTCCAGCTCTAACTTTACACTTTACCAAAAGACAGTCCAATCTTAAAGGCAGAGACAGCATGTATCTCCCAAATCAAAATTGGGAAAATGGTTCTACAGGAGTGCGTCTCAACAGCTGAAGGCTCTGCCTCATATTCTACTTTTAGAAAGTCTAGAAGGGAGAGTGAAGTTCTCTATTAGATATAAACAATTTACAAAAGTAATTAATTATTCATTACTAAACAATCAGACAGGCAGAAAGTTAAACAGAAAACCAGACACTAGATTGAAACAAACAAACAAAAAGACATAAATCAAAATTAAATAGAAATAACCCCCCAAAAATCATTACTGAATATGGAGACAAGAAGACTGTTCACACTGAACAAGAACAGAGATGATGGAACAGACACTAAAAGTACAAAGAGAAACAATCAACACCAACCATAAACCAAGAACCAGATCTATTAACTAAGAATCTGACAGCTTTGATTTGTCAGAGCAATGACTCGAAATCCAGCTCAGTGGGTGAATGACCATGCAGTTCAGTTAGTCACAGCACTGTAAAAACGCAACTTTTTTCAAAAAATATAAATACCACAATTCATAGAAACTAAAGCTTTTCTGTTTTAAGAATCTTTTTATTTTAGCACTGTGCTTGTGTCTTGTATTGATTGCATTATCACTATATTTTTGCAGGTTGATAAAGAAGCACAGGAGAAGCAAATGATTGAGAGTCCTTTCACAATTTCAAGACTGCACCAAACAGGCCAACTTTCCCTACTTGTGAACAACTTTTTTGAGGAGAATATTTCTTGAAATTGCTTGTTGTGCTGTCTTTGCCAGAGGCACACTACTGCTGAGAAAACATGTTACAGAGGAGCAATTGTGTGTCATGGTTTTATTAGATTTCTAATTCCATCATTCGAGCTGGAAAGTGCAGTCTAGTCTGAAGAAAAAAATTGGGTAAGGATGAAAGTGCAATTTTGGTACTCTTGAAGCCGCTCTTTTAGCCTTTGACTTGAAAATCAATAAACAGCCAGCAGTTTTGGTTTGTCATGTCACAAAGTGGAGACATGGCTCCAGAATCTAAGATCTGAGTTCTCCAATCCCTGCAGGTCAGAACCTGCAAATCTTTGATTTATTGCTTACTTTTACTTCTCATTCACTGTCAAACAGTTGCTTTTTGCTCTCATCTATTATTCATTGATTTAGATGTGTCTCCTTGCTAAACCAAGTACTCACACCAACACCAGCCATGCTGCCAAAGTAGCAAAGCTCAATACAAATTGATCTGGCAAAACTTCATGTTACCTGTCACGTAAAATCTAATGATCACGCAAGAATTGTTCTAAGACTGTTTTTCTGCTGTGAACAGATCAACAGATCAAAATCTGCTATTACTACATCCCCAAGTTACATGTAGTTGTTGTCTTAACAGAAGTTGTATTGGAATAGCAGTGGAAGAAATTTCATCCAGTGTCATCATCCCAAGCCATTAGTGAGGCTATTTGATCAGTGCTAAAGCAGAGCTCTGTCGTGGATGCCAGCCAAGCTGCAAATCACAGTCACACCACAGAGTGAATTAAATTGATGTGCAGACACATGTATAACAAAGCGTCCAGCGCTACACCACAGCTCCATGGCTCTGTGCGGTTTATTTAACCATGCAGTTGTTGGAGAGGTTCATGGTTCGGCGGTTGGCAATGACCCTTAGGGGTGCAGAGCCAGCTGAATGTGAAGAGGAGTGTGCACACTGCAAGGCAGGTGATAAGTATCCAGGCTTTGGTTTGTCATCGGGAAACGGTCAGAAGTGAAGAAAAGTTGTCCGGAAAGGTTTGGGCTTGATTTGTTGTGGTCCCTGTGCATGCACATGCTACCCTTCTAACTCGATTAACAGCATTCTGAACATTATCTTGTTGAACCAATGCCACGCTCAATTTTGCATGAGCTGAAAAAACTCAATTTGCATTTTATGTGACCTAAGATAGTTGTGCCAAAAGACATTTTGTTCAGTCACAAGCTTCACAGAAACTCCTCTCCACACTGTTGTCAATCCAGCTGCGCTAGAGTGCCCTCAGAGAGCCGTGCTCATTTCAATATTTATTGAAATGTTATCAAAACCACTCAGAGCGACTCGCGGCAATCAATGCTGTTTAGGCTCTGTGCTGCACAGGCAGGCCTCCACGCTCTTGCTACTATTGTTTGTCTTCATGCCATTCGCCCTCATCCCTCTGAAGGGAAGATGCTGGAGTCACACCTCTGTAATTCCTGCCACAGAGGAGTGGCTCAGCTTAGATTGCATGCTGACTGAATACATCTATCCATCCATGTGTTTTAATTGTCAGAGCATATATTCTGAACAAGGGAGAGCACTGCAGGAACATGTTAAAGAGCACCTAACACTATGTTGCATAGAAAGTCTGCCCTGCAGCATATGTTTATACTATTTTTGACAATTTAATCATTTGCCAATATCAACAGTTTCCCATCGTGCTCTTCAGAAACAGCATTTCGACTGATGAAGACAGATTGACAGATTGAATGATCGGTGCTCATGTTCTGAAGCGTAAAACTCAAAGACAAATAGCAACCAAAAAGCTGTTATACTGATACCATATGAAGTTATACAGGAGATAATAAATGATACATGAATCAGTAACCCACTGGGCAACAGTATTAATGGGAAAACAAAGCACGCGCACTTAGTCCCCATGTTGCAGCATCAGCACTGAGACTTCGTTTGTCTTGATGGACCAAGCTTTTCTTTTTTTTAAGCTTTTTTTTTTTCCTGCAGTCAAAATATCAGTGCGTTTCTCACTGCACTTATAAAGGGCAGAAGAGAAAATGGATTTGCCTTTTGGGCTTAAGTGGCCTGAGAGGGGATGGATTAAAAAATCATGAGATAAACAACTGACAAACTGAAATTTGTAGCTCACACCGGTCAGGTCACGGCAGCTTTGCGTCAGCAGCACATTAGAGAAATGTTCTCTGCATGCACACTGGTTTTAGTACGGGTTCAACTCAGTGTATAATGCACTGCTATAAACCTATTAAGGTATTAAACATTTATTTATTCAAAGATCATTGCTGAAGTCAGTGTCAGTACTTTTAGTCCATTATGAGCTTTGATAACGCACAAGATCTATTTCTTCAGAATGTAGAAATGACAACGTGCTTTCACCAAGAAGTTTCACTGCCTCTAATATTTTAAAAGAAAAGTAATGTACTGCACTCAGCTTTTCTATTGCACTTGCAGCTTTGGATATAAAGGTACTAATGCTCGCTTATTATAACAGGATATACAGTGTTATAGAAGCCAAGTGTGGAAAAAAAATCTACAGACCTATTGCATAACTGTATCATTGTTCTTACAAAGAACAACAGCTGGGACAGCAACCAGTGGTGGTTAGTGCCAGAAGATGTTATGGTATAAAAGTGAGTAGCAGCAGCTTATTCTGGGCCATTCAATCCTGCAGAGTGAGCTTGGTGCACATCTTTGTCACTGATTTTGTTCATGATCTTTCTGAATAGAATTTCTAGGCGACAACAGGTTTCCAGTTTGGTGTCGGTAGTGAGGTGATAGTGTGATGGTATGGGGCTGTTTTGGTGCCTTGAAGATTTGCTGTGGTAAATGGAACCATGAATTCTGCCGTCTACCAAACATCCTGAAGAAGAACGTCCAGCCATCTGTTCAAACCTCAAGTTGAAGCACACTTGGGTTCTGCAGCAGGACAATAATCCAAAACACACCAGCAAGTCCACTTCTAAATGAGTTAAGCAAAACAACATTAAGACTTTGAAGTGGCCTAGTCAAAGACTTGACCTGAATCTGATTGGTATGCTGTGATACGACCTTAAAAAGGAAATTCATTGCAAATGCTTGATTGCAGTTGTTGTAGCTAACGGTGGCCCAACCAGCTATCAGGTTTAGAGGACATTCACTTTTTCAAACAAGGCCATGTAGCCTTGGAATTTGTTTTACCTTAATAATTAACACTTTAAAAAACTGCATTTTTTGTTTATTGTGTTATCTTTGTCTAATATTTAAATTTGTCAGATGATCTGAAACATTTAAGCATGACAAACATACAAAACAATAGGAAATCGGGAAGGGGAAAAACAGTTTCTCCCACCACTGTAAGACGAGGAAATGAGTTTCCCACGAACAGTGTCTGGGCTGTCCTTTAGAGATAAGATGAGAAGCTTGGTCACTCAGGAGGGGCTTAGAGTAGAGCAGCTACTCCTCTATATTAAAAAAGACCCAGTTGAGGTGTTTGTTTGTGCATCTGAACTGGCACAACAAATTGTGCATTATGCATTACATAATACATAATAATGTATACCGGAGCAATGCCAACTGTTTCCTGCTGCTTTTGTGTCAGCTAAGCTCTAATTTAAGGTTGTGGTTCTATATTTAGCATACAGAGCGGTATCTTCTCACCTTTTGAAAAAATGAAGAAGGTTAGTATTTATTTGTGGTTTAAAGAAAAAATAACAGCAAATGAATCATCTCAGATTATAAAAAGGCATGTTTTTCTGTCTTTCCCCAAAAGAATGAATCGTTTTCTTTGCAAGGTCACTTGTACACTATTGTATTTTTGTGTACTTGGCAATCCTTCAATACATCCTGCAGTTGGATTTTATTGCGTTTACTGATGCAACGTTAGTGTTCCAAATTTCTCTCTCTTTTATGATCAACTTGATTTTTCACAATTATTGTTTTGTAGGTGCACACTAGTAAAGTTATAAGACCTGTAGCTTTTCCTGACAAACTGATGTTCTTATGAAGCCTCAAGAATTCTAAAATATTACCAGAAGTTGTTCATAAACTACAGAAATGCAAGAATGTATTTTTTTAAATGGTCATAGTATCATGATCAGATTAGGTGCCTACAACTTAAGAAGTCAGTAAAGGGTTTAAATTGTACGTACATGTTGGATCATTTAGAGCTGGAGGTATCAGCTGTGGGTATCTAACTGCCTATGGAGCGCTTGAGGTGCTCCAGGTGTTTCCCTTTTAAAATATTTTCCGAGATGAAGGAAGGTCTTTCATATTAAAAGGACAGAGTGTTTCCATCTGGTTCTTCACCTTTTGACTCATCTTCCTGCAAAATCTCTGGAGTTATCTGGGGCTGAGCCAAGCATAATGGGTGACCTACTATACCAGCGTTTCTGCTGTGAATCTACTGGCCTTATTTTTTCTCTCTTTTTTTTAAATTCATCCTTTATTATTCTCATAACCCTCAACATTTATGAATTTAAGCACATTCATTAAAATAAATGTACTGCAGAGGTCAAGCTGGAAATGTATTATTACATCCTACTGACTTACACCAGCCAGAAAGCCTATGTATGAACAAGACAGAGATCTCACAGGACGCTGAGCAGATGGTGAAACAGCATAGTGTCAGCACTTTCCCCCCCAGAAACCTGAGATACTCCCTACGGTCAAATGAAACATGAAATCGCAGACACTTTCAAACTCTATTTATATTGCGAGACTCTGTTTTTGAAGGAGAAATCACACTAATCTGTCCTTTGAAAAACATTCATTCCTAAAAGCCTAAACAAAAGAAGTCATTGGACCACCTATGATTCACAAATTATGGCTGTATGAACACGTGGATAGCTCATTTCTTCAATCCTGCAAATAAATGTTTTTTTGTTAACCAAAAGTCATTTTAAAAGACCAATATTGAGTGAATTGTTCAGCATAAAGATATAATATTATATTACTTTTACAAACAGATTCATTTATTTTTCCGTGAGGCTAAAAGCACACCCTTGACACAGGATGTGCTGAACTGAAAAACATGAAATTACCCTATTTGTAGTCTTGAGGGCCAAAAGCACTCAAGGTAGGACTAAAGCTTATCATAGTTGCCTGTTTATTTAAAGTGAGGACACAGTGTGTTATATACAAAGGTGCAAGTAGGGAATGGGGCTCCAGGAATCCAGGAAAGAGGGAACAAGCATCCAATCTTCACACACTCTTCACTGATTGGTCACTCACAGGCAATCGGGCTCACCATAGTCCAAGGGAGGAGAAATCCAAGGAGAGAGGAGGAACAATGTTGGAAATCCAAAGACAAGAAAAACGAGAGCTAAGGTAGTCACATGAGCCGGGGGTTCACTAACGAAAGGGTGCAAAGATCCAGCAAAGACTGCAGCTCAACTACCACCTTAAATAGTGGCTGCCTGACATGCTCATGAGTCACACGTAACCAAACAAATAGTGAAAGGGGGGGAAGAGAAGGACAAGGAAAGGGAGACAGAAAACAAACCTCAGCAGAGAGCCCAGTGCGGACTGGAAGAACATGACAAGGTTCTGCTAATCTAATGAGCCTGAGTAACTGATCAACAACAAGTGTGGGCACCTCTGTAAAAGCAGAGGTTTTAGTGGTTTTCTGGTCTGGAGAATTCAGCTGTGTGATAACACAACTGAATGCCAAGGAGGAAAGACATCAGCAATGATCTTAGAGAAGCAATTATCAGTCAGCAAAGAGTTATAAGCCAATTTCCAAACAATCTGAAAGTCCATCAGTCTACAGTGAGAAAGATTATTCACAACTCGAAAATATTTAAGACAGTTGCCAATCATCCCAGAGGCGGACATCCCAGGAAGTTTACCCCAAGTCCAGACTGTACAACACTCAGAGAAACTCAAGAAACCCAAAGAGTTACATCTCAGGCTCATACCGGCCTCATTTACCATGTTGAATGTTAAAATTCATGACAGCACAATTAGAAAATGACTGAACAAGTTTGGCTTGTTTGAAAGGATTTCCAGGATAAAGCCTTTTCTCTCTAAAAAGAGCATGAAGGGCATCTTAGGTTTGCAAAGCTACATCTGAACAAACTAGATAACTTCTGGAACAATGTCCATCGGTCAGAGGAGAGCTCTGTGGTGATGTTTGGCCATTAGCCACAGACCAAGCACAGCTTATCAGCACAAACAATTCATACCAACTGATAAGCATGGAGGTAGAGGAGGGGAGGCACAATCTTTAATAAACTGAAGCAATGCTGTAAAGATGAGTGGGTCAAAATTAAAAAGTCATACAGAAAACCTCAAGTTATTGTTGCTAAGAGTGACAGTGAATCATGGGGTGTACTTATTTATACACCCTGCTTGTGCATTTTGTCTAAATCTTAGTTAAATAAATGATGACATGATGTAATGTGTCATGTATTGATGTTCGCGGGGATGTATTTACCTAATTTTCAGACTTGCTAAGGATGAAATAATTTTCATGATATCCTGAGGGTTTGCTTTGTTTTTGCCATGAGTATAAATGTTGAACCCTAGTTCTTCCAGTGTACCCACTTGACTTTGCACCATAAAATGCTGCAGAAATGTTTCTGTTCCCTTCCACAGAGAGTCTGTGCCTCGATATAATCCTATCTCAGAGGTCTAATGACAGTTCCTTGGATTTTATGGTGTGTTTATGATCTGACAGGCGCTGTCAACTATAGGACCTTACTGTACATAGACAGGTGTGCGCTTGTTCAATACGTGTCCAGTCAACTGAATTTACCACATGTGGACTCCAATCAAGTTGCAGAAATATCTGTCAGGTGATCAGTGGAAACAGGATGTAGCTGAATATCACGGCAAAGCCTGTAAATACTTATGAATATTAGATTTGGAGGTTTTTTGGTTTTAATAAATTATCAAGAATTTCAAGCAAACCTTTTTCATCGTGTCATTATAGAAGATTGGTTGAAGAATTTGGGGTAAAATGTAATTGTGAAAAATGTAAAATGTGGAACAAGTGAGAATATTTTCCACATGCACTGGAAGACTGTTGGGTCCTAGTCAAGCGCAACGTGAAAGCACTTTAAATCTTTTCCTCTAATTCTGATCATGTATAAAAGTTAAATTCAAAGTAAGTAATGATATGCAGATTGCAAATCATTTTATTCCATTTTGAAAATGTATTTAACTTTTAAATATTACATAAAACAGTTTTATTTCCTAAATGTCAACTGCAAAAAGCGCTCAGATAAACTCTAAGCTATACACCCATAATGTATGTGAGACCTTGCTTTCAGCGGATGATGTGTAGTTGGCCCATTCAGCGATAGAGCACAATGTGGAGAGGGATTGTTCTCTCACCAGTGCATTGATTGTTTCCCACTCTAGCTCTTCCTGTCTCCAATATCTCAGAGAAAGGTGACTAGGCACTGTTGAGATCCATCACATGCAGCAAATGTATTGTTGGATGTGAAACAACTGTTTACTGTTTTTTAGTTTAACTTGCTTCCTGATGAAGTCCATTGATCTCTAAAGGAATCCATGGTCCCCGGCTCCACATCATTTGTTCCTCAACTGAAATGACTGGTTTGATCTCAAGGCCTGGCATCAGCTGTAATTACTTAGATGGGATTTCAAGTGTCAGCATGATAAATGGCCATTTGACTTTATTTGTCTTGGCCTTCCATTGGCTCGCAGTGCTACCTGTCACTGAGGTATTCTATTTCCTTTACTCAGCATCACACACACAGAAACATATCCAATACCTCTTCCATCACTTCAACAGAAAATCTTTCAATAACAACATGGATAATTTTTTAGAGCAAAAAGCTGTTGGCAAGCAAAACGGCTTGAAAAGTCGACTTCTTGTTTTTCCGAGGAGATATTTTGTTTAGCGTTTTCTGCTGATGTCAGAAACATACCTAACAGGTTTTTATTCTGGTCATCCACTCATATCTTCCCCCGACAGTTTTACTTTCCATTTGTTACAAATCATTAAGTTGGACTGCTGTGGGAACTCGCAAGAGGTGAGTTGCTTGCAGGTGCAGATCTCCGGAGACGTTTTTGTGCATCGGTGAATGCAGCTCCTGACCCTGGGTGACCTTAGCCCTTATCCCTGAGAAAGAATCAATTGTGTTTTCAGACCGCCTAAGCCGGCTGCTGGAATAGGAACCCAGTGATAACGATAACACCGAATGCGGCAAACAAGGGTCACACCGCGTGCTGAACAGATGTATTTATTTGTAATGCTGGTAAATATTGGTCTGAAATGGACAGGAGTGCAGTTGGCTGAATGAATAAGCTATGCGTCTCAGGGTGTAAAAAAATAAAAATAAAAATAAAAAAAAAAGTGGAGTGAGGTTGCTGATAGAAATGTTTTCTTAACAGCTTTTCCACAGCTGCACACAATGCCCTCACATGCACCTTTTAAAGCAACCTACCCATTAGCCGTTAAACAAGCACTGGAACAATTTGTCTTTCTGAAAGCAGCCACACTTTAGATTGCATTTTCTCTGCTCAACAAATCAGAAATTCTAGTTAAAGCTCTTTATTTGGCAGCACCTAACAACAGCACCTCAAGTTTTTGAAAAGCATAAGAGAACTCGGAGCTTTTCATACTGCATGCAAGTGCTCTTTCCAGATCAATTATTCCCACTAAAATAAGTAAGAGGAGGCCATGAAATATTAAAGTGAGGCTGAGCAGGGGTTGAAAGCTTCCCTAACGTGGGGGTGTTGTATCTGTTTTATTTTTCATGACGATGGAGGGACTATGGCGAGGAGGAGGCGCTGCAGTCGCTTGGGGCCATTTCAGTGGTAGCTAATTTAGTCGGCGACCCAAACCTACCGCATGAAGAGTCCATCCAGAGTTGAAAGAGGGCCAAAGCGCAAGGCTTGGGCCTCCCTCCTCCTCCTCACTGTCCACACTGCACACCAACTGTTACCTGCTGTTTATTATTTAATGCTGCTGCAGTTTCAGCTGCTGATTCAGGCATGATCCTCAAACATCTAAAATGAGCTACATGTTTATCTGTGTGCCTCATTGCTAGTCTTTTTCCTAGTCTTTCATCTCCTTACTTTGGCTTACCTTGTTGCCTGATTGAAATGTAGATCAAACTTCCAATGCAGTCTTTCTATGGAGCTTGGCAAGAAAAAAAAATCCTTATTTGCAAACCGCAGTGTTGAATTAATGCAGCCTTTTATCCTGCAAACTTCCACATTTTGCCTCAAGCCCACACAAGCTGACATACTGTGCATGGCACAAAGTTCAACATGTTTGTTACATTGTTTAAGGTGCTGCATGAAAAATTCATGAGCATTGACCTGGTCTGAGAACTGTTGCCAGTCTCACTGTACAGTGCCTTCTGTAGGTCAACATTTTCCAAGCTGCTGTGTTTTATGCTTTTATGTTTTCTAATCCTCTTTACATTATGGAAATCAGCTCTGTCAGATGGGCATGTGTTATAGTACCTATAGTAAACTGTCTCTGTGTGTGTGTGCATATATCAAATGGGACAGTAGTGACTAGGCACATCTCAAAGCTTCAAAGCTCATTGTTATCACTGTATGCAAGCCAAGCATCAGTCTGTTCCAGATCAAACAGTACATTTGTCACTCTGAAACTGACGTTGAGAGGATGGGATTTTTATTCATCAAACCAACAGAGCACTTCTCAAACAGAACAGTTCACCGACTCCTTAGAAATGCTTTGTTGAGATTCAACAATGGTGTGAATTCTCCCTTTGTCTTAATGATGAATAATACACGTTTCATCATGGAGGCTTGAATTACGACTTAAACGTGAAAGAAGGTCATGCAGGACACAGACAGAAAATGAAGAATGTCTTATACTGGCATACAGCCATACAGATAGTTAATTCAATATTCTTGACTGACCAAAGTTCAATATCAGTCAAAAGGTCATGATGGCCAAAAAAAGTTATTTGAGGAACTATTTAATTCTATAATTGCATTAGTTTAATCACAGTGTTTTTACCAGCAAAGAAGTGCTATCAGAGTCACTTCGACTGAGTACAATCAACTTTGTTGCCTTTAAAATGGTTTCCTCAAATATAGGGATCAGGTCTGCAACCACTCAGTCAGTTGCCGTTAAACTAACTTTGACAAATTTGCGATAAAACACTAATAATGCTGAACCACTCAGTTTGCAACTGAATGGAGTTAAGTTGACAATTACATGAGATCCCTTTGTGATGATATGTTGATTAACTGTGATAACTCAGGAAAAAGTAAAAATTTGTTGCTATCCGTTGCAGGAATTCACATGAGCTACTTAAAATCAGAGTTCAGCTAGAAACTTGTAGATTTGAAAGAGAAATTCCTCCTCAAATACTAACATAGCTGTTGCAGTTACAACAAAATAAGTTGGATGCTCAGAAAACTAACTTTTACATTGGAGTATAACCAGACTGTGAATCTGACCATGGTTGTCTGGAGACCTGTGGAATTGCCTTGCAACTAAAAGTGGCCTGGAAAAACCTCTGGAATATCTCTATTTGCAATCCATTTCCTCGCCTTGCAATCTGTTTTTTCTTGACACAGGGAGATTACCATCCTATTTCTTACTCCAGTTTGAAGTATGTGAAGTTTTCTTTTTAGAAAATTGAAGAAATAGATTATTAGAAAAGAACTTTGACCTCTACTGAAGGTATTACACTGTAAACAATCAAACAAATATGAAATATAACACACGGTACAACAACAGCTGTGCGAACCCTTTCAATGAGTTAAAAAATGATGAATAAATAAACTCCACATCTCTTATGATGAAAGGTTGTGGAGTTTTTCAGGCCAGCAAGCACTACATGAGTGCACCACAGCATTCCCCACTGTGTGCAATGTACAGTTATTATATGGAACCACCTGTTTAAGTCCAATTAAAAGTGTCTCTAGCCACTCTGAGTCAGCGCATATTTGCTTTTCAGTTACTTTGGGTGCTTAGACAACAGAAGTCATCTTTGCAGATCGGTTATTTAACTTTCTTGGGCAAGAAACGCAGGACTTACAATCACTTTACTGACATTCTCCAATACATAAATCAGAACACCGACAGCTAAACAACACAGATATTCAAAAGAGAAACTAAGTTAAGGAAAAAAATAAGTACACACAATACAACACAATAAATACAATAAAATTAAAGCAGATAAAGTCTTGGGAAAATGTGAACATATGCTACTATGCCATGTTACCTCTTAACCCTAAAATAATTGTCTTTGCAGGGTGGATAAAATAATGGGAAAAAGACTGCATGAAGATATAGTTCTAAGTCATTATTTATGTAATGAAGTTTGCACTCTTCCTCCTTCATGACCTACTACAGTCCTGATCAAAAGTTTAAGACCACTTGAAAAATGGCAAAAAAAAAACCCAACCCCAAAATAACATATTTGCATGATTGGATCTTAAAAAGGTTCCAAGTTGAGCTTCAACATGCATCAAGAAGAAATGGATGTGAGACAAAATATTTTTTTGAGCATGCAATTTATTGAAAACAACATTTAAAATGAAACAGGCTGTTTTACAGCTAATGTTTAAGACCACATGCCTTTAAAAGGCCAATTCATCGTCATTTTCTAATGAAGACAAGTGGTCTTAAATGTTTGATTAGGACTGTAACTGCCATGTCTCAAAACATGGATTTTATATGCTGGAGCCTTATCCAGTGGGCTGAAGATGTGAGCTTATTACATATGACACTTTAATTCACATGTAAACAAGCACAATTTCTTCTTTTTATTTTCCCTGCTCACTTTAAGGGTTGCCACAGTAGATCATCTGCCTCCATCTCATTCTATCCTCAGCATCCTTCTCTGTCACATCAACCCTTTGCAGGTCCTTCTTCACTACATGCTTTCTTTTCCCCTCTTCCCCGGCAGCTCACTCTTCAACATCTCACCTCTGCACATGACCAAACCATCTCAGCCTTAGCTGTAAACATGCACTGTTGGTGTTTGAAATAACACTGTCAACCAAAAATGTTGGATTTACACATACCCAACAACCTGATTCCACTGTTTAATGTGGCTAATATAAGTTCTTTCAGTTATATGAAAATTGATTTGCTATGACTTCAACAGAACGATAGCAATGTGTTGCAAATTTAGACTGTAGAAAGAGATTTGCAGAACACAGAACCAACATCAACATCCAAAGCTATACGGGGAAAGCAATAGCTGTTGCAGTGGCTGAATTACACCAACAGCACATGAATATTTAAAGTGTGATCAGGAGAGACCTCCATTATGTGAGCTACTGAGCTGTAAAGTCATGCTTGATTATGAGAGCAAGAACAGTTCATGTGATACTGTTGAGCTGTCAAAAACAATCGCCAGGCGCTACGAACATATGCAAACAGGTAGCTCTCAATTCACCTTCAACAGCATGCCTGCTCATGTGTGGCTCTCTCTGCATACATACAGAAAAGAATTGTGGATGAATGGGCTTGAAAAATATTTTGGCAAATCATTTTTGAAAACAAATGTATTTTACTTTTACATTTCACTGTAACCCCTCTACCATAACAAATTATATACCCATGGTCAAGCCTCTTATCACTGAGACCAGTGCAGTACTGCACCACTTCCTTTACCTCTCTGCTAATCTCAGGGGCACTCCTGCATATTAGAATTAAAAATTGATGAATTATGACATCCATTCACACTGGGTGCTCCTCTGCCCAGAATCAATTTAAATGACTTTCCCCCCACAGTGAGAATGAACTTTTTGCTAAATTAGTTCATGAGAAAAAAATTTATACCTATAAATTTGAAGCCAACGCCAGCTGTTATGAAGATGTATTACCGGGTTTAATGTTAATGTACAAACTGGCCTATCGTATGAAATGCTAAGGCCACAGTAGGTCACCAAATGTGGTTTCTAGTTATCCCTGTGATTTCCTCTGTCCGATATGAAATTAGATTTGACAATAAAATGAAAAAAGAAGATGAAAAGGCCTGTGTGATAATTGTCAGTTGTCAAGTTCAAGATTAGTATGTCCTTGGTGAACCCACTTATTGAAAAATGATATCCTCCAGTGTCATGTTGGAGACTTTTTTTCTGAGAAAAGAAAAACTGGCATAAGCGTCATTGTTCGTCTCTGAGCTTTCATGGTACAGGTTACTATCCTATATAGACCAACGCTCATTAGCACTGACTGACTATAACTGCAAGGCAGTTCTTTTATGTCCCTTTTAACCAACCATTCTACAGTTTCAACAGCACTGTGCAAAAGTCTTGACTCACCCCACATTTCTTGAGCAATAGTTCTCTGGGCTTTGCAAAGGTCTTTTCCCAAGTGATTCTTTGCACATTGCCTGCTTTTTCAAAAAACTCATTTCCAGTCCAGCCATTGTAACTTCTTATTTTCAGAAGAACCTTTTTCTTTAATTTTGCGTAAGCTTTTTAATACTAACCTATGACGTCATTAACCTATACATCATTTGTTCCCATTTCTTTATCCAAATCTAGAAAAACAAATGCCCCCCACAAGCTGTTTGCCAAAGAGCTACAGTATTCTTTTAAAATGTGCATATCTTGGCATGGTGTCTAGTAAGTCCTTAAAAATGTAAGGACCTGAGAGATGCATCTGGCCCTTTAGTTGGCCACCTGCTGTTCCCTTAAGCCTCTTCAAAAATGTTCTAACTGGAAAGGTGGCTGTCAAGAAGCTCGTCTTAAAGAAGATAAACAGGGAGAAAAGGCTGAGGTATGCCAGATTATTCAAGGACTGGACTGAAAATCAGTGGAACAGGTTTACTGAGAGATAAATCCAAACGTGAAATGTTCTTGTTCTTATTGTATAGAGAAGATTAGAGCAGAGATACAACAGTGAGTGTCTACAATTATCTGGAAAACACAGTGGAGGAAACAGTGTGAAATTTTTTAAGCAAATGGAATAAAAGGCAAAATATCCAAAGAAGAGCTTAGAATTTCCCCCAGGAAGCACGGAGAACTACTCATGAAGACTACTTCAAGAAATGATGTGAAAGCTTGCCTCGGAGAGTTCAGGTTGTGTTGAAAGATAAACCTGATCTTACCAAATAGTGACTTTTAAGCTCGTCAGAACTGTACAAACTCTGTTTGTCAGATTACTTTCATAAGTGGTTTATTTATATTTTTTAGAAATAATATAAGAGAATGTTAGAGCTGGAACCAATGCTCGTGCAAGGCAGTCGCTATGTTTTGGAAGCACAATGCAGCACATCAGGCAAAATGTAATGAAGCAAATATATTTCTTTCTTTTTTTTAAAGTTGTTTTAAATTTAAATTGTTTTTTACTTAGTTTTTACTAAATTTTGTTGTTGATTTCATTGTTGTGTTTGTCACATTAGTTTTGAGCCATTTTAATAGTTTTTAAACTACACTAACCACATTTTAATCCATAAATAAACAAGGGCATGGAGATCATCAGTCCGGCATCCACAGTACCCTGACCCACCCTGAACTGCTGCAAGTGAGCCAAATCCATTGACCGGAGGCCAGTTAAGCAGCACCCACACAGGGAACAAATCTGAACATCTTCTTATATAACATTCAATACACAAGGAGCCTGTTTCATAAAATGAAATGTGTAAACACTGCACAGGCAGGTCCTACGGGGCTCTTCCATGCTCAGACATTAGCTAAAGTATTTTTTGTTGCATTGTGAATCATGGCTTTCATATTTCAAATTCAGTATGGCCTCAGGTTCACAGGCTTCAGGGAGTCTATATGTAACGGACAAATGCATGAGGAAATTTTTAACTATACAGGCTGTTAATTTAGTCTAACTAATTTATTTTATGGGTGTGAGTTTGATAGTTTTCAGTAATCTTATTTTGAAAAGGCTTTTGTCTCCAGAAGCATCCGTCTTCAGAGTAGCTTTTAGGGAAAGTGCTGGTTGTATCCATTAAACATACTGGTTTGGGAGTGAAACAGTCACTGTGTTGTTCTTTACTGAACTCATACTCTCCTTTATTCAAGGTTACTTAAAAATCTCCTCCTGTAGCCAGACAGCAGGTAGACATTTTGCCACATAACAAATGTAGAAACTCAAAATATTCTCATAAATATGTGAGCCCTGATGGCATCTCCCTATTAGTTTTGTCATTTGAATAGTTTTGAAAAGCACAGGCTGCAGATGCAACATGAAGACCCTTCCGCTGCTAAAGAATATTTTTTTGCCTATTGATTTAAATGCCACCTCCATGGAAACCCAATGACATTTAACTTATTCACAAGAAAAGATAATAAGAGATTTCATAATGTCTCAGCTGTTAGGCGAGTCTAGAAACTAGAGGCAAATGTAAGAGTAAGAGGAGCATCTTCCTCCTGTTCTGTTCATGGCTTGCTGGCCACATGACTATAGGCTGCTCCTAAGCGTAGGTCAATAAGGATTGTCCTACACAAATTAAATGCTTTTCCATTCCCTGCATTGCCACTTCAGTGCCCTGGGTGATGATGTTTATCAGTGATGTCTGTGATAGAGATGATGGAGTTTAAATGTTAACATGCTCAGCAGATGGCGATACAAACGAATCACATTTATCTCACAATCTATAAACCGAACTAGGACCCATGAGGGAAAATGAAAAGAAATCATCCAACAGTGGTATATTCCTTTCATATGTTAGTTTTGCCTAGAGCATCTAACAATAAATACTTTCCAATAACCATTTTCAACTGACCACGATACAAAGAAGGATTTTGCTGCCTTTATCACACCCAGGGGCCAGACTGGCCTTTATATTGTTATATTCCAGTTGGTTATCTGTATAGCCCTTCACCACAATTACCCCCTCAAAGAACTTCTGTATGCCCACATGAAGAGGAAATAAATGAAAACCATAAATGATAACAGCATCCCAACCTTCGACACTCACTGAGAACGAGAAGAAAACCCTTTCTAAGAACTTCAAATCAGCAAAACAAAGTGGAAACAATTAGCAACATATTCCGCGATGAGCTTTAATATCAGCAGTAAAGCAGCATGCTCCTCTTATTGCGTACAAGACGATGAGGGGATATTATTCAGATTTGGTTTCAAGGGGTGTTGCAAGTGGGCTCTTGTCATTATAAGAAACTCAAGACATTTCATCCTGGCACATGGAGAAGTATGACTGAGCCAGAAGCAACGGTATGGAAGCCTAATTGAACTCGCCATGATTCCCTCTCAAGGGCTATTCTCAGTGCTCATTATCTTTCCCTTGTCCCCGTAAAGACCAGATGAGTTCTCTTTGACTTTGAACCTCTCTCTCCAAACAGGTCACTCCAGCTCCCTTTGTCCTTTCATCTTGCCTTTGGCTTTTATAAATAAGCAGGTCTGCTTGCTCTCCAGAGATGTGGTTGCATCACCTCAGACAGCTGCCAGCAGTGGCTCAACTTAGAACAAAGTGGATCATGGCAACTCTGTCCTAATCACTTTTGTCATACGGTCTGCTGTGTTGCCAGCAAGCTGAGACAAAATATACATGTAAAAATGGGGAAATAGCCTTTTCACGCGTATTTTTTTAAACCTGTGTTCAACATTGTGTGATTTATTGTAGTGCAAATCATAAAGTCTATCACTAAAGAAGGCAAAGAAAGCAGACTAACATTTGGCACCGCTAAAACGCGTCTTTCCAACAGCCATGATCAAACAATCATGTCAATATTGTAGTGGGAATCAACATTTGCTACTCTTTTATCCTTACTCACACATAACTGTTTATTTAATATCAGCAAGAGATCTTAGTCTGGAAAGGGTCACAAAGCCATTTCAAAGTGTTTCAGTGAACCACAGTGAGAGCCATTATCCACAAATACAGAAAACCTGGAGCAGCGGTCAACCTTCCCAGAAGTGGCCGGCTTACCAAAATTACTCCAAGAGTGCATTGATGACTCATCCAGGAGGTCAGAAAAGAACCCAGAACAACATCTAAAGAACTGCAGGCCACACTCGTCTCATTTAAGGTCAGTGTTCATGATTCGACAATAAGAAAGAGACTGGGTAAAAAAAATTGCATCCATGGGAGAGTTTTAAGGAAAAAACCACTGCTGACCAAAAAGAACACAAATAGTCATCTCACATTTGCCAAAAACATACCAAGACTTTTGGGAAAATATTCTGTGGACTGATGCTGGGCCATAGTATTTGAATAAAAGAGCATCATACCAACAGTCAATAGTTACTCGCCATAAAAGATTCTCTACCCAAAAAAAACCCCTGAAAGACATCATTTTTGTGCCCTGAAGCTGTAGCTCACCTGGGTTATGCAGCAGGACAATGATCTAAAAGACATTAGCAAGTCCACCTCTGAATGGACAAAAATGTTGTTCCATCTAAAAGTTATCTAACTTCTAGATAAGTGCAGGTTTTTCACAGCCATGGGCAGAAGCAATGTGTTACAAAATGTCGAGTGAAAATGTGAGCAAAATGTACATATTTATACACAGATATTTGTCTTATTTATGAGGTGTTTGAAAATTACCTGCCATTAAAAACTGATCATTTTGTTTGTTCGCTCCTCTTCTGTAGTGCTAGCTAGAGACTAAGTACTGCAACCCTCTTCATTTACATCTGCACCATGAACGCATCGCAGGGATGTTTTGTGGGCAATGGGAACATTCCAGACCACACCAGCCCACTTTAAGCCCTGATAATAATCAGCAAAATCCAAAACCATGACATAACTATTTTCTTAAGGTCGCTCTATGATTTAGATAAAAGTTTGTCAAATATCTACGTCATATCAGGTTGGAGTTGCTGATTTAATCTTCATAACTGTGCAGTACTTTATTTTTGTAACTATTGTCCGTGATGTAAATATTTTTTTCTGTAAAAACTGTGTCCGTTTCTGTTCTGTGTCCTGTTCTGTTTGTGCTTTTTTAGATAAGATAAGAGATAAGATAAAACTTTATTAATCCCTCGGGTGGAGTTTTTAAGTCTGTTAGTTCTTGTTTTGGGGAGAAGCAACCTGTCACTGAACAGACTCTTCTGGTTGTTAATGGCCGTGTGCAGAGGATGCCCAGCATTGTTCATAATCTCCAGCAGTTGTCACGATCTGGTTGTAGGGACTCAAGCGCAGAGTGGTTAGATGTCTCCAAAATACAGTTTATTTACAGTTCCAGTGCACAATATATATACAGTGAAGGGAATCCAAAACTCCAGGGAACCACAGGGTAGCTCTCTCACACTCGCTCACGTCTTCTTGCCCACACTCACACATGCTCACACGGCAGGGAGGTCGCAGGTCGGGGGGGGGGGGGTCTGAAGCAGAAGAGAAGGGAAGTCACAAACTAATCACAAATTACGAAGCACAAGTTCACAAGAGCTGTGAGAACACTAACGTCAGTAGTACAATCATCCAGCGACGAGAGGATCTGTGTTCCAGCCTCAAATAGTGCTCCCGGTGATGACAGGTGATTGTCGTCAGGTGTGTGGGCCAAGGGCGGGAGCCCACAGTGAGCTCCACCCAGGCAGAGAGGGAGAGAACCGAAACAGCAAATGTAGCCTTGTGGGGCCGACCGGGCAGGCACGGAGACCATGACAGCAGTTTTTTTAGTGTCCTTTTCTCTGCCACTGTCACCAGAGTGTCCAGCTTCATGCCGACCACAGAGCCAGCCTTCCTGATCAGTTTTTGTTTTTGTTGCTGTTACAACCAAATTTCCCCTTGTGGGACAATTAAATGATTATTCTATTCTATCAGAGAGCTTACTGGTTCCACAAACATGTAAAACAGATAAAAATAAAAATAAAAAACAGTAGTGTTGGGATAATAATGCCTGACTACTGCTTCTAAAGAAAGTGTCTTCTAGACCTAAACCTCTGAACTACTGATTTTTTAAAAAAAAAAAACAACCTTCCATACAGGCCAACTTTGAAAACCTTTAGTTTGTATCTCAAAATGAAATGTCATACACAGGATGGAAAACACATGAATCAAGTCCAGTGTTTTTGGATGGTAAAGACAAACTCACTCACAGTGTGTGTCTGTGCGTGTGATGCACGTATGTGTGCGTGTGTGTCTTCCTGTGTTTGGTGGGAGAGATAGACTACAGCCTCCAGTGACCTTGAACACAAATAAGGCCAAATGCTGCCTGGGTTATTTCTCACTTATTGCAGCACATGGGTCATTTGTTAAAAAGTGGACCCTCCATTTAACTCTGTGACCAAGGTTGCCCTGCAGTTGCTTCTTCAGCCTCACAATGAAATACTTCATATCTTCTCCTACACCAGCACACCCTTTGCACCCTCTGAAAGACATCAGTACAAACCCTAGCTGGTCCCTGAGCTTTGAAGCTAGTTTCAAAGGTACATCAAAGGCACCTAGAGTTCAGACACATGGGTGACATACTTTATTTATTTCCACAGTATTTCAGTATTTCATGAATTTAATCAGATTAAGTGTTTGTATTGACTGTAACATTTTGTCATGGAGACCCTATAGCCAACACTTGGAAAACATGCTACGACATATAACATAAATCCCTCTCATATCCAATAAATGTTCCTACTCATAATGTATAACACCTCACACCTCTGTAGCAAACCCCAAACTGTCACTTTACTGTCAGCTATATCATCGCACACATAAAGGGACTAAATGTACACACAGTAAAGGTGATTAACTCCTCGGCTTCAGAATTCACTGACAGGCAATTATAGCGTTCAAACACCCACAAATTCACACACTCTAAACCAAACATGTTATGTTTGTTTTGTGGGCAAGCGAGTCACCACGTTAGATGTTTTTAAAGTCAGACATGAATTTATAAAAGTCACTAAGATGTACCCGCTCGCCTGTGCACACACACCCTGAAACACTGAAGTTAGACAAAAAAAACCCACAAAGGATCCTGTTATAATTTACTTCTAACCATATTTTTTTTCTGTGTTTTTCCCCACAGTATATCACACTTAGTAGGCTGACTGAGCTTTGAGTAATTTAATATTACTCGTGCCCCAGGGGGTACCTGTGCAGTTGTGTTAGTGAGTGTGTTAGTGGAAAGCCCATCTCATTAATGCAACTAGGATAAAGGAATCATGATTTGATTACAAAAATGTACCAACATAATTATGTTGAGGAGGCAAACAAACATCTTAATAGGACTGCAAATTGAAGTGATGCTAATAAATAATTATATAAGAAATAACTTGCCTATGAACCTGACACAGCAGGAGCCCAAAGCGCCGATGTTCTTTATGTTGATAAGTAAAACATCTGAAATTCTCACAAACATTTCTAACTGCACTTGCAGCTAAGAAATAAAGAAATCAGCTTAGAAACTCAATCAATAACAACACACTCTCACTAGAGAGAACAAAGAAAGAAAGAAAGAAAGATAAACATCAATCATCATTTTCAAAAGAGCAAATTCTAGCTAACTAGCTAATTCAGCATTCATCCCCACATCTCCTCCAAAAGTCCTCTAAAGATAACATTTTTGACATGTGACAAATTCTTCTTTTAGGATTTTGGGCTAACACGGGCTATTTGATTTGCATTTCTTTACAGTAACAAATTGTCAACATTTTTTTCCTAGGAATACTTCCAAAGCTCACAAATGACCACTCTGGCATTGACGGGAGAGATAAGTGCTCCTTTGAGAGAGCCTTCTTTCTGTTCTCTCTCTCCTCTCTCTGTTGTGTGCATATGTGTGTGGGATTGAGTCCTAACCCTCCCTGAAGTAGGTGCGGTTGTCCCAGTTTCCTCCAGCACACCTGAGCCTCAGCTTTCATCTCCAGCAGTATATAACCACAATTCTCTTCTCTATTCCCATCTGGATTGTTAAGCTACTCAATATGGTGGAGTAATTCAGGCCTCTTACTTTGAAACTGTGTGCATTCTAATTTGTTGATCAATGCTGTCCTCCTTGCTCACAGTCTGTCCTGGTGTTCCCGCCCACCTGGCTTTTGGAGAAACCTGCCTCGCCCATTCTTGCTCACAAAGAAATACTCACTGTTCCAAATATGGATTTGGAGAGATCATACCATCACCTGTGGAAAAAAAGAGAAATGTTCCCAGTAGAAAACAGACAAGTTTTACCTGCAATTCCACCCCTAAAACTACAACTGCAACCTGTTGCTGTTTTGACTCAAGCCGACTACAACCAACCTATGCGTGTACCCTGTGAGAACGGTTAAAGTATCAGTACCACCCTGTGGAAACTCAACTGCAAGATACTTAAACGGTTTAAATATTTAATTCTGAAAGAGTTGTGAATTCAAAAATGTCCCAGTCCTTGACTTTTTTCTGTTAAATCTTTTATGACATCATTCAAGGGATTAAAAATAATGACTATCTACATACAGCAGGGTACCATGAATTCACACTTGGTATGTAACAGTTCTTTTTATCTGTTATTTCCAAACTTAATCCTCTTTATTTTTTTTAAACCTATCAGATACCAGGAAGATACATTTGTCATAGTTGCTAAGATGATCATAAAATCACACAAGCATTATCCAGCTTTCAACACTATTTCATTAAGTTACCTTGATGTCGTTGCTGAAGTCAAGGGGAAAAGCCCAAACTCCTGTGGTCAACGAATCTGTGTCTAGTTGACATCTGTGTGGAATGTAGATGCTGTAAAGTCTACCAAATAAACTACACGAAACATGGACCCTACATCTCAGAGAGCTACTTTGTCCCTGCACAGTTCTTTGATCCGATTTAAATAAAGGGTACCCTCAACAAAACAGCCTCTAATTATTTTGTCTTTGAATTTGAAATAAGTATGCCCATGGGACTCTGGGGAAGGTCTGAAAGAGCTGCAGCTGAAACTCATTTTCTCATTTCCCTGTGCTCTGTAAGCTCGCCTTCCCCGAGCACAGTGGAGCAACAATGAGAATCAAGAGAATTGGATTCAGATTAAATCATGCAGTTAAGGCTTCAGAATACAGGGTTTGTAAGGGTTTATCTTCATCTGTTGCAAATAAAACAAACACCCATACCTTTTGAAAATTGAGCTTTCTTCATAAACATGTCACCGCTGAATAAAAAAAAAGAAAAGTTGGCACAGTTCCTCATCAGCACTTCCCTCTCATAGAAAACACAATGGCAATGGCAATATGCCACCTCTGTGCTGAATCACAATATTCACTGGCTTTACCAGAGAGGAAGTGCACGGAGGGACAGCAGATGGAAATATCATAACCTCTTTTCTCCAAAGGCTGCCTCCAGCCCTGTGATTCCCACCATTTGAAGCCCACCTTGACATTTCCAGCTAATGACACCAACTGAGGGCTTTGGATTTTTCATGGTTGTTTTACACGCACATGAACTAATAACATCTTCCTAGATGTAACTGTGTCAGTCACCTTGGGACTGCTGTCCAAGAACGTCCTGTGCAGAATCAGTTTTTCTCTAATGCTTTCCACACTGTATTTTTCTAATCAGTTTATTTTTTCCTTTTAACATCTAAACTCTTCATGTTTATTTTTTCCACCTCATTTTAATAAGTTACTCCTCTGTATTTGTTTTGGAACAGAAATAATTACATTCAGCATGATCCTATATAGTGTTTTTTTACATTATTCCTGGTCATTGGAAACGAGTTCCAACTGCACGTGAATTCACAAGCAACTTGACATTATTACCTGTAATTCTTTCTGAGAAAAGCTTTAGTGTTTAGCGATCACATTTCCCGCTGCTGCTCTTTTTAGATGAAATGTGCTCAACTCATAATCCATGTTGTTAAAGCAAACACAGTCTACTGGTTAGGCAGGAAAATTTTGCTCTCCAAATAATTTTTTTTCTGCCATATGTGCAGACCAGCACCCCTTGAACACCATTATCAAAGTAAACAACTCCCTGTCTGTGCCATGCTGTTATATAGATATAATCATTAATGGGTTCATCATTTTGAGAAACTTATCTTATCTCTAACCAAAAGTAAGAGATCAGGATCAACCTCACATATCAGCCTAACAAAAACAGCAGAAAGGCAAGAAGCAGTTGCGTACTTCCCTGTATCTCTATATATACGCCTATACAGCCCTACAGAAAGCTGTGCTTTAGGCCGTGTAGTCAAGAGTCACTTGCACTCTCTCTTGAGGTTATTCTCCACAGAGTGCATGAAGCCTGTAAACGTGTCATGAGAACAGCAGGAGATAACTGCGCTGCCTTCTTGGTTTTCAAGCCTCTGAAGCCTACCTTTGATTTTCCTCTACTCTCAGCTTTGCATTGATACCATCTGGCAGGAATAGAGAGCGAGTGAGCAGAAGGAAAGAGGATAGGAGGGGAATCGGGGAGCACTCGGCTGTCTGATTAATCATGCTAATCAGCGATGAGGGGTTAGAAGTCCATTAACCTGTTCGGAAACGCCACAGACTGCCATGGAGTTGAGGGCGCAGACCCAATGGAGCAGAAGCCACAGATGGAGAAAGAAAAAAAATCTGGATCCACACAGCAGCAGACTCAGGAGAGAAACACCTGTATTGATGATGGGATGAAGAGTGTTGACAAAATATGGATTCAGCTGTCCTCTTATGCATCACAAATACCCACTAAGCCTTTCCTCCTACCCCAAGACTGTTAGCAAATCAGTGTCCAAATGGTCAGCTGTGTCTACAAAACAGAACTGCAAGGATAAAAGGATAATTCAACGCCAGGCCAACATGTGGGCTAATGTTACTAAAATAGCAGCCGAGGTGTTTGGTGTTTTCATTTAAATCATAATGAGCTGTGAGATTACGAGCCGGCCCACTGAAATGCTGGTTTAGACTTTTCTCCTAGTGAGAGGCTTTATTTCTCCAGTGTAGCCAGAGGCATGAAGAAAACATGCAGCAGTCTCCCAACATACAGACATCAAAAAGACTTCCAGTACATCTCTGTAAATGAAAATATAGATTTTTCTTTTTTAACAACAATAATAATAATAAAACGCTCCATTAACATCTAGACATTGGAAAATCTTACCTATAGCCCATTTCTTGCCATTGTCATTCGAGCCATCAGAGGAAATGGTAGTTTAAAAGAAATTAGATTCCACTTTTGTAAAGTTTTGTCACAGCTATCTCCAACACTGGAGACTTTCAAAACCCATCTAAAGACCCACTTTTACTCTCTGGCTTTTAAATCAAGATGAGTCTGTTCCTATTGTTCTTTCCACGATTCTATTGTCTCTTAATCTATGTTCTATTTTATTTGGTATGTCTTCTGCTTTGACTGTGTTATTGTACAGTACTTTGGTCAACAACTGTTGTTTTTAAAAAATCTATATAAATGAATAAACTTGAACTTGAAACTTGAACTATATCAAAACATGAGAAGGCTGTTTAAAAGGCTGAAAAGTAAAGCAGTCATGCTAGTCATACAGTGGGGGAGTTTGCTGCCGCAGATTTTTTTCATCGAGGGATTTTTTGTAGGGGGAGTTGAACAAAAACCTTGGAAGTGTAAAAGAGGACTAAAAAAAATAAGCTAATGGAACATTTATTCAGATATGTCTTGAGTCAAAATGTGGATTAAACCTCCAAAAAGAAAATCCACCATCAAATGCAAGGTTAGTATTATCCTGGAAATTTTTAGAAAGCTGAGTATTTGTAAACAATGCTCCTGCAGTCAGAACCCAGATTATCACGGTTTCTCGAGTCTGACGCCTTTAAGCAATAAAAACCTATCCTGTTTTTCCTGTTGGCATCAAGGACCATGAAGCGCCTCTGCCTTTGGCTCTGTTGATTCCCGCTTTACAAGAATTTATTTGTTTGTGCTCACAGATTCAAACTGGAGAGGAAAGTGGAGAGCAAGGTTACACACTGTAAACGCAGACTGCTGACCAGTATTCCCATATGGAAAAGATATATATAAATCTTATAAAGTTTGTATCTGTCTTGTGTGAAACTTGTATGAAAAGCATAAAAGAGTGAAAACAAATATAAGATCCCTTGAAAAATTATATAAATGAAACGTATGTTTTGGATACTTACTAAAACAATATATGAAAGTAATGAGAAACTGGCCACAATCATATGAGTCTTATATGATTCACAATATGAAGTAGGCCACATCTTATGCAGCTCTTTTATAAGGTTCTTCTATTTCTTTTCCATATGGGTTCTGCGGGGACGCAAATTCAGACATTTAAGCCAGCCTCTCTCTCTTTCTCTCTCTCTGTCATGGTCCTGGGCCATGTGGGCCCAGTATTCTTAGTTTTCGTGTATTTTTGTATTTTGTTCTTTATTTAGGCCATGCTTCCTGGGTTGATCTGTTACGTTGTTCCTTATGTGTTTTCCCTTCGTGACTCTTACCCCCTGTGTGCCCCTCTGTGTATTTATGAGCCCTCGTCTCTCTTTGTGCTTCATTCTATGTTTTCCCCAGCCCGTTATGTCTGCGTTCTCCCCGTGCTCTCTCTCCTCCTGTTTGAACCTCTGTGTACTTCCTGCTTTACTTTGCCCATCTCCCATCAGTGTTACGTTCACTCCTGCCGTGTCTTGTTATGATTATCAGTGTCACCTGTGTTCCCCGTGTGCATCCACTTCCCCTGATCATCCCTCATGTGTATTTAGTCTCTGTGTTTCGTACAGTCTGTGTCGCGTCGTCTGTGTTCCCACCCTCCGTGTTTCCATGCCCGGTCTATTGTATTCCAAGTCATAGCCTTACCTTAGTTTATTCCCAGTTTAGGTTTCTGTTTAGTTATTGCTCTTGTGCTGCCCTTATTCTGGTTTGCTTCTTTTGTATTCATCAGCCACAATAAAAGGCTCGCTTTTGTTTAAGTTCACTTCCTTATCACTCGTGTCTGCACCTGAGTCCTCCACGCACTCTCCACTCGGTCCGTCACAGCGGACCGTGACACTCTCCGCCTGTCTCTTTATTTCACTTAGTGTCTGCCGGTGGGTGCGGCGACATGCATGGGCTGTAAATATCTACTCTAAAGATGATGGATTTTTCAGGCAGGATGAGCAATTTTGAAAATAAAGCACTCCAGTGTGAGCAGCTACTGAGCGAACATCCATTGCTGTTTTTACCCATAATGTAAACATCACCTCCCCAAGCCTATTTTGCATTAATGGTTCTCAAATATACAGTATAAACACATCATTATTCAGCAGCATGGCTTCAATCAAGACAGCTTATTATGTATACAGTATGCTGATGTTCATAGTGGAATATGTTTATGTGAACAATAATGTAAAAAGAAAAAGACATCTTGCTTTACTCTGCTTTGCCACATGCTGAAAAGTTCTAGGTCTGGAGAGCTCGCCCATCAATAACGAATTTCAGTGGCAATAAATTTAAAAAGTCCAAAAGTAAGTGACTTTTTTATTCAAAACAAATAAGTCAAGTATATATAAGCCCGATATGTACCTGCAAGCTTTGAGAATCACATTTAACTTTTTTCGTTTAGCTCGAAAGGAGAAATGGGCAAAATGAATGATATGTAAATTGTTTGTTGGTAAGAGGTTGTGTGTTTAAGCTCATTAACTTTGCAAATGAATTTCACAGGAAATTCCAGATGTTTTTTGTTTTTTCCGGTGTAATTTGGATGATGGTCTCTGTTTTTGTAGTATGCATGGAAGTCCCAGCAAGGTTATCATTAGAAAATAAACATGGCAAATTATGGTGTCAGGCGTATTTATAGTTTTCTATCTTGGACCTACTTAAAAAAAAGAAGAAGAAGAGGAAGAGGAAGAAACTCGTAATAATCGTTTTTATCCTCGTAATAATCGTAATAATCTCCTTTTCATCGATTTTCTCCTTCACTACGTTTTCAGGTAAATATCTGGTTCTGTGCCCACTGATTTCTCCTTTGGCTACCAGCTACCCAATTTCCACATTTTACACTGTCCACTGTTAAGTTTTTAGAAGCTACAGCAGCGTGCTGCAGATTGTGCTTACAGTAGTACAATACTGGCAGTGACAGTAAACCAAAATGCTAAGAATTGAAATTTATTATCCACGCTTTAGACTTCCTACAGAGCCTCTTTTATCAGTTCATCTTACCATAATACATAAAATCTCTATCTACTCCTCCTACAGAATGAGGATTTACAGAATCAAACCTGGCATGCAACTTAGCCCCCTGTAGGTTCTTCTCTTCGTCATATATCATCATGTAATCTATCAACTACCTACCAACAGGCAAAAACAACCTATTTGTAGAATTTTAGCATCCTCTAAAGGCATCCTATGATTTTCATTTGATGACCCTAACATCTTTTTTAAATCCACAAAACCTTAATTATGCACAATCCATTATGAATCCATGTTGCTACGTAACTAACAGACTAAAGTGAATACACTAAACCATATACTAGCATGGAAATATAACATAGTGCTGTAATGTTTTTACATGATGATACTTTTGCAAATGTAGTTTGTTTCATTGCATTTGTTGTATAAACAGAACTTTCATTGTGCAAATTAACGAGATGAATATTTGATTCATGTTCTGCACAAACACACAATAAAAGCTGCCAGACTGAACAACTAGGCTGTATTAATGTTCAGTGCCAGACCTGCCAATACTGGCAAGACTAAGACAAGTAATAGTAATAAAAATATGTATTATGTATTATGTTCTTTGCAAACAGCTGGTATTTTGAATCTGTATGCTATTATTTATTCATCCCTGTGGGGAAATTTGTCCTCTTGCATTTTAACCTATCCTAACTATTTAGGAGCCATGTGAGGCCACAGTACAGCACCGGGGGACCAACCAAGAAAGTCAAGGGTATCTTTAGTACATTTGGTAGCATATTTTTTTTATATATATAAAGGGAAACGGGGAGAAAGGAAAATGCCAGGGTTAAGACTTCAAACCAGGACCTCAGGGGACATTTCGATTTAAATTTAGATTTTGTTTAGTTCTCTCAAGCAGAGCTAAACCTAATTCCAATGAAAACACAGGTTTGGTTTGGTTTGTATAGAGTGTGCTTCAGTTTTGTACATTCAGAGTTTTCCCATAGCTGTGCCAGTGAGATCCTATCACCAGGCTCTGGAAGCACTCTTTCAAATCAAATCAAATCACTTTTTATTGTCACATCACATGTGCAGGCACACTGGCACAGCACATGCGAGTGAAATTCTTGTGTGCGAGCCCCACAAGCAACAGAGATGTGCAAACACAACAACACAAACGAGCAAAATACAAGAATGGCCAACGTACAATATATAATAGTGTATGCATTTCTGGATGTGTATACTAAATATTTTCCTACGTGTGTGTGTGTGTGTGTGTGTGTGTGTGTGTGTGTGTGTGTGTGTGTGTGTGTGTGTGTGTGTGTATATACACATTTTTACAAATTAAATAGTAAAAAAATAAAATAAAAATAATAATAATAATAATAATAATAATAATAAAATATATAAAATATACAGAGTTGAATATGTGCAAAACAAGTGGCATTTATATACAGTGTGGAGTGCATAATGCTGAAGTTCCAGTAGTGAAGGTGAGGTGTCTATGAAGTGTTCAGCAGTCTGATGGCCTGATGGAAAAAGCTGTCTCTCAGTCTGCTGGTACGGGACCGGATGCTGCAGAACCTCCTTCCTGATGGAAGCAGTCTGAACAGTTTATGGCTGGGGTGACTGGAGTCCTTGATGATCCTCCCCGCTTTCCTCAGGCACTGCTTCCTGTAGATGTCTTGGAGGGAGGGAAGCTCACCTCCAATTATCCGTTCAGAGCACCGCACTACTCGCTGGAGAGCTTTGCAGTTGTAGGCGGTGCTGTTGCCATACCAGGTGGTGATGCATCCAGTGAGGATGCTCTCAATGGCACAGCGATAGAAGGTCCTGAGGATGCGGGGGCTCATGCCGAATCTTTTCAGTCTCCTGAGAAAGAAGAGGCGCTGCTGCGCCTTCTTCACTGTTTTGTTTGTGTGTACTGACCACGTAAGATCCTCAGCCAGATGTACACCAAGGACCCGGAAGCTGCTCACTCTCTCCACAGCAGCGCCGTTGATGGTGATGGGGGTGTGTACTTCTCTGCACCTCCGGAAGTCCACTATCAACTCCTTTGTCTTTGCGATGTTGAGGGTGAGATGGTTGTCTTGACACCAGTGGGTCAGGGCGCTGACCTCCTCCCTGTAAGCCGTCTCATCACCGTTGGTGATAAGACCCACCACTGTAGTGTCGTCCGCAAACTTCACAATGATGTTGGAGCTGTTAGTGGCTGTGCAGTCGTAGGTGTAGAGTGAGTACAGGAGAGGGCTCAGTACACACCCCTGTGGAGCACCAGTGTTCAGTGTGATGGGGGATGAGGTGATGCTGCCCAGTCTGACCACCTGGCGTCTGTCAGACAGGAAGCTAAGGATCCAGCTGCAGAGGGAGCTGCTCAGTCCTAGATCCTGCAGTTTCCTATCCAGCTTCGAGGGAACGATGGTATTGAATGCTGAGCTGTAATCTACAAACAGCATCCTCACATACGTGTCTCTCTTCTCCAGGTGTGACAGGGCAGTGTGTAGTGTCAGGGCTATGGCATCATCAGTGGACCTGTTGTGGCGGTATGCAAACTGTAGAGGGTCCAGTGAGTCGGGTAGTGCAGAGCAGATGAAGTCCCTGACCAGCTTCTCGAAGCATTTGCTTACGATGGGGGTCAGGGCTACAGGTCGCCAGTCGTTCAATGAGGAGATGGTGGAGGATTTGGGTACAGGGACGATGGTGGCCATTTTGAAGCAGGCTGGGACTACAGACAGAGAGAGGGAAAGGTTGAAGATGTGCGTGAACACTCCAGCCAGCTGAGCCGCGCATGACCTGAGGACGCGGCCGGGAATCCCGTCCGGACCAGTAGCTTTGCGTGCGTTCACCTTCCTGAAGCACTTCCGCACATCCTCCTCAGACACAGTGTGCGCACTGACGTCATCCGCGGTGCGCACACTGTCCGGTCTCATGGTGTTCGCTGTGTCGAATCTAGCGTAGAATACGTTTAGATCCTCACACAGAGAGGCCGTGGTCTGCGGTGTGCTGGTTTTCCCTCTAAAGTCTGTGATCGTGTTTAGTCCCTGCCACATACTCCGAGGGTTGTCAAACTGTTGTTCCACCCTGTCCCTGTACTCACGTTTGGCTGCTTTGATCGTCTTCCGGAGTTGGTAATGTGCGTGTTTGTAGTCCGATGTGTTCGCGGAGGCAAAGGCGGTGTTCCGTGCCGCGCGAACATCTCCGTTAATCCAGGGTTTTTGATTTGGGAAGGATTTGACTGTTCTGGATGGGACGACATCTTCCACGCATTTCCTGATAAATCCACAGACTGAGACTGTGTATTCATCAATGTCTCTGGCGGCCACGTGAAACATTTCCCAGTCCGCGTGATCAAAACAGTCCCGCAGCGCAGACTCCGATTGGTCCGTCCAACAGTGCACCGCCCTCCGGGTTGGAGCTTCCTGTTTCAGCTTCTGCCTGTAGGCGGGCAGGAGCAGGATGGAGCAGTGATCTGATTGGCCGAATGGGGCGCGGGGGAGGGCTTTGTACGCATCCCGGAAAGAGGTGTAACAGTGGTCGAGTTGCCGGTTTCCACGTGTGTTGAAAAGGATGTGTTGATGGAGTTTTGGTGAGACTTTCTTCAGGTTTCCCTTATTAAAGTCTCCGGCTGTGATAAACGCTGCCTCTGGGTGTGCGGTTTCCTCGCTGCTGATCGCGCTGTACAGTTCCCTGAGTGCACGGTCAGTGTCGGCTTGTGGGGGAATGTAAACAGCCGTAATAATCACTGCTGTAAATTCCCTCGGTAGCCAGAATGGCCGGCACTTAATCATCAGGTACTCCAGGTCCGGTGAGCAGAAGGATTTGACCGGGTGCACGTTCGCATAATCACACCAGCTGTTGTTGATCATGAAACACACACCACCGCCTCTGCTTTTCCCAGTAAGATCCTGTGACCTGTCCGCGCGGTGCACAGAGAACCCCGGCAGTTGTATTGCGGAGTCCGGTACTTTGTCCGATAGCCAGGTTTCTGTGAGGCAGATCACGCAGCAGTCCCGCATCTCTCGCTGGAATGAGATCCGTGCCCGAAGCTCGCACAGCTTGTTCTCCAGAGACTGCATATTAGCCAGTAATAAACTGGGTAACGGTGGTCTGTAAGTGCGCCGTCTCAGTCGAACCAGAACGCCAGATCTTCTCCCTCTGCGTCGGCATTTGCGGCCTCCAGGGCCAGAGAACAAAGGCGTCTCAGGTCTTTCCACTTCTGTTCTTTTGATAAGAAACTAAACATCACAACACAAACAGTCTTTATATTGGTGCAGATGAAGAGAGGCTTTCAGTGACTCAATTTTGCATGCTATGAATAGAATACCCTTTCTCTGAACCTGCTGCATTTCAGATCTGTTTCTGGATGCAACAAAAGCCTACAGT
The DNA here is from genome assembly GCF_057381915.1 of Diplotaxodon limnothrissa. NCBI lineage: Eukaryota > Metazoa > Chordata > Actinopteri > Cichliformes > Cichlidae > Diplotaxodon > Diplotaxodon limnothrissa. The sequence goes on from NC_140604.1 coordinate 20,332,429, forward strand.
AGTAGTACAAAAAATACATTAATTAAAGGGCATAAAGATCCTTCTCCTGGTCAATTCTGTTGTGTAGACTAATCACTTAGTCCAGCAGAACAAGCTATTTAGAAACGCCAAAGCTCCATTAAACGGACTTCTTATCTTTTCTCCGCAGATCTGAGGAATCCCAGACTACTGTATCTGATTCTTTCCAAACATTAACCTCCCTTGAGGCTTTGTTAGATACTTGTTTCTGAAATACTGGCTAGCTTTAATTCATTTTCTTTCTTTCTATTTTAACTGTTTTATTTTCCAGTGAACCACAAATGCATTGCATTCACTTTCTCTTTTTTCAAGGCCCCTATATTAATTATTCGATTGTGGCCCGCAAACCACAAAGTAAACATCACATACCCCAGCAAGGGAGTGCTTAAAGGCAGCACAACAGTGCTTAAATAAGAAAAACCTGTAACAAGCCCAGCATGCTCAATTTATCACTCAGTACACTGTGTTTCTGGTCCAGCCAGGAAGTCTGGGCTTGGACGAAGGCTGCTGAAAATTGGATCTGTTATTTATCACTATAACCATAAACCATGGGAGAAGATCAGGAAGAAAAAGGGAGGAGGGAGGATGGGAGTAGTCTTGTTAGGAAGAAGCCCATATCTCCATAGGAGTGATTGATGGGGTTGAGGAATTGGTCCTGTCATGGTGCAATTACACACAGTCCGGCAGGATGTATTTGAAGGACATAGCTGGAGAGTACGGACTATGAGGATGAAGTGATTCATGCTAAAGGGAAAAGTGGCAAAACAAATGATGTTATGGTCTTGACCTTGTAGAAGCGACAAGATATCATCCCTCTTGTTAATTTTAAATGATTCTCTGACTTGGAGGTTATTTCATACTGCAGATTTCTTCATACATGGCCATGTGTGTTCATTTTGGAAAGGCTTGAGCTGGAAAGCTTAGCCCCCCATCCCCTGATTTTTCTAGCAAGTCATCAGTTGGTGTGTAGCTCATATATATAGGAGGTGCAGCACTAATATATGAGGCGACCGTGGCTCAGGGGGTTGGGAAGCGTATCTGTAACCGGAAGGTCGCCGGTTCGATCCCTGGGCTCTCTGTCCTGGTCGTTGTGTCCTTGGGCAAGACACTTTACCCTACTTGCCTACTGGTGCTGGCCAGAGGGGCCGATGGCGCGAAATGGCAGCCTCGCTTCTGTCAGTCTGCCCCAGGGCAGCTGTGGCTACAACCGTAGCTTGCCTCCACCAGTGTATGAATGCGAGAGTGAATGAATAGTGGCATTGTAAAGCGCTTTGGGTGCCTTGAAAAGCGCTATATAAATCCAATCCATTATTATATATATTCATATTAAAGGGGGTTTTTTTCAGACTGTTTTTAATATTAGGTCACCTTTTTTTCTGTTTAACAGCAGTGGTGCTTTCAGTCCCATTATGAAGGTTCAGTATGAATTCTGATATGAACTCAATATGAAAACCAACCATGAGAAGAAGGTGGATCTGATATTTGTCAATTGCAAATTGACTTTAATATTGATTATGATCTACAACATCTCCTTATCTAGACAAGCCACATGTAGCTGTTCTAACTGGTATATACAGTAACTCTGAGTAATAATCATCACCCATACCAAGTCCGCCGATTATGTTACACCTTCAAGAGTTCCCCATTCACCAAACCAGTCAATGCAAGTTTCTGCTCCTCACTTTTAAATCTCTCAATGACTTGTGAGAGTTCAGTTTCATTAGATGCACCATGTCCTCCTGATTAATGGCAGACTTATCAAGTAGGTCACCGTACAACTCAGATCAAAATTTAAAGAACCGCAGGCCTCACTTGTCTCAGTTAAGGTCATAGTTCATGATTCAGCAATAATAAAGAGACAAAAAAATGGCATCCATGGGAGAGTTTCAAGAAGAAAAACCACTGCTGACCAAAAAGCAGCAGTGCATTTCAGCTTCAGGATCTGGACTGTTCGTTATAACTGATGGAACCGTGAAATCTGCTCTTTCTGTGAAAGGCAATTTTTTTTCACATCTAGAGCCAGGTAGGTTTAACTATCTTTTTTTATTTAATAAATGGAATTATCATTTATTAACTGCACTTTAAAATGTATTTGTCTTGTCTTTGTCTAATATTAGCGACAGCATGGTGGCACAGCGGGTATGGGGCAGCACAGTTGGTGCTGTGGTTAGCAATGTTATCTCACAGCAAGAAGGTCCTGAATTTAACTCCTCCATCTTGCTGGGTTCTCTGCATGTTTGCCTGGGTTGTCTGCGGGTACTCCAGAGTCCATGGTCCAAAGCCTGTCTAGAAACCTTTAATCAAAAGACATGTAATTAGTGGGGATAGGCAAATTGGGGATATTTTTAGTAGTAGTAACAATCTGTAGCACTTCATTGTGGTCTTTTGTTTAACATTTTATGTGATGTGATGATGATGGTTATAGCACATGCATAATATCAATGCAGTTTTTCTCTAAATGAAGCAACAAAATTAAAACTTTTATTTCTGATCATCAGTTATAATTCTTCAGTTCATCACTCAAGTGCATAAACTACTCTGTTTTAGAGGCAGTTTACAAAATTTGGCATTCTAACATCCTAAACTAAAAAGCTTTTCAGTCAAAGCTGATAGTAATGCTACATTTGGTCACAGACCAGACCATGGTGATAGTTGCTAGAGGAGAAGAAATACAACACTGATATATATATATATATATATATATATATATATATATATATATATATATATATATATATATATATATATATATATATATATATATTTTTTTTTTTTTTTTTTTTTTTTTTTTTTTTTTTGTAGCAGGCCAAAAAAGGGTCAAGGAATCACCTAATCACCTCACCTGCTAAAATATTTAACACGCGTTATGAAGGCATCAATCAATACAAAGTCACTCCCAGAATCCCTTCTTCAGCTACTGAACTATAGTTGTTTGTATGTCAGTGTTTCAACTTCACGGTGCAATTAACATAGTGGATCCCCAAAAAATGTTTCATCTACATCTCTCTGCAGTCTCCTCACATCGCACAAAGGTTTTAATCTGAGGCTATGTCAATGTTTACACTGCTTTTGGCTCAGAGACAAAGAACGGCAAATAATACTGTCATGAAATGTAACATAAAAGCCTTCATGATGTGATTAGGCTGAACTGAATCAAACTGTGTAGTCCATACGAGTTGGCAAGAGGGAGAGGTATTATCTATAATCTCGTGCTTTCATTACTTGCCCAGTGGTTTCCAGCTTTCCCAATACCTTTTAAACTCGCTGTTGATCTCATCAGCAGTGGCCAAAGAGACAGCTGGCCCTGCTGACTTTGAAAAAGCACACTCAGCAGTTCTCCGTGGACAACAGTGTGGCAAGTGACTGTGAGATGATCAGTTCCCCAAGAGATTGTGAGAGTTTGTGGTGGATTTACAATACCCTGTCTTACCTTCAAATCTACTCAATACTTGGCTTTTCTTCCTTCCTCCCTTTCTTTCTCTCTTTCTTCTGACTTCCCTTTTCCATGTGGCACGCAGCCCCTTTCTATTCCCTGTCTTCTTGTAAGCCAAAGTTTTTGTTTAAATAAGCAGATTTGGTGTCAGGATCAGCATCTGTGTCCCGTCTCAGGTGGCCTCAGCATTGTCTAGTCTAACTAATCTTTGTCAGTTGAGAAATTCTGAATAATACATGAATGAAAATTGATATTAATAAATATCCAAAGCCCTAATCTAATAGACTTTGAAGGTGCAGTGATGTTTCAGAGCATATTAGCACTTGTCACTGGTGCCACATCAGTGGCATCCTAGCAGATTATCTAAATTGATTTGGGCATGAGGGAAGCAGGAATTTGATGATGCATTGGATTTATTGTGTGTTCTGTTGCACTCAAACAAAACAAAAGTTGAGCAGAACCAGCACACTAACAAAACAAGAGGCAGAGAGACGATATTTTATGTGCTGTGACATCTTGTCTTTTGTTTTTTTTAAAAAAACTCTTCAATAACCATCCATTAATCCTCTTCTGCTGATTCAATTCAGGGTCGCAGAGAGGCAAGAGGCAACGTACACCCTAGATATGTCATCAATCTATCACAGGACTAACACAGGGACAGACAACCATTCATCCTCATGTTCACAACACTATCTCGCCACACAGCTCTTTCACATTAGTACCAAAAATCTTTTACTCCCTGGTTTGTCCCCATGCTATTCATTAGTTTTGGTAGTTTTTAGTGTTGTTTTCATCCTCTGCCTTCTCTGATTTCATTTGGTTTTCATGTTATTTGGCTTTTCAGGTGCTTACCTCTTGCCCGTGTTTGGTTCCTCCCTCCTGTGTGTTCATGAAACACTATGTGTAGGCAGGGAAAATACTTGTTCAATATACGCTTTTCCATGCTATTGCAGGTTGCTATATTATAAATCTCATGTCTTTGCTCATGTCATATACTCGCTGTTTATATTTGGTAACCGTTGTTTATTGCCTATCGCAGCCAGTTTTACTTACGTTAGTAGTTTTCCATCCTTGCGTTAGTCCTGCCTGTGCTGTTTTAGTCATTTCCTGTGTTATTCTGTTTTATTTTACACTTCGCTTGCTTGCATTTGCAGCCATTGGTCTGTTTACTACAATTCTATTGTCAGACCCGTGTTCAGTTATCCAGTCAACCTCAACAGTATATATTATTCCCAGAGGCGCCGCTTACCATCAAGCAAAGGTGGCAACTGCTTCGGGGCCATAGGCCAGGTTTTGCATGTGTGTGTGTGTGTGTGTGTGAGGAAGTGCCCCTCCTGATTCCCCTTGCACATGGTGAGCAAGCAAACAAACCTTATGACAACAGCAAAAGCCACAACATGAAAATTAAAAGGAGCTATCCATCTGGGAGTGAAAAAAGAAGGACCAAAATGTTGTTAGTCCAGTCTTAACTAAGAGAGTAAGACACTTAAATATTCGCATTTTTGTTTAGTCGTTTAACATTAGTTAACTTTGCTAGTGTAGCAAATATGTTAAATGCTTATAAATTTCACCAAAACACCCATTTTTTATTAAATAGTTTATTTTGTGTTTTAATCTCCTGCCTATGTGTTTTGAGTCTATGTGTATTTGTGTGGTTGTGAAATGCATGATGACGTAGGCGTGTGCATGTGTGCCCCAGTCACAGCTCCTTCCAGCGTGGCCGGAGGAAAGCCTAGCAGACATACAACACACACAACTCATGGTTTTCTGTATTTCCATATGTTACAGTGATTGACAGTAAAGAGCCCAGAGATCCAGTACTGTCTCCTGCCTCCTACTTAAAGGCCAGACCACAGGTGTCAGGCAACAGGCGTAACAGGGATTACACTAACATAGCTGCCTAGTTTGTCCAGCAGTCAGGTGACCAGGAGACAGAGCCGGGACACCAGCAGTTGACTTGTAGCTAGTGTAGCAAGCAGGCTAAAAGACTGTAGAAGCTCATAACTACAGTGTTAACATTTCATAAGTTGGTCTTGGGCTTTAATAAACATGGTCTCTGCCATTTTTAGATTAACATTTTTTTCTAGATTTGAAATCAGTTAACTTGAACTGTACTGCTTTTTGATTGTTAAGTGATGTGATTAAAGCTGTGTCGAATTAATGTAACAGAACAGAATTAATACTCTGGTGATAAACGTTAGTTGGATGGCTCACCTGCCTATAGCCCCAAAAGACTAATTATGAACTCTTGCAGTCATATTTTAGAATTCCTCATGTTGTTTCCTTGCTTTTCTCTATTGTGTTGCTTTCCTTCTGTTTGCACTTGTTGATTGTTTCTTTCCCTTTTTCCTGCTCCTCCTTCGAATTTGTTTGCTTCTGTCTGCACGCTTGTGTATGACCACTGACTTTTTCGGATTAAAGATAGAGAATTTTTGGATGTTTATTCTACATTGAATTACACCCATAATTGTTATACTTCAACTATTCGTCATATAGACCATCCTTTAGTTTCTGTGGGTGAGGACAGTCTCCAAGAACCCCATCACAGAAAATTCCAAGACATGTTTACAGATTTTGAGTATTTGATCTTAATGACAGACAAGAGATACAAAAGTCTCCAACGTACGTGTCAAAATGTTTTCATTTTAGATTTTAGCGATACCCTGTTCGCTCGATTTTGTTCATCATAATAGGCAACTTAATGAGGTAGTTATTGCTTATTATCCAGGAATCACTGAAACCTTATTCAACATTAAGTTGAGACTATCAACTGAAAAAAATCTGTATTGCAAGTGTTCCATCTTCAAATTGGAAGAACATTACTATGCAAATGGAAAAAATGGATCTAGTGTGGGTTTTTGCTCCTACATGAAAATGTACAGTAATTTGCATGAGTAATGTGCTTGACAGCTCCCTAAATGAGACACAAAATAGTGTTCTATTTAACACGGTGCATGTGCTGTAGTGTTTTAATGTACATTATGTTTGATTTATAGTAGGTTGAGCTTGAGTAAATGAGGATTAATTGGAAATAATTAAAGTTAACATGGTAAAAAATAAATAAATAAATAAAACCACAGCAGAAAGATTTCCTTCAGGTGTAGAGCTCTTTTCACCAAGCTAGGTGTTTTGCAAAATGTCGTTTTTCTTTCTGTTGCGGTTGTCTATAAATCCAAGTGAGAGTTTCCCTGATTTGTGATTCAGGCAAAGCATGGAATGGGCCAACAAGTCAGCTGTATTAATTATTTTAAGACAGCAGTCTACACTGAAGAACAGTTATTGCTCTGCCGTATGGCTCAATAGATTTTGGCATTAATATGCAACACTCTTTTAACTTTCATTATTAACCTCTGGGCAAGACCAGTGTGCGGATGACACATATGAAAGAAAAGAGACCCCATCCCTCATGTTGAGCTTGAGTGAGAAAATTCAATAGTGAGCTTAGGAAATGAAAAGAGCAGCTTGATAAGAGAAATGACTAGAAATGATTATTTTTTCGATCCCTTATTGTGAGCTGTCTCTATGAAAGGCCACGAGTGCCTGTCACGAGTAATTCTGTTTTCATAGAGAGGTCTAATCCAGGCTCTCCATACTGTCAGGTCCACTGCCTCTCATTGTGTTCACTGCCTATCTGATTATCTACACCATTACAAGTAGCCAGAATCACATTGCCTTATTGTTATGAGTATAATACGTTTCGGCCAGATCTGAGCTTTTCAGAACCATGACGATGAACTTCTTTGAATGAGTTCACCGCCAAGTCCATAGAGGGGCCGTAATGACATTCATAACCTTTCTCTGTATCCACTCGTCATATTTACCTTTGAGCTGTTACTTTTAAAGGACTTTGTTTACGTTGATTGGTAGAAACTGTTGGTGTGGACACTTTGACATCCTGAAATATGAAATACTGTACTACAATTATTGTGGCGATCAGATATTTTTTCTAAAGGGAACAAAACAGTTTCTGAACACAGCTGCAGGAACACCATCTGCTGTGTTTCCATGGCAGAAGTTGATTGACATTTAAGGGCTATAATTAGAAAGAGGTATGGTCTGGCTGTGGTCTGTTATGGACACTGATATTTTTGCTAAGATGAACACAAAGGCCCTCAATTGCTTCAATCCGTAATTACTAAAAAGCAGACATTTGCTCAGTGTTGTAATTGTCTCACAAAGAAATGTGAAGGTCAGGAAATGGCACGTATAAAAAATTATGTATGTAACACAGCCAACAAACTGCGCCTAAAATCTGTGTGCTGCAATTTAAAAGCCAGGTTTCATGCTGGCTAATAATACAGAAAGAGTCACCTACCAATAATGCAAAAAAAAATTGAAACTCCATCAGTATGACATATTTGCTTTTACTAAGAAAACTGTGAAGATATTTTTTTAAATAGTTACTCTATCCCAATGGGACTGGTCTCTTAAACATTGGAGACATTTTTCAAGAGGCTCTTGACAATGTCTGACTATGGGACTACTGATGAAGTATTTCGAGTTGGTGAGTTTGCAGTGTTTTTATTGTTACTGCACTCATCTTTGATCTCTGATTCCTGCAGTTTGATGGATTTTGATGGCTGAGAACAGTGTTAAGTGTAGCTCCCAGTGGGGCATTATGGCTGAAGCTGTTGTGGCAATTAGAGATCTCTGACCGGTCTTCATGCTGAGTGCATATTAATATTGAATCAAATAGTGGTCCTGGAGATGTTTGCTGCATGAAACAAGGGCTTTGCAACTGAAGGATGATTCGGCTGCCTTGCCACACTGTCTTCTGTGACACAAACAAGTACCCTTAAACTTTAAATATCTCCACCTTAAGTGTTTGCATGCTTCATTTCATGTAAGGTTTTTGAGTGAAAGAGAATGAGAGACACCGGAATTTCATGCATGTAAGGTCCCGGTCATGCACGCCTAAATACCAGTCGGTTAACTTCTAGTTGCTAGTAATGAAATGCGTCTCCAACTGGTTGGCTTGTTGGCCTTTCCGCTCCAATCAACACATTTCAAAAGATGAAACTTTTATTTTGAAGGCAAACATCTGTTTTCCAGATTTCTTGTTAGGATTTTGAGTTTATTTTGAGTTTATTATATTATTTATCATTTCTAGTCTTTGGTTTCTTTGTTAGAGTTCTGTCTTATGGTTTATGTCTCTGTGTTCTCTAGTTGCTCTGTCTCCCCTGTCAGCTGTATCCGCTTGTCAAGTTCGCATCTCTGTGTTATGGTTCCTGTTTTACTTTGAAAGTCCATGTCTCATGTAAATGGGTCTGGTTTTGCTTCCTTTGTCTCGTTAGGCCTGATTTTGCCCAGCTGTGTTTACCTCCTGTTAACCATTCCCTGATTGCTCCCTCTGTGTATTTAAGCCCTGTGTGTGTTGTGATTGACTCTTATCTAGTGGTGTGGGCTGTTGGTGTAAGGTCACCTTGGAGTCTCAGTTTTGTTACTTTTTGGAGATTTAGCAATCAATCTGAGTTAGTTACTTTCTGTCTCTGGAGTCTGCACTTTGGGTCCTTTTCCTGTCTGCACACAGCCATTTCATGACATTTCTTTACAGATCATCTTCCATGCAACTATAGGAACCAAAGCAATCATAAAAAGTCTTTTGGTGCAGCCATTTATACCGCTTTGCTATCAATTTTCATGCTAGCGACTGAAGCCTAAGGAATAAGCGACAGGACCTCATGCTACCGTTCATCATAATAAGGTTTGAGGGTTTCAAAATTTACAGGTATTCCTCAGAAGGTCTAGAAAGACGGAAGAAACTCAGTGTTGGCATGAAATTATGTCTCATTTTGTTCACTTCTCAGCAAATGACTGTATTTTCTTCCAGTATTTCTTTATCTGAAAATTGAAAGTTTGCAGAAAAACATCCTGAAGATGGTAACATTTGGTCGTGCAGAGAGATGACTAATGTTTGCAGTCTTAGATGTCAGCGTGACGATATCACTATCTTTTGTGGTGATCACTCAAAAATGTCCAAAATCCTATCTCTCATTTGCCACAAGTTATTGCTCACACCAGAGTTTGGAGTTGGTCTCGTCACCATAACAACCTTGTTATTCAGCCTGATCAGCACACAATGGGCTCTGCATCAATGGCAGCGAGAACATTAGCCTACTCTGCAATCAGCCCAATCACTGTGCAAGCCTCTTATCAGGCTGCATGCACTGACAGGGCCTAAAGCACAATCAGATCCATCTCATGAATGAACAAACCCAGACGCTGACTGCCACATTTAATTTGATTGGGCAAACAGTGAATTAATGGGAGCTCACTGGGAGTTAGACTTGTTTGGAACGAATAAGCATTAGAAAACCTGGTGCAAAGTGTGTTATGAATGATGCCTTTGCCCCTTAAAGGCAGTCATTAGAGCACTTAATCATAAATTATTGCTCCTTGGATACCTAGCAAGTCCTGCTGCGTTGGTACAAAATTTTCTCCCTGGTGTACCTCATAGCCGAGTGTGCACTTTTCACAGTATAAGATCTACTTATAAGACACTATAACAATTTTGCTCTCATCATTTGTCATGCCTAATTTCCTGGAATATCTCTTCTGCAAGATTTCAAATGATGGAAATTTAAGTATTTATTTTGCACTTGTTTCATAATTCAGTGGCATCACAGGCTTGCCACTGTAAAAAATAATCATTCAACACTATTTTCTACACAGTGTCATAAACCTCAGTTACATGAAGTACAACATTTTAACAGTGATGAAATCGCGTTGCTATCACACAGGGAAAAAAGTGTTTGCAATGGCCTTTTCATCAAAAGACCTAAATCCCCCAGAGCATACTTTAAGCTTAATGCCCAGAGCTCAGATTTTGTCAGGAATGGCAGCACATTTGAAATCAAACTGATGATGTTGCATAATCTATTTTTTACCTCAGGATAGGAAACATCAGGGCCTCTCCCTAAATATGTATATTTCAAGATGCAATATGCTTTAGCGAAAAAATGACATACGGAAAATATATTTCATCATAGTTTCAAAAACTTCCGTGGTTCCTACCAATTAACGGCCATCACAGAAGTTGCACTTTGTTGTCAGGACGTGATGCGCATAATCCTGGGAAGTAATTGTCTGGATTTACTGCAAAACTGTCAAATGTGTCTTAAAAAAGGGAATGCAGTTCATTCTCCACATTACAAAGTAAAATGATTTTTTAAAAACATAATAAATATCCAGTATAGATTGTAGGAAATTAAAGCTATGTTTTTGCAACCTGGAGATTTTTTTTTTATTTTTTATTTTTTTTACTTCACTCTTTGATGTCGCCTCAGTCTATCGTTATAATTGCTGAGACTTCCTGCTTCCTGTTATGGTTGCTGCTGAGCTTCTGTGGTTGAATTCAAATTCTCTGAATCTTAATTAAAACTTCTTCAGTTTTTCCCTTTTGTGAGAGGAGCACCATGTTTAGCTGCATATTCATCATGCAGTGTATTGTGGCTGATTGATCAAATCAAAAAGCTTCCTGTGCACTCCTCTCCAGAACTCCCTGATTGCTGGAGAGTCATTCAAATGCAGCAGCACAGATGAGTTTGTCTTTGTTGCCTTGCAGCTGCCTTCTGCACTCTGATGAAGACTTTTTGTTTTGGTTAGGATATGTTCCTTTGGCACATTTCTTTTCATATTTTAGCCCGCGGAAATATCACAGCATAAGTGAATCGTAAAAGTAACCTACAGCAACATTAAATGGGCTATTTTTATTTCACATTGATCATGATAGTGCTCTAGGCGGTATCTTAAAATAATAATGTACTTGTCTCATCAGTACTTCTCATACAGCGAAGCCTCGGTGAGTGTTTACTACAAATTCCCATGTTAAATATAAAAACGTATCCAGTCAGCTGTAAGCTTTCACCACTAACAGTAGTGGTGGTGTACTTTGATCACTGCTCAGTCATTGTGGGCAATGCAAGGGTTTTGATTGAAATAAAAACAAATAAATAAACATAAATAAATAAATCTCTTCCTGCTTTTTCAAGCTGCTTGCATCTTCCTCACACTTAAAGTGAATACATTATTCATCGGGCTGTGCTCAGAAAATTAATGAGGCAGTGAAAAGGTGCAAAATAGTAATTAAGCACAGACCTCAAAACAAACACTACAACTAAAAAAAAAAATCTCTCCTCTGAAAACTGTTGCTGTGCTGAGCTCACTACACCTGCACATATGGGTCATAACAATGAGTCTGGCATCACCAAACAGCCAAAGGTGCTGTGCTCCAGGCTGGTTTCCAAGGTAAAAAACCTTCTGTTTGCTCATGATTTTCCAGGCTGACGGTCTCAATGCAGAGCCAATTATTTGAAATTTTGGGAATTATGTCTTATGGACTGCAGCAATTTTATTACTAAGCAAAATATTCTGATGCAGAGTGCCTTGAAATTTAACCTGCCCCGACTCTACCCAAGTCTTTATTCACAAGTTGTTAAATCACAAATTGAGTTAGTAATGGTTATAAATTATTTCCCCTCCGAAACTAAAACTTGAGCTTCATGCAAAAGCCTGTATTTATGAATAATGAAAATAACGTAGTTCATAAATATCACGTGTCCTGCAATATTAATGCAGTGACACTATTTTGGGGGGAAAGAGGGTGAATGAACCAGCAGGCCCTCGCCTGGCAGGACTCCAAAATACTGAAATAAATGGCTGCAGTGTGGCAGTGTGGATGATTCAGCACTGGCAGGTGATACATCTACACTTTAGCAAGCACCTGCATTATGCAAGCATTTGCATAATATACAAGTTTAAGACCAAAAACATGCAGCCTGGTTTCACATGTGCTACATCAATGAGAGGTTTATAGGACTTTGCTCCCATTCGTTTTTCTAGTATCAGCTGTTTTCTCAGTAGGGCATGGAGTAGTAAGGGGTACAGAAGATAGCTGTGCAATGTCGGTCTTGGTTAGTCCTTGTTTAGAAAAACAAAGCCACATGCTGCGTGAAGTTTAAATATGTGATCACTAGATGCACACATTACAACCGACAATCTGCACAGCCATCCTCTAGTCTGGGCCTCCAACCCAGGCTCAAGAAATACATCATTACAAATCTGAAAATTAACTTTTTAAAATTTATTTATTTTTATGATCCCTTTACGTGTTTCAGTATGGTGATAAGACCTCATCAGCCTTTTTACGGCTGAGGGGTAAAAACCATATATTATATATTCTAATAGATTAATTAGGAATAAAGGAATACAAAACCACACACAGGTGAATGTATAGTTTCATATTTTGGCCTCACATTCGTCAAGATATCACGTTTTTGTTTTGTTTTTTAACTCCATCTATCCATTTTTTCCATTCATCCAATTCAGGATCATGAGGTGGCTGGAACCTATCCCAGCTGTAACGGGGTGAGAGGCAGGGTACACCTTAGACAGGTCACCAAACACATAGAGACAGACAACCATTCACAACCATTCATTAGAATGACCAGTTAATCCCTCTCTATTTGTGTCTTTGAACTGAGGAAAGAAACTGGAGTACCCAGAGAAAAGCCAAGGCCAAGCCGAGTTAGTACTTGTCATGTTTTGCACTGGCAGACAGTGTGGAGTGAGGAAGAGGACCCAAATGAAAACATTTGGAACGAAACTATGATTTAACAAAAGGCGAGCCATTTATTTGTGGCTGGGAAAAGGCAGATGCACACTCTGCCTCCTGAGGCAAAACTAACTAGAACTAAACTGGGAAAACTAAATGCTAGACACAATAGACAAAGAACAAAACCTTGAACATGATAAAAACCTGAACATGAAAACATCTTGATGTTTTGCTAGACATATTTTGCCTGTATTGAGTAAGAAGTGGGAAGATGAGCTCTTATAAATGTTGTAAGGCAGAGTTTCTGTAGCATAAATGCACTTCTGGCTTTCATGGATCACAGATTGGAAAACAGAAAGAGCCCTTTACTTACCTTCCAGTTTAGCCTCAGCTTTTGCCATTGCTGTTTCAATCCTCTGTGATCCCAGGGCTGGGTCACTCACTGCAGGCCACTCAATCACTCCTTCACTCGTCGTGTTCTCCATGACAAATAGAGGTGTTCCTGCAAAACTCTCCCTAAACAAATGAATATGTTCTCTACAGTATACTTCCAGACCAGGCCTGCTGTTTTTGCTGAGCCAGGCAAACTGCCTCGCTGTTTGTCACTTCACTGGCCTATATCTCACTCGTCTGGTGATAGGTATTTTTCAGGAAAACAGATTGATACATCAGTCTCCTATTCGCTGCTTGCTGTTCTACAAATAACCTGCTGGTATCTATACATAGCGTTAAATGTACACTTGTTTCAGAAGATAAACTACACATAAGTAGGGTTCCCTTTTTCTAAAATTTCCTCTCCAGTTAGTTTGTATGTTCCCTCCACTATTGCACAGCGGAAAGATATGCAAGTTTAGTTTCATAATAAAAACATGCAAATATTCTACAGCTGTGTGGAAAATACCTCTTGGTAAATTATAGCTTTCATTAAATCGATTTTAAAAAATCTATTTAAATTAGTAATTAGTGTTTTTTGCAAGATATAACTCATTAAAGGTTGCTAGGACACCCCACATAACCTTTGTGACTGTACATTGATCTGGATTACCAAGACAAACACCCAACAGCACTGTTGTTTTTTTCATAAATACAAGAGAAAATCACAATCAAAGAGATCAGACTTGACTGCTGGCTCTGCAAGCTTGACCTGCAGTATGCTCAGACTAAACTTTCATATATTTTATATTCATTATATGAAGTGAAATATATCGAGCTTGAAAAGATTGTTCATTTATACTTTCAGTACTTGACTGAGGCTCCTTTGCCATGAATTACTGCATCAGTGCAGTGTGGCGTGGAGGCTATCAGTTTCCTGACACTGCAGGAGCCCAGGTTGCTTTGATAGATGCCTGGAGCTCATCTATAATTTTGGGCTGTATGTCCTCATCTTCCTAATGATAATAGGATAATACCCCTTGATAATACCCCCATCATTTGCTTATGGGGTTTAAGTGAGTTGGCAAATGTTGTGAAATCAGTTTCACCCCGGTTCTTTTTATTCCTTGGGCATCCAGAGACGACACAAAAAAACTCTTTATTCATCTTCATTCATCTTCATTTAAGCATGCATCTTCTAGAAGGGAAGACGTGCAAGGCCGGTGTCCCTCTGCAGATCTTCACTCCTTTGTCTGTGAAACACAGTTTTGTAGAAGCGACCCCATCATAAAACCCCCATGGTGTGCTGCAAACTCTGTGTTTGTGTGCGTGTATGCACGAGCACGTGAGTGCCTGTGTGTGCGCGTACCCGTGTGTCTATGTGAGTGCACGTGAGTGACTGTGCATGTGGGTGTGGGTGCGTCGTAACAGTCAAAGCACTGTGTGTGTCTCTGTGTACGTGACTTCCTGTCGGTCATAAAAGTAATCTCCTCGCTACACCAAATTCCTCTACACAACAGAGAAAACAGAGTTAACATATTACAAACACTGAGACCCCCACCCAGGTCTCCCCTGGGGAATTTCCACTCAACATTAACTTCTCTTTGTCTTACTTTCACAGTTCAAAGTGGGGGAGGGCCTCCTAGAAATCTACTCCTAAATTCATGACACACTCAGGCCTTTATTGCATCCAGGGCAGCGTCAGTGTCTCTACAATAATTCTACATCCTACCTACATTTTTAAACTCTCAAATAAGCTACGCATATCTTCACAAACCAATCACCCGCAGTAAAGTATGGTCAGCAAATCACTTGGTAGTAGTTTTGGCACCATGGGTTGGTGCTATATTCTGCTGGAAAAGGATGCTGGCATCACTGCATCACTGAAGCATGATGTGCACTAAATTCTGCAGCATTGACGCAGTCGACCAAGCGCCACCAACACCAGCAGATGTCATGAGACTCCAAATCATTCACTTCAATGGAAACTTCGGACATTTTGGATTCTAGGTGTCTCCACTCTTCATCGCGATCTGGGACCTTGATTTCCACATGAAATACAACTTTTAGTGTAATCAGAAAAGAGTCCTTTGGACCGCTGAACAACACTCCTGTTCTTTTTCTCCTTGGACCAGGTAAGGAGAATAGGCTGCCTCTCAAGGTTGCATTCATTGCTTGTTCACTTTTTCCTACCACACTTTTCCCTTCCAGTCAGCTTTCCAATAATATGCTTCAATACAGCACTCTGAGAACAACCAGCCTTTTCAGCAATGACCTTCTGTGGCTTACCCTCCTTGTGGAGGGTGTCATAATCGTCATCTGAAAAACTGTCAAGGCAGCAGTTTTCCCCATGATTGTGGCTGCTTGTGCACTGAGAGAGACACACAGTATGTATATGGGTTGAACAGCATTTCACTCAAGCTCAAAATGGAATATTCTAATAATTCGAGATACTGGATATCTGATTTTCATGAGCTAAAATCATAAATGCAAACAAAACCTGAAATTTCATGTTATGTGTAATGACTATCTAATATCTGAAAGTATGCCTTTTTGAATTAATGAATGAATGAATCAATGAAATACTGAACTTGTCCACAATATTAAAGGTTTTTGTGATGCCCTAATATGTTATGAAGCTATGACTATAACCTATTTAGATACCCGTGCCCTGCCAAAAAACAGTCAGGTACATAAACCTCAACAGAGATTAATCAGCAATCATATTGTGTTAAGTTCTAATATGTTGACAACATTATGAGATGAGATGAGATAGCCTTTATTTGTCAGTTGCAGGTCTTTTGCCCACAACCGAGATGACAGATGATTATGGTAGCTGCATTGTCGTTCCTATAGATAGACTTCATGTTTACCATTAATCATAGCCTTAGAAAAGTTATTTTTCAGCATCTCTAAACATAAAATTTTATCAACGCACGTCTTCTATTCATAAAAGCACTGAAGAAGAGCTCCTCATCACCCTTTGGCTTTCCTTGGAGAAACTGCCATTTGGCTTTTAGGAGCCTTTTTGCAGCAATACATTCGTACAAAAAAGACTGATTAAAGCACAAGTTCTCGTATTTACTGTAGAAGACTTGTAAGTAAGCCAACTTTACACTGCCAGGGTTTCAGTCTAAAACTGGCAATTAGAATCATTGCCTAATATGCTGGATCCTTATAGGTCTCACATTTTTCCACTTGTGGGAAAGGTGTGGCTGAACTGATCGAGACCTCTCTATGTTTGCTATAGTTCATCATGAACTCTTTTACCTGAAAACAGTTGGGGGCTACATTTGTAAAACCTGAGCTGAGTTAATAACAACTAGTGTGACAGTTAATTAACAATATCCTGAAGATTCTACGTTTCTTTTATAGTATAGGTGTCAGGTGTCATGTAAAGAAACAAATACACAAAGAAAATCGAATCTGTGAGTAATCTGTTTTTGATATTGCCATTAGTTTTGCTCTAGCTCTCTGCAGGCAGTAGAATAAAAATGTCACTGCAGCACTGACCCCCTTTAAGTGAACACAACACTAATTATGTCATTATATTTAAAGCCTGAAATCTGTTTGTAAGAACAGTTTTCTAGCGCTGTGTGTTTCATCCTGTGTTTTCTCCTGTTCTTGGATTATCAAAGATTCCTTCTCAAAAGCTATGAGAACAGCTACAGGAGGTTATGTTTTTTCTTAAATTTTAAATGCACCATTTCCTTTTCATGTATCAAATAGACCTTGAAATTGTATTTCCAGTGGGAGATGTTATGTTGATAATATAGAGTTTTTTGATTTAGTGTTTAGGTTGGATGGAGAAGGCTGCTTTAATGTTGTAAAAACAATCTCCATCACTGTATCCTCTCAAGATGTTCCTAAATAGCCATCTGTGTTGCAGCACCACAAAACTGTCAGTGGTTGTTTAATCATAGAAAATTGGACGTTTTTATTAGTCAAACTCTAAATTTTGGATGACCCGGGGTGTAAGTAAAAGGTGTGAAAGTTTAAACAAGAAAAGATTGGAGCTGCTGATGCTATCGTGCATGAATGTATTACACCAAACTTCTCCTTAGATCACTGTAAATAAGTTATTG
Organism: Diplotaxodon limnothrissa; assembly: GCF_057381915.1. NCBI lineage: Eukaryota > Metazoa > Chordata > Actinopteri > Cichliformes > Cichlidae > Diplotaxodon > Diplotaxodon limnothrissa. The sequence continues at coordinate 20,349,890 of NC_140604.1, forward strand.
ATTCCTGATTTATAAACATTGTGGAGGGAGTGAATTTTTAAAACCTCTGAAAGTGGGCATGCCAGGAAAAGTTTGGGATCAACTAAAATAATCAATGTTGATCCTCTGACCCCAGACTCTTTAAAATGTGATATAGATCGCTGTGACATTTGCTACTGATATTTTCCTCCAACAAATGATGATAAATCAAATACGCTGCAGTTATATTTGTCAAAGTGATAAAGAGATACTGGTTAAATTGGAGTAAAAATGGTGGCTTCACGGAATTTATCTATATTCAAGTAGTTGGAGTGAACAACTTTGGACTGTGATGTGATTGGACAAATCTGATGGGACCAACCTGTCTCCAAATAATGGTGGCTCTAAGACAGTTTGACCAAGGTTTGCAAATAATTTCTGTGACATGGACGTTAGCTCGAGGTTTCAACCTAGCTGGTTACAAAAATTGAGAGCTGCATCAGAAGAAATAACACCAAAACGGTGGCTTGCACCAGCAGATGTAACATCATTCACATGGAAACATGCAAGAAAAATATTTATATAATGTATTTTGTTATACAAAAGGAGTAAAACTTTTGCCAATGAACACCCTCGAGATGCATTTTGCACTCAAGCGACGCATCTGACTGTTTCTGGTTGATTGCAGGGAGCAGATATCTCGGCTAGAGGCACACTATTGTGTGAAGTGTATGCTCGAGCTCAATTTTTCCTAACCTCAGGCAAGTTAGAACCATATTTGGTGATTTAAATATACATCGAAATTGGCCTCTCAGTGCGTGGCTCTGAGATTGTGGAACCACATGGATTTTCTCTATCCAATCATTAAAGATCAGACTATGTGGCAGCTGACCAATCAGCAGTTACAGTAGATTAATTTTATGAAACATAATGTTTTAAATTTGTGCTAATAAATAAATGAAGTAAAATAAACTGCATCAGTGATTCATATGGCAACAAGATGGGCATTTCATGCATCATAAGGAAGAAAAATGTTTATAACACATATTGTATTTAACTACAGCTTTTGAACTCCCAAAGGAAAGTCAAGCTTTTCTTCTCTTATTATCACTAGATCTCTTCACTCCTCACTATTTATTTTGCATTCAAGCAATAGGCTACATGTCTGACTGTTTCTGGTTGACTGCAGTTAGCAGACATCCCAGCTAGAGGCATTCTGTGGTGTGAAGTGTATGCTCGAGCTCAATTTTTCCTAACCTGAGGCAAGTTATAACTCTTTCTTCTTTCGAGTTCCAGTGAACGTGACTTTTTATTTTGCAAAGCTGCCTTCCTAAGTCCCAGTATTTTTTGCCAAACTTTGTGCATATCCTTTATATCAGTCTTGACCTCAGCAGTGCTTGTTAAGTGAATCTTTGTCTAATATCTCTTCTTCCTAACTGTCCTCAACACACTGGAGCAGAGCAGAAAGGAATCAATTTGCTGTTGACACTACAAAGCATTCAAATTTAACTAATGTTGCCTGTTTTGTCCATGTTTGCTAATCCTTTTATCAGGTCTGAATTAAATCATCCAGTCATTTTAAACTAGAGCTGGGCGATATGAGATTTTTTCATATCACGATATGTTTTTTTCATTTCAGGCGATAACGATATCTATCACGATATAAGCCAAATAACTATATTTGTAAGATTTAAATGTGCCGTTGCTCACAAGTAAAATGTGAAATAATCAGCAGCTTGTTTTTATTTAAATATTTATTTCCCATAATAAGTTCAACAGGGTAGATGTACTTAAGGAACATGAGACTTTTTCAGATAAATAAAGGCAAATATTACAAACTACACAAAAGGCAGCCGCTAAAGCGTTTAAGTTTCAAAATAGAACAAATGAAACAGACTAAATTGTCAATTCCACTTAGAAACAAAATATTAATTCTAAAAATAAATCTTAGTTTGTTTTACAGAAGAACAGACAAAACTGACTAACTTTTGTCAATATCAAATAAACTGAGAACTAAAAGGAAATTCTCAATCTCTCCTTGTTGTATAGCTGAGCTTTTCAAACAGTTTTAACAGTTACTTTAGTCTGACAAAAGCCGAATGACGAATTAGCGCTTCCAGTCAGAGACTGAGGCTACGTCCACACGTACACGGGTATTTTTGAAAACGGAGATTTTCCGTTTTCGTTTTAAAAAATAATCTCGTCCACACATAAAGGCAGAAATGAAGGAAAACGCTGCTATGAACATGCCAAAGCAGCAGGTGGCGCTAGATTCCTAACCGTGCAGAAATGTTGGCCAATCAGAAGTCTAGAAGCCTCGGTGGGAAAAAGTAAACAAAGCTGGGGCATAGAAGCAGAACCGAGTCGTATGTGTGGACGGACAGTAACTGTGTGTATATGTAAGCATTTAAACACTGCAGAGAGTAGAATTAACAGTAACAGTCTTGTAGAAATTCATTTCACCGAAACAATAACGTGGCGCACAGTGTGACGCATGCACCAGTTTATTGTATTTCCAGACTTGCTTTCGGCACAATTTACAGTGCACGCTACTCTGTTTTTTGTCAGACTTGAAATAGCCGAAATACCTTCACACTACGGAACTTCTATGGCTCTTCCGTTCGACAATCTCTCCGGCGTTGGAACCATCATCTGTTTTCTCTTCGGTCACGCTCGGTTGATTTTTCTAGTCGGCACACTCATTTCCTCCATTACGCGCTGGCTCCATTACCCGCTGGCTGCTTCCCAAACAAACACACGTGCGGCTTGGCACTTGTGCTGTACGTAACAAGTCACGCGACGTGACGCTGCGGCTGTGATTGGTTCGGCTCTGCGCTACTTAATTTGGATTGGCTGACCTTTTTTTTTTTTTTTTTTTTAAGAGGACAAGAGCGGCGAGGTCTATCGCGATAGCTTAATTTCTCTATCGAGTAAAAGTTATATCGCGATACATATTGTTATCGTTCTATCGCCCAGCTCTATTTTAAACTTACAGGACACCAACATGGATAATTCAACAACATATACTGTATAATACCTACAGTGTATTTGTGTTAATGAAAGCCTCTTTACATCAATGATTAGAAGGGAAGCGATAAACTGAGGTGTCAAAGACCCCAGCATTGCTAGAACTTAGTGGATGGTTTGTTGATGCCTGGAAGCATTGAGTAAAAGTAGCCATTGTTTAATAAATGACCTGTTCTTTGTTTTTACTGGCAGCAATCTGTCTGGCCCTTGGCGTCTTGCTGAGGTGCCTCCAGCCTCGCCCAGGGGCTTTTTTTGTTGCTGCTCTGCCAGATTTGCACTTCTGAAAAACTTTTAATTATACTCTGTGGTATGAAAATACACCGGTGGTGGTCTAACAGTACTTGCAGGGTAAGTACCAGTTAAATATAATAACCGTGTGCTTTGGCCCATATGTCATAATTTATGCCTTTTTATTTTGAAAACAAGATTTGTTGAGGAAGCATGATTTCCTGCTCTAAACAGGTTGATTCTTGAGGTTTTATTTCATCCAAGCTCACTGGCACATCTGAAATACTCGCTGATGACTTCGAGAACAATAATATTAATGGAGTCAATGATAAATAGCTAATCAGTAGATAAAGAATGAGTGATGATAGTCATTAAAGTTTCATGACAAGGTTTTGACATTAGGAGATTTCGTCTATTGATTTCAGAGAGGTCAATGACATTAATTATGTAAAAAAAAAATCTAATGATTAAAATCACACCACCGAGCATGATAAAATTTGAATTAAACCTATATAGGTGAAATTAAATGTAGTCCAGTATGTGGTAGAGAGCGCTTAGTGTCAAGACTCTGGAATATTAAACTTGGATAACCTATAATATTCATTAAGATATTGGACAGCCAAATGCAGACAACTGATACATTTATGGAGACAAAACTAAAACCCTGAGAAAGTGTCTTAATAAGGTTCTTTCCAAAAGTTATGCCATCATTTACTGTTTATATGGTGGTGGTGGAATATGCTGTTGGTCCAAAATCCTTTCTGGTGTGCATTTAATGTGAGAAATGGCAACTGACATAGGCTAACAATATATTTTTATTACTTATGGATGAACCATTCTGAAATAAACCACTCCAATGAAGATAGAAATGTTTCCTTATAGCTGATCAGTCAGCAAAGACATGTACCCCTCACTGCAGGAGTCAAAGTGGTACATGTTTCCTTTAATTTGTCACCCATCTGTAGGTTTCATGTGCTCTTATAATTATGTTTCCTCTTGGCCTGTCATCTCTTACTGTAGCTCAGCTGTTTTTCAGTCACATGTGTTTTGCTGCCAAGACTACATTGCTCATATGGTGCACTATAGACATTTGGGTGTCTGCCTTCATAAAGCCATGGATCATAAAACTTAAGAGTCCCCTAAAACTGTGGCTGTTATTTAATTAAGATTTTAAAAAAAACAGCATTCCCCTTCGGTACAAAGAACATTGCTGCTGACACCAAATAGTCCAGACAGTTTTACCACAGATGCACTGCACTGCCATTCATTGTTAAAATAACTGTTTTTAACATTTGGTATGGGGGAATGCGTGTTTATGAGCAAAAGAAGCAAAATCAGGGTATAAGGCTTTTCGATTCACTTGAGTTAGAACTCGAGGTATTTTACCTTATTTGCAGCTCTCTTGGCAAGAAAACAGTTGCACAAATTAGATGCCATCATCACCGTGGACGGCATTGTAAATTCAGGCAACTGTGTTGGTTTACTGGAGGCTAATGACAAAACTGTGTCACTTGAAATACGTTCAGCAGCTAGGGTTCTATTATGCACCGGGTAATAAAAACAAAAGGCAATATAGCTGTTTAAACTTCATCATTTATCAATGAAGGGGCACTTATTGAAGCTTTAGGAGCAAAGTGGCACAACAAAGACACGGGGCTAAGAGTGAAGAAAAGAAGACTTCTTCAGTTACTTACTTCATTCAAAGGCATGTTCCATCATCAGCAGTGTGTGATGGAGGCAGATCTTTATGTGTGTGCATGTGTCTATTCATATAGTTCTGCCATACAGCATTGTGCAAAAATCTTGACCACACCTCTATTTTTCAGACTTTTGTAATATTTTAAAGTAGTACACCAGTAGTTCTCCAGGTTTTCTGAAGGTGTTTTAAAGTTCTTCTCTTGACGCTGGCTACTTTTTCACCCATTTTCATCCAGTCCCTGTACCAGACTATTTTCAGAGAAAAATGTAAAATGTAAAGGTTTCTTTTTTTGTGTGTGTGTGTGTGTGGGGGGGGGGGGCTGTGTGTGCCTGTGAATCATTCAGAAGGCACTTAATTTAAGGGATGAACCAGATTATATCTACACAGGACAAACAGCTTAGCAAAGAGCCCTTTTAAATTATGTCATTTGGCACTTTGTTCCTGATGCAAAACACATAATTTGTTCCAATGTCCTTAGTTGAATCTATGAAAAAGCAAAACTATCATCTGTAGAATGTATACACCATGTTTGACAGAAAAATAAAACTACTTTTCCACCAATGAGGTGACTTCCAAAAACGTATTAGCAGAATGCTGGCATATCTCAGAAGAGTGTGCCATGTGCCCTTAAAAAATTTGAGGAAACTGGACAAGTGGAGGACAAAAGAAGACGTGGAAGGTGTAAAAAAAAAAAACTATCTACAGCAAAAATGGGGAGAAAAAAATCCAAAGATCTAACATGGACCTAGGAAATGCATGTGGGCCTTCATTTGATTCATCTACTGTTCACTAGAGTCTCATCAGAAAGGGTCTCATTAAAGGATGACTGGCAAGAAGTTATTCTTAAGGAAGGGAAACAGGCAGAAAAGGCTGAGGTATGTCAAATTACAAAGAACTGGATTGAAAATCAGTGACAATGGGTCTTATGGTTTGATGAATACAAGTGTAAATTATATGTATTTTTACTCAAAATGTTGATAATATATATACAGGAGGTTGGGAGAGGGAGTTAGTGTTTAACAGTGAGTGTTTACAGCTATCTGTAAAACACAGTGGAGGTTCTGTCATGTTTTAGTGAAGTCTGATTGGCAACAGCTTTATTTTTCGGTATGACAATGATCCCAGACACACTGCCAACGCAGTAAAAGCACACCAGAATAGAAAAACATGCATTATTCTATATTTTTGAAAATTAAACATTAATTGAAATCTGAATAGCTAGTAGTAGTCATACTTCCTAGAGGAGCAAATAACCTATATGAAACACTTTCAATATCTAAAAGACAAAAAGACGTAAATTATGATCTGAATGTTATTCCAGATGTCTTTCCAGGCATAATTTTATAGAATTAAAGTGATCAAATGTAAGGTTTTTTTGTATCTATATTTGGGTTTTAGACTGTTGTAATTTCAGTCAGAAAATACTGGTGCTTGTTTGCGCTTTCAAAGGCTTGTAAAGGTCAGACTTTAACTTCTGAATTCAGTTTGTGGTACGCCACTCGTCTGTGTACGACACAGAGACTCACACCAGGCTCTTATCAGACTCAGTATGCAGAACTATAGCCAACAGTGTGAGGCATCCTCCCTCCTCAGAGATCAAACAGGATGTGCCTATTCCTCTATTCTTGCCTTCTGTCGGGAGGGCACAACATGCCTTTATCTACCCCCTCAGCAACCCAGACAAGCCGATGGGCTGTGTCTGTTGACAAATGCTTCACTTGTTATAGATAACAAAAACATGTAAACAGGAAATGGCCAACGGGCAAACCATAGAAATTCTTGAAATCTTGGATTCAGTCTCTGTCTGATGTTTATCAAAGAAAAATTCTTAAAATTAGCATCTTCCAAACAGATCTCGGGATGTGATGCATTTTTATGTTAGAGCATCGTGAACGGCATATCTCGAAGTTTGAACTGAACTGGAAAGACAACACTGATGTCACTTTTGGCTTTTCAGACTGTCACATTCGGCTCGTGTGAAATACGAGCCAGTGTGTTTTAAAGTCTATTTAAAACACACTGGGTATACCTATAACATATATGCTTCTTGATATTTCAGTGTTTTTGTTAACACTATGTATCAGATGGATGGAAAATGACATACAACTAAAATACAAGCCAGGATATCTTTTTAAGTAAGGTAAAGCTGTAAATTATCCTTCTTTAATATCATGAGCCTTTGGCTGTGAATAGGTGATATTTGTGCATCCAATAAAAATAAGAAGGGCTTCATTGATCAGGTAAATAAAGTCATATTTATGTCTGCAAACAAACCAGGATTTAGTTGCATGGATATTTTAGCCTCATGTGAGAAATGACAAGTACATATTATGGTGTAGAGCTGCTCTGGCCAAAACAAACTATACGTCTTAAATTAAAATGTTATATATATTTTTGGCCAACGCACATCTGCAGTATGCTTCATAGTAGTTTTGAAGTGGGTTTGAGCAATACAACCCTGTCCCCTCGAGTCTTACTGCAGCATTGAAACTCTGGGGTTTCAATGCTGGGAGTAAAATGTAAATAACATATTTTGTATTCCTACAGAAAATCCTTTGATAGCATTTACATCAAAACCTTTTTCTTTCTTTTTTTTCCATGTCACTAGGCAATGCTTAGACGTGTCATTACACAAAAGGTGGCAGCAGCCGGGTCTAGTGCTCATTGTTGCCTGAGATCAGAGAAACCTGTGACATAATGACACTGCTACAGAGAAGGGCTTAGAACACCTGGTGTCTTTGATGGAGATGATGTGATTGCTGCTACTATAATGCAGGCAGCACAATGATGGCTGCTGAACACATTAACCTTCATTAGTGGGCTGACCAGGGCTTACCGGTATAAATGAAGTAATTACAGGTGACACGGTGGTGATTAATGGTAATCAATGGTTTTAATGTGAGGCATCTGTCAAATACATTTGAAGTTCTGAGCTGCTGTGTCCTTTTTGACTACATAATTTTCCATCCCAGAAATATTCCTGCTACATATTTACGACGTGAAACAGCAAATAAAGCTTTTTATTCAGGCTGATAATCAAGTAAGGAACAACAACAGTGAAAGATGTGTGTTGGGAACAAAATTAAAATAAAGCATTTGCATACACCCCCTTGTCATATCTGGTCCTTCCACAAGACGCTGCAATAATAGTGAGAAAACCAGAACAACCAAACAACCTGCTTGAGAAAGCACTTGGTGACAGTGGGAAGGAAAAACTTCCTTTTAACAGGAAGAAACCTCCAACTTCAAGGAGGGGCAACCTAAATAATATTATTTTTGCTGGTATTGATTCGTGCAAAGTTTGAAGCTCTTTTATAACATCTGAATTTATGTGTACACAACTCAAACGTCCTCTTCTTTTCAAGCATAGAGTTAAAAATGCATGGAGGACTTTCACACAGTCTGTTTTGATTGTAGTGTTCCTCGAGATTCTAGCCAATTTAAATGGCTAATAAATGTCGTCTGAATTTTCATCAGAATACTGAATAAATGTTTTTAAATGGGAATGATTTTAATGAAACTTTTCAAAAAAATATTTTATAAAACCTGCACAAAACACCCGACAGGCAAAAATGGCGAGTGATTCATGAATGCATTGAAGAATTTAAGTCAAGTCAAGTCAAGTCAAGTGATGGGTTTGTAGCATAAACCTATTCGCTGGAACGTTGAAGGCAATATAATTACACCGCAAAGCAAGACACGAAGTAGGCAAGCTTCATGTTACTCGTGCACGGGAGAGAACCGGACAAACGCCGTTCCTTCGCTTGGCCCCAGTTGCTCTCGTCCGTTCTCCCGTATCACTGTCCTTTTATTGAGGTTACATGAATATGCATAGGTTCATTAACATATGACGTCTACATACACAAAGAGTACCTTGTGTGTGTGTGTGTGTGTGTGTGTGTGTGTGTGTGTGTGTGTGTGTGTGTGTGTGTGTGTGTGTGTGTGTGTGTGTGTGCTACTGCTGATCAAAGGGTCATAAAAGCACACAAGCAAACATCCTTGGTCAGGAAGAGGGTAGACCCCCCCTCATCCTAGATAACACAGTAAGGAAGTCTAGCAGTTCATTTATACACAAAAAGCACTTAAACTAAAACAAATGTAACTACGTTAATCCTACCATAACAATTAAACAAGGTACGAACTTTCCCATGCTCCCAGTGTGGAATGCACACCAGGCCTCTGTAACCTGTTAAAGATCACAGAACTTATCACTACACAATTGATTATACACTTCTAAGCATCTATGGTTAAATATTTCTAAGCATAAATGAGTAAATGTTTCTAAGCATAAATGACAATCAACAATACAACTCTATCATTCCCCCCTTTTCGACATTTATGCTAGAAAGGTTCCCAGTTATGAATACCTCATGTCTGACAGCTTTAAGGCAAACATTGTTATATTCAGCATATGTCAAATCACCCTAAATTACTGAAAAAAGTACACAGTTTAACAAATGTATTAGCAGTTATCCCATTCCTCATTGATCTCATCTCATGGCAACTGCATCCTATAAGCAACCAAAGAAATTGTTGATTTAATAGTGAAAATAAAAAAGTAACATTTTCAAAAACATCTCAGCTTGGTAATGCTTCCTCCAGGTGTGCAAATCACATGTCTCTCTGCAGAGTTGTTTGAGTTCTGCAAGGCGTCATGAATGTCTCTTCCAGTTGTTTCCATCATTGTCCATAGGACCAGAGTCCAAATGTATGTAGAATAAACATTCAAACATACCAGTTGGTTTTGTTGTTTGTCAACATGGGTCTCAGCTATTTCCAAAGCTGCAGACCTCTCAGCACTCTAGTTTTATGGCCTCCACCAACCCCCATCACCTCATTCAAGCCTTCGTCCTGTGAGGGGGATATTTATGACTCCTTCATTGTCCACGCTCTGCAGAGAAACATCTCTGTGGAAAGGGTGCTGGGTTGTCTTACTGCTGTTATGATCCCAGCAGTTCATAGGAAACTGCTGTCATCACCACCATAGCTTCTGGTCCCTGTGCTTTCACAGAATCATGATGTCATCCTCGAACTCCTTCTGCGCTGTCGATGGAGCTTGGCACGCTCCTCATCCCTCGAGTTTTCATGTTCCAACACTGCTGAAGGTTTAAGGCAGAGCACGTCGTACACCTTAGTTGTCTTCCTTTACAATAGCTGGTGGTCTGCAAAATCACCGCTCTCACTCACAATCAGAGGCAATCACTTTTGCACAGTGCACAAAAACACTGTGATGTCAGACACATTCACACTCACTTTTTCATCTGCATAAATAAACCATATGGCTGGAGATATGTGCCATGGTGATCCATAAGCATGATCACCAGTTTATTTAATTATTTTTAATCCAACAAAACAAATAAACAAAAACATGATGCTGATGCTACACACACACACGAGTCAAGGTGCAGAAAAACTGCTCATGGAAACGCTGCACACTCTCTGTTTCCCTCTCTTTGAGTAGTTCTCAGACAGCTCTTGATCTGATAATGTGTAGCTTGCTCATCAGCTCAAAAAACAAAAACAAAACTGCAACGCGACATCACACAGTAGTTGCATGCTCTGCCCACAGTGGCAAAGTCTTACACTTACATATTCAACACAGCTTCTCCATCATGTATTTTTAGATGTTTCATACAGGGTTGAGCATATTAGTTGTTTTCACAGGTGTGCTCTATATCTCAACAATGGCTCATAATAAGACGACCGTCTTCCACACAGGTCAAGTGCCTCTATGCACTTCATGAGTTTAAATATTTACCTATATCACTTCTCCTCACATGTCATTGTACTGAATCTAAGCAACCACAAGTTTAATGTAGGTTACTTTTAACAACTATCCACCTCAATGGTTTGGCACACAGGCTGTTAACATTTTGTGTCAGGAAGGGGTGGGGGGAAAGCCACCCACCAGAGCACAGCTGCTGATGTGGGCTGGCCTTTTCCACACACTCTTCAAGGCTGGTGTGTTTTCTGAAAACTTCTAACATTTGAATCTCTTCCATTTATAAGCCTGCGATTAACCGCACGGCTCAGGTCCGCGTGAAACCCGCGCGACCGCATTCGCGTGCACCCACGCAGCTGTGGAGCCTTCGCTCTCTCTCTTTTATACATAAATACTTTGTGCTGCCAGGAGCAAAGTCCAGCACAAACGTCTTTCTCCCTCTAGCTCACTCTTGGTTGCTTAGAAACCCATAATAACAACAACTGCTGACGTCACACACCACGCGTTCTGCTCCGCACACACTCACACACAACAACAACAACGAGACGACGACGAAAATGACAATAACACAAAATAGGCCTACTCCGGACTCACACCGGACCGCTCGGGACCTTGACCCAGCTGTGGGACGCTCACCCACTCGCGCGACAAAACCCAATGAAGGGACGCTCGGGACACACACCCAGGGCGATTTCAAAACCGGACACACACCGGACGCTTGGGACCCTTGGGCGATTTAACCAAAACTTCTTTTTCGGGACACTAACCCAGTTATCGCTCCACAAAGCAGCGAACTTCTCAACGCCTCACAAAATGGCGGAGACTGCACAACGACACGGTTATAGAGTCGGCCTCTTTAAACTTACTTGGCGTTGCTTAGCGTGTAATATCAGCCTGAATCCCGCCGATCGCCATTCATCGAGGAGAAGGACAGACAGCGAATCCACAGGAACTTCCTGGCTGACGTCAGTCTTTCAGCGTGTCCCTCCTCCCCTCGGTGAATGCGATTCCAGGGCTCCGGCATCGAAGGACCAATTAATGATGGGTTTGTAGCATAAACCTATTCGCTGGAACGTTGAAGGCAATATAATTACACCGCAAAGCAAGACACGAAGTAGGCAAGCTTCATGTTACTCGTGCACGGGAGAGAACCGGACAAACGCCGTTCCTTCGCTTGGCCCCAGTTGCTCTCGTCCGTTCTCCCGTATCACTGTCCTTTTATTGAGGTTACATGAATATGCATAGGTTCATTAACATATGACGTCTACATACACAAAGAGTACCTTGTGTGTGTGTGTGTGTGTGTGTGTGTGTGTGTGTGTGTGTGTGTGTGTGTGTGTGTGTGTGTGTGTGTGTGTGTGTGTGCTACTGCTGATCAAAGGGTCATAAAAGCACACAAGCAAACATCCTTGGTCAGGAAGAGGGTAGACCCCCCCTCATCCTAGATAACACAGTAAGGAAGTCTAGCAGTTCATTTATACACAAAAAGCACTTAAACTAAAACAAATGTAACTACGTTAATCCTACCATAACAATTAAACAAGGTACGAACTTTCCCATGCTCCCAGTGTGGAATGCACACCAGGCCTCTGTAACCTGTTAAAGATCACAGAACTTATCACTACACAATTGATTATACACTTCTAAGCATCTATGGTTAAATATTTCTAAGCATAAATGAGTAAATGTTTCTAAGCATAAATGAGAATCAACAATACAACTCTATCATCAAGTTTATTTATAGAGCACATTTAAAAACAACCAAGGCTGACCAAAGTGCTGTACAGTAAATACAGATAAAAATACAATAGAACACAATTTCGTAATAACACCTCGCTGATAAAAATAAAATAAAAATATATAAAACAAATAAATTAAACCTTTCTAAAAGCCAATGAAAAGAGGTGAGTTTTAAGAGCGGTTTTAAAAGTTTCTAGGCTTTTGGAGAGTCTGACGTGAGGAGGTAAACTGTTCCACAGTCTGGGTGCAGCCACAGCAAACGCCCTCTCTCCCTTTGTCTTTAATTTATACCTGGGAACATCTAAAAGCATCAGGTCGGCTGACCTCAAAGATCTCCTGGGGCGATAAGTACTAAGGAGTTCTGACAGGTAAGAAGGTGCAGTGCCATTTAAAACCTTAAAAGCCAGCAATAAGATTTTAAAATCAATCCTAAAGGCAACTGGGAGCCAGTGGAGAGAGCAGAGAACCGGAGTGATGTGGTCTCTTTTTTTTGAACCGGTCAACAGGCGAGCGGCAGCGTTCTGCACCAGTTGAAGGCGATGTAGACAGGAACGATCTAGGCCAGCATAGAGGGAATTGCAGTAGTCTAGCCGTGAAGTAATAAAAGCATGGACCACTCTTTCTAGATCGTTCCTGCAAAGGTAAGACTTGACTTTGGCTAAAATCCGCAAATGATAAAAAGATCCCTTAACTACAGAGCTGATTTGTTTATCAAGTTTAAAAGCATTGTCAAAAATAACACCAAGACTCTTAATGGAAGAAGTGCAATCGGAGGTTAGGGGTCCCAAAAAGTCAAGAGAGAAGTTGGGATCTTTAGGAAGCCCAAACACAATGACTTCAGTTTTGCTTTCATTAAGGTGTAAGAAGTTAAGAGTCATCCAAGTCTTAATGTCAGACAAGCAGGAGAGTAGCGGCTGCAAAGAAACATTGCAGTTCAACCTCAGAGGGAGGTAGATCTGAATATCATCGGCAAAGATGTGGAAGGACACATTATGTTTACGGAGCACATCGCCCAGAGGGAGCAAGTACAGAATAAACAACAGGGGGCCTAGTATGGACCCCTGAGGTACGCCACAGGTTAAAGGAGCTCTGGGAGATGACAGTTCACCAAGGTGAACAGAAAAACTCCTATTATTCAAATAGGACTGGAAAAACTTTAAGACAGTGCCCTTTAAACCGACACAATGTTGAAGGCGGGATAGCAGTATGTTGTGATCAACAGTGTTGAAGGCTGCTGTCAGGTCCAGGGTTACTAAGACAGCAGCACAACCAGAGTCAACAGTTAAAAGCAAATCATTAAAAACTCTCAGAAGGGCGGTTTCTGTGCTATGCCGAGCTCTAAAACCAGACTGGAACTTCTCATAGAGATTGTTATTGTCAAGAAATAGCTGGAGCTGCGTGAGGGCGGCTCGTTCCAGTACTTTAGACAGAAAAGGGAGGTTGGAAATGGGCCTATAGTTAGAGAGTAGGGATGGATCTAGATTAGGCTTTTTAAGGAGAGGTTGAACAACAGCGTGCTTGAAGGGTGTTGGAAAACAACCAGAACTGAGGCAGGCATTGATCAGGACCAGAAGGAAAGGTCCGACTGAGTCCAGAACCTGCTTCAGAAGCCGAGAGGGGATAGCATCGGTGGAACAGTTGGTAGTCTTAACCTTGCAGACTATTTCATGCAGCTGAGAGAGAGAGATTGGTTCGAACTGATTAAAGGCAGAATGGCACAAAGACAAAACACAGTGATTGGAAGGTGAAGATGGAATGACAGACTGCAGGGAGGAAATCTTGTTTACAAAGAACTTTAGAAAGTCATTACAGAGGGTGGCAGAAGGTGTGGGGCTGGTGGATATGTAAGGATTTACAATGGAATTTAAAACACGAAACAGAGTCTGAGGTTTATGGACACTACTGCTAACCAGGTTTGATATGTAGGAGGACTTGGCCTCTTTAACGGCTTTCTGATAGGTTGAAAGAGAGTCTCTGAGGATATTAAAAGAAATGTGCAGCTTGTCCTTTTTCCATTTTCTCTCAGCACACCTACAGGTGCGCCTGAGAGCACGAACAGAGTCTGTAATCCAGGGTTCAGCGTGAGCTTTGGGACGGAGTGTTTTTAGGGGAGCGATGAGGTCCAAAATAGAAGTACATGTTGAGTTGAAAAGAGCAGTTAAATCTTCTGCACACAAGGAATCAATCCAGTCCACCGTGGAGAGCTCAGAGTTGCTAAAAGCAGCAGAAAACTGAGATGGTAATTTAACTGTCAGAGATCCAGATGATTCTAGTGTTGGTTAGGAGAAAAAATGTAAGGAAGGACAGAAGTAAAGAAAGTGAATACTGGACCTATATCACTCCAAATTATTATTTTTTTCCTGAATCTGTCATCAACAGTAGTTCTGTGTGGAGTTTGCATGTTCTACCAGTGTCTCCATGTGTTATCTCCAGGTTTCCTCCCACAGAAATGGTAACTTTAAACTGTTGTAGATGTGATTTCTCTTTAAATCATTATTTATGCAGATTGAGGATCAAAGACTCATTTACAGAGTAATCTGCTTCAGTCAAACCATATTTAAATTACAACAATAAAAGAAACAATAAAATGGCTAAATCAAAAACAGCCAAGTTCCCAGTGGTGATTTTACAAGGTGTGTAAGGATTGTAAGCATAAAAGCTTGTTTGTCCTCTGTGTTGGCCCTGGGATAGACTGTAGACCTGTCCTGGATGTATACCAATAAGTCAGGCTTCTGGTTCAGAAAAAAGACCCAACACGTGTGTTTGGTTTAACATTTATTGACATGACAACTAAAAAAACAATGGTCTTACCTCCCAACTTCGGATTCCATATATTGTCATTACTATAGAGCAGGGGTCCCCAATCCCAGGTCCACGAGGGCTGGTGTCCCTGCAGGTTTTAGATGTGCCCTTGATCCATCACAGCTGATTTAAATGGATAAATGACCTCCTCAACAAGTCCTGCAGTTCTCCAGAGGCCTGGTAATGAACTAATCATGTGATTCAGGTGTGTTGACCCACACTGAAAAAAAGGGACTGGCCATCTCTTGGATTTATGTAAGCATCTTGCATGCATTTAACACAATTGCCTCATGTTTTAAAGTTAAATGTAACTATATAGTGTAAAAACTACATGATATGCAGAAAGGGTGTATTAAATTGTTCATATCATGTTCAGGTGACGTAAGTCAATAAGATAGCAACGTTAAATCTCGTGAAACCACGCGTGATTTCATCTCGCGGGCTTTGGATCGTGGTTTAAAAAAGGCATCCATCTCAGTCAAGTCGAGCAGCCAACTCTACGTTTTTGGTATGTCTTGATTTTTTGAATTCATTTTTACCATAATTCAGCCAAATGTAGTTAAACGTCTAGAGTGTCGCCATGTAACATGCTAAAAAAGAGCCGTTAGCTTATTTGCTGTTTTATCTGTTGTCAAAGAATTGGCGCTTTTTCATTTGAATTTGTCTTTGGCACAAGAGCCGTAATATCACATTAAACCTAATTACGAGGCACTCATAACATAATTTGGTTTTCTGTGTGAATAGATTTGTCAACTGACTCTTCAGTTACATTGTGTATTTACTGCACCGTGGTGTTAGTGAGATTTTGGACATTGAACAGCTTTAGCTAATATCAGCGGCATTATGCTAGCTTACATCCCTACCCCTCCTGCCCTCACCTGCTGTCCTTTTGTTTTTGTTTTTTTTGCTGCACATTGAGAGATGACCTCTATTCTGCATTTCACCAGGAGTCAGCTGATGGATTGTGGGTTCAAGGTGTTATGGTAAGAAAGTATATTCTATTTTCGTTTCTGTAACTTAATTATAATAGGTTTTTTATAATTATTAGGTGCATGCATACTCACCCTATTAATACAACTGAGAGATCCAAAATCTGCCATAGGTTTAACTTATACCTGTATGTATTGCCAGAAAGGTGATTACTGGACTCGCATTAATGCACACTTGAACTGAAATGAGGTTGTAACTTGTGGGTTGTTGGGTTGCAAATCAGAAACAAACATCTTTGGATTTTTTTTAATCCCATAAGATCTGGAAACACAGTTTTTATTCAACAAAACATTACTGATTAACCAAGCACAGTGCCTGCTGTTATTTCAAAATAATTTTATGTCATTTCAGATAAAATGCAGCATTCCAGTGCATCCCAACCATGCCTTTACAGTCAAGGTTTCTGACGGAGCTGAGTTTTTCTCTGACAGTCTGCTGAAAGTGTTTGCAAAGTGATCGGGGGAACAGGGCACAAAGCTAAAGGATGTAGCTGCCATAATGACAGTAAGAACTTTAAAATTCTTTAACTACAAAGTGTATATGTATTGCATTAGGTCAGTAAAAGATTTTTATGCTACATCCATTGAAACAGTCAACTATTACCTGTGAGTAATGATTCCACTAAAAGGATGCCATAATTTTCGTCATGCATTTACTGGCCCACTGAGAAAAAATTATCTTTTTTTAAAAATAAATGTTCTGGAAACTATATATCCATAAAGTTGATGTCAAACAGGAACTTTTGATATTGCTTTGTAGATGCTGGTGTTGCATGTTGACTGGTTTAAAAAGTCAAGAGTTTTTGTCTGGGATCATTTTCTTCTGTGCTACTGAAAAGTTCACAAATCTCTGTTTTCTTTGTTATAATAGTCAAGGATGACATTAATGCTCGGAGTCCCTCATCAAAGTGCTCCGCATCTGTGTGAAAGACAATTGCAACATCTTGGTGCAGGAGTTCATGGTGAGTGTTTTATGAGTAGATTGTGGCTTTGCAACATTTAAAAATGCATTTAGTTATCCACTTGATCCTCATTGGACTGGTTAGGACCAGTAGTCCTCTTTAATAATTTGAAGTTCACATGAGGCCTGGTAGTGAACTCGGCCGCCGGCCCTTGAGGCCCCATCCCCACCCCTGTATTAGGGGTCACATCAGTGTGAAAAAACTTTAAATTTGTCATTCTAATGAACAAAGGAAAATCCCACCAATATTTATATTAGCTTTTGTTTGAAAAAATGACCAACTGACCAACAGCTAACCAAATTGTGGGGCTGAAAGTCTAAATTCTAACATCTTCTGAGTGACATAACCTGGATTTCTGATGGGCCGGTGTCTTTCTAACAAAAACTAATGTAAAGCATTTGAAATTATTATGTTTTTCACCCTCTCTTAGAAACTCTGTTAGACCATGAATGGCAGCATGGCAGGCCACTCTTTGGCTATAGCTATTTACTATGTTGCTTGCATTGGTTTAAATTACTCTAACATTAGAACTGGTAGATTCAAAAGAGATGAGTTTAAAAAGGAATCTTAAAGAAATGTTTTGTGTTTAACCAGGACTTGACTGAGGCCACTGCACAGATTGAGAAAACCACAATGAACATCTGTCTCCAGAGGATGCGGCAGGCAATGACTTTTCTGATGTTGTTCTTCAAGATCTGGATAACGTGACCTTTGCAGTAGCCATGCTGTTTGGACCTTTTTTATTCCTTCAACATGAGTTACCCATCACAACTCTGCTACACTTTTGAGGTGATTCAATGGGTGGTAATGGAGTTGGATGCAACTCAGCTCTCAAGAAAAGCTCACAACTAAGACAAAACTGCTCCTGCAACGAAGCTCACTGTTATGCATGTGAGGTGACCAGCTCTAGGTGAGAGGACATTTAAATCTCACACTTGTTCTGCTGCATTTTTGAAGCTCAATTCCAGGAACGGATCGCAGGGTTCATTTTTATATACTCTGCAACTGCCATGAGGACGAGCCGTTTTTTGTTGTTGTTTGTTTTTCCTTTTGCTCTGTACAAGTTCTGTTTGTCTGTTTGGCAGCATTTTTAAATTTCTCTTTGTATTTTTTCTTTCTTTTACTAGTGAAGAGATGTAGCGTGAACAGTTATACAGTCTAAATATCCCATATGGGTCGTGTGAAATGGTATTTTCAGTTTCATTCAGTTGAAGTAAAGAACGTTGAATATTTCTAAGTGTGCTGTTTTGAACCAAGATGTCACAGTATGATCAGTGCTGTAATTTTTGACAGTCACTGTATCAATGTTATTTTTGCGTCTCTTGAATAAAGGTTTTGACCTGCAAGTGCTAATTTCTTTAGTTATTGGGGTAAAATGGGTAGTGTTAATAGGAAGGTGTTTGCCAATTCAGTAACCTAATTTAATGTTAATGGAAACTAACATTACCTCAAATTGTTTAGTCATAATTGTTGTTTAACTGAATCTTGACGTTAGAGGCCTTAAATAGAATGTTTTGTATTGTTCTTTCCCAACATTTTTCAAAAGAAACAGTCCAATTTCTTTGCTGTGATTGATTCCAGAGAACACGGAAGAACTGACATTATTTAACTGTTGATTTATATAGATTCAGTAGAGGAGTAATGTCAGTTTAATTCTTTACCTACTGTCAATGCAGTGAAATTAGACATTTTGTTTTGAAAGGTTACTGGTGGATGCCAGCAACCATCTTGGAAGAGAACAATACAATCTGTTATAAGGCCTCCATTTGAAAATTGTGTATTTGATACTAGAATATAATAGCAAAATGTAATTTGAAGATAACATGTAGTATTTAAGTGACCAAGTAGTATTGGGTAAAAGTTATTGAATCGTGTTGGGATAACGTGAGAAAATTGTGAAGGATTAAAATATTCCAAGAGCTCAAATTACTTCATCAAAACATGTTTAAGTCACATTTTATCAACACAAATTGCACAAGTTTATTGAACATGAATAAATTGTGTTAATTTAACTCAATTGTTTAAGTTGCTGCCAAAGCAAAACATCTGTGTGCAACAAATGTCCACCATTGAATTAAGTAAATCCAACAACATATTTTTTTCAGTGCAGGGTGAGATCTAAAACCTGCAGGGACACCGGCCCTCGTGGACTGGGATTGGGGACCCCTGCTATAGAGTTTCCACCTTCTCTTTTACATAAACTATGTTTACTGAAATATCTGATACTATCTATCTTTTTGGGAGGTCATTCTCTACCTGAGTACATTTCCAATGAGCATTGTCCTAGCAAAATTGTGTTCTAATCAAAAATGTATTTGGCAAGAGAGATTATAGTAAGCCTGCAATAATTTTTTTCCTAGTAATCCTGCTGTCTGGGCATTTTAATTTTCTCTCTACTTTAATTGTCTCTGAATTTATTCTCGACACATAAAACATAATGATGTACAGTTAAAATTCTGCCCTCGCTGCAGAAAGAATGCAGTTATTGTCATATCATATTCAGATATGCAGGCAAAATGCTTGCGACTCGATTTTCCATGTGATGCAATAGCGGTGAAACATCGCCAGTCATGGTCGTAGTGGGTGGTTGACAGTTATGTCCATTTTGAAGTATGGCACCATTAAGAACAAAAGCTCCACTCTGCCAGAAGAGACATGACAACAGTATCGCCACAAATCTGACTGGAGCACACATCTTTCCAATGTCATCTCTGACCTCTATATCTCTTAGCTCAAGACAGATGCATTTTCATGCCTGGCTTCAGGCGCTAATAGTCAATTGATTCATTCACAATATGGCCCAGAGCAGCCAGGTCTCTGATTATTTATTTTCCCCCTGAAAACACTCTCCCCTCTCTCTCTCTCTCATCTATCTTATTAAAATGTAATGGCAAACAAAACCCCAGTCTCTCTCTATCTGATGGTGCAGAGAAAAACAATTTTAAGGGATTCGTGACGGTTTATAACCCATGGCTCCAAGAGAAGAAAACACTCAGAGGCCTTTGATGAGATAGACCTCTAAATCAATCACTACCGCAAGAAGATTCCTCAGATTGATGTCGGTGCTGATTGACAGACTTCAGATTCTCAGTGGCTGTCAAACAAGCTAACCTTGACCACCTGCTTAGGCAGTCTAGACTCTGCACCCTACTGAGAGCAAGGTACTGAGGGTAGTGTGAAACATACGGTTTAGAGCTACAGTATTTATTTATTTTTTTAAATGTAGGGAGAAACAAGAAGTTAGAGTTATTATAGTATATACTCTAACTTTTACCAACCATTAATTGTGGTGTGGACAAACTTCTGTGCAATGTAAGACCATTTGAAAAGACTATTTATATCTCTGTCACAAGTTTCTGCCAAGGTCATTTTGGTCTTTTCCTTGGAATGTTACTTATATAATCAACTGGCATGTGATCTGAAAATCTAAAATGCATGGCTTTTCCAGACTACGTCTGCAGCTGGTGGTGCGGTTTAGCGTCATTATATTTAGGTGGGGAGGGGGTGATAATAGTTGACCACATTGGTAGGGGCACACCCTGGCAGTACTGAAATAACAGAGGGAAACCTGCCCCATACATTGAACGAGCACAATGTAGGGTGGAGTTATTTAATGTAATTGAAAACTTAAATTGTTCAGACAGAAAAAATTGGAATAGACTTTCATTGGCTTGAAAGTCCCGGGAGATGCATTGAGTCTGGTTATTTAGCCTCAGATGCAGTTAATGCTACAAGGAGAATTCACACAAAATTGCCACCACTGCAACCACCAAGTTGATGTCTAGCATGTAGAGAAGACCAAGGAACGATTCAGTGGAACCCTATTAGGAGGAAATATGTATACATCTGAGCCTGCATGTACCCTTTTGATGCTGTGGGGGAAATATAAAAGTACATCAATGCACCCTGGAAAGAGAATAATTCAAAGAAACCACTGGAAGCTCAAAATTACCATGACATTCATGTCCATGATGAGTGTATGCAATACCACTACCACAAATGTAGCTATAGCAACATGGTAGTTTAAAATTAGCATATATTAAATGCCTCAGTTTTACCACTTATTTCAATTCTAATTTCAGCAGTATCAGAGCTAACCCCAATATAGATTTGATCAAAAACTACTTTAATAATACTTCTTAATTACTGTAAAATATTCACACTGCTTTGCAGTTTCTCATGTAAAATCAAACCGTTATATCCATCTCTCTGCTAATGGCACTAGATAGAAAGCTATGACAGGTAATATGATATACCATCAACCTATACTTCATTTTATAGAAAACTACTTGGAGGTTTAGTAAGTACAAATTACAGCATGTTGAGCTTTATTTAAAAAGAGGGAACAAAAGTAAGTAAGTAAAATCACACGGTCAGTAAAGTTTCACTGAGCACCTTAAAACTTGCTCTAAACATCATGGAAAAGAATTACCTTTGTATCTTGTCTATCCAGCAATCACTCTGAAGTAAGAACGACAACATTATGGTGTCATTAAAGGAAACATTAGAATGCTACCAAAGACACTTTGCATATCATTAAGGTCTGTGCAGATGTGTGTTCAAAGTTTAATAGCAAAGTAATTGTGAAGGAAAAGCAGCCTAGACCAAAGTGGTGGCTGGCGAATCCCTGGAGAAACGTTTACTTACTTGACTAAGGATTATTACATACTGCTTAATTGAAATGAATGAATTAAACATGCAGTGTAGTCTATCTAAATGTGAGCATCATTAATGACGTTTACTCACTAACTGTGCTCTGGGGTTCAGAGTATATCTGGCTGTTTTTGATTACTTTTGATTTTACCTTTATATTTCACCTTTAAAAACTATTTACCTTGCATTGTTTGGTATCATTCTTTTAAGCACAATCTCCCATGTCTGAATTCAAAGTTATTTTTCCATTTAGACATTCTGTATTAAAACAGTTTATCTAAAATCACACAAAAAAAAACATTAAATCTAAGTAGGAAAATATTTTTTTTACTGTAAAAACCACAAAAATATAAATTGTACATTTTAAAAACTTCCACTCAGAAACAGCTTTTACATTGCAGTCTGTCTTTGGTAGCTGTTGGACTAGCAACTGTGACATTCAGTAAGGCCCAAAATAAATGACTACACTACACAATCACTACACAAGACAGCACAACACACTAACTATACACTCCAAACATGCTACATGTCACAAGTCTCTCACATCTCAAAACACACTATTGCTATTGCTCTCCATGATTGTTCAACATTGTGCATTTTTCCACTAATAGGAAAGAGGTGTCATGTTTTTGTTGGGGTTTTTGTGAGCACTTTCCATACTAAACGGCAGCAGTTGGGTTCCATCTGCTGCAACCCAACTGGTTGCAGCAGATGGACGCTCCCTTCATTAAAAAACATTGCATATATTTTTTTTTTTTATCATACCCCTGGTTTTACCTGTCCTACTGACACAATTTAAAAAGTGGTATATAGTTTGAAGTCTATATTTCCAACACAAGTTGAAATGGAGACTCATTGTGGCTGCATCTTGTTTCTATGTCATCTTAAATCGGTCATGTGATTTGCCTCGACTCCAGTCGTTTTCACACCTTGGCTCATGTGATGAGGCACATAAGTGTAACCACCCTCTTATGGGACAACTTCCACTAGGGCTAAAATACCCGGGACTCTCCACCATTTGGTCTTAGAACTGCTTCTCGGATGAGACGTAAAACATCTTAAAGAAACTTAAACAAGTCCAGTCACCTTTCTTTCCAAGCTCCTTAGATTAACATGACCCAAGAAGCTTTAAATTTAGTACAAATTTGAGGAACTTCTGGGGGGGCAGTTTAGACAAGAAGCATGATGAATGAAAAACTCATGAAATCAAAACCAGAAGGGTACATTAACAATCGACCAAATTATTAATGGAAAAAATAACCCCAAATTTTATCCCTAATCAATAATCAGTTTTTGCTCAAACCGTTGTTGCCATCAAATGCAGAACATTTTAAAATGAGCTTCTTGTCTTTTATCCTGTCTTCCTTCTCTCACCCCAACTGGTTGCAGCAGATGGACGCTCCCTCCTGAGCCTGGTTTGGTTGTTTTGGTTTTTCTCTTATGTATCTTTGTAGGGTCTACCTTACAATATAAAGCACCTCGAGGCTGTTGTTGTGATTTGGCGCAGTATAAATAAAACTGAACTGAGTTGAACTCCAATCATCCCTAAGGAAATTATCGGTAAATTAATAGTTTTTAATACATATGTTGGGGCCCAGGGCAAAACTTCACAGCCCTCCAGCTGGCACCAAATATTGTGTCCTGTACAACAACAGGTAAAACATTGCTTTACTTAAACACTTTTACTATAGTAAAATTTCATCTAGAAATAAAAAAAAATACTGAGATTTTTTTTTTTTTTATCCTAAACATAATTTAGAAATTTATTTTTTGGTTATTTTATCTAACCTTCATGCCACTAAATGGATTAAAGACCATTTGTTAGATAAAGTTGACATTTTATTGCTGCGTTTTGAATTACAGGTTTCATATTTTATTACAATCTGCCGATTTCTGTGTGAGGATCTTGCCAAGCATGACTCCCATATGTTAAAGAAAAGTATGCCGCCTGTTCACCAGGAAAATAATAAACAAAAATAGATCCAAATTTCTACAAAGCATTAAATATTATGAAATGCAGATGGATTGTACTGGCAGCACATCAACACGTATTGGAGAAAATCTTTTTTCAGTCATTTATTTCTCTTCCAAGAGCAGTTTAGAATTCCTTTTTTCTTTTATTGCATTGATTATATTTTATATTTGAATTTTAATTAAACCTTTTAAATAAAATTTGCACCATCAGTCCATATCTAACTGCCAATCTGTTTAGTATAATGGCAAATTCTGCTTTCTAATTACCCTTTGGGGCTGAACTTGACATTTTGCTTCATTGGATGCTCTTGCAACTGCCATGAGAAGGACAGGGCCACAGTAACGATTGTGTTCTAATAGGTCCAGGAGTGCATACGGGGTTTCTGTTTGTTCGTTTGTCTCCTTGTTTGTAACCCATTTCAGAAGAAAGGTTAACTACCATTCCATCCAATCAGAGATGTTTAAGTTGGCCAGACACACCAACAAAAAGAAAAGAAAGTATTGCTTCAATCCTAATTTCTCTCTCTTCTTTCTCTTTTACGTCTGTGGTGCGACATGATAAAAAGAAAGTACGCCCTCCTGCAATTTAAAAATGTGTCAGGATGTAATAAAAAAAAATCCAGCCCTATTTAAGGAACCAGGGCTAACTAAGAGCTTTGAGAGCGTTCGCTCTCAGTCAGTTACTGGGGTAACAGATTCTGTGAACTTGCTCACTGACTGGTTTTCTTCAACAAACTCCTGGAGCAAATTGATTTGCAGAAGTTTACTTTTTTTGCAGACATTTAAATCCTAGTTAGACATTTGTTCTTTTTTAAAGTTAACAGGAGTGTTTTTAGAATGGAGACAATGATTACACCATGTATTATCTGATCAGACTCTATATCTTTGTAATTCTGTAACTTGTTGGATAGTAATGCAGCTGCCAGGCTTTCAGCCAGTTCCCTTGCACTGGAACCAGCAGTCACTATTTAAATTAAAGTTATCTGTAGAAATATTTAGACACATAACACATTGATCAATGAGCAATCATTTGTCGTGTTGTAATTGGTCTCACTGATGGAAAAATAGGCGTATGTCTATGGACTGTGGATGTCGGAGTACCCGGACAGGACTCACGCAAACACCGGAAGAACATGCTCCACAGAAAGGCTCCAGCCAAGTGGTGGATTGGACCTTCTTGCTGTGAGGCAACAGTGCTAATCACCACACCACCATGAAGACCTTGTATGTTTGTATGTCTGTTCACTAACTCCTAACTTATTCTAAAAACAGCCAGGAAATATCAGCATCTCTATGGGTTATGGAAGTCGTCATTGTAACATTATTATCTCATGCATGTATGATAACACAACAGTAATGTTAACAGTGCCTGTAATTGTTTTATTTGACTTATACTGTGCCATAAATATGTAGCGTGCAAAGAATGAGAAAAATAAACATCATTAATAATTTGTTATTTAGATGGCAAAAAAGTCTGTTTATAATCTCACTATATACAGTGATACATAATAAATGAACATACATGTCTGTGTTTGCATAAATGAGCAAAGTGAAAAGGCTCTGCAGGCCTGGCAAAAAACTGCCCGGAGGGTGGAAATGTTCAGAGCAGAGTTGTCTGCATAGTGCATATAAAAAAGCCACTTTAAAACACGCTTTCAAAAACCTGCATTCAAAACGTTGTGTGATTCAAACGTTAAATGATGTCAAACCAACTTTTTTAAGGTGCAGTGTCTGAAAGTCAGAGCCTGAATAACAACCTATTTTCCACCGAAAATCACCTGATTTATTATCAGTGGGTCTACCCACTGACTCTGAACCCGATCAACCCAAGAGTTATAGATTCCACAATGGATCAGCAAACTTGGTCTGCGATTTGCATCATTTACCAGCTCATCCCGTCCATATCAGTTTTGAATCCATTCATGGTGGCATATTTTGTCCTTATTCAAAATATCTCATCTTTTTAAATTTATAAAGACACAGCAAAAGCTTTCTGACCAGCATATGGACAGATCTAAAAATATTTGCCTTTACTGAAACAGTTACTGTTTGTGAACTCTTACTATGAGTAGTAGCTCAGAAGACATCTCTGCTATGTCTGTGAAAAAGCCATTATCTATCAGTGAGGGCTGGTATTAGTTCAAATTATAAATGGTGAGAAACCGAAGCAGAGTTTTTCTTTAAATCTCATGAAGGATTTTTATCCAGTAATGGCTGAAACAATCAAATCGTCTATAGGAATGAGTTTGATACAGCCCATCAGTACAATAAATGTTTACCGAAATTATGGAAAAATGCGACTTGAGGGCAGATCTGCCTCTGGAGTCTTTTGCTATCCGGGTAGCCAATATGACAGGTCCATTAGTAAATGATGTGTAATCTGTTTCTCCTTATTTTTATCTCCAGTTGTTTTTTCAAATGTAAAATTAGGATTCCAGCTTCTAATGAAAACTGAAGCTGGCTATATATTGAAAAAAGACCATATAAAATAATTGTTGAAATACTTGCCAGAAAATTCTAATTTCTTGAAAATGGAAAAAAACAGAATAGCAAAATATTAATTTGCATATATGAATTTACATTAATAAATATTTTACATCAGTATTTTATTTTGTGTATGATAATTTCAGAGAGGTCCCAGCTAATTAAAATGACTCTTTTCGTCTCCTGCTGTTTCACTGTTTCATAAAGTTAAACTTTATGGCCCACACTGACACACATTCATATTCCTCCCTCCACTGGCTTTACCGGTTGCTGTGGTGAATCCTGGTGTTAGAGTTCCATCGATAATGGTTTTCCTTTGCCTCTCGCGCATGTTCTTAACTCTAGGTGAACTTATTAAGAGTTGGGAACTTGGAGATGTCACGTTTAATCAACCCAGAATTGATTCCAGGAAGCATGTTCAACATCTCCGAGTTTAAAATCTCGGAGATGTTGAACATGCTTCCTGGAATAGTGTCCAGCTCATAAACTTTGGTAGATACAACCACAGATGAACAACAACAACACACACCACAATGATCTTAAGCTACTGCTATTCGCTGCCACACATGATGTAAGATATATTAAGCTTCATTATTTATATTTTAACATATTTTAGTACTTAAGTTTTTAAGATTTAGTTTAGTATTTTTAGTAGTTTTTTATAGTATTATACCTGTTGTTTGGTAAAATGTGACAATACCATAACCTAAGAATCTGTGTTTCATTCACATATCAAATAGTTGAACGACAATAAAGCTGAGTCTGAGTAGCTGCTACTTACTTTCTTAATTCACGGGTTAAATTAGTTATAAAGTCATAAGACTGTAATGTAAGACATGATTCTTTCACAAGTGAGTGTCTAACAGGAGTGAGGATGTGAATCCCTGCAGGATATGTTTTATTACTGTAGCTGTGTGTTACAATGTTGCCATGCAGCATCTATTTATTTATTTATTTCACTCTCCAATTTTGCATGCCCATAGGAAATATTCTCACTATGTAGAAAACAGATATTTGTTCATAAACTGGGTACAACAGAAAATATGTTTGTGGTTTTAAAACAAAGGTGATACCAAATAACACCTAGAACTAATGAGTTGACCAAGTATACAAGAAGCCCTGGCCTGCAAAAGCACCAAACAAAAAGACTTATAATAAAAATGGCCACTCTGCTCTCCTAGCTAGAGAAACGTGGTTTTATGAGTCAACATTATATACAATTTTCTATATGGCAACCTTGGTATTCCACATTCTGCAGTGAAAGGTTCAAAGGAATATTCAGTGAACAATAAACTGGCTGCCAGTTCAGGGTTATCTATGGTTATCTTGGACTATTATGGTAAATGGCCTGCATTTGTATAGCGCTTTACTCAGTCCCTAAGGACCCCAAAGCACTTTACACTACATTCAGTCATTCACCCATTCACACACACATTCACAATATTATAGGTTGGGGTAGGCGATTCAACATAACAACAAAACAAATGTAAATAAAACCTGAAAAATGCAAGAAAAATTAAATTACTTGTAATCTAAACCTGAATGTAGAATTGGGTTTTTGTTGTCAGCCTGGCTGCCAGCGGCTGGAATTACTGCTCTCCCTTTGAGACATTCTGCCTCAGGCGAATTAACTCTGCAGGACAATGTTAAGGAATACAAGAAACACAGGTGTCCACCACTGTAGGCCCCCTTCTTCATATACAAATTGCGATAAAGCGGCCACAGTAAGAAGCACCTGTTGCTAAGACCAGTTTCCTGCCTTGCAGAGAGCTGACATAAAACTTCAGTCTTCTGTAATGGAAGTAAAATTACAAACACAAAGACCTGAATACACCTAGGGCTTATTGGGACACCCGCTTTCGAGCAGACGTTGTGCTGCCGGTGGCACTTTCTCTCCTAATCAATTATCTGAACCCCCAGGTGGCTAACAACTGGGGTAAAAATGTCCTCAGGCTCGTCTGAGTGAGTTTCCTAATTTACAAGAGAGAATTTAACACTAAGGGTAATTTATCGTGTACAGTAAAAGGAAGGAAAAAAAAAGAGGGCAGCAAGTAAAGGACAATAAAGCTGGCAATTTATCAAAGGTGGACCTGACTGCTCTGCCAGACCTCCTATTAATGTTAGCCCGAAGCTCAGTCCTGACAAGGATTTTGTTGGATATCAAGCCTTAAAATTGTTTAGTTTTTGCAACCCTGCAGAGGGTTATAATTACTATGGCACCATCACCATGGGAGGCAAATGGGATGTAGCTGAAGGTTAAACGTTTTTCCACATGGCTGTGCATCAGCTAACAACAAGAGATCATGACTGAAAATAACCCACATATGTAAATGATTAAAGATCAAGTTATTCACTGTCAACATACACAAATCCTAATAACGTCTTGTATGGTTGAGGGAACAGCTTCCCACCAAACTGAACAAAAGACTTTCGGGTTCTTTCAAATGGAAATATCAGTGTCTCTCTCTCGGGATTATTTCTTTCTCTGCACCCCTATTATACAATATCTATCTATCTAATTCCTAGTAGGTGGATTTCGGCAGCCCCATCCACTATAAGGACACTCACGTAATGATAAGTAAACATAATCTAAAACACCAAGATCAGCAAAGCCCTAATATACACAGTCTGGATGAAATAGAACCTGACAAATTGTTGTTCCAAGTTTTTGTGTTCATTAAAATATTCCATATCAGTGACTTTACCACCACTGGTACTGATACAAACTCACCCACTGAAAAATCAAAGCTTTTGCTTACTGACAGATTAAAACTTGCATGGCTAAAGCTCTGAATGCGACCAGCACACATGTTAGACATTGCAGAAATGCCCAGAATGTTTTCCTTTCATTGAAATGATCAAAACAAGCATTCAGGTAGTAACTTGTGCTGTGGGGGTGTATGTTAGAGTAAAGGTGGTGGAGGTGGAAACTGGTGTGGCAATGATTTCACAAAGCAGTAAGGTCCAGCAACTTAATTAAGTATAGACTTCAGCAAAGCCAGGAACCTTGAAAGGTACTTTTTTTATTATATGAGTGTGATGATTTCAAAGCTTTATTAAGCAAGGGCTCTATTGTATCAGCTGTTATGGTTCTTATTTTTATTATTATGTAAGTAAGTAAGTGCTTATAAATATAAAAATGTATCATGGGTATCCCAGTTGGAAATCCTAATGCCTTAGTGAGGCCAAAAATGCAGAAGACTGGAGGTAAACTAAAAAACAAGCAATTTATTCAGGCTAACAACAAATGACAAAATTAAAAAAGAGTCCAAAAATGTAAAATTAACTAAAATCAAAAAAAAACATGAGCAGTCACAGCAGAAAACTGTGAACCAGACACTTTAGAGGACAGTTTATACACAGAGGACCGAGGAAGTAAGAGTAAAGGAAACTACCTATCAGAATAAAACAGGAAGTACCCCAAAGATACTAAAGATGAAGACACATTAAAGATTAAGAGCCACATTAAACAAGAAAATAAAGAGTTAAGGAAATGAATACAGACAGAGGGAGAACGAAGCCAGGAAAAAAAATCAAGACATGAATCAAAAAAATTACAAAACCAAAGCAAAAACACTAAAGCAACTCAAAAGTCTGAAACAAAAACCAGACATCATGACAACATTTTACACTTTTGTTTATCTTTATTATTATTATTAATTTATTTTGTTGTGCAGGTAGAAAACATTGTGTGTGGAGGAATAGTGGGATCACTAGTACTGCCAACTTGTTCTTTTACATTACTGGGAATATTGCGTAGCAGTGCAGTTACTATCATGAAATATCTCCAGTAGATTACTTACATTAAGAATATTTTTCATTATATTGCAAGTTTTCTGGAACAGTATGCAAATTAAGTGTCATATAATATAACAATAAACCCTAAATTCAGCTATTCAGATTTAAAATTGTTGCCAAAGAAAATACAAAAGCCAAAAAGAGACCAAATCCATTTTTTGCCTTCTATAAAGGCTCTGAATGAGTCTCTGAATGATATATGAAAAACCTTGTTCTATAAAAGCCTTCAGGACACAAAGTGATAAAGTTTTCTTATGTAAGTGTTACAAAAGAGGAGATTTGTGGACCAAACTATGAGTAAAAACTCAATTTGAGAAAACAGCCTTAAGAGTTCTAGCACGATAGAAGAAGACAAAAAGGACAAGACAAGAAGATTTTCTCTGTACTACATGAGATGCACAATTCCCCATTCACTCGGAAGTTATATTTAACCATGGTGCTGCACAAGTCAACCAGTGACAAAAAATGTCATGTGTTAAATTAAACACCCTTTTCAGGTTGTGTTAGAGACACTTGCTGAAAACGTTCACTTTGCAGCGGGTACACCTTCACCTTTCAGCCTGCAGGATACTGCTCCAGCATGTTGCTTGATAAGGAAGCATCTACATTTGGAGGCTGGAGGTGTTTTGGTGGCATAAATCAAATGAAGACAAGTTCAGTACTTTGCACCCCATGTACTGCCACAGTTTTAAGACTTTGTTTTTTTTGTTTGTTTGTTGTTGTTGTTTTTCATTGCTTACTGTTTGGCTTGGTTTAGGCAACCAAAAGCTTGTAGAGACACTTATACAAAGTTAACTTCTTTATTCTTCTGCCATTTGCAGCACATATCTCTGTTTTCTTCACCACTGTTAAGAGTTCTGTGTCAGAGACATTGCTAGCCTCGAATTTCTGGCTGCAGTGTCATGTCATCCATTTAAGTCACTAAAGGGCTTCTATTGAAGTCCACTGGACCATTCTTTATGTTTAAATATGATGCTAAAGGGGTACATAGTGTTTTCAAGCATGATTCCCCACCAAATGTGAAGAGTTCAGAGTGAGAGCGAGTTTGTTATACTGTGTAATTTGACTGAGAATGGTCTCCTGTTTGAGGAGCTCTTAATGAATGAGCAGCTGAAGGGATGGTTTTGCTGAGAGAGCTAATCCTTCACTACAGAGTAAGATACAGAAACACATGAACATGAGCTCAGCAAGGCAATGTGAAAGCTTCAGTAACATGAGAAGGAGCATCTGTGGTGAAGGAGTTGCGAATGTTAGAAAAATAGCAATAATTTGGTAATAGTAGAGAAAGCATGTAGAGGCTGTCTATTTATTTATATTTGGATAAAATGTTGACATATGAAGCATTATTAACGTGATGCAATAGTTTGAGGTAATACTAATTTTCTTTTCCTTTATAAAGTCCATGCTGATAAGTTTTAACTGACCAGGGACCCAGGTCAAGATTTTTTTGCATGGCGCTTAAAAGCCCCAAGAAGAACTAGGTCATTCATAATCAGCTGAGCTGGTGATGTTAAGCCAGTGTGTTTAGTTAATCAAACACAGGATAATTAGTTGAGCCAAGAAGGATTCATTAATATAAGACTATAAGCTAAGGTCACAGAGATGTGCACATTTAAACATAGGATGTAGAAGGTCATTCTAAAACGTTTACTGTGACAATGATGATTTAGTTCTTTTAACAGATGGAGGGTGGATGGATGGATTAATAGATAGCTGGGTGGACTTTATTGGATACACCTGCTTACATGCTCGTTAATCCAAATATCTAATCAGCCAGTCACACGGCACAAGTTCAATAAATTTAGACATATAAACATGCTTAATATGACCTGCTGAAGTTTAAAATTAGCATCAAAATGGGGAAAAGGTGACTTTAGTGTCTTTGAACATACTGTAGGAAGGTTGTTGGCTGGTCAGGTGAATTTCAGAAACTGCTGATCTAGGATTTAGAACTGGAATCTCTAGGATTTACAGAGAATGGCCTGGGAAGGAGAAAATGTCCTGTGAGTGTCAGTTCTCTTGGATGAAAATGCCTTGTTAATGCCAGAGGTCAGATGAGAGTGGTCAGACTGCTCTGAGCTCATAGGAAGACAACCGTTGCTCAAACGAACACTCAAGGTATGCAGATCAAGGTATGTAGAAGAGCGTTTTTGAACACACTACACTTCAAACCTTGACGCGGTTGGGCTAACAGCACGAGAAGAACACATCAGGTGCTGTTTTTGTCACCTACACCTACAACAAGATACTGAGGCTACAAATCACTTGGGCTCAGCAAAACTGGACAAAAAAGAAGATTGAACAACAATTCCTGGTCTGATGAGCTTCGATTTCTGCAGCAACATTCAGATGGTAGGGTAATAAAAAGCATGAAAGCATGGATCCACTGGTCATGCTGGTGGTTTTGGTGTAATTGGGTGGGAAATATTTTCTTGGCCCATTTTTGGCACCAAATGAGCATTGTTTAAATACCACAGCCTACCTATAGTATTGGCGCTAACCATGTCCATCCTTTTATGAATACACTGTACCCATCTTCTGACAGCTAATTCCAGTAGGACAATAGACCATGTGACAAAGCTTAAATCAACTGAAATTTGAACATGAAGTGGGTCCACTGTATTCAAATACCCTCCACAGTAACCAACCCTCAATCCAATAGAGCATCTGTGGGGTGTGGTGGAATAAGAGAGTCTCATGATGCATGTGCAGCCAACAAATCTGCAGTAATGTTTTGATGCTATCATGTCAAATTCTGTGAAAAGTCTCTTTCTAGCATAATTTTATCATAATTCTGTAGGCAAAAGGAGTAAGGTATAGCTGATGCGTATATACAGGTATCAAAATTCATGATTTGCAACTCAACTGTGACTTGAAGAACATCAAATAGGAGGTTGCAGCTGAAGAGGTAATAGAGGACTAGATGGAATTTATGAAGATGATTTGTGCTAAAGGTAATATCATCAAAAACACCAAAGAAGAGGTGGGAAAAAATTAATCTTCCAAGAAATGCATTTATTTTTAATGTGTTTTTCTACAACACAGCAATCACAGTTAAACCATTTTAACTGTGATTGCTGTGTAAAAAGAGACGGAAAACAGAAAAAGTGTTAGATCACTCATCAACTCAACCAGAAAAAAGAAAAGAAAATGAAAGAAAAAACAGAAATTTAAAAAAGGAAATATTAGAATCTGAGTAAAAAGAAACTGAGTGAAAAATGAGTGTCCTTTTAAGTTAACTCTGTAACTGTCTCAACCTTTGTTTGCACGCTGTGTAATGGTCTTACCATTTATATAGGCGTAGCATTTATTTCTTAACATGTGATGCTTCTTTATACTTGTTATCAAAATTAAAAATGGAAAATAGAAAAATGGGTGTGTGTTATTTGTATAATAACTATATAATAATTTTGGATAATAAGTGACACACTTAATGTTAGTTGAACCATTGAAGCAAATATGAAGAGGACAAGGAAATAAATATACAATAACTGCAGAAGGCTCAGCTATGCCAGATATCCTAGTCCCCACTGAAGAGCTGAGTATTCACCAAAATATAATCAGGTGGAACTCTTTCTCTGAGCCACTGGTGGAAAGCAGCACTGACTTCATTTCAGGTAAAGCGAGTTTGCTGAACATTCCTGCTGTTCGTGTCATCACAGACCTTCTGGTGTCATTTCTTTAGTTTATTCAGGATTGTTTTGGGGCACTGACAGATTGCTAAATAGAATTGCACACGTAAAAAATGGCAGACTGGCTGTGAGCACACAAACCCGCTGTATGGAGCGCATCCTAAAATTACATATCACCTTATCACAACAACCATGTCGAATGCAGAGTCCTAATGTTTGTTATATTGCATGCAAAAATTCCATGGCTTTGTGAATACTAATGTGCTTGGATGCCGGGGTGTTGTTACACCATGGAAATAACAGACAGCATCGCTGGCAAGGACTTTTCCTATCTGTCGGTTTTACCCGTAAAAAAAAAGTGAAGTAGTAATTGTGCAAAATTGGGTAACTTAATCACATCTATGATGGGTCATTTACAAGTTACAGTTAGAAAATGGCGCTTTTCTTTTCATCATCTGAGAATAAATGCATTAAAAGTAAACCCGTCTACAAAAACAGCTTTAGAGAAATTGAAAATTTTTGACACCAAAATTGTTCTGAGTCACCCATGAGAAATTCCATCTGCCCTCCAAAGAAAAATGCCACTTTCTCGGCAATAACCCTGACACGCACCACTGTTAAAATGGGAGGCCTTTAGGTCCAGCCATTGTCCTGCAAATACACTGAGATGACAGATAATGTGTTTCAGTCAATGCACTTTGACACTGACACAAAATGAAAAGGTACCGTCCTTGCCTCCAGGCGAGCAACAACAAGACGGACTGAAACTAGAAGCTTTCTAAGCACATTGTAGTTATTGTGCTAGTGTGTAGTCACATATCCAAAGGAAACCTAACACTATATCTAACGATATATGCACAAAGATACTATTTCTGTTCTGTGAGCGATTTTCCTCAAATTTGTCAGTACAGAACTGTAAAGTTTCAGTTTTGACTTAATAGCAGCTCAAGAAATGGAAAGCAGATCAGTTCACAATGGTTATGTTTCATTTCATGTTAAATGGTTGAATTATCATTACTATATTCTCCCAAAGGACACTAACTTTGATTTATCCCTTGACTTGTCATTTGGCATGAAATGTCTCGATAACATCTGGTTGCAGATTTTTATGGTGTCATGATGCAAAGATCATCAACTTCAATATCCTCTGTGATTCCTGTAACATTCCCTGTAGCATCACCATCCAGCTGACATTTATAGTATCTTGGATGAACTTCATGAAGTCTTTTATACACATTTGTGCTCCTTTCAGCCCGACTGATACTCACTTTAGCTGATTTGAAGATATATTTTTATCTAATGCCATTAGATAAAAAGCTCATATATTTCACTTTTTTACAGTCCAATACTCTGGTTTATAATCAAAGCCGAGAAAAATTATTTTCTCATCAACCTCAGTTGAATTTTAGTCTTTTTCATAAAACTAGCATGCTAAACTAAATTGTGATGGTAAACACGGTTAATTGTATGCTAAATGGTATGCTAAGGCAAAGATTTAGTTTAGTAAACTAAAATTGTTTTGTAGCAGTTTTTATAAAACCCAACTGCTTTGTTTTTGGTTATTTTCACACTGATATGAGTCAGCTGAGTTTGTAAATATAACGCTTTTCCCCCCAGTTTGGTTTCTTATCACACAGAGCACCAACATGCAACACTACAAATCATGTGAGAACATTTAGTCCACTTATTTACCAGACACACATGTACCAGATGTGTCTGGAGTGGAAGCAACAAAAGTAAATACAGGGAGAAAGTGCTGTGGTCTTTGTGTAGCAGCTAACAATTTACTCCTAACATTCGTCTTTATCTGGGGAATATTTTAAAGTTTGTGTACTCTGAAAGGTTATGGCAGAATGGCAAAAGGCATATCTGGTTACAGGAAGGCATTCAGCTAAGCATTGCAGCACACTCCTAGTAGCTGGGATGAATTGCTGTCGGATCACGCTCTCACCATAAATGAACCTCTCTGGAGTTGACTTGGAACCAGACCCATACCACCTCCTCCAAAGGATCTATCTGCTTCCTTTAATGGTCCGCACCCCGGTGTGGTTACCATGTTCACATCTGCACACACAAAATGCACCAAGAAAGAAACCAAGGAAAGTTTAATTTAAACAGACAAAACAGTGAAACTGTGAAAATGTAGTCTAACAGAAGTTATTAATTAACTTATTTTTCTCTCTCTCATTTTTCTTCATTACTAGAAAGCAGGAATTTAAGAGCTTTTTGCTTTAGTGGAAATAGTGTTCAGATTTGCAACCTAAAGAACAGACAGTATGTGGCATTGCTTTACAATAACTGAAAATTTAACCTCTTATCAAATCCCATTTGACAGCTTTTCTTTGAAGTAGTATTTCCTTTTTCAAATCTCCTTGGTTTACAACACACACCAGTTTTTGACTTAATTGCAAAGACCCAATGGAAAACACAACACATTTTCTGACTCATTTTTATGTGCAAGCCAGTATTTCTGCTGAACCAAATAGGATGAAAAGAATGTGTCTGGTACATTGGCTCACTAATGAATCTTTAATGGGTATTATATTTGCTGCAAATAACTGTACTCACACACTATTTGGGTTCCACACACTCAACCTGAACAAAAGAAAGGCTGTTTCACACACATCACCAGGTCTCTCTCTTCCAATGCACAGTGATTCATCACACTGAGTATTATGATACTCGCTCATTTGCATATTTGATGCTAATGTGGTGTTTGTTTACGGTAATGAGTACTTGTAATTGGATTTTAATTAATTACACAAGGAACGGGCTATTGGTAGAAAAGTTTTTTTTTTCTTAAGTTTTTATGTCAGTGATGGCATCAATCGCAATCTCGGTGTGTTTCTTCGGCTCAGAGATGTTTATCATTTCCAGAGAGGCCTTGAACTAATCCGATATCAGTGAATGCGGTAAATGTTTTAGTAGCTGTTGAGGGTTGTCTGTGACTCAGTTCAATCAAATTGTTCAGCTCACGCGTTAAGTATGCCCCGCTTTGCGTTGAAACTCATGCGTCATTTGTAGATACAATAAACCTTTCTGTGCTGCTCAGTCGATGTAGCCAATCAGCTTCCAGCTGGTGTCAGATGAATGCCTCCACATGTGACCACCGGAGTTTCCACAGCATGGCAACAAAACCAGCAGAGATGTGTTGTTTTAAGAAAATAAAATCATTTTCTACTTTCTTTGGTCACCAAAGAAACTAAATTGTGTCATATTCAAATGAAAAAGTTTGAATATGACACAGTTTTTACTCATCTGGTATCAATTATGTGATCGAAATCATAACTGCAAAAAACAGAACAGTGAAGCAACATGTTACACTTTGGAAAACGTGCATATGTGCAGCCGGTATTCATTTTCTCTACATTTTCTACCTGAATTTTAGTGTGAAATTTTCTGCACAGACATAAAAACAGCACGAGTCTTATTTACTTTGGAGGAAAAAAAAGTGATGAAAAATATCTCCTAAAGTAAGAAAATAACAGGAGAGCTCCTGATGTCCCATTTGAGAGACATCAGGTGGAGTAGGGAATAATGGTAAAAAGAAAAATGGAAAAATTATGACCTAATATTGGCATAAAAATCCAGGTCCAGGCACTCCCGGTAGGGTTGGACAAGTAATAAAAGGCCTTTATTTTAGTGGGCCAGAGACATTAATTTCCAAATATACATTGACTGCCTGGACCTGGATTTTTATGAAAGTTTTCTTGGACATATTTTTTACATTTATCTTTTTATATCTCCAAAAATGTCAGAATATTAGTCTTAAGAAAAAGTGTTGGTGCATATCATTGCTTTAGCTATTTTTATATCTTCATGTATATTTTCCTTTCATTTTCTACCAGGTCATCCTGGAGCACTTTGGCTTGATGGTGATATTTGATTCCCTGGGTGCTTTATTTTACAGTTATGCAAGAACTGAACTGTATATAACTGAGGTGCTTTTATGCTACAGCTCAAAAGTTTGGGGTCACTATGAAAATGAGTTTGAAAAGAAGTATTTGTGCTAAATTAATACAAGATTACATTGATTACAAATATGGTACAAGGCAATTAATGATTGTTCATTAATCATAAATCACTAATGGTTTTTAATGGAAATAGCCGCGTGCAAATGATTTTCAGCAGCTACTATTGTGTTCCCGTGGTACACTGTTACCTAAAGTAAGTTTATCATGTTAAAAGGCTAATTGATGATTAGAAAAAACCTTTTCCAATTATGTTAGCAGAGCTGAAAACTGTTGTGCTGATAAAAAAAAGAAATACATTTGGTTAATTGAGTGTCTGGAGCACCAGCCTTTGTGGATTTGATTAGTCTCAACAAGGCAAAGAAGAAAGAAAAAAGTTCTGAAAACTTCTTTTGAAACGTGTCGTTAGTTTGCCGCGAGCGTTCTTGAGACTGGCCAATAATGGGGAAAAAAATATGTCTTGAACAGTCGAGCCTGAGGTATTTGCATTTAGAAGACAATGATTTGGGAGAACAAAAGGAAATGCATTGAACAAATGAAAAGATGCTATCTGTGCCACCTGTCAAGAAAATTGGGGGTGATTTGGTGATCACAATTTTACAGAATAAAACGAGACTGTGAAGAAAGAAAACGTTATATCTCTATATCTATGTTGTCCTTCATCAGCTTCTCTTAGTGAAAACGTTGAATTCATTTTAAATTTTGGTTTTAGCTTTAAAGTCTTCTTTTTTTTTAATTGTCTTTATTTTTCTCTTCACAAACAAACAAGTTTCAAAACAATTTAAGATATAGAATGCAATACAATAGAATACAATAGCACAGAATAGCACTTTATTGTCATTGTACATGTACAGTGGGGCAAAAAAGTATTTAGTTAGCCACCGATTGTGCAAGTTCCCCCACCTAAAATGATGACAGAGGTCAGTAATTTGCACCAGAGGTACACTTCAACTGTGAGAGACAGAATGTGAAAAAGAAATCCATGAATCCACATGGTAGGATTTGTAAAGAATTTATTCGTAAATCAGGGTGGAAAATAAGTATTTGGTCAATAACAAAAATACAACTCAATACTTTGTAACATAACCTTTGTTGGCAATAACAGAGGTCAAACGTTTACTATAGGTCTTTACCAGGTTTGCACACACAGTAGCTGGTATTTTGGCCCATTCCTCCATGCAGATCTTCTCGAGAGCAGTGATGTTTTGGGGCTGTCGCCGAGCAACACGGACTTTCAACTCCCGCCACAGATTTTCTATGGGGTTGAGGTCTGGAGACTTTCAAATGCTTCTTACGGAGCCACTCCTTTGTTGCCCGGGCGGTGTGTTTTGGATCATTGTCATGTTGGAAGACCCAGCCTCGTTTCTTCAAAGTTCTCACTGATGGAAGGAGGTTTTGGCTCAAAATCTCACGATACATGGCCCCATTCATTCTGTCCTTAACACGGATCAGTCGTCCTGTCCCCTTGGCAGAAAAACAGCCCCATAGCATGATGTTTCCACCCCCATGCTTCACAGTAGGTATGGTGTTCTTGGGATGCAACTCAGTATTCTTCTTCCTCCAAACACGACGAGTTGAATTTAGACCAAAAAGTTCTACTTTGGTTTCATCTGACCACATGACATTCTCCCAATCCTCTGCTGTATCATCCATGTGCTCTCTGGCAAACTTCAGACGGGCCTGGACATGCACTGGCTTCAGCAGCGGAACACGTCTGGCACTGCGGGATTTGATTCCCTGCCGTTGTAGTGTGTTACTGATGGTGACCTTTGTTACTTTGGTCCCAGCTCTCTGCAGGTCATTCACCAGGTCCCCCCGTGTGGTTCTGGGATCTTTGCTCACCGTTCTCATGATCATTTTGACCCCACAGGATGAGATCTTGCGTGGAGCCCCAGATCGAGGGAGATTATCAGTGGTCTTGTATGAGAGAGTTAATACCATACAGCTTATGACAAAATTTGATCCGAAGTGATTGATGGCCCTAATCACGACCTTTTGACCTCCCGCCCCTCCCCCCCCGGAAGCGTGTAATGAGCGTGACGAATCGCATCCGGAGAAGGGGGGTGGGAAACCCCCCGCGTGTCGAATTGCATCCTGAGAAGGGGGGGTGAACCCCGGAAGAGCGCCATCTGTTGCTAAGCGTGTCGAATTGCATCCTGAGAAGGGAGGGGGGAAACCTCCGGAAGCGCGTCATCTGTTGTTGGGAAAAAAAAGTTTTTAGAGGGAGGGGGAAACCTCCGGAAGCGCGCCATCTGTTGGAGGGGAATAAAAAAGCAGAGAGGTGGAGTCCGTCACAATTTCTAAGGCACAGACACAAGATGGATTTCCTTCTGCAGCCCAGCAGCGTTCCTGTGTCCGATGAGATCTGCTCTCCCAAAGAAGAAGGCTTTGAATATGACATATTCAAATACAGCATATTTACTATGGAAGGCCTCGATCCGGACCTTATGACCCTACCGGAAATACTCCGGAAGTGTCTAGTCATTTTCAGACCTGATGCGTCATGTTCCCTAAGCACAGCGGTGATGCAGCAGATGATTCTGTGATGTATAGAGAGACAGAGCGGATGTAATTTTACTTTCTTAAGCTGCACCGGCGTTTGTAATGGAAATAAAGAGTGACTTCCTGTAGAGATTTCAATAGTATTTTATTTTCCTATAATACAGACGCTGTAAAAAACCTTTAAGATACACCATAGCTTGTGATGAAAAGAAGAACTTTCTATCCGCTTGTAACCTACAGGCTGCCTATGTGTAAAAAACGAATAACTATCCCTTACTGAATACTACTTTTCCTTTTGAGAGACTGAAAAACAAACCATAATTGCAGCGACAGGCGATCTTGTTTCACACACACACACACACACACACACACACACACACACACACACACACACACACACACCCACCCACCCCGCGGGCCGAGGAGGAGTTTTTTTCTTCAATACTTTAACAATAAGTTTTCTCAATAGATAGAAAATGATGACGCTGAGGAGTCAACATCCGATATTATCATTGCTTGTAACCCGGTAAATAATTTCGTACATCTCCTCCCCATAAAACAAGTCTTAGTGGAAAAAAGCTCATATTCGAATAAGTTTATTAAAGC
The DNA here is from genome assembly GCF_057381915.1 of Diplotaxodon limnothrissa. Classification (NCBI taxonomy): domain Eukaryota; kingdom Metazoa; phylum Chordata; class Actinopteri; order Cichliformes; family Cichlidae; genus Diplotaxodon; species Diplotaxodon limnothrissa. The sequence goes on from NC_140604.1 coordinate 20,390,637, forward strand.
ACCCCCCTCTGTGGGGAAAGAGTCAACCATGAGGCGAGTTTTGTCAACAGCAAGAACAAGGTCAGACAACTGTTGCCCATTTGGTAAAACAAATACCCGTCTCAAAGTCATATTTTACCGTTGCAGAATGTGGAAAACAGACGGCGTTCGCAAGAAGGCAATCAAAAAAAAAACAACCCTCTCTAACTATTGGTATTGTCAAGAGAAAGATGCGAAAAACAGATGCTTCGCTAGACTAGGATAAAATGAGAGAAGAAACGGGAGGGGAGTCGATATCTGCTCAGCCCCTACTGTGACAGTTCTACCAATCGCGAGGAAGAATCCGTGAATATTATGTCAGCATTCCGTTCAAACAACGCCGCCGATCACACACACACACACACACACACACACACACACACACACACACCGCGGGTCAAGGAGGAGTGAGACGGCAGAATAGTTTTTTTCTTCATTACTTTTACAATGGGATTTCTCAATAGATAGAAAATGATGACGCTGAGGAGTCAACATCCGATATTATCATTGCTTGTAACCCGGTAAATAATTTCGTACATCTCCCCATAAAACAAGTCTTAGTGGAAAAAAGCTCATATTCGAATAAGTTTATTCCCCTCTGTGGGAAAGAGTTTTTTTCTCAGAGTCAAGTTTTGTCAACAGCAATTGTCCATTTGGTAAAACAAATATCCGCCTCTAAGTCGTATTTTACCGTTGCAGAATGTGGAAAACAGACAGCCCTCACAGGAGGCACCATAGTTAAAATATTTAAATTTCAACTAAATTTGTAGTAATGATCGGATTTCCTCACTTATCTACACCACACTCCTTGTCCTTGATTTCTTATCGTTTCTTATCGTTCCTCTGTCCCTTAATAGAAACCACATATATAGAAACTATCCTCCCTTTCAGTTGTCTTTTGCACTTCCATATCGCAAAGCAGTTACTGTAGGTTATTTTCTGCTTATGCATTAATGTAATTAATTAACTTATTTATCCTTAAGTAAGGTAATGACTTGAGTTCTAATGCTTTTTGTCTCTTGAGTTAGCTGTCAATGTGGGATTTTTTTTCCCCTTTTGTCCAGTTAAAGCTGCCTTTCATTCTTCAACACAGCTTAAACTCTAATAGGTAAGCTTTCTTGTAATTTCTTAGTTCTGCAGGCTTCTTGAAAGACATCCGAGACTCTTCTTTGGATGCTGGCTGCCTTTTGTTTTGTTTTCTGTCAAGATGATCCCACACTGCTTCGATTATCTTGAGGTTCGAACCCTGGAGAGATCAATCCATGACTGATGCGTTGTTTCATCCAGGCATACTTTGACTACATTGGCAGTATGTTTGCGATCATTGTCGTACTGAAAAATGAAGTTGAAGCCAATCAGACACTACGTGGTATTACATGGTCGATCAAAATCTGGTGGAACTTTTCTACATTCATAATTTGATTAATTTGGATAAGAGCTCCAACAACACTGGCTGAAATCCAGCCTCAAAGCACGGTAGAGTATCCACGCTGTGTTAAAGACGGCTATAGACATTCACTGTTGTATCTCTCTTCGGACCTCTTCCATGCATATTTCAAATTTGGATTCATTACTCCATAAGACATATTACAGCTGATTTCTTTTTCCAGTCAATTTCTTGTGTAATTTGGCACACCTCAGCCTTATTTTTCTCTGTTCTCCTTCCTTAAGAATGGCTTATTAACAGTCACCCTTCCAACTCAGATAACTTTTGATGAGGTTTCATGAAATGTTTACAGCACTTGAGTTACTCGCCACGGCCATCCTAAATGCTAAAAACACTAAACTTTAATTCTAAATTACGTAATTAACGTTAACCAGAAAAAACAAGCCAAAGTCGAAATGTTGCTGAGCTGACCTGTGGTATGCTATGTCTTCTAAAGCACGTATAATGTAAACAGAACTGGTCTTTGCACAGAAGCCTGTGGAGCTTCATAATTAACCTCAGTGTGTGAAGAGGACTCTCCATTTAATAATAGCTGTAATAAAATGTTCTGGCCGACGGTGTTAAACGCTGCACTTGGGTCTAGCAGGGAAGATTTCAACTTTTCAATACGAATGAAGGCTGCAAACTGATTAGATTAATGTCTGATTATCTTTTCCGTGCTTCTTCAAGTTTGTAACACCAAACATATTAAAGGATGATGTAAGGCTCACAGGAAGAGTTTAATTAGACACACATTTACTATTTTTCTTTATACTCTTTCTTTCTTGACATGTTTAATATGATTACTATCAGAGGAGAAAATGAACCTTGTGTAGTCTAAAAACTTTTTTATTTAATCAAACTGTAATGTTGTTGAACTCTGACGGACGTGTCTTTTAATCTTGTCAACAAATCCTTAATCATCTAAATCTGCCATTTATCATCTTGTAAAATGTTCCCTCTGCTTCTGTTGCACATCTCCCCCCGACACTCTCTGCTTCACCAGCCCTGTGCAGGTGGTCCAACCCCTGCCTGCCTCCTTAAACTGGGGTGTTTAAATCTCTTTACCTCTGTTGTGAACTTCACACAAAGTTTGTGGTAACAAAATCAAACTGACGAGGATCTCGTTTGAAAAACACACACTCACGAGACAAAATAAAAACAGACTGCTCAAAGCAAAAGCAGAGCCCTCACAGCTGGTAGTACAAACACAGTGACAACATGCGTATTAGATACCCTCAGTGCCAAAAGCATAAATATGAAAAAAATGTGATCACCAAGAATATCCTAAAAACGGCATTGAGGTGCGTGTTACAGTAAAGAAAAAAAAAAAGTAGCCAAATTTTCATCGGAAAATGTTGAATTTTAGTAAAAACAATGCTCTGTAGTTTGATACTGTCGTTACAGACAAAGCAGATGTTTAAAGCCTTCGGACGCACATTTGAAACGCACTCATTCTCCTTATCAGCTGGAAACATTAAAGCCGTAAAATGACTTTTTCAAACGGATAAAAACTATTGAACAGCAGCAATGATGAGCCTGTTCCAAAATTTGAATGTACATGTGTTGAAGGTGCGGGTCTTGTTGAATTATTAAACATACTTTCTTTAATTTTTTGAGCCACAAAAACAACAACTTTTAATTTCTTCTGCTTGAGTATCGGCCTCGGGTAGCTCTACTTATCATTGATGAGTCAGTCGTCTGTTTGTGCTACTTTTTTTCAAGGAGCAGCGGATTATTGGTAAGGGTGACTTTATGTGTTTAGTTACTTAAGTGGAAGTACTGTGGAAAGTTTTACCTTACATACATAGATCTACCAGTACAGCTTCTGAGGTATCTGTTTACAAAATGTTATAATCTATTCAAAGGTTCTTTGCAATTTTACATTGATAAACATTATCCTTAACACATTTGGCCCACATAAAGTACTATGGCCATCACACGGTCATTTAGAATTGTTTAAATAACTCGTGTCTTAAGTCCTTCCATCAAACAGAAAATTAAAAAAAAAAAAAAACATGGTTCACTTTTACATCACAAAATGTTAGAAATATAAGCCGTTCATAACAACCTGAAAGGCTGGGAGTTTAAAATGCAAACCGATGGAAGCAGAAGTAGAAGACTATAATGTCTCAGAGCACACGGTGTCTATTAATGTGTAGACATGTATAAATAAGAGCTTAATAAAGATGCTTAATTTCTTAAGAAATAAACAGGTGGAGTGATCTTTATCAAAAGTGGATGTTGCATCTGTGGCTAAACCACTGTACCCAAAAAAAACTTTAAAAATCTACTGTGTGTGAGGCTGTGTAAGTAAAGCTTGCCCTTCACACCCGCGTGTAATAAACCATTTGTTGGGGGTTGTGGATTTGGCACCTCAGCATTGTGAAAGTGGGGAAACATGTTTCTGGCTGTGCATAAGATTCCTCCTTACAACTTAGAATCTCAGTTCTAAATGAAATTCAGATGTTTTTTTAAGTATGGCTAATGTATTATTTGACTTCTAAGGCACGCACACACACACACACACACACACACACACACACACACACACACACACACACACACACAAGAACAACACAGAGAAGAAGAAGAGGGGGTCGTTTTACTACGCATCATAAAAACGCAATCATTCATCTTCCAACTGTATCTTTCTGTTCTGGCTTTAGAATCATAGGTTGTTTACTGAGCCGTACTTTGGGAGTCATACTGTTGTGATACTGAGGAGAAAAGGGTAAGGTTTGATAGACTAAACCATTACACACACAAAACTTGAATAACCTAAAGAGTGTGTGAGACTGCTAGCTGTGTTGTTCAGCATTAAACTCATCTACAAATGTGTTAGTAAAGAGCGACTTGTACTTCTGTCCCATTAAGCAACGGTTTAACAAATTTCACTGCAAACTATAAAAGGAATCTGGATTTATATAGAACATAGTAGTGATGGATTAAGTGCAGGAAACACTAGTATAAGGTGTCTATTGAACAAATCTCCTTCAGCGTTCAAAATGACCAAAGTGAGGCCTACAGGCATTTCTCTCAGTTGGTTGTGTTCATGAAATAAACCAGACTTTCACTGTCTGCATCTTTTACTGTTTTTCTGCTTTTGTTCACTCCAAGTTTGACAAAACCTACAGATATCCAGAGTTAACTCGCTAACAATGTGGAGCAGTCTCAGTGTATTTAGCTGCTTTTTCCCTGAACACAACCAACTGAGAGAAACGCCTGTAGGCCTCACTTTGGTCATTTTGAACGCTGAAGGAGATTTGTTCAATAGACACCTTATACTAGTGTTTCCTGCACTTAATCCATCACTACTATGTTCTATATAAATCCAGATTCCTTTTATAGTTTGCAGTGAAATTTGTTAAACCGTTGCTTAATGGGACAGAAGTACAAGTCGCTCTTTACTAACACATTTGTAGATGAGTTTAATGCTGAACAACACAGCTAGCAGTCTCACACACTCTTTAGGTTATTCAAGTTTTGTGTGTGTAATGGTTTAGTCTATCAAACCTTACCCTTTTCTCCTCAGTATCACAACAGTATGACTCCCAAAGTACGGCTCAGTAAACAACCTATGATTCTAAAGCCAGAACAGAAAGATACAGTTGGAAGATGAATGATTGCGTTTTTATGATGCGTAGTAAAACGACCCCCTCTTCTTCTTCTCTGTGTTGTTCTTGTGTGTGTGTGTGTGTGTGTGTGTGTGTGTGTGTGTGTGTGTGTGTGTGTGTGTGTGTGTGTGTGTGTGTGTGTGTGCGTGCGTGCCTTAGAAGTCAAATAATACATTAGCCATACTTAAAAAAACATCTGAATTTCATTTAGAACTGAGATTCTAAGTTGTAAGGAGGAATCTTATGCACAGCCAGAAACATGTTTCCCCACTTTCACAATGCTGAGGTGCCAAATCCACAACCCCCAACAAATGGTTTATTACACGCGGGTGTGAAGGGCAAGCTTTACTTACACAGCCTCACACACAGTAGATTTTTAAAGTTTTTTTTGGGTACAGTGGTTTAGCCACAGATGCAACATCCACTTTTGATAAAGATCACTCCACCTGTTTATTTCTTAAGAAATTAAGCATCTTATTAAGCTCTTATTTATACATGTCTACACATTAATAGACACCGTGTGCTCTGAGACATTATAGTCTTCTACTTCTGCTTCCATCGGTTTGCATTTTAAACTCCCAGCCTTTCAGGTTGTTATGAACGGCTTATATTTCTAACATTTTGTGATATAAAAGTGAACCATGTTTTTTTTTTTTTTTAATTTTCTGTTTGATGGAAGGACTTAAGACACGAGTTATTTAAACAATTCTAAATGACCGTGTGATGGCCATAGTACTTTATGTGGGCCAAATGTGTTAAGGATAATGTTTATCAATGTAAAATTGCAAAGAACCTTTGAATAGATTATAACATTTTGTAAACAGATACCTCAGAAGCTGTACTGGTAGATCTATGTATGTAAGGTAAAACTTTCCACAGTACTTCCACTTAAGTAACTAAACACATAAAGTCACCCTTACCAATAATCCACTGCTCCTTGAAAAAAAGTAGCACAAACAGACAACTGACTGAGCAATGATAAGTAGAGCTACCCGAGGCCGATACTCAAGCAGAAGAAAATTAAAAGTTGTTGTTTTTGTGGCTCAAAAAATTAAAGAAAGTATGTTTAATAATTCAACAAGACCCGCACCTTCAACACATGTACATTCAAATTTTGGAACAGGCTCAACATTGCTGCTGTTCAATAGTTTTTATCCGTTTGAAAAAGTCATTTTACGGCTTTAATGTTTCCAGCTGATAAGGAGAATGAGTGCGTTTCAAATGTGCGTCCAAAGGCTTTAAACATCTGCTTTGTCTGTAACGACAGTATCAAACTACAGAGCATTGTTTTTACTAAAATTCAACATTTTCCGATGAAAATTTGGCTACTTTTTTTTTTCTTTACTGTAACACGCACCTCAATGCCGTTTTTAGGATATTCTTGGTGATCACATTTTTTTCATATTTATGCTTTTGGCACTGAGGGTATCTAATACGCATGTTGTCACTGTGTTTGTACTACCAGCTGTGAGGGCTCTGCTTTTGCTTTGAGCAGTCTGTTTTTATTTTGTCTCGTGAGTGTGTGTGTTTTTCAAACGAGATCCTCGTCAGTTTGATTTTGTTACCACAAACTTTGTGTGAAGTTCACAACAGAGGTAAAGAGATTTAAACACCCCAGTTTAAGGAGGCAGGCAGGGGTTGGACCACCTGCACAGGGCTGGTGAAGCAGAGAGTGTCGGGGGGAGATGTGCAACAGAAGCAGAGGGAACATTTTACAAGATGATAAATGGCAGATTTAGATGATTAAGGATTTGTTGACAAGATTAAAAGACACGTCCGTCAGAGTTCAACAACATTACAGTTTGATTAAATAAAAAAGTTTTTAGACTACACAAGGTTCATTTTCTCCTCTGATAGTAATCATATTAAACATGTCAAGAAAGAAAGAGTATAAAGAAAAATAGTAAATGTGTGTCTAATTAAACTCTTCCTGTGAGCCTTACATCATCCTTTAATATGTTTGGTGTTACAAACTTGAAGAAGCACGGAAAAGATCATCAGACATTAATCTAATCAGTTTTCAGCCTTCATTCGTATTGAAAAGTTGAAATCTTCCCTGCTAGACCCAAGTGCAGCGTTTAACACCGTCGGCCAGAACATTTTATTACAGCTATTATTAAATGGAGAGTCCTCTTCACACACTGAGGTTAATTATGAAGCTCCACAGGCTTCTGTGCAAAGACCAGTTCTGTTTACATTATACGTGCTTTAGAAGACATAGCATACCACAGGTCAGCTCAGCAACATTTCGACTTTGGCTTGTTTTTTCTGGTTAACGTTAATTACGTAATTTAGAATTAAAGTTTAGTGTTTTTAGCATTTAGGATGGCCGTGGCGAGTAACTCAAGTGCTGTAAACATTTCATGAAACCTCATCAAAAGTTATCTGAGTTGGAAGGGTGACTGTTAATAAGCCATTCTTAAGGAAGGAGAACAGAGAAAAATAAGGCTGAGGTGTGCCAAATTACACAAGAAATTGACTGGAAAAAGAAATCAGCTGTAATATGTCTTATGGAGTAATGAATCCAAATTTGAAATATGCATGGAAGAGGTCCGAAGAGAGATACAACAGTGAATGTCTATAGCCGTCTTTAACACAGCGTGGATACTCTACCGTGCTTTGAGGCTGGATTTCAGCCAGTGTTGTTGGAGCTCTTATCCAAATTAATCAAATTATGAATGTAGAAAAGTTCCACCAGATTTTGATCGACCATGTAATACCACGTAGTGTCTGATTGGCTTCAACTTCATTTTTCAGTACGACAATGATCGCAAACATACTGCCAATGTAGTCAAAGTATGCCTGGATGAAACAACGCATCAGTCATGGATTGATCTCTCCAGGGTTCGAACCTCAAGATAATCGAAGCAGTGTGGGATCATCTTGACAGAAAACAAAACAAAAGGCAGCCAGCATCCAAAGAAGAGTCTCGGATGTCTTTCAAGAAGACTGCAGAACTAAGAAATTACAAGAAAGCTTACCTATTAGAGTTTAAGCTGTGTTGAAGAATGAAAGGCAGCTTTAACTGGACAAAAGGGGAAAAAAAATCCCACATTGACAGCTAACTCAAGAGACAAAAAGCATTAGAACTCAAGTCATTACCTTACTTAAGGATAAATAAGTTAATTAATTACATTAATGCATAAGCAGAAAATAACCTACAGTAACTGCTTTGCGATATGGAAGTGCAAAAGACAACTGAAAGGGAGGATAGTTTCTATATATGTGGTTTCTATTAAGGGACAGAGGAACGATAAGAAACGATAAGAAATCAAGGACAAGGAGTGTGGTGTAGATAAGTGAGGAAATCCGATCATTACTACAAATTTAGTTGAAATTTAAATATTTTAACTATGGTGCCTCCTGTGAGGGCTGTCTGTTTTCCACATTCTGCAACGGTAAAATACGACTTAGAGGCGGATATTTGTTTTACCAAATGGACAATTGCTGTTGACAAAACTTGACTCTGAGAAAAAAACTCTTTCCCACAGAGGGGAATAAACTTATTCGAATATGAGCTTTTTTCCACTAAGACTTGTTTTATGGGGAGATATACGAAATTATTTACCGGGTTACAAGCAATGATAATATCGGATGTTGACTCCTCAGCGTCATCATTTTCTATCTATTGAGAAATCCCATTGTAAAAGTAATGAAGAAAAAAACTATTCTGCCGTCTCACTCCTCCTTGACCCGCGGTGGGTGTGTGTGTGTGTGTGTGTGTGTGTGTGTGTGTGTGTGTGTGATCGGCGGCGTTGTTTGAACGGAATGCTGACATAATATTCACGGATTCTTCCTCGCGATTGGTAGAACTGTCACAGTAGGGGCTGAGCAGATATCGACTCCCCTCCCGTTTCTTCTCTCATTTTATCCTAGTCTAGCGAAGCATCTGTTTTTCGCATCTTTCTCTTGACAATACCAATAGTTAGAGAGGGTTGTTTTTTTTTTGATTGCCTTCTTGCGAACGCCGTCTGTTTTCCACATTCTGCAACGGTAAAATATGACTTTGAGACGGGTATTTGTTTTACCAAATGGGCAACAGTTGTCTGACCTTGTTCTTGCTGTTGACAAAACTCGCCTCATGGTTGACTCTTTCCCCACAGAGGGGGGTGCTTTAATAAACTTATTCGAATATGAGCTTTTTTCCACTAAGACTTGTTTTATGGGGAGGAGATGTACGAAATTATTTACCGGGTTACAAGCAATGATAATATCGGATGTTGACTCCTCAGCGTCATCATTTTCTATCTATTGAGAAAACTTATTGTTAAAGTATTGAAGAAAAAAACTCCTCCTCGGCCCGCGGGGTGTGTGTGTGTGTGTGGGTGTGTGTGTGTGTGTGTGTGGGTGTGTGTGGGTGTGTGTGTGTGTGTGAAACAAGATCGCCTGTCGCTGCAATTATGGTTTGTTTTTCAGTCTCTCAAAAGGAAAAGTAGTATTCAGTAAGGGATAGTTATTCGTTTTTTACACATAGGCAGCCTGTAGGTTACAAGCGGATAGAAAGTTCTTCTTTTCATCACAAGCTATGGTGTATCTTAAAGGTTTTTTACAGCGTCTGTATTATAGGAAAATAAAATACTATTGAAATCTCTACAGGAAGTCACTCTTTATTTCCATTACAAACGCCGGTGCAGCTTAAGAAAGTAAAATTACATCCGCTCTGTCTCTCTATACATCACAGAATCATCTGCTGCATCACCGCTGTGCTTAGGGAACATGACGCATCAGGTCTGAAAATGACTAGACACTTCCGGAGTATTTCCGGTAGGGTCATAAGGTCCGGATCGAGGCCTTCCATAGTAAATATGCTGTATTTGAATATGTCATATTCAAAGCCTTCTTCTTTGGGAGAGCAGATCTCATCGGACACAGGAACGCTGCTGGGCTGCAGAAGGAAATCCATCTTGTGTCTGTGCCTTAGAAATTGTGACGGACTCCACCTCTCTGCTTTTTTATTCCCCTCCAACAGATGGCGCGCTTCCGGAGGTTTCCCCCCTCCCTTCTCAGGATGCAATTCGACACGCTTAGCAACAGATGGCGCGCTTCCGGGGTTCACCCCCCCTTCTCCGGATGCGATTCGTCACGCTCATTACACGCTTCCGGGGGGGAGGGGCGGGAGGTCAAAAGGTCGTGATTAGGGCCATCAATCACTTCGGATCAAATTTTGTCATAAGCTGTATGGTATTAACTCTCTTGTATGTCTTCCATTTTCTGATGATTGCTCCCACAGTTGATTTTTTCACACCAAGCTGCTTGCCTATTGTAGATTCACTCTTCCCAGTCTGGTGCAGGTCTACAATACTTTTCCTGGTGTCCTTCGAAAGCTCTTTGGTCTTGGCCATGGCGGAGTTTGGAGTCTGACTGTTTGAGGCTGTGGACAGGTGTCTTTTATACAGATGATGAGTTCAAACAGGTGCCATTCATACAGGTCATGAGTGGGGGACAGAAAAGCTTCTTACAGAAGACGTTACAGGTCTGTGAGAGCCAGAGATTTTCCTTGTTTGAGGTGACCAAATACTTATTTTCCACCCTGATTTACGAATAAATTCTTTACAAATCCTACCATGTGGACTCATGGATTTTTTTTTCACATTCTGTCTCTCACAGTTGAAGTGTACCTCTGGTGCAAATTACTGACTTCTGTCATCATTTTAAGTGGGGGAACTTGCACAATCGGTGGCTGACTAAATACTTTTTTGCCCCACTGTACAATGAAATTGTTGTTTTTTTGTTTTATTGTTTTTTTAGAATAGAAGTGAGAAAAATGTTGATGGTGTGTTAGATACAGCAGATTACCCCCTTAAATACCAAACAAAATAATAATTTCTAAGCGTACTAAAGCTGCAACACAATTCTTTTATCTAATAGTTCACAGAATAAGATTTCACATAAAAATTTGGATGTGCTTTTAAAATAACAGACACCATTATATCTGGATCACCCAGAATAATATAATATCTCAAAGCAGCTGCACCTAGACCAGAATGACCGCTACATACACTACATGAATAAAGTCTACTGAAAGCACACAGTGTTTTGGATTCATGTGTTTTCAGTCCCATGGCCACAGGTGCATAAAGTCAAACAGCAAGCCACGCAGTCTGCCTTTACAACCTCCTATGAAAGAATGAGTCATTCAGAACAGCTCACTGAATTTTAGTCTGGTACTGTAAAAGTGTTTTCCACTGTTGCAAAATAAAAGTATTGAGGAACCACAGCAAATTATACATGAAGTGGAAGATTGTGCCATCACAAGGGTTTCCATGGCTGAGCTGCTGCTGTAGTTATAAAGTGTAAGTCACAGAGTACTTTCATGCATATTGTGTCTTATTTCAACTGTAATAATGTACAATAAGAACATTACAAAGGGCATTTTTTATGAATTATCGTACTTTAATCCTTTAAACAGACTAATTAGTTATTTATTTATCACGTGAGTATTTCTTTCACTGCTGACAAACACTCGCCCTGTTGTAACCAATGGCTAGACACTCAAGTTACAAATCTGAAGAAGCTGAAAAGTAATTTATTTGAAAAGCGTGTCTTGATTTTCATTTCATAAGTTTTAAAAGAGTCGAGCAAATCCTGTTTCTAGCATGAAAAGCTGCTCAACCCAGGGCAGGATGAATTTTCTCAAAGCAGAGATGACACGTGCCGATGAAATCCACCCTTTTAAAAAATCGTAACTGGAATCAGCTTATTTGGAAAACCTCGCAGTCTCTCATACGAAGCGATGCTTTTACCCCCCATTTTCAAGAGAACACAATGGTCTGAACTCCCATCCTCTTAACAAGAGTGAGCAGGAGCTCACTGGAGTGCAATATCAAACCGGCAGCTCACACTCCCAGCTCATGTTGCCATGGCGATAATGGCAGAATCCATAGTCTCCTCTTTGCCATGTCGGTAATTCGGTTATTTTAGCGTGAGAGCTAGACCTCGTCAGTGATACAGCCGAGCTGCAGAGACCACAATGAAACGGGGAATTAAATTCTAATGATGAATGTGTCCGCTTACTACATTCAGCATGATTGAAAGATACAGCGAGAGTGAAGAAGTGTAAATGAAGGAGCTTTAGAAATAATACATTTAAAACTTCATAAATCAACTTCATATCTTCTCATTATGTTCGCTCATACCGCATTTATTGCGGGTAGAAAACACTCATCTCTTCAACTCATACATTTGCAACGGCTATTCCTTCAAATCCCCTGATACAGCACAGAAAACCGTGTTAAAATGCTGAAACTAACTTCAATTTTGAGAGCAAAGTGCTCCTGTTAGAAGTGGCTGTTGTTTGTTATGCATATACACTTTCCTTAAGCAGAGTTATAAAAATAAAATCATTGCAAATGATATTATAGAGATGATTTATGTTCATTACCTTAATGAAAGCCAAACATGCATTAGTACACTGGCATGACTATCAACATGTAGCGAAATCTAATTCTGGCCCAATTATATATAACCAGCTATCTGTGTGTAATCTAATCTTGGAGTTTATCACACCAAGTGATAAACTCTTAAATGCAGCAAATTCCAACTCAGTGTTTTTTAACTGTATATATATGAGGTCTTTACTGTTGAATAACGGTGCTTCGTGATTTACAGCTCAGTATTAGAATAGTTTCATGCACTGGCTGCTTTGTCTTTGTCATTCCCCTAATTAAGAATCCTATAGTTCTGTATTTCACTGTATTCAGTAAACCATGCCAACTTTTGACCAATCGTAAGTGAAGAGTTTAAATTCAATCGCTTGTGAATCTATACAGTAGTACTCACATATTGTATATCACGCTGAAACGTGTCAGGTTATATCAAGCTCGTCTTCACTCTTAGGCTTTCTTTGCCTTCAAACATTCTACACGCTAATCGACTCTTCTGGCAGTGCATGCACATTTATGCTTGGTTTGTGTGTGATTGAGTGATATTCCTTCATCTGCAACAGCCCAACAAGGTAGTCTGTTAAACTGCATGTTCCTCTGGGCACTGCGGCATATGGGAAAGAGGAGCCCCAGCGGAGCACCATATGCCAGGAAAACAAGAAATGCTCATAAATGTTGAATGTGTGGATGCAAAAGTTCTGTTTAAATCTAAATGCAGCAGCGTTGGGGCCCCACGGCTACTTCTGTCATACTGTAGATCTGTATGTGTGTGTTCTGTGAGGTACATAACCGCTGTGTAGTTGGTCTGGTCATGCAGGGTCAACATGCTGCACTGCTCAGTTATCCACAAGTCTCAGTGATTGAGAAAGGAGTCGTATTCTTGCAACACTGTAGGAATATACCATACAAGTGAAAGAATGAGAATGCTGCATCCATATATGCAAAGTTCTTGCAAACACTTGCCATGTAGTAGCCTCCCATGAGATGCCTTTGGGCACTTATTTTGGAAGCTATTTAGAGTAACTTTAATTTCAGATTATTTTAGTGCCATATCTCTTTTTTGTAATGTTTCTAATAAATTTGTACTCTCAAGAAACCATCTGACATGTCAGAAGTTTGTATTGCATTGTTGTCCCTAGTACATCCATCCACCCAACCATTATCTTCCACTTCACTAACGTTGGGGCACAATGGCAGCAGCATAAGCACACATTTTTCAGTTCCTTCTGGGCAAGCATGAGGTATTCCCAGGCTCAGGCCCAAAATATAATCTCTCCAACTGGTTCTGGGTCTTTCCTGGGGTCTCTTTCTAGTTGCTTTCTAATTACTGAGCTATTTTGACTGGCTCCTTTCGACACCCCTGTATCACCAGCTTACCGTGGTGGAGGTTTGTGCTTCCTTGTAATCCCAGGAGGTGTGTTGTCTGGGTCAGTAGCCTCTGGTAGGGTCTCAGACAAGGAGAATTCCTTTGACTTTGGTTAACCTCTCCCAGGAAACCAGAGCCCTCTGCTGGAGCCAGTCCCAGGAAGAGACACTCAATGGCAAGTATCTGGTGGCCAGGCATGTGTCTGAGGGGCGTCTTGAAGCACAGCCCAAATAATAATATGGTTCCACTGCTCTGTTGGCCTACCAACCACAGGAGCAGGTATTAGGTGCAGTGTGAGCTGGGTAACATGTGAAGACAGCGGCATGGACATGTGGACCTACAGCAACACAGACTGGTTTAAGTACAGTGCAAATAAACTGACCCACCCATGTTTTACTGTTGTAGCTCATTTGGTAACACTTAGGGGTCCCAAAGCATCCTGTAATTTCTTCTAAGAAACTGCAGCTGTGAATTCATCTGGAGGTCCTTTGGAAGAACTATGTAAAATAGTACTAATTACAAATGAATCTGGCACACTGTTTAATTGGTACACTTCCAGTTTTGTCTTTTGTTGTTGAACCAACAACAACTAACTGAAAACAATTAACTCTCTTAGAACATTGCTTTACGATAGATAGATAGATAGATAGATAGATAGATAGATAGATAGATAGATAGATAGATAGATAGATAGATATGAAATAATCCAACATTTTGAACACATGATATTTTATTTTATAAGAATGCATTATATTGTCATAAGTGATAAATTGAGGTGAATACAGAGTAAATGCCTACATAAACCTACAATACCTGCAATAAATATCTGGCTCAGTTGCAAAATAAGATTTGAATGTAAAACATCCAACAATTTTAGGTGTATTACAAAAATCTAAACACAGTCTTTTATACTGCTAGATGTTGTTCTTACAAGCACTGACTAAAGCTGCAAAGAGAAGTGAAACACAGTAACCGAACGAAACGATAAAAAGATGTTATCACTTTCCACTTTCTTAATTTACAGTGGCAGCCCATCTAAACCAATAACCATTTCTGTTACAGGACTTGCCAGTGATGAGGCTCATTAATCTCCACTTTCCTTTCCAAAACTGTCTAGATGATTTAAATACACACTGACTGCAGATCTTACAATGAGCATTAGTATTCAGACACTTGTGTGTTAAATCTTATTTTAGCTGTACATGTGGTATTGTGGCTAGGTTCCAGATGTACATTTCATTTCCTTAAATTGAATTATAATAATTCAGTGAATGAAAAAAATTGATTTATATGTCACCAAAAACTAAACCTAAATGAATACCCTAAAATTAGTCAGCGTATCACAATTTTTACTCTACAAGTGAAATTATAAATCAAAAGTTGTGAATGAAAGATTTTGATATGAAATAGTTAGTGAAGCTGTTTGAAGTGGCCTCCTGCTGCATGCTCTACTGGCCCTGTGAAGCAGGCAGCGAAGGCAGTCCCCTTCTCCCTCGATGCACTTAAATCATCCAGCCTGATGAAGACAAAGCACCATGGAACCTCATTGGAATTTTAAAACTGCAAGGTCCACAACCATAAACAAGGGGCATGGTACTTTTAGGGGTGTCAGTGGAGACGCTGCGTGAGCTATTACTCTAGGGTCCACCACTAACTGGCCAGCAAGTGTGGTTTCTCTTCAATTATGTTCAACCCTGAACCCTACGCTCCCAGCTGGGCGACAGCAAAGAGGATTTTACTCCAAAAGACTTAACAATAGAGTGCTTGCATACATCACCACACCATTCTTACATCGGGAGTTGGGCATTAGCAGCAGACTGCAAATGCTTCACCGGAAACCTCTGCAATTTTGATACAAGGTGCAACATTGTGATAGCAAAGAGAAGCCAACAAAGATGCTGCAAACGTGACAATCTCCATACGAAGCTGCCACCTTGACTGCACGGAATTAATGCGAAATAAATAAATAAAGCTGGTGTTTCGCTCGCAACCTCGCCCCCAAGGGACGTTATCTGTGCGACAGGCCCGGCTTCACGTTGTTCTGAAATGTCAGACACGCAGACTCCAGTGCTGTGGTCCATTCTTAATGATTCAGGACACCAATCAGGCTTGCTCTGTATCTGCCAAACTTCATATTCTTCCCCTGAAAACACACAATAGGCGTAGAGCGGCTTGCTAGCACAGGATAAAAGGAGAGAGAGTGCTAGTTTCAGAGCTGACATAAAATCTAGGAAATTGCCTCTATCCCACAGATCCCCTCAAAACAAGGAGGACCAGATGCAGACTAGGACAGCACTGTCACATGTTAAGTGCCTGCCTCTTCTCTGACATGATATGCTTTTGCAGCCCAGTCTGTGTGGTTTGAATGCATAAACAGGCAGTATGATGTAGGACTGCTAATTTGGGCAGTGTATAGAACGTCTGGGACAAAGCAGGGACAGTAATGAGAGCTGTCATAAATTGACTGAAACTAGGAGATGAAGCATGGGTTTCCTAGAGCTTTAATCATTCCAATTTGTCAAGATTGGGGTGCATCCTGCCGGATCTGTGACTCCTCTTTAATTTAGCACTATTGAAGGAAGCGCTTTTGGATGCTATTCCTGTCAGACTAAGCAGAGAGACTGCGACAGCTTGGCTCAGAAACAGCTGGATAAAATTATGTCAGAGGGTCCTCAAAGCCTTGAAATGACCAAACTCGAGCCTTAAATCATGAATTACTCAGATGAAGCACTCTTCGCTCACACCCACATGATAATTTATGCTTGCAGATGATGTGTAGCGTGGCAAGAGTGAGTGTGGTAACAGTGTGGCCTAATAATTAATGGCACAAAATCCAAAAACAGGGTCCTACTCTTTCTACTTTAGATCAATCTAGTCTAAAAGTTTAATGTCAGTGTGTGTTCTGTTAATATGACGATATCGCCAGGAAATAATCTGTTTATTATAGACGGGTCAAAAATCAGCAGCCTGCCAACACGAATCTTTCTAAAAAGCTTATCGTAGCTGACGCTTGGAAAGAGCCTCATCGGTCTATAACAGTTACTGTCGCAGACAGAAGGCAGCTTTTCTCACCACGATCTAGACCTGTAGCCATTTTATAATCACCAACTAAATTAAATTGCATGTTTTTAGACTGTGGTAATGACAGAGAGCACTCAAGCTCCACACAGAAAAGTAGCAGGTTTGAACCCAGAATCTTTGTTCTGCTTTGTAACACAGTGCTAACCACTATGCAGTGGTGCAATAGAGTCATTTAAATAAATTATTAATATTTATCATTAAAATTATATCACTAGATTTCAGTTAGATACTTATTTGTGTATATATGTTTACATGTTTTTGCATGAAGGCATTCTACTCTAAAAAAATGTGTGTGACCTCGTTCTCACTCCTGCTTGCGTGCGCATGACCCAAGGGGAGAGGAAGAGAGGCCATGCTGCTTAATCCAGTCAGAATAGCAAACTAGCAAGGTCAGTCAACATTGTCTCAGAAAACAGTTCCAGCACAGTTTAGCTCATTTAAAGTTTATCTGTGGTCCAAGCAAGCTCATTCAGTACTCCATCGTTTCCTGTCTTCTCCTTTCAATCAGTGGCTGCAGCTAAGCTAAATAGCATGTTTTTTACCTTTGTAAAGAGACAGACTCCTGGTTGTATCGACAGACTGTGACTGACAGCTAAGGCACGCTGTGCAAACGATCGGCGCAAGTTCGGCTAAACAGCACCAACGGTGATCCAAAACAGTGTGATTCTGTTATTATTGATTTTGTCTGATGCTCTAAATAGAAAAATGATCAGATAGGCCACTTTCAGGGACTGTATGGTGCCTAATTCTAAGAAACAAGAACATTTAGGATGGCTTTGGTCAACATAGCTGATTAATGGAGGTGCATCTCCCCCACATGCCTCACTGCTCAGGCGCCTGTGTCTGTCAGCACCCCCACCACTCTCCCCAACCCCACTGTAAAACACATGTTTTCTGGTTACTGTAGCCCAAGAGATAATAACAGGACTTTGAAAAGTACCAAGCTGATTTGGGAGGCATTACATCAAAGTCATGGCAGTTGCAACTGTCTGAAACATACTTGTGTTGTTATTACTATTATATTTATATCTATGCATTTAAAATGAGGCTTTGAGAGAGGAGACATTTGGGGTTAACTTTCACCCTGCTGAAGCGCTGTTAAACATGACATTTAATTGCCTCCCTGATGTACAGCTACACTTCTGTAGCTCTTCTGACTCTTACCTCTAAAGTGCAATCTCTGCAACAAAAAGTGAAAGCGACAGGACATATTTAGCTCAACTGACTCTGCTGTTTTAAGCCATCCAAGTATACTACGACTTTACCTATCAGGACATTTACTCACCGGCATCATATCTGATACTCTGTGTGTCAGACTGGCGTTCAGATATTCTCACAATTCCCCCGTTATTATCAGAGACATTGCCAAATCTTGTTTAAAGCAAACCGCTCAGGAGGAATATATATAAATATGTCTTTAGATGAAGCAAGCGATATCTGAGTCTTTGAACATATTATATAAATAAGCAGCCTATTTTTGGAGACTGCCTTCCTCACATCATCCTTTCAGGTGCCCTCAAACAAGAATTACTTGTGAAAGTCAAAGGTATTCTCTGATAGAAGTACAAGGTGCAGTGTTCAATGAGCAAGGCGGCAAATGTTAGACGTTTGTTTATGAGAAAAAGTAGAGGAACATCAGTGGTCTTCTGCTGCCTTTGACTGCAGTATTTTTGTACTGGTACTGTGGGAGCACCGCGGTGCTGGCAGGATCAAATAAAGGGATTTTTAACATGCAGTGTGAATGGCATATTTGTGACACTTTGTGATCACACACACCTGAAACGTAAAAGACATGACAACCCTTAACTCCTTTCCTCAAGCGTATTTTCTGCACGAGGAGTTATTTCAGGAGCTCGTTTCCCAACACAAAACACAAAGGTTGAATTCTGGCACTTTGGAATAAATGCGTCATATAAAAAGTCAACAGCGCTGCGATTTGTCTCATGCAAATGCACAATGTCAAATTAACAGTCTGCAGATAGGATTTTCCTTTTGGAAAATATGTAAATGTTTGTATTTAACACTCACACAAACATAACCGGAGATTTATGTGTATCAAATTCTGCTTCGGTACTAGCAGATCAACGCTGTGCAAAAGAGTATGTTTAAAAATTCCTCTCACACTGTCTGAGTGTAGCTTAAATTTCAAGCGCACTGTTTAGTGTGACTGTGAGACAATGCAATAAACACTGCAAGGTAAACACGTTCCAAGTCCAGAAATAAGTATTTGCAAATATCTGTTGTTTTTCTTTGTATTTTATACTTGCCTATTACTTCAGTGCAGACTCAAATGCTGCCATTGGGATGTCCACAGGCAGTAAATCTACAATCGGCCGTCTAATATACACTACAGTTGACCAGCTGGCTGCAAGATTGTCAAAGTCACTTTTTTGGCCAAACAAGACTTCTGCACTGCTTCACTCTAATCCGCCTGGCCCTTGTGTGTGCTCCTTGGCTTGAAAAATGGGCATGTTATCATTTCTCCTCAGACCGCCGACTAGCTCTGCAGTCCAATTGGAGCAGGATCCCAGGGACCAACAGTGCTCCAAGTAACGCTACTAATGAGTGTGAGGAGGCTTGGTAGCAGGGATCAATGGTCTGAGCTGTTGTGTCGAGAATCGGCTGCCCGAGTCTGACCGTCTGCCGCCCTGCATGCACCACAGCCCTGCTGACACCGGCACTGTTGAGACCTTCTGGGTGACCCTTTGGGCCTGCAGATGTGTATGCTTCTATAATCACCTGTTATCTCTCTCACAGCAGCACCTGAGCCATTGATACACTTTACAAGTAGAAAAGAGGATTTCACATACCTCCTTCTCTCAGCTCTGCTGTCATTATCTACAAAGGAAGTTGTGACACAGTTTTGTTACAGATGTACTCGAATAAGTTGTGATACTGCAGAAAGCTGACAAACCTGTCCTTTGTAAAGGATTTTGTTGTTGCTCAAAAATTGGCCGTCTTGAGTGACGACTTTAAATGGAACAAAGTTTTTGTTTTGGCAAAGTGGTGAAAGGATGCATTTGCACAAGTTAAAAGGATTTCAACCTGAATGGAAAAACTGTGTCTCCGAGCTTTTTAAATCTGCTTTGTAACACAAAGAGGAAGTGAGACCAAAGCAAAATAACATAAAGGAAAAGAACAAAAAGGAGAAAAGGAGTTTCTAGAGTTCTGGGCTCTGTTAGAAGTGATAGTCAGGTGAGTGACGCAACTTACATATAAATATATAAGTAACAATAAAATTTATATATAGCTTTCAAAAAGTCTTGAACCTCCCCTGATTTCTTTAGATTTCGCTTTCAAGGAGCTAGATGTGTGTAATTTTTAAACTTGTCTTGAGCAAAAGTTCTCCAGGCCTTTTTCTTCGGATTTTGGCTTCTTTTCATACATTTTCATTTCAGTCATCGTACCTGAAAGAGAAATATGCTTTGCTGCCTGACACTGGCTTATGAATCATTTGAGAATATTAAAGGTACCTGACCTCAGGGGTGAACAGTGTTGTGTCTTAAAATAAAAGACAACTTAGCTAAGAACCTGTTTTAAATTGTATCTTTAGGCTCTTTGTTGCCAGCAGCTTGTCAGAGCTTCCATAAAAAAATGAGAAAACTGGACACTAGACAAGAAAGATATGTACAGGTGATGAATAATATGTGAAAGTCATGTCTTTAAGAAATAGGATAAAATCCAGAAAAGACCTGATACAGGACCTGGGGGATGCATATGGACCTTTAACTGATTTATCTATTGAAGCCATTTTTAACGAAGGGAAACAGATAAAATGGCAAATTACACAAGAGCTGGACAAGAGCTGAAAAAATTCATGGCAACAGATCTCATGAAGTGATATACATTTGTAAAAAAACATGTGGAGGCACTGTTGTGATTTAGGGCTGCATTTCAGGTAGTAGTGTTTGGAGCTCTTGAAATTATGAACAGAGAAAAACACCATGAGAGTGGCAACAGCTTCATTTTTCAGCATGACAATGATCCCAAACACCCTGTAAATGTGGCAATAACACACCTGGATTTAAAAATTATACAATGTAACACTATCAGTCATGGATTGGCCTCCACAGAACTCAAAATTTTTTAAAAGGCAGCAAACACCCAATAAGAAACTCTTTAAATGTCCTTCAAAAAGCCCGGAGAACTATTGCTGCAGAGAAATTACAAGAATATAGATTGTGTTGTAGAATAATGGTGGTTATACCAATTATTTACTTTCAAGTTCAACAAAATTGTACACTGTTTTTTCCTCTTATTTATGTTACAATAAATACCTGCACCTTTTTCCCATTTTTCAAGCAAAATTGGATTGTGTGATTGTAACGCTGCAGTAGAGATAACAGAGATAACAGTTTGTCGTGAGCCTCCATCTCAGGAATGCTTGCAAGTGCAAATCCATAATGCATTAAACAGAAAACCTTCATCTCTTCATATCTTCTGACAATTTTGACACAGAATCCAAAAACCTTCAGGGGAAATAAATGCACAAGGAAACAATAACCGTGCAGTGGATCTATTTTTCGTCATTGTTGCATCATGTGCTGTCCAGGGAATTTCGCACAAAACAAACAAGTGACTTTAAAGTGCAGTTTGAAATCATAAACACATAGTTGGTCACAGCATTATGTAAAAGCAGCCACTTGCATCAGGCCCAGTTTCAGAATGGATTAAAAATCTTTAAGCGCCTCTCAAAAACAGATTGTGATTTCACTGTGTAACGCCACTGAGTCATCGAGCAGCTCGAGCAGCTCACATGAGTGGGTGGACGTGGACTGCATGAGTGGACTCTCACATGGAAATGAGAGGGAGAGAAGCTTAAAACAGTGTGGAGTGATAATTGGGTTGTCAGGTCACCTTTGTTCAGAACATTTGTTTAATTGCATTTAGGGTTGCCAACTCCCTGAAAAATAAATAAGGGACACCTCGTGGCCAGGGCCGGGCGACCCAGTTGTCTTCACCCTTCCCAGTGTGGTGAATTTTCTAGCTCTTTTTTTGTGTGTGAAATTATTTTTTTTAACCCTTTGACTTGAATTTGATTTAAGTAGATGTGTATTCTTTGTGATATGAACACATGTGAAACAAATGATCATTTAGCCATTTATTTTTAGCTCAAAATGACAACATTAACACAGTAAAACAGGTCTCTTTCTTAAACAGAAGCCTGTCATGCTTAACTTTTGAGAATATAAGTAAATCTTTCTTTAAAAGAACTCTGTCCTGCTTAACTTAAAATAATAGAAAACAATAGAAAGAAAAATATTCTTGTAACAGTGCACATTTAGTGCATTTAGTACAATTGGCTTCAGTTGAGGTATTATTTCAGCTTTTCTAAAGCTAATCAGCTGCTCCTGTTTGTAAACCCGCTTGTTCCCATGATTACGCATCTTAACTCATCATCATTATTCATCTATGTATTACTTTTATGTATTAGTCATCTATTTGTTGTAATCATCTATCCTTGCAGTCGTTTATTACACAAAATAAATTATATTATCACACTTCTGGCCACATAGCGCTGATATTCACTGCACATGCCCATATTAACTTTTTCCAGCCAGGTGTTTTCCTTTTCCCATTCTTCCCTTTCTCTGAGGGGGAACAAACATTGCTGCTCTAACGCTGGGCTCACACTGTGCGGTTTTAGGCCCATTTTGAGCCGATTTTTGAGTGATCGGACCGATTTTGGCCTTCATCGTGCGTCGTGTAGTATACGTGGGGTAACGAGAAGTGATTAACACCTCACGACCAGCTCCCGATCATCAATCGCTCGTGAGCCGCTCACACTGCTCGCGCGCAAACACGTAAACGCCGTGAAAAAGACGGAGCAGCACGGCTGTGCAGCGTGTGATCTGGACACAAGCGATGGAGGCACAACTTGTAGAACTTTGAAAAGCTCATCCGAGCCTTTTCGATGTGGCCTCACAAAATTATCACGACCACAACAATTATTAGCTCAATACGGGACGATTCCGTATTTTAAGGGACGGTTGGCAACCCTAATTGCATTATATGATGTACTTTGACATTTCTTGGCTGTATTAGTTGGATATGTTACTAACGACAGCATAAAACTCATTAGGAGATTTAGCAGAGTGGAAAACCGATCTGGATATACTGTGCTGAATCTCTTTATTGTTAACATGCTACAGATTTTGTTTTCTAACTAAATTTGATTGTTTTATTAATACATAAAAAAGTATCAAGGTTGATTAGCACACCGAATTATTTTTGTATACATTTTCTATTGTGAAGTCATCTGCACTCATCAAGAGGTGCACCACATGAGAACTGTAGACTCAGTTTCCTGTACTTAGCTGAGAGACGTGGCACAAGGTGTGGTCTTCTGCTGCTGTAGCTCATCTGCTTCAACGATCGACGTGTTGCGCATCAAGACTGGTTGAGTTACTGCTGCCTTCCAATCAGCTCAAAGCAGTCTGACCATTCTCCTCTGACGTCAACCAGAGATCCGCAGCTCACTGGACAGTTTTCATTTTTTGGACTATTCTTTGTAAATCCAGGAGAAGTTAGAGTAGGACAATTTCTTAAGCTCAGCAGATTCTGAAATACTCAATCCATCCTGTCTGTCGCCAACAGAGATGTGAATTGGTAATCCGATTACTTTTTTTCAAGTAACGAGTAAAGTAAGGGGTTACTATTGCAACAAAAAGTAATTAGATTAGTGTTACTTTCCCGTGAGCACGCTGTGTTACTGCGTTACTGCATTACTAAACTGTTGTGATTTTGTTTGTGAGAGCGTTTCTACGGCCCGGCCCGGCCACCGAGCACGCCGCCACGGGAATGTGAAATCCACAGCGAAACCCCCCGGATCCCCCCACTGACATGACCGCTGAGGTACCTGGCAAACATCCACACGCCCCACGCTACTAAACAGGTGACAACAGATTTAAGAGCAACGGGACTCAGTGTTGCTGAATCTTTGATTTGATTGATTTTTTGCTGCGTTTAAAATAAATAAACAATTTTTTTCAAGTCAAAGACTGTTGCATAAAATGTAATTTTTGTTTGATGCAATGTGCATAAAGTTAAAAGATTAAAACTAATAAAACAAGTTTTACAAAGAGACTTTTTCATTTGATTACATTTTATATGATGGATTATGCAGAAAAAATACAGAATTGGCTGAAAGGTCTATTGCTTTATTACGTATTAAGGTTGTTTATCATGCTTTTTAAAGACTAAATAACTAATTACTTTTGAAAATAAGTAATCAGCATATTAATGGGATTACTTTCTTGGAGGAAAAAAATAGTAACTAATTACTATTTTCAAGTAACTAACCAACACTGGTCACCAACAACCACGATAGAGTCACTTAAATTAGTTTTCTTCCACAGTCTGACGGTCAGAATGAACTTCAACAGGTAGATTTGATGGGTATGCACCTGATCATGTCCATCATCCATTAATTTGACATCACAACCAGTTCAATGATATATACAGGGAGTGCAGAATTATTAGGAAAGTTGTATTTTTGAGGAATAATTTTATTATTGAACAACAACCATGTTCTCAATGAACCCAAAAAACTCATTAATATCAAAGCTGAATGTTTTTGGAAGTAGTTTTTAGTTTGTTTTTAGTTTTAGCTATTTTAGGGGGATATCTGTGTGTGCAGGTGACTATTACTGTGCATAATTATTAGGCAACTTAACAAAAAACAAATATATACCCATTTAAATTATTTATTTTTACCAGTGAAACCAATATAACATCTCCACATTCACAAATATACATTTCTGACATTCAAAAACAAAACAAAAACAAATCAGCGACCAATATAGCCACCTTTCTTTGCAAGGACACTCAAAAGCCTGCCATCCATGGATTCTGTCAGTGTTTTGATCTGTTCACCATCAACATTGCGTGCAGCAGCAACCACAGCCTCCCAGACACTGTTCAGAGAGGTGTACTGTTTTCCCTCCTTGTAAATCTCACATTTGATGATGGACCACAGGTTCTCAATGGGGTTCAGATCAGGTGAACAAGGTGGCCATGTCATTAGTTTTTCTTCTTTTATACCCTTTCTTGCCAGCCACGCTGTGGAGTACTTGGACGCGTGTGATGGAGCATTGTCCTGCATGAAAATCATGTTTTTCTTGAAGGATGCAGACTTCTTCCTGTACCACTGCTTGAAGGTGTCTTCCAGAAACTGGCAGTAGGACTGGGAGTTGAGCTTGACTTCATCCTCAACCCGAAAAGGCCCCACAAGCTCATCTTTGATGATACCAGCCCAAACCAGTACTCCACCTCCACCTTGCTGAGTCGGACTGGAGCTCTCTGCCCTTTACCAATCCAGCCACGGGCCCATCCATCTGGCCCATCAAGACTCACTCTCATTTCATCAGTCCATAAAACCTTAGAAAAACCAGTCTTGAGATATTTCTTGGCCCAGTCTTGACGTTTCAGCTTGTGTGTCTTGTTCAGTGGTGGTCGTCTTTCAGCCTTTCTTACCTTGGCCATGTCTCTGAGTATTGCACACCTTGTGCTTTTGGGCACTCCAGTGATGTTGCAGCTCTGAAATATGGCCAAACTGGTGGCAAGTGGCATCTTGGCAGCTGCACGCTTGACTTTTCTCAGTTCATGGGCAGTTATTTGGCGCCTTGGTTTTTCCACACGCTTCTTGCGACCCTGTTGACTATTTTGAATGAAACGCTTGATTGTTCGATGATCCCGCTTCAGAAGCTTTGCAATTTTGAGACTGCTGCATCCCTCTGCAAGATATCTCACTATTTTTGACTTTTCTGAGCCTGTCAAGTCCTTCTTTTGACCCATTTTGCCAAAGGAAAGGACGTTGCCTAATAATTATGCACACCTGATATAGGGTGTTGATGTCATTAGACCACACCCCTTCTCATTACAGAGTTGCAAATCACCTAATATGCTTAATTGGTAGTAGGCTTTCAAGCCTATACAGCTTGGAGTAAGACAACATGCATGAAGAGGATGATGTGGACAAAATACTCATTTTCCTAATAATTCTGCACTCCCTGTAAATGTAGAAGCTCAGATATTTTTTTATTAACACTTCACTTTTTAGGTTCCATGTGCTTTAGTGGTAATACATACAAGCTACAATTAGCTTTGGTCATTATAGTTTATGCATTGTGACGTATTATGGTGTGTTTTTCTATTAATTCACAGTATCTCAAACCCCCTTTGGGATGGTCATATATTTTCACATAACACAAAACAGAAGTTCATCATCACCACCATCATTATCTGAATAATTATTGTGCTACAATGATGTTGTTTTTTTCCTCGAGTCTGCAAAACAATGGCATTAATTCAGTGTAATTACTGTTCAAAAAGGGAATTAGCAGATAGTTGTTAAAAGGAGCACTGACAAATAGCAAACACTCACTGCAGTCTCTGAATCTGGGCGACCAAATGGTGAGCCAGTTGAGTACATAATTGAACCAACAAGAAACTTGTATCTACATAGGCTGAAAATGTCACAAGCATCTGTGCTAGATTTGTATCAGTTTAAAAGGATAAGAACTATAAATGGGCTTTAGACATCTGCTCACACGAAACAACGTACAAGCAAATATCTAGAAAATGTCCTCCACTGTGGTAAACAGCCATGTTAGTTGACATTTCTGATCCATTGATTTCCATCATTGGTTCAACCTTTTGGATGTCTTCAGTCTGACCTACACAGGCTCTGCCGGGAGGCACAATGCCACTGAGATTTGCACAAAGCTGCCTCCTATTGATCAGCGCGAGCCTAAAAATAAAGTTAGGGCCCAGCAAAGAAAGAGGCAAGCAAAAAGCCTGTGTCTGCTAATCAATGGTGACCTAGAATGTTATGTCCCGAATCAATAGATCATGTTTTCTTTATGTTTTTTCAAATGATCTAATGATCTTCTGACCGTGTCTGTCTCTGACACTCTCAGGAACTGTGGAGACAAAAATGTCAGGTGAAAACATTAGTGATGGCTCTTGTATCAGCAGCGTTCTGACGTATGGATTTCTAGTGTGGTTCCCCAGCTGCACCAAGGCCGATCAGCAAGCACTCCAGCGGGTGGTGAAGGAAGCTGGCAGAATTATTGGAACAAGTCTGCCAGAGATCAGTAATATCTTCCCCACTCGCTGTCTGAGGAGGGTGCACAGTATCCTGCGGGACCAACATCACCCTGCGCACCACCTTTTCCATCTGCTGCCCTCAGGGAGAAGGTACAGGTCTATACAGGCCAGAACATCCAGACTGGCCAACAGCCTGTATCCACAGGCTGTGAGGCTCCTGAACTCTCTGCCCCCCTCTCACGGACAATAACCATATCCAACTTCTTAATAGCAATGAACTGGTCTGCATTGGTGCATCATATCTTTATTCTCTTCCCCCTCCTGCCCCCCCCCCCCCCTTTCTTAAATAGATAACTATCATATCTGATATCATATCTCACAGTACAATAATATTGAATGGGTTGCATTGTTGTATTTTGTCATGTTTCTCAGGTCTTTGTCTGAATTTCTACGAACATTATTGCTAAGGATTGTCTTATTGCATTGGAGTCACACTGGGTTAAATATGTACACTTGGATTTTAAGGGGTATTTATTATTTTTTTCTTCTTTTTTTTGGGTTGTATGGAAGCCCCAAACGCAATTTCATTGTTCTTGACAATGACAATAAATAAATAAATACTAAATACTTGTTGCAGCTTTGCCGACTTTGACAGCAAACCGTTGTGCTCCAATGTCTTTGTGAGTGTTTTAGGGACACATGAATTTCCTGAACTTTTTTGATAAAGTTGCAAAGACATGTGACCTTTTGAAGTGACATAAATATTCACGGTAAAGTGACAGATTTACAGTTTGGAGGTGTTACTCGCCTACTAGTCATTCTTTCATCCACTCATTCTTTATCTGGTCTTCAATAAATCTCTTTTTATATTCCCTCACACTCTCTATTTTTCCCAGTTTCACCCCAGCTTCCTCTCTTTCGCTATCTCTTTCTCTCTCCCTGTATCTCGCAGCAGGAGCCCTGCTCGCTCAAGGCTATGTGCTATCTCCCCATATTTCTCTCTGGTGAATATTTCATCTCGCCTTTCAAGTATCATTTTCATACCGAAACAGCGTGTGTGTGTCCTGCCGTGGTTTTTCCCGCAATCCTTCATTGTGAAACATCTCTGTTTCAGCCGAGGTGACGATCTGTTTGCGCATTTCAGGAGGGCTTTTGATCAGAGAACGCAGATACAGATTATGAATTTTTATCAAGAAGACCTCATGAAAAAGGCATGAAGCCACAGAAGATTTGGGGCTTAATTTTAAATGCTGTTCCTATTTACTAATGCCTTTGTGGTCACATAGATGAAATAGTACTAAAAAAAATCTCATTAGTTCTTCCCCTTTCTCTGCCTTTCTTTTCTCCATCTCCATCCTGTCCTTCTTTTCTGTGTCATTGCCCACAGTGACAGTGATTTAAGCTGTCAGACATTTCAAGGCTCCAAATTCTCAACTTAGTGACTCACATTTAGGATCAGGGGATTCCACTTGTTTGCATTTGACCAATTTATATCCCCAGGCTGCGTTTCCTGAATGCATGATGATAACAGTCCAATTCGTTTTTCGCAGATAGCAAAGGAGTGAAATGGAAAAAGAGATGGAAAATATGCTAACGTCAGTGTCTATGGAATAATGGGTAAGGAGAAAGGAACGGGACAAAATCTCGAGAGCAATCTATGACCTATTCACGGTTATATTTAAATCAATATATGCCTTTATTCACAAATGTTTTATTCATCCGATGCATTCTCCATGGAATCGAGGATAAGCAATAACTTGCATTTGGCAATGCTTCGACCTGTGCATTAATTCAGTTTGACACTGCACATGTGTGTTCTTCTCTATGTGTACTTGACTGCATGTTTTCATATGTCCCGCCAGGAATACATGCCAGGGCTGACGCGTGTCAGTATTGTGCGAGAGTTGATTTCACAGACATCCAGCCTCTGATCATTCATATTTCCTCTCTGGGATCACACAGGGCTTCTCAGAACTTATAGCATACATTGTTATTATCACTGAGATGACTTCTGAAGGGGAAAGCAGAAGAGACAAGCAGGGAGATCAAGACAGCAACAGAAGCAGTGACATAAATAAGATTTGGGTAAAAAAAAGAGAGAGAGAGATGGGCCATAAATCATTTAGTTTCCCACCACTCCAAGAACTGATAAATCACCCATTCAGCATTCTGTGGAGTGGCTAGCCAAGACACCAGATCTGGGTTGGGATTCAGGAGAGACCAAATCTGGGTTAGCAAGTAATTTAAAAATGCTGAAACCAGTGGAAATGGGCCTTTGATAGAATCACATGTTCAGCACTTACTGCTGGAAACTGGGATACACACATTGCCTTGCCATAAACTAAGGAGAATAAATGACCAAATAGATCATCTATTTTCATTCACACACTGACATGTTGGGGCTGAGGTTGCCACTGTGTTAACGCTGACTTTACCTTTGGTTTGCTACAGCAATGGTTTCCAACTTTTTTCTAGTTGGCCATCTGTTGTCAGATAGACTAAAAAAAACCTTCATAACATGTGCTGTCTTAAACTGGCTCTGCACAACTTTCAGCTCAGTGCTTCTCAGTTACAGTTAGGTCAGCATTTCAATCATCCATAACTATTAGGTTTAAATTGATATAACTTTTGACAAGT
This sequence comes from Diplotaxodon limnothrissa, assembly GCF_057381915.1. Taxonomy (NCBI): domain Eukaryota; kingdom Metazoa; phylum Chordata; class Actinopteri; order Cichliformes; family Cichlidae; genus Diplotaxodon; species Diplotaxodon limnothrissa. Next base: position 20,420,214 of record NC_140604.1, read on the forward strand.
ATTACACTTAACCTCCAAAGTGACTAATTTCCCCCATCAATTTGATATGTTTAACTAAAATTTATGAGCATTTAGCTAATAAAGGGCAATATTTGTATATTTTAAATTAGCATTTCAACTGTTATTACATATTGTTTGTCAACAGTTTAACTGGTAGCAACAGTTATATATAATAATTTTAGGTAGCTACCAACAGCTGCTTATCTAATATGCTAATAAGCTAATAATTTAATTTATTTATCCATACTATTAGCTAATAAATTCAACTATTTCTACTTCCAGACCCTAATATTATTAAAATCATCCTCTTTTTTGGGGGGGTGGGGGGGGGGGCATTTAAGACATTTATTACATGAGTAAATGATGCATTTTGTTCATTAAGTGTTAGCATTTTGCCAACTGCTATAGTAGAAGTTTGAAACCAGAAGTTACCATGCTTTTTTTAAGGAGTGGGTAGAGTGCTAACCTAACTCTCAGTTAATATTTGCAAGCTGCATGCATGAACTGCAGAGATGCATTAAACAGACACGTATCTGCAAAGAAAAAGATTAATAAATTGCTAGAATTCCACTCACCAAAACAGAAGTGACAAACACGGCAGAGATCCCATTCTGTGACTCCCATGGGTGGAGACGAGGTCTGACAGCTATCAATCAAAGAAGGCATGAAATTTAAAAAATAAAATCCCTGCCTTAAAAAGTTATGTGGAAATAAAGTTTTCACAGGGCTCTGCTAGGCTTCCAGAGGAAATAAGAGCTTAAGTAGCAGCCAGGTGTCACTTATCATGTGCTTGATTAATTCATCATCACCAAGTGTGAACACTTGTTGACATTTTAGCAGTTTGCTGATCTGGTGCTTTCAGCTGCATGTTGCCACAATGCCAACTGGGAAACGTTCAAGACAATTGCCAGTCTTCCCACGAGAGGACATTCCAGGGAATGCCCACTGTCAAATTGTGCTAATCTGATAGAATTTGCAAAAAACCCAAGAGCTACATCTCAAAATATAAAGGCCTCAGTTGTCGTGTTAATTATTAAAGTTGATAACAGTACACTCAGAAAAAGAGTGAATAAGTATGGTTTGTTTTGAAGGTTTGTCAGGAGAAAGCCTCTTCTCTGTAAAAAGAGCATGGTAGCACAGATTAGATTTGCAAAGTTGTGACTGAGCAAACCACAAGATTTCTGGAAAACCTCTGGACAGTAAGAACCAAGGTAGAGATGTCTGGCTGTGACTCGACATCTGTAGAAATCCAAGAACAGTGTATCAGCACAATCATCAAATATCAACTGTCAAGCGTGGAGGTAGAGGGGTGATGATGGGTGATGGGTTCCTCCACAATGAAGTGAGAGACTGATAAAATCATACAAAGAATAATTACTTCAATTATCAATTACAAGGTACTGAAGGTGGCAAAGTTTTTTTGTTTTGTTTGTTTGTTTGTTTTACCAGCCTATACTGGCCTATTTGTTACTCGTCTTTCCATTCATAAAGAACTACAGGACAGGAGTCATCTTTTTGCCGAAACACATTTAGAAATGTGTGTTGCTGTATTTAGAAATCTTTTCGATGTGCATGACATGACATAAAATTGCATGAAATGGAGACACAACAGTGAAGTACATTACCTCGAAGATTTTTAAGGTTTTAAAAATTCAGTATTATTAATTCCAACATTTGTCGCTCATTTAATCTAGTATGCGGCAGTCATGTTGCCATCCTGTCAGCCATGTTTTTTAGTTATGTCATGTGAATGGAAGTCTTCAGTCACATCCAATCATGCGGTTATGTGATAACTGCTGAGGCTGTGAAAACCATCAGCAGCGGCCACGCACAGACACACAAAGATTACAGCTGATATCTGCTAAAACCTGCTGCTCAACTTGACACAGATCCAATCTCTGGGCAGTTCTGTGACTGTGAGCATACACTGAAGCCATCAAGCCAACCGGCAGAGCAGCCAGCCCACGCCTGATGTTCCCTGGATACAGCGTGGAGCCGGGCTGAACGGCGATGACAGATGGGTGCTGAGATACCAGAGACCTGTGAGGCAGTCACTTTCCCCCCACAGACAGTATGTGGTGAGAGCAATGAGACACTTATAAAGCAGGAGGAGGAGACGAGGGTGGGACATGTGAAAAGAGTGATTGGTGGGATGTATAGTGCTAGGCAGCAGGCTTATGATTCACCCAGGGCTATCAGTTTCATAAGTCTCAGGCAGAAGCCGACTATAAGAGATTGTGCTTGCTGAGAGTGCCCTAATGTGAGAGATTTCCCATTTTGACCTGATTAACCATCTTTTCACACTAATCAAATCTGACCAAAATCTGACTCATATTTTATTACAAAGCTGCTATTTTACCTCTCAGAATCAGAGCTGAAATTGTCTTGTTATCTAAGAGCTGGTAATGATAGTTGGCCACAGGGAAATCATTGTGTGAGGTGACAAAATCATAAGGCAGCGATGTAACACAATGTTAGAACAGACTTTTCCTGTGTGCCGCGCTTGTGTCCATTTAGCTATTTTGCTGTCATCTGACAGTTCCCTTTGGGATTTGCAGTGATATACAGTGTGGCGAAGAATATTATGTGTTTAACAACAAAACAATCATCTGAAAAATCAGTGGTGCATCAAAGTGAATTAACCCGATTAAGAACCAGATATTTCTGTGTTATGCTACAGTCATGCTACGGCAATCAGTTTTTGAAGACTTCGACACAAGAAGAATTATTGAGACTGCATCCAATGAACTTGGAATCATGTTGCTTATGAAATAGTTGCTCTGAGGATGGGGACAAGTCTGCAACCACTCACAGATTAGCGTTAGTGGTGATAAAATGACAGTAAGATACATGGAGTGACCTGTCAGTCTGCTCACAGTTTGCAATTGCGTGGGGTCCAGGTGCAAATTAGGCCAATGCCTAGCATAAGGTTTATGCCACAACTGCCCCAAATGAATAGTCTTGGTAACTGTCAAAATCCTTTTTTTATTTTTCTGCAATGGTTAATCCACCAGTATGTGCAAGCTCTTTAATCGAAATTACATTTTTAATGTTCCAGAAAGATCCGCCTTTACCGAACGCTGATCCTGCCCATTCTACTATACGGCACCGAGACGTGGACAATGCTCAAACACGACCTGAGCAAGCTCGAAGTTTTCCAAATGTGTTGCCTTTTGATGCGTTCTCTGCATTTCCCTTCGCGGCCGTCATTCGAATGACGCCATCCTCACCAGCTGCGGCAGCCAACTAACGATCGGCAACCTAATCCAGCGCCGCCGACTCCGTTGGTTTGGCCACATTTGTCGAATGGACCCGAGCCGCTGCCCCCATGGCCTACTCTGGTTGACCCGCTCCACTGATTGGAGGGTGCATCAAAATGCACCAAAGAAGACATGGATGAAACAAATTCAGGATGATTTGAAGGCCCTTCGACTTGACCTCGAGCAGGCAAGAACCATCGCCTTAGATCGAGAAGCGTGGAAGATAATCGTTGGTCAAGCAAGACAACCTGCGGCACCTACAGCAGCGTACTGGTTGCGCAGCCGACCACCGCCGCTGGACGCCCGCTAAGGACAAGAAGAATGTTCCACAAATAGTTACATCCGGTTAGCAATTTAACTGCAAAATGACTGATACTCAGCAACTTTACTTGTGTATATACTGTAGCAATACAACCAGAGTACAACCAGTTGGCAGTTAGTTGAGTCGTGACCCTATTGAACATAGATGCTTACGGCAGTCTGCATTTAACAATTATACACCAATTATTTGCCAGTGTGTCTGAGAGTGACTGCACTCAATCTGCATCAGACCACAAAAAGTTGGTCACCACAACTTAAGGTAATTGGTCACCAGTAGCAAAAGACTTCAATGTCATCACTGGGCAACCACAGAGTGTTTTTTTCCTAGTTGCAAGGACAACGCCAGAACTTGGGTGTGTGAGATTTAGAGTAATGGCTCCGTGTCAGATCCAATCAGACTTGAAGTATTACACTGTATATATTCTATTTCATGGCCACACCTAGTAATTAGTGACACCTACAGACATCAGTACAGGTTAAGTATATGATTAATTACCTCTGTCAAAGCGGTTATGTTTTTGGTAGCATTTGCGTGTGTGTCATTCTGTCTGTAAACACAATAGCTTGGAAAGTTTTGACTGTATTCTGTTAAAACTTTGAATATCAAAAAAACCACTGATTTATTTTTACAGGAAAAAATACATCTTTACAAATATATCACATCACAAATGTTTATTTCTATCTAAAAATAAAAATGCTAATTATAGCTTTCAAACACATTTAGACAAAAATTAATGACAATTTACAGCAAAACAAGTGTTAGCTTTGAGTTTTAAACAGATCTGCTTGTTAATTGGCAGAAATCGCCCAGCTCTAAGGGATTTATTGAAAACAGAGTCTTTGCACTGGCAACCGTTTACAATAAAGGTCTTGTTAAAAACAAAATACATTTCTGTCCACTAAAAATAACAAACAGTTTTACTTTTGAACATGTACTTTTGTATTTATTTAGAGTTTGTTCCCTGGAACTTCCCTAACAACACTCATGTCCTAATGAGATGTTCTGTTTGGTCCATATTGTTTACAGTTTCTTCATGTTGTGTTCTATTTAAATACAGCACAAATTAGATGACCAAAGCTATGAATGCGGTGCTTTGCTGGTCTGAAGACCTCTCACCAACCAGACGTATGTGAGCAGGCTGAAAATTAAGTCATTTTACAAAGAATCTCGAGCAATCTCATTTGTCTGTCTAATGGGTGATTCATCACTTGTTATGGTATAATGAGCATAAGACTTTAATTGCATGGACATGACCAATTGCTCTAGTCAAACATTGGCACTTAAAAATAAATGCCTGCCTCTAGTACAATAGATGCTTTGAATACAAGTCTGGTTAAATAAAGGCCTGTCATTTTTCTTCCGATGAAGAAAAAATGCCCAGGATACCATCTGAGGCAGTAAAGGAATAATTGCACTCTCGTGTGATTCTAAACCTAATTATTTTTATAATAGTGTCTGACAATACGACTTTATAGGTGTTGTTGCACTTTTAAAAACCCTTTAGTACACATTAACGATCTGAAACAATACACAAGATCGTATGTAGAAATTGCACCAACACACTGTTATTGAATTATTGAATGATTTTTTTTACAAAAGATTTTATTTGCAGTATTTTTTCAGTATTTTTGAAGGGCAGCAATATGGTGTTTTTTTTTTTTACATTTCAGCATTTACTAACTGTGGATAAATAAGTGCATTCACGTTTCACTTTTCTCAAGAAATGTATTCCTTTTTTCTTTGTAGTCCATGCACACTGCTTGAATATGCAATGCCCTTGTGTCAGAGATATACAGTTTTTATATTGTAGTTAATGACTGGCATGTATATGAACCTGCTTTGTATGCCTGGACTCAACACTTATGCATGTAATTAACTACTATACTCTTTGTCAGTTTTTTTACCACCTAGTAGCATTTCAGTCAGGTAGGCAGTGGATGCTGCTTTCTTTTTCTTTATATTGATTTTTCTAGGTTTTGTTTGTCATCCAGTTCTGTTCTGAGTTTAAGGTTATTTTGTATCCCTGTAGTTCCCAAAGTGTTCTTGCCTTACATTCCTGTATCTGGTCAATTTGTTGCGTTACATCTGGTTATACTTTGTGTCGTTGTTTCCTGTTTTATTTTTTGGTCGTTAGTTTTGAATTCACTGTGTTTGGTTTTGCTTCCCTTGTCTTGTTTATCTTGATTTGTTGCCACTGTGTCTTCCACTTCTCTCATTGTCTTGTGAGTATTGTCACATCATCCACTGTCCCTGTATCCTCTTTAGTGCTTTGTATTTCCTTTGTTCAGTGTTTCTCATGGTTCTTATTTCCCTCCATGTATGTATTCCCTGCTAGTGTATTTCTGTTGAACTTGTTAAGTTTCATCAGACAGCAATAAAGGCTCACCTTGTGTTCTAAACGTATGTGCTGAGTTCTGCATATTGGGTCAAAAACCTGCCTCCGGCACAGGTTGATATGCAACATATTCATTTTGTTAGTGAGTATTTTGACAGCAATAAGCTTTGCCAAATAGAACAGTTTTATCCAGGTCTAAGACTAAAAATGGCCAGTAGTAAAAGAGACTATCAGTGCAATAAGCCAAGTAAAGCCTCAGAATTTTCTGCAATAAAAAGTCTCAAATACTCACATTGTTTTATTACACTGCACCCACCTTGCAATCCTGGACTAATCTCCAAGATCAGTTAACCACCCAAATCATACAAAGCTTATTTTTCCCTGTGCAATAACCTGTAAAAACAGCCATATTAAAATATTGATTCTTTTTTGTTTTGTGAATTGAAGCAGAAGCGCACAAAGAAACACAAAGTTTTCAGGCCATGAATGAATTTAGAAATAATCATGAGTTATTCAGTACAGACCCTGCATGGACAGCCTTCAGGTGCTTTTTTTAGATATAATAAAAATATACACTGTCTGAGGAAACAGGCTTCTGGATGAATGAGAAGGGAGGGGAGGAAGTACAGTGCATCCTAACTCTCCTATTGCAGCTTTTCATATTCCAAAGTGTCAGCAAATTCACGGTCCCAACTCCATCAGTGTGTTTTATAGCTACAAAAGCTAGAACAGATCAGTGATAGCTCATCATTACACCCCTTGAATGATTTCACAGCCCATAGATTCATTTGGTCCAGTGACTAATGCAGCTGTATGTGCAGTGGAGCCAGTAAAATTCTTGCTGAGGCACATGGTCCGACATTAGTGAAGCAGATAAAGTAGATGCAAAGTCTGTGTGTTTGTGTGTATGTGATACAAAAGCCAGGATGGAGGATGGAAGAGCGTCATATCCGCTGTGAACACAGAAAGTGTCACTATTCACTCATCAAGGTAACATGGGGGCCTTGCAATCTTGTGCCTTTAAGGATTTCAATGAGAGAGCAGGGCGTACGGTGGTGAGAGTTAGAGAGTGCTTGTTAGCCAAGATAGAAACATTTCATTACTACTGACTGGGACCACAGCTTAGACACTCCACTATTTGACACGGAGGAAGCAGTCATCATCGTGTTTATCTCTTATGAGCACACTGCTGTCTGGATTTCTGAATTCAAGGCAGCAGACACATCTCCTCCACATACGCTTAGTTTTTGACTTAAAGCAGTGTAGCATAGTTTACCGGAGCTGCTGCTTCAAGTCTTTCCATCATCAACATTTTCTACGTTTTTGACAGAACGCAGTCTACAAACAGACAAAAGCTTCACTGGCTGCTCTTCTTTGACAGCTGAGTTATGAGAAATAGTTTCTAAGCTTCTGGAGCCGTGCAAAGAAAATGTTCAAATTTTTACAACAGTAAGCTTCAGTTCTAAATATGGACATGAGTAATGCAATGTTATGTGAGCAACGGATCACATGGTGAGAAAATGATGTCTAGTAATGAGCCTATAGGGACGTATCAGCTGACAGAGCAGCTCTCCTCAACCATCTTTATGCTCGTTTCATTAATCTGAATCATGATATCACGAGTTCAGTTTAATCTCACTCTTCTTGTGTTGTTACTTTTGAGCACAGCAGCCCTAATGTCTAATAAAAAAATGCAAAAACACCTTTACTTTTTTTGCCTTGTATCACATGCCAGACATGTTACACCATTTGAACCTACAGTCAAAGCAAAGAGTGAAAGCAAAGAGAGAGAAGAGAGAGTTTATAATTTATTTGCTTCATATAAATACAGCCAGCAGCGTAATATCACTCCATGTGTAATGTGTAAACAAATGTCTAATGAGATCCCTATAAGCCTAAAGTGTGATAATCCGGTCGTTAAGTGATGACGTGACGAATCCTACTTCCGGGCCTAAAGTAGTCTGCGTTTAATATGGCTTTTGTGTTGTTAACATGTTTAACGTTTTGTATTTTCTTCTATTTAATCTCAAAAAGCTCCTAAAACAGTCAGTGATCACTGTTGACCTCCCTCGGCTTTTATTACCACTAATCATTTATTTAAGCTCAGTTTTTAAAACCTTAGGATGTAACTACAGCCCAGCCCATGCAGCAGTATATGAATGACTAACCTCGTATTGTGAATGGATTATCTCAGTTGTTCTCCTGGCTGAAGTTTGGTCCGTTTACAGCATCCTGCCATGCGATTACATTTATTCCTGACCACTGAGAACAAAAGTTAGCTTGTTTATATTATGCTAACATAGCTGTGTCGCTAGCATTCACGTAGCACATCATTAGCTACAGCTAGCCAAACTTCAGTGACCCTACAAACGTCACTGCTGTTTAGTTTTCTGTCTTCATTTATGTTGGAAGTGATAACAGAGCTGTACGTTTTCATATGTTTCCAAAACCCCGCAGTCAGGACATGCTATATTGTATTTAGATGGAAGCTAGCGAGCTAACTTCCTGCTAACTTCTAACTCGTTAAATGTCATAAATTCCGTTTTCATGGATGCCTGGATGTTAAACTCAATTGTTACACCTGGTAGAGCAGAACGCTGATCATTTTATTAAAGATGAAAGACTTTAGACAGTTTTTCAACTCTCAGTAATGCCATAGTGATCGTTTGATATATGGACCTGCAGCGGAGTTTAGGCCCAGACACGGCTAGTGACGTCAGACTTAACGACCGGATACTAAAGGTACTCTTATACTCATTGGGCACCTGCTCAGCTGCTTTTTAATGTAGTTATCTAATCAGCCAATCACATGGAAGAAACGTAATGTTTTTAGGCATGTAGACGCAGTCAAAGCAACCTGCTGAAGTTTAACCGAGCATTAGAATGAAAAAGGAAGGTGATTTAAGTCACTCTGAAAGTGGCATCGTTGCTTTGTCTTGGTGAAGCTTAAACTTGAGTGAAGAAAAGTGAAGAGTGGCAAGGACACCACTCATCTATGTAATACTTGCTTGACAGTCATCATCACAAAGATGATGTTCTATTAAATAATACTTGAAACTAGAGGTGAAATAAGGGGTTACCTATTAGGAAAGGGTTCATATATCAAATAGAATAGAATAGAATAGAATTCAACTTTATTGTCATTGCACATGCACAGGTACAGGGCAACGAAATGCAGTTTGCATCCATCCAGAAGTGCTTAGTGATATAGATATATTACAATATATATTAGCAATAATATAGATATGTAAGTATATTACAGAAATGGGTCTATTATGTTATAATGTACACGGTATGAAGTATGTTGTGAATATTCTATAACTATAAGTATGTACAGGCTGTAGTGAGTACAAGCTATGTACAGGATATGGACAGGATATAAATATGAAAAACTATACAGAATATGAAATAAATAACTTTACAGGAATCTGAGATATACAGCTATACAGAAATGGGAACTATGCAAGTTGTAAACAGTTGTAGGGTTAAAAATTATCGTATGTACATCGATAATGAACATCGGGGTCATTTTACTATAGACTTCTATACAATCAGACATCTCTTTGCAGTTGCTAATCATTGTGGAAGAAAATAATTAAAAGCAAAGTGCTTGCTCATAGGGGGTCATATGATTGTTGGGTTTTTCTCTTTATGTATTATTGTAGGGTGCACCTTACAATATAAAGCGCCTTGAGGCTTCTGCTGTTGTGATTTGGCGCTGTATAAATACAATTGAATTGAAGAATTTAATACGTTTACTTCATGTTACATGCATAATGAATAAAAGCTGCACATTTTACTCCCTGACAACGTTTAAAATAAAGAAAGGCTTTCTAACAGTTTCACTAACAAGAGTGAAAAAGCTTTTAGCTGTTAACAGGTTTGGATTTTTTCTCAACAAAAATTCAGTTAGCACTTTAAGTTTTCTTTTCCGAGCCCATTTCTATTCACTGCTTACACACAAGTTCATTTTTGCGCATTCCTCGCTTCTTTCACCTGAATTAACACCATTCCTCTGCAACTCATTCTGCTTCACTTGCCCCTTTATTTGCAGCTTTTCAAGCAATAACCAAGATCCCCCAGGAAGCAAACTGCATGTTCTTCAGAAAATAGCAGAGGTGTTTCTGTTTTTAATCAGTGTTTTAATATTTATAAATGCTTAAGATTTAGTAAATGTATTTTTATTTTAATATGTAACTTGCATGTAACCAAAAATGTGGCAATCTAAATGTGCAAATTAAACTTTACTGGCTGTGCACTCCAGTGCAGACAAACGGTGAGGTTGTGTTCAAATGCACATCAAGGACTCGCGCTTGACAACATGAGTAGTTGATTCCGGGTCAAATGTGACTTCCTCTATTTTGAAATGGTATCAGAAAGTGTCAGTCATGGTAACTGTTTAATCTTTGATCCTCTTGAGATTCCGACAGTAACTTTAATAACTGTTTATTCACATGCAAAATAGTGGCATCCCTCCTGCATGCTAATGGGCAAAGACGAGCAAGTTTTCAGATTCATTCTGATATCAGGCGCTGTTGACAGAAGCAAAAGAGATATGGTGGAATAAATTACAAGGACAAAGAGTGTGTGCGTGTGTGGGAGTGTGTCCATCTGCACTCGTGCGTCAGAGAAGCATTTTTTGAAGTTAAAGACGACAAGGTTGTCTGTTAAAAGGGAAATAAAGTAATAAAAATGTCGTTTTTCTAGAGTAATAAAAAATGCCATCCGCCATAAACAAAAGAGAAGTCTCCGCCACTCAGGGTGTTTGTACCTGTGTGAATACAGAAGCTACGGCGCTTTCTGACCATGAAAATGGACAATTTTGCTTGTGCCACACTCAATTTAGGAAGCCATAAATCATATTAATAGTTATAAATTTGTGACTTTACACTGACTCTGCACCCCAACATTTTCCATCCGCACGGGCCACCTCACTGACAGCAACACAGCGGAGCAAACAACGTGCATATTTTTAGGAAACTGTGAAATCTATTTCAATTGGCAAACTTTAATGGGTACAGCAGGGCTGTCAGCCTTTGTTCCTGTGTCAGTAAATGATCGTAAAGACCCGATGGGAACAAGCCAAATCACATAAGATTGCTGCCTCTTGCTTGTTGCACTGAGGGAGACGACACTGGCTGAGGAAGGAGCTTTGTTCTTAGCAACCGATTTGTAGTGAAGCAAAAGGCACCTTCACAACAGCTGCTGCTCAGAGTATTGCAGTCAACTGAAAATCAAGGCAGTCTTCATATCTCTGGTGTGGTAAAGCCAAACCTAAACTTTTGACCTCTACTTTTATCGCCCCACTAGACTGTCTCATGCGGCCTGGAATCCTAGAATGTCATATGGAAAATGAATACCATCAACCTCATCCAAGGCTTTGGAGAAAACATCATTGTTTCACTGCACATTGCTGTGATGGAATCTGTTGCGTAGCTTTTCCTTCTCTGCAAAAGATCTGGACATGAGTCCACACTAAAGAAAGCACAGCTCCTGAACTGGTTTGTAGCCCTGGCTCTTCTTCTGTTTTTTATTTACATGTTTACCATTTACACACAGGCTCAAAAAATAAGCAGCTGCTTTAACCCTCTCAGGCTCAAATTAAACTTTTTGTTGCTAATGCACAACCAAGTCCTGCAGTGGTACTTCTGAGTAAAAAAACTCATAAAATATGTATGTGGGGTAATCAGGTTGTTAGTTTTTAACTGTTGCAAATCGGCAACGCCTGCCTTGAGAGGGTTAACTAAATAAAGATGCAGCTAGCATCGTTTGTGGTCGACCATTGTTTACTCTTCTACTAAATCTAAAATATCTTAGGTATGAGAAGAACACACCCAATATTGTTTTGTTGGCTGCATGAAACTCTCAGTGATGAATGACTCTCAGTCATCCAGGTCGTGGTAGTCTTAGCCGACTGAAAAAAGAAGGCAACTGGACTTTTTTATGTTTGTAAAGACGTTTCACCAGTTCTTCAGTCATAAAAACAAAAAGGTGGACAGTCCCACATTTTTAAATCCTAGTGGGGGTGGCCACTTTGGAGGTGGTCTGTGACCCCCTATTAATCATGTGCCTAATCACATGAGCTAAGGTGTGAACACACGCATATGATCAATAGTGGGTCACTGACCACCTCCAAAAGGGGAAACTCCCCACTAGGGTTTAATGCCACGTACCAGTTGGACCTCAGCACTGTGTTCCAGTCAAAAAGTCGTGGATTCATTCATTGATAAAGACTAATATTGCTCTCATTACATGGCTGAAACTGTCATGAATCTCTATTGCATCGATACACGATCATGAGTGGGTAATATGTTTTCTAATTCAGCTGTTGACTGGGTCAGCAGAGAGAAACTTGCATCAAGGGGTTGGCAGCTTGGATGAGATGAGTTCAGGTATAGTTTAAAGATGGTAATTGATATCTGGGACTGGAGTTCTTACTTAGAGAATCCAGGACATGGGTCCATGGATAGTTGAGGCCATTGGAAGGTGAACAGGCTAATATTAAGCAGACCTTTCCAAATGCAGTGGGCCATTTTCATGGATACAGGTAAGTAAACTTTGCAGGTAGTGAGCTCTTTTGCTGTCCCAGAATTACACTCTACTATTGATAATAATCTGGTGGAAAGGGAATGCTGGACATGGTCCTTAAATTCAGGTAAGTGAAGGCAGAGGAAAAACCATGAGCCAGAATCTGAGTCGTGTACTATGAAGCAGGTTCAACCTAAAAAGGGTATCTTTCTGTTATTTGGGTTCTTACTATGAACTGACAATCAGGATAAGCAGTCACACAAAGCTGATTATCAACTTGCTATGTTAGCTCGGCTTTTCCTCTGCGTGTTCACGTGAAAGGGGCTGCCAGCAGATTGGTGCACTGGCATCAGAGCGGCTCATTTTAGAAAGGAAGATAAAACTGCTCTAAAGAGAAATTATGAAGCAGTAAACACATAAAAGAGGTTGAAAGTTGAACAGTGGCTGCAGACAAAGCAGCAATGTGAATGTGTGTGAGAGGAAAAAGCATTGTAGAGTAATCTAGTGTTAAGAGTGTGTGTTTTAAGCACTTTGGTCAATAAGAATGGAAAAGACCGACTATATTAATAAAGCTCAGTCTATTGGAAGCCACGAAGGAAAGCCAGAAGCCCCCATGTAAGTGAACTGATTTAGCAATATCACAACTCCATCAAGACAGCAGAGCAATCTGATTATAATCAACTATTTCATTAAATTCATGTTCAAAAAGGAAGATTTTTGTTTTTATTCTTTCAGCAACAGGCGTGGTGGTGTTTTAGGGTTTGAGGTTAAAGATTAAATATAAAAACAGAAACCAAACATAGTCTCAGTCTGCATACAAATTTCATATGACATCACATCTACAGTGTGGACGTGCTGTTTGAGGATCATATATTAACATTTATGGAACAATAAAATCGTTGCTAAATTGTTTGCTCTCAACAGAAAAAACTAAGGAATAAAGTCACAGAGGTTCGTGAGATCTTTCGGGAATTTGACGCTATTTTCTTTAGATTTGATTGGTCTGTAGGAGGTGATTTCAAATCACAACATAAGTTACCATGGTGATATACCCTGCTAACAAGTGAACCACAATCAGAACAGAAAAGCCAGGGTTATCTCCAAAGTTACCTAGATAAGATGAAATCCTGCTTCTTAGTATAGAGCTCAGTACAGGAGCATGGCATGTCTACCAGCATCTTTGTCCTCTCATAAATTTTAATTCAGGATCCTTTCAGTAGTGTCCTCTCTCTTTCTCATGTCTCTGTTTTCATCTCTTTTCGTGTTTGTGGTCACCTACACTATTTTTAATTTGACTGAATACACAATAAACCTTTTGCAATTCACAAAACAATGAAATACAATGCAGTGCAAAGTCCAATAAGACTCACGTCTTAATGGGCCTTACTGCTAATTAAAGCCCATTGAGAGTCTCTAGTGAGTTCACGCATAATAACCTGCAAACCTGAGGCACGCCCACCATCATGCATGCACACATGTGACTCCTGTATCGCCGCGTTGTCTGCATATTGATCAATCATAGCAGCCTGACCCTCACAGCTATACAGTAGGAGCAACATAGGAGTGTTCTTCACAAAGAGGGCAAAAAAGGTGCTGCAGCAATTTTCAGTACAAAGAATATAAAAGCATTAAGCCTTTTGTACTACACCACCAAAACATTATTACAAAAGTGGAAATGAGTACAGTGTGATCATTTTTAATCTGGGCCACTAGTAGGCTACTTATTGTGCAAGCACTGTGCTCTGAAGCTTACATCAAGCAGTCACTTTGAGACAAAAGAGCTGCAGTGAAAACAATAGGTTAGCATTATGTTGGGAGGGGGGGTTAGCTAGCGTTTGTTATAGCTGCATTTGAGAACGAGAGAGAGAGAGAGTTCAGAAAACAGAGAAAAATGTAATTTACAAAGAAAGATAAATGGAACAACAGCTACAGCATTCATCATTTTGTAAGGTTGCCCACTTAATTGTATCATGCTTTATTCCACATAACACAGAGATGTGCAGCTCGGCGGTGCCAGGCTCTCCATTCTCTTTTATGTCTTCCTCTGAGACATGAATAAAATGTCAGTGTAAAGAGCAAATTCAAGGGACGGGAAAGTAGAAATGATGCTTTATTTCTTTGTTAAAGTCAAATTTAACCAGAGAGTTACAGCGTTTACCATTTGAGGAAAAACAACTTGCTCTGACAGTATGATTACTGCTATTAAAGTGGATCCGCTTATTCTTGAGCTATGATTCAATGGCATTTATTTTAAGTTGGAAATTATGTCTTCAAATCTGACTCTCAGACCCTCTGTGATGGATTTCAGATTGAAATTCATTGACAGATGAGACAAAAAGGACAGCAGATTACAAACTGCCTGTGTCTCTAATGCCTGCTGATATCCTATGTTCATATTTTTAAGGCAAAGACAGATGCCATCTGTTTCCCTTTCTGTCTCATGTTGCTGTCAGAAAAAGCTGAGTGATAAAAAAAAAAAAATGGTGCAGCAGAGGACTCTCTCTAACAGGCAATGCTGGCTCTCAGCTCCCTGTTCTTTGCCTGTGACAAATGTAGCCTCTAAGTGGATGTGGCAGGCTGTGATCCTGTAGGACCCTTGATGTTGCGTATGAGCGTTACATTTCTTTCATTAACTCCAGGTGTTCCATCCCATCTTTTCCTCCTCTGTCATCTATGGCCAGAGCTGAGATGCACTGCCCGCACCGAGCAACGCTTTCACTTTCCGCTCTGTTTAAACCGAGAGCAGAAGGGCGGAAACGCATGACAGACAATCTCTGTCCTATATGCAGCTACAACACATGGGCACAAACATCAGAGAAATGCATAGGACTGAAACCACAGAAGAGAACCCACTTAGGGAAAAAAACAAGGCTGAGGGCCAGTTCTGAATATGCCTGTGACTGTCCTTGACAAACCTCCGGGCCAGATACTCCTGGGTGGTCCAAGCAGTGTGGAGCACTGAGAAGATTTATCTGGATTGTTGACAACTTCTGCAGCACTTATCCAGCCCGCTCATGTCTCCAAAGAGAGTGTGTGTCACGGCTTTAAAAGTAAAGCTAGTTGACAATGACATGTGGGGTTGTTTCATCTGGTTTTTCACTTTAATTTGGAAAAGTTTTGAGGAAGCACACTTGGAGCGTTGAGGTTTCTTCTCTGCCGAGCTGCAGATTTTCCAGTTCAAGCTACTGTTTTGTTTGTTTAAATACCCATTATTACAGCAGCTATTCTTTCAGAGAGCAATAAAAATATATAAGCAGCAAATGACTAGTATGTAATGAAAATGTGACACTCAGCCACCGAACTTACGACACTTGAACAGCTGAAATGAATGCTGAAAGCATTCTCATAAAACTTTTGCACAGCCTCTGATGTAAATAAATAACTACATGATGGAAGAAGGCAAATATTTAAATGTATCAATATGAAAAGCTTAACACATCTGCTACAAATGTATCAATATAAATAAGCTTCTCTTTTCATTTACATATACAAAGTAACATAAAATGAAGAAATTCAATAATGGGTGAAAGTCCAAGCCAGACTTTTTTTTAAATACATTTTAAACCATTGTTCTCCAGGCTTTCAGAAGGTTTTTCCTTGTATCCGACCATTTTCAGGGGAATCATTTGGTTTATTTGTTAAGACCTTTTGGAATGATCTATGAATTATTCAAACATAAAAAACGGTGTGTAATGCAAGGGATGAATCATTGTTGTGTTTACATAGAACAATTCGCTACTAACAGTGTTTCACAAAAACATAATTTGTTCCCATCTGTTTAGTTGAATGTCTGAAAAATGCCAAAGATAACAGAAATAAAATATTTTTTGGGAATCAAGTGGAAAAAAAGAGTTATTAGCCAAAAACTTGGACTGTTTAGTCCAAGTTTCATGCTGTTAGTGTGTCCTTGGAAAAATTGAAGAAACTGAACAAGTGGAGGACAAAAGAAGTGACAAACCTAAAAAATATATCTAGACCAAATGAACAGTATATGAAACTCATGCCCTCAAGAAATAGGACAAAATCCAGCAAAAAACTGGCACAGGACCTGAGAGATGCATCTGATCATTCACCTGGTCCATCTAATGTTCACTTAAGCTTCATAAGAAATGCTCTCAGTGGAAGGTTGGCTTTCAAAAGGCCATTCTTAACAAAGTGAAACAGTCAGAAAAGGCTGAGGTATACCAAATCACACAAGAACTGAACTGAAAAGCAGCAGCAACAGGTCTTATGGAGTGAGTAATCCAAAATGTTGTATGCAGAGAGGAGGTCAAGAGGGAGTGAGTGTCAGTGAGTGTCTACACCCGTCTGAAAAACACGATGGAGGTTCTGTCATGATTTCTGGATCAGGTCAAAATTGAAAAAATGATGAACGCAGAAAAGTACAGTCAGAGTTTGATCCATCATGCAATACCATCTGAAAAGCCTTGTAATTGGCAATCGTTTCTATTTTCAGGATGGCAGTGACTGAAAAACACAATGCCAAGCAGCAATTTTAACAGAGGATGGAACAAAAGGAGCCGACGTCCACATCGCACATTTTTCAAAAAAAAAATCAAAAAATTATAAATTATAAAATTATAAATAATTTTCTATTTTCCTAGCAAAACAAGAAATAATGAGTGGCAAAGATCTTTACACACTACTGTAAGATCATCTAAAATATGTAAAACTGTCTTCTTAACATCTTGTGTGAATAAAAAAAATTAAAAAAACATTTTTTAATTAATGTTTTACCAATATTTATATTTAATTACTCATCCTCAAACATTTGATTTATCTTCCTCCTTGTGAAACAGTAGTGCCATTTTAAGACGAGCTTTTTTCAGAAAATAAAGTTATTTTGGTTTCTTATGTAAGATCGAGATATACCAGTCGCACCTTAAAAATGAGTCGGGGACCATTTTATTCAGGTACTTTATTTCACACCGATCATTTAAGGCTCCTTTAGTATTTTGTCCTTGGAATATTTTTCCCACAGTCAACAAATACTGAAGACGTTTTTCAGCATAGCCTCATGCAATAAAAGTAATTCAGTGCATTACAACCCAGAAGCCCCAAGGAGTCTGTTAGACTTTGTTGTTGTGGTCCTTACAAACAGTAATAATCCTTGGGCCTCATTATTGCTTGTTTTGAATGCATTCCTAAGCCATCTACTATCAACAAAAATGCATTTTAAGAGATTAGTTTGTACCTCTAGGTCATTTTAAACCAAATAACTCCTCACAATTATGTTTCCCTAATTATGATCATTTCATGATTACATTGCAGAGCTCCCTCGCCATAGAAAACACAACATGGTCCTGAGGCTACTGAGGAAGAGAGGTGACAGTGTCACTGAAAGCAATTAAAAAGCTATCAGAGGGAGCTGAAAAGGAAACATTTCCTATTAGGTTGCAAAGTTAACCACTGGCCTGGGCCAAATGTGACCACAAGAGCAATAAGATGTTATTACTCTCTGTAGGCTCTATGTGGCTATTCCTCTGTGGTGCTGGATGCTAAAGTGGACTCAGTAATGACTACTAACAGCATTTTGAGTGTCGCTCTTCCAAAGACTAGCACATCAGGAGCAGTTGTCTGTACTTGACTTGTCATTGTTCACATCAGATCTCAAAGGCATCTGGTAAGTTTTAAATGCTTGATTTTTCTCTGGTGCCGCACTGATGTAAGGGTTTCTGCAGAGCACCATAGTTGGGATAGTGGGCTGTTTATTGTGCTCATTTCTAGCTACATATTTTTATTCCTGGATTCTGAAATCAAAGCCTATTACGAAACTGATACACCAGGTGTGTGGGAGTGCAGTGCAAAGACATTATGAGGAAATCTCTTCTCAAATCCCAAATCTAGGTGTATTAAACATTGCAATGACACTGGAAAAGTGCCTAAAGCTTGAGCATTTGGCACACATGGGTTTTACAGTCATTCAGTCCTTGACCTTTAAAATCTTGGACATGTTTGTCATGAACATGAATAAAATAACAAAATTGTTTGCATTCAACAACTCATTAAAAGCAATGAAGTACTTATGAAGAGAATAAATATAGAAGCCTGCTCTTTCAAGCTGCCTGTTATTGCAGTTAATCATACAGAACAACTCAGATAAGTGCATTTCCTCCTCAATAGACTAAAAAGATTCGGATTATCCTTTGAACACTCTTTTGGAAGGCTCCTCTGTGTACAAAGCTTTATCATAACTATCTATATAACTATCTATATTGTCTATTGTTGCACATTAGTTCTCCAACAAATAATGACATTTACAAGAGAGCAACTAATAGGAAAGTAGTGCGTACAGCTGAGGTCAGACGTTTAGATACAGTACACACTCATCACGGGCATGAATGTTGTGGTAAACCTGGGACTTTCATGATTTGTTTGAACTGTTCGTTTTCCAGTGTGGCATTGTTGTACAGCATACATGTTTAATGATTTTTAAAAACCAGAACAGGATGCAGAATTTGGAAACTATTTTGGATTTTCTCTAATCCACACAGGCTCGAACATATACATGCACCCTCATTAAGTTTGGTCCTTTGGCAAATTGCACTTCAACTAGACGTTTTTGCCTTCTGGCATAATTCTGGTTGAATAATCGACCACCCTTCTTAATGAAATTGGTAGAGTTCATTTAAATTATTTGGTTTCCTGGCAAAACAGCCCCAGAGCATGACGCTACCACCACCGTGCTTGAGAGTTGGTACAGTAATCTTAAGTTTAAAAACATGACCTTTATCCCTCTAAATATCCCTCTTGTGCATAAATAGCTCAATAATTGTCTGAACATTTTGGCAGCTACAGATTTCAGTCAAGCCTGACTCTCAGGCCATGGCCATGTAAAATTCACTTCAGGCAAGCTTGAGACTTGGTGGTTCCTGGGTTGTTCATGAACATTCAAATCAATTTCCTCTAATCCAGAAATGACAATTTGGATCTTCTTCCAGAGCTTGGCAACGTATTGACACATTAGAATAATTTGTACTCGTGCACTTGACTAAACTGATAGTCCTGGAATTGGCAGTTGATTAGAAATGCCCCGTTAAGTTTCTATAATGGATTTCCCTTGGCCCAACCTCAAACATATTGTAAAGCAAACATAAGCAAAGCAAATCAAGTCATTTAGGTTTGTTTTGCTGAGATGGAAATATTCGTAATCTTTCGATGAAACAGTCCTGAATACATGTGTGAATCCATGTATTGTATTCTCCATATATATATAGCTACTTCTTTCTCCTCAGCTATTGAACCCACCCATTCGAAATGTTCTAGGCATGCCTGTGAAAGGATTATCATGCAAAAGCCCTTAACTTAAATAAATCCCACTTTCTTTACAGAGTATAGCACTTAGCTTCTTATACCCGGGTAGTATTTTCTGAGATATCCGGTTTTTAAGAGTTAAAGGGATTCAAAGACTGCTCCCACAAGCTTCCTCCAGGCTGTTGCCTGAGCTTCAGAAAGTCCCACATAAAGTGTGTGTGTGTGTGTGTGTGTGTGCGCGCAGTAAGGAAGAGTGCATGAGTGTGGAAGTGTTGTTGACTGTACCATCATTGACACCCAGCTGGCTACAGTCACTATAAGGGGGCTTAGAAGTAAGCTCTGGACCCAGCAGTCGAGACACATAACGTCCCTGAACATCTGTGTGAAGTAGCGCAGATTAAACACACAAAGGCTGGGACACACATATACGCACACACTGCTTGCACTCATTCATCTGTTGATGAACCTGTTTTGCGCCTTGAATGTGAAGGCTGATTTTTAAGTTCTCTCGATAATCAGGTTGGAGGACGGAAAGGAGCCTGTGGCAGCGGTTGGAGTGACAGCATTCACAGCTACATTTGGGCACATGTCACCTCCTCCAGAAACAGCTGCATCTCAGGTACTGTAAGTCACCAAGACCACCCTGAGGGGACAGGTCCCTTCAGTAAATGATCACGACCCAGGAAACATCATTAGGCAACTGCTGTGTGGCAGTGGCCCGTTGGTAGAGCGATAAGGAGAAAAACACCACTGGGAAACGCTTACAGTGCTCTTGGCAGGGGATAATATGCACTTGTTATTCTCAGCAGAGATGTGCATCATTTCAGCAATAAATAAAAAATTGTCACAAACTGGAATACGGAAAGAAGTTGATTTATTTGTCACGATTTTAAATGGACCATTTTTCCAACAGCGACTGCACATGGCAGGTCTGTTAAGCTTTAAATCTCTCCACCTTATAGAGGGGCGCATGTGGCTCTAGCAAGAGCAGCATTTAAAAAACATCATTTACAGGTGCAAAACTGGCCTGATATCAGACCAAACTGTCAGGCTGTCATACTCTGCTTCCATTTGTGGAATCGATTTAAAGGTATGGCAAGAGCAAAGCAGCAATCATCAGCGTGCACGTCTAAACGCCAAACAGTTTTTAGTATTTAGGGCTTATGTCTCATGTCAGTAGGCAAGTGTGAACTTATCTGAATGTAGAGAAGGTTATACTCCAGCAGCTTTGGCCAAACGCATTGCTTATATTCATTCAAAGATGGGAGTGGATCAGCATGGACTCTGAACAGAATAAAGGGTTTTATGTTTGATAAAAATACTTAATAGAAAATGTCAAATTTGCCTTTTCATTTAAATCTTTGTAATAACTCACCTGTTGAAGCCCTGTTAAGGCTTACACTGCTGTCTGGCTTCTTTGTACATGATTAGCCTACTGCTAGCTATCTGCTAGCTATCTGCTAGGAATCACCTCAGCTAACTTCTATCAATTTTTGTGGTTTCGCCTTTTGGACAATATTTCATGCAATTATTATTGAGTTAACTGTACTAACAGTCTGTCCAATGTATCTATATGTTAATAAGTAAATATCTGTGCCTGTAAAATGCATCCATACAGTTTGAAAATGAATCTTTGTAGCATGCTGGCATTAGCCGACAACTTAGCACTCCACTCTCTAGTCTGTGTACGGTCATTTATAGCTCCAAAAAGAATAAAATGTAAGCAGACATAACGCTGAATGTAGAGGCTTCAAAATGTTAAAATAAAGAATTAAAGTTGTTTTTGTTTATAGATTTTGAAGAAATATAGCAAATCAAAATATCTGTTGTGGGATGGACACCCAAACACTGACTCTAGTTCTTGATAACCTACTTTAACTTCATACAGAGCACCTTGTTTATTAGCTTCCTGTTAGCTGGATAGAATAGGAACCTTAGGATGGCACATATAAAGAACTGAGGAACATGGGAGCCTTTGATGGGACATTTGAATAATCAAAGTGACCATGAATCTAAATCCAGTGTCCAAATGAATCACTTATGAAATAATACAACCCCCGCCCCCAGCTGTAGTTTATTGCATAGCCATGGATTTACCTTTTTTTTATTCCAGAAGATGCTGCTTAGTCAACCCTCATGGACTGCAACAATAAAATACCAAATTTTAGATTAAAAATAAACACCCGAGCAGAGAAAACAGAGCTTGTGGAGCACAGGATGCAGAGGTAGCACACGCGTCCATCAGGTTGAACATGAAATAATAATAATATAATAATAAATGTAGTTTAAAAGTTATTTGGGTACTGTTTTTGATACAGCTCTCAAATAGTTTGTGTACAAGAACATTCTGTGATCTTTCAACGCATACTTGTACACCTGTTCAACTGTTTGTTAATGCAAATATCTGTAGTCTGAAGGATGACCTGCATCTCAGATGAGAACAAAGGTAATTTTAAGTGGCTTTGAATATGACATTATTGTTTGTGCCAGATGAGCTGTTTAACTATTTCAGAAACTGCTGATCTACTGGGATTTTACTGCACAGCCATCCCTGGGTTTTACTGAGAATGGTTTGAAAATAAGAAAATATCCAGTGAGCTGCAGTTCTCTGGGGACAAAAGCAGCTTGCTTATTTAAGAGATTAAAGTAGACTGGCCAGACTGCTTTGAGCAAAAAAAAAAAAAAAAAAAGCAACAGTAACTGAAATAATCACTTGTTACAACCAAGGTATGCAGAAGAGCATCTCTGAACATTGAAGCAAGTGGGCTATAGCAGCAGAAGACCACACCAAGTGCCACTCCTGTCAGATAAGAACATGAAACCGAGGCTTCACACAGGCTCACAGAACTGAACAAAAGAAGATTGATAGAAGAAAAACATTGCCTGGTCTGATGAGTCTCGAAACTGGATGGAACCGTCCGGCTTTGTGTGAGCAAATGCCAGCGCTGCTGTTGGTGTTGAGGATATTTTCTTGGCACGCTTTCGGCCCCTCAAGCATGTTTTAAATACCACAACCCACCTGAGTATTGTTGCTGACCACATCTATCCCTTTTGAGACCACAGTGTACTCATTTTCTGATGGTTGCTTCCAGCAGGATAATGCATGGTGTCACAAAGCTCGGATCATCTAGAACTAGTTTCTTGAGCATGACAACAACCTGGTGGCTGTGACTGTGAGATCAAGAGGAATGTTTGAAGTATGTTGTTGAATCTATGCCACAAAGCAGTTTCAATTCAAAAAGGAATCCAATCCATCAATAACAAGGTGCAACTAATGAAGTGGCCAGTAAGTGTAGAGTATGTGGAATAGACGGACTTAAGGAAGAAAAAGGCACACGTGCATAAGTGGGTTGAAATCTTTGTGATGATTCTGTACCATAATGGGTGAGATCTAATAGTGTTCAGACATCACAAACTAAACATAGTTTCTTTACCACGTCCTGTGTGTTTCAAAAACAGGGTGTGTTTGCTGCTCTAATGCGGAGTTCTTATCTCAGCTTCTATCTGCAGTTACCATCCCCTGCAGGAGTTTGCCTACTTGATGCTTTTTGTTGCAGGAGAAGTTGTAACAGCATTGATGGGCAGCAACCATCTTTGCAGAATCATTTTCACACAAGCCCTGAAGAAAAGTTTGCCAAATTGTCAGAGCGCACAGAAGAAAACGGCAGCAACGAGCACCGTCTATCGACTGACAGGCTGACAAGTGCCTATTAAGCCCAGTTGAACTGTTGAGGTAAAGTCGGATCCCCAAAAATAGTCATAGACAGGGCTATGAGAAAGGATGTAACAGCTGATGATTGAACGAAATAAACGTGTGCACACACACACACACACACACACACACACACACCGATTCACTGAGAGGAGGTGAGATATCTCAAAAGGGCAGATTTGCCTACATTGTTTGTGTAATTAGGCATTGAGGTATTTTTCTATAGTGGCAGCAAACAGATGGAATCGGGCAGCTGCAGCCATCTATCAACCATACAAAAATAAATAAATAAATAAATAAATAAAATACTCTTGTTTCTAACAGGATTTGCAAAGACTCACAGAGAACAAGTGTGGGCTGGTTTCCATGGTGAGCAAAGTTAATCAGCTATTTCTCATCTTGCTACTGATTGACACCAACTGAGCTCAGACTACACTCGACATGGAGGGTTGAAGCATTAACGGAAATAACCATCTATCTTTCCTTCTTTTTTATTTTTTGCTTTGACCTTACATGTGAACCTAAACCATTAAACACCTCCCATGTGAGTCAGAAATGAGATGATTACTATCTCGCCTTAATTTGCCATTCCAACATAAGACAGACGTCAGAACGAGCTTCAGTGTGTAATTGCCCTTGTCTAGCGCGCCAGACTGTTGGTACTTTGGGAAAAAAAGAGAGAGAGACACCAGGCCTCCTTCATTTAGCACACGATGAAACTCATTCTCAGAATATAGCGCGAGGTAATTGAGCGATGAATTACTTTTTGCATCAGCACCACTCAATGACACTGATTCTGATGTAGTAATATATTATCTCCCCCTATGTGGTAATTTGTCCCCAAAAAGACATCCGCTGGAAAATTCTCTGACTTTATCAGACTTGAAAACAACCAATCAAACTTTACGAAAAGCAACACTTTTTTTCCCCCTCTCAAATCATGTGAGGGAAGTATGCTGACGGTGTGCTTTTTCATTATGTAAAGTCACGTGTCTGAGTTTGACTTGAGAACGTCGTCTTTCCCTAAAGAGAAGAAATAAATGAGTTTCACATCAAGGAAAGCAATCAGCCCTGGTTAAACCTAGCTCTCCAAAAATGTGATTATATCTGCCATATGTGAGTACACACCTCTGCCAAGGATTATAATGGTGGAAGTGGGGGGAAGAAAAAAAAAAACACATTTGTCTGTGTGATAATTGAAGCTTGGCAGAGAACTATAGTGTGCAAAAGTCTTGAAGCAGCCTTCATTTCTTTATGTTTTTCAAAGATCGTGGCTATCGTGGCGATCGTGGCTCAAGAGTTGGGAGTTCGCCTTGTAATCGGAAGGTTGCCGGTTTGAGCCCCGGCTTGAACAGTCTCGGTCGTTGTGTCCTTGGGCAAGACACTTCACCCGTTGCCTACTGGTGGTGGTCAGAGGGCCCGGTGGCGCCAGTGTCCGGCAGCCTCGCCTCTGTCAGTGCGCCCCAGGGTGGCTGTGGCTACAATGTAGCTGCCATCACCAGTGTGTGGATGACTGGATATGTAAAGCGCTTTGGGGTCCTTAGGGACTAGTAAAGCGCTATATAAATACAGGCCATTTACCATTTACCAAAGAAAATACGTGCAGTGATTTATTCATTAGTACAGAAGGAAATACAGAACATAAGGAGTTTGTATTATTCTACCAGGGTTTAAAGTCAGAAGCAACACCTGCTGCCATTTCTTTTTCAGTGTAGATGTGTTGTGATTTGCCAATTGTTGATTAATAACTCTTTGGGAATCACTTTGTTTGTACAAAATTACTATTTTATGTCTGTCAGATTCTGTCATCTTTGGCATTTTTCATACATGCAGATAAAGATATTCAGTGTGTTTTTCTGACAACCTGCTACTAACAAAGCACCTACAACTGTTTTTTGTCTGGTATGTGTTGGTGTAGACCTGGCACTGGTTCATTCTTTGAGTTAGGAGCCTTGTTAACCGTAACAGGTCAGTTACATAGCTTACCAAACAAAATCATTATACTGAAATACTGTGATACTGCTACCCCTCAGCCACCTATAGTATCAATTACAAAATCCTACATCATCTTGTTATTGCATACACAAGATGGTCAGAAAACTTACTTTTGCTTTCAGATCAAGGTCCCTGAGACACATCCAAAATTTTTAGGACATTCACCAATGGCATTAACTGAAAATCTTACTGTGTTCTCAGTGAAATTTACCTCTGACTTTGAGGTCTAGGTCACTGAGTTTTAATCCTGTCCAAGGCTTTTAGTAGATACACCTTTGGTATCAACTTGAAGCTCCTATTTCACCTCATTCTCGAGTTACCAAATTCACAAACTCAATGTCCACGCCGCCTACCCACACTGCTGAGGGGAAAAGGCATCATGTCCAAGATCTTCAAAAAGCCCAGAGAACTACTGCTCACAACCACTTTTTAAAAATTTAAATAACTCTGGCGCTTGGAAGTAAAACAAAGATGTGAGGACCGGCTCAAGACTTTTGCACAGCACGGTAGCTGGAAGATTGACAGACCTAAAAGAAAAAACAAAAAAGGAAACCTAACAACCCGACATTACATGATGAAAAAAAGAAAGAAATTCCAATGAGCAAGAAAAAAAGACGACCATCTTTATTTCAATCTTTCAAACCTGTAATAAAATGTGACAAACTCAATTCAAACCCTAACGGGAAGTTTGGCAGATAGTGGTAGGCAACTACAGACCAGAAGGCAAGGCGAGGGCATGGCTCCTTTAGCGCAGCTTCACAGTAAACCACAGATAATAACAATTTTCTTTTAAAAGAGAAAAGGTGTGCTTATATTGAGTCGAATGGGTTACTGAACTAGAACCGAATGGTGAAATTACTGTTATTCCTGCTTTTTAAAGGAGCTCTGAGGCAGCTCTTTGGACAGAGCCGGGCGAGCGCGGCCCCAGTTTCGTCTTTATGCTATAAGCTGCCTACCTGCTGACGTAGACACATGTCAGCAGCATCAACCATGTCCTCTAACTCTTGGCAAAAAACAAGAACATTAAAGAAAATCTTATATTGAAGAAAATTGATCTTTATTGGAAAAGGTGGACGCCACGTAACTCGCCGTACCAGCTGAGAGTAAGAATCTATTTTACAGATATTCAAGTTGTGTTTTCAGATGCTTTGAGGTCTCTGCCTCATTGCACCCTAAATCCAGTAAGGTGCACTGTACTGTGGAATTTTCATGAAAATGTTATTACACTGGGTGTAGAGGATTTTGGGAACACTCTGTCTTTTTATGAAATAGATTGGTCTGGTGAATTAAGGAGGAATCCATTATCCCTACTTGATTTCAGCTATTACACACACTTTAGTCACAAGGAGAGGGTATACAGGATCTCTATGCCTTGAGACCAACAAAGAAAAACAAAAAAGAACAACAACAACTCAGCAGCATAAAGACAATCCTAATGTTCTACATGCTCTGTGTACATCTCAGGGCATTGGGATGTAAACTTCAAATGTCAAATGAATTGAATATAGAAACCGGTGATGGGGGATAGCCTGAAATATGGAAACAGACAGAGCTTGTCTGTCTGAGGAATATGACTTGTTAAGATCCACAGGAGCTACTGGTGCATGTTATGGCTTTTGCTAGACAGGTACAACCTGTCTATATAAGGATATTTTTTATTTGTTTTTACCCAGTTGGTCATGTTGGAAGGAAATGGGTTAAAAATGTCCATCTGCCGTGTGTCGGTATCACAGCGAGTGATCCCGATTATTGTCCCCAGTCTTTCTTAATGACAGCAGATGGCTGACAGAGAAATGCGGTGAAGTGCAGAACTGTCTGGGCACTTTGTAACCCTTTATAAGAAGAAATATTTTTAGGCAATAACACAGAATTAAAAACAAAAACTGCACATTTCAACGATGGCAGATTTTCCTTGTTGGGCACTTCTTTTTCATTCTACACGCGTCAATAACAATACACAAGCCTACACAATGGATTGAGGGCAAATTTAAAGGCAACATCAATCAGTTTCTACTACTGTAGGATAATATAGAAAATGAGAATTAAAATGAAAAATAGTTCGGTATGCGACAAAAAAAAAGTGGTTTCAAGACACTGACCTATGAAATCAGGGTGTCACACGTCACATGGAATTAACCACTGGTTGGTTTGGTTGGAATCATAATAAATAAGATGGTATGTTTGGTTCGCAGCCATCCCTTCTTCATGTGAACAGTGTTTACACTCCATCATTAAAGAGGCTGTTTGCTTTCAACATAATTCAGTGGCTTCGCCAAGCAGCCGACCTTACACGCAGACAAAGAACTCAAAGATGGAAGAATAGTCTGTGCTAGAGGGGCTCTGAGGGGAAGTGAGATGAAAAACAAAGCACAACAGTAACACATTGATATGTCTTTGAGTTTCATGTCACTGCATTTGACTAGGCCTATGATCCTCTATCCAGCAGGTGCCCCTGTGTTAATCGGTTTTCTTCTCTTCAGGATCCTTCTCTCCAACGTCCTCATCCTCTTCTTCTGGGCCCTCCAGCGCCGCAGCACGTTGCCTCTCCTCCTCCTCCTCTTCCTCCTCCTCGTCAGTCAGGCCCTCTCTCTTCGGCGCATCTATGTCATCCGAACCGTCATCAGACTCAGCTGTGCAGATGCCATAGCACATCAGGCTAATTACGCCCAGCGGTAGGCCAAACAGGAAGCAGCCCAGCAGTGGAGAGCTGCGAAACACCGACTGATGAGGGAAAGAAGACAGCGAAAGATGAAAGGAAAATTAAGAACGCGAAGCACGAGGGGTGAGGGAGAGTATAGGGAGACAAATTTGTAAAAGACACTAATACAGTAACTTGAGGAAAACACTGAAATAATCCAGTGAGAAAATACAAGAGAAAAATATATAACCTTAGTTTTATCTTTCAGCAACCAAACACCACTTTAAACACCATTAACTGCAAATAAAAGATTGATGAATATCTATGAGGGAAGAAAGTTCACAAAATAACTTTTCGCAATAGTGGCATCCTCTTATGGTACCACACTCAAACTCTGTTAGCGCATTAGGATTACCCTTCCTCCACAAATGTTTGTAAAAGCAGACAGCATGGCCAAGAGCTCGATTTTATACCCCTGTGGCAACAGGTCGAAAAGCAACTGGATTCAGTGATTTAGAGGTGTGGCCCAATACTTGTATCCATACAGCGTACCTTAAACTTGCATTGTTTCTAACAGCTGGGGGGGGCAACTCTCTGGTTTCGAAAGGTCTCACAGAACAGAAGCCCACGAGGAAGTGATCATTGTTTGTCATTTGATTTAAAAATTTGAGTGAGAATTATTTCCAGATAGGTTTCTAATTACTCAATCGCTATTTCCAGTGTTGTTTAATATATTGTGAAGTTAATATGGAAAATTAAATTATGCTGAAGTGTCTTGAACGTGCACCAGATGGCGACAGCTGTGGTTGCAAATAGAGTCCTGGCCCTATAGAAGTCTATATATAAAAAAAAATCTGTCTTGATGTCTGTGAACACTTTCAGTCACCCATTTATGGTCATGCTGAATAAAAACTAATTTTTAGTGTGTAGATTTGGTTCAAATCTACACACTCATTGGCGAACGACTTGTCATTAATGGTCTCATCCATCACCATGCTCTTGATCTATCTGTATGTCTGTCTGTCAGTCAAAACATTTATGTGCAAACAATAATATTATCCAAGAAATCTGATTTTTTCTTCCTTCACTAACTGATCATCGTTCACAGGATTAATTTTGTTTTCCTTTCTATGAGGAAAAAAAATCTGAAATCCAGCTAGCTTCTCAGCAAGATCCACGCATGACACAGACAAGAAAATGGGGAGTAAAAATTAAAATGAATACATCTGTACACAGTAATCTGAGGTCATTCGCAGAAATAACCAGCTACACTACTAGCAAATGGTAATAAAAGGAAAGTAAAAGGGATGTCAAGTGAGTATGAGGACTGCTTAAGACAAAACAATCTGCTAACAAGAGGTAAATGTCAGGCTAAATCAATATCCAGCAAAATGTCAATTCGGTCCGATTGTCTGTCTACCACGACTAACAGCTAGTAGGAGTGATGGTTAGTTTATGAGCTCGGGGCAAAATATAATGAAACTGCCACATGTACTTTGACATGTGCACACATTATCGGAGACTACAAGGGAGGAAATATGATAAATAAGACCCTAAAGCTCAGTTGTGGTCCAGAGGTCCCACGATGAGTCAGTGCTGCAGTTTCTTAAATTCACACACTGAGACTTGCTTACTTGTAACACAACCTGTTCAGTCCAGTCCCATAAAAGCATCACATTGCTCTCAACAACCAGTGTTTGTAGTAGCAAAGAGCCTGCCTTTAGCTGCAGAAAGTTAAGCAAATTCAAATCAGATCTGCAGATCAAAACACTTTTTCGCCAAGTGTGTAACTTATTCATGTATTCTATCATTTACACTACATGTTGTGTAAGTTTTTAAAAAGCTGGTCTTGAAACATTTCCATACACTCACGCAGGGTTTAATGTTTTAGTATTAATTCCACTTCTGTCCTGTAATTTTCAGATGCTTATAGTGTGTTAAACTATTTGTATCGTCTGCTGTGCCGCTTGTTTTGTTTTACACCAAATGACCATATTGGAGAGCGTTGGCCTTCAATCGAACATCCTTCATGTTTCTTTTACTTTCTCATTTTACAAACTCAACTAAGATGAATAAAGAAAAATCAAACACGAGCACAGGCCCACCGTTACGCACTAGTCTTTCTGAAGATACTGCCTGCACACACACTGCCCTGCTTATTACGGGCTCACCTCCCTCGGCTTTAGTGCGTGCGAGCACATTAAAGCCGAAATTATGCTTCCATGAATATGAATGTAAATCTCTGCAGACCTGCACAGAGCATGATGCTATAGGTAACTACAGGTCACAAGCTGGCTAATCTCGCTTATGAGACGAAGATGAAACGGAAATGAGCAAAAAGCTGCTGGAGGAACGTGACGCAAACCTCTGTGGACGCTACATTTGTCGAGACTGTGCTTTCCATCCTAATTACAACCTTTTCATTTTAAATTAAACCAGCGTTAGTGACAAATTTGCACATTTATAACAACTACATTTATCCTTGAGGATCACTTAAGAGAAAAATCAAAGTAAACACGCAGAGCCAACAAGTTGCTCTCTGGTAATAATTAAGGCACCCCTCATTTCACATCCATGTTTTCCACTTTGATACAATTTATTTCTAATATTTCTTAAGCACTCCAGTGTAATTAAATCTGTTTTTTTTTTCTTTCAGGAACACGTGAAGCACAATTCAGATGATCTTAATGTAGCAAACTGCATCAGAGAGAATCCACCTAAAAGGGCACATTCGGTCCCAACTCCTGCCAGCCACTGAGCTGAGAAGAAGAGAAACACTCACGTTCCCTTCAGTCGTTGCCACAGGAAGAGGAATGGTAATTGCCGGTGCTCTGTGATGCTGGATGAGGGAAAGGATGGGCATGCTATGCTAACACAGCTGGCTATGACTCATTGGGCTTAATGCGCTTGCTTCTTCATGCTCCTGTCAGACATGAATTTAAATAGGGGCAAGGTGATGGCTGTTGCCTATCTCCTCTATATTATATCATGTCACTGTAAGCAAAACTAGACTGGTGATACTTCCAGCTTGCTAAATTTAGGAAAGCACAAGTCTCACATTTCATTTCTCTTACAGATGTAAGTCAGACCCTTGACACAAGATTTTTACTTTTAAGCAGCCAATAGAAGAAGTCAAATAAAGATCCTGCATTGTTGCTTTTTTAGCTCAAAGAAATACAGCTTTTCTTTTGCACTGAAACATTTACCCATTGCTCATCTGGCTTACTTTATCACTGATTTCATTTAATAACCCGAGAGTCAAGCCTGATCTGACGCACGAAGAATTAAACCTTCAATTAATATCTTGTTAAAAGGCTCTCGTTTGAGCTTTAAGTCAAACCCTTTACTTCAATCTAACATTAAAGCATGCGATTCTCATTTAGACATGCTCCACATGGCTTTAAGGACACTGTTATGGGCGGAGCAGAGTGTTAGTCGTGGTTAAAGTTCAACCATGCCTGCTGAGAGGTATTATTCACAGCTGTATTTACATTCCTATCACACCCTTGGTAAAATAAACACTAGTTCTCCCAAAAGAACCAACTACTTAGAGTAAAAGAAGGAGGAGAAGTTCAGCCGCCTGACCCTCTCCTCCCTCAACACTCCACCTCCATCTGCTCTGCTGTTTTTCCCCCCCCTCTCCCTACGGACTGTTTACTGCCTGTACTGCATATTCTCAGTTGTACATCCAATCTTGTCCTCTAAATGTTGTTTTTCCTCAAAGAGGAAAAGTGGAGTGCACAGGGGCATTTGTTTGACATTGTTGCAGAGCAGCTTGAACACAGAGCATTAACCCTAATTTAGCAAACCCAGTCAAGGTGAAGCACATTTTGAAACACAGCAAGAATATTATTCCATAACAGGGGCAATTTGATATTGTGCAGCACGATAATGCTGCGCTTTAATTGTAGAGGTGAAGCCTGGTATCCTTAAACAGGAGAGCGTCCTCTGAGTAGCATGTCGCATAGTAAAATTACCCTGAAGTAATATTAGCTTGAAAGCTAGATTGGATAATCATCTGCAATACTCTTATTTGACAAACAGTAAGTGTTGTATGTAATGTGAGAACCCACAGAACATTGTTCCAACTGTATACAAGCCATTAGTTAATAGTTACAATTAGCTGGTGAACACAGAAAAACACATTTCCCCATGAAGGTGGTGGAGACCAAAACAGAACCAAAGCAGTGCAAATATTGAACTTTTGGCCACTGTATGCTTAAGTCAACTTTAATACAAATCTACGATACCGTCTGTCAAAACTGAGAAAATTTGTCAAAAGGTTGTTTAAATCTCAGAAATGTATTGTTATTTATTAAATAAACTGAATTACCAGTTTTATACCCAAATTTCAGCCGGCATACTGAGTCCCTCTGAGAAATAATAACAACAACAATAATAACAACAACAACAACAACAACAACAATAATAATAATAATAATAATAATAATAATAATAATAATAATATAGTTTTGGAGCTTGATTCTTCATGAACAGGGCACAAAAAAGACATGATTGAATTTTAGTCATATTGTTTCTTCAGTCCTGAGGAACACTTGATGCAGACATCCTGCAGACTGAATTATTTTACGCTCTTTTGTACATATTTATTGCTTTTTGGTGGAAATCTTAGATGATGTTTTGTATTTCATTTCACTTTGAACTTGAGCTACATCCTGCTTAGGCAATATTCTCTGATTGAAATCTCACCAACTTACCATAATGGTGGACCTGGCATCAAAGGCAACACGTTTGATCCTCTGAATGATGCCGTCACCTCCATATGCCTGCAGGAAGACAGAGTTTAATGGACACAGATAAGCTACTACGTGTAGTCTATCCCAGTTCTATAGGACATGCGCAGGGTTTCATGCACTCTTCAGCTTGGCAACAACAATTTGATGCAGTTACCTGGAAGCATTCCCTAAACCACAAAACAATCAATAAATCAATAAAAACTTCGCAAACAGCAACACATACTATACACAGACTGAAATATCCAGGTTTCAGTTCTCCAGTCATGTGCTTAGTACATTTCAGACATTTTAAATAATGTTTAATTAACCGCTTCCTTGCACAAAATTATCTAATGTGCCTGACTCTAGTTTGCTCACAGTGCAGCAGTTCTGCTCCATCTGAGCTCATTTATTGGCAAAAAGCACCGGGGCAGCCAATGAGTGATTTGTCCTGATGCTAATTCATCAGGAAGGCCAATTAGTGAGCTCCAACTAAGCAGGACTTCTGGAAATAAGCTGAAGGTGGGGTATGAGACAATCTTTGTGGATGCAGCTGCTGAACAGACTAAGCACAAATTGCATGAGAACTACGCAAGGTATCAGACATCCTTATGCAAAAACAACATATAAAGAAGTTGTAGCTTTTTCTTCTTAATTGAAACGAAGCAAAGGAACGAGGACTTAAATATGGCAGCAGTGAGTTTAAAAAAATAAAATAATTATTCCATGAAAACCAGGTGTAGCGATGTGACAGACTGCTAAGGTAACTCTGTTCTTGAGGCTGGTTCATGCTTCACAGGAGGCGAATTCCACAAAAAACACACCCAGTTTTCATGTTTTTTATACTTCCATTGAAAAAGCATTAAAGATTCACAAAACTTGATCATGCTTGGAGCAAAAAAGCTCCCTACACTCCACAAGAAAATCCTTGAAATCCACTTCTATTCTATGGTAACATTTTTTGTGGGGCAAAAACTTTATTTGGTGCATTTCTACATGAAGGACAAACGGGCCCTGAGACACCACATGGCTGAGATTACGAGCCTGACGTGTAGAGGCTGAAACTGTCCGGGGCTTGGCTAAAACTGGACTGCAGAAACATGGTGGTTTCTGTTGCTGTTTATTTGGTGGGAGGGTGGTTTGTTTTGCCAGGCGAAAAATAGCCCAGACCATTCTCGGAAAAAGGAAAAAGACCTTTGGGTGTTTGGCTTATGGTTTCATACATCTGGTGACTTTAGCGTAGAGTAGAGAGAACGATGACATTTATTTTCCAGATTAGTGCGCACACTACAATACAAAGTCATGTAGTAATCTCAGTGTTTGGCTCAGAACATAGAATTATTGCAGATAATCTATTCAAAAGGGAATGCAATATGAAATCTAAACATGCAAAAAGGAGATTGGAAAAATATCTCATCTGATAAAAAAAAAAAAATTTCTGAGTGGGGGACTTAAAATGCAAGGCAACATGCTTGATTAATGAAGATTTGGTGTGATTACAACAGTACAACATAAGGTGAAGGGGAGCGAAGGCTACACCAGGCTGAATACATAAACAGAAAGCAGGAAAGGGAGGCAAGGGAGGGGAGAGGGAAGGATTTGGACCTGTGCAGAACCGTTCAGAACACTGCTGATGAATTGGACCAGCTGCTCCATGCTTTCGATCGGCTCACTGGGCAGGAAGTACTGCTCGTTGGATGTGTTGAGGATGATAACGGAGGGAACTGTCACCTCGCTGAGGAAAAAAACAGGAAACACGGCTTTTAATCTTCTTAACCCCCACACCTCAGACTGCCATTATCAAAGAGCATCATTAGATGGGAACAAATTGTAGTCTTAAAGAATCAATTGCAACACAGAGAATACAATAGTGAGATAAACAAACCCTTTGTACTCTGAGCAACCCAACTTTTCCCATGGGTTTTCTTTCAAACAGAGAATTTTTCTTTCCCAAGGAAAAAGGCGATGCAGTGTGGCCCATTTCAGAGTGGCATTTCTTCCATCTTTTATACAAAGAGTGTGCAACTCAGGGGTTTTATGGGTCTGTGCCGGTCACAGTTAAAGAGACCTTTACAAACTAAAACTGACAAGTGAAGCCCAGGGAGTCCAGAGGAAGGCAGCTCTGCATCCACACCGAGACACGTACAAAACATATACTAACTACTCCAGTGATCTTACAGGCTTTGTTTTAACAGAAAACACAGAAACAGTGACACGCTGTACGCTGCCAAGCCGGCTCATTTCGACAAATCAGCAGAGGAATTACAAAACTCAGTGAGATAGGGAATAAGGTCATACAAACAACCGATCCCTCTTCCACACGTCTCGCACAACACCAAAGCCTGGCTTAGATAAGGTATCCTAGTGCTTAGATACACACATGCACACAGGCGCACAAACAGTCCATCACGGCGCTGCCACCTTACATCCCCGCGGTGTTACTCAACCCAGCAACAAATTGCACACACACGCACGCATATCCATCACTGTCCCAATCCACCACCCCGCTGAAATCAGGAGTGCAAACATATACGCCTGTGCGGTAGAGTCATCAGTGCCTCACTACTCTGCCCAGCTGAGTTCTGCAATCTCTCTCTCTCACACACACACAACCACACACACATTATGAATGGGTATTTCCATCTGACATCCAGCCTACTCCAACAGATGGCACCCATTTAAAATAAATATGGATTAGCCTAGGTGCCTCAGTTAGTGGGACTACTGGGGGTTCGCCACCATAATTAAGGGTCATATATTCTACCATTTGCACACATTCTTCTTCTACTGCAAAAAATGGTTTCTATGCAATTAGGGCCAGTGGTTTTGTTGTTGTTTTTCTTTTATGTACCATCCTACAAGATCTGTACAAACTGCTAAAGGAATTAAAGTAATAGTGAGCTCATTTCTAGTCTAGCCAAAATTCACTATTCAAGTAATAACTCGGGATTTGGGGGAATTTGCATATTAGATAGAAAGTTAGACGATAAGATACCATTACATGTCTTTGGATTCACTATGGAGCAGGAGCTGAGAAACTATTGGTATTCATTAGAACTAACACAAGAAGCACAGACTACATGTAGGGATGGGTAGATGTGCTCGGTGCTCGGTCTTGCAGCAAGCTATCAAATACGGTGATTTCTCGGCTTTTAAAAAAAGGCTATGCGTCGCCAGGTGTTTCATCAGATTCGAGGTGTTACCTCCTTTGCACAGTATCACCTTAAAGCACTCCACACTGTATATAAATGCCACTTGTTTTGCACATATTCAACTCTGTATATTTTATATATTTTATTATTATTATTATTATTATTTTATTTTATTTTTTTACTATTTAATTTGTAAAAATGTGTACACACACACACACACACACACACACACACACACACACACACACACACACACAGGAAAATATTTAGTATACACATCCAGAAATGCATACACTATTATATATTGTACATATATTTATTAGTTTCAGGTTGGCCATTCTTGTATTTTGCTCGTTTGTGTTGTTGTGTTTGCACATCTCTGTTGCTTGTGGGGCTCGCACACAAGAATTTCACTCGCATGTGCTGTGCCAGTGTGCCTGCACATGTGATGTGACAATAAAAAGTGATTTGATTTGATTTGATTTGAAGCACTTGTTGCTGCTGAGTTTGCATCTTTTGCTGTGAAGTACAGCCAGACTTTTGACCGCTTCGCCTTGGGCATTTTTAATCTGTAGCTCTGCTCTAAAAGAGCATACGTACCTGGGCCCGCCTACTATCCTTGGAAAGGTAAAATGATTGGCTAGAATCCAAAGTGTATGACATCTCAGGAAAAAAAGCACTGAAATAAAGCACTGAAATGTGCGCTGCTTTTCGGTCTGGTTACTACCGTTTATGTCAGAACCGGTGCCATAATGACACTGGATACCGGTACCCATCCCTAACTACATGAGAGTCCCATCTTGAAGACTTGAGCCAAGTTTTTTGTTCGTCAGCGTATTGGAGCCACTCTACAGGCAGTCTGCTAACAACCAAAGCAATCACAAGGAGGTTTTTGGTACCTCTTTACGACTGCCAGCAACTATTCGTCATTCCTCCTTTCTCTGGAGGCTGGTCAGTGCTGGGGGGTGACTGACCAGTCTCGATGCCTGCCTGATTAAAGCTTTAGCAATCAATTAAACAATGACTTCTACCTCCAACCTCCAGCAACCACTAACCAACAGTTGTCTAATACTGATTTATCAGAAGCTGTTCCTTATATTCTGAACAGGGTTGTTGTTCATTAAAAATTCAGCAAATGAATTTTAACAAACTAGTTATTAATTTACTGTGAATACAACCAAAGACTTCACAACTGTCTGCTCAGCTTTAGCATGTACTCGCCTACATGTGCTGCAGCTCAAGCTGCTCTGCTGGGCACAATGTGATTACACAATTTCTAAATTATGCAATTTTCGGCATGTCTTGTGCTTTCCCATTGACCCTTTGTGCACATTGGACAACATATATATTAATACATTTTTGAAATATTGACTTTAATGCACTAATGTTAGTTGGTGTTAAAAAATGAAAATAGAAGTGAACAAATTGTGCACAAATTATGTGCAGTTTACACATTTGAGGGCTTCATGTTATTTTATTTCTTCTTTTTTTTTAACAGGACTCATTAGCAACAGTTCATCAGTTCGTTTTTCTCAAAGTTTCCTTTTGCGCTTTGTTACCAGAAGCATTTTCTGAGCATTAATTATTGTAAGAAGGCCTATTTACTAATCCCAGCTGTAAACTATGATAATCATTATCACAGTATGTCCAGAATATACATTTAGGATGCGTGCCAACATAAAATCTGGATAAATATCAATTTAAAGTTATCAGAAAATGATGTTTGCTGACATCAGGAGGTCGTTCATTTGGATGTCCAACTGGAGAAATGCCTTTCGTAATCATTCCCATTCCGATTACAAGTCCTCCCTCGATATTGCCAGTTTTCAGTCAGCTCACATCTTTTCACGTTTTTACTTACTATCACCTCAAGAATATATCAAGGATAAAAGATCTGATGTCTCAACAGGACCTGGAAAAACTAGTCCATGCATTCATCTTTAGTAGGCTTGATTACTGTAACAGCATCTTTACAGGTCTACCTAAAAAATCAGTCAGACAACTACAGCTCATTCAGAACTCTGCTGCTCGAGTCCTCACTAAGACCAAAAAAGTGGACCACATCAGTCCAGCTCTGAGGTCCTTACACTGGCTGCCTGTCCGTCAGAGGATAGACTTTAAAGTTCTGATGCTGGCCTATAAAGCTCTGAATGGTTTAGGACCAAAATACATCAATGACCTCCTGACCCAGTATGAACCATCCAGATCCCTCAGGTCATCTGGATCCGGTCTTTTATCAGTTCCCAGAGTCAGAACCAGACACGGAGAAGCTGCATTCAGCTTTTATGCTCCTTATATCTGGAACAAACTCCCAGAAAGCCTCAGATCAGCTGAAACACTCAGTTTATTTAAATCCAGGTTGAAGACTCACCTGTTCTCAGCTGCATTTAAATAAAGCACCAAATCCACACTTTAAGCTTAAATTTCAAAACTTACATTTAACCACTGATTTTATCTACTGTTCTGATTTTATCTGTTTTGATTTTATATACTGTTTTGTTTGTTTGTTTGTTTGTTAATTAGTTAGTTAGTTTATTTGCTTGTTTTAATCAATTTTAAATCATGCTTTTTATTTGTTCTTGTTTCTAATATCTCTGTAAAGCACTTTGAATCACCTTGTTGTTGAATTGTGCTATACAAATAAACTTGCCTTGCCTTGCCTTGCCTTTTTCACAGCCTACAATGCATCCCATATAAGGGGTTAGAGATAATCCTACATTTAAACAGAAACAAAGACGACCTCAGACTTTGAGTGGTTCTCATCTGGTATGTGTGTATTCCTGAGTGTGTTTGTGTGCCTCTGGTGAAAGCAGAAGCAGCCTTACGCCAGACAGACTGCTGCCAGAACACAGTAATCGCTGTGATGACAGAAAGAGGAATAAAAAGCCATCAGATTTATTTCCATGGCCCTCCTAAGGGAAAGGATTAGTGGACATTGACAGGCCAGGATTTTATTCCTCAAAGGAGGGCAATTAATCCTGCGCTACAGCAGCTAAATTCAGTCCCCTAAAACCCAGGAAAAATACATATTGTATGTGCTCATACAAAATTAGGAAGGCTAATCACCTCTTTTATCCTTAAATATAAACACCGCCTATTTTCAACTGTGCACCAGAAGCCTGCTGGTTCAATGTAGTTATATTTCAAGCCATAACTTCTACTGTACTCAGTGACACACTGACTAAATTACACAGGACTTGGGACACCATGTCTGCTATAATCTTGCTCATACAAACAATAACATGCTCAAATTAAAATAACATCCTGCCGCGGTCGTTTTACGCATGCAGATTCTCACACAAAATTATACAGACACACATAATTAGATGCTGTACGTTAGTAGACACAAAACAGACATGCCGACTGCGACGGCCATCCTGGTCGTAGTGGGGTTCTGCCTAATTAAAAGGAAGGGATGTCAGTTTCAAGGCCTCCCTAAGCATGACACCCTAACAGCCAGCCTCAGCTTGGGCACAAAGTTGCTGCAGCAAAGGGTCTAACTGCATCATTAGCGTTGCTCTTTGGCAAGCTATTAGAAAAATACATGACCGCTATAGATTTAATCCACGCACAGCCCGCTTTCCCTAAACTCCTCACATATTCATCTCAATAGGCTGCACTTTCACAACCAGATTTGCATGAGCTTGTGGATCTTTGTGCTTTTCCTGGGTGTATGCTGGATGTAGAGGGGGGAAAGGGGGGTTTAAAGTTTCCAAGAGCACTAAAAAAGAAATGACAGTCTGTGTAATTGACTTCTCCACAAGAGAGCATCTTTAATGGCAGAGGCTGGCATTACAAGTCAGTGCAGACCTGGATAAGTAGCTGACAGAAGGTAACATGAGGCTGAGAACGAGGAGGATGACACGAGAAGAGAGAGGGAGGCTGAATGTGAGACACTTACCCCATAATGAGGCTGTTAATGTAGTCATTCCCGTCCATGTGGCCAAACTGGAAGTCTCTGGAGATGCAAGAGAAATCAGTGGCATGAGAAAGCGAAACATTGCATCCAAAAAAAGCTGAGTGAAATGAACTCTTTTTCCTGTCTCGGTGGACTGCATGACACTAGCACAAACTGGGACACAAACTTCAACGCACAATAGTATAAAGCTATGAAAACTTGGTGAATGAAATTACATGTTCTTGCTATTGGAAACTGGAGAACGCTTTAACAGAGGAGGGGGGGGGAATATCCCCAAAGCTCCATTCTGTGCCATCTCCTGTTTCTCCTCATCTTTTCTAGCACAGAAAAGACTCAGGTGATTTATCTAAACGATAAGGTAGGAGGAGGAATTCAATTTGTATCTCATTGTGCTGCACAATGTCTGAGCAAAGTGTATTGTGGGCAGACTAGGAAAGGGGGTTGCACAAGTCCAGGAAAACTAGGAACTTTCTCTGAATGACTGATTGTGGAGGCCTCTAGATATATATTATATTCATTCTGAATCACAGCAACATCTAGGGCATTGGTCCCCTGGGTGCTAAACAATACTGCTTGTGCTTGACATGATTATGAAGAAACTGAACTGTATAATATAGCCACTGGATGCAATATAAAAATCAGTCTGGGTTACTGATAATCTTGCTGACAATAGTGGGCCTGACTGGGAATAAAGCTCATCAAAAAGTCAGCTTATAACTTCAATGCTATAAGACACAGATCAGGCACTGTTAGAAACGATCCAGATCTCAAAGACTGGCAAAACAACCACTGAGATACGAGACTGAGGCACAGAAAATATTAAATTAAATTCCATTCCAGTTTTACTTTGCTATTATTAGTACTTTTCAGATCCGATAAATTAAACATTTACAAGTCTCTTCACCATGTATGTATATCTTTCCACTGACTCTCCTGGCTGGA
Source organism: Diplotaxodon limnothrissa (assembly GCF_057381915.1). Lineage (NCBI taxonomy): Eukaryota > Metazoa > Chordata > Actinopteri > Cichliformes > Cichlidae > Diplotaxodon > Diplotaxodon limnothrissa. The sequence goes on from NC_140604.1 coordinate 20,461,007, forward strand.
GGAATCATGGAGCACACTGGCCAAAATAGTGAGTAACCTACCGAGAGCCTTGTATATGTGAGAGTAGAACAAACTGAAGGTAAGTGTGTCCAAACTGTTTGCGTTTTTATAAAATATTCCCTTTGTGGCAAGGTTTTCTAATAAACTTTTTTTAAAATCCTGGTTGTCTATATTGACTTTATCTGCAGTTCTCACTGAGTATTTTCAAAAGTCAGAGCACAACCAAAAAAAAAGAAATTCCAAGTAAGGTGGGCGTATTTTTTCACCTATCTAAACTCATCATTCTGACCATCATTATACTTAGAGCCAAATCCCAGAGGGTGTTTTTATGCTAGGTAATGAGTAATCATAAAATAATCTTGTGGCCCCGTCATCTCATGGCACACAGTTCTTAGAAATGCTTTAAAAACAAAATGTTTCTGTGGGCTGAAATTAAAAGATGGGACAAGCAGTCAGGGTTAAAAAACAAAAAACAAACAACAGTGAATTCATTCTGGATCAGAAGCTCCACCCACCTTCAAAGCGTTCTGCTTGTTTGAGCAGCCAATCAGAAGACAGCTGGCTTTAAAGGAAAGGGGAAGGGAGCTCAAACAGCTTGTTGCAGAGAGTGGATGAACTGAGGTGCTGCACCAACACCCAGTGCAAGGTCAACAAGGATTATTTTCAACAGTTACCGTGAAGCGTATGTGCAAGTTCAAGAAGGAAGATCTGTAATCACTCAGCCGCCTGCTTTCCCGGGTACTCGGCTGCTAGTCTATTCCTTTACATCACTTCCACTTTCTCACGCTGTCAAACTTAATGATGACATCATCGAGGCTGTCCAATCATCTTCTTGCCTGCATTTTGCGTACTTTAAATCTCTGTGCTTTTATGTCTTTCTGCCTTTTGTACAACCCACCTCCTCCCCATCACCATCTTCATCTTCACCACCACCAGCTTCTAGACTTCAAGGGGTCCTTCACTCCTATCATAGTCTAATTGCCAAACAGTCTGACTGAATTCTGTATCTCAATAAAATCATGTTAATTTCTTCCAACTGATTCCTACTTATTGAACAGAATAGTTCGCCTAACAAGCAAAAGACCCCATTTCGATTGAGAAAAGAGACACAAATCCCTTGGAGGTTTTGTCAGGAAGGACATCCCGCATAAAAATGTGCCAAATCAAACATGCAGTGCTGCCCGCTGTGGCGACCCCTTAAGAATAAGGGAGCAGCTGAAAGAAGCCACACAAATCAACTCTAGTAGAATGAAATAATAAAAATACAGGCTGCAAATGAGCATAACAGGGTCACTTTTAATACATTCTTATTATGTGATTATACTAAATGTGTATGAGTAAATGTTTTCATCTGTCATTACATTCGCAGTTCAGATGAGGGTTTAAGAGGTAGGATGAACTGCTGTTTACTATGGTCTTTTTTGAAGACCTTTTTTTAAAAATTCATAATACTTGCATTAATTTAGTTTTGCCTATTTACACCAACTATTCATAAGTACTAACCTGGATGTGTTTCTGCTCTCCTAGTGAATTAAAGATCAATGCTTACTTCCGTTTTAGTTTCTTCTGCAGCTAAATTCTGCTCTGCGCTTTCTAGTAAATAACTTGTGCTACGTCGCTGTGGTTTGTGACAGTCAAAAGAGTGACACTTCAGAGTTGGTCATTTTCACATTATTTTTAACAGCAGGGTTTCTTGAAATGTTGCAAAAGTTTCCTTTAAAAAAAAAAAAAAATAAATAAAAAGGAGCGCACAGAGTCGTTTTTGGATAAAAACCTCCAGTTGAGGCAGACATTGTGACATTGCTTGTCATCTTGTCATGAGTGCTGTAAAATATAAAGGCATACACAATGACTGGTGTAGAGTGACAACCCAGCCTACACGCCCATCAAAGTGACAAAAATCAAACTCCGCCACACAAACGTGGGCACGAGTCCTCCACTGCCCCACACCAACATTTCTGCAAATGCTACAAACTGAAGGTGAACTAATACTACATCAAACGGCACCAACTCATTCAAATGTCAGTCACCCCCTATGCTCTGTTGACTCTGTATGCTGGCTCCACCCACTAACAGGGGCAACACTCGGCAGCTTGTAATTACAAGTACCGTTTAGGTGTGTCTGAACGCCGCAGGCAGCTCTGATCTCAGTAGGGATCTCAGACTCTGAAGCCTTCAAAAACAGCGCTGAGTAGTGTGGCAGACAGTAGTATAACAGATGATAGGGATCTGTGTAATTCAATCAGTCTTAATGGGCATGCCTGCAGAGTGAGAAGCACTTTTATCATTACGGTTTGAGACACACCTCTTCATTCAAAAGCAGAAATGTATCTGATGAAGCAACGCGGTCAATGACAGGACACAGCGAGGAACTAAAGCACTGCATCATTATGCAAATGTATTGGACTTTTTTTTTTTTTTAACTAATCTTTTGTGGCAATCCACCTGGTGACTGACTCCCTGCTGACAGTGACCAGAAATGAGGGTCACATAAAGAACAGCAACCTTTGAGCTCATTTTACCTGAAGCCACTTCAGCAAAAAACCCCGTTTGCTTCCACCTGGGTGCTGTAGGGGAAGGATGACCTGCCAACTATAGCGCACTTGAGCAAAAATAACAATAGTGGCAGTGTGAAATTATGCATTCAAGTGTTTTTTTATCCTTTCATTTGCCTTGTTACGCTGGCTCCTCTCCTGTAAAAGAACAGGTCGAGCAGCACAGCGCGTAACATAAATACCCCATCTCCAGTTGTTATCGCACAATTGGAGCCAGAGAAAACAGAAAATTATGCATTAATACAAGCCGAGTTGTGTTTCTGAGTGACAGCTGAAAAGAACACCTATATTTGGAATCTGACATTTTGCATAATTACGTTCCTACTGAACCTCAACAAAAACAGACGTGCCCTGACAAAGGTATAACTTGCTTGTGAGTAGACAGGCAGCGTTCCCCAGTGAGCGCAACATCCTAGAATAAATGTATAAATTGGATCTCCGTCTTTGACCTCATCATTTACCCGTGCCTTACCTGTTAAAGTGTTCCCGGTATTCCTTTGCCACCCTCTGCATCAAGGTCTTTAATCTAAAAGCAAATTAGAAGACAGAGAAATACCACACGAGTTGGAGTCTAACCTTTTTTTAGCTGTTGGCTGCAATTTGTGGGCAGATGCAAACAATAATGGTCTTATCTGTATTTGAAAGCCATGCACTTAAGCTCAATTATTGTGGTGAGAGTGGGAGTAATTTATAAGAGTCATGCTTTTTAATTTCAGTGTTCTTTTGTACCTGCCACTCTCCTCTGTGGGGTCCTTCTCATCGATGATTGCAATTGCCACCAGTTTGCCTGAGGTGGAAGACAAAATCAGTCAGACACACAAAAAGGACGGTGAAAAGACAATGGTGGGAGGGTAAGAGGTTCCGGAGGAGATCTATCACCTCTCAATAGGGGAAGAAGAAAGGAAGGGACACGGCGAGCACTTTGCTCATTCATCACTCAAACATTAAGCTAGCTTAGGCTTTCTGCTCGGCTGAATAGGAAACAAGTGGTCACTTTGTGGTGGGAGAGCTATTTCAGTGCCATTCAAAACCCAAACCCACAACAAATAGATCTGCTTAAAAAGCACAACAAAAAACTGTTACACAACTTTAAAGGTTTGTTACTCGGCCTGATATGCTTTGATGCTACACGTCCCTTGCTGCTTGGGTGAGAGTGCCAGCCTGCCCCCTGGTGGTCACTCACGTTGATTAGATGCCAAGAATGAGGTTATATAAAGAAAGTTGCCAGCTTTGCATCAGGAGAAGGAATAATATTTAACATGTATATTCAGTGAAATTATACTGTATATCTAAATAACTTTGATTGCGGATTTTCTGTAACTGCTGGTGGAAACAGAAAATCAGAGAGGAAAAAATGTTAATTTATGGTTCAGTTGGTGTTTTTATTCTTCATGGGAATACAACCTGTGGAAATGTGTATAATTAACTCTGTGCTGTGTTTGAGCATGAGCACAGCAGCATCATTCATCTGTGTATTTCCAGGAAGATTAGATGGATTCTGCACAACTCAAGTTGGAAAAGGACAAATTAAGTTTTACAATAAAATTGCACTACCATGCAAGTATTATTTAGACATTTATGGAGTATTTTTAACAATGTAGCCAATTTAATAATAATTTACTATGGCAAATAAAGCCACTCAAGTGCAGCAGTGTTCAAAACCTCTTTGTTTTTCAATCCTCTACATGTGGCAATTTCACTAGTTACATATGCTGATAAGCATCATAGGCTTCTTATTTTCTATGAAGGTGACAACAAGGTGTAGTAAGTGCAATTATAAAAGTGAGTGCATTCAAGTGATTAATGAGGGATTTCTTCACATAAATATCAAGTCTGCAGATTTAAAAGGAAAACAGTTAATAAATTGACTTTTGGTTCAGAAGCCTTGCGGCTCTTTCCAGAGGATCGGATGTCAAACATCAGATTATCCGAAAGGGTCTGTGGGGTTAATTAAAGAGCTAAAAAGACTAATCCTATGTGAAAGGTGGGTTTTTCACAACCTGGCAACTTAAAAAAGCTGAGCTTGTGACCTACTCATAATTGATCCAGAATGCATTAAATAGATCTAATATTAATAAACGTATTAGTGAAAACTTACAACCGGCACACCCATCGAACATTATATTTACCGTGTTTGCACTGTGTCGTTATTTATTCAACCACTTTTTGAAACCACTGATGTTTCTCAGCCTGCTACCCTCTGGCATCAAAGCCCCTCGTTCTGTGAATTTAGTTGTAATTTTTGACCCACAGATGAAATGAAGAACCACTGGTGTTATTTTCTACAGCTTCGACATCCAATACTTCCAAGCTCTGTGATCATAGGGTTGTTATTATATCTTTTAAACAATCTCCAAGCAAAAAGATCAAAGCATAGAAAAGATATTTTTCATGGCTTACATGTAGACAGAATTTCTGAATCCCTTACTGCTCAAGTCTCAAGTCCTTTAAATTCCAAGATTTTGTAATAATAGCTTTAAAAAAAAGAATTCACATATTCTAAAATGTCGTATTACATTTCTATCAGGTTTCTATTCATGTTTGACCTGCAGAAGTTGTTTATTCACTAGTTCACTGCCTCCATCCAATAACGTGTGAAGCAAGTTGGATTCTAATGGGTTAAATTAGAAAATCTGCAAATTAACCGCACTATGAAAGCGCTTGCTTACTATTTATCTTCTATCCCCAAAGAAAAACCTTCAATGTTTCTTTACACCGCAAAGAAATCCAAACTGCTGCCTTTTAATTTTAAAATCCATGTGTTGCATGTTTTTTTGCTTTCAGTATGCTACCAATATAGGTCTCATGTGCTCTAAATCTTAGCCCATAAATTACAGTTTCAAACTTTTCAATGGTTTGGTCACACTGGGGCTGTCGCGGGTACCAAGTTCTGTGTCAGTGTGACTTACGATGTGTTGGAGCAGGGATTTTACAGCATGAAATGTCACTCCTACAGCTCTGCTGAGCCCAAGAGCGTGAAATCTGATGCTTTGTTGAAAAGGCTTCAAAGACAAGGCTAGCAAATTCACAGATACACATCAAACTTAACAATGTAGCCTTTAATCAGTTACAGTGTTTATCCAATTAAGATGCTATGGAGACCGTGTTATATGCAGAACTGTTAAAACTAACTGGAAAGCCTGCTATATGGATGGGCCAGAAACTAAAACTGCACACAGTAACACATTTAAGCAACATTCAACTGTTGAGCATCACTGATCTCAGCAACATCAGCATAAAGGAGGAAAACACTGTATCTAATATTAGAAAGCACAGCTTTCTCTGCACAGACCATCAATTTACTGCCGTTTAAGAGGCAGTTTGTATTTCACTCTTGAGCTTAAATTTCCTTTTAGAGGAGAAGTGTATGTACATTTAAACAAGCAGAACATGGGCTATATCTGGAGGGAAGGGATACTCTTTGCTACCTTAGCCCTGGATATTTTTACTGGATTTTTTAAAAACAGCAGCTCTATGTTGTTTGATTCTTAAATATAAAGTTGTTAAGTGGAAGACATGTTTAGAGATTCTAAAATATTAAGGGGTTTTACAATGTAATAAAATGAGGCAGGCAGTCTGAGCAAAGCCATGTATAAAGTGCTGATGCAGTTCAAATGATATAAGCTGGTATTCAATCTGTAATCACTTTGGTTCCACAGTCATAAAGATTAAAAAGGACACACACATAAAAAAAACACATTAAAAGTCCCACATCTTAGGCTCACAATTAACAAAATACAGCCCTTTAAAAAACAGTCATTCTGCAGAAAATTGATCTGTATCTATTCTGATAATAAAGCAAAGACATAAAATGTCCCAGTGCTGGGTTTTTAAAAGTGATCATTGGCTGCATGTCTTGTTTTCCATGAAAGGAAACTGAATATTTTGAGGTTTTCGGTTCATTCTTCTATTTCTCAGTGAAATTTCAGCAATTAATCTACTAACCAAAAAAACAAATGAAACTAGACCCAGAAACTCACGATTCCATACATTTTGAAGCAGGATATTACAGTACTGTGCAAAAGTCTTGAGCCACCTGTCATTTTTGTAAACTTTGCTTCTAAGGAGCAAGACTTTCTCCAAATCAGTTTTAAAGTCCTCTCATGCAATAGTTCTTCAGGTTTTCTGATTATTATTGTTACGTCCCTCTGCAGCCTCTAATCTGCTCAGTGTGTTCAGCTGGTGCTAATTGGCCACACCTAGTCAGGTGTGGATAAAAGCATACCTGAGGCAAGCGTCCCAGGGAGCTCACTAGTCTTTGCCCTGGTGGCACCAGCCATTTTAGCCAACCTGATAGTCCATTTTAAGATAAAACCTCTTTTCACCTACACGCTGGTATTCGTCTCCTTTGTTATGTTGCGGCTTTTGAGCCGGGTCGTAACATAAGTGGGGGCTCGTCCGGGATATTTGGACATTTTAATGGAGACTGAATGTCAGTTTGTTTTGCTTTTAAGTGGGTGAGTGATGGTGTTCACTGTAATTGAGCAAACTCCCTTTTAGTAAGTGTGTTTCAGCTGGGTGGCTGTGCTGCCCTTCCAGCGAAGCACTTGTTTGTTGTTTTGCCTTGTTGTTTTAATTTGTGTTTGGTGGCTATCCTGGATGGGGGTACGCTTCAGAGTTTGGTAGGAGACTATATTTCTGGTCTGCTGCCTGCTCTCGAGCCCCCCTTTAAAGTTGCCTCGAGCCTGGTACACCACTGAAGACTAGGGTAGGTAAAGTTAGGGTTTTGTTGTTGTTGTTTTGTTTTTTTTGGGTTTTTTTTGTGTTTTAGGCTGGGAGTTGCACATAGTAAATCAGTGGCCCCAAACTTGGTAGGGGGTTTGAGACCATTCATGATTATGGTCTGTAGCTGAGGCAGGTAGGCTGTTTTTAAGTTGGCATTGAGTGTACACCATGTGTGTGCATATGTCAGTGTTGATGGATGCTAATGAGATCCTCATGAGGTGAGTGTTTTGTGCTGTGACCTTTAGTGTTGTGGGGAATATGGCTATTTTGTTGGATCACTTTCGAGTGTTGTTGGCCAGGTGATGGCAATAACACTGTGGGGTGCTGAGCCACCCTTGATGTGATCATTGTGTGGCCATAGCTCTCCATTTTGTGGTTGGTCACTAGTGTGCTTGATTTACTGAACTTTGTGGATTAAGTAACTTGTTGTGGTATAGGGCCACTGTATGTGACTGTTTGTGTGGTGGAGACAACAGATCACTTAGTTGTGATTATTTGTTGCTACTTTTGGTTTTGTGTTGTAGCAGATCAGGTAATCATTTTGGGTTTGTGACTGTGCTCCTTCGTGTTGGTCACATGTTACTTTTTGTGTGTTCAGTGTGGCAACTTCAAATCCTCATGCCCATCCATGCTTAGAGATGCCAACTATAATGTGAACACTGTGCTTCTGTTAGCTGTAACTTTTATTTCAGGTTTGTGGGTCAAGGACCTGAAGGCTTCAGAGGGGCTTTTAATAAATTTAGGGGTCTTAAAGGAACCCTTTTAAGGGAGGAGGTATTACGTCCCTCTGCAGCCTCTAATCTGCTCAGCTCAGCTGGTGCTAATTGGCCACACCTAATCAGGTGTGGATAAAAGCATACCTGAGGCAAGCTTCCCAGGGAGCTCACTAGTCTTTGCCTTGGTGGCACCAGCCATTTTAGCCAACCTGATAGTCCATTTTAAGATAAAACCTCTTTTCACCTACACGCTGGTATTAGTCTCCTTTTTTATGTTGCAGCTTTTGAGCCGGGTCGTAACAATTATTCAGAGGAATGATTGTTTGTTAAGCTCAAAGCCCTAACATATAAATAATTCAGGCATAAAAAGGCCACCTAACTCAAGGGTCTACATATGACAGTTAACTTGGCAGGGAATCTTAACTGTATTTTCATTATCTTCACAGGTTTCAATAGATCACTGCATCTATTTCTCATTTTCTTAGCAAAATCTAAAGAAATTAGGGGTGGCTCAAGCCTTTTGGACAGTATTCTATTATAAACCCTAACTAAAGTAAAAACAATGTGCAAAGGAAAATGAAATTCAGGAATAAATACGTTATATATTGAAAAAGAGCATACGCCACCTGTTTCCCCCAGCTCATACAACGTAAAGCCATCAATCTGAAGGTATCCTTGGAAGCGCTCCTTGTTCACCCACAATGATAAGCTACTGTCCTCGTACTCTGCAACACAGACAGGTAAAATCTTTCAGAAACAGAAGCACAGAGCTAATCAACATTCAGCCCAAAGACTGCCTATAATAAAAAGGGAAAGCAGAAGAGTGTATTGATGGCTGGAATGTAAGAAGATCAGCGTTTGCCACCTGTATGCATTCTTGGGGAACAAAGAGCAAGACAGAAGCTGAGCAGTCACAGCCATAGGTCAGATAAACAATGACCAGAAACTGTTTTGACAGCCAGCTGCCTCTGGCTTAACAGTCAGGCAGGGTATTCAAGATCTGAAGCAGCACAATGATCTATGACTCAGAGCGAACAGATTGGCAATCGATGGAGATGTAAACAATCAAACGCAACAGATGGCCAAGTCATAAATCAAATAACAGTTTGTTTAGCCTTGACTGTTCACAGTCACATTTCCAGATTAATTACTATTTATCAAATAGATGGCTGTCAAGAACATTAAGAGGAAAAATACTGTAATTTTCATTCACAATTGATGCCTTTTCCCCCAAAATGCTGGCTAACCTGACCTAATTTTAACAGCTAAGGAAAGAAAAACATCACATTTGGTTTGTAAATGATTCTGCAACCATACATTTATTTTTAACACATCTGGAGCAAATGTATAATTCAACAGATGCAACAAGAGAAGAAAAAAAAATCCTATCAAATGCACCATATAAATAAAAAAAAATAAACAAAGACAGAAAAATAAAAAATTACTTCCTGAATGCGAGCCACATGTTGTTGCTCCTCTAACATCTGGAGGCAACACGCAAACAGGAAGCAGAGAATGTCCCTGGAGGGTATAAATAGGGTGTAACGAAGCTGCTTAAACAACACCGTTTTCTCCACCTGAGAGGCTACAGGACGCTCATAATTGATGTCAAATGTAGCCGGGACCTTATTATGACACGTTAATAAGTTACCGTGACCTTTCGCTACCATCATAGTAATTACAAGAACACTGATGACTTTCAACATGATTCTCATCCTGCAGGGCTCCAAGTGAGCTGGAAGCATAATACTAAACATGACAAGCTAAAACCTGGAACACACTTTTAAACCCCCTCCAAGGTCGTAGCTTACAGTAGTATTAGAAACTATTCCTCAGTGATTATACTGTGCAAAGGGAGCGGAGCCTTGCTGTTAAGACTGCTGAGTCAGTGGATAGGGCAGACATTCCAGAGAGTTCTTTCCACAGATGTTCTGGCTTTACAGACAGCATGCAGCTTCCCAACTTTACCCCAGAAGCAAAAGAAAGCTCGGAGGCCCCATACTGGGGTTGTACAGCCTGATCCACCTCTACACCGACTGAACCTGCTTCACCTTGAAACAAATTAGAACTGCTTTCTTCCCGGGCGCCACCCTCACAATCTCCATACTGCCCTACAGGAGCCCTTCAGCCCAGAGTTCACACAGTGGGAGGTGAGAGAGAAAGATGAGGGGGAATATAAACAGACAGTGGGTGGAGTGAGGATGATCCAGTGTCAGAGTTTGGAGCAGAGGGAGGAGGCAGCTCTGACACATTTCAAGGATGAAGGTTAATGGCACAGAAGACCTCCAAGACAATGCAAAAAGTGTAGAAACAGAACCACAGGGGGAAACGCATAGAGAGGGGAGGAAGCTGCTTCATAAAGATAACTCAGACAGCGTACGATCCAGGAGAATGACGTGTTGAAATGTGACACAAAGCTCGGTGTAATGATGGGTAATTTGCTATTATAAAAAAGAACACATAAGGTTTAACAAAGAAGATGCTTTGGCTCAACTACTAAAAGGAAATAGGAATACAACAACAAATAAAAAGAGTGTGATATAAAAATATTTTATGTATTGCTCAGTTATAGGATCGGGTAAAGATAAAGAAAAAAAATGATGCTGTCAGTAGCTAGCAGCTCATATTCATGTAAGGTAATGCTTGAGCAATCAAATCAAACAAAGCTATATCGGTTATAGTTAGTTATATTATTTATAGTGAAGAAGAAGCCACTGTTGGTGACAAATGCCACATGAATAAAAAAATATAGAAAAGTGGACAAGAGCCATGTAGTAAGTAGACTTACTACTAAAGTAAATTCACTGAAGTACTTCACTGTATTCCTACTTTAATTACTCCACTGTAATTTGCATGCAACTGCAGAATGTGGAACCCCGACTTACGAATACCCCATTTAACGAAAAATTCAAGTTATGTAGGCACTTAACGGCAATATTTCTGCCCGTGTTACGGCAACATGCCCGCATAACGAAATCCGCTGGCTCTGATTGGCTGAGCCCAGAATGCCTACAATGCCTTCCGGATCATGTGACAACCCCCTTGGCTTTCGTACTTGCGCTTCGCTATTCCACTTAAACGGTGTATTGTTGTTGCAGTTAGCAATTAGCCAATAGCCTATCGGTCACTCAAAAGGCGCGATGGGTGCTTCGACTTAAGAAAATTTTCGACTTACGAAAGACCCTTGGGAACGAATTAATTTCGTAAGTCGGGGTTCCACTCTACATTATGTACTTATAGCTCAGCAATAAATTAGTAATTAAACATTACACCAGCAGCTGGAACAATAATTTGATCATTTTGACCTAATAATTTGACAATAATTAAACATTTGACTTATGTTAATCATGTCTAAATACTTTTGTCCACTTTCCAAAAACAATTATCCAAAATAAGATCGTGAAATCCACGGTCACAATTTACATGCAGCATCTCTGCCTTTTTTTGCACTTCATACCCCATCTCCCACCCACCACTCCTCTGTCCAAACAAAGTAAAAACAACAACCAGTTTCCATCAATGTCATTCACGCTGACCTTGCCAACACTGCAGATTGCAATAACCAGTGAAATGAAGGCTGACCGTGTGCGCTGTACCAAAATGTCATCATTGTGTTATCACCTGTTTAAGTGTGATCTTTTCTGTCATCACATTCACAAACTGTTAATCATCCTGTCATTTACATGATCCCAATAAACATATGCAAACACATTCGGCCTCACAGCTGGCAGCATTATGAATGTTTCCACACAAGGAGTGGAAAGGCCAAACCATTAACCACTGAGTCAGATTAACAGGAAGCCTTATGTGGAGCTCTGAGCATTAGGAGGACTCAAAGACCCAAAAACGTGTCTAAAGACTGTTGGCAAGTGAAACAGTTACAAATGCCATACTGTGCATGCTGACATATATGCTAATTATATTTTTCTGCTTTCTTACATGTTGCTTTCAATGCAGCTACACAATGATCAAAACCACTTGGCCTTTGAAGCACAATAGCAGAGCAGACCTGTATAACTGTATGAAACAGAGGATTTGGATAATTAAATATGTATGAGCTTCTGTGTTCTACTATATCTTAACAGTGCTCTTCAAAGGGGATGCCGCTATTTGTGATGCGCACTAAAGCAATCAAAGCTAAACAATAACATGTCAAATATCATTTTACACAAAGCGAGAGCTTGTGTTTGGACAGTGTGGTTGTGCTCAGTGGGACCCGTTCTTTAAAAACAAGAGTGCACAGCAAGAACAGCAAGTGTGCAGTGAATTTCTAATGAGTACTTTGAATCTGTGTATTCGGAAAATACATATGAAAGCAAATAGTTGGCGGGGGGGCATGATCAAAGTCGTTAGAATATCTTGGCAGCTGTCGGCCTCTAAAGCTAGAAGATAAACAACAATGCAGCAAAAAAAGAACGTGTCAGTTTCACAGTATAATACTCACACGCTTGACTAAACGTCACAGCCTGCCATAAAACAGTGTCACTAGGTGCCTATGCAAATGGGCTCATAAGTTTAGCCATATAAAATTTTCTGACTGAACACCATGCAAAGTGAGGGCAACAGCAAACCATATGAGGTGTGGTTGACTCATTTATTCCTTCATCCAACATTTAGCCAGAAGACCTTCAGGGAGACTAGAAGCATACTACAGCAGATGGACAGAAAGCCGAGGCTGAAGGCTATAAGTCTTTAAAAAAGCGAGGCAAACCACTTTCTTAAATTTCTCTTTTGCTATCACTTGAGGTAAGTGTCTAATGCTTAATGACTCAGTTTCTGTGTTACTATACTAAATAATCAAAGTTTTTTTCTTCTGCAGTTTCCGAACGACTGAAAAGGACAAAGAAAGGAAGGACACAACCATGTCATTTTGCCATGCTGCTCCTCTCCTCAGTCCTTGACAAGTTTAACACACCGTCACCATGGCAATGCTACAGATTCATCACATCCTCCGTATCAGAGTCCTAGAGGACTCTGCAGAGTGTGGAGTTTTTGTGGTTAACATCTACTGTGGCGAGCCTCTTCTGCTGAGATTCTGGTGCGTGAAGCCCGCCTTCCGAAATGGTCAGGTGGAGCAGATGGATGCAAACGCACAGACCGCAACGCAGATGGATTTTGTTCTCCGGGTCACACACCGTGCGCCTGACCTCCCTAACAGCCACTACTGGGGTCCGTTTGTGTTGTCGCTGTGCCTCGACGCTCTTCGCTTCCGGTTCCGCCTGCCAACTCAGGCCCAAAGCGGCAGAGAAATACAAGAGATCATGGAGGAATGCGGTGAACTCATGTTACTGCGCTGAAAGCTTTCAATTATGACCTGAAAAAGCAGATCCTCTAAAGCTTTTACGCATCGCAAATGTGATTTTCTTTTTTGTCTGCTTTGACTCGATGGCTGATGCAGCGATTCACCTCTTGGCTTTGACTGTATACACACTACCAGCTCTGCGCTCTTCTTTGGTCGAATCTGCGGTCTCGCACGCCCACTCAAGCCAGTTCATCCACCCTGGCCTGCTATGTATGTCCGCCCAGAGACAAACTGCCACAACATCACTGGCCTAACCACACACACAATAGTGGGCAGAGCCTGGGGTGCTTTATGATGGGCCAGGCACACCATAACTCAGTGTGGTGAGGATGAAAGAGCAGCGGCAGGAACGGGAAAACTACATGAAGACAGCTCTGGTTACAAAGTTTATGTGAGAGGCGAGAAGGAGGAGGGAATAGCAGGCGGGAGCAGGAGACAGCATGGCACCCTACTGCCCTCTAGTTAAGCTATTAAACTAAACCAATTGAAAAAAACAAGACAACAGTAGTGGACAAAGCCTAAAGCAAATAAAATACTTACCATCATAGGTAAAGTAGCCTCCATCTTTAAAGACTACGACAGCAGGAAGCTCTGGCAAAGATACTGACTGTTGAAAACACAAAAACACCACTTTAGACAAAGATCCATAAATCATATAAAATATGTGAAAAACTCTTTGTACTGGGAAAAAAAAACATCAGAGCTTGTAACGTGTGCAATCCCAGGGCAAGAGACATGCTCAAAGAATCTAAATACATTATCTCAAACTAGGAAAATATAACTGCATGTGTCATTCCCAAGTGCATTAATGACATGTTTGTGAGTGTATCTTTGTGAAATTAATTTCATACTTTCTAAAGACGAAAGATGATCGCCTATTCAAAGCATTACCTCTGGCAAGGCTTCCTCTGAAGCAGAGAAGAAGTAAGTATAGACGATGAGCTCAGAGGCAGCGTCGTTGTACTTCTCCTGCAATAGCAAAAAAAGAAGGAAAAAAAAAAGGCTTTCGGTATTCAAAGATTGTAAATTATCACTTGAAGGTATTGCATAGAATTAATTCTTTCTTATATTATGTCAATGCTGCAGCATAGCATTGCCCCTATGATGCAGACTTTTGTGTGGTTGCTAAAGAATAAAAGAATGAAAGTGTATTGATGTATGTTGCTTACTTTGAGAGGAGAATCCCCACCAACATACACAAAAAGCACATTGTGCCGTTTCATCATGTGCTCAAACATCTGCTTGCTGGGAAGGGCTCGGACGGCTGGTCTGATGGAATAAAGAACAAACAAACAAACAAACAAACAAACAAACAAACAAAACATAGACAGGAGTTCATTTTGATAAGTATTTAAACCTCACAGAGTACAACAGTGATGTGTAACGTCCTAATCTTGGTTTCTGTGCTGCTAGCACCACCCAGTGGCAGTTCAAAAAACCACTGCAGTCCTCAACCCGTCTCCGAGCCAAGCTTTTGATCAGCCCCTCTGTCACGGATCTAGTTTGATTTCCCTCAAGGAGGGGAGAAATCTGTCAGGCTCACTTGATACAGTGGTTTAAAGTGGAGCATCAGAGGCAGAAATCCATTGAGCTATGAAACAAATATGGCCTGGGTTGATAAGCTGCCTTAGATGGTTTTCATTTAGCTTGGCATGTCTTCCTGTGAAATAAGGGAAGTTCTACTCGGCTCTCAGTTTCTCCTCATGTTGATTTCCAAGTGTTGTTTGAACCCTGTAACTTACCCTGCCACCCTGTTGGCAAACTCTACAATATCATCTTTTGTCCTCGGTCCCTTGTAATTGTAGGCAAGATCACCCTTTAACCTGAAAATAATAAGAAAAAATAGTGAAAGACTGAATATTTCATTGAAAACCCATTCAACACCTTTCACTGTTTTGTGCCAACAGAATGACACCGCTTGCATATTTATGTGAAACTGAATAAAACGGGAATTAACTGCTTGGCAGTCATGCATTCAGGATTTGTATGAAAAAAGAATATTATGCAAGAGGTGTACGTCGAACTAAATTTTCTGATTGGACCGCTCTTTTGACATTTTAGAGTAGATTATTTTTGCTGTTTAAGCAACACAAATATTTTTTTCCTTCTACTGGTTCTTCCTCATTTTATATAGCAGGTGCCAATTTTTTGTATGCTTTTCTAATGTAGTGTTGGACCCACCTTTGCCCACTTAAAAAATCCTAAATTAATTGGTGGCATAGATTCAGTATAATATTGGAAACATTCCTTACAGATTGTTTACCATGTTCATATAAAACCAGTACACGATGCTACAGAATTGCTGGCTGTACGGCTCTCCCTTTCAACCTCATCCCAAAGGGGGTTTTGGTCGAGAGCCGAGGCGAATGGAACATACAAAACCCGCTGGCATGTCGATGGAACCGGCTTCAGATCATGTGTGCTTTGTGAAATGGCGCCTTACCCTGCTGGCAGTGGCTATCAAGAGATGCACACGGTCAGCAACAATACTCGGCAATGGCATTCGAATGATGTTCAGTTGGTATTAAGGGCCTTAATATGCGCCAGGGAAAAGCATTCCCCACGCAATTTTACCACTAACCCAGCCTGAAGCGTTGACACAAGGCAGCTGGATGCCAAATCGTGACCCTACCATCTGCGCATTACAGCAGAAATCTAAAGTCATCGTACCAAGACATGCTTTTCCACACTTCAGTTTTGGTGAGTCACAGGGAGTGAAGCCTGGTTTGGTCTGGCCAATCAAGTTTCAGGGTGTTACGCATACTGAGATACTGATCTGCAAAGCAATCATGCTCAAAATAGTTGCAGTCACTTTTCTTTTTTTGGGGGGGGGCCTTAACCAATCAAGCAGTTCTCCTCTGACCTCTGTCATTGACAAGAACAGCCCATCACTGGATGTTTTTGTTTTTTATATCTAATTTTGTAAACTATGGAGACAGCTATTGTAAGTTAACAGGAGTTAGCAATTTTTGAGAAACCATCGCAATAAGCAGTTTTATAAATCCCTTTCATGTTATAGGTGTCTCATATGTTATACATTGAATATAAGATATGTGGTATATGATGTGAAAAGAAAACAAATTGAAAACCTAGAATTTAATGCCAGATTAAGCCTTTCTTTTACAGACGTTTCCATCATAATTTTGAAACTCTGCCCATGTTTTATATTAACATCATACCTTTACATATGAAATGAATGCCTTTAACAATAAAAAGCAAATTATCTCACTTAAAAGTCTGTGACCAACATCTGAACTTAAAAACAACAACCTGTCATACAAACAGCATGTTCTGGTGAAACAGCACCTACCAGGAAAACCCTGTTCACCGCAAAGGTCAACTTAATCTAAATCATTACACCTCCAATAGGGGAAAAAAAAAAGACAAATGACTTTACCTAATTGAGTTCCAGCCGAGAAAACTGCTCAAGTCGAGCTCTTACAACAAGCAAAATGCATTAAGGATTGCTAAGGTTGCATCAGCCCACGGCGCTTAATGAACTCAGGGGGAAACAGAACTCTAAATCAAGTCTCCTTCTGTCACCAAGGGAGGTATCTCGTGTTCTTCGATGGATGTTTCATCACTTGCTTGGTTTAATGTTATGAACCCTGCAGTGATCTTGTGGCACTTTCCCAAATGAGCTTGATGAAACTAAATGGGGAGCCCATTATGTTAGTGTGCTGATAAATGATTCAGCTTCATATAAATGGAGGGAACTCTGCTAAGTTGCAAGATCATTTATCTCATGTCAACATGAGCCCTGCCGTTAAGCAGCTGGTGTCTACCTAAATTCATTCATTTTATAATAAAAAAAATGGCACTTGAATTTTAAGAAATGATTTGAAATAAATTAAATGGAAAGTATGCGCTAAAACATTTGGACAACTGCATTTGTAGTTTCACAGGTACACTCAGATATACTGTAAGAAAGGCATACGAGTGAAATCAAGAAGCTATTGCTAATTCCAATGACTAAAGGGAGTTTTGCACAATCATCCCACAAGAAATGTGTAATTAACAGCACTCTGAAGTGCCAAACTAATATAATTTTTTTTCAAAATGTGTGAACTGACTTTGTTACTTGGTTATGCCTTAAGGAGAAAGCAACAACACCTTATTCCCTCTTGAATAATTTATCTAAGGGCATCTCCAAAGGCAAGGCAACAAGGGAAAAAGCATCTTTATAATGACACAAAATACACGCAGGTACACTTAGATACAGGAGGTTACAGTGGGGGTGGGGTGGCTGAAGCAATAGCTAGAGTATAAAATATAAATAATGCAACAGCCACATAACAAATTACAGTCCAAAATTACTACATGTTGGTGAAAAAAAACGCTCCTCTGATTAAATAGTGAAAGGAAAATTACTGAAGCTTCACAAAGACAGTGTTACCTGCAAAACAACTTTAATGGAATAATTAAATATTGTGTTCAAATTTAATTAACCTTTTAATAGCATATTACTTTTTCTAAGCGCTCAAGTATAATAACTTGTTTTTAAAAAACTGCTTGGTATTACTTCCCATAAAGTCTATAATGAGTGTGGGATATATTCAAATCATTTAACTTCATCTTGCATCTATACCAAACTAAAGAGTGGTACTTACAGTTTTATTGTGGGGTAACCACGAACACCAAACTCTGATGCCATTCCTGCAACACAGAAAACAATACAAATCATACTTGCTTTTTTTGAAAGGCTTAATCTCCACATCTTGAAAGACGTCTCTCTCTTTGAAAGATTTTAATACCCTCTTGTAATCGTCTTAAAGGATTCAAATGCTCTCCTAATTTAATCTCAATGCAAAAATTAAGTATATCTCTCTGAAGCATTACAGATTCAAAAAGAAAGATGCTTTCCTGTGGCTGGAGAATACGTGTCCATAGATTAATCTTGCAGTTAGCAGCTGCTTAATAAGACACAGAACTGTTGCATTTGTAGAGGTATAATTTTTACTCTAACACACTTGTAATATTGCTGTACCAACATCCCTACACGTCACACAAATGTCACAGTAACTGGCATTAATACTCTAATGTTTATATTGAAAGCATCATGATGTTGAACAACATGGTCCATTACAGAGAAATGTTGTCTCTAGCACATAAAGTAATCACCTGGGGGCACGCAAGCTCCAGGGGAAGACATTAAACTGCTACATGATTTACTCACCAGAGTAAGCCGTAGCATCCATCTTTCCCACACGAACCGGCGACCCTGAGCTCTTCAGCTCAGCTCCTACCTCATGCCATATTGGCTCTAGTTTTTTACAATAGCCGCACCACGGAGCATAGAACTGAAAGAGACCACAAGAATTTAAAAAAAGCATTCTTTAGATCATGTACAACCTACTGTGAAGTCTTTCATATAATCATAAACTATATTAATAGCGACCTTAATATTGCGCTGTCAAGATTCACCCCATTGTTGAAAGGACAAACACAGCTGAGTTAAAGCATTATTGGTAATTAACAGCAGATAAAAAAGGAAGAACAATTGCAGTTGTTTAATTTTAAGCTAAGCTTGAAATAGTGGTTCAAGAACTGTACTCATGTCATCCCGTTTTCAAAGAACAGAGAAAAGAGAAGGTGCTTTCAGCTGGTCCTTTATTTCCCAACGGTTCACCACAGAGGATGGATCCGCATATTTGATTTGACACAGATTTTATGTCGGCAGTCCTTCCTGATCCATCCCTCCCATTTATCAGGGTTTGGGACGCTAGTATATTTTCATATTTTCTACATTGCAGAAGTCTGAACTTCATGATGTCACATTAACAGTACAGATGCAGTGTCTTTAGTACCGGGGCAAAACAAAGGCAGAGTTGTGGTAAAAAATAAGGCACACCCTGCTTTTACTAATCAAATGCACTGGTCATTAGCAAATGTGAGCACTGCCATAGAAACAGACGTTTTTCCTGTCTGGAGCACTGACACTTGTTTGCCAGGAAGGAACGACATCTGCAATGCAGTGTCTAACTGTTCTTAGAGAAGGAAAAGCTGCTGTCCATCTGTGTTGGAGAGGCTATATGACCATTTCCAAATAATTAAAAGTGCATCATTCTACAGTGAGAACATGGAAAATTCAAGACAATTGTTAATCTTGCCAGAAGTGGACATCGCGGCAAGTTCACCCCCAGAGCATCTCAGACTCTACAGGCCTCAGTTAGCATCTTAGATCTTAACATTAGTTAACAGGCTGAAGTATGGCTAGTCATTCTACAAGCTAGTAAATCAGTAGACACTGGGGTGTACTTAATTTTTCCACAAACTGCTTCTGCATTTTCATGATTTACTGATAATGACACTGTGTGATATGTCACGTGCTGCTGTCCATCTAAGGTTATATTTACCAAATTTTAAGACTTGGTAAGGAGAGCATTACTTCTATTATGTCCCAATATAAAAAATGTAGAATTGGCAAAAGGTCTAACTTTCTTTTTGCCATGACGACACATTAGCTACCTCTAAGGGAGACTATAATTAAATGTTAAACTCTCTCTTTTTTAATATCTGTCTGTTTGCTGGTAAGATTTATAATACATCAAGGGTTAATGAAATATCCACAGATAATCCTTATGTACCCATATGTCTTCAAAATAAAAGCTGTTCTAACATTTTCAGCACATTTATAGAAATATGTCAAGGTAAAATATATGCAAAGGTACAGGACTTTTAATTTAACTGATTGAGGAAAGGTTGAGTTTATGTGAACAGTGTAATGAAGTCTTAAGAGCTTGAAAAGAAGGCCACTGGACTTCTTTTGTCAAGCTCCTGAAGCTACCATGACCTGGACAACTGAGAACCTACACAGACATAACGTAATGAAGTAAGTTTCACAGGACAAGAGAAAATAAAATACTAACATGGCACACTATGCTTACCAAACAAAAAGAATAAAAGGCCATTTAGGATAACTAAAAGACAGGTACTGTAAGATGAAACAGAGTTCATGTGAATGAAGGAGAAAACTGTGACATCTATGTTGTCAGTGTTAGGTCATGTTAGCTTTTGACCATTTAATTTGCCTTTTTGCATCTTTTGCATGAAATACACTTCAGCAATGACTGACTTTAAGTCAGACTGTGTTCCATTTCCTCCCTTGGAGGAAAAAGTGCCAGACCATCATTCCAGAGCACGCCGGCAGCACTAAACGTAGGGTTTAACAGACAGGCATGCACAAAATGACGACATGCTCATTAGAACAAAACAACCCGCTAAAGGTTGCACGTCACGTCTTATTCCACCACCACAAAAAGATCTTCACACAGAGGTGAGATAGTAGCATGAGAAAGTATGATTCCCCATGCTCTTAATCATCACTTTAATCAGAGGGCCATTTAAGGTACCATTGCATTTTACAAGTTAGGCAGTTATGAAGCCGGTATGACACACCGTGTTTGTCTTTATCAGTGGACGTTAAGTATGTCTGAATTTATGAATAACAAAAAGTAGTGTATTAAAGGTTTGTTTTATCTGGTCTCGTTTAGTGTTTGGTTTTTGTCTGTTTTTTAATCATCATTTTTATTGAAATGTTATTACAAGTCTATTATATTATATGTGTGACTATTACATGTCTTATGTAACTGGTTACGATTCTTTGTATACTTAAAACACTGGTTTGTATCTGCTCTCTTGTGCAAGTTATTTTTATGGCTTTTTCGGTTACACCATATTTTTCCTGTACTAATTTTACACATTGGTGCTTTATTGTTGATTTAATGGCTAACCTAACATGTGACCATGGGTAACAGTTACAGTGGTCTTTCTCCACTGAAAGCCAAAAGGATTACAAAACAGTTATTATGGCAATAAAAGACAAAGATTCAGTGTTAAGCAGAACTTGTTGACTAATTTTACGTAAAAGCCTTTTGCTCCAGTGATTGTCTGGTTTGTTTGAATTTCTTTTTAGGAGCTTAGTTTCCACAAATTACACAACATATAACAATTTCATCAGTATAAGAAAACAACACAAAAATAAAACTAATGTCACAATTCACCATGGAGCCCATAACGCGCAGCAAAAGCAACTTTTGCTACTTTGGGTGTCGACACAAACCCTGCTTTAAAGCTCTCAGAGCCCCCCGGCTTTGCCGTGCATGCATGACTTCTCATTCACTAATCACAGGGGACTGTTTGCACGACCCCCTCCCTTATGACATCCCACCCAGACTCCCATTGCTTCCGCAAGGGATGATTCAGACAGTGGCGTGCTGGATATGAAGTAAACCATAGCTCAATGGACCCAGATTAGAGTGTGTGTTTGTGTGGATCCATAATGTCAAACTCACATCAACCAGCCAGACGTCATTCACTCTGGTGTCTTTAAATCTATGGAATAGAGAAAAAACATAGTTGTAACCATTCAGCTGAGACTAGACAGAAATGACAAGTTCTGACAATCAAATAAATCACATTAAAATTAATGAATAATAAAATCAAATGAAATACCACAAAAGACTGTGAGTATACCATATGGGTAAATCTCCCCACAGCAATCCAAACTCATATTTAACGTAAGAATCATATTCTCACATTTAAACTGCTGACATCTGGGGGCCTGAAAAAAATCAATTAAAGCCTGTGGCGTGCAGACTACTCTCTGCCCATTGATGAGCTAATGTTTAAATTGTCATTGGCAAAATCATGAAAAATGTTCCAATACAAAGACAGGCTTATTACACACAAGAGAGATAATCTACAGAGACTTTTCACCACAGGCATCCAATTAAAAAAAATAAAGCACTGTGCAACTAGAAAGAGAGGAAATCAGCATCACCACCATGTATTTTTTTTCTGCTAATGCAACCACTGCAATGTGGGCACTTTTTACCATACAGGGTTTAGAGCATTGCTAAAGTACAGGAAGTAGGAGCAGTGAGCCACTTTGCATCCACACGGAGCATGATTTCTAAACTCGGAAGTTGCCGTAGCAGGAAGCTGAATTGGTGAATCAGTGAAGGGGGAAAAGCACATAGTAGTGCATCACTTACGTGTCATCTAGGTCTTCAACAAATGCAAGCACCGCTGAACTCAGGAAAGCCGCTATAACTGTGACGGTAAAAGAAAACACTGAAATCAGACAAGGTGTTTATCTCAATGTGAAGCTTTACAGCTTTAAGGTTTCTTTTCCTCCCCAGCATTAAACCTCATGACTGAAGCATCACCAGCTAAAGCTGTCGCCCCTCCGGCTAACTGTGCTTCAGTTTGAGCCGCATTTTCACCAACGGCAGCTGCTAGGGGCCTTTAAACTGATGCTGGGATAGCGTGTGTGGTCCACTGTTATTCATACAGGAAATACAAAAGCTGAACATACCTCCACAAGCCAGGGAAGCTTTTACTTCTGCCATTGCTTCGAGTGGAAACAGCAAGCAGGAAACAACCGCTAAATCGACCTCCCTCCGCGCATGCGCCGGGTTGCGCAGCCTCCTGAAGGGGTTACCAAACAAAACGGTTCCTCCTTTAGCTTTTTTTTGTAGTTTAATTTTGTTTTAATAGTATTTAAATCACTTTTGATCTGTACCACTTACTACATTTTTTACAGAAGATTTTCATCGACGTTTACGCCATGTTTACGGTCTATTTTTTCCACTTTATGAACGTACACAAATGCAAAAATATAAGTATTTATACTGATGAAACTGCAAGTCAAGGTTTGTGATGCAGGTCGTCCTAATAAACAGGTGGTTAATAACAAATAATTAATGAATATTTGTGTTATGTTCAATTTAGTTTTTTATTTTTACATTCCGTTGATAGAACATTTTTTCCACAGTTAAATAGAATAACAAAGATTATCTAATGAAAACAACACAAGGTATTGATGTTGATCTGTTTGTTACGGGGGGCCTGGTTGCTGTAATTATTTACTTACTTCATCTTGTTGCTGTTTCTTATTTTACAGTTTTCCCCCTTTTTTTAAATCAGCAACCTTTTAACTGTACTGAATTTTGAAGAAGCGACACTGATGATGACTACCTGTACCCACCATCAGGTGTCGCTCTAAGATAACGGGCAGCGGGCCAAGCACCTCAATGCCTGTGTACTTCCATAGAATAAAGTGATCATATACAATAAATATCATCAATATTACCATACATCTCTGTCTTCACTTTCTTTTTAGTAGCATCTTAAATACATAAACATTAAAATACTACCAGAATAAGAGAATTTGCCAGTGATTGCCATCCAAATTTGTGCACTGCTTCCAATAAGGCTCCAGCAACTTGGAATATTTGCTTCTGATATTCATATTTACAAATCATGATTTCCCAACCAAATATTCTCCACTTCTTTGAGTTTGTGGATGAGTATTGTGCACTTATCACTGAATGCCTCTGAATCTCATATCCAACACTAATGATTGTAGCCACCTTGCTTCTCAAGTTACCCACAGTCTACATCTGCCGTTCTATGACCCTAAGGTCCAATCACTTTGTGCACAAAAGACATCACAGGACCATTTGTTTTATTGAAAACGTTTATTTGTTTTGAGAAGGTTTTTTGAATAATAATTTGTAACCAATACTGAATATCTTTAAGGTTATCAAACATGTTTGCACATAAACTTCATCTTAGAAGTTTATAATTAAGATTCATATTTACAAACCAAAGGTTCATCTCACGTATGACGCACACAAGTAAATATACAATACATTACAAGGCATAGAATGGTTGGCTTCACAGAATGTGGCTGAAATTTACAAAATAAATAAGAATATTTTGTGTAACTTTATTTTCCTATTGTCTTCACTTGTCTCTCTTCAAACCTCTGGCTGGCACACCAGGCATGTAGCTTTGTTTCAGAGTTTCACTGGCACTGGAGTACCAGCGTTGTGTTTTTCCTCATTGCATTGAATGCGTTGAGTACCATTTCAGAACTTCATATTCAAAATAAACTGAATGCCATAAGCTTGCAAAAGAGTCGTAAAGAAGGCAGAGGTCTTGCTGGAGTTTTCATTATTAAATATGAACGCCTATGCTCGTTCATCAATATCAGACAATTTCATGTAGAACAAAATCTTGGTCCAGAAATTTTAGTGGGAAATTCCAGTTTTTTTTTCGCACCTTAGACAGAAATGCTTATATACAAAATCAGCACGTCATTCTTGTTCAAAAAACAAGAGAAAGCATGAAATACTTTTGTATCCTGTGAAAGAGCTGTACTTTCTCACGGGGTGAATAGTGATCATGACTGTGTTACTAAACAGATTCATGTGGAGGATCGCCATGCTGACGGCTCATGTGCCAAGTTTGTGGAGGGCTGAATGCCTTTGTATTTGGAAGGGCAGGAACCTGGACACAAGCTGTTAAGTTACATTGTAAGGCCACGGTGACTCCTGCAGTGACAAAACCGCTGAAGCAAAGACAGCTAACACAACACAAATATACATTTTTAGCATTTGGGTCACATTCAAAGCCTCTGCAATGCACCACTGAGTTCTCAGTTTCAGAAGTAAAAGTGCCCTCCTTATAGTACAAACATACAAAGGCGTGAATTTTAACCAATTGTTTGCCTTGCTTCACAACTTTTCCTATAGAAACTTGTAGTACAGCAAAGTTGTTTGTCTTCTTTACATAAAGAGAGGACTTGTTCTGTAGACTCCCACACTCAGCTGTCTGACTGAACCCACTCATGTCATCTTACAAAAGTGACCTCAATGGAGCCTTTAAACAAAGCTTTCTTTGCCCCATTTTATCACTCATCAGAAAACAACAGCAGAGACATGATTCTGTTTTCCACAGGCTACACTCACTCTTGACACCAAATTATTCCTTTATGGGCAAAAAAAATGAGCATTTTTATGAAGCTACATGTCTAACATCACAATTCATAATTCAGACAAAACTAATACAAAAAACGTCTCATCAACATCAAACTCGGCAGCATTTATCTGAACACAAAGCAACAACATAACAACCAAACTTTGTATTTTCTTTATATTATTTTAACTGACAGCAGTCCAAGGCCCAACTGAAGCATGAAAAGGAATCTCCTGCTGATGTTTATGCTGCTGGAGGATAAGATAACATAATTCTTGCTCAATTCACCATCATAATCAAAACCTCTGTGGTTCAGTCCTGGGACAGATGCAAAATTGAAAACCTTGCCCCCCAGTTTGTGGACTGGTGTTTGCTTTGACTGGTCAAATAGGACTCAAAAAGCCCTGCGCACACTTCAGTGCCTTTAATTTAGCAATTGCAACAATTTGTCACAGGTAACATCTCCAAGACTAGCTAAATTCCACAAGTGTCTATCATCAGAGCCCATGTTTTCTAGTTTCATTCAGCTTTCAGTGTACTGTCATACCAAAGATCCTGCTGCATGACACAGCAACAAAATCAGAGTTTTCCTGTGAGTTTTAAGCTTTTACAAAAAACTTAATGCAGGTGGAAACTGCACCACACAACAACAACAAAAAAATCCTATAAAAATCTCCTTAACTGTTTTTTTTTTTTTGTCTTTTTCCTAAGTGGCATCACTTCAGGAATCAGAGAACATGATAAACCTTAAAGATCCATCTCTTAGGTCCATGAGAGAAAATCATGAATGTTTCCATAAATTACTTTTGCTTCTTAATTTCCACTGTTGCGTAGTCGCCACTACAATCACACCCCAACCTACAGATTTTAGTTCTTTTAAGTTGCCAAACAGCACGTTAAAAGTGTCACTGAGGATCTATACTGTGTGGCTGCCTCAGGTACATCATCTGAAAGCCTTTTGAAGTGGGAAAAAAAAAGTAAGGCTCTGGATGAGGCACATCGGTGATGTCACATAAAGTGGATGAAAACAAAGGCGTGCTGCTGTAGCGCTCCTCTAATACTACTGTGCAAACTGTACACCCAGCCAACTCCAAAATGCCCAATGCTTATTTAAAAAGTTCTTAAAGTCGCTGGAATAAGCAGCAGCTACGTGGTGTGCAGCATTGCATAGTTGAGTTCCACTGAGGACTACATATTACAGCGTGACAAGCCATCATCGACAAGCATCTGGTAGATCAATGCTCATTCCAGGATGTCTGTTTCAAATGGGACCAGATGGTAGTAGGAGAGGTTGGTGACATATGCTTCTGTTTCTTCATCACACACATCTGTTTCCAATGGCAAAAACTCTGTTCCATCTTCATACCTGGCAATAAAATGAAAGACATACTGGGTTAACCCAGGCCTGTGTAGTTTACCCCAGGAATCAAAGGTGTGATGTAAGTGTCAACATCAAAACACTGACAAAACCTTAGAACTGTGCTGCCATTTATGGGTGATTTACATTGTTTTTGTGTTTCTGTGAAGTACCGAGAGGAATGTGTTCCTCTTTTGCTTTCTACACACACCCAGGGAAGGAAGAGCTGCACAGACACACTTCCTGTGCTATGTGAAGCGGGTGGAGGGTCCTGGGGTAGGTTCACATTCTAGGACCTCTTTACTCACCAAAGCATTTATTGTATACACTCAAAGGCAAGCATGGAAATCCTCACATTTGTGAGAAGGCAAGTAGGTAGTTTCTTACTCTGAAGTGGCCTTCAAACCTACAACTGTGTTAAACTCACTCTGGCCCTTAATGTGATTTTAAACATAGCTTTCTTGCTCAGTAACATATGCAAAGGCAGATATAATTAATGACTGAGCGATCCTTATACTCACGTATGTTCTACAGAGTCGGTCGATGAAGGTCTCTCTTTTTCTTCGGGGATACTGTGATCAAACACGATGGTTTCTGTGTTGGCCAGACAAAATCCATTGGACCGCATGATTTCTGGAAAATGCAGAGAGGAATATTACATCATCCTTAAAGAAATCATGAAAAATAACTGAAATGTAGTTATATTCACATTAAATAAGTAAATGAACCTGATATCTTGATTGGACTGTCAAAGCATGGCTGGATTCTGTGGACTTTGTCGTTCCTTAGCACCTGATCCAGGGGCGACCGCTCAAAGAAAGTCAGCATCACCTCTGATCTGGAATACTAAAGAAAGAGGTTTTTGAGTACAGAGCTGATGTGCTCATGTAAGAAGCTTTTATAAGTCTATATGACATGCCATCAGATGAAATACCAACCTTGCATGGCATGTTGATTGCATTCTTCAGTAGCCTTTCCACTTCGTTTAACTTCTCCTCGATGTCGGTCGCTTCTTTGATTTTCACCAGCCCTGAAAGAAACAAAAAGAACTCTAAATGATTGCGGTACGCTGGATTTGGCTGCTGATTTGAATTCCTGTCAGTGAAATAAAGCTCTATTAACTTGATTCCTTCAATTTAAAACCATCCACTGGATCTCCATGAAGTGTTTTACATCCGTTCATGTCACAGGCCGCCGAGGCAGACCATGTGTGGGTTAGCGTTGAGGACCCAGGAGCAGACAGAGGCGAGGGGATGAAACTTTAAAGCCCAAAAATAACCTTTATTTTGCTAGTTGCAGGTGATAACATACAGAGTTAACTGAGAAAATACCGAGTCAAATAAGACCTAGAACTACAACTTAAACTGCGACAATAAACTATGATCAGACATGGGGTAAGAAACACAGACAACACGACGCTGAACACAGGAAGACTGAAGACTTAAATACACACATGAGGTGATCAGGAGAAGTGGAGACACATGAGGACACAGATGACTCGAATGAAACAATGACAACACAGGGGAAAATTACACAGGACACACTAACATGAGACACGGACCTTCAAAGTAAAACAGGAAACATGACAGGCACAGACTAGACACTGAACTAAACCTAAGAACAAACCCTTAACCAGAATAACACTGAAACTTAGGATTATAATATTCAAAACAGGACAACTAAAGAATCAGAAAACAAACCATAATACAGAAAAAAAAAAAAAAAACACCAAAATACAAGAAACTGAAAATACTGGGTCAAAATGACGCAGAACCATGACAGTTCAAGAGCCCTGGATGATAAATAGTCTTGCTTTTAGCCTTTGAGCTTCCTTTGGGGTCAAACATTTTCCTTTAAAGCATTGCATTATTATGACCTATTCAATGTTACTCACTTCACCTGTCAGTCTTTTTAATGTTGTAAAAAGTGTATCGCAACAACTCTAAGACACAGTGAAATTTGACGCAGCGGTGCCTTTAGTATAGATGTTTTTGGTGAGCCCTTATCATTTGTACATAGAGACGGATGTACAAAGAAACTTTCCCTCCATGAAAAGGCCAAGTGTAACTATTTCTGCACCTAGAAAATGAAAGAGGGCAAGCTCTACGACCTTTACAGCCATCACTGTGTTAGCTTTCTGTAGGTCAAAACACAAAAGCCAGACAGATTTTAATTCATCCCAACTCTTGAAAAAGACTGGCTCAAATGCAAGAGTCCTTTTTATTTCGGTAACCTTTTTCCTCACAATGCCCCATGATATTTACCTCTCGTAGGAGGAG
Organism: Diplotaxodon limnothrissa; assembly: GCF_057381915.1. Taxonomy (NCBI): domain Eukaryota; kingdom Metazoa; phylum Chordata; class Actinopteri; order Cichliformes; family Cichlidae; genus Diplotaxodon; species Diplotaxodon limnothrissa. Next base: position 20,489,707 of record NC_140604.1, read on the forward strand.
AGAAAAACAGACCACATACCATTGTCCTTAGAGCAAGAGCAGGGTGCACACTAACACTGTAAAACTGCCACCGCAATTGCTGGCATTTGTATAACAGCAGTAATAACAGAGGAAAGTAATAATAGGTGGTGGAGTGGCTGTAGAACAATGTCTGTGATAGCACGCTAATCCTGCATAAAACTAGGAATGCAATTTAAGAGGCAGTGGGAGCGTAAAATCAGCACATTTGGTAATAGAAGGCTACCGCCGATATGAGTGAGCAAGTCAGCAGAGCATCATTTACAGCCAGCCTGCTGACAAAGGGATGTGGTGAGGAGAATAATGATGAAGACTGCAGCCACAGGGATGTGGCTCTGTCTGAACTGACTGGGACAGATGAAACGTAGTCACACAGTGGTTACATGGAAGCACTGAGTAAGACGACCTCTATGCACACTCACAGGCTCATCCATTTATAATGACCCACAGTGATGACATCACATCCTGGGGGATGTGAAGAGTGATGTGGCAGTTGAATCATGACTAGGTGCCCAATCTGAAGCTTGTGTTGTGCCCTCCTCCTGTTTAACTTGCAAAGTCCTTTCGATATCCGTTTGCCAGAGCGCGGTGCAAGAACAGATACGAGTTTTAGGCGAAGGATGTCAAACTCATTTTATATCGTACAGCCCACTTTGATCCTAAGTAATGAAACTCCTGTTTCTGTTAGTGTAAAGAAGCTTAATTACACATTTATTCTCTGAAATATCTCAATATAAGGAAGTGAAGTACAATTTCAATCCTACGTCTCAATTTTTCTTCGCGATAAAGAAATGCAAACAAAATCTGTCAGCATCTTTGGACTCAAATTGTAAGAAATAAATGTGCAATAATACAGAAAAATTCTGGTAGTGCATTGCCCAGCCTGACTTGTGATTATAAAACAGAAAGTTTTTGTTCATTCACAGAAAGTTATTTTAAACTAAAACAGAAATTTCCATCCATTCGCTTCCGCTTATCCTTTTTTTCAGGGTCGCGGGGGGTGCTGGAGCCTATCCCAGCTGTCATAGGGCGAGAGGCAGGGTACACCCTGAACAGGTCGCCAGTCTGTCGCAGGGCTAACACACAGGGACAGACAACCATTCACACTCACATTCATTCGCACATTCACACCTAGTGACAATTTGGATTTTCCAATTAACCTATCCCCACAAGCTTTAAAACAGAAATTTCTGTTGTAAATAGACACATCGGCCATTTAATTGTTTCTCACTTAGTTACATTGGTATGGTATGAATGGCCATAGGGGTGTTCTTTTTAAGTAGAGTTAAAATGTGTTCTTCACATTTTAGTTCACTAATTTTCTTCATAGTTTTCTTCAACGATCTTTTTTGTTCTTGATAAAAACAAGACGATACCTAAATAAGTACTAACGCACAAGGAAAAAGCAATGATGAAGTTTATCTACACTTTTGTCAAATAAAAAGAAGAAAATGTTCAAGAGAGACAAGATCCAACCAGAACTAATTAAGATGTGTAGAAAGGCGGGGCAAGTTTGGAAGTGATTCAATCAGAAGTAAACTCCTTATGCAGTTAGGTTAGACACACACAATTTGATCTGGCCCCGGGAAACAGGGTGGGAACAGGGGTTCAGCTAACTCCCGTGCTCCCTGTTTCTCATGAAAATGTGACAAAATGTCAAAGTAGACAAATAGACATATTACAAATTTAGATGCACTTTAAGATGTTTTACTACTAAAGCTAGTGATAGGTTTGTGTCAATATTCAGTGTTGTAAACATGCAAAAATTAGATAAATGTGTTACAGATTGGTCCACTCGACCAGAAAAATCAGGGAGTAGTGTCAGTAAATAAAAGCAGCTCTATGGAGAGCAAGTAAAAATTGTTTAAAATATGTAGCTGAAGTCAGAAAATAACCTCTTGGATTAAACAAGACAAGCTTCACAATGTTGGAAATGTGTCCATAAAGTTCATTAGGTTGTGTTACAGTTGTTCATATTAATTCAAAACCTCGGGAGGTTTCAAGTGTGAGTCAGCAGTCAGCAGTTAACATCTTAAATGGAAACAAAGCCTGGATGACAACGTCACTGCGGAGACTTCAAACCACACCCTGTCTTGTTAGTTGTTATCCTCGGGGACAGATTTCAAAGTTTGTGTCCACTGATGTAGTGCAGTAATGTTATAAATTAAATGAAAAGAAATACACTTTATTGCATGCATGCACGCAGTCCATCAAGGAATGAATTATGAGGAGTAAATCATAAGCATTTAATCGTAGAGATTTGGAGCGATCAAGCTCACAAATTGCTGTTCTTTTCTTCACAGTCTGATCTTGGCTGTGTCTTTGCACATAAATATTTTCAAAGTGGGAACTAGTGGGTAGGGGTGACAACGATGGGACGTTTTTCACTGCATAATCTGGAAGACTGCGTATAACACCAAGACTCAAACGTGTGTGATGTGCCAAAGAGAAGTGTGTGCGTTTCTGCCAGTTGTGTAAGTTGTAACCACTGTTAATCTGGTGTGTGTAGCTTGATTATGTGTCTAATTAGAGAGTGCAAATTTCAGCACGCAACTGCTGCTATCAGTTGGCTTCATACGGTGTTAATCAGTCATAAGGCCCAATGTCGTGTAAGCATGTTATTGTAGATGACAAATACTGATTAATGTTCATTTTAAAAATCACACAGCAAAACTTTTGGATGAGAAAAAAATATTCATTAAAGAAAGTTTGGGGATTTTTCGGGAGCGGATTTTGTGCCATAGCTTTGGAAATCACTCTAACACATCAATATTAGAGTGCTTCGCTAGATTACTGACATGTGTCTCATGAGTTTAACCCAGGATGTCTAATTTTCTGTGTTGGCTAGAATTACATGGTTGTAAACTGATTTTTCTGCTTGGACTTTCTGGTTACAGTGGTCCATGCACTATAAATAATTAAACAACGCTGTCATTGGTGGTATAGAGCAAATTATTCTACAGTGAAACCATTTTCACTTTACCCTACAGTGACCTCACAACCAGCCATTTTGGCTCTTTTTAGTTGTCTCTTAGTAGCTTTCACTTTTGATTACTGTACTTCTATTTTTAAGAAGAACATGTGACTGTGTTTATTTACCTGGGGCTGCTAGTTGGTAAAATGTGATCAGTAATCAGTAGCACTAATTGTAGTCATTATAAAGGTAGATTATTATAAAATGCCATGGTGACGAGAAGCTCTGTAATATTACAAAAAATAGAAGCATGTGTACAACAGGAACTCAGCCGTCCCCACGTCTTCCTCATGCACATTATCTAGTCATCCTATGTTGTAAGAGCCACATTTCACAGTTATCTTCTGCAGGGATCTGATAAGCTGCAGTCAGCAGCACAGTACTTAATCATTCAACCACTAACATGCCACAGTTTGTCAACACATTATTCCCGAATACTTCTGTCATCAAGCCCCAGGCATGGTCAGAAAGAAGATGTTACTTTTATTAGCAAGAAGTTGCACCAAGTTGTTGCTGCAGGCCATTTTAATCTTTACACATGCACACTATATTTCCTGTAAAATCTCTATTTGCAGCCGCTACGTGTATGCTGCCATTTGTTTGGTTTCACAAAGCTGCTTTGTGAAAAGCTGAAATGGCTCAGCTTGATTCAGCTGTCGTTAAGCTGGAAGTTAAAAGAAGACTTTGGCATTTCGAGGAATTTCGTTTCTTGAGTTATGCTTGATGTTGATAGTGTTGCACGTCCAAAGCTCACCTGCCCCTCCGAGATCATTGATAAATGCAGCAATGTTGTTTTGTATTGAGTTTTCTTGATTAGATTAAACAACTATGTTAAATAGCGACGTTTACAGATGACATGAGAGCAGATCGTGTACCTTTGAAAGGTGCTAGGTTAGGTGAATTCTCCTGTCTGTAGCCATTCTGAGCACATTAATGATCAAATTGCCTATTTTCTTCACTCTCATCTCTCATCTAATGCAAATTTTGAACAGACAATGCATGCACATCCCATTTTAAATGTCAAATTGCATGAAAGTGATGTGCACATATTCCTTTTTTTATTATACAGTGCATTATAGGTAGTCTGCCAATTTAATAGCCTCTCCACAGTGTCAAAGTGTCACCTTCGCTGCCTACAGAGTAAAAATTGAGGTTTTATTATATTGTTTAGCATTCATATATTACTGTTAAAAAAAAAAAAAAAGCCTAAAATAGAGAAACTGCTTGAGTAGGCAACAGAAGCTGACAGTTTGTAAGAGTGATTTCAACGCTGTCTGCGTCTACATTCCTTGATCATATCTAGCTCACATGGAATGTGAGCAATCGCTCTCTGTCTGTATGCTCATGGGGTCACATGTAAGGTAAGTGTGATGAGGCCCTGGCAGACCAGCGGTACTAAATATGGGAAGTCCACTCCTCCGCAGTCGCCCTCTTTCTCATCATGACATAAGTCTGAAAAGCTCTGCACGCCTTCCTTGTTGCCTAGACGCAGCACAGAAACAGGAAAACATGACCAAAGCCAGAAATTGTGGCAAAATGGACTGAGAAAGGGCAGACCTATGGTTTTGTTTTTTTTCCTCCCCTCAAGATCTTCAATCAGGGCAGCGATTAGATGGCATGCAAAGGAAATATTAAAAAGGGATAGGAATTCAGGAATTCCTCAATTTCTTTTAACCCTGTGGCTCACAATCCGTCAATGAAATGCTCAAACCAGTTTCAAACACTAAAATGGTCTTGATGTCTCCTTCAGCTTCATTTATCATTGAGCTATAATCAGCATGAGAGTGACAGACGGAATAAAGAAGTGAAAAGTGAGTCATGAGATCAAAAATGTCTCATCCCAAAATGCATTCCACACTGCACTGGCTGAGGCGAAGCAGCTAGCTGTCAACAACTCTGTCAGCTATTTTAGTGCCTGAGCAGGAAGCCAGCCTTTCCAGTCCCAGCTAAAGGGATGTCTCCAAAACACTGGTATAAGCTCAGCAAGTAGACACGAAAGCAAAGTGCCGAGGGGGGGGGGGGGGGGGGGGGGGGGTCCTCTCTCACACAGGAGAGGCTGGGAGTTTTGCCAAATTTGTGACAGTTGTGGGGTATCCAAATCCTGAATGCTGGAGGTTCACACATAGTATACCAAAAGACTGCCGTCTGCAAAGCGCTGCCTTATATTTTACTGTTTAAATTACCTGATATCAGTAGCACAAAATCTTTCACATTCAGTTTTGGACGAACGTTTTAGTTATATTTACTCAAAATTAAGTGAAGTAATTTAAAAAAAACAAAAAACAAAACAAAAAAGTTATTTCTGCAGTAGTTTGTGGCTGGATGGCTCTCCCGCACTTCCATTTAAAAATAAATAAATAAAAATAGAAAGTGGAAAAGAGTGCGGGAAAACCACTAAAAAGACCCCTGGATTAAGCCAGACACAGGTGGTTCAAAGTGACTGTGAAAGGCAAATATTGCAACATGGTCAAAGACAACGTAAACAGTATGCTTTGGTTGGATGCTCAGACACAGTAAAGCCAAGCTTTAACTTGAATACCCCGCTTGCTTTTGAAGGAAAAACCTTCACTTTCATATCTTTAAAAGAATCACCAAATCTGGAGACATGCGATGGCAAAATAGTGTGTCAAATAACTGATGTTAACCTAAAATGCTACCATCTGGACTAACTGTTTATATCTCAACAAGTTTATATTTCAGCACCCATCTTCTGCAAAACTGTGTACTTTTATCCCTCATAATAAAAAATGTGCATAAGCAATAGAAATATTTTTGCCGTGGCCTTTGATCCAAGTTTTAAGCTACCAGAAAAGACTTGCTCCAGCAGCAAGCTTGTGATGTAAGATGTAAAGAACAGATTTCCACACTGAAAGTCTGCATTGGTACTTAAGGATCCCCATAGGGAATCCAGCTCCCACAGAGTCATGGCAACAAATCTTACACATAGTGTGTCCAGTCTTTTAGGTCCTAAATATTGACATAGATTAGAAACATGCTGTCAGCACAGACTTCTATTGATGTGACATCCTAAAGAGCACAATGTTAATTATTAACCTCCAAGGCTCTGAAGCCTTTCAAATTAGAACCAAGCCTTTGCTGATTAAGCTCAATATTTTTCGTGTATTCTGCTTTGTTAATCACCAGCACTTTAATCAGCCCTATGGTGTCAATGGATCATTTGCAGATCTGGATCTGACTGCAATGCACAAAGACAACAACTTCTGTACCAGCTCTTGCAAAATGTAAACAGGAATATAATCTGCAGGAGGATTTCCTTTAGGGAGTCCACCGCAAACTCCAAGACAAACTTTTCAATTAGTTAAAAAAAAAAAGTGGTCAGTGCTGATTTAGTTCGAGGTAGCTTCATATTGCTGAAAAATGCTGCAAAAGTCTGGTAAATAGTAGAAAACTGAGCTTCAATTATTTCACTAATTACATAGAAATGCCATCTGCAAGTTTAATTGCTTGAAATGCCAAAATTAGTTTTCTTTGTTTCGGGACTTCAGAGTAAATATTTCTCTTCTGGAATCTGAAACTCGTAGTGCTAAAGAGGACAGGGTGGCCAACTTACTTCCTACACTTACAGTATAAATGCAATAGCTACGCTCCTGAACGGGAATATAATAATAGAAATGAGTTATTTCTGATACTGCTCGATCATCGCTTCCTGCCTTGTAGATTAGTAACTGTCACATGTTATCCGCTGTCACACCAACCTTCTATCAGTGGAGATTTGGACAGATCTCGTCTGTCCTCCGGAAAAGACTCCACCAGTCTCCTAAACAGCCGCCCGAGATCAGAGTAACTGCGATGCAAGTATAAAATGTTCCTGTCAGACCACTCGGTCCTGATCTCGAAAAACTCCTCTTCCTCTCCGCTCTGACTGATAATAAGTCTCCGGATCCCGTTAACCCAGCAGTCCCGGACGAACATGTTGACCAGGGACGTCCCTTCAAACACAGCCGATGCCATTCCTCCAAGCTGTCAGTCCAGCATGCTGCGGCGGGCCCGGTGAACAGCAGAATGAGGTGTTCGCGATGACAATGTCAAATACATAAACAAATAAAAGGCAAGGCAACTTTGGTAACTTTTCGACCAGCCTCTGTGTCTGAGCGGCACAGTCTGAGCGGCAGCAGAGTGTGAGCGAGAGGAGGATGATGGCTCAGCCCATCACAGGCGTAATCTCAAACGTGGCATGACTTAGAAAAAAAAAAATAGACTTTAGAGCCAGAGATAACGCCCCTGAAAAACTGATTTGGTAATATTGATCCAAGTGCGGGTTTTTTTCGTCAATTATTGACAAAAAAAAAAAAAAAAAAAAAAAAAAGAGAGAAAGAAAAGATCCAACACTAAACCCACACCTCTCAGAATAAGACACTGCTCCCTCCCTCTTTGCGCTTCCAGAGCATTTAACCTCACACTTGGATCAGCAGTTGCTTTTCTTTCAGCGCAGTTTCCTCCCCTCTCCCTCCTTTCTTCCTTCCTCCCTCCTTGACAACAGGCTATTATTATGCAGGGAATGCAAAGGGCTGTGAGGACAAAACTGTCCATCTCCTTGTGTATAATCGGGATCGACAGGTTCAATCATTCATTTTCTTTTGCACACTGTCAACTAGTTATTGGTGACCCTGCATGTGAGGTCGCTGCTGTGTATTTCCATAAAAATGAGCACTCCTAATCTTGAAATGAGATGTTTGGAATGAACCACAGGGAGAAAAATGCCCAGAAAGGAGTCCAAAAACAACTTTTGAATGGACTAAAGGTCCTAGTTCTTGGCAGTGAGAAACTTTGTGTGTTTTCTTGCAGTTGTTTGTGTGTCTTTGTGGTCTTTGCATCTCCATGAGGTCCTGTTATGGCTTTGGGGAACTGATTTGTATTTCTGTGGTCATTTTGCATCTGTCTGCAAAAAGTTTGTGTCTCTTTTCATTTTACGCTCCTCTCTGCAGTCATTTGATTACATTACACAGAGAACAAGCCCTTACTGTCTGAATCTAGTGAAGCAGGCAGAAACACGGGAGGGCAATGAAATTGTGCTTCTCCAAGATTCTTCATTTCAAATTATTTTATAACTCCCGTCTTCACAAAGTACTGGTATTTTTTGCCAATATGTAACCACAGCAAAATGATGCGCTGCTCCATGATGTTGATCTTGGGAGAGAATAACCTAAAGAGCTGATTTTCTCTGCATTGCTCACTGATGTTTAGCTGAGTGGCGAGACTGGTTAAAAGAGGCTTTGCAGGAAGTCAAAAAGTGGCGAATCAGCTGTACTAAAAGACAGTGGGGGAAAGGACTGTCTGCAAACACTTCTGGTAAGCAATTCATAAAAATTCCACGCAGGAAATAGCATGTTAATAGCTGGTAAAAGCAAGCTGTAAAACACCCCTTACAGTACAGGAACACAATTGCACCTGCACACGTAACAGGAATCATTACAGAAAAAATGAGAATTGTTCTGTTGAGATTGGTGAAAGAAATTCTGAGATGTGTAATGTGCACATCACGTTTTATGAGACAGCAGGTGGTTGGTGCAGAGTCCGCCTTTGTGCCCCGTTTGTTGCTCACAATTGTACCTTTGTGAGTGACTTAGGATCATAATGGCAAACACGAGCACTCCCAACAAGGAAATCGAGCCAGTCGTGAAAGTATAAAGTTTCAATTTGCCACATTGAAGCTGTCCGAAGAGGATCCCTTCATATTTAACAGTTTAATATCAAGCTGTTTCATAGTTCCTCGCTGCCAGTGAGCACTCTTCATTATCATACTGTCTGCACAGAAAGGCTGCTATGGAAAAAGACTCGAGGGATTCCCACTTCACTGGAGGTCCAACATTGTCAACCACAGATAGAATTTCATTTTGCACTTCCCATGAAACATTTTTCCCCTCTAATTTACAGTTTTATTATCTTGAAGCCTACTTACTGAAAGTGATTTCCACAAATACGAATAGCCGTCTCTTTGAAAGTAAGTAGCAGAGTTACAGTCCCTGGTCATAAAGACGCTGCAATCTCCTTATAATGTATAATACTGGGTAGCCAACAAGTGTCCTATAGAGGTGGCCAATTATTGATTTGTAAGAATATTGTTTAAAATAATATAAAGACTGAAACTAACCTGGTTTAAACCCCATTTCAGTTTTCCACTCTATGATTCAGATGCTTTTTGGGGTACTTTGATCCTCATAGTACTTTGTTTTGTTTGTACAACTGCACATCCCTCCATACATCTGGTATGGAAACATATTACATGTCCAAAAGAAAGCATTAGAAATGTTACGGAGCATCGCACGAAGCATACAAAATTAGATGATCGCTTGCGTCGCTGGTTGTTTACGCCAAGAACTGGGATAAAACACTGTTCTCTCAGATTGCTATTCGCACAGTACCAACCATTAACCTGCATCATAGCTGTAGCCGAAATTACAGAGTGGAAAGAAAATGACTGTCATTTAATATCATAGTCGCTCTGACAAGCACTGGATGTTGAATTGTCACGTGGAGGCGTGCCATGTTGTTTCATCTATAAGTGTTCGCAAAGGCATCCTGAAATGTAACAGTCTCAGTTAGCCATCTCTTTAGCTTTTTAGAGGCCAGACATTAATATGAAGGTTATGTTGCACACCTCTAATGTCTGATCGTGTTTAAATAACCAGACAGACGTGTCCAAATTCACGCTCACACACCAAATAGACATGAAATAGAGGGAAATTTACACAAAAAAAAAAAAAAGTGCCAGTGTAAAAACACTGATACCAGGCTGTCATGTAGGGAGAAAAACACCTGCTCTTGGCCTCCTTTACTCGGTGCTCATAGGACAGACCCATCAGCAGAACCCAGTCTTTATTATGAGGAGAGTTTGTTTTGCATGACTACAGCACTATTGTGTTGCAGAAATCTATCCACAGACGGGGTTACCTTGTGTCAGAATGACACATGCAAAACACACAGGAATCAATAAGAGCCAAGTTGTCATTGCTGATAACCAGTGGACAGCAGAGGTGAAAGATGAGAGGAACATTTCACCTATTAGCCTGGGTGGTATTTCAAGTAGATACATTCTGTCTCCTTGAATGTCAACCCACTTTTTACATTTGTATTAGTTGGTTTAGTGATATTAACTTTTTTGCCATTTTTAAAAACATTTCATATTTGTGTCCATCATTTTTTGCTTTGATTACTTCTATACAAAACCAAAAGTGAGTTGCAGTAAAACAAGAGTCTGCAGACAAGCCATCAGTTCTTTCACATCCAAATGCTACTATAGGCAAAAACACCTATATGCTAAGATGCAAGTTAGGATGCTCATCACAGTTTAGCATTTTAACTTCATTTGGGATGAATGTTGAGCACCTAAACCAGGTTCAACTGGGCTGTTTTGCCTTTTATTATTGCAAATTAGCTAAAAATATATTCTTAGCAAATAGCCCAACCTATTAAGATTGGAAATGACTAAAAACAAAATGTTTCAAAAGTTAAAAATAAATCAGAGAACATGTCAGACTTTTAATTTGTTAGAAAACAACTCGCTGTGCTGCCATTCTGTCAAGTTTCCTACTGAAAAAGAGTTTAGGGGTTTCTTTTCTCAGCTATAAGCCAAGTGTGGAGATGCTACGAGCTACATATTTCATTTTAAGCACGAATGATTATATTACTTGAATAAACCACCTTGGTATAATCAGAAAGCCCCTTCTCCCCTTGTGTAATAATGGGATACGTCTGTTTTGAGCAGGGCTTCAATCTGTGGTTTGGCCACATTTATAGAGTCAGCACATTCTACCCCAATACCTCGCTCCAATATACGAAATTCCTCTGAAAGCATAAACTTTAAATGGAAAAATAGATTTGCCTACTCACTCTTACAGACCGTTTAAGCCACGTTCTAGCACATTTGTCTCCCATTACAGTCATGAGAATGCCAAAGCTCTGTGAGGGAAGCCGCAGGAGGGATTGATCGGCTTTGGTTTATCTGATGCATGGGTCCCCAACTGCAGGCCTCAAGGGCTGGTGTCCTGCAGTTTTTAGATGTGTCCCTGATCCAACACAGCTGATTCAAATGGCTAAATGACCTCCTCAACATGTCCTGAAGTTCTCCAGAAGCCTGGTAATGAACTAATCATTTGATTCAGGTGTGTAGACCCAGGGTGAGATCTAAAACCTGCAGGACACCGGCCCTCGAGGCCTGGAGTTGGGGACCCCTGGTCTGATGCATGAATGACATATCATCGGTATGTTTGTGTTTCAGTGTCCTCACAGGACAAAAAGGTTTGAACAAAGCTGTTTTTTTTCCTTTCTTGAAATCATTTAGACAAGAATATTGAGATGAAATCGCTCCATTAAATATAATCACAGTGTAATTATAGCTGGAGCCAGGATACAGTGATAGGGAATCAACTAGTCTGTCCACACTATGTTAATTCTGGTTAAAGCCTGGCTTTCTGTTTCTCTTTGCTTCCAGTCTGATCTAGGGAGACAGTAGCAATGATTATACAAGGTAATCTCAGTGTTTTTAACAGTTTAAAACTACACGGTAGTGATGGCCAAATGAAGCTTTCCGAAGCACTGAAGCTTGTATTGAAAAACGGTTCATTACTCGAAGCTTTTCAACACAGTCCTCTCCGGTGACATCTGGTGGTGAAAATTTTGAAGAGCAGCTTGAATCTGCAAAATAAAACGGACTGCTCAATTATCACTGCTCACTCAAGAGTGGAGTTCTCTCTGATATTGGGCCACCGTTCCGTTGCTTTGAACATGTAATTGGTTCTGTTTTCTCGATTGGGGGGCTGAAAAAAATGTAATGCGTATTTGCGTAATACATTTTGATCAATAAACTTTCCCTATTTAAACATGCACTATGGTGTGGCCTTTCTTTGCTCATAACTCCTTGATGTTGGTAAATACAATAAGTGAGCAATATATATAATATACATATGATAATGCACAGCACATTATGGAGTATGCCCCTGCTGTGAAGTCCTGCCTCCATCTACTTGTCGTTTAATCACTGGACAGCTGGACAGGTTCATACAAAATATTAGATTAGGCCAATTGTCCTATACATATTTTTGACCTAGGGGTGGGATTGATTGTGAACTAGAAAGGGAAAATGCTTAGGAAGCTGAGTACGGCTGCATCGTCACTGATTTGTAGAATCCTTTTGATTCGATACAGGATCCGATTCAATTTGATTGGAATCTGGAAAGTTTTGCCTCAGTCAGAAATATTACAAGTCTGATCATTTAACAGTATATATCCATAATTTCGTATCTATTAAAAGAAAGCTGACACATGTGAGACTTAATTAGAGATGTAAACAGAGAGTTATGAAACCTGCAGCTGCAGAAGCCAGCGGAAAAAAGAGAGGCAAACACAGCGCGGACCCGCCGACACATCAAAATCTGACTCTGACGCGTCGGGTCCGCGCTCTGTGTTCACGTTTGTATGCAGAATCCGTAAACCTGCTCGCAGTTACTGTTTTAGCTGTATGGTGTTTGACGACATGTTGTGAGGTTTAACCTGAGATGCTGGCGTTTCAGGCATAATAACGTTAATTTACAAATCGACACAGGATTTTAATGAATCAATATCACTTTATTCAATTTAGCATGGATTGTAATCAGAAAGGCGATAATCAAAACCCACCCCTAATCAAGAACTTGCAAAGTAAAAACATGATCAATGTAAGGTAGCCCTTTTGTTATTTACATTTAAAAAGAGGATTAGTGTTACTGTGCGCTGGCTGAGTCTGTTTCTTTTCTTAGAAATAGTTTCTCCTGCCCTGGAGAAAATCCACTTGCATGGAACAGAAGAGGCTGTGGAGTGCAGGAACCACACTGCAAGCTGGTAGATATGCAGGTATTCCTGGGTCCTGCAGACTATCACCTAAAAACAGGGGTGCCCAATCCCGGTCCTCGAGAGCTACCGTCCTGCAGCTTTTAGATGCATCCCTACTCCAACACAGCTGAATCAAATGGTTTGGTTACCTCTTCAGCATGCCATCATGTTTGGCAAAGGCCTGATAACAAGCCATTCATTTGATTCAGCTGTGTTGGAGTAGGGATGCATCTAAAAGCTGCAGGATAGTAGCTCTCGAGGACTGGGATTGGGCAGCCCTGCCTAAAAACAATAAACAAAATGATTTTCTAAACTGTGTAGCAATGTCATGTACGTATAGTGTCAAATACATTTTTGTAGTCTTCATCAGCTTTAATTCACATGGAAGTGTTCCTAAAGTCATATGCTGTAATGATATTTACATTATGAAAACATGATTTTGGACATTTCAAGTTTTTCACTTCGGCAGATAAAATGAATTGAGCAAAATCAACTCAAAATATTCCCACACGCCAGAACGTCCTCTCTTCCTCGCTGGCTCCATATCTGTCAGTGGAATGATCACCTCGTCGCTCTCTGTCACCATCAACACACTCCACGAATCCCGTGGATGATTCACTTCCTTATATCTGTTTGAATCAGGTACCGAAGCAGTTACGTGCGTAATGAAGCTTCGGACGTCACTGGTCACGTGACTTTTGCCAAACGAAGCAAGCCTCGACACAGTGCTTCTGAACCAGTGTGTTGTTTTTTTCGACACACGCTCCGGAGCGTCAGCTTCAAGCGGGCCATCACTACTACACGGTAAAAACAAAGAGCATCATTTGTCAGCTCTAAGATTTTGCAAACGAGGGCATAAAAAAACTGTCAAGGCTTTGAAATTGGGTAACTTCAACCTGAGGTGAACAAAGACGTTATTTTTCACGCTCTGCTTCATTTGGCTTGGTTTTTGTTTAATAAATAATGACATGGTGTAATCGATTGATCTGAGGGTGTACTTTAGTTTTACCATGTCTGTGTTGTATCTAATGCGTGTACGCGCCCTTAATGAAAAGGAGCTTGTGATTGCAACCTTTTTAAATGATGATCACACCCAATAAATACAAGTTTAGGTTCAAAATAATTCACATGAATTAGGCAGTATTATAAGATACAGTACACTAGTTCCACTTTGTAACCTGGGTGGTTTTACACTGTTTATTTTGTGACGCAGCTGTTGGACCTACAGCACTGCTTAAATATCGCCATTACAGGCTTTGACTGTCACCCATATGCAATTTTACAGCTATGTTTAACTAAGCACTTGAGAGGAGTAAAATTAAGGGTTTCTGCAACTCCTGTTTTCTAATTTGTTAGCTCTTCACAGACATTCTCCTCTCTGCCACACCCTGCACCCACACTGATGGTCTTAACGTCCACAATTAACTTCAAGTCACCGCCCAGTCTGGCTGAAGGTACAAGACTTTCTTGATTTTAATTTAAATTAGTATAAACCTAAAAATGAAACCAATGACGAATAACACTGTTCCTTCTGTTTCAATCCAGTAGGCTCCTGGTATTCATGTGGATGTCTTTTTGACACATGCCACCCACCTAAACACTGCAAAGTAAGCACCCCACACCATGGAAATGGCACTCCACCCAAAACGGCACAAAAAATCAGATTCCAAGATTTCCAGATCCCAGTACTGATCAGGCATTTGCAGTGCACAGTGGAACACACCTAATGTCCATTGCCCCAACTGGTCTGAGCTGTTTTTGATTTCAGAAGGGGGTTTTCTGGTTGTTCTCATCCTTTAAAGCAAACATCAACTGAATATGCTTAGCTCATACTCCCAAACCCACTTCTTTGCCCTTGTAAATTGCCTGTCAGCCCTTATTCTCTCAGAAAAGTAAACAAAAGAGGCTCGTAAAGCAAAACTGTTAAGAAGACGAGAAAGAAAAAATATGGATACATCTGTCAGGCAACAAATGACATCTGCTTGATAGGAGCAGGCGTTCTTCTTTTATTTAGAAGAGCTGCCTAAGCTTCACATTGAGGAAGTCATTCTGAGCTATAACTCTATCTTTGTCTGCAGCAGCAGCAGACAAAACCCAGTGAAGAGTGCAAAGGCTAGGGTGACAGCAGGTTAGCAAACTGCCTGAGTGTCTTTAACAGGCTCTATAATGGACTGCGGTTGTCTTCAGCGAGCATCTGTTGGACCCCATGTTTTATGGCTCCGTCCTTATTGTGTCTCCAGTAAAGCCCAACGAGCAGAGAGCTGAACAGTCAAGGTAGACTTAATGTCTGCTTGGGGGTTTTTTCTCAGGGAAATACGAGTTGCAGTCATGAATCAGATCTACCGTGTCAGTGTGCCTTTATTTGTGAAATGTCCATTCATCAGTAATGTGGCTGCAGATCTTAAAGCACAGTGATTGTATAACTGTGCAAAGGTGCAGTTTTTACCCATGCTAACAATTCAATTCAATTTTATTTATACAGCGTGAAATCACAACAACTATTGCCTCATGGCGCTTTATATTGTAAGGTAAACCCTACAATAATACATACAGAGAAAAACCCAACAATCATATGACCCCCTATGAGCAAGCACTTTGGCAACAGTGGGAAGGAAAAACTCCCTTTTAACAGGAAGAAACCTCTGGCAGAACCAGGCTCAGGGAGGGGCGGGGCCATCTGCTGTGAGCGGCTGAAGTGAGAGAAGGAAGACAGGATAAAGACAGGCTGTGGAAGAGAGTCAGAGAATAATACAGGTAACAACATGTCCATGTATCAGTATGTGGTTGATCAGCCCATATGTGCATTATGACCTTTTAAACAAGTATTCTCACAAGATGAAACACATTTTTCATCAGCAGCTTGTTTTGCATATGTTGTTCTCTGTAATCACAATGATGCTGATCAAATAGCATCAAAATGCTAATCAAAAGCATCCCTAGAAAAATGAAGACTGGAGCTTTAAAAGACATAATCACTAAATATGAAGGAAAACAAATTTGGTATAAATGAACTGGTTCAACTTAGGTTCTTAGGATTTTGACATATACTGCAGCTAGCCACTGGGGAACATTCACAATATCTTGGCTTTGCCTCTGGGTAGCTGGCATGTTCACAGCCCTATCCAATCTGGCTCTAACTCTGTGACAAATGTTCTGATTAAGGGTCTCATCATTTATGGGTATGGATCGAAATATAGCAGCAATCACCAGGACGCTTCGGACTTTCTCGACTTGAAACAGGATCTTGAGATCAGCACCTTCTCTCAAAGTATGTAATCATTACTTATGCTTCTAGCATTACAGCTTACTGCTGCTATTATTCGACACTTGTGCCAAACAGTGAAACGGTACATTATATGTTCTATATGCTCTCATTAAAGTCAGATTTATTCTAGATTTACAGTTGTACAGATGTAAAATTTAAGCAGATTTTTAACCTAAAATAAGGAAATAGGAAATGTTAAAATAAAGTTTCCTGCATCTGAACAAGGCCTGACAACATAGTTTTATGGACACTCTGGTATCTTAAAACTAAATGTTCTTAAGCTGCTTTGTTAAGTCAAATGAATACAGTAAAAAAAGATAAATGATATTGATGAAACGCAGGTGTCAGAAATTATTTTAGGCAAGAACTTCAAGCTTTACACAATATAAGTAGTTACACACCTCATAAATCATACAATGTAAGACAGACTGGTCTTTAGATTGCACGGCAGAATGGAGTATACAACATTTGCCTCGTACTGTATACTGCCATGATTTACTGGGCACACTGGGATGGGGCTGTGAACTAATGGAATATCTAATGTCTCTGTGAAAGAGACTTTAATCAGTTGTGAGACCTCCAGCTTGCAACTTTACCATATAAATCTGAGATAGGCTGCACGGCAGAAGGCCCAGGCTGTGAGTTACATCCCGAGGCTCTGTGTGTTTATACTCTGTACATACAGTGTGGATTTACGTGAGAGGGGTTCCAGTAAAACTCAAGTCGCGTTGGGTATTTTTCGGTATATGCTTGTTGTACTTGTAAACAAAATCTCAGAGTACTCAAACATACACAAATCAAGATGTCATCAAACACATGATGATAATAGTACCATCTGCAGTATCATCATTTGCCAGAAAATCTCATCCCATCTGCCAGGATGTCAGCATTAATGCCGTTATGTCTTCATGCTTCCATTACTTCGTCACTGTTGTGGAGCAGCCACAGGTGTCTCACAATACCACAATTTACTGCTTGATATAAAACTGTCACAAGTGGATAATGCCCAGCCCTTGAATGCGCTTGCATCCGTGAAAGTCATGCGGTTTCACAGAGCTGTGCGCCGAACAGCTCGCAACTTTTTGTGTTGCGAACATGATGTCTCAGATCTGTCTGACCTTATTTTGCATTTTGTATGAGGCAACACGATAAAGCAGATGTGGTGTTTGGTGTTTTTTTTTAACTCTGTCTTTCAGAGTCACATGCTGTTTTTCCCCTTTTCAGAAGGATTACCACTTTCTGATACTGGACTTGTTCTTGTTTTTCCAGGTCTGATGACTACCATAAGAAAAAGGCTATTTATAGAAGTGTGTAGAAGTGTTGAACCGCTGAACATTTCTGTATTGTTTGCTAGGATGTATGGAAATATCTTTGCTAAGTTGTCTGTCATGTGTAGGCACTATACTGGTTCATCCCTTGTGCTATGTGTCTTTTTATGTTTGGATGATTCGTAGGTCAGTGTTAAGTGGCTTAACAAGCTCACACAAAAAGCACATTCCTCTAAGGTACAAGAACCTGACCAATGACCTGAGGATACTGTAAATAAAAGGCAATGAAGTTCAGGCAAAGAACTCAAGTATCACACAGTGACACGCTTTTACTTGTTCTATTTTTACCACAATAATACTAAGTAACTTCCGCAAAATCATTGCTGTTAAAATGTTGCACTGGAGATAAAACTGTAATCATTCATGTGTCATTCTGTTGAATATTGGCGCACACTGAGGTGCGCAATCATGATGCGCACGAGGGGTTTTCAGCAACCACATGAACCACTACAGATGATCCACCTGTAATTAACCTCGTGAGCCATCGTGTGGTAAAAGCAGACCGAACAGGCTCCAACAGCATGTCCTTTGCACGACTATGTTTTCAGTCTTTCTATAGCCAATGTGGTCATTTAAAATCCTGTATCCAAGTCTTCAGGTCGCCCATCTATTTATACAGAAAAAATACGAAAATTCAAATAAGATCAAGGACATCGTGGGGTATTTGTTATACATTTGTCTTTATTATCCTTTATTTATCCAGGTGAGATTTAAATCTAATTTCCAAGAAAGGCCTGGCCAATAGGGCAGCAAAAGCTAATACGACACATAATAATATAACAAGTAAAAAACAAATACTATATTGCATACAGACAAGTGAGCACAAACGTGTGAATAATACAAAATAGCAGATCATTAAAAGCCACATTAAAAACAGTCACACTGGCTAAAAGAGCTATTCTCTCGCTTTAAATATACATACAGGACAACACATACAGTACACAAACAGTAAATATAAATTTAGAGTAACGCACCTTAAAATTTCTGGTTAATCACTTAATATCTTGAATTGCGTATCTCAGAACACTATCTTACTCTGCAATTTTTCCATTTGTACGTTAGCATTTCGACATTTTAAGATAATAACACGAAATTTCAACATTTGCAACTTAAAAACTTTGGTTAATAATTTTACATTTCAAATTGCTTATTACAATTTTTTCACTCAGAAATAATTTGAAATTTCGAGATACTTAGTAGGTGAAAAATTTGACATAATTACCAAAAATTTATAAATATTTTAATTTGGCAGTTGTTCAGGCAGGGGGTGTCTGTGTGTAATGTAAGTGGCTAATCTCCAAAAGTTGATTCTGTTCATCTGGACGTAGCGTTTTGTGGGAGAAACGTTTCGTCACTCATCCAAGTGACTTCTTCGAAGAAGTCACTTACTTAGGTAAACGTTACTTACCTGGATGATTGAGCATGCATCAAGACGTAAGTGGCTAATATGAAAATTTCAAGTTACACAAGCACACACTCTAGTGGACAAAGAACAGACTTCAGTGCACAAATTCTGACTGCGATGCGCCGCCAAAACACCAGAGGAACGTGTCAGTATTTTGATATCATTGTACCCATGTGGAGAAAGTAGCCGAAGAAGAAAAAGCCCCCTCAGCTGAGGAAAATGGCCGACGTTGAGATGGAGATCTCGTCCAGGAGAATGAATAATGGCAACGAGCACGTGTAAGTTATTAAATTACAGATACTTAAAGTTTGTGGCAGTAAGTTATAGGCCTCTTTCAGGTCGAATATGAAGGGAAGTGTTATCATTGCCGGGGCTAACGGAGTAGCAAGTTCACTTTGTTGCCGGGGCATGCTCACGATAGGCTAACGTTCTTGGCTAGCTAGCTAATGTTCTTCAGCGCGGCTAGCACTAAGTTTCGGTGATAGCATGTAGAAGTGTACCTCATCCGCGTTTGTGTGTATTTGCCTCAATAAAGTGTACCTGCTAAGCCACACGCAGTGTAAGGTTTGTACTCGCTCCCAAGCAGCTATCATGTAATGTAAGTTAGCATAGCAAAAATTATTCAGTGGATGTAGCTGCTTAGCACTAACTTTGCTAAAGACGGTTAGCATGTCAGAGCTAATGAGTGAAAATCATCTTGGCGGTCTCGCTCGGAGAAAGAGGGAGCAAGTGAAGGTTACACGGGGATTTACCGAGTGTCACTCTCTCATCAACGAGCGATTCTGATCAGTGTTTCTACAGCTTCATGCTAAACTGACCACGTTATATAATCCCGGTATGCCCGATGTTAAACACCTTACGCTTACCTAAAATGGTACACTTCGGGCGATGATGGGTTAAACTCGGAAATGAATGTTGTGTAAGCTATGAACTGATTTTTAGACTAAATGTTCACAATGACTGCAAGTTACCTCGAGGAAAGAATAGCTATCTTTATGATCTTTTTATGTACATGTATTAAAATTAAAACTACTGATCACGTTGTATGATGTTTGTTACTGTAAATCGTGTTCACTTCATTATTAAAGAAATAATAATTGGATAGAGTTTCCTATTTTTCCAGATTTAAAGGGGAAAAAATAATAGTGCCACAAGAAGATTTGATGTGTAACTGAAATTTTTAGTTGATTATCATAGTGTTTTATATCCCAGACACTTAAACTTAAGCACCTGTCAGTATTTTGGACAGATGGCAGAACTCTGTGCGTCTCATTTTATGGGATGTTATCAGTTGCATTCAGGGTCAGGCATTGCTATGGTCGTGTGTTCCTACTACCAGTCCAAAAACAATATTTGACACAGTTGTGTCTATTTTTTTAGACCTTTGTTTCCTTTTGACTTCAGTCAGCCAAATAATTTAGCACTAAAGCAATTAAATATTTTTTTTTTGAAACAGGAAGCAAGATCTGGAAAGCCATGAACGAAGTGGAAATGAGGACAGCGGTGACATATCTGAAGAGGAGGAGGAGGAGGTAGGGCTTGACAATGTGAGGACCTAAATGCCATCAAGTGGTGTCATCTCTTTTAACACAAAACTCAGACTATACCAAACTGTGCTACTATAACTTGCTGTAGGATCAACTTTTACCAAAATTTAGTAACACTTTTTGTCTACATCAGTCATTCTGAATACAGTCTAGGTTGGTTAGGTGGTAAAAACTCAAAGAAAACAAGATTATATCTGTTTACACCATAACTAAGAATTACAGAGATCATCTGTCAACTAAATTGATTGTTATCCTGGTATGTTCACATCCTAGGAGGAGGCTGAAACTAATGGCGAGAAGACAGAGGAGGGGTCCAAACATCACAGCAGTAGCGGTAAACACAAGCGGAAAAAACACAAGCATCGCAGTAAGCACAAAAAGCACAAACATGCCTCTGATGAGGACAAGGACCGCAAACGCAAGCATCGTCACAAACATAGGAAACACAAACGCAAAGAGGGCTCCTCTCCCTCTGCCGCTGTCCTCTTTGGCTCCTCTACTCATAGAAAAGCTGAATCTTCTCCTTCTTCTGGAAATCCAAGTCTGGATGACAGGGCCTTGCTGGAGGATTTGGAGAAACAGAGGGCCATGATCAAAGCTGAACTTGACAGCCAGTTGATGGAGGGAAAAGTTCAGTCTGGCATGGGTTTGATCCTTCAGGGGTATAACTCTGGATCTGAAGAGGATGGAGATGCAAGGTTCAGAAATGGAGAACCACGACAAAGGGGCAGCTCAGGTAAACCTATATCACCCAGAGGAAAAAGTGGCAAATCTAGACGGGACTCAACAGAGGGCAGTAAGTCTAGCTCCAAACGCCGTAGTCGGAGTAAGTCTGCAGACAAGCTAGCCAAGGAGTCTAAGCAGGACAAGGTGACCAAAAGCACCAAGGACACAGGTGTAAAAGACAGAGGGCGAGGAAGGAGCAGGTCAAAAGACAGGAAGGGTTCACACAGCACTGATAGGTCCAAGGAGAGAAGGAAGTCCAACTCTCCTTCCAGCTTCAGGGGAGAGCAGAAAGTCGGCCGCAC
Organism: Diplotaxodon limnothrissa; assembly: GCF_057381915.1. Classification (NCBI taxonomy): domain Eukaryota; kingdom Metazoa; phylum Chordata; class Actinopteri; order Cichliformes; family Cichlidae; genus Diplotaxodon; species Diplotaxodon limnothrissa. The sequence goes on from NC_140604.1 coordinate 20,511,100, forward strand.
TGATAAACGGTCCTCTCCGCAGCGGGATGACAGACCCAACCAGGAAAGAGTGAGCCGACGGTCCAGATCGCCTGGACGAGAACGGCCAAGTCGCTCAGACGCTGACCGGGACAAACGGCCAGCCAAGTCACCATCCAAGGACACTTCTTTAGGAAAGGAAAACCGCTCCCCTCATAGACGAGGGGCTCACAGCCCTGCAAGGAAACGCAGCGCTTCCCCTCGCCATAGAGATGCCCGCTACCCTTCGGCTAGTGCCTCAGAAAGGATATCAAAACAGAGCCACTCTCCATCCAGAACTAGGTTCTCGCCCCAGAGACGCCGTAGCCGCTCACTAGAGGTCAGGAGGCGAGATGCTGAGAGACAGGAGTCACCACTGAGGTTAGTGCACACCTCTGGCTTTTCCAACGTTTCCCATAATAAGCTGATTGTGACAGATGACAGAATTGTCTTTCAGTTTCAGATGAATAAAAGTGAGTTTGCAAAAATGTAAAATATTTGAGTGTTCATTTATAAAAGCTAAAGATTTATTTATTTATTTATTTTTTTGTAAACTGGAAGATAATGATATATTTAACTTAGTTTAAATGCTGATCCAAAGTTGCGGAGAAAAAAAAGTCTTGAAGGCGCAAAAGTAAAGTTATGACAGATTTTGAAATATTATTTTTTATGTTCTTCCAGGAAGCGCTCTCGGGCAGATGTTGGACCAGGCAGAGACCGATCGCGTGATACCAGTCCGAGATCATCGTCTCGCCGCAGGATGAGTCGCTCGCCTCTAAGACGACGGTCCCCATCGCCACGCCGCCGCTCCCGCTCTTCCCCCCGCAGACGGAGCAGGTCTCCACTGAGACGGAGGTGATGGCCGCTCACTTTTCACTCAACTTGTCTACATGTGACAGAAGACATTATCCCAAGTCACAACAAAGCAGTTCTCAAAAGTCGCTGGAGAACTCTTGTGTTTCTCTAATTAGTTTTTGGTGGTCCAACAGTTGTTTAGATATGAATTCTGTTTATATCCCTGTCTGCTAGTACCTTTCCCCCCTCTTTTCTTTTTGAAGTAAATAATGATTCCTGTCATCACGTCTGTGCCTCACAGGTCTGGGGAGAGAGACCGATATGGTCGACTCCGACAGTATCGACGCTCAATGTCCCGCGATCGGGAAAGAAGACGACGCAACAGAGATGAAGACAAGTTCAAGGGAAGTCTCTCAGAAGGCATGAAAGTCGATCAGGAGTCCTCAGAGGAAGAAGTGTAAGTAAAAGTGATATAAAAACTAAGATCCGATCGGGTTCGCCATACAGAGTTCAAATTTGCTGTGAAACGGTGTGGTACGTCTCTGCAGCCATTCATATCAACTGCTTTTGGTGAATTAATGCTGGCACTAATGAATCAAAACAAAGTTGAGTCCTTAGCATTTGTAGATATTGATTAGAAATAAGACAATTTTTACCATCTCGTCTTTGAGGACGTCCATGATCTGTAGCTGATATCATATCCTGTTTCACATTAATGCATCAGGGCACGATTTGTTGCTTAGTCGTTAACAGGAAAGTGTTTCCTTTGTAATTTTAATTTCTGGCATGTTTTTGCAGTTTGGAGGATTTTGATGGTGAGGAGATAGATGAAGAAGCTCTCATTGAGCAGCGCCGCCAACAGCGCATGGCCATCGTCCAGGTCTGTTTATACCCACGCTAATTCATGTCTGGAATTTTTGTAACTTCTATAAGTGGATTTGATGAGTGACCTTCTTACATCAGCTGTTCTTTCCACTTTACAGAAGTACAAAATCGTGAACGAGGACACCAATCAGACGTCAGAGCCCAGCAGCCCCCAGAGCAGCACGCGTAGCCGTTCGCCCTCACCCGATGACATCTTGGAGCGAGTAGCCGCAGACGTGAAGGAGTACGAGCGCGAGAACGTTAACACCTTCGAGGCCAGCATCAAAGCCAAGCACAACCTCATCGCCCAGGAGAAAGATGGTAATGTTCCAATCAGAATGATGACTGTTAGCATACAAGGCCAACTGAATGAACCACACTGTCAGCTGTGAGCATCCTGGTTGGCTGCAAATTCAGGGGATCTCTTTAAAATAGTCTAATGGATTATAGGAGGATGCAGATATGTTCTTTTCCTTCTCCTTGTTAGCATGGAGAAGGACTTGAATCTCTTAAAGACTCTTGTATGTTACCCTATTACCTGCTTGTCACAATAAGAGCAAGCAGAAGCCTTTGAGAGTTTTTTTTTTTTTAATTGTTATTAGTATTTTATTTATGTTTTTTAGCTGAAATGTTATTTCCAGAACTACTGCAGAGGTTGAAATCTACTTTTTCGCACCTGACACTGGCAGGTGTTTTGGCTGATCTGAGCATAAGTGGACAGCTTAAGCACAGAAGTGAATGCATTCAGGACACAGTAATGTCTGATTGCTTGAACTGCAGGAGGTCTGGGTGTGTTAGAGCCACTTGTTTTTAGCAGCGTGTTCTTTGATGTGTCCTTGGCCATACTACATCACTGCATACTGACCTGACATCCTACAAAGTATACTCTCTTCCTTTATGTGCTCCTGAATTTTATTATAAAGTTAAACAGGCAGAATGAATGAATTAAAAGTGGGAGACCCCATCTGTATTGTTTTGATTCTGCCATAGCTAACATATGAAATGCATTGCATTTCCCACCAGTTTAAATCAACGCATTTGGTCTTTGCGACTGTTTGTTTTTTGTTTTGCATATGAAGCGGAAGAATCCAAATTTAAATACCAGTGACCGCTGAAAACACATAACAAACACAGAGCTCGTTTAAAATGGTCAGTTTTAGGCCAAATACAAACGTGCCTTCATGTGTTATCTTAGCAAAAAGGAGACAGCTTGACCCAGGTAACGACAGACTGTTCTGCGCTGTCCTTCCTTTACTTCCACCTAGGGCTGGGCGATATGACCCAAAATTCATATCTCGATATTTTTTAGCTGGATGGCGATATAAGATATATATCTCGATTTTTTTTTTTTTTTTTTAAGCCATAAGTTAAGAACAAAAAGAGAGTTCTTAGTCACACTGTGTCCCAGATGTCACACGGGCACTTTTATTTACATACAGCGTAGATATTACTCAAAAATAAATTATCAGCATATATTAAATAATCATGGTCCATAAATAAAAGAAAACAATGTTGTTTTTGTGCATAACAAAAAGCTCACAATTGTGCAGTCAAAATGTAAACTAATAGACGCTGAGCATAATAACAAAGAGACAGATTTCACAGCTGCACCACGTCTCTGAACAGGTGCCATTTGTGGTCCTTATACACACACACAGTACGTATCACTCCGCGAGGCTCCTCCTCTGTAGCCGTAATTCTCCGACAATCCATCAAGCGGTGCAGCTCCGTAGCTTAGCAAAGTCATATTAAAACATTTTTTGACAGATTGCTGAGCGCTGTGTACCACATAAAATCGGTTCGCGGTCAGTAAGCACAACCAGAATTCATACATAAGGCGCACTGTCGATTTTTGAGAAAAGGAAAGGATTTTAGGCCGTGCAGCACCTCCGGGCTGCACGTCGTTAGCGCGGTTAGCTCGCTAACACGTTGACGCCATCCAGCCCCACGCACGGTAACTCGCTAACGGAGATTTTCCGCTTTCATCTTGTCATTGCCTGCAGGTGAAGCTATGGGGGAGTTGTGTTCAGTGCAGGAGAGGCGAGGCTGAGTAACGTTGCGTAGAGACAAAAGTGGACGAAAGAGAGGCAAACCTGCGGCTCCACAAGTATAATTATAACGTAACATAGACTATATCGATATAAAGGATATTGTCACATCTTATATCTCGTATGAAAATATATCGATATTTTTTAAAAACTCGATATATCGCCCAGCCCTACTTCCACCCCTCACTTAAGCCTTTGAAATTTTTCTGAAAAGAGATTTGAGTCGCTGCCTGTGCCCACTTGATCACTGAAGAGCACAGTCTTCTGTGAGCATGGCGGAGAGATGAAACCTAACAGTTAAAAGCTCCTTCTGTCAGAGATGGCAATCTTTTGGACAGCCTGTTCCCAGTTTTCTGGCTGTGATTTTTGTTGAAAGCAAAATGGCACTTTTCAGTTTTTGTTTTTTTTTTCTTTCTTTCTTTTGGTTTTGTCACGGTCCCTTCAGCAGAAATGAATCAAATCAAGTTTATAAACGTGAAATGTGATTAAAAAGCGTTTTTACATTACTTGAAATTGGAGCTAGGACGCTGCATTAATATTGCTTCCCTGCAGTTTGGAACAATTTGGTATTTTCATTTTAACACAGGGGCATGTTAAAAAACGTCCAGTACAGGAAGTACACATGTCTAAAAGGGTATTTGGTGGCTCGTTTGTGTGAGAAATGCAGCGTTTTGTGATGCAGGGATTTTAATTTTGTTTCTTTCTGTCATGTGTTCATTCAGTTGCTGGCTTGTAATCCAAAGCCTGGTGTCTCTGCCACCTGCAGCATGTTTTGATCTCTGCAGAGTATGTGAATCAAACACAAGTTCCAGATATACTGTTTTTTACAACATGCTGAATGAGCAGAAACTCATCTTTTGCTGGTATAATTTGTTGTTGTTGTTGTTGTGTGTCTCAGGATCTAACCCGAAGAAGCCTTCAGCTCCAGACATGTTTACCGAGTCAGATGACATGTTTGCTGCAGACTTTGACGTAAGTATTTAAATACTGAGCTCAGTAGGGCATCTTAAAATCTTCACTTATTTTTAATTTGTGTCTTTGTGTCGTTCTTCAGAAGAGTGTAAATTATTGAGGCACACCAGTGAATTACTGACCTCTGTTTTTTTTCATGCTGTTTCTGCAGAGTGCCAGGATGAGAGCAGCAGGTGTAGGAAAGGACTTCAAGGAGAACCCCAACCTCAGGGACAACTGGACTGATGCTGAGGGTTACTACCGTAAGTGTTTCCTTTCTGTTAACTGTAGGTTAAGGTGACATTTTATGCTTGTTTAATGTCACCAGGAATGAAGGTTGTAGCCTGTTTGCGTTCGTCGCACATCAAAGTTTGTTTTTAAGTGCAACGAGAGACTTCGTCTCAGTCATTTTACACATTTGTAAATTGTGTTGTTGTTTAGGAGTGAACATCGGGGAGACGCTGGACAAACGTTACGACGTGTATGGCTACACTGGACAAGGTGTGTTCAGCAATGTGATCAGAGCCAGAGACACTGCCAGAGCCGGCCAGGAGGTGGCAATCAAGATCATCCGAAACAACGAGCTCATGTGAGTCTTCCCATGAATGCCAGCATTTCATATGTGAAAGTTATTGATCTGTTTAAATACCGTAATGGCTTCACTCCTGACAAGATGTATGTTTGAACAGGCACAAGACCGGATTAAAAGAGCTGGAATTCCTCAAGAAGCTGAATGACGCTGATCCCGATGACAAGTTCCACTGCCTGCGCCTTTTCAGGCACTTTTACCACAAGCAGCATCTTTGTTTGGTGTTTGAGCCTCTAAGGTACTCAGAGAGAGGACATCACATTCATTTTCATCATATTTTGAAAGGTGTGCTTTTCATCAATTACCTCAGCATAATTCATGAGTTTGTAAATTTTTCATTTGTAGCATGAATTTGCGAGAGGTGCTGAAGAAGTACGGTAAAGATGTTGGGCTTCACATCAAAGCTGTGCGTTCCTACAGCCAGCAGCTCTTCTTGGCTCTCAAGCTGCTCAAACGATGCAACATCCTCCACGCCGACATCAAGCCAGATAATATCCTGGTATGACTCAAATGCTCAGTCATCTTAAATCGGCTCACAGAATGACCAAAGTAGTTGTGCCACGTGTGATTTCTATTCATGTCTTTAAAAGGTGAATGAGTCAAAGACCATCCTGAAGCTGTGTGACTTTGGTTCGGCGTCACATGTTGCTGACAATGACATCACACCATATCTGGTCAGCAGATTTTACAGGGCTCCAGAAATTAGTAAGTACCACTATTTATTCTTTTCTTTAAATATTCACCATTAATCAGCTCGTTTTAAATTTGAAGTTTGCTCATAATTTCTTCCTCAGTCATAGGAAAGCCGTACGACTATGGCATCGACATGTGGTCCGTCGGCTGCACTCTGTACGAGCTTTACACAGGCAAAATCCTGCTTCCTGGATCTTCCAACAATCACATGCTCAAGCTGGCTATGGACCTCAAGGGCAAGATGCCCAACAAGGTGAAATTGCATCATATAATTTCAGTTCCTTTAGTGATTGTTTCCCCTTTTCTAGATGAAGGGAGATGTGTTGCTCTACTGTGCACTGTTCAAGAAGACTGATGCAATGTTTTGGATTCTTTCCACAGATGATCCGTAAAGGATTGTTCAAAGACCAGCACTTCGATCAGAATTTGAACTTCTTGTACATTGAAGTAGACAAAGTGACTGAAAGGGTAAGGTGTTCTTTCTTGCCTCTAAACCATTCTTTTTCTTTTTTTTTTTACATGTCCCTCTATTTTAATAGCAGTTTTAAAAGTTTTATATTTTTGTTGCTCAACGCCTTTAGGAGAAGGTGACAGTGATGAGCACCATCAACCCCACCAAAGACCTGCTGGCAGACATGATAGGAGGCCAGCGGCTGCCTGAGGACCAGAGGAAGAAGGTAATGCAGCTGAAGGACCTGCTGGATGGAACGCTGATGCTGGACCCAGCCAAGCGCATCAGTATCAACCAGGCTCTGCAGCACCCCTTTATCCAGGAGAAGATCTGAAACGCTGAACACCATACACTCCCAGAGCAACACAGACAGAGCCAACCACTAAACCTGCTCTGACGGGAACTCTGCAGTGAGGCAGACAACTCACAGACTGTTCAGAATGTCATGGATTTTTTTTTTTTTTCGTCCTCAGCTTCATTTTGTTTATGGATGCATAATTGTGTTTTATTGTAAATAGATCATTGAAATGGTAGCCATTCTTGAAAACATAGGTTTGTTTTTTTTTCTTCAATTGTCACTGTAAACTTTTCCCTGATATCCAATGAGTTACAGTTTCTTTTTTTAATTTAACTGGCATCGGAGAAACAGATGTTTAAAAGAAAAATATGATTCCTGTAAATACTGTGTATGTCTATTGCATTAACAATCTCGAGCAGCAGACAGTTGAATTTTGTCGTAGTTGCAGACGTCCTAACATAAACACACCTTTCCTCTTTTATAACCACATTGCTCATTGTGGGGCGATGCATGCTTTTGAATGTGCACCCTTTGTGCTATAGATTTGCGTGGTGCAGGCCTGTAAAAATGCTCTGTATGTGCATCAGTGTCCCACATGTGACGACGACAACCTCCCCGCTCCACCACTAACCAGTCCTCGGGTCTCGAGGTCTGAGCTGAAGGAATAGATGCATATTATGGACTCCTTACAAAAAGTTTTTGTTTTGTTTTTTTCTTAATTTTTAAAGCAGGTAGTCATTGTTTTCTGTTGCCGGTCGATTCCATTTTTAACCTTCCTCTCCCTCCAGCACTCTGGCTAGGTCGTGGCTCTTAAGGCTCTCACATTCAAGTGCCTCCTGTACGAGCCTAGTGTGTTAAAACACCAAACAATGCTGGCCGATTGAAGCCAACCCCACCTCTCTTCCACTGTTGTATATAGTCCATAGTTACTGTCATTTCATGTATGATTTGTTTTGTTTCAAGTAAGTGGTTAAAAAAAAAAAAATCTTGTGATTTCAATAAAGAATAGTTGTGGAAACGCTGCTGAAAGAGCACCTTCAGTATAAGAAGTTTTTAGTAATAAAATGTTTCCTATTGTATACCAAACACCCTTTCTTCATTTGAATGTGATGTAGCACTGTTCAGCTTGTTTATCCATAATTTTAATGGCTTTTCTGGTGTAGAGATGCATGAACAGAATTGAGAATGGAGAGGGGGGGGGTGTCTTACTTCACAGGATCCTCCGTCTCCGCTAAGTGAACTCTTAAGGATGCAAAGGGGGTGTTGGAAAAGGTGGCAAGCTTCCTTTTTTTTTTTTTTTTTTTGAGAGGGAAGGAAAAAATTGTTGAGACAGCCGCAGCCTCTGAGCATCAAAAGTAAAAGCGCTCCATCTTGTATCCCATTGGAACAATTTAAAGGTCTCTTGCTCTCCCTCTCCGCAGTCTAACCGTAGCCTTCGTTCTCGTTGTATGATTGCACTTGTGTCGAGCTCCTTAAAAGCATAATGGGAGTCTCGCTTAGAAAAGACTCCGATTTTTTTTTTCTCGCTCTGGAAAGTCAGGCAGGGAGAGAGGGGGGGGGTGGAAGTGATGCAAGATCTCACTGTGCTCACACTAAAAGGACTTCTGATTGGAGCTGATGGGCTGTCAGCTTTAAGGGGCCTGTAAATAGACGTGGGCTATAGACCTGCTGGCTTTAATCTCAACATAGATGAGGACGTGACTGCTTTTAATGTGAATATGTAACCAAACATGTAATTTATATCCATCAACTTCATGAGCTCCAACCTTACAGTGTAGTCTCTGTTGATGATCAAACGAGGGCATCAGGAACACTCGCGCTTCTCTGAATGAATTTACTCATGTTGGAACATTGTGTTTACTTTTAATGGCAGAATATTTCCACACAGTAGTCTGAAGTAGCATCAGACTATTTTATTTTGTATCTTGCAGTCTTTTTCTTCTTTTTTTTAAATAAACTTGCACAATATTGTTCCTTTTAGTGACTTTGATTTATAGTAAATTGAGGTGGATGTGTGCAGAGTTGCTGAAGTAGCTCGGTTTCTTATCTTGGGTTTGTGTCTTTATGAAAACAGGCACAGAGTTCAAAGCAATATGTTTCATATAATATCAAAACCGCAGTATAAAGAAGGGAAGACACTTAAAATATAATTTCCATTTTTATTAAAACCATACAAACATTTGTAGTCAGTTATAAAAGAGCAAAGTGGCTCTTCTGGCGGAGGGGCAGCGCTGGGCACTTGAAGCTCCGCTCTGAGCCAGATCTGCCTGGCCTCTGCCCAGGGCCTGGGAATCCCTGCTATCAAAGTCAGTTCTGTATTGGCCCAGGATATCCCCTGCCCTAGTTCCTCTGCTAAAACTACAGCATGAGTAATGTATTTACAATATATATATATATATAAAAGCACAATAAATGTGAAAACAACAACGGGAAAAAAAAAGAAAAGTAGAATGCATTTCGCAAATCTCAACTTTTCTGATATCCAGACTTTTCTTATATAAATGTTCTGTGATTTTTCTCTTTTTTTCAGACCCCACAAGACACTTTACATGTTTACTTTTTATTCTTTTCATAATTCACAATGGAAGATTGGCAGTGATCTCTTTCTTTTCTGACAGGCAGATACATATAAGGCACATACCTCTGAAATTTCCTTCTTTCAAAGGGAAATGATTTCTACTTCTTTGAAAAAATGAAGAAGAAAAAAAAAACACACAACAAAACCAAAGAAAGTAAACACCATCAATGCACAGCTACAAAAATGACCAAAAAAGTACCAAAAAACAATAAAACAGTTTGTACCTCACCGCTTTGATGCAGAGTAAAAGGTAAACTACTCGATATTCTGTGTGCAGTCACACAAGACTGCAAGGCAATACTAACACTGTTGACAAAGTCACTGCAATACTTAATGGCAGTACACATTCTGAATTTAAGAGCTTTGGAGAGAACGATACGCATGATTTCCTATAAAACAAAACACGTCACTGTACAGCACTTTTCATTGGGAGCGGAAAACGCTGTGTGCTGTGGACCGCCATCAGTTATTAAGACAATTCAAAACCATAGAAAGTACTCAAATCAATCCATGTAAGCATCTTTCGTTTTTTGTTATTTCTTTTGTTTTTCTTTAAAAAAAAGCACCAAATCAAGGAGAGAAAGTCCATTTACACATCAGCTTCGAACAACCGTGCAATCCAACGTCAACAAAACAAACAGAATATAAAAACAGTTATATACACTTGTGAGTACCTTACCAGACTAACAAAATCAAGCCATTTAGATATTAAGTAGACAACAATCTACGGCGCCTTGAAGACTCGGATGTGTGGTCCGCGTTTTGGACTCGATACCGTGTCGAGGAAAAACACCACTTGGCAAAACTTGGTAGAAGCACTGAAACATTTACAGCTTCGCAAAAGGAACGTACAAACAAAAACGTAACAACAAATGTAAATATACCACTTGTTAAAACCTATGATATATAAAGTTGCTTTCGGGGCCTGTTGAATTCATGACCCGTGTCTCACTTCCTATGATGACAATGGATTCATCTGCTTTGTACCAGTGGGAGCGGTGCACGACTGATACGTGGGCACGTGGGCTAGTCTATGCACTCGTATAGACAGTGTTAAATGTTTCACTTGAGTACATGCATTTATTTTATTTATTTTTTTACCGACAGGGCGTACAGCAAAAACAGTAACAATACACAGAATACTGATTCAAGGGCGTGAGCTTTTGCTCACCATCACGTAGTTTTACAAAGAGAAGGGCTTCCAAAAATAGCCTTCATTCCAGAAAAGGAATATAACTATTTATTTATACACAATTTTTGACACATCCCGTTTCTTTGTAGGATGACATTTTTACAAAATAAAAAAGCAAGGGCTTGGCAACTGCCTGTTTCAGAACACTTCTAAGTACATAAAGTTCTCATAATTACCGCTTTTAACTTTGTCTTCACATACACCAGAGTTTTTCCTCTTCCTTTTCCTTTATTTTTCTACGGGAGGAGAAAGCAGAGAGCAGCTACTGTATTATAGCCAAGAACTTGCTCTCCTCAGCAAGGGTGGTGAGGAGAGAGCTCATATCTCCGATGGCCATGTTGTTTAGGCCAGGGACCACACTGTGGAAGGCAGCAGATGCCCGAGGGGTGGTGAGGCGTGAGGAGGTCCTGGACAGACCCTGGAAGACGGAGGGACTCAACGCTCCTGAGACCAAGCTGCCCTGGTCATAGCCATCCTCCAGCATGGCACCGAAGTCCAGACTTACCCCTTCATCTAATACACCGGGAACACTACCGTCCACTGTGCTGGTCACCTGATCTGCACCAGGGGAGAGAAGAGCAACCGAAACCCCGTTGCCGCTTCCACCACCTTGTCCCTCAGATGCAGCTATGGAGTCCAACAAGCACTGATCTTCCAGAACATGGAATGTGGAGGTCTTATGATCTGCTGGTTCGTAAGAGGGGCAGTCAACAAAGCCCTGCTCTAAGTATCCATGATCCTGGGACTCCAGCTTCAGCCCAGAAACTTGATTCGCAAGGGAGCAGCTCTCGCCACTCCTCTGCAGTTGTGCTTGTTGAGTGACGCAAGATTCGTTTTCATTGGTGCTCCCGGGACTGAGGTATTGCTGGGTTCTGCCCAAGTTCCTGTTGATTGGTGGATGAGGAACATGTACCGGGCGATTGTGATGAAGAGCAGACCCCTGGGAGAGGCTGGGGAGGTAATCCATGGAGGCTCTGCTAAGGATTAGGTTGTTTCCTACCTGGCAAGAGCTGCTGTTGTGCTTCTGATGGAAGTGGCTCTGTTTTTGAAATCCGTTGGAGGCCTGCTCTCTGAAGCCCTGGGGAAAAGGTCCATTGCTGATCTGTGTAAAATTAGACCTATTAAAGTTGTTTGTAGAGTTTTGACCAGTACCTCTCATTTCCAAGCAGGAGTTAGGTGATGTCTCTAGCTTCACTCCAGGGTTTACGCAGCAAGCACTTTGAGACTGATTAGCTTGGGCGCAACTGTTCTGGAAATCAACGGGTACTTGCTGCTGAATAACCATGTTTCCAAACCTGCCAAAAGGTGCAGACACAGGCCCGTGTTCTGTGCTAGGCCACCTTCTACACTGCGAATGGTGGTTTTGATCCCTTGGAGGACACTTGTCAGCACTCCCAGAGCTCACTTCATTCCATTGGATGGGAAGTTTACTGGGGCTCTTCCTCTCTCGTAACTGTTGCTGCTGCTGCTGAAGACTATGGGACCCAGGGAAGGCCGTATTTGACCCCGGAGTTTGGATCTGGTCTATCTCCTCCATAGATAGGTGGGAGGTGTCCCTTTGGCTAGAAGCTATTTGGTCCTCATTGTGCATGTGGGAGCCATTGTCCAACTGAACTTGGGAATGGAGATACTGCACCAGATCATCTGGTAATATATCCTCATCCCCAAGCAACAGCTCAGCCTCCCCATTGTCCTCCATTGCCAGAGCTTCTAAGGCCGCTTGTTCCGCAATGCTAGGGGTGTATGGTGAGTGCTGCAGGCCTCTGTGCAGGTTGCCTTCTGAGCACGTGTAGTTCTGTAGGTTCAAATTTCGAGACTCAGGCGTACAGTGCAGAGCAAGAGGCGGAAGAGGGTGGAGGTTATTAAGGCTGCTGAAGCGCTGCACCGGAGGGAAACTACAAGTTTCAGGAGCCTGCGTCCGCACTGGGTCGCTAGCCCTCCGGTTTCCACTCAGTGGTCCCTCACCAGGGTAGAAGACCCTCCTCCTATTACCTGCATGTCCCGTGTAGCCATTGCTGTACCCACTGGTGGCGTCACTGCAGCGAGGTGGCCTGACTAGAGGTGGCAAACAGTGGTTGCTACCACCCTCATCCATCATGGCCATGCGGGTCTTCAAGCTCATGCGCTCCATGTTGGGTAGAGGCGTAGGAGGCGGGCCACCTGTTGCTGCTGCATACTTGGCTTTAAGGTGATAGTGCTGGGCTGGGGTTAAATTGAGCATCCCTCGTGATCCCCCTCCTCCTCCCCCAATGCCTACTACTCCCCCACCTCCACAGCCCCCAACTGAGAACACCCCTCCACCCCCTCCTCCCACCCCACCTCCATACTGGCTAGCTTCACTGGACCGACGGGAGGCATCGGTGGAGATGGGGTCGTAAGAGTCGGTGGAACTGAGGTTGTGGTGGCGGCGGTGGTGGGCGGCTGCTGCCGTGCCCTCGCTCTGGGAAGCCTGGCTAGAGCGACGGCTGGAGAAGCAGGGGGAGATGCCGGAGGAGCGCCGGCTGCTGCTCAGGTAGGCTGAACTGGTGGCGCTGCCGCTGCTGTCACGCCGGTCTCTGAGCAAGTTGAGCACTGTTAGCTCTGTGCTGCCCAGCTCAGCATGAGCAGGTGGCTGAGGGGCAGACACCCCCCACTGCCTGCCCAGACAGGTTCCTGGGGAGACACGCAGACAAAGAGATGGGAATGAGAAAAGTTTGGACACGATAAAGAGAAACGAGGGGAGGGGGGGGAAAAGTGTGGTGAAAACGGGATATTAGTCAAAGATGATGAGAAGAAGCCAAATAAGTTAAGTGTAAGTGTGGAGAGATCTTTCAAACAGATGTTACCACAGACAACTGGCAGCAGTTGGGCCATGAAACATCACATTACATGCTATTCTCTCCGATATGATTTACAGCTTGATATGGTCTTGATACCATTTTCCAGCAGAACAGTAAATTTTAAGCATTTGTTTTGCCTGAATCCTTCAGCCAGAAGATGAAATTCAGGATAATTTATCTCTGTGATTTGTGTGCACGGTCATGGTGAGGTGTGAATTCTGTTTACAGGTGCTTTTTAACTACCATGTCTTTAAACCATTCCATTATAAGAGGGGTTTTTTAATCTTCACAATCCCATTTGAGCTTCAAATAAAATGGACAAAATGACATTTAAAAATGTAAAAGTTTCCCTTACCCTTCCCCAACATGTTGGGTACTGCAGAAGCTTTGGGGGGCGGTGTAGGGGACAGGGGCCCCAGCCTGGGCAGCGCTCCATTCACCTGCTTCAGCCTCTCCATCTTGATGTGCTCCATCCATCGCAGAGGGCGGCCGATACTTCGCCTCGCCTGGAGGGTCAGCATGGCCGCGGTAGCTGTGGAGACAGTGGAGTCCATGATGGGGGCTGGCTCACCCTCACACTCCTCCTCTACTTCCTCTTCGTTTTCCTCTTTCTCTTCGTCCTCCTCCAGCCCCTCCCCTGGCGAGCGTCCGGCGCTCACAGCAAGCTGGACTCCACTGCTGGGATAGGTGCTGATGGGGGACTGGTCACTGCTGCATGTAGACTGACCGCCAGGGCTTGGCTGAGACGTCTGATGCACGCCAGGAAAGAAAGAGAAGAATAAGAATAGGAGAAGAGAAGTGAGAAAAAAAATCAATATATTAGTTAAATAGTTAGAAACAATGACTCCAGGTTACACAGGTGAAGATATAAAGCGTTACAAATGATAACAAATGAGCATGCACTCTAAAATGTTGGACAATGATCATTATTCATGAAAACGAACCATTATGAAACACAACTGTAGTCGTGTGTGTGTGTAATGATTGTGTGAAAGTTACTTTTAATCTTTTGGGGAAAAAAACCTTTAGTTTATTTAAGTCTATAGAAAGTTGGACCTTAAGTCATACAACCTAAAAACTTTCAGTGTATAAAATCTCCACTGTCTATAGTACTGTGCAAAAGTCTTGTATATTTGTATAAAAAAGCATTTTTGCCCCCAACAAGTTGATTCCTAAAGAGCTATTAGGCAAAAACTTATATCAGCATATCTCAGCATGGTGTGCAGGATAAAAGAAAATGTGCCAGTTCTAAAAAAACAGTACAAGAAAGTATACAGAAAAGTACCATCAGATTTTCTTTGACCACGCAATAACATCTGGAAAGCATCTGCTTGGTAACTGTTTCATTGTTCCGCATGCCAGTGACTGAAAAACACACTGCCAATGCAGCATGTTGTAAGTGAATGGGACAAAAGGAAACCAACATTCAAAGACGAGCCTTGAATGCTCTTCAAAAAGTCTGGAAAATTACCTGAGAGAGTTCAGGTTGTGTTGAAGAATATCTGTGGTCTGTTTTTGCCCTGTATACTGTATTTCCATGTTTACATGCACCTATTTTCACTTCCATAGAAAAATATAAAAAAATTAGAGGAAACTTAAGACTTTTGTATATATTAGCCGATAGTTGTACAGATGCAAAATGTTAGACGTATATTGAAAACAGAACATCACCGAGTCATTGTTTATTTTCTGTTCAGAAATCTATTAGAATACTTGTGACCACATCTACTGGACCCTAACACGGTCTGCTCAGCTGTGGTGCTGCATGAGAAGCAGACGAGTATTGTACACATGGAACAGAAATCACATAGTCTGTGGATCACCAAGCATCTTTTTTGTAACAGAGGTCGAATCAAAAACTCCTCTCATATGACCACATCTGGATAAAATAGTCAAATATCTTTTTGAGCTACTGTTTTTTGATTTTATTTAATGGAATGTTACAGATTACATTGCAGATGGGAATAATGAGATCCTTTTTTTTTGGCATCAAGTTGAAATAGTGTTTAGTGCTTTTGATCCTGTTTACTAGTGATTAAGTTTGGCTGCACAGTGCAGCCCTGAGCAGTATCAAGCTTACTTTCAGTGCCCTTGCAGTTCTCCCCAAAGGCATGCTCTCAGCTTATAGTAACACAATGTCTTTGGTCAATATCAAAGTGTCGTACAATGCAATAAGAACAACAGTCTTTTTATGAATTTAAGGGATGAGAGAAACCAGGAATGGGAACCCATCTGGCATGTTTTAAAGTCAACAAGTGGAGCAGTTGTGACAGGATGTTAAACGTTTGATGGGAAATAGGACGATGAGCAAAGAACATGAGAATATTTTACAAATAAAATATAAAGTGATACCTATCTCACCTGATTACCCACTGTCCTTAGAAAGGCAAGGAGAGAAATGCCGAAGCATTGGATAGAAGGAAACATGTACTCATTAGAAGATTATGGTGTTAAACGTGCATGGCCCCTATTAAATGCTACATCAAACCTAAATACTAGGCATTCATTCACTAAGTTTAAGTAAATAGTAGTCAGAATGTTAGAAAGTTAAAGTGCAGGAATCAAAATGAAGTTAAACACATGCGAGTCGGCAAGAAGGATACAAAAGCTGAAGTCTTACCATGGGCTTCTCTGTCTTGACAGACTTGACCTGCAGACAATCGTCCTGTTTTGAGGTAGAGTGGTTGTACTCCCTTTGGTCCGTATACCCGCCCAGCGGAAGTTGCCCTGGCGAGCGACCCTGGCCGTTCCCCCCAGGCTCCCGGGGCTGGGGCGGCGGGCGCGGGTAATCGCCCCGCTGTTTCTTGGTAATGTGCGCCTCCGGCCCGTGTACCGTCTTAACATGCTTCCGTAAGGAGCTTGGATCTGTGTAGCGTTTTGTGCATCCCGGGATTTTACACACATACGGTTTCTAAGAGAGAGACGAGAGACGAACATTGAGTTTGTTTGTTTTTCTTTGTTTTTTTTGGCATGTTGAATGTGTGAAAGAACCTGTTGGCACCTCATTTGAGTGTGTTCGATTCTGATGTTTCGCCCGGTCTGATGCATTGGAGAAAGCCTTGTTGCAGCCTTCGTGTTCACACACGTACGGTTTCTCTCCGGTGTGGGAGCGTAAGTGAGTCTTCAGGTTTTCCAGACGAGAGTAGGCCTTGGTGCAGCCTTCAAACTGAGGAGACGAAGACAGTTTCACTCACACATCACATTCTTTTACCACAAACGTCGCAATAATGTGACATCAGCTGAGTCTATCTGAGCGTCCCTTACTGTGCACTTGTGCGGTTTTTCCCCGGTATGCCTGCGCATGTGGACCACCAGCATGTACTGTGCCTTGAAGGGCTTCTGCTCTCGAGAGCATTCCTCCCACCGGCACACAAACTCCTTCTTCTCTCCGTGGATGTGGTCATTGTTGATGTGCTGCAAAAGAAGATGAGAGAATTTAAAACGGGACCGCTCTCGTGAGAAGTGGAACGTCACTTTGCGTCGAGCGTATTTGTTTTTCAGCTTGAGCAATTTTTTTTCCCCTCTGCAACACATAGGGGGAAATATAATATTTCCTTTGGCAAATCTCCATTTAATTTCTTCAGTCTCCTTCCTCTACAGTCTTTCTCTTTTTCACAGTGTATTGAAATCTGCATAAAAGCAGGCAAAGAAAAGGCAGACGTGTGAGTCTCGGTGTCCGATCTGAACGGGATTTTCAAATAAAACCCTGTCACTTCGCATCACACTGGGCTCGCGCCCCTCCATGACAAGTGCTGACAGTTGTGCTGCCGTGGCAACTTCCAATCTGAGGCTTAGGAAGACGGGGAAGGTGGGAGCGAGGTGAGGGGATAGGGAAAGAAATCAAAAGTTCAGTCGAGGCGTTTGAAATGCGAGGGCTTTACAACTCCAGCCAAGCATTATATCTGCAAGTACCACCTTTCCCTTGCTCCATCCCCTTCTCTCTTCCCTTTTACTCCATTTTTTTTCTTTTTCCTCACAAACTGTCTTCTAAAATGGGATAAGTGGCCTAAGTTACAGAGGAATGAAAGAGAAAAGGCGAGGCGGGGGGGATGTGAAGATGTAGACGCTCTGGGGAAGAAGTCAACATCTGGCTCTCTTTCAGAGACAACAGTGTGTGGTGGCCTCTGAAGTGTCTATCCGAGAGCAATTTAAACCCACAGAGACAGACAATATCCTGACTGAAAGAAACCAGTATTATTACATTCCTGAGCAGCAGAGAGGACTCTTTATACCTTTAGGGTGAACGAGGAGGGACAGAGGAAGGGAGATGAATACATACTTGACTTTGAACGCTCTTAAATCTCTGGGAAATCCAAGATTGTCGAGCTATAAAACATGCAGGACCAAAGCAGATAAAGTACCCAGGGTCATTTACCCTCCAGGCATGAAGCTGCCCTGACAATGTCATCTTTGTACCTTCTCAGTTCCTCGCTCACTGGCTAGATCATGACCCCAAGCGCAAGCATGACCATGACATCAGAGAGACGCCGCGCTTCTTAAAAACATTCTTTTATTCTGACCCCAAGCCTTTCCCTTCCCAGCAATACTAAAGGATGAGTATCAACAAATGAGTGAAAACAGTAACAGCAGAGCGCAAAAGCAAAGAGTAAAATTGACACTAATATATCGGCAAGGAACCGCCATTATTCTCACTTGACAGTTTTTAATTTTAAAGTGACAAAACAAGACTAATTCCAGGGGAAATGATTGGAGCCTGATTGACCATGGACGTTAGCGAAGTTTCCCCAAGATTGATCTTCTCCCCCACCTTGGTCCGAGCTTCGGAAAAACCTGACTCGTCTTCTCTTTTTCTTCCTCTCCGTGAGGGAACCCCGGTGGCAAGCGATCGGTCTGTTGTGACCAGCGTTCAATATCAGCCGGCTGAGAGCGATGAGGAGAAGGGCCGCGGCGCTGGATCATGCCGGTGGATGGCACGGCGCAGTGCGCGCTCGCACACACGGATGGATACGCAGTCACACTCTGTTTGTACAAAACGAAGGAGGTCGTTGACGGGTGTGATGCATGAGCCTCCGGGCTGACAAAAAGGGGGACAGGCAGCACGGGGGAGAAGGGCCGCCGAGAAACCTAATGGCAAGATCTAATGGCAATTCTTATTGAATCAATAATCTCCATGCTGAGCAGACAGGTCCCGTTGGCCGGCTAAATCGACAAACAGGTGCTGATAGCGCCGGCGCGGCAGGTTATTCATCTTCCCCCTGCCAGCTTATCGGCCAACAACTGTAAAAACGCCACCAAGATGGATTTAGGAGGGAGTCGCACAACGGGGAACGCAAGGGACACGGACACAGGGGACAGTGAAGCCGTCTGTGACATATGAGGTGCACGCGCACACACACAGAGGTGCAGGCACTGTTTTCTTGGTCCATATCCTTGTTTGGTTCAAACAACTGTTTAAAATAAACATAAATAACCCGAAAATACACAACTGCTTTACACTCCAATTCATGTAAACAAAATATGTAAAATAACTAATATATATATAAAATAAAATAAATTAAAAAAGCATGATTTGTTTCCATAAAATACTCAAATGCTCATGTCTTATATGCATCACTAAAACACAGGATCAAGCCACTCTCTCTTTTTTTTTTCCTTGCATTTTTTGCCGTTCCCCACTTCAGTATCCATCTCCATGTCTCCTTATCAAACCCTCTCTGGGACATAGCCTCCACGCATTAGAATGCATGCGTGCATGAAAAGAGGGCCTGTTTACAAGGCAATTTCACTAAGCTGTGGGACCCGCAACACCGTTTAGCTTTATCAAGCGCCGCCTAATAAATCATATGTTCCTTTGTGATGTCAGTTGGTGAAGTGCATTGTGTAAAGAGAGGGGGGGGGGGAGCGAGAACGAAAAAGGCAAAGAAGGGAGGGAAGGAGGGAGGAAGTAAATGGGAAGTGAGGGGGGTGGGAATGAGTGAGTGAAGGAAGGGAGGGAGCCAGATTTGGCATGTGTAATTCAGCACACTCTTTTCATCTTAGAGTATGATACTCTAGACAGATAAGGGGCCTAATCCTTCTCCTGATCAAAAAAAATCAGCATTTTACCAATTAAAGGCCTGCGCCAGCAGGCGGGAGAGGGTGTGTGGGGGACTGCCTTCAGACTGCGCCTGCGTTTATCTCCCTTTAACACTGGGGAGGCGCGCAGCAGTCACCTCAGCGAGGGTGCACACCGGCTGACCAAAGGCAGCTCCCCATCTAAGAACAAGGACATCACAGCGCCACCTATGAAGCTGACCTGGAACATAACAGTAGGCTCTGGAGGATGCAAAAGGCTTTATTAGCTCAAAAAAAAAAAATTGCACGCATGCAGACCACCAACTTCTTCAGACACCCCAGTTTAAAGTCTGTCATATCTTCCAAAACAAGCCTGCTATTTGTGCCTGCCTGCAATACTGAGAGAGAAATAATTCAGAAGCCACAATTGGTTTAAGTACTGATATCCAGCATCACCTATTTTTTTCACGTAATTCTAAAATAAACAGGCTTTGAATAGGGAAAAAAGCTGAAGGGTAAAAAAATGAATCATCGAGTAAAACTGCATTATATGCAAGTACCTTAAAGCCACTTTTTTCAACATCTTTTCAGTGTTAAATTGCGGCAACAAGGTAGAGTTTGATTTTAGACTTCTCATTGGTGAAGGATCGGTAATAGATCAATGAAAAAATAAAAGATTGTTCAGCAAGGCCATATTAGGGAATTTTGGGAGTGTGGGGTTCACATCTCCGGCGACAAACCCCAGCGAAAAAAGCCTACTTCAAGAGAGACATTAAAGAAGCCACCAGGCCTTATCTTTAAAAGTACTCCCTCTGAGGGGGAAAGAGGGGAGGCAGAGAAAATGAAAGAGAAAATGAGAGAGGGAGAGGTTTGTGTCACCCCCACCCTCAAAAAAAAAAAAAAAAATGGGGAAGCAAAAGAATGTGTAGCTGAGGGGAGAGTGAGATGGGAGAGGTACAAAAGAGTTGAAATGTAATAAATGAAATAAATACAGCAAACGAAAATTGACGCCCGCCTCGCTTTTGCTGACTGGGTAGGCCAGATAAGTGAGCCAAATTGCACAGATCTGATGTTTATCTTATCGGCGGCACCGAGAGCGCTTAAACGCAGATGATAAAGGAACGCTGTGGCGTGACATGGTGAAAGCACGTTTGAGAGTGTAAAAATATGCATCAAGAGCACGGCAGGAGTGCTTTTGAACAAGGTGGAGAGCAATGAGGGTGGTGCAAAGGCTTAATTCTAAAATTAGGCCAACCACAAAGAAAAAGGAGGGAGGGGGGATTGGAATCAGTGAAGCCGCCAGTTTTAAAACTTAAAAGGCGTTTATGGTATGACGGCGACTCTTAACACAGTCGCTGTAGAAAGTTTGTGTTGGTTGAAAGAGTTACAACCAAGGAGAAAAAGGCTTTTTTCCCCCCTCATCATGTTTTTTTTCCCCAAAGCCATTTCAGAAGACAAGTACAGGGGGAAGGGACGCTCCATTGTTTAGTTATATGGAAATCCCCCCCCCCCCCCCTCCACCCCCAGCCCCCAAACCCCTCCCCAATGTGTGAGAAGAGCCACTGTGGTCCAAATACTGTACTTATCCTATTACTGAGGGGGGTGGGGGTGCGGAGAGATAAGAGCATTTTCCCGTCCGCTCTGCTGAATTAGAGGGCAGGGATTCTGTAGGCGAAGACTTTTATTGGCATCTCTCAGCATATCTGCATGTGCATAGAAAATGAGAAATAAAACGTAATATCAAAAAGTCAAACGCTGGAGAGGCGGATGGAAAAATGGAAAACTAATAAGGATTTTGTTAGCGTGTGTCTACACGGCGATCTGATAATAAGAGCGGTTTGGCGGGGTTAGGCCGGATAGTATATGTGGAGGAATGAGAGGACACGGCTTTGTTCGAGTGGCCACCTGGTGTGACTAAAGAAGGTGGGTGGATGTGGGCAAGGTTTTCTAATAATCGGCCATTCTCACCTCCTCTCCCACCACCTCCGCTCGCCCCCCGCCCCCTGAAACACGGGGCAAGAAGTTGTCAAGATCCTCAACCTTTGAGCTGAGCCCTTCAAACACGGGAGGCAGCCCATTCCGTGCTGAGGATATCAATTATAGATAGGGGTTACCACCGCGGCTGAGGATTGCAATGTCAAGACGGCAAGTAGACAGCTGTGGAGAGCTGAGGATCTTTCTATCAGATGTGTGTCTCGTGCGCACACGCACACCGTCCCCTTCTATTGTTGTAATTTCATCGCTCGCTCTGAACTTCTGCTTCCTCGACTTAGCTGATGGCCGAGCTGTTCACGGGCCAAAGCTAATGGTGCCAGTGTGAGCAGCCATGGCGGGGGTGACACAGCCGTGATGTCATTAATATTTAGCTTTACAGCGAACCCTCGGGCACAAGACGATGAGAGCCATCCATCTCCCGGGCTGTGTGAGAGTTCAGATAACAGACCGGAGGGCTGGGTGGGGGGGTTCGGCCAAGTCAGTGTAATACACAAAGCTCACTCTGGAAGGCTTAACCCTCCAAATCAGTTTGCACCGTTCAGCTGTGTGATGTGCTTTTCAGCTTCTGAGCCCATTACCACCGTCCACGGATCTCCAAAAGCATTATCCAGCGGCAGCAACAGCCGATGCCCGCAGCTCCGACCCTGCTGCAGCTGCTGCTGGTGTTCAAACACGCAGGCAGAAGTTGTTGGCTGATAGCAGGCGTTGTCCAAAATAGCACAGCTTCTGTAGATTGTGCTAGGACGTACTGAGCTTGAGAAAAGGGAAAGCAAAAACCTCTCACAGCATAGAAAACAAAAAAAGCAGACTGGTGGTGGTAGCTCTGCTGCGTCTTACAGATGCAAACACCCTGTTGTGTCTCGCTGTTTGTTACCTGCAAGACAAGCTGCTCCTGTCAGAGAAGTGCAGAAACTTCTCTCCCAATAGTAAGCCATGAATGACACCTGAGTGCAATAGCAGCCATTTGCTTAACAGCAGCAAGAAAAAAAAGTGGTGAAGTGACTGAAAGCAAATATTCTGAGCACAGTTTAGTGACATTATGTGTAATTTATGGAACTGCAAATATTTGCGTATGGATTTCTGTACAGACA
This sequence comes from Diplotaxodon limnothrissa, assembly GCF_057381915.1. NCBI lineage: Eukaryota > Metazoa > Chordata > Actinopteri > Cichliformes > Cichlidae > Diplotaxodon > Diplotaxodon limnothrissa. Next base: position 20,533,476 of record NC_140604.1, read on the forward strand.
GGATACAAAGAGGGATTTTCACCCATTACAAACATACTCCCGTGCTGCTGGAGGAGGATGGCCTGGTCGAATGCTGATGGGTTAAAATAAAAATCCAAAAACGAAGCATGAAATGTACAGACAGTGGCGGCAATGGTCACTTTTCACAGTTTGTGTTATAAAATCGCTCTTCTCTGCCACTGGCTGACGGACCAACAACAGTCTATGCAAGTCCAAGGCTGCAGGTGGATGGGCAGTTTCAAATGACAATGAAATTTTCTCCAGTGAAGCCACAACATTGACATATGAACACTTTTTTAGTTGATATGACGAAATACTAAACATTTTTGGGACTAAGTTGCTTAGTTGCGTGTCCAGGAGTTATGTGCAATCCAAGCAGCAACTTCCAGGCCTGCAGTTTCTTGAATGGCCACTAGAGGTGGGCCCCAAATATGAATACCTATGCAACGCTATCCTGTGTTACCATGAAAAAGGCATCACCTCAGCTACTTCAAGTTGTAAGATAATACTTTTGAAGTATTTTTAAGGGAAGTGTCTAACAAAAACTAGGGAATCTGTTCACTAGTCTGCTGGGTTCTGTTTCCATCTGCTTATCCAATGCATTTTGCACACATGCCAACTCTCTTTTACGTTCTCTGTGGACAGAAGCCAGAAAGCTTCCAATAATAAAAATCTTGTCCTTTGTCCACATACTGTACATACTCATATTCATACATCTGCTTACAGGCATTACCTGTCAAATAATATGACAGTCTACAAAAGTCTGTGAGTGACATTGTAGCATTTATTTCTGTTACTAAATACTAATTATCAGGTATCTTACACAAATAGCTTTCCACGTTTGGTTAAAATGCTAAGCTGATTTTTTCCTGAACTCATGACCCTTTTGTTGTGACTCAAACTGACAGTATGAGCACAGTGAGACTGCAACGAAAAATTGTTTTCATATTAGGTCATTTATAGTTATTTTGTTGAACACTTCTTGTGATTGTTAGTGGGTTTTAAAATCTACTCACTTGTACTAGCTGCTCCTGCGTGTCAAACTCACGGCAGCAGTTTTCCCAGTGGCAGTTTGTCTCGTAAACTACCTCTGGCTCCTGTTTGCTCTCATCCTTGTCCCCTTCCTCCTTCACCAAAGTCATACCGTCGGGATTGTCCTGAGGAAAACAAGTTTTAGCACAACAATCAGTATCACCGGCACAACATGCTGAGATAAAAGTTAGAAAGCAAAAGTAACCGTTTCCTCTTCCTGACATCCGTCCATGTAAACCTGTCACAAAAGCCATTTTTCACATGAAAGGCACAGCCTTGAAGGTTATTGGTTAGTGGTGTAGCCGCAGTGCCCCCGCACAGCTGACCTCACCTGGCTGCCTGGGAGAAAAGAGTACAGGGCGGAAATGTAGCGCTGAAAGCCCCTCTCTGTTTTGGTGGTTTTTATACGACAAGACTGGGGTGAGTATTTGAGGAATCTAACCCCCTCTTCCTTCCCTAGGCTGCTCTATTAGCCCAGACATATTTCACTGTCACAGCTAGATGCCGGAGTAGAGCAGGGAGTTGGAGACGGCTTTAAAGGAGAGCCCGGGCTTCCACTGCACACCTCAGGCTCTTTCTTCTGCCTGAGAATCGACCCCCGTAAGATTTTTCCTCCAGATGCAGACACTTACTCTTATCACACTTCTCTTTCTTTACCCCAGCCATTTAAATTCAGATTAAACCAAAGCAAAAACAATTTCCTACCAGTGTCCCGAAGATCAATGAATAGTTTTGCTTCGGAAACTGAAACTGATTAGAGGGGGAAAAAAGGGAAAATCAGCCAGATGCAGGTAAATAAACACTAAACTGTGGCTGTTAGGCTTGCCTATTGTTGTAGCCATGTTGGCAGGTGACCAGCAGCTATATGGGCTTGCTATATGGGGGGGGGGTCTAAAAATAAAATCAAGCTGGTGGGATTTTGCAGTAATTTGCTTCCTTTTTTCCCCAGAATGTGTGGAGTTCTCATATAAGTGAAAAATACCTATTGAGTCAGTAAATGAAAGCTAATTTTGATGTTTGCAGTTAGTGCGGGTGACTCCCACCTGTATGCTCACCACGCCCGGGCTTGGCAATTCTTCCTCTGGTTTCATTTTGGAACGTTTGTGGTGCATCGGGTCTCCTGTGCTGCTCACAGCGGATTCACTCGTTGGTTTGGCCTGTGAAGAAATATTTGAATATTTACATGATTACATTATTAGATTGTATTTCTTTGAGCCTAAAGTGTCACTGTCTCGACTATAAAGACTATACTGTACAAAAATCTGATCAGACTTTTTTAAACTGGCCACGAGCAGTAGCTCTCCAGACTTTCTGAAGGTCTCTCAAAGCCTTTCTTTGGACATTGGCTGCTTTTTCACTGATTTTCAGTCCAGTCCTTGTGCCTGACCATTTTCAGTGTTTTTTTTTTCTTTGTTTAGCCACTAGGTGCCAAACTAAAAGAATGAGCCACTGTTGTGTCTACACATTACAGACAGCTTAGCAAAGACACATGAAGCCTCAAGAGAAATGAGGAATCGTGGCTTTCTAGAAGTCAGTCTTGAAGTCTTGAGGAAGTAAAACGGGGGGGAGAGGAGGGGGGAGCCTGAGGTTTGTCATATTACACAACAACTGGACTGAAAATCAGTACAAACAGGTTTTATGTAATTTTTTTGTTCAAATCATTGCTATTATGTATGGAAGAGATTTAACAAATGGTTCAGTATCTACAGCCATCTGTAAAACACAGTGGCAGCTCTGTCTGTATTTCAATCAGTGGTGTTAGGGAGCAGGAATTATGCCTGTCAGTATGACAATAATGCTAAACACACTGAGAGTGCAGTGAAGCATACCTGAATAGAAAAACACCTGGCGAAACACTATCAGTCATGGATTGGCCTCCCCAGAGCCCAAACCTCAACATTACTGTGAAATTATCTCATCAGAGAACAGAACAAGAGGCATCCACCATCCAAAGAAGAGCCTTGAATTACTTTCCAGAAGCCTGAAGAACTACTCCTGAAGACTACTTAAAGAAATCACAATAAAGCTTGCTAAAGTGAGCTCAGGCTGTGTCGAAGGATAAAAGCTCATTAGAATTGTATAAATCGTGTTCTTGCCTGGAATACTCTATTTCCATGTGTGTTTGCATATATATTTAGTTAAATAATTGCACCTATTTACCATTTTCTTAGCAAAACAAAGAAAATGAGGGGGGGCTGGCTTAAGACTTTTGCACAGTACTGTATATTTTTCCATTTCCTCATATATATTTTTTTGTTTTATTCTTTATGGTATTATTAAAAATGTATGCGATGCTTATAAGTCAATCAGTCATTTACTTAATCAGCCTGAAAAAAAAAAACAACCGTGGTTGAACCTTAACGATTCCTGCAAGTCCCAGACAAGAGCTTTAACCGAGCTAATGAAAAGCAATGCAATTCAGTGTATCACATTAGCTACCCTAATCATTGCAATTAAAAAAAAACACATGAACCAATTCAACCAATGAATGACCTGACTTTGGCCCTGGCTTAAATATGCCCTAGAGGGAATTCTTGTTACATATCAAGCTAGAAGAAATAAAAGAATTAACAAAGAGTTTTTAAACTTCTGGTGGAAAAAAACAGGCAAGTTCTTCTTTGACTTTCTATTCCTGAAAATGTTTTTTCCCATAATTTGGAGTGTTTTACAGAACTCTCCGTTCTCTCAGTCTCCTCAGCATTTGTCCAATATTTGATATTCAGCTGTGGCCTCAAAGCAATATTCTGTTGACTCTAGCAAAAGGGAAAAGGCAATTTTGGTGTGCCCGATTTGAATGAGGCCTCATTTGTGATAACATAAAATTCGAGGCATGGGACACAGCAGGGAGGATGGGTAATAAACACTGAATATTCACTTCAAATGCAGGCCCGCACATACAGTAAGGGCTGAGGAATGAGAGGAAAAAGTCCCTTTGGATCCATCCATCCATGTCAATATTCCCTCTCTATATTCTTGTTCTCTCTCTAGTGATTAATGGAGTCAGCAGTGGGATTCTATGCTAACAAGCCCCTTGTTGTTTGCTGCAGGCGGGTTCTGGGCCACGCTCGGCAGTCTAAAAACAAGAGACAACACAAGTAGGAGGAAACTCCCAGGAGAGGCACACATGGAGGGGGGGATCCTGCCTATACCACCTTAGCTCGCTGCATTTCCCTCAGATGTGGCTGGCATAGACGCTGCTATCTATTACCTGCAATGATGAATCGCAGAGGCACTAGCCATCGCTCTCACCTGCGAGGAGTCGTTGGAGATGACTGAGCGCTCGCTGGCACTGAGTCCAGATGGTGGGATGCCAGGCATGGGTCGCTGGGTGGCAAAGGCTGGTGTTGGGTGGATGAGAGGTGGACTGTGGCCAAAGGCAGAGCCAACAATGCCCGGCTGACGGCCCATCAGCTGCTGGTGCACATGCAAAGCCACCGGGGTCGGAGGGTAGGCGAAACTTAATGCTGGGCTGGAGAGAGCACGGGGAAACAAAAAAATCCTCACTAAACTACTTCACTAAAAAAATCAGCTGTAAAAGAAATGAGGCACAAAAGGGGGAAAGATAGTGAGTAAATGGATTGTTCTGGATAGCGCCTCAATCCCTGAGGACAATCTGACAGGAGATGGTGCGGTAATGCTGGAACCACAGGACCGTCGACAAATCCCTGCCAATGAATGTTCAGCTTGTTAACACAGTGAATTATCATGTGGTCTGTGTAAGGCAGTATGTCATTCTTCCACCAGGCAAATGATACACACGATAAATAATCTGAGGTGTATCTTATAGCCATGTAAATTATTTTTTATCTACTGCAGCAGAGTTTGTTTTTTTCCCCTCTGTAGCTTCTTAACCTGCAACCTGAGCTAACTTTTTGTGGATGATAAAAATGCCAGAAGCGACCCAGAACCTCTCCTGGGGTCTGTATAACCACGGACGGACCTCCAAATCAACACAGATCTGTGTGGCTCCGAGCACAGGCCTCCATTCATCCTGCGCTCTGACGCTTTGCTCTCGCTGCGACCCATATTTCTGCTGATCTTATTACGAGCCGAGTGGAAATCAATGAGCCGAGACACATTTGGGGGCCCATCTGCTTGTCATATCACTCATCAGTCTGTTGGCTTTGGTTATTTGGGCCCTGACACTTGGACAGTGGCTGAGTGTGCAGCGTGATTGATCAGGCTCTTCTTACAGATTGCTGATCAATGGCTGTGGGTGGGGCGATGGATCTTTCCTTTTCCCTTCTCTACTCTGCTCTTTCACTTCCCTTTGCTAGTCTCGGTTACAGAGGCGTGATGTATGTGATGTTTCCGTGAGGTGCACCGGATGACTGACACGAGCCGCCGGGGAGGCAGGCTGACTGGCTGGCTGGGAGATCGTCACCCACGCGGGGCCTTGACATGGACGATACGTACACACTTATTTCCCCACCACCCCACACTTCTGGTACACTTTTGTTGTACACACTGATCCTATTGAACTTTATGGAGTTTTACTATGAGCATCGATGGCATCGGAAACACCACGTACAGCATTAATCCTCCCCCTGGGGAGAGTCAGCTGTTCCATCCATTCATTCATTATTGACACATGTTAGTTCCAGAATGACCACCTTGAAAGAACCAAATGCACAAAGCCCTTCTTCAAAAGTGACTCACAACTGAGTGATTTACTTTTAAAGTAATGGTCAAAATCTTTAGTCCCTATTATGGGTCAATCCCACAATTCCTTTCATGGGAGTCAATCAATGTAGGCCAAGAGTATAGTAGCTTGTCTACTAGTTTGATCCCTCCTAACTGCATGTCGAAGTATCCTTGGGTAAGATACTGAACCCTGAGTCAGCCCAATGCATCTATCAGAGTTTGAATGTTGGGTTAAAATAGGGGAAAAGCACATGTGAATCGGGCTTGTATGAAAGCACTTTGTGTGTTACAACTGAATAGAAAAGCACTATAACTTCCACTTGTCCTTAATTAGACTTCCCTTTCCTCTTCACCATCCACATTTTCCACACAAATACACACAATACAAAGATATCAGACCATTCAAAATTCTAATAACAAATAAAACGATTAATCAGGAGCTATAAGAACATTCAGGGCAGTTTTTACCTGATGGCCCCAGCCGAGAGGTGACCGTAAGAGCCGCTGGTAGACGAGCTGGAGCGGGAATTGTTGAGCATGGTGACGAGGGAGTTGGGCGAGTTGCGGATCATGGTCTGCAGGTCAAAGCTGTGCTCAGAGAGGGGTGAGATGGGCAGAGGGCGTTTCCTGCTGGGTCGCGACGGAAGCCTCGGGCTCGGGAAACGAGAGCCTGCGGGGGATGAGGAAAGAGGTGGAGATTGAGCGCCAAGTATCTGGGTTTAGAAAGACCGGTACACTTAAAAATACACCCATATCCGAGCATCAGTTAAACTCTGAAAATGTTTGAAATGAAACGAGCATTTGCTGGTTTTTACACTTTTTTTTGCATCCAAACTCTAACCTAATCTAACCCCAACAGATGACATTTTTGTCAATCATCAGACAAAAGGCTCATCTGAACGAGTATTCGACTGTCACTTGATGCACTGCTTGCATTTCATCTATGAGAAAACATGCCTTTTATGTTGGAGAAATGCTCCGACTGTGTATGGTAATATTTAATCAAGTCCAATTTGACTCGTTATTCAAATGCAATCAGTGTTGACTGGAAATACGAAAAAGGGGGTTTGAAAAGGTAAAAGGCGGAAACGGCGCAACCATTCTCTGCGCACATACAATGAGCCACGGGTAGAGATTAAAACATGACTTTTGTTGTCTTTTCACATGGAGATGTCACAAACAAGACAGAGAAAAACAGGGGGAGATGGAAGGAGGGGGAGAAAAAAAAAGCGCTGAGGGGATGTCGTGCTTTGTGCGTGAACTGACACAATGACTTTGTGACACAAGATTTGGAAATAAAACATTTTGAGTTATTTTATAAAGGCAAACAAAACCAGCTTAGGCAGCCCCGATAACCCCCCTCCATATTTACGTCCCCCACAATCCATCCATCTCCCAAATGTAAATGCTCCATCTCTCGTTTGACACATCCAGCGATTACAGAACACTCCATTCACATGGTAATCACAGTGTGTGTGTGTGTGTGTGTGTGTGCGCGTGTGTGTGTGTGGATGCTGCTCCAGTGGCAGCAGTGGTGTTCTGGCAAACACAGGCCACGTAAGGAGAGCAACGCTGCCTTAATAATGTCACTGTATGGAAAAGCCATCTTTTTTATGTGTTTCTGACGGGGGTCCTTCACATTGTTAAACACAGCGAGGAACACCGCATGGCACATCTGATTTTGCACAACTTTGCGCGTCCTAAATTTGTGGTGGTGTTTGGTGGTGGTGGGGGGGAATACAGCTGATGAGATGGGTCTGTGTCCCAACACTGCAAAATCTCATGGGAGTGGTATTTATTAATGCACAGCCCAAATGATAAATCAGCCAACCGGGGAAGACCGAGACAGAAACGTGCTGGCTCGTTGCGGGACTGTCCCTCTAATTTCCTCTTGATTTATGGACGGGATGGCTGGTTAGTTGCCCCGTCATTAATTCTCACGGCCAGAGAGGGTTCAGACGGGCAAGACTGACTGGCGGTGGAAATAAAACGTGGCTCCGAAGCTGTGCTTGAACCGTCTCGAACACACCTGAGGGCCACATGAGAGGGATTTTATGAATATAGACTTTTTAGTGTGATATAAACTTGATTTTAGAGATCCAAGGACGCTGATATAAACGAGTAATCTGGTCAAAATCTCTTTGTTTGTGAACAGCTGTTTGCTAAAACTACATTTTTACTTTATATTTTCTCCATCATTTCTCATAAATAAGCGGTATATTAATATTTAACACACAGTTTACAGTAAACAGTAATGTAGCTTTAGACAGCTAGAGTGTAAAGGACATTAAAAGGTTTAATAATTTTCACCGCGTCAGACATCATAACTTTTTCTAAGATGTATTTTATATTTAAAAAGCTGTTTTCATTGTTATTCATCTGTTTACACACACGTTTCCACTTAAAGGTGCCTATTGGAGAGTTATAGCAGTAATATAACAGTAAATATGTTTGTATGCTTACAGCTACCTTTTAATGTATTATTAATATTTATGAAATGTTTATACTGCTTATGAATTCCAAACAGGAAGTCTTAACGTGCTACCATATAATTAATAGCTACAATTAATCAGGTTACATAAAACAGCTCTGGTGTTAAAAATGCTAAAATGCTGCTAAAAGCAAGCCTGTTTATAAGAAAAACAGCCAGCTGTTAGTGGAGAATAGCAAGGAGATTAAAGTCAGCTAATAAAGACCACAAATAAAGACTTTATGGCAGTGTAGACTTTAGTTTTAGTAATCTATGAGAGCTATGGTGCTAATTAGGCAGTATGAGCATAGACAATAGCCCATTAGAGCACAAACAGGCAGGACAGGCCCATTGTTTCATTAGCAGAGCGCTCTCTGAAGGTAATTAAACTGATTTGAAATTGACTAAAATAGCTGCAGTGTCGTACTAGCCCAGATTATCAGCGAAAGCCTCTTGACAGACGCCGCTCTTTGTATGTGTTTTTTTTTTCTCTGAAATCCAACCAAAGCTTTAAAGTGTTAATATTTCAGGCGCAGGAACACACATTGTTGAAACATGATGAGTTATTACCAGCAATGATCACAGGCGATTTTTTTTTAAAGTGAGGAGCGCCGCATCTCTACTTAAATTTGGCCCTAATTGTTTTGTTTCAGTCTATTAATCTTAAAAAGTGACACAGAAGAAAGGATTTCTGCAGTGATGAATGGTGGGACATTCCAATTCCCACTTAATAGCAATTAATTTTCTGATACCCGCACAAGTTTGGCTAGTTTTAATTAGTTTGTTCTGAGGAATCGGGGGGAACTTCACCCCGGATTTCCATGAAAGCGGCGTCTGACTGACTAAATACATTCTCATCAAAGGGAACGGGGTGAGGCTGTCCGACCTTTCTAAGATTCAGTGTGCATTTAATTTCCTATTTACACTTTAAAATAACTCATTAGCATAAGTCCTCTGCACACAGACCTGAGCCGAACACATTAAGACAATAGCTCATTTAAATCATGTCAGAGGAAAAAGTTGCAGATACCTCCTCGCCGTGGTTGATCTATATATAGTACAAGATAGGTGAATTATGAAAGTGCAGTTTTAAGGGTTGAATTCCCACTGGGGCCACTCATGCTTAAATGTGCAGGTATGTAGGGATGAATGTGGTAGGCGTCTATTCACTTACGTTGTAAATGTCCAGTTTTGGTGCCTAGTACAGTTGACATATAATTCCCAATAAACTCAGAGCCACTGTAAATCACAGAGGTTATACTCTTAATATCAATAAGGAGTCTTTGAACTTTTACTTTTATCTGCTGGTTTAGTGTTTTAATCGCTAAGAATGGAAACCGCCTCAGCACCATTGGTAACACCTGCTTTAAAATCCTGGTGGTCGGGCAGAGAGATTTAGATAAAGAACAATTATTAAAAACATTATTAACCACCCTGATTATGTTCTGTCATCTGAGTTTAGTAAGCTGTTCCCACCAGTACCCCAGTGCAGAACAAATAGACACTTAAAATCCTTCATTTCCTCCGCTTTTAGATCACTTACCTCTAGATTAACCTTTAGATTTTTTAAATCATTTTTAATGTCTTTGTCAATCTGTCTGTTTATTTTATGTATTTTTTCATGTATTTTACTATTTATTGCAATTTTATCTCTTGACTTCATTCTTTGTTGATCTGTGCCTTCAAGTGCAACACTGTAGGTGACTAGAGTTTAGTGTGATTGTGTGAGTAGGTTGTGTGGATGAAGTACAAAGCTGCCCCTTTTGGGGGGAGTCTGAGTGATATTCAGTGGTGTAAAACCTTTCACTTTTTAACTATATTTAATCAGGGTTTTAACTTTGTGAACTGCAAAGCAGATAAAATGTGCTTAAGTGGATGAATAAAAGCCAAAAAAGAAAAAGCTGTCTATATTATTGACTATTTTTTATAATGAAAGTTCATGAAATCCAGTATTTCTTATGGACGCAAAACAACAAAAAAAAAGAGATCAAACAAGTTTTGGATGTATGTAATGTATGTAATGGGGAATGTGTGTGAGGCAGTGTTTTAGTGTAATCCTAGAATTATTAGATATTTATTTGTTGTTTTATATATGAGACACCTCTGAGCGCACACTTACTGTCGATCGCCTGCAGATACTCCATGTGCAGGGCGCTGGCACTGCTAGCCCCAGCGGCGGATGCCACTGACGGTAGGAGGTCAGACGTGTAAGGGCTGCGGTGGCCCGCCAGCAGAGCCATCTGGTGGTAGTACTCAGCTGTGGTCAGACCTGTGTGAGGGGCTGGAGGAGAAGAAAACAAAGTAACCAAAACATAAACTGATCTGCACCCACGGAAGAAACACTTAAAAGAAAAAAAAAAAGGCTGGGTAGAGGCGGAAGAGGAAAAGAGAGAGATGCAAAAGGAAGGGGAAAAATTATTAGCGAGTTAGAAAAACATGACAGGCTGAGCACCTGCACTGCGTTTTAAGTCTGCATTCATTTACATTAGATGATAATCAGCTCAGCAGAACAGTAATGAGCACATTAGCAACACCATCAAGTTTAGCAAAACAGCTGCACAGGGAGCATCACCTGAAGTGGGGAGCCTCACTGGGGATTACCGGATGCTTGCTCAGAGATTACAGTGAGTGTGCATTAGTGTTTGATTGATGCATTCGTGTTGTGAACACCAGAACCGATCGCCTTACAATACAATGCAGTTTTTAAACAGCCTTCGCTCTTCGTGACGATCACCCGGAGAAAGGGCATGAGCGTGTACATGAATATATATATTTACTGTATGTGTGTGTGGTAAGAGTATGTGGGCTGGTGCATCCTTTGCCAAACACGGCGCTTGTGCTGTGCGCATGGGGGCTGCAGATGCAGATATGCAACCTGCTCCTCGACTCTGCACATTTAAACTCTGCAGGAAACAAAAGGCCTAAATCTGCCCAGATAGAGCTGCGTGCTACAATGTCTCTCTTTTTCAAGTCATTCCCTTAGTTATAGAGTACTGTAAGTCCTTGAACCATAGCCTAAAAATAAACATCTGGTGGTGGGCTTCCGTATGCAAATATTCTAAGAAAGAGAGAGGAAAAGACTAACACTGTGGTTTTGGATGCAAATATGGAATCGGTTCAGACCACTGAGTGCTGCAGATCTTTTTTTCTCCCCCAATTGAAGAAATAAAGAGAAAATAAATAAAGAAACAGTGTATGAGGAGATTTCCTCTTAAGGCTGGCCTGTATGCCTGCAGAACACATCCATGATTGGTTAAATGAATGGCAGAAAAAAATTCTAAATTAATTCGATCTGGCTTTTATGTCTTCAGTGGAAGGGGGGAGTTTCTTAATTGTCTCCAGTGTTCCGCCTTAGCTTTGCTTTTGCATTCAACCATAATGTGTCCCATTCAGGAGCCGTGCGCAGAAAAGAGCTTTGCAGAATTTCTAAATCAGAAACGCTGGCATCCGAGTGCGATCCTCGGGGCAAAATGGGGGAGTGGGGGAAGGCTGTCGGTGTGGCACTCAATGTAGGGAAGGCAGAGACATGCCTCAGGACTCCGTGAGCCACCGGGTGCTCCAGCATAACAATAGGAACAGGGGCGAGCCTAACTCTGAACTCGGTCTCATATAGAAAAGAGAGAAATATTGAAGGCGGGAGGGGGGCACAAAAAAAGAGATGTGAAAGCAAATGTGTGGCAGCAAGAGGGTGGCACTAAATCCCACCCACTTTAAATCTCCATTAGATTCTGTTAATTAATTCATCATTATTCAAATGTACTTTTTGCTGGGAAAAAAAAAATCTTTGCATATTGAAGGAGGCTCCCTGTAAGCGCGGTGATATACTAACAACACAAAAGCTGATGGGTTAATTAATCACCGGATTGATTAAAGGAGTAATTAGGTGCCTCATTCACAATTCACAGCATTATGGAGTGAAAAGGGGATCATGTGGTAGGTTGGAGAAACTATTTTGATTTAAAGCAATCCGAGACCGGCGCACATTATTTTGCGGTAATGGAAAATTGGAGGGTAGAGAGTCGGAGCTTCGGTATATCGCTCTAGTGCACGAAAAGGAGCAAGGGGGGGAGGGGGGGGGGACTCTTGGTCGTTACTTAGTCACAGCTTTCAACAGACCTGGATGAGAAGAGGTCGAATGCACGGGTGCAGAGGAAATGTCCCAGCTATTTGCCATTTCAGAAATACACTTCAGTGCAAGGTTGTGGGCTAAAGTGGGTCTCTGCTGCTGCTGAAGTACCAAAAGGCTGATGGCTGAGAAGGTGAGGGCCATAAATGATTATTGGGACATTTGGAGCTCTATGAGGTGAATGTAGATGTTTGGCAAATAAGATCTTACATAAAAATAAAAGATATTGTTTTTTTAATTAAAATATGACCAAAATCATGATGAAAATAACTCAATATGTTTATTATTAATTTAAAAAGTTTTGTTCTTTCTCTAAGTTGCTAAGACTTATTTTATATATTTATAAAATAAGGTATAAAATAAATGAACTGCTACACATCAGATCAATTGACTTCCCAATTAAAATCCATATTAAGATGTAAAATTGCTCTCAGTAGGATGCGATACGAATCACCCCCCTTTACACCACCAAACTGTGAACTTGAGCCCGACCCTCCCTCCGTGTGCACAGTGTAACTGTACGTGACCCTGCCGCTCACTGATGCATCCTCCAGAGGTCTCCGACATGACTCACAGATCAAAAGGATTAGCCTCCCTCCAATCTGAGCCCCCACCCACACGGATGGCGCTACACTCATAATACTCCCATCTACCCGCTCCCCTCACTCAGATAGCATCTCGCCAACCCCTGGGTCTTAATAGAGATGGATCTGGTTGCCTCTCACCTGACCTCTTTTGATCTCGAACAGGAATTAAACGGCTACACACAACCGAGATTCCCCCTAATAGCAATCGAACCTCCGTAATCAATTCCAGCCGTTATTTTTAAGGGTCTTCTGAGGCCTTATCACCCTCTGCTGGGGTTGTGTGCAGCTGAGTGTGTGAGTGTGCACGCGTCATGCGTTGTGTGTGCGTGTATCAGTTTATGTTTCATTTTACTCACCATCTGCAGGGCTGAGGCCCCGGGTGGCTGACAGAACGGAGATGGAGGGGCTGCTGTGGAGAGAGCGGATGTAGTCCATGTATGGGTTGATGTAGGGGTGTGGATGGTGGAAGGGCGACTCAGCCCCCACAGACGGGTTCCGCTGGGGCGAGATCCGGATGAGGGAGATGTCGGAGAAAGCTGGACTGCCCGCCAGAGCAGGAGGCCTGCAGAGAAGAAAATATTAAGATAACATGACACATATGATACAAGCTCAAATCACAGGTTTTCACTAAAGGCGTCACATAAAGGGGGGTGGTATCGTGCTTTTCTTTATTTTCTGGCATTTGAACGCTCTTAGAGGGGTTCCAGTGATACAATAAGGGATGAAGTAGTCGCTTAGTATGATGTAATAATGAGGAAATATCATTAAACTGTTGATCTTAGCCACAAATCTCTGGCCATCTGCACAGAAACCTGCACCCACCAACCTGCTTTAAAAAACATCTGTTTATGAGGGGCAGCCAATCAGATTAAAAGCTGACTTAAAATGAGAAGAACAAGGTTGAGATGAATACGGATTATTTGAAACTGTGACTCATGCAAAGCTACTCAAGAACCAAAGTATGGAGCTAGAAATTTCGGCATATTTTTTTTTTCTTTACAGGAAATTTTTTTTGAATAATAAAAAATATATGTGTAGAAAGGAATATTAAAAACACACTGTTTAACAAATGTTTATCATTTTTTTAATATATATTTATATATATTTGAAAAGTCACATATAAACTTGATATTACAAAACTGAATGAAAAAATAAAAATAAACTAAAGGAGGCTTTCTGTAAAGAATTGAGTTGAATTGAATTTATTTATTTTTATTATTTCTTATATTTTTGGGGCTATCCTGGTACGTATTACTTATTTTACTCTTTTTTGTGCACAATGCTTTGTGACCGTTTGTCTGTAAAAAGCATTTAATAAGTAAACAACTTATTTTTCTTTTGGTATTTTTAACCTGATCTAAAAAGTTCAGCAGAAATTAGTCAGCTGTTAATTTGATGGATATATGGAGCTGATATTAACAGCAAATGGGGGGGAAGTAAAAAGCCTTCTTTTTATGTATCTATAAATAAAAGTAATATTTAAAAAAAAAATATTTATTTAAAAATTAAATTTAAAAATTAATAAAATTAAGAACATTTTTATTAAATGATGATTTCTTTAAAGTGGCCCTAATATCTCTTCAATCTTTGACTTATAAATGAACTTACTTCAATATTGCTGTCACAGACTCCCTCTATCTGACACCATTTAGAGACCAGTTAGCCCATTAAAGCCAACATGTGTACAAGAATAAGATCTTTTGATTCCACTATGTTGTCATTTTTGAGTAAATTAAACATAAATAAGTCAGTTTCGCCACAGTTGAACCAGGGACATCAGGCTTGTTTCAGCCTGAACATCCAGATGTTAATTCGATTGGCAGACTGGCAGTGGCGAGACCAAACAAATAGACTGTGACACTATCTCTCTCCCTCCATCTGCAAAGCAGAGAGGAGAGTGCTGCATTCCAACTGCTCCCTACGCAGACATTTCCTCAGATCAAAGGCAGCTTTCACCACTGCGTCTTAATCAGAGGGAAACGTTAGACCGAGCTCACCGCTAGCCAGGGCCAGACAAGCAACGCTGCGCCGCAACGCTACATTGCTCAGATGGCTTCGAACTTGGCTTGGAGATGAAACCGTGTACAGAATTGCACATGACGGATACAATTTTGTACAAAATCCACTGGCAAGTCTCATACAAATTCTCATTCTTTAAATAGAAAATGTGAGCGCTATCAAGCTTCACTTTATCAGAAACCTTTACTATCAAATTTCTCTTTTCTGCGAGATGTGAAATAAAGTTGAGAACAATCAGGAAAACTTCTTAGCAGCAGAGTTTGAGATTAACTAATTTGTGCCCACTTCTTATAATTGGTTAGGAGCGCCTGGAAACTTCATAATGATGGCCTACACCACAAAGGCCTTCCCCTGAGGATGTGGAGAAAGCCCCATATCAGGCAGACATTAACGGGCTAAAAGATTAGACTGAATTAGCCCCTCTGCTTCTCTGGGGCTCCCCGATGGACTGGTCTACTGTGACAAAAGACCCCAGGAGTAGGAAAGGATGAGCGAAAAGAGGGAGAGGAAAAAGTCTGGCCCAACGTTTGTTTCGCAGTGACCTTGAGCAAGGCCAGAGGGAGTGGAACAGCCCAATTACGACCTCTGCCCCATCCCCTGTTCCCCTCCTGGCCCCTTCGTCCCTCCACTTCACAGCCCCCCTAATGAAAGAGCTCAGGCCAGGGTCAATAATGAGCACTGAGGAGTGGAAACGACACACACACCCACTGAGGAGCAGACCCAGAAACACACAGTCACACGTGAACTTCTTCATCTTCAGAAGCCTTTCTGTAATTAGACCAAAAAGGGGCTATGGGGCAATTTTAAAGGCCTGCACTGCGGTCGACAGTGTGACAACATGTCTCGCGACGCTGAAGCAGGTGGACGGGAAAAAGACGCCGGCGCTCTCCGGAGGAAGAAGAGAAATCCTGAGCAAAACCTTTTCTGTTTGAAGTGCGCAAAGGTGGCGACTTTCAGGCTCATACCTGACATTGCAACACAAACGGTCGTGGAATTTTTCTCCACCTCCATATGATTGGTGTCTTTTTGCACGTCAGCTGGAAGAAATCTCCTCCTCGCCGAGAAAGCCATCGTGAGAGCAAACGGGCACTTCAAAACAGGTGTGCGAACGAAAGAACGTGCTCACGATAAGCAAGTCATGTGCCCCCACGCCACCATCATATGCCTCATTTGCAGAGATCACAACATAGCTGCAGGGTGATGTTTGCTTTCTTGTCACATGGCAGACCTTGAAGCTCGTACACGTACGCACTCGGGGGAAATATGTAGCACGGGGGAAACTGAAAAAACCTGCTCTGTCAGTCATTAAAGAAGAGAAACGGACATGCAAACACACATTTTTAACCATTACCTGCAAAAAAAGGCATTTGGTTAGCAGCAAAGTAAGCACAACTAATATCTCTGGAAGCATTTTTCACATTTTCTGTGTTGAAATAAAAACCCAGGAGGAAGAGCAGAGGAATTTCATGGCCTGTTTGAGGGAAGCCAGACATCCACTCTGGCTGCCATGACACTGATTAAACCTGTCATGTGTTGGCTGCGTCCCCGTACGCCGGCCTAAGCTAAATGCCTCTACCTTTACTTAGTTTTTTCCAATTAATTAAAAATAAGATCAGAGCAATCGCCTGCATGGCCGGAATACTGGTGGGAAAATCGTGACAAATGGAAGAGATGACTGTGAACAGTAGTCTCAGGGAGGGGAAGGAGGGAGTATGTGAACATATGACCTATGAATTTGGGAGGGAAGGGTGGACAGGGAAGAGTTAGGGCAGAGGGGGAGTTGGACAAGGAGGGAAGGGGGGGAAAAAAGACGTCTCAAGGGGTCCGCAGCCAGGTGTGAGGGGATTTAAGGAGGACAGCGGAGAGATTGATAGTTCGGAGGAGGTTCGGCGCGTCTTTAAAAGAAAATGCAAGCGAGTGGCCGATCCTCCGTGCTCAGCTGCTCTCTGTAGGGCCGTGATCATCTCAGCATCTGCCAGCATGCATTAATCAACATGACAAAAGGAAGCAGTCTGACAATGTGCAGCGTGTGTTTGCAGGAATGTTCGCCCTGTGTGTGCGCTAATGTGAGAGTAGGTGTGTGGGTGCGGAGAAGTAGCGTCTCGGATACACCTGATTTGAGATTTACATCAAAGTTGTCCTGCAGGGTTTTACATACTTCTTCTTAGAAGAGAAAAACTTCACTCTTCTGCGTCCTTCACAGGTTTATAAATTCCTATTAACCCTTAAAGAAGACGTCCTGCAAAACGGGCAAAAGGAAAGCCTGAGCTCCTGACATATGGAAGCTATTTCCTTTCACGTGGCCTTTCTTAAACCAGCCAGCTCCTCTTTAAGGCATCGCATGTTTACACGGGGCGGTCTGTGGATTTTAAACTGTCGTCTTATTTCACCCAATGAATATACACTTGCCAAGTGTAAATATGTCCCCAAAAGATTTTGAGTTTTTGTAGAGTGGGAGTGTCGAGACCTTGAATCTTTGTTTGGAACAAGATTATATCAACACTAATAATTTTTTTTTTTTGGAGTGGGGAGAAAGCGACAGAAACATGCATTTGCGGTGAAGGCTGATGACTTCACTTAGGCACACAAGGTATCATTGTGGTGCAGCAGCCTGACCTGGTGGTATTGACATAGCGGTGTGCTAAAATAGGAACCGGGCTCTGTAAAATACTTTTAGCTCAAGCATGAAATCGTTGCGCATGAAAGAAAAAAAGATGAACATTTCTTCATGTGTTCTTTGGTGACCAGCACAGGAAATTGGCGAGTCCAAATCCAATAACCCAACAACTGTATTCATGGACCTTCAAATTTTCATCTGTGAGCTGCCAGTCTACTCCCACAGAGAGTCGCGAAAGAAAAAAAAAGGCACTGAAGCCAGCAGTCATGACCCTGCCGAATTGAGAGGAAGTCTTACTAAAACCAGTCTGTACACTGCAACGGTTCATGAGTGCTGGAAAATGTAGCTTTTCCATGACACAGGCCAACAATTACATTGATTCGATGTCACATTTACAGGGGAACTAATGAATATGAAATAGCATAGATGCATCTCATGTTCACACTTAACTACTGCCTGTAGCTGCAGCTATGAATAATAGTATACTGTAGCTAGCTGTAGCTCAGGAGGTAGTGCAGGTCACCCACTAATTGGTAGGTTTGTGGTGCTGATCCAATCTGTATGCAAAAGTGTCCTTGGGCACGATACTGAATCCCAAGTTGCTTCAAAGTGTGAAAGTGTGAATGTCTATAGATAGAAAGCACTTAACCATAGAAAAAGTGCTTGTATGTATGTGGGCAAAGTATCAAAGTGCTACATAAGAACCAGTCCATTTAGCATTTAGCTATTATTACATATACATTACATATTATTACATAGTCCGGTGTCATTAACTTGATAACAAGGTTTTTTCTTCTCTCTTTACACTCGTAAATGCAAATTATAAGCAGCCAAGTGCGTGGAAGAAGCTCAAGCTAAAGTTAGTGATGGCTAATGCTCTAGACTTGTAGACAATCAGTATTAGGGGCAACAAAGAACTGCAGTTCCCTATAAGAACACTTGGTGGGCTGGCTCCAAAAGTCAGTACATTCCCACACACTCACCTGCTAAAATGTCCACTTCTAGACATCTTCTAAACATTTTAGCTGTAGCCTAACTGTAGCCTTTTTAATGAGTACGCTAACTTTCATAGGGATGCTATGGTTAGCAGCTTCGCCTCACACAATAGAAGGCAACTGGTTCAAATCCCAGCTGACGCCATTCTGTGAGGATGTGAGGTAGATAAAGTGCTACATGAATGAGTATAATACATTTCTTTTTTTAAAGATAGGTGCTTTGTTTAATTATGTTAACAGTATCTGTAGCAGTTTAGTATGATAGTATGTAGTATGCTAATAGATAGCAGCTACCTTGGTCTGTGCTATTGCTAGCACTACACTGGCTCCAAAAACCCCTGACTGTGATTACTCTAAGCACCTGATTGATGGTAAGATGGGAAAATATTGCTTTAATATGTTATAAGGATGGAACTTTATTCACCATATATCAAAACCTGAGCATGTTTCCTATCCATATGCTCCCCTACTGTCAAGGAGTGCTGCCGCAGTCAGTCTGAACAAGGCCTAACCCATCACAAAGGTCTCTGTGATTCTATTATTTTCTCTGTTTGACACAAAAAAATTGCAGTACTGTGAACTGACAGTTTTTTGTTCTCTCTTTTTTTTTTTTGCTAACAATATTTAGTAGCAGATGGATGATTTAGTAACAGAACACTGCACAGGACTTCATATTAGTGAAAAATAAAGAAGCAGTTTACACACACGTGGCCACAAGGGGCTGAGTGAGGTGGGAACTGAGAGTTTTAGAGGGAATTGGGATCTGTCAGGTGTCAGTACCTCTCCTGACCGAGGCTGACAGCATCACATGCCCACCTCCCCCCCTCAAACCTCACCTCAATCTCACCACCTCATAGAAGCCGGCACTCCCACCCCCCTCACCCCACCCACTCTCAACCCTCTAACCCACCCAGCCACGGCACAGCACTGCCACCGCTCTGAAAGCCTAAACCAGAGAGGTGGAAGAGAGAGGCTCCTGACAGCGGAAACACAAGCACTTTAAAGCTCCAAACCCTTTCACTGAGATCAAAGGGCCATAGGAACTGAGCCAGCTGAGACCCAAGGAGAGAGGAGAGGGAGCTGAGACAAGGGGAGAGAGAGAAGACAGAAAGAGACTGAGAGACACAAACAGAGGAAAGAGAATTCAGGGGTTCCTTCATTAAGACTTCATTAAGACCTGCAGCTAACACACATTCCAGTGCAAACTGGACTCCCTCTTCCACAGCAATCCTTCATGGCCTTTGTGACAAACCATTTTTCTTGGGATGACGAACAGAATAATAAAAAGAATTTTCTCCACACTGCGCCAGTAAGAGTCGTGCAGTGTTTTGTCTTAACTTTATTCTATTGGTGCCTTTTAGGCAAATATCTGAGAAAAAAAAGGGCTTTTTATGCAGTAAATTTTACTAACACCCCTTCAAAGAAATGTGTTCTCCACTTTTTTTGCTTTTGAAATGCTCATTATTATCTTAATTGCCCCATATTAAAGAGAAGGACCTGTACAGGTTGTATCCCACCTTTTCCTCTATGGTTGCAGTAATAGACTCCTTTAACCCCAATGACCATGAACAGGATAAGCAGTCAAGAAGATTAATTGCTGGAAATAACAGTCGTATGCAGTGTATGGATGCACCTAAGCTCCAGACTGGTCACCTCGTCAAATGTTGAAGTTTAGAAACTTCAAAAATCAAATGAGTGATTCATCAAATAAGGCTGAAAAACTCATTCTTTGGCCTTTACTGTCAGCACCATCTAATCTGAATTTCCTCGTTGCAGTCCAGCAGCAGTGTCTGCTTTAAGCTTTTCTTCTGGGCAATGCAGGCGGCAGAGCTAGCAGGGTATGGTGAGGTTGCCAGGCATTCAGGGTAAATATGTTCCCCGAACGCTGCGAGGGCTCTGCGTGACCCTCAGACATCAAAGGCCTGGGTGGGTCCGAGGGGTGGGAAGGATTTCTATTCATGGTCACATCAAGCAGGATTCCCTCTCTGCGGGATACCTCTGGGGGCGTGCTAGACATTCCCATACACTGCGTCGTCAGTTCACACATACTCTCTGTGCAGTTCAATTCCCAGCAGTCTCCTTCAATCCCCCCCAACTCCTACAAGTGTGCGTTACAGTCACATTCACACGCAAGCAGAAGATACACACTCGTTCTGCCAGAACGGCATATAGCTCATCTCTGTGAGCACGTATCACTCCACGCCGCTGGAGCGGTAAGACATGTTTATTAGCAGGAGTCAGAGAGTGTGACAGGGTTGAGTCATAACACACGGGTCCAGGTGTCAGCGGCTCTGGTTGAATCTGCCACCTCTGTGAACTCCAGAGGAGTCATGAACCTTAAAAGTTGAGTCACACGTGAAAAATGCTTCTTGTTCGAGATCAAGGCGAAACGCTCAGAAAGAAAGGGACTGGGCTTTATCGAGAAAAAACAAAAACACAAGACAGATTCAAATCTTCTCACCACTCGTGCTGGTTTCAAAATGTGACTGAAAACAGTCGTCGTTTTTGAAAAGTTTATATTTGGCTTTGCCACGCAGCAGGGTTGGTTTTTTTGTGTTTGCTTTGTGTTTTTTTATTTTGTTCACAGGCAGTTTTAAAGCCTTTTTTTTTTCAACAAACTGCAATTAAACGTAATTTCAGCCATCGCGATAAGAACGTCTACCAAAACGAATCAACTAAGTATACGGCGAGAAAATGAAAACATGAAAGTGAAATTGCACAAAATGAGCCAGGCCTTTTTTCCTGTAATTTCAAGGGGGCTGGAATCAGGGAACAAACATGAGCTCAGGGGAAAAAAACAAGAAAAAAAAGAGGATTTTCTTGTTTCTTTTTGGTCGTCTCCCATGCTTGATTTTGCTCTTTTACAAGTAGAACACCTTCATCTCTGTGCGCAACCAATTACGTACTTGATTGCTGTTTTTTTCCCCTGCTTTTCTCTTTTTTTCAAAGCGAGAGAGTGAGTACAGGTGGAATTAGCTCTCAGTCAGTGTTTTGAGTTCCTCTGGCATGCCTCGGGCAAGAGTGAAGACAGGAGGGGGACTCCTGGGTGTTAAAGTGTTAAACTTCTGAAAACATGGAGGAAACACATCTACCTTTCTTTTCCCTCTCAAGCCGTGTCTCGATGGCCCCGATGCCTTTACACAGAAACTCAGCTGACGCCTGCAGCTAAACAGGGTTCAGGGTTCCACACCCCATCGCCCTAGCTACCCGACGAGTCAGGTAATGAGCATGCGTGCCTGCGTGTACGGCCCACAGGTGAGGGGCGGTGTTGGAGAATGAGTGTGGCCCAGGGGCTGCGAGAAGCCTCGTGGATCCGTGAGACAGCTCCGCACGATCCCCTCGCAATTCGACACGTCACACTGGGCTGCCGAAATGAGCAGCCGCACGGATGGGCCTGAGCAAATCACAAACAATACACAGCGCTACAAGACAGCAGAGACACACTGCTGGAGATGGTTAATCCTTCAGACAGAGATCTGAGGTAGAACAACAGAAAAAAAAAAGTTGGGGGTCAGGAGGATGAGGAAGGGAGGGAAAGCCGAGACACAGAGGAAGAAGAGGAAGAAGCAGAGCGGGAGCATCAGGTAAGAGACAGAAATATGTGTTTCCTCCTTGGCACTAAAAATCTCCTTTTCAGAGCGAAATCCATCACGTTTTCCTAATACATACTTCATGCAGAGGAAGGGAGAGAAAAGAAAAGCCGGACAGAAGAAAGGCAAGCGCTGGTGGGAAAGTGAACAGACACAGCCTACTTTATTCTGCCCATTTCATCCATCTTGTTGGGCTAATAAAATGTCAAGTGGAGTTCCTTGATATTTAATCATGAAGGGGCCGAATGCGTGGCGGTGCCAAGCGCAGGCTCGATGAAGCTTTGGGAAGCTTAAACACAGACCTGAGGAAATTTTGGATAAACCCAAAGAGAGGGAGGACGTTTCACAAACCTCGCTACCCAAATGAAGCAAAACTGTTAAGAAATAGGAGATCCTAATAAGGGAAACTTTTTTTTACTTCCTTTGGCTCCAGGAACAAGTTTCCCAGCTTTACTCCATCCCCTTGAAAAAAAGTTAATTCCTAATTTAGTCAAATCGGTCAGAGAAATGATGAAAATGTGACAAAAAAAGAAGAAAAAAAACCTTGCTCTGTCTTATAAGCACCCTGCAGCTGCGTGCATGACTCTGCATATTTGCGAGCAGCTCCCGCCGGACACTCGCCATGAAAACATAAATAAATAAATGAAAGAACTTCACAAGCTGACGCCCTCTCAAAGAAAAGAGAGGCACCATGGGAGACAGAAATAGCAACGGGCTTCTCTTTTGACCCGCGTTGCAAACTGCACTATTAGAGGAAACCATCCTATCGGGCTATCAGATGTAATGGACGCCACATCTGATAAGGGAGATAAGGAAGGGCTGAGAGAAAAGAAATCGCTTTATGTGATATGAATTAATTTTCACTGGTGAGGAAAGTGTAAAAGAAGCGATTTAAGAAGAAAAAAATGCGATTCAGAAGATAAACAAATAGAGAAAGGGAGGGGAGGAGGTCCAGAAGCTGTAATGAACTCATTTCCTCCCAGCATTAAAACTTTCATTGGTCTTTAGCACAATGACTAAAAGCATTCTTGTAACCGACATGTGGGAATGTTTTGCATTGTTGCGTTTGGGTTCCCTTCAATCATTTACCCAAGGCTCGACCAGGAGAGTCGGAGGCGAAGGAGAGAGGGAAGAAAGGAAAGGAGGGACTGAGAGAGGATGGAAAATGAGGAGAGTTGGCGAGGATTTATGACCCTGTTCCCTTGGTCTCGTTACTTGCTATAACTGGCCCCCAGAGTGGGATCGCAGGGTCTGAGCTCAGAGCCCAGAGATCAGAGTAATGGAAATTCCACATTTCTATACTGCTACAGCGTGACGGCTTTAGGGCACAGGTTGATTCGAAAAAAGAAGAAGAAAAAAGAAAGAAAAAAGAAGCTGAAAACTGACTCTCAATTTTTTAAAATCTGGAAGCAGAATTGATTTTTCTGCATTAGGTAAGAAGCAGCCTTTCTGAAGCTCGGTGATTCCTCAAACGCAGCAAAGGTGCGCTTAAGTGATGGCTTCTTCTGCCGGGAGGCTCTTTTAAACGCGACTTATATGTGCGGAGCAGACACCAGCCTGAGGTCGGGGAGGCGATGTGAGGCGGCACGCCATCTGTGCTGGGGTTGTATCTCGGGCCCCGCCAATGAGAGGAGGGTCTCGTAAAAGTGACACTCGGCCACACCCACCAAATAAGCCACTGCGTTTACTTCTCTACTCCGCATGCACCATAGCACGTCATGCAAAAAACTGATTTTTTTCAGAGATTACTCGATTAATCAGACGACTTACACAAAATTAATCAGCATGCTTTTTCTTTACGCAATTTCTTAACTATGCTTCTTATTTTTCAAGCTAAAATGCCATAAAGTGGAATTTTTGTTACAGTTGCATTCTGAATATTTGGTGTTTCATCATATCTAATGAATGCATTCCACAATAGTGACAGAGACTACTAAAATACAGTTAGCGCTGTTATTTGTATATAAATGCTTTAATAGACGCCTTATTTTGCAGACGATAAATTGTCAGACGTCTGAACAATGTGGTGCGGACAATGAAACCGGTTAGCGGCAAACACAACAAAGAGCAGGAGTTTAGTCTCAATATCATATTAAGGAGGACAATAAAAGTTGACGGATGGCGATCAAAATAACAACAAAAAATGGCAGCGGAATAAATGCTAAAATTATTTCCAAGCACGCGTCTATCTGCGTGTGCGAGCACGGCGGCACCAGCGCACACACACGCGCGTCCAAACACACACACAGCTGTTGGCACCTGCCTGTTATCTCTTCCCCTCAGACCTGGTTTTTCATTGTGCTCCTTGGGAGAGCTACAAATTGAGATCTCAAACATGAAGAGGGGGCAAATGACTTGTGTACGGGAAATCAAATCCACTAATGTGTTACATGTGCAAATTCGCAGGCCCCTCGTATTAGAGATTCATGTATTCCTGCTTTATCAGAATGTACCTTTTTCAGAGCCGTTTTCAATGGAGCCTCAAATTAAATTCAACCAAACACAGAAGAGAATATAATTAATAGGGAATATTTGTCGAAAGGATAACCAGACAGGAACTGATTTGCATTAATAAAATGCTCGTGAAAGGGATCAGACTGGAAATGCTGTAAATTCTTTGACAATTCCCGTTTGCCTGAAAGACGTATTAAACCAGTAATGAACTATTTAAAGAGGATTAAAAACATTTAAAAGAAATGCACGTGATATTTAATAACCAGGGAGACATACAAATATACACACAGCAGCAGTAGCAGCAGCCCTGGCAGCAGTGGCCCCAGCATAAGTAATCCTAGCCTGGTAAGTAGAGTTTTGGAACATGTCTTAACAGATCTCCACAAGTAATGACTCAACCCTAAAACCTTTACAGGCCTTGTCAAATATCTGCTGTGCCAAACTCGTTTTTTCCCCCCTCTTTTTTTTTCTCTCTCAACCTGCTGGATCCATCATTCTCAAACTACACAGGTGCCTTCAAAATATCACGGTCCTGTGCACAGGGTGAAGGAGGGGATGGGAGGCAGGCTACACTGCCCATTTAGGGTTCTGAAACTAGTGTATTACAAAAAAAATAGATATACTGTAACTTCAATCTGCCCACATTTCTGCTTAGGCATTTATCTCCTTTCTCTCTAAATCCTGAAATTGCCTCAGAAAAAAAAGGAAAAAAAAAGAGGGGGGTATTTTCCTCCTTTCTTGCACATTTTCAGAGTGGCGCGCAACTTTCTTTCTTCCCCTGCTCTTTTTTTTCTCCCCCTCCTGTGAAAATTGAAGAGGCTTTATGTCAAATACGGCTAAAGCCAGCCTCTCCATATCAAACAACGCAGCGCGAAAATTACTGTGGCGATGATAAGGCTGCCAGATAGAGTGGGAGAAAGAGAGCAAGGGGTGGAGTGGTGGGGGGGGGGGACTGAAAGGAAGTGACTCTACTCAATTATACTGCAAAATTGGTATGACTGAATATTTTTCATTCAGGTGACTGATAGTATCAGTGAAACTGCAATGCAGATAAATAAAGGAGCCTTCTGTCAAGAATAAACACCATTAATCATGAAGCCAGCTACTGCGTGACCGCCTGTCCCCCCGACTTACTCCACTGAGAAAGTATTAAAGAAGGGGTGGGGGGATTGTGTGCATGTGTGGGGGGTGGGGGGGGGGGGGGGGGGGGGTGGGGGGGGGACTAAGGAAGGGGGCGGGCCGGTATTGGTGACTCCACCAGAAAGGGGTGACCTATGAAGTCACACAGAATGGGTTTTTTGGACAGTTAAGAGAGGAAGATGAAAAAGCAGCCTTCATCTTTCAGCCACTGCTTCCTGGTGACAGAAGCACATCTGGATGGAGATTATCAGATGTGATGGTGGAGCGGTCATTTACACCGGATGCAATTTATGGCTACCCTTCTCATTCTATGTTAGTCGAAAACAGATTCAAAAGTGAATAATCATAAAAAAATCTTTACATATATTATTTTTCTGTAGAAAATCTGGACTGTATTTTTAGAAAGTGGCTGAAAAGAACATTTTAATGATTAAACGAGGCCTCAAATCGCACTGTAAGTAACGCTCCGTTTCCACCAGCTTCTAGAAAAGATACGCCAGGTCCTTTTTTGTCTTTTTATTGTTGATTGTGTTATTGTTATGCTGCTTGTGTGCACATCTGTGTGTCTGTGTGTGTGTGTGTGTGTGTGTGTGTGTGTGTGTGTGTGTGTGTGTGTGTGTGTGTGTGTGTGTGTGTGTGTGCAACGTATTGCGATGCTCGCTCTCATCCCGTCTGGAAGGAGGTGTTGAGATAAGGCCGTGGTCTTTATGCAAAGCAACACTCGGCTCCTCCGTGAGCAGATTGGGCGCTCTGACAACAGTTTATGTAAATAACAAAAGGAACTCGGCGCACATCTTAAAGAAAACAACAAAAACCCATGCGGGCGCGCTCAGTGAGGAAAGCGGGGAGGAAGAAGTGCGTATGGGGCGATGCGTCCGAACTCTTGCGTTTTACTTCTGAGCTGATTGGATTTAGAGGGTAACAAGGTGACTCAGTCAAGTTGGTGCCATGTTTAAATGAAACAAAGCTTGAGAAGCAACAGCTCACGCAGCCCTGGAGCCAATTAATTCCTCCCTGCTTCATCGTTTCTGAGCTGAGGTTTTGTTGTGATGACAGAGATGTGCCACAACTCTCCCCCCACACCCTCCCCGGTCCTCCAGAATACCTTCTAGTCAGCCCTGCAGCTGAACAAACACTGGTCATGAATGAAATAACCACACAGGCCGGGAACATGGAAACACACCCGCAAAGCCCCCCACCTGTACCCTAACTCCACATATAGAGAAAAATAAACCGCTTTACTTTATTTATGAGACACATGAGTCCTTAAGGTCTGTTAATATCTTGAGAATAGAGAAAACTGACAGCATCTGAGCTAATTTTGCATTTTTTGGGGGGGTTGGACGTATACAGTGGGGAATATATATGCATGTTTTACTTTATAGGAAGGGAAAGCAATTTAAAGTAATAGTTACCACAAAGAAAACCTTTCATGAAAAAAATCTCTTTAGAGTGCTCGTTTACTTTTACAGCTTTATAGACTCTTTAATTGACTCCGCTGGCTTGACTAATTCTTTTTTAAATCCACATACGGTAAATGAGCGAAAGGTTGTGAGTCAATTGCTTATCCCCTAAGAATGTTTTGTCGTTTTAGTGGCCCCCCATTCACAGCACGAGGGCCCGGGACTCCAGAGTAAATTCTGATGCCGATAATTGACTTGTGACGAATACCTCTGTTTGTTCTGCACGGTCTCCGGGTGACCCAGAGCCGGCGTTGAGCTGCATGAGAGGGCTGTTTTGTTTTTCTGTGTACCGCGGTCAGGCAATAAAGCTGGAATGAAAGGAGTGGTCTCTTCTGTTGGAGCTGGCCTCACCCCCACACCCCCCACCCCACCACCAAACTCCCATTAAGTCAAACCAGCACAAAGGGGACCAAAGCTCCCATGGAGAGCCTGCTCTTCACAGATCAATGTGTTTATTTAGGCAGGAAAGACTCTTTCTCTCTTTGCTAAGTCTGGAGTTAAGCTGGTTCCAGACCAGAGACACACACAGACACACAGAAAACTGGCCAAGTTTAAAGGAGGAAAAGACTCCAGCTGATCCCGGATCAGTGCAGGACAGTAAAGTTTAGGTTACTTCAGATAAAAAAGAAAGAAACCTGTTAAACGCTTCTTGTTGGTTGTTGGGATTAGCTTCAACTCAGACTGAGATTGTTGAAACTCTTGTTAAGTGCTGTTCTTGCACGTGAATATAAATTTCTCAGTAAAGAGAAATTGCCCCCCACCCCCCACCTCCTCTCCTGACCCCGAGGCGTTAATATTGAATGGCACATTGGTACCTTCCCCACAAGAATTCATAAACTAAACGATTAGCCTCTGTCTGTAATTGCACTCTCCCTTGCCTAATAGGGGCGGTGAGGTAAAGAGGCGAGAGAGAAAAAAACAAAGGACAGTTAATTTGTGATTTCCTCTGCTCATTTGAAGGCAAATTAAGTGTCAAACAGCTAATACGGAGCATATTTCATTTTATGAGCTTTTAATTTAATTCCACCGCCTCATATCACTGGAGCCCGTTAGCTGCGCTGCTAACGCCCGCTCCTCGTCTGAAAACGAGGGCCATAAATAAACACGTTTCAATTAGGCCCTTCACAGTAATAGGATATGATTCTGTTCATTTGCCACGTACAGATGGTGTATGTGTCATTGTGGCACAGAGGAAACAAGCTGCCGGGCGCTCGTGGTGTTTTTCTCCGGCCACAGATGCCCGGTGGTGGCTGGCTTGTGTGCATGGCGGGGGGAAGCCGGCTGGATTGATGGAACTGCCGCAGGGCCAACCCAACTGTAATTACAGGCCCTAATGAGAGGTTGCATGGGGAAGTACTGCAATAATAGTCCCTGTGTACTTAGGCATATCTTTGAGGGGGCTAATAACGATTAATTCTGCTCACCGAGGAGAACTTGTCTTAAAACAATTCAATATTTCTCCATAAGCCGCCTCCTGTCCTCCATTTCCCCCGAGCGACAGCTATACGTTGACTGCCTCGCGTGGGCTGCCTACAAGCAGCATTACCGAGCAGAATGCATCGCTTAAATCCTGGCAGAGATTTACGCTTTTGCGGTAGTTTCACAGTCGTAAAGTTTAGTTGCTGAAACTCGCTCAAAACCTAAAATCTGGGAGTGTAATTAACTCCAATTTGCCATCAGGTGGTTGGACGCAGCTGTAATACCACAAGTGATGAGCGCATCTTCCCACCAAGGAATTCAGGGCTGCTTTTTTAATCAAGCAGGCAATATTGCTGCTTCCCTGTGCAAAAGAATCCAAAGTAGATGAGAACAATTTCTGCATGAAACCCACGTAGGGCCCGCAGATAATGCGCATGACAGTGAGCTCACAAGACTTTATTTAAATAAGGCTGGCCACTCAACAGCTGTTTTATAATCATGACAAATAGTTTCCCTCAGCGCAGCGTGTCATATTAAACAGCTCCACGTCTAATGGTTTGGATAAACAGGCCCTAAGTAGCGTGGCAGGAGCATGGCCGTGTCTCCAGTGACAGCAAACCAAGCGCGCAGATAACTCCCGTCCGGACAGAGTGACTGAAGACACCGTTGCTGCGTAACTTCTCCCCCTTAATTCAATTCTTCAGCTCCGTGTTGTCCCTCTAACCCCCCCCCACCCCCGCCTGCTTCCTCATTTTTCTCCTCCTCCCTAACCTGCTGCTCCGCTTCGTACCAAAGCGCTCCTGACGGATAACAAGCCCGGCTGTTTGTTTGAGCTTATGTTGCCTGAGCGTGTTCGCCCCATTATCTGCGCATAAGCTAAATGCTAAATTATATTTGCCATTTTGTTTGCAGTGACACGAGGCATCAATCACCTCCCCTTGTTTTTTTTATTTCCTCGCCTCGACCCCCCCTTCCTCCTCTGAGCAGGAGACGAGGGGTTGAGAGGTGGGGTGGGCCGGAGACGGGGGTGGGGGGGACATAAAAAATTCATTACGCTTAGTGGCACATCAGCAAGGGAGAGATATGACTCCTGAGGAGGAGAAAGGGGGGAGTTGATAATGATGAAGAATATCAAACATAATGCGGCCCAAGTAGCTGCCCCATCCAATTTGTCCTCGTCGCACGCTGATCGCTTCCTCCGTGTCGGCGGGTAGGAAACAAGCGCCACAAGGACGAGGACTCCTGCACTGTTTGGATGCAAAGAATACAAATGACCGAGAGAGTAGAAGAGAAGGTAGTGACTAATAGTGAGGAGAAAGGAGCAATTTGTGCATGCGAGCGAGCTCGCTGAGCACTTTGAAGTTCTCTGCTGACCTGGCCGGCACCATCGGACCCACTCCACAGGGGCAGACTAAAGCAATAAGAGTTACCCTGTTTATAATAACTTACCACTGGAGAGCTGAGATGGCCTCGCTTTTACTTCGCTTCAAAATGAATCGAATGCACACAAATGCGATTGGAAGAGGCAGGGAGGTTACTTGTACACAGTTCATGTGTCAGGAGCTCATCTGTGTCTGTCAGAGATGGGTAGATGTCAGCAGAGGCATTGCTTCCTTCTCTTGACAGGGCTTGATCACTGCTCTTATGAGAATTGCACGCTCCCAGGCTTCCCTCGCCCTGCTCTCATTTCCCTGTCTCTGACACATGTTCATTTGCGTGTCTCTGACATGCGGATCATGTTGCGCACGTACGGGGCCGTGGCCTTTGATCCTGAAAAGGCAAAGAGAGGCGCCCCGGCACCCATGAGGAGGATGCTCCACGCCCACAGGCGGAAGGAAGTTTCGAAGCTCGATTTGTATCGCCGCTAGTAGCGGACCATGCGGCTGAGTCAAATGTGTTCTCCTGTGTTATGATCAGCAAAATTGAAGTCTGCGGTTTTGTGCTTGAGTGCGAGACACTTACACATGAAGAGGGGGCACAGGCGAAGGATCGTAGATGTACCGTCCCTGGGTATGTCTGTCGTCGATTGGCACAGGAGGGTGGAAGGTGGGGAAGAACTGTGGAGCAGCTGTGCGGGACAGAAAAGATAAGAAACATGAGCTGTTTTTCTTTACAGTTTATAAAAGTCCCAGTTCTCCTAAAATACGCCTGCAAGTGGATCCATTCCCTCCTCGGCTAATCTAAATAGCAGCAGTAATGAAAGGCAGTGGTTGATGGCTATCTTTCAGCGGACCCACCCAAATGAGACCTCATTAAACGCGCCGAGCTAAAAGCTGCGCCGCTCGAAAAATGTTAGCTGAGGAAGTCTTTGTACATGTCTCAAGGCTGAGAGAACTCAAAATAAACAGGGATAAATAAGCGTAGGAAAAGCAGCCAAATGGCACATTTCTCACCGTGCCAAGCATAATATGGTTTTGTACAAAGGATAACATTTGAGTACAACCACTGAAACGAACAAAATGGGAAACAAAAACATCCTTTTCCATCTTGGTGTTTTATCACAGAGAATCCAGAGGCTTCTTTCACTCTCTCACCCCCCCCCCCCCCCCCCCCCCCCCCCCCACCTCCAGATAAAACATTAAAATATTTGTATTACATGAGTTTTCAAGCATTTTCTTTACTTTTACCCTCTCTATTTTAATTTTTACAGCAGAAATTGAAACTGCCACAACCAGGCTGACTTTGCACACGTACGCACTCATCGTCGAACCCTGACTTGCACTCGTTGTTATATAGTTGTAACTTGAAGCTGAATTTGTGTGTCGCAACCGTGCACCCACTGTTGGACGAGTCGAAACAAGCAACCAAAAGGTGCCTGCTTAAGTTTTGACACGTTAGGTTAAAGTGTGTATATCAAGGCAGAAACAGCAAATGACCATTGCGCACGGATTAACTGCATCTCACTGCTAGAACATTAGCCACTTTATTACCTGTGTTACTGAGACCAGTGCCAAGTTGCATTATCATCCCCCCGAGGCTAAGCATGTGTCAACATCTGTATAACGTCACGCAGCAAGTCTCTGAGGCTGCTAGCTATATATATATATATATATATATATTTTTTTTTTTTATGGTTGTAAACATTTGGAAGCGTGAGCCAAAAGGGCACATTGCCAAACGGTGAGGTGCCCAACAGCTCCACGAGTGTTGAGCCATGACAGATTCAGCTGCATCGTTGGGCAATACACCAGGTGTTGATCTCGGGTCTCTGCTTACCTCATGGCTCATTTATTTACTGGGTTAATCACTGCCAGCTTGGGGCAACAGCTACAATTGAGAGGTGGTCACTTTAGTTTTGCTTAGGCTTACAGCTTTGCAATGTATTGAGTCTTAATAAGAGAAATGAAGCAGCAGAAACCAAGCGAGAGAAAAATCTAGATCCTAAACTAAGTGTCAAAGATCTTTTTTTTCTGGGAAGCTCCAGAGCTTCAGTGATGATCAACACAAACAACCTGGAGCTTTAGCCTGCTTTAGTCTGTCTGAAGCAGGAGAGCAAGGCTTTCCGTTCAGTTCCAATCATTTATCTATATCTGGCTACAAATCAGAACAACAGTCATCTCAATGCGAGACTCAAGGTGCTCTATAGTGTAAGGTAAAAACCCTACAATAACATAGAGAAACCCCAACAATCAGACAATACCCTTTGAGCAAGCACTATTCCCAACAGTGGGAAGGAAGAAAGCTCAACCAGAAGCAGGCTCAGGGAGAGGCAGCCATCTGACGTGAACGTTGAGGAGTGAGGGAAGGGAGACAGGGCTAGAGGTGAGTGAAGAAGTGCGTCATGGGAAGGCCCAAGCAGTCTAGGGTCACCTGATCCAGCCCATAATGGCATGCTTTAACAAAAAGGAAAGCTTCAAGCCAAACTAGAAGACGGCTCCACAGAAGAGGGGCCTGAAAGCTGATGGCTCTACCTCCCATTCTACTTTTAAATACACTAGAAACCACGCTTAAGCCCATTAGAGACGTGCTCTAATGGGGTGGTTCATCTGTGGAGACGCACAAGTTGTTTTTTAAGAAAAGAAAGTTGCTAAAACTGAGGGCAAAGTTGCAAAGTTTGCACCCCTGCAATGATGAGTGAGAAGGATGCCAGTCAGACTTCAGGATGAAATTGTATATATTTACCCCGTGTCCAAACAGCTCTTAAATCCAAGTCATAAGTCAACTTCTGCATCATGCTGTATAACAGTACGCTATAAAGTTCTCCAGTTTCACAGAAAATTTGTTCAACAAGTGAAGAGAAAACTTAGGCAAACTTCTAGAAAGCACTCGTGGGTTTTCATCCTGTTTTTCACAATAGCAGAGATAAGTGGTAAAAGCCTCCTCCATGCAGCTCTGGCAAGTATCTGACCACTCCGTCTCTGTCTGTTTGATAGTTCTCTCCTGATGACTCAGTTTTGGCTTGGCTCACCTCAGCTGATTCCAGAGCTGCTGAGGGCGGGAGGGATGAGGGGATGCTGGGATGAAGGGATGGGCTGCTGGTAGACAAGAGCAGAATCTGCTTTGTTTACTCTCCACAGCTCCACTCCCGGGCTGTCGGCCCTTGGCTGTCAGACTCGGAAATGAAGCATCAGGTTTACCAGCGTCTATGGGAGTAAAAGCTTCATGTTCTCTAATCTTACTCATCCCTGCCCACATAGCAGGAACTTTATTATAGCCTCTGTCATGTTGTGCAATAACAGACAGCTACTGAGGTTAAAAAAATGTGCTATCAATTGAAATACTCCACCCCTTCACCGCTGCAACGTACACCTTCATTCCTACATCCACCGCTCCTCGTTGAATTACCCAGATCCCCCTTTTGTTTATGTCTCTGGAGCCACTCACTCAGCACAGCCCTGTACTGAAACAAGAGCCTTTTTCTCACTCCTTCCCTCCCTTCCTTCCTACTCTTTCTGCTGCCCACGACTTTACAGCATGGCAAACCATTCCGCTGAGGTTTATTTAAATCCAAGTCTGAAGTTTACTTTACCACGGCCCTATCTAAATAGAGCCTGCCACCTCTTTTACACCAAGCACAGCTCCCCATTAGCAAGGCAAACCGACCCGTGTCACTACAGGGAATGTATACAGTCACGAAGAACAGAGAGCAGAGAAAAAGAGGGGAGAGCCTCCATCCTGCAATCTATCTCCAGTGTTTCCTGTAGGGACTCCTTACTGTTTACTCCCAAACTAAATTGCCCCTGCTTCTCTGGATATTCCGGGTATTCTCTTTGTCAAATACAGAATACAGCTGGAAGGCACACGGGAAGCCAAAACACATGTCACAGTTTTTACCTTCCCACTGTGGCCACACACACCACGGCCGCTCGAGCATTCCTAAAGAAAGTGTAATCCTAACGGTTTTTCTCCCTGTTACGTATAGTTAAGTTAATTATGTTTTTAAAGCATGTCAGCCAATCAAATACTGAGAATCAGGAACTTTTTGTAGTAGCATCTTTCATAACTTTCAACTAATTCATTAGCTCTTCAGAGCTCCTCTCGAACATTTTAATGACCTCTGTGCAACTTTTCAGAGCAGCAGTGTTCATTTTTGTTTTGCCCCCCTCTTTTTTCAGTCTTTTAGGAGAAAGGATGGAAGGTATTAAGACATGATCACAAATGGGTCTTAATGAAAGGGCAATTAGAAGCAAACTTTGACCAGGCTCATTAATTCTAATTCACACAAACACTCTGTACTCAGGACCAAAAGCCAGCTTCCACCTCATTAAAGAGAGGATGGTAATTGACTTGTCCTTTATTGGACACTTGAATAATTTCAAAAGAATGGGGTGGGGGGTGGGGGTGAGGACGAGGGGAGGATAAAGCCTAAAGCATATCATTTGCAATATCCTTATTGGTTAATCTCCTTTCATAGTGGAAGCTTTGGCACAAAGCGTCTTAAACGTGCTCCGGAACAAGCGTGAGCTGATACTTTTGCAGAATTTGAGCTGTCACTTGCAATTCTGATTTGGGTGTTGATAATACAAACAATTTCCCCTTGTTGCTCTTTTGTTGTCAACTCAGCATTGTGAGTTTATTGTCTTGACGGCAAAAACCTGGGCTCCTCCTCTCCCGCGGTGAGGGTTCACTGACTCTGCTCGCACAGAGTGTCACCCGCAGCCGAGGACGAAACACTCCACCATAAACGCTGCACTTCTCATCGACGCTCCACTGCGAGAGCACAAAGAGCCAGTGACAGTTTGTCATAAGCGACTAAGGCGGAGTGAGAAAAGGGCTGCTGAGAGGTTTGTGAATTGCTAATGTGGAACATATGAAGCCTGTGCCGGGGCCGCGAGTGCCAGATTTCATTATGCCACCTCTTTCCTCGCTCGTGATCTCACTGTTCAGGCATGCTCGTCTGCAGCAGGGCCCACAGTTAGAACCCAACTCTGCAACACTTTGCAGCGCGTCAAAGATGCTCAAGACTTTGTGTATTTGCACGTTTAATAGCGCACGTGTGTGCCGCTCCTTTCTGGAAGTAAGTACAAGTGGAAAAGAAGACAGAGAGTGTTATACTCACTCCTGCTACATTGTGACTTCTAGAAATAGATGATGTGAAACCCAGACAGTGCTTTCTTCGATTGGTCCATTTGAATAACTTTTCAAGCTAAAGGAAATGAATGTGTTTAAAGGAGAGACTACAGTGGTCAGGTCTTTGTACAGCTGTTTTTCCAGCTTTCTTCCATTCCATCTTTTTATGGAATAAAGTCATCTATAACTGATTTGTCTAATAGCGTAACCCCACAAAAGTCCCCATATTAGGAACTGCTACAATAGCTGTGGTTAACTCTTAGCTTTTTACTTTTTGAAATAAACTGAGCACAGGAAAATGCATTTGTGGGTTTGCAGGAATGCATTTCCTTACATCTGTGCTAAAATTATATGTTTATTTATTTAAAATAAATGTATTTAAAAGGAGAGGCTGTGAAGCCAAATTATTCTAATGTATTGGTCAACGGCTAACAAGTCGTGAGTTTAAAATTCAATGGAATTTTATTGCTAATAAATCAGTCGACAAAGTCCAGCTCAGCAACATTCCTGACAGATTGGTCGATCCGATGCTATTTCGATGCTATTTAAGCCTGCCTACAGTTGCTGCATATCTGCAAGCCACTTTGCAACCCCATCTCCACCCCCAGCTTCTTTCATGGTGTGCTCCTCAAGCTTTGATTATGCAGCACATGGACACATACAGCTGGAGACACCACGTTTCTCTTATACTTTTTCTTAAAAGTCTGCTTGAACTTTTGGGTGGATGAGTCTGTACGGTCACAAAAATTAGGCGTTCATCCGGACGTCCACGGGGACCCTTGCACTCACTGTTTGATTGCAAGCAGACGCTAAAAGACTCACTGACTTTTTTTTTTTTGCACAGACACAGAGCAGGAACAGGGTTTGTTGAATACAGGGCTGAACCTGTAATCGATATCATCACAGAGATTCTTAGTATTGTTTTAACTAAGCTAACCTTACAAGATTTACTTGCGACATTTGGTGCTTGCCAGGTGTTATTTTCGAACCCTGCTTCCAATATATAAAATTGTAAGAGTATTACACCATATTTTCCTCTTTATGGCATATCTGCAGACAAGCTTTACCGTGAGTACTCAGAGTCTGCTCGAACTATTACATGATTGGTGCGTTTAACACTTCTGATCACACTTGCTTCCAGAGATGTGACGCTGAGCCTCTCATCATTATCAGGCCGGCCGGAGATTGAAAAAAAAAAGCCTTCAACAGACTATCAGCAGACATAGTTTGGAAGCTGCCTCTAAATTCCCCCTGTGATCAATCCTTTCACACCCCGCCTCTCATCATGTTTGCTTACACTGAGACCTCAAGCTGTTTGGACATGTAAATAACACTTTTGGAGACTGTTTAGCTAAGCTCAATGGGAGTTGCTGTTGACTTTTGGAGCGCTTTGCTTAATTACAGGTCCCAGATTGTTTCAGGTCTAATGGCCTAATTACCGCTGTATAAATTAGCCTAATGTTCGTGCTGTGCAGAGCTTTCTCCGCTGTATGTAATGCTCGGGCACGAGAATAGAGAAAGATAAAAACAAGCCTTTATTCAGCAAAGACCAACAGTGAGAGTGAGGCAGAAGAAAGAAAGCAGAGAGGTTAAATAAAAGAAAAATGTTAAGTGTTGGCTTGCCAATCTCTCTGCCATTCATCATATGTACGAGGCTGGCAGATCACACTCTGCCCTTCCTCTGTAAGTCAATAGATTTTTTTTTTTATCTTCTCTGCTGTTCGTGCTTTCTCTGTCTCTCTTGCTCAGTTGCTCTCACACCATTAAACACAAGCAGTCTTTCTTTTGGTAAAAAGCAATTAACACAGCGGAAAAGAAAAACAAGGCAGAGAACGGAACACGAGCGTGAAAGAGAGAAACGTCTGCACGATAACAGGCTTTCTGTTTGAGCATACATTCCATCGCTACTCGCTGTCAGACGTCGACTGAACAAGTCAGTCAGTGCCCGCAAGTCTGTGCATATTTGCTCTGAGACTTAATGTTCAAACAGATTATTTATTTGTTAAGTACTGGATCTTTTTATTTTTTCCCTCCAGGGGTTTACTTTGCTCATACACCACCTGCAGGACATGCAACAATTCCCTGTCAGACTTTATCTCAAATTTTTAGAGGATTTACAGATGACTACCCATTAAAATATGTATCCAATTGCAGGACATTTAGACATAAGTTACACAAATAACTCAGCAGAGCTCCACAGCTGCAAAACATTTACGAACCAGAGTCGTAATCTTAACAAATTGCACTCCAATCTAAGGATTTTTTAATGCTAGAGAGTGGAGCTAAGCACGCACACATCTCTGCCAGGGGCCCCCAGCACTACCCAACCTCAGCAATGCACCCTCTTTTTTTCTCTTCCCCTGTATCCTAGTAAGGTTATTTCACTGGGCCTCTCTGGAGCACCCATCTATCTCTTACATTTCCCGAATTTCTCCAGATTGGGATAAGCCCGGGAGTAGAACAAAGAGCTACGCGTTGGCCCTCTCCCCTCACTCCCGCACCCTCTCTGCCCTACTCCACCCTCCAGCCTCCTCTCCCCGACTCGGCTGAGAAAAGACGCAGCAGTTTACCAGCTAAAACTCCACACTACACCTCTCTCTCCCTCCACCTCCTCCTCTGTATCTCTTGCATCTGTCTATCTCCTTTTCGCCAAACAATGACGACTCAGATAAAAGGGAGTCGATTTAAACCTCAGGTTAACTCAGCAGAACTTGGCTACATTTATTTTGCTTCAGCTGCATGATTTATTCCACTCAAATTCAAGGCCAATACTGGGCTTGGAATTTTTTGAGATCTTTATTTAGAAAAGAGTCCACTGATGCATTTAAATGCCTGTATTAGAGAAAATGCACGATAAACTACTCTGATACAAGCCGAGGTCGTATTAGAGAGTGTGTTCACGACTGTCCATGCTGCATCAGGCTACCAGGACAGTCTGACCCTCTATGCGGTTCAGTGTCACATCACATCCTCAGGCCTCTATATGCAGGTGATACCA
Source organism: Diplotaxodon limnothrissa (assembly GCF_057381915.1). Taxonomy (NCBI): domain Eukaryota; kingdom Metazoa; phylum Chordata; class Actinopteri; order Cichliformes; family Cichlidae; genus Diplotaxodon; species Diplotaxodon limnothrissa. Next base: position 20,571,540 of record NC_140604.1, read on the forward strand.
AAACTGCATGTGGCTGTGTGACAGTGACTGCGAGGTTAACACACCTGCATTCTAATAACACACAGACTGGACGCCGCCGCCTGGGGAAAATGGACGACTATTCAATTTTGACTCACGCTGAGAGGCCACTGACCGCAGCAAGCAATGTTAATGTAGTTTGTTCGCTAAATGCATTTGCTGGTAGCCATTGTTGCTGTTAGTTCACCTCTGGGTCTTGATTAAGATTATAAATCCCTCACAGTGAGTGAGAAAAGCCCGATAATGTGACTTAAAGTGGGAAATACAATCTGAGAGAGCTTTAAGTATGAGCAGACAAAATGCATCACATTACTTAACCGCAAAACACTCTGTTCCACTTCATTTTTTTCAAAACATGACCTGGAATCTTTTCAATGTTCTTCTTCCTCAATAATCTTCAATTTTCAAATCCATGATATTATATAAATGCTGGTGTCAAAGAAATGCGTAGCAGTCCTGTGGCACCTGTGTCTTGACTTATTGCTGGATGCCAGGAGATAACACTGCGTGTTTAAACCTGCCTCTTTTTCTGCTCATGGAAAAATTATACTTTCACATACGTTTTAATGGAACACTTTCAAGAAGAACGTGCTAAATATAGTGTATGTGATGAGCTGGAAATGAGAACTGTCTCACTACTGACATAAACCTGGCACCGAGGCCACGGGCCACCATGCATATTTGTGATATGCCGGCAGCTTTGACTGCAAGGTATTTGACGCCCTGGGAATGAAAACAAGCTGGCAAGTCGAAAGCCAACGTGAGTTAATTTTCATGCATTTTTCATGCTGTGAAACCAGCAGCTAGAACATGTGAATTAAATCTAACTAATCATCCATTTTCATAACCACTTATCCAGTGCAGGCTATCCCTGCTGACACAGGGCGAAAGGCAGCGTATGACCTGAACAGCCATCGTAGGACTAACAGAGAGACAGATAACTCACATTTGGGATCCCCATTAACCTAACATGCACATCTTTGGACTGTGGGAGGAAGACGGGAGTTCCCAGAGAGAACCCATACACTCAAACTCCACACAGAAAGGCTCCAGCTGGCAGGCGGTTTCAACCCCATGGCCTTCTTTCTGTGAGGCACAAGTGCTAACCAATGCAGCACCACTTGATTGCCCAAATCTTTTATCACCATAAACATTCAAAACTACCAGTGCAGTCCTTTAAATATCTAGCTCAGAAATGGCTTTTTCTCCCTGGGCTGAGTGGCTGTTGCTCTATCTTCCACTGAATCCAGACATTAGACAAAGTCTGCTCAGGTCTCTAGAGGTATGTGGCCATTATTTGAGGCGGGTGGAAGGAAACTACGTGTCACAGAGTAAAGACAAAGCCCAGTGTTACAACAATCAGACAAATGGCTCCTGGGCTCTGTAAGACCAAATACAGTTTGATGCCTCTGGACCATTTGGGTCTTATGAGTAAAACACCATCTGTAACTCTGAGTCTCCTTCCTCTTCACTCTTTGTACAGTGTGCTTTGCTGTCACCTTACCCTCTCTTTCACCCTCTCACTCTTGCATTGTATTCCTAATTCCTTCAGTTAATCCCAGTTTCTGTCTATCTCTGTTTCTTTGCCTCTCTCGTTATTCAAAGCACATCCTCCCCGATCTCTCCCTCTTTCCCTCCTCACAGCATCCCTAAACAAGGACAAAGTTGTAATCCATTTACTACACTGCTGTCAACAGATTCCACCCAAATAATCCTAAAAGACTCAGAACCAGGCCTAGGTACTATCAAGGGAATGGCAGGAACAAGGAGGCGGAATGCACAGGGGACAGATGCAGGAAAAGAGGGAGGAGTGAGAAGAACATACAAGGGGTGTGGAGGAGTACAGACGGAGGGAAGTTGTGTCACAGTGATTTGAGTCTTTGTCACGCAGGTGGCGCCCAGGGGTTCCCTCAGTCTGGGCAGAGAGACAAACGGAGGCCCATGTAAACCTTAAAGAGGATTAACCCTGCCGGAGCGCTTTAATGAGACCTGAAAGTGCCGGGCACCGGAGAGCCCCGCTGATTGAGCCGCGCTCCAGTCGGATCCCAACGGTCCGCCGGCCCAGTGGCCCAGCAGCGCTGCTGCAGCCCCGTGGCCTACAGCTGCCCGCTCACACTGAGCCACATCAAAGCGGCCCGTCTGGGAGAACTCCGAGATGGGAGGGAGGGGGGGAGGGGTGGGCATGAGGGAGGTGGGGTGTGTGCGTGTGTGCACGCAGGAGAGGTGGGAGGAGGGTGCCTGGATGGAGGAATCCCTTATCTCGTCCTGAGAGGATGCTGCTCTGTGGTGCGAGATTGTCTGGAGCTGCCACCTGTCCCAGGCATCTTTGAAGGCAACACTAAAGCCTGTGATGGGCCTGACCTCCTTGAGCTCCCATTCTTTTATGTCTCTCTTCATTTTCTGCTTTGTTACACCCCCCCCCCACCCCCTACACTCTCTACTGCTCTTCTCTCTACTTCTTAGCCCTCTGTCTCACTTACACCCTCATATTCAGCCGTGCCTCCCTTTCCGTCTTTCTCCTCTCTCCAGCGATATCTTCCACTTCACCACGCCGTTAGAAACATTTTAATTATACTATGTTCATCAGCCTCTTCTTCATGTAGAACAATATATACTTGTGACCCTCCAGAGACAAGAGCAAGATACGGGTTGTTGGTTGGAGGGATAAGGGTGCTTATCTTTGGCACTATGTGAGAGGAATGCAAATGAAAAAAAAAGTGATGAGATATGGATTCAGAAGAAACATGTCGGACTCTATCATACTGGTGAATACGGGGTAACTCAAAGCGGAGAGGAAAATCTTGTGATATTGTGGCTTTAACCGGAGAGCTGAGGAGAAGCCCTCATGGGTATTTAGTCTTCTTCTTTTCATAATTTGGTGCTTAATGTAAGCAGGAGGGAGTGTTTATTCTCCTTTTGGATGGACAAGACACAACAAATCTTCATTTTTAAGCTTTCCCGTTGACAAAGCGCCATTGTTCCTATTTGCATCTGCGACTCGATTAACCAATCACATTGGAAAAGAGGGTAAACACACTGGCAGATGATGCTACAACGGCACTGAGAAACACTGAGAACATCTTCAGTCCTCTAGAAATTCTTCTTAATTCTTCTTAGCTCCTTCACATTTAATCTCGTCATTGTTAATAGGAACTGCTACTGTTCAGAGATATGCCGTTTTCACACACACACACACACATCAGCTTTGTGGTAAAAGCGCCGCATGACCTTAAGATGGTATGAAAGTGCATTCTTGAAGCACTTCAAACTCCGCTTAACCCTCTTAAATCATCAAGAACTACAAAGAGGCACATGCATGCGAGAATACTGCCTATCTTACGGTGCGAGATGCCTCTAATAAGCTGTATAAAAGGGGATCATCTGATTATCCCTGGTGTGCTGGACCAAGGGGCCACGGCAGAGCACAGGCCCATGTTGTTCTTTTTTGATGAAAGGAGGTGGATGGAAGGGATCCCTTTCCATCGCCTGCAGTGTGCCCCAGGCTTCTCTGTGCCGGCACACCACTGGGGGACTGCACCATGCCACCACGCTCAAAAAGCCAATATTGAAACAATCACAAAGACAAACACTTACCCTTGAAACAGGCACGTGTCCTCTCACCCCAGGCTCTCCTCAGTTGTTTGAGGGGGGGGGGATGTTTGAACCTGCATCCAAGCCGGTTGTCACATTTAAACCAACAAGAGATCAGAAAGTTTGTTCGGTGAGAGCACTCTGCTACTTTTTTCTCCTCGTACACATGCACACACTTTATACTTTACATTATACATAGCGCACAGTGCTTCCTCTCTCTGCCACGTATAGAAAGGCCCTGTGCAGTCCATACGAAGTGAGCGACCAAGGACTGTAATTAACTGTAGCGAGGCCAGGGCCATTGTTGTGTGGATCACGTACAGTTTGATGACAGCTAATTCAGTTCAGTGGTCAGCTGCATTTTGATATAGAGGCAGACAGAATGACGCCGGGGCAGCGGCCGGCGTGCTACGGCCGAGTAGACCTGAGATCAGCTTGGCGCAGCGGTTCAGAGTTTAACCCCTGTGACTGGACACCCACCCCCCTCTCCCTATAACCATAAAATCGTGGAACAGGTTTTACACCACGGCTCAGCGTTCGTAGATTTTTAAGGAGCTAAACCGAAGACTATTGAACTGATAGTTATCCATCACAGCCTGAAGATACTTGCTGTGCCTGCTCTGCCCAGACTAGATATAACACAGCAACAAAACTTCTCACTTCAGGGACGAAATTCTTTAGCATCATCTCTAAAGCTTTGCAAATTTACTGGTTGCATTCATCAACCATTCAGAGTAGTTTCAACATTTGTAAGAAAGCCATTGAAAAGCACGCGATTTAAGTCCCTCCATAGATGTGTTTAGGCTGGCAAAGAAGGGAAAGATGAGAAACTTTAAAAAAGAAAAAAAAGAGGATCCCTTTGGAGGAAGCAGAGATGCGTCGCCAGCAAGTGGGCTCACTGTTGCTGCACGACCACTGACCGGCTAATCAGCACACAATGTAGACAGATGTCAGCGCACAGCGTCGCATTCACACTTCTACACAATTAAAGATCTTAAAAAAAAAGACTTCTCCCTCATTAATCCTCATCTCAATCCTTTCTCCTTATCCTGCAGCAAAGCCTCATGTATTAGCGTTGTGGTAAGAAGGATATGGACTCTTATCCAGTGTTTGCCCAAGAAAAGCGGCTAAGACTCAGGCATCACCACGATTAGCTAATGCTAACAATAGGAGCAATGTTTCCTTGGTGCCTCCTCTTTTCTGCGCTGAAGTGGGTGTTAAAACCAGAGTAAACAGAGACTTAGGCCAAGGACATAAGAAGAGTGGGAGATCACAAGTCTGGGTGAATAGCGCAGATTTACTCAGAGCGCGAGGCCCTGAAGATAAACCCCTCTTTCGGTCTCTTGTGGTTGCTCGACTCCCACACCTCCCAGAGCTTCGCCACCATGTTAACGACCCATCGGCCAGGTGTGGTGAGGCTGCAGGTGCCATCGCATTTAGGCACATTAAGCACTGACACACACTAGCGGTAAGAGTAATCGGATTTACCTGGCTGTCTGCTGCATGGCGTGGAGCGCTGTGCAAGCGCAGCACAACGGCTTAGGGCCCCCTCTCCATCACACACACGCACACACCTGGGATGAATTAAGGAGGTGACAAAGCCCTCATAGAGAGGGACTGCCACAGGAGAATTAAGTGTGTGTGTGTGTGTGTGTGTGTGTGTGTGTGTGTGTGTGTGTGTGTGTGTGTGTGTGTGTGTGTGCAAAATATGTGTGCTCAATTGTGTACTGAACCAGAAACCAGAACAGGAGCTCGTAGCTTTTTACACCTTGTGGTGCAGGAGTGGCGACAGATGCTATAGGCTCCTGGTTCAAAGCAGCCGAAGAGCAGGGGTTGGGGAGGGGCTGGCAAAGGTTTAAGGGGGACCCCTTTCGATCTGCTGACCCTCAGATCGTCAGAGCTCATGGGGATTGAGCTCTGGTACTGGGTTCAATCAGACAGAATGGGACCGCTGCCTTTAGGAACTCCCCATGTCCTCAACACCTGGGGCCAGAAGGAGGTGTTTTACACAGCAATGCTCTCATCTCAAATCATAAGTCTTCCTGAGCGAAGGAGAGATCATAGAAACATCAATGAAAAACACCAGAAGTCACTGACACCGACCTTGTTGGTGTTTTCATTCTTCCCTGAACACCGGGAATCAACTTTTTGTGTAATTCTTAAATGTTTGTGTTGTTTTTCTTAGTTTATTAATATTTTCATCATGCCTGTGATAATTTGGCAGATCCCAACATGATATGTAAATTGTTTGTTTTTCCTGGTCGACACCAGAAAAGAGAGAAACATAGTAAATCCTTGTCTTGAAAAACCAAAAACTACAAGAACCTTGCTGCAGATGTCTGTGCATCATGCCTACACGTGCCTACACATCCCAGCATCACTGCTATCACAGTCCTCTACTCCAGTCTGCTCCATACGTCTGCAGTCTTCCACCCTCTCGAGTCCTCGTGCACGAAGAATTCCTCTTGAAGCTCTACAGCCCTTTTGACTTTTCCTGCTGCTTTTGAACTCTCCATTTCAAGACTGTGACTTTTCCACATGACCCCAAGCCTCAGACTTAACCCCCTCCCCCCAACCCCCACCCCTCCAACCTTCCTGACTCCTACCCCAAGGCTTCAGTGGTCTGGAACCACTAGAGTTCCTTCACACATACCCACACACATACATAAAATGAGAAGTGGCAGTGTTGCTGAGTTAGGTCAGGATGTAATGGGCAGTAATGTTCTGCCCTCGAGGGTTCTGTCCAGAGAACTGCCTGGTTTTAAGTAACCTTTACCTTAAAGAGGCACCTTGATGACTCTCAGGCACCCAACCACGATGGAGAAGCAGTTAATGAAGTGGCTGAATAAATAGAGTTACAGTATAAGGTTGGGGTCCACTGGACTTTCATTACTGCCGCTGGATTAAAATCCTTCTGGCGCACTCCTCCTGCTCCCTTTCAGCACCAGTATAACCAAACTAAACAAGCTATCACATCAAATCCTTGTCTGCAGTTAAGGTCCTGGCCACCAGATTAACTTCCAAATCAGCCCCTTTGCTCTCCAAACACCCTTCTCCAGCATTTCTTTTACTTAACCGCCGCTATGTGTCTCACCTTTTCTTGGAATTATCTTTGCCAGCTTCCTTCCTTCACCCGATTCTCTCGGGCTTTGTCTCTGTGAGTCTCTCTCGCACTCTCTCCCTCTCTGTGTCTTCCTCTGCCTTTCTCTCATACAGTCTCTGAGTCCCAGAGAGACCGAGAGGCAGAGTAGGGGGTGGTGAGGTTTGACTCTGCGTTGCTTTTGGGCTTTGAAGTGTGTGTTGATGAGAGAAAGCGGAGTACTGTGTTCAGACAGGCCCCTAATGAGGGAATTAAGAAGCTACGCTGGCCGTTCCCCATACTAACTTCCCAAGCGCAACACAAGGCGAGAGTGCATGCGTGCGTTCACAAGTGTGTGTGCCGGTATCTGTGTGCAGAGGAGAGACGGAGTGTAAGAGAAGGGCTAATCTGTCAGACTTAATCAAGCATCTGGCAGCCCTGCCTCTCACCTACAGTAAAAAGGGAAACTTGGCTTCAGCATTACGGGTTCTGCAAGCATGTCCTTGAGCTGTGTAGCTTCTCAACTTTACACGTTAAAGTTTCAAGTTTACCATTTTAAAATGAAGTGAGCGGCTCTTGTGTTTGTGGCTCGCGGACTTACGATAGTGCGAGTCTAGGTAGCCGTTGCGAGGGTCCATTGCAAACAGCGTGCCCCGGTATGGAAGTGCATGGTCAGCCAGATGTGGCAGGGAACCGTGCTGCTCCTTCTTGAGCAAGGAAGGGCGTTCCTCTGTAGACGTAGAGGGCTCCTCATTTATGCTTCTGTCAGGGGCGCCAGGCGTCGGGACCTGAGAGCTGATGGCGTTGCGCCTCTCACGGTGGTAAGGCGTGCCTGAACTCTCGTCCTCTGCGTGGACATGAAGACAGAAAGACAGGAGAAGAATCCAGTGTTATAAATTTGGAAGGGCAACACATTTTTCTTTTAAACAGATATCAGAATAAAAGCTGTAGCTATGAACGCTGCTCATGTAGTGGGGGAGCTCATAAAAGGAGGAGCTGCTTTGCACACCTGAAACCTACGGTAAATCTGCCTTCCTTCAGCCCCTGGATATGAGAGTTCAGAAGCAGTCAGCGTATGAGCAAACGGACACCATGGAGGAAAAAATTCCAAACATCTGAACAAGTGTTTAAATTCACATCTGTCTTCTCTTTTTATATAAAAATAAATTCTCATGAAGAAAACAACTCAGGCGTTCAGTCAGCATTCAAAGATGCCCGTTAGCAAGCATCACTGGCTACACCAACCCCACCCTGCTTCAGTCTCCAACCAACCCCCACCTTTCACTCTTAAACTAAATCTTTTTCTCTTTTTCTATCTGTGTCTAAGGGGGAAATTAGGAGGCCCTCTGGAGAAAGCTGCTTGGCATGCTGTATAAAGCGGATAAATGTGGAGCTGAGTTCAAGGGCTAAGCTCCACCAGAAAGACCTGACCTCTGACCCCTTGGCTTGACCTCTGAGATGACATATATAAGGGTCAGTTATCCTCGTGACCTGGTATTAGCCCTTTCTGTAGTCTGATACCACAGAGACTAACTCAGAAAGAAACATGCCATCAAAAGTATGTCATTTTTTTTCAACTGGGTTGATTTAATCTTTAAAACAGGAGGACATAAATCCTGCCTGATGATTTAGGCCCGGACGTCATGATGCTCAGGGGCAGACTGAACTGGGATATTTTAGTGAACAGCACTTTAATGTGTTTGTGGGAAATTCTGCAAAATCACTGGTGACATGCTAACTAGATAGGCAGGCCAGACCTTAAAAGAGTGTGATTGTTTGTACGTGGCCTATTTTAAGAATTATTTTTGTTTTTATATATTTTGACATTTTGCACTATCAAAAGGGTCAAAACATGAATTCCAAATGATCTTCAATAACACGTGATCTTAGGGACTTGGGTACTTTCTTAGGTTTTGCTTTGAACTGAGACATCTGTATGTTATAGATTCAAAAAAATCATCATTTGTCAAGAGCAAGCCCTTGCTTTTTTGCCCTGAGCCAAATCCTTCAGTTCCAGCTTGTGTTGCCCGCAGGTCTCCATGTTCAGCCCGGGTTATATGCAATTATGAGTTCACCACTAAGGCTGCTGGTCATCAGTACACTCCAATGTTCTTTCTTGTATTAACGCTTCTCACCGGGAACCTGGCAAAATACCGTTGTGCTGGCGCCAGAGGTACTGCAGTATTAGCAGCCTAACAGCGTGAGCAGCTCCCCCACTATGTGCCGCAACCCAACAGCATCCAACTGCCAATTAAGAAACAGAGGCGAGGGCCAGATTAAAGAGCGCACTACCTTAAGCACTGAAGAGTGCTGCTATAGAGCTGTAGCACTTCACAGAAGAAGAGAAGCGATCAGAAAGGAGGAGGTTAAGAGAGAAAAACAGAGAGGGAGAATGAGATTGAGAGAGGCGAAGAGAGCGAGAGAGCAGGAGGAGCAACCCAAGGGTCCTGCTTTTATTCCCTTCACTCTCCCACATCCATTACCTGCGTTTGGACCAGCGTGCCCTCGTGCAGCACTGGCAGCAGTTTCAAGGATTCTTAACACGGAACTGACAACCAGAGAAGCAAGGCGCTCTCATCCCCGGGAAATGACAGTGTCAGTTATGATATAAGTATTTAATCCTATACTGCACAGCCAGTGATCTTATTAAGGGAATAATGCAACTTATACGGTTAAAGCTGGATTAATAGGTCTGCGCTTGCAAAGCGCAATATTAACATAAAGGGATTTCAGAATTGGGTTCATCTCCTGACATGAATTGAGGAAGTCGAGACTGTAAACTATGCGGGGAGCGAGCGATGCTAAGGGCAGAGCGTGTGGCTGTGTGCAGCTCCGGCTCCTACTGTGCACGCTCAATTCTTTAACATCCAGAAAAATCTAGCATTACATCTGGGAAAGTAGAAACTTTCTACATATTCATGAGCTTGTTTTTGTACTTTCATACATATATTTGATGTTTTATAAATACATTCATCACTGGGGCTTGACATGGTGTAGCGTGAAGTTATGAAAAACTACAAAGGAGACTCAAGCGTTTACTTTTTTAAAAAAAAAATCTATACTTTACATTTCTATTTGCCAACTATTTCAGTGAGCACTACTCTTCTTGTCCTCAATCTTTCGTGTTCTGTCTTTTTCTTTCCTTTTACTTTCTCGGTGACCCCCACCGCTATTCAGATGTGTCTTTCTCCCTAAAGGGAGGTCAAGCGACTAATAGTTCAATCACAGCACTGTCACAGTACCACCATCCCCCCTCCAGTCACCCCAGCAAGCCCTGGGTGGGTTTCATCATTCTACCATATACCACCTAGAGGGAGTTCATTACATCAGTTCATAGGACCTTAAAGAGTTAAACAAACACTCTGCAGCACAAGGGTCAATTGACTCCTTGACTCCTCAGTGGAGGAAAGAGAGTCTCTGGTAAGGTTTTTCTTCTATGCTGCTTGTACCTGGCGAGTGGAAACTTTTTACATCCTTCTAACGTGTTGAGCATCTGTCAAGAAATGAGGTAATGAAGACAGAGAAGACACAGGTAAACACATGCAACTTTGAAAAGTTCAACCCTGCAACACTTCTCCAACTCTGACCATCAGCCCAGCAGACCCTTTCCCCTTTTCCCTCCCTCATTTTTCATTCCTCTTTTATTTCCCTCTCTTTTCCCATGGTTGCCGCATCCAGTCCTCTACCAGTTTGCAGGTCTATTCAGCCCAACACAAAAGCAGCAGGCCGGTCCTCTGTGGACCAGAGGAAAAGCATGCCTCTCAAAAAAACAGAAAAAAGAACTATCCCGCTCTCTCTATGGTGATTGAATTTCTTAACATCTTTTCAAAAAGCGCTTAAATGCCTGGAGGCGAGAGGAAGAAACAAGCTAATGGTGGATGGGGAGCACTGAACAAATTTCAGAGCCCTTTCCTGCTCGCGTTTGAGGTTGAAAGCGAGCTCCTGCCTTTCAAGTTTCAAAGTCCTCCTTCCTCCCGCAGTGTCACTGAAGGATTTGAAAAGAAGGTAATTGTGCTCACTGCCGTCCTGATCAGAGCACACGCCCCAGCTCTAGTATTTCAGGAGCTTTCTCTGCCACTATAATGGTACCTGGTGCTCCATTCCTGCATTCTTCCTCCCTTACTACTCTTTCTCCTCCTTCTCTCTCTCTCTCTCTGACCCTCTACAAATGCACTCTGTATTGCTCTCACTCACTTGGTTTCTATCCTTCTTTCACCCCCAGCAAGCCGCTCATTAAATCCTAAAACCCAGGTTTCTCCCTTTTTTCCTCTTGTCTGGGGTGTCTATTGTAGGATTCTGGTTCAAATACCTTTCAAGAAAACCCTATGCATGGCCTTTAATATGGCAGTATAAAAGACAGCGTGGATGCAATGACAAAATGAAATTTTGAAAGAGATAATGAGATATGGAGTGGGGCCAGTACCTCTTAGAACTGGGCCCTGGGACAAGAGGGGGGCTAAAGTTAAGGATGCCCAGCCAATTCAAAGAAACAGCAAGTGAAACAAAACGCTCAGCTTGTTGTTTTTGAAGGCATTTTCTAGAGGCGCAGGTTAAGAACGAGGACTGTTGTTCCTCCACATGCCAATCGGTCCCTCACTCCCAACCGTCTGATTCGCCTTCTGGCCTGAACTCAGTCAGAGTCTCCAAAGTTGGGACATGCATGTTGTACAAAGGGCCATTGCGCACCATAGTTTCCCCCATCCCCAGTTACCACTTTTTCTAAAAGCTCAAAATATCAGAAGGGGTGTTCTTGTACCTCTGAGCCAAAGCCAGACATGCGCTGTATTCCACCTTCGAACTTCTCAAAGCGCTGTTTGTCAGTGGCACAAACACGTTTTGGCTGGGGAGCACATGGAGAGCGAACAAGGAGAAGAGGAGTGGAGGATATGCGGTGAAATCACAAAACACTTCTTCAAAGCTCCTCTCCTCCTGTGCAATAATCTCTTGCTCCCTTTTTCTTTCTCTTGCAAATCAACTCCCGGGAAAGACTCAAGACTCCCCAATTAACAATGAGAGGGGGAAGAAAAATTCCAGCAGCTGGCTAGAGTTTAATAAGACTACCTCTCCAAGCAGCTTAGGCTTATGTACCTGATTCACCGGCCCTGGCATTGGAGCTAAAGACAGAGGGAATCATTCACGATTAGTGCAGGCTGAAATACGAGGGAGAGAGCGAGAGACCGTTCAAGCTCTACCAAACCCAACAGCAAGCGCGTAGGGGATTACTGCAATTGTGTGAGGTATTTTTCTGATCAACTTCTTGGCTGATAGGCTCAATGCCACAAGGAGCTCGGGGCCTTCCACAGAACAAGGTTCAGTTATGCATTATGTGAAGGTTAGCGAGCCTTGATGTATCTGACTAAAAAGGTTGACTTTTGAACAACTTCCTTAACAAAGACATCTAAATGTCAGAAGGCAGAATGAGGTCATTACTCTGATATCTGTGGGCAGGATAGTTAGCAATCCCCCAGTCTAAACGTCTGGGGAACTTCAGCAAATATAAAAGTTAGCTCCCTCTCACTCTGCACTCGTGTTTGATTCTGTCTCTGCAGAGTGAACCCGCTGTGGTACATTATTTAACTATCAGTGCCTGATTGATGCTTGGACGAATTGCAGAGAGAGGTCAGGATGTTCCCTCTCCTGGTTAGCAGTCTATTGTCGGCGGCTGATTTCCCACACAGCGTCCGCAAATGCCCTCTTCAATATTCATCTAGGCAAATTTGACGACTCCCACATCTAAATTTGGCTCTCGGCAGCCTACGCCCCAGCCCCCTGCTCCACCACTCGCGGTCCCAGCTTGCTCTCTCTGCCGCCGGGGGTCTTCTGGGACGCACCCAGAGCCTCAGCATCTCACAGTCCCAGCCTCCAGGCCCCGGGGCTGGGGAGGGGCAAATCAAAGCCTGCTTGGCTCCTTTCTCTTTCCTTGCGCTCACCTCAAATCAGCCTCACAGCAGGGTTGTGTCGTGCCAAGCCTCCGCCTGCCCTAAGCTACCCCTTATTCACCCATTAGGGGCACAGGCCCACCGTAGAGCTGCCCGAAACCCCACTACCATTTCATCAGGGCCACATTGTGAGGGAGCAATGAGCATCGCAGTGAGAGAGCTGAAAGCCCTGACTGTAAAAAGCACACTGATGCCTTTTTGACCACAGATAGTTACAGCTTTTAAGGTTTTTCACTCAAAGGGCACCTTGGCCTGTATTCTTTGAGGAATCAAACACCAAGAGATGCATTTGATCAAGGCTTCAAAGCAAAAAGATGCCATTTAGTGCTCTGATTGGCTCATAGACTGTATTAGCATTGCTTCAGACTGTCACAAGCCAGCTATCATCAGCCATAACCTGTTAGACCTTTGTAATGTCCTCCGCAACAATATAAAATGATTATGTGCTAGGGCAGATGAGGGCATAGTCATGTCCGCATGGGATAGTTTGTCTTCGAGGGTGGATCTGGGCACACTGCCCACCAGACCAGAGTGGGCCAGCTTTCCACTGGGCCATAGCACTGGAATCCCGCTTCTGACACCACAGTGATCCGGACCAAGTCTGTGGCACTCAGATTAGGGACGGCTCGCCAAGAGAAATGAATATCCAGCCAAAGAAATGCAGAGCCAACAGTTGGGATAAAATTATAAAAAAAATAATACAGTAATTTCAAGCACATCAAACATGATCCAAAATTCCACTGTGGCTATATCTCACCTTTTAGTATAGAATAAGAATTTATAAAGCTCTAAGCATGAATAATCAGCTTTTATTAGCGCAAACCTTGTGCATTTATAATTCAAATCCTTTCATGTAAACAAAATGAGTTTTTACGTAGAGAAACACATCCACACATTGGGGTAAAGGTTTGTAAGAGCCTTTTAGTGCATTGCATTGAGACATTGAGAACCCCATTAAGATAGTTTGCCCACACTTACTGGGAGTTGGATAATTAGACACTTCAAAGGCACCTGCCCGCCCTCCCAGGGGAGACAGAAATCGCCGCCCCACGACCCGTTTAAAAGCATGTTAACTCGTATCTGAGGCTAGCAGGCTAATTTAACTTTTGACATTTGATATCTGAGGAATGAGAGAGATCAGCCATTTAGCTGGAACAGGATTACCCCCCCGTACACACCCCTCCTCCTCTCCCACCCGTTCCAACCAAACCCCCCCCCCCCGCTCCCCCAGTCAGGCCGGATTCATTAATTTTCTTGCTGCTAAGCACTTTATCAATGACTAGTGAACATCTAAGTCCAGAGTGGACTCTCTCCCTCCCTCACTCACTCCTCCATGGTGATTAAGCCCGTGGATGTTCAGATCTGTCTGTCTAATTCACTGCCTGTGCTGTTGCTGCTGATCTCTTCTCACACCTGCAAAGCAGCTAAGAAAACAGAGGTGAAACTTTTTTGAGAGTCAAGCTTGAACATCATTCATACCGCATCCAATTTAAACGGCATCTGACGAGGTCAAAATGCCAGAAACACTTGTACAAATAGTACAGCTCTATTGCTACTCAAACACATGTCAGCTCGTGGCTTTTATCATGGTTATGACCGTTTCCTCTTTTACTATGCACCTTATAAATAGGTGAAGTCGTTCCAGAAGCCTCTACTTTGGAAACTGTATTTAAAAAGCACTTCCCAAATGATTTAAAAATGCTCTAACAGTAGGAAGAAGGCTGATCGCCTTCATCCTATTTCAGTGACTGAGTAGACCATTTTCCACCGCACAAATTATTGTGCAGTTTTAGGGTGGGTCACAGCTTTGTGCACGTTCCCTACTGCAGGATGCACAGTACTTCTTTCAGAAAAAAGAAAAAACTGCTGGGGCTCTATGGGGATTCATTTAGGTTGAAAGCAACCAGTTTTTTATTTATAAATTTAAAGAAAATAGCAGTAGCAAGAAAAAAAGAGATGGCAAAGAAAGGTTTGTTGGCTTCTCAGGAATTGAATGCGGGGAGATGTCAAGAGAAATCAAGAAGAATAGGTATACCTTACTTCAAAAAAGGACTATAAACATCCTTAGGATCACAACCTCAAGCTCTCCAGATTAGGAAACTACCACATGTTACAGTTACAGCAATACAGCGACAAATGCTGCGTTACAATTGCCTCAGGAGTCGGATGCTGAAGCTGGGAATGACTTAATTGTGGAATTGAGCTCCTCGGAAAGGTAGAACATTCATCCACCACAAGAAATACAGAACAAAGCTTTTTTTTTCTTACACTTAGCACCCCTGCAGCACACTCATGAATAGACCCTCATTAATGCTCTTCTTTAAAAGTTTAAGGACTAAATATACCAGTGCGTTACGCGAGCACAAAACTGGATTTTAGCATTTTTTTAAAAGTACTGTCAATCCTTACGTAGCAAGCACATTGTATTTTGAGAATTTTGTAACTGACCTGTTGCGTATGTATTTTGCGGAGTTTTTCTTGTCAGCATGCAAAGAAAATATTTAAATCAATCATTTATTAACGTGAGCAACACACAGTTTAGTGCTAAGTTTGTCAATATTTAATACAAGAAAGAAGCGTGTCTTATTTTTTCCATCCATCCATCCATCCATTTTCATCCGCTTTGTCCGAGGCCGGGTCGCGGGGGCAGCAGCCTAAGCAAAGAGGCCCAGACCTCCCTCTCCCCAGCCACCTCCTCCAGCTTATCCGGGGGAATACCAAGGCGTTCCCAGGCCAGCCGAGAGTCTTATTTTTTGCGCTTGATATTTTAATTAACTAATAACCTTGTTTCCAAAAGGACGTAACTTTTGTAAATGACGCGTAAAACTCAGAGGTGTGGACTCGAGTCACATGACTTGGACTCGAGTCAGACTCGAGTCATTAATTTTATGACTTTAGACTTGACTTGAAAAAATGTTCTAAGACTTGTGACTTGACTTGGACTTTTACACCAATGACTTGGGACTTGAATTGGACTTGAACCGGTTTACTTGAAAAGACTTGATATTTTACCCCAAATATAAAATTTAACATGCATATTATATAGAGATTGAAAATGTGACGTCATTCACGGGTAGAACCGCAAAGGATTCTGGGAACTCGTGGCAAGCGGTACTAGCGCACGCAGGCTTTCAATTAAAATCAGTCACACAGCGATAAAAAGAAACACAAAAATGTCAAGAAGCCGTTGTATTATTAACTGCAATAGCCGGTCGCATGACAGCCACGGGAAGCCGACGGGTAAAGAGATCGGTTGTTATCGGATTACGTCATTGAGGAGAAATTGTTCGAGCCATGTTTCCGAAGTAACAAAGACGCGACGGATGGCCTGGATTGCAGCCATTCAAAGGTCAAATATAACGTCCCAGAACACTCCAGCTCACAGGTTAGTCTGCTCCAAGCATTTACACGAAGGTCAGTGTTTTTTAGTAGTTAATGCGTCATTTTCATAACATAATTAGTGATATAGGTTACAAGCAAGTCTGGCGCTGAACAGAAATTGTCGCGCTATGCTCCTTTATTTATTGTGCATAAATAGTGAATTGTCCTGACACAATATTGCGTTTCGCTTCTGTTATTATGGTACACTGACAAAAACATATACTTTTATTCACAGGATAAAACAGGTTTTTTGTATCACTAATTGCCCAGTACGATTACAGCATACAATATTATTGTCACTGCTACATTTCTGTAATGCTACCAGAAATTATTTCCACTGCTAATTAATTACCGTTGAGCTCAAAGGTCCTATTAATAAACGGTTAAGGAATGTGTATTTATGACGACAATTTGTGAGACTGGTAAACTTATGATACGTACGATGGTCTTTCGTTCTACACGGTGCATTTCAAGGTCCTGCACCCATCCGTCAGTAAACTGTACCTGGGCTTGTTGCAGTGACCTGAAGTTACTAAACTTCATGAGTGTATGCACTCACTCCAAGAACCGTATGATTATAAATATGCATATAAATATGGTAAGATGAGATAGCTGACTTCATCTAACTAGCAAATGTTGTCCAGGCTACGTTGGTGATACAGTTATTTTTAATGTGTATGATATTTTTGTCATGCAATTTTAAAGCTGGTCCTACAACCGCATCCAAGAATAACATGCAGCTTATCTCAGAACTGTCGGTGAAAATTATTCTTGGAGCTAGGTTTAATTGAGCTGCATTTTAAAGAGGTGCAATTTCACAATTTGTGTATATTTTCTAAGTTCACTATTTTGTCATGTGTTGAGAAAAACACAGAATTTAAAATTACATGGTCTAATATTTACATTTAGCATATAACTGCAACATTATTTTTTCGTTGTTTTTTTTTAAAGACTCGAAAGGACTTGAAATTCAAAGTTTCAGACTTGTGACTTGACTCGGACTTTTACACCAGTGACTTGAGACTCGACTCTGACTTGCCTGACATTACTTGAGACTTGACTTGAGACTTGAGGATAAAGACTTGAGACTTACTTAGGGTTGCCAACCGTCCCTTAAAATACGGAATCGTCCCGTATTTCGAAACAAAAGTACACGTCCCGTATTGAGCTAATAAGGGACGCACTTTGTCCCGTAATACAGTGAGAATCAAAAGTAGTCTATAACTTTTAATGGAATTAACGCTTTGTTTGAAAACATAATTCCCAGCCCCTCTCCTGCTTTGTGACCAATGAGCTGACAGCACACTTACGAGTATGACAATTCAGATTACCGCTCATCTCATTGGTCGAGGAAAGGTCGCTTACGGAGAAAATACCGGAAGACAACAAATGACCACAACAAGAAGCATGGCCAACAGGGAAACAAACGCAGACACTGCGGTGCAAGTCTCGGACGACAGTAAACCTAAAGCTGGGCAGACACTGTGCGATTTTTTTCAGTCACGTTATTCAGCTCCTGCTCAAACTGCACGATTGACTCGCAGTTGGTAGGTCACGATGCAGGTCTCACACTATACCGCCCGATGCTCTGATGCGACCTGAGTGCTCACACTGTGCCTCCATAAAATGAAGGTTATAACAGAAAATCTGTCGCGCTCTCTCTCTCTGTCTTACACTCACACAGACACACACACCACCACCATCAACTTTGCTAAATTGCTAATGAAAAACATTGATCGGGCAGCTGTGACTGAGCAGCAATGTAAATCCAACTATTTTCACGGTTGTTGTGGTCGTGATCATTTTGTGATGCCACATCGAAAAGGCTCGGATGAGCTTTCCAAAGTTCTACAAGTTGTGCCTCCATCGCTTGTGTCCAGATCACAGGCTGCACAGCCGTGCTGCTCCATCTTTTACACCAACGTTTACGTGTTTGCGCGCGAGCAGTGTGAGCGGCTGTGGTGAGACCCTCACGAGCGATTGATGATCGGGAGCTGGTCGTGAGGTGTTAATCACTTCTCGTTACCCCACGTATACTACACGATGCACGATGAAGGCCAAAATCGGCTCAAAATGGGCCTAAAACTGCACAGTGTGAGCCCAGCGTTAGAGCAGCAATGTTTGTTCCCCCTCAGAGAAAGGGAAGAATGGGAAAAGGAAAACACCTGGCTGGAAAAAGTTAATATGGGCATGTGCAGTGAATATCAGCGCTATGTGGCCAGAAGTGTGATAATATAATTTATTTTGTGTAATAAACAACTGCAAGAATAGATGATTACAACAAATAGATGACTAATACATAAAAGTAATACATAGATGAATAATGATGATGAGTTAAGATGCGTAATCATGGGAGCAAGCGGGTTTACAAACAGGAGCAGCTGATTAGCATTAGAAAAGCTGAAATAATACCTCAACTGAAGCCAATTGTACTAAATGCACTAAATGTGCACTGTTACAAGAATGTTTTTCTTTCTATTGTTTTCTATTATTTTAAGTTAAGCAGGACAGAGTTCTTTTAAAGAAAGATTTACTTATATTCTCAAAAGTTAAGCATGACAGGCTTCTGTTTAAGAAGGAGACCTGTTTTATCGTGTTAATGTTGTCATTGTGAGCTAAAAATAAATGGCTAAATGATCATTTGTTTCACATGTGTTCATATCACAAAGAATACACATCTACTTAAATCAAATTCAAGTCAAATGGTTAAAAAAATAATTTCACACACAAAAAAAGAGCTAGAAAATTCACCACACTGGGAAGGGTGAAGACAATTGGGTCGCCCGGCCCTGGCCACGAGGTGTCCCTTATTTATTTTTCAGGGAGTTGGCAACCCTAGACTTACTTGAGACTTGCAAAACAATGACTTGGTCCCACCTCTGGTAAAACTAACCACACCTATAAGCACTATTTGGGGATTGCTTAACCACGCTCAGCCTTGCTTAATAAATCTAACCCTTACAGTTTTAGTGTTTACTGTTCTACAGCCGCCATCTTGGCTTACTTAGTCATGTTGGTGGGGTTGTTCCAACTTTCTGTCTTGAAAATTCTGACTTCCGACTTCAACCGGAATGCAGTGAAAGCTGCTAGTGTCGATGCTTAGCATACAGCAGGGGATAGCATCACAGCAAGCAGTCTGGAGATACACCCTGAAGGGCAAATGACTGACTAAATACTGTTTTATCAAGAGTTTGCTTCACATAGCATACAGCACAAGCAAGCTAGTCACCGCATCGGTACATTTCTAAAGGTGGTTTACTGGCCTGTATTTAAACACACAGCAAACATTCTTTCCTCCAAAGTACGCTTTGTTGTGTTCAGGCTAAGCTTGTTGAGAAGCATAAGGTTTGGACGTAATTCAAGTTTCTTATCTTAGTTTGTACAAACTGTTAGCTGACTTTTGTTTAGCTTGCTAATGTTGCATGCTACATAACAAGCAATCAACCATTGCAATGCAATTTAGCAGGCCAGTGGAGTAGATTCAGTTTTGGACTCATGCAGGTTTCTCACGGAGTAGCTCGTGATTTAGTTTATCTCACCAAACACCTCATGCGAATACCCTTTTTCTGCCTCCTCCTGCTTTCTGTCATCACTTTCCCCAATCACAATTCAGCTGTCGCAGTTAAATCATTTTCTGTTTAAGCTGCAAGATGAATGAACTGCTGATTTCAAACTTGTCATACCTGTGAAACTGAACAGTCAACCAACGTAAGTGAAACAAACCTACAGGGATACATTTACTTGTGTTTATTTAAAGTACCTCTCCAAATATATTTAAATTTAGCTAGCAATCATTGACATATCACAGTTTGGGAGTTTTGAGGGGAGTTAATTTGCAACCATAAATCTGCATTAGTCCCAGTCTCATGCTTTCTGCTGAATGTCTACATTACAGGTTGAATCGGGGGCTACATGTGAGTGTGACGGATCTGGGTTAAACGAACAGCATGCCTGCAGCTTTGATGCTGCAGCTGGTAATGCTTACAGTTTCTAACCCATCACATTTAAACGCAAAGGTCTTTTTTTTTCAGAGACCATGACAATCAGAATTCCAAACTACAAGCCAAATGCCATAAAAATAAAACAACTCAACAGACTCACTTCACTGTGCTCCCACAATGAGGGGCTGTTCTTTGGCACGCACGTTAATCCACCCTGGCTTCAAAAAAGTGAATCAACACTTTACTTTTGCAACTCTAATTATCTAAAATAACATTGGCCCATTTTCCAGTTTAATCGTCAAGACTGAGCAGCTAACAGTTCACTTCATAAAGATTTTCCAACATGCTGTCATTTTATGACGCTTAATAGTCAGGCCACATTTCCTACAGAAGACCTGACCCTCACCTGCCCCCAATGTGTGATATCAGCGGGAGTGCCGGCTTAATAACAGAGGGTAGTTCAGCCCTCTCCTTCTCAAAATAAAGGTGAGATGTGGACAACTTCATTATAGTGTCTGCTGCAGGCAGGGAAAGCCCTGCAGATTAGAGGATCTGCCATGTTGGCCAAACAGACTTAACCACTGTCTGTTGGGAAGGGGCTGAAGGTTGGAGGTGAGCGAGGAAATGAAAAAGCACAAGATTTCTATGTGATTAGATAAATGCCTCTGTAATGCGAGAGAAAGCACAATACACAGTGAAACTTGCAGGTGTGGACAATTTATGGGACTAGCTGCTGGAGAAATTGTCTCATATGTCACAGGTTAGATCAGACAGGATGCGTAAAGTATGACTGAGGGGCTATATGCTCGTTTAACGTAAAGTGTAGTATGGAGTATAGGGAATGTTTATCTGAGAGGATCCTGGAAGTTAAAGATTGTTTGTACATGTCACTCTTGAGTGACATGTACAAACACAAAAACCATAATTTTAAAGTCCACGACTTTAAAATTTAAATCCACTTCAGACGAGTACAGTCAAAGCAATGTTGTGGGTGAACTGAGACATTGTGGAAAAATTGTATTGTTACTTGTTCTAGAGAAATATGCAATATGAATAAATCTGCTCCAAAGGACCATCTGCCAAGTTTAGCTGCAGTAATATTTAGAGCACCAAAACTTTAATATTTATATGTGAAGGACTCACTTCTCATGGAGCAAGTCAGGTTTGTTTTTTGAGGACGATGAAGGGGATGCAAATACAAATACTTAAAATGTGAAAAGTGGAGCAAGCATCTTTGGCCACATTGTTACAAAAATAAACTTTTTAATGGATACTTAGCTTTTCTTAAAATGAAACTATGATGTCAGACTGATAACTGACCCAGATTTAGCATCACCTATCAAATGCATATATATTTGTTTAAAAAATATCCTAAAATCTATAAATCGAAGCCTTTACCATTCCCTGTACCGTTCCACATTCTTCTATTTGACCAGATGTATTGCAGTCTGTCCTTGTGTTTGTTTTCTCGACCTTTTCACTCCTCGTTTTTTCCTCATCAAATCTCCTCCGTCTACACTGCGTCCATTTACCTCACTTCCCATTTCCCCGACTATTCCCCCCTGCATCTCCCCTTCCTGTGGATGTCCCTGCTCAGTAATAAGCTCCTCTCATGTATGACCTCTCCTGTCATTCCCACCACTGGAATCCTCCTTCTCTAATCTCTGCATTACTTTTACATTAATCCCACACTCGGCCGTTGGAGCTCATGTGACACATTGCCATCATAAACCGCTGCTCGAACTGGAATGAATTGGTGTGATGAGGTAAAGCTGACTTAAAATGCTTAAGGCTACCACAGGATTCACCTGTAGCCTGTTGCTTTTCTTTTTCTTCTCCATCCTTAAGTCCCCCAATTTTCCCTCTCAACGCCCCAACTCCTTCAGTGCATTTTCACTCACTCCTGGCCTTCAGCTCACACTCCAAGCCTACTTCCTGTTCCCATGTCTTCCCCAAATCTTCTCAGTCTTCCTCCATCTCCTCTCATCCCTTTCCCCTTGCATTTTCTGCCTCTCTTCATCCACTACCTCCCAGCACCTCCATCCTCCTCCCTCTCCCCTTTGGGCCGCAGTGGGACTGTTGGACTCACGCAGCCACATGCTGAGCTCCTCCAGAGCCAAGCCAGAACAAAGAGCCCATTGAGCCGAGCAGAGACATAATGGGCCGCCTCTGACAGCACCGAAGATGAAGTCATGAGGTCGCCAAACAGTTAATAACGACGACCCCATCCTCCAGCTGCACCAAATGTGCGTGTACAGTTTTGGAGAAAAGTGAGAGAAAACGAGGGTGTTTGCAAGCACGCATGACTGAGTTTCCACAGTCTGCAACGCGTGTGTACATATCTTAGAGCATGTGGACGGACAAAAAGCTTTTAAGGGCGTAATGAGATACTCCATGACACCCAAAAATGTGCTCAATCACTGCGTAAATACCACAGAGGAGAGACAAAACCATCAGAGAATTGCACTTTTAGTTTTGGCCTCGCTCCAGCTGCAATGCAGAACACCCACCCCACCACCACCACCACAACCACCTCCCCCCCTTCTTCCTCATTGGAGTCTGTCTGGCGCAAAGTCTGACATGAGACACATCTCCCCGGGACCGGAGCTGTCGCTGCAAGGCCCACACTCTGAACATCATTAGACTCACAGCTCCAGGTGAGATCATGCAGGGTAGCAAAGACCGGAAGATCCAAGTGTATTTGTGTCTGTGCAAAAGCACGCATGCTGGAGATCTGGTTCAAGCATTCATCTCCATGCCACTGAATGACCGTGGCCTATTAAAATGCCTTTACAGGACCACTTGCTTGTCAAGAGGCCTCCGGGCTGAGTTGTGCGCGGGATAGGGGAGGGAGGCAGAGCGGGCGGGAGGCGGGAATGGTGAAAGACAGCTATGCAATTGATTAACATTAGAAGGACTTGCTCAAGTTCAAATTGCACGACCTCCTCTGCTGTAAGCTACAGACGTTTGTTTCCCCGCAAGTAGAAAGCTTCTTTCAAACCCTGTCTGTGGTACACATCTGAGTTCAATTCTCCGCATGCCCTCACTCTGAAAATCAATTCCTCCTCCTCTCCTCTGCTCTTTTCCTCCAGGTCTGCGAACAGACCAGGGCGAAGGGATTACACTGTCCCTCCCCAGATCCGAGCAAGACAACAAATGGTTCTTATCAACTGACACCCCCTCTGCCGTCCAGAAAGAAAAGGCAGAAAAACTGGCCAAGCCGCTTCAGCACGGATGTGTTCTCTGGGTTCTGTCTGCCAATCGTGGCAACTCTTTTCACACTTAAAGCCTGAGCTATTTACGAGAGCCCTGGGAGAATACGTGCACAGCACCGGAGGGTGGGAAGAACTGAGGGGAGAGAGTTGCTGCTTCTCAACCTCTGCTTCTAATCAATCACCAGAAATCACTGCCATGGTTTATGGCCTTTGATCCTAGCTCCTCTTTCGCACTGGAAGGGAGAGAGTTGGGCAGAGAAAGGGGAGGGAAAGCACAGGGAAGGGTGAGAGTCAAGGCCCAGAGGGTGTAGAGGTCAGGGGAGAGAGATTAGGGAGTACAGAGCCTTTTGCGCTCTCAAATCTGAAAGCATGTCTTGATTTAATCCAGTGAGTTTAGAGCGCAGAGCAGCAAATGGCCTGGAAATATCTTTCATGCAAAAAGCTAATTATAAAAGGCAGTAAGTACCTCACAAAGGTAAAAAATATAAAATATATTTTAAAAAAACTGACTCTAGCTCTTTGTGCACATAACATATGATTTCACAACTCTATAATATATTAATAATTTTATATTTTTTGGCTTATTTATGTATTTATTTTGCAGAAAACAAAGAATCCACAGGTTATTCATAAGCCAACTAGCTGGTATTATTTCTGAAAATGTTTCACTGTGCATAATAAATACATCTTTGTAAATAAAATCAAACTATACAGACAATATCGAAGCCTATTTTTCTTTTATATAAAATCCAACCCTGGTGGCAAGGCCACTAGTTGCCCCTTCATCCAAAGAGAAGAGAGCAAACAAACCAAACAGAGAAAAACACGCCACAATAAACCCTCCCGGTCGGGTCGTGACACTCCTGCTTTGTTCCTCCTGGCAGGTGGGAGGCCACTGATGCCTCCCGACAAATGGGCAGAATGGTAGAATAATCAACTACTGTTTCCCCACTTTATTGGTTTATGGGTTTACGGGTTTACGAGGCCGCCGGCCTCGCTCTCTGAGGGGAGCAGCAGGAGCCAGCAGGACCTTAGACACAGCAGATTGAAGCTGGTCAATACGCACCAATCCTCTCTCATGAGACAAGCTGATCTGTCATTAAACGGCTGGTCATTGGTTTAGACTTGCATGACCTTTGACCCCTGGGCCTTTCTGGTAAAAATGACCTCGGGTTTGTTTTTGTTTTTTTAAGGAGCCGCTGTGACACGAACTCTCACAACATATTAAAAATCTAAGACTTGAGATGTATGCATGCCATGAATTCGAAATCATTTAACTACAATTTGTTTTAGTATCTAAAGATACACACACATAAAAAAATACCCCACAGAATTCAGCATCATTGCTGAAAGACAACATTAACGTTAAAAACAATACTGAGATTTTTAACAAAAGCTGAGATTGCCAAACTTACTCGAAGATAAGGAAAAGGGGTAACCTTATCTAATACGGTTTGCAGACTTCCTGGTTTAGACTATTGCTGTGCATTCACTCAGTTTCCTTTGCAAATCGGTAAAAACATGTGGCTTATTCAGAGATGCTTCTATTGATTATCATTTCCTGTTTTTGTTTTTTGCCCTGTCTCTTGTCTTTGTGGTGGATCTCAGCAGTTGCTATATTAAGTCCAGTGTTGTTGTAACAGCTGGCTAGCACAAAAAGAAGATCTACATTGTAATTAAGTTGATTTTTGTTCTATCTACAACAAGTAGCACTAAGTGGAAAAAAAAAAAAAAGATGCAATTCCACTACAGCTAAATTGTGGTGGCACCACTGCAGTGTTCAGAAGTCTTGAGGCGGCGGCTTATATGCATCCTCCAGCAGTGAGGGAGCAGCGAAGCCCCAGCAGGCAGATCTGGGCAGGCAGAAGTGTGCCAGACGAGAGAGGCCAGGCAACGCTGGAGTGGGTTGGGCTGCTGAGGTTCCCCTCCGCCCTGAGTAGCAGCGAGGCTAAGCTAATCCTGCGCCTCAGGCCCCTGTGAGGTGGCTCTGCCAAAGTCTGTCCTCCTGCTGCTGCAGGAAATTGCCTTCAGTGCAGAAGTCCATGAAATGGCTATGGCTCACCAGTGAAGGCAAAGCACATCCGCCTCGTGTGCACATGGTGATTTTACAATTCTACAGGTAGCTTCAATATTTATCTTTGAAAGCTCATAATGTACTATCATAAAAGAGCATGCTATGGTTACATTTTGTCACCTTCTATGTATACCTTCTAATTCTAACACAATGTGTTTTTATGCATTTCTATGTATTATGCATGTAGCATACAGCGGTCGTTTGACACTTAAAGCCACTTTTCCTGTGTGGGGCTGCATGTCAGGGTCTATAACGCCTCCTCCATTGTGCTGTTTGACCCACGGGCCAGGCAGCGCTCCCATGAGGTCCCTTATCCCTCCATCAGTTCTTTCTCATTAGCTCCCACAGGCAGAGCCCCCAGCAGGATAACATGAAGAGGCCCCTGCCTTCCTCTTTGGTCCCCATAAAAAAAACATATAGCACAAATACAGATGACACAGATCACCTTTTAGGAAAAGAAAAAAAAACAACAGTTCAAGAAAACAGCACTTAAAATATTTAAGGAATCAATCCTCCCGTTAGATCTCCTCATTATGCTGAGTCATCTGATAACAGTTATAGTCAGGCTGTGTTTGAGTGTTCCTATTAAATTTATGCATTCATGAATAACTTTCCTTTATGGTAGGTATTGTTCTTTTTGTGTGTGTGTGTGAGTTTGTGTGTGTGTGTGTGTGTGTGTGTGTGGGGGGGGGGGGGGGGGGGGGGATAAGCAGCAGGGACAAAAAAGTGGAAAGCAGAGGTGACAGCATGAGGAGGGAGGAGGAGGGGGAGGAGATGGGGCAGGACACAGTGGAGAAACAGTTGATTATGAGTCCCATCAAGTGATCAATGATTTCATTAATAAGACGGATCATGCGGCTGTCATAGCTGTGACAAGGGCTGAGGGATGATCCGCTCCCAGTGCTCCATTTCAAGCCTCCCTCCCTCCCTGTCCTTCCAATATTGCCTCCCTCTGCCAACGACAAGGGAACGCCAAGGAAAGAAAAAAAAGGGGGGCTGGGTGTTCGTGGGGATGGAGGGAGGAGGGGGTTAGTCATGAGGGAGGGAGCAAATGGAGAGGGGGGAGAAGAGGGAGGAAGAAAAGTGAAAATCCATTTTGAAACCCATTTTCAATTAGGGGTCCACAAGCTGTTATCACAGGTGTCCCAGAATGGGGGCCCGTAAGTGAAAATGTCTCCTATCCGTTTCTGAAATGAAACCTTATCTGGGAGGCACAAAGATGGCGGGGACAGCGTATCTGTAAATTACTTTCCATCCCTGCTGTTAACGGGAACTTTATTTCTGTCAGATGACATTCCCCTCTATTTACTGTTGATCATTTAAATGGCTGCCTAAAAAGAAGGAGGCCCCTCACTCTTCCTCTATCACCCCCCCTCCTCACCCATCTCTCTGTATCATTCAACCTTGTCTGCCCATCTCAAGATTTTTTTCCTTTTTTTTCAGTGTAGTCAAGTGCTCCTTTTCTTCTTTAAACACTTTAGCCACGCTCTCCATTTGCTTGGGGATTTCTGCAGTAACCTACACGAAAGCCTAACATTTGTTGCCCTTTAAGGCTTAACTTGTTTGCCTTCTGAGACCCTCACTCTCTCACCCTTTTAAGCACGCCCATTAAAGCATCCCAACTCGCCCACTTAATAACATGCTTTGCAGAGGCTCTGCAGTCGAAGCGGCGTTCACTGACAATCTTCTAAACTGAGCCCGCTTTTTCAATTCCCATCCTATTATTTACACTCGCTCCCTCTCCTTCCCTGGATCGGCAGCACTCATATCATAAACGTCCAACCAACCAGAAACTTTTACTATTCTTTTTCTCCTTTGCAAATAACCAGTCCTTTAGCTCCCCCACCCTGTTATTTATTTATTTATTTTATTAGCAAATTATCCCATGACGACAGGATTTATCCAACCAAGGAGCATGGACATCTTTTTTTTAATCGTAGGACCTAACAAAAGAATCAAGGGACTTTGTGGTCCACCTGCCTGCTGAATGATGAGGATTGGCGGGGAGAGACACCCCCACCCCCCACCCCCCTTCATCCCCACCCCCCCTCATCTCCAAACCCCTCCTAAAGAGCACCAATCACAGCATTGTTGTGGCACAGTCGGCTCTTTTGAGCTGTCACTGCTAAAAGGAGGGGACACAGAGATGAATGGTACACAGGATGAAGCCACCATTTAGCTAACCATGTGGGAACGCTCTACCAAGACTCAATAATTACTCCGGGGCCTGTTCATCCCGGACAAACCCAACTATGGAGAAGAGAGCAAAGGAGCAAGGAATGCTTAAGTTGGGAATTATCGCTGCAGTGCACATGAAGGGAGGATTTTGCAGCTTAAGGTTATCATCACTAATAAGCTCTGATCAGATCAATACCCGTTTCCGAGCTGATTCACGGTCACAGAAGACGTCTGTGCTTCCTGGTAGCAGAGATATCTTTGGAAACATGCACACTAACCAGTCCACCTGCCCTCCCTAATTGTTTTCCACTTTTCACAACTTATCATAGCACGCTATTGCCAGGCACTCCGTGGGGGTTTCTGCTGTGCTGAGATCAGGGGCCGCTACTCTGCCTGACGGGGGGAAATATTTTGCCGGCCCTTCATAAGATGAACCAGTCACTGGGGTTCCACAGCTGCTCACAATTACCTTTTGTTTGGATGGATGCATTGGGGCAAGGGCTACGAGGGTTAAAGTTGAGGCGAGTGTAGGGTTACACCTGATAAGAGGTTATGAGTTCTGGGGCCGAATGGGGAATGTGCTGTAATTATAACCACACAAAGAATGTGTAAGCTATCTTATGATTCAAAGAGAGAGATTGAGATCTAAAAGGGACCTTTCTCTACAGATAAGTATCATCCCTCCCCTCGTCAAGTGAGTTATGGGACTACTGTATTTTAGGGAGTGCAAAGTCGTAGCACGCCCTGTGACGTGGCAAACGGGAGATTTTTAAGACAAAGCTTGCGCCGTTTAGAGCTGTAATTATCAGCACATTACTAAGAAAAATCCACAATCACGGTTCCAAATTACAGCCATGCTTTTTCCGTAGTAAACTTTTTCTTACTGTCCCTTTAATGAATGAAACAGAGCCAGCCATCTGGGAATGAGTAAGAGTGAGAGTGTTCCCAAGATGCTTCAGGATGCATTAGCTTACCTACTTCCTGTGATAACTTCCATATGGAGAGCAAGTCACAGCGACTTATTTACCCCTTCCTAGACTGTTTGTCTTCCGTTCACACTTGGAATGATCATGTTTGACATCAGCAGAATGAAGAGGAAGTCACAAAACACTCTATCAGGCCACCAGCTCTGCCTCCGAGAGTCAAATCTCCATACCCCCAAAAACCTTCCAAATCCTCTCACTGCTAATGAGCGCAGCTGCAGCTTAGGCCATGGTGATCTCAGCTCCGATTTTGTTATGACTTTCATTTGAACAAAAGAAAAAGTCTAATATTTCTACTCCAAGGCTCAGAACTGGGAATGAAAGGCTGAATGACGACAAGCTTAATTAAGCGCAAGCTCCGTGCAGCTTTTAATAGCAAGTGTTAAAGACATTGCTAAGTAAACATGTCAAAGTTGCTACCAGTGAGCATTGTATTTGACTCACTGTTAGCCATGAAAATAAAGAAAGAGTTATGTCAAAAAAACAGTGGGTGTCTAAATCTTTAGATGGTTGTTTAAGTCCTATAATACTCGTTGGACTGCCGGTTAGTTCAGTGGCCCTACAGCTCGAACATGTTGAGTGATGGTCGCTGATACATATAGACTGTAGATAGAAGATGGATGTAGACACCATCACGTCACCCTTTGTGGACTTTATTGTGACCTTGCAGCAGTCATTGTTGTGATTTCATGGACCAATATGTGATCGTATGTCTTTGTTATTAGCTAGTACAAGCTAGCTTGTTAGCAAAGTGCATCCATTGCCTGAAAGGATGCATCACACAGAAACAGATACCTGCTAACTAATGCTAAGTTAGATACAAATAAAATACATGCATAAAAACTGGAACACTGACTACTTTGTTGGCCTGTTAGTACAAGTAGCTTCATTTATGACTAGCAGACAGGTAGCGGTTACATAGTGGCCTAGCGGGAAAGTGGTAAAGAAATCAAATATGGGAGTGAAAACAAAAGTCATCCAAAGGTTTTGCACCGTCAAAGGCAGCTGCGGGTGCCTTTGGTTTCAGACTATAATACTGGACCTTTTTTTCTACGAAGGTTTGAACTTTGAGAGTATTTAAACAAGAGAGAAAAGCGTGAAAATGTTCATGCCTGTCTGAGAAAAGTTTATAAAGTGTGTAGTGAGGGGTTTTACAGCCTTAAAACATCATTCCTGTAGCACTTCACTTCCTGCGGCGCATGCATTGTAATGTAAATTTTGCTGACAAGTCTGCAAAGTCATAAAAAACAGACATCTTCACAGACCCTCATGCTAACTATCTGATGATGAAATGTACATCATGCAGACCCAAGTGGATCCTATTGGATCCTAGTGAACTTGTGGATGCGGAAAGCATAATCCCAGTATAAGTATTCAAAATGTTAGGCCGTGACACAATTAGAACCAAACCCAACGCTTGCAGTACCTTTTGATACAAACATTCAGAGGTTCTTGTTTCTTTAAGTGTAGTGTATGTAATGAGGCTGCCTGTCAGCAGCAGTCCATTTTAAGTATATGCACTGCCACACTATGCCTATGACTTAAATGACTTCTTAATAAGGAAGTTTATATTTAAGTTCATCAATCATTTTGGGGTTGTTTGTTTTGTTTTTTTACCTTTACCGGGGCATCAAATTTATTATTGAGAACCAAATTTCTCTTTTCCCAAGTACATATCCATATTTCTGCTGTAAAACCCGGTCTTGTAAGTCTAAGACAACTGTAAACCAGTTACAGTTTGGAGCTGGTGGCTATTTTTGGAACTGCAGGCTTTGGCACTTAATTTTTCAGCCAGGAAGTGACATATTGTAACCAAACTCACAGAGGTCTGAAATTCATCTGACCAAAAAATGCTGAATAACAAAAGCTTTTGTGACTCTAGCAAAATAAAACATGAAAATGGATAGGAAATTTTCATTCAGTAGTATGTTCATGCACACATTAGGATAGCATTTGTTATCTGATCTGGTTAACCTGAATGCACTTTTTATTTTCAGTCGTCCCAGCTGAAAAAACAACACCTTAATATAAGTTGTGTGCATTGCATTCCTTCAATTGTGGACTTTTATTACTCAAAGAGTAATCTGACTAATGGGGCGGCTTGTGGCTATATTACGAAAGATCAAAAGGTTATTGGCATAAATTACTGCAGCTCAGTTAGAGGTGACTTGTACCGTTTGAGGTGGTGCTGGAGGCCACTGCTTTCTCACTGATGTCACTTCGTGCTAATGAGCCCTTGGTAGCCACGATGGTCTCCACCCTCTTCTTCTTCTCAGCTGCTGAACTGGCCTGGGACTGGGTTTCCATGACGATTGTTCATTCCTCAAGACCTCATGGAGACGGGATAACTAATGGAGAAAAAACAGAAGATAAACCCGGTGAATGCAAAGATTAAGTATATATTTAGAAGATTAATAAGTTAGCAATAAGTTTACTTTTTCTAATGTTATCTGTAGAATGCTTCAGAAATAGACTGTGAACCCTGTGAGGAAAACTTCAGATCCAGTCCTCCCTTTTCATGGTGCCCAGAGCACACTGAGGGTCAATCCAGGAGCTCACACTGATTTATTTTAACTCAAACCTGCTGGGCTCTGATCTGCTTGTCAGGGGCCTGATTTCCTTCCTCGCTAACTGCGGTTAAATATCCAAAACCAAAATTTAGTGCGACTGTTTTCAGCTGTCACGCTAAACTTCTGACATCTTGTCAAAAACACAACAACTCTATAAACAGAGTGCGGCAGGACATCCCGACTAGGTTTTATATCTCAGAATAGAAGTAAAGGCAGCTTGTGGATATACTGATAATCCCACTCTAGCAGTCTTTCCAAAGAGAAAGGAGAAACCTTAAGGGGATACCACAGAGAGAGAAACATTCACAGTCCTGAAAAAACAAGGGTTGTTTGAAGGCCCTTTTGGGAATATCATGGTGCCGGGCAATTTTTCTTTCAAAGAATAAAGGTGGTTCAAGTTAATACTGTCTGTGGGTTTAGAAGGGGTTCAGCCAACAGTCTAGCAGACATGCTGCTCAGTTCAGCACCTCAGAGGCTGTCTACAAGCTCAACTGTATCTAGGTCATGGAGGTCTCTGATTATGGAGACAACATGGTGATACACCACAACCACTCATTTACACAAAGTATAGGACAGTTTCATTTGGTCCGTTACAAAGCCTTTACTTAGACCCCGTAATTCTTGGATAATTACTGGAAAT
Organism: Diplotaxodon limnothrissa; assembly: GCF_057381915.1. Lineage (NCBI taxonomy): Eukaryota > Metazoa > Chordata > Actinopteri > Cichliformes > Cichlidae > Diplotaxodon > Diplotaxodon limnothrissa. The sequence goes on from NC_140604.1 coordinate 20,603,149, forward strand.
ATTTAGTCTGACTGATTTTCTTTACAATAAAGAGCAGCTAATTACCCAACTGTACTATTTAATTGTCCTCCTCTCTGTAAACACGCATGGATACAAAGGCAGTAAAGTCAGCTGTGATGCAAAGAGAGTAGTGCTGCTCAAAGAAAGAGGGGGGCGAGCTGATTTTTACCAACTCCCCAAGGAAGGAAGGCAAGGGGGAAGTGGTGAGGGGTAAACTTCAGACAAACACTGTGCGCTTTGTTTGTTTTTTTCCCCACCCCCTGAAAAACCAGAGTCTGTCATCCATTCTGACCCGACAACAACATCTGTAAGCAATTGCTGCCTTACAAAAAAAAAGGAGAGGAAAAAAAACACAATGCAATTACACCACTACCAATCAAAACAGAATTAAACAAGAGCTTGTCCTCTAATCACTCCCACATGAATACATGCGTAGCCGTCATCTCCAACCAAAGACATTTTTGTCCTACTTGAACTGATATCATCTCAAATCACTGCTGCATGTGTTTGATAGAGTGAATGCTTTCATTTCTGGGGTGGGGGTTAAGCAGCCTGAGCGAGTTATAATCATTAGAGCGTGTGCAATACATGTACAGTGCTATGACAAGGTATGTTCCTCTTTCCTGATTTCTTAGTTCTTTGCATATTCGTCACACTTATGTGTTTCAGATCGTCAAGCAACGTTTTATATTAAGTAACTTAAGTAAAAATTCAGGTTTTAGATGATGATGATTTTATCCAAACCAAACTGGCTCTGTGTGAAAAAGTAATTGCCCCCTAAACCTAATAACTGGTTGTGCCACCCTTGGCAGCAAGAACTGCAATCAAGAATTACGTTAACTGGCAATGAGTCTTTCACATTACCGTGGAGTAATTTTGGTCCGCTGTTCTTTGTAGAATTGTTTTAATCAGCCACATTAGAGGGTTTTGAGCATGAACAGCTCGTTTTGAGGTTGTGCCAAAGGATCTCAATCTGATTTAACTCAAACTCTCCTGAGGTCACTCCAAAAACTTCACTTTGTTCTGTTTTTTTTGTTTGTTTTTTGTGATATTCAGAGGTGGACTAATCTAAATGCTCTTGAGCTTTCGAGACACAAACTGCTGGCCGGATATTCTCCGGGAGCAGAATCCATGTTTCCATCAATTACAGGAAGTCCTGAAGCAGCAAAGCAGCACCAGGCCATCACACTACCACCACCATGTTTGATTGTTGGTGTGATAATATTTTTTATTAAATGCTGTGTTAGTTTGATCCCAAATGGAGTGGAATCAAAACCTTCCAACGAGTTCAGCGTTCGTCTTGTCATTCCACAGAACATTTTCCCACATTTTTCTTGGAAATCATCAAGATGTTTTTGACAGACTTCGTGTTTGTTTTTGTCAGCAGTGGTTGTTTCTCTGGAATCTCCCATGGATGCCATTTTTTCCCCAGTTTCTTTCTTATTGAATCATGAACTTTGACCTTAACTGAGAGACGTGAGGCCTGCAGTTTGTTAGATGTTGTTCTTGGTTCTTTTGTGACCTCCTGGTTGAGTCATCGATATTAAATTTTGGTAGGTTTCACCATTGTTTCAAGTTTTCTTCATTTGTGAAGTATACTTGAGAGCCATGATGTTATGATTTTTGAGATCTTTTAAACAACTTTACTTTCTCACACAGGTTCTGTTTAAATGAGTTCTTGATCAACAGGTGTGGGGTTAATCAGGTCTGAGACTGGCTAGTGAATTTGAAGTCTTTCTTTCTAAAAAATGTGGTTAATCTCACTTAATTCATGATTTAACAAAGTGAGATAATTACTTTTTCACATAAGCTCAGGTAGGTTTGGACAGAAAAAACAGTATTTTGTATTTACTCAGGTTAGCTTCGTCGAATATAAAATTTGTTTGTTGATCTGAAACATTTAAGTGTGAGAACTGTGCAAAAGACATCAGGAAGGGGCAAGTACTTTTTCGTGGCACTGTGCATTCATATTAAGTTCGTGGGTGCCACTCGTTCACTTCATCAGCATAAAGTCAAACAAGAGCACGGTGAGAGAAAACTTCACCATTGCCCCGGTGAAACTGTCATTACATCATCTGTACAGCTGAACTTGGGTAAAATCAGTGAAGGAGAAAAGAACAAGAGGAGTCCTGAGCTCCCGACATGCTCGTGTGCCTAGCTCACATAAACATGTGTGTATTCCTATCACACCCCAGGTGAGTCAGACCAAAGCAAATGAGCTGAAAGTGCAGTAAATATGAGGTTCTGGATTGGGGATCATACCAGAAGGGGGGTGGCTGAGGAGAAAGCGGGGCATTCCACTGGTCGGGCAAATATTCACAAGTCCAAGCCACTGAAGCGTGTCTGACGGGCCTTTTGTGCTCCACAAGGCAGGCCACAGTTCCAAAGCAGCAATTAAAAGCAGGACCTTTTCACCCATAATCCCTCTGACCTGGACGCCCACACCCAGTCGTGCAGATGTTGCTGTCTGTGCCCTCGTTTTTCGTGCTTGCTCATTTTTACCCCATCCACAAACACTCAAAATCATACCCTCACATAGACACATCAGTCTATGTTTAGAGAAAATTTACAGCTTTTTTTTCCCTTAACGTAAAATGTCAAAAGAAGTTTTAATTTGCCATTTGGCCCTTTGACCCCCTCGCAAGAAATCACGTTGCTACATTTACACTGTGCATCACAGAGATAATCACCTGTACGTGGACTTTCTTACAGCCCCACAGTTGTCTCCACAGATCCCTGGCACATACAGAATGACTCACAAGTAGGCGCTGGATGCCGTTGTTAGTCAGAATAAATCTTAATTTCACATTAATGTTTCTGCCATTGAAATGTCCTACACCCAATTAGAAAAACGAGGGTGTATCATTATTTGCGTTCAACTGTAATCCCTCCGCACAGAAAGGGAGGCGATTAAACAGGTTTAAAATGCCACAATTCAAAGTGTTCCCTCTGAAAAAAATGAAAAAAAAATCTTATTTTATAAGCACATTAAGCAAATCAATTTAACATAAATTATACGCTTCGGTGAAAAAGGCACTGAGTTGAAAGTCATCTGCAAATTGTACACATCAAAGTGAAACACTAAAATAAACTTTTGCCTTTGATAGAAAAAAAACTGTTTGCTTTCTTTCACGCAGGCTTAAACGAGCACTAATGCTATCAAAAAATCACCGCTGTTTGTTATTTAAAGCCTGCAACTTCACAAGTTTAATTTTATAAAGCTGCTTTAGGTGTACCTGCGTGCTCTCATCAGGAACACATTTGCAATTGCATGGCACACGCACTTACACATGCACGCACACAATCAAAAACTGGAGGACATTTATATATAAACTCTTGAAGTGTCTTCTTAGATTTGGCAACACCCCCCCCCCCCCCCCCCCCCCCCCCCTCACAGACAGGGTACTGTATTTGTGTTCATTTCATTAGGGCGACTGTTCAGTGTCGAGGGCCCCCCGAGGGGGAGACTGGCAGCACCGCAGCATTCATCATCATTACATCAGCGACCACCGAGATCTGCTATCTTAGGCTTATCAACACTGCACAAACGCACCGCGGCGCAGCGAGTTAGAGGGGAGAGATGGGAGATGGAGACGATTGAGGGAGATTGCGAGCAAAAGTGGGATAAGGGAGAAAATGAATGGAGAAAGGGAGGAGTGTGAGACTGAGACTATACGTGCACGTGTGTACGGGTGTTCACGTATGCACGCATGCGTCCGTGTGCACCTCACTGCGCCCCTGCGTGCCTGCACATGTTTTCCTGCATGCACAATGTGTGTTTTGCACGTCGCGCAGCTATGCCAACAATATTAAAAGCTCCTTCACAGCTGGAACAACTAAAACACTGAGGGGCGAAGAAGAAGAGGGAGGAGGAGGAGTGTGAGCCCTTCGGCGAGATTAGCTGAATCTAGCAATAAAACAAAGTGTGCTTCCTATGGACTGCATGTGTTTGCATTGGATCAGGTCAGTGTGAGGGGATGAGATGCCTTAAGGTAGAGCTGGGCGATAGAACGATAACGATATGTATCGCGATATAACTTTTACTCGATAGAGAAATTAAGCTATCGCGATAGACCTCGCCGCTCTTGTCCTCTTAAAAAAAAAAAAAAAAAAAAGTCAGCCAATCCAAATTAAGTAGCGCAGAGCCGAACCAATCACAGCCGCAGCGTCACGTCGCGTGACTTGTTACGTACAGCACAAGTGCCAAGCCGCACGTGTGTTTGTTTGGGAAGCAGCCAGCGGGTAATGGAGCCAGCGCCTAATGGAGGAAATGAGTGTGCCGACTAGAAAAATCAACCGAGCGTGACCGAAGAGAAAACAGATGATGGTTCCAACGCCGGAGAGATTGTCGAACGGAAGAGCCATAGAAGTTCCGTAGTGTGAAGGTATTTCGGCTATTTCAAGTCTGACAAAAAACAGAGTCTGGAAATACAATAAACTGGTGCATGCGTCACACTGTGCGCCACGTTATTGTTTCGGTGAAATTAACTTCTACAAGACTGTTACTGTTAATTCTACTCTCTGCAGTGTTTAAATGCTTACATATACACACAGTTACTGTCCGTCCACACACACGACTCGGTTCTGCTTCTATGCCCCAGCTTTGTTTACTTTTTCAGACCGAGGCTTCTAGACTTCTGATTGGCCAACATTTCTGCACGGTTAGGAATCTAGCGCCACCTGCTGCTTTGGCATGTTCATAGCAGCGTTTTCTTTCATTTCTCCCTTTATGTGTGGACGAGATTATTTTTTAAAACGAAAACGGAAAATCTCCGTTTTCAAAAATACCCGTGTACGTGTGGACGTAGCCTCAGTCTCTGACTGGAAGCGCTAATTCGTCATTCGGCTTTTGTCAGACTAAAGTAACTGTTAAAAGTGTTTGAAAAGCTAAGCTATACAACAAGGAGAGATTGAGAATTTCCTTTTAGTTCTCAGTTTATTTGATATTGACAAAGGTTAGTCAGTTTTGTCTGTTCTTCTGTAAAACAAACTAAGATTTATTTTTAGAATTAATATTTTGTTTCTAAGTGGAATTGACAATTTAGTAGTCAGTTTCGTTTGTTCTATTTTGAAACTTAGACGCTTTAGCGGCTGCCTTTTGTGTAGTTTGCAATATTTGCCTTTATCTATCTGAAAAAGTCTCATGTTCCTTAAGTACATCTACCCTGTTGAACTTATTATGGGAAATAAATATTTAAATAAAAACAAGCTGCTGATTATTTCACATTTTACTTGTGAGCAACGGCACATTTAAATCTTACAAATATAGTTATTTGGCTTATATCGTGATAGATATCGTTATCGACTGAAATGAAAAAAACATATCGTGATATGAAAAAATCTCATATCGCCCAGCTCTACCTTAAGGAGACTGTAGAGGTTCTCGGTGGTGGTTAGAGGACCTGTAATGGGTTCAAAACCCCTACTGAGGAGGCGCAATAGCTTCACATGCTTAGGCCTCGTGTTCAATACTGCACTTTTACAGCATGCCCTTGGCCCTGAAGGGCAAAGGGGAAGGGGCTGGGGGGGATTTGGGGGCTGTGGCTCTCATTCACCAGCAAAAACTTAACATTGTGCCCAGATGGCACTAAGTCTGGCCTACAGCTGATGGGGACCAGACTCTCAAGTAAGGGCCATTTAGCAAGAATTAGTCACACCCTGACACACACACACACACACACACACACACACACACACACACACACACACACACACACACATATCCAATCCCAGATACACACATGCAAACTGGTTTAGTGCTTGATCTTCTCACCCTTTTTGTGCAGTGTGGCATGTCTGAGTCATTAAGTTTGTTAGTCATTTACACGTTACTGTGTCACGTGTGAGTTCAGCTTTTTCTAGTTACACTGCAAAGCTTTATTGAGACTACTTATGAATGACAATTTGATGTTTTTGTACATTTTAAACATACTGATGTTCATGATTTATCTTTATATTAAAGATACGTGGTCTTAAAAGCATCCCATCAGCAAAAAAACAGCTTTCTACCACAAGTGTATTGCACAACAATTAGAAAATGGAAAGCCTGTTTCAAATGAAGACTGATTTTATTTGTATTTTATTTCCAAGGACAAACAGTGCAACAACACAGAGCATCAGTAGCTTTCACCACAGTTAATAAGATTATCCTCGCATGCGTCTTGGTCCCTCAGACCTCTCCATTTAAGATGCTTTGGAGGGCTGGTGAGGGACCTTGTGTGTTGCACAGCAGAATGAGCCGAGCGCATCTTACATTCCTGGGTAACAAACCCACACGATGTAATCACGACGCTTACACGACGCCTCTTTTGCGCTCGCTACCCAGTAGATAAGGGGCAAATAAAGCGAGCGCCACAATGGAAGCCTTGCTCCTTTTCCCCACAGCCCCATGCTTATTAGATTGTTTATTTATATATTTTTGACTTTGCATTTGTTCACGAACCACTTGTTTCAGGGCAAGTGGGGCTGTGACAACTGAGACAATGGATAATACGGGCAGCTTTGATGCTGCGGTGGCCCAGTTATGCAGTATCGGTTTCCCTTGTTCCTACTTTATCCATTTTCTTCCCATGCTAAAACACAGAGCCTTTGTTTGATCAGACACTTTTTCTGATTCTTAAGGAGAAGGAAAAGATGCTTGTTCAGCCGATTACTGAAGCCTTTCGCAGACAATGCAAACTAATACTTCAGCAAAATATCCCAAAGGTCCTTGAAAAGAAGAGAAAATGCTAGACTTGTTTTTTTTTTTACTGCACACCTTATTTTTTATCTAAAGTTTTCAAACTAATTGTTGCCAACTGCAGCAGCCCGCTACACTCTTAGCTAAGTTTTCCATTCAATTAGCCCGTGCACATGGCAGATATTTTAAAGCACAGGAGAACGGGCCTCCAAACTGCAGCGAGAACAGCTCTGTGTCTGTGGAGGCATTCTTCATACATGTCATTAAAAGGCACTCTACGCTATGCCACAACCAGAGACGCAAGAACAGCATCCTTCGCTGTGCTTTCACAGCAAAAAAAAAAAAAAGTAAATGTTAAACAGCGGCTGTATGTAACCCATGTGTATGTGAACACGGCACGGGAGGAAAAGAGGAAATGTTTCGAGTAGATTTGACAGTATGCGAGACCGGCTGTGTAACAGTATGTATGGACGTGGATGCATATGTTTCTCTACATCCCTTTCAATATGCAAGCGCAATCACTGTGTGTAGAACATGAGCAAGAGAGGGGGGGTGCCCAAGGGAGGGGATGAGTGGAGGAAGTGAAATTCCTCCTCACACACATCTTTCTCTCTGCCTCTGTGCTCAGAGGAGGATCAAGCAGATGGAGGGTCCTGTGTAAGTGGAGTGGCAGCACGTATGATTTTGACAGTAGATCTTCCACTTAGCCCAGGGGACTGTAGAATACACTCCTCTTATCCTCTGCACCCCAGACAGAAGTCAAACCAGCGCTGTTTGCAGCAGCTGAACTACCGAGTGCAATCCGATGGCTGTACAGCTACAGGTTAGAGTGTTATTGTGAAGCTGTCCTGCCCACTCGGACTTGAATTTCCTCCTCTTTTCAGTTCAGTTTTCCTCCTTTCTCATTTTGCTCGCACTCCCTTTCTTTCCCTCCCTCCTTGCTTTCCTTCATTCCACTGTGTCATTGGAATAAGTGTTGAAGTGGAATGAGTCAGTGCCGCAATGTGATTAATGATGTGCTCTGGCGTCTCCGGGGCCGAACGCTAAAAACAGCCAGGGGGCAGCGTGATAATGCACAATAATAAAGCCAGCAGACAATCAGCCAGGCAAAGCAAGGCCTATTAGCTAGCCCCATCAGGACGGCTAAGTGAGAAATTAGCCCTTCCCAAGCTTCGCCGCAATTCATCAATTGCCGCGCCTGAATCCCCCCTCAAGAAGTCATAATGTTTACTTAAAGACTGGCCTTGATGCCCCAGCGGCGAGCTTTATTGGCTCTTATTAATTCCCGCCCTGGCCCTCGCGGCCATGCCATTTAAACCGAATTAAAGGGGTGAAAATTGGATGAGATGAAGTTGTCTTGGTGTTGGGCTCTCGTATGATAAAGCCGGACGTTAACGGAGGAAGACTTGGAAAAAAAAAATAAGGAGGGAGGGAGAGAGGGAGGGCAAACAAATCGGCATGTAAAGGAATGCTGAATGAGGCTGTCCAGAAATGTGCCACAGTCAGTCAAAGGAATGCATGGAGAAAAGGAGGAGCACTGCTTTAATGCTAGACTTCCTGTGTAGATGGGAAGTGATCCAAAAGGGTAGCACTGAGTCACATATTCCACAGATGGAGAAAATTATTAGGATTTTTTTTGTTTGTTTGCTTGTTTGTGGCTTTGCATTTATCTTCCATCACAAGTCATTAAAAAATACCTTAAAATAGGGTCAGCACTTCAACCTTAATTCAACATGTCAGTAATAGACAGGAAAAAAGAGGCGAGGGAATGAACTCACATGTGCAGGCTTAAACTAGCAGGACTCTTAAGCACGCTACCTTTGTCATTACTGATTACACCATAGTTGAGAATATCTTATTTAAAAAAAACCATGCATGCTAAATCTGTGAGTCTAGATCCTTAAAAGTTTGCATTTCGGACTCCTTATCAGACAGGATGAGCAATATGAGGAGTCCTCCTGATTTTTAAAAACTTTCCCAAACTTTACACACTACCCGAGTAATTAATACATCCTAAAAAAAATTAATAAATAAATAACCAGTGTAGTCTCTATTGTCATATATTTCTCTGACAGTTGCTGCTTGCAAAGTTTCCACCTCAGTTTTTTAAGTGCAGTTGCACTGAGCCCTGCGTTGCCGTAAGTGCAAGTATACAAGTTAAGAGTCTCATCTATGCGAGCTGTGAGTCTGTGTTGCTGGATCGGCGGCAGGTGAGGGTGTTCTATAGAGCAGTGTGGAGTGTACCGCAGCGGAGGTGTGAGATCAAAGACAGCTGAAGCTCAGAGGGAGTCCCAAAGACTTCTAGCTCCCTGACGGCTCTCCCCACGGCAGCGTCGGGAGACAACTCTCTCCCTTCACTTTCATATCAGCCACAGATTCCCCACCACCACCACCACTACCTCTCCCTGCACGGGCTCATAGGCTCCACACATGCGCACACACACACACACACACACACACACACACACACACACACACACACACAGGCAGTCTCCGAGGATTTGCTAGTGCTGCCAAACCTGTATCCCACCACCTACAGCAACACTCCTACACACGGAAGCGCGCACGCACACTGCTGCGCGCCAGAAACCCGTGCATCAAAAACACACAGGATTTTGAAACACCGAGTTCGGAAGAAACTCTCAGCCCAGTGAGAAAGACTCACGCAACTCAAATACCAAGGCAATATCACACAGCACGACGCCGGGATGAGATGCCTTAACCTAACAGTACTGCCGAGTGTTCGTGGAAATAAAACTTCCCATAAACTCCAAAGAGAGCAGGCACAAAATGGCCCCCTGAAAATCCCCAGCATAGAAACCGAGGAACAAGACTTGTCGTTAGACAGACAGCCCGCCCCCCCCCCCGCCTGCCAACTTGATTGTGAAGAAGCCAAACATCTGGGTGTATTTACTTCATTCAGCTGTTAGCAACCCCACCTCAAATAAATCTGGGAGCTATAACGCCATTTCTCAGGACAGCTCCTAAACAAACACGCTCGGCTCGCTCACCGCCGCATGTTCGAGCGTCTCCAGCAGCCCGGCAAACGCAGGCAAATACATTTGCGAGGAGGAGGAGGAGGCCTTAATTGGAGCGTTTGACGGGCGCCTGGGGTTAATTGGGAAGCATGGAGAGCAGCTGGCTCCACCGTGGAAGTTGAGACAGGGATAATAAGTTCACCCTTTGCAGGAGAGACAGTTAGTGATGAATCAGATCAGAGGAACAGTGTACTGTAATCATCCTCACATCTCCCCTCCTCCACCTTGCACTCCTGACAAGCAGAGACAACCTGGCTCCCAGCTACGCAATCTGGCACCTATCACACAGGACTGGCAGTCGCAAGGAGATCACCCAGCAATGCTTCACACACACACACCCGCGTGCCCGCACACACACACCTACTCTAACCCGGGGTTCATTCAGCTAATCACTCACACACACAATAATTCTTACCTCTAGGACACGGAACCTAGTTTATCACTTCACCGGTCGATGTATGTAAATCTCTGCAACAATGTGTGTACTAATGGCTTATTACCCTGCGTTAGCTGGTTTGCATTGATCTCTATGCCAGAGGGAGATGGAGAAACTAGAGCAGTTCGCTGCTCATATGTACCAAGCAGGACTATAATCACATTCCAGCTTGTTTCAATAAAAGACAAACATTAACATAAAGCATCTCAAAAAACACGCTAAATAAAAAAAACCTTCACCCCATCAGTGTGTGCAAGAAAAAAGGGATGGGGAAAAAACTTTCCTGGATTACAGGGTAATCAGGGCCATATGGGATGGTTCTGGGTAACTTTGTGTATTGCTCTGAAGTGCACGACTTGTGTTTGTCTTTGCACATTATGACTTTCTGAATAAGAAAACTTTTTTGTTTTTTACAGAGGATGAAAATGCTCAGCGATTGCACATAAAGAAAAAGAAAGTAGCAGCAGCAGCAGATAAAGGGTTTAGCTTTAACACCAAACTCAGTTCCTTCGGCTGGGAGGGTGGCTGAGGGAGCATTTGGAGCTGAAGGAAGCCCAGGTAGAGTCATAGGCAGTAATGGGAGGAGACAGGGACTTAGGGCGCCACACAAAAGCCAGGCTTTATAAATAATTCCAAAAGCTAACAGGATCCCTTGTATGTGTGAATCTGTGAAATACATTCACACATGAATGCACACACACCCACAGACACACACACACACACAAACACTGCCACCAGGGGGAATAGGTTATTCACACCGCTCCACTGGGGCTGTTGAGCGTCTGACCTGTCTGGATTGGTAAATTTGACAAAATCTTTTTTGCATAGATGATGCAAAGAAGAAAATAAGTCAGGGAATAGAAAAACAGAAAGGCCCATTTTTCCAAGTCAAACACACACACACACACATTTACACACTCACACTCACTCATAATGCAGGGCAGCAAAGCACACCGGAGACCTGTCTTGTAAATCTCTTTGTGAAAGCAGCTTTGGGGGGTATACAGGGGCTTACATACTGAACCCTGAGGTAGAGCTACAGACTCCACTCCCTCTAACCCCCCCACGGTCTTTCTCCCTCTCCCACACACATACTCTGAGCTCCCATGTTCTCTTTTCCTCACTTTCCATCTACCCCACATTTCCTCCACTTTTCTTGCCCTTCTTTCACCTTTTTCACTTGTTCCCTCCCTCCTTCCCTCCCACCGTTCTTCCTTCTCCCCTCTCTCCTCCCCTCTGTCCGACTCGGGCTCCAGAGCGCTGGTCCTTAGCCCCCGCAGGCTCCCGTGGCGTTGCAGTGACTAATGTCCTGCCTTTGCTCAGACAATGAGTTTGAGACTGAGCCGGGAAAGTGTTGAGGAGGGGAAAAAGACTCTTGCACCTTTGACAAATGGAACCCTTCGCACTCCCATGCCCACTGAGGGAGCTTTTACAATGTTGCGCTCCACGCTCCACGTCCTCCAAGGGACGACTGCGACCCACAAAGCCGCATCTGGGGGAACATAATGAATTCTTTGGGAAGTCTAACCTGGCTTTCTTCATGAATAAGATATATTTCCAAAGCATGTCGACCCCTCTTAATAAAAACACCAGTCTGGCAGGAATAGCCAAAGCCGTTTTAGGGCCCCATGTACACGTTAATATTTCTGTTTCTCGATAAATTTTCTCAGGCCTGCTTCTTTCCAGGCCTGTCACTGCAAGGCCAGCCCAACAAATTCCCTGGAAAGTAGAGAGGCCACAGTGACAAACTGTCATTAAAAACGGCTCGAGTCCATCTCTTTCAAGGAACTCAAACTCTTGCTCGCTCCCTCCTTTTCTCCACGCACCCTACCCCCCATGCAAAACTGAAAGGAACCGGGCTTTGTCTGAGGAGCAAAGGAGAGAGGAATCCCCCCCCACCCCTCTTCTCTACAACCCTACCTCCCCTCCCAGAACCCTGTTCCTCACTCCCTGCGGAGTATTGTTAAAACACAGCCCCCTCTCTTTCCGTGGCCCGGGCTCTTAAAACAGCGTGCTTTGCATGAGAAAAAACGATTAGTCTTCAAATGCTGCGCTGTCAAAGGAGGGCTCTTTCAGGTTCGGGTAGAAATTTGCTCAGATAGTAGAGTTCCCCTTTTGTTTTTCCAAGATGAGGCATTATTAGAGCCAGAGTCTGTTAGCATTCATTACTGAAAAGAACACACTAAAGGGGTTTATTTGGGATACCCGCCCCACACGCCCCTCCTTTTCCAACTTGCCCCAAGTCCACGGCAGACGGAAACGAAGGCAGCAGAGCGGGTAAAGAGGTACTCATCTAAAACATGTTTGGAGAGCAAAGAGAATGTCTGGGCCTGCTCTTCTTTCAGGTATTAACCTTGGGATTTATATGTGACATCCAAACAACAGACACCCCCTTGACCTCCACTCGGGGACTCACCAAAGCTCGGCGATAACTCCCACTGAAAGACAACTACAAGCAGCACGGGGCTGCAAACACACAGCGCGAGCATCGTTGCATGACAACACATAACTTAATTACTGCTGTGAGTGCAGGTGTTTTGTGCAACAAAATGCACTACACAGGGCTCAGTTTAAACAGTTATGGCAGAGGGAAAAAAATTAGTGCCCAAACTGATGCCTCGGTGCAGCCTAGCCCCACACGTCAAGAAGCAGCGGTACGTGACGGATCATTGTTCACAGCAAGCGGCCAGTTCATCTGTCTCCCAATCGCCACCCTTGACAGGAAAGCACAGACCCCCTCACGGATGCCACAACCGGCTCCCATCAAAGCTGACACAATGCCACATCTGCACTAAGAAAGAGCCCCCACCAAACCCGCCACCGCCCCGGAGCCCCAGGAAACTGTCTCTTTAGGCGCACAAACTTTACACACAAACAAATGGGCCCCCGGACTAAAAGCACTTCAACTCTCGCTGCTACACTTCACACGGCGGACTTAAAGACATTTTTACAGCAGCTACAGCAAACAGAGGAGGAGATGAGCGGCAGTCACACGCAGGCGTGACCTGTCCGCTTCTCTTCCAAAGTGTGCGAGAAAAGAAAACACCAGTCACGAGCTGGCACACCACTGGATCCTCGCACACAAGCCCGCGTTTCTGCCGCAATAAAATTTACCGTCTCCTACAGCAGGCTTTATGTCGAGCTGTCAAACACAGCTTCATCTACCGTAAATCCGAACCACTTGATTCAAATTTATGTGAATGTTTCCCCACCCCCACCATTTTTTTTTATTGCCGTTTTCTTCACCTCACTCTGGGAGGCAAATTGTCAGGTGCAAATGGACTTTCCAAAGGACGAAAGCTATAGCAAAAAAAAACTTTTCCAACTTTTTTTTCCTTTTTATTTTTCATGCAGTTAAAAGACAAAAAAAAGACAGTAAGAAAGAGAACAGCACACACACAAAAACAAAAAACTGTATGAATGAGAGAACAAGAAAGAGAAATAAGAGTGTGAATGAGCAGGAGAATGCATGTGCACTCAGAGTACGACTGTTTTTGCTGGCTAGCAAACACCCAAGTGAATTACAATCCCTGAATGCGAGTCATATACATATGTGAAATTACATTTTTCCCTTCTCGAGTCTCATATCGCCTTCATCGCTATTTTCCCTCCCCGCCATACGCCTTATCCAAAGACATCACCCCTTGGCTTGAAAGGTACCTTTAGCAGGCTCCTTGAAACAGCGAGTGAGGGTCCCGCTCTGGGACAATGATGGTTGAGGTGGAGGGGAGCCGGGGGAGCAGGAACACATAGCATATTAAATCTGCTGGTGGAGCTGGGTCGTCCACGCACAGAGCCAGAGAGCCAGATCTGAGGCATGCCCTGAAGGGATGGCTGGGCCTGGGGATTAGGAGGCCAAGGAGAAGCCCTCGCACACCCGAAGACCCCTTCTTGTCTCTGCTCATACGCAAATGCATCCAGACATTTTGACGCTCCTCAGGTTTGCTGTCTCAGCCCAAGTTTTCAGAGCACTCCTCCGTGCCTCACAAACTGCACTTACACACACACACACACACACATTTCCACCCGCTCTCATGAACAGCCTTTTTTCCCCTCAATCACTACCTCTGTCTGACTTGTCCTCTTTCTTTCCCCACTGTGTCTGTTTCATTTGATGTCAACATATCAAAGTACCAAATCATCAAAGTAAGAGAGTAAGAGATTTCTTTTGGGGGCCATCTATTCAACTACGCCAGCCGTATGCAAGGAAAGCAACAGCTAATCATAATGTGAGCTGATTTTTATTATTACATAAAATGAAACTGTCAGTTTTATCCTCTCAGGAAGTTTTAGGAAAAGTACAAAAAAGCGAGGGAAAAAAAATCAACGAACCAACAGCAACCTGCAGGAAAACCCACAAAGTGAGCACGATTACACAAAACCCTCACATCTGTGCTCATTATCTAAAGGATAATCAACTTCCCTCACATTACCCTCGTTTTAACAAAACATTTGCCACCTCTTTGAGTGCTTCAGGTCGTGGCATTAGCACAACAAAACAGCTCATTAGGGCTTCTTGCATACAAACCTGATAACAGGTATACTTCCAACAGGGCAAAAAAGGCCTGAGGACACAAACTGCCTGTAACTGTGAATGTAAGGCCCTTACAAAGAGGAGCAGGCCATACCTCAAAAGCTAATAGCACATCATCTCCCTGCATTAACATGACATCCCCTATTCTGCCAGGTCACCAGGTCACAGGTGTCCTCGGCCAACGTCCCCATGCATAAAAGAGAAATTTTTAAAGTTGAGATAAAGCAGCACGCTGCTGCCGCCGCCGCTGATATCTGACGGACCGATTCCTGCAGAGGGAAACGTTATCCGCCTTTTCCTTGCGCGTGGAGTTATGAAGCACAGAGCGGCAACGATACATCTTTCCTGGCTACAGTAAGCGAATGGCTCTAAGTTGTGCATCTCATTCCAGAAGATTAGCATCTTAAACAGTGCTGCATTCATCCTTGCTGCTGCATTGTAATGAGACAAAGTCCTTTATTTGGAAAAGGTGCACCACTTTCAGATAGTATCGTGCGAAAGCAGCAGCAGCAAAATTAGATATACACACAGACAGTGTGCAGATTTATCTTTTACAATTTTTCACAAGGTGGACTTCCTTTCTTATGATTTATTATTTATTAGATATTTGGAAAATATATATTACATACATTAGATTATTGTGTAACTATAGAAATTGAAGCCATTATTTTTTAATTGATTTAACCATTTAAAAATGTTACATATTTTGATCTATCAGCACTGAATTGTTGATTAATCGTCAAATTTAAATGTGATGTCTTATACTGAAAATAAAATGACAAGGGCCTCCTATGATGATATACAGGGAACAATATTTATCGGTGTAATTTTTTTAATTACCAGTATCATCTCAAAATGCTTAATTAAGAAGTCACACGCCATAAAAATGCACAAATACATGCAAACAAAATTTAATTACAAATTGTCCTCAAGTTGTCATTTTAAAAATAAAGCTTAGGCCTAAAATTTTCAGATTTTTAAGGCCTGACTTGTCTGCTTTTATTTTTTTAACTGAGTGCAGTGGTAAATTTTCCAGCTTCAGCCCTGCGAATGTTATTTTGTTATTATTAATAAAATAGAATGGGGGAAATATTAAATGACAGTTTATGTGACAGTGCCTATTTTATTTTATTGGACAAATGTTCCCAAGACCTGCAAAAGCCCCGCTCAAAGCCAAATGCTCAGACAAGATGAACGATGAGAGCAACCTTATAAAAAAACACCCAAAAGGAGATTTTTTTTTTTTTATCTGTGTGTCCTGTTAAACATCTTATTTCGCATGCGTTCGCTCGCTGCTCCGTCTCAAGGCAGCCAAACCTCCGTTAATAATTTGCCATGTGCCAAAAAAAAGAAAAAAGAAAACCCACACACACATACACAACACTCACAAAAAAAGGGAGGATTTGAGCTGCACCGCATGGCTGAGCACCTCGGACCCTCGTCGTCTGTATGAAACCCGAGAGCAGAGGAGCAGATAAAATGTGGAACAGCTGGCGAGGAACAGGAGGGAAAGTTTCAAACAAATATCTGCACATGTGGAGGCTCGAGGGTGGGGGGGGGCTCCCAAACGTTTTCATGTCCTGGACCCCCAAAATGAACACACCAGACTTCTGTTCCCCTGTTCCCACATTTTTTTTAAATCTGCACAAGCCCATGTGAGAGCTTTCTATTCTTCTTCTTCTTCTTCCTATAATTATTATTATTGATGTAACTTTTTAAATGACACCTTGCATGTGAAGTATATCCATCACTTTTTAAATACTAACAAACTCTAATCAACTAAAATACAGAGGATTTATGCTTTATTTAATTTTGCTTGGATCCCCCATAAAACCTCCCCCATGGACCCCTGCAGGGCCACAGACCTCAGTGTAATGGGCTTAAATTTCTCTGAGCACATGCGCATGCCTTCAAACACACTGTGATGTACGCTTAAATATGTTCTTTCTTAAGGGGAAGAACATCATTTTAAAAATTTTCCAATGCAAATCAAATTGACAGAAGCTCTGGAGAGTCTCTTTAACTACGTCAGGTTAGCGGATGCTGACAGGGAAAACAAAGATTTATATGAAATCATCCAAATACTTTAATTTTCTCCGTTTTTATAACTAAAAATAATTTCATGAGGAAATTTAATGTTATAATTTATTGTCAATTTTTTTTTTGAGTTTTTCCAATTTTAAGTCTCGGCTAATTAAATATTACAAAACTATAAATGACTAGGTGCTCGATAGTGAAGCAAGGGGAGGTCAAAGGTCAAGGGGAGGGTCAGCCACAGGTTTTGGGTGGATTGAAATAAAAAGTTGAACATGTATGCCGTCACTAAGTGTTTCCCCGAGTCTCTCGCTTGTTAAAGCAAATCAATAACAGATCCTGAAATATGATCACAAATGCACATAAATATGACCCCCCCCCCCCCCGTCTCATCCCACGCCACTATACACCACACCCCCGCGCGCGCTTATTTGAGGTCCAATAAAGTTTCACTTCCAAACTCTAAGAGTGTTTTTTCCCCTCTCTCTGTCTTATTAAACTTTACAAAAACACGTTTTTCATTAATGTGAAAGTTTATGCAACTGGTTTGAAAATGCACATCTGTCTGCGGTGGATACTTGTTAAGTCTGCCATCCGGGGGTTTCTAACAACCGACGCTTCTTTCACAGATTAAATCACAGCCGGGCCGAGCGTAAAACAGACAGTGGTGCATTTACGCTGTTTCTTTTTTCTTTCTTCTTTTTTTGGAGGGGGGAGTCCCTGATCGAGGCTTTCTTCGCTAGTTTCATAAACTGTTCTCGCAGTTGGTGCACTTCACCTCTACATCTGAACTTGTATGAAATTCCATCGTTTTGAAATATGAAACCTCCGCTGCTTCACAAACTCTGAGTGGCTTTCTCAACTTTAAAAGCAGACAAACGAGCGCAACAATGTTCAGAAAGAAAAAGAAAGTGTATTTGTGTGCGGTGTGTGCGAGCTTTCAGCAGATTACTTACTTCTCTCTGGGTGAATTCCCCTCTAATTCTCGACTTTAAAAAAAATCTTCTCAGGCGAAAAAAGAAAAAAATATATAGATGTGTCTTCTTTCCTCTTCTCCTCCTCTTCCTAACTTGCAGATGTGCCTCTAGAGTTGCCTGGGAGTTTTTTTTTTCTTTTTTCTTTTTTTACGCTGCAACTCCAACTCCAAAACGGCGCTGCCAGACTTTTTCCTCTTGTCTGTCTTTCTCCTCCTCCTCACAGTTTGCTGTGTTCAACCACCGCCGGACTAACACCATCAGCCTGCCGATAATATCTGCCGATAGCAGACCGCAGATGTGCGTAAAAACAACATAAGCGTCAGAGAAGCGCATGGAGAGTTGTTATTACATTTAGAGCGGTTTTTTTTTTTCGGGAAGAGGGAGAGAGAGAGAGAGAGAGAGAGAGAGAGTGAGGGCGAAGTGTGGGACTCCAGCTGCTCCTTCCCTCGCTTGACTCCTCCCTTCGGATTGCTCCCTCCTTTACTCACTGCCTACTCCTTTTTTATTTTGTGCAGGCTACCCCTTTCTTTCTCTTTCTTAGTAAGCATTTTAAAGACTTGTTCCTCAGTAGTACTATTTCTGTAGTAGAAATAAACCTAGAGGGGAGAAAGAACAAAATAAAACTGAAGTTTCAGTCCTTACACCACAAAGAAGAGGAAAACAGGTCCAGGTTAAGCATGAATGACTGCATTTTAGGGACCAAGAGTTAATTGGATCCAAGCTTTAACTAAAATAGCTGAAATAATCTCATAGATCTCAGTTGAAAACACCCACTTTTTAATGTAGAAACTCATACATACATTTAACTGCAGATTTATGAGAGCCTCCTGGGCTCAGCCTTCAGAGTCATACCTACTAATGCTTCAGCAGAGGGAAGCCCTCCTGTAGGGTTAGGTGTAATCAATATACATAATCAATATACAGGGAAATTATGTGGTAAGAGAGGTCTTTAGGGTGCAGTTTCAATCAATGAAGAGGTGGGAGTTTGGGAAGGAAAATCAACCGTTTAACCAGCATTTGAATGTGTGTGTGTGGCCGAGAGGTCAGGTCCGTCAAGTCTATTTGTTCCTCATTGTAACACACATCCAATCGGCTGCTGTGACAAATGACTAAACCGTTTGATGTAAAGACAAATATCCGTCTTTTAAGGCTGCCTTATAATCACTTTCCTGACACTTATTATGCTGATAAAGTCAGCAATGACTAATTACCGCCCAATCAATCAGAGCTCAGGATCTTCTGTCACAACTGTCAACGTCTTTGTCATCGTTATAAGTGTCGGGATTTTGACTTTGTCGCAATGTGAAGATGGATTTCGGATGTCAGTTAGAAGCAAGGTGACAAAACTGTAAACTGTGATGAGTGTGTGAACGACTATATTGGTTTTCATGGGTGTGAAGTTTCTTTGGCATCCATAAATTTTTTTTAAAGATATTTATGTTTAGTTATTATTTTAAGGGGAAACAGACAAAATAAACAAGGTTAAGAGGTCATAAAACTAAATATAGAAGTGTTCCACGTGCACAAGAATGGAGTATGAGAATATGAATAGAAAACGCTTACGTCTGTAGCTACAGGAAGTCGGGCCGAGAGAGGAGACAGTCAAAGGTGCTCTGTAAGACAGCCGCTAATTCTCCTGTCAGTTTGTCAGGCGGTGCTCATCTGGCCCGGACTACACAGAGATAAAGTCCTTGTTATGAATCTCTCAAAGAGAATCCAAGGAACGTGGTAGTAGAGGTGGGAGGCTGGGGGAGGTGAAGGGTGGAAAGAGGATCGGGGCGAGGTAGGGGAGAACAAGAGGGTAAAGGAGGAGGGAGGAGGTGCACATGGGCATCAGTGGGGTTAGCGGCTCCCGAAAGTATTTCATCAAAGAGGGCCAGGATCCTGGGGATTGAGATTCTGCCTGGAGGCAAGTAACCAACGGTCTCCCAAGAACATATTCCAAAGTAGGACTCACAGAGCCAAAGCACACATCAAAAGCGCCTCTGTAGCCAAAGCGATTCTGGAGGAGAAAGAAAGGGGTTCAGGTCCCTTCTTGGCCCTCTTTAAGCCCCAGATCTCACCCCAATTAAGAAGGAACTACTGTTTGTTCCAGACCCTGAGATCTACAGACAGGGAGGTGCGCTCACTAAGGTGGACGCTCGGGCGTGCTCACAAACAGGCACACAAACACACACCGACACACACGCGGGATGCAGACATCTTATCCCTGCGCACCCAGTCTTACTTTTCACCAGCTCACAATCGAGAAGGAGCGCCGTGCGTTTAAGATCAGCATCTGGGCTCATTTCTCAAATAATCACCAACCCCGCAGAGCGTGTTCCCAGTTTCAGATGATCTCACTGAAATAAAATGTAGCGCTCGGTTTGTCCGCGTACTGTATGTTACACATGTAACAGTAAATCAATACTTGGCAGAGTGTTGCGTAGGCATTTGGATTTTTTTTTTTTTTTTTGCCTTTAATTCTTCTCTGGTGGACAGATGTCACAGTGAAATGGATACAGCAGAATAAGCATATTATATCCACACAGATGTGACCGCTGGAAATGGAGCGGCTGCATGAAACAGAGGAATGACAGGGGCGACTGTACTGTTTGCTGCAAAATGGATAAGTTGTATTCAGATTACAGAGTTTTTGAAGTGTTTTCGGCTGTAGACAAACACAGGCCGAAAGTAGTGAGGAGCTGAATGTGAGTCAAGTTGTCAGTAAGTTTTTACTAAGCAACCAAGTCTCAGCTGATCTCTGCCTTTACATGACACAAATTGCAGGTTATTAAATCTGTTTATGCTCACAAAGTAGTATTTTAATCTTCTCGATTGGAAATAAGAGCTAGCAATTTTAAAACTAAACTCCAAGACTTAGGCATTTGGTGGCTGCTTGGTTACAAAACTTACAGTTCTGACTCCATGCCCAGGCTTTCCCAGGGGTTTATGTCTAAAAAAATGTTGTACATAATATAAGAAAATAATCACAAAAAGAGTGAAATTTTAAAATATACATCTTATAAAACATGTTGATATTAACCAGTCACCATCATTTTTTGTCAATTTTATCATTATAAGAAGAGAACACTGCACTTTCTGGAAAAATATTTAATTGCAGATATTAAAGGGAAAGCAATAAGCCATTAGCAGTGTAGTTTAAGACAAACATCATTCACAGTATATAGTGCCAGCTCGATATATTGGGTACCCTATATGTCCTTCAAAGTATTGAGGAGCCATATATATCTCAAAAATATAAGCGTATAAAAGCGAAATGTGTGTGTGTGGACACGTACCTTAACATACAAATGAGCAAAAACACAGATTTCCTTTGCTTTGAGGGGCCTGACCTTTTAACCTGTGACTCCAGAAGCTTAGGATAGTTTGATAAAATCCTGCAAAAATGTTCAAAACTTCTAAAAACTCCCAGCAGAGAAAATCGACCTTGCTTCAGCGTTGCTTTGACAACTCGTTTGACTTTGCACAAGATTTTCTTTGTAACAAGAAACAGAAAAAGAAGACTTTTCAATCCGTAAACATGAACACCTTATCCCTCGTGACTTAATAATTACATATATTTCATTAGTTAAAGGTTAAATTAAAGGTTTGTTTGCCCATATATTTCCTGCCTCGTGTTTCTTCCCTGTGTAGTGTCTGTCTAATACAGGCCCTAATGGATTTAGTCAAAGTGTTCGCTTTCCTCAAGACCACAAATCTGCCGAACCACAAACGACGGGAGCAATCTGACATCTGCTCTGTTTGCCAGGGAAGATCTGGGGGCCGCAAAGGAGAGCGCCAGCAGCCCCTAATCTACCGTCAGGAGCATGTTACTTTGTTCAGAAGTCTCCGCTTTCAATCGCTCTTTGTGTTGTTGTTTTTCCTGCTTTCAGTTTCCTCACATGTCCTGTGCCTGTGCACACTTGTACACTTAGGACACACTCAAACGCAGCACTCCCAAACCCCCCCGCCCTCACACCCGTCTTCTCCTCTCAGCATCCCTCTTTTTTCCCCCCTGCCGGAAGGTATCGGGTGGCTTGAGTGGGCCATTAGTGTGAATGACTGATAAGACTCTTAGCCCCCAATAATCAGGGGGAAAAAAATGATATTTGCAGTTATTTTGAATCCGTCAGAAATAATAAACCCAAAACTATATCCACTTGGGCTACTTAAGCAATTTCCCTGTGATAACATCCCGTGGGGATTTCATGTGGATTCCAAATGACGACATAATAAAACCACGACGCCTGCACCCCCTTATCAGGCTGGATTAAAAGGGAATAATGAAACAGAGAGAGGTTTTTGAGCCTTGTGTGGTATGAATATGATTATCTAATGGACTCCAATGGAAAGGCATGTTAATGCTACTTTAACGCGAGACCTTTCCCAGACTATCTCCTGCCCCTGGCTCCTCCAAAGACCCTGTCTTTCCTCCCCCCCACTCGACCCGTTTCTCTGCCTCTTTCTCCTCTTCCTTTAAGTTTAAATAATCGTTCTGCTATTTCCACAGAAGTCATTATGCTCTGCCGTCTATCTGTGCATGGACGTAGGCATGGGAGTGATAAATCCTCGTTTTTCACACACTTTTCCAGGCTGATTGGGCTTCGTTGGCCTCTTAACTTTCAAACAAAAGCACTCTAGGCAATTTATCAACATTCAAATTTTTTCCTTTTTTCCCGACGTTGTTGCTTTAAGAATATGGGTCACTTTCATACGAGCTTATAGCAAACTTTCCGAGCATCCAGTCGGATATTACACGATGCTTGCTTTGAATAAGTATTTGAATGCTCGGCCAAAACAGCCTCAGTGTGAATAATCCCCGGCTATTTAAAAACAGTTTTCCAACACCGTTATTCATTTTTAATTGTGCGCTCACTGCATGCACATCTGAAGCTGTTGCACCTTTGTTTCAAGGGCAAACAATTACCCGTCCATCACCAAATGAAGATTTACGTTGTGCAGGTTTGCTGTCAAGCTTCTGTTTAGATGTCAGACACATATCAGCGGTGTATGTATTTTGCAATGGGTGCCGACTGATTAAATGCACCTGTTCTTTTGATCAGTAGAAGAAGCCCCTGACCAATTCAGGCCCAGAGTGGGGGGTCATCATCGGGCCCATTAGGGCCGATAACACTCCTTGAGCTCCACGGTCAAGTCTGTTCTCATACAGCCGAGCACGCAGCAGTATTGTGGATCAGCGCACACATCCTAAGAGCAGACTGAGCTCCCACAGGACACAGTTAAAAAAAAAGCATCAATATTTCATCAAACTACTCTCTCTTTCTGGTCCAGATCAAAGCCTCGACTCCCACAGTCCTACAGGTAGAGATGGCTCTTTTGTTTTTGCTCCTCAGGTAGAGCAGCAGTCAGACTCTGTTCGCTTTTGGAAATCTTGCAACGCTCAGCCCATCCATCTCGCCGCTTGCTGCCTCGTTTTTGGAAGAGGTGGTAAAAGGCACGAGTAGAGACTGTGAGGGTGAAAACATGTTCCAGAGATGTCCAGAGATTGAACTTCTTGGCCTTGTAGTGCTTTATTATTTCCTGTTTTTTTCCTTTTTCCACTTTTGCCCATAGTGAGACTAATAGTAAAAACAATGCTGTTGTAATTCATCTTTTAGAAAGGCTTCCCAGCTTCGGTACTCACTGATACCTGAACCATCATCCTTTTCCACTGTTTTAGTGCATGATTCCTATTGAAAACGCTATAATTACAGGGCTGGCATTTGTAATAAATTACAAAGTTTTGCATAACTAATCAAATTGGTCCAAAGTACAGTAATGTAACAAGTTACTGCTCTTACTCTTACTTCTCTTTTATTTTTGAGATATATTATAAAGTGCTGCCAGTGCTGGCTTCATTCTCACCAAAATATGTTTATGCAATATTCTCCTTTCTGTTGGATTTGTGCAAATTCTCAATTAAAGAGTACAGCAGAAACATCTTTTGCATGCCCGCCATATGAATATATGCTATTTAGGCATGTGTACGGTTTAAAGCTACATAACTGATAATATATCTTCCATAATTTTGGTTTATAGCAAACATAGTTTTACAATCAGATCAGATGTTTTCAATCAGATGTTTTCCAGATGTTATTGCATGGTGGATCAAAACCTGATGGTGCATTTCTGTATTTATACATCCATCAGTTTTTATCTACTGATGATCTACAACACTGCTGGCTGAAATCCGAACCATAACAGAGCCCCCACCATGTTTTACAGATGGCTCCACAAACACTGATGACAGGTGGAATCCAAATTTTTTCCACAAGACTTGTTGCCACTGATTTTCAGTGCGGTTCTTGTGTAGTTTTACACACTTCAGCCTTTTCTCCCTGATCCTCTTCCTTAAGAATGGCTTCCTGACAGCCACCCTCTCACTGAGACAATTTGTTATGAGGCTTCAGTGAACAGCAGATGGATCAACTGAAGAGCCAGATGCATCTCTCAGGTCCTGTGTCAGGTCTTTGCCGGATTTTTTCCCCCTGTTACTTAAGGACAAGACTTTCAGATGCTTGTCGTCTGCTGCAGATAGTTTTTTTAAGGACAGACATTTTTCTTTTGTCTTCCATTTGTCCGGTTTCCTCAAACATTTTAAGGACAAACTGCACACCATGCAGAGATATGCCAAGTCTGGGAATCCCCTTATGGGCATTCTTCATGGATTGAGCTAAGGCGATGTCAGTAACAAAATGTCAAAAGATGCATTTTTTTGTTTCTTTTACTCATCTATTGGTCCATTTGTTGAGTGTAATGCTTTTGTTGTGCTCAAAAGACTCACAACTCAGTGTTAAGTGGTTTAGCAAGGACTGGACTTAAAATGAGATTGCCCAAAGAAAAATGTTGAAGGACTCAGAAAGCCTGGAGAACTACTCCTCAAAACCTCCTTAAAAATGACAAGAAATCCTGGCTCGGTGGAAATTAAATATAAAGAAATGAGGGTGGCTCAAGATAGACGTTTGCACAGCGCTGCAGTAATCAAGCATACATGTGCACAAAGTAAAAAGTACAAAACAGTTAACTGTACAATTTTATATTTTGACTTTTCTTTTTGTTTAAGACTCAAATGAGACACAAATCTTTGGGTTTGTGTCAGGAAGGGTATATGGTGTAAAAAGCCTGCCAAAGCAAACATACAGAGCTACCCTGAGTCATGACTCCCTTGTAAATAAGAGAGCAGTCAAAGTAGCGGCTAAAGTCAGCAGATTCTAACGATAAAGCAAAGAAGCTCACAAGTGCACTTGCTGTACTAAATTCTAACCAAACTACAACCTATTTTGTTCTTCAGGGCTAAGCCATTACAGTCTGTGTTCATTTTTAATATACATATTCCCCCTGTCTGCAAAAAGAGTGCAAAAGTGAATATTAAAGTGGCAGCTGTTAGAAACGATGTGAAACAGAATCAATGCGTAAAAAAAATGCGTTGGGTTCACACTCAGCACCCTCACAGCAGGCAGCTCTTTTCAGTGAAAATGCTCCGAAACTGTGCTGTTCACCACAGAGGCATCAAACAGCACGCACAATAGCTAGATAGCTAGATTCTAAATAAAAGCTGTTGTTGTTGCACAAGCGCTTGAAGTTTAAATGAGCACCTGGTTACTAAGTTCAACACAAAAAGCATTAAATATGTCAATTTTCTGCTTTCAATTTGCACCTGCTGCCTCCAGAAAACCCACTTTCAACTAAACTGGAGCCTAAAAAGGTAAACAAAACAGACATGTAAGAGCTGTACTCACTGTATAGTGAGTTTGCCATTCGATAGTATTATCCAAATGTTTAATATACATTATTACCTATAAAGTGCACTCAAAGTACCCAACAATGCTTTAAAAAAAGAAGTGTGCTACATTACAGCGCATTACAACACAACCTGCTAGTAAGGAGGTTTTCTTTAATAACTGATTGTTATAATATGTATTTTTTCAATAATTAATGGATATAAGGATATAATATAAGGATAAGTGCAAGAAAATAGAAGGATGAATGTTAGTATTTACTGCTGTTGTCTGTCAGCTTTAAACTGTGTGACAGCAACAATGCTATGAGTGGCAAATGCTGGAAACAACATTATTTTTCAATTATAAGATTTTAAGAATATAGGACATAATAAAAAAAATATTCTGATCCTTAAAAGGTCTTAAAATGAATGAAATACAACCTCAGATCAACTACAAAACATTGCATGTGCCTAAATTAAAGCCTCCAAACCTCAAATAAAAGCAAAGGTGTGAAGACTTGTGGGCCAAAAATCCTCCATAATAATGTGAGAGACTGATAAAGTCATACAGACAACCTTCTGCTAAAGGTTCTACAAGATACTGAATCATGAGCCGTACTGTATGTAGCATGGTTTAAGTGCCTTTATAAGCAGTAGTGAACAATAATTTATTTAAAAAAACTGATTTCAACAAACTCACCTCAGCAAACACAGAAAATGCAACCATTTCAGGCATGAATGCTCGGGCTAGTTGTTATTTATCTAAACAGAAAACAGTTTTTTCAGGGGACACGGCAGATCTGTGTTCAGCGTTTCTTGGAGGACGTCAGATCTTCTGTGCTGTCGCACTTGCTCTTCAGTAGTGGTGAGATCAGAGCTGCGAAATGTACCTAAACACAACTCATCTCTCTCCATACTACCTTTGCTGTGGCAGATGTTTCGACGCAGACTTGAGCCCAGGTGTAGACGCTTACCACATCCTCACTGCATCTCTTACACCTTCTGCACGGTGGAGGCCAGTTTTCCTCATGACCAGCAGCACAGGAGCTGGTAACTAAAACGATGACCGAAATGCATTTATTTTATTCGTGAAAAGTCAAATTGCACGTGAAGATAAGGATGTAGGTGTTACCACTGTATATATATAACATATAAAATAAAAGAAGAAGGAAAAGAAAACCTGTCTGTGTTGCACTACAAAATTAGATGTTTATTCCCAGACGCTAAACAGCGGCATGCATTTACACTACAATTTCATTTGTGAGATACTTCTATTATTACTTGAGGAACAGTGGATAGGTTTTCCTCTCCACACAGAGGATAATATCAGAACGTATGTGGTAACAACAACTGGCATGTGCATGAGCCCTCAACATAGACTCATAAAAATTTACATAGGTGAAGCATTATGACGAAAAAGCTAATTTCTGCAATAACAGGGTGCTAAATATTTTTTGCTGCAGGGCCAGATTTGTTTCCCGCCCCAATGTGGACATAAAATGTTGATTAGAAATCACTATAATAAGGTTCCAGTTGCATTGTATCCTGTAACAAACTTTGCAGCAAGCAAGAGTAATAAAGGAGTCGATACTTAGAGTTAATGCAGAATTAGTTGGATTGTTCCTCCACAGGATTCTGTAAATTTAGGGTGGAAAATATTTAAAATGCACTTAATTAGAAAAATTGGATGTTTAGCTCTAAAAACTGAAAATGATCCATGTTTTCTTTCTTAAACCAAAATTTTACTGGTAAAAAAAAAAGAGAGCTTTGTCTTTCCTATTCCTGCATTTTATGTCAGATTATGTTACCAAACAGGTAGATCAGTTATTAAATTGATACATTTAATTTATTATAATAAAGAAGTGTAACTGGTAGTAATTGTTCACCATTAAAAAGAATGGCAGATTTTATTTATGAGAGCCAAGAATTATGCAAAGCGTGATTTTGCAAATAAATGCACCTTGTCGTGCACTGAGTGTCTACACATGGCTTTGTGTTCATCATTATAAGTGTGCAAATGTCTTTTCTCCCCTCCACCCACTCCCACCCCTGCATCAACCCCGGTTTTCTCTGTCGTCCCTGAACACACCGGGCCCTCTCCTCCTCATCATCAGCGTCAATCTGTGGCTGTCACTCGGAGCCGGACAGTGACTAACGACACTCCCAGTCAGTCAAACACTTATCACCACACAGGTAACACACAGGCCTGGAAATGACTGACATGAAATGGAAACGTCTCTCATTCTGTGGGCCCGGGAGCTGAAGTGAAATATTAGCTGTGGGAGAGATGGCGGATGATAAGCGGCTCCTTGTTTGGGCTGGAATTGCGGAGGTCCAAGTTCTATTACATTTCTTCTGTGTGTGTGTGAAGCTGCTTCTTGCTTTCCTCATGAACCAGTTTACAGCAACAAGCTTTGAATTTAACAATGAACCTAACTTCCAGCATAAGCTTATTTGTGACTTTCTCTAGCAGTAAATGGAGCTCAGAGCCGGTGGGTCACTGCTGATATGTAAGCCATTGTCCCTGCAGCTTTCGGATGTCCATAAGAAACAGACCGCAGTCTGCTCAATGTCAGTGGGTCACATATGTTTCCACTGTCTCTCCTATTACTCACAGACTCCACAGTATCCTCCCTCCATCCCTCTTTTTTCTTTCTCACTCACCTCTCCTTTATGCACACACGCACGCAATTCCCCCTGTGCAGAAAGATGGATGGGATGTTCCCAACCACAGGTGCTGCTCTACTTGTGAGTCTTTTTGCATTCTTCACTGCACGATCCAGTCCTGCTTTTAGAGTTATGTATGGCAGTGAGTTCAGTCTGTTTGTAGCTCAGTGGGAATGGGCTGATGTTCAAAAACAAAGAAAAACTCACTGACTTCATATTTAACCCCGCTTTCCCAGACTTGGTCTCCCAACCAAAATCGCCACTAGATGGGGTTGATTTCTTTTCCAACTTGTCTGTTTGCTGTTGACCCTATTGAAACCTAAACTAGGAGCTTTCTGCTGTGCACATCACACCACCTTGTGGCTGATATTAGTAGCAGCCTGAAATAAAACAATATAGCAAAGCTTTTGCTGTATACACTAGCAGTTTGGTACTTTTATGGCAGTAATTCCCAACAAAAGGCCTGTCCATACAAAGAGTTGAGGGTGTTGTAATGTTCAGTGTGTTTGTAAGACAAATATATGCACAAATGGGAATATAAATTAGTGTTATTCAGTAGTTCAGTAGGTTTAAGATTACAGTTTTTTCTGATTGCTTACAGTTTTTTCTGAATGCTTAAACCCTAACTGTGATTCCTGTAGCACAATCTCTAAAACTATTCAGACTTATAGCAAAACCACTCACTGAGTTTGCAAAACTAAAAGCACAAAAACTGCTTTGCACTCAGTTTGCAATTTTGTAACACACACTTTGCAAAACTGTAGCCACAATTCACTGCACAACACTCAATTACCAAATTTCCAACACACTCCTAGCAAAAGTATACACATGTATGGCTATCATTAACACTAATTTGCCAACTGTCTGGCACACTTTCACATGTGAAAACTTTTTTAGATAATTCGTTCACTTTGCAATCAGCCTAAGCACTATAATACAGGTAAGCTGTGTGTGCGGAGTACAATGGAGGGAGCAGAAAGAGTGAGAAGAAGAGGAGGCCGAGGAAGAGGACGTGGAGGTGAAGAAGTAGGATGAAGAGGACGACAAGGACAAGGAGGAGCAAGAGGAAGATGAGGAGGGGGGAGAGGAAAATGAGGAGGGGGGGAGAGGAAAATGAGGAGGGGGGAGAGGAAGGGTAGGAAGAGTAAGAAATAGAATTACTGATGACATCAGAGCTACAATAGTGGACTATGTAATCAACCGTGGAATGACCCTGAGGGAAGCTGGCCAACGGGTCCAGCCTAACTCGAGCCGCTACACTGTAGCAAGTACCATAGGGACATCTTGAAATGAGAATCGGTTAGTACAGTCACTTCGCACAAAGATTTGTAGCACTGCCATATGCCAATGAGAAACACACCAATACCATTGATGTAAAAATACTGAAATTGTTACTTTACAGAATTGCTAGATGACCAGATGCTGGGGGCAGAGGAAGCATGTTCACTGCAGACCAAGTAACCCATATAGTCATTATGGCGATTGCAAATAATCCTATACTTGGAAATGAACACTTGTGTTTGTTTTGATGTGTTTGAATAAACACCAGTACTTGAAGTTTGGATCCCTCTATGCTTATGGATCTATGACAGAAGTATGAGCTCACACTGACATAGCCTACCTTGTGCACAGAGAAAGCAAAGGCCAGATGTGTTTTGTATTCATACCATCAGTGTGCAGTTGGCGCATTGTGTGCTTAGTAGATGATGGCTTGTGTGTACCGTTTGATACGGAAACACCATTTTTACGAAGGTGTGAAGAGTTAATCTAGCTGTGTTCGCTTTTGCAAGAGAACTACAATGTTTTGATTATTGGGTGACAGGTTTTCTTATTTGTGTGAAGAGTTTTGCAAAATTAGCCAATAGTTACAAAAAATGTGCTTAAGCAATCAGAAAAAACTGTAAGCACATTTTTTGTAACTATTGGCTAATTTTGCAAAACTCTTCACACAAATAAGAAAACCTGTCACCCAATAATCAAAACATTGTAGTTCTCTTGCAAAAGCAAACACAGCTAGATTAACTCTTCACACCTTCGTAAAAATGGTGTTTCCGTATCAAACGGTACACACAAGCCATCATCTACTAAGCACACAATGCGCCAACTGCACACCGATGGTATGAATACAAAACACATCTGGCTTTTGCTTCCTCTGTGCACAAGGTAGGCTATGTCAGTTTGAGCTCATACTTCTGTCATAGATCCATAAGCATGGAGGGATCCAAACTTCAAGTACTGGTGTTTAGTCAAACACATCAAAACAAACACAAGTGTTTATTTCCAAGTATAGGATTATTTGCAATCGCCATAATGACTATATGGGTTACGTGGTCTGCAGTGAACATGCTTCCTCTGCCCCCTCCTCGTCTTCCTCTTGCTCCTCCTTGTCCTTGTCGTCCTCTTCATCCTACTTCTTCACCTCCACGTCCTCTTCCTCGGCCTCCTCTTCTTCTCACTCTTTCTGCTCCCTCCATTGTACTCCGCACACACAGCTTACCTGTATTATAGTGCTTAGGCAGATTGCAAAGTGAACGAATTATCTAAGAAAGTTTTCACATGTGAAAGTGTGCCAGACAGTTGGCAAATTAGTGTTAATGATAGCCATACATGTGTATACTTTTGCTAGGAGTGTGTTGGAAATTTGGAAATTGAGTGTTGTGCAGTGAATTGTGCCTACAGTCTTGCAAAGTGTGTGTTACAAAATTGCAAACTGAGTGCAAAGCAGTTTTTGTGCTTTTAGTTTTGCACACTCAGTGAGTGGTTTTGCTATAAGTCTGACTAGTTTTAGAAATTGTGCTACAGGATTCACAGTTAGTGTTTAGGCATTCGGTAAAAACTGTAATTCTTTTCTCTTCTCACACTAACTGGCTGACCCTCTCAGATATATCAGTAAACCTTTGGAAGATCAGGGTTTTGCAACATCAACTGGTAAGAATGTATGAACGCTATGAAGGAAAAAAGACATGAAGCCTAAAAACATGCAAATCCCTGACAGGCACTCACCAGCCCCTTTGTTAGGTACAGCTGTTCAGCTGCTTGTTGACACAAATGTCTAATCATCCATCACATGGCAGCAACTTAGAGTACGTACACATGTAAACGTGGTCGAGACGAGCTGCTGAAACTAAGCTTGAGAATGGGGGAAGAAAGGTGATTTAAATTGCTGTCAGTGTGCTGTGGTTGTTGGTGACAAACTGGTTTATTTCAGAAACTGTTAATCTGCTGGGATTTTCCCACAAAACCATCTCTAGGGTTTAGAGAGAATGGTCCGAAAAAGAGGAAATATCCAGCGACAATTCTCTGTTTGAAAATATCAGGAGAGAGTGATTAGATGACATTGAGCTGATAGGAAGGTAGCAGTAACTCAAATAATCGCCTGTTACAACCAAGGTACGCAGAAGAGCATCTCTGAACGCACAACATATAAAACACTGAAGTAGATCGGCTACAGCTGCAGAAGGTGCTACTCCTGTCAGCTAAAAACAGGAAACCAAGGCTACAGCAACACTCATCAAAACTGGACAATGGAAGATTGGAAAAATGTTGCCTGGTCTGCTGAGCCTTGAATTCTGCTACAATATTTAGATGGTGATGGGTCAGAATTTCCTATAAACAACATGCAAGCATGCCTTGTATGAGTGGTTCAGGTGGTGGTGTAATGGTGTCGGGGGAAATATTTTCTTTGCACATTTTGACCCCATAGTGTCCCCATCTTCTGTTGGCTGTTTCCTCTTGGATAAAGCAGCATGACACAAAGTTCAAATCATCTCAAACTGGTTTCTGCAACATGTCAGCGTGATAACTGGCCTCCACAGCCATCACAGGTCGATCCAATAGAGCATCTTTAAGATGTGGTGGTTCGGGAGATTCACAACATGGATGTGCGGCACCTTGTTGAATCTGTGTCGGAATAACCTTACGTTGCAGGGTGTGCGTAATAAAGTGGATAGTGAGGGTAGACTAACATGTACAGTCAGCACATCCTATGTTAGCTCTGCAGTTTTGTTTAAATCAGTAACAGGAAACTAAAACAGGGCATTTAAGCCCATCTAATGCCATTTCATTGTGCGTGTGTATGCATTAGATGTTACCTTAATAAGCTATAACAACTATTTTTCCTTGTAACCCAAAGCCCAGTGTAATCTTTCACTGGATCAGTTATGAAATAAAAACACTGATGCAAAAAACAGATCTTCACTTCTGCTTCTAAGACAAACCGTGGGACTGACCCCGACTTGAGAAACTGAAAAACCTATAACGAAGCACTTCATCTTACCACAGTGCTGCGCGCCCCTTCGGTTATTGCGTAACATTCTTTTCCCTTGAATTCATATGACCGGGACATTGAGGACATCTGTAGGGAGGCCTCAGCTCTGCATTTAAGCGGGAACATCTTGTTGTTGACTTGACTGATGGTTTCCTGTCGTGAGATGAAGAAACAGCACAAAAGAGGCACTTGAAAGAACGTGTCTGTGGTCTCACCTGAATCCAGCAGGTATGTAACTATGCAGCAGTCTCTGTGGTCACCTTGGTGACCACAAAAACACCTCATATTTTGTTTCCTGCAGCTAACAGGTACTTTGTGGTGTGCTTTGCTTCTACCACCTGTCTCTTGTTTTTGTCTTCCAGCACAGGAATTTGTATTGTATTGGTTAAAAATTTAAGATCAGGTTATCTGACATCTGCTGCTTCTGATTGTGGGCGCCGGGAAGAGTAAACAAACCTCTCGTAGCTCATCAGCAGCAAATTTAAATGCCAGCTTACTGATACTTGAATGACTTGATGTTTTCAGGCCAGATAAGTTAGAAACAAGCACTACTATGCAGGGATTGACTTGCACGTGCCATTAAAAACTGCGCATATGTGTATTTAGTGCACCCTGCTGAAACGTTACCTTTTGCATGAGAGTGGAGCTGCAGTAGAATTGGAAAGTTTTTCAAGCTGTGACACCTGCCTGCACGGATGTCTGTCACCTGTCTGAGCTACAGCCGTTGTGAGACCGCTGTGGGAAATGTCTTTCATGGCAGTATGAATGGCTAACGTTAGCTTTCGCTGTGAAACTGCCAAGTCATACCCAAACAAGGTTCAATCATAAAACAGTGTCAGCAGACAGGATGGCATAGACTTTTAATATGAGGATGTGTACTCAGATCGAAAACAGTGAACTTGCCACATTCGAGTATGTTTCCCACCACACTAAATACGTTATACTAGTGAAAGCATTTAAATACTTCCCCAGGTATAAACTGCTGATCTCATCACTTAGCCCCTGCAGAAAGGGGTACTTGAACCGACCGTTGAAGACTCATCCTGTTTGTTGTTGTGCGGTGAAGTATTGAACATAAGCAGCATAAACTGGAGTATGAATCGTTTTTTTAATGTTTCGTAGTCATTTAAAGCAGCACACAGCAAATACATGATGGAACAAATGTTTAAAAAAATACAAACAGTATTTACAGTAATGTACAGTTTTTACAGTAATTTCAGATAAAAATGTGCCTGTTACTGTCAGTATGTGGTTGAAATTAATGTAAAGGCTTTTTTTTTTTTTAATTGTTGTTACTTTTGAAGTTGCAAATGCCATTGTTGCTCCTCTAATGTGGAGTAATGCATGAAGAACATAGTGGAAAACATGAATTGGGCTCAGATCTCAGGTACGGTTAGGGAAAATGGGCAGTTATATGGAAAGGGCAGGAGTAGTATCAGTGTCTGACATGAGAGAGGGGCGTTTGGGAACTGCCTGCGTTTTACTGAGCCCTCCTTTGCTCATACCTCCAATGCAAGTCCTCACCATCCTTTGCAGGTCTTGTCTGAACCGAACTCCAATGAAGACGTAGAGGAAGGGGTTGAGGCAAGCGTGTGTATATGCCAAACTTTTGGCAACCTGTCCAGCTATATCAAAATTAATTACAGTGTCACAATCTGTGTAAGTCATATTAGTTGCCTGTCTGGCTTCCACAATCAGCAGGCTATTGTAAGGCAGTTGAGAGAGGACAAAAACAAACACCACAGCAAGGATGACACGGAGGGCCTTGTGCTTTTCAAAGCTCTTGGCCTGCATAAGTGTGCGAATGATGACAGAATAACAAAAGAACATGACTAGTAGAGGAATGCAGAAGCCCATGCAAATCTGCAGGGACAGCACGAGGATCTTTGTATGATTGTTTACATTGTTCCAGTAGACCATAGTACAAAATTGCATTTCTTGAGATATCTTCACCTCGGCGAAGATAAACTCAGGGAGTGTGAGGAGAGCAGAGACAAACCAGACACCAAGGCAAGCAAGTTTGCTGTAGAACAGCCTCTTTTTCTTTAGGTTTTGGGCCTTAATAACTTGAACAATAGCAATGTATCGGTCCACACTAATGCAGGTGAGAAGAAACATGCTGCTGAAGAAGTTGATCTTATAGACAGCGGACACTATTTTGCAGAGAGTGATGCCAAAATCCCAGCCTTTAATGGCATCGACTGCCCAGAATGGAAGCATGCACAGGAAAAGGAGATCAGCCACTGCCAGATTTAGCAGATACACATCGGTCATTGTTTTCAGGCGGTTGCGCACAGTGGTGTAGATCCAAACCACCAGCAGGTTACCCACAGCACCCAGGATGAAGATGATCCAGAAGAGCGGCGGCTCGTACTGCCCACGAAACTCTCTGACCCAGGTTCTGTCACACATGCCTGATTCGTCAGTTGGCAGAGAATAGTCCTCGGTCTGAAATCAGAAAGCAGGTTTTCTCGTGAGGTATTAAAGACAACTGTTTGCAACAGATGCACTGTCTTTTTGTCTTGCTTTGAGTTTCCTGTCATGCATTTTTTTTTTATCTCTCTCTCTCTCTCGTTGAAACCCAACTCACTCTCTCTTGGTTACTCGTTGGTGGTTACATAAGATAACATGTTTACAATGGGAATACAGTGAAATTACATCAAACACTGTCTGTGACGTGCAAGCTAACCAGAGTATGCAAAAAAAAACTGCCGTCAGGTGCAGGTGCCGTGTCTGTACTGGAGAAACCACACTACTGCACAGTTTCCTGCTGCTATCCAACCCTGAGGCGAAGGGGGGGGAGTGCGAACGATCCCGAGGGGCTCCAGAAAGGGGCCCCCTGCAGAACTCAGGACCCCCAGAAGCATGGCATTTAGATATAGGGCAAAGATAAAAAGCGGCGTCTTGGTGTTGAGATACAATGGAAAATTTGATGCGAACTACAGCCGTGGCTCTCTGTGGTAATTTAGTATTCTAGAGATGTCTGCTTTAGATAAATCGACTACACTTGGGTCACTAAATGGATTCTTTTACACTTTCAATAAAGATATATAATGGCAAATAAACAAACTCAGGTTTTGTGTACATACAGATTTTTAAACAGCATCTTAAATTAAGTTTTACGGTATTTTTGAATACTTTAAATACAGCAAAACAATACAAAATGTCACTTAAGCACTCCATGTGTAAGCAGGCAATACTAAGAATGGCAAGTCTACTATATATAGAATACAGACATTAGTGTTTATGAGTTTTTTCAAAGTAATACTCACTGGAGAATATGTTGTTTCATTGAAATCACTGAAATCCTCCATGATTGCTACAAAGGAACCAGAAAATGTTCAAATTAAAAACAAGATTAAAAACAAGATTAAAAAAATAGATTGCAAAAATAAAATAAAAAGTAAAAAATAAATAAATAAAATAAACATTAAATAGAACAAACTAAATATAACCTGGAGCTGAACTAAATGTTAAATGGAAACATCTTTTCAGCAAATTACTTACCCGCTCAGTAAGGCCGTAGTAAGCAACTTCACAGTCACAGGGTTGTCACTTTTACCAAGCACGACTCATCTTCACTAACTTATATGGTTTCTCTGCAACCACAGAATCACGTGACTATATCAGTTCATTTCCCCTCTAGGCCTTTGTTGATGCACGCGCATGTCTTTATTACAGCTAGCAGTACTTCAAAAACTAGCATCAGACATGCATGGTTTCAAACACTGACAACGTTGCACCAGTTTAAAGGAGAAGTTGTGATTTTTAGGCTGCACCATCTGAACCCTGACCATCAGGCTGGAACCAAAGCACATTCTCTCCACAGCTGATTGGGTTTGATCGAGTCGTGGCCCATTTTGTACACACAGGTGTGGAGCACTTAGAGCAGGAGATGAGTGATGCGTGAAACTGAAAACCAAAGTGCGATTAAAGCCTAAAGCTAAAAGATCGTGGGCGCTGCTGTTTCTTTGCAGTTTCAGTGGTCTGAAATTCAGACGATGTGGGCTTGTGTCAAAATAACAGTATGTGTAAGCCTTCTTGTTTCTTATTAGCATGTGCTCTTACTTAGTAAACAACTCATTGTCTGCATGAGAGAAACCGTGATTTCCCTTTGAAGTATGAGGAAATCAAATCTGGGAAGTAAAAAGTTCGTTTGGTAATGCCTAGACTAGGCTAAAGGGAGTTTAATAAAAAACATGATCATGCTGGATGCTGACCACAGTGGTGCAAAACAAATGAAGAAGAAAGTCCCTGACATACCACCTGACATCCAAACAAAACTGAAAACATAAAGTCATCTTGTGACCCGGGATGGAAGATGATGATCACACTGTGACACACTCATCAACAAGAGCCTGACACACTTTGAAAATGATTATAGATCAAATTATTGAAATAGTTCATCTGTTTTTGCTTCCTTATAGGGTTCTCTTGGGGGGCTATTTTGACCTCTCAGAAGGCCCTCCGTATGACTGAGTGTGTTGTATTCTCAAAGTTTCACTTCCTGGCCTGGATTCCTTAGCACTTGAATCAAGAGGATGAGCGTGCGAGCCATTACCTCTTCAAATTTCTACCAATTGCTCACTGGTTGCGTTTCTCGGTTTTGATCGGCGTGAGGCACGAGGAAATGAATATGTCATGATCAGTATTTACCTTCTGGGAACAGACTGTTGAAAGCGTAGCAGCCTGAGAGGTTTCACTCACTACTTGCCATCTACCAACTGTCAAAGTGCGGCTAATTGCATGGCTTTGATCTGTGGGAATGAAAAGCACCATAGCAGAGAGACCATTACATACCGTCAAAGGGAAAGTTTCGTTGGCATCGGTTGATGACGGCGCCACATCAGGCTCCAAATTGAAGATGAGATCACCTTTCGAATCTTTGATGCAGTGGCTTTATTGGGAACTTTCTATGAAAAACAAACCAGTGGACATAATAAGTGCGTAATCAAAGTTTAGTGCCCTTTCAGTATCAGTATCAGGGTCAAAATGGCGAAGTCATACATCGCAATCCATCAATCTCCAATAGCTGTCATAGAGTGAGAGACAGGGTACAGGTAAGGTCAACACAAAGACGCAGACAACCATTTAACAAGTGCAGTCAACTTAGCTTTGCTAGTTAACCTACTCTGTTTTTGGACTGCGGGAGGAAGTGGGAGTAAACAGAGAGAACCTATGTAGATGCATGAAGAACACGTAAAGTCTGTGTCATAAATGTTGTTTGATTCAAACTCGGGACCTTTCTGCCTTGATGCAAAACTGCTAACCACTGCGCCACTATATGAACCACAAATCACATACATAGATAATAAAAACAAAAAACTTGCTTTGAGAGTCTTTTCACTCCCCCCGAAAAATGCTGCATAGAATGACAACGCAATCATGCAGTGTTTCAGTGTTCCATGCAGCTGTTGTAGATTGTAACCACGGTTATGCATATTTAAAGGTGACTAAACGAGGTAGTTTACCCAACACGACTGCAGACTGCCGCCTGAATGACACACTTTAAGGCTTCATGCATCTCATGACATCTTATGACATAGCTCTCACTGCTGCTGTAGCCATGGGCGTGCTTTGTGTTTTCGTTGTTGTGTAACACGTGTGTGTGTGTGTGTGTGTGTGTGTGGTGAAGGTTTTGTTCACTGAGGCCCATGCTCTTCAACCTGTGTGGTGTGTTGATAGTAATGTCTGTCATAAAGGAACCGTTGCGCTGAGCCGTTAGCTGTGGATTACAAGAGTCTTTTAAAACAATAAATAAAATAATAAATTAATAAAAAGCAAGTTTCCTGATTAATTAAACTGTATTTGTATTTTTTGTGCTTGGACTGAACCAATAAATCAAACTATTTAATGCACATGAAATGCAAAGGAGATTTTGTTTTTAAAAGTCCAGGAAAAACCAATAAAACTAACAGATCTGTTTCTGAACATTAAGGATGAATTTCGATGGCACAAAATAAGAATTATGAACCTTCTCCATGCTCTGTTTTCAGGCTTTAGAAAATCTAACCCGTGACGGCACACTTCGCCCAATCACACATCTTTTCAGCCGTATCAGGTGTGATGTGGTGGCACTGCGGTTCAGGCAGAGGTCTTCCAGCTGTGTGTGTGTGGTGGCATTTGTTCAGGCCAACCGTCAGTACTGACCTGCTTTTGAAACACACAAAAATGGAAAGGAGAAACCTCCAAGGCTGACTTTCAGTGGTGTGCTGAATATAGGAGCAACCAGCAGCTGCCAGCTCAGCCTTACCTGTGCCAATCTGAGCCACTGAGCTGGATTTCTCATCCATGTTTTCACTTGCGGAGTATTTTATCCAAAATGATCAGAGAAACATTTGTGTTTTAGTTTTAGTGATTGATAAAACTGAAGTTATTGTACTGGGCCCTAAAAAATCAGCTTCCAGGCCGCTCTCTTTGGAACCAGCTCCCAGACTGGATTTCAGAGACAGACACTTCTCGACTTTTAAGGCCCAGTCTGCTGGGGGGTTCCCATGAGGCACTGAGTGTTTCTTCTTCACTTACCTTTTTCACTTTCTATTCGTTTACACATTACTCTGCATTTCCTTATTAGTTATTATCCATCTCTGGCTCTCTTCCACAGTGTGCCTTCTTTTCTGTCTTCCTTCCATCACCCAACTGCTCATGGCTGCCCCTCCTTGGGTCTAGTTCTGCTGGAGGAGCTTTTACTTCTCACTGTCACCAAGCGTTTGCTCATGTGTCTGCATATTGCACCAACACAGCGCATCACTTCCTCATTCATATGTGGTCACTTGCAATTCCAAACAACAAAAAACCCACATGCCAAAACGCTGAGGCTCTGAGATGTGCCTAGAAGTCAACTGCTGATGTCATGCTGCAGTCTGTGGGATATTCCCATCATCATCTGGTGGGAGAGGCGTAGAACAGAAAACCAGACGTGGCATATTCTGCTACCTTTTCTAAATCTCCAACTCTGAAGAATATAAAGCAGGGAAAACACCCTGGAATGACCATGTATACAACCTGAAACAAAAAAAATACTAGATCTCTCAACCCAATCATCCCTTGTGGGAATAAAAGACTTTGAACATGTTGTTTTGATACCTATTCATGTCAACATAACAAAAAGGCATGAAAAATCACAGAAAGTCCAGAAACAAAGGATTGTCCCATTTGTAAAAGCAAAGTAAACAGTGTAGTTTCTGTGTTAAGTTTTGTAGCGTGAAATGAATTTCCACTGTGATAGACAAAGTCACAAAACATAAGCAACAGATTCATATGACAACCTGACTTCTCTCTGATTGATGGGGGAGATTAGTCAACAGAATGAACAAGAGGGGGAAAAACCTCCCAATCACTTCAGCTAAACCCGGATTATGTGTGTTACACTTACAACTGGAGATCCTCGTAGCACAGAGAGGCAAACTTTGAGTCGTTTTGTGAACTCAGCATGTATGTGCCATTTTATTTCACAGAAAAAGCAAGATAAAAAACAACTGCGTTAAGCAATTATTCTCAGAAGTGACTAAAAGCTGCTTCCAGTATCTCTTTGTTGTCATCTGTCTCATCTCTTAGCAACTGCCAGTTACTGAGTGACATCGAGCGGGCCCGGGAAGCTGTGATATGCAGGCCTAACCTTTTTACAACAATGTTCCCACAGTGATAGTGAGGTAGCCGGCGTCACAGAGATAAAGGCAGAGACAAAGGATATGAGAGAAGGGAACCAACCTGGAAGCAGCAGTTGATGTAACAATGTCAAATAAAACATACCTACTGGTTCCACGGTGTTATGATTCTGCCACATTATGGTTACTGGGGCGATTCAGAAATCTTGAGAGACGGCAGCGTTGTTGAGTTTGTCTTTTGTTTAACGAATCCAAGCAACATGGATGGATTAACAGACAAATGTAATATCTCAGCTATCAATACACTGCCATACACCTTTACACTTACATTAACATCACCTGCAGGACAAATAGTGATCAAATATGGCTTGTGATACGTGACTGCTAAATCACCCTAGTACAAGTTCAGGGCAAGATTGAACAGGAATGTTACACTGCTCTGTAGTTACTGAATGCCATGTGGGTGTAAATATGCCAGCGCTAACATCGAAACCTGAGATTAGCGTAGATTGCCGCAGTCTTTTCTTCCACTAAAAGTCCAACCATCTTTGTTTTAGGACATTTACAGTCTGAAACTCTCCCCACCAGCACCAGCAAATGTCTGCTTCATGATTCTGTAGAAAACCAGAAGCTTCTGCGTTGCTAGTGAAACTGAGAAAACCCCTTTGATGCCTTGTCAGTGAGCAGGAAGCTGTTCTTCACCAG
This sequence comes from Diplotaxodon limnothrissa, assembly GCF_057381915.1. Classification (NCBI taxonomy): domain Eukaryota; kingdom Metazoa; phylum Chordata; class Actinopteri; order Cichliformes; family Cichlidae; genus Diplotaxodon; species Diplotaxodon limnothrissa. The sequence goes on from NC_140604.1 coordinate 20,643,795, forward strand.
CTTCACTACTCTGAATTAACTATTGCCCCATACTGTGGGAAAGTGCTGTGACTTCTCTCAGCAGTGCAAGAGACTCTGCTTGGTACATACAAGTCACCACTTCCTGTGCCTGCTGCTGTGATTTATTGTCAGTCTGTTGTACAGCAGCTTAGCTTGTGCATCCTATCCGAACCAACCAGCGGTTCTCAATCCCCATCTTGTTTACTCTTTAGCTGCACCACAAGCACGCGACTACATGCAAATATAGGGCAAGGATTTATTTATTTTTTTGCTAAACACAACTTTCATTAGGTGGTGGAGAAGAAATAATGTAGATGCCATCTTTCTGAATCAGAGCAGCGCTAATGGGTTTTAAAGCATCATCATTGTTATGAGTTTACAGCTCGTATAAGCACGTAGTGTGTTTCTCACCTACTCCCTCCTTCAACACGTATGAAAGGAGGACCACCTCATGTGCATAAGTTCTGTGCAAGATGCATAACTCACATGAGTTTAATTCAGGACGCTGTGGCTTTTAAGGGTTTCAGTGAAAACAAAAAGGGTTTGACGGTTGACTTGCTGGTGACCACTGTTTCTTATTTTGGTGCTATCTTGGTCTACTTTGGTTAGGAGAAACAGGGAAACAAAACACATGTTTCTCAAGATAAGCAAAGCAGATTAGATATGGTAAACTCTACAACAACAGCAATTCTTTTGTGCAAATAATATCAGTCAGCACTATTATTACGAGTATCATCAGAGAGATTTACCTCATGGTCATTTTACCCCCCGGAATCTTCTTAACAGGTAATTTTTTTTTTTTTTTTTTTGGTGGTACTTTACTAAAACCCCTTGCTGATTTAGCATGAAATAATACAGAATCCATAAACATAATAATACTCCTGCCCACAGATTTGTAGTTAAAAACATGTAGTTTTGTGCTTTGTTGTTCCTGGGTGTCTTAGTGTGGCAGCATTAGCATCTAGTCTTACTTACTGGCCTGAAAAAAACATACATGGGTCAACACACAAAACACAATTGCATCTGTAACTTGAAAAAAGGGAAAAGAAAAAATATTTTAAGTACTTGTGAGTAACCAGTGCAGTGACAACAGGCTGCAAAGTCACTGACATCAAGCACCTGTTGCCCAAACTGAGTTTTTTCAAGGTTATAATGAGATACATTTATTTGTGCATGTGTATTTTTGTATTACTGCATTGTGGCGCCCCCTGGTACAGATTACACAAACGTGCCGTGTGTGTGGCATGGCATTCACTACATCGACTTTTTTTTTGTTTTAAATGAATAGGGTGAGTATTTTTAATCAAACACACTCAACTCCCACGTTGTTAGGTGGACCTATTCAACAGTTTGTTAAGGGGAATCTCTAATCATCAAATCTGATTTTCAGAAACTGCTGATTTACTGGGATTTTTCCACTCCCGTTTACAAAGGAAAAAAAATAAAAAGAGAAAATATACAGTGAGTCCCAGTCAGACAAAAATTCCCAGATGCTTTGAGCTGAAAGGAAGGTAAGTTACTCAAATAACAAAATATGTAGAAGAGCATTTCTGAATGCAGCACACATCAAACGTCGAAGCAAATGGGCTAAAGTTGGCATTCCTGTTAGTTAAATGACAGAACACCAAGGCTGTAATTGACATAGCACGACCAAGATTGGACAGCAGAAAAACAGAAAAATGTTGCCGGGTCGGATGATCCTCTACAATATTCGGATGGTGGGGTCATAATTTAGTATAAACAACATGAAAGCATGGATCCGACCTACTTGTATCAGTGGTTCAGGCTTCTGGTGGTGGTGTAATGGTGTGGGGGATATTGAATTGGCACACTTTGGGCTCCCTAATATTAACTGAGCATCATTTAGATGCCACAGCCTACCTGAGTATTGTTGCTGACCATGTCAATCCTTTTATGACCACAGACATCAGTGTACCACAAAGCTCCAGTGATCTTAAACTGGTTTATTGAGCGTGACACTGAGTTCACTGTGCTCAAATGGTTTCCAGTCACCAGACCTCAATCCAGTAGAGCATCTTTGGGATGTGGTGGAACCAGATAGTCACATCATGTATATGAACCAAAATCTCTGAGGAATGTTTCCAGTATCGTGCTGAATCTGTGCCATGAAGAATTATGCAGTTCTGAAGGCAAAACGAGGGTCAGGTTACTAGTGCACTAGAAACATGTTCATGCAGTAAAGTGTCTGTTTAGTGTATGATATCAGCTGAAGTTAAATGTGAAGAAGAAACTTTCATAAAACCGACGACATATTTTAGTACCAGCTTTTATTACCCCATACTTTGCACAATACAAACAAACACACATCTAGTGTAATATAGGGTAGATGTGTCATACTCTACAAGAGCATTACTTCATGAACATCATGTAAATATATATTTTTTTCCTCTTACACTCCATCGCCCACAGCAATACGAAAAGTACATGGATAGAGATTCCACACAAAAATATTCTATGCGATTTTGAAGGGGAAGTAGGGAAATCACTGTAAATCATTATTCATGTCATTTAATAGGCAAGAGCAGAAAAGTAAAAGCTCCGGGTTTTCACGCATTGGGAAAAAAAAACAAAAAAAAAGAAACACTGTAGGTATTTGGTGTGAAATACTATTAAATGCTTAGGTAACAAATCAGATGAACCGCAACAGATCAATAAACTTTTTTCTGTGGCTTGGATTTGCTTGAAACTGCATGTAACTCAAAAGCGATGCCAAGTTCACTAGAAAACGGGGCTGCTGAGATTAAGACTAATCAGCAGGATATCAGTAATCACCTGATGCATGAATGCCAAATATTTTAACCTATGATCACACAATAATAAGACTGCAAAGCTTCCGGCAGACAAAAACGTATCTGTCAAATTCAGCAAACAGACAAGGCCTCTTCAAACTGGGACGTGTTGGTAATTGCATAGAGCACAGAGGGAAGTCTGCTAGCTACTGTAAGTGAGCTCTGAATTGAGACACGGAAAAAGAAAGCTCGGCCATCACTACTACATTTGTGTGTGTGTGTGTGTGCTTCCAGCTCCTACTCTTTACTAAAGCCGATTACTAGTGAAAATGCCAGACAAAGCGTGAATAACAGTTTCCTTGTGGAAGAGCTTTTTTTCTGTCTCTCTTGTCTTACAGCAAAAGATCAGATGGTTTCGTATCCAAACCACAGTCGTAAATCTTGGTCCCACTTTATACCCGCAAACATCTGTTAAACCAGCTGTCCGGGGTGGAGCTCACTCATTAGGCTCATATCTGAAACAGAGAGCAAAATCTGAAATTAGTCAAACATGAACAAGAGAAGGAAAATCTCACAATTAGCTTATTAGTATTATATATTATGACTACACTGGGATGCCGTATGATTTTATTTTCAAGGGTGCTGATTCATTTTTACCTACTAGATTTGGATAATCTCACAATCATAGACTCACCTCTGCAATCGTTTCCTAATCTCTTTGATCTGCTCGTTCTTCTTGGTTAGAATCTCCTTCATGTTGCGGTAGGCCGCAGTTTGCTGGAACTTCTTCTCCAGCTCCTGCGCGCAACACACACACACAAACGCACACACACACACATTCAAACGTGAGAAAAACAGCACAGATTGCTCAGTGCACCTGACCAACTGACCCAATGGCATCAGGCGGCGAGTACAACATTCAATTGCATGACCTTTTGCTTAGAAACTCATGACAGGAAAGTGAACATGAAAAAACGTTTGCTTCCGCAGTGCCACTTGCAAAATAGGAACTGGCTGATGAAGAGCAAGGAGAGATTCGTAAACAGCAAGAAAGGCCTTTTGCGTGTCATGTTCGCAGACTTCATGACACCCTCATTGTCTCACAACTTCAATAATAACTGGGTAGAACAGCAACAACAACACTTGACATTTTGTGGGTGTTAACTATATGTTTGCTCGTTACTTTCAATTCCTGGAAGAGACCAAAGTTGCTCACTTTCTCTGCCAAGGCCAGCTGCTCTTGCACTCGCAGAAGCTCATGTTTGGAAGAGATCAGGTTGTCCTGCAAATCTTTCTGGGTTGCCACGTTGGCGCTGAGAGACCTTTCGTAGTCCTCTTTCAGAGCTGCCACTGTGTCCTCTAGACTGTTGATTTCCTTGGATTGAGCAGCCACCTTAAAGGGAATGGCAACACCGTTACCTCACCTTTTTTTGAATGAGTTGTGACATCAAGACTAAAAAAATCTATTTCTAACGACGACAAAATACACACTTTGACCATGTGGATACATACCATTTAGGTCCAAGTTGGCAGATAAAAGCAAATGGCAGAAAACATTTATATGAAAACGAAAAACTGTAAAGTTAAACAAACGAAAGTAGCGAAATGGAACGCAAACCGAGACCCAAAAAAAAGAAAAAGTGAGAAGATGACACTTGCTGACTGAAAGCCACTTTTGGAAACGTACCTGCTGTTCCCCTTGCACTCTCTGAAGGTCTTTCAGAGCTCTCTCTGCCCTGGATTTCTCATCTAGTGCACTCATGGCCTAAACAATCAAGCAGGAAGAGAATTAACAACACAACTATCGCTATCAAGCAGGAGTAAGATAGCACGTTGTTTAAATTGTTATTTGTGTACCTGGGATTCTAAAGTCCGGAGCCTCGCTCTCAGTTTGTCATTTTCCTGTTGTAGTCTCACTATCTCCTGAAGAAGTATTAAAGATACAGTAGCTGTGGTTTACTATGTAAACATGCGGACAATCCAACATCCCAGTGAATCTATGGAAGCAATCCATATAATGTACCACATTTCTTTACCTTGTTGAGAAGTTCAGACACTCCACTTTCATTCAGAGGGGCCAACTTGGGTTTGCTTGTTTCTTTGTTTATCTGGGGGATATTTTTAAATAACAAAGATTAGATGGTCAATTGTTCTTTATCTAACTGGTATGTAACTGTAAAACAAAACAAAAAAAAAAAATCAACACCATTTAGGCAAGTCATTCACTTTCCCATAAATGTGATCATTTCGTCAGAGTCATGAAAGAGCAGTTCATTTTGTTTGTCATAAAACGGTATGTGATAAAACCACTTGTCAACCTCAGTGATGTGTGAGTAAGTAACCACCAGGCTACAGGTACAGAAAACTATTTAAAATGCACAGAAGCAGCTGCACGCCTCTCTAGTTACTAACTGTGGGTACAAATACGCTAGGGACACATGATCAATGACGAATATCTCAGCGGTAATGTTTGAAGCTCTCACACGTGCCAAAACTGCACCTTATGCTCACCTTATCGGTGGTTTTAAAGTCAGTCTTCTCAAATTCAGCCACTTGCTCCAACAGCTCCCTGTACGGGTCAGACGATAACAAAGCATTAGACGATAGAAGTAACATTTATTTATATAGTGCTTTTCACAGACCTAACAGTCACAAAGTGCTGAACAACAGTGAAGACATGATATTGCATAATAAGACCGAAAATGAAAAATATTACATGCAGAGAAAAATTATGACAGTTTATTTATTATGACAAATGTAGGGTTACTGTAAACAGCACTTAGATGCTACACTGGGTGCACTGATATGACAATCTGTGTGATCTCCTCACATCAGCTAACTTGTCACCACAATGTCGATGTTTATGTTTTTGAACATTACAGCGATCTACCATCTAAATGTTTGGCAGGGAAACTTAACACCCTATCTCTTGGTGGCAGTTTAGCACTCATGTTTTAAGATGCACGCTTGTGGTGAGCAGATCAGGCTTCTGAAAAGCTGTAATGTGGTTTTAAATAGCAGATGAAGACACGTAGCCTGTGATATGGGGCGTATTCCTAGCTTTAGACACCGTATAAGTCACGTACAGCTGAGCCCTGTGAAAAAAAGGCTTTGGAGGTTATTCATCCACCCACTGTTCGCATATTACAAAACTACTTTTCCAAAGAACACACACAGTGTGTTAACAAGGTGAAAGGTGAGAAGAGGTCACATTCATTTATGAAGTTCATCAGAGTGTCACAGAAAACAGGCGGTGCGTTTATACTTGTGTATGAGCCATGGGGCGCTGCACTGAGCAACCTGGACCCCGGGTCTGGGTCATTAGGTCATCGTAAGTAGGACATTTGGACAGCAAGCTGATGTTATCTGACTGAGATAAAGAAAAAAAGTTGCCTTCATATCCTCACTCGTGAAAAAAAGGACCGGTCGACGTGCGGTTTGGGCTTAAGCGTGACCATGAAATTTGAATTTTAAATCAAAAGCTTGCTCATTTCAGAAGTGAAGCCTACAACCTGTGGCACTGTCAGTTTTTGCTATCTGAACTTTTTGTTTGTTTGTTTTTTATTTTTTGGAGAGGGATGGAGTGAGGGATGATGGGTGAGGGTTGGGGCCTCTACGGAGGCTCGCAAGGGACATTGGACAAAAAAAAATGAAAATGAACTTTTGCAAGATTCGCAAAAGGCTTTGCGAGATCCCGAGTTACATTTGTGGTATCTCACAAAAGTAACTCGGGATCTCCCTCGAGAGTAGACATGGAGGAGGATTTAGAGCGTTTCCTGCGGTCAAGAGAGGTCCCACAAGAGGACATCATGCACATGCAACAAGACAAAAGTTACGGAGCCCCGCGGCTCCATACCATTGTGCACCCTTCATATACCCAATTCTGTTGCTCTGAGATATAGGCATACTTGAGCCAGAAAGCCCTGATACCTTTGTGCCAAAGAGTGCAATATTCTGACAACGGTTCACATGTGATGTAGCTTTGTTTCTGGTATCACATGTGCACGCCCTCATTTCTCCATGTTTGGGCTTGTAATATGAAAAAAAAACATTCTCTGAAGAACATCTGGCACACTTGTTAAAGAAGAACACAAGAATTATCTTTCAGGTTTAATTAATACATATGTTATTGTAAGCAAATGGCTTTGTGCCACTTGCTAATGATTATTACTGTCAATAAATATTAGCGTTGTAATTTTTGTGAAATTAAAGTAGCAGACTTAAGTAATTCAAATCTTTTGCAAATAGTTTCACAGTTTAAAAAAAAAAAACACTACAAATATATCTGTATTTGTTTCTGATACTAAACATATCCAGAAATAGCCTTGAAAAAATGTTCAAATGTTAAAAGGCCTAACGGTCTCCTCTGCAAATTATAAAAAAATAGGTCATGCACTTTTCTGAGGTTGCACGTTTCCATTATGCTTTTTAATATTACTTTTAATGCTAAGGCTTATCTAAATTCACAGCTCAGTTTACCCACACTGCATAGTGCGTGTGCATGTTGTGGTTTTCAGGCTAACTGAACATCCCTGCAAAAAAAAAAAAAAAAAGTGAGAAACAAGCGTAATGGAAAAAAAGGGTTAAACTGACAGCGAGGGCTGGCAGTGACCTTTTTACCTGGCATGTAACATGTACACGATCTAAATCTGAGCAGCACTGCAGAGGAAGTGGTCTATGATACAGTGTGGTGGAACCTTTCTCTTTAACATGAAGCTTACTTTTTACATTGCTGTGACATGACCCCTATCACATCATTTTAACTACCTCCTGTCTATGTAAAAAGGCCTAACTGCTGAGAGGCTTGTTCAGATAAGCCAACCATTCAGCACGCAATGATAAATAATCCCACAATAAACATAATAAAAATGTAGACATTAAAAATGTCACAAAGACTATTCTTCCTTTTTTTTTTTAAGGCATCTTTTTTAGGCATCTTTCCATTGATGCCTAAAAAAAATGCCATGATCAGGAAGGTTGGCACTGTGAACTACTCTGCTGCCCCCACAGTTAGTGTATGAGAGGAGGGTGTTGAACAAAGACCTCAGAATAATGAATAACATTTCACATCCCCTGCACAACCTAGTGGTCAGACAGAAGAGTGCTTTCAAGTAGGTTTATATCTGGGACTCTCCACCATTTGACCGTAGAACTGAAGCAGCTTCTCGGATGAGAGGTGAAACGTCTTCAAGTAACTTAAAGAAGTCCAGACACTTTTCTTTGCAAGCTCCTTTGACTTCAAGTAGGAGGCTCTTTTAGCTTCAGTGTAACAAATTTTGGCCCACTGTTCTTTGCAGAATTACTTTAGTTCATCCAAACTGGAGAGTTTACCAGCATGGATGACGTGTTTAAAGTCATGCAAAAGCATTTCAGTTTGATTTAAGTCCAAACGCTGACTTGGCCAATCCAAGTCATGGTGTTTGGGATCACTGTCCTGTCGCATAACTTAAATGTGCTTAAGATTCAGGGCATGAACTGACGGCCAGATATTCTTCTTGAGGATTTTCTGGTAGACGACAGAATTCCATCAATTACAGCAAGTCATGCAGGTCCTGAAGCAGCAAAGCAGCTCCAGACCACCACCACTAACATTTTTGACTGTTTGCACAGGTATGATGCTCTTTTTATGAAATGCTGTGTTACTTTTATGCCACACATAACGGCACTCAAACCTGCCAAAAAGTTCAGTTTTTGTCTAATCAGTCCACAGAATGTTGTCATAAATCATCAGGATGATTTTGGTAAATGTAGGACAAAGCCTTTGTGGTTTTTTTTTTTGTTTTGGGGGGGGGGGGGGGGGGGGGCAGCAGTGGTTTTCACCTCGGAACTCTCCCATGGATGCCATTTTTGCCCAGCATCTTTCTTATTGTTTAGTAATGAACACTGACCCTAACTGAGGCAAGTAAGACCTGCAGTACATTTTGTAATTATCCAGGTTATCTTTGTCTAGTATTACAATTTGTTTGATGATCTGAAACATATAAAAAAATCAGGAAGGGGGGCAAATATTTTCTCACAGCACTGTATGTCCGTTTGTCTATATATATCTGATAAGCAATTTCTAGATAGACCACCTGTTTTCCAGCTCCGAGATATCACTCTGTAGTCGTAGGTAAAACTTTTCCGCCTGGGAGAAAAGCTGCCTAAGCAGCAGCACATTGGTGTGGGCTGTGTTGATGAGCTCCATCTCCACCTCCCCACGCACCACCGCCTGCAGCTCGTCCAGCATCTCCTTCACCTCGTCCACTGTGAAGGTTTCCTCCACAAGCCTTCACAAAAATGCACGTAAATTGGAAATGTTTCAGGTACATCTGAACCGAAAAGCACTTCTAATTTCATTTTCCCTGCATATCTACTTTATATAGACAACTGAACGGAAGTAACGTGAGAAAAGAGAAGAAATGACCAGTCACCTGCTATCTTTGAGCTCCTCGAAGCATGAGTCGATAGTTTTGAGCCTTAGAACTCTCTTTGAACGTGCAAATCGCATATAATTGATGATTTCATTCTGATGGTGTTCATTAAATCCAAATTCAGCCTACACGAAGATAAGAGAATTTTGATTTTAAGCAAAGATCGGCACACAGAATAAAAAATGAACACAAATAAGGTGTACATAAACAAGCAGATAATTAGCTAACTCGAAGAGGATTTTCTCTTGCTAATATGCAGCAGGGCCTTTTCACATGGGCTTGCACATCCAGCGTACTATTTATGTATATAAAGGGTTGCTCGCTAACATTAGCGGTTCACTCGTCTTTTGATTCAGCTTTAGAGCACAGGGCTAGGCGTCTAGCATGCTAAACTCCTAAAAGCGAACAGGTGGCCTGTACAGCAAATCATTTCAGCTACTTACCATGATGGCTGTGCAGCTAACGTTAACGTAACTAAGTTAGCTAGCTTGAAGACTGAGCTGCTCCAAAAGAGGGAAAAAATGGGTTTTTCTGGCTATAATTTAGATCATTCAGTGAGCAGACTGAAAACCAGCGGTGAAATGCTGGAATGGAGTGTTGTTGAAAATCTCTTATAATTACATTCGACGAGGCTAAACAAAGGTTATATGACAGCTATAAGACTATCAAGCAGATTTGCTAGCCTCCTAGCAGCTAGTGTTTGCATTGAGAATGCCTTGGTAACGGAAAAGAGCGTCATCACCTTGGTTACCAGAGGTGCATTCAATGGCGCTACGTAAAGATTTGAAACAAAAAGTGAATCCCAAAACAACATTAACTGCCTCATCTTAACAACATTTCATATACACACGTGTGTGATATTCACTATAAGATTTTTTTTAAACTGGTTTTAATTTAAGGGTAGTTGTTTAGTCTTGTTGTTGTTCTACGTTAATTCGATCTCAACATAGAACACGCTATCTGCCTTTAACTGCCTCAAAAGTAGTCGGTAATCAAGTCATTCAGTTGTCTGCTTCGCAGTTCAGTGTTTTGACAAGATTCATCCCAGTCAAAATTTCAGCCCCACTAAAGAACTAGCCCATTTGTGAAAGCCTATAAACACATGAGAAGCAGAGTTTTGGTGTGTGTTCCATATACATATATACCCAGTCTACATTCAATTAATGCATGTATACTGTGTCTTAATGTCTGTCTTGGACACACATACACATAATGCAGCTCTTATTTTTGGTGCTACTGAATCTAGAGCAGTATTTAGATATCGAACATCTCCCGATCAGGATGATTTTCTAAATGGATGACTATTGGCGATCATATGACTATTCCGTTTCACCATTTTTTTGGCATCCACATTTCTACCCTTTCTAGTTGCAGATGGGTTTGCACTGAATGTGACTGATGGTCAGTCATAAACTCATTATAAGACTGAATTGACAGCGCTACTGTAGCACACCTGATTGAGCACCGGTGTGCTTAGAGTCCTCATTGCAGGGGTCTGAATCTGATCCAGGCCATTCCCTGTGTCATTCCCCTTCACTCTCTCCCTGCCTTGCTGTCTATTGGCTGCACTGTGCTATAAAGGGGAGAGAATGGATTTATGTTCTGACAACTCTTCCCCTTCATCTTTCAAATCTTCTCTCTCATTGAGATTCTCTGAGTAGAGATTCTCACCATCTTGCTACTTGTTGTGTCTCATCACTGATTTGCAGCTGTGAGAAAATATAGGGTGATTCCCAGAAAACAGAGGATAAAATGTGTGGGACTGTGGGAACAGACAGATGTATGTCATAGAAATGTTGCAATAGTGAAGCCTTATGCGGGAAAAATAGGAACAGAACCCCCCCCCCCCCACACACACACAACCCCCCCCCCCCCACACACACACACACACACACAGAGAGAGAATAAAAGCAGACCATGTAAGAGGAGGACAGTGTGAAGAGACACAGCTCCTTCACAATTTTATGAGCCAAACACTACATATGTAGTGTAAAAATCTTTGGAGGTGTTGCACTGAGAACTGAAAATGTTTTACTAATAGAAAATTAGCCAGGAAAGCAAGTAAGAGTTTGAAATACTAATTAATCATTTCGATCATTACATGCAATTTGTTTTTTCCTCTCATTTCGTCTCAACTTTATTTTTCCATCTCTTGTCTTGTGATTGCAAAAAGCCTAAATTGTCTTCTTCTGGTTTTTTTTCCTTTAGGGATCACCACACTGCATTACCTGCCTCCATCTCCACTTATTCCTAGCACACATCCATTAATCCTCTATGTGGACTTCCCGGCAGCTCCATCTTCAACACCCTTTCCCTAGTATATCCACAACCCCTCCTCTGCACATGCCCTAACCATCTGAGCCTTTCTTCTCTAACTTTGTCTCCAAAGCACTCAGCCTGAGCTGTCCCTGTGATGTACTCATTTTGCCCAGTGAAAATCTTAACATCTTCAATTCTGTCACCTCCAGTTTGGCCTCCTGCCTTTATATCCAAATCACACATAATATCAAGTCTCACTACCAAAGTATTTATTATGCAGCAAGTACCTGCCTGAGCTCATTCATTGCACAGTATACAGCAGTAGGTGGCACCATCTGGCTAGAAAAAAAAGTATGACAGGAGCACAAACCACAAACACAGGAACCCTGTCCAGTCTAACCCAGAGGGTTGTAACAACAAAGCCAAACTCTCAGCTATACATTTTGTAAAGACCATAAAGTTCTAAATATCAAATTTTAATATTTTCAGCAACAGATTGCAATGCTTTTAATTTCTCATTTACTAGACAGTTAGTCTTTTTGTAGTCTTTCAGATTCTGTTGATCGTCTGGTCTGTTTCTCCATCAGTCAAATGCAGTGGACATCATCTGAGCCAAATAAAAGCTTCACTGATTGGCACTGTCTTCTCATCCTCAAGAACTTCACCCTCCATTTGACTCCATGGAAAAAGACGGAAATGTTTTTTTTCTCCCCCTCATGTCTCTCTAGCTCTAATTAAATTAGACTAACGGGCAGCGCATGGTTAGTCACCTAATCAGATGGCTTATAACGTGACTGCTGCTCTGCTCAAGTTTAGTTTGCAACATCTGTCAGTAACAGTCAGTAACAAGGCAAAGATGTTTCCTCTTTACCTGCAGTCACGGTGAGTTACTTAAAAATTCAGACAGGGGTTGAAAAACAGTAAAGTTACACGCGAGAGTAACTTTTTAAAGAGTAACAAATTGTTACTTTTTCTTAGAGGCCTTTATGATGGTCCTGTTATACATCTCAGTTGTTTCTTTGTAGGCTGTTCACAGTTTAACATTGTATTCAGGTAGTTTACTTTGATGGGCAGCTGAAATATGAACAATGTGTCAAAAAGAAATGTAATATTATACGAATGTGAGTCATTTCAAGACCAAATGCATGGAAAGTGAATGGAAAGAGAAAAAAATGAATATGAATGCAAAAAAAGTAATGAAATATAATGAGCAATAAAATACATAAAATGATGTAAAAATAACACAGTGCAGTAAGCAGTGTGTAGATTCATGTTAGGATTACTGGGGAAGGATGAAAAATACTGTTTTCTACGTGTTTATTTAAAGTTGTTTGAGTGTGCCTGACATATCTGTGTCCTTTATTATGCTCTGGAACTTCTCTGTCAGACACCGATTCGGTCTAGTGTTTTTAAGTGGAGATCCTCATTTAATGTTTCTTCTACTTTAGGAACAGGCTTAACCCATGTGCGGGAAACTGGCTGTATGAATACTATGCCTGAGCAAAAGGAATTGCTGCATTGATGGGAAAGTGTCCCTAGGGGGCAGAATAGTTGTATTTATCCCAGGAGTTGCGTTTTATTGAACAGGCTACTGTTCAGAAATATGTTCTTTCCAGCTATTTCCCCTCTCTTTCTGCAAATTTTTTTTGTAAGATTAAGAGGTAAATAGTAAAATATAAAGGAATCAGCGAGGTTTAATCTGCTGTCCAGTTTACCAAGCATCCCTTCGACTATCCCTATATTTTCGTCATACATAACTTTGATGAAAAATAAGCAGACACTTTTAGTCATGAAGGTTATTTGGAGTAATAATTATACAACAGGCTACTTGCAAGTAGAGGAGCTGTACTCCGTTTTCATTCCCTGATCGTGCATAATTTTGCAAACTACTTATTCTTATTTATACCTCTTTACTTGAATTTTTTAATAGTACCTTCACTTCTTTACGTGTGTAATCTGTATGTGCTCGACTATTTGGTGAAAAGGGAAATGTAAGTATTATGTCTGTGGTCGCATATTCGGTCATTTCTTCTTCTAAAAGAAACTAGAGATTTCCAGTAATAAACCCCTTCCGCAGTATATGGCATCGCTGAACTGTTCCGAGGTCAGTTTCGAAGGTATGTACCAATTGAAAAATAGAATGATTCGACGTAATAACCGATCTGGTATCAGGTATCTTCACAATGTTGGTTCCTGACAAACCAATCAGCTGACAGCCGCATGACAGGCAGGCCTCACGCTTGCGCAGTAGCACACTTTTGGTATGAGGAATATGGCAGCGTCCTGAGTCCAGTTGGGGGGAATACGGCGTAACTGAGCACCTTCAGCATCACACTGGGAAAACTGAGACGCACCGGGCACAGTCAGAGGAGGGTGGGGGGCTGAGGGACGGCTACGAATAACACCCGTTAGCGATTTTACAGGTAAACGCGGCCGTTAGCGCCTGCCACTGTCTGCTTCTCCAATGTTTGCTTGATTGAACCCTGTCGCTAATGCGACTAGCTAGTTCGTCCGTAAAACCTGAGTGATGTGCTAGTTAGCCGTTAGCTGGTGGCTAACCCAAGCACTGGCCTGCCACAGCCCCTTTTTCTGCATTTGTCAAACAGACGCTGATAACAAAGTATATCGGCTGGTCACTGTAGTTAAGCGGAACAGCAAGTGTCGACGTCGCAAAACTATGCCGCCGTGCTTAGCCTGACAGTGAACCGCGTAGGCCTGCTGAAATGAACCAGTCTGGCTAACTGCTTGGTAACGTTAATGCTGTTTGTCATGGATTTACTTGACAGATCAGCAGCCAGCGCACAACCTGCACACAATTTAAGAATTGCTGTTTGCCATTTCAGCCTATTTCGTGTAACTGTTAGTTTTATATTTCTAGTTAGCTGTTTTTTTAAAAAGAGAGAAGAAATGATAGTTTTCGAGAAGATATTTGCATAAAATCCTTGCAGATCCACAGAAGATAATGCAAACTAAGTTCCCGTCTCGGTTTAGAGATTGTTTCATATAGTTGGCTAATGTCGGTGTGTGTTGCAATATATCTGCAGGGCACAAAAAAACCCAAAACAGGTGAAAATAAGATTATCAAGCTCATATTATGTGTTTGGCCTGGCCTGGCCTAGATATAAGATTTTATATGGTTATGAAGGTCTGCATCCTTCATGTGTTTCCCTACTCGAGCATTGCGCCTTTTAATTTACATGAGCTTCACTAATATCATTGCAGAGAAGAGAATTTAAACTAAAGGTATTTAAAAAACCTGTTAGAGCCATATAGTGATGTCATAGCACATGATATTTTGACCCTTGCACCCACTCTGATGCTAAAGTTTGTCAGCCATCTGCTTTCCAAAGGAAACAGGTGACCTAGCCTTGTAAACTAAATAGTATTTTTTATAGTATGTAGAGTACTGAGAGTTACCTGATCAAATTGTTGTGATGGATACAACCTGTGGCTGCAGTCTAGTTGGGTAGTTCCTTGTGAGTAACATGGTATTAGATAAAGATATTTGGTAAAAAGGACACCCCAGTATCCTCTGTGGGATTGCGGAAATTGTCACAGACATCCACATAACAAGACCTTTGATTATTAAAAACTGTATTTGTTAAAGGAAAAGTTGTGAAAATCTGTTTGGATCAAGTTGTCATGTTGATTATGTGCTTTGCTTGCAGTGTGCTGGGTTCGCCTATCTCATATTTCTTTTTTCTGTTTTGTTAAAATGTGTTTGAGGATAGACCAGGAATAATTTGCTGTTGATAAGGGCAAAAAGGGACAGATGGGTACAGGGAGGGGTAAATCACATGACCCAGCACTGGAATCTACCTTGTTTTTTTCTTTTCCACAGTCGTAGCAGCACACTCATCCCAGTAATGTAATAAAACTGCTCTGCTCTGTGCTGCAGCAAAGCACAGTCTATGCAGTCCCTCATGCTAACATCTGCCTGTATGAGATTATACAGTTACATGACGGTATATTCGGAGGGAAATAAATTATTTCTTTATTCTTCCTGAAACAGCGATGTCAAACTTTTAAAACTTTGGAAGATCCTCATCCTGTGTTGCCATACTTAAAATTTGCCTAATATTGTGTCTGGTCCTCGGTAAAAAACAAGAAACTGTGATAAATGCATAGATGAATAATTTTGCTGCTCCCTGCTTTATTTGCACTCCGATCTGGAGAGGAAGGAAAACTGGAGTCAGATTTTTTTTTCCAGGATCCTGGCAGAATGCTGACACAGGTTCCCCTTGTCACATTGCAGTCGCTTACAATTTACTGCACTAAGGATAGCAGAGGCAGTTTTTCCCACCTTTTCTCTACTGTGTTCTGGTGACTGGTTTATCGTTAACTGTCCGCTACTTAAAGTAATGTTCTGTTTTGTTTTTATTGTCAGCTGGAAAAGCAAACCTGTTAATCCTTGTGCACCTGTCCTAGTCTGGAAGTAAAATTACAGTGATTTATTTTTCCTTCCCATTGTAAATTCAAATTGGGAGCCTGGCCAAACCCTAAGACACCATCTAACTTCTGTATATTTACGTAGCCTCAATTATCCATGCTGGCTTCATGCCAGACTTTATTGACACATTCTCAGTTCGTGAACTGCTGTATTGTTTTTGCACCTATGGTTATCAGCATGGAATGGAGACATTTGCTTCCCCTTTGTTTATGCTGAGCAAGCTGTAATATCCCAGTTGGTTCCTTGGGGGTGTCACTTTTCAAAGCGAGTCTGCAAGAATGCAACTATAAAGGATAGAGGTAGAGCATGAAGAGACAGGGTTGTCCCTGCTGTAGCTTATAACAGTGAAGAATGACTCAGTCATGGACTCCCAGCTGCAGAAGACTCTTCCCTGTTAATGGATAATCACTGTTTGCACTGTATTAGTTCGGTATCTGGTGGAAATCTCAGTCAAATTATGTTCAGAGACTGTGTGACATGTGTGTCACGGTATACTGGAATGTGTGTTATGTAAACATGGTATGGTTGTGAATTACAAAAGTCTGGGTTAAGGATTTTGGTAACAGCTGATATGACAACTGGAAATATAATACTTACCCTAAAGAAATGCCTAAACGAACATCTTTAAAACATGTTTTTCCTTGACCTTTGTATTTGTTGAAGGTGAAAAACTTGCTTTTTAAAAAATTCCTGTCATGGTAACTTTCCTTCTGTGTTTTAGGTCCTGTGAAAAGATGAATGTCGTCAAAGAAAACAGAGACCTGGCCTGTTTCTATACTACCAAACACTCCTGGAGGGGAAAGTAAGAATGCAACTTTTGTTTTGTTTTTCTTTTTTTAGACTCACAAATAGTATTTCAGTGTCTTCGGTATATTTTGTTTCAGATGTTATGCGTATAATTTCACAAAACAGTGGATCTAAAGCGGAAATGTCCCCAAATTATCACTTAGATCTTTCTTTATTTTTGGCTTCTTTATCTTGGGAAAATATAGGGGGTCATGCATGAAAAGCTGCTTTACTAAATGATAGAGCTAGTGTTCTTTTTCTGTCAAACATTGTAGGTGGTAATGAGTGCCTATCAGGAGATTAAACAACAGTAAACACTGTATTATATCTTGGCTGGGACAAGACATCAAACATTTTTGTTATGTCAAGAGCCTATTGGACTGGGGAAACATGCCTTCTTTCATGTTTACTGCCTACCTTATAAAAATTATAAGCTAATGTGTTTTATGTGTGTAGAAAAGTTAAGATACCCAACTGATTTTTATCCTAACTATGCCTTTAGGAAGTAACTGAGCCACTGTATGTTAATGCATTTTTAAAAGGAGATTAAAAACGGTTATGATGTAATACAATACAATGAAGCCAACGTACTTATCTGTGAACATGTATCTGATTAGCCCCCAAAGTCCATCATACACCGATTTATGGGACATTATACAGCATTTAAGTTGTGTCAGTGTGCAAATTGAACCCTTAAACCGGCAAATGTGTAAAACTAGTAGCTGCCCTGTACTTGGAAGCCCTCAAAGCTAATAGAAAGGACAAGTCCTAGTTTGAGCAGTCAGGAGGTGGGATCACATTACCAATACTTGCTTTCTAAATGCCTTTGTCCCATTAAGGCCTGCTATTGACCTGGGAAACTTAAGCAGGGCTGCAAAGCATTAGCCATCGTCAGAGGTTCATCCACTAATGCTTCTTGAAGTGTCCGGCAGAAACGCGCGTTGATGTACGATGACCCCTACAGTGAACACATCCAGTGGCTCTTTTATGCTCTATGAGGAATCTTGTTGGTGTGGGAAGCATAAGTGAATATCCTATGATTGAGCATTTCTATCCTCATAGTCTCTTCACATCCTTTTGGGAATGGTTTTCTGAGCAGGGAAAATTTGAATCGTATGTAATGGCCTTTTCATTCATCCCATGTTAGCTGAACATCTATGGGAGACTTGGGACGAATATGTTTGCTAGTGCTCTACACTGCCATCACAAGAAAGCCAGAGCTCATTTTCCCAGATATGATTTAAACTCAATCCTAGACCAGAGGTCAGCAGCTCTTCTTCTAATAGAAGAATCTGTTAGAAGAGGCTTTTTTAAAAAAAAAAGAAAACATTGACCAGAAAATTATTTGTGACTGGCCTGTTATGATTATTTGGTACTTTTCATCGCAGCTATGAAATCATAGAAATTTAATAAAATAAGATGTTTACTTTTCTTATGAAACAATTTTGAAGTTGTGGTAAAAAATAAATATGATCATGTTTGGGATTATTTTGAAATGGAGTAACTGTGAAGTTAGGCAGGGCATTTCATGCAACATGAATGAAATGTATTTGTACTACTGCAATTTGACAGTAAATGCAACATATAGTAGCCAAGTGGCTTTAAAACAAAAAATAAAAATAAAAGATGTTTTAGATTTCATATAATTTTGTCAAGCTGCAACTAAAGCATACCAGTGAGCCATAAGCATTGTTGGTTTAAAAAATCTGTTTACATGTTCTTAAGTATTTTTTTTCCTGATTTCACCCTTCTTATGCCTGAGCAACACGAGGATCCAATTTAAGGTCCTTTTAGTGGTTTATCGGACTTGCAAGGCTCACGTCATGACCCTCCTGACCCAAGTTAAATGCAGGTCATTAGGTCAATGCTTTAGTGAACAGGAATTTCTATCCTTATAGTCTCTTCCCATCCATACGGGAATGGTTTTCTGAGCAGGAAAAGTATGTGAATCACATGTAATGGCCTTTGTAAACATAAATTGTTGCCATCAACATTTGAAGGTCACTTTACTGACTCACTGAGGAGAGTGAGAGAAAGTGACAGAAAGTTAAGAGTAGGGCGGCAGAGAATTATGCGAGTGGGTGATCACAGAGAAATGAAAATGAAACTTGAGCTGGTGCTTGTGTAACCCATTTCTGTGCCTCAGACAGAAAACGTAGACAACCTGAGATTGAGTTGAGCAGTCTCTCTGGTGCAAGTCAAACGCAGTTTAGAGGATCTGCCACACAGGGCTTTGATAGATCAGCAGAGAGAAAGATTCTCATTAGGGTGCAGGTTTTCATCTTGCTTTATACCAGCTTTATTGTGGGTGGCTTTTGTCTTTAGTGGGTAGTGAGAAATATCTTATACCATTTGGTTTTAACCAACCAATTAAGCACTTTTTTGCCACACCACGAAGCATGCCAAGGAATGATGTTCTTGGTTTTATTTAATTATGCAATTGCAATACCCGCAGTAAGAGGAAGCTGTTTCAGGTTGCCACAGGAGTGCCTCAGAGTCACACTCTAATGTGTGATAGAGACAGACTTTGTGACATGTCATGTGACATTGCCAGTTGCCTTACAGAAGGAATAAAAGGACAAATTGTCAGTTAATCAGTTTGTTTTTGCCAAAACATCACAGTTAAGGAAAAAAATAAAATTAAAAAAAGATTTAATAAAGAAGATATGTGAGTTGTTGCATTTATCCATTTTCAAATGAAACCCTTTTCTCAGAACTTTAATTATTTCTTATAACTTTTGGTTGGTTTTCTATTTTTTGTTTAACTTTTTTTTTTCTTACACTTTACTAAATCATCTCCATCAACCCCTTTTTTAACAGCACTGTGCTACAAACTGACTTCCTATAGGCAAAGCTTGCAGAAATAGAGACTTAAGGAAAGTATAAATAAATGGCTCAAATTGTCTGTAAGAGAGCCTTCATGCACTTTACCAATTACAGTAGGACAGCCCTTATGTTTTATTTATAGAACTGCAGTAAATCTACAGCGTAGGCTATGGCTTAGCTGTGTACCATATGCTGTACGTGATGTGTACCTTCCCAGAAATGTAACTGTACATCCCAGTGATGCAGACCTCCACTGTGATTGGTCTGTTTGGTAGTAAACACAGTTTATTGATTAGCACAAAGATGATTTCGCAGTGAAACAAAATGTATTAAGCTATTACTGTATCTGTCTTCCTCAACTTCCTCGACTTCCTCAAATGGAATACTTTGTATTCTGCCAGTGTAGACAGATGGAGGTTTTCCTCATAATAGCTCTAACAGTCCATATACCCAGGGCCGGTTGTTCAGAGTCTCTCCTTCCTCCATTTCAGTAAAAGTAACTGTTCAAGAGTTTCTCAAAGTTCAGTGTGAATGGCTCAGTTTCGCTTGTGATGGCAGAGCGATACAAACACACCAGCACACTAGCATAAATGTCGCTCATTACTTAAGGGATTCAACACAGTACTATAAATCAGGCATTCGCTTTCCAGTGTGGACACAGGGATTGGGCCAGAGACAATATTTGTGGTCTTTTCTGCAGGGATGGTGGTGGGAAAAATGTAAAAAAAAAGAAAAGGTTTTGTTTCTGTATTTTTGCCCGCTTCCTTTTTTACACATTTCAGATTCAGTTTCAGATTTACTAACAGTGATGAAAATCTCGTAGACTTGAGTTCACTCACTGTTGCTGTAGAGTTTTCCACTGAAATATGCTTGTGAACATGATTTAGTCAAATCTTGTGACTAGTTTTAGCGAGTATTAGATTAAGATGTTTCCCTGACTTTTTACACAAATTGATTTTCTTTTATAGCTTGCTTTATATTTGCAAGTGTAGCACCTCTATTCAGAAAAACTAGGCTCACCCTTACGGCTTCCACAGGAATTAAAATTTTAAATGTCATCCAGGAGCTGTGTGAGCACCGTTTTGACAGTGTTATCATTTTGGTGTGTGTTAATACAGTGCCACAATCTCTGTTTTTTGTTATTCAGTTTAAAGCAGTCATTTTCTTATTGCTAGTACAGCTATGCATCTTTTTCACCGTTAAAATTCTGTGTTTATACTTGGGGTCTTGTCATTGCCTCCCTTCATAGTATTATAGTTTTGGAGCGCACTCTATTCACTGCTTTCTGCATCTCTGTTATCCAGTGTTTATGTTGAGTCTTGTACGAAAGATTATTTTGTGTTGCCCTACTAACAACTCTTAAGCTCAGATGTCTTCGTGAGAAATGGAGCACGTTTTAAGGAGAGACTGTTGAGAAGTGTTCAGTCACATACGGTACAGGAAGTTGCCTAATGGGAAGATTATGAAACCTTAGTAATGGAGAGAGGAGAATGGTGATTATATCTGTGGTGTAAACTGTACCTGTTTTTGCTTCTATTACCATGATGGATGGCTAAACACATGATTGTTCCAGGTCTTGGCCAGTTGATTTTCATACCTTTGTATGAATGTAAATCTGAAATTCAACAGCATATGTTTAAAATGTTTTTAAAGGATTCTTGCAAAAGTGCTTTAAAGGTTGTTTAATATAATAGGAATAATCATTCTCATAATCTCTGCATAGTACTGCATAATAATCATTCTAATAATCTGTTCTCCTAAATTGATCTGAGTTGTACTTCATCTTACATTGTGTATTCATTTCTTCCTGTTATTGTGTGCTTCATCCTGAAAGTCAGTTCTTGTTAAGTCTTTATTGTTTCATTTAAGATAATGGCATTGACGTTTACTTGGTTTACTATGCCGTTTCTCGTTTTAATGCTGCTGGCCTCTGTGAGCTACCAAACAAATTTCGTTGTATAACTACAATGACAATAAAGTTCTTTAAGTTTAAGTTTATTTATTAGCAGCTACATTCTACTATTCAACACAGGTTCAATTTAAAGACATGAATTAATTGTTAAATCAGAAAATTAGGCATAAATTTGGCTTTTTTTTTTTTTTTCCTCCACGTGTATACCAGATAGAGAAGACTGGATATTGCCTTTGTACCAAGATTGTTGTTTTTTTTTTGTTGTTTTTTTTTTAGTCTATCAGCCCACAGAGAATTAATAATTAACGAAGTTTGTGCTGACATCCAATTCAAGCCATTTGGCACCAAGGTCAAGACATGTAGAGAGCCAGAACCCTGAGATCAGGGCAGACTCATGGTTTTAGACTTCATTCCTTAAAATAACATAATGATGCAAAAGAGGCAGTGGTGTCAAGAGAGATGAAGCAATTTATATAGTTTTCTAAGGGTGAAGCTTCCCAAGAAGGACATGACATTGGTATATAAAGGAGAAGGGGTGGGACAGCCTGAGGGATGAGCCTGAGCCTAATGGCATTGCCTAAAGCAACTGCCTGTCAACTTGTGTTAGTCATTTCATTCATACAGAATTGCAAATGGATTATGTAAAAGTAACCACTAATATTAACTTCCTCTTACTCGGCTTTCTCATTGGACTAGCTCATGTTAACGGGACCTAATGAGGATGTACAAAAAGGAAAGGAACTAAGTCAGCATGTTCAGTCTGCACACTGTACTGTGTACTGTGCAAATATCTTGAGCTACCACTCTTGTCTTTACATTTTGGTTCAAAGAAACCAGACTTTTTGTAATTTTCCTGTAAAAATTTGATGAAACTGAAAAAAAATGAGCAAAGACCGTTGAGCCATTATATATTTAGTGAAGCCTAATCAAAGATGCAGAAATGCTCTCAGGTACCTGTCAAGAAGCCGTTTGTAAGGTACAAAAATGATGAGTAAAGGCTAATATATTCCAGATTACACAAGAGCTGGACTTAAAATCAGTGACAACAAATCTTGTGAAGTGATGAATACAAATTTGAAGTTTTTGACTCAAATCCTTGCATATATGTACATAGGAGGTCAGAGGAGCAGTAAGACAGTGAGTATGTGCAGCCATGGGTAAAACACAGTGTTTGGGAAATTATTAAACGCACAGGTATTCCTACTTTTGGGAAGAATGTCGTGGTTGCCGGACGCTCCAAGAACGTGGGCATGCCCATCGCCATGTTGCTGCACACAGACGGCCGTCACGAGAGGCCCGGAGGTGACGCTACAGTCACAATTTCTCACCGGTAAAACACAGTGATGAAAATGGAACAAGGGCAGCCAACATCCAAAGAAGAACTTTGAATGTCCTTCAAGAAACACAGAGAACTATTAAAAGAAAACTTTTAACGTTCAAGCTGGGTTGAAGAATCAAGGTGCTTGTTCCAAATATGGACTTTAAAGGTCATTAGAATTGTACAAACTCTGTTTTTTTGTTTTTTTTCTTATGTTGTGTATTTCCATGTATGTGTGCAGGTTTAAATTAGTCTCTTCACCCATTTCCTGTGTTAAAAGCAAAATATGCAGGAATAAGGGTAGCTCAAGACTTATGGAAAGCACATCGATACCAGGTACAATTTATATGTAAACACACTGTGTTTGCACTCTTTCTCTTAATAAACACAGCATAAATAACTTAATTTAAAAATGAAAATGTATGAATTGGGCAAAAACAGCTGAAAATGTTGCTGTTGCCAAAAAACTCCAACCAAGCACATATTGATCTGCCACATTTGACATGTGCACACTGTCAGCGTAACATACTAGAATACTGAGAAATCATAATTCAGCACTTCCTTCCTGTTATGTTAGAAAGCACCACTCATAACTTCTCTTGAATTTGTGTTTTCATCACTATTTAACAATGAGTCATCACAGAATTGCTGAGATACAAAAGGTTGTAACCTTTTGTTGTAATATGTCAGATAATATTCTTAGAACAAAAGCGATTTCGGAGGACGTGCGCTTAGACGTGACATGCCCTATATCGAGCCCAATCCCCGCATCACAGATTTAAAGAGATTTATCTGGATTTTCCCTTAAAATTTAAATGCATTCTGTGTATTGCCTATGCGCAAACCTGCCCTAAAATTCAATGAATAACCAAAATTTGCCTGGAACCTTGATGACTCACACAGACAAAAATCAAAACCCACTGAAGGCAGTGTGTAAATGTTTGGAAACTACACATTGTTCACGTTCACTGTCGTATAGGGCCAGTGAAGCTTGATACTGTTAGGAGTTAAGGTTTTCCTGTGACTCACAAAACACCTGAAAACAATGTTATGACTATAACTTCCGTTCCCTGAAGGAGTGGAATGAAGTGCAACCCAAATGGTATGGGAAATCATGCTGCTGTATCCTGTATTCCTATTTGGGGAAAAGGGGAACTGACCTAACCAACCTGAATATGGTTGATGCCGTTAGGTAACCCAGTCTTTATAAAGTTACTTTGGTTGAGTCGTCATTGGCTTACAGAGGGCCAAAAATAGAGCTTTTCATTTCACATTATTCTTACCCTCTCACATGTAACGGAGTGGGAATTTTAAGATAAGTTAATGTGGTTCTTTTCAAGGCTGTCAAGATTATCAGGATCTCGCATAATAATAAAAAACCACCACACTTTCGCCCTGTTCCCCACACTCTCAGCGAATATTATGTGACTGCCTGGGTTGGTGTAGGTGTTGCTTCGATGTGTGGTTGGTGATGGGTAGGCTATGTTTCTGACTCATTCCATCTCTGTGTTCCAGGTACAAGCGAGTCTTCTCAGTGGGGACACATGGCATTACCACTTACAACCCAACCACGCTAGAAGTAACAAATCAGGTCAGTATGAATGAGAACGCCTTCATGATGTATGAACCTCTTCTTCTACCTCCAGTGCCTCACAGATGCTTGTGGGATGTGCTGCTCTTGGCACTTTGTGGCCCACATTTTCTAAACGGTTTAGTATCACAGCTCTGAATATATTTTTCTGTGTTTATCGGTGCACAAAATTTGATCCTGCTGTACTGCTGCATCATTGCATCTTATAAGACATTTATCTTTATGCTTCTTGTACATTTGGAAGCACTTGGAAACTTTTTAAATGTTTGAACTGGTCTTTTGATGCTTTAACATGTGTTTAATCCTGTATTTTCACTGTCTATGTCTGTAGTGGACTTATGGAGACATCTGCGGTATTGGCCCGGTAGGAAAAGGTCAGGGCACAGAGTTCAGCCTCACATTCCGTAAAGGCAGCGGCAAGAAGTCGGAAACGCTCAAGTTTTCAACAGAGCACCGGACAGAGCTGCTCACAGAAGCGCTGGTGAGGATAAACACATGGCTAGTACTATAGTACCACCATTGACTGAATAGACTTTACATCCTGACTGAGGTGTTTTGATGTAGCCTATTGTAGCTGTAGTGTCTTAACAAGGTCACTTAATGTGCAATGCACTTTTTTTTTTTTTTTAAGAAATGCAACACTTGGAAGTCACAACGTTTGATGTGCTGTCAGTGTTGTGCAAAGATATGAATCATTGGAACTGTTGTTCTTGTAAAGAATTAAAGTCATTATGCTGAACTAAGCAGCAACAAGTATTTCCTATGGAAGGAGTTGTATTTTTCCATCGTTGAAGTTGTGTTTTACAATTATTAGTCAATGATTCAACAGTTAGCTGTGTAAGGTTGCACACTGTTGACTTCCTTATTATTCTTTTTTCACAGCGATTCAGAACAGAGTTTTCTGAGGGGAAGATAACTGGAAGGGTAAGTATTTATTTTTGTGCTTAAAAAAAAAAAGAGAATAAAGATCAAAATGAAAGTTTGAATATACATTTATATGTACAGAAGTACTGGGCCACCCACACGTCAAACCTACAGGAGCTTCTCAGCCACTGAAACACATGGCATGAAGCTCCTGGTGCACAATTTATGTGCTGATGTTAATGTCAGATGAGGTTTGGAACTCTGCAGTTTGCCAACAGAGCGTTGGCGACTTGCACACATCGTGTACCTCAGCACTCAGTGACCCTAATTTGTAACCTTGTGTGGTCTGCCACTTTGAGTTGTTGTGGTTCTTAAATGCCGCTAGTTTGCAATAATACCACTTACAGCTGATAATGAAATATCTAAGAAGGAAGAAATTTCACAAAATGACTTTGCAACGGTGGCATCCTGTAATTGTACCGTGTTCAAATTCAGTGAGCTCTTTGAAACAACCTATTGTTTCACAATTGTTTGTAAAGGCAGAATGCATGAGTAAATTAGCTGCTTGATTTTATGCAGCAGTAGCAATGGGAATCAAAACACCCACAATTCAAAGATTAAGAGTTGTGGCCCAGGTTTGTCCATATAGCGTAGGTGTACCATTGCTGGGTCATTATATTCAATGTCTTACAACACATGTGCCACATTCTTGGCAGCGCTACAATTGCTACAAGCACCACTGGAGTGACACAAGGAAGCCTGTGAGTTTAGAGGTGACACCAGGCGGCATCGACCAGATCGACCCCCACACTAACCGAGTGGTGTGTTCCTATGATTACCGAAATGTAGAGGGCTTTGTCGAGGTCTCCGATTACCAGGGAGGATTTTGCATCCTTTACGGTGGCTTCAGCAGACTGGTATGTGTTCATAAAGTTTGTGTTTTTGTATATTAAGGAGCTTTTTAAAAATTCATTATTTCTTTAAAAACATATGAGCAAGTTTCTCTTCACCTTCCTTTTCCTTTCTTTCAGCATCTGTTTGCCTCAGAGCATCGAGATGAAATCATTCGCAGTGCCATAGAGCATGCCGGGAACTTTATTGGCATCACTCTTCGATTGAGGAAGGAGGCTCTAACTTTTGAGGGTTTCATGACAGACAGGTTGGGGAAATACAGCTCAGACGAGAGCATAACTTCCCTAGCAGAGTTTGTGGTGCAGAAGATCACCCCTCGACATCCGGTGAGAACGCTCTAGTTTATTTTGCTCTTCTCATTGTTGTAGGGTGGTGGTTGTGAACATTCTATCCAAAAATTGACTAGG
This sequence comes from Diplotaxodon limnothrissa, assembly GCF_057381915.1. NCBI lineage: Eukaryota > Metazoa > Chordata > Actinopteri > Cichliformes > Cichlidae > Diplotaxodon > Diplotaxodon limnothrissa. Next base: position 20,670,283 of record NC_140604.1, read on the forward strand.
TTTCTGATCTGATTATGTAGTGGATTATTTGAAAAATGTGCTGATTTTTTGAGAGTATCATTCATGTTAAGATGTTTGTGCTTTTTGTCTCTTCCAGGAACCCGTTAAGCGCATCCTGGCCCTGACAGAGACGTGTCTAGTGGAGAGAGACCCCGCTTCGTACAACATAGTCACCATCAAACCCTTTGGAGAGGTGAGCCTTAACGAAAAGTTGGAATAATTTTGGCACTAAAAGTCACTCACTCAAAAGCATATTGTGTGCAGCTGTAATGAGAGGTAAATGTTGTTGTTTTTTTTGCTTCATTATATATTATTAGGCTAAACTATCCCCTCCCACTCTCTTTTGGGCATTCTCGCTCTGTCTCATCTCCCCTCAGATATTTGCTCTCATCTGTGATGTGGAAAATCCTCAGGTGTTTACTGTAGAATTTATCCGAGGTCAGATCAGGAAGTTCTCCTCCACAGAAAGGTACGTTCGACAGTGTTTTTTGTCACGCTAAATTTCAGTTAGAATTTTTTTCTCTTTAACCGTAATGGCACATCGATCAGGCATAACATTATGACCACTTACAGGTGAAGTGAAGAAGTGAATAACATTAATTATCTCTTAATCAAAGCACCTTCTAGTGCAGGGGTGGGCAATTCCAGGCCTCGAGGGCCGGTGTCCCTGCAGGTTTTAGATCTCACCCTGGGTCAACACACCTGAATCACATGATTAGTTCGTTATCAGGCCTCTGGAGAACTGCAGGACTTGTTGAGGAGCTAATTTAGCCATTTAAATCAGCTGTGTTGGTCCAAGGACACATCTAAAACCTGCAGGGACACCGGCCCTCAAGGCCTGGAGTTGCCCACCCCTGTTCTAGTGTGTGGGATATATTAGGAAGCAAGTGAATGTTTTTCTTTTTCTTCAAAGCTGATGTGTTAGAAGCCAGAAAATTGGCAACACTAAGGATTTGTGAATTTGCCGAGGGCAACATTGTGATGGCTAGATGGCTGGGTCAGAGCATCTCCAAAACTGCAGCTCTTCTGGGGTCTTCCCCAGCAGTGAAGGTTGGCCGGTGTGGTCTGATCCAACAGATGACCTTCTGTAGCTCAAATTGTTCCGATAGAAAGGTGGCAGAATAGGAGGACAGCGAGGAGTTTGAGGTGTTGACTTGGCCTCCAAATTCCCCCGATCTCAGTCCAATCGCACATCTGTGGGATGTGCTGGACAAGCGAGTCCGATCCATGGAGGCTCCACCTTAAAGGATCTGTTGCTAATATATTAGTGCTAGATACCACAGCACACTTTCAGGGGTCTGATGGAGTCCATGCCTCGACATTTCAGGACTGTTTTGGCAGCAAAAGTTGGCCCAACACAATATTAAGCAGGTGGCCATGATGTTATGTGTGATCCGTGTTTTCTATCCGTGATCTCTAAGTTAATTTATTTTTCCGGTGCCACTCCCTCTGATCATTAGTGCATTTTGCTGAGTCTGTCTGTACGTGCGCTTGTAGGGACTCCCTGTTAGCCAGCTTACTTGATGGAGTCAGAGCATCAGGCAACAGAGATGTGTGTGTCAAGATGGCTCCCACCCAGCGAGGACAGAGATGGGGGCTACTGAGCATGCCTGTGGATGAAGAAGTGGAGAGTTTGCATCTCAGGTTCCTGGCAGCACCTCCCAGTGAGTCAGACCCCTTTGTCTCATAAAATCTGATACAAATTCATGGATCTTGTTTTTGATCTGCTCTACAGTCATATTTAAATGTTAATATTTTACACAGTAGTGTAAGTGGTGCTTCTTCGGTGGCACTGGTGATATTTTCCTCAACCTCTTTGATTTTTATGAAAAATGTAATTGACATTACATTTTTTCCCCTTAATGTTTTTTTTCACTAATTCCTTGTCTCACTAATTTTAACAGAATTATTATACATGACGTTAAAAACCGGCACCACGCGGTGTCTTAAGTACAGCCACACAGACCTTTAAAACGTTCCCTGACCAAACTGCTTATCACATGCCCCTCCTGTCCCCCACGCCTTTCCAAAATGAGATATTTGGTTTTGCGTGTGTCACACATTATCTCTAACTTGAACCTGCATCCCTGTATTCACACTGGCGTCCCACTGTGATTGAGTCCGTTTTATTTCTTTGGTTTTTCTGATCACTGTTATTTGTACAACCGAGGATGACACTGTTAACATCTCCATGGAGCGATTGTGAGAAAAAGTGTTCTGGTTACTCTTGTTTTCACCCGCCTCTCTATGATCGCCAGCCTTCCAGCGTTGCTGCTGAGATAGACAGACACACTTTTGTTTGGTCAGACAGCACATCCTATTAATTTCTTTAACATTGCTTCCTCCCTTTTCCCTTTGCTTAGATGGAAATTTTGCAGATGCAGTATTCAGATTCAATGCCAACATATCCTACAGTGGAGTGCTGCATGCAGTAACCCAAGATGTGAGTGGATTTATTTTCTGTATGATTAATCTCTATGCATTTGCCTAAACAGGAGTCACAGTAATTTCTTTGTATGTCTCCTTTTTCATTCTCTCCAGGGTCTTTTCTCTGAGAACAAAGAGAAGCTCATCAACAATGCCATCCTGGCTCTTTTAAGCCAGGATACAGAGCTGCCGGCTCTTAATACTGAACTGGAAAGTCATTTTCAGGCCATACGACGCTTGGTGGCATCTAAGGCTGGCTTTCAAGCTTTCACCCAGCTGCCAAAGTAAGATTGTCCACATATGTACTTTTGCCCATCTCCTTTTACTTGCTGAAAGTATACATTTGAGCTGCTGGTAACAGGCATGCTCTGTCATTCCAAGGTCTGGTCAAGGGTCTGGACTCACAGATGCAACGTAAATATGAATCCATACATCTCAGTCTGCCCTTTCTCTGTATTTCATATCCTTCTTGATCTTTTTCCACAGTCTGTCCTAGCTGTCTATCAGCCTTCTTCTTTTATCTTTGTTCTGCTTTCATCTCAGGCTGTACGATGAGCACTTCTAAAGGGAGGTTGTGTTGCTTCACTTTGTTCGGTCGAGCTGTCTGCCTCGATTTGTCTTGACCTTCCACCATCCCCATGTCCTCCTCTCATTTTTGCGCCTTCATCTCTCTCCCTTTATCGGCTTCGGTCATTCTGATCTTTACATTTCTGTATTGCCAGGAGCCTTGCAGTCTTCCGGGGTCACTGAGATGTATGAGAGGAACTGTATTTACTGTTTATTCCTTGTTCCCTGTGAAGCAAATGAGCCAGAATTGGTTATCCTGAGAGATTCATTGCTAGCGTAGCTTGGTGTTTCCCTGCCAGATTCACAATACACACACTGTGCTAAATAAACAATAAACTCTTTCCTGAAAGATGGCTGAAAAGCACGAGAAACAACAAGCCACCTCTGAAGCAATGAATTCTTTGTGTATCCAACCCCAGACCTGTTTTTATAATGTATGTAAAAAAAAAAAAACAAAAAACACAAAAATAATACTGTTTCTGTTCCTGAATGTTTAGTTGTGTTTTTAAATCTGCTAATTTGTCTGTGTGTTTTAGGTTCAGGGAAAAGTTGGGAGTAAAGACGGTAAAAGCTTTAAAAAGGAACAACAATGGCGTGACACATGCTGCTATAGACATGCTCTGTGCTCTTATGTGTGTAAGTCACCTAAGTATGGAGATGTCAAACATATTTAAACCCATGGTAAAAAGAAAGCACTCGTCTTTCAAGTCTAAGGACAAGGTTTTGGACAAGTCCAGACCTTAGCGTGATTGAAATGTTGCTGCGGGCCTTTAAGAGAGCTGTGCATACACAAATGCCCGTAAAGCTCATTGAATTGAAACAATGCTATAAAGAAGAGTGAGCAAATATTCCTCCACAACATTTAAATAATTTAAAATTTTGTAAAGACCAGATGATTTTTTTCCCCCCCACTGTGTCCTGTTACATAAAAAAATTAGAGTTGATAGAGGGTGCACTTTCTTTTTGCTATGACTGTACAGGGACATGGAGTTTGCAGTTTGACTGAGATTTTTTTTTCTTTGATCTTTTTCTCCAGCCGATGCATGATGATTATGACCTGAGGCAGGAGCAGCTGAACAAGGCCTCGCTGCTATCCTCCAAGAAGTTCCTTGAAAACCTTCTTGAAAAATTCATTACTAATGTGGTACATGTCTTTTTATTGTCAGCAAGCTGTTTTTCTCTCCTTTTTTCTGAAGCTCAGGCATACAAGGACATTCATAACTTTTTTGTATTTAAAAAATCACATCATATATACTATGTTTCTAATGTTATTTCTCTTTTTCTCATATTTTCCAGGACCATGGAACAGGAGCTTTGGTCATCAGCTCTTTGTTGGACTTTTTAACCTTTGCACTCTGCGCCCCCTACAGTGAAACCACTGAGGGGCAGCAGTTTGACATGCTGCTTGAGATGGTCGCCTCTAATGGGCGAACACTTTTCAAGCTATTCCAGGTGGGTAACTTGACAAGCAAGAAACTAAATGGAGAGGAAAGTAAATTAGGAATACTGTCAACAATTAGTCTGATTAAGACAAAAATGTAAAATATATTGAATGGTGATGTTCGTTTCTTTAGCATCCTTCTATGGCTATAGTGAAGGGAGCAGGTCTGGTGATGAAAGCTATTATTGAGGTAAGTCTTTTTGTAGGTGCTATACAGTGACGTCTGGATGTGTTGCGCCTCAGGATTTATGATAATAACCAACTAAGCTTTATTTACATTCAGGAGGGAGACAAGGAAATAGCCACCAAGATGCAGGAGCTGGCCTTGAGTGAAGGGGCGCTGCCGAGACATCTGCACACATCTCTGTTCACCATTAGTGCAGACCAGCGGATGCTTACCAACAGGTCTGATCTCAGTAAACATGAACACTGACACATAGTAATGTAGTTTTTTTTCTTATCTTTTTGCTGCTGCAGGTTTTTCCTCTACTGTATTTGTATTTCAGTAAAAATCTATGCAGATAAGCATCATAGGACAGAATTTTACTTGTTACTGGTGATAAATATCTGCCAATAAATGATGTTTCTCAGGCAACTCAGTCGTCACTTGGTGGGACTGTGGACAGCAGAGAACCCTGTAGCAATAAACCTTCTCAAGAGGATACTGGTAAGCCGATTTCAGACTCTTAGAAGAAAAAAAAAATTGATGCCGTTCCAATACTCATGCCAGAAGCTTTTAGTGTGATGATGGTAATAGCCTGTACTTTTTGCTGGCAGCTGAGGTAGCTTGTTTAAAGTCTTCATTTATTTCATTTCGGCTTGTTCATCTCTATGCTTGTAGCCAACAGGCCTGTTGGCATACCTGGACAGTCCTGACCCTGTCCCAGAGAAAGATGTGGACAGAATGCACGTCCGTGACAACTTGAAAATCGCTACGGTATGTGGACAGACATGCACCTTAATGTAATGGAGTCAGTAAAAAATAAAATGTTTGCCATCTGTAATTGTTTTTATATCTTTGTTTCCCACAGGACCAGCTGAATCGAAACAAGGTGCCTGAATGGCAGCGGATAGCAGGAAAAGCAGCCAAAGAAGTGGAGAAGTTTGCCAAGGAGAAAGCTGATCTCGTGCTGATGCACTGGAGAGATAAAATGGGCATAGCCCAGAAGGAGGTGAGAATGATATCTTTTAATTTGTAAAAAGACTTCATGGCTGTTTAACCTCTGAGCTATCAAAAGAGCTGCTGCTGCAAGTGTGTTCTGCTCAGGTTGCTTTAACTTTCATCTTTTTCTATTCTCGTGCTGATGCTGAATAGTGCTGCAGAATCCAAAGACAAACTCAATGGCAGACTTTCCACTTGCTGCTGGTATTTTGCATGTATGGCAGTTAGAGCTTTGCTGCAATCACATTTGACCTTTCTTTGAAAAATATGTGCCTCAGTTATATGCTCTATACACTGCTTGTGCTCCTTTCATATGTGTTTGCCATAAATCTTTTATTTAGGTATGGAGAAAATTTTGCTTAACTCTTTGTATGGCGAGGTGCAGAATGCGAAGGGTTACCGCTTACTCTTAAGGAAAACCTCTGTTTGGATGCGTGGTGTTTCAGTCTGAACACAAATAGGTGTTTTGTTTTGTTTTTGTACACCCAAAAAATATTTGGGTGGGTCAAGATTGGTGGTGACAGCCACCAAGCTATATCAGGTATTGCCTGCTCCTTGTGCACCCTAAATCAAGACTCCCTTAAAAATAAAATGAAGTTACGTTTCTTCTCTTTCTGTTTCTCTGGCTGCATGATAATCACCCCAGATTTACTGAACAGAGAAGTACAATGATTGGTTTGCTTTCTCTGTGAATCACGGCCACCTTTTTATTTTTGGATTTGTTACTGTTTTTCAAATGAGTATAATTACAAAATTAGTCATGCAGTACTACAGAAATCTTGTGTAAAGTCATCTATTAAATCACAGATTTAGTTGTAACTTTTATGACTCTCACTTTGTATATTAGTAGCATCGTGATCTGTGACCCTTTAGCTGCAATTCATCTGTTTGATCTGAGGAACAATAATCTCTCTGTGTGTCTCCACTCCTCCCTCCCCTTGTCTTGTGTGGTTTCTCTGCTGTCAAAATTTGCAGCAGGACAGAAATAACCTGGTAAGTAGGACTGACCAATGGGATCCTTTTTCCATTCTCTCCATGTTCTTTCTCTCGATTAAACCATTTTTCATCTTCACGAGACCCATCAGGCGTGTTTTTGTTTGGTTTCGTGTTATTTAGTCGGGCAGTCGCATCTTGACATCCAAAAGGGATTTCCAGGAGTCTTAAAATAGAACCCAGGAAAAAAGTGTGATGAAAGAGCACGTCATGTCTTTTCTTCTCCTTTTGACAACAGAGGGCATGTTCAGGGTGGAGCACAGGCTGAACTGAATCTTTGCAGCTATAAGTATGCTTGTAGCTATATATATGCTTACCTGCATATTTAGTTATCAATAAATAATGACCACACACAGCCTTAAACAATAAGACCTTTACAAATATCCCATGCAGCAGTGTTTTTTAATATCCTTGATGAAATTTCAGAAAAATTGTTGTTATCCTTTCTAGCACCTAAACTACAATGTTTTGCATTCTGAAACTCGGAGTTGGCGGTAGTGCTGTGAAAAGGCACTCATCAAATGCATGAGAACTGTGTTCATAATTTTGAAACCATAAATTAGCTTCACATAGGTATGTAGAGCGTAAACATGCCACAGACCTGGTTCTCCTGAACACACCCAACTTTGGGATCCCACCTTGGTTTTTTGTGTTTGTTTTATTCTGTGTTTGTACGGTTCATTGTTTTGTTTTGTTTTTAATATTTGTGTTTAATTTTTCTAATATCTGACTTCCTCCATTCTAAAAAAACCACCCCAACATGTTATTATCCATTCATTGAATTTCACTTTATTATTCTTTTCTGTCTAAAATGTTGCTCATGTTGTCGCTGTCTTTACCACTCTGTGTGCCGTGATGTGACAGAGCAAACACTGAAGTCTGTGAATAATGTGGAATACCTTACAAAGATGTCCCTTTGTGATTTAATTTCAGAATCCAAACCAAAAACCTGTCATCCTGAGAAAGAGGAGGCAGAGGATAAAGATTGAAGCAAACTGGGAGCTCTTCTACTACAGGTAGAAATTTCTAACTATGGTAACCCAAAATTGCAATCAGATGTGAGTATGGGACCTTCTTTTGCTGTACTTTATTGTGCCAATACTGCACAATAAAGGGGCACCCACACAGGAAGTAACAAGCAGTAATGTGGAGAAATAACCACTAACCATGTGAAGTGGGCAGAATTTTCACTGTTGAGTGAAATATCGGTTACACAACCAGAGCTTAGAATGCTTATTAGTGGCCAGCTGTCATCTTTGAAGTGATGAGCAAGTAAGTTTATATATGGAAACGTTAAAACGTTGTTAGGATGTATGTAGGCATCATAAAGCTTGGCTTGTTGGTATGATCCACTTACATTTTTAAAAGGACATGATCAAGCGTCTCGGTCCTGTTTTTTCATTAAGATTCCAGCTTGACCATGCGCGATCCAACCTCATCTGGAACTTTAAAACAAGGGAGGAACTTCGCGATGCCCTGGAGGGGGAGATGCGTTCCTTTGGCGTGGACCGCGAGCTGGGCAGTGCCACAGTTATCTCCTGGAACCATCAGGAGTTTGAGGTTTGTGCTCAATTACTAGTACGGTTCAGTCTCTGGGCTGTCATTTACTTTAGAAAATCATTTTATAGTAAACTTGTATAATATTTAAATCAAAAGAAAACTGTAGATTGTAAGGTAAAACCAGAAAATTGTAATCCAGTCTTATTCCAGTGGTATGCAGATAAACATGTCATTATTCAAATCCGTGCTCCTATGTGTCATCTTTTTGTTACAGGTGAAATATGAGTGCCTTTCAGATGAGATAAAAATTGGGGATTATTACTTGCGACTGCTGCTTGAGGAGGACGAAAACGAAGAATCGAGTGCTATCAAGAGATCGTAAGATTTTTAACCTCCAAGCGAGCTACGCCCATGTCATTATTCCCTCCCAAATCTATAAAGAGGAGTCATGCTTCCCCTTCGTTGTGTTTTCAGATACGAGTTCTTCAACGAACTCTACCACCGCTTTTTGCTTACACCCAAAGTTACAATGAAGTGCCTGTGCCTGCAGGCACTCGCAATAGTCTACGGCAAGTGCTATGAAGAGATTGGCCCCTTCACTGACACAAAATACATCGTGGGGATGCTGGACCGGGTAAATGCTGGCAAACTCATTTCACTCTGCTTTTGTGTTGTTTAATTACTCCTGAAATCTAACACACGTTTGTCATTAAAGTGTACAGACAGACTGGAAAGAGACAGACTCATACTCTTCCTCTACAAGCTCATTCTCCACAAGGTAAGCTATACAATTAGTCTCTTTGCGTTGCATGCTAATTTAACCCATCGTTTTGTTTTTTCTGTGCATTAATTCCCCTTTCTTCTATAGAAAAACGTGAAGGATGTCATGGACTCAAATGGAGTTCGTATTTTGGTGGACCTGCTCACTTTGGCACATCTGCACACCAGCAGAGCTACCGTGCCGCTACAGGTAAAAAGAAAAAAGAAAGAGGCTAATTGGTTTCTGTTTGTACTTCGTTTTGTTTTTAGATTCTGACTTTAGATGCGACAGTAGTCTTTTTTTGTTCCAGAAATAACCATATTTAAAAAAGAAGTTGGACGAGTTACCACTGTCGAGCATGATTATCAAGCTGCTTGTCTAAATGTATGGGTGTGATGCGCTCATGCACATACATGATTATACGTGCTCAGTAACAGACTGGCTGTGCCACATAAGAAGCTACCTTATTTCTTATAGTTTCAATGAAATGGTCAAAAAAGCAAGTGCACAGGGTCGAGGTTTAGTTCACAGACTTGAGTTAGCAGAAGTTAAGCCTAGCACAGAGGGATTGTCTCCAGAAGGCTTTGTGACACCAGTCAATGAAAGCAGTAGTGCCCCTAACTCCATTATTCCCTTAGAGTTGTTATGAAGGAGGAGAGTATCCATAGAGGACAAATATTTTTGTAGCAGGCTGTGAAAAGGCTTTGTAAAAACGACAATTGGGATTGACTCCATTTTTGAACCATCTACAAGTCGCCTACAGAGAGAATGGCATTTTAGCACTTTAACGTCAGCTTCTTCAGCCCCAGAGGTCAACACTTGTTAAAAAAGGGCTGTAGCATTTTTCTAATTTGTTTGATGAGCTCAACCGCACAGCCAGATGTTTTCAGATGAATTAAAATGGCATTGACTCTTGCGTAACTAATGTTTGCGCAGTTTCAAAGGATGTCTTCAATTTCCACAGAGCAACGTGTTGGAGGCAGCACCAGATATGAAGAGGGAAAGCGAGAAGGAGTGGTACTTTGGTAATGCAGACAAGGAGAGAAGAGGACCTTTCAGCTTTGAGGAGGTTTGTAATTAAAAAATATAACATTAGAATTTTACTTCAATTTTATTTGTAAAGTCATTTTATACAGAGAAGAAAATGCCACAGTACTCAGTGAACTGAAAAACATCCCATCAGTTTTTATCATTTGTGTTAAATCAATAAAACAAAGTACAATTATTAAATAAATTTAATTGAATATAACATTAGTGCATTACCTCAGTTACTGCAGTGCAACATTTTGTTCATTTTTGTTGATCTCATGCAGTTGTCTACATTTATTTCTGTGTGGTTTTGTCTTTGTTTTGAGTTGCTTAGTTTTCAGCTTCTATTTCTGCTCACCATTGTGTTTTATTTATCTTTTTCAGATGCAGGAGTTTTGGAGTACAGGTGTGCTGACAGCAAAGACACGCTGCTGGGCTCAGGGGATGGACGGATGGCGCCCCCTGCAGGCCATTCCTCAATTGAAGTGGTGCCTCCTGGCTACAGGGCAGGCAGTGATGAATGAGTCTGACCTGGCAACCCTCATCCTTAACATGCTCATCACGATGTGCTCGTACTATCCCAGCAGGTGGGACCCATTGAAATTGTCTCTATGGTTGTGTGAGCGCCAAATAAACCACCTGTCCTCTTTTACAACTTTATTTTATGTATTATATACAGTAGGATTTATTAATTGTTTTTCTTTACTCAGGGACCAAGACAATGCCATTATCCGTCCTTTACCTAAGATCAAAAGGATGATTGCTGACAATGCCTGTCTCCCACACATTGTCCAGGTAGTTGCACAATTCGTCTTGAAGTTGTGTCACATGACCAGATGATACTCATCACTGAACTGAATAAAATGCTTCTCTTTGTCCTCTGCAGCTGCTCCTAACCTTTGACCCCATTCTGGTGGAAAAGGTGGCCAATGTTCTGTACCTGGTGATGCAGGACAACCCCAACCTGCAGCGTCTCTATTTGACTGGTGTCTTCTTCTTCATCATGATGTACACAGGCTCCAACGTGCTTCCTGTGGCAAGGTGAAAGCACGGCGCAGTCAGCTGGCAAAATCTTTTCTAGAAAGGAGTTTTATAACAGTTTTGTGTATGTATGTAGTGTTGATACTGATGTCTGTGATTTTTGTCTGATGTCTTCAGATTCCTGAAGTACACTCATCTGAAACAAGCATTCAAATCAGAGGAGGTGAAGTTCCTTATATTTTACAATAGATGATATCCTTTGAATCTTAGATCCTTTTGAAAATGGCATTGACCTGTTGCGCTGTCTTCACAGTCTAAGGGTCAGGACATTGTGCAGCGTAGTGTTCTGGGACCTGTGTTGCCTGAAGCCATGGTGTGTTATCTGGAGAACTACGAGGCCGAGCGATTCTCTGAGATTTTTCTGGGAGAATTTGACACGCCTGAGGCAATTTGGAGCAGCGAGATGAGGTCAGAAGTAGTCTCTGTCTTGCGTAACTAGCTTACTTAAAGATCATGTACAGATAACTGCAGCAACAATAGACATTGTCTAATTTCTGAGAGTTTTAAAAGTTTCTTTTTGAATTCTGTTTCAGGCGGATGATGATAGAGAAGATAGCGGCCCATGTTGCTGACTTTAGCCCCAGGCTGCAGAGCAACACGCGGGCCCTTTACCAGTACTGTCCCATCCCAGTCATTAGCTTCCCTCAGCTGGACAATGAGCTCTTCTGCAACATCTACTACCTCAGACATTTGTGTGACAGCACCCGCTTCCCTGACTGGCCTATCCGAGATGCCGTACGTCAATATTGAAAATTTTCTACTTTTTCTTTTTTGTGTTTAAAATGTTTGGTTTTTAAAAGTATCATGATTTGATTGTCCCTTCAGGTGAAGCTGCTTAAAGACACTCTTGAAGCCTGGAAGAGGGAAGTGGAGAAGAAACCTCCTTCAATGTCTGTGGACGATGCCTTTGAAGTCCTCAACCTCCCCAAAGGACAGGGGCAGTGAGTGTTGTTGTTTTCAAAGTAGCAGGCAACATGCATTACATTTTTTACTATAATCATAGATGTCTATATATAGATAGATACAGGTATATAGAGAGATGTATAGATATATAGAGAATGCTTTGAGTTGCTGTCATTAAATGCACCCTCTTTTTTTGGCTTTTTGTCTTTAGGCACGAAGAGAGTAAAATCAGGAAAGCCTACTTCAGGCTGGCACAGAAGTACCATCCTGACAAAAACCCAGAGGGCAGAGTGCGTACAGTCATCACCAGCTCTACAAAAATGACTTTGCTTAGGTTAAAAGTAATTATGAATTTGATTTCAGCAACTTTTTTTTAATGTGTTTTAGGATATGTTTGAAAAAGTTAACAAAGCCTATGAGTTCCTCTGCACAAAGACTGCGCGAATCGTGGATGGCCCCGACCCAGAAAACATCATTCTCATCCTCAAAGCCCAGAGCATCCTGTTCAACCGGCATAAACAAGGTTTGTTTTTATTGCTGTTTATTCTATCTCCTGTAAAACATAGCCTCGCAGTATGCAAGAAGAGAGAGTGAGAGTTCCTTCAGCTGCAGTCTTTCAGCTAATGCTGCTGATTCTTTCACTACTTCCTCAGAACTGGAGCCTTACAAATATGCTGGTTATCCCATGCTCATCAAAACAATCACAATGGAGACGGAAGATAATCAGCTTTTCTCAAAAACGTCCCCTCTTCTCCCGGCTGCTGCTGAACTCGCCTTCCACACTGTAAACTGCTCGGCTCTTAATGCAGAGGAACTGCGACGGGACAACGGCATTGAGGTATTAAACGTCTTAAAAAGCTGTGAAATATCAGGCAGTTTAAGGGAAATAAAAAATGTACTTCATGTGGTTATGTGTAAGTATGCTGGGGCATGTGGAGAAGCTGTGGTATGTGAATAATGAAATTGTGCTTGTTTTTATTCAGATATTGTTGGAGGCTCTGTCTCGGTGTGTCGCTGTATTAACTGCGTCCAGCAAGCCTGTTGACATGGCTGTACAGGTGATGACAAAACACATGATTTCCCTTTCCTTGCAGTCACATTTCTGTATGTGCACATTTTGATCTTGTCATTTTATCACGCTTTCTAAATGCCAATCGTACCACAGGTGTGTGGGCACATCTGTAAGTGCTACAGTGTAGCAGCTCAGTTTGAGGAATGCAGGGAAAAAATCATCGAAATGCCCAATATCATCCGAGACCTCTGTCACATCTTGTACTATGGAAAGGTCAGTCTTGCATCTTCTGTGTGTGCTTTATTCTTCTTTTTCTTTTCAGCAGTTTGAACTAAAAATAGCAATTTCCAATTTTCCTCGCTTCCTCTCAGGGTCTCTCAAAGACTGCAGCCCTGGCGGTTCAGTGCGTCAGCTCCTTTGCGGTGGATTTCTTCCTACAGACCCATCTGTACCACGCTGGTGTGCTTTGGCACCTGCTGGTCTATCTGTTCAACTACGACTACACTCTAGAGGAGAGTGGCGTGCAGGCTAGTCAGGACACAAACCAGCAGGAGGTCGCTAACAACTTGGCCAAACTCAGCCTCATAGCCCTGAGCCGTCTGGCAGGCTACACACCAACGCCACAAAGCCCTGATGGAAACAACCCTGTTTCAGAGACCAATGGCATAGAGGGTACGCCTCCAGAGAACCCCACTATCCGAAAGAGCTTAGCAGCCATGCTGACTCCATACATCTCAAGGAAGCTGGGCACGACATCTCCCGCTGAGGTCAGTTGAATATGTTGCTAAGTAGACATTAATGGACGTTGCTAAGCATCAGTGAGCAGAGGCCAAATGCTGTGCTCAAAGCAAACTTCTCTTTTTTGCGTTCAGGTCTTGAAGTTGCTGAACAGTAACTCGGAGAATCCCTACTTGATCTGGAACAATGGGACACGAGCCGAGCTGCTGGAGTTCCTAGAGATTCAGCAGGAGGGAAACATCAAAAGAGTAGGAATGACTTACAAGTGCTTTCAGACTGCCTTTCACGATAAATGATCCAAAACTGGAGTGAATCACGCAACTTCTCTGGTTTCTTGGCAGGGAGAAAATGATAAAAGCTTTGGTGCTGAGTTTGTGTTCAGTGATCACAGCAAGGAGCTCATAGTGGGTGAGATTTTTGTCCGAGTCTACAATGAACAGCCATCTTTTCCACTGGAGGTGAGGAGAAGAAAGTATTAGACAATTAGGACCAAATTCAGGTTTGGACTTTTAGTAATCCATAAGTAACTTGTTTTACAATCTCTGTCTTCAGTACCCAAAAGCATTTGCAGCCAGTCTGCTGGACTATGTTGGCTCCCAGGCTCAGTACCTCAACACTCTGCTGGCCATGAGTCAGAGTAACAAGGTAGAGTCCCAGCAGCACGCTGAAAGGCTTCGCTTTGCTGAAATGGCTTTAGAGGCCCTCCGTAATGTCATCAAGAACAACCCTGGTGAGCTTCCAGACTGACTGACGTTATGTTTATTTAAGTGCTGTGAGTTTGGAGCTTCTTTCTAAGTATTTCTCTTGGTGTAATTACAGGATCAGAGTCGGAGTGCATCGGTCACTTCAAGCTGCTCTTCTCCTTGTTGCGGGTTCATGGAGCTGGTAGAGTGCAACAGCTGGTTTTGGAGGTAGAGATCAACAGGTCTTGGGTCCTTACATGTACTTACTGTGAATCCCTGGATTGTTATCATATTGGTGTCTTCTGCAGGTTGTGAATACAGTGACATCAAATCAAGAGTGTGTGAGCAACATCGCTGAATCTCTAGTGTTGTCCAACCTTCTGGTGCTGCTGCACTCACTTCCTTCCAGTGAGAAAACACAACTGACTGTCATACTCTTTGTCTTTCCTCTTCTCCCTATCCCTGTAATGCATCTTCACACACTGAAATACTCCTTTGTGTCCTTCAGGCAGGCAAATGGTGCTGGAAACCCTCTATGCACTCACGTCTAACACGAAGATCGTCAAAGAGGCAATGGCCAAAGGTCAGTGTTCTACTGTTTGTTTGTTTTTGTTGTTGTTTGTTTTTTAGTGATTGCTGGCTACATTTATCTGAATTTTGAATCACAGATGTTTCTGTTAATCTTTATGTCCTGCAGGTGCTCTGATCTATTTGCTGGACCTCTTCTGTAATTGCACACACCCCCAGGTTCGCACACAGACTGCAGAGCTCTTCTCAAAGATGACTTCAGACAAGCTGGTTGGGCCAAAGGTCAGATTGGAGTTAAAAAAATAAATAAAAGACTTAATCACTCTCCTCTCCCTTTTACCTTATGATGTGTCGCAACATATCTTCAACTCACTTTTGCTGTTTCATATTCTGCTTTCTCTTTTAGGTGCGTCTAACACTGATGCGTTTCCTCCCTGGTGTATTCATGGATGCCATGCGGGACAATGCTGAGGCAGCAGTTCACATATTTGAGGGAACGCACGAAAACCCTGAGCTCATCTGGAATGACAGCTCAAGGGAGAAAGTGTCTACTACTGTCCGGGAGATGATGCTTGAGTGTGTGACAAACACTGTTTTAACCAGATAAAGAATAGTTAGACACTCTAATAGGATGTTTTATGTCTTGTACTAAATCACTTTAAATCTTTTCCAGGCACTTTAAACAGCAGAAAGATAATCCTGATGTGAACTGGAAAGTAAGTATGAAAAGTCATTATTTTAAGTTGGTGTATCTGTAGGAACTATGAATGTGAAACTAAACTCCTAATCTGTGTGCTCAGTTGCCAGAAGACTTCACAGTGGCTTATGGAGCCGGACAGGGCGAGCTTGAAGTTGGTGGAGTCTTCTTGCGCATCTTTATTGCTCAGCCTGGGTGGGTGCTACGCAAGCCTCGAGAGTTCCTGGTGTCACTTCTGGAAACCCTGACTGAGCTCCTGGAGAAGAACAATCCCAATGTGAGCTTCCTAACTGAGAAACAACAGTACAAATTTCTAGTGAATGCAGAAGTTAGACTTTTTCTGTCTTATTCTGTTATCTTCTGCAGGGTGAGGCCCTGGAGACGGTTACCACGGCGGCAGTTTGCCTGTTCAGCACACAGTGCCAGCTGGCCGACCAGGTCCCTCCTTTGGGCCACCTGCCTCGGATCTTGGCGGCACTCAACCACAAGAACAATGCCGTGCCCAAGAGCTCCATCCGCCTCATCCATGTACTTTCAGATAATGAGGTAAGAAACTAATTTTAATGCAAGACTACAAAAAATCAGAACCATCTTAAGCCAGTTTAAATGTTTTATGTAAAAGTGACACCTCACCCACATCAACTAAGATATGCTTTGTTTCGTGTAGCTGTGTGTACGGTCCATGGCTTCTCTGGAGACTATTGGCCCTCTGATGACAGGGATGAAGGTTCGGGCGGACATGGCTGGATTGGCTTGTGAAGCTCTCAACCGCATGTTCCAGAAGGAGCAGACAGACCTAGTTGCCCAGGTGCACTGTCACCCTTGCTGTTATTATCCCTCACTATGTTTCATGTGTCCTTAATGGAACTTTCTATAACAACTTAACAGGCTCTGAGGGTGGAGCTGGTTCCATACCTCTTGAAATTACTGGAAGGAATCGGCCTGGAGACGTTAGAAAACCCTTCAGCTACTAAGGCCCAGATAGTTAAAGCTCTGAAGTCCATGACTCGTAGTCTACAGTATGGAGAGCAGGTATGATCGAATTATTAAAGTCATCGAATGATTGGTATGATTGTTTATTTAACAATCAAATATTTGAACTCTTGCTTGTTTTTTTTCCATAGGTGAATGAAATTCTTGCAAAGTCTTCAGTATGGAGTGCCTTCAAAGACCAGAAACACGATCTTTTCATCTCAGAGTCTCAGACTGCAGGTTACCTGACAGGTAAAGTTTTCTTTTTTGCATATTAGAAGAGTGATTAACCTGAATAACAAGCTAAACTGTTAAAATATAAAGTGCTTTAAAAGGTAAGTCTTCTGCATCTTTCTCTGAGCTGATGATGAATCTTAATGCTTTGCTTTACCCTAAAAAGGCAAAACACCTTATGGCTGACTCCTCACTTATGCTTAAACCCAGCTGTCCTATAACTTCCTGGCCCTTCCCTTCCTCTTTTTTCCTCCACATTTCCTCCTCAGGGGTTTCCACTCCTTCTCTCCTGGCCGCCAGCAGCCCACTGCGAGGTGGGCTCTAGACTCCTGAACTGGGCCCTCACAGCCCTCCTCTCTTTTGCTCTGATGCAGGTAGACCGTCCTGGCTCCTACCGTCATTCCTCTTTACCTCCATCCTGGCTGCACATGCCATTCTCCATTCCCACCCATTTCATCTTACTCACACTGAAAATAATTCATTACCTCTTAACACCCGTTCTGGATCCTCAACAGTGTATTGGAAAACAGCCAGCTTGTGTTATGTATGCAATATGTAGCCAGCACATTTTAAAAGGCTGAAATGTAGAGTTACAAGTGAAAAACATAGAAAATAGAATCAGATTTTCTAGAAAATTATCCATTAGTTGTTTACACAGTAGTCAAACTAAATTAAGCCCATGGAAAACATTGTAGCCAGTGTAGCGATCATCCCATCCATGCTTGGTGTCTTAGTGTGTAGTACATCATTCTAGCTCCCCATTAGCCCTGCATCTATCCTTGTAATTTACATCTGAACTGTCTCTTCTGCCTTGCTGTCATTGTAGGTCCAGGAGTAGCAGGTTACCTTACAGCAGGAACGGGCACCACAGTAATGCCCAACGTCCCACCCCCTGTGGACAATGACACTGGAGACCAAGGCTGAAGGACACGCACACTGAAAGGCTCAGGCACCCAGAGTGCAGCTTCACGGCCGCAGCTCAGAGAGGGACTGTTCAGCTCCCCACATGAAGGGGATGTTGAGAGGAAAACAAAACAACTGAAAAAAAGACGAGTGAGAGAGCGGGCCGTCATTGACTGTCACCAAAACCTCTGCGACACCTCCTGCAGCGTCACTCTGCTTTGCCCCTTACAAATGACACTCAAGTCTTCAGAAATGCTTTGTTTTAATGGATGACCACATTTGTTTAGTTTCTGTTCTACTTTTCTTATTTCTTCTAATGACAGAGAAGAGTTTACTTTTTGTATGAATATATTTTTTACTCTTGATTTTTTTTTTTCCATTAGACAGTCATGGGAAGACTGAGGCTTCTTTTTTGTTAATTTTTTTTTCTCTTTGGCATATTCTGATTGGCTACCTTAACCTTACATCTCTGAGGCCTCATTTGTGACGAACAAGCGCACAGGACCTATCCACCACTGAAATAAACATTTTGTTTACTTGTCTATATTAACGCATTCTCATGTGGAAAAGAAAAAAAAAATCACGGGACATGAAGAAATGGATGTGTATGATTTCTCTGGCCTATTTCTCCAAAAGAAAATGCCACTTTAACCCCTTAGACTTCTGCTGACCTCTGGTCTGCTTTGATCAGGTCAGCTTCAGTCCTCTTCTGTCAAAGATGACACAGAGCTCTCATAATATCCAGCCTTTTTTTCCTCTGATCTTATTCATACTTCATTCTGCTCTCTCTTTGAAGGCTACCCTTTTCTGCCTCATATTTTTTAAAGTAACTCTCCCCCAGAATGCAAAAAGCACTAGAATATTTATGAGTGAATAATAACCACCTGAAATGAGCTTCTGCTGACATGACGAATGACATTGACTCTGATTACCAATCTATGTGAAAGACTAGTGCAATTTGTGAAATGTTCAATGTAATATTACGTATATAAACTTTATATTGAATGTACATTGAAAAAAAAAAATCAGTTGACACTTGTACATAAAATTTTAAGAATAAAAGGGAACCCACAGTGTTGTTCTACTTGTTTTTTCTGTTCACAATAATTATAGATGTTAAGTCTGTTGAGAGAGAGAGAGAGAGATGAAAAGGGGGGCGGGTATGTATCAAAATATTTCTCAATCCAATCACTTTTGCAGTTAAATGTTTTTATACAAGAATCAATGTGATATACTTGAGGCCTCAGGCAATATGTTTGTTTGCTTATAAGTGCAAATGTTTCATAGAGTTATGTCATTTATATTATGTCAATCTATTTGAGAACCATAACTTTTCACGGATGTGGATATTGAATTTATAGTGGATTACACCAGCTACATAGATGCCATGAATTAGGGACTAGGTCTCACCTCATAAGCCTGACCGTAAGTCAAGGAAATTCATAAAAATTGTCAATACAGCTGCCATTGAGGGCAATGTGAATAGGGAAAATGTGCTAAAAATGAAAACGGTTTTAATATATTTATGTCAGAATTTAAAAAAAAAAACACGGTCCCTTCAGTGAAGTTTTCAAGTTTCTAATTTTTAAAACATTAATATATAGTTTATCACCCCCAATTCGCTTTCTAATGTCTGTAGCGGAACCTTTGAAACGTTCACTCCAGTCGGTCAGATTAGCAGGTAACGCCGGAAGTTGCGCCAAAGGCGCGAACACTATCAACAAAGATCACAATTTATATATCTAAACTATTACGATTAAATTGTTTTAAAATGTATGTCAGTTAGTTAAACCCATATCTCGGGACTGTTGGTTTACGATAACATGAGCAGTGGTAGTTTTTGGATGTTTTTATGTTGTAACTGAGCTACATGCAGGTTTGAACGTTAGCTCGCAAGTTTATGTTGCGCAGCTAACATAAAGTCAGTGTAGGCTTTCTAAAAAGTGACAACAGACTTCACAAGCGTCAACTCGCTGACAAGCCGCACTAAGGTAAAACTAGCTTCATATGACTAATCAGAGTTTATACTGATTCCCGTCGGAATACACAGACTGTCTTTACTGGCGCTCTTGAGCTCTTCTATTAAAGGTAAGTAACTAGTAAGTTATTATTTTAAGCTAATAGCAGGCTTGTGTTGAATGTATGGCGGTGCTTAAGGTGCTTAGTCATAACTTAATCTTTGTAGGTGATCATTTTATATTTGGATGCTACTGCTAAGGCCAGCCACAGCCATTATAATAAATGCCAGGTCTTGTCGCTGGTACAGGGTCACCATGTCTAAGGCAGAAAAAGTAGCCTTCATTGTGAAGTTTGTGGAAAGTGAAGGATCAAAAAAAGACTGTGCTGCCAAAGCTTATGAGGTAAGCTCTACTGCCTGGTCCAGTCTTTCTTCTAGTGTTTACTGTCTCTTTGTTTTACAAATTGGTAATCATGTTTGTCTCCGGTTTATTCAGGCCATTTTGGAGCTGCAATCTGAAAAATATTTGAAAACCATCACAGAAGATGATGTTTTGCGCATGGATAAGAAGGACAAGTCTCTGTTTGTGTTCACCAGTTTTACATCTCCAGCCTTTCTTCACTGCAAGAAGGTTGAACTCTACACTTTTAAACAGTGAAATGTCACTCCTGAGGCTCTATCAGAGATTGACTCTTGTTTTGTTTTTTTTATTTCTTGTGCAGCTTGGTTGCAGAATAGTGAGTCCACTGGTGGTGTTGTACTGCCTGCAGCAACAGCGTTGTGTCCCCAAAGCAGAGAAGCCTGTCTATAACATGGCCATGGCTGATGTCACCATTTGCTGCACCAGTATGGACAGAGCAATACGGGTAAGAGATCTGCTATATACATTTTAATAAAATATGAAGCACTGAGACATGTTTATGTCCATACCTTCTCTCACACTCCAGGAAGAGCTGATGGATCTGGTGCAGCTCATGGGTGGATGGGCCTATTCGGATCTAAACGTATCTGTTACACACCTGATTGCAGAAGAGGTGGGCAGTAAAAAGTACCTGGTAGCAGCCAGCCTCAGTAAACCCATCCTGTTGCCTACGTGGGTTAAAGCCTGCTGGGAGAAATCACAGGATAGGTATGTACTGTGATTTACATGGCTACATCTATTAAATGAAGACTTGTGTTTCCTGTTTGATACAAATTCACATTTTAAATCACTGTACATTTACAAAAACATGAATGGTGTCTCTGTACTGCTTTTCCAGTCTTTTCAGATATACAGACCTGCCCTTAGAGGACTACCTTTGCCCTGTGCTGCGTGGCTGTAGTGTTTGTGTGACAGGTCTGTCCAGCACAGAACGCAAAGAAGTACAAAGACTTTGTGAGCAGCATGGGGCCAACTACACCGGTCAGCTCAAAATGAATGAGTGTACACACCTCATTGTTAATGAACCAACAGGTAAGTCACCAGTATTTTTTAAAAAAATGATGTAATGCCATCATTTGTGCGTCATTGATTGTCATCGATCGTACTTGGTTCTAGGTCAGAAGTACGAGTGTGCTCGGAAGTGGAATGTGTATTGCGTGTCTTTGCACTGGCTCTTTGACAGCATAGAGAAGGGCTACTGTCAAGATGAGAGCAGGTACACTGTGGAGCGCAATGCTTCAAAAACCACTCGACCACACACTTCCACACCTACTGCTACCAGCAAGAAGGATGGTGAGTCGCATTTGATAAGATGATAAAGGTTTTCCACAGTAATTCAGAACCTGTTTGTCTTTAATGATTGAAGAGTTATGTTTTTCATTTCCAGAGGGTCCGTCACTGTTGGGCTTGAGCAACATTTCTGTGAACACTAGCAGAACAATAAACGACACGGCTCTCACCAATAACAGCACTGTCAGCCACCTGGAAGCTCCAGACCCCATAGAGAGTCTGGATCTTACTGTGTGCCCTGCTGATGATTTATTGGATGGCTGTAAGGTAAGTAGATGGTCTGCAGTTTTCTTTTTATAGAGATTTTATGTATTTCCTCTTTCAATTCTGTAGTAGGAGTTAGTTGAGTCTATAAATGATAAACTTGAGGCTTTCTGTCATTTTGTGTTAAATGTCACACAGCTGTATCTGTGTGGCCTGCCAGGGAATAAACTGGAGAAGTTACGGCGTCTTGTAAATGCTGCAGGAGGTCTGCGCTTCAACCAACCCAGTGAGGAGCTCTCTCATGTGGTCATGGGCGAGCTGGACCAGGACCTCAATAATTTTCTTTCCAAAGCAACTCACAGGTCTGAACTAAAGAGCTTTAATAACCTTCATGATATTTATATCCTCTGTATTAATACAATAACTTGGAGATTCTAATGTTTCCTTTCATACCAAAATATGTTTGGTTGGACTGCAAAATAATTTAGACTAAAGGCTATTACACACTGAGAAATGGAGATTCTAGGTTTATCCAATTCTCAACAGAATTCAGCAACAGGGAGAATTGCGTGCTTTGATCCAGGAGTGAAAGCTCTATCGTGGCCGCTTTTTGCCCACTTTAATATCCTTTCTGCATGTATTGAAACAGCAGCTTTATAGTAAAAAAGTCCAGATGCAAATGGGTCCATCACCCACTGACTCATTATAATACAAAAAGTAAGTCAAAGTAACCATTGAAGAGCTAAAATCTTATATTAAACAAGAATCTGAAACATTTGTCTTTAAAATAGTCGGTCGTCTCAGCTCTTAAACACAGAATGTTGGAAAAAAAAGTCTTGATGCATGCTCAATCATCCAGGTAAAATTGAAACTTAAAAAAAAAAAGTTTATATTTTATCTGTCTAACATTTCCACACACACTTTTTCAATGTAGCCTTTAAATCTTTCTCCCATAAAGATGACATTTAATGAGCTTCCCTGTACCCTTAATGACAAGTTTTGTCATCATAGGTCAATAAAAATGTGGTTTGATGACCATTAGAACAGGGTCTTAAATCTTCAACTACATCCCAGCTTTTTGGATGTCAGCATTCTCAAAAAAATTAAAAACACAAATATGAAAAAAGAAAGGCAAGGATTAAGACTAGAGATGGACCGATCCGATATTACGTATCGGTATCGGTCCGATACTGACCTAAATTACTGGATCGGATATCGGAGAAAAATAAAAAATGTAATCCGATCCATTAAATATCACGAAAGCACCTCACAAAACTTGCAACACGCCGTAACTCACCTCAGAACGTTAGCACGTCGGAGCAGTATGCATCACGTGATAGAGCGGCTGTGGCATGCGGGACCTGTCGGTGGTCTGGATAGCATGTGGAGCTTCGCTAGCAACCCGGCATTTCATCTCTGACAAAGTTACCCCGAGAGAAGTAAAGCAAGTGTGTAAGTCCATCTCTGAATGTTTGTAAAGCATTCCTGCGTTAAGCTTAACTAGCGACTGCCTCTCGCTCTCCGGCTGCTACTTCAATCATGAAACTGCTTAATGATCAGCTGATCGGCTTTTCTGTCGCAAGTCCGTGTCTCTTGTTTGTTTTTGGCCCACTTTGCACCAGAAAGAGGAAACCAGCGGCTGAACAACAGCAGCACGTTTAAGCTTGATCAGCTGTTGTTAGAATTTATTTAATATTACTTTCTACTCCAGGATCTTTTTCTACGTAGCTGACGGCTGGTAACTGTGCAGGGGCGGATCTAGCAAAGTTTAGCCAGGGGGGCCGATAGGGCATTAACAGGGAAAAGGGGGCACAAAGACATAATTTTCTTTCTTATTCTCATTTAAAATGTCGAGCTTTTAATTATTTAATATTTATCTGAATCTTACACCCAAAGTTTTAATCTGATGTAAAATGTATAGAAGTCCATTATTGTATATAGTAACTGTTAAGTCTAATATATATACCCTAGTAAGCTATAGTACTTTTTCCTTTGGGAAGGTACCATCTGTGCAGTCTGCAATTTTGTTGAAGAAAGATGTTGAATCTATTTAATATTTCTTGAAAAATAATTGATTTCTGTGCATTTTTTTTTTCACACTGCATCAAATTAAGGTTGATTACGTCGATTAAGCATCATGAGGTGGAGCGTGAGGGGTGGTTCCCTATTTTTTTATTTTTTTATTTTTGTTGTTGCTGGGAGTTGGAACCCTATTAGTTAGGTTGCTTAATATTTATGCTAAGTACTCTTTAAAATACCAGAATAGGGAGGATGGTGCAGGTTTGAGTTTATTAGATTGATCAGTATTGCTGTACTATGAAATATTTTTTTTTTGCATATAGGTATAACAGAATAGCTTTAGTGTAGTTGTTGTTTTAAACTTGAGTATGAACTTATACAAA
Organism: Diplotaxodon limnothrissa; assembly: GCF_057381915.1. Lineage (NCBI taxonomy): Eukaryota > Metazoa > Chordata > Actinopteri > Cichliformes > Cichlidae > Diplotaxodon > Diplotaxodon limnothrissa. Next base: position 20,694,147 of record NC_140604.1, read on the forward strand.
ATGCAGCAAAATATTTAAAAAACAGTTTTGTTGATTAAAAAACATTATATCGGATTCATATCGGTATCGGCAGATATCCAAATTTATGATATCGGTATCGGACATAAAAAAGTGGTATCGTGCCATCTCTAATTAAGACATAATGTGGTTAATATATAATTTATGTTCTCTCTGTAATTCACAGGCCCCATGTAGTAACAGTAAAGTGGCTAATAGACAGCTTCTCAAAGGGCACTCTGCTCCCAGAAGCCAGCTACCTCCACCCTGACTGTCTGCCTCCTGCTCCAGCTGATGTAGTGGTGCCGGGTTACCACACTCCCAAATCCCGGATCTCAACTGGTCCACCTGCTGGCAGCCCGAGCACTCCGGGGAGAAAGAAAGCAGACGAGGATCTACTGTCACAGTACATGGATGATGACCCTACAGTGAGTAAGTATCTGTTGCTGACGGTGTTCGTATGGGATCAAGAGTCTGTATAAGACAGCTGAATGAATAAGATTCAGACTTAGGTTAGTTTTACATATTGGTACAGCTGCTCATATCTGTTTGTGTTCCAGTTGATATGCCGCCTCCACCACCAGCAGAGAGTAAAAGCAGGAAGTCCATTAGTACAACTGCAGAGCTCCAACCTGAATCCTGGGTACCAAACCGCACTAATGGGACAGAATCCACCCTGCAGGAAGCCAGCGAGGCAGGACTGTTTTTCGGGAAACGTTTCCTTCTTGTGGGGTTTGGTACGGAGGCAGAGGCACAGCTCTCTCTGCTGGTGACAGAACATGGAGGCAAAGTGCTGATGGGCCGCTCCCGGGTTGTTGCAGACTATGCTGTGGTCCCTCTCTTGGGGTGCTCAGTGGAGGCCACAGTGGAAGAGGTGGTCACTGATACCTGGCTGGTAAGTTTGTTAATAGTGCTCCATGTTATGAGAGTGCCTTATGCTTTTGATTGACCTATTTCTCTCATTAAACCTCAGGTCATGTGTGTGGAGAAGGAGTGTGTCCTGCAGCTGTCCTCCCACCCTTTGTTCACTCCTGTCCCAGTGATGGACGGACAGTTTCCTCTCAAAGATTGCGTCCTCTCTGTCAGCCAGTTCACCGGAGCAGAGAGGGAGTCTTTGGTGGAGCTTGCCAAGCACCTTGGAGCCGAGTATGACTACCTTACATGCACCAGTCGTTATGTTTAGGCATAATATCCATAAACATTAACTACTGCAGGAACGTTTGATTAAACTTTTAAATTAGCTGGTATTTGCATTCATTATTATGCATGAACACTCAATGTGAAGCCAGTTGCTTTGTGTTCAGAGCAGTAATGAGGATGAATTTCTGTTTTCTGTACATTTTTCTATCTGTATGTGCTCCTGAGCAGTAGGATGATACAGCTGTTTAATAAAAGAAGAAGCTGCCCTGGCCTGTGTGCATTGCTGTAACTTAAATTCACTTGCTCTGCTGCATACTTTATAGCCCAGTCTTGCTGCTCATTAGGAGATATGTGTGTTAAATCTTTAAATTTGTTTTGTGTCTCCTTGCTGCAGCGTCCAGGATTATTTTGTGCGCCTGGGCAACCAGAAGAAAGGCATGCTGGCCAGCACGCATCTGGTGCTGCAGAGCCCCGAGGGCACAAAGTACCAGGCAGCAAAGAAGTGGGGGCTTCCTGCTGTTACCATGCACTGGATACTAGAGTCTGCTCGAACTGGGAAGAGAGCAGAGGAGGGAAGATTTTTAGTTGATCTGCCACCCTCACCAGGTTAGATAACTAACTTTGCTAGATCTGTTTTATGATCTGTAATTCTCAACACACGATATAAATTACATTAAATTAAACCGTATGATGGAGTTTGGCTGGAGTTTTAAGAGGCATTCATTTGTAGCACCAGTTTGACCTGATTGCTAATGACTACCACCAGAGATTTTCCTGGCTCGGGATGGGTCTTTATAAGAACGATAGTTTAGTTTTTATTGGTTTTTAATTTTAGTTTAGTTTTAGTTCCAGTTCGCTTAATTTATTAAATTCATTATGTTATTAAATGTAATTGTAGACTCAAGTTTGTCTAGTGTGTCATTGCTTATTAATGAGACTGGCTGTTTTTATTTTGTTCTTCCACAGAGAGGGATGAAGAGAGTTTTGTAGGTGGTTCGCAGAAACAGATTATGCCTCCAGCGGCTCGTTCCTCTCCAGAAATCCCTTTGTTGGGTCCCCGGAGCGGTAAGGCTGTCACTCCTCTGGATTTAGGCCGCTTTCAGAGCAAAGTGTTCCGATCTGTTTTGGATGAGATGAAGCCCAAAGAGGACATCAGCACCCCAAAACAAAACCAGGAGGGTGGCAGAAGGAACCCACTACAGAACGAGGCCTCCCTGCAGCTGGACACCCCTTCTCGTTTCCTCAACCGAGACCAGCTCTTCAGACCCTCTTTTAATGTCAAGGTTGGGATTCACTGAGCAGCTTACACTTCTGGCATTTCATGTTTGCTGATATTTGATTAATGTTTCTCTAAATATGTGTATTTATATTATTTAGGATGCACTTGGAGCTATGGAAACTCCGGGTGGGGCATCGAAACCAGGGAAGAGGATTGAGACTCCACTCACTGATGTCATCAACAGGAACCTGAAAGTAGCGCTGGCTAATAGCACCCGCAATAATGTCTCAGAGATGCAAGCAGTCTCTGCCAGTCCCCAGCTTGCAAAGACAGCTGAGAAGGAGGTAAACACTAGTACTGCTATACAAATGTGTTAGAGCCTGGTGGTTACAGAGCCACAGCACATCTTAGCGATTATCAGTGTTAGATTGAAGTACACACAGGTTTTTATTTCCCAGTCACAAACATAACAACTCAAAAGAAAGACAGACAAAAACAATATGGTGTTTGCGTGTTAGAGTCCACGAAAAGAAGCCGGGCCCCTGAATGGTGTTGTGGTCTGCGTGGGAAAGAAACTGAGCAAAATGCAGAGTGAACTAAACGCCATCGCTGCCTCGCTTGGAGCCGACTTCAGGTTTGTAAACTTTACTTAAGAGATTTTTATTGTATTTCATTTTTTTAAACCTTTCAAATCCTGGTTCTATCTGTCGCCACTCTCCCTCTATTTCGAGCTAAGCATGCTTTCCCAGTGTCAGCATTTTAAAACCACAGAATGAGAATTAATGTTTGGTTTTACCTGTTTGTTCTTATTTTTTCATCATATGACTTTTAGAAATGACAGTTTTTCACTTTGATTTCCTTCAAGTCTGAGCAATAAATCAGTTCCATAAACTGGGCTTACATAAGGATTAAGGCCAAAGTCCAAGTATACTGCTTCTAAATCATCATGACACCTGTACAAAGAATGGGTGAAATGTTTTGCTTACTGATCACGAATTATCAAAAAGTAACCCATCAATGTTGTAAGAAAGTCCTGGAAAGTAACACTTTATCAATTGATTTTATTTTTTGCAAATATGATGCAAACGGTACAAACATATCTTTGCTAACTTCTTTTCAGGTGGGCTTGTGACGATACAGTAACACACTACATTTACCAGGGCCGTGTGGGGGACAACACCCGGGAATACAGAGGAGTGAAGGAGAGAGGGCTCCATGTGGTCTCCCAGTACTGGTTGCAGGCGGTGGGTTTCCCAGTAGTGTAGCGTTTTCTCACTGATTTCTAATCATTTGTGACAGCTGATTAAGTCTGCTGTGTGAAAGTGATGCTGTGTTCGTGTTATTTGAAGTGATATAAGGTAGTGTAAAACACAGTACACTGTTGAAGCCCATCCCAGTATTTAGTGGGTAAGAGGCAGGCATCAGCTGATCTGCAGAAAATTAACACACACATGTTAGGAAACAATTCAGTCTTTAGTTTCTTTCAACCTGAGCACATAAACCATGCCTATAAAAGGTTCAAGCCACATGCTTCTGTTTCCTTTGCTTAAACAAGCATTTAGAGAAATTACGTCTTCATAAAGATTCACAAAGCTGCATTAAGATGCAATTGATTTCATTTGGGTATTATTTGTATTCTCCTGCAACATTTCACCCGGGGGAAGCAATTAGCATCTCATCAACAAAAGCAGAATACTAAATGAAAAACGTCTTTGATGTGTAAATTCAGAGGCATCGTCGTTTCAGTGGTGTGTCTCCTCATAATTGTTTTATTTAGTTACGTTTTGGTGTGTAGATAAATACTGTGTGCAGTAACGTGTCTGTTTTCATCCTGTGCAGTGCGCTGATGAGCAAAGGCACGTCCCGGAGTCTCTCTATCCTTTCACCTACAACCCTAAGATGAGTTTAAACCTGAGCCAGGTGCCCAGCAACTCTCAGAGGTCACCACCTGTAACACGAACACAACGCAAAGACATCAGGGAGACGAAGGAAGACGAGGTGGGTCTGATTTGAAAGTCAGAGTTAGTGGGGGACCTGTGTTGGTTTAGGATGGAATTTCTCAGGAAAATCAGGATGTATTGTTCAATTAATGCTGGGATGTCACAATTATCTTTCTTTTCCTGTTTAATTGATCTTTAGTTTTCTTTGTCGCAGTTTGTGCACAATCCCACACAAGAAGCTGCAACCCAACGCCGTGTGAGTGATGGAAGCACAGACCAAGAAGAGATGAATGATAGCACAGAAAGGAGGGGTGAGTGTCTTTTCTGTTGCTGGTAATTAAATCCACTGAGCTTCTGCATGTACTTGAAACGAGTCTAAGACTCTCAAGGCTCACCACCAATCTGCAAATCTGTCCATAACTTCTGGAGTAATCCTGACAAACCAAGCCTGTCACAGAAGTAAAAGGTCTTCAGTATACATGGTTGTATATGAGGTTTTACATATTTTTTGCTATCCTGATATTTTAGAAACGCTAGAGATGAGAGAGAACCTGCAAAGACAACTGCAGGAGATCATGTCAGCCACTAAACTGACGACAGGGAGGCGTACCTCAGTCAGGCTCGCTAGGATGGGATCCGGAGGGGCAGACTTGGGCCCCCACACACCCGAAGGGAGCAGAGTTGGACGGAGCGGTAATAGACGGACTCTAGAAGCTCTGAGGTATGAAAGAAGCTGCTTATGTTAAAACTAAAAGAAGCTTGAATCTCTTAAGGAATCTGGCAGCAGCTCAGGGCGTTTTGCAGAGTCCACTATAAAAAATTTAAAGTGCTTTTTTATTTGTTTTAAAAAAAAAAGTGGAAGGTGCTGTATGCATGTTTGGGTACAGAGCTGTGGTGACAGCAGAAGAAATAGTAAATATCATCATTTTACCTACAGAACTATGTTAGCAGTAGGGGCGCGTTGAGCTTTGAAAAGTCCTTTTGTGTTAAATTCAGGATCTAAACCATATAAATACCATAGATGGTATTCTTTTGGCTTCACATAGCTGACTGCTCTGTTGTGATTTCAGGGTTCCTCGAGAAGCGGCTATGGACATGAACACAGAGCCATCCCAGAGTGAACAGATAGTTTGGGATGACCCCACAGCCAGAGAAGAGAGGGCCAAGCTCGCTGATAATTTACAGTGGCCTGGAAGCCCATCGCAGCACTCTGAGCCCCTCGCTCCTCCTCCAACTGCAGACAGCGGACCACAGCTAAGGGACTCCATGACGGACTCAGAGCTGGTAGAGATGGGTAAGAAATGAGGATCCAGCTGCACCAACTGTCTGAAAGCGTACAATGGGCTAAATTAATGCATAGAGGGGTTTACACCTACCTGGACAGATAAAGAAGATTTTGAACTGTGAATCATGCAAATGAAAATGAAAGGTCTAAGCTTTGGGAGGATGTAGCGATACGGTGAAGAAGTGGTGCATCTTAGTATAGAGCTCTCAAGTTAGTCTCAGGTCTATTTAAAGTCTGTGTATGCATATAATAGGGAAACACTGTTTCTGATATGTTGGTAACATTTCACCGTTGTCGCTCCCGCAGCTGCTTGTGATGTCATTGAGCAGCACATGAACAAGAAAGTCCTGACGCCTCCTCCCGAGGAGCCAGAGAATGACGTCCTCACTCCTAAAGCTCCCAGCATTGCTTTTCCTCTCGCCAACCCCGCAGTAGCACCAGAACCACAGGTGAAGGGTTCGAAATTTGCACTGACAACAACACGTGAAGCTTTAATCTGGTCTAAATGAAATTTAATTGCTCAGCATTGTGTAACACTTCTCTCCACTTTCCTGCGTTACGCAAACAGCTGCATGCTGGTGCTTATTCAGTTACATAATAATGAACTGATCATTTGTACTGCGCAGTGTACAATCTGTACGTCTCTTTCAAGCAAAGTACTAGTGCTAAAAGGTTGTTTATTTTTCTCAGGAGAAGAAGGAAGAAAAACAACCTCCCAGATTTCAGCTGTCCTCCCTCAGCCCCCAGGAGCGCATTGATTACAGTCACCTCATAGAGGAGCTTGGTGAGTCTCCCATCTAATTAGCGATCTAACGCTGTTTCATCGTGCTGCAGTACAAAAGGCAGCACATCAGAGGCTGGAAGTCAGAGGAGCTAATCCCTGATGACTATAACTGAGGATCTGCCTCCAGGATATGGAAGTAGTTCCTCCAGCACTGTTTCCTCTGTCAAAAAAAGCATGACTCAGATCTTCACTGGTCATGACAAGTTATATCATTATTAAAACTTTCACACTGTATTTCTGCCTCAGCGCATCTTACTAGCTTAATAGCTTGACAGCCGTTCATCTGCTAGGCTTTAAACTTGGTGGGTGTATTGCTGGGAACTGAAATAAGTGCAGCGTTGAGTTTGAGGTTGTTAGAATAAACGGTTGTCATATATTGGCTAAAAGTTCACTTCGTTACCAGCATTTCCCCTACAAGACGTGTTTGTTTGGCTGTCTCTGTGAGGTCATTTACTAACAGTAAAGCATTCTCAGTCCTCTTACACATGAGTTTAATCTTCACTAATTATTGGCAAACCGTAATCCAAAACTAAACCTGTTTCAACCAAACAAAAAGTTGCATTCAACCAATGTCTGCTACACTGATAATGTTGCATTTACTTCATCAGCCATAAATGCTGAAAGACCAGTCTGTTTCCACCGTTTTTGAGTTGCACATCTTCTCTTTCCAACCTGTAGAATATGAAAATACTCACTGGGGTCAGCGATCACATGTGAGGTCATGGAAAATGTGCTGTGATCCAACCTTTCGAGATCCAAACCAGTTTACCAGTTTAAAATAGGTGCACAGATGGTGACTATATCCATGGTGCTGGAAACATGTTATCAGAGGGTCTGATAGAGTCAGTGGAATAGGATAAACTTCATATTTATATTGCATTTTCATGCCATTCAGTTATCAGTGTTGCAGCCATAATCCCTGCACAGGCCAAGTGTACCATGTGTGTAGTTTTCTGTCTCTGTCTGTTGCTGTAGGTGGTGTAGTCTTGGATAAGCAGTCTTTTGACCCCAGCTGCACACACATCATCGTCGGGACACCCCTGCGTAATGAGAAGTACCTGGCAGCGATGGCAGCTGGGAAATGGATCCTGCACCGCTCGTACCTGGAAGCGTGCCGCTCTGTGGGTCTCTTCATTCAGGTCAGAATCCGAAGAGCAATCTTTGCCACACGTAAATATGATAGAAAGTCTGGGAATGTGGAATATAAGCGCTCGGATAACACCAATACTTTCAAGGAGAGTCCTTCATGCAAGTATCACCACACAGCCGTCATCTTAGGCTGTTATTTTAGACTAGACAAGGAACGGGTCACTTCTAATAAAAACCACAAAAAAGGTTTTCTTGACTTGTCCCCAAAAATCTCCAAATCTGTGATCTAGGAGGAGGAGTTTGAGTGGGGCAATAGCTCCATCCTTGACGCATTGCCCTCCATCACCTCCCAACAAAAGAGACTAGCGTTAGCCGGCATGCGCTGGAGAAAAAGCCTGCAGGGTCACTCTGAACACGAGGTACGAGCAGGCTCATACACACAATAAAAACCACGGCTCTGAGGCATTTTGTGTTCTATAAACAGGCATTTGTATTTTTCAGGGCGCCTTCAGTGGATGGACAGTCATGCTGAACATCGACCAGAGCAGAGAATCGGGATTCAGGCGGTTGCTGCAGTCTGGCGGGGCGAAGGTTTCTCAGTGCTTTTCTTTTCTGAGACACATCCAGGAGCATGCAGTCTTTAGCCAAGATAGATTAGCATCCTAAAAGTGTCTTAAAACAGCAACAGCTTCAGTAGGTTGATATTTATTTTTTGATATAATCTTTAGAAATGTCTGTGATGTAAAATTTGGAATCCTTGATAAAACTGAGCTAGTGAGTCAAAAGAAAGCGAGGAGAAAAAAAAAGAGCTAAGAAGATGGGGCTGTTGTTTTAGATGGAGGTAAATAACCATCACAGCAGTATGCTGAAGGAAAGAATTGTGTTGTTTGCGGGTTTACGTTTGTCTGCTTCATTTGACTTCTTTCCACAAACACAGCAAACACACAGTCTGTCATTTCTCTGCAGGTCCTTCCTGGTCCCTCCCCATCCATGTACAAAGAGGCCACACATCTTTTTGCAGACTTCAGTCGACTCAAACCCGGAGACTTCAGAGTTGATGTTTTAGAGGCTACCTCACAAGGAGTCACATGCCTGAAGCCAGAATACATTGCAGACTATCTCATGCAGGTTAGCAGGGCTCTTCATTTATATATTCTCAGCTGAGTCTGATGCTGAATTTCTCACTTGAAAGACGTTTGATGTCTTCCATGTTGCAGCCCACACAAAATTGAATGTTAAAGATGGATTTTTAGCAATGGCCTTTTTTCCCATCTTTGCTTAAGGAGCCAACACCACCCATCGAGCTGTACCACCTGACTGAAGCTCCCTCTGAAGAAGCTCCAGGCACACCGTCACGTAAACGTAAAGCAGCAGCAGAGACCTCCAGGCTGAAAAAGAGCCGTGTGAACTGAAGTTACATATCTTAAATATTTTCAACAATGTGAAGATGATTGTAAAAAAAAAATCCCTATTTTTTATGACCTGTATGAAAATAAAATAAATGTAGCACCTGTATTGTAATACTGCATTTTTCATAGAGCGCCCTGGAGCTGCTTTTTGCACCGAGAGACTCTGCTTGTGATGGATGAGTTGATGAACGTCTGCAGAAAATGTTGAGTCACGTTTTGTAATTGCATGCGATGCTACTCTCTGGCCTGTAGAGGGCAGTAGTGTGTCAGTGCATGCCTCAGGTCTGATTTCTCAGCAGCAGAATGTAAACTCAAGTCTCCCAAGTGCTGTTTTAACATTTATATATTTAATAACTTTACTTATTGTTTAGGATTTTTTTGGGGGGGTTAACCAAGCCTTCTATGATTTTTTTTTTCCAAATGTCCTGTTATAAGTGTGTGTTGTTAACTTTCTTTCTTTTGCAAAATAAAACCTGCCTGTGTATTTATTGAGAAATCATCCTGCCTAAGGCAGCTTATTAACTTAGTCTCTGACAAATTTGGTCAAATTGACATGTTTCTTGCCCTTCACTGGTTATAGCCCATTTGCATCATCTGTCGATCCCCCCTCCAGTCTAGTAAACACTAGATTTTGTTTACGCTGTTCATGTAGGCCTCTGGTACACTGATGTGTTGCTTCATACCAGCGTGCCAGCTGAGGTTTGAGGCCTTGGTTCTCTCTCATAAGATGGTTAAGTGGTTTAACCTCGTAATAGATGGACCAGCTGACCGCCTCCCCACAGGTTCAGTATTTAGAAGTGTGGGATTAGAGGAGGAATCCTGACAGGGAGGGAAACATGACTCAGATCCCAGAGGGCAGCTTAAGGTCACTCACAAAGTTTGGCAAGTTTCAAATTTTACAACCAACTAATTTTAATGGTAACAACCAAACCGTATTTAATTAAGCTGCATATTATAGGGCAAAGGACCTGTTCTTGCACACCGCACATACCTGTGAGCTGTGAACAAGTCCACCCTTGAACAGTTTTTCCTACAGGAAAGGCAAGGGTTAAATTATCGTATAATTTATATTGCTGTTAATTTTATGCCAGCATAGCCAATATGCGACTTAAATATCAGGGATATGGAAGATGAAGACTGCCAAAATAAAAACCCCAACTAATAAAAGAATGACAAAGCTAAATTATAATGTATGAGGAAGGCATGTATAATGTAGCTTTGCACTGATGTTTAACAACTAATAACATAATACAAAAGTTTAAAAAAAACATGATAATGATAAACATAATCTGGCAAAAGAGCAAAAAAAAAAGCAGATAAAGCAACTCCCCCCCCCCCCCCCCCTCTAAAAAATAAAAATTAAATATAGAAGCGATATATAAATTATGTAATGCTTACATCTTTTTATTTAATGTTGTATTTTCATATTTTGAGTCTTAGTTTTGTGAACATGCAAGCTGGAGATAAATGCCAGTGGAAGTGGAAATTTTGGGTTTTTATTTCAAAATTTCAAGATTTTTGAGAGATTAACACGAAATTTTAACCTACTTCTACTTGGTAATCGATCAATTAATAAATAAATAAATTTAAAAAAAAAAAACAATCAGCGTGGGAACAAGCTTGCATAGCCCTCAATAGGTGGAGAGCCACTATAAGTCCTGCACTGAATCACACTTTCAGCAGTGATGGGAAACATTTCAGTGCTTATTTATTAGTTTTTATGTGTTGTATCAATTTAGATCAAATTAATAGTTATGGTTTAATTAACTAAATGTTCTCACAGAGCTAAATCACGCCTGTAATGTACTTATTTTATCTGTCTGTAAACAACAGAATCATTAAAAAGCAATGTTTGCTAATAAGTCTATTAAACCAGTAATGAAGGCAGGATTTTAAGTGTTTCTTTCTCTCTTTTACACTTTGTTCAGGAGTTAACGCATCGTTTCTTAAACCACTGCAGCTCATAAAAATCCCGGAGCTCTGCAGCTGGACACGACAACGATATTAATATTCACAGGTCCCGCTCCAGGAAGTGTGGATGTCTGAAACAGTTTTCCATCAACAGGTGTCCCACAGAGGTGGACTAACGTCCCACTTTGCTGACTGGCAATTGGCCAAGAGTTCAGCTTCACTGACGTTTCACTGCGTCACGCGGTCCTCTTTCTATATGCTAACTTTGTGGGTTTCGTGTTGGGACGGGGGATTTCAGCGCGACCCTGCGATCAGGGAGGAAAACTCTGCAGCAGTCCTCATTAAAATTCCCCGTCCGTACGCTCACCACGAGAACCTCCTGTGGTGGGTGGCACCGGCGTCCTGCGCGCCTCTTAATTGCGCATCAAGCATTAAGGGGAGATCACGGATCACAGTTCCATTACCCGTGGCCGCGGATTACGCTGCCTTGAGGCTGGGAGGGGGTTGCTTCACGTCCCGCTATTTACGGCGTTGGGGCTGAGAGAGGAAAGGTGGACGCAGAGGGGTCTAGAGGTCCAGCGAAGGGTGGCGCCCTGCGCATGTTGTAGTCCAGCGCCTGGACGCACAGTGCCGCTTCCCAGGGGCCGGGGGACCCACAGCGACACGGTCGGCTCCTGCAGTCCGCTGCCTGGGCTCCACTGGCTTCTCGCTGCAGCTCATGATTCGGACATTTCTGTGCGGGGACTGGCAACATGTGCGCCCGGATGGTGTGAAGTGTGACACGGCGGCTTTTGGGTTGCATTTCACTCGGATACGCCGAGCAGGCTGCCCGACGTTACGGCGCACCTTGTGCAGTAGGTAAGTCGGCTACATCTTCATCCCTGTACTTCAGATTACACACATCACCCTCCAGCTGCTCTGCGCATCCGGCGAGTTTTATTGATCGCTCTTACCTCCCTTATTGATTATGTTAAACGTCCGATTTGTTGAAATCTGCTCAGGGTTTCCGGGCAGTTATGAGCAGCGGTGACAGACACGAAGGTCTGGGCTTCAAATCACTGTCAGTGCTGCAGAACATGTCACTGCAAGATATCCTCATCCATGCCCTATCAGCTCAGAGCATCAATAATGCATTGCACGATGTGAATATTGATATCAAGACTGGGAAATGCCATCGTCAGAAGTTGAGCTCGCGTTGCTTTCTGGAAGAATCATCATGTAATTGAGGAATAGTTTTTATTTATTTATTTTATTCAGTGTGATCTTAGGGGGCTTAAGAGGCTTGAAAATCATCTTAAATGAATGAACATTACCACCTAATAAAACATCTTTCGAGGGTTTCAATGGACTTTTGGTGACACTTAGTTCTTGAAGAGAGTACAGACTGATTTGTCCAGTTTTTTTTCTTGGATAAAGTTTGTGAAGACAATAAAAGCCATGAGTCTTCCAGTCTGATCATCTTTGTCCCGAGTGCTTTATTTGTCAGGCAACATGGACAGAAACAAAGGAGATAATAGAAGAAACTCTCTTAAAATGCCATAGTGCCAAGAACAAACTGCATCACCAAATACCCCATTGGAGTGTGAAGGTTCAGCTTTGTTCAAGAACAGAGGGTTCGTATAGAGAACAGTTTAAAGTGTGTGCTAATTGAACCTGCCGGCCACTCTCCCCATTGTAACGGGAATGTTTGGTTGCTCGTCCTCCACAGAAACCCCCCACTCATTTGTTCTGGCGGGACAATCCTCCAGTGCCATGTGTGCAATGGTTTGGGGGGGAGGGAGCAGGGTCAGCAGGGGTATTGACATCTGCGGCTGACAGCTTCCTCGGAGCGAGCTGACATGCTGTGATACCATGAATGGGTATTAGGAAACATATGAGCAAAGCACTTAACACTAATGAGGACATTTATTCTTTGTCCACGATGCTTGGGCACCAGTTTTACACAATACTGCTGTTTTTGTCATTTGTCTAATGTAACTAGAAGTAAGGACAGTTACTCGTGTCACGCGGTCACTCAGTTTAAAGCTTGGCTTCATTTAGCATCAAGAGTTCAGAGACCTTTTATTTCTCAGCGTTTTTGGACTTAATTAACCGATTGATTGTAGTTAGAGGTTGATGTTAAAACAACTTCAAGTTTTAGTCACAGTATCCCAAATCTAGTGCTCAAACTGGGTAATTAATTGATCTGTTAACTTTCATATAACCTGAATTATTAGTACAGCATTGTGGTAGATCAACTGTTTGTTGTTTTGAGCAATTTGGGGAACAGTTGTTTAGATATTTGAGCTTTCTTCTTTTTTTCTTTTCGCCTCGTATTGTCAGGTCTTATAATATTAGAAGTGATCACTGTTGTGAACTGAATTGAGTAAGTGTCTTAAATCTGCAGTATTTCTGTTGGCCAATAGAGTGGCAACTACTCTGGTTACAAAAAGCAGTCATTGTTTAGAAGTTTACAGGAAAATTCCTCTGGTGTTCACTTGATCAAGACCTCAGGAAACACCTTTCCAGTGAGTTTATGCTATCACAAGTTTGGCATCTTATTTAACACAACAGGATATACTTTCTTTTTAAAGTAAAATAGATGATTATTCAACGTACGGTTTTAGGGTTTGAGTAATTCTTATGCTAATACTGCACTGAGTTTGCTCTGTTCTTGGCTAGGAGGTGATATAGACTTAAAATTATATCCAGGTATTTAAAGGAAATAATGATTTTTATGGTTATGTGGGGGAAAAGGACTGAAGGGTGTTTTATCAATGGAGTTATAGTTGCAAACAAATTAAAGTACATTTTTCTTTTACAGTGAGCTACTGTGATTGATGATAGACTACTTAGTAAGTGTGAGTCTATCAAGGTACCAGCAGCAGCATTGTAGTGCAGTAGTAGTGACACAGCATAAGTTTAACAATAACTAAAGTAGCTTAACCTTGTACATAATGAGGAGATGCACAATATTATCACATAATAAAACAGAAAACAAAGAAAAAGTAAACGTATGGCATCGCTACATCGTTGATGTTGTCATATGAAACCTTTATCAATGGTTATTATGAGTGATATGATATAGCACAGCCCTGTTTCTCAGTCCGTATCTTTACTCAGAAGACAAAATAGTTATGGCCTGATTGGGGCTCTAAAATCAGAGCCTATAATGGGTAATGTCACAGTACATCTTTTATGTACAATCTTTGCTAAAACACCAAATATTGAGAAGTAAATTTAGCCATTTTTCCATCTGTTCTCTGTTTTTACTCTGTCATTCATGTTTCTGTCACATGCAACTGCTCAAAGGTAGAAAGCCTCCAGAAACTTGTTCAAATACATAAACTGCAAACAATAGGTTACATGACAGGTTACCGCCCACAAATCCCGCCACTTCTTTCTGATCCCTGTATTATTATGAAGGTCAAAGTGTCGGTCATTTCAACGCCTTTCTACTCCTTTCTACTGTCAACTTTAGAAGGAACTTGCAGTGGCCAGGAGCTGAACAGAATCCACAGCTACTTTCTTATCAGAAATGTCAGGAAAAGCCAACATTAACACCGAAAAACAACCAGAAAATATCAGCAATCACATCCAGAGCTGCACACAAATTTATCAGGGAGTTTCCTGGGAAAGGGACATCTGGTTTCTGACTCTTGCAAACTGCAGTCAAACTGATGGGAACGTTTTAAGGGAATGTGGCTATGACGGTGTGAGCTGGTCCTGTACTTGTAAGCAGGCGTCTCTCATGACTGGTAGAGAATGGTACACTATGAGTTGGAATGCAGCCCTCATGGGCCCCCTCATGCTGCACATTATGTGTTCTAAATGGACTTTGCACCTTCCTCCAGTCTGACAAAACAGCAAGTGGCCAAAACAGGATTTTACCTTAGCAAAGGAAGGAAAGCCAGCCAGCTTGCGCCTGTGTTTCTTTTCCTGTGTTCTCTAAATGCCATCCAGTATTAACGAAGGCCCCTTAGCTGCTTTGGAAATTACTTTCATTAAACCAAGAGGGGGATTCATAAACAGGAACTGCAGGGGAAGGTGGCACGCTGAAAGAAACCAAAAGCGGCTCTATTCAACCTAGAAGAAAAATAAAGTTTACCCCAGAGCCGGTTATGATCCTATCGGTTAAAGAGTGCTCCCATAGGACCAGAAGGAGACGGGGCTCGAGAAAAACAGCCTGACTTCGAAATAAAAAAAGAAGAAAGGAAAGAAAAAGCGGCTCTCTTTCAGGGTGTTGACATTTGAAATCCAGCATACTGTATACAGTAGTATCAGAACAGGCTCTATTTGCCCGCTGGGGGGGTTCAAAATGAATAATATACCATGTGGTGCCTCAGGTAAACAAAGGGTTTCAGTTCTTGGCAGCAGCAGAAGACCCACCTGCCCACAGCAAGCAGAGGTCACAGGAAATTCAAACAGAATGGTAATGAATAACTAACCATTACGATGATTAAAGGGGGGCGATGGGCACTGGGAGATAAGTGTGTGGGGACCGTCCGAGCGTGAGGTGTTTACAAGAGGAATTCCTCGCATTCCCCATCTGCAGTCATGCCACTCCAATCTGGACCTCCACCCACTGATCCACTGATGGTCACCCTCCATACCAAGAGGGACACAAGGGGCGTAAAAGGGTCCATAAGCTCTATCAAAGTTAAAAGCTGCTGCGAATGTGTTGTGTAAGAGGGGTTAACGATTTTTTAGGAGCGTTTGATGGCGTCCGGAGCACTAAAAGCTCCATAAACGAAAAACGACAGAGAGAATAATGGCAAAATCTTTTGTTTTCCACACAGTCAGTCTACTGCAAAATGATGGTGCTTTCAGGGGTTTTAGCTTGATCAACTTTGTTTGATAGCTCTGCATGTTTAACATCCCCAACAGCAAACGTGCTATTTTTAGACCAGCTGTCAGATTGGCTCTAGGGATGAAAATGTTGGTCTGTTTTTCAGTCCACAACAGTGCTCAAGACTGAAATATATCCAACACTGTTGTAAGGGTTGTCGTAAAATCGAGTTCAGATATTCATTGTTCTCAGCAGATGCATGCTAATCACTCTGAAGATGTCCTGCTATTTACTCCAGTGTTTCTAGCACCTAATGAATTTTGTCTTGTATGTCAAAAAACGCTGTAAAGTGCTGTGTCAGATAATCTGTAATAAATGATGGACGTAGGTTTTGTGTCTTAAAAAATGAAGCCATTTCTGAACTTGCTTAAATCTCCATTCTTCTAAACATCCTGCAGGGGATAAAAAATGAAGTCTAATAGTAAAGAAGCCTAAAGGAAAACAATCATTCCTCTCAGCTGATCTGTAAATATTTTCTTTATGAGTTTTATGATCTCAGTTTTTGGTTTTGAGTCCTGCTGAATGCAACATTATATTCATTTTGCAAAATATGACCTTTTTTAGAGCCACTCCTTAAAGCTAAGAACAGGAAGCTTAGGATACAATTCACGTGGGCTCACCACAATAGGACAATGGAAGAGTGGAAAGGCGTTCCACGGTCTGAAGTGCCTTGATTTCTGCTGTCTCATTCAAATATTATGGTCATAAACAACATGAAAACATGGCTCCATCCTGCCTTGTATCAGTGGTTCACATTGCTGGTGGTGTAATGTGTGAGGGATATTTTCTTGGCACACTTTGAGCCCCTTAGTACCACCTGGGGAGTATTGTTGCTCACCATATCTATCCCTTTATGACCACAGTATATCCATCTCCTGGTTTCTTGAACGTGACAATGAGTTCACTGTACTCAAAAGGCCTCCACAGTCACCTGATCTCAGTCCAGTAGAGCACCTTTGGGATGTGGTGGAACAGGAGACTCTCATTATGGAGGTACAGCAGGCAAATCTTCAACATCTGTGTGATGATTTCATGTCAACATGGAGCAAAATCTCTGAAGAGCATTTGCAGCATGTTTGCAGAATTAAGAAGGTAAAAAGACCCAGTAATAGCAAGGTGTACCTAATAAAGTGGCTGATGAGTTTAGTCTTGTTGGTGTTTCCCCATACTTTGCCACAAAGGTTATTTAATATAGATTTAGTCAATATAAAGTTGTAAGAAATCTAAGAAATGAAGCATATTTGTTCATAAGGTTCATAACTCTGTTCTTTACCCCTGCAGTCTATACGAGTGTTTTATTTTTTCAACGGTCAAGTTCTTTAAACGACGCAGTTGCTCAGCATATTTTGCTCTTACATAATCCTGTTTGAACAGCGTTTGATTTTCTTCGGTACCATCTGAGAGCCTCTTTAATCCAACTGTCTCTCTGTCACATGCAAAATAAACTAGACGCAGAAGAAGGATCCCACTTTGTTAAACCCACATGTGAAAAGTGAAACATCGAGAGGTGCGATCAAGACGCCGAAGGTTTGTGGCTTAGGATCAATCAGCACATTTTTTTTAATGCATTTCAGATGACTGGGGCTAATAGGATTATGAGAAGTCCTGGGGGAGCTGCATGTTAGTTACAATACTAGAAGGTGTCAGCCCAGTGATTACCAGGTGTGAGGCTCACCTATGAGGATTAGTCAGAACCTCTAATGGATGGCAGGTTGTGACCACGGATAACAAGGAAGCAAATCGCAGCCCTGTCGTTGTGGAAAATGCTTTTCCATCAGGTTAAAAAAAAACGGAGGTTCTAGTTTCCTTGGCAACTTCTTGAATCTGAATATGTGCAAAAGCAGCTCTGAACTTCTTGCACCACCAAAAAGCATAAAGATCCTCTGATTTGGAAATTGCTAACCCGTGTCAGTCTGACTTTGAATTTCTTACATTGTGTGTCCTTTGCTTCTTATCTTCGCCTCAAAGCTTTTGAGCACGTAATCAGTTAAAAGAAACCTTGTCTACCAGCCAGACTTGTCTGATAGAGGCTGCAGATTAAAGTGGCACCATATGCTTGGGAATGAAGTGCCCCCCCCCCCACTGCCATGCTAGAGCTTATTACTGGGCCCCTGTGTCACTGTCAGCAGCTAATTGTTCTTGTGGATTGAGGTGATGAGGGGGAACAACTCCCCTGTCTTGTCCTAAATGCCGGGTCATCTTTACTCTTCTTGCTCTGCAAATCAAAGCATTTCCTTGTCCAAACACACAATATGTGTATTTACAGCCAGCTGCCAGGCCTAGCACTTACACTACCCTTGTTCAAAATGCCTGCATCTAAGCAGAGGGAGCCAGGAAAAGAAAAGCTCCGGAGTATATAAAACCGTTGCTTTCTTTCTATGCCCTGACCATGCCCCATATGGCTCATTTCATGGATGCTGGAGAGTCTGATTGAAGGGCTGAAGAGCAGAACTGATGTTCTTTATACACAGTTAGCAAAGTGGGAGCCAAGTCCGGAGCAAGGTTGCATGAGGTAAAAGGAAATATGTAGGAGATAGGAAAATGATTTGTTCGAGTGTAACAGAGTGCACTTTGTCACGAAGCACAATGTGGCACAAAAGAACAGGAAAGATTTCTTTCCAAAGAAACCTTAAGGTTATATCAGGGATTTCTACCATTTCATACAAGTACCCCAGGGGGCACCTTTGCAGCAGCTAAGCAGTATATGAAAACATTAAATCAGCTAATCGTAAAATGTGGACCTTAAAAA
The DNA here is from genome assembly GCF_057381915.1 of Diplotaxodon limnothrissa. NCBI lineage: Eukaryota > Metazoa > Chordata > Actinopteri > Cichliformes > Cichlidae > Diplotaxodon > Diplotaxodon limnothrissa. The sequence continues at coordinate 20,712,498 of NC_140604.1, forward strand.
GTTTCAGCAGAAATGTTAAGAGTTAACGAAAAACAATGGTAAGTAAAAGACAAACAAATATTAAAATACATGAGTAATACTAGTCAGTACTGTTAAAACAGTTAATACAGTTCCAACACTGGTAACAGTATATCTGTAATCTGTTAAAAAATGTGCGAAGAATTAACTATCAATTGTTTTGGCTACAGATCAGCAAGAGAACAAGGTGGCTACATTTAATGGTTAAGTACATGAAATACACTGTTGTGCAAAAGTCTTGAGCCACCCCTTGTTTCTTTATATAGGTGCAGCGATTTATTGAAACATGAAATACAGTCAAAAAGGCAAAAGCAGAGTTTGTACAATTCTAATGAGCCTGAAAGTCAACGTGACCGCCTTCATTCTTCAACACAGCCTGAACTCTTCTAGTCAAGCTTTCTTGTCATTTCTTTATGTAGTTTCAGGAATTGTTCTCCAGACTTCTTGAAGGACATTCAAAGCTCTTCTTTGGATCTTGGCTGTCTTTTGTTCAATTCTCTGTCAGGATGATCCCACACTGCTTCAGTAATCCTAATGACTCATAGTATTTCATGGTGTTTTTTTCTATCCAGGTATGTACATTTTCATAAGAACATGTCTTTCACAATCTGCCACTTATTCAAGTTTTCAAGTAATATTTTTTTTCAAATCATCTTCAAAATTACAAAATATACAGTTAAAAATACAATTCAAAATGTAAAACTGTTATATGCTATATGTAGCGATATGACTGGTTTATCCCTTGAATCAGGTGCGTTTTTCACTTTGAAATGATTCACAGGTAAGGATTAAGCAGCTAATCAGACAAAAAAGCATGTAGAAAATGGTCATGTAGAAGGACTGGACTGAAAAAGAGTGGAAAACCATAAAAGACCTTTAAAAAGATTAGGAGAAAGTCTGGCATGTCCTCCTTCCTTTAAAGAAATGAGGGATGGCTCAAGACTTTTTTACAGTTTTGTACAACTGATGAAAATCAGTAAGAATAACACTGGAATTGGTTTATACAGACAGCTAACAGTTCAAAATTTGAACAAAACTATGGCGAGTATGCCTCTGATGTCCTCTTATCCAAAGGTGTCACAGGAGCTGACATTTCATTGTAAGCTAGTCATTAACCACCTCTGGGAGAACGCCTCAAATATGAAAATATCAGCACTTGTCACCCACAATTAGACAGAGAGGCTTATACAGTTTCCTTCCATTCTCTCCCCCGTCTGCCTCTCTAGGCTCGGAGATTTGTGTCTTCAGAGGCTAAAAAGCTGCCTGGTAATCTGAGACAGCATTAATAGAGAATAAGATGGAGCGAGGCGACCCCACAAATTAATTACTATACACAGAGCGGCAAAAAACAAACAAACTGTCAAGTGACACAGTGGGATTTTGTTTGTTTTGTGATTGTGTTTGTTTGTGAATGTGTTTGTGATGCTGGTAACGGTGTCAGGTACATCACCATGGAGACTGTGGTTTTATTGTGTGGGGAGGATGTTGATGCTGGAGCTGGCAGCAGACAGAAGCAACGTTGTAGCAACAGCAAAGTCTGACTGGACAGCAACTGGACAGATATCAGTTTTGTTTTTGTTTTTTTATAAACAAGGCCCGTTTAAAAAAATTGATGTGGGCCTTGCCCGTCTCTCACATTTCCACCCCGACAAATTGAAGGCCCGGGACCGCTCGCCCACAAGATCCATGTTCACACCCAGATTATCTCATATACAGAATAGCAGTGCAGTGAATGAAAGGCAGCACGAGCCCAATGAAACTGCCGCTGAAGCTGCTGGAACGACTCCTCTCCTCTCATCCCCTCTGCTCCCTCGCAAAAGAGGAGAGTGAGGGTGTCCTTTGGGTAGAAGGGATGACTTGACGTTTTGGGTTTGTCAGAAGCCGCAAATAAATTGGACTCACTGGTCGCTCCACGGGCTGTTTGGGCTGTAAACACACTGCAGCTCGATATGTCAAACATGCTGTAGTAACTGCAGTTCTTTTTCTGCTCCCTTTCAGCGCTGTAATGAGAGTTTATGCATCTGCTGCTGCTGTAATAACCATATTTTTCTTGTTTCCTCTGCATAATGTGCTCTTGCAGGACCATATGTATGTTTTTGTAAATGTAGGCTCTGTCATTTTATAATCCTAAAATCTCTCTATTGGCTTAGGCAGCACGTGTAAATACAGATAACAAGATATCAACAAGAGTTATACATTCCTTTAGAAATTAATGCATTCGAACCCCTGTGTGTTGCAAACATCTAATCCATTATACAGTAAGTTAATTGTATAGTACTGTCTTCTGCACTGAGTCTGGATGTTAACTGCTAGTGAATGCGCAATGGGATTTTATTTGAACTGAGCTGCACAGACATAGCTAAAAAACAACAAAAATAACCATATAAACAAGTATTTGGCTCCTTCATTTTCATAGTATTTTTACATGACTGTTTCATTTCCAAACATCTGAGGCTCTATGATGTCTCCCATTGGTTAATGAAGTCCTGGTCCGGGCGTTGACGATGACAATTTTAATGAACATTTGTTAGCCAATGAGCAAACCCTGTTTATCTCCTTCTCTATAGAGATATAGCAGCACAGAAGTTTAAGATGCAATTTTAAAAGGTAAAATTAAAATAAATATTAAATCAGTATGTTATGAGCACACATCCCAAATCCCCTCTAAGCACTTGTGGGAGCATTTTGAAGTAGGAAGAGTTTATCTCAGGTCCCGCCCACTTTGCGCCGCCAGCAGTTATTTGCCCCGTTGTTGAATGCTATTCGTTTTCTACAGTCTCCGGACGCTCCGTCGCTGTGGATCGCTTCCAGGGTGGATGCTGCTTTGATGTCTCCGGTGGGGACAGAGACAGCATGTTTTATTTAGTAGGACTTTAAACTAGTGAAATGAGCCCAGGAAGTCAGGAAAGTGTTTGCTGAGGTCAAAGAGCAAGGGCCCGAGAGCCATTTTCTCATAGACAGTCCGAGTTCTTTTTTGCAACCAATTAATTGGCCATTTAAAAAAATGCATGCTAAATCCACTCACACAGGCTTCTCCTTTCAGACCAGGAAGATGCAGCATCTTTTATACACAGTCTATGGTCCTAGCCCTCCTCTGAAATGCGATACTAAAGTTATATTACAAGCATCAAAATTATAGAACAACCAGCAGCTACGTTGGCACCAAGTCCCTGCAGCTGTAGCGATTCTCAACATCATCCCTGGGCTTCTTGTGTGTGAATATTGAAGCATTTGATGGCTGAAGTTTCTTTGCATCTTTGCACTGCTGAACATAGTTGGTCAGCTGCCCGTTTGTAGCTTCATGTCACTGACTTTATCGAAAATGATTTGAAGCCATTCTGCATTGGTAGTGTGAAGTGGATGTTTTCTGTATCCAGAAGAATACGAGGGTCGTGATTAGACTCGCGGACGCCTGCAAGCTCTTCAGCTTTTTGTGACAACACAGTTATACTAAGTAGCATGCTAAGGAGCATAGGAAGAACAAGGTATTATAACAAGAACAACAAAGCACCTGTGGTTTTTGCAGCTGTGTGTGTACACAGCATAATCCCAACCTTAGAGGGCAACTGGCTCACGTGGGAGGCCTGTCAAGTAATTCAGTTCACTCAGGCCTTCCAGGTTATAAAAGCTGGACCATTTCTCTGCCTCCTCTCCTTCCACCTGGGTTTAATTTTTTGTGTTTGCACTCCAAAGCGCAGATGACATTTATTCATCCATTGACTATTTGCATTGCTGATATTGCTGAGGCCGACTTCCACAGCTTAAAACACGTAAATGTAATTTACAGACTGTAGTGAATGTCTGGAATGTGTAAGAAATTTATAGTTTGGTTTGCATGTTTTAGATTATGGTTAGCTGTGTTGTTATAGTTATCAACAGAAACAATGTGCAAAAAAAACCACTGGAATGGTCCTTTAAATTGAGACGCAAACAAAGCTTTGTCATTAGTGGCAAACAATTCCTCTCCCGCACAACTGTCAACACACAAACTCTTAAAATAATGTCCGTGAGGTTTGGTTGCCACCTCTGCCTTCCCCTGGGGACTCGCTCCATTCTTCACTCTTCAACTAATAATAGATGCTACCGCTCATGCCGCCATATTGTCCCATGTCCGGCATCACAGAGAAGAGAGAAGAGGTGGAATGATGGAAGCAGAGACACGGAGACACCTACAAATTTGCTCCCAGCCAGCTCGGTTTCCCCGCGGGGCCAACCATCTGACATTTAGCTACGCTAGCTGTAAACAGGCCACTGGAATGCCATTGACATTCATTTTGTCTGAAACAGTTTGTTTGCTTTTGTCACTCTCCTCATTGGTAAGCCCTGGAATTTTCTTCCAAAAATTAAATGCAAGCCGAGAGCAGCTAACAACGACTAATATCAATCATTTTGTTCACTGGTCATCAAAGGAGTTCATGAGTTATTTTGGTTGTTGTGTACATATAAAGACAAATATATACTGATACTATTCCAAAAATTATACATTTAGATTTAGGTGTGCAGAGATCAGAACTCAAGCACCTACTTGCTGGTAAATTATAGGTATTTTTCACAATATTCAGCCCTGAAAATATGTGGAGTGAGCTGAACATACTTTAAAAAAAAACTGTAGATTTGCTGTTTTTATGTCATTACTTTGGCAGAAATCTTGACCTAACTTAAAATCTCTACTTACAAAATCATTGTTAAAATGAAGCAACTGCTGCCCCAGCTCCACTGCATGGATGAGAGGCACTTATGTAAATTTTTTACATAACCTCATCCAAGGTCAGAATGACATCTGAGCAACTCTAAAGGAAAAACCTTAAATTTGTCTAATCAAAAGTGTAAATTAGAGAGTAAGCCAGTACACTGACTAAAGTACTGGCTGTATATGTATCATTTATTAAACCGATACTTTACTAGATTAATTAACTGGCCTATAAATACTGGAAACTGGATGTCAAAGATCCTGAAGCTGAAAACAAAAAAATGTATTGAACTAAATCTTGTGTGGAGGGAAATCACTATGAATCATATAAATTAGGTTTTGATTCATGTTAACCTGCTTCATCCATCCCAAAGCCAGTTTTGATGTGTGTTTGGGATCATTGTCCTATGGGGAAACCCAACTGTGCCCATTAACCATTTAACTGTTGATTTGAGGTTAAGTTGAAGAATTTGGAGGTCGCCCTCCTTCATTATTCCCTCCACTTTGTGCAATGGTGCAACACCACCGGCATGATGCTACCACCACCATGCTTAACAGTTGGTACGGTGTTCCAGAAGGATCTGACTTGTCCAAGCGAGCAGCTGCACATTTTAGGTAAGCTTGAAGGTATTTTGAAGCAAGATCTTCCTTCTTGGTCCATACTCTACCAGTTCATGGCAGGCTTGAGCCTTGGCGGTTCCTATGTTGTTCACAGTTTGGGTGTTTTTCCAGATCCAAACTACCTCTGAGTTCAAAGTTTAATGACAAATTTATCGCAGTATAATTTTTTTGATTAAAAATCTTGTTTATTCCTCCAGATACTTAGTTACAGTCGCTTGTTAACTATTTTCGTGTAGATTTTTCTGTAATTTGTCACTCGTTCCTTATTTGTCCCCCGATGGGAGTCTTAAAAATTTATGATAATCCCGTGTAATTATCCGATGAAAACAGCAATCATTTTTTAAACATTGTTAATTTTCTCACCTGTTTCATGTAAAAACTAAGAGGCGTGGACCATCTGTGGTTCATCACTTAATCATAAACTGTCTGAGGCACCCGCAGTTCTTGCTCCATCTCTTGTTTTTAACCACTTCTTCATTCATAATAAACACTGCTGACTGTGTGAGCAGGGGTGTTGCAGATTTCATCCAAACCACGCAGAGTCTGCCTTGTTCCTCTGCTGTTTACCTATTCATTAATTCAGCCGTGAATAATGGCACGGGAGAACCAAAGCACCTCATCCTCTGGTAATTAAATGTCTATTGGTGAGACATTTTTCTCCTGGAAAGGATTTTTAAAACTGTCACATGTGCGCATACACACACTCTGAGAAGCTGCCAGTGGGTGTCCTGGGCTGGCGTTGGTAATTAGCATGCTGAGTGGTTGCACTGATTGCTTCATTATTTTTCAGATTGGCATCAGCGGGAGATATATGATGGATATTGTTTGAGTGTAATCCATCCTAAAGCCACTTATACAGTACGTGCATCAATTTCTTCAGTTGTTGATGTTGCTTCACACCTATAGGAACAAGCCCATGTATTTAAAAAATGTTCCTCTAAGGCGCTTGCACCCTAATCTTGATCCTCTTGCGTCAGGTTAAATGGAGCTCCAAACCTCAGTGAAAATAACCACCATCATTGTGTTACTCAGCACACGGATCATGTTATAACTTGTGCTCTCTTGGTTTGGGGTGTTGGAGTTATGAAAGCGAGGCTTATTAGCAAGGCTCAGATCCTGTGTGTTCTGAAGAAAAAATCTAAATGGTTTCAGAATAATTGGCTTGTTTTGTTCACAGCAGTTCGGCCTGACACTGTAAGCAGGACAGCAATTATCAACCCAGTTTCGCAAGGATTATTTTTGTCTACGAAGAAAATAGTGGCTGCGTGTAATTGGACATTTTAGGCACACAAAATTGAGAATTTATAAGGCGCTAGATGTTTCATGAAGGCTTTAGTGCAGTACATTTTATGCTTAAGTGTTTATCTAATAGACTGTTGATCAAAAACAGTCAATTAATAAATGCAAGATAGAGGTTTCTATGGTAACATCACCCATTTATTTGTGGACAACTGTTTTGAAGCCTGAAGGGTGTTATTTTGGCCATTGCAGTATTGTTTTTTGGACCCAGACTTGAACACATTTTAACTTAAAGGTTAAATGTCAAGTTATTAGCTAACGCCAGTTAGCTGGTTAATAAAATGCACAAAGTATGTGTGCAACACAGATAGAAATATCTGCTACTAACCGGGGATAGAATATAGTACTGTGCAAAAGTCTTGAACCACCCTTCATTTCCTTATATTTTGCTTTGGAGAATTGGGAATGTTAAAATGTGCATACATACAGGACATACAGTATGTAAAGCAAAAACAATGTGTTCACTTCTAACAAGCTTGACAGTCTGTATTTGGAACATTTTTATTCTTTAACAGCCAGAAATCTCTTAGACAAGCTTTCCTGTCATTTCTTTAAGCAGGCTTCAGAAATATTTCTCCAAGCTTCTTTAAGGACCTTCAAAGCTCTTCTTTCTGGTTGTTTCTGTCATTTGTTCTGTTTTCTGTCAAAATGATTCCACACTGCTTCAGTGATGCTGAGGTGCAGACTCTCGGGAGGCCAATCCATGACTGATTTTGTTCCACTTTGTGCTTTTCTCCATTGGCAGCTGGTTTTTGAGGGGGACATTGACATACAAAAAATAAAGCTGTTCCCAATCAGATGCATTTGAGATGGTACTGTATGGTGGATCAAAGTCTGTTGGTTCTTTTCTGTGTTCATAATTCCAACACCACTGGGTGAAATGCAGCCCCAAGCTAAGACAAAGCCTCCACTGTGTTTTACAAATAGCTGTAGAAACTCATTGTTGTACCTCTCTCCTGACTTCCTCAACATATATAGCCAACTACAGATTTCAACCAGATATCTCAAATGTGGATTCATCATTCCATCAGCGCTGTTGCCACTGATTTTCAGTCCAGTTCTTGTATATTATATTGCATATCTGGCATACCTTAAGTTTACTTCCTGTTTCCCTTCTTTAAGATTGGCTTCTTGGAAGCCACCAACTGAGACCATGTCTGATCAGGCTTCAGTGAACAGTAGATGGATCAACTGAACACGACTTTCTGATATTTTTCTGCTGGAGAAATGACAAGTATTCAGCTAAAAGCTCTTTAGGAATCATTTTGTTGGTGGAAAAACACAATTGTATGCCTGTCAAACTGGCTTTTTATATAGATTCATATAAAGGAATTAGAACAAATTGTGTTTTTGTGAGTAACAAAGTGCCTAAAGATACTATTTAAAATGGGTTATTTGCTAAGTTGTCTTTTATTTGTAGATACATCACTGGTTCATCCCTTGAGTTAGGTACTTTTTTAAAGATCGAGCATTTCATAGGTCCGTGCTAAGCAGCTTTCCAACAAAAATATTCCTCTGAAATGGTCAAAACTCTGAGAGACCTTCAGAAAGCCTGGAGAGCTGCTGCTCGAGAACACTTTTAAAATAACAACAAGAAAGTCTGTCTCCTTGGAAGCAAAGTATAAAGAAATGAGGGGCGGCTCAAGACCTTTGCACACTATTGTACAAATAAAATAAACATTAAATTTCACTCACTAAACAAACTAGAGCACAGACTTATTCCTGGAAGTACAGCAAACCGCACAGCAAGTCATGTGACTCATCAGATAATTGGATAAAAATATTTCTAAAAAGTCGCATCCTGTTGAGAGGTCCAATTTAGCGACTTGGATTTTTAGAGGAGAAGCCATCTTTCATCCTCTGGCAGCTGGGATAGGCGCCAGTCCTCTCATGACCCTGTATTCTTTAAGATTTTATACAGAGTCATGTAAAAAATTAATCCATTTCAGTATGGGAATGGACTGTCTCCATTTAGATACAGCTTCAAGTGGCCATTCAAGGAACATCTGTTTTTTAAACAACTTGTATATAAACATTTTCTTCCATTTATCTGGGAACGACTCGCAGGAGCAGCAGTCTATCTGGGGGATCACTAAGAGAGATGTAATGTGTGGGACATGCCCAGAACACGTCACCCAGGAGGTGCCCGGGAAGCATCCTTATCAAATCCCCGAACCACCTAAACTGGCTCCTTTTGATGCGGAGGAGTAGTGGCTCTCCTCTGAGCCCCTCTCAGATGACTGAGCTCTTCAGGCAGGTATTTTAAGGAAGAGGAAGAAGCCAGCCACCCTTCAGGGAAAAATTATTTCCACTGCTTATATCTGCGATCTTGTTCTTTCGGTCACTACCCAGAGCTCGTGACCATAGGTGAGGGATGCAGATCGACCAGTAAATTGAGAGCTTTACTTTTAATGCTCACTTGGCTTTTCACCATCAGCATCACTGCAGCTGTGCCCCCAACCCGTCTGCCAATCTCTCGCCCTCTTCTCCCCTTACTGGCGAACAAGATCCTGAGGTACTTAAACTCCCGCACAAACAAATGCGCAGTTAGATAAACTAAGATGGTAAACGTCTTTTCCATTTTTCATTATTTGTTAGTGAAAATAGTCATTTATAGCTCAATTGGAAGAAAGACTGATGAATGGATTGCCCCTCATTGTGTACAGATTTCAGTGAAACCTGTACACGATGATCACCTAATGGGTCTTCACTCAAATTGCAAGGCCAGGATCATGTTTGTCCTTTTGTGGGCAGAAATCTGCAAACTGTGATGGATCATGGATCTGTTCTTTTCCCATGACTGGAGAGAGAGAAAACACCTGCTTGATACTTTGTCAGTTTCCGCCACTTCTAATTTGTCGTTTGCTGCTTTCCCGATTACAGCGCCGGCATCATCGGGCGCTTTCTGCTCAGTGATATTGATCCAAATGTTGTGTCAAACATGTTCCTCTCTGACACCTCCTGCACTGCAACCGGAGTCCCACCAGACCAGCATCAGCAGGATCTCACTTTAAAATGTCAACCCTGTCAGGCCTCCAAGCCATCATATCGTCTGTCATCTCTGAGTGAACATCAGCCCCAGAGCTGCAGGAGATGTTGATTCAAGTCATTACAGCTGCTCTGCTTGCTCCTGTAGTGGCTGGAAGGGGGAGGTCACCCCTGTGAGGACTCTAGGGCGCTCTCAGGGTGTGCCCTTCACGGGCATGTTTGGGTGCTGCAGTACGCACAGTTTTAGTCTTTAATTGCCTTATTAGAGCTTTAGTCTGTTTGGTGAACTGAGCAACCGGGGTGCTCATCCATAAGTAAATTCTCCCGCTTCAGGCCAATTGTCCTGGCCGTGTTGTTGTAGAGCGCATCTGCCTTCGCCTGTCACTCTGAATAACAATAGGTCTAATTGATGCAGTGTCTGTGTGTGTATCAGCATACAGCGAGCCAGACACACTCTACACTAGAAGCTCTTGGAGTTAATCCGTCTCACTAATGGTGGTGGGTAAGGGGGGGGGGGGGGGGAGGAGGAGGAGAGAGGAGAACAATGCGACATCTTTCCCTCCGTCTCTCTTGCTGTTTGGGCTCTGGACACGTGGTCATCACCCGGCGGGAAATCTGGGAACCTTGGATGTTCTGTACGGATGTTGCTCCTCTTGTTCGCTCGTCCCAGCTGGCTCTCAGCAATCTCTGCTGCACCACTCAAGGAAACGAGGTACAATACACACCCCAACCCCCCTCCATGCCTCCAAAAAACATCCCTACTGCTTTTCGTTCCTGCCATTGTCATGATACAAGAGGCTGCGTCAAGAGGTAAAATCAGGAATGTGTGTACAGAGCGTGGAAAGTCCTGGAGATTCTGAGGTGTATGCTCTGCTGTTTCTCCTGAAACTGTGTTTGGGGCCCATTAACTGAGACAGGAAGCGTTGAGACAGAGTGGAAACACTATGAATTTCCTGCTTTGCGATGCAAATTCTTGGGTACAACACGGACTTGCTGTGTCTACTTCACGGACATTCCTAAATGTGCCAAAGGGCCCCGTTTCCTGCCATTCTCCAGACGTAGCTGCCGTGTGGTTCATAGATACTCGCAGTTGGATTATCAGATGATACGTCCACAGGAAAGCGTGAACTTCGCTGCCTATTGTCACATTTTTACTCACTTACATCTTTAAATTCTACGTTACTGAATAGTACTGGATGAAGAGGATTTCCGAGGTTAGTTATTTCCTTCAGTGGTGACATCAGTTTCCTGACTTGCATTCAAGTATCAGTTATGTAAAAATTCAGCAGTTCGCCATCTGTTAAGCAGCACTGATACCTACATTTATCTTTTGTTTTTTGTCCTCGACCCCCCAGGATGCTGAAATAAGCACACTGTCCCACTCTGCTACATCTTATGTTTATTTGAAGGGATTAAGCATGTTTATGGTATTATTCCCTCTGTGATGGTAGCTACCCTGAGCCTTTTGTTCTGCGTTAAGTAAAAACTAGAAGAGTAGGAAGTGGCTCATACCCTGGAGGCACAACCCTTGGTTAGTCATCTTGCACCACTGCATTTTTAATCTGCAAGCCTCAAGGCAAATAAAATAGCTTTCATGTTCATGCATGACACTTGGTTAGATGACACGAATCATTTGGACATAGTAACATCAGACCAAATTGTGTCCTTATATATGAGAGCTGGCTTTTAACAACCAATGTTTTCTGCAGAGGTTGTGTGGACGCGAAGGCATTTTTTGCTGACGCAGAGGTCGTCGTTTCTTCTGTGGAAGAAGTTTTAAGGCTACAAAGTGTCGACTCCTCGGAAGCGGCGTCACATCAGGGATCTCTGGTGGGAAGCACTTTGACAAATGGTCCTGCTTAATGTCGCAGCAAGTTGTGCTGCAGTGCACAAAAAAGTGTTTCTGCTGTCGCAGGGCCAAACATTTATATCAAAGCTTGTGTTCTTGCCTAAATGCTGATTTTTCTGAGTTACCTGCTTAGTATAAAAGGCTAAGGTGCATTCAGGGAGGCCTTGCGGGAAGCGTGATGTCCACTGCACTGCAAAAACTCAAAATCTTACCAAGTATATTTGTCTTATTTCTAGTCAAAATTATCTCATTACACAAATATACTTGGTAAGATTTTGAGTTTTTGCAGTGTGGGTAGCCGGAGGATAGATGGCGGCTGACAGCACCCTCGGTGTTGCAGCACTACTGCTGTGTCATGCTATTTTGCTCTGTTGTTGGCTTGTCTGTTTGTCTCAATTTTAAATCTCTGGAGAAGTGTCTGCTGTTATTCAATATGTGGAGCTAAAAATACCCTCTCCCTTAACAATCAGAGCAGAAAACAGATGTTACGGTAAGATGTGATTGGATGTTTTGTCCCACGGAGACTGCTAACGTTTGTCTGACAAATGCAAAAAGTATCTTTATACATGAAAAACAGGCTTTAAAGTCACACCTTGTAAGTTCATAGTTCATTTGTAGACTTTGCTTCCTTTGTAAAGTCTTCATTAGTTTGCATTTTTCATCCTCTTTGCCAGTCATTTTACTCTTTCCTGTTGTTAATGTGATACAAATTTAGCATTATACTCAAATTACAATCTCAAACATGTATAGTGAGACCGATCAAAACATGACAGAATAAAAAAAGATAGTATGTCATGGTTTAATGTAGTTGTAAATACTACCATGCTCTACAGAAAATGTGAAAAATTGTACTAGTATATTAATATCACCAGAATGTTATCGATAACAATACAGAAAGTGTTATGTAAACAACATAATAAGTAAAAGTTTAAGCCACCAAAAGTCACAAAATCCCACAAAATGAGAAAAATGACAATGTATTAAAGGAAATACGGTAAGACACAAGAAATGACAGGTCTTTAGTTTCTTGTCTTAAACCTTTAGAGTTCATGAATCTGGACAGATTGTTAGGCACACCATGTTTGCAACAATACTGAAATATTTTGTGGCATTTCACACTATCCCAAACCAATGACAAAATAATCCACGAATCAGTGTTTTCAGATACTGCAATAGTGGCATTTTCCTCAAGAGAACTGCGCTCTCTGGGTATGTTCCCTTTTTCCGATCGTTCTCTGTAAACCCTGGAGATGGCTGTGTGTGGGAAATCCCAGTAGATCAGCAGTTTATGAAGTACTCAGACCAGCCCATCTGGCGCCAACAACGACACCACATTCAAAATCACTTAAATCACCTTTTTTTTTTCCATTTCTGATGCTCAGTTTGAGCTTCAACAGGTCGTCTCGACCATGTCTACATAAAACTGAGTTGCTGCCATGTGATTGGCTCATTAGATATTTGTCTAAAGGAGCAGTTAAACAGGTGTACCTTTGTAACAAACCTCTTTTGCCTGCTCTTTTGGAACATAAGATTCATGTTCAGTTGAATCGAAATGCCTTGCCACTGGGGATCTTTCGTCTCTATGCCTTGTGCTACTTTTATGTTCAAAGATTCTGATTTTTAAATCTCATTTTCCCTACATGTATTCACCTAAAAGGACATTTCATTTAGCAGACCACATATCGGGCTTTACAAAAGATTCTGCTTTCAATTTTCAACTTCTTTCCAGTGTGGGGATTTTGTCCCTTTCTTCCTTTCATGTGCTGAATTTATTTCAAAAGTTAAGGCAAATGTGCAGGATCGTATTCAGAAAGACCGGCTCTTTTCTCGAACAGCTCTAATGTGGATTTAAAAAAGGTGAATATATGTCCATACAGAAATTCTCTGTTGTACGGTTTGAATAAATTCAAAAGATTGTTTTGGTAAAAAGGTCTAACATTGGGAAAAAATACTTTATTCTGCCTCCAGCTGAGTCACTCTGTGTCCACCGATGGGTACCTTTTAAACTATGTGAGCTTGCCCTGAAGTGCAGTTTGGCCACCAGCTGGTCTGCCATCACCTTCCCTGACAGACAGTGAAGTTTGACCTGCTGCAGATGAGCTGTCAGATGGAGGACAACCACGTCTCTGGCATTACAGGAAATCTGATGTAGTGCTGAGCTCCACAGTCACACATACAACCTTGTGCACTCTGACGGATTAGCACTGCCAATCAAAAGTTTTGCACCGCTTTCTCTTAGATAAGAAAAGTGAATAGTTCCAAGTAAAACTTGAAGGGTCAAAAATGCAAAATGCTTTTAAATAATGAAGCTGTGACAGGAATGCTGGCTGCTTTATTTCCAGGAGTTAGACCACACCGATCTCCAAATTCACTCATCATTTGGATCTGACACTACAGTCCACTTCAGTTTCTTTTGAACCGCAGGAACTGCATTACTGTAACTAACAGTGATCCTAAGAAGCTAAAGTGAATACATCTGTAACCTTTAATTATTGTATCATGCACTGCTATGATGCTATTGTGGTGATAAAATCTTTTCATAGACAGACACACATATACCAGCGAAAGTGCTTTAAGCTGCCTTTGTGTTACATCTCAGTGGAGGACCAGGACCCCATCTTCCCAGGATGACACACACAGACGAACTCACCTGGTGACAACAACAATGCCAGCTTTGCTGTTTTTGCCAGTAAAAATGCTTTCTGAGCTGAACGTACAACAGGCATAGCCTCAAATTAAATTTCTATCCATTTACTGTCTAAGGAGCTTTCCCGGGGAATTCGGGGGACAGTACATGTACTCAAGGGGAAAGCTAATGCTCTCTTGCACTGCTCTTGAGTCAGCCTTTTGTTATGCAAGCAAAGGACCCTGAATTTTAATCTGATTTAGCTTATAAATCTCCTGTGGTTCTTCCTGTCTGCTTTTTCTTGTCTTTAGAGCATTTGATACAACATGAGTTTTGACATTTACCTTTAATTTTTCAGCTGTAATAACACTTTGGCTTTTTTTCTTGTGATCTGACATTTGCAGGATAACTGTTAATGCAGAATATCTTTGGGTACACATTATATGCCAATTTTCAACATGTCATACAAAGTAAAAATGGTATTAAAATGTTTTTTTAAAGATGCGACCAACTACCTGTTAAGTTGCCACTCAAGCTATGTTTTCTTTATCACATCTATCTATATATATATATCTATATATATGTGTGTAAACTCGGTTTGTGCACAGGAGAGCACACAGAGCATACATAAATAAAAATAAAAGCTGTCTCTTCATGTAGATGTTGGATGGAAGTCTTTAAATTATTCCTCATCATTTAAAAATCCCATTTTCCAGCTTCCAGAGTCGGCATTAAAACGCCCTCTTTGCTTTAAGGGACTTAGAGCATGAAGCTCAAGTTTAAAGTAAAGATGAGAGAAGGGAAAGAGCAAGATACTTATTTGGATGGAAGCATGACATGACATTAAAGAGGCGGGAAGCAGAAAGAGATGGGAGATGAACGAGGAGAAAGTGCTTGCAGCTCAGGGTTTATTTTCCCTGATCTTTTACGTTTAGGCCTGTGTTGAAACTGCTGTTGGAGATCACTTTACAGACGCGTAACCGCCTCTGATGTCTCCCAGCTTCAGGCACTCAGATGGCTGAAGATGTGTGCCGGAGGACACACAGGTAGGAATGTTATCGCCAGCGAATGGTTTGTCTCAGCTGCCGGGGAGGTAAATTTAAAAAAGCTCAAGTCAACAACCACACTCTTTGAATCCAAATAGTTGTTTTTCTCCATAATTCTTTAGGATTTAGAGAAATTAAAAGTCTTTGGTTGATTAGCTCTCCTTGCTTATTTTCCAGGTATAAATTTAGACAGTCATTACGAGAAGGATTATGTGCTTGTTATCCGTTACTGTGGCCTCACCGAGTGACACAGGTCCAATAATCAATGTGACAGGGCAGGAGAGACAGATTTTACATATCAGTCTGTCTGCTGACCCGACACGTACAGCCACGCTGTGAGATGTAACGGCCTAGAGAGCAGGCTCTGAGACAGAAGGCAAAAAGGAGTCTTTGATCAAATGTTTTTCCTCGAGTGTTTTAGATATGAAAGAGAAAAAGGGCAAAGAGTAGCGTTTTAACTCAGTAAGGCAGCTCTATATGCAGCTGGTTATTCGCTTATTCTCAAAGCAGCCAATCAGACACCTTGTTACTTTTTTATACTAGTCAACCTGACATCCGACCTGTCCCATTTTGTCCTTTCTTATTGTTGAAAAAACCTTTTTCCTTCATTAGTGCAGAACCTCAAAGGAAAACATGTAGATGAATAAAGAAATGTGATGCAAAGCTTTAAAATTTACTTTAGAAATCCATCTTTAAGAGTTTATTTAGATGTCTTTCATGTCCTTTTTCATGAATATCAATCGGATCATTCACATTATCTCGCGTGTGATTAAATATCTACATGCAAGGAGGTGTGTCACTATTTCCTGTGGGGACTTTCTTCATGCATTTCTGTGAGTGTCTGGATTTTGGTCAGACTGAAGCCTCAAACCCCGGATGAAAGTGTCATTATGCATTCAGTAAGTGTGGTGAATTTCACTGTCATCCTAAGCCCCCTTTTTTTTTTTGCAGCGATGTTACTTTTTGATTCTCTCACCGGTTGTGACAAGCGTAGCGGGACACGACACGTTGTAGTTTCACATTACTCTTCATCATCAGTGAGCCGCTCGCAGCAGCAATCAGTCAGTCACTCAGCCGGGGGGGGGGGGGGGGGGGGGGAAGTGTGTGGTTCACGTGAGGACGAAAAGAAGAAAGAGAGGAAGAAGAAACGAGCGACGGAGAGAAGGATATTTACGACTCAGACAGTGGCGAGGGTGAGCTGCATCCCAATGTCTGTTCCTTTACTGCCTGGCTCAATAACTCTCAGGAGAGTAGGTATATGCCTGTGCGGAGATTTGCAGGTATTGCAGGTGTCAAGGTCTCCAGGAGTGTGTGTGTCTGCACTGAAGTCTGTCAGGTCTGACTTAATCAAATCCCTCCACTGACAGCGCTCTCAATCATTCCAAGTGCCTTTCAGTCTGCAGTGTCCTTTTTCCAGTGACATAACGAGTCTGTCACAGCTTCTTCCCTGGGGCTCTGTTACCTGTCTCACTCTTTGTACCAAGCCCGACCTTAGGTGTGTGTTACACTGTGTGCCGGAGTATGTCAGGCGGGTCTAGCCTTCCCTCAGTTCCCAGCGTGATGCTGCCTGGGCTGACACCTTCTCTTACAGAATACAGATTATTTAGCTCTACGTGAGTTTTCACTTATTTGAGACGTGAGCTCAGGTTGGATTTATGTGAACAAAATGAGAACTTGAGCTGCTCTGTAGACTTGACTGCTTTGAGATTTAAACTTGATTGAGAAAGAATTTGGAAATATTTTATTTATTGATTTTTAAATAAATGAACAAGACGTGCCAGACACATCATTGAAGATGATGTGTCTGGAAGTGTTGACGCTGAGGTAACATCACATAAATATAAAATATACAAACAAAATTCGACATCCTACTGGGAGAAGAGAAGAGTAAAGATCACTCT
Source organism: Diplotaxodon limnothrissa (assembly GCF_057381915.1). Classification (NCBI taxonomy): domain Eukaryota; kingdom Metazoa; phylum Chordata; class Actinopteri; order Cichliformes; family Cichlidae; genus Diplotaxodon; species Diplotaxodon limnothrissa. Next base: position 20,729,536 of record NC_140604.1, read on the forward strand.
TTGTGAGAGTTAATGACTTGACTCAAGCGTGATTTAATATTTTTAAGACTTTATTACCAAAGGCTTGAATTTGAGAATCAGCTGCTTTCTTGGCAGCACGGTGGTGCAGTGGTTTGCCTCACAGCAGCAATAAACTGGCCGCAAGTGTGAATGGTTGTCTGACTGGCAACCCATCCAGGGTGTTCCCCGCCTCCAGCACCCCTCTGACCATGAAATAAATGGATTGACGGCTTTTCAACTCCAGATTGTCTTTAAGTGTGGAAAATGCATGGCGACTTGAGACTTGATCAAAAGTCAAAATTAAACTTAAACCCTGACTTTGACGAATCAGGAAGGAAATTGTTGGTTAGTTTGCTGACTTTGTGGGAATTTTCATGGCTTCCTGTGTAGCTTGGATATCCAAATAGCACCGATGAGACATTTGGTCAAAGGTGTCCTGATATGTGACAAAAAACAACCCAACTAATTCATCCTCAAATAAACTCGATCCCTCTGTCCTCGCACTCTGTGTGCAAAGGGTCTACAAACAGATTCAGACATACTGATAACAAATACTGCATAGTCATTTACAGTAATCTGATTACTAAAGAATTGATCCACTTGAGTATTTAGTCCTGAAAGATCTAACTCGAGATGTTAGACAAGGACACAGTTTAAAAATGGAAGATTAGGATCTGAGAAGCAATTTGGAGAAATAATTACTTGAAGACTTGAGGCTTCAGGCAGCGTAAGTCCCAAAAACAAAGCAGTGGGACTGTATTGTTGCCGGGCTCATTTGACATGTTTCCTCGAAGACCAGATTTGAGACTTTGACTTGAGCTGAGCCTAACTTATAAAGATTTACAAACTCATTCACCTTGAGTGATGTGAGCCTTGGCTTACTTGACACCTGAGGTTCTGCCTTGGTGAGATCTTGACTTGCACTCTGCTTATGGCTTCAATAACATAAAAGAGCTTTAGCATTCAATGCCAGATTTGCTTTCACAGAGCTGAGGCTTGGTTTGCGTCACCTCCAGGAGAGTAAAAACATTCCTGAGGTGCACAGGAAGCTGATGCTGTGAAACATTCTGCTTATAAATGGACTCTGCGGCAGCTGTACAAATCGGCAGGGATTCTGGTCGACTACCATTTATCTCTTTGTCTGTGTCTCACATGTGTTCACACACCCACAGATAGGGCTCTGGACACAAGTCCTCTGATGAATTGCTTTAGTCATTGGTCCAGGCTGTGTGTGCGTGTGTGTTTGTCTGTGTGTGTGCTGAGTAATGAAGAGGCCGGTGATGTTGTTCTACTCCTCCTCAGTTGCCCCTGAGCACAGGTGCTCAGCTCTTTCTGAGTGGGAGTTCTTCAATTTTCAATTCATTCATCCAGGCGAGAGCTGCAGCGCATTTATTCGTTGCTGACGTGAAGCGAGCATGACGCTGACATTCTGTGTGTTTGGCACGCATGACAACGAGGCACATCTGTAATAACATACCCACAAAGACACGTTTGTGCTGTGCTGCTTTCTATATTAATGATCATTGACAGGCATGTCATCTTTAATGCTATACTGTCCTTTCAGCTCTGACATATACAGTATGTTAACTTGCAGATGGCTAAGACAAGGATACGAGCTGACAGCTTGCTCACTAAAAACATAAAATCAATGTGCACAATCACGATGCAGCGTTTCTGTTGTTGGGCTTTGTTTTTATTTTAGTTCGTAACTGTTCAAACTACTATCAAGAAATGTTGGGGCTTTACAGCTCTTTATTTATAGCTTAATACTCTTTGGCTTCTGACATCATGATCTTGTCGTGGAGCAGATGGATGTTCAGTACCATTATATTTTATTAAAGAAAAAAAACAGTAACAGATCTTTTTTGCAATTTAAAAAATAAAGAGTAGTTTATCCAGCAGAGCTGCTCAGATTCTACCATTTGCTGTCTGACAGTGATGCAAAATCAAGCAGTATCTTCACAGTCTAAATGTGAAATATACTGCTGAACAACTGGAGAAAACTTCCTCACATGGCCATAAGACTGCTTGTCAGCCAGCTGTCCAGTCACCTTTGAGCATCTAATAATGGGGAACTATGTATACAGATAGCTGTACTTAGGGACCTAACTGTGTTTGGTGATCCGAAAGATGCTTTTTCTGTAGGTCATAGCACTGCGTGGCAGAACTGCATAGCGGATGCACCAGTTGTGGTAATTTTCACAAAACAAGATGTCTTTCCAAACATGAGAACAACCATCAGAGCAAAACACCAGACCTATTTAAACTGATAAGGAAACAGGAAATGAGAGCAGTGATCTAGATATCTAGAAGCCGGCTACTTTAGTTCTGTGCAGAAAATAGAATTTCTTAAAAAAAAATGCATACAGCTGATTTTTAAAAGTCCACAAAAGATTAAAAAACAAAAAAAAAGGAAAATAAATGAATAAATGCCAATGAGAGTTCTCAAACAAAAAGGGAAGAAACATCTTGTCTCTGGCTTTCTATCCTCAACATGATTCAGATAGTCCAAAAATGTTAGTCTGAGCACCATACATGCATGTTTCTTTTAAAGTTATAACCACGAGACTGGACAGGACGTGGAAGACAATGTGTTGGTAGTTTACCATCAGGCTGAACGACACACTGGGAGCCTAATGTTCTTTTAATGGCTGCTGTGTTACTTTATTGTAAGGAGGGCCTGGAGAGAAGTGAATGTGCTGATTGATAACCTGCACAATCTCCGCTAGCCTTCATGACACAGCACCGGCAACTCATCCTGCCAGGTTCGTTATCCAGAGCCATGACTGGCAGCGCTCATGCACAGCACAGCACAGTGACTCGGCAGTACGGCAGTGCATTCAGGGATCGAAGGATTAAAAAAGATACCTGGAAATCAGCTCCTTCTGCTGCTTGTATTCAATTTGGTCCTGTTGTTGCCTCCAATCAATACTTGTAATCATTCAGTTGTTGTGCGTATAAAGGCTGGATAATTACGTTTTCAAAGTCCCAGTGGTAAGCCAGTCTCTCGTTTTTTAGTCACTGCCACTGTTATTTTTTTAAAACTTCTCACTGATGAATAATAGTTTTATAACAGAACTTGTAATCGCTAATCAGCTTGCACAGTCAGGCTTGAACTCGTGCGAATGCTGGCACGTAGATGGTCATTTTGGTGCCAGTGTGCCATCATCACTTTTGGATTGAAAAGAGCACAAGAAAGAAAGCAAAGAATTTATTTAATGCAAAACGAAACAGCATAATTGTTTCATTAGTATCTTTAGTGTTATTACCAGATTTAGCAGAGCAATCTGTTCCATTACTGTGTTACAGAAAAATGTAATTACAGTAACACTCAATAAGGCGTTACTCCCATCACTGCTCCTCAGGCGCAGCCACAGTCTCTGCTGGGGCAATGCAGGAAACACATGAATTCGGCTATCAGGAGCAGTTTGCTGATTTCCATCAAAGGGTAAAACAGCATCAAAGGGAAAAGGGACGCCCTCTGACTGGGCATGTCCCCTGGGATGCCTTGGAAGGGCAGGGTGGAGGGGAAGTTGATTTTGCACGATTTAAGATGAAGCTAAACCCGCTGAGATCACACCAAGGAGGAGGTTTGACGCAATGAATTGTACACTGATGTACTCTCAAACCACAGCTTCCACATTTAGTGTTTGTATCTCTTTCCTGAGCAGAAGCTATGTGAAAGCTCCCTGCAGTTCACAACAAAGAGATAACCCAAACCGTGAGGGTGTAGCATCAAAACTGGAGGGACAAAAAAGGCATCAGTTAGAAGAGTTGTGATTGGAAGTCCTGTTATCAGTTGTCTGAGAGAGGCCAACAGTGTGGTTCACACCATCATCATCGACTCCCACACTTCCCTCCCTCCCTCCCTCTCCTCATCCCTCCCTCCTCGTGTTGTGGAAAAGCTGCCAGGCTGCAGCCACTGTGGGCAAGCAGCCAGCCTGCTATCACAGCCCCTATACATAACCGCAGAATCGTGGGAAGTCCAAAATTAAAAGCATTGTTATCCCTGCGGCTGGTGGCCACAGTGCAACGGAGTGACAGGTTTATTTCATTGTGCCGTCTCGGGTGACCTTGGCTTTGGCCTCTAGTCTGTACCCCCTCCAGACACACTATTCAGACCTGGTCCTGTCAGCAGGGCTGCAAGCACAAAGCAGAGTCCCAGAGACAAGCAGGTTGCTACTGGATTTCTCATTCTACCTGTGGTGAGTGAGAATTTCCAAATCTGACTCTTTTAACATTTTTCCCAATTGTGTTTGAGCCAAAAAAATGTCCTTGTGAATGAATTTCAATATAATCTACCATTAGGGTTGCTATGGTGATGGCTGTGTGCATGTCAGTTGCCATGCAACTTTTTTCCCTCTTCAGAGGAAGCACATAGCTAGGTGGCTATGTGCAAAGATCCCAGTGTATATCAGTGAATTGTTTTTGTTGATTTGCTTTTTATTTGTTGAGAGTTGGACAAAGATTGTATGTTTCCCCCAATTTCACCAGTTTAGGACACATTGGATTTTTAAACTGGGAATGGATGTTGCTTATCAGATGCACGTGGAGAGGCATTTTTCATAAACCGATGAAAACATGCTTCACATCAAGGTCCCTACTTGCAGTACTTACAAGGAGTTAGGACCCTAAAGTGTGTTGTTAGCGATGCAACGACGAGCAGGGGAAGACGCAGACACTAAATACAAGAGGAGATCAGGACTGAGAGGAAACAGCTGGGAGACACAGCTGACGCTGATTACACAGACGAGACAGGGAGAACACAAAACTGAACACACCGACCTTCAAAGTAAAACAGGAAGTACACGAAGAGGTAGACTGGAAAAAGAGAGAGAGAGAGAGAAAACAAATCTGGAGAAAACAAGATGGCACAAGAACTCACATCACCATAAAAACAGATACACATAGAGGGTAGAGACACGAAAGGAAATGCAAAAAACTAAACAACCTAGGAAACCATAGAATGAATACAAAAACACAAGAAAACTAAGAACGCTGGGTCAAAATGACCCAGGACCATGACAATATGTCAAGTGAGGATTAGGTTCATTTTCAGCCGTTTTGCAACCAGTGGAGTCACCACCTGTTAGAAAAAGTCCAGGCTTTAAGGCTCTTCTCCACTGTCTTCGCTTTTTAGACCCCAGAATGTACATCCATCCTTTATGTGGCTTTCAGTATTGCTTTAAGTAAAAATACAAAAAATAAGCTACAGAGTTGGGTTTGGACTGGGCCAATGACATGACACAGCAGAAAGCGCTACTTGTAGCTATGTTCTCTGTGCCAAACCTTTCTGCATACCCACATTACAAATCTAATCTATGATGTGCCTACAGTTGTTGCAAGCCATTTTGTAACCCACCTCCATCCCAGCTACTTCTTTCATGCAGAGACTCACTGACCAAAATCATGGCTGTTGTCACTGATTGCTGCTCTAGTTTGCCCCATTATTTGGTTCTTGAATTAATTAAAGAGTGATTTAAACCAGACATGCTTTCTTAAGCATACTGTATTCTGCAAACAGATGTTTTTTGTTTTTTTGCTTGCATTTGTGACTTACAGCCACCCTGCAATCCCTTCTAATCCCAGCTGCAAAGAAGTCTGAGGTAGTGATATTGAATCCAGGTTGGTGAACGAGTGTTAAGCATCAAATCTGTCAACAGCTCCCAATGAACCTCTCATCCTGTCTGGGATTTTTGGCAGTGCCGTGACCTTGACTGTCATGCGCTATTATCTTTTACCTGCTGGTGTGCACAGAGCTGAACCATGAGCCAGCTCCACAACAGGAGGCCAGAAGAGCTGAATCGCATTTCAACAAAAACTTCCTTTCCCCTGTGATGACTAGTATACATGAAACACCACCTGGCATTATCTTGTCTCCTCCATCCACCTACCCATAGCCTCACTACTTGTGCCTTGCAAGTTAAGGATCACCAATATGAGTCTGCACCGGTTTGGCAGCACTGATGAAGCGTAATTAATGTAGAGAGGCTCAGCTGCTGTCTTTGCACCTTTCCATTGAGCTCATTAGGCCGGGAACGTGACGCTAACAAATTAAAGCACATGAGGGAGCTATGGTGGTGAGATGCTATCATCTCAGCATCCTCATGGTCATATGAAAGTGAAGATGGGTTTGGGACTGTTGTAGCTAGTTCCATTTCTTCATACGTGTATATCTGAAAAACTCATTTTCTGCTGCTGCTGCTTCTACTACTGTATTCTTGCAGCCCATTACAACCAAGCTCATATCATTATAGTCAAAGCTGTGAGTTAAGAGCAGTGAAGCAGCGAGCGTCTCTGTTTTCATTTTCTAAACATTGAGAGCAAAGAGAGCAAAATTGAGAGTCTATGTCATCTAATGATGTGTCACGATAGCCTGTTTAGTTGCGTATTTTATTATGTTCTTTTTACCCGTCATTTTAGTCTATGTTTGTCTTTTGTAACATGGAAATAGAGCCGGGAAAATTACAGTTTTGCAGTTGTTTTCCTCGTTTGTAATTTGATAGAAGCTTGTCTCCATTATTTCATGTTTATGACTTCCCCTTGTTAAATTTAACAAGTTACATTTTCCTGCCACGTTTTGTGTCTGGCAGTTGTACCTGCAGGAGCTACTCTTAATCCTCCAGTCTCTTAACAGTACTGGAGTACTAATGCTAAGGGTGTATGTTTTACAATATATATTTATTTTCTGATCCCATATATAGGCTCTATTTAAAACTTTAGCCATACTGCTCCAGCCATTGATTTCTCTTGTTTAGGATTGTTTCTGTAAATGTTGTTCCTGCTAATGTTTAGCTAACACTAGCAGGCTTGGTTAGCAAGCTGTGTCCATCTATACAGGTGCATCACATCTGCTAACTGACGCTAGTTAATACAATAATCAAATAAAACTGAAGCACAGACTTCTTAAACAGTCTGTTAGCAACAGTGACTGCAAGGTAAACCATGCTATTTGTCAGATAATTGCATTAAAAAGACTCAAAATGACACCAACAAACACAGTTAAGATATTACACCTGCTAGCTGTTTGCTAGCCTAGCAGACAGCTAGCAGCACCCGGCTGTCAATCAATATAAGCATCCTTCTAGCAACACAGCTGTAATGCAATTTAAATATTTGAATGTCATATAATATATTACAAAAAACATCCATCTATGTATCTGTTATTTTATGTATCTGTTGCTTCCTTACCTGTTACTTAACAGTCTTTTTAATAAATTATAAAATTGCTTAAGGTTGCATTCAGATTTATGGTCTCTACTAGTTTACAAGCATTAAAATGTTCTCCAGTGACAGCGATAAACTGGATGACTCAGATGTAATGTGTTGTCTCTTTTCATTTCTCTGAGTGGGACTACATTTATGGGAAATAAAGTGTGCTTTTGTTATCTGTCCCTCTTATCTCACACGTCTCCCACAGAAGCACAGGTTGCCTGCAAGCAGAGCCCTAAACCTGGAGGGGGCATATCCACAAAAGGAGGCAAACATGAACACACGCACACTCCTCCGGGGGTGAATAGAGATATGTGTGTGTATATATGGCCTTTTATTTAGCAGAAGGCCATCAGTGAGTCATTCTCCTAAAGAGCGCCCTTGGGTACTGGTCTCGCTGACACACACGCAGTGGCTGTCTCAGAACAAGGCTCACTGGTCAATGTTTAATGCCCCATAATTGGTTTTACTGACCAGCACAGCCTGCAGGATGCCAATGCTGATTTGCAGCCCGACCATTGAGGCTGACCACCACTGCAGTCCTACCTGGATTTGTGAAATATGTAATTCATTTGCTCTCACAGGTGTAACTGCTGGGTGGCAGTCATTACAAGGATTAAGCTGTCAAGGTTAAGCTGGACGATGTTGTCTGCGATCTCGTCCTTTCCCCTGTCTGTTCTGCTAAAAGCGTTCCATACATAGTCACGGTTTATCACACTGGCGTTTAACGATCATTTAAATGCGAGTTGATATCCAAGCCCTGAGTTTCATCTCACCTTGCTTTCTTTTTGCTGTGTTTCTCTCAGAGAACCATGAGCACTGTGGAGGAGGAGCCGGATCACATGATACCATGAAGACAAGCCTACAGGTCCTGCGCTGCCAGCTGCTGAGTGAGTAAAGCCTGTGGGGGGTTAAAAGGGAGGCCCAGCAAGCCAGTCGACGTTTCACATGCAAAACAGAAAGATTGGTTGGTTTTGAAGAAAGCGACCATTTTTTAAATTGTTCTAAAACATTCCGGTTATTTATTTGCAGCTTTATCATGCTTGATTTATATGGAGCATTAACATAGAAACATAGAGGTGAAGATAAAATGAAAGCAAAAAATGGTTTAGAGTCAAGCATTAACCTAGAGGACTGAAAAATTAAGCCATTTTAAAGCTGCACTTGCTTGAGTGGGCACTAGAGGCTCTCCCTATAGACTCCCAATGTTAACATTTTCAATGGACATTGAATGTTCACAAAAAGACTAATTTATTGAAAGTGTATCAAAGCTTTACAGCCTCTATTAAGTACAGAGGGGTATAGCCACTAGCTCTCTGCTCAGTCACATCACCGCTCAAGTGACTGAATTTGACTTCTTCACTATATTTTTGCTTTTGGAACCTTTTTAATTAAAATAGCATTCAAAATATCATTTTGAATATTTATATCCTACCACCAAGTAGCATACAAAAATCAGAAGGTCACTCTCAGACTTCTCTGGTCTGCATGTCGAAGCATCCTTGAGCGAGATACTCAATCCTGAGTTGTTGGTTGGCAATTTATGCAAATGCTTGATGTCTGTATATGTGTGAGCAGCTGAGTTTGGCTCATAGTCCAAAAGCACTTTGCATGCTCAGTAAGAGTGGAAAAGCATTATACAAGAAGCAGTCCAGTCCACTAATTAACATGTATTCATTTCTGTGTAATCCCCCTATATAGTCTGGAGTCTGGTGTTAGCTGATAACCTCACCACCACTTCACCCTATCATCCAAATGTGGACTTATGGACAATTTAGCAAATGCGAATTTACAAAATAAAAATCCTTAAAACTCGAATTCACTAACCAACAGTTAATGTCAAGGGGGCTACGTCCATCTTTGATATACAGTTTATATCTATGCTGCTATTCCCAAATTGGTTTTATTGGAGTGTTCAGAGAAAATCTAAGTTTTCCAGATGTTAGCTGTTGTAATGTGGTAATTACCAGAAGGCAGCTTTCTTCATCGTTTGCCAGTAAATTATTCCAGTGTTTTCATAATTTCTCTAACTTTAAGTCTTGCATCTCTTGGCAACTTATCTTCTAAAAGAAAAGAAAATTATTTATATAAATTCCTCTATAGCTGAAGGCCATTCCGTCAGGGATCCCCTGTTTGTGGACATCAGATGCTGTACATACAGTGCTGGACCCCCCGTTATTGTCAGTTTAGGTCCGTGCTGTTTTAAATTCACAGGATAGAATCAAGGCCCGATGTACAAAGTTCTGGCAGGCTACCGCCGCAGAATGTCACATGAATATGGAACATGTTGGTCACACTGAAACCCACCAGGCTCCAGGACTGTTAGCTGAAAGGGCTGATGATATCTGGTATTCACCCCCAAGCTCCACCTCAGGGCGCTGGAGCCCAAGGCTGTCTGACAAGTCTGTCTCAATCCCTCAGAAGTGATAAACTTGGACTAGACCACTGTGAGCTGAGTGCTTTAAGCTGGTGCAGAGGTGGAGGGAGGTCACCCTGCAGAAGTTTGAGTTGAAGTTGTCGTCTAGGTTTGTGTGGATTTTATTTTTGAATTTGTCCTGGTAAATCTAAAGCTCAGTTTGCTGTCATGCATTCAGTTGGAGATCGAGTCCAGTCCTGAATTTCCTCGGGCGCATAACTTTTCCATTAGTTTCCCCAATCAAGTGTGCAGAGACGAGAGACCCACCTGTATCTGTTTCTCATTTCTCTCTCTGGATGAGCCATCTGCTAGAGACAGATGTGCCTTAACATCTCAAGGCTGCAGGCATGAACAGGGATGCTTCAGATAGAGAAGAACTGGGACAGATAATCCCATATTATAACGGGACAGTGAGTGTCACAATTTGTTTTAGAAAATTGAGTTTTTGCCTCCAAAGCTAGAATAAATAAAAATTTGAAAAGGCCAGTTGGTGCAATGTGTAAATGAGTACACAGGGCTTGAGAAATCTTCCCATCTGACTTCTTCTTGTCTTGTATTTTTGAAACGTGCTGTTGGATACTTTGTCATCTTTATAAAGCCACTATCAAAGTGAATATGCCAAAATTCTCTCGAAGACGCTGTCAGCGTCTGTGACTCTGTGTAATTGCAGATTTGCTGCTCAGCGCTCCGCCCAGATTCCAGACAACTTCCTGTTTAATCTCTCGTCTTCCTGTCAGGTGCGGTGCTGCTGTCACACTCGACGAAGCTAAATCATTATCCCAGTAAACAGCAAAAGGACCCTTTGTTGTTCTTGTTTTCGCATTCTCTCTCCACCAGATTTTCAGATAAACACGTCCCCGTTCAAAGCTGCTATAAGCTGACAAACAATTCAAATTCAAACAGGAAGCCATTATCCTGTTACCCAAGCTTTGCCGCTTATCTCTGAGCCCACATCTGCAGACCTCCCTGTTCCGCCTCTCCACCGCCCTGCCCATATCGAAGCCTTCTCCGGGACTGTCCCACAGGTCCCAGAGGATGTGCCTCATCTATCTGCTGAGACACACCCAGAAGCAAACCAAAGGAATTAGGCTCTTTGTGCTACTGTAAGGATGCCACTTTATTTATACGCATGCATATGTCGTTCCAAAATGAAGAATATTGGGATTTTTCTTGTTTTCCAAGTCACGAGCGAGATTAGCAGTTGTAGCAATAAAAACGGCTTCCCAGCAGTACAGTTGAAAGGCCCTTTCACACAGATTCAAACTGACAAGCTAATTCAATGCTCATACTAAGTTTGAGCTTCTATTGTGAGTCACAGAAATGTTAATTCTAAAATGAGTGGCTTTCCTGATTAACTGAGCAGCTTTAGGCACATGATTCCTCTCATGGCATGTGCCTTTTTTTTTTTGCCTTTGTGTGAAAGTAAGTATCTTGCGGATACAAAGGAGGGCTGCAGAACAAAAAAACATTTTGAAAACGTCTCAGTGCAACTCTGAATAGAAGTACCATACATATTAAAGGGAAGAAGGAGGTGTAACGGCAGCAGGAGGTGGACTGCAGCATTATTAGGGGCAAATAGATGCAGTAAAAGGATATTAGCATTTAGTGAGTATATCAGCATTTTTTCTCCTTTGGAATTTTATATACTGTGGCGGTTTGTTTTTCTAAAATACCTCCTTGTACTCCGTTTCACTGATTGCAATCTGGTTCCCAGTACAACCCCAATTTCATCTGTCTGCTGAGCCGCTCCACTCATTTATGAAACAGACTTCAGATCGATTTTGATCTTAAGCTTGTCTCCGAGGGGCCTTATTATGTTGATTTCCAGCTCGACTTTGTTATTCTTGGGCTACTCCACTATCAGCGCTTTGCATAATTCACAGTTCATCCTTTTATAGCCAACTTACTTCTGATTGGCTGCCCCTCATAAACAAAGCTGGTGGGTGGAGCATCTGTACTTACACTCGGAGCTGTGCGTGTGAGATGGCTATATTAGGGATGTCATCTCTCACTGGGATTATGGAAATAATTGTATTTTATTTGATCCAAGTGATTTCCTGCCGGTTATTGCATGTGGTTTGAAGCCTCTGGTGAACTTCCATGACTTCTAAATGCACTAACGAACCTCTTTTCATTGGTTTGTTTGTTATTTGATGTTTTTGCTTGCTTTTCACTTTTTGATGGATGCCAATTCTCGACTAAACCATGATTTGTGAAGGCATTTTGTCATATGGTAGAATCACAACACGAGTCCAGTCATTTATGAGAAATTCAAGATTTACAAAGATTTAATTCAGTTCAAATTTATTTAAATTGTATTTATACTGCGCCAAATCACAACAACAGTTGCCTCAAGGAGCTTTCTATTGTAAGGTGCACCCTACAATAATACATACAGAGAAAAACCCAACAATCATATGACCCCCTATGAGCAAGCACTTTGGCGACAGTGGGAAGGAAAAACTCCCTTTTAACAGGAAGAAACCTCTGGCAAAACCAGGCTCAGGGAGGGGCGGGGCCATCTGCTGCGACTGGTTGGGGCGAGAGAAGGAAGACAGGAGGAAAGACATGCTGTGGAAGAGAGACAGAGATGAATAAGAAGTGTGATGCAGCAGAGAGGTCTATTAACACATAGTGAGTGAGAAAGGTGACTAAAGAAGAAATACTCAGTGCATCATGGGAATCCCCCAGCAGCAAACACCTATTGCTGCATAACTAAGGGAAGATTCAGGGTCACCTGATCCAGACCTAACTATATGCTTTAGCAATACTCATCACAGCTTTTTTATGCTTATTGTCTTCTATTAATATAATGTAAGCACACTTTTGGGAATGATCTTTACTTTTCTTACAACATTTCTGTGAATATATTCTCAATTCTGGAGCTTTCGGGCACTTTTTAACTCCAACTTATTAAACTTCAGAGGCGGCCACTTGGTCAAATTCAAAAGAAGTAATCACAGAGGAGCTGGGGTGTGAAACTTCTTCATAGTTTTAGACTCTATTTTATTATTTTTTATTTGTTTTTTATTATTACCAACTATATTAAAGCAGATATTGGTGGTATCATAGGTACAGTAACCAATGGTAGCAGCTGTAGTGGCACACATTGAAGTAGTACCACAGCAGGCCTACTAGAAACTGTTACAGAAGTGCAGTGGGACCACTGAAGTCAGTCGGGGCTGATGGCTCGCTGTCCAGGCGAGATAATCAAATCTTAGCAGCAGTTAGTCAGACAGCTCTCGGCTGATAAAGGGTTTTGTCCGCCTGAAGCTGATGGATCCGATCTGTTTCTGTGGTTCTGTGACAGCACGTCAAAGCTTTAAATTAAAGGCTTGGACTACCTTTAACAAAACTTCTCTTAAGCTTTATGATTACTTTGATTCGGCTCTGTCCGCTTTTATTCCTCAAAAGTTGAGATATGGACTGATTTTATACTGGGGGAGACGAGCCGTGCTGTGTGTGTGCTGGCGTGGTGTGATATGGGCTCATTGGTATTCTGATGAGAGCTGCAGATAAAGCCATCTTCATTTGCCCCAGAGGATTGAAGGGGAATCCCACAGAGGGCTGTCTGCTACCGTGGAGTGGTTTTTATTAGCATAAATGAGGCTAAATATGATCCACGGAGGGTCGGCTGGGCGGTGAGGAGGACATCTTTAATTATGGGCTGTGGTTTAGTGATTTGGAGCTTCTAAACCAGCGGTTTGGCATGTTTATCCCATTAGACTACGAGACATAGTGGACATACAGTAATTCCCTTTCGTTCTTGTACATTTGCATATCAGACATTTTGGTTAATGATTTTATTCAGTGAGATCACAAAGAAATAATCTGCTTGTGGATTTATGGTTGTTAATGCAGCACGGGCATTATTTCTGACTAACAACACTTTTAAAAAACCTTTGCCGCACCTATAAAGAAAGATAGATCTCAACCTTTAGTCACTCTTTAGGACACGGAGGTTGTAATAAACTTACTTCATTTACATGTATTAAAAAAAACATTTGAATACAAAAAACAGCGGCTCTCTTTTTGCTGCTTGTTCAGCTTGATTGTAAAGAACTTGTGATTCCAAGGGAATTGTTCACAAGCAGGTAAAAGTACCAAAAATTGGTACCAATACTCTTTTATCGTCACTTTTTGTGACTTTCCCTGTGGTTTAGCCTGTTGTTCCTGAGGTGGAACAGGCCATCTACTAATTGGAAAGTTGGCTGTTCTGTCCCAGAGTGCTCCGGGCTCTCCATGCCTAATTATCCTTGGGCAAGATACTGAACCCTGTGCTGCTTTCCGATGCATTCATCAGAGTATGAATGTGTGGATGACAGAAAAAAGTGCTTGTGAGGCATGTTATATAAAGTGCTTTAAATTGTTCAAGTAGAGTAGAGAAGCGTTATTCAGCAAAGAACTAGCCCATTTACCACTTTTTCAATAAAGTCTAATCAAGACTAATTATCTAGTCTAATCTAGTCTAGTCTAATTATGCACAATCAACTGTGGAAGTCGACTTTAGAATCTGAAATTGCTCTGAAGTTGTTGTTTTTTTTGTTTCTTTGTTTGTTTTTGTAAATAAAAATAGGTTAACAGATGTGTGGATAGTGTGCAATAGTGCAAGTAATTCTATTTGTTCCGATCACAGAGCTCCCACCTCCACCCAAAAGCTTGTCAGTTATGATGGCTTAGAGTTTAGAATAGGTTGCCTACTATTAGGAAGGTTGACAGTTCAATCCCCAGCTCCCAAATTCTGTATTAACCTGTTGAACCCCAAAGGATCTACTGCATCAAATTTTCAAGAGAGCTATATGCTATAAAAGACCAAGCCAGGAAAAACTCCTTTATACTTTTCTGTGTTTTATCCTCAGTTAGTTTGACAGAATGGCCTCTGCTTGCACTGCTGATGAAGTCTCACAAGTGTCAGCTTTATTTTGATACCAATATAGTTTACACAGAGCTTGTAATCGCAGAGAAACAGTTGATTCACTTTGGGCCTGTCATTTTTAAGGAGGAACCTCAGAAACACCGCGGGGCTTCAGGTCAAACAGTCCTTGGACAAGATATTAAACCCTAAGTACCCTCTGATGTTTACCTGGGTGAAGATTGGAAATGTGTGTGTGGATTCTGCTTGCAGTGTAAAAAGAGCTTTGGGTTCACAGTGATAGTAAAAGAGGGCTGTATAAATTACAGTCCATTTACCTTGGACTAAACTAAGAGAAGGTAGAAAGCAGAGAAGACTAAATAACCTTAATAGTGTAGTTAAATTAACCAATATAACAAATAGCTGTGCAGCACAGTGGTGCGTCAGTCGCCTTCCAGAGGAAGCCTCTATCTTTGAACCTGTCCAAAGATACTTGTCAGTGTAACTGGTGATCCTATAGTGGCCGTCGGTGTGACAGTAAATGGTTTTCCGTCTTTAATTAATGACAGGAATGAGAGAGGTGGATGAAATCCACTAAACTGGCACTGGATCTAGTTGTGTATATCACAGAGCCATCAAAGGGTAATCCTCAGACGTGCACAGCACTGTGCACCTGCACGTGTCATCGGCCTGTTGGAGCGACGTGTAACATGTCAGCTCAACCTTTTTTATTCTAATTGACACCAAAAAGCTCTGAAGAGGTTTTTACACTCAACAAAAATATAAACGCAACACCTTTGTTACTGCTCCCATTCCCCATGGGATGGACGTAGAGACCTAAAATTCATTCCAGATACACAATATAACCATCCCTCCCAAACAGTGGTCACAAATCAGTCCAAATGTGTGGTAGTGGGCACATTTGCTATATTGAGATAATCCATCCCACCTCACAGGTGTGCCACATCAGGATGCTGATCTGACATCATGAGTAGTGCACAGGTGTACCTCAGACTGCCCACAACAAAAGGCCACCCTGGAATGTGCAGTTTTTTGCGCTATTGGGGGTCTGGGGACCCAGAACCGGTCAGTATCTGGTGTGACCACCATTTGCCTCATGCAGTGCAACACATCGTCGCATGGAGTCTATCAGATTGTCAATTGTGGCCTGTGGAATGTTGGTCCACTCCACTTCAATGGCTGTGCGAGGTTGTTGGATATTCGTGAGAACTGGTACACGCTGTCGTATACGCCGGTCAAGCACATCCCGAACATGCTCAATGGGTGACATGTCCGGTGAGTATGCTGGCCATGCAAGAACTGGGAGCTGCCAACTCAGCTGCCAACTGCCCTGAACAATGTGAACCATGATTCATCCGTGAAGCGCACACCTCTCCAACGTGCCAGACGCCATCGAATGTGAGCATTTGCCCACACAAGTCTGTTACGGCGACGAGCTGGAGTCAGGTCAAGACCCCGATGAGGACGACGGGCATGCAGTTGAGCGTCCCTGAGACGGTTTCTGACAGTTTGTGCAGAAATTGTTTGGTTGTGCAAACCAATTGTTCCAGTATCTGTCTGGGTGGCTGGTCTCAGACGATCTTGGAGGTGAACCTGCTGGATGTGGAGGTCCTGGGCTGGTGTGGTTACACGAGGTCTGCGGTTGTGAGGCCGGTTGGATGTGCTGCCATATTCTCTGAAACGCCTGTGGAGACGGCTTATGGTTGAGAAATGAACATTCAATGCACGGGCGACAGATCTGGTTGACATTCCTGCTGTCAGCATGCCGATTGCACGCTCCCTCATTGCTTGTGGCATCTGTGGCATTTTGCTGTGAGACAAAACTGCACATTCCAGGGTGGCCTTTTGTTGTGGGCAGTCTGAGGTACACCTGTGCACTACTCATGATGTCAGATCAGCATCCTGATGTGGCACACCTGTGAGGTGGGATGGATTATCTCAATATAGCAGATGTGCCCACTACCACACATTTGGACTGATTTGAGACCACTGTTTGGGAGGGATGGTTATATTGTGTATCTGGAATGAATTTTAGGTCTCTACGTCCATCCCATGGGGAATGGGAGCAGTAACAAAGGTGTTGCGTTTATATTTTTGTTCAGTGTATGAAGGAGTAAAACCTTTGAAATGTACCAAGTTCTTGAAATTCTGAAGTAAAACAGCTGCTATCTAAGCTGGAAACTAGGAAAATGTAGACAGATTATTGGTTTACAAATCAAAATACAAAGTTTAACAAACGTATTAGACCAGCACAAAATGTAAGGTTTATGCCACAGCTGCCCTAAAGTACCAGTATTGGTAATTACCAAAATCATTTTTGATGTTTCTGTGATGGTTAATCCACAAGTAGGGTTGGTAGGGTTTGGAAATTATACTTTTAATGGAAAAATATAAATAAATGAATATATAAATATATAACTGTAAATAGTATAGTTAAGCAAATTATTATTATTTTTATTAAGATGTCAACTTAGAGTTATTTACTTGCATTCCTGAAGAGACAAATTTAGTTAAATATTGTGCTTGATTAATTTTTGACTTTAACTGAGCACAATATTTGGGTATAAAAAGATGAATTCACTTCATTATTTGACTAATAAATAAAAATCTTATTTTCAGTTTTGTCAAAGTTTTTGACAGTTTTCTAATCTAATAATTTTGGTAACTACTGTCTACATAAGACATTTTAGAACCACCACAGTCTGGAGCTAAAATAGTCTGTGACGTGATGTTATTTTATATAAATAGCTGATATTTATATTTATTTTTCATCTATTTCCTCTCAAGTATTAAATAAAGCGTTGAGAGTCACAAATCACATCACAGGTGTTTGTTTTTGTACTTTGTTTAGAGACAGAAAATGTTTTCTGACAGAAAAGTTGAAATGAAGTTAAAATAGTATTGGTATCAATAGATGTTATCCTAACTGATTAACTAAGGATTCAGTTTACACCCAAATTATTTTTCTATTGGATAACAGACAGACTGCTTATACAGTTATTTTTAACAGCACCCAGAGCAGAAATAGACAGAAAATGTACAACTAAGCTGTAGTGCCTCTTCACCTCACTGTACAATACTTTTTGTAAATAGTCAACAGTGCAATAGACTCAATACTTGAAATGTGCAATTCACTTGTATTTTTATTTTTTATTCCTATTTATTCTATTTATCCCCTTTGTATATTTTATTTATATTTGTCTCTGTATTTATATGTGTGTGTGTGTGTGTGTGTGTGTGTGTGTGTGTGTGTGTGTGTATATATATAACAATTCTGTAACTGTAACTTCGGTCGTTGCTGTGCTTTTTTTTGGAAGTCGAATTTCCCAGAGGAACCCACCCGAGGGATTAATAAAGTTCTATCTTATCTTATCTCTTATCTTGTCAGGTATTTTATCTTAATGCAACTTTGCGCTGCAGTTCTTTTTCTTTATAAACCTGACCTTGGTCTAGGTTCTCATTGAATCTAGGCTTTTTGTTCCCTGCGTACTGTTCTGTTACTCCCCGCTATGCTGCTGAGCAGGGAGATGACAGAACAGAAGGATTTCAGAAGTACAGCCTGACGAACCACGACTCACGAGTCTTATTGATGGATGATTTTGCAGCTCCTATTTTTGGCTTCCTGTAGAGCCTCCAGTTTGAATAGTGGCACTGGCAGCTGCCCACTGATGATACGGCACAACCAGCCTGCCTCCAGAACCCGCTTCATAGGCAGATTGTCGCCGTACACGTCATAGCCACATCATTCTCCGTCGCACGTAGCAGGAGGTGACCCCTGGAAAGAAAGATAAATATCCCAGCCTCCTCTGCGAGTAGCCCCCACCCCCCCTTTAGGATTGATCATGCAGCCAGGCTAGTGCATAAGCACTGATAGCCTGCATGCCGTACACTAAGTGCATCGGTATGATTGATTAAGCCAAAAGATTCATGATGCACTGCACCTGAAGATTATTGTTCCGTGGGACTGAAGTCTTAGCTTATGAGTGGCTTCAAAACATAAGGCAGGATTCCTCAGCTTCAGGAGCAAATGTTAGGTTATCACAGTGTAACTTTAGATTCGGAGTCAGAGGCTTTGGCCTCTCAATCTAATTGTGAATGAGTAGTGGGACAAAGCCTGCTTTGGATCAGCGCACAGGTGCCTGCTTTGCAACATGATTTATTGATGTCCCTCGTGGCTTCAATGGAGGACTTCAGCGAATGTCACCGGTTTTCCTATGCACTCAAAAGAGCCCTAATTCAGCAGGTTTTCTTGCATAAATTGCCCCTCCCTCCCTCTCTGCCTCTGTACACCCTGCGCTTTTATAATGGAAAACAGGTTGACACCATTAGTCAAATAAACGAGGGCACAGTCTCGCAGTAGTTTTAGCCGGGCCGTTATTTGTCTTCATGATATTAGCATGTGCTTTTCTTGATGGTGATCGTCTGAGTGACATAGATAGCGAAGGCAACAGGTTGGTGCGAGTGATAAACGGGCTCCTCCTCGTGAAAGGAGAAAAAGCCTCAGTTCACCAGCGAAGGTTCAAACTCCGCACTCGCCTCCTCACTCCTTCTTTCATCATCGCCACTGAAAGTGGTCTGACTCCTTTTGTGGGGGGTTTTCTGCTTGCGAGAAAATATCATGTCAGACTGAAAACAGCCAACATGCACGAGGGTGGGAGGGGAAAAAAAGCATGCTGAGTAAACGGGTGCCGCTGACTATGACAAATGCTTCTCTGTGTGCCCTGCTCCAGCTCAGTTTTTCATGTCTAACCTTTTTGCTTTTGTCCACGTCTTAGCATGATCAAACACACAGGAAAAGGTGCACGATCAGGCCCACTCGTGCACATTTTCCACCCTTTTTTCCCCTCTTTGCACTCCGTTTTCTCGTTTTCTTTTCAGTGCTTCTACTCAGTAATGGATGTCTGTGAAGCTCAGGTAGGTACATGTAATCACTGCAGACACAGAAATTCAACAACACAGACTGTACAGGTCGGGAATAGGTTGATTTCCTGTTTTCAGAAAAAAATAAAGATGCAGGTGTAGCAGAGGGCAGAAAACACGATAACTCACCTATTATATTATTATATTTCCTGTTTTTAAACACGTAACTTTTCCTGTGCAATCTGGGTTTATGTAAAGCAGACGTCAGAGGGTGCATTGCATATAAAGTCTATTTCAGAGAGAAAGGAATAAACATACTACCCCGTCACCATCTTCCATTTATTTTATTCCTATTAAATCTGCCCAATAAGGCTAAACCATCAGTTGGAGTGCCGACATTTTCCTTCAGCCGTGCTGTGTCATTGTGTATGCTTTTATATTTAACTGCTGCTACTTTTAGTCTTCAGCTGAACACAGAAGAGTCAGTTGTAGGGATACAGCAACAAGCAAGACGTTGGAGGTGCTCCTCATGTCTCAGCTCTTTTTTTTTTCAAACCACAAACACACCACTGTTTAATAAGAAAGTCAGTTTATGCTATACTGCATAGAAAAATATCACAAAACGTAAAAATCCAAAGCAGTCAACAATGAGGGGACCTGTTGGCTCTCATTGGCTGTGAGGATCACTGCAAACTAACCCTTAAAACTAGCAGAATGGATTGATGAGTGTGTTGTGGACATCCCCAGATTTAAACTGTATTTGACCGACGTGTTAGGCAGCACAGTCATCAAAGCAAAATGAGGGAATAATGTAGGCCTGCAGGTTCAATGATCAGTGCTGAGGTGCAGTAAAGCCTTTTTGGTGGCTGCCCATTGATTTCTTAGTTTTACAGTATAATAAACCACCTTGTTCATAATAATGTATTAATTATGCACAGGCAAAGCTACAGCCACAATATAGCATAAGTTATTGCATAAGTTATCTGCCATGAGGGTCTCGTAACTGCTCCCCACAAAATCAAATATCTGTTTTCCTCTGGCCTCTGGCACTACTTGAATTGTTTTGTTGCTAGCTGTCCAATTTTGATATTTATGGTATCTGGAGATAACTGTTGTGGAGATGCCCGTCTTCTTTTAAATATAATGCCACTAAATTGAAGTTGCCTTGTGGTGTTCAGAAAATGTATTTCAAAGAAACTCAGCAGCAGTGACTCTTCATGCAGTCACTCCAAATAAATCTATTTCCTTTCTATTGAGTTATACTTCTTCTGGTTCGGTGAGAAACTCCACCACGTGTCATTTCTCTGCACCATTCAGAGCTCTGATTCTGCCCATCGATGGCGGCTAATTTAGGATCACCAGTTAAACCTAATTTTCTCTGGACTGTTGGAGGAAACCTATGGAGGCAGAGGGAGGACATGCAAACCACACAGGAAGGCCACAGACTCAAATCAGGAACCATCTTGCTGTGAGGCAGTAGTGCTAGCCACTGAAACACCTTGCCACACAAAACTAATTTCAATTAGAGAGCCTTGAAGGAGTCCTGTAATGTTTTTTTTCTTTCATCTCACATGATCACAGAATTGGAAGCATGCCTGCCGCCTTCTTTGGCCACCTGATCCATTTTAGCCAACTTTCTTTGCCCCTCACTGGAGGACAGAGCTCTGCACCTGACACGACGACATTAAGGGAATCCTCTCTTTGACATCATACAGAGCCAAGTGTCGAGTGTTTACAGCAGGTCGGCTTGCACTGACCTTAATATTTGAACCTTTAGCCACGTTTAATATGAGAATCCACCAGTGTAAAAGCATACTGGTCCCCAGTAATTATAAAAGTAAATGTCATGGTTACATCAGAAAGAGCGTCACTCAGAAAAGCTAATAAATCATAAATCTCCACACCTCTAAAACAGAATCTAAAGGTTGACCTCATTTTGTGTCCTGCACTAATTAATATTTGGGCAGTCAGACATCAGTGCATGCTAACTTTAAAAAAAAAAAATCAGTTTTGGCCCTTTTCACATTTTGGATGTGATGTTTAATAAAATATAATTCGACTAAACTGCAAAGTCCTAAATGAATATTAATCTCCACGCTGGTTACAGATCAGAGAAGCCCATGTTTGAACTAGCCGGGAGAATCTGTGCCAATGCATTTAGTTTGTTCATTTCTGACATAACTTTATAAAAGGACGCTATGTTTTATTCAGCAGCAGAGTGTCGGGTTGCCGGGTTGTGACAGCCAGGCTTGTGTACTGATTGAAGGCATGACTCAAGCCAGACCCCGTCATGATAAACATCCTCTCTCTTAATCGGCCTCCGTTACCTCTTTTATCTCCTTATTTAAAGCCTTCTTGCATCTACGTGGTTTCAGTTTGCACGGAGACATCTTACACCTACCTATCCAAGGAGTCACTATTTAATTCGTCCCGATTCAGTGATTCGGCCTCGTTTCGGAGGTTGATTTTTGTCCTAATATGCACACGATTCACATTACCCAGCATCAGTAAAAGACTAAACACCTTACAGTTGACAGGCTGCATTTTATTCTCCTGCTTAAAAGATAATTTGAGGGAAAATAGAGCATCCATAAATCAACAATGGCCCCGCGTGTTGTCTCCCCAGACATTGGTCTGGAGTGGGCTCTGTGGATTAGAGACGTGACAGACCTGGTTAATGGAAGGCAGTGCCTGGACCCTCTCTCCTGCAAGTCTGTGTGATTGAGTATGGAGGAATATGATTAATGATTCAGAGGCTGAGTTTAAATAGTCAGTGCTTTGGGGTTCTGCCCGAGTGTATTTTAAACCCCTCATGGAAGAAAATGGAAAAAATATTCCTGTGGCGAATAAATTATACTACTAATAATATTTGATCTCTTACTGCAGCTCTTTGTTGTACGTTCTACCCAGATTTCTGTTTCTGTCTTTATCCATTGCTCCTTAATGATGGTCATAACCTCTCAGTCATATTAGTACCTCGTGACTGTGTTTTGAGGTATTTTTTTAATGAATTAACCTCAAATTTACTTGTTTGAGGGTCTACAGCTCTGCCTGTGTACACAAGCTGTTTTCTTTCCCTTTCCATTTTTATTTGTTGAGGTTTTCGTTTGTCATCAGCATGACCATTGCATATTATTAAGGTTATAATAGACATAAAAATTGAATAAGATTTAAACAGAATAAATATTTTGTATTTTCCTTTTTTCCGTCTAATCTTTAAGCCAGTTTTTAATAAAAGATTGTGAATGATGATCGTTAGTGTAATCAGTCAAATCTGATCCCACTAAAGCCTGATAGAGCTCATTCGCATGTGTCACAGCACTCGATTTACCATAAACTGGTAGAAACATTCAAATGAGCCACTAAAATAAGCTGACATGCTTTCCTATTAATGACAAAAAAACAACAACATAAAACCCCACTTTATCAGCAGCAAATAAATATATGGCCTCTATCAAATACACTATTTCTTGAGTGTTTAGGGAATCTTTCGACATTCCTACTTTGGACATCCGCAGACGGAAGGAATGACATTTGACCCAAGTGCCACAGACAGGTCTGAGAAGTTGAAGAGTGATCTCACACTGATAATGGTCTGTTTGTGGCATTTGTTGTCATTAAGATAAATGTTAAGTAATGCTGGTCTTAACCTTGAAGCAATAAGCCAGTGATTGGTGTCAGACTAACTTAATCGCTTCCCTATTTCAGTAACCGTGACTAAAACACACTAACGTGCAGTCGTTTTAAAAAGAAATCATCCTGTATCATTCCTAATGATCAAGATATAGTCGATCTAGCCCTTAACAGATTTTAAAATAAGGTAAATAAACCTCAGATGATCAGTCACGGATGAAATATCACACCATGTCATATTCATTTAACAATAACGAAGACAAACTGGAGAAGCACTGTGTCAAAAACTAAACATCACTTATGATTCGGTAGTTTGTAGAGGCACCTTTAGCAAAAGTAATTTAAAGTAATTCTTTTTTTGTATTACTTTATCAGTCTCTCACATAGTTGTGGAGGAATTTTGCCCGCTCTTCTGTACACCATAGCTTCAGTACTTCGCAGGCATTTGTTTATGTACTTTCTACTGTCTCTAAAGTTCCCAGCATTTCAGTCAGGCAGAGGTCTGGACTTTGACTGGCCATCACAGCACTTTGATTCTTTTCTTTTTCATCCTTTCTGCAGATTTGCTGCTGTGCATTGTGCATCGGGCCAAGCATACTGTAATTCATTGTTTATACGTCTAAGCAAAAACTCCTTGGAACGTCTGCAGGTTGTTCAAACGCCGCAGATAGACTTCTGACCAAATCTGCTACGTACTCGCATTTTACACCGTTGCTAATACAGCTACGATCTGTGGACTCTGTGAATTGCATTTGTCTTACTTTTTGTCTGTGTTGCTTTAAATGCCCTGGATTTTTTTTTTGATTTTTTTTTTTTTTTTTTGTGAAACACTTTGTGATTCTTGTCTTGAAAAATTATAAATAATTTTTTGCCTTATTTACTCACTTAACTATATAAAGGACTTCAACTCAATGACTGCAATGCACCCGGGTCCTGTGGCTGCAAAACAAGCCCAAATCATTACCCCTCCACCACCGTGCTTGACAGTCAGCATTAGGTGTTTGTGCCGATATGCTGTTTGGTTTTTGGCTAGTGTGGTGCTGTGCATTATGGCCAGCCATCTCCACATTGGTCTCATCCATCCAAAGGCCATTGTTCCAGAAGTCTTGTAGTTTGTTCAGATGCAACTTTGCAAACCTAAGCTGTGCTGCCATGTTCTTAGAAAAAAAAGCGGCTTTCTTCTGCCTTCCTATGCTTCTTTATTGTTTTCCTAATTGTAATTTCATGAACTTTAACATTTAACACACTAACTGAAGAATTTAGAATCTGAGATGTAGTTCTTGTGGGTTTTGTTTTTTGTAGTGTCTGGCCTTGGGGTAAATTTTCTGGGATGTGCACTCTTGCAAAGATTGTAAACTGTCTTCAGTGTTTCCCACTGGTGAATAATCTTTTTCTAACTGTAGAGTTATGGACTTCACATTGTTTGGAAATGGCCTTTTAACCTTTCCCAGATTGATGGGCGGCACCAGTTGCTTCTCATGCCTCCTTAGCATCTGACAAGATGTTCTGCTTTCATAAAGATGCTCACACTTGCTGATTAACAGTTAATCAAGAGCATTTAATTAGCAGCTTCTGGCTTCTACCTAGTCTCTTAATTCCTTTGGAAGCAATGAGGATGTTCTTAGGTTTTCAGAAACTGTTATATGTCTTGTTTTGTAATTTATCTGAGCTTATATTTACCTAATTATAAGACCAGCTAAGGACTAGATGTTTTTATTATGTCTTGATATGTAAAACCTTCAAATTGAAGACCGTGTTGTGCTTTCTTTGTGCTATGACTGTATACCAGACAAGAATTTAGATGATATTTATTGTTGCGTAGTCTGTTGTCTGAATATAGAGTCTGCACAGTGGGGACTCTGCTAATGTGTCGGATTAGTTGTGATTAAGTATAAATAAGGGGTGGAAAGGAGAGAGTTAATGTGGAAATTAATAAGCCCTTTCACATTCCTCCCTCTATGACTTTCTAGCTGTCTAGATAACACTATTCCCCGCTGGCACCTGCTAATGTCTTGTCACTACGCAGCCTCCTTACGGGATTGAGCTTGAGAAAGCAAATCTGTCAAGCTCTTAGAGATGGCTTTAGCATTTTAAGTAGGCCATACTGACACTGAGACTGTCATAAATCAATCTACTGTATTAATTGTAGGAAAATCATTAGAAGTCATTATGTCTACTAACAAGACACATTTCACCATCTGACTGTTGACTCTATTTTATGATGACAAAGGACAGTGTAAGAGGTGAACAGAGTAAGCATTTTTCCTTTATGATAAATCATCTTTTTCTATTACTATTTTTCTATTTTTTTATGTCATGTCTAAATATGCAAATGAGACCTTATATATTTAATGTACCAGAGTGCATAATTCCCCGTAAACTTTGGTTAAAGTAAGGTTAAAAATTCTAGTTTCAGCTTGTTGACATTCCAAACTCAAAGGTTTGTAACACTTCATAAATTAGGAAATAACCAAGTTTTAACTGATGGACTAACTAATATAGATGTGGTACTTTACTGGTTACTCAGGTATTTTGTGCGGCTGTCCAATGGTAAATGTGTAAAAAAATAAATCTAAATGTTGTCTGAAAGGACAAATTAATGACTTACACATGAGAAAACTTGTTTTTTTCCTGATGTCTTGCTTTAAACAAGAACATTTATAGAAACTGGATTGCTAAGAATATTATTTGCAGCTATATCTTACTGTTTTATTACAAGAGAACTGCGTGTCCAAGGAGAGAAGCATCCTCTCCATCCCAGCTGCCACCTTATCCATGCACAGATACACGCAGTAGCGCTGTTCTAGTGAATAATGCAGTTAATAAAGCAATCTAGTTAAACTAGGTGACTGACACGCATAACGCTTCAGTAGATTAAAGGCTAAGAAGCATAATGAATGCAAGACAATGCCACACTTATCAACTAAACAGCCGAGCAGTCAGTTATAGCCGCAGGGCTGCAGCTTCATCAAGGTTTGCTAAACAAAATGCACAGGAGAAAAAAAGAGTTTTAAAAAATCAACTTTACAGGAAACAATCAAGAGTTCGTGAGACTAAAAAGGATTTCTATGTTATTCTGTTTGCTTCTGCAGGTGTTCTAGCATTCCTAGCACTGCCAGCAGGACTGGTGTCATCAGCACAGGAGCTGTACCTCAGCCACACATCCCAGGACTCTGTCTACATGGCAGTCACACACAGCAGCCCCCTGTCCTCGCCCAAACCTCCACCCCTGGACTGGCATCAGGAGGGGTCGAGTAGCGGGGAATGGTCACCCAAAGGCATGCAACCCACAAATGCCCTCCTTCCTACGTCTGCTCTTCCCCCTTTACACTTGCATCGGCTTGCCCAAGCTTCCAACTTAGCTCGTGAGGATCCTCCCAGTTATGACAGAGTCACCCCAAACACTGTGAGCACTGGCAGTCATGTGAATCACCCCAAAGAGCCCAGCTCTGATGTTGTAAACAGAAGTCTCATGCACAAATTGGTCAGGGCCCATAACCCAGTTACAGTCAGCACTAACCAGGCCAGCAGCAGCAGCAGTCCTAAATTTCCTAATGCAGAGAGGCCAAATATAGATGTGGAATCTGCTGCTATAGGGGCCCCAAACCCCCTAGCACCTCTGTCCAGCTCTGGAGCAGAAAAAGGGGATGCACTCGATGCAAACCACACAGGGCCTCAGAAGCTGAGTGTAGAGGAACTCGGGCAGCGGTATGCTCCACGCCTGCAGCCCCCCTCTTCACTCTCAGTCGATGCTGATGCTGCACGAGGCCTGAAACTCAGGAATCACGCTGTAGGATCCTCGCACCACGCCATCACCCTTCGCGAGGTGCATGGAGTGGACGAGCCCCCCACTGCTCAGTTGGTTGTCACTGTCAAGAGCCCACCACAGAATCAAACTTTCACTGCGTCCAGCGCCCCGTCCACCGTGACGGGCGTCACAACACAGAATTCAACACTCACGCCCGCCACTCGCACTGCAGCGAACGACATCCCCACTGTGGAAAGTCAGTCTCAAGGTTCTGTTCAAGGTAACAGCACTGACCTGCTAGGGAATGCAACCGCATATGGGGAGCACTTCTCCAAGAGCACATCAGTCAAGATGGAACAGCAGGCAAACAGCTCAGAGCCCACTTCCACAACCAGCGGGAACTTCCAGATCACACAGTTGCCAATCACCACCGCGACACCTGGCCACAACCCAGGCACTGCTATCGACTCCACGTCATCCCAAAAGGACATCTGCTTTAGCAGGATGGCCATCGTGTGGATCGTGCTGGCCATCAGTGTGCTCGTGTCCTCGTGTTGTAAGTAAAACCAGAACAGCTTGGAAAACAAAGAGAGTCACATTCTGTCTGAAAGAAATGGTTTGGTATTTAAAGAATCTCAATCGTCTGCTGCACTGCAGAGAGTTTATACCACCTTCACACTTGTATATTTAATAAGAAGCCACAGAAGCCACCGTGTAGTTTCACATAAAGAGTGGGAAGAAAAAGAGAAATGGGCTTAGTTAGATAGGCATATCTAAGTTAGTGGGTTTCCCTTGTTTGGTTGTGGCTTGAGATTCATATTTAACCTCTTTACATTCACCTGCTTGTGGTGACCTGTTTTTTATCGATTTAGCTTCCACCTTCTTTCATCCAATTTAAGTTTACACATGCCATAGTTAAAAAGTTTAAGAAAAGCTGCATGAAAATCATTTAAAAGGTAACATCTTGTGTGTTTTTTGGTTTTTAATGTGCTTGTGCTCAACCCTTAATGGTTTAGCAGCAGCCTATGTGTTAATCCTCTCATCTCACTATTGGAAAAAATGACACCGCACCAGGTCACAGTATTTTATATTGTAGATCACATTGTTATAACACATGCATATTTTAACCATTATTAGTAATTTTATTACATTTCTGAAGTGAGTTTAATTCATTCTTAAGTTTTGACTTTTCTTGTCTTTGTTTATCTCAGTCAGCTTCTAGATTTCCCAGAATCCCTTTTGACTGCCTCCAGTTACACTTCAGGGCCGTTCCTTATGAAATTAATTTGGTTTAAAAGGTTTTCACTGGTGAAAAGCTATTCCACCCAAGGCAAAATATAATTTTGTGCACTCCAGCCCACTGAAAATGAAGTACTTTTACTTTCTGGTTCCTGAAAGCCTTCTCGTATATTTTCACCGAACGACTGGCAGCTCAGAATTTGCAGTATTGATTTCCAACTGCAGCATGTTGTCCTGAAACATGACAGGCTCTTGCTGAGCAGCAGGTGTGGGTGATTTCAGAGGCTTTTTGAAGCAGCAGCTATTCCCGTTTCTGTGCTGAGCCTCGTTTTTTTCCTCTGCCCGCTGTAGCTGTGCTGTTGACTGTGTGCTGCATGAGGAGGAAGAAAAAGTCTTCAAGTCAGGAGAACAACCTCAGTTACTGGAACAACGCCATCACCATGGACTACTTCAGCAGACACGCCGTGGAGCTGCCCAGAGAGATACACACTCTGGAGAGTGAGGTACAAACTACTGACACTGTTAGGCTGCCTTTCTGTTACTGCTCTGCACCGCAGACACTTAAAGAGGCCGCACATTTACTTGATGTTTCGCTATCAGTCAGCAGAATGCATTTAATGAATATGGAAACAACAAGAGGATCCATGTCCATGAGCATGACGCTGTGCCGCTGCGATTAACGAGGATTTTTTCAAATTTTTCCTCAGGGCATCTGATTCTTAGACAGTTCTTCACATCAAGTATTCACTTAAACTTACAGCAGCAACTGAATCTCAAAGACTGGCTTCAGTGTCAGTATACTGAGTAGTCTTTACTGATACATTATTAGTAACTTGGTATTAGTAATCAATAAACCTCAGCTGAGCGGGTTTAATTACATACAAGACTGCAAACTTTCAGTGAAGCATCATTTTAGTTATATTTATCAATAATATCGGTCTGTGCATGCTCAAAAGATAGAAACCAGTGTATAAAAATCCAAAGATTAAAAGTTAATTTTCTGATATTTTTGAGGCATCCAACAAGCATTCATTATATTTAAATCTGTTTAAAAGAAAAGCATTAATAAGCCAAGATCAGTGTTTCATAAACACGAGTGGTGGGACCCACTGCAGGTGCTTCAGATTACTGCAGACAAAAAAATGTGAATAAAAGACAAAAATCTGTCAAGCTTAATCAATAAATAAACCTTAAGAAAGATCAAAGATCTTCAGTCATTCTCAAATTATCAGAAAGACTCATTTAATGATGAAATTTAATGATCGGGTATGTGTATTTAATAAAATGACACTGAGCTGTTTTTATAATGTTTTTGGTCTGGTTGAGGATTTTTGACTACATAAAAAAAATCTTTGAAGCAATGATGCGTTTATATTATTTTAAAAATTGCTTTACAGAACAGAAAAACACATTTAGGCTTCACAGATCAATAAAACAACAGCTGATGAGGTCTGCGTTTTCATTTTAAAAGGTCTGTATCATCTTCTTGTGGTAAATAACATATCTTCCATATCTTTCCTTCTCCGTCATGTTACGTATTTTATGTTTTGTTGTGAACAAATGGATAATCCAAGCTAAACTTTGGTCTCTTTAATTCTCATGTCGCTTTGAGCTCTGGTAGAAATCTTCTGAACCAAGAAATTCTACTAATTGGCAGCGTTTCCATTTACTCAGTAAATTCACAGCTTAATCTTTCAGCACACGTGTTCCCACTTAGTTTTTGCTGTAAGTAGCTTTGGGATTGGTAAAATCATCTTGTTCCCAACTGTATTATATCATTTGTTTAAAATAGTGTTCTGGCATGAATTCAGTCTTTATTCATTCCAAAACAAATCACATAACACAAGATAAAGACAAATCTGGATTCTTCAGTATTCACCTCACAGCGTCGTCCATAAGCTACATGAAGTTTCCGTAAACTCACTTTCCTATAATTCGTCAGACATTGCCTATAAATATAACAAGATGTCCAACATATTTGACTTAAGATTTTTATCTGACACTTTAAACTCTTTAAATCCTGTGTATCCTCTTTGCTTCTGCAAATCATTATATCTGATATCACGCTCCACACCAGAAGCTCCCAGGTTTTTAATAAAGTGATATGAGGCTTTTACACTGTAAAATCTGCAAACCAGGTCATTTTTAAGCTACTGTCTCCCACTAATTAGAAATATTCTGCACTTAATGATGATAATTTTACACACATTCCCCTAATCGGTGTGCTTTTTAAAGGGGGCTTGGAAACTTTTAGGCAGCATGCAATTTTATTTATTTTATTTTATTTTATTTTTAACTAACCCATTCATATTTATGCAAAACTAAGGCTTTGTAGGCTCAAGTCCAGCTCAAAGCAGAAAGTGTAATATGTTGTTTTTAGGTGCATGGCAGCGCCATCTGTTGGAAAAGATGGGATATAACAGAGGCATATTATACTCTCTGCAAATTCCCCCCTCTATTCTTTTTAACCGTATATTTTTATGTACCATTGCTTGTTCTCTTTGCATGTTTATTATCTTCTCTGTGTGTTTCCTTTATTTTATTTCTCTGCCTCCTCAATTTGCATTCCTTTGCCGCCTGTCGGAGGTGTCAGGAGAGGGAAGCTGAGGATCGTGTGTAGGATGCCCTTGGTGACACCCAGGTGTTGTTTCCAGCTTTGCACGTGTCCGTAGAGCAGAAGCCTCGTACTGTAGCCTCCCTGGTGCTATAGGAAAATGACAGAAATGACTGTAAACCTGATGATGGTGATGGTGATGATGATGGTGTTCCTGTAGTTCCATGTGATTGGATGAAAAAGGACTTTTTCAAAACGACCTCCTGCACCACCTCATTACTGCTGACTCACCATCACCCAGCACACTTAGATTAACACCCTCTGCTGCCTTCTTCTGAGTCATTCTCCCTTTTTATTCCTCCACTTGTGAGGCTCTTACATCTTCCCCACCACCTCCCCTTTGTATCTCTGATCGCTGAGCTTTTTTCCACATATCTTTGTTCACCATCTCCTTAAAAGCCCTGATGTGCACAAAACCCATATTTTATCTGTCCTCTTCCACGCTAAACTTGCTGCTCGTCGCCTGTAGAGAGACTCAGATACAGTAGCGTGTGCGCTAACGGTGAGCCCTGAAGCGTGAATCATGAATTAGAGCTGCTGCTTAACAGTTACACCTCCTTTCCTTTTTTTTCCACTACGTCTTATTTTGTGCATGTACTTTTTGCAGGATCATGACACCTGTCTACCCCCTAATGGAGACTACAGCGGCAGCAGCGTGGTCCTGGTTAACCCTTTCTGCCAGGAGACCCTCTTCATCAACAGAGACAAAGCTTCTGCCATATAGAGACACAGAGGGGCGAGAAGCTCTGCAGATCCTCGTCCTCCTCTCCCCCTGCTGTTCTTGTCTATTTTATATATGTGGTAAATATTCAGAGACTTCGACTTTATACTGTATATCACAAACACAAAGAGCAACCTGAAAGAAGCGCGGCGTAAACAGACGCTTATTTACTACGAGGATGCACCTGCGTATTTTTCTGATGTACATTTTCTACAAAAGGCTTAATTGTGATAAAGGTTTTTATTGTCTTTATAAAATTACAGAGTATATGTGGTTTTGTTTCTTTGCAGTGGCTTGATGGTGAGTGCACTGTGGATGTTGCCACACAAAATCTGCTTTAGAGAGAGACACATGTGCTATAAAAAAGATTAAAGCTGTTCTTTGTAAGTTTAACTTTCCTTTAAAATCAATCCCTGAATACTTACAGCCTGTTGAACTTGAATAAGCACCTAGATAAGTCGGGGGGAGGAGAGGCAGGGATATGTGGAGGAATAATGGTTGTGAAATCTGAGCCTGTATTTATCAAACTTACTAAAAATGATCATTTAGAACTAAAAGTAAAGACTGGCATTAAAATGACTCAACCCTTAAGAGTGGCTTTCAAATGATCAGTTTGCTCAGACTAGTCAGATACACAGATTGATTTTAATATTAAAAATGTATGTTCTTTTATCTGGTAATGTTCTAATTAAGAAGATGATTAAACATCCATCTATTTTTTTTGGCCATTTATCCAGCCCGGGTTCACTGAGAGGTTGGAGCCAGTCAATCACAGGCCTAAAACACAGAGACAGACAAGCTTTGCCAGGTATCGAGGGGACTAGGGGGTCTGAGGGGACGGTGTAAAGCTGTAGTGGCATCCTGGTTATTAAACATACATAAAATAAAACATTAAAATTAATTTGTAGAGTCAATACGTTTCTATTGTGAAAGTAAGAATTAAACCTCATGGTCACAATTTAAGCAAAGCAATAAAAACTCGCTAAAGTGAAAAGATGTTTCTGGGAGCTGGGCCCTTTATGAATTCACTGATTCACTTTGGTTTTTAAAAAAAATATTATTCTAAACAGAAATTTAAACATTAGATGAAATCAGGTATACAGCTGCTACACTTTGAGATACATTCTAGGAATTATATAGCAGCTAAGGGGCTTTGACGCAGGCAGCAGTGCATGATGATGATTCCAAACACCTTAGCCTCAGAAAAACAGTCAAAAACAGTGAAGACCGGAGCTGTGCTGTGCAGCAGACAGTGATAGCATGGAAACACACAAGTTCACCAGTTCTGCAGTTTGTTTTTAGGTGCATTTTAACCCTCGGCAGTTTGATAAATACAGGCTTGGATCTTATCGGTCAGTCTGAGCAGGTCTTTGGGCGATGTGGAGTCCAGCATCCAGCAGTTTTGAATAGCAGCTTTCAGCTCTCAATAAAAATGGAGCGGACTTAAAATGGCCTTTCCCCTTCATGCGTCACCAGCTTCTGCGAAGAGGGACCACATAGATGTCTTAATTCCTTACGTTGGCCCTTTATATATCAGTATGCGTGTGCATGTAGGTGCACTGAGGCGTGCGTGTGAGCAGGCGAGCTGCGACGTGCCGCCCCCTTTAACCAAATGTCACGGTTACTTTAAAGTTTAATTGAGACTCTGTGCGACGTTCAGCTCAGTTTTTGTGCGTCCGTTCCTGTGGGTGCCTCTGTACGTTTGTCCCGTCTGTTTGTCTCTCGTGTATATCGTGGAGTAGCTACCGGTCATGTGCGAGAAAGAGTTCCTCGCTGCTGTAGGAAACATTTAGACCACCCTTGCTACTGTAAGTGTCTCCCTCCATAGACGGCGTGTTTATCCAGTATTGCAAACCGTGTCAAAGGCTGTGTTAGAGGCAATAAAAACAAAAAATTAAAAAAAAATATATGCTGAGACAAATGAAGAATGCTGTGAGCACGTACAGAGGCGATTTAATCAAAAGTGCGTTATTTAGTTTCATTATTAAATCTGTGGTCCTTCTGTCATTTGTTTTTACTTTTGCATCGCTGCCGTTTTTTTCAGTAATCAATGCTGTCTGCCTCTACTGTCGCTGAAGATTCTCCGTATTGTATGATGTTGTTCTGAGATCACCTGGTGAAGAGGTGATGGCGAACAACACAGCTAATTGATATTTCCCGCATTGGATGCTCACAGCCGGGCTTGTTGTTTTTTTGCACGCTCAAAAAGTGGATATTTTACAAAAATGTTCAGTGGCACGGTGGAGCAGTGTTCAACATTATGTATTTTTTGTACTGTCGTATACACACTGTACTTTTTACTGCTGAGCAATAAAACAATGGGGAAAAAACCCATGGATTACTCTGTTTGTCTGATTTGTTCTGACTAGTTAGCTGCTACCTGTTTGTTGATTACGCAACGCGCACTGTAAACAGTCTTGCCGAGCACAGCACATCCATTGAGGCAGCGAGCTGGATTTTTCTCTTTGTGCACTGGTGCTGCATCTGGTCAAGTGACCTCTGGCTCGGGATGCTGACGTCAGTTCGGTAATCTGTTTACAAGCCTGCTTTACTGCTGAGAGGAAGCTTATTTTAAAGTCAGTGTTATTCACCCATTTGTTGGCTTTGTAGAAAGTATTTGTAAATTAATTAATGACTAATTGTTTTGCTAGTTTTTTTTCAATATCCTTATTTTTGAAAGGAAAACACATTCTAACTTTAACCATCATTACTGATATTTAATATAAAATTGGGGTTAGAAGTTCACACACACATACACATAGGCATTATTTACTACAGCTGGTACTTTCTCTTGGCCAAATAAAAAGGATTTGTTTGACAGCACTCACTGGTTTGAGCAATACTGAGATTAATGGGAAAGTCCAAAGAACTCGGAGAAACGTTTAAAAGGCGAATTATATATTTACACAACTTGGGACGGTCTCCTGGAGCCAAGTATGTAAGTGCAAGTTATTTGGATGTGTCACAACTTTGCCGAAGTCTGGAAGAAGACCCAAACCGTCATCCTTAGATAAGAGGAAACTGGTTGGGATGTTCAGGAACAACCCATGAACCATCAAAGCACAAGTCTGCCATGAACTGGGAGCTGCTGGAATACCAGCGTCACTGTCCAACCAAGAAAGAAGCCCCTGTTCCAAAATCATCACCCTCAAACTTGGCTGAAATTTGCAGCTGCCCTCATGAACAGATAAAGCAAAGATGGAGCTATTTGTCCACAATGGCAAGAATGTATGTTTGGAGGATTAAAGGTGAGGCTTTCAGCTCTTGAGCATGGTGGTGGTAACATCATGCTCCTGGGCTGTTTTGCTACCGGTTGTACTGGATGTTGGGAGTAGTACTACCTCCAAATTCTTCAACTTCACCCCAAACAGCAGTTAAACAGTTGAAACGTGGACACTGTTGAGTGAACCACACATAAAAACTGGTTTTGCAATGGATAAAGCAGGCTAACATTAAGCTTCTGGAATAGCCTCCCCAAAGCCCCAGCCTCAACACTATTAAAATGTGTGGGCTATTTTTAAAAGACAGGTCTGTGCCAGAAAAGCAATCAATTTAAATGAACCAATTCTGCCAAGAAGAGCAAAGTCAAGCTAACTTTATTCATAAAGGGCTTTAAAACAGCAAGTACTGACCAAAGGGACAATTAAAAATCAGCTCTCACACTCTTGCCAATGAAAAGAGACGGGTTTTAAGAAGTGGAGAGTGAAGAAGCCCGTCTAAGATCCACCACTGTCACAGGCAAAAGCTCTGTTCCTTCTGAGCTTCTGTTGTGTCCTCGGCACACCTAGATAGCTGACCAAAAATCAAGAAATCAATCTCAAATCAAGGGCTCAAAAATATTTAATAACACCTTTTCTGCTTGAATTAAAACAATACAGCTTTTCTTTGCGTTAATGTAAAGAAGTCCAGGTAACAATGGACCACAATCACCCATCTGACTTAATATAAAACAAAAAGTGAGTCACAGGAGGACATTTCTTCTCATCTTTCTCATCCGTTGAGAAGCTGAAATCTTATATCAAGCAAGAATTTGAAAACTTTTAACTAAAATGTTAGAATAAGACACAATGTGACTTTTTTGCAGCTTGTTGTTGGCAACAAATTCGAAATGAGCCAATTTATTTAAAACAAACAAGCAAACTTATAGGTTGATATTTTGTCCTTGCAACATTTTTCATTTTTTAACACAAGCTTTAACTAATTCTGCGTTCTGATTTATTCGTATCTTGAACTGCATCCCAGCTTTTCTTAGTAGTCACATCAAATAGAAACACACAAAAACCTTAAAAAAAACACTGATGTGAAAGGAAAGAGAACATTTCAAAGCCCCCAAATTACCATAACAATAACTGTAGATATGAATCATACTCATTAATAATTATTCTGCGTAGGCATATCAGAGACCCAGAAACGGTCATTACTGTTTTCCAGCAGTAGACTGTGTTACCTAATGCAGGCTCAGCACATTAAAAGACTAATCAATCATTCACCGCTCATGTCAGGCCAGCTGAAAACTGTTGGCTAGTTTAGTTTCTGGAGTAAAGGCCTCTTGGGTTTGTCTTTTTTGCCCACCGTAATCTCTTCCTTTTGTTGGTCAGTCTGGTTGGGCTTTGTCTTTTTAAATATGCCAGTGACTGCATGCATTTTGAAGGTAGCACTTAACAAAGCCAGTTGTGTACTTCTTTAGGGCCTGTTTGTTGTTTTGTTGGTTGGTTTGGTTGGAGCCAGTTTGAGTTGTTCTGTGAAGCTGGAATAGCCTCTTTCTTAAAAACACTCTGACAACTTCCAGAACAGTTCTCTTATCTGAATTATCTATAACTAAAAGGGACACGACAACATGTTATCTGCATTCAGGACGTGCTTGAAAATGCAGTAATTTTCAGAACGATTAAATCTTCATAACAAAGGAACTGTCATGGTCCCCTCGTCCTCCTGTGCCAACCTACATTTCCCTCTATCTCGCTGTGTGCACGTGGGGGTGTGTGTTTGTAATTCTGCTTGTCGGCTTCAGAGGCTGAGCCTTCTTGTGTGTCCTCTGCTGGCAGGCCACACCTGCAAGCTGTTGAGCAATCACTCACCTGGGTGCAATCTGATGATTACTCAGCGACTACTTAAGGTGGAACAGTTCCCAGAAGAAATTGCTGGGGTGTTGCACTTGCTGTGGTAGTGGGAGCACATGAGGTGCAGCATGGGTAGTGCGTTTGATTTTGTGAGAAATTCAGCTTTATCTTTGAGCTTAAATGATTCTCTGCTGTGCAGATACTCCCTCGCCACATGTAGGGGAAGTCTGTGTAGGAGAAACTCTCCAGATATCACCCACCTGCTTCACTCAGAAGACACCAAACAATTGACTTTTTTGTGAGTTCAATAAACCTGTTAAACTTTTATTCCTGTATTTGAGTCCAGATCTGGTTTGGTCCTTGACAAAAACACACACTTTTATTTTGTCCAAATTATTATTCTGGAAGAAAAAAAAAATACAAAATGTTAAAATATACGATCCATTGTGATGTCGTCCCAGTGGAATCACAGCACTGCTTGTTTCATTATTTTATTTTCATTTCTAATTTTGCCACTTTCAAGTTTCCAGGAATAAATTGGCCAATCAGTTTATCCAAGCAAGTTATAATTACTATTATGTGGATACAGTACAGCAAAAATATAAACATTATTTTTATATAATAGAAACCAACCCATACAAGCTATTAGAGCCAAAGACATTATAAGAAAGAGACATAATACCCAAGAAGGATGGAAGGAAGGAAAATACAGCAAGGAGTTGGCATTGAAATTTGGTGGAGGGAAAAAAAAGCTTTTAAACCTTACCATAGAACAAAATCATCAAACTTGTTCAAATTTTATTCCAGATATGCAGATTTTATGTTCTGTTAACCAACTGAATTAAAGCTAATTTAGACGGCGTTCAAAATAATTGCCAAATATTTAACGCGAGCTTTTACCAAGATAGCAGTATTGAGACTTGCTTCTAGAGGACAGGCCTCTGTTTTATGGGTTGCAGACAGTGCAAGTGAGGGTACTGCAAATAAAAGCTGCGCTGGACAGACTTTGTGGGGTGACCAGATCCCACCAAATTAAATGTCGAGCCCTGAGTTTGTTTAAATCATGACATTTTGATATACCTAACTTTAAGAAAAAAAAGAGGTAAACTATTGTGGTTACAGGTTCTACATCACTCAAATGAAGGACAAATAAAAGCAATTAAAGCGTTTTTTCCAACTATTGTGATGCCACACTCCACCCTGCTTTCCTATTGGCCTGTTTGTGTGGCTGGTCTCATCTGCAGAGGTGGTGTGGCTCATTTCCAGTTGGTGACAATGGTTAAACCAGGGCTCAGTGAGCCATTGTTCTTTATAAACGCCCTCAGTGCTCAGATGCTGTGTGGCTCCCCTCCCTGAGACATCTTTTGGATTTTGGTGCAAATAAACAACATTGCATACATCAAGTTCCAAGTTCCAAGTTCAACTTTATTGTCACTTCAACCATATACAGTTTAAAAATACACAGTGAGGCGAAACAACGTTCCTCCAGGAACCAAGGTGCTACAAGACAAGTTAGTGCAAAAAAAAAATATATATATAATATATCTAGTAATAATATTGTGCAAAAGAGCATTTACAGGTTGGTGTGTGCGATGGTTTGGTGGTGTAGGTCAGTGTGTTTGCGCTTTGTGTTGGTTAGTCAGTCCAGTCTCAATGTTTTGAGGTATTTGAGTTAAGCTGAGTGATAATGTTAGTGTATGTGTGTGTGTGCGTGTTTATCAGTCAGTCCCTTTTTGCTGAGGAGACGGATGGCTTGTGGAAAAAAGCTGTTGCACAGTCTGGATGTGCGTGCCCGAATGCTTCGGTACCTTTTTCCAGATGGCAGGAGTGTAAAGAGTGTGTGAGAGGGGTGTGTCCGATCAGCCACAATGCTGGTGGCTTTGCGAATGCAGCGTGTGGTGTAGATGTCCTCAATAGAGGGTAGAGAGACCCCGATGATCTTCTCTGCTGTTCCCACTATCCGCTGTAGGGTCTTGCGGTCTGATATGGCACAGCTCCCAAACCAGACAGTGATGCAGCCGCTCAGGATGCTCTCAATAGTTCCTCTATAGAAGGTGGTCAGGATCGGTGGTGGAAGCCGGGCCTTTCTCAGTCTTCTCAGAAAGAAGAGACGCTGTTGGGCTTTCTTGTGCAGGGAGCTGGTGTTGAGGGACCAGCCGAGGTCCTTCTCCAGGTGTACACCCAGGAATTTGGTGCTGTCAACGATCTCCACAGAGGAGCCGTTGATGCTCAGCGGTGAGTGGTCGCCTCGTGTCCTCCTAAAGTCAACAACCATCTCTTTTGTCTTGTCAACATTCAGAGACAGGTTGTTGTCCTTACACCAGTCCGTTAGTCTCTGCACTTCCTCTCTGTACGCTGACTCGTCGTTCTTGCTAATGAGACCCACCACGGTCGTGTCATCAGCGAATTTAATGATGTGATTTGAACTGTGTGTTGCTACACAGTCATGAGTCAGCAGTGTGAACAGCAGAGGACTGAGCACACAGCCTTGTGGGGCCCCAGTGCTCAGTGTGGTGGTGCTGGAGGTGCAGTTCCCGATCCGTACTGACTGAGGCCTTCCGGTCAGAAAGTCCAGGATCCAGTTGCATACATCATTTCTTCACCCATGCACTTATTTACACCAGTGATCGCATTTGTTACACACCTTGTGGTTAGTTTAAGCTCTTTCCTTGCTTCTGGATAACATGTGCTGACATATGAGCCCAGCTCTGCTTTTTATAATTAGGGGAACAGTGGTAAACCTTCCCAGGAGTGAACGCTCTACCAAAATTACTCTAAGAGTACACTGATGACCTATCCAGGAGATTGCAAAAGACGTCTAAAGACCATGCAGCATTCAACAATACAACAATAGTTTTATTCAAGAATAAGAAAGAGACTGGGTATCCATGGGAAAGTCCAAAGGAGAAAACCACTGCTGACCAAAAAAGAACACAAAGAGTCATTTCACGTTTTCCAAAAAAATATGTGGACCGACAAGGCAAAAGCTGAACCTTTTACAAGGTTTTCACCCCGTTGCATCTGGAGTAAAACTAACACAGCATTTCATAAAAAGAAATTCATACCAACAGTCAAACGTGGTGGTGGCAGTGTGATGGTCTGGGACTTCTTGCTTTGGCATGACCTTAAACAGGCTGTTCATGCTGGAAAACCTTCCATTGTAGATAAATTAAAACAACTCTGCAAAAAAGATTTACCCCTCCTTATCTCTGTGATCTGCTTCATATCACCACAGTTTCCCGCTCTCTCAGATCTTCATCTGCCACACCTGCTCGCCTTACCACTATGGGGCACAGAGCTTTCAGTCGCTCTGCTCCTCAGCTCGGGAACTCACTTCTTTCAGCCTTAAGAAATATAGATTCCCTTCCCTTGTTTAAGTCACAACTCAAAACCTACTTGTTTAAACTGGCTTACTCGCTTTAATACAGATTTTGCTTGCTGTTTTTGTTGGGGGGGTTTATTTTTATTTGTTGTTTGTGGTTGTATTTTGCTGGTTTCTGTATTTTAATTTATTAGAATCTATTTTAATCTACTGTTTTATTGATTTCTTTTCTCTTTGTAAGGTGACCTTGAGATTAAGAAAGGCACCCTCAAATAAAATGCATTATTATTATCATTATTATTATTATTATTATTATTATTATTATTATTATTACAAAATTCCTCCACAGTGATGTGAAAGACTCACTGCAAATTCTTAATTGCAGTTCCTGCTGCCATTGGTGGCACAGCCAGTTATTAGGTTTAAGGGACGTTTACTTTTCCACATAGGGCCAAGTAGGTTCCATTAATAATAAATCAACACAATTTTACTTTTAAAACTGCGTTTTGTTTGATCTTAAACGTTCCCAGGCAAGTTGCTGGGCAAGTAGGTGGCGCTAATTCACCTTGTTGCTGTTAACCGCGAAGAAGAAGAAAGCGGAAGCGAGGAGAAGTGCTTCCGGTTGACGGTACAGATTTGTCAAATAGCCTCTGCATGGCATGGTTGACAGGATAGCTAACGATTCGGGCAGAGGACCGGAGTGAACCTTTTTTTTTTTTAAGTCAGCTTGTAACAGAAGCTAAGAAGTGAAAGGACTCCAGAGTAACTCCATCTCCTCTGCTCGCTTCACCCGCTGTCCTCTCGGTCTGAGTGCTTATTTTCACGTTTGTCATTGCTCGGTTGTCTGACTGAAGCTAGTTAACGCTGCTCTTTGAAAATGGCGGATGTACCAACTGAGAAGAGCCTGGACGATTTCTTTGCCAAGAGGGATAAAAAGAAGAAGAAAGAGAAGGGGAAGGGGAAGGAGTCCGCCGCGGGGCCCACATCGGCGGCACTGAAGAAGACCAAGAAGGAGAAGGAGAAATCGACTAAAAACGAGAACCAGGACGCTCAGATCGATAAGGTAACCGGCGCTGCTCTGCGATAACTTTTCACATCGCTACCACACACCGGTGTCCGGCCGGGTGTTTGCTCCCGGATCAGAATTAGAGCCTCTGGGAGAGAAGCCCTGCTTGGCGGCAGCCTCCCCCCCCCCCCCCCTCCCCCCCCTCCGTACGTTGTTTTATAAGGTCGGGGTAATAACGTGAGTTTATTTTCTAGGATGATGTAAGGAAAAGCCGGCATATGGTTTCCAGTGGCACAACAATGTGCCACGACGCACGTTTTGAGCTTTTTTTTTCACGATCTCTGACTTCGAGTGCGATCTTTTAAATATGTTCTGACTTATAAGATTAGATGTAAACATTTTAAATCCACATGTTAATCATGTGCCGGCAGGAGGTAAAGCTGACAGCCCTCCTCTTTGTATCGTGGTTTCTCAACAAGGCCGAGCCGCCATTTGTTATAAGTTGTTAGCAGATCAGCATCTTTTTAGCACTTAATAACATCAGGATATGATCAGGTGATACAGCTGTGTTATCGATTAGCTTTGACGACTTGTCTCACACACAATGATGACTGGACTACAGTGATCTTAGAGGCCTGTTAAAGTGTGATTTCACTGTGAGGTGCACGAATTAATGTTTTCCTCTGCCCAGGAGGACGAGGAGTGGAAAGAATTTGAGCACAAAGAAGTGGACTACAGCGGGCTTCGACTCCAGGCTTTGCAGATAAGGTGAGGTTAAAACATGTTTGGTTAAGCTGTGCTTCAGCAGAAGCTTGCAGGAGATAACACTCCCATACAGATGTTTTTGGGACAGAGGGTGGAAAGAGAAGTCAAATTTTCAAACAGCAACAGCGCATCCTTCCTGTTTTCAATGAATTAATTCATG
This sequence comes from Diplotaxodon limnothrissa, assembly GCF_057381915.1. Lineage (NCBI taxonomy): Eukaryota > Metazoa > Chordata > Actinopteri > Cichliformes > Cichlidae > Diplotaxodon > Diplotaxodon limnothrissa. The sequence continues at coordinate 20,771,165 of NC_140604.1, forward strand.
GATTAAATGCTGAGAAACACAAGTTGACCCCCTCAGCAGACCCACAACTGGTCGCAGGAGATGGCTGCCCCTCTCTGAACCTGGTTGAGCTGGAGATTTCTTCCTGTTAAAAGGGTTGTTTTTTTTCTCCCCACTGTCGCCAACTGCTTACTCATCTGATTTTTGTTTTTCTATGTATTATTGTAGGGTCTGTACTTTACATTATAAAACCCCTTAAGACAGCCGTTTTGTGGGGGGTTTTTTGCTGCTAGATAAATACAATTTAATTGAACTTATAATAAATTGCCTCTGTAGAACAGATGTCATACTATTTTATTACTAAGCCACAAACAGCTCAGTTTGATTTAAAATAGTTCAGACATTTCATAATAACTGTTAATTCATAAAACATTATGTCCTAAGAAAAATTAGTGCCGTTTCAACATTCAGTCAAATGTTATTACAGAAAAATGCTACCGTGGTAACACCAAGAAATCCATCAGAAACTCGTTACCTGGAGTTTGTTCTGCAGGTGAAAACAGAAATATTGTGCTAAACTGTCAAAAACATCCTATTTTTTTTTTTTTTTAAATAAATAGAAACGATAATAAATCTGACAGGTGAAGAGCCGAATCTGTTACTCATATACATTGGTGTAGTATAGCGGGCAATGGCTGGTGTTTGGTAGTAAAACCAATTCTGAGTCAGACCTCTGGCTCAGGTTAGATCATCACTTTGGATCACAACGAGATGTAAAGGCGACATCTGACGACCTCACCTGTACCCTCAATGGCGAGTTTTGACACCTCAGTATATATCATTAAAGGCGTGGTTTGACGACCACTGGAATAGTTTTCGGGTCTTTCCAGGGGTAACTGCATAGACAGAGACCACCCTCTCTAACTTCTGATTCACAGGCAGTTTTGTTCTACAAGAAGGTCTGAAAAAATGCCAGTAACCACTCAATTCAGAAAAGAGCCTCAAGGTTTTCTCCTAGAACATTTTCAAGGAGTAAAGAGTTAAGGCATCCTGCGGGGTGGACTGAAGCCCCGCCGGGCTGTTTCTGGGCTCCGGGCCTTGGTTTTATTTTTTTAAGAGTTTCTGTTCTAAACCTCCACAGTATAAATAATTTGAACCCTTGAGTGAATAAATAAAAGAACAGCTGTTTTAGCTGTGAGGTTAAACAGAGGGAGTGGTGAAAGAAATGCTAATCAGCTGACATGCGCCACTGTCAGTGGCTGATTAGAAACAGAACAAACACACAAAAAAACCTCTCCACTGCCATCCTGATTGTTATTTATTGGTACCGACTTAGAATTTCACAATCGGACTTCCCTAAAATAGGATGGACGAATTTGTCCACACAAACAGTTCCGAACATTTCGCAAGGTGCAACTTTAACCTCAAGATCCAAAAATCATGCCCAATTTAAGTTGACCTTAAAAGGGGATAGCAGGCAATGTCCTTGTGCACCTCTGGACCTCTTCCAGTGTTCCTGCTATTTTTAGATCATTCCCTGGAAGTCCTGTTCTTGCAGCAATGCACACTATGTCTCCTCCACTGTATTAAAACAGCAACTGTTAATCTTCTGTTTCATTTTGAGGAAGAAGACAAAGTCTGGTGAGTAGAGTTGGTCGTAAGCAGTGATTGGGTTGGTCCTACTTCACAGAACAGGCATCCGATGTAACGCTTTTGGGCCTGGGCACGGTCGACACTACTTGTTGCTTGTTGATATGTAGCTGGAGGTCCAGCATCACCAGCGATTAAATATGACAGGTCAGTTTGACACAGAGGTGGAGGTTTCTGCACACTGAAGGGCCCAAGCCAGATGGCCCAGAACAGGACTTTCACAGAGTGATCAAGAAGTATCAATATCCATAGTATTAAAACAGCGTGGAGGTGCACTGCAGTGGGGATGGAAGCCAAATCTGTTTTTTTTGTGAGTCTTTGGCTCTGAACCCAAAACTCTAAATCAGCCATATTTGAATGCTGTCATTCTGGTGATGGAAATAAAAGGAAGCATCTTTGTTTTGCTGTGTAGTAAATGTACAGGGACACACAGGACATGGAGGTTTCTGTCCTAACCTTATCAGCTTTGATGCATTCAGTTATATCAGCAGCAGGGCACCTGGGCATGTGTTCACCTATGCTTTACTGCCTCCTGGTTGTTTGTAGTGACGAGAAAGAGGAAGAGGAGTACGAGAAGGAGGAGGTTGGTGAGGATGGAGAGATCATTCTCGTCAGTGGAGAACGAGGTGAAAAAGGTCCCTGGAACAAGTCTGGTGCCGCGCCTCCTCCTGCTCCTGTGGGTGAGTAAACCGATGTAAAATCGACCTTTTTTTCTTCCTGGGGGACCTGAGGGCCTTTATTTGTTAAGGAAACCCTCAAAACCTTTTTTGTTTCAGTCATCTAAATTCAGCTTTTCCATTGTTTTTTTTGAGCAGCACAGTGATTTTTGTTTTTTGATGCATTTCATTTCAGCAGTAGAGAATGTAGAGGTACCTGAGGCGAAGCCCGCTGGTGTATATCGCCCTCCGGGAGCTCGACTTACCACCACCAAACGAGGCCCGACCCAGGGCCCTCCTGAAATCTTCAGTGACACACAGTTCCCCTCTCTACTGGCCACCGCCAAGCACGTTGAGACACGCAAGTAAGCAGAGTTTACAGGAAAACCGTTATAATAACGTATCTGGATGAGCCTAAGGGCAAAATATTCTTCAGCTCTGGGAACTGCTTGGCGATTCTTTGTAGATCACTTATTTCACTCTCGCATCTGTGTTAGGGTTGACTTCTGCCGTGCTAGTTTTACGTGGCAGTGTATTCTTGTCTCACAATGATGTTAGCGCTGTAGTCATCACATCCTTATTTTCTCCTGTTTGTGCTGTAGCATCTAGCCTTTGTGTGCCACATAATCCATTTTTGTTAACAGTAGTTGTTTTGATTTTCTGGCTTTATTTTATTTGTAATTTTTATTTCCAATATGGTATTTAAATATGTACTAAACTTTGTTCTTAGGCTTGTTATCATTGTCCTGATGCTTTCATTATTGGACACATGGCCTCATGTTTAGAATACTCTGGTATTTAGACAAGTTCATGGTTACTCACAGTCTGAAAAACAAGCCCAAATCATCACCCCTTCACCACTGTGCGTGAGCCATTTGTGCTGATTAGCCAAATGTGGCTCTGTGCACTTTGTCATAACAACATTGTTCCAGAAGTCTTGTGGTTTGTTCACTTGCAACCTTCCAAACAAGCCAAACGTGTTCAGTCTTTGTGCTCTCATGAACTTTGAACTTTTAACAAGCTAAGTGAGGCCTGTAGAGTCTGAGGTGTGGTGTGTGGTGACCTTTGAGTGAAAAGTTGCCATATTAGCAACTGAATATTTTCCACTTGTTAATAATCATTCTAACTGCAGAGTGATGGACTTCATATTGTTCGTAAACCTTCCCAGATTGATGGGCAGCAACAGTTGCTTCTCTGAGATCATTGCTGATGTCTTTCGTCCTTGGCTTTGTGTTAACACACACCTGAATGCTCCAGACCAGCAAACTGCCAAAGCTTCTCATGTTATAGAGGTGCTCACACTTACTGATGCTCAGTTGATCAAAGTCATTTGATTAGCAGCAGCCGGCTGCTACTGATCTTCTCGATAGCTACGAAAGTAGTAAGGGGGTACTTAGTTTTTCACTGGACATAAAGTGTCTAAAGGCTCAGTTATGCAGGAATGATTATACTGTGGTGCCACCATAATTACAGTAAGTAATGCTGCTTTCGCTCCTTGAATGACCTGATGTTTGTGTTTCAGGGACAGAGAAATGGAGAAGACCTTCGAGGTTGTGAAACACAGGAACCGTGGCAGAGAGGAGACCGGTGGCGCTTCTATGCAGCACTTGCAGCTCGACAACCAGTACGCCATCCTGGGGGATAAGTAGAGCGGCGTCCCTCTGTCCCCTGGCCCCTCCAGCACGGTCCTGCCCAGCCCCTTTGAAGGAAGCTGATCCCAAAGCTGTGTGGACTGCAGTCCTGACAGAGCTCACGATGCCACCATCACCACACACAACACACAGCCCCATACACACACACTCACACACACACACACACAACACCCCACCACTGCAGCACATACAGTGACACGCCCTTTAAAAAGATCAGTAAACACACTTCACATACGTTTGGTTGGCAAAACTGAAGGACTGCATCTGAAGGGGCTGAAAGAGGGAACCACCGAAACGGAATTAGGAAATACACCCAAACGTACGACACTGCAGCAGCAACAAAAAGGCGACACAGGTGTTCTTTGTGGATTGTACTCAGAGCAGCGGTTGTGTGGCGCAACTTCTCTCTGGACTTGCTTTGAGAAAAGCCACAGAGGATCGAAGATGACTTTAGGCAAGATGATTTTACAAACTTATGTGAGAATATCTATTTTTTTGCAAGATCGCTATAACCCGCGGTTATTTTGAGGTGTATTTTTGTTCTTTTTTTCTTGAGTTGCGGTTGGGACTTTGAGAGCGGGGATACTACCTCAGCAGCATAGCTGGTGGTGACCATGTGGACTGAGCTTCTTCTTTTTTTTTTTTTTTTTTTTTTTTTTCCTACCCTCACTGTGGTGGAGATGGGAAGGGGGGAGGGGCGAACACCAACCTCCCCCCACCCCCTTCCCCTCCCTCTGCTTACAAGCTGACCATCAGGCTCTTTAATTTAGAAACTTGAAACATTGTTCTTTTTCTTCTTCTCTTTTCCTTTTAAATTCACGATGACAACACTCTGCAGAGAGCAATGGACAAGAAGCGATAGGTTGCGGTCCTCATTTAGATGTTTCTTTATAAAGTGGCCTTACTGGTAGAAAGAAACTGCATTGTCATCTGAAGTGAAGTGCTGTCTCAACGGGCTGTTGCCTGCCTCCGGATCTCACCACTTTGCTAAAAAAAAGACACAAAAAACATGCAAAAGAAAAACAAACTCAAGAATGTAGTGCTGTTTTAGTTTGCCTGCTGATTACAACTACTAACTGTCTTTCATATCCACTGTTTGATTCTGCTGCCCTTTTTCTCATTGAACATCAGACGAGTCATTAAAGCTTGTTTCTAATCTGAAACCAGCCTTTTGGTAACAAATGCTTTCCTGTGGTCTGAGTGATTGGAAACCACTTTCAAATGCTGATTTCTTGATGATGTTTGACCATACTGACTAAACCCCCCCGATTTTTAAGGCTTTTGTGTTTTTTCCTCACAGGTAATCCAAAAATCGCAGTCCTCATGTAAAACAGGTAGCTTGTGCAGCTGTGCGACACCCAGTTAATATCCAGTGGGCTTTAAAGCAGTGTGTTTAGAAACATAAAGAAATGAAGTTATGTTGTGTATGTTCTTCCCATGAATATGTTAGGGAGCATTGATACCTGCTGGGACATCCTGCTGGGTAATATTTGTGATGAAAAAGACCCTCAACACAGGAAAAAAAATAAAGTGATCCTTGTGAATTTAGTCTTGTCTGAATCCTTGAAGCTGTAAACGCCTGACTTGTGTTAATCTGATGTCCCCTCGATTATCGATTCCTATATTGTCTCATTTTGTCAGAGTAGATGTTTTTTGTCCCGACACAAAAGTTCCAGCTCTTGGGTGAAAAACACATTTTAAATGACCTTATACATGCATAACAACAAATAAGAGAAACGTCTTCTTTGTTTTAAATACAGCCTTTTAATGTTTATTCAGAGAAGGCAGTGAAACTAACAGATTTTGTGGTCTGTCTCTGGGAGGTTTCATGTTTTCATCTTTTTAGCGTCTCTTGGATACGTCTTCTTTCGCTGTTGCTTCCAATGACATGTTGTGATGAACAGTCTATAAAGTATACAGAGGAAAAAATAAATAAATAAAATGATTTCAGTTAATTGCCACACAGTCTCAGCTGTCTTGTCCATGTTATTTCAGATAAAATGCTGTTGTAAGACATGAAATCTGTGCTGATGGTCTGTTACCTCTGTTGAGGGAGTAGAATTACTTTTAAAGCGGATGCACGATCCTATGAGGAAACGCCTCATAGGATCGTGCATCCGCTGACAGCCAAATGACTCAACTGACTTTCAAAATTTAAAAGAACCCACCCCCCACCCAACACACTCAGGGTCTGGATTTGACGTACAACTCGAACATTTTACTCCCAAGTCTCCTCCCACAGAGGTTGATTATCTTAATACTTTTACATCTACACTGCGTATGACTCTGAAAGGAAAAAAATAAAACAAAGCAAAACCATAAATCAGACATACTTGACTCTTAAATTTGCATTTTAAAGCAGATGACTCGTAAGCTGCTGTGGAACTGGCGTGTCATTAATTTGTTTTATTTGTATTTTTGTAAAAAGCCCCGTAAAGCTAGAACATCTTACTACTCATCACCGATTGAAGAAAATAAAAACAACTCTGAGCGGGGCATTCATTTAACCTTAACTATTAATAACTTGATGAATTTATTTGCAAATAAAATTCTAAAAGAAAATGTTTATAGAAAAAATTATTCATAACCTCAGTCTCTAGAAGTAACATTATCTACAGCTACTTTCAATACCATTAATATTTATTTAGTCTATTTCTCCAATTGATCTTAACTTCAGTAATTATTCCTCCAAACCATCAACGTGTCTTTTAGACCTAATTCCTGCAAGACTCCGCAAAGAAGTCCTGCCATTAATTAATTCTTCAATCTTAAATATGATCAACCTATCTCTAATAATCGGCTATGTACCACAGCCCTTCAAGCTCACAGTAATTAAGCCACTACTTAAAAAGCCATCACTTGCCTCAGCTGTTTTAGGTAATTATAGGCCAATCTCCAACCTTCCTTTCATATCAAACATCCTTGAAAGAGTAGTTGTCAAACAGCTAACAGATCATCTGCAGAGGAATGGCTTATTTGAAGAGTTTCAGTCAGGTTTCAGAGCTCATCACAGCACAGAAACAGCTTTAGTGAAGGTTACAAATGATCTTCTTATGGCCTCTGACAGTGACTCCTCTCTGCTTGTCCTGCTAGACCTCAGCGCAGCGTTCGATACTGTCAACCGTAATATGTTATTACACAGATTAGAACATGCAGTCGGTATTACAGGTACTGCGCTGCAGTGATTAGAATAATTTCTATCTAATAGGCTCCAATTTGTTCATGTAAATGAGGAGTCCTCTTCACACACTAAGGTTAATTATGGAGTACCACAGGGTTCCCTGCGCGGACCATTTCTGTTTACCATTTACATGCTTCCCTTAGGCAGCAGCATCTGAAGGCATAGCGTACATTTTCACTTCTATTCAGGTGACACCCAACTTTATTTATCCCTGGAGCCACGTAACACACACCAATTAGTTAAACTGCAGGAATTTCTATTAACATAACATAACATAAAGATCTGGATGTCCTCTAATTTCCTGCTTCTAAATCCAGTTAAAACAGACGTTATTGTAACTTTCTGGTTATGGTATCTAACCAGAAAGTTACTCTGGATAGTATTACTTTGGCCTCCAGTAACATTGTGAGGATTAAATAACAGAAAAATAAATAAAACTGAATTTGGTCAGTGTAGGTGTTTTTTTTGTTGTTGTTTCATCTCCTAAGTAACAAATAGATTTTAAATGACCTTATACAAAGCATAATAACAAATAAGAGGAACTTTTTAATTATAGGTTTCTAATGTGTATTCAGAGAAGACTATACCATCAGTCGAACGGTGTCTTTCTTTGAAGTTTTTAGAGCACATTTGGTGCGTCTTCTTTCACTGTTGGTTCAACTGTTGCTTCCACTGTATTGTTGTGATGAACGGCCTATATAATATACAGGAGGAAAATAAAAAATTATTTGCCATACGTTCTCAGCTGTCTTGTCAGTGTTATTTCAGATTAAATGTTGTTGTAAGACATTATGAAAGCTGTGTTGAAGGTGTTTTACCTGTGTACCATTTCTAGGTGATGAACGAGTATTATTAGAGGATAGAGCATGCCAGAAAGAGGTGGGTATTCTCTGAAATGCATTGGATTACATTAGTTACAGGCTTTTAAACTTAACCTTTCCCCCGACATCTAAATCAAATCTAATCTACAAATAGTTTTACACACCATCAAACCAAGAAATGAAAGATATGTCAAGTTTTGTAATATTTTAACAATTCGTCAGGGTACCTTTGGTAATCTTTACTTAAACCGATAAACATGAAAATATAAAACATTAGAAATACTGGTTGATGTTTCTGGTGTTTTATTAATGTAGTACTTACGGTAGTTGTAGCTCTAGCTGAATGCTAGAATGACAAAGAACAACTTTAAGTCTTCTTAAAATAAACCATTTGATGTTTAAGAAGAAGAAACATTTTAATAAAACGAAACAAAAAAAAGTAATTATGGAAGCTGCACAAAAAAGGTGGAAATAAAAAGATTTCATATTTTCTCTCTTTCTGGACATTGATGACACTGAAGTTGGAAATGTAAGTTGCAAAAACTAAAGGGACAAAGATTTAATATTAAAATAGCTATAGAATATGTTTTTCATGATCTGTATATGACCTATATAAGATCACACCATCCATGTCAAATAATAAATTAAGATGACTTTAAGCTGCAAAAATTCCTTATTTTTGTGTTGAGTTTATCTACTTTTGTTTTCTCGTTTTAGAGGCTGTGATTGGGTGATGTTGTTTCTTAAAGATTGGATTAACCTCCTAAGACCCGAACTCTTAAACGGCATGCATTTTTAATTTCTCTTTGATATTTGGGCTGTTTGGGGCCCGATGAATGTAAAAACAAAGGTTTTTTTTTACCTTATTTTTGTTTTTAAGAAAAATAAGAGCCACATATGAGGATATTCGTTTAAAATTTTGATAGAACAGTAGCAGCATAATGTCCTCGTAAGTGGATATCAGGCCCATGTAGAGCAAAATTGAGTATTTTGGCCTAAATAACCCAAAATGTGATGTCCACATATGTGGACGCCAGGTCCTAGGAGGTTAAGATGTAATGACAAGTGTTTGTATTTACTACCTGATAAAACTTAAAAACAGAATAATGTTAGACAGATACAAAATTCAGTGCTAGAGGTTTTTTTTTGCCTCTTTCTTTTCCCTCAGTGCTGAAAGGTCATTGACATTTCAAAGCAAGCAAAGCAGCATGAATCACTCCAGCTGATTCTTGGTGAAAAAATATATTTAATTCAAACTCATGTTTACATCTGGAGTCGAACTTACCAGTTAAACAATAGCTTTACAAAACTACAAAAATATAAAATGACATCTAAATATTTATGAAGACTATAATTTGCTATTGGCTCAGTGAGACCGTTAGTTCCTTTCAACCATTTAAATTTCTTCCTTTCAGTAAATCCTTGAAGATCAAACAGGGATATGAATGTTCTTACCGAAGCTGTGAGAATAAATCCCACCAAACAGAGCAGTGCGAGTCCTCTCATCGTGGATGTGATCAGCGTCCCGTCTGCGCACAGACCTCCTGTTTTATAATGCAAGTGTTTGTAGGTGGAGACTCTTTCAGCTCTTGTTTAACATCAAAGTTCAACTTTGTTAGCAAATGCAAACATGTTTGCACTCACAAAGTCTGCTTTATTCTTCAGAAAACAACATTTTTAGTTTAATATAATTCAGGCCCTTTTTACTTACTGTTTCTTTCTTTCGTTTTATTTTTTAAATTTTTTTTTGCTTCTTTCTTAAGTGTTATGTTTGGTTAAAAATGCTCATTTTATTAATTTTATTCATTTTTTTATCCATTTTATTAATGATTTTTTGAACTGGAATAATCCAAATGTAAACTAATAGTGTTAAAAAAAGAACAAAACCAGCTTTGGTCTTTGTTCAGACGGGTGTTGTCATGTCGAGTTAGTTTGTATTGGGCTGAATTTGCAGGTTCTCAGCTCTAAAACCAAAATGTAGAGGTCTGGACATTCCTCTCTACACTGTACCGCATGCAGTTGTTAAGTTTGTGTTTAGGAGTTTTGCCTCCTAAACAAAACTTTACACTGGAGAGACCAAACAGCTACTTCATAAACGCATGGCACAACATAGAAGAGCCACCTCCACGGGACAAGACTCAGCTGTCCATCTGCATCTAAAGGACAAAGGTCACTCTTTTGAGGATGCCAGTGTTCATATTTTGGACAGAGAGGACAGATGGTTTGAAAGAGGAGTGAAAGAAGCCATCTATGTCCACTGTGAATGACCATCTTTGAACAGAGGCGGTGGTTTACGACACCAACTGTCTGCCATCTATAATCCAGTTTTGAGTTCCCTCCCCAGACGCCTTAACGCCCACTCACATCCTGGGCCATCTGACCTCAGGAAATCACATAGGGTGGGGCAATGGGTTCACCTGAAACCTTGGCTGATTGCGACTTGGCTGATGCTCAGCTCAGCAGGGGTGAGTCTAAAAGGGTGGCATGGGGTGGCACCGCCCTTTCTAGACCCACCCTTCTAGACCCCTCTTGGAATCTGATCGCCTACCCTCTAACTCCCACCGTCATTGGTTTAGAAAACTGTCCATCTGAAACTGCCTTATCTTATTGGATCACAGTACTGTCAATCACTCCGCAGAATCACAGTCGCGTTTTGACAACACCGGTGATTCGATCTGCACGTTTCTGCAAGTAATGTGCAGAAAAAACACTCTTACATTTAAAATGACTTTTAAAGCTATGAGCTAATATTGATTTTAAAATGTGTAGCTGTTACATTACTGCGTGTGACTAGCTTACTTTATTTTTGATTTGTAATTGTCTAACTGTTAATAGGTTAAATTTGTATGTACTTTTATGTAAAGCTTGTGGTTTGTGAGAGAACAAAGCACTGTAATCAAAGTAACTGCATTTCAAAGTCTAAACATTACAAGCTGAGGACATTAAATTTGAGATCACACATGATTATTGCCCCCCTCTCTGCCACCTTGTTAAGAAAGTCCTAGAAACGCCCCTACAGCTCCGACTCTGATGTGATGCATTCAGTTTCTTAGACCTTAAATAACCAGGCAGTGCTTAATTGTTAATGAAATATGATTAACGTGAAAATTTAACGTCAGTTATTAATTCCTATGTTAGAGTAGGTCTTTTTTTCCATCTCTTGAAAAACACATTTTAAAAGACCTTTTATTAAGTTTAATAAATAAAGAAAACTTTTCCCACAACATAATTTTAGTGTTTATTCAGAGAAGACGGTAACACCAGCAGAATCACGGTCGTCTGTCTCTGTGAAGATTCACGCTTCAACATTTTTAGCATCACGCGTCTTCTTTCACTGTTGCTGCAGCTGTATTGTTGTGATGAACCTGTAAAGTGTAAAGAGAAATAAAAGGATTTTAAATAAATTGCCACATATTCTCTGTTCTCTCGTCAGTGCTATTTCAAATTAAATGCTGTTGTCAGACTTCATAAAAGCTGTGCTGATGGTGTTTTACCTCTGTGGCATTTCCAGCACGAGTAGAATTATTTGGATGCAAGGTCCCGTTCTGAAATATGTTGGATTACATTAGTTACAGATCTTTAAACCCAACCCTTCCCCAACATCTAAATAAAATATAACCTGCACAAATAAACAAATAATTTGATACTTTTTATCATTTTACACCTTGCAGGACACGCACGGACATATAAATATTGCTTATTTTTGTGGCGTTACTTACTACACGAGTTGGAGCAGTTGGAAAATTGCCAGTGCTTTCAAGAGGATGCCAGCTGCCAGCATTCTAAAGTAAAAAAAATAAACACACACACATTTATATATAATATTATAATGTTATAATTACTGGTGAATAATGCCACTCGTGTCAACAGGTTGTTTTTTTGTTTTTCTAACTTACCAATGGCGTGTTGAGCGGGGTGGCCTGGGGGGGCACAGGCCACCCCCCCAGCCAGACTGGCCACCCCAGGTGCCACCCCAAAGGCAAAACAATAAAATTCAATCAAATATCAAATGTACGATTATGTTTTCACGGTGAAGCTCAGATATCCGAGTGTAAGTGAATGCAGCATCGGCTTCTGCGCTATGTGCATCACGTTAGCAAAGGTAGGAGAGCAAAGCACGAAAGACGGCACTGCAGGAAACAATTTTTCGGTGAAAGAAAATGAGGACAGAATAAATGTCCCGGTAAGTAATATTAAGTTTGTTGAGTTTAGTAAACTTCGGTGAAATTAGAATCCCAAGGAAAAAATAACACTTAAAGAATTATTGCAGCCCTCGAATATTTCTGACAGTATGCTACTGAGGGCAGCTAACATAAGAGTTATGAGTTATAAGATATAATCTAAGTCGTAACATTGCTGTATGGAGCTGCAGATTTGGTTGCAGGTTAACATAGCTGGACTGGCCATCGGGCATACCGGGCATATCCCCAGTGACTTATTTTTTATTTTTTTTTGTAATGGCATGAACAATGAGAGGTGGTGGATTGGCCAGATGCAGGTCGATGTGTAAAAATGACTTAGTTGTTTGGTGGTGGCTATGGCGGGGCTTCCACAGAGGCAACAGGTGGATGAGGGAAGGGGAGGCAGGAGGAGAGCCCCGAGGCAGCCGCCAGTCCGAGTGTCAGGTGAACTGAACTTCAGGTAAGAAGTTATGACCTGCAGTCTATCTGGGTCAGATATGAACCAAGTTTAGGTGGAGTTTATTTTCGTTGTGCTGACTTTTTACCCTCAGTTGCAATAACTCGTACTGCGTTCTAGCCAGCTTGATGGAGTTTTTAGGTGGGTGGGTGCTATGATGTTACTGATAGTGAACTTTATTTTATTCATAAGGTTAGTTAGTAGAGTTGCCAACGGCTCCTTAAAAATGGAATGGTCCCTCAATCAGAGAAAATATTACGGGTTTGGTATTGAGCTGAGAAGAGACGCAGTTTGTCCCGAACTTTAGCTAGAATGGAAAAAGACACAAAGCTGGAGTTATTCTGTGTTTACGCTGCACAGCTGCCTCTTCTCTCATCCTGCCTCTCCTGTTGCTACTTCAATCATGAAACTGATCAATGATCAGCTGATCGTCTCTCTTGTTTATTTATCGCCCACTTTGTGCCAGAAAGAGGAAACCAGCGGATGTCGCGCTAAACAACGGCAGCACGTTTAAGCTTGATCAGCTGTTGTTAGAATTTATTTAATATTAATTTCTAGTATCAGCTGATGTTTGCTGGAGCCACAGCTGTAAAGCTGCTGGTCATGATGTCGGTTTGGATATCTGGTGAGAGGGAAACATGAAGATGAAACCAGGAGATGTCCTTACTGAATCATCAGAGCTGTGATGGAGAAACAGGTTTACCTTTTAGGTGACATGAATGAGTTGAAGGGAAGTTATGAACTGTTTCTGAGAGACAAATAACACCAGGATCCTTTTCTAAGCAGCTGACAGCTGGTAACTGTGCAGGGGCGGATCTAGCAAAGTGTTGCCAGGGGGCAGGTAGGGCATTAACAGGGAAAGGTGGGGCACAAAGAAATACTTTTCTTTCTTATTCTCATTTAAAATATCTCGCTTTTATTAAATAATTATCTAAATCTTACAACCAAAGTTTTTATCTGACGTAAAATGTATAGAAATCATACATATACCAACAAGATAGTGTACATCACTGTCACAACAGCATTTGTTTTCAGTCAAAGGCTTTATGGCTTTAATACCTGGGGGGCCCGTCTCTAGTCAAAATGCCCGATTTTCTGTCCCAGTCCAGCCCTGCAGGTTAATACTGGCAGTGTCACCATGCCAGCTGACTGGATTTCATCATCAGCCAGTGTTGTTCTTTATCAATATTACCAAAGTTTACCATAAGGCAGCATAGAAAGTATTTACTTGCCTTTAGGTTTTATTCAAATGTTAGTCTTTTCAGTTGTTTCCCCACTTTTTTCCTGTTTCACAATCAAACACCAGTTTGTGAGAAGATTATCTTCTTTTTTTAACAGGCAGATAAAGTTTTGCATTGGCTAATTTGTCAATTGTTTGTTACAAATGTTCATATTTTAATATTAAAAAATGTTTTTGCCCAAAACATATGTGCACTATATGTCAGTAAAAATACTATGCAAATATTGCTGTCCTTGAATGCTGAGTAAACACTGACAAAACACTGATTGTATCTCTTGTCCTTTAGCAACGCAGTATCTAAAAACTTTGCACAGTAGTGGTTAAAATCTCATTCTAATAAGAGTTAAAAGCGCATTCGGTTATTAGGTTTACAGGGTTATTGAATTATGGTTAATAGAATTGTTTTTAACATTATCTGCCAATTACATCTGCCACCCTTCTCCAAATCTGTGCCCCTACCTGGCCCCCCCAACAAAAATTTTCTAGACACACCACTGTAACTTACATCCGATGATGGTGCTGCGCCTCCTTCATGCAGCTGAAAAGAAAATGGAAAACGCTTTAATAGAATAACAATATACAGATTTAAGTGTTGGAGGTTTTTATTTTTGCCTTTTTCCCCTGGAAGGTCATTGACATTTCAAAGCAAACAAAGCAGCATTAATCAATTAATCTCAGCGAGTCAGCAGCATGAGACACACTCCAGCTGATTCTTGGTCAAAATAAATAAACAGAAATTAAAAACATACTGGACTAACTAACTAACAACAGTCCTACAATGTTAAAGATGAAATCTAAACATTTATGTAGATTATCACTTGTTATAAACTCAGTGAGACTGTTAATTCTTTCAGGAAATCCATGAACATCAAACAGGTGCATGATATTTTCTTACCGAAGCTGTGAGAATAAATCCCACCAAACAGAGCAGTGCGAGTCCTCTCATCGTGGATGTGATCAGCCTCCTGTCTGCACACAGACCTCCTGTTTTATAATGCAAGTGTTTGTAGGTGGAGACTCTTTCACTTCAGCGCTTGTTTAACATCAAAGTTCAACTGTGTTTGTTAGCAAATGTAAATATGTTTGCGCTCACAAAGTCTGCTTTATTCTTCAGAAAACAACATTTTTAGTTTAATTTAGACGTTTCAACAGCAGTGAAGATTTAAACATCCCCTGTGACACCTGCTGTCCCAGGTGTCACGTTTACAAGAAAAGGCTGATAATATTTATGCATTTTTAAAAATGTATTCTTACTTCCTGATTGCCTCATCCTGTCCTCGTGCACCCAGTCGGTTTATTTTGTATTGAAGGTGTCATTTTGTAACAAGCAGGGAGACAGACACCTTATATATTCTGCTATAACCCAAAGGTGTCAAAAATAAGGCCCGGGGGCCAGAATCGGCCAGGCAAACACTGCAGAAAATATGAGGAAGTGCATAAATCATTGGACAGCTTTTCCTGCTGATAACAGCCGTTCATTCTACACCAAAGAAGTTAAGTAATAGATAAATAGTTAAATGACAGAAAAGTGTAGACAGTGTTTTTCACTGTCTACCATTATGACATAAAAAAAGAAAGAAAATTTTCATCCATGAAACTCTATGTTGTACAAACATCAGACACTCTGGGCAGTGAGCTGCACCACAACTGTAATTTTACACATTTATCATAGAAACACTGAGATGTGGTGTTGAACTTGCAGATCTTTATCTTATTGTACGATATCTCAGGGATTAAATGTGGAGTTAAACACCTTTACACGGACAGAAAGTGGAGTTTCACTCGTCTGGCCCACTCAAGTCATGGTGGACTGTTCGTGGCCGTCAGTGTGAAACGAGTTTGACCTCACTGCTATAACCTCTCTGTACATCTGTTTCATTAGTACTTGACTTATGTAAAACTGCCTAATCCCTGTCAAATGATACATTTTAATCACATTTACATAGAGAAAAGTGGAAAGTGGAAACCTGTGATGGATGTTATAGATCATAATGTTTCAAGAACTGGTTACTTTACACAGATACAGTCAAAGTTACTCTATTTTGTTGAATTTGCTCATTTTAGATGCAGTACTCAGGTGCTAACCCTCAAATGTAATAAAGATATACAAATTCAAGTTCAGTGCTGGGTTTTTTTGTTTTTTAACAACAGTGTGTGAGAAACACTCCAGCTGATTTATGGTAGAAAAATACATTTATATCAAGCCTAAGTTTAAATCTGCAGTCTCGTTTATCTGGTAGTTAAACAACAGTCCTACAATGAAACCGCGAAGAAATAAATACATATATAATGATTGCTGGAAGATTTTAGCTTCACATATTAGAGTACCATCGGATTAAACTTTATACTGATGTTTTTGTTTTGTGGTGCAACGGCTCAAATTTGATCAATCCAACATGAAAGTTGAATGAATTTGGTGTTTTCTTACTTTTTATGACTAAGTATGCTTTGTTTTGCAGTTGTAAAATTCAACCAGAAACCATTAAGAAATTTAAAAAGACAATAAATGACAGTTTTTTTTATTAGTGTTTGCTCAAAAATGGGAGTTTGTAGGACTTGCTGGACTTAACAAGTCAAAAACTAGTTAAGAATTAACTAGTAAACTAGTTCACTAGTTTTAATGTATCTGTCCCAAATGAAAGATCCTGATAAGACCAGTGAAAATTTCAAGCTATAGTATTTGATCTGTGAAGCTAAAATTTCCCTACACTCATTACACATATTCACACTTTGTATGATAGAAGTTTTATTGAAACCAGCAGAAAAGGTTTTAAAAATTTGGCTAATTTGCCAGTATGATGTTTTGTTTTGTTTAACTGAAGCTGTGAGAGTAAATCCCACCTAACAGCGCAGTGCGAGTCGTCTCACCTCGGATGTGATCGGCCTCCTGTCTGCACTTCAAACTGTTTTATAATCCAAGTGTTTGTAGGTGAAGCCTCTTTGACTTCAACTCTTGTTTAACATCAAAGTTCAACTTTGTTTGTTAGCAAATGAAAAAAAAGTCTGCTTTATTCTCTTCAAAACTGAATTTGTTATTAATGTAATTCAGACTCTTCCACATACTTATGAATCCGCTGTTCTCTCTTTCGTAAAATGCCATATTTAAAAGAAAAAGCTTATTTTATTTGTAATTTTTCTCAATGTTAATTATTAAGAAAAATGCCCGTAACAGGATGTCGAGTTAGTTTATCAGGAACTGTTTTTATTTGTTTATTAAAAAAGCAGCAGGACAAAGTATGATCATTAAATACAGTTAGGAGTTCATAGCAACGATGGCACACGTCAGCTCACGTGCATTTGTTATAACAGGCCTGAAATAAGCAGCCACTGCCTTTGTGTTAGTAAAATGTGATGAAGTTAGTTTTGTAAATTTACCGTCTCTTTAAAGAAAATGTTCTTTTTGTCTTCATTTGTGTCTCCCCTCGATAATTAATTCCCGTGTTGTCTCATTTTGTCAGAATAGGTGTTTTTTTGTGTGTCTGGCAGATAATTTGTCAAAAGTTCCAGCTCTACGTTTCTAAATGACCTTGGAAAAAGCACATAACAACAAATAAGAGACACTTAACAAATAAAGGAAACTTTTCTCACAACAGACTTTTAATGATTATTTAGGTAAGACAGTAACATGAGCAGAATCACGGTCGTCCACTGTTGCTTCCACTGAAATGTTCTGATGAACGGTCTGTAAATTACACAGAGGGGAAAAAATCTAATGATTTCACTTAACTGTCACAAAATCACACCTATGGACAGGTTTCTATCTTTTTTTAAGACATTTGTTTTAAAATACAATTTTTCAAGGCACTTTGATAATTTTCTTTTACATGAAATTATGACAAATTATAGATGTGTAAATATAGTGTTGTCAATGGTTTTTTACCTGTGTGTCATTTCCCTCGGCTTATTCAGTTTCATCACGTGTACCTTCAAGGGGACTCCAGCACCCATGGCACAACTCAGTTTGCTATCAACATTGAAATAAAATATAATCTACAATAATATACATTTATACATGAAATATGCATATAAATAATTATGTAAAGACAAAGAAATTCTAAGTCAAGTTTTAAGGTTACACTAATATACAGCACATCTGTGTCACTGTAGCATAAAATTGAAATAAGCAGTTTGAGCTTGTTGTGTTAGTAAAAATGCTTTTAGGAGTCAACATAAAACAGAATTCACACAATTTGTGTCGATATTTGCCGACACAAAGTAAATGTTGATGCGGATGATTGAATGATCTTAAATATAAATATTACAAAATATTAAAAATGAATATTAGTCTAATTTTACTTAGTAATAGATGATCAACTCTGAAGCAAGTCATAGATCTGTTTATTTTCTTGGTATTTCAAGGCCCGGGGCAAAGATTATATCTGTAAAAGGGGTCACAGATATAATTCCACACACGTGGGGCAATTGATATTTATTGTTGGGTTGTTGTTTTTTTCAATTAAAAAAAAAACAACAAAAATCTCATGATGATAAGAATTATGTCTCACTTATATGTTAGTTAAAGTCCAGATTGACCTCTTTAATAGTGAAAAATATTAAGTCTTTGTTGAGAAAGTTGAATATAGTTTGGTAGTTTTTTTAAGATTTTATTTAATTTTTACCGTACCGATGGCTTTTTTGGAGGCTTTTTTGAGTTGCTTTCATGATGGACCTGAAATGAAAGTGTGTGACATTAATAATAACATATAAAGCTCAAAATTTAATATATAATCAGTAATTTTTTTTTTTTATGTATTTATTTTGACTTACATTATTCTCTGCTGGTGCTGTGCTTCCTTCATGCAGCTGAAATTAGAATGGATAAAACTTTCAGAACACTTTCATAAAATCCTACAATATGAAGCCAAAACGCAGCGCTGGAGGTTTTAATTTCTGCCTCTTTTTTAAAATAATGTTTTTCACTCCATGTTTGAAGATCATTTCAAATCAAACAACACAGCAAAATAATGATACAGTTAATCTCAGTGAGTCAGCAGCAGCATGAGACACACTTCAGCTGATTCGTGATGATAAATATGTCTAAATAAATATTTATGTAGACTGTCATTTGTTATAAGCTTTCAACATATCTGTGAACATCAAACAGTGATATATTTTCTTACCGAAGCTGTGAGAATAAGTCCCACCAAACAGAGCAGTGTGAGTCCTCTCATTTTGTAATCAGCTTCCAGTGAGCGCTTACGCCTGTTTTATGATGCATGTGTTTGTAGGTGGAGGCTGTTTTACATGAAACACTCAAAGTTCAAATTTGTTCAGATTTGTTTGCTTACCTGCCCAAAGTCTGTTTTATTCTCAACAACAGGGCAGATGTTAATTTGGTGAGGCTGGTTGCTGTCATGGGCGTCCCCTCCAATAATGACTTTTTTAAGTTTAAGTTTCTGTAAATATTATATTCCTTTGTTTGAAAACAGTACATTGTCTTGTATTCATAGTACGTAGTAGTGTATGTATGTTAAGATTTACTGTAAAGGACAATGACAAGGAAAAACACAAAATAAACTGCTCTGTGTGAACGTCTTTAGATTGTCAGTTGTTGTTGTTCAAAGCAAAGTCAATTTAGTTTATTTATACAGCACCAAATCACAATAACAGTCACCTCAGGGCATTTTATATTGTAAGGTAGTCCCTACAATAATACAACAGAGAAAACCCCAACAATTACACGACCCCCTATGAGCAAGTGCTTTGGCGACATTGGGAAAAACTCCTGTTTAACAGGAACAAAAATAAAAAGGCTTCATTTGGATTTTGGACTTTGGAGCTGGAGAAACTGCCTTCACATTTCTGTGGTAAACATTAAAGCTTTTGTTTGTTTGTTTTTTAATTAAAATAATGTTTTTCAAAAGACTAAATAAAATAAAGTTTTTCAAACTTTAACATGACTTAAAGGTCTTTATTTTGCTGCAGTTTCTTACTTTGGTGTCCTTCTGGGGGCTTTGTTCGAGGGGCTCTGTAGGAGGGAACCCAAAATCACTTTCCACTGGCCTAATGGTGCCGTTCCACTGATGGGATTAAAAAGGAAGTCAGCCAAACTTTAGGTTAATGTGAGTAAGATGATAAATGCATCTTCATCCTCTTGCATTTCAACACTTTTCACGTGTCAGTCCTTACTTTGCTTTATGAAACCTACCTGCACAACAGCTTTATTTTCTGTGGTTTCCTCTTGTGGCTAAAATAAGAGCACATTTGAACTTTAATGAGGAAACAGGTTCCAATGCTTGTAATCATGTGTTTGTTTATTCCTGCAAGGTCGTCGACTTTGGACTTCAAATAAAACAGAAAAATAATCAAAACCTAACCCGTCCCTTAGAAATAGCAGCAATTAGCACACTTTACAATTGAAAACTATGATTATATAATTGAAAAAAAATCCCATAACAAAGACATTTTTACTGAGAATAATTAAAGTAAGAATTCTACTCATATTTGAGCAGCACTGCTTATATTTGTCAAAATCTAATTTGATTTTAAGTCTCACCTAAACAGATTAAAACATGAAACACTCAAAGTTCACACACCTCTGTTGAGTTGGACGTCCCGTTTGTACCTTCCATTGGCCTCATAGATAAATATCCAGCCTAAAAAATATATATTTAAAGCAGCTTTAGTTATAACATGTTCACTTCCATTTGGCAGATCATGTAAAGGACTTTTTTTGTCTTAAACATTTCAATGCATAACAGAATGAGCCTTAAAAAATCGATTTCTGTCACTTAACTGACATAATGTGATCAAGCACACATTTATCATCTAAAAAACAGAAAATATTTAGATCTAAAAACATATTATTTAGAAAATATTTAGACCCAAAACCAAGCAGCGATTACACATTTGTTTAATTATTTATATATTTTCATTATTAAGCTTGCAGGAGTGATTAAATGCATTAGTTCGCTGTGTATTTGTTTGCAGTATTGAGCAACAATACTTAATTAATATTTATCTTAATAGACATTTAAACTGAGTAAAAACTTTGAATGAGCATAATTGATTTTGCAATGATATAAAAATGATTGTATTTGCACTACCTTACAGAATGGTGGCATTTAGTACTTTTTTTTCTTACCTCTGCAAATGAAAAGTCTGTCAAAGGCAGATCTGTCAGTGCAGCCAGAATAATTCCCACCATAAGCAGTGTGAGTCCCCTCATCTTAAAAACAAGTCAGCCACCTGTGTGCACGATGTCGGCTTTGCAGTCCCAGTAAGAGGAATTTGAATTTATGGTTTCACTTGTAGGTTAAAGTCTCAACTTTCCTCGCCTTCCCTCGTGACGCTCTCTATGTCAAGTTTGAGTTTGTTAGTCAAACTGCTTTCCTGTTTTGACAGCTGGTTGTCTTCTGTATCTTTTTCTGCAGCTGATTAATCTTCAGTCTCTTGTACGTTAACATATTTTTCTCCCACAAAACTCCGACGTATATTAATCATTAGTTTGCTTTCTGAAATTTTAGTCCACCTACTTGCTCAACAGCATTTTCACTGCTTTGGTTCGGCACCTGAAGTAAGAGGAGGGTGCACTTTAATAAGAAAACTCATACCAGTGATTGATTATTCCTACAAATAATCAAAAAGCTAACCTCTTCCACAGAACAACTGAAAATTATAATTATTGAATTACTTATATTTAACATTTTTCATGTGCAAAAGTAGGACTAACAGGATGGGAAGTAGAGTTTAAAGAGAAGAAAAAAGTGATAGCAACTTTATATCAAACACAGAAAAATGCACTTAAATGCGTTGTTACAGTCACAGCTGGATTACAATAAAAACTGAAGATTCAGGACTGGAAACTAAAATTCAAATTACATTAAAAATGCTAAAAGATAAAAAAAAAAAATTCAGCTTCATGTATAATGAAACATTAATAAAGCAACAATGAATGATTCTTTTTCTTGCAATACTGATTTGAGAGAGATTTCACCACTGGGGAATTTGTTCTTCCCTTTAACCCACCACAGGAGGCTCAACCAGGCACTTATGTTTTCAAATAACATGAAAATTGATATTTAACTTGATATGATCTGTTCATGTAAGCTAGCCTAATGATAAACCTGAGTAAAGTGGAGCTAGACTCTGATGTCTTCTCCAGAGACCTGAACTCTGGATCTGCATCCATCTGACAGCCAGATTCTTATCCAATTACACACATGTCCATCTTTAGACAGAATAGTGACAAATACACACAAAAAAAGCATTTGCAGGAAGAGAGACACAGCAAAGGGCCCGTGGTCAGACTTGACACCTGGTCTCTGCATCGAGCCATGTGGTGAACCACCTGCTCAACTGGGCGAGCTAAACTTGCAGCCTTTAGTCATTTTGTTCATATAGTTAGTGATATGAACCCATTAACATTACTGCACTCTTTGCAAGCTTTCACAAGACTGTTCGGCAGGCAGCATCCATCTGCCAGTTCTGTGCAAATAAGCACACTTACCGTATTTCTCCCAATCTGGCTTCTCTTCATCAGCTCCCTGTTAAATCCCAAAGTAAATGTAAAATCTCTCTAATCACATACAAGGTGTTAAATAATCAGGCCCAATCTCATCTTATAGGCCTTTTAGTCCCGTATCACCCCAGCAGAGCACTTCGCTCTCAGGCTGCTGGTTTACTTGTAGTTCGTAGAGTTTTTAAAAGTAGAATGGGACGCTGAGCTTTCAGTCCCTTCTTCTGTGGGCCCAGCTCCCAGTTCGGATTAGGGAGTCAGACACCCTCCACTTTTAAGATTAGACTCAAGACTTTCCTTTCAGATAAAGCATATAGTTAGGGCTGGATCAGGTGACCCTAAACCGTCCCTTAGTTATGATGCAATAGGTCTAGAGTGCTGGGGACTTCCCATCATGCACCGTTTCTTCTTCACTAACTACACCACTGATTTTATCATTAGTTATTATTAATCTCTGGCTGTCTGCCACAGCCATCTTTATCCCGTCTTCCTCCCATCACCCCAGCTGGTCATGGCCCCTCCCTGAGCCAGGTTCTGGCAGAGGTGTCTTCCTGTTAAAATGGAGTTTTTTCTTCACGTTATCACCAATTGTTTGGTCATAGGGGAGCGTTGATTTTTAAGGTTTTCTCTGGATTATTGCAAGGTCTTTACCTTACAATATAAAGCACCTTGATATCACTGCTGTTGTAGTTTGGTGATATATAAATAAAGCTGAAAATTTGGCCATCATCTCTCACAAGCCGTGCCCTCTACTTTATGGTTCTGCTCATGTCTCATATGTTTTCCTAACATCATTACACATTTTAGTGTCTTGCAGCCTCTTGCCTGTTCTTTGTTCTTCTTGTATGTTAACCCAGCACACAACACACGACAGAGTCAGTCAGCTTTTTACATGGAAAGTAAAATTTATTATTCCTGAACCACAAAATAGACTTCTTTGGTTGTACAAATTCACTAGTTACAGTCTTGTATGAGCTATAACCCTCAACCCTAGGACATGAGACCCTTTTCCCCTCCAGCCTATTGGCAAGTAAAAGCCCCCGAAGAGAACTCAAGACGAAAAGAATTAAACACAGAAACTCGAAACACTGCATCAAAAATGTAGTGAACCCCATCTGGAAAAAAAGTTTTATCTACTAAAAGATTTTTTTTAAAGATATTAGCTGTTGCGAATGTTATCAAACTGAATTTCAGTCAGTGAGAGCAACACGGAAAGCTTTAATTAGAAGACACTACATTAAATTAACACAAAATGCTACGATGCTGTGATTCTGCAGAAATACCCGTCACTGACACTGTGTCGAGCTGTAAGCTGAAGAGTCTGAGTGAGATCCATGTCTTGAGAGGGACTAACCGGTTCTGCCTCTCAGGCCTCTCCCATTAGCAAACCAATATACATGCAGAGAGCATCCCAGCGCCAAGCCTGCCTGAACCCAGATGCATCAGCAGTCCACGTGTTTAGTGTAGGTCCAAGACTGGCTCAGTTTCACACCCCAAATTTTGCTTTTCCTCTCAGTATTTGTACATTATTCACACGATAAATGATTTTCAGTGGCGTCAGATTTAAATTAACCATAGACAGAAAAAAAACAAACAACAAAAAAATAAAAACAACAAAAACACACACCTGCTACCTTCACATCACTGTGGCAAACCTCATAACGCAAGGAAAGTGGTGATTCACATTGATTTAAAAAAACAAACAACTATTACCCTTAACAGGGCAGGATAAGTACCATTAATATTAAAATGATGCCAAAATGCATGCTCCCAAACTGCCTGCTCCATGCTGCTTCCTCCATTGTAGTCAGTCATACTCTCTACAGAGGAATGTGACATTGCTAAAGGTCCTGTGAAGTGGATTTGAAACAACTTAGGCAATTGAATTTGTAAATATGGCTGTCGCGAACAAAACTGATGAGTTAAAAGCGAACATAAAATGAAGTGATATGCAAATAATGGGCTGAAAGCTGTGATTTTGTGACTCATTAACAGATGGCGAGTCGCATTATCAGCTGGCCTCCAGGCCGGGATAGGGTGAAGGAATAAGTTCTTTAAAAGGCGGACCAGTGGCAGTGCAAAAATGATATGTACTCTTTTAAAAAAAAAAAAAAAAAAAAAAAAAAGCTCACCACATTTTGTGACAGTGAAGGTAGCAGGATGTTCCCTACTCGTTTAATATACATATATGTGTGTATGTATATATATACACATACACACTCCTGTCGGCCGAAGAAAACACTGAAAGCCTATGAATGTCTCTCAAGAAGTTAGTATAGCTATGACCCATTTCTTTTCTGCGTTTGTCTTCCAGTATGTTTTGTTTAAAAGCATCAAAAATCACTGAAGGCTTAGAAATTAAAATTTAAAAAACCCCTAAAAGCTTTGATCTCTAGTTAAAATAGATCTGATTCTACGAGGCAAACTGAATGCTAAATGGAAAGAAATAAAAAAATAAGTAGCAACCCTAGCTAACAACGCTAGCGCTTTCTTGCCGCTGAGGGGCCGTCGAGCAACTGGCCCTCAGACTGGAAAGGCAAGACTGGCACGCGGGCTCTAAGTGTCTGTGTGGCAACTATCAGCGTCGCAGACTTTACAGTGGTTACATACGGCAGAGTAAATCTCGCTCTACTGACAGCATGTGTAGTGTTTGGTGAATCTGCACCTCCTGTGGACGCACGCCCCTCTGAGGCCAGTGCTCCACAGTGTTTGTGAAGTTGTGTATGTTTGCGTGATGTCTGCAGGGTTTTTCTTCAGTGGGTGAGGTGTTATGTGGGCACAGCGGTTTCCAGGCTGCGGCGGCCCTGCCTCAGTTTGCGCTTGTTGCTGTACAGAGCCATCTCCTCCAGGGCAGAGGTGGCAGGCAGCGGGGTGACGTCGGGGCTCGCGGCGGTTCCTGGGAGGGGAAAAAAGAAAAGAGAGAGAAAATGCATTTGAGCTGCTGCAATTTCTCATCTTTTCTTGTGACAGTATCTGCTGCAGAAAAGATCAGAGCGACAGGACAGAAGATCCCTGTGAATCCCGTGACCCTGCGAGAGACACCCCACATTTAGAGCAGCAGCTGGAAACGAGCAGGAAACAGATGCGTCCAGTTTCTGTGCTAAACTCAAACCAATGACTTCAGTATTTCTTAAGTGTTTTCACTGCCAAGTCCTTGTTTTAAACATCCCTTCACTTCTCTACTATAGTGACTGGTCCTGCTGATCATGTAAATTAAAAACAAACAAACAAAGGAAGCACATAACCATCATGTAGCTGAGTTTTTACATGTGTGCATCTGCAGGGCAAAGAGGTAGGCCAAAGCTTTGCTGAGCCAGCTGAGCAGGAGAATAAAAGCAATGAACACAGTTGTGGTGAGATGTTTACGTACACTCGTCGTGGGCGTAAATGTCGTAGTAGTTTCAGGTGGTTTCTTTGAACTTCTTTTTTTGCAAGGTGGAATGATCGTATAGGTCCAACAATTAGTCTTTTAAATTGACAAGGCAGGGTCACTTCTAGTTAGTCATCATGACTAAGTGCTGCTGGTAGTTTCTCTTTGCAGAATAAAAAGCTTGTTTGACAGCACTCATTGGATTGACACATACTAACACTGGAGACCCAAACCAGCACCAGTGTCCACAGTGAAGCCGGTTTTAAATCGCCATGGACCGAGTGGGTGCCGACCGCGAAAGAAGCCCCTGCTCCAAAATCGACACCTTCAAACTCGACTCAAATTTGGAGTTGCCCTCTTGGACAAACCAAATGCCTTCTGGAGAAAAGTTTGATGGCCAGTCGAGACAAAGACTGAGCTATTTGTCCACAATAATAAGAGGAGTAAATGTGCAGCTTTCAGCCGTCGAGTATGGTGGTGGTAGCATTATGCTCTGGGGCTGTTTTGCTACTGGTGGTACTGGTACATTGCACAAAGTGGATGGAATAGGATAAAACTTGGATGTTCCAGCAGGACAATGATCCCGATCCACAACTGATTTAGGAGTGGATAAAGGCAGCTAACATTAAATTTCTCGAAACGGCCTAACCCAGGCTCGGCCAACGCCAGGTCTCGAGGGACGGTGTCCTGCAGGTTTTAGATCTCACCCTGGGTCTACACACCTGAATCAAATGAGTATTTCATTACCAGGCCTCTGGAGAACTTTAAGACATGTTGAGGAGGTAATTTAGCCATTTAAATCAGCTGTGATGAATTAAGGACACATCTAAAACCTGCAGGACACCGGCCCCCGAGGCCTGGGTTTGGACACCACTGGCCTACCCAAAGACCTGACCGCAATCCTGCTTTTAAAGCCAGGTTAAAGCCAGAAACAAACCAATTTACCAAACAATTCAAAGAGTGGTCAAATAAGGGACATTTAACCAAATATTAGTGGTTATATTATATCTATGTATACATTTCACCCTGTGTGGACTAGAAAAAAGGCTAAATAAATTCAAACTTATGCACCCGGTTCTTGTTTTTTAAAGTAATTAAAGATAGATGCGATCATTCCACCCCAGAAAAAAAAAAAAACAGTTCAAAGAAATAATTATAAACCTAAATTACCAAGACACTCATGGCCATGATGACCGTAAACTTCTGACCACAACTGTACTTACTCAGTTTTAATAAGCAAATCATGCTTTCAAAATAAAGCGAATAAGTTTCTGATTAGATTTTAGCGCACACATGTGGTTTCTCTGGTGCACGTCTTTATATTTAAAACAAATCCATGCACAAATCAAAGGACTGTGGTTAAACTGATCCTTTACACATAAAACGTCCCTTTGAATCAGTAGCTGCTTCCTGTCTGGTGGGGAGCAGATGGCAAAGCAAACCCAGGTGGACACACCCATCTTATACCCAAACCCCCAACTGTGCCACACAAACAGCAGGTTAGAGTGTAAATGTACAACCCGACACACACCCCGACAAACGCTCCTCGCATACACATACACACACACACACACACACACACACACACACACACACACAGAGCGACAAACACATGCACACAGGATCCTACCAATAGGAGCCGCTTATCCCAGGTAGGCACCTGAATCAAAGGGGATAGAAGAGGTTGAGGTACAACTTCCTTTTCCTATCACTTCACCTGTTTGTGAAGCTTTTTTTAATTTTGATTTTTAAGTGAAACCAAAAAATAAAATAAAATAAAATAAAATAAAAGCAGGAGTGTATACTCCATCTGTACCAGAAACCATTATTTGTTCTACACATGTGAGAAGTTTCCTGCCACGTTTTCTTGGCGGTGTTGGATTAAAATGACTGTACTATCATTATGTGACATCAGAATATTACGGTCACATCTAGGGATGGGTATAGTTTAGGTTTTATCCGATACCGGTGCCAAACCGGTACTTTTGAAACGGTGCCGGTGCTTAAAGAATGGAGAACACAAAATTGGTCCAAAAACCTCTCATGTTCAGCTGTTTTTTTGTAAAAAGATAACAATGCTAGCCTTTTCTGCAGCTATGGGGCATATATGGTATCACTCTTGGCTGGAAGCAGTGCTTAAACAATGGAAAAAACACAAACTTTGTCCAAAAACCTCTCATGTTTAACTGTTTTCCACTTTTTCTTTGGTCATTTTAGCCTTTTAGGCCAGGGTGAAGGGAGTATCTGCCATCAAACAAGAAGACAGCCGCATGTAGCTATGATGAGGTTTGCTAGTTCACCTTACATGCATTAATGTAATAACGTGGTTAGCCTACTCAACGTAAATTACACACGAACAACATTAAGCTACTCACGCAGAGAAGAACGGCTGCTGCATCATCATCCGTCATCATTTCTGCTACACTCGCAGGGCTACGGGCCAGGACTCTCCTCTTCGGGTTTTTGGGGGATGTTGCTAACTCCGGGTCCGATAACAGGCACAACACCCGCAGTAGATGTGCACGGTGTGAGGTCTCGCTGCAAGCTATCAAATACGGCGCATTTCTCGGCTTTAAAAAAAAAAAAAAACCCGCTATGCGTCGCCAGGTGTTTCATCAGATTTGAGGTGTTACCTCCTTTGACAGTATCACAGTATCAGCTTAAAGCACTTGTTGCTGCTGAGTTTGCATATTTTGCTGTGAAGTACAGCCAGACTTTTGACCGCTTCGCCTTGGACATTTTTAATCTGTAGCTCTGCTCTAAAAGAACGTACGTACCTGGCCCCGCCCACTATCCTCGGAAACGTAAAATGATTGGCTAGAATCTAAAGTGTATCACAGCTCAGGAAAAAAAAGCACCGAAATGTGCGCTGCTTTTCGGTCTGGTTACTACCGTTTATGTCAGAACACCGGTACCCATCCCTAGTCACATCAATATCTTTGTTATACAGAAATAAAAACTATATATTTTGCTTGATACCTCAAAGAAGTCTGCTTTTATCTTACAGCTGATTTCTTACTGTGGCTCAATACACTGGTTAGGCAGCTTGTTTCTGACACTGAAAACAATCATTTTGTGTTTCATAAGTAAAAGTTTGGAGTTATTGTTTCAATATTTTTACTTATTTGAAGTTATTTTCTAAAATTTTAGTTTTCTTCTTAGAAGTAAATCCAAAGACGAGACTTTTTAAAATCTTGTTATCTGCCAAATTTTTTTGACATAAGCTCTTTTTTTCATTGTTTATCAGCAAGAATTCCCGCTACTACAGTAGTTGCACTCTGTGTCAAAGACTTTTATTTTGAAAGTCAGAAACAGGAAGAAGCCCATGCATACAAATAAATGAGGTTTCTGGTACAGTTCAGGGCATAACAATCAGCACCACGTACCTGGGTTACTGGAGCCGTCATCAATGAACTTTAAGTCTGTGTCAGTTGTGTCTGGGGACTGAAAGAAATAAAAAGAGACTCTTATTAACAGGGACTGACTCTGGGGTTTAATAGCGTGTAGCCCAGGGGAAGCCTTCACCAGGTGAGTAGTGGGGCTGGCAAGGTAGGAGACTGTCAGGAAACATGTCAGCTGCTCTCTGCAGTTTAGCAGGCAGCACTGAAGCTCCTAATCTGTCAGAGCCACAAAGCCAGAGTACATCTACTCAACTACTCCCCCCAGGAGAAACGGGCGTGTTAAAGAAGAGGGCGCCGATTAAGTCATTGGCGTCGAGGTTTCTTGTGTCAGGTGGACACACCCACAAAAGAGAGGACAAACAGAGAAACAGCACTAATGCATCGATGCACAACGGGGAAAAAACAAAGAAAAAAAACAAGCAGAACTGTAAGGAGTCATCTGTTGCTTAATTTGAATTAAATTGATCATGCTTGGAAGTGAATTATCTATTTATTCACTCTACACAAAGAATTTAATGTGTCACTCAACTGAAGCCGACACACATGACAGGCTCAGACGTTTTTCAGATGATGCACAAACACAGACTTAGCTGTGGTTGGAGTTATTCCATGATACGAGCTGTGAAGGCTTCCCTTTATATCTCCACTCCACTTTAGGAGGCGGGGGACTCAACCAATCAGTGTACAACGCATTCTTCTGTTCGGCCGGATAATACGCTTGACTTAAATACAGCTGCGACGTAGACATCATGTAAATTTCATTTTAAAAGCTACTGAATTTGTCTGCAGGGATCGAAGACAGTATACACTGATCAGAGATAACATTATGATATAGAAGCAGGAAAGATGGGCAAATGTAAGGATTTGAGTTTGAAAGGACAAAATTTTGCTGGCTAACCGACTGGGTCAGAGGATCTCTAAAACTGCAGCTATTGTCGGGTGTTCCCAGTCTGCAAGGTCGTGAGCAGCAAAGTCTCACTGAGCACGTGGGGAGCATAGGCCTGTCAGATCCAACCCTCATCTGTGACATCTTGTTTCAAAAAAGGTAAAAATCATTGCCTGACACTTCAAAATTGGAATTTGCTTTATATTAAGTATATATATATTATATACTGCAGTGGAGGGTTCAGTTCACAGCCACTATAAAGTCAAGGAATAACTACAACTGCGAATAATTTGTTCTCTGTGAAGATTGAAGATAGGTTTGGAAACCCCCGAAGGCTTAAACGACCGTGCAGGAAACAAACAAACTGAAAATTTTTGTAATATCCATAAATATCCCAGAATCCCAGACAGCGGTGTCACAGACGACGGATATTCGACTCAGAAATAAACGACCACTTGCAAACAAGCGCTGCTGCTCCACCTCTACACCAAGATTCCCCTGCTTCTCCCCTCTCTTCCTCCACACGGGAGGAAATTAACTCTTCCCCAAACAGACGGATACAAACGGAACCGTTATCCTCTTGAGAGCACAGAAGATCAGCGGATGAGATGAGATGAGCGCAGATGAGAGGAAATGTCAAGAAGGACATGTCATTCTTCTGCATGATGTTCAACCCATGCGTGGAACAAGACAACTGATGGCAGTGAGTGTGAGAGTGAATAAGATACAGAGTTTTCCACCCAGGTTAGTGGGATCAAAGACCTCTCTGCATCCCAGCAGCTGCTGAGCGTTAATGTTTGCGACCGATTAGTTGGCTGCGAGATAGATAGATGTGAATGGATACAGCTAAAGATGCTGTTACATTTGTGAGTCACAGGTGTGAGGCAGGAAGGGAGGGAGGGAGGCTGATGTGGTGTGCTGTTATTTAGATTAAAAGTCCGCCTTCATTGTGCAGGTGAGAGTTAGTGAGCCACACCACGAATAGGAGAGAGAGCACGGATCGATGACTGAGCGACAACCTAGACTGCAGTCACAGGGAGGCCTCCGGATTAACAGAAACTAGACGGAAGAGGCAGCACGGGAAAGCCAGGGAAGGGAGGGAGGGAGGAGGAGGAGGCTTGATGCCTCCGGAGATCGGCATGCAGCCAATACCTGGATGTCGTATACGGGTTTGGAAGAAGGAATGGCAGCAAACTGTCGGTAGTCAAACTTCTTTGTTGACACGGACTAGAAGGATAGCAAACAGGAATGAGCAGAGGGAGAAGAGGGGAAATAAGGGAAACAAAAGAGAGGAAAATGGAGGAAGTGGGACAAAGTATAGAAAGGAGAAAACACAGCGGAAGAGGGGAAAAAGTCAGGGAATAAGAGGAAAAGACAGAATAAAATGGAAGAGGGAGAGTGGAGGGCAGAGAGGCAAATGGGTGATTTAAACAGCCAGCTGTGGCATTGATGGGAGAGCAGTGTGTGTGTTTTCAGCTCTGATTGGATAGAGTGGCAATGAGCAAGATGGTGGATTCATGTCAATGTA
Organism: Diplotaxodon limnothrissa; assembly: GCF_057381915.1. NCBI lineage: Eukaryota > Metazoa > Chordata > Actinopteri > Cichliformes > Cichlidae > Diplotaxodon > Diplotaxodon limnothrissa. The sequence goes on from NC_140604.1 coordinate 20,802,604, forward strand.
TTTTGATGCAAATGTACCTCTTCCAGCTTGTGAACAAACGAGCCTGACGGTTTCCTTTATTCAATTAAATCACACTGTAAAGTAAGTGTTACAGCTTTTTTTTTTTTAAATATTATGATGACTCAAGCTCTCCAAGTCAGTACAAACTAGCAAGTGGGGGAAAAAACAACAATTAAATCAGTCAATAAGAAACTGAAATTCAGGATTAAATCTTACCAGCCTGCCGGGCGAGGTTAATCCTCGAGGACTGAGCTCTGCTAAACAGACAAAGAAATGTACTTGAGCAGGTAGAAAAAAAGGGTGGAAAATGAGCTTTTTAGGTGAAAAGACAAACACAGTTTCCTTTAGCAGCAGCTTCTTACCCTCCATAGGAGTGGGAGAGGGTGTTGGTGCAGGCGAGGGTGACTCTGTCAGTTGATCTAGTGTCCCACGTTTCTTCCCGTCCCGAGACTTGGCGATGACCATCTGAGCCTTCAGTGCATCCTGCTCCAGAGACTTCATTCTGCAGGAGGAACGACCGCAATCAAAAAAATATTCAAAGGCATTTAATAAAGTCCAACTTTTACAGAAATAGGGAGACAAAAAACTGACACCGTCTCTCTCTCACACACATATATGCACACCACTACGGGTGGGTGCAGGCCAATCACTGCTATTTTTGGGGTGTTCCTTGTCCTGGTTTGCTGGGATTAAAAAAAATAAAATAAAATAAATGTAATTTCAAAGCAAAAATTAAGGATGCACTCCAGGAAAAGGGACCACCTACTGCTAGTAGGCGTACCCTCAGCTCACAGAAAGCTTGCGTACTTACTGCGGATCGCGTGTTAGTAACAGTACAAAAAGAACAGCAAGGCACAAATGAAAACGAAGAGTTCTGCAGAACGAGGGTGGAAGACAAGACAGAGAAAAGAAAAGAGAGGCGGGAACCAAAAGGAGCTGGAGATGGGAAACAGCAGAGACGTGCAGAAGCAGTACGGCACTGGAAAGGCAGCGGAAGCACTGTCAGTGTTGCTGCGAGTGCTTGCTTGGACCTTTCCAAACTCGGCCTCTAGCAAAGTACCCCAAATATCAAAGCACCCCAGCACAACCCCACGATGCCGTGCATCTGGCCCTGGCGGCCGGGGCCGAGGAGCAGACCTGAGCTGGGAGGCTGCAGAGGAGGAGGTAGAGGAGGAAGTGGGGGGCTGGGGTGCCGCGGCCGTGCCCTGAGATGCCCTCACTCGGGCCTGGTAGAGCCTCTTAGCCAGGTCCTGCTCATACTGCCTAACATCCTCCTCTAGGCCATAGGGCCTGTGCCCCACAAGGTCACAGAGAGAGGGAGGGAGTGGAATAAAAAAAGTGTACGCCAGGATGACGGAGGAATGTGGAGGACAGGAAGAAAGGCACACAGACAAAGAGAAGAAAACCAAAGAATGGAAGGTAAAACACCAATATAAGTAGGAGAGCCAGAAATGATAAATAAGACAATTTTTAGACACAGTAACAGTGAGACAGAGACAGACCACACACGCAGGATAGTCACTAAACTAAATCTACCGAGAATTTACGTTTGCTTTGACATAAAGTAACTTCTTGAAGCCTTTTATTTACTAGCTTGACAAACTGTAACAGGAAACGTGGGACAGAAGTGTCTCTAACCCTAAAGAATTTGCAACTATAAAAGTCTGGTCTGATCCTTGGTTTCCTTCGGTACGCATTTTTCTTTGCGTGTGGATGCTGCCGTCTTCCAAAGTTACCATCCAAGTTAAGTCTCCTGTTACTCAAAAACTGCTGAAATAAATCCACAAATCGAGGTTTAGCCCTGAAAGCATTACATTCTACTTATTTTATTATCCTTGCTTAACGTGTGGCATGGTTGTATTACCGTGCTGCCCTCCACATTGCTCTCTTCTCGGCTTCCAGGGCTCGTTTCTCTGCAGGGGACAGGTCCTTGTCAGGTGCCACGGCCAGCTCGGGGCTCTGCATACGAAGTCTCTCTTGGTGTCTGCGCTCTGCTTTGGCTGTTCGGATGGGAGCTGCTGACTCCCCGGGGTAGGCTGGGACGAGACTGATGGGATAGATGGGTGCAGTTAGTTTGGTTTCTAGGCTTTGAACTCTGAACCCACTCAGTCATCAGAGGGAGAAATTGAAAATTCTGCAGCTTAAACTGACCACCGCACTGGGAGGATGATGCGAGGAGTGTGATCAGTGGCTAACAGCAGGTAAACATGTTGTCCTGTGTGTTGTAATTACCCAGTCATTGAGTTGGGCCTCTGCTCCAGCCTGAAGCTGTCCTCCAATGAATTCCTCTGAGAGTCTCCCTTGCCATCTACTGAAGAAGGCCTTCATGCAAAACGAACAATTAGTCTTCAGTGTGCGGAAGAAAGTGTAAAGAAAAATAGATTCGTCTAACACAGCTTCTCACCCTGAGCTGTAGTTTGGCGGTGTGGAGCAGTGCTGCGATGGGGTGGACACCGGCTCCACTTTGTACTCCACTCCATCCAGCAACACCTTTCCGGTGGCCTTCATCTGTGCCACCTGCTTGGCCAGGTCCTCCTCATCCTCATCCTCGTCGTCATCATCCAGTAAGTACTCCCGCGCTCGCTGCTCAAACTTCCTCTCTGGTAACAGATTATCATGTAAACACACTCCACTGATTTGAACACATTCCTTAGCTGCATGTGGCTAAGAAGGACACTCAGGAAACAAACCTTCTTCCTCCCTCATCTTCTTGAGGTCATCCTCCCCGACGAGGGAGACTCGAGGCTTGGGTTTTTCTGGCGTCTGTTGCTTCACGTCGATCTCAAAGTACTTCTGTCTATCCCTGAAAGAGCGCTGCTCTGGGCTGTGCTTACCACCAAATACTGGGCTCTGTGGCATCAAAATCAGGACAAAATGAACAAAATTAGAAGCGATAAATGCTGAAATTAGAGCGCTTGCATTTTTCCCTACTGAAAAAGCAATTATATTATAATAACATTCGTATAGTGCTGCAGATTGAATGCTGAAGTCTGCACGAGTCAGCATTGTTGCACATCAGGTTCCTTCGTCTCTAAATCTATAAAGGTTTTTGGTTAGATGCTTGAAATAAGATGTCTGGTTAACGTCACAGTTCCACAGATTTTATTCTAAAATATACAACACCCCAGTAAATATCCCACAGAGAAGTGGCTAAATGAGACGACAAGAACTTTTAAAGTTATTACAATGAACACAGGAGGTTAGTGATTGTGGTGAAATTCAGGTCATGCAGCTGTGGTTTAGTTCTCTTCCACCCCGTGTTGGCACTTTAAGTTGTTGCAATTGCATTTATGCTTCAAAATCATAACAGTGGTGTCAACTTGTGGAAAATTATCCCGCTGAATAGGGCTGTTCGATATAACGATATATATCGGATGACGATATAAAAACGTCTATCGTTTCATTTTACGCTATCGTTTGTTTGGTGGTGTCGCAAAATAAACTTTTTACGGCAATATTTTTTCATCGTTTTGATGGTCACTGTAGTGGCTATATTCATTTCTTAAAGTTCTCTCTTTCTCTTATATTTAATATAACCACACTACGGACAGACAAGCGCCTGTTTTTATGCGTTGTCGTTAGCAACAACGACGGTAACAGCATCGCGTGTCCGCTTGTTTATGTTCCACATAAACCTTTCACAATAAAGCTCAAGATCCCGTTGAGGCTTTTCAAAATAAACTAAATCACGTGAAAGAGCAGATTATTTACGGATGAGAATTTTAAAAAAGCCGCCAGGTGCTAAAAATTAGACCTTAGACTCAAATGTTAGAACAGGCTTTTCCCCGCAGCACGCCGTGTAATAAATACTCACAAAGAAAACGGCGGCCGTTACAACTTATGTCAAAAAATGTATAGTTTCATGCATCGGTTAAAACACTCGACTCCAGGTACATGACGCGCAGCTGGAAACACTTCCCGCAAGTCGAGCTGCCCGAGATTCACAGAATTTACAGAAAATGTTACATTTTTGTGATTTATATCGTTATTGGACGATAGAATTCTTATATCGGGATATGAGATTTTGGTCATATCGCACAGCCCTACTGCTGAACAGAACAAATGTTAGAGTTCGTTTTCTGTGATAACGCAAAAGCACAAGGAAAACAAAACAAACAAAAAAAAAACAACTCTGGTGTCTGGGAAGATGTTAAATGCAGGATCATCTACACATAGAAAGTCCTCGCAGCACTAATTCCGACTAATTAAAGCTGCAGAGACATTCGCAAGAAGGTCAAAAGATGTCGTTAAAGATGCAAGAAAAGCATCTCAGACCAAGGAGGACGAAAAAAGAACAGCCATAAAATATTACCCAGCACCATTAAGCTGCATCACATCAAATAACTGACGCTCCCAATTCCTGACAGAAGTAGCATAGTTGTCTCCAACCTGTAGGAGCACAGACCCCACCACCGGTCAAGCCAAGCACATGAGCACAGGGATGCTCTAGCTGTGTTGGAGGCGGTGGGTACCTGCAGGTCCATGGAAGGCGTGGAGCGGCGCGGCACTGCTGCAAAGCTCATATACTCACGACGGTCTGATAAGAGGGGTTGCCGAGGGGAGACCTTGCCGGTCAGACCCTCGCCAGCTCCCTCCCGACCATCGGTGTCATCAAACACCTCGTTGTTCAAATCAGGCTGAAAAGGCCACACAGGTCATCACCAGATGATCAGTGCAGCACGCTTTGAGCAGATGTGCAAAGCTACAGCTTCAATACTCACATCTTAAACACCATATTGACCCAAATATAATGAAACTGTAGAGGGGGACTTTTAGAAACTAAATGTCTAGAAACAACTGCTGTCTTTATTTTCTGGTCAACGTGGTACAGCAGACACCTGTGATATGTTTACTCACCTCTGGAGAAGGTTGCTTTGGTTGGAAGTTGTTCCTTGTGCCATAAAGGTCCTGTTGGTAGTGCAAGAAATGAGTGTTAGCAACATGAAGGACACAAAAATGACTCAGGACTGAAATGACTACAGAGGACAGGCAGACCGATTAACAGATACACAGGACGTACAGGAGTCAGCACACCCCCCTGCAATATCACGTCAAATGATTGAAAAGTGCAACTACATTGCTAATAAGATGAACAATGAAAAACAAACACAGTAGAGTGTGATCGCTGAGACAGAACTCAGCACACCTGGGATTTTTAAGGAAGTGAAAACCTTGTTGTCCACTTTGATCACAAGGTGATGCCACAGGTTGCCTCCCACTAGGCCCTGGTGGGAGGCAACTTGTCTCCAGAACAATTGCTATAGTCACAAAGTCTGGTGAAGGTTTGCAAATAACTGTCAGCCGATTTCTAAATACAGACAGAAACTACAGAAAATGTTTTATAAAAATCCCACGATCATGTACATTTGTACATTTAACAGTTCAACTGAGTACTGAACAGCAGCCTTATAACTGCGTTCAATGTGTGCTCTTTTGTTGACATTTAGTGTTTGCATGTTAGGTTAATTATGCTACATAGTTTCAAGAAGACCAAGTTTGGGTGACCTTCATCCCATGAGGCACTTTATGAAGCACCCTGCTGGGTAATAAACCATCTCTATGTACAATTCATCACTAATGTTACAATATATATTTATATTAATTTAGTTTGCAAACCACAACTGGCAAAAACTATTCAGTTAATTTCAATTTAATTTATATAGCATCACATCACAACAATAGTTGCCTCAAGGTGTTAAAGACCCTCCAATAATACAAAGAAAACAGACAAAACCCCAACAATCATATGACCTATAAGGCGCTCATAGACCACCTATGAGCAAGCGGAGAAATTTCCAGCACAACCAGGCTCAGGGAGGCAATCAGTCAGGGATGAAAAACTACTTTGCTAAAGGACAGAGACAATGCACTTTTTAATCATTTGACATTTAAGCGATATTGCACAGGGGTGTAATATATTTTTAAATAAATGTGACTGAATATTGGTACACGAGCCACACATGAACGGATGGATGGATCGAGAGTCAACACCAATATGACAGATGATGGCAATGAAGGCATTCCACACGTCACAGCACGTCACAGGCCCCCCCCAACAAGGCGCAGGCTTCACTTAGCGCAGCCTGCTCCAGTCAGGAGGATGCGGCACGAGACCAACCAGGCAGCACAGCATGCTTGTGTTGTTGTAGTGACCCGGTTGAGTCCGGACAGCACGGCCTACCTGCGGCGGCTCCAGCACTGCCAGTGAGCGAGGCACGGCGGCAAACGCCTTGTATGCCTGCTTGACATTCATGGGAAACTCGTCGGGCGAGGAGGGGGAGGGGGCGCGAGGCTGCAGCGTGGGGAGGGGGTCACGGAGGGAGGGTGGGAGAGGTCGATATGGTAAAGGAGGCGGGGGGGGAGGACAGACAGACGGAGACATGGACGAGAGGACAGACTATGAAAAAAACCAGCAACGTTGAAGAAGACTGTGGAGGAGAACAGGTGAAGAGCATGGCAGCTGGTTTCATGTGAGAGAGGAGGGAGTATGCCAAAAAAGACAGACAGTAGGGCTTGGAGAGTTCAAAGCAATGGAAGATTTCTCCCGTCAATGAGCAACTTTATAAAACAATCAGGAAGACGTGAGATGAAATCATAGGTTCATCAGTATTTTCTGATCCACTTGAGCTACTTGCCGATAGAATGAAATGAGCGAGGCGGTTAACTTTTAGGAGTTATCCTGGGTCGAGTCTTCAGGTAGAGCTCAAATAATTACAACCTCAAGATGTGCCCGAGGCTGAACACACTCAGCCCCCCTGTGCACTCAAACACTTCAGATTTGGTTTTAACTTCTTTGGAACCTCATTTGTGTGCCATAATTACCTGTAACTGCTGCACTTTTTTAGTATTATTACTATCATTATTTTTTAGGCTGTATAGTCACAGCATGTGGCACGGACGCCAACAGCAGAGAGAGAGAGAACAGCCCTACGTGGTGGTGAGGGGTCTTACAGAGGTCTGGGAGTTGAAGGGGGAGGGGCCATGCTGAAAGGGGTTGGGGCTGTGGCCGTCTGGTGTGGCGGGCGAGTTGCTGGGCCGAACACGCCCCACTGGCTGGATGGCACCTGGTCGCGTCTGGAAGGAAAACAAATATTGATAGTAAAATATAAGTGAACTGTTGCTTGAGTTGATGAAGTTTAATTAGAATGAATGAAAAGTGGGTGGAGTTGATGAGTGAAATACATCTGAGCATGTCTGCAGATTTTATAGAACATAATTAACATCAAGCTCCGCCTCCTCCAGAGCTACTTCAGGCATGGCAATTCTGAGCACCTAAAGAGACTTTAAGGGTCTGTTTAGCACTTTAGCATGCATTACTATACTGGCTAGACTGTATGTATGAAATATATATGTTTAGATTTTAGACTTTATTTAACTGTTCCTGGGAAATAATTCCATCACTTTAGCACCCACCTGTATAGTAACCAGTAGGCTATCAAATACAAGACCATAAATAGCTTCATATATGTGGTTAAACGGACACAAACTGGACTCTACTCTTATACTGCAAAATACATCATCCTAAAACAGCTATTTCTGAGCTCTGGAGACACTCACTGATGATGAGGGGTTGTCCTTGACAGTGGGAGTGGAGGTGTAATGAATATTTGCCTGCAACGAAAATTAAAACAAAGCCATGACAATGACACAGAAATGCATGGATCAGCAGCACAGTGAATAAAATCACTAAATGTAAACTTAAGGGGCTTTTTTAGGATGATGCCAGGCCACATAAAGACACTCTTCAGAAAACTCGAAGCTACCAGAGTTTACCTTGAGCTAATATGATCACCAAATGTGGGACAGCGGTCGTAATATGCAACGCAGATTGATAAAGCTCAAGGGGGGAACAAAAACGATCACCCAGTGAGAAGATATTAAGCCATAGCTGGTCAGTAGATCTATTTCTCCAGTCTGCATGAGGCAAACCATGAGTAATCAGCTGGCTGCGGAGAAGCAGTCACATGCTTTTCAGACCACTCAGCTAGTTATGTTTTACTGTCAGAGAGCTCAGAGCAGCGTGAGCTAAAAAAGAAATCCAGGCCAGCGCTGAAAGGGCCGCATGCCCCACTTACGAAGCGGGTCTCCCTGCCTGCACACAGGGAGCTGTTGGAGGAGTGGTGGCTGGGCTAAGGGTGGGAGGAGAGGTCAAAGTGTCAAATACCTCCTCTAAAGAGCTACAAGTGACTCATGGAAAAGGGATAAAAAAAAAAAAAAAATTAAAAAAATTGGTATGAGAGCAGGCGATAAATAATAGAAGAGCTGGGTTTAAGAGCCGCTTACCGGTTGGATAGTAGGAGAGTAAGGGGCTTCCCTGATTGGGCTTTCCGTCCTGGTGAAATCAGAGGAAGGCGCCTGGAAAAACAAAAAGTAAGGACACAAATTTAACAGCCGCTCAGTTTCACTGAAAACACAGAGCAGAAAACAAAACAAAAACAAAAAACTGTTTAGTCCAGCTGTGAATTTACGCCTCCCTAAACATGCGCTTTTCTGTGCCGTGCTCCTTCGTGACCCTCCTCCTCCTCACAGCTGTCGGCTCAGACATTCCAGTCGATCCTCATCACAGACTCACAAATACCTCACGAGGTGCCACAAGCTCTGTGCTCACAGTAAAAACATGCAACTGTTCAGCTGGTTATTATTAAAACAGGATTAATATGAATGAATTGGCCAAAGAGCGTCCTAGAGAGAAAAAAAATTCTTTCACATGAATCATCCAACTGAGAGTATTTATCTCAGAGTGCAGCTTTCTGTTAACACACCATGCTGCCTCCACACCACACTCAGGCGGGCGTCTCTCTTGCCTTGCTGAACAGCCAGGGCTGCAGCTGCCCCTGTCTGCCGTAGCCCACCGGAGGCCCCGACAGGATCTGCTCTCCAGGAGGAAGACCTTTTCCTCTGCGATTAGCCACCAAGAAAGGGTTCTCGCTGAAGCAAATCGACTGAGAGTCCACCAGGCACTCCTCTTCTTCAGGTGCAAGGGATGAATTAAGAGGTGTCGTGGAGCCAGTACTCTGGGGGGTGGAGGTCCCATCAGGGGAGAAATGGGATCCTTGAAGATAGCTGGGGTCTGAGTTCAGACTGGAGCTGGACTCAGGGTCCAAGTGGCTGAGGGACTTAGAGGGTTCATCTAAACCAAAGCCTAGGGGCTTTAAAGGAGCTGTGTACTGGGCCTGCACGGGGGCCTCCATAGGATCAGTCAGAGTGACAGAAAACTGCACAGCAGCAGAGGAAAGAGGGGGACAGACAGACAGTAAACCAGTGACAGGAACTCCAGAATACAGAGAAGAAAGGAAGCTGCTCTCAGTTAGATTAAACGACAAAACAAGTTGATTACCACCTCAATTCCCTCCTCACAGGTTTGGCTGTTCTCACTAAAGTTACTGCAGAGACCAAGGGGCACCAATTTCAACAGCAGAAAACTAAATTTGTAACTCTAAAACTTTAACTGTATGTGATCTCAGGTACACTCACTGAACACCCCCCAGGCTAACTGGTTTTTGCAGGTACTGGAAGTGCAATGATCTTCTCTTCATCTTTAATTTCCCTCCAATAGAAGTGCCAACTTAGCAGCTCCATAAAAAACATTAGTGGCCTGTTTGTAGGACTTCAACTATTATTTTCAAAATATTACAGATTAATCTCCCAGTTACAGGTACACCAGATGGGTCATGACTGGTTTATAAACAATAATAAAAATGCCAGTTTTTTAAATTTTAAATGCGTAACTTTTGATAGGATTAAACTTACAGGATAAGATGCACTTATATTGATCAATTCTAACCCTTAAAGCCGCCAATCAAATAGATTTTTCTATTAAATATTTGCTATTAAACCCTAAAAGGACTTTGGATTAGGGCTTAGTCATTTAAGCCCTGCTTTTGATCCTGAACTCATTGTTAGTTAGAAAGAACTGGATGAAGATGCTGTTTATGGTGAATGACCCAACGGGCCAGTCGTTAGAAGATTAAACTGAATGAAAACACAAAGAAACACATAATTTTCTGCTTGTGTAATGAGATATATATTATATTCATTGTGCTTAAATAGAAGGTTGCATGAATGACTCATTTGTCATCAAAATATTTTAACATTATGACCACAAAAAAAAATTAATAAAGATACTAAAACTCGCTTTTTAGGGTCAGCTTGAAACTAATTAAGTACAATCAATACAATATGTGGACACTGAATACGTACATTCATGTAGTATCTGATACATTCTCTAAAACGTGAGATGAGCTCGACAGAGAAGCGTCTTGGTGCTAAAAAAAGAGTCCCTCGCCTCACTAAATCTTTCCCGAAGCCTTTAAGATACGTTTCCCAGCGGCCATCATTCAAGACTCGCCGCAGCCCACACTCCTAGCATGTGCTTTAAATAAACATTATCAGACCAGTGAGACATTCGGGCTCCAGCACACCTTCAGCTCCTCCTGTACTTAACAGTGACGACTACTGCTCGTGTCACAGCTGAGAGAATACGCAGCTTTTAAACCAACGTTCACTCTGAAACCGAATCTCGGCCATGTTCTGTTTCACATACTTAAGACCTTAAAATCGTTAAAAATCTTCTGGTCAGTTCAGACAAACTGCAGTGGAATTTATCCCACATGGCCTTGACATGTCTGGTGATAATCGAAATAGCCACACTAAGAATACAGCGAGCATTGTGAAGCAGCAAGGCAGCTCTGTACTGTCAGAGTCGGCGCTGCGATGAGGATCAGCGAGGTGGAATGTGAACGAGTGCCCTTTTGGCACTGACACCGACTGCGAGGGACAGCTGGGGCCCGGCTGTGACAGAGCAAAGTCAGGCTGCTCGTTCGCCGGCATGCCAACGCGCTGAGCTGTCTGGGAAGTCCAAAGCAACCTGGGAACTGAAGCGTTTAAACACTTCAGTCACGGCTTTAAGTGAATGCCATGAATCAGTAACAGAAAGCAGAGTCTGAAGTGCCAGAACAAAATTTATGGAAAATGTTTTCTGTGTAAAATTAAATGATAGCTCCATTAATCAGGATTTGGGATGTCCTTAAAAACCAAATACATATTTACCAATAAAAAGTTTTACTAACAGAAAGTATCAGATTATCTTAAATGACATCTGAATGGGTCTAACACATTTTTAGTCAGGAATTTCTGGAGTACAACACTACTAGTTTTCCCTACTCTAAAAATTTGGATCGGTTAGGGCCGTTAATAGGATACGTTAGGCAACATCACAAAAAATTGATGTCAAATATAAACGTCAAAATTCAACCTTTGTAAACCTGAGTTAAAAATCGGGATGAACTTCTTGGAAAATTCTAGGAATTTGGTTAAACCACCCTTTTTATTTTTATTTTTATTTTAGAAAGGTTTTATTATGAAGGAACAGTAGAGAGAGGTTGATTTAAACACCAACAAATGGGAAATACAACCCTGTCTTCACACTCAGTTCCAATAAAACAAGGCCCTCTATACATTTATCTATTGGCAGTTTAGCAGGTTGCTCTCAGGTCTGAATCTCAACTTCTTATAAATCACATCTTGTATCACTAATATTTAAGCAGCACCTGTTCTTTTGTTGAAACATTTTTACAACAAAGCGGTGCTATGAAGCACACCCACTTGTGTTTCACCATCAAAATCAGGGCTTATGAGATGCTAACCCCTTCAATTTAAAATATTGGTCCACTATGAGTGTAACTAACCAACAAGCTGTTCTTACAGTACAGTCTGAACAGGACCACGTGTGCAGAGCAGCTCTAGCACACAGAGCAGGAACAGCTGCAGACAATATGTAGGTTAAGTTCTACTCTCACAGGTTACTGAGAAAAAGCCTGTACTGCTGCTAATTTACAACTTTCACACATAGCTGCATTATTAATGCAAATTATTTAACATTTGCTGTTTAAAAAATGTTTTTAAACAACCATATTACAGACAAAATTGGATTAAAATAAGACTGACGAGAGAACAGACAGGACAGAAAGACTCAGAAAAAACAGAAAACAGAGTCGCTTTAAATCTTTAAACTTCCTCCAGTTAAACTCGTTATACTCACTGTAGGACGGTAAAAGCACAGAGCTCTATGTTCACTCAAACGTATTCCCCTTAAGACTGGGAACTCAAACCGAAACACTTGTCTTTTCCTCTTAGGCGACACCCCCCGTCCGCCAGCATCCCACCCACCCGGGAGACTCCATCCAATTCAGAACCAGATGCTGGTTTAAAATATCACAAATAGGCCAGTTGATAGTGGACAGCTGTCCCCTTTCCAGTATCTCACCAGCTCCCCCTCTCGCACTTGCAGAATACAAAGACTGACTTCGGGCTTTGCCTTCTTCCATTCCCAAAATCTTCTGCACTTTTTTCTTTTAGTCTTTCGTTTGTGATTCTTCCCGGATTACTTTAGTCTTCCCGTAAGACTCTTCATTTACTTCTGCTCTTGTTGTGTGTTGTGCAGTCAAGGTTTAGTCTTCAGCAATGTTGACTTGCGGTGAAGATCATGGAGGTGTTAAGTTCTCATAGAGGTCCAGCTGACTGACACTGGGTCTATTCTGAGCTTTTAAAGAGACTTCCTGCATGGGCCGCTGCCAAAATGCTGACTCAAGAAGACTGCTTTCTTTTTACAAACTCTGAAAAGTAAAAATCAGACAAACATGAAGTAAAACTCACCCTGCTGACCTTCTGCAGACTCGTGGTGGGCAGCGCAGCTAGCGTTTTGTAGTCGAGCTTTAGCGGTCCAGTGCCAATGCTCTGATGGGAAATAAACAGACCCAGAGGTAAGACGGTCTGCACTGAAGTTTAGTTTACAAAGAGCAGGTGGTCACATAACAAATACAAGAAATCAAGCGAAAGATCAATACTGGCACTTTCTGTATGTCTCACTGTGAGTGATTTTCCTACTCTATAGTCTTAAAAGTTTTCCAGCTGTGCATGACAATTTAAACACATGTAATTGATGTCTAATATCAAAGGAAACCTCAGGGTTGTTGCATAATCTATCATTATATGTAGACTAGACGATCAAATATGTTCAGCTGAAATAGCAGCTGTAAAAGTTTTATAAAGCTTAAATAAGCCTTCAAATCTGTGGATTGGGTTATTGTTTGATCAGTACGTGAAATAGCACAGCTCCACAAATAATGTTAACAGCTATAATATCCTTCTGCGGAAAAAGGTAGCAACCCTCAGACTAGCATCAGCCTTTTAGAGCTGAAACAGCTTCGTATAGGAGTTTTATTTCCATTAAATTTGCTTTTTTTATAGCAATACTTTTTTTTTTCCTTTCATAACACTACATCTCTTCTTTCTGAGACATTTCTTGTTGGATTTCCAGTGTGATTAAAGTCATTTACCTTACCTAGAGTTCAATTTAATGAGTGGGCAACGGCTGCTCAGTCCCTCATACCAAAAAGTGCTTCACAGTCAGTATTTGACCTCACTCACAGTAGATTTTCCTTAAAGTGAAACGCTTTAGTTTAAATGTTTAGAGATCTTTTTTTAAAGCGCTTTTTTAAAGATGCTGAAGAGCAAAGAGAAATCCAGAACTCAGATGAGGTTTAATAAGCCTAATTCCAGGGTTTTTAAATCACCTGCACTGATCTGGAACTCCTGACTCTAAATGTATAAATGTGAACGTTTCATAAATCTAAGGGTGGTTTTTCCATGAGATTGAGTTGTTTTTAAGGATTTAAGTTTTTTAAAAATTGAAACTAAAAGTCAAAAAGAAGACTGGGAATTTCCTCTTTTTTCCTTTAGGAGCTGCTTCAATTATGATTTAAGTGTTTGTACCCTTTGTTTGGTTACATTTGCAGGTGGACACTTATCAGGGCACCTCCAGCACAACTATTCCAATTTAAAGTGGGTCCCTTAAAAAAAGAAAATGTATAAAAGTTTAAGACACATTTATTTAGCATTTGTGTCTAAACTGCAGACAGGAAGTTCACCCGAGGACCTGCTGATGAGGAGTATCTCACCTCAGTCTCCTCTTCTAGCAGGCGAGTTGCCTCCTCACGCTCCAAGCGCATTCGCTCCTTCACCAAGAGAGGAAGGGGAGGAAGAGGAGAAGTACAGAGGGGAAGACACACAGTCACACACAGCCACACAGTAATGCGATGAGGGTTGAAATAAAGAGGAAGACGAGGAAAGTAGTGTTAGAGAGAAGAGAAACAACAGTGAGGAAAGTGGTATGGAGATGGAATGATTGGATGATTTTGGATCATACATAACGCACCAAAGGTAGAGGATAGGTGAAAAAAAAGAAACAGAAGGGAAAGAAAGGATAGAACCCACACACATTAAAAAGTATTCTATTCATCGGCTATAGGAGCAGAAAAAGCATGCAAGGTGGGACATTGCAGGAACAGTTCTGTCAAACATGATGCCCACACAGGGTGCAGAGGGGAAGCTTCATTCACCCGGTAACAGGCAAACGTGAGGATGTGACTCTAACTCCACCCTGCAGACCCAGTATAATTTCTTTTCAGCTATACTGCCACAGAAAAACTGAGTTTTCTTGCATTGATTCATCTTCATCAATCTGCTCTCTACCTTTCCCAAAACAAATGATTTTCAATTTCACTTACCACTTTCTCCATCTCTTCTCGCTCCCACTGTGATGTCTCTCTCACCATCTCAGACTCCTGACGAAGACCAACATTTAACCTTACAATGCTAAAAGCTACTGTTCATCATGTAAAGCTCAGCAGAGGCAATTCAGTTTCTGTAAATAAGCCCTGGCAAACGTGGTTACGGCTAAACGTGTGCAGAGAAACAGCAGAAACATGGCATTCAATAAACCAGCAGACCCTGCATTCCTTTAGAACGGGCAGCCTCCCAAAAACTAATCTGGACAAAACAAACAACTGGGCTGGCGCATTCTGGCCGCTCCGATAGAAAGATGGGTACGTGCGGCGTGCATGCCCAGAATGAGTAAATCTGTACAACTCCACTTGCTAACACCAAACTGCTGTGGAAGCACTGTGCTGGTGTGGCAGAATTGCTGAATAAAACATCCGATTCACAGGTTGCGCTGAATGGCAGCGGCTTTGGTTAGTACACCAGCTTTGCACTGCACTTATGTGGATCTGCTGGATCTTTAAGGAGCCTCAAAAGTGCATTCTGCATGTTAAAATCAACACCATCAGTACCTGACCTTAAGTACATCAGTGATAGCAATGTAATGAAAAAATGAAGCTCATGCACAAGTGAAAAAATCTGCAGCTTCTCAAGCAGCAAAATGAACTTCAAATCATAGACCATATATTAAAGAATGAAGCCACTGTGTTGCCACCAGATGGTTAGTGAATCCTGCTGTGAAGGCGCAGGATGTTTGGAAGCTGGAGTTAAAGAGTGAGTCGAAACTGAGGGACACTGCATGGTTATAACGTAGCAATGCATCTGAAGCATGTCCTGCTTCATTATCCTAATTTATGATTCTATTGGAAGCATAATTTGGTAGGTGCGCATTATGCGCCATTGCCTGTTTATTCATCACGGAGTATTTGGAGACAAGTGTGTGTCTTCTATGCAAACTAGAGGCAACCACACCAATCTGGTAGTGACTAAAACGATAACAACAAGGTTAAAGGTTTTGTTCAATGCCCTCTTTGAAATCGATTTCACATGGCATAAGCCAGTAACCTCGCTCAGATCTACCAACTCTAGATCTGAGCGACTGTGGTCTTAGCAGATAACACTCTGCCCTCTCATCCATATAAGTTCACTTTTAGATTCACCAGCTAAACCGCTAAACTTTGAGCGTAAGGAGTGCAAAAATCAATGTTGTAGTGGCCATCTTTTATATATAGTTTATGTATAGAAGTTAAAATGTACACTTGTAGTAAAAACACACCTTCTGTATTATTTCCATCTCCTCTGGGCTCAGGTCTCGGTCTATAGAAGAGATGCTCTCCATACTGTTCTTTCGCACAATACCGGTTGCAAATGGGTTGGCAATGATACCCGGAGATGCCTGAAAACCAACACAGAGTACAGTTTAAACCTTTGAAAATGGAGATGTTTTTAACTGAAAGCTATAGTTCTACTTAAACACTCAAGCCAGGTACATGATAAAAGGGAATATACATTAGCTGATATAAAGACAGAACGATCAGAGGTTTGGTAAGTTCCTGCTGTACATAATAAACTGTACATATCCAAATCTGACTGTTCATGCCATCTCACCTCCACTGCAGCCACTTTGCCAGGGTCAAAGCCATCACAAACCAGCATGACCAGAGAGTCCCCGACAGCACGGAGCACTCGCACCGCCTCCGTGTGCGTCATCCCCAGCAGGCTGTGGTTGTTCACCTCGAGAATTCGCATGCCAACCTGCAGTCGCCCGTCCCTTGCCGCTGCGCCGGTCGAACTTACCTGCAGAAAACAGTCAAAAATGTGAGCATGTTCACATTTCTCATGTTGATAATAACCTCAATTAAAGCTGAGTCGTGCCAAGATGTGTTGCTTTGGATTGCTAAAGAACCTTTGAGATGAAGATGCCCTCATCTGTGGGGTCGAAAGGATTTCCAGCATGACCCTTGGCCCCTCCGCGAATGCTGATACCAAGTTTCTCTCCAGGCTGCTTCTGGATCATGATTTCCTGCATTCCCGGCGGTGAAGGGTCCCGCCGTACCAACATACGGATCTCCTGCTTGTTGGCCAGCAAGGCCCGCACAGCTTCCTGGTGTGTGGCATGTCGCAGGTCAATGCTGTTCACCTCTAATATCCGGTCGCCAACACGGAGCCCACATTGACTTGCCAACCCATGAGGAATCACCTGAAGAAATGAGGTGAAGTCACGGAGTCATGCAACAGGAGATGTCAGTCACTTTCAGGAGATGAAAGTGTAAGAATACACCTGTTTTACAGTAATACCTTTGAAATGAACACCCCAGGTTCATTGATACCAAAAGGGTGGCTGGCATGGTCGCTGCCTCCTACAATACTCAGGCCTAGAGGGCCTCCAGACTTCACCAGGGTAACTTCCTGTTAGGATTAGGTTAGATTGGCTTTACCAGAAGATTTGAAAAATAATTTAAAGCCTGAATGTAAAGACGACGACTCAAACATCACAAGTCAAATCTACATCTGTTATAGTCTAATAAATATCAAAAACAACTTTCTATTTAACAACACCATTAGTGCTTTATTGACAGCTACTAACTACTCAAGCCTTCATACCATACACCATCTTCTCTGGAACTGGACAGCAATAAGGATAAGGCGAGGCCACATAAACAAGCATTAACACTGAGTGCTTCAATGACGTTTCTACAGCAATGGCTACTAAAACGACTAAACAAAAACCAAAACTATTCGACACACAAGTCAGTCCTCGAATTCTCACCTCGATGGGATACTCGTCCTCCATCCGGCTCAGATGGTTCCCGAGGCTTTCCTCGTCCTGGTCTGGAGAATCTGATGGTTCTGGGGGTGGAGGGGAGTGGGCTCGTGCCCGGGTCTGACCTGGAGAGCCCCCTGGTGCATTCAAGTCACGCTCCACCAGGAGGGCGATGGTGGGGGAGGTGCCGGTAAGGAGCGCTACTGCCTGGTCATGCCTGGCCTCTGTCATGTCTACACCATTGATCTGGATTCACAGTAAAACCAACCGCGGAGGGTGTCAGCCCACCAGGACGCTCCCACTGGTCATTTGCTACTCATAGGATGAATATTTGACAACAAACCCAGCCTGCCAACAGTCGTTTCTCATCGCTCTCTCCATTCATTACCCAAAATGAAAACTGAATGTTTAAGTTCTAAACCGATCTGATTTGTAATTCTGAGATTTTTCAAGTGCACCAAAGCGAGTTATTTAAAGAAGAACCAAACACCTACACAAAGCAGCAGGATCTTATACGGAAAGTGAGGGGTGCTGCAGGCAATTTAAGATGGCAGAGCGTCCCTGAGGGAGAAAAGCTGCAAGCAAGCAGAACTATTTTTCGTCAAACTGCCTGAAGTGAGCTCATGAATGCCCATGCTGCTATCTTTTCATGTAATCAGTTCAGCACTTCTTGCCTTTGTTTACTTAAAACTTCAGTGGAAGTGTGTAGCTTCTCCAAAATTGATCTTAAGTCCACAAAGGCAACAAGAAGTCGTCAGACACCACAGATTAACCATTTCATTACTGTTTATGTGTGTTTTAGGATCAAATAAATAGGGGTAGCTTTTAGGCATGCAGTCTAGTCCAAAGTGACAAGCAGAGGTCGGCACAGACCCGACAGTACCAGCTCTTACCACGGGCTGACACACTGCAGCCCCTGCTGTTGTGGTAACTCGTGTTCCACAAAATCAGCAGAGCAACAGGCTCAGCCCACTCCACCCCCAACACCATACCCACCACCAAGCAGGCAAGGAGATGTACTCAATGCATTAGTGAGCATGCACAACAGGAGAGCGTGAGAGAGGAAAAGAGAACCAAAGAGAAGCCAATGAAAGAAAAGAGGAAACCCAGAAAGAAGGCAAAGAGGACCATTCAGGAAGCTTTTCTGTGATTACAGAGAGCAGGAAGTGCAGTAAAGAAACAGATCTGATCATCATCAGTTCATTTACAGTAAATAACAAAGTGTGCAAATGTGCATGTGACCAGACAAAAACATGCGACAGAAGAGTTGCTAATACGCAGAAAGATACGGGAGCACAAAGCAAAGCTTGGAGTGGGATGAAAAGAAAGATCATGCAAAGGCTAAATGTTTTAATATTTAACTAAAGCAAATAAAAAATCTTCATCGAATCCAAATAGAGAATGACTTTCATATGAGGACCGTATCACTAACTCATGGACGTGATGTGTGAGATTTTGATGAGATAACCTTAATTCATATGCTCAGGATGGAAACACCATGTCAGTCACACAAAGCCTAAAACTGACTTATGAAAGCAGTGATGCTGGCACAAATGACACAGTTTCACAACAAAAATGGAACAAAATGCAACAAAAATGTCAAAAAGTAAATGCCGCATTTACCAGATGTAGGAAAAATGTTGTATCGCTGTTATTCTCACAACACAAAAACGATACCTAATTGTTTGGGATTCATGTCTAAACTTATTCCTGTTTGTAAAGAAAGCCCTGCTTTGATCACAGTCAACACTACAGTGTCCAGATGGAGAAGGATGGTAGTACTCACAGAGATCACCCTGTCGCCCACACGCAGCGTGCTGTCTTTGTGTGCCGCTCCGCCCTCTGCGATTCGAGAGATGTAGATTCCCTAAAACAAAACAAGACAAGGACGACTACTGATTTAAAACATTTCTGCACATTTGTAGATAACTTATTTTTTACTCAAACATTCTCATATACTGCAACTAACAACGGCATCATTCCGAACGATGGCTACAACAAACCACAGACCTATATGTAAACGCTCGCACTGAAACTGAATTTGTTTTCATGACTGCTGCAAAATTGACATAGTTCGACACATTAGCAGCCCACACTGCCAGACAACACACAAACAACCTCTACATATAACTGATTAACAGGTCAGCGCCAAATAGTTAAAACGCATTAAAAGCCTCGACTGCCAGCAGCTCGTTACAAAGTACGAGCGCTGAAACGCTGTCCCCTTTGCTCAGACACATTACACCGTTTGTACACCAATAAAAACCCAGCCTAGCTGCCAGCCTGTCCCACATGAACAGAATGTGTAAACAAATGCATGTGCAAAGTCTAGTGCACCAATTCACATCCACCAGGTGAGTCACTGCATCCACTTCAAAAGGCTTTTTGAAAGGGAGGAAAGACTTACAGTCAGACCCGCTTAAACCTTATGTTTATGACTCCTTCCCTCTTTGTGGGCTCCTGGAGCTGCTCGAGCCAAATTACAGCAGGCCTATCGAGTGTCAAGGCTGGCTATTCATATCGGCGTCTCCCAGGAGATGACTGTAAGCGCTGTGGCCAGAATAGACGGCGTTAAAAGACAGATTCGCTCTGACTGAGACTGTTACTGCAAACATGTGACTTCACTTCCTAACTTTCAAACCACACTTTTTGAAAACCCTTTTATTGATAGTATGAGGCACTGTCTGCAGTTTTGGATGTTTTTTTAAAATGTCTTTTTCCTCTATTCCCTTCTTCATTCCCCAGATTTGGACATTGACAGAAGGTTGCATACATCACACGAGTAAAATAAAGCAGCCATCACATCTCAATCTGAGGAACCAAACAACTCCCTCAAAGAACTGAGTCAGTTCAATGAAGTATTGTGTTAAATCATCTAAAGATGAATGACAGGAATACTTCTGTAATGCCATTTAACTGATTCAAACAGAGGACGCTCTGCTTGGATGTTTACACAAACTTGCATAATGAACTACAACATGATACAGATCTCAGACAAACATCTGTCCCTTGTGCTGCTTATTTTAACATCAGACATGACACTGTGATCTGATAGTCTCCTATCAGGCTAAATAAAACTCAGTTAAATATAAATTACTCTTACTTTTAAGGTTTACTTAACTATAATTTCAGTGGGCAGGTCAACTACGAGGGAGGTGTTTGATATGGGAGCAAAAGATGCTGCTGGGTGGAAAATGATGGGATGGTAAATACATAAGAGGGTCACCTTGGCAACAAGAGGCCTGGACTCTTACAGTAGTGCCCAAGTTTCAGCTACAGAAGCAAAGCAAATCAATCGCTTCACATGCAGACAGGGCTTACCAGGTGTTGGGAACAATCCACAACCATTATTCTAAGTATGGATTAATCTATCAGTTATGTTCTCAATAATTTAGCTGGCATTCATGCATATCAACAGAGAAATACACGGCAAACACACTTGAAACAGCTAAATCATTTACCCGCTCAGAACTGGTTGTAGTATGACAACAAAAAGTGCACCATAGACGGACAGATGCCTTTTCCACGTACAGCAGTTGATCAATAAATGGTTGTAAGCAGACGGCAACATGATGGTCAATCCACAAAGACAGATTAACGTAACCGCAGCCTGTTTTTCTACATATCAACATTTTTATTCCATTTGCGAATAAATTCTGCCTCATCTGTCACATAATGAATTTAATATCTGTACTGTCACAACCGACACCTCTCTGCCTCTGATGTCAGCACTATGAACTTTATGATGTGTATCTGACAGCTCAATATAAGAAGTGATCTTCAGAGGATGAGAAAAAGGTGGATAGGCTTTCCCTTAGTGATAGGGTGAGGAGTTCAGTCATTTGGGAGGGGCTCAGAGTCGAGCCGCGGCTCCTCCACATCGAAAGGAGCCAGCTGAGGCTCTTTTATTTCTTTTCTTTTCTTTCCTCACCGTGTCCCCTGTGCGGTACGCCGTGGAGCCTTTCCCCCCTGCGATGCTGAATCCCAGCCCCTTGTCATTACGGATGAGGCAGGTGGAGAACCGCTGCCTCGGCCCGCTTGGACTGTTCTCCAAGTTAAAGGCAAGGCCGCTGCTCCGCCTCTCCCGTGGGAAGTAGTCATCCTCGGGCCTAAGCGGTGTGGTGGTGATGGCGTTCTCTGGTTCCACCATGCGCTCCCGCAGCACTGTCATGGAAACTGTAGCACCGGAGCTGCGGAGAGCTTCCACTGCTGTGTGATGCTCAGCTTCGTGGAGGTCCACTCCATTTACCTGAGACAAGGAGATTGTTTGTTTTCTGTTTAACAAAACAAACAAAACACTCTTCTAGTCACCCTCCCTGTCACACACACAGACATGCAGATGTTTACCTCCAGCAGTTTGTCTCCCACTTTAACTCCAGCTCTGGCTGCAGGACCCTCTTCAGACACTCTGGAGATGAAGATTCCCTAAAAGCAACCAAACATTAACACAGTCAGTCTGTGACCTCAAATACTTCCAAACCTAAACAAACCCCAGGTACCCAGCCCTACCTCGTCATCTCCTTTGTAAGGCGTGGATCCTTTTCCACCAGCAATGCTGATGCCCAGGCCGCCTGTTTGTCGCACGATGGTGAGGGTGTGCTGCAAGTTGAGGACGGGGGAGTCAACAATACTGGGAGTGAAAACCCATAAAAAGCCTACTCATCTTAGGGCAGATTAAGAGGAAAACGAGCCCACGGCGATTTACTTTGTTTTGTTTGGGTTTATACAGGGTGTATCAAAAAGAATTATCTGATTTTGAAAGGCTACATTTTTTAAGTAATGGACAGAGAAAGAACCATGTGGTAAATTTTAAAAATGCATGAATATAAAGTTTTATGCAAAGCTTGCAGTGTCAAGTGCTCAATGTGCCTCCCTCCGGACGCATGGTAAATGTCCATGACATAGCCAAACTCCTTCCATACTTTAGTGAGCATTGTCTGGAGTCAGTGCTGTTGTTATGCTACCTACCGGCAACCACATGAAACTCACGAATGTGCTCTTACTCACGGTACGTGTTTCGATAGTTGATCGGTGAACAGCTGCAGGTTTAAAGCACTTTAAAATTGGATGATTCTTTTTGATGAACCCTGTATTTTAAGTCGTGGGTAACCTCTTTCAGCAAGAAGGTGGCATCAATCAGTGCTGCACCCTTTGTTTTTGCTGATGGATAAACGCTGACTTCAGTGTCAGTTTATGGGCCTATGCCAGTTTAAATGGGAGGCAGATGGCTTTGTGTTTGCCTGAATTTGATTTAAAGCACGAACAAAAAGTTTGACCCAAATCATCCACCAATTAACCAATGAACTGACATGGGACATGAATTCTAACACACTGTGTAAAAATGCTTCGGCTGGACTCAGTGAGACCAACATTTTTCCCAAAACAAAGTGTATTATGTATGAATTGGAGTGTAGACTTGTGTACATTATGCATACTTGCAGGCCATGCAAAAAGGGGAGGAATGGAGACAAATGAGGTACAGATGGAAGGAAGTAACAGACAACAGTTTTAAGTGCCCTAAAGGTGGAGTCCTTGCTTTGAGACTCCAGTGTTGCTCAGTGTGACAAGAGCGAGAACAAATGTTTCTTGCAAATTTTCATCACCCACACTAAACATACTAAATGTACCGATATACAGTGAATCATGCAAAAAATAAAATGTAGATGGAGGGAATAAACAAAAACAAAAGCAAATCTGAAACAAGCTCTTTCTTGCACTTGAAATAACAGCCATGTGTTACAGATTTACACAATCAAAAATCGACTTTGTCATCCATCCACCGGTTATCCTGTTTGGAAGCTGGATTAAAACCTGGAGGAAGTTGGGAAAGTGGGTTTGCCTCATCAGAGTGTAACCAGCCCATTCATTCCAGGGTGACAAGGCACTGGACGGGATGAAAAAGGAGCAAAGCAGCAGAAGCAGAGGAGAGGCAGGGGAGAGGCAGAGTGTGCCAGAACCTGGACTGACTGAATATCTGCAAACTTCAATCCTTATGGCACTAACCCTTTTATAGAAGGAAAAGAAAAAGATCTGGTTCAGCCTGAAGAGGAGAATTCAACTACTCAATAACTGGAAAGGCCAGAGTTTCCTTCAAAATAGCAATATGTGCAAGCTGTGCAAAACTGCTGTAAATGCACTGAAATTAACCTACATGTTTAATCTATATGCAAAAACATCAGATATGGTTGATCAATCTGCAGCACGTGCAATGATAAGAATACCGACTCCTCGCTGAGAACCTGCTCTCCGTGTTTTCCTCACACTGTTTATTTAACAGAGGAACTGGTGGTATATATTTTTTCCTCTTTGGTGTGTATGTTCAAATACTGAGGGGGCGGGGTTAATTAATCACCAGTTAATGATGACTACCTTGTTTTGAGGTGGAAGTAACAATCTTACTATGATTACAAAGAAAAAAAAACTTAATTCATTCACTGAGTTCAGGCAATTTATTAAACAAATGCTGTTTTTCAGGTATGACCTGTGATTGGTTTATTATAAAACCCAGAAGGGAAGGATCAATGGAAAACCACAAATGTTGTGTTTAAAAGGCCAAAAATTAAATTAAAAGTTAAATGTTATCAAGTGCCTGGCTCTCTGCTTTAGACTCCAAAAAGCACAAAATGCTGAGAATGAAACTCTCACTACATGTTTACTATCACAGGGTTAAAGTGTCCACACTCCAGCTGTCCAGTAAGAAGAAGGAAGAAATAAATAGTGTCAGTTTCAGTCCTGTATTCAGGTTCTGCCACACTGGCCCCTCCTGTGAATGAGCTGGGATTAGAGGGGTTCCCTAGTGATCGGCTCGGATTAACCGTGGATTTCTGTGGGAAGTTTTCTCCATTTCTGAGTATGGGTGGACAAATGAATGGGTGAGTGAGGGACGGAAAGACAAGAGTGGATGGGAAAGAGTAGGTACAGACCTCTTCCTCCTCAATTCGAGCAGGTTCAATCAGCAGATTATTGACTTGATCAAATGACACCCCCTGTTAGGACAGGAACCAGCAAGAGGCATGCGGATTAGTCAGGCCAAAATAAAAATATGCACACAGACAGACACACCCAAAAAAAAACAAAACAGAACAAAAAAAATATAAAAACCTCCAGACACACCAGACACTCAACACGCCACTGTCTGCTTGCAGGTTGTGAAGCAGAAGCGAATCCACACTCACTCCCCAGCCACCAAAAGCAAAATACAGGCAGAGGTGGAAAGACAAGACCAAGGAGCTGAGCCAGAATGCAAAAAATACAGTGCAGAGAGAGTGGACAAAAGAAGGCAAAAGCTCCCAAACCACAACAAGCCCAGCCTCCACACCATCAAGAGCAATTTCCTCCAGGAGCAAGACTTAAATTTAGGTGAAGAAGTCAGTTTCAAGCTAAAAAAATATAAACATAGCTAAACGATTCACAGAAAGTACAAAAGAAATGATACAGAAACTGATTTACTAGAAGAACAAAGTCCCTACAAAAATCCAGTGAAAGAAAATACGACCATGTGACGCAAGCCAGGCTCATTCGATGTTGTGTTCCAGCTCTGCCAGTACATGTTCTGGTTGGTCCGAGTTCAGTCACCCACACGCACGCACACATCCATACCCACACACCAAACAGATTCATGATGATGTTTGATCATTAGGTTAAAAAGGATTTCTACAATTAGCGTGACACAAATTAACAGATCTCAATTTAATAAGTCTAATGATCAACAAGGACATTCATTGATAAGCAGCTCCCGAGCATCCTTCACTCGTTTCATTCATACTTTACAAGCATACAATGTTACAAAAGCAGTGTGCAAGTGTCAATATTCAATTAAATCAGCAGGTAACTGATGATAAGGCGCGCCAGTGTTGAGCAAGAAAGGCTGAATTTATCCACAAAGAAAAAAAAAAAGGTTTAGACAAAGATCTGAATGCAGTCTTGTATGGAAACAAGGGATCACAATGGCCTGTGGCTGATTTATGCCGACATGTCTGCATGCTTTCTGTGGGGGAACAGGCTAGGAGAGGCAAAATCTGAGGGGGCCAGATGAGGCTGTTGGTGAGTTTGCGATGAATGTAATGCATCACCCTGGATTTATAGCACAAGGGCAGGGCGGCTTCATCTCAGGAATGACCCTGCATGCAACGCCACATCCATCTTAAGTGAATGCAGCTTGCAAGGTGGCAAAGGCTCTCCATGCATACAATATCAAATGTTTGCAAAGAGGCAACAAACAAGGAAAAATATATATGTAAAGTTTTAAATCCTAAAATATGCTGACTTGGTGTGTACTGCATGTCCTGCTGTGATGATATATAACACTTTCTACATTCCTGAACTGCACCCTGCCAGTGTTTGGATCTCTCTTTTACCTTTACTTGGCTGGAGTTGACCTGATGCCGGCTGTCCTCTGCCTCCTCCACTCTGTGGCGGTGCTGAGGAGTGCCATCACTCTGCTCTTCCTCCTCATCCTCCTCGTCCTCGGCAGCCTGAGCAGAAGAGTTGAGGGCGTCGGGACTGAAGCCCTGCAGCAGAGCGGCCACAGCCTCGGGTTTGGGCAGCTTGGTGATTTTGAAGTGCTTCTTGTAGTGTGGCGTGTCCTTTCGTATCAGACGCTTCTCCATGGGCCTCTTGTCTTCCTCGTCACTCCTCTCGCCGTCCTCGCCGTCCTCTTCGTGGTCCTCGTCCCCACCTCGGATGATGGGTTCTTCTGCAAAGTGCACAGTGGGCTGGAGAAAAGAAAGGGAGAGGATTTTAGAGTCTAACAGAAACAAAGACTGAATCCATGAAATGAGGAGAAAACCTATCCACCATTTACCTCAATGTACTCCACCTCCATCTCATCAAGGTCATCCTCATCCTGAGGGGAAGGGCCGTCCACACGGTTCTCCATGTGAGAGGCCTCAGTCACATTTTGTCTGTCCTCGTGGGAGGTGGCCGACAGCGTGCTGTTAGACACCTGTGAGTCATGGCTCTGATTGGAGAGGTCACTGAGCCTTTTTCCCTAAAAACAATGACATCATTTTTATTATATCAGCATGTACCACAGCAGCAGCTAGTCAGGCAGTATTAGAGCAAATTTTGAGTTTAGTTGTTTGTAATACTGGAGCTGAGCAGCAAGAAATGAAATGCTATTTGCTTTTTTTTTTTTTTTTTTTTTTTTAATTTGGTGGTGACCATATTTCTGACGTTATGTACCTGTGGGTCCAGGGACTGATCCTCGTCCTGTCTGGATGTGTAGGCTTCATTCCTCCTCTCTTCAATCCCTTTCTTCATCTCCTTCAGCTCACTGGGATGTGGTGTGGCTCTGCGCTGAAGGCCCTGAAGAAGAAAAAAAAAAAGGCATTTTATCTGATTTTCCTTTAAGCACGACATTATTCTTTTTTTTTAGCTTTTGTGCTGATGGGTCAGGTTTGCTTTGTTTAGTTTTTACTCACTCTACGCTCTGCAGCAGCCGCATCATCCTCATCCACCTCAGCCTTGGTCTCCTCCTGGAACTGGATGACCGACACTCTGTTCAGGTTGCTGTCTGTCCAGCTACCATCTACACTGTTCTGCAGCAGGTTCTCTGCAGATAAAGAGAGAGGGCAGAAGAAAGAGTGTGCCAGTTAAAATAAACATCATCTATACATGCGTCTAACAGGTCTGAATACTCAAATGCTTATTTAAAGCATGTTGCTTACCTAGGCTTGGGGAAGGCTGCTGGGGTAGCAAATAGCAGGTTAACACTTTCTCTCCTGTTCGCTCATCGTCCTCTGTCTGGAACTTGAGCATTGGCTGAGACTGGTTCTCTGCGAGCCACATGGCCTTCAGGTTGAGGTTTGTCAGGGCGAAAGGCAAGTTTTGTAATCTGGATAAACGTAAGGTCAGGACAGATAGATGAGCTTAAAATTTCTAAGATTTTTAAGGTGGATCTATTATTTATTTCCTTCTTTCCTGTCAGTACACTCAGAACAGCACATCAGCTGGGCTGGCGTCTTTGTGAGACAAACCTGAATTTCTTTCAACATGCCTGTCAGAGCCAATGAGACTGCAGCAGGCATGGGAGACATTTGCGCTTTTCCTCACATACTGTGGTCTACAGGACCACTGTCATGGTTAAATGGCACTTTCCTACTCCTCTTAAGCACACAACATGCCTCATTCACCTACTCGCATGCATTCAGAAAGCAACTTGCCCGAGGATACTTTGGGATGCAGACTTGAACAGCCAGGGATCAAACCACCAACCTTCTGATTAGTAAATTACCTCCTGGTGACCGGTTGTTCACACCCCACCCCAGTTTGACAACCCTTGCTGTAAGGCCACTCTCTCGTTAAAACAGTGAAATGAGGGGGCAGCACGCACCAGTACAAGACTAGCTGGGATTATTTTGACTTGCAAAGAGACTGTAGGAGAATGTAAGAATAAAAGTCTCTGAAATAACACTTTGACAGCGATAATTATGCTTCAGATCATTCTAGTAACAAACAATTTGCACAAAGTCATACCTGTGATGAAATTACGAACTACAAGGGCAAAAGTGTCGGTGCAACGTCTTTGTTTTATCTATTTTGGCAAAGACATTCTTTTCAGGTCTTCAACCTTTGCTGCGAAAGCTGCTGTGCATTATTAACGGTCTACGGTGTTAAGTAAGGGTACCTGTTTCCAGCCACATCCAGCACATGCAGCTCCGTGGCATCTGCAAGCTCAGCAGGCAGTTTGCCCAGGCGATTGTCTCTCAGTGAGAGGACGTTGAGGCTGGCACAGCCGCCGAGCTCTTTGGGCACGCTGCCCAGCCGGTTGCGGTCTACATTCAGGTTGGTCAGCTTCTTCAGCTTGCCCAGCGAGCGAGGAAGCGACTTTGAAAGCGAAAGGGAGGGAGACGAAAGCCATTAATGGAATCAGTGATTCAACATAATTATTGTTAATGGGACTTAGTTATTAATGGGTGTGCATGAACCCCTAATAGGTCAAATGCAGGGCTGCAGGAAGCAGTTTATACTGTGCGTCCCTACCTGTAGCAGGTTCTCCGTCAGGACAAGTTCTGTGAGGTTTTCACACTCGCCTATTGAATCAGTCAGATGGGTCAGTCTGTTCTGGTCCACCTTCAGGATGGACAGCTGTTTCAGAGACCCTGCAGACAAATCACGGTAACATTTAGCAATACACAACATCGTACACTTCACTACTGGGCTGCACTATTTTTCATTCAGATCACATACGTGTTTCTTAATATATCTGTGTGTGGATGTGTGTGATTTTGAGCAAGAGTTTTATGCAGAAAAGCGTAAATGAAAAACAAAGACAGAGGCTGCAGTGGGCAGTTCTCACGATTCTTAAAATCTGTTTTACTTCACTACTAAGAAATTATTTGTATTCTTTCCACAGCAAGGGCAAAGAAGAAGGAACAGCAGAAGCACAGACTTAGCCCACATTACAGCTTATTTATGATGCACCATCTAAGCTGCAATATGTAGACGTGAGTTTGCAAGACTCACGGACAACATACTGTAAAATATGTTAATCTAATTAGTCCTTGCAATTAAACACATATCTGTGCTTCATTGGCATTATTTTTCCAGTAGGGGGCAGTGCTGTTCTTGTTTAAGATCACACTAGAGCCATATCCCAGTGTATACTTAATATGGCTTCATGATTAGGTGCAAAAACTTTCACTGACAAGATAACACACAGTTTACAGGAAGAACATTATTGAATTATTATTGAATTACTGAGTTAGTTACAAAACAAAGGTAATAAACACCAACACCAACACAGAAAACAAGCCTGTCCCTTCCCCTGGTGTTTCTCACCTATGCTGTCCGGGACGACCTCCAGCAGGTTCTGTGTGAGCAGCAGGTCTGTGAGAGCCAGGAGGCCATTCAGCTCTGACGGGAGCTCCTCCAGACGATTCTCCGACACATCCAGACACACCAACCTACGAAGGTTTCCCAGCTCCTACACACACACACACAAACACATAAATTACCACTTACAGTGAGCTATAGAGACACAATACAATCCAGCAAACACAAAAAGAAGAAAACTGCTAGTGGGAGTAAATTCTGCATGAACGCAACAGTTTGGAACTTCATGAAAATCAGGACATTTAAACAAACAAACAAAAAAACGAAAAAGCTGTACTTACTGGTGGTAATGAGGACAATTGGTTACGGTCCAGCCACAGCTCCCTTAGGTTGGGGAGAGCGCCGAGGGTATCCGGCTAAAGGAAAGTAGGGGAGAAAAGAGAGTGAGTGGCCATATTTTTATGTAAAATCTAATTTGTGTTAAAACGGCACGTTGTGCAGATCGTGCTTCATTTGAAATCTGTTAGAGGGGCTGAGAATTTGGAAAAGAAAAATCATGTGACATCTGTGGATGACTGTTACAGAAAGATCTGATGTCAGCCTCAGTTATACCACAGACCGCTTCAGATGCTTGAAGCTGAAATCAGCGCTGACTAGCACGACTCCCACCGGATTCCGACTTTCAGTTTGACTTTTCTGACACATCAGTACCAGGTGTGCTTTCTTACCATCTCTCTTCTCTGGCAGCTGACACACACACACACACACACACGCACGCACGCGCACGCACACACACGCGCGCACGCGCGCACGCACGCACGCACGCACGCACGCACACACAGCCTCGCCTCACCAACAGTGCCGTCTTCTTCTTGTCACTCATCACTTTTGTTTTATTTGGTCATTTTTGCACTTCACTTGAGTCCTGGCCATCTGGCAGGTTGTCAAAAAAGTTCACTAGCTCAAGAAGTTCTGTTGTCCCGTGTTGTCCACGTCACATGGGCAATCGTATAAAAAACATTCCCATAAACCTCCCTCTCGCCAGGCACCTCCTCCAGTTCTCCCTGGGGAATGGTGAGGTGTTCCCAAGACAGCTAAGAAGCATAATCTGGTCTCCTCCCAGTCAGATGTACCCAAAAGTGCCTTATCAACTTCCAGAAGACATCCCAGTCAGATGTTTGTAACACCTCAACTGGCTGCTTTGGATACAGAAGAGTAAAGGCTCTACTCCGAGTCTCTCCTAAAGACTTATCCCTAAGGGTAAGCCCAGAAACCCTTCAGAGGAATCCACCCACAGCCCTTGGATATAGTTGAGGGTATTTAACCGGTAGGCTCAATTAGCTAAAGTACTGCTTCAGCTTTGCCTTTACTTCTGTTTTCACCAGCTACACCAGTAAAATTACTTCAAATCTCCAACTCTACACTTTTCCCGAGTTGGAAAAATATGCCTTTGATACTTCAGGCAACAATCCCCACAAACCTGTAGAGGACAATTCAAACTTTGAAACAGAAGATAAATAAAAATTAAAGGTGACCCTATTATGCTGTTCCTTGGTTTATATCAAGTATGTAATTTTACAATGGTAATAATGAGGTCAGTAAATGTACAAGTAAACCTCAGATCTCATAGATGCACAGGGGCTGCACAAAAATCCAACATAAGATAAATACGGATTGAACCATTCAAGTATGACAGGTGAGTACAAGAATCAGCACAAAAGCTCTCCTTTAAATATGCATATGATCTTTCCCGTGTATTAGTGTACTGAAACAGAAACTTCAGGACTTTCAGAGACTTCTAGTCTGACACAGATTTCTTAATCTAATGTTGGTAAATCAGATTCTGATTTTAGGAAAAAAAGTCAACTGAAGGATTTTGAAATGAGCTCAAATTTAAAATATGAAATAATTAATTAGCATCTAAGCTGGCTGAGCGATGGTCTATGACAGGCATGCAGGCAAGGTTTCATCATGATGTCAACTGTTTGTTCAGCCTCCGCCCTCGTCAGGACATGAGACATTGTTTGCTCTGTCCTACACAGACAGGTGGGTGTTCCTGGGCTAAAACCGGCACTCACTCTGGGGTAGTGCAGGCAGGGCTTCACTTCTTTCAGACTGGCTGGGCTGCGTTTGGTGAAGTAAACATGTGGTCTGGATCATAATTACTGTGGTGGGACTGTGAGAGGGATATTTGTGATACGTGTCAATTTGAGAGTGTGTGCGTGTGTGTATGTCTGGTCTACTGGTTGTGCGAAAATGAAAAATATTATTTTAAGACACAATCAAGGGTGTTGTCTGAGCACGATGATGATCATTTAAGGGGATGAGACGCTGACTTACCAAAACTTCCAGTTCATTGCTGCCCAGGTCCAGCTGTTCCAGTTTCACCAGGAAAGAGAGCGACCTGTATCAAAGCACAACCGGTTACGTCACACAAATATGTGCACTCAAAGAACAAAGAGCTCCGGCTCCAACTGGTAACAGCATACCATTCATTCACATGTAGTGATGTACGTTCATAAACCTGCTGTTACAAGTAACTCGTGGTATGTGCCTTTCCCGAAACGTCTACAGTAATTGACAGGTAAAAGTAGCAGTGACAAAACACCCCAATGAAAAATGCGGAGAGTGAAATATGTATGTGTGGTATGAGCAGAGATGAAAAACTTACGTGGGCAGAGACTTCAACAGGTTCTCCCTGAGCTCCAACGTCACCAGGTTGGCCAAACTACAAAAGCAGGAATGACAGAGAACACGAGGCACATAAATGAAGAGAAACAAAAAATATGAGGGGCAGGAGTTGGCAGGTGAAGAGAATAAAGGATGGGGGAGGAAAAGAAGGGAGAGGAGAGGCAGGCTGGTTAGTCAGATGGCGGGTCTGTTCGTCTGGGCTGCCAGGCGTGGTGAGGGACTCTTCCATCTGTCTGAGAACAGCAGTGGCCCGCAGCCTCCTCAGAGCACATCGGTACTCCTCGAGAACCTGCACGCTCGCTTTATTCATGCACATCTGTAAATCTCAGTGGCCACAGGTTACAGTTTTTGCAACCTTTAAGCACTTAGGTTCTCAATCTTACGCCTGTGAATTGTCACTAAAGTGTGCACAGCGACTGCTGCACCCTCTGCTTTTGGCACAAAATAAGGAAATCTGATGCCAAAGACAGATATCAGTAGAGATGTGTGAGGCGCCTCAAATCTTAAAAAAAAAAAAACTGTGCAAGTCCAAATATAAAAGATATGAAGACTCATTACTTTGCTGAAACATCAGGATTTCTTTCCTCCTTCTTTTGTTTAGAAATGGATCATTAAGCTGGCTTTACGGTAGAATATAGGCAATATTTTAATGATAAAAATGTCCGAGTCTACTTTTCCTACAACTTTTTACAGTGTTTTGTTCTTCATCTCGTTACCCAATTGTCCCAATTCTAATTACTACCACTGTAATGTTTTGCAGTGAACCATGGCTAGCATTGCTTTAACAAGATTTATAACTGCAGAAGCCTTGAGGTGGATGGTTTATGCTCAAAGAGTATTCATGTATAATAAATTAACCTCTCTGTCATTTTAGTCAGTAAAACTGTTTGGTCGCCTTAGGGCCTAAATGGATCATAGTAAGAATGCGCTGTATTTAACGTCAAATTAAAGCGTGTCAGTACAGTGTACATGTCTGGCCCCTCGTGGGATTGTCATTTTCCAACATGGAAACACTTTCTCTGCCTGTGCGAAGCCAGTTCGGCCTGACTTCTGAGAACTGGTCCCACATTGCAGCAGGTCTGAGAACTAAATGTGATACAGCAAAATTTGGGGTAATATTGTAAGAAAGTAATTGTGAACAGATCCTTCAGGCTTCAGTCATTTCTTGGGGAACCCTTCCTGTTGCCACTGACATGGCCCCGGTTCATCCTGAACACAAGAATATTTGGCTTTGGTTTCAATTTAGTTTAGTCTCTCCAGGCTTGTAATAATACTATAACTATTGTGATCTTTTAAGTTCGGTTTCATTTTTTTTTTGCATAAAATTAATTTTTCTTCATCTAATAACCAGCAATGGCAGAAAAATGCGCACTTACATGAAGTACAGTAACACAGCACTCACTGTCAACTATTGGCGCAACCAATCATGCATACATTCACAGCCACCCCTCATTCCCAAAAGCCAATTTTAAGCCAGGAAATACCCTGATCTGTGGTTCCAACTTTCCATTCATGAGTTTTTTTGTGCTTTGCCAACTACCAGCTTGTTGGCACCGGTTGTTCTTCAGTAAAAAAGGAATGAACCTGGCTCTAGATTAGGCACCGGCATCGGCACAGTGCTGGAAAGAGGACAAAGGGGCCTTTCACGACGTCCCAGACCAGGAGCAAGGTTTTTCATTTACAATGAGATAAAAGATAGCCAATGCTCCCACTTGCGTCAGTGTTGCTTTTATTTTTTTCTTAATCTAACCAAGAGGAAAAACTGAAAAAATAAACAAAAACAATCCTTTTAACTTATCAGATTGTCTTCTATGAGCCATAATGAGCGTGTACATACTTTCCAATGTCGTTGGGCAACATCTGTAATGACACATCATTGAGGGCCAGGTGAGCGAGCGCTCGGAGTTGAGTGAAACCATCCGGCAATCTGAGGCAGAGAGAAAGAGGAAAATGGTGTCTGTTAGATTTTAATGGCAACAGCCAACTCACACACTGACTACTAGCCCTCCACATCTGTTAAAGAAATCAGGATCAAAGTTTCTGCCAGCTGTTCAATCACTTTTCCATAGTAGGAGCGGAGAGATATTGATGACAGGGGGTAAGAAGATGATGAAGGTGAACGGGGCTATAATGGGAATTAACTGGTATCCTGGTTAAGCCAAGCGGTAGTAAGCACGCAAAACAATGATCAGCTCCAGACATGTGTTCATTTACTGTTCCTAATCCTTACTTAGCAGTGAAATGAGGGTCACACTCCACAAACTCGATATACTGTTTACATGCACACACACGAACAACTACAATATTTAAAAGTTCAGTTCACTGCACACTTAGCAAAGTAATTAGAGCAAAGAAAATGACACTCGCGCTTCATTTCGTC
The DNA here is from genome assembly GCF_057381915.1 of Diplotaxodon limnothrissa. Lineage (NCBI taxonomy): Eukaryota > Metazoa > Chordata > Actinopteri > Cichliformes > Cichlidae > Diplotaxodon > Diplotaxodon limnothrissa. The sequence goes on from NC_140604.1 coordinate 20,836,773, forward strand.
TGTCAAAACAGTGTTGCCCCCACAACTCTGCTCTCGTTACTGTATCTGGGAATACCCCGTTCTTATATTTTCCCCACAATGATCATAAAAAATGATGGGCTGTTGAAATGCACTTACCTGGAGAGGGGGTTTCCACTGAAGTCTGCAATCTCCAAGGCCCTGCAAAACTTAATGCTCTCTGGGATCTCAGAAATATCTGCAGGAGAAAAAGAGAAGAAGGAGGAGGAGTCAGCGTTGTGGATGCACAGATGTGGATCGTGAAACGAGCTGATGCTATAGAGCGAATGATTTTAAAAAGTTCCTCATAACCACAACCAGATGCCAAAGAGCAGAGAAGTCAGAGAAAAGAAAATGAGAGAAAAATGAGACGGTTTTTTTTTTTTTTTGCAGAGGTCAAAGTGTAGCAGTACATCTTGATTTTCTCAGGGATGCACTGATTGTGAAGATCTAGGCCAATAGTGGTGATTAAAGACACATGTACATATGTGTTTCAGCTAATTCACGTGATTTTTGTTCTTATTAATGACCATTTAGAGTCAGGAACCAAATAATTATTCATTATGAAATAATATCTATCCTTTTTCAAAATCTTGCAGCTCTTCATCGCATGAGCTTTGAAAATTTAGTACAAAATTAATTTAACCAGCTCATTCAACAGGGCTGATATCAGTGCCAGTTCTAATAGTGTGGTATAATTTTAATATTTACATTAGCATTTTGTTTTCATGTTCCTTTTTTCAATTCAATTTAGTTTCATTAGGTTTCAAAACTACATTTGCTTGTTTCAGTTTTTAGTCATGTTTTATTGCTTAATATTTAGCCTTTATTCTTTTATTAAAGTTTTTATGATTTTGATATAATAAGCACTTGTCAAAGGAAACACCTTTTCAAAGCAAGTGACTTATGTTTACACAGAGATCTCAGTCTCAAGAAAATCACAAACACTTCTTATGGTGGCAAAAATAACCAAATGAACATAAATTAAAACTAAGGTGAGCACACAATACCATATCAGTTATGGTTCAGTCACACTAAAAGACCTCTTTGTGGCTAGGGTAAAAATCTGTGGTTGTCCAAAGACTGCATTTAACGTTTGAGATTGTGTCTAAGGAGTTGCGGTGACCAACTGGTTGCCCACAGGTTGAGTGTGCGACACCCACGAGCAGATTCCTGGCGAACACTTTTGATACACAGGTGTTTGCGATCGTCTTCAGACTAACTGCAATCACTCATAGATTGCTGAGGGTTTGCAAATGATTTTTGTCTAATTCATAAACGCAGACAGGTCAGCAGCGTGGTGTAATCAATCCGAGCCAGTCTCCGCCAATCAGTGCAACTTGTCTGGGACATCTCTGTGTGATTGAGACTTTGGTCAGCTGATTGAAACTGGTGTATTCTTATTATATTCCTATATAAAAACAAGACTGCCGGGTGCCTTTTTTGAATTAGTTTCAAACCTATGACATTCTGGCAAGACTGTAAGACGTAACTATGAGTTTTTGTGTGTGCAGAGAGCAACAGATTTGCAGTTTTCACCAGTTTATTACACTTACTCGCCATATTGAACAATTTACATGTAACTGCCGAGTTGGTCCCATTTAATCGCAGACTGACTCTTTCTTTCATTTTATCTGTCCAAACACACCAGCTCTGAAGAAGGCAACTGACTGTGCATGGCCACATCAGTTACATTTGATACATACATCTGAATCTAACTGCATTACATTTCCTGAGTATAAAGACAGAGAGCATTGTGTAATACTATGAAAACCACACCCCCAACAAGGGAAAACAATCAACATGCAACTATGGGCTGAAACACTAACAAAACGCCTTAAGCTGACTGAAAACATTAAGTCAGAGGATTATTTTAGTAGCCTATGTTTAGTACAATACAGTCAGTGGAAAGCCACAAACTTTTTCCCCTGGGGTGTGGGTGGGTAGGTGGGACTTGATTGCAGCCCGTCTCTCTAGTAAAATTCATGGCTAAAGATAAAGAAGGAATTAAAGACAGACAAAATTATATAAAATAAAGTTGCAGCCAGATGGTGTGCACGCTTCTATTGCTGTATATAGACCTAAGGTATTATAGATCTAAGGGATTAGGCAAAAAGTGAAAAAAATGAGTAAATAATAGTAGTTTTATGATTAAAACAATGCTTCTTCGTGTAAATACTATGTTCAACAGATGCCAAAAAGCATGACATGTTTCATACCAACACAGAGCATGTCCACCTTCGGAGTCGACGTGTGCAGCAAACTGGCTGTTCAGTTATGAGTCATCAAACAGACTCTTCACAGTTTAAATGTGAATGAAAGCGAGCCGTTCACCTGCTCCCATCCACCTGCTCCCATCCACCCGAGGTCTTACACAGCTGACCACCTCTGTCGATACCTGCAGCAAGACTCCATCAATAGTTGTTTTAAGTAGAGCTGGGCGATATGAGATTTTTTCATATCACGATATGTTTTTTTCATTTCAGGCGATAACGATATCTATCACGATATAAGCCAAATAACTATATTTGTAAGATTTAAATGTGCCGTTGCTCACAAGTAAAATGTGAAATAATCAGCAGCTTGTTTTTATTTAAATATTTATTTCCCATAATAAGTTCAACAGGGTAGATGTACTTAAGGAACATGAGACTTTTCCAGATAAATAAAGGCAAATATTGCAAACTACACAAAAGGCAGCCACTAAAGCGTTTAAGTTTCAAAATAGAACAAATGAAACAGACTAAATTGTCAATTCCACTTAGAAACAAAATATTAATTCTAAAAATAAATCTTAGTTTGTTTTACAGAAGAACAGACAAAACTGACTAACTTTTGTCAATATCAAATAAACTGAGAACTAAAAGGAAATTCTCAATCTCTCCTTGTTGTATAGCTTAGCTTTTCAAACAGTTTTAACAGTTACTTTAGTCTGACAAAAGCCGAATGACGAATTAGCGCTTCCAGTCAGAGACTGAGGCTACGTCCACACGTACACGGGTATTTTTGAAAACGGAGATTTTCCGTTTTCGTTTTAAAAAATAATCTCGTCCACACATAAAGGCAGAAATGAAGGAAAACGCTGCTATGAACATGCCAAAGCAGCAGGTGGCGCTAGATTCCTAACCGTGCCGAAATGTTGGCCAATCAGAAGTCTAGAAGCCTCGGTGGGAAAAAGTAAACAAAGCTGGGGCATAGAAGCAGAACCGAGTCGTATGTGTGGAGGGACAGTAACTGTGTGTATATGTAAGCATTTAAACACTGCAGAGAGTAGAATTAACAGTAACAGTATTGTAGAAATTCATTTCACCGAAACAATAACGTGGCGCACAGTGTGACGCATGCACCAGTTTATTGTATTTCCAGACTTGCTTTCGGCACAATTTGCAGTGCACGCTACTCTGTTTTTGTCAGACTTGAAATAGCCGAAATACCTTCAAACTACGGAACTTCTTTGGCTCTTCCGTTTGACAATCTCTCCGGCACTGGAACCATCATCTGTTTTCTCTTCGGTCACGCTCGGTTGATTTTTCTAGTCGGCACACTCATTTCCTCCATTACGCGCTGGCTCCATTACCCGCTGGCTGCTTCCCAAACAAACACACGTGCGGCTTGGCACTTGTGCTGTACGTAACAAGTCACGCTACGTGACGCTGCGGCTGTGATTGGTTCGGCTCTGCGCTACTTAATTTGGATTGGCTGACCTTTTTTTTTTTTTTTTTTTTTTTTTTAGGACAAGAGCGGCGAGGTCTTTCTCTATCGAGTAAAAGTTATATCGCGATACATATCGTTATCGTTCTATCGCCCAGCTCTAGTTTTAAGGTTTCAGTTACTAAACCTTTTGCAGATTTGTTGTCGTAAGCTAAAATATAAGTCTACTAATAACTATGCTGTGATATTATAAACTAAGTTAGAAGTATATAATCATATTAATTTTGGGGCCAATGATTAAAACTTTACATGGGACGAGCAGAAAGTCTCATCTCCTGGACACTGTAGTTGCCTGGCACCCTGAGAGTACGTCACAGCCCTGCTGAAATTAGTCCTATCCAGAAGGCAGGTCAACGACGCCACCTTACCTTGATATTAAGAGGTAGCAAAATAGTTTGTACAGTGCCAAACAGCTTAAATGTTTACTTTACTCTTGGTTGCTTAGTCTAGTGCACATATAAAAAGGCAGGGGAGGAAATATGACCTAGTGGCATCATTGCAAAGTGTATTTTCACTACTGGATGCTGCAGGTGCACACTCAGAAATCCCTACAGAGCCAAGCAGCCAATCACATTTATCTGGCTCAGCACTGTCCTGCAGCAGGAGTGGGGAAGCAGACAGGCAGACAGATGGGAAAGGCCCTCACAGGCCACTGCACACTGCCTCCCCCAGCACTTGATGCAGTGTGTAGCAGGGCAGATGTCTCCTATCTAACACAGAGACCTTTCTGCCACTACCACGGCGTTTGTGTATGTGAAGTATTCAAGGACGTGGAAAGGGCAAGATATTTGTGCGCATTACAGCAGAAAATAATATCGCTGGGCAAACTCAGACGTGGGTTTCACCTTACCTTTCTGACCGAGGGCAGAATCAGCAGTTTGATTTGGATGGTTTTGTCATTTAGGCGTACATTTATAGATGGCTATCTGAATCTGGCACAGAGGGCTAGCTAATATTTAACTGATCTGACCATGCTCTCCTTACACTGGGGTGCAAAAATTTGTTTCCACTGCATGCTGCAGGTATTGCAGTGACAACGAAAGACTGCTGTCAACCTGAAGCAAACTTAAAGATGTAAAATGCAAATATAAAGATCATAGAAAACTACTCCAGCAATTAATCTGCATACAGGCAGGTTTCATTTCTAAAATCTTCATCATGGTGTTAAATAAAGTGATGGTTTATGGGAGAAGCTGAAGCTTCATGTCTAACCTTGTGGAACAGGTGATTTGATAAAGTGCTACTACTGGCTTTTTACCCTCACTGGTTTTATTATGATTATTATGATTAGAGTAACAAGGGCTGCTGTTGTGAAGTCTAGAAAAGTGTTTTCTTTGACTTCACCTGGGTTCGCCGTCTCAGGCACAGAGGCAGCTCCTCACAGCTCACTGTGTGTGTCAGAGAAACGAGGCTTCGGCACGAGGCTGGACCGCTGATATGAAAAATAGATGTTTCTGGGCTTTAACCTTGTATTCTTTTTATTTCTACACATACTTGTGGTACGTTTTACCGTAGTCATGCATCGATTTTTAGTCACCGTTGCGAATGAAGCACTTGTGCTGTCTGGCCATGAACAGCGTTGGCTTCATGTTGTCTTTCAACCCCAATAAGACTAACCGCTTTATTTCACTAATCTCATACACCCTGACCCCAATTTTATAACATAAAGCTTAACTTAACTGAAGCCAATGTGACCCCTGCATCAGTACTTTCTGCATGTATAAAGAGCACACATCGTGTCATACTCTGGAAGCTACATTCAGTGACGGGTAAAAACTGTCAGTCCCATTGATATGAAGATGAGTTTAGTTGTTTAAAACCATCAGATTTGGACCTTTTAAGTCAAAGTCACTTCATTTAATGTGAAAATAAGTGGGTGGCAGCATAAAAAGATAAATGTTTGTTAGAGAGGGGTTTCACGGGTGAACACAACTGTCACTGGTGGAAACTTCATTACAAAGTTGGCCAATGAACTTGCCCAATATGCAGTTCTTACTGGTCCTGGGCGATCAAGACACTGGTTATGTCCTCCTGAGTCCTTTTACTTCATAATGTTTTCTATACTTTGCTAAACAGTGGTGACTTTATTGTTTTATGCTGTAAACTAAAGTCACTATCCCCATATGAGGACATACTTTTAAAAAAAATGTGTCAAAGGGTGGTTTTATGAGAGTTATGACAGATGGTTCGCAGTGAGCTTGTACCGTTCCTGGAGATGTCCAGTTCCACCAGTTGCATGAAGTTAGCCACCTCAGGCGGGAGTCTCTGGATCTCATTGTCGCTCAGGCCGAGTTTCCGGAGGTTCAGTAGTCTGAAGAAAGGCTGTAAACACACATTAAACAACATTAGTCAGAATAACTCTTTCAATCAGGCTCAATGCACAAGCAGCAGGATGATAGCATTTGAGAATTAATGATCAAAAAAATCTCATGATTTCAGTCCCTGGATTAACTGATGTACTAGTTGTTTCAGCTTTATTAATGTTCCTTTTTAGACCAGGAGTAGTAAGAGCAATGCGATCTCACATAAAATTAAGAGCTGATGATGGTCCACATGCAGCCTCAGGCATATCCACAATTTAGTTATGATTACAGGGCGCAATTAATGATTCCTTTCCTTATTGATTAATTCTACTGATTATATCAACAGCAAACTTGAAACAAGGTCAAAGGTCTGGCAGCAATCCCAAAAATAATACTGCCTCTCTTCAAGGAAGTGTTAACCTTCCCTGAAGGACGGTAATAAAAATATTTTCCAACCAGTTTTTGTTATTATTATCAAATTACAGGAAAATGCAGAAACTTCTGTAAAATAAGGTAACACAGACTCTTTAATTTAACTATACCCCCACAACGGCACATTATGAGAAAGGAAAAACCGTGTGTGGTGATACAAAACAAAAGATAAGCAGATTAGTGTTTTTGTGGCACAAAAATTGACACACAAGATAAGTAAATGACTCCAACAAACACCTAATAGATAAATTAGTTCATTGTTTTGGTCAAAAGTCCTACAAACGATTTCAGTTGTGTTTCTCAAGTGTTGTTGACATTCCTCTCTGCCCAACCATAAATTCAACACGAAACATCCTTTATGTGCAAAAGAGGGCAGCATCTAAACAACTGGTTTAAAAAAGGGGGGGGGGATTAAAATCCATCCTTATATTCTCCCAAAAAAAAAAAAAAAAAAATTCCTCCACACCATGGCAACGGCAGCCAAACAAAGTGGCTTTCGTTCGCAGAGCTGGGAAGAGTGCTGCGGCTGTGGCCGTGCCAAGTGCTTTCACAAGAGCCCGGTTGTTGGAGAGGCGAGCGTTCAGAAACATTCCTCCGCCAGCCGCACTGTGTGCGTGTCATCTGCTGCTCAGATGGACAGACAAGACAAGCTGGCGAGGAGCAGCAAGAGTAACAGGACAGAACTATGCAGTTATTAACCCCTCAATCAGACCCGGATTGTACTGCCCACAGAGGATCCACTGTCCACCCTGTCAACAGTCCCATCAACTGTTCGGACAGGGAGGAACAGCCTTCAGGAACTTGCAGACTAAAGCATTCTGGAAAAGGAATTTGTATAAAGTTATTCTTCCGGTTGTTTTTCTGAACATAGAGTGCCCTCACGTCCGCAAGCTTGGAGCCTCGACCTTAATTCAAATTAAACCTCAAGCCATCAGCAGCATCTTCTGCTGAAAACAACTTTTGTGTTTCAATCACCAATGATTCGTTTACTAAACTGAAAAATCCAAACAATTTCTAAGCTCTTCCTCCTCCACTGTGGATTAAAGATTTTAAAAAACCTGCTTACGCTACAGCTTCCGAACCGTTGCATAAATATGAAATAAATCAGATAGCGCCAAATCTTCTTTCATGTGTATTATGAGGATTTTGTCTGACATAAGGGTAAAAACAAACATCCCGAGAGAAAGCTCTGTGTTTAAGCTTGTGTTCAGCTCCACTGGTTTCCTCAATGACAGACATTTCCTGATAACTAGCGATGCGTTTCGTTTGGCAGGGGTTAAAAGGCATTTATACCCCAAAAATTTGGCTCGTCTTTTGCTGGCAGCGCAATGACGGGCTCGCCGGTACTTTCCAAAATTCTGATTGGAAGTTCCCCACCTGATGGCGAGTGAAATGGGAGGAGAACATAAACAGAGAAAATAAACAGAGAGTGGGCGTTGGCTCATTGAGGAGCAGGTGAGAGGGATCAAATGGCAGAAACGAGAAACAGGAGCTGAGAGGTGATCATGTGAACAGGTAACCATGTGCAGGAGCCAGGTGGGAACCAGCCTCTGGGAGGGGAGGAGGAAACCTTACTGGGCAGAACAGGAAAAACTTAAAGATGAAAAACCCCTCAGGGTGGTGTTAGAACCCCCACACTTGAACCAGAGTTTTTAAGCTCCTGGAGGGAGACGACACTACGACTACTGGTTACAGGGAGCTTTTTTCTGCACACTTGTTACCCAGAATTTGATCAATAAGGAGAGCGTACGTGCCAACACTCCAACGCCCTCCTGTTTTGCCATTACTCCCAGCAAACTCCTGGAATTTGCATTGGTCTCAGTGTTTATTTTGAATAATTGGAACACACGCATCAACAGGTCTCGTGCATTTACCTCACATTACCTAAGTTACCAGATGAATCCAGTCTACATACACAGTCCATACCCTCCGTGCAATATTACCCCATCTGTCACTGCAACCACATCAGGGTGAATAACTAAATAAAATGTTGTAAACAAAAACAAGAACAAGAACAACAATAAAATCTGCTCTTGAATGCATCTAATTTCAGAACGGCTAATAAATGTCAGCTCCTTCAATGAGACCCGGGTCTGATGTCTTTGACGCTTCCACCATGACTGATCTATTTTCAAATCAAACACTGGAAAACAAGCAGTGTCATACTGGTCAATGGGTCATCAGGAATTACAAGTTGTGTACCCACACTGTTGTCTCTTCAGCGCAGCGTGGCAGTCTGTTCAGTCACTTCAGTGGGATTTGCAGGACTGCAAATATGTACGTGACGGTAACTATTTCTGGAGCGAGATGACACACTGGTGACAACGAGACCAGTGTGATGCTTTTCTTTTACGACTTTGCAACCAGAGTGTTTTAATGAGGCTCCGACAAGAGCTGTTTGTACAAGGAAGAGAGCGAAGCTGTGAACAGGAGGATGTTTTACTGCATAGCAGCAGGGAGTGAAGGGGGCAGACCACAGGCGTCAGCAGAGGGCAGTGTGGCAGTGCGGGGTGTCAGAACACTTATAGTAATATGCAGCATATCAGTCAATACAGCCCACTTTCAAGTTTCACTTGTGCCTACAGAAAAACATTCAAACTAGAAACAGCAGCCAAGCCCTAGAAACGCAGACGGTTAAATATTTGTTTGATCAGGACGTCTCGTTCAGCAGACGGGCCAGTTTTTATTGGAGGCACGATGTCACAAACACAAAATAGAAGGTAACTGAAACAGGAACAGAAGGTAAGCTACACATGCTGGACTTCATCAGTTATGAAACAAACACATGGATGTGTTTAGGTTTAATTGACTTTGGATCAGCCTTAAAAAAATAAAAAATAAAACCTCTTGCCTCCCCCTTCACCTAAAACCTGAAGGCGAGGTTCCTCTCTGTCATGGTTTGTTTTGTTTTTCCCTTTTGTGGGTTTTATGCTTTGCATTTATATTTTTGCACCAACTTTGCACGTTTGGTCAGTGACCCAACTGCATGCAAGTTAGTTATGAGAATTGACACAGCTGCACAGATGCAGTTGGATTCTGGTAAGATTTCACTAGTGGGAGGACTGGGTCTGTTTAACTTGGGTGAAATGTTTTGTGTGCAGTGTGTACTTATTCAGGAAATTCCTCATTGTATAGAGTAAAATCAAGCCCGATCACCCTGCCTGCTATAGAGAGCAATGCATCTAACAAAAACAAACACTAAGCTAAAGGCATGCTACCTTTAAGTGCATGGAAACTCCCTAGATGCTTCGTCCTGTTTAGGCTGCATTGCACTCAGACGAGGGCTATGTGCCTCAGGATGTGTTTGCACGCATGCTTGTTCATCACAGTCATCATTTAGGCATACCAAAGGAGATCCTGCTTTGTAGGTCTTTAACTCAGAGCACATGAGTATGCAGAGTATTATAGTCTTCAACACCGGTGTTGTTCGCACGGACTCTACATGGGCGAGTCACCCAGGATTATTTGGCAACTAATTTTAGCATTTTTAAATTTCACTTCTTTTTAAAGTTTTTAAAAGTTCAGTCCCAGCAAGTCAGTGCCCTGGTGGTCTTCTCTATCATTCAGCTGCTTCAGTGTCTTGTCCCAAACTGCACTCCACCATACTGCACTGCAAATGGCAACGATAGTCATTGTCCTCATCTGGAGGGCCACTCCAGCTACTGTCCAGGATGGTGGAGCTAATTAGTTTGATCCTTTATTTGTTCAGTCACAAAGTACTTGGCAAATAACTTCTTTGCAGGGGAAAAATAATTACATAATTTATTTAAGAAGGAATAGCCCCATTGCCACAGTGCCCTAAATCCACTGAAACACCTCACACTCCCAAGTTAAAGTCCTCTGCTTAACCCACGCACCACTGCACAGACTCTGTCTACACAGCTATGATGCGATCTGAGGAAACACCTGCAATTGGTGAAGTCTCCCATTCCAAGCTATATTTTCTAAATCCTGAGAGTCCAGGAGTCCACTTCACTCTCAGATCACTCCAATTACAACATGCTTAAAGGTTATTATGAATTTCTTTTGTCTAATACTGTCAAAAATGTGTTGCATATTCCAGCTTCAGAACTCCGGCTACAGTAGTAAGACTGTCTGGGCATTAAGGCAGCAGCCATGTGCACTGAAGAAGTCTTAAATCTACATGTATTTCTACATACACTGGAAATACATGTCAACCTCACTTAACTCCAATTAAAATGTGGCTACTTATACCATGAGGAAATCTGGGTGGACTGTACGTGCTTTGTATTAGTGACGTTCGACCGTTAGACCAGGCCTGATGTTTACAGAGGATGCAGTGTTCCAATCAAGTGATTCCAGTTAGCTTTTAGTTTCCCTCCAATCCTGCCATCTGACTAGAGACGGAGCAAGCCAATCTACAAGCACGCACACAAAAACTTAATTCAACCTTCTTCTTCTTCTTTTTTTTTTTTAAACAAAGGGTATTTGCACTGGATCAGGGAGAAACTTCAATCTAAAAAAAATGTCGGTTTGTTGACTAAAAGCTACTTTTTAAAAACATATTTCAAGAAATTAATTGTAATTCAGACTGAAGAAAAGTTAAGTAACAATCCAAGTCTTCAAAGCTGTGCTGAGGTCATTAAATTGGCTTCCAATTAGTTTTTGACTTAGTTCAAAACTTTATTATCAGTTTTTTAGGCTCTGCGTGGTTGAGGACGTCAATATGTTCTTAAGCTATGAAGCAACTCGACCCATCAGCAACTCGACCCATCAGATTATCTGAACCCGGCCACCTGGTTTTGAGCCCCTTTTTAATCTTCTGAATCCTGTTAAACTTATAACATTATGACTATTTAATTCAAAAATAAAAGCATACTTGTTTAGTCTTTCTGTAGCCAAGTTGCTGGTCTTAAGTAATCATTTTAATGTTTGCTTTTAATAACTCTCTTACTGAGTCTCTGTTTCTTTAATGGATTTAACTTTTACTTTCATTATTTTTACTACACTATTGTTCCTTTTGTGTTGTTTTTTTTCCATCAGTATGAAGCATTTTGCAAAAGTACTATACAGTGTAATGCTAAAGCTTTGTGGTAGCTCATTGTGCTTGATATACGAATAAACTTTTTCTGGCTTAGTTCTAACTAAAACAAAAACTATGCAACTGAACCCACTGGTTCAGGTCTTAGCTTGCTTTAAAAAAGCACTTAATCAATGGATGCACATGTGAAATCAACCCAAGTGTGCCAGAAAGAGGGAAATTACATACGGTCATTAAAATTCTCTTTAATGCACAACTGAAATTCCTATCCAAACATTCCTGGGCCCCCTAATCTCATGCCAAATCTGCCCTGTCAGCCTAGTCCTTATGTCCCCACTCTTCCAAACAGCCATTCCCTCTCAACACACAAACATACACACACACAATCGGGTGAGGGGCTCAAAGAGAAGGGAGGGGAAAGCCCATGCTTTTGTGCTTTCCTGAACTCTTTCAGTGTCCGGGGAAATAAAAAGCTGAGAGGATCTGGTTGACTGAGTAACTTGGTCGGTCACCCGAGAGAGGCTCATTACTGGACGCTTGTCTCTACAGACAGCGGTGGCCATTGTTGTGGTATAAACTCAGTCAGTACATGAGTGGCTACAGACAGAAGGCCGCTCCCTAGCTCTCGTCCTCCTCGTATGTGTAGAGCTATATGAAGCTAAAAGCACCAACACCAGCAGGATTTCAATCTCGGTCATTTCAAGGCCAGTGCTAATGGAGCACATGGAGCAATGTTTGGGCTACTCTGCAGGAGAAGGGGGAGGCGAGGCTTTGGCCAAAACTTCTACACATGAATGATGCCCTAACTGGTCTTTCTTCCCTCCGCCTTCCCACTGTTCCACCTCTCTGGGTTCCCTCCATTTTCCTTGGCAGAGGGACAAAGGCCAAACAGCCAGTCCCACACAGGGCTGTCAGTCACAGTCCAGCTCTAGCTGCTCTCCCCTCTTCCTCCGACCCAGCCTGGGGATTCCTTCATTGTCCGAGAGGGCACCACAGAGAAGAAGAGGAGGGGGTGAAGACTTTAAAGGAGAAAGTGCTGAAAGATAACAAAAGAAAGGAATGACTAAGAAGGATAGAGAAGGCGTGTGGGGAGAACAGCACAAGGAGAAAAGGAAGATTGTGTGCAAAGTGGAGAGGAGAGAGCCGAGAGAAAGGGGGTGACGGTGGATTATTAATGAAGAATGGAGGGTAAACAATAGAGCCCCACAGTGCTCCGGACAGCCTGCACAACTAAGTGGGACAAAGACTTCAGCTACTGACCAAAAACATAATTCCAACGAACTACAGACACGCATCCTTTATCTCACAAATGAGTAATGGTATTTATTATGCAGTTTAGACTAGTCCACTCCGGTCTAAACACAGTGTGGAGTTTAATGCTCCCAGTGGCCTCACCAGAAAACCCACACACGCATCAGCCAACAATACAACCATCCACCTACTCACAACTATAAACTATCATTCCACTTCCTCTGCTCTCACCCGCCATCTCCCACTTTGCGTGTCTGCGTGTGTGAGAGACTGAAGCAAAATACACAAACACACCAGCACTACGCTGCAAATTTCATCTATGAATGGTCATGTGCATTTCATTTAAGACGGTACATCTAATTCTATTAACTCTCACAGAATCTGCAGGAAGCACAGAGAAAAGCAGGCGCATGTATACATACGCCTTTGTTTGGCGTAATTTTAAAAACGGTCCACATATGCGCCTGAGTGTTTGTGCTCCACTTAAGTGGTACTTTGAGCCATGACTACCCTTATCCGGTTCCAGCAGCTCCCCCGGGAGGGCTGAAAAGGCCACACAGATAGAAGGGCGTGGTGACGGTGGTGTGGCTGACAGCATGACTGCCATCTACAGCGCTTACACCTGTCTAAGTGACTTTGATCAGTGTGGAGCGCAAACACAACTGAAAGCCAGGGCAAGACATACCTGAGCCTGTCGCCACTTACCAGCAGCTCTGCGTTAGTCATAAATAAACAGGTAAAAATTCCTCTCAATAAAAACTGCTTGGTCAATATAGTGACGGTATCTGGGATGTCCTGGATCAAATATACAAATAAGGCCAATAAATTTTTTCTTATTCGCATCAATGTTCATTCTTTTTTCTGTGCTGGGCCCATTAAAGCTATTTAAACATTGCTGTAATCTGTATTTCATAATCTCTTATTTGTCTTGCATCTTATTTATGTGCTGTTGATTACTAACATGGAACAAACCTAGATTTACCCCCCCCCCCGCCCCTGTTTAATACAAAGGCCTGTAAAGCTGTGTAAAGGTCTCCATAGTCACTGTGGACTACCAACCATGCTGGGTGCTTAAGCCGTTTTCACACATCAACCCCAGATAATGCCATAATAATGAGATTGGGACATGGTTGCTCTTTCAGCAGAAGAAAGTTTGCCTCAGATGTGTTCTCCTTAGTGGAAACGCTCCTTTTGATTTAGAGGAGGGCGCTGCCTGGACAGAACAAGAAATGGCACCCACACCCTCACCGTGAGTTCACATGACAATCACCTGTGTTATTATCACAAGGGAGCAATCGGACTCTGAACTAACATCAGGCAGCTTAAAGACGTCTGAATTGAGGACGTTTGCTCTCGCATGTGTAGTATCCAAAAGAAAACGATGTTTTCAGTCACAAATGCCAAATATTTATTATATAATAAGAGCGTGATATGCTTCAAATTAAAAGCAGGCAATTTTAAAACTTTAAAATTATTTAAAATGTCTTTTTAAAAAGCTGCTCCTAGGCGTATTCTGTTCCACTTCATTTAAAGCTCAGCGGACACCAGGGAAGGTTTTGGCGATCAGTTTTCTAGGCATTTAATAAGAGAGAAAACAAAAATGGAGCTGCTTAGCCTCAAGATAAAAAAAATACAAGAGAAAACGAGTCAAAACCGAGCACAATTTAATGGTCAATGTTAAATACTGGCCGTAGAAAAAGGAGTATGTATTTCTATTTGAATCCGTTTCCAATTTTGACATGTGCAGCCGTCTTTCCTGGTGTCACACATCACCACAGTCAAGCGGCTGTATGTCACAGTTCCCCATTAAAAGTACAAATTTCAACTGCCCTGATTTTGACCTGGTTTGTTTACTTCTCATAGCAGAGAGAGTGACACTGCAGCCTCAGGTGACATTTTAACAGATTATCCTGTTTATTAATCCTTTAACAGGTTAAAAGGATGTTAAAAGATTTATTAATTTAAACTAACTACTATTTCTGGTGCCTGCCAACAAGGTCAGAAATATTTACTTGTCGCCTTTACTTTCTGAATCCTTAAGCTTTCTTTATAAATTCTGCAAGACCCCCAAACTACTAACTCTATGTCCCAAACTAATATCCTGGCATTGATAGTAATTTCTCTCTTCTTCCATCTGTCCTGTAGACAAAAAGTTCTGCTCCTTTTGCTGCCATGCTTTCTTCAGTGAGGACGAGTCAGCACAGACTCAGTGAGAGATGGACGGATGGGCGCAGCTGCCGGGGTTAGGGCTCGGAGGTAGTGCATGTACACAGTTTATGCAAGTGCGTTTCGTTGCGTGTATACAAGTAAAGTTGTGTATTTATGCTTTCTGAGTCACTGCTTCCTTTGCCTGTACAAACAGGAGGGAGCAGCTCAGGAGGAAAGAGGAACCCTCAACTGAAACAATGATCATGTGGCCCAATGTAAGAGCTCAACCCCTCAGCGTAGTAACTGCGCAGCCTGATGAGGTTTCTGCAAAGCTACTGTGAGTGCAAAGGATTCTCCACAGTTTACATGGTAATAAATAACAGTGACGACAGGAGCTTTCCCCCCTTTGCCTCTGGGGAGAGCGGTTCAGTTTTGCAGAGTTTACACAGGACTTACGTCTGTGAGGATTGGCCTGGAGAGGACCAAATGTTCAGCACTTAAGTTTCCTATTAGCCAGCTGTTTCTGCCATCTCATAGCATCAACTGGTAATCTGAGAAATCTGTCCGTATGTGTAGCTCAACAGCACTCTAACTTGACATTTGTATTGCTGGGGACATGCACAAGTACAGTGTAGTTTGACGTCGCAGGGATAAACTCTTCTCATACTTTAGCTAAAAGTCATTCTCTTTTCAGACCTCTGCGTGTATGAAAAAGACACGCACTCAGAGTTTGTTTGGCTATCTTTGTAAGCATATTCAATCGCAATAATGCATTCCTAAGCCTCTTACGCCCAAATTTAACCATTTCAACTAAGTCACAAAGCATATCATAAACCTTATTCTAACTATAAGCTAAACTATAAAGCAAGGTCTTAAACTTAAATATTAACAATATTAAAAAGACAGCATATGGCTTTCAGTGGTCACTGCCAACTCACTTGCCCACAGTTTGAAGTCAAGTCTATTCTTTTGCAAACCTACAAAGAAAAGATGTTCTTGTAGCTCACATGAAATACTTCCAAGCGGTTACCACTTTGCTATTTTCTGGATCCGTGCTACATAAGCATGGCCTTGAATTGAACATACCAACCAACAGATCAGCAGATTTTTATTTAATCTCTTGTATTTTGTAATGTTTGGTTTCCTGTGACTAGTGGCTTAAAGTCATATTTGTACAGACGAGCATTTCTCAAGGAAGTTGCAACCCACAATGTGCCCATTCTACACAGCATTCACTATCATGCAAACACAGACGTTTTATTCAGTACATCCTCATAGCCTTTTATAGCAACTGTATGACTGCCTGCATGTGATGCAATTTACAGATTCAGAGTCATCTGTAAATTGCAGCTATAAAAAAAAAAGCATGAAGTCAAAGACTGCAATCTGGTTCACGGGACAACTTTACAAAAATTAAAAAGAGTGCATAGATTTTAATGAGCCTTTTCTCATGTAAATTTTGATTTGTGATACTATATTTGACTTTTCAAACTAGTAATTTCCTCAACTCCCAGGATAAATATAGCCTATATCTCATCTTTATCTTGTAACAGCTTCTGTCAACTGATGTAGACACAGAACTAAAGGAGGAACAGGTGGATGTGACATTGTGTGACTAAGAGGCTCCTCCACACGAATACACTTCACTCGGACTATATTCTTGTTTTAACTGTAGAGAAACTCATTTAAAAGTAGTTTTATACCATGTTTGTAAGGAATTACAAATAAAGTGAAGAGGTGGGGGGCACTCTAGTACCATTTCATCTTTTTTCCAAAGACACATGTATAATGATGGGAAACAATGTGGCATGCGGCTCTCTTGGTCATGATTGCTTGGTGTAGCAAAGCGATTTCCAGTCGGCAGTATTTTTAAAAATAGACAAGTAATCCCTCCAGTGTTGCTGTATTGGTGGGCTAATTACCGCTTTGGTTGCTAAAAGTGTCGCAGTGATAGAAAAGCTTCCACCAGCAGCTCTGGAACAACATGTGCACAACTTTATTAAAACAAACACAGAAATAGAAGGAACAAGAGTCCCGGTGCAGATTTGCAACCCAAACTCAAATTCAAAGCAGCAGCCAGCCTGAAAGCTTCAAGTGCTACAGCTTGCTTTCATTAGAGGCTTCATACAGCTCCTCTTCTACCCGACTGAACCAATCAATCATCCCACAAATGCAGAACAGTCAATAACCTTATCGACAACATCCCACTTCTACATTACAGAAAGCAGGAAGCAATACCACACCTTTAAAGTATAAAGTGCTATGTGCCAGAGGGAATGAGGAAACAGCTCCTCTAATGATGAGACAAAACTAAAGGGTGTGGCTCCGTCAGCACCACGACAGCCTAGAAATGTAAATGACGGCTGGTAGCGCCGGTTCCCGGAGAGGTCAGAGCAAATCACGACAGAGTCAAAGCAAAGCTAAGTGGGTTGCTACCATTTTGTATTTTCCAATTTGTTTAATTTGAATTCATGTAGTCATAGTCTTCCTAATTATTATAAGATGTCAGGTACGAATTTGTGAAGTTTAGAGATATATTTCAATCAAAACAACTTTTTCTGACATCCCTTCCTCTGTCTAGTCGCAGGCTGTTCTTCATGATGACTGATGAGAGAGGGCTGTGAGATGATGCAGTTCACTCGACGTCCAGGCTATAAAAGCTGGCAAAGATGAAGCACTCACACTCTCTGGCCCCCTCCACCTCGTTTTTAAATGAATTCTCTTTTGTTCAAGTAAACCTGTGTGGACTCCCTCTGATATTCTGAGCATTCTCCATCATCATCTCCAGTAACATCTCCATGTTAGATCCATCCAAGGTTTTGATCCTGGGATGGGCCTAACTGACCAGCACTCAAAGAAGCTGGATGATGATCTTGCTCTCCCAATATCTTACGAAGACATTTGGGGGAAAAACAAAACAAAACAAAAAAAACAACACCTTATTCATATGCTGCTTCTTCCTCGATTAATTTATAGTAGAGAATGAAAGTGTCAGATTTGGTCACATCTGAGAGAAAGTCATCTTAAATTTGCAATTAAACTCATCTGAATCTGTACTCTTATGTTCCCAATTTGCTATTGCACTCGTTTTAGATGCTGCGTTCACTCCCTTCATCACATTTTCAAATCACTCTTGAAAAGGTTCTTTTTTTTAACCTCAACAAGACTTTTCTCCAAAGAATATTGGGTGAATTATTGTCAGCATTTTGATTCTCACTTTAAGTAATGGTCTGAGATCCTCCGCTATGCTCTCACACTGTAGGAATGAATGAGCACACAAGCAGATCAGTAGAGCCACCACCTCCACTCCCCTTTCCCTGACTTCGTCACATGCTCTCTCATTTTCTCTGTGTTCCCACAAACATGACACGAAAAAACCAGAAGCCCTATTGTTTATAGCCCACAGAGGACGTTTGGGTCTTTCCTGGATGGGCAGGATCCGGTATGCGCTGCCTGTCTGCATGCCAGCTCTCAGCTTGTCTCACAGTGGAGCTGTGCTTCAGCGGCGAGCATCAAGACAGCCGGCATCTCCGGTCCTGCACGGTCGAGGTGTTGTGTATACAAGTAATGTTCTGGCTTGTTAGTATACTGTCAATACTTGTCACGAGCTAACCCTCATATCTTAAATGTATCTCAAAAGAAAACTTCCTGTAGCTGATTGATTCACAGTGGAAGATCGGTGGAAACAGAAAAAGAAACCTGTTCAGGACGAAAATGCCTGACTTATGTAGCGTAACAAGTTACTGGAAAACAGGACAATGAAAAATACTTCCTCAACACTCAGTAACTACAAGCAGCTCCTTAAGATTACTGCGACTGGGATAACAAAGAGTACTACTCCTTTAAAAACTTAGTGTCAGTGTGTAGGAACAGCTTCGGTACAATTGACTCATTGTGTGTGTCCAGGTTGTGGCCTCCCTGACAGTATCATGTGGCTCGGCGTCTATCGTTTTCCGGTAACAGTCTGGCTAGTCTCCCTCTCTCAACACATCTCTTTCAGGAATGTTCCCTGAGCATTTCAAACAGTGTTAATTTATTGTTCTGTATATCTAGTTGCCCGGCTTTACAAGTTGCTACTGCCATTGCTAGTTGGCATGCAAAAAAAAAAACCAAATAAAAAATTAGACTATTCGGCTTTTACTAACATGCAACCCCAGTTAGCTGCTGTCTCTGATGCCTGCAACGTACTAGGGCTACAGCCCTGACAGACGGCAGCACCTCTCTCTTTGTGACAGAAAGTTGTGAACAAGTAATTTTGTAAATTGTTTGCAAGTTTCTCGCATCAGAGCAGACATTAACCACTCGACCAGAGCAATGCATAACCACATTCTGCAGTGGCCTGTGTGTTAACCTGATTCTACCACCACTGCTAATTTTAGCCACATATTGCATGCAATATTGCATGTGCAGCGTTACAAAGTGCAAAGAGCCACACATTTCAGCTAGCTTTTAAATATACACACATGCAAAACACACAGTACTTGTACTGACAATGTTTAAGCTCATCCACTAGATTGGGATCAATTCTCACCGTTTTTGTTTTGGACTAATTAGCAATTCAGATTTTTAACCCTTGAAAATGTTCTCTTTATTTTAATTTAGTTGACGAAACAAGAGTTTTCCATCAAAACAGCCACTACTAGCAAACAATGTGTAAATAAGGCACTAAAAATTATATGTAAACATCCATTTTCAACTGTTCGTCCAGTTGGGATGTTTGATCCTATTCCAGCTGTCATGGAGCAAAAGGTGGGGTACAACCTAGTGAGGTCACCAGTGTATCACAGCACTAACACAGAAAGATGGACAATCCCTCGTGCCCACATTCACACACATTTAAGTATAACCACTTAACCTAACGTGCATCTCTTTAGACTGTGGAAAGAAATTGGAGTCCTCACCCATGCACAGAGATGCCCTATATGTACACACTAAAAAGAGATCACCTTCATTTCACTTTCATATTTCATCTTTCGGAGAGACAAGCCCCATTTGCCATTAGTCTCCTCGTAGCCATTGCCTTGCCCTTATTTTGAAAGTGCAGTTGCTGCTAACCAGCTAGCCCAGGCCCCACTTGCTTGCTTGCTGGGTTGATAAAGCTGCAGTCATTGATGTCAGTTTCCACAGCGAGTTTCTCATCTATGGTGTCCAAGTGTCCTATTTTATGTGAGAGTTCACATTTATACTCTTTTTACTCTGTCCTACATATCAAGTCAATCTCCCACATTTTGATCGAGTTTAAAATGCAAAAGTTAACATAAGTCTCACAACAACTGTGCCTCAAAAAGATGTGCTTATCTCTAGATTTCTTGCCTACTGAAAGCCAAAGATGATTAGCAGACAGCAAAGTGAAATAAAGTGTACACAGCTTACTTGGTAAGATCATAAAAAAAGGTTTACTTTTAATTTATGTCAACTGTATTTACTTAGTGAGGGAGCCAGGGAAATTGGCTTCATATAAAACACAACAGCTTATATTTATCTTACACGAACATCCCTAACCCTCTAATATCAAACTTACATGCAAACCAGTTTTTCCTATCCATCCATCACCATTTTATTGTGCTTATTCAAGGCTGGGTCACAAGGGCAGCAGTTTTTTAAAGTACCAAAATTTCAGACAACCTCTAAGCATTAGACAAATGTCCCTCAAAGTCCCAAATTTAGTTAGGGGTTGCTTAGATCCTATCTCATCTCATGGTTGTACACTCTCCACTTCTCTGTGCTCCACCTGTCCTGAAAATCAACTTTGAATCAGAACCTGCAGCACCTGGAGAACTAATCCATGTGCCACTGCACTGAGCTCACTGAGGCTGCAGCACAGAACAAGGACCTGCAGTCCATGACAGTGACCGAATGACCCAAACCACAGTTTTCCTCGTGTACAGTCACTTTGCTCTTATTTTGAAAGTTCAGTCGCTACCAGCCAGTGAATTCCAGCCCAGCTTGCTGGCCAGGCATTTTTATCCCTTGTCCACCCATCCCACATCCTGAGACAATTTCACACATTGCGGTTCTGTCAGACAACCGCAGGATTAGAGACTCACTGGAGAAGCAGCTGATTTATTGTGCAGTTATTCACCGTCACAAAGTACTTGGCTTATAAAATATTTCCAGAGTAGAAACTTATGAAAGGAATTATTCTATAAATGAATATAACAAAACCTCAGCTGCACATACATGCATGCACATGTCCCTCACTGGCCACAAATATATGGGCTCAAAATGTGGTCATAAATATTTTGTACTTGTAAAAAAGATTTGTATGTGTAAAAAGATTTTGTGTGTGCGTAAAAAAGATTTGTGTGTGTAAAAAAGATTTGTATGTGTAAAAAGAATTTGTGTGTGCGTAAAAAAGATTTGTATGTATAAAAAAGATTTGTGTGTGCGTAAAAAAGATTTGTGTGTGGACTTAGAAAAAAAACCCCTGCAAGTTACAAGTACGGATTTTTGACCCTATTTTTCTTCCCTTCATCTGATTGGTCAATGTCATGTCAATCACAAATGTAACAATCCAATCAGAGAACAGATAGGTTTGGCTGTCGAGGGGAGCTTTTTTTGAACTGCAGGTCTTTGAAGGGAGTAAATGCCCTTTTACATGCCAACCCAGCGTTTTCCTTCATCACCACGAAGGAAAACAGTCTGTGGTCGTCCGAGTTTGGTGATTTTTGTGTCACAGGTCTACGTGTTTAATACAGGGACTTCCACAGCCTTTTCAACAGCGCTGCGGACCGCGGGGTGGGGGTGGGCAGTGTTTTGGAAATGACAGTCTTCATTACAAAGCTTTCTTCGTTATGAATTAGCATACATGTTTTTATTGAACATTTGAAGAACTAGCAAAAAAAACAAACTCTTCTAGAGGACATAAAGTCAGAGATAGAAAAGACAAGGAGCAGGTGCATCTAGTACAGGTAGAGCTGCTGCAAAAACCCACAGAGCCCAGCAGCCAGCGTAACAAATTCTGGATCCTTTGCTTTTAGTTAGCAGTTAGCATTAGCAGCGTATCCTGCATCCGATGTGAAAGGACTTTTATGCTGCGCACTGTGACTCACAGCAATGGTCCTGGGTCAGCCCTGACTTTGTGTTAAACTAATTCTAAAGTAATAATGTTATTTCTAACCACTGATATACCACAACTTTATCCTTTCAACAGCTACTGAAAGTTAGGGGACCTAGCTGCTATCGGATATTTATATAGCGATCCTCCAGCTTCAAACGGTATCACCCTTCAAGGACCTGCAGTTCAAAACAGCGCCCCTCCGACAGCCAAACCCATCTGTTCTCTGATTGGATTGTTACATTTGTGATTGACATGACATTGACCAATCAGATGAAGGGAAGAAAAATAGGGTCAAAAATCCGTACTTGTAACTTGCAGGGTTTTTTTTCTAAGTCCACACACAAATCTTTTTTACACATACAAATCTTTTTTACGCACACACAAATTCTTTTTACACATACAAATCTTTTTTACGCACACACAAATCTTTTTTACACATACAAATCTTTTTTACGCACACACAAATCTTTTTTACGCACACACAAATCTTTTTTACACATACAAATCTTTTTTACGCACACACAAATTCTTTTTACACATACAAATCTTTTTTACACATACAAATCTTTTTTACAAGTACAAAATATTTATGACCACATTTTGAGCCCATACAAATAGTCTAAATCTGTGGGAAACACTGCAGTATCGCTCAGTTTCCTGGAATCAAGTAAAAGGACTTTGAAACCCAGCAGCCAAATTTAATCAGATATCTAAAAAGAAATCTAGTTTGCACAACATCTCCCACCGTTTTCTTACTTATTTACTAACAAACAGGGTTTGGTCTGGCTCGAAATAGGTCTGTGCAGAGTGAGCATGCATGTAACCACAAATACTAAGAGCCTGTGTTCTCTCATTTAAAAGAAGTCTGTCAACACTGATTGTGTAGATATTCAGAAAAGGTACAAAAGTTCAAAAAGTGGTTTACAAGAGCAGCACAAAGTCATTTCTATGTCGTTCGCCCATCTAGCGTTCAACCCCCAGTGGAAAAATAACTGCTCCACTTTAGGTGTTGCTGTAACGTGTCTCTGACTTGCTGCTGTAGCTTCTTCACAGACCCAAAGACCAAATGCGGCTCTGAAACAAGCCCATTTGTTTTCTCTCTCTCGCTCTTCTTCTGTTTGACAGTTTTAGCTCGGGCAAACAGAGGTCAAGGTTTCTCTGATAAAAGCAGTTTTGGACTATCGACGGCCTCTGTGTGCACACGCAGCTAGAGTAGGTCTGCAGTGCCTGGGACGCCCCAGCCAATCTGGTGGCTCTCCCTGACAACACAGGATAAATGTGCCCCCGCATCAGGCAAGCCGCTGGCCTGGGAGATCCATCACCTTGGAGACCAGCGTTTGTTCAGCGAAAAAGCCCGGGGGAATCGAGGAAGCAGAAACCTCCCTAGTGACGATAAAATGAAAACAGAGCACCGCTTCATTCAGACACATTATCTGCCCAAAGATGGCAGCATGTGAACCTCTGCACCACTTAAGCAGGACAAACATCGCTGTGAAGACTTCATACTAATTACAATTTTATTACAGATTTTTCTCCATATACATTAAGCCACAGCCGCAGTTGTTACCTTCCATACAAGATGCAAGAAAAGGATGTCGTTACATAGGATTACAAGCCAAACCCTATTAGTATGTCATGTAGACAGTGTAATTACAGAGTTGTCTACAATCCACTCCCACATGACTCCAGAGAGGATCAACGCCAGGAGCGACCAAAACATGAGCTCTAAGCCCGCAGGCACTCACACGCCGACTCCCATTGGCTGCCTGAAACACGCTCCTCTACACGTCCCGTGTTGTGAACTTTGATTATAATAACCGATCTAAAAATACAATACTGGCGGACCCGATGATGCATGTAAGAAAGATTAATAGAAAAAGAAGGGAAAAAAAGCAAGACACATTCTTTAGAGCACTGATTGAATTGTGCTGTCGCCAATGAGCTGTGTCTTATGAAGTATGAGTTCAGCCAACAAGGGTACAAGTATCAGTATGTGCTTGATCTTATCTGACATGTTTTTGTGTCAAACCAGAGGCATCTAGTGGCGCGTGCACACACACACTTTACAAACAAAAATGCTCCTGTGTCAACAGGGGAACTTGCTCTAAAGACTAAGTATTTTTAAAATCCAATGATATATGGACCAGCATCAAGGCTCAGAGCTTGTTAACCATCATCTTTCTATCCACCAAAGGAACTTGGAGCAGGCACGAGGTTGCTAGAATGAACCACCTACTGTTGTGCTTTTTCTTACTTTTTAAACTGGTGTGCACCAAACGGAGAGGCTGCAGATTAGATTGTGCGAGCAGGCGACTCACCGCAGGCATTCCTATGATCCATCAATATAAATTCTTTGGTGGCACAGAGGTTAAGTATTGCAGCAATGTGTAAAGATGATACATTCGACAGAAATCCTTCCCACTGCTTCCATCCACCCATCCATCCAATCACTTTATGTTTATCTGGGTAATGTGGGCAGCAGTTGAAGCCCAGAACTCGTACTGCCAGGGCAACATCTCCGTCTCTTCTGTGAGATCACCGGCATTCCCAAGCTGGCCAAGAAATGTAATCAGTTTTAATTCACATTCCTGCAACGAGCACTATTTTTTCTTATTTGCAACACCTATCGTTTAGGAGAAAGCTGCAGCAAGGTACACGTAGCTGAAGGAAAAGTATATTTGGTTATACTTGTTGACCATAACCGCTGCCTCATTAGCGGCAACGCAGGATCCACAGGGTTTACTAACTTTAACCAAGATGTCAACTCCAAACATAGCAGAACAATGAAAGTTTTAATCGTTAATTTGAGATCGGGATAGCAAATTTTTAGCTGCTGATGGTGACTTTTGGGAGAGCAACAGTCCACTATTTTTTTTTTATTTGTTTGTTTGTTTGTTTTCCAACTTATAGATTGGTAAAAAAAAAAAAATTTAAATGGTCCTCATCAAATTGAACCAATGCATCAAACTTTGCGCTGTAGTTTTTCCAGGGGTCTCTCAGATTTACCGTCCCTGGAGTAGGTACAGAAAGATGCCAAATTCTGCTGTTAAAACACATCCACCCACTAACCAACCCCCAAAAGGTTTGGCTTTTTTTTGTTAAGGTTATCATTCTATTTTAGTGCATGCAAAACTCACATAGTAAAACAGCCATCGCTTTTAAATATACAAATCATAAAATAACAACAAGAACAATGACAACACCTTCTTTAGAGCTTCTTTAGATTACAGCAAAAACAAATAAATTGCTGAGGGACCTTTTAGTTTCTCTGAAAGCTCCATGGCTTCAATTCCTGGAACTAAACACTCCGGGGACTTTTAGTATAAACTCGGCTAATTATACTCAGCACCATCCTTCCTTCTGCAGTTCTTAAGTCCTCGCTAGCAGTCAATGCTCAATGCAGCAGGTTATCACAGCATGTTCACCCTATGGGTTTATTTCCGATTTTCAGCCTGAAGAGAACGAGCATAGGCGATGGATGTTTTAGCATACCGTAATTGTTGACCATAATCTGGACTACTAAAATGATATTAAATATTAACATTGGAATGGTTCTTTTTCTCCTCCTTGCACCTAGAATAACATTAACTAGTTCAGTGTTTGCATGTAAAAATGGCTCTCCACAAAGAGTCTTAACACACACATCCAGAAAGGAAATTACACTAGGCTTCCATTAAGTCAACAGACAACTACGAATCAATGCAGCTATGGCCCACATGCACACTCATATCAAGAGGGAAGAGGTGCTACCATTACGGTAACTTTTTTGTTAACCATTATGAGTCTAAGAGTAAATTTAGACCTTGACTGGAATCTTATCGGCAATCACTCACAGATGATGATCCGTCAGATCACTCTACATTGGTGCAACCTTTTTATTTTAGCATTTCTTACACAACCTATAACAAAAAACATATCTATCCATCTGCAGACATCACTGTCACTTGTTGGGCTTTAATCTGAAAAAAATGACCAGCTGAAACTGAATTTTCATCTTATTCTTCAAGTTCAGCTTCTGCACAGTGCTCCCAGTTGTGTTTCAAGTCCCAGAAGAACATAGGCTAGGTTAATTAAAACTCTACTCGATTAAAGGAAGCTCACAGTTAACAAGGAGACTAAAATTAAGCTTGATTAGCTTGAGAATTGAACTGAAGCATGTTATGCGTATCAGCCAAGCTGCAGCGCTGAGCGAAGTGTCTGTGTGTGGGCTTTTCCAGCAGGAATGTGAAATCAGTGAGTTCAAGTGTGTGTGAGAGTGAGGGGAGAGTCCGTTCAGCTTCCAGAGGGTAGGGCAAACTCCTGGAGATTCCAGACATGCCTGAATTTCCTAGGAAGTCACGTTCTGCAGTGCAAACACAGCTACGCTCCGTTAATTACACAGAACACATCGAGCTACTCACAACGTCTCAGCAAAACCATTATTATGGGAGAGCTGAGGCAAATCTGCTTAAAAATGACCCCTAATTAGGGCTGCTCAATTAATCGAATTTTAATCACGATTACGATCTGGGCTTTCAACGATCATTAAAAATGATTGAGCCGATTATTAGCCCCTCCCTCATGCTTTACTCTCGCGCTGCTCCATGTGGCAAATCAAGCGCACTGCTCTGCATTTCGAACACGCGTCACAACAATTAAGAGGACCCGAGGGAAGCTCGGAAAGCTAAGCAGAAGTTATTTGGAGAGGAGTGGACTGCCGTTGGTTGAAAAGAGAGGTAAAAAAAAAAAAAACTTAAGTGGTGTGGAAACATTATGGCTTCGCGGAGTCAGACGTGGATCAAGTAGACACAGTGTGTAAACTTTGCTATGGTGTCGTAGCTGCACCACAGAGCAACACTGCAAAGTTCACATTTTTCATTTATTTCTTATATTGCAAACATTTGCACTGTTATCAGTATTTGCACACTATTTTATATTATTTTTTAAAGTCATTATTCAATACATTGTTATTGTTAAACCTTTAAAGCCGGTCAGAGCAGCATGCTCGTTTTGTGTAACTATTTTTAAATCCCTGTAGAACCTGAACGCTAAGCTAGCACAATAAATTTTTTTCCATATGAAACCGGAGGAGTTGTACTTACATCTTATGCCATCAGCTTGTCCTCGGTCACGGTTTCCTTCCACATATAGCTTTGCAAAAATTGCATAAAAAGAGCTTGCAGGAACAAAAACATAATATTCCAGAAACACGCTTTGCCGATCCGATCAGCTGTTCTTAACACTTCCCACATTGAAAAAGACGTCAACGTGAACTATCGCAAGTGACGTCGTTTTTGCGGAAAATGTAGTTTTTTACTTGTAGGCCTTAGAACTCGAATTGCACTGCTGGAAATAGTTTATTTTGATGCACATTCTTTGCAAATTTGCATCATAGGATTGTTTTTTTGTTTTTCCTGCAGTATATAAAAATTGCTGTATCTCCAAAAATAAAACTATGAAGACACTCAAAATAAATTTCCTGTTGTTGTAAACTATTTTTTGCAACTTTTTTGTATTTAAAGTTTTGAGGGATAAACCTCTTAAATTTCTCCAAGTAGAAATATATGTAAAAACAAAAACGATTTTCAATTTTTTTTGTAGTTTATTGCACTTTTTTGCAATTAATGTAGTTACTATGGACTTAATGCATACACATTTTTAAAATATGGGCTATAACAGTTGTATTGATGTATAGCAACTTGAAATGCTCCCACAAATGGCACTACAGCATGTAAAAAAATAATATAAGCTCTGGCGGACGAAATAAATATCGTCAAATAATCGTGATCTCAATTTCAGTGAAAATAATCGTGATTATCATTTTTGCCATAATCGAGCAGCCCTACCCCTAATCATAAAACTGTATCAAAACAGGAGTAAATGGTCCAGCCTTTTATAAGAAAAGATGTAAAAGGGCACCCTGAGTTCAAAAGATTCCCATTTTCTGGAAAGCTGCAGAAGTCTATAAATGATTTGTCAAGTTTGCCTGGTGGGAGAAGTATTATTAGAAAGCCACCCTCTGAGAAAATGAGCACAAAGAGTTGTATTGTGAAATGCTGCGACGGCTCAAGTTAAAATAACTGACCTTTTACTGTAAACAATGCCATGTCTATCAACACTTACTGCATCAGTCATCAGATTTGGCAGCTCTGTTGTGACCACATCAAGTCACTTCAAAGCTAAGAGGTCAACACAAGAAAAAGGAAAGGAAAGGCTTAAGTGCTGAGACAAACGCATTTCTTTAGAAAAAGTAGCACTGGAGATGAACAGATATGTGCTCGGAGGGGCTGCTGATGTGCACGCACCCATAGAGGACAAAGCGTCACCGCGTCCTACACAAACCCGGCACAGCCTCGTTCATTATTCATCAGCGGCATGAGCATGGCACATATATGCGTGCATGCCGCTTTGTCATCTCCGAAGATCCCTGCTGTGCTTTTTTCTATTGACCTCTTGCACTCATTCTTCCTGTATTACACACAAACATTTACCCATCAGCACCTCTCTATTAGAGGCCTGAAAGTGTGGCATCACCCAGCCTGTGCTACATTGTGTTTGCTTAAAAACTAATAAACCAACCATGAACACAGTAACAAGACCATTTCCACACAGATGGGCCTTACATTTTTAGAGAGAACAATAAATATATCTTCTTTGTTTGAATGTTTTTTCTCTGTGCCAAAGCACACATAGAAATAGTAAATACTACCAATCCTACACAAAAATGGACAAAAAAAGTCAATTCAAGTCAATACAACAACGGAAAACAATCCACCAAAGGAAACATCCATATGCTCCTTCCACCCTCTACTCAAAAGTAGAAAGTTTGCACTTCCAGAAAGTTTTGTAATATATTAGTTAAAGAGCTCATCAGTGCAGAAAAACGGAAGATGCTGTGCAAACATGGGTAAAATAAATATGATAAATGCCATACAAAACTGCAAATGGTAAATAAAGATGTATTAGCTGATTTATCTAAGGATCAGTAGATGGTCAGAACACTGGCTGCAAAACCCACTCATGATACCAGCTAATGGGAGGGAAAATCAATACTGTGATCAATAAGGAAGAGAAGCAGGCAATTTAGATAAGTTGTTAATGATTGTTCAGTCAGTGATAGCTTTAATGTTAAGGAAATCCTGAACTCTGAGAACATACTTGATATTGAACAAAAGTACACAAATGGTTTGTTTTAATAAATCTGCATGCACCGACACTAATTTGCTTCGGGAATGAAAGATTTAATTTTCTGTGTTTCACAGAGCAAAAGCAGCTAAACCACATACGGACTGTATAAAGGACGGACGTAGCTGCTCGCCCACTTATATACAGTCTACAGTGCAGAATGTGTGTGAC
This sequence comes from Diplotaxodon limnothrissa, assembly GCF_057381915.1. NCBI lineage: Eukaryota > Metazoa > Chordata > Actinopteri > Cichliformes > Cichlidae > Diplotaxodon > Diplotaxodon limnothrissa. The sequence goes on from NC_140604.1 coordinate 20,866,012, forward strand.
ATCAGTGAGTGTCTAACATTAGGTAAAGAGCACTGAAGTAGTATGTAGACATGGGCATCATAGTAAAAAACACTGCTGTAGTTGTAATACTGTCAGGGCTGAACATAGCAGATGGGAGGGAAAATGCAAGGGTTTCATCAACATCTCCAATGGGAAGGTAAAAATATGCAAGGCTCAGTCTATGGCTTGGAAACAATATTTACTCAAAATTTGGGTTAAGGTGAAAAGTATTGGTTTTGAACCAGTGTGGCTGGATGGCAGTAACATCAATTGATGAAGAGTTAAACTGGTGTGCAGACAATGCTATCAAAGTAGTAAGCACTGCTGTGGCTGTGTTATTTATGCTTCTTTATCGTTACCTTTGAGATCTCAAGCTTAACATTCCTTCATGGTTCATGCTACATCGTTTAGGATTACAAAGAAACAAGGTGCTTAACGTCCTTTATCAGAAACACCATCAGTTATGCACTGTGAGCATGTATATGGAAGACAGAGGGAGAGCGAGAGCGGGAGGAGCAGGGGCAAGAAACAAACAGAAACAATGCTGTGCTTGGAGGAGTACTGGAACAAACAGCATTAAAACATAACCCAATTTTTCTAAAACGCTGCGTTTTCTAAATGCTCTAAAAAACAAGGTCCAGATTCAAGATGGTCACACAAAAACAGTCCATTCCAGGACTAACTTAATTAATCCCACTTCCTGCTCACAGAGACGCTCCCAACATAAAGCAATCAACAAGAAAAAACACAGCCGTTAACAGATCTGACCGGCCTGAACTTGAGGCGCTTTTATGCTCGACGTGTCGATTGTGTCTGATGATGATTTTCACATCACATCCTGTGACACCGACCAGTCATGTCACTCTTGAGTTTTGTAACCTGGTGCTTTGCGAGCGGCCGTCGTGGTTGGGTCAAAGATACTAGTGTACGATCGCGCCAGTTTTCAACCGCATTTTTAACAATAATGTTGCACAGAAGCTCACAGAGATGTTCCAAATGTTTGAAAACGTGAGTTTGTGGAAAAAATTTTGCAAAAACACCCCCCCAAAAAACACTTGACAAAGTCTTGCCTTTCAATTTTGACTTCTTCTCCTCCGTATCAACACTTATTCCATGATGCTGTCTAAGTGGCGACATCTATTGTTAAGGAGAGCACAGCAGTTTCTTGCTCCTTAACGGCGGGTATAAATGGCTCCATCAGTCTGATAACGGCACAGCTGTTAGGGAATGTTAGGGAATAAATCCACACAGTTCATGCTCTTTCTCTTCCCCTCATTCACACCGTGGCTGTAAATATTCTGCAATATTGAACTTAACCTGGTTTAACCTGGGAGTGGAGCGGGTAAGATGACTGAGGAAATTAATGAACAATGAACTTCTCTTATAAATGACTCGAGGTCAGGTGAACTGACCTAGGCTGCTCCATAAGATTACAAAATGTATCTACTCATCATATTGTCACCACAGAGATCACTCATGCCTGAGCCTAATTCTGCATGCATCACAACTACAGTTTTTATGCAAATCTGCCAGGTTTCTTCAACTATTAAAATTAAATTAGACTGAGATAAGGAGGCTTAAGATAAAGGGCGGCAATCCATTCACAAACCACTGGTACAGACAGTACACTGGACAGAGGATGTGAGGCCTATCACTTTTCAGAGTGATAGGCCCTCAGTGATTGTGTGTGGCCTACAGATAAAGGGCAGCGTTTGTTTGTGGTTGGTTTTTAATGCCATCCTGGATGACCTATTCCCCCCACGGGGACATCGACACCCTGACAGATTAGCCTCAAAGGGCCACTTGTGTGACTGGGAGTGCTGCCCCTGAGCTTCTGTACGATCAGAAAGTTCAGAAACAGCATCCTTTCATGAAGAAATGTCACAGCTGAATTGAAACGCTCCAAACTTCATATGCTCATTGACAGCAGTGATTTTCTTCCTCCTTTTGGAGTCTGTAGCCTAAACATAACCTGATGAAGATGTGCAAATGCCATAGACAGTTTACTCATGCAGAATAAACATCATTCCTAGAGACAAGTAGCCCTATGCCTTTCTGATGTTTCTAAACCAACTGTTTACAGGATAAGATCAACACATAAATACAGAGGGACAAAAAAAAATGGTGTCACCTTACATCATGTCTGTCTTTAGCCAACACCAGGTATCCTTCCTATCTCATTGCACCAGCAGCTACAGACTCTCCCCTACTGCAAACAGCTGCCACTGCCACCACAGCCATCAATTATTCACCAGAGCTTTGCCTCTGTGTTTACCTTTGAGGCAGAGGCCAGAGTGCACGGGAGAGTGGTGTGAGACAGCAACACACAGACCAGCATCTAGTCCGAATCACACTGAAGACACAGGATCATTTGATGAGCAATGTGCTACTGTGCTCAAAGTCAATTTAAACACACAGGATCGGACTCGGATCGTATTATAACGAGGCTACGAGTTGTAGATTGCGTTTATTCTCCATATCAAGGTGACTTGCAAGCAATACTCATTCAGATTATCAATTATCATCCGTTAGTAATTGCTAAATTTGAAGAGCAACTCACAAGTCAAGCATTTCAGCTGCTGGATTCAGAAAACGTTCAGCATTGTTTTCTGAGAAATAACCTGAGATGAAACACTCATTCAGGTCAAAACAGATATAATCTCTCTTGGCACAGAGCAATATGAGAGGTATATACCCTTTCCAAGTACATGTTGGCTGTTGGTCCACATATACTTTAGATATATAACTAGGCTGTGTACTTCAAACGTTAATTTCAGTTACCATTTTGCCTTCTCTTCATAAGTAAAAACAAGATGAAACACTTATCACACTACAACCTGTTTCACTATGATGGTGCTCTTTTGTCTTTAGGCACACCTCTTCCAAATACTGTCCCTCCCATTTTAGTTAGCATTTGTTTGGGTTTTTGTTTAATTAAGTTTCACTCATGAATCTAGCATTAATGAGACTAAGTAATCATATAAAAAAAAAGAAATTCTCATTGGGACTTTTGCCATAATTGAGCAGCAGTAACATGCACCGAGTCAGATGTGTGTTTATGCATGCCTTACAGAAGCAACGTGTTGCACTCTATGATTCCTTTTACATAGTTAAACGCTGCCACTTCCCAGAAAGAAGGTTTTAAAATGCCAAACGGTCTCATGCCGGCTCGTGGAATCCTCACAACCTCAAATCTAATGTTTTTTCCATGTTCCTTCTGTCTCAGTTCCACTTTAATAAAGGGCAAAAAAAAGTCCAGATTTGGAGGCGAGAGCTGCTTTTTAAAATATGATGTATGAATAAAATTAGCCTAACCCCACTATTAATTGAAAATACATAATCTGATTTGGACAGGTATAGGCAAAGAAAAAAAATTGGTTTAGCCATGAAAAACAACTCTGTTAATAACATAACCAATATTATATTTCAATCTGAATGCATTTTACTTATAAGATTGGTGCATAATATACCCTGATCATGACTGCAAACAAAAAAAAATTACTTTACCATCCCTTTTTAAGATTTTTCTGATACTGGGCTTGAAATGGGGGCGGGAAGGAGAATGCACACCTGTAGCTGTGTAATGCAGATCTGGGATCTGTGACCACTTCGCAGACTTCTTCTTTCCCACCTGACACTGCACGTCATGGACTGATGAATGACCCCACCAGACCCCCAGAGGAGTGAGGATGAGTGGAGTTCAGCTCAACTCACAGAACCCCCCTACTCCTGTTAATCCATCTCCGGAATAACCCCCTCCAATCACCACTATATACTCACTCTCTCGCTCAGACATACACCTCCCATTACCCCTCTGTCCCACTAGATTGAGGGGGAGGGGCAGGCAGGATGTGAGACCAGCTGGTCATCAGCTCAGACAAAGAAACCTGCTGAATGAGCTTGTGCATCGAAAAGAAACCGACCTCTCACATTGCTCTTTCTTCATAGTCTCACCAGCTCTGGATGTGTTTTCAATTTTAAGCGGGGTGGTGATTATGATGACGATAACGGTAATTGCAAAATATTACTTCTGCTTTCTCACAACCACAGTGGGGTGGGTCAATTTCACAAAGAGGAGATATTACTGTTTGTCTTAAGATGTGGACACGTTTACACTGTGTGGACAACGGCTTTACCCTACGTTATGAACAGCAGGAAAGCAGAAAAGCCAGATTTCGTTTTACCGCAGAGAGGCCACCGGCAGGTGCAATTTATCTTTGGCCCTAGCCTACTTCAGCTAGTCGCAGGGGAGAGACAAACCAGGACTCCACTGTAAAGTTAACTGGAAACTCGGGGAGGCGAGACAGAATGCATAACTCAAGAGGACACAGGGTGAAATATACACGTCCTAGATTATGACACTAAAACTTAGTGAGCATCCCACTTCAGGCTATAAATTCCAGTCAGGGTGATGTTCTCTTACACCTTTATTAAGGATTACACAGAAGATGGGTACAATCGCTTTTCCATAAGATACACTTGCCCATTCAAACTCGTGTAAACTGATTCACATTTAGTCAAGGTTAAGTGAATAGGCCACTTTGGGTTTCATTTGACCGAAGGCCGAATAAACACAAGGGAGTCAGGAGAATGGCGCTCAAGATGTTTATCAATGCATTTTACATTCGCAAAGTGGCAAAGAAGCAGATACCACAGGAAGTGTGCGCAGAGGCGAGCCGGCTTGCATGCAGGGGTCACAACTGTTGCGCTGCGGGGCTTTTTCATGGCCGGGTGAAGCCCTAATCTGCCCTTTAGCCACAGATCTGTCAGCACATACAGAGAGGGTGACAGCTGAGGATTTAAAAGACTACAACGTCACCCATCCTATTTAACAAGCATGTTTACATCCTGTCTCCATTCAAAACTAAATATCTGCACTCATAACTTTACCAAGTTAAAATAAAACCTTACAAGTTTATTCAGTCAAGGAGATAAACAAGAAAGCAGTGCATTCACAGCTATGACAGACAACTAAATAATGCACTTATTTAATAACATATTCGTCATACAACTGGTTTTGAGCAGTGTTGAGACAGCAAATCATATAAATTATTGTAACATTTACCTTCAGTTGTACCTGGAAGGCCCTATTAGGCAACAACACCGGCAGTGACATGCATAAAACCTGTTTGGCAAAGTCTTACCGGGGCACACCCAGTTAGGATTTGTTCCCTAGTTCAACAATAGAAGAGCAAGAGCAAGAGCAAGTGCATATATTGAAAAGCTGCAAACAGCAGCAACCTGCTGTTTGATTTTGGCAGGTGTAACTGATACACACACACATACACACACACACACAATCTTAAAATTGATCATTTGAATCATGATATGCCTGCAAATTTAGTGTAAGCCTGGTGAAGGCCAACACAGAGCACACAGGAAACATGAAGAGCTATGACATTGGATATGGGAGGAAATCAGATGGGTGAATGGACTTCTTTGTAACCTGTCATGGGACTTGAGAGTGGCTAAAAAGATTATTCCCTCTTCCTCCATATGATATTCCAGCCTAGGCTAGTTTTTCAAAGCGGCTAAAAAGAAATTCAGACAGCAAACATCCTTGCTGAGAATACAGAGCTGAAAGTAGAGAGACTACTACATTTCATTTTACAATTTATGACTTTTATTAAACTTTAATTAAGATCAATGATTTCTCTAGCATTGCTTTGGATTCAGGAGAATTTGGCCTTTTATACTCGGGGTTTTCCTAGAAGTTTTCTGCAGACAAATCCAGCTTACATGTGTAGTCACCCACCACAGGCCCGTCTTAAGTCAGGAAAACCCTGACAGTCAAACTACATGGTAATTTACACAATAAGGAACCCAGCAGCAAAACAAATGCATGATTAAGGACTCCCTGTCATGAGAAAGAGAGTGGCATTAACAACTAAGGATGTATGAACATGTGGGGAATCCCCATCCAGTGGTTGACTTAAAGGCTCTCTAAACCCAGTCCACACACATAAGTCAAACTTAATGCTATTAAATCAAATCACTTTTTTTTTTTTTATTGTCACATCACATGTGCAGGCACACTGACACAGCACATGCGAGTGAAATTCTTGTGTGCGAGCCCCACAAGCAACAGAGATGTGCAAACACAACAACACAAACGAGCAAAATACAAGAATGGCCAACCTGAAACTAATAAATATATGTACAATATATAATAGTGTATGCATTTCTGGATGTGTATACTAAATATTTTCCTACGTGTGTGTGTGTGTGTGTGTGTGTGTTACTATTTAATTTGTAAAAATTAAATAGTAAAAAAATAAAATAAAATAATAATAATAATAATAATAATAATAAAATATATAAAATATACAGAGTTGAATATGTGCAAAACAAGTGGCATTTATATACAGTGTGGAGTGCATAATGAGTGCATATTACTGTTCTACATAAAATAATCAGTGCCCGGATAAGATGCTGTTGAATTAGGAAATGGGAGACATCATCACCAGAGATAACAGCGAGCAGTGCGGTTGGGGCCGAGTCATAGCAAACTTAAGAAACTGTCATGATGGGCCGTGCAAATCTCCCATCTGTTCACGCCGTTAAACCCCTACCAACAGCATCCAGACCCATGCACACCCAGCGTGACACTAATTACTGCTACATCTTGACTGCTTTATTCTTCACTACCAATTTAAAAGCAGTTAACTGCATTTCAGCATCTATAGTTTGTGAAAAGGTGCTTGAATCTTTTTCAATACGTTACCTATCACATACACACACACACCTGGCCAGCGCGTCTTTGCTAATTTAAAAGAAGTGACAGTTTGCAGAGGTGTCACCCCCTGAGCCAATTATTCTCCATCTATGGCACATGTTGTACATGGTGGTGCAGGAAAAAAGCAGGCCAGGCTGTCCAGGCTGTTTGTCATATGAAAGGTTGGCTCGTTCACAGACGCACATGATGAACTGATGAGCAACAGAAGAAAAAACAAACAAACAACTAGGATGTGAGACTGAGTCTAAAAATAGCTGAAGACTGACTAGTAGGTCCAGAGAGTCATCTCTGACTTGAATACATAGTGACAGGGCAGGAGCACAGAACTGCACAGAGGCACTCAGCTGTGAGCTCATAGTGGCAATGCCATTCATCATACAGTCAGTGTCCTTGTTTCCAACCCTGTATTGACCTGACCCCCTCGCGCCGCTTCCTCGCTGAAGCCCCGCTGATTCTGAGGACCACAGAGCACCCAGATGCTTCGTGTCTGCACGCTACGCATTTACCGTGACCACAGGAGACATTCTGTCACCACACATTTATGTCTCTCGATTAAAGCCAGCGCCACGCAGACAGGCTCAGTCGGTTAGCCGTCTGTGCCGGAGTATTTGGGTGTATCTGTCACTCTGTGTTTCAGAGGACAGGAACCAGGTACACCGTGGATGTCTGTCAGGTACGAAGTTGAGGAAAAGCACTCTGTCTGCCAGTGAACCTGATCAGGCAAACTAGGCTAAGATAGTTCAGCTGATTTTTTTCTCCATGCACAATAGAAAACCTACAAGATTTTAATTCCTAAGGCAGTAAGAGTGTAGTTTAAAAAAAACTAAGGGAAGAAAAGGAAATAAAATACAAAAATTGCCCAAATAAGTCTACACCTGTAGTTCTCAGACTGTGGGGTGGAACAGAAAAATTTTAAGGTTTTTTTTTTTTTTACCTTATTTATGTAAAGTTTAACTTGGATCCTTGATGACTGATTACAGCGAGACAGTGATAGGCTGTCTCTCTGTTTGCAAGAGACAGCCAATCACAAAAACCTGGCTCTGACTGGATAGTAAAGGAAACTAAAGCGGCTTATTTCAAACGGTTACAATCTCAAGGGCTGCACCAATGCACAGTGTAAGATAAATGTGGATTATTTTAAACTTTCAATCATGCAAAGCTACTTTATATGAAAATATGATAATGGTTGTCCCCTTTTTCTTGTCTTGAATATCAGTTTTATTTACCAAAAGACTGTAGGATAAATGGTCAACAGTGGTTCCTGCAATGAATGTGTATCTACTGCTCTGAGAAAATAACAAAAAGCTCTATTGTGTTTTGATTCCCAGGTGGTCCGGTGCCAACACTTCAGCCTCGGCTGACCTTGAGTTGTTAACAATCTTTATCGGTGAATATGCCACTCGTCCCTTTCACCACTAAAGCTAAAGTTGTGAAATAAAGACAGACAATGTCTATTCATACATACTCCCAGCAACATGACGATCACGATAATCACTGGTCTTACCGATGAACAATGTTTTCAACTAAACACTTGAGAGGCAAGAAGCAAATGTTTTGTTCCGCAAGTCTGAAGAAATCATACCGACAGCAGTCCTGCTCCCCTTAAAATAAACTGAGCAGTGCAAAGAGAACTTTTGTCATATTTCAAACTGTGGGAGTGTGGGTGGGGATGGCTTTGCAAGTCATTCCACGCATGCCTTCAAGAGGCTGCATCCAATCCAACTGGCCAATGCTACAGGCAACACTGTGCATGCCAGCTGTTTTGATCCGAGCTAGTCCATCTACCCTCTATACTCTTCTTAACAGACAATAACACCCCAGTATTTACGCCATACTCTACTTTTTCTTCTATTGATAAACTCTGGCTTATCAGCACTCTACTGTTCTTGACAAAAAACACACAAATGATACTGGATTGGGGTTTTTTGTTTTTTTTTTACTTAGGATTTAATTCACTTATATACTTAAAAAATAGAAAAGCCAAGATAAATCCATTGCAAATAAGGTAACACCAACTAATGGCTTTGACTGTAGAAGGACTGATTACTGGCCCCACTATCCACTAACATATGTGCAGCACAACTTTGTAATGAATGTGTTGTTACAACACTGCAACTCATTTCCAAGCAAGGAATGAGGCAGCACTGATAAGGAGGAAGTACCTGAGCAGCTGACATTATGCAAACTGCTTTATTGGTTATGTCACCTTTTTTCTCTACAACAGGTGAGTGATTCTCAACTGTTAGCAAATGTGGATTTGGCGCAGTGACATGTACTGACTCACCCTCTGGGTATTGGTATATGGGTGTTTTAAATTCTCTGCATACCTTTGGTAGCTCTTTGAGTTGATTGGCATCAAGGAGAAGCTCCTCCAAACTGCGGCTGTATCGAAATATTTCATCAGGAACCGTCTGCAAGTTGCAATGCCGCTTGTCCACCGACTCGACGTGGCGGTTGCAGCGCCACAGGGGGATACACTTCAGCATGTCCGGCCGCCGGAGGGGAGGGGGGTCTGGTTGCCGGTGCTACTGCAATCTCCGCATCGGAGGGTGAAGCTGTGGGGGTAAAAGGTCGCTCTAGGAGAGAGGGTATTTTTGCTGGAGGGTCAAACACTTGCTGTGCTCACACGAAGATCCTTAACAAGAGGCCGAAATCCACTTAAGGGACACAAAATAATCCTTTCGATCTGTTAGCGATATTCCCCGTTTCAGTTCAGCCGTGTCCAGTGATTGTCAGGTCCGCGTCAGCGTCATCCAGCCCGGGATCACGATCAACGTAAACAACAACGAAAAAAAAAGAAAGAATGAACCAAAAAAAGAAAACGAGAACTCCCACTCGGATCAAGTGTTTCCTCACTTCTTCGTACTGACGAGAGTATCGTTAGCTTGTTTTTCTACTGCCACCACATCCCCCGAATCAGACCCGAGCTCTGCCGCGGCTAGCTGGAAAACATGCACCACGAAACAAGCCCGCTACGCAGAAAGGCTGCTCCAAGTGTCGCACTCATGAGTGGCGACTGCAAAAAACACACACAGCCACTTGACTTGTGGTACAGATAAAACGGCTACAACGAAACAGCTAACGCAGCACAGAGAGCGAGTCAGCAGAGATTAACCCGAGTATGATAGTAGGATGTCCTCAAGCTAGTTAGTTAGCCAGCATCGGCTAGTATAGATGACTGCACGTCTTTGTGCCTAGCTGCCGTTAGCTAATACTGATATAATAAAACCTATGGAAAACGCCGGCCTTTGGGGTATATTAGCGACATCTCAAAATTATCCAAATAAACTTCCCAGTTAGTTTTCTTTTAGTCCGACGTGCGTGAAAATGCCAGTAGCAAGTGCTGGAGCTCCGTGCGCAGCCGCGCTTACCTCCCCTGTTGCACCGAGGCAGGCCGGTTTGCCGTGTGGGGGGCTGGGCTCGGTTGAGCTGGAGCATCGCCGCTTTGCGCCTCTGTAACGGAGGCCACGACTTGCTTTATTACACCACCTAGCGGTATTTCTCAGCAAGGTTAAGGAGAAAAGCTTTTCAAACACATGCTAGTAAAAGAAAAGAAAATTATATTTTCATCTAATGGTCAAAATGGTCATAATGCTTATAGGCTTTTTACTATTTAACTTAGGCTTTAGTTTTATTTTAAACTGCAATAATGCATATATCTGCAAGAATCCTTGTATGGCTCAGATTTTTACACATAAAGCATAAACAGGAATATACAACGAATATACAATTTTTATACAATAAAACTGATATAGCACATTTTTACAAAGAAGTAAAATATAAGTTAAAACACACACACACAAAGAGAGTTAAATGTAGAGCTTTTAACATAAAACGTTTCTGAGTCTGTGTTTAAATGTATGCAGAGATCAGTTCAGATTGTTCCAGTAAACAGGACCACAATAACTAAAAGCATCATCAGCACACTTAGATCTAATTCTGGCAGCAGTTAAAAGATCGGACTTGGTGACCTGAAAGGTCTAGTAGGGTTATGGACACTGAGCAAGTCATCGATGTACTATTGGGCCAAATCACTGAGTGCTTAATGAACTAGTAGAAGGATTTTAAAGGTAATTTTGTGTTGAACTGGGATCAAACAGATAATACTGTCAAATATCAGTCTGTTTGGGTTCTCCGGCTTCCTCCCACACCCCAAAGACATCTGGGTAGTGGGGTTAGGTTAACTACCAACTCTAAACTAGGTGTGAATGTGTGAATATTTGCCTGTCTCTCTCTGTTAGCCCTGTGATAGACTGGTAACCTGTCCAGGGTATACCCTGCCCCGTGACAGCTGGGATAGGCTGCAGTGCTGTCTCCCTGTGACCCTGAACTGGAAAAGTGGAAGAAAATGGATGGGTGCACCTATCGTCTATGACTTGCTCAGTGTCTAAAACCCTACTAAACCTGTCAGGTCTTCAAGAGCAGATCTTTTAACTGGATGGTAACTTTTCCATGTGTGTGTAAGGACTGTGGCTGCTGCATTCCAAACGAGTTGAAGTCATCCTACTGATGATTTGGATAGTCCTCCAAATTAAACAGTTTCTCGGAAGTCAGTTAGAGATATGAATTATCTAAGTTTGGGGTTTTTTTTCTAAGTTAATGCCATTAACTTAGAAACTTCTAAGTTAATGGCCATTAACTTCTTTCTGATAGTACCATGCAAAACATGTAAAGGTTAAAGAGTACTGGACCAAGAGCTGATCCCTGAGGAACCCCTGACTGAATCTCTATTTCTCCAGATCTAACTGAAGGTACTAACTGAAGGTACTAACTACTAACTAAGGTCTTTTAACATCTGCAGGAAGCTCCTGAGGATGTTTTACCAGTCGGTGGTTGCTGGAGTACTTTTCTATGCTGTGGTGTGCTGGGGGAGCAGCACAGCAAAGAGGGACTCATCCAGGCTGGAGAAACTGATCAGGAAGGCTAGCTCTGTGGTCGGCATGAAGCTGGACACTCTGGTGACAGTGGCAGAGAAAAGGACATTAAAGAAACTGCTGGACATTATGAACAATGCTGGGCATCCTCTGCACACGGCCATAAACAATCAGAAGAGTCTGTTCAGTGACAGGTTGCTTCTCCCCAAGACAAGAACTAACAGACTTAAAAACTCCTTTGTCCCACACGCCATCAAACTGTTTAACTCCTCTCTGGAGGGGAGAGGGAGGGGAAACAGGAGGACTAAGCTGTAGTGCCTCTTCACCTCACTGTACAATACCTTGTGCAATACTTTTTGTAAATAGTCAACAGTGCAATAGACTCAATACTTGAAATATGCAATTCACTTGTATTTTTATTTTTTATTCCTATTTATTCTATTTATCCCCTTTGTATATTTTATTTATATTTGTCTCTGTATTTATATATGTGTGTGTGTGTGTGTGTGTGTGTGTGTGTGTGTGTGTGTATATATATATATATATATATAACAATTCTGTAACTGTAACTTCGGTCGTTGCTGTGCTTTTTGGAAGTCGAATTTCCCAGAGGAACCCACCCGAGGGATTAATAAAGTTCTATCTTATCTTATCTCTTATCTTAACTGGACCATAAACACTTCTATCTTTTAGGTGTGATGAAAACCAACCAAATCACAGAGCATTTGAATTAAAATGTCATGATCAGCATTGAAAGTAATCTACAGGGTGGGCCATTTATATGGATACACCGTAATAAAATGGGAATGGTTGGTGATATTAAAGTCCTGTTTGTGGCACATTAGTATATGTGAGGGGGCAAACTCCTCAAGATGGGTGGTGACCATGGTGGCCATTTAGAAGTCAGCCATCTTGGACATAACTTTTGTTTTTTTCAATAGGAAGAGGGCCATGTGACACATCAGACTTATTGGTAATGTCACAAGAAAAACAATGGTGTGCTTGGTTTCAATGTAACTTTATTCTTTCGTGAGTTATTTACAAGTTTCTCTTTGTTCACAGCCATTGACATGTCGAAGAGGTTAACACGTGAGGAGCGGATCGAAATTGTGTTGATATCTGGTGAACTCAGTAACCGGGTCACTGCAGCAGATTTCAATGCAAGACACCCTACGAGACCACCCATCTCCCATGCTACAAAATCAGGCAGGTGCATAAATTTAGGCACCACAAAAAAAAACAAAAAAAAAAAGGAAATGAAATCAATATTTAGTAGGTCCGCCTTTTGCAGAAATTACAGCCTCTAAACCAGGGGTATTAAACTAAAATTTGAGGAGGTCCAGTTGGAGAAAATCTTCTCAAGCAGAGGTCCGGGACATCATAATGTCTAACTTACGTTATGATTGTGATAGAGAAGCAACCTTTTTTTTTTTTTTAATTTATATCTGAACGTATGAACAATAGACTGTCAAATCAATGAAAATACAAGTTAAAACATTTCAACAAAATTTATTGTTAACACTGAAACACACAGTAGGCCTACATTAGAAATAGGGCTGCTGTTTAAAATGAATTAGAGAAAATAAATAAAATGGCTAAATTGTGCATCTTAAAACAAAGTGCTTAATTTCAGAAAAAAAAAGTTTCCCTTTTTCTTTACATTTTACATCTCGACTAAACAGTCTCAATACATTTTCAACAGATAACATCAAAACATTTTAACAATTTTACAGTTTCTCTTTCTTTCCCCCTTATATTCCACGTCCCAACTTTCTGTTGTTCAGTGAGAGAACTGAGCTTTAGTTCGCTCTACTAGGATTTTAAATCTGGGCTGGAATGGTGTCAGGGCCATTCTCATACACATGTGTAAGTGCTCATTGGTGATCCTGGAACGATATTTAGTTTTTATTATGTTCATTGTGGAGAAAGCTGCCTCACAGCTGTATGTGGAGCCAAACATGGTCAAGATGTACAGGGCTACTTTCCTCAGATTTGGGAAAGCTGTCTCAGAGACCAATTGGGGCCAGAAAGTGGCAGGTTCAGTTCTTCCAAACTGCTCTTTCAGGGCCACATCTGCTTGGAGATCAATTAGTTGCATTTGAAGAGGCCCAGCATTTGCCCACTTGAAGTGCTGTGTGACTTCCTTTGAGAACCCTCTGACATCAGTGATGGCAAATGGGTTCTTTATGAACATGGTGAGCTGCTGTCCAAAGCTGAAGCTATCAAAACGTTTGCTGAAGTTTTCAATCAGCTTATCAACAAAGTCAACAAAAGAGGACACATCTCTCTGTCCCTGAACCTGTTCCTTCACTGTTGGGAAGTGTGCATAGTCTCCTTGCAGGTCTTCTTTGAACACTTCAAGTTTCCTCTGAAAGCAGCGGACAGCTGTCATCAGTTCACAAATTGAATTGTCCTTGCCCTGCAGCTTCAAATTCAGTTCATTCAGGTGTGAAGTGATATCAACCAAAAAGGCCACAATATCCATGTTTTTCCCATCATTTAAAAAGAGAGAAAAGTTTGTTGCTTTTTGACTTTCCAGCTCTTCCAAGAAAGCTGCTACTTCACTTCTGATGGACCAAAATCGCTCCAATGCCCTGCCTTTGCTAAGCCATCTCACATTGTTGTGAAGCAGAAGATCATCAGCGTGTGCATCAACTTCTCTGAGAAATTCCCTGAGCATGCGATGCTGACAAGAAGAAGATGCCCTGAGAAAATTTATCATTTTCATCATTGTTTTCATCACCTCAGCATACTCGTCTGACAGGGTGGAGCATAACACTGACTGATGAATAATGCAATGATAAGAGATTAGCTCGGGATTGTCCTCTTTCATTCTTGCTACAGCTCCTTTCTCTCTCCCCATCATAGCAGGGGCTCCATCTGTGGTTATTGAAACCACTTGGTTTGGCTCTATTCCTCGCTTTGTTAACATTTCCTTAATGGCCAGGTAAATATCCTCTCCTCTTGTAGTGCTGTGAAGGGAAGTTACACCTAGCAGGTCTTCACAGAACTCTTTCTTATCATTGTTGAAGAACCTTACATAAACTAACAGCTGAGCATTGTCAGACACATCAGTGGACTCATCTACAGCCAAGCCTACACATGGTGTCTTATGAATAGCTTCTTCCAGCTGGGATAGCACATCCTGAGCTAATAATTCACTTCTCTTTGTGGCTGTTGATGCTGACATAGGTATTTGCTTTATTTTGTCATGAAGCTCTTCTTTTTGTTTACCCTCAAGTAATGTTTCTGCTACTGCACTCATGCACTCTTTGACAACACCTGCAAAGGGCTTTTTGTGTTGACCTAAAATCCAAGCAACTCTGAGGGAACATTCATGAGCACGTTGTTGGGCGGTGAAAGAACTGGTTAAGATCCTTGTGGACTGATCATATTGGGCTCTGAGACTGCTAATTTTCTGGGACCTGAGTTCAGACTTGGGTGGGTATGATTGTTCAAAAGCTTTGTGCTTTGTCTCATAGTGGCGTTTGACATTGCCACTTTTAATCAGTGCCACGGTTTCTGAACATATGAGACACACTGGTTTGCTGCTTGCGGCCGGAAGAATGAACATATATGCGTCAGTCCATTCAGTCTTGAAAGTTCTATTTTCGGTGTCTACTTTTCTCTTTTTTGAAAGCGCCATAGTTGTTTTACCTCTTGTGACTCCCGCTCACGTCTTGTCTCACTGTATCGTTAATCGTCTCGCTTGTCATTCACCTCTCACCATGTCTTTCCTCTGTCTGTCTGTGTCTGCACTCAGCGTTGCGATCGCCTTGAATGCGCAGATGTGATTGGCTAAGTAGTGTCACGTGGGTGGCGTAACTCGCACACAATTGGTTAGTATGTTCCCTGGTCTAATACAATGTAAGGTTACCGCTTAAAATTGAATCGCCCCGTCAAAATTAAATATAATTTAATATTTTGTTAACTATAGGTCCGGGTCCATATAGGATGGCGACTGGGTCCGGACTCGGACCCCGGTCCGCCTGTTAGTGACCCCTGGTTTAGAGGATAAAATCCCTGTGTTCATGAGAAGCTGAGTATCGCACTGGAGAGGAAATCGTAGGACGGAAGGCTGAAAGAAACACATGATTTTTGTAAAAAGGTGGCAAAGATTAGAAGTTAAAATGGTTAATTTGTTTTTGATTTCTTTTACTAAAATAAGTGGTTATTTTTATTTTCATATACGCATTGCAAATGTGCTCATAATGAGTTGGCACTCAGTCTTTAGAAGGTCATAAGCTTCGTTCGGCGTGATGGACCGGACTGATATATTGCAGGTATTGACTTTGAGTGCAGAGGGCTAAATGCAAACACGCTTACACACACATAGATTATGATTAGAATAAGTCCCTGGGCCAGAGAGTCCTGAACATTCTGAATATTCTAAACCAATTTTGAATCACTCGAGGAACAATGAATAACAACATTAGATTATTAAGGCTAGGCAGAGAGGTGTTTTGGTTTTCTGTCTTACAGAGAAAGGAACAGACACCAGACGAGGTCACGGAGATATGAGGATCCTTCGCAGCAGAGATAGGCGTGGAGACTGCCGAGACAGCAACTGGGGCCAAGGGTCATGCAGTTTGGGCTCTAGCTAGTCACCTCAAAAGGATGGATCCCATAAACACAGCAATAACCATGAAGGGGTTGGCAAAAAACCAGGAACACCAGACCAACGAGGTTCGAGAGGCTCTTGGTAAAAAGGGGGACACGGCTGTGACCCCAGAATACACAGATCGTTGTTTGAAAATCGGGGCAGAATAATCCCCTGATCTGTGCAACGACTGAAGGGTGGTCTAACCCCTGAGGTCGAAGAAAGAAGAGCAGAGAATCACCCGACTGGAAGACACTGATAGCTGCAGCAATAAAGTAAAGGTTAAAAGCTCCTTGGACAGAGGTTCTAGTCTGAGTACGTTTGAAAGGTACAAGGTGGCACCAAAATGAGGTTGGGGAAACTGGAGCACCAAGATAAAGCTGTGGGAGAACTGGAGAGCGATGGGAGTGTCATCTGTAACTACTATTGTTGTTGTAATCATAGTTTTTCTTGCATCTGAACTGTGCAAACACAGAGGTCATCCAATATGGTCCACTCGTTAAACGGGGACACAGGGCCTCAGGACTAAGAAGAAGAAATGGACCTCGCAAACCTGGATTCTAGGGTGTAAGTGATCTCTTTTAAAAGAGATCAAAGGGGGACTGTGAGATTATTATATTATCTTATGCCACGTTATGCCCCTGATTAATGATTGTGAAATTATTATGTAGTTTTAGTTTGCATTATTCTCCTGAATTAGAAGAAGGTGATAACTATTACATTTGTTAAACTGATTTGTATTACATTAGGCTGCTGATTTATTGTGAATGAATGATATTGTTTTATGATGCATTATACTGCTGAGTTATAAGAAATACTGTTTTCAGAGAGTCAGGACCTTGCTTTTTCTGATAATAGAGGAGACAGAGAGCACATTCCACGGGAGCTTCACTCCCACCGTTGTTAAAGGTAGACGAAATAGGGACCCAAGGCCATAAGTCAGGCTCGCTTTTGATTAGAGAGTCCCAAACATGATAGCTTGAACCAAGTTTGAAGAATTAAGAGACCAATTGAGGAGATGAGTGTGGGAGGCGTAGTAGGGAAAGGTGTTTGTTTTTGTCTGATGTCTCAGAGGGTGTTGTCTCATTCCCTGGGCCAGAGGACGGCTAGAGAGGGAACGGTGACCCGGGCCCATGATGCCATTGATGGACATGGAAGCAGCTGAGTGGGCCGAGGAGTGACACAAGCAACGTATGGTGACCTCTTGTGGTCAAGAGGTCAAAAGCGGGAGTGTGGAGATCAGGGAAATATTTTACTGCTACTATTCATAACCATCATCATTACCATTACATTAATTATCATTTCATCAAAGCATTTATTCAATAGATTACACATGTTCTTAGTTAAGATTATTACACCTATCACAGAGAGCTGTCTGGTAAAAGGTTAGAAGCATCAACGGGCGGGGTGAGGCTGAGTGCGTTGGAGGTCGAGACACACACACACAAACAGTAGTTAGACTCATATTTAGGTAAGAGTTCAAATAATAGTTTGCAAAAGCTTGTGACTGCAAAATTGTGTCTGCCTAAGGGACAGTTTGTTCCAGGAGATAAGCGAGAGTTAGAAGATTAATAGGAAGCACCTGGCCTCGAGACGGAGAAGATGTCCTTTTAAATGTGTCCAAAGTCGTCAACAGAACATTTGTGGTTTTGAAACTTATGCATGTATTGTATCTGCTTGACGCATGAGGGGGCGTCATAAATGTAAACCCTGATGGTATAAAACAACTGCTTGTGTATCATTGGGCGGAGATCGATGCTGTCTGTGGGCAGTGTTCATCTCCCCACGCGCGTGTTCATTAAAATCATTGTTTGACCGAAGCTCTTCTGGACCATTATTGTTTTGTGCTCACCCTCAATATTTGAACTCGTAACAAACAGCAATAACGGCAAAACATGTAATGGACGTGCTGGTCCACTAGACAACATCATGTTAATGTAATGCTTTGGGTCTCTTATGCAAAGTAAAGAGGCTGAAATAAGGTGTCCATGAGTATCAGTTTTCAACATTCAGTATTAAGAGCCAAAGACTGTACGGGTTGGGCCAGTCGTCAAGTCCTGGAGCAAAGTGAGCCTGCAAATCAATAAGATGCAAATCAGTTTATACCTTTCATATAATGTTTGAATTTGTTTATTCTGAGTTTTATTGTTCAGTTAGTTTCCACAGTTCATATATCATGTGTAATTTTTCATTAGTTTCAGTGTTTGTTTGTATTTTATTCTATTATTGATGGTTGTGTTGACAGATTTATCCAAATTTAAAGCTATAGATGTGAACTTCTGGTTCCTTTATTATTACCTGTATAATTAGTTTCAGTGTTTGTGAAGTGGGGAAGGAGGACCCAAAAGCAGGACTCGTGCGATGGACAGTGCTCTTTATTTACAGTGGAGTAAATAAGACAACACAATAATCCCTTGAGCTCCCTCGACTCCTGTGTCATGTCTTCACCCAAAACTCTGTGCTCTCTGCTCCCATGGCTGCTGTCCACCTGTGCTCCACTCTCCTCCTCCTGGGAAAAAAAACAACAGAGGCAGCCGTCAGGACACCATGCCGCCTAATCAACAAAAAACAGTCCCAGTCTAAATAATCTAAAAGACCAACCACAGCTCCAGTGATGGCAACACACAGTTCTAGTGACCAACCCAGTGGGCGGCACTCGAGAAAAAGCAGTTCAGGTGGCCTGCATACATTTAGTATCAGGCTTTACAAAAAAAAGTATCAACTATGTTAGGATCCATGTTCATCATGTGTGATGTGTGTTTACATTTGAAGGTGTTTGTGGATTTGTCACCTCTCTTCAAGGTGTGGTTTGTGTTTGATGCTGAAAGAGATAAAGACTGCTGATTGGCTGAAGTAGGGTTCAGTAAAAATTGTTTGGTTGTTGGTTTGGGCACTGCTCAGGTCCACATTAAATAAACTGCTGCTCGTGTGTTTGTAGGTTCTCAGTCATCCAGGTCATGGTTGTCTAAGGAGCCTGGAAAGAAAGCGACTTTACTTCTTTAAGGTTCTGGATGATGTTTAACTTCTGATCCAAGAAGCTTCTTCAGTTGATGTGCTTCCTTTGCTCATTTTCCACCTCTGCACAGTTTCGTTTGATGACAATGTAGTGCAGTTCTCCCAAACATACAACAGAGGGCGCTATGCACATTCACTGAAGTGCAGAAAAATACAAGTGGGGGAGGAAACAAACAGCAGCATCAAGAGAGAAAACTGAAGTGTTCAAAGCGAGTTACTTTAGTCTCTTATTGTAATATTAATTGACATCTAAACATCACGTTGATGCTTCATGTTTGAGTTCCGTGTCCTTTTACTGCTCAGTTGGAAAATATTGATGCAATTTAAAAGACGAGGAGAAGGGTAATTTCTCTGTACTACTTCAAAAGTAATTTGAAAGCACTGCCTCATATGGAAAATGAATCATGATGAAATCCTGAAACAAATAGTGTTTGTGAATATGAAGAGTTTAGTTTTCATTTTGGTCTTAGAAGTATAAAAATGCAGGACTGAAGACAAGATGGAAATGATGTGTTATGAGAAATAAAACACATATGTCGCTATGTACTATAATTTTATTTTGTTTATTTTTTGTTCTTGTAGGTTTTTTGCTTTAGTGTAAATTTTGAAAGCACTGCTTTTAGTTTGAAAATTGGATTCAGTTTTTAGAGTTCGGACAAAACAATGGACGGTTTCAAGAAATGTATTTTATCAACAAAACTTATTTTGATGGTTACTGTATTTATTTTAATGCCCTCAGTGCACGGAGGCCAACAGCCTCCACGTAAACATTTCCACCCCCAACAATCAACTCAGATTTATGAAGTCTATCATGTTCAGGCCCTGCAGCTGATTGGTGGCATGTCTGATCAGAAAGCCTTTCTGCATCTTCACAGTGTGAGTCTGAGAGTTTCTGAACAACAGGATGAGCTGCTACACACCTGACACCACATTCAAACACACACAAGCTGCAAATCTGACACAATATTTTAGACCAAAGAAAAAGGTTCACAATTTGCAGTTAACATGAAGATATTCTAGAGTAGAAACAACACACAGCACACAAGTTTCATGTAGAGATGATTGTTTATTCTGGATGTTATTTTCATTCAGTTATTTTCCATTATTTTGAGCAATTTTCTGATTTATCCAGTTCATGTCAGAACAAACATTCACAGTAACAGCTGGTCCAGTACAGACACGTTCAAAACCAGAACTGATTACACCATAAATCATGTTGTTGTAAATCACTCCACCACCAGAATCACCCTGAGAGAAGAGAAATGTAGTTTGTGCTCCCCAAAATATCTAAAACATACACAGATGATATACAGTAATATTAGCAGTTAACTAACCCCACGTGCATCTACTTGATGTTCTTCCAGACACAGCCTGTTGTTATATGGCACATATGCAGTACACTGAGAGTATCTGGTAGGCTCACAGTCAGCAACACACATGTCTGCACACTGAAGATTAGGTGGTTCATCAGGGACTAGAGAAAAAGGAAAAGAACAAAAGTTATTCATAATCTTTCAAAAGCTAAAATTGTGAGTAGAATGATGTTTCATCTTTTGTTATGTTTCCAAATGATTTTTAAACAAGGAACTTGGCGCACAGTATATCTACTCCAAAATTTACAAAAAGAAAAAAACTTGTTCTTCATTCAGTATTAAACAAAAAACATAAATGTAAGTATAAAACAGTCACAGAAACCGAAATCAGATTCTAGCATTAACTGTGAAATAATCAAACAAAATATGGTCTTACGTGTGTGGCCGGTGGCATTTACTCTATAACCACCAAGTCCTGCAACCTGAACGAAGTCTCCTCTAGAAACAGACAAAAAACAAAACAATCATAAATTAATTTCACATCCATCCATGTGACATGAACACAAAATAAATCAATAAATCATATGATGTACTCTGCAGGCTGGGTATTTCCAGGTGGCTGAAGTGTTTCCAGGCTCCTTAGACAACCATGAGCTGGATGACTGAGAACCTACAAACACACACGAGCAGCAGTTTATTTAATGTAGCGGTGAGCACTGCCCAAACCAAAAACCAAAAAAATATATTGTACCCTACTTCAGCCAATCAGCAGTCTTCATCTGTTTCAGCATCAAACACACAACCACAATTTGGAGAGAGGTGAGAGATCCACACACCTTCATGAGAGGAGCCACTAATGTAAACTAACACCACACATGATAATCATGGATCCTAACATAGTTGATACTTTTTATGTGAAGTCTGGCACTAAACCTCTGTGTTCCTGTCATACTGCATGTACTATATATACATGTAGCATATACAAAGCACAATAATTAAGCTGTTAATAATTAACAATGTCTTCTGTAAGTATTTCATTTTAAAATACACATCCATTCATGCATTAATGTTTAATGTGTGAAACATTTAAAAAGTTAGTTAAATAATAAATAATAATAATAATAATGATAAAAACCCTCTGTAAAGGACTTTTGGATTTGATGCTTTATGTCTGGATCTTGCGCTTTTGCACCATCTGGTGATGAACAGTGGAATGTAGAGTTGGTTGCATTTTTGGGTCTCCACCTGTTAGGGAAAACACTTCTTCAGTAAAGACTTCAGAGAAGAGAAACACAGACAGTTTTACTTGTTGCTTAGCAAGGGCAGCTCTGAGCTCTCGCACGAGAGTGAGGGCTCAGGGACTCGCGCTCAGAGACTGCCCCGGTCTTTATTTTATAGTTCCAGTGTGTGTGTGTGTGTGTGTGTGTGTGTGTGTGTGTGTGTTGCTGATCAAAGGGTCATAAAGCACAAAAGGTACATCCTTGGTCAGGAGAAGGGTGACCCCCCCCCCCCCCCCCTCACCCTGGATAACACAGTGAGGAAGTCCTGCAGTTCATCTAAATGTAAAGAAGCACTTAAACTAAAACAGACATAGCTACGTTAATCCTACCGTAAAACAATAAAACAAGGTACGAGCTCTTTCCCATGCTCCCAGGATGTGGGGGTGAACCAAGCCTGCTGAAAATCACACATCCTGTCACTACACAATTGATTATATGCCTCTAAGCATACATGGTTAAACATTTCCTAATACAAATAACTACATGCAGTATTCTACCATATGCAAACTTATATCACTAAAAGATTATACTGACTACTAAATACAATTTTCCATTGACATTCCCTCCTGTTGTCAGTAAAACTTAAAGTGAGATACCAGTTTGTAACATCTTGTTGTACATTTTCTGTCACATCATCATTAATCACACAAAGTCTTCATGTTCCAACAGGTCGGGGTCATCATCATCACTTGTCATGGCTATGTATACAGCAACAGTAGAAAAATATTATGCGGTTAATCATGAGTCTTAGGCATGGCAATATACACGTTACAAAGACACAACATAAAAATAAAAATATCCCAACTCCGATGAGTAGTCTTTTTAGCACCTGTAACCAGGAGCCAGTGTAAAGCCAAGAAAACCAGTCACTTGTATCACTTACATAGTCCTGATTTTGGGCCTGCTGGATCTGTCTCAAAACATTCAAGGCGTCAGTCATGTTTAATGAGTGTACATCGTCCAGTATGTAAGTGCAGCATGTGTTGTTGAAGAGGACGCAGAGTCCCCCTCTTTCTGCTAATATCATGTCCAGATTCTATTTGATGTTGCATCGCTGTAATCCGTAACGCATCGATTTCCTGGTTCTGCTGTTCGTTGATCTTACATGAAGCGTTCAGGAAAAGTCCAAACCGGTAATCCAGAGTTTCAATTCTCAGCATATTTTTTCCCAGCTCCCACCCAGGGGAACAATGAATGGAGTACTTTCTGTCCAGTAGTCCATAACTTGAATTCCTTGGGCACGTCGCCTCCCCATATCGGGTCATGTGCTTGAAGTTTAGGAATCGCTAATCTTCTTTTCCGGTGTACTGTAGAAGAGGTGTTCACTGCAGTCATCCTGAAGGTGTGGTCTGACAGGAATATAGGAGCACATGTCCCTGTCCAGTCTAGGGCAGTATGAAATATGCCCGTTGTCCACATAACCAGGCCATTCCTTGCACCCAGTACGTGCCGTTAGAGGGTCCACTCATGTTCACAGGTGCGCCCTCTCCGTGGCCTGCAGTTTGGACACAGTTTGTGGTGTCTCCAAGGGGTCTGTTACCCTTCTCTTGCTGGTAACACATGGAGTGGTTCTTTCCTGGCACTTGGTCCAGGAACACTGGGAAATGGATAGAGATATTCCGATTTGTCACATTGAAGTCGATCCAAAAGAGTTGATCACATGTTCCATTACTAAGTCCAACAGCGTGTGAGATTTTATCGTCGATGATGATTCGGCTGTGTTGGAATCCAATGCCAGCAAGGCTGGCTGCACACTTTGCTTGAGTGTTGTTCATATATTCGCCATATAATATGGGGTGTGTCGACGTGCTGGGCATATGAAAACAGACATAACAGTCTGTATTTGCCGATTCTGCCTTTGTTCTGTCGTGGATATAACGGTACCAGGCATTATTCATCCACGGATGAATATGATCTTGCGTCATATCTCTTAGGTGAGAGTTGTCATGTGTCCATCTTCTCTGCCTTCCTCCTGGTTCAGCTGTTTCCGGCACCAGCTGGGGTCCTGTAAAAGTGAGCGTCGTAGTCAAGGTAACCAAGAGGGTCCACCTTCCCATGGTTGCACACAGGTCCGTCACGCCTCGCACTTGGTTGCCCTAGAGTTGATCAGAGGCTGGAGGTTGAAGTGCGAGCTTACCCTACGGGGGCTCAATCAGCACTCCCCCCTCACCACTGAAACAACCAAGTGTGAGATTTCTCTAATGTGCTGTCTTGGGGGTGCTGGGTCCAGTTATCTTACTGCTGTTATGATCCCAGCAGTCTTCAGTGTGCCATCGTATGCTCAGTATAGTGACACAGCATTAGGTGATGTTCATAGGAAACTGCTGTCATCACCACCATAGCTTCTGGTTCCTGTGCTTTTCCCAGAATCATGATGTCATCCTTAGACTCCCTCTGCGCTGTCGATGGAGCTTGGCACGCTCCCCTCATCCTTCAGGTGCCCATCTGTTGTCCACAATCTCCTCTGTTGGCCTCTGGAAATCCCCTTTGGCACAGCTCTCATTCCAACGCAGCTTCATGGTCCTTGCTGTGGCTCCAAAGTCTGATCTCATGATGGGCCCCAACCAGCTCGACCTTTGACCTCAACCACTGCCTGGTCTGTCAGTTATGCCTGGAATGGTTCTCACTTCTCATTGGGCCTCTGAAGATTTCCCAGGAGATTACTGCTGCACCTGTATTTCCTTGCTAGGAGGAAAAACTTCTATTTGGAGAGCATGTCAACAATCATCAAACTACATTTTGTGTTCAGTGAACTTCACTTATAGGCCATCAAAGCCTCATCTGAACATGGATGCACTGCTTGCATAGGTTTAATACCTGTAAATGAATTGTTAATCACACAGATTGCTGCGAAAATCATATAAAACAAATTTTAATGTTAATTCATTGTTTCATATTAATCCTGGATCCCTCCTCTTGACTCATGGACACTCCCATGAGTCAACTCACCAAAACCAGATTCCTGTCTTAAAGAAAAAGTTAAATAGATCATATCCCAGGTAACATCAGGGCATCTGCTCCTCTGGAGCAGCACCACCCTGGACTTATAATCCTGCAATAAAAGATGTTAGTGTGTTTTGTATATTAAATTTGCATAATAAAAACTGGCTCCGCCAGGAGCCTACATACACACCATCATGGCCTGGTAAACAAGATCTGGAAATGAAATCAAACTTCACACCTATAAACAATTATATCATAAGAGTAACAAGCATTCAGCATCAGCAAGACAAGTGTCATGTGCAGGTTTTCTCAAATCATTAAATCACTATTATTACCATAATTCGCCTCAAACATGGATCATCCCATGTACTCAGTTAACATTAATGTAATCAGTGACTTCTCTTAAGCAAAGTCACTCCACTCATATATTACTATGAGCTCAAAAGTGGCCAGCAAATGAGCCCATAATAAACTATCCCATAAACACCGTAATCTCTTATTTGTTTTACTCATGTCACTTGTCCGCTTCAGCTGAATCTTCTAAATGCAGTCTCAGAAAAACAAACATTAGCAATACACATTGACTATCCTGGTGGGCAGGCGTCGGCCATCCACATTCCAGAGGTGCCATAAAAAGACCATAAAGTCAACCATCAAACCCTAGCTGTGGAATGAATGTCAGTCACATGTAAACCCAGAAATCCTGTAGTAGGAAAAACATTAACTAATCCTCTTATAAACCACATGATCAAACACATGAAAAACTGTAATGCTGTAGAAAAGAAAATACAAATATTAGCGCTGCGCAGTGTGTACACACTTTCTCACAGTAACTTCTGTGAGCAACACAAAATAGGGAATAGCACCCTTGGTAAATGCACAGACACAGAAAGTGGCATTTCACAGGTTAAATCATCATGCACCCTCGAATGTTGCTGTCATCTTACTGCTCCTGTAACAAAAAACACATATAGATTCATCCACCCTTTTGTCCTATCTAGATGGAGATTAACTTTGAGTCGTGATCAAGTCTTGTCAGCTTTTACCAGTCAGTCAGTTTGTTTTTATTTTATTTCCATTCATACATTCATTCATTCTTTCTTTCTTTCTTTGCTGATAGTGGATCCTGTCGTCGCATTTAGTTTCCACTTCCAGCAAAATGACGTCATTTCAAAAAGAAAAAGAACTTGAGATAGGATTACATCGCTGAATCCTTTTTTAGGACAGGGACTCTCATTTAATATTGTCCCAATAAGTAGCTTTCTCCTGAGTCAATTTCAATGTGGAGAAAACTCACTTGACACAATTTTCTCGACGACGTGTAGCACTTTTGATTCCCGACGTGCAGATCTGCTTAAAGACAAGAAATAGACAAACAAAATCAGTGCCTGTTCAAAAGATAAAAAATGAAAAATAACAGAGATTATCAAACAAAAAACTTTCAGTGCACTGTGAAAGTATCAAAATAAAAAGGCCTTTAAGTCATGACACAAACTCCTCATCAAAAACACAACAGGAGAAGAATCATCAGCTAGATTCACTCCAAACCAACCATCAGCTGCACAACTCACAACATAACCCTAATGTCATATTAACTATAAGTTTAATCACCAGGTCTGTGCTCTTCACTCATTTAGGTCACCGATCTATTTTATTCAACTTTCCTTTTTTCCTTCATCATAAAACATGTGACATGTTGTCATGCACTTCACAAAAAAGTTTGTTCTGACGTATTCAAAGTTGTGTATCTAGATACAGGATTCACTCGCACATCAAAGCAGGAAACTCAGTGTTTTAGAGTTTCCACTCAACACACAACAAACTCCAACACATCTCATTCACTCGTGCTAGAATTCAGTCACCTTTCATTAATCTAAAACCGATCAACTAATTTGCATATCAGCTATTAACCCACTAAGTTGACAGAACAACAGAAAAGCATGTTCAAAATATTATCACAAAAGACAATTTCCCTCATAGTAAATTACTTGTGCTGCATTAATCAAGCAGGAAGCTTCTCCCAATTTACTATATCAACAACTAAATTTATTGTCTGATCACTGGTTGGTGGTCAAACCAGAATCAAAGGTTAAACTGTTGTCCTGCAACCTGGAGAGTCAGTTTTTTTGCATTGGATAAATTCAGTATTTAATAACAAGTGTCTGCTAAATTGACACTATTTTAACACTGATGAAAGATTTGATCATTTCTTAACTAATGTGCTGTGAGTCCACTGGTCTTTGCATCACACGGAGTGACTTGGACAAGATGATAAACAGACTCACGCTTAAGATGTTGTCTAATCTTCATGAGTTATTTTGTGTTTGGAAGTGTTAGTAGGGTTAATTCATGTTCTGCTTGTTTGTGTGATTTTGTATGTTTCTATTTTCGCAATATTTCAGACTCCGTCTCAATTTTCCAACTTAAGCAGTCAGTTTTCTTTTCCCCAGGTTTGCTAACCCAAATTTTGATTTCCCACATTTAATAACAGCATTCCTCTGTGTTTCCACTTACTCTCACTCTGTTGTCATCTCACTCTGTTGTCCTCTCCCACTTTCAACAGTCCACAGCCGGCAGTTCTCCTTCAGCTTTGTCCTGTGTTCCACTGTCTCTTCTTGCCATTTTACTCCAAAGGTGGCAAATGTCAAACTCCAACAGTCTCCTCAGTTCTCCTCAAAAGTTTTCTTCACATGCATAGTGAAGTTGCAGCTTGTTGGAAACACAGTGCCATTCATCCGATCAGTCAGGATGATGGGTTTGCTCTTCTCTGATGCTGTTTGTCCACATTGCTGCTGCTTTGCTGGGACTTTTTGTGCTCAGGACTTGCTGCTGTCTCTTTATCTGCCATGTTATTGCTGCATTCCTTGTCTTCAGGGAGGAGTGAGAGCTTGCTTGTGAGGTTGAGAAACACATGGCACTGTAAATAAGTCAGCCAGAAACTTGGCCTGCATGTTTCCAATGATGTTAAATTATAACTTTCTTCCGACTGCTGCATGTGGAAAATTGATTCAGGTCTGCTTTTCACCTGAAAGTGACAAACTAAGACATTTTCATTATTATCATCGCTGCTTAATCAACACACATCTCTCTCTCTCTCTCTGTGTTTGTTTTAAAAGCAGAAAATGAAATTGTAGTTGTTTTTCACTAATTAACACAAAACCTTTTTCCTATGATTTTTCTTTTCCATCTACAATATAAATTCTTTCTCTTTTACACTCTTTTTTTTTTCCGTTACAATAGCTGGTGACCTGCAGAATCACCGCTCTTACTCACAATCAGAGGCAATTACTTTTACACAGCGCACAAAAACACTGTGACGTCAGACACATTCACACTCACTTTGTCATCTGCATAAATAAATCATATGGCTGGTGATATGTGCCATGGTGATCCATAGGCATGATCACAAGTTTATTTAATTATTTTTAACCCAACAAAACAAATAAACAAAAGCATAATGAAACGCTGCACACTCCAGTTTTCACAGTTATCATAGTTCTGTTTGTGTGAATTATCTGCTTTCATTATTAATACCAGTTTATAGGTTGTTATCCTTTTTATTATTAGTTTGAATGCATTAAAATTAAGTTGTAATTTAGCCTTTTGTTTATTTTACTTTATTCCTCTTGCATTTATATCTATTCAGTCGGGTCTGTTTCCAACCCTTTTTTAAACTACTTCAAACTACTGTGATCTCTAATTTTCACTGGGTGAGGGATTATTATGTTCTTCCTAGTCTGAACTGCTCTCTTCACCTGAGCTGCTATCCTATTCTGAGTTACTGTCTTCTTTGTTTCTTACAGTCACGCACAAAATGTCCCTCTTTTCCACACCTCCAGCATGTAGTGTTAAAGTCACTGTTTGGTGTTAATTTTACTTGTTTATTCCCCATTTTCAAAGATTTTTTGCTGGGCCGTCACTGGCACGCTTGACTTCAGAGTGGTTTACTGATACGGCCTTCGACTTCACCCTAACGGTGAAGCGGTATCAGTTTTATGAGATGAAACTCAACCGTTCTCCTTTGTCACCAATACGTGAGCCTCAGCAAAGAAAACAAAAATAGAAGTAGTTCAGCAGCGTATTGTGCTGTAAAATCAACTTACTTCCAGACACATACACACATAGACATTTGCGCGCTAATTTGTCACGAGATAATTTCAGCTACCTCTAAAACTAGTCAAAACACAGTTCCTTCTGGCGAACTTAAACCTAATTTGTCACGAGATAATTTCAGCTACCTCTAAAACTAGTCAAAACACAGTTCCTTCTGGCGAACTTAAACCTAATTTGTCACGAGATAATTTCAGCTACCTCTAAAACTAGTCAAAACCCAGTTCCTTTCGGCGAACTTAAACCTAATTTATCACGTTACTTTAAATCTTTGCGGCCGTCTTATATACCAAAATAGTGTTTCTCACTCTCCGACGTCTCACTGGTGATTAAGATCATTGGACTGAATCCCACCGCCATGGACCAGATTATAACACCGGCCCAGACCCGAATTTAACGTCCTGGGGCTCTCTCCTCGTCCAAGAGGGCTGTGCACAGGCTTCGGTGCTGGCTCCCCACGGCGTCAGGAATCAGTGCTGGATCCTGGAACAGAGTCACAGATAACAGTTCTGATATTTTCTGATCCGGCTCGAAGGACCAAATAGATGTTAGGGAAAACACTTCTTCAGTAAAGACTTCAGAGAAGAGAAACACAGACAGTTTTACTTGTTGCTTAGCAAGGGCAGCTCTGAGCTCTCGCACGAGAGTGAGGGCTCAGGGACTCGCGCTCAGAGACTGCCCCGGTCTTTATTTTATAGTTCCAGTGTGTGTGTGTGTGTGTGTGTGTGTGTGTGTGTGTGTTGCTGATCAAAGGGTCATAAAGCACAAAAGGTACATCCTTGGTCAGGAGAAGGGTGACCCCCCCCCCCCCCCCTCACCCTGGATAACACAGTGAGGAAGTCCTGCAGTTCATCTAAATGTAAAGAAGCACTTAAACTAAAACAGACATAGCTACGTTAATCCTACCGTAAAACAATAAAACAAGGTACGAGCTCTTTCCCATGCTCCCAGGATGTGGGGGTGAACCAAGCCTGCTGAAAATCACACATCCTGTCACTACACAATTGATTATATGCCTCTAAGCATACATGGTTAAACATTTCCTAATACAAATAACTACATGCAGTATTCTACCATATGCAAACTTATATCACTAAAAGATTATACTGACTACTAAATACAATTTTCCATTGACACCACCCAACCCCTTTTTTGCTAGCACACATGGTTAGCTCCACACATGGAAAAAGTAATGTTCAAAATTAAATAAGTGCAAGAAATAAGTTAGAAAAAGACAGTAAGGCCACAAAGGACTATTTAGCCCCTCCTGGAGGTCAACTTACTTTGCTTGTGTTCTTTAAATGTTTTATTTTCTGTGATTAATTACGTTGTGATTGATTTACACAAAGTAGAAGAATGCATTTTGATGTGATGTTTTTAAAAAAAATCGTTTTCTTCTTTGAGCAGTTCTCCCGAGACCAGAATAAACCCCGTTTTATAACTCTACATGGTGCCTACGTCAACCTTTGAAGGCGCTACACCCTCAAAAGAATCAGCTGTACAGCACATTTGCTGCTGTTGTTACCAGACACAAATATAAATGTGCCAAATTTTAGATCACAGGAAATATTTCTTAGAGCAGATTTTAAATCAGTAACTTTGCAAATTTAGAGGAAATGTTTTTGGACAACAAACGTGTCACATTTTAAACAGGGTTTAATCAGCGCTGACATACAGACATTTATGCGCTGGGTATAACAGACATGCTTACCGTGTGAAAGGACCGCGGATGTCTTGGAGCAGAGAAACATGCTGTATTGTTGTTTTTCTTTATTGCATAAGCAGTGCCCGACTGTCCGAAACGCTCTGTGCGGGTAGCAAAGTCGGCTCCAACGCACCTGCAGGCTATGCCCCATAGCAGGCATCCATTTGAAAGAAAGGTGTCGCTGCGGCTAGGCTCACTCGATAGTCAGGCTTTTATTTATATTTGCGGCATTCTGGTGCGTTAAAACTAGCAGCCTCTGTGTCCCGCTTGGATCACCATTCTGAAAATTCTGATATTTAAATAAAATGATGAATCGGCGAGTGATGAGGAGCCACGTAGATCCTAAAATGAGGTTTGATTAAATTAAACTCGTATGAACAGTGATGACGCGTTCCAAACAAACGATGCTTTCTACATGGCCAAATTGTGTGCTAACTACCTCACAGCGCTGTGTCCGGGGTCTGAAAAAAAAAGTTAAAACGATATACCTTGCGAAAGTTGTGAAGTGCTGAGGAAAATACTGTGTGTCTGATGGGGTGTTTTTATATAGGTGGACTTGGTTTCAGTTGACCTCTGACATGGAGAGATGAAAAGAGCAGTTTGTAAAGAAAAAAGGTGAAAAACTATGGAACTACAGTTGGGATGTGTGTGCTGGGATGCTCTTGATAAGTATGCAGCTTTTATTGTTTTATGACTTGTTTTGCTGACTGTTGGGGCCCTACCTGTAACCCCCTCTGTCTCATCAAGTCTTACTGTTGCAGTGCGTTTGTGTGGCTACTAGACAATTATAGGTTGCATTAAAGGAACATTGGGGGGTCGATACAGT
Organism: Diplotaxodon limnothrissa; assembly: GCF_057381915.1. NCBI lineage: Eukaryota > Metazoa > Chordata > Actinopteri > Cichliformes > Cichlidae > Diplotaxodon > Diplotaxodon limnothrissa. The sequence continues at coordinate 20,897,414 of NC_140604.1, forward strand.
GCTATTGTGGCTAGTTAAGAATATGTGGTTTTTAGAAGTATCACAAGAAAAGTTTATTTCTAAAAGGATACATGTTGTTTGTGGTACTCTGTTTTAAAAACTACTAGCCTCTGTGTCTTTCAGAGCACAAAAGAAAAGTGCTCCTAAACTAGTTAAAAAAGTGCCTTTATATTACTACTGAGGTTGAGGCAGTAACAAAGTTCTTTAAATCATAAGGCAAGAAAATCCAGAAACCTTGGGTTAGCCGTGGCTATCCGGGTCATCTGAGCCCGAATAGTAGTGATGTGACGTTCTCTATCGAGGCTTCAAAGCTTGTGTCGAGTAATTGAGGGAGCGTTTCTGCGATGCGCGTATCGAGGCTTGCTTCATTTATGGGAGGAGCTGAAAATGATGACGTCTGAAGCCTCGCTGCCCGGCTGTACCACGTGACTGGTTCACGAAGTGGTTCGAACTTTGCCGCGAGCTACGACAGCGATATAAACCCCTCAGACTTCATTCAAAAATGTGGGTGTTTGATGGAGAGTTGCGGTTAGTGAGAATTTGGAGACAGTTTGGAGGTTTATTAGAGAAAGTCAGGAGAGAATGGAGCCAGCTAAGAAGAGGAGGATATCCTCACCTGTGTGGGAACATTTTGATCTTATTCCTCCCAACAAGGTATGTAAATTTCTACAGAAGATGTATTTCCATAATATTGATGGTGCAATACAATTTATGTTAAATGGAAAACTTCCACAACAGGCAAAAAAAAAAGCTTTTTGCTAAAAAAAAAAAAAAAGATTTAAAGCAGAAGTTTTTTGCACTGCATTTTAAAATGAAAACATATTGCATTTATTTGCAATTAAAAACACACAGAGCAGAAAGTGTGTTACTGTTTTACATCCACAGACACACAAGAAAAGAAGCAGGCAACATGAGGTCAAGTTATGGCAATTTTATTTTTGTATGTCAGTACATGCATTCAGAATAGAGTTTTTAAAAAACAAACAAACGTCCCAAGTAAAGTTTGGGGGGATTTTTGTGAAAGAAAGGTTGAGAGAGGGGGAAGGAGGAAGATGCTGCTGGGTCAGTTCTTTCTCAGCAGTCTGCTCCAGAATCCCCTCCTGTCCTCGGCTTGCTTTTCTTTTGCCTTCAGCTCTTTTAAGGTTTTGTTGAGCTGCTCCTCGGCATCTTTAAATGTTTCTTTCAGCTGCTGTTTGGCCAGTTTCCCTTTGTGTTTGAGGAGCTCTTTAGCTTCCTTTTTGTGCTTTTGTATTTCTTTAAGTTCATCTTTGCAGCCTTTCTTGGTCACCGTCGTTTCTTTCTTGAATACCTTCAACTCAATTTTCCCTTCTGCAAGTTCCTCTTGCACTTTCATCAGTTCCTCCTTCATGTTTTGAGTGTAACTCTTTGTATCTTCCATTTCTTTCTTTGCTTCCTGTATTTTAATTTTCTCTTCCTCCAACACTTTTTGAGCTTCCAACAATTCTTTCTTCATATTTTCAATCTCATTTTCTGTCTCGTGTTTACATTTTTTCTCCTCTTCAAGTTGTTGCTTCACATGCAGTAATTCCTTCCTTAGTGTTTCAGCTTCAGCCATTACATTTGCAGCGTCTTGTGTTGCCAACTGCATTTTGCTTTTTTCCTCTTCAAAAGCTTCCTGCACCTCCTGTAATTCCTGCATCACATTTCCTGCCTCCTTCTTTGCAGTTTGATATTTATTTTTGGCTTCTTGTGCTGTGCTTTTCTCTTCCTCCAATGCTTTTTGAGCTTCCAACAGTTCTTTCTTCATGTTTTCATTCTCGTTTTCTGCCTGTTGTTTTCTTATCTTCTCTCCTTTAAGTTTGAGACCCACATCCTGTAATTCCTGCAATACTACTTCAGTTTCAAACTTTGAATTTTTAGCTTCTCCTCTTGATTTTTCTGCCTCTTCTTTTAATTTGACATTTTCAGCCTGTATCATTTGAAATTTAAAATGAATCAGCTGTACTGTATTGTGAGGTGAAGCACTCGCCGATCCTCTTCTCGATCTCCCTTGATTCATTTTGGCCTTTAAACAAAGGAACCAACGTTTTGTAGAGGAGTGAAGTGAAGTTTTCGATGTTTCTTCGTCAACTGTCGTTTGTCCTGCACAGAGATGCTGCTGTAGATGTGTCTCTAGCTGTGTCTGGATACAATGAAACATGCTGGAACTAAGTGCTTGTGTTGCACAGTTCTACTAAACATTCCATTTCATGCATGCTCCGCCCACATGGTCAGGAATGTCAGGTGCTGCATCTCCAAATGCTGCTCCCGTTGCCTAGCAATAACAGCTGTTTACTTTTTGGGGTCTGGTTCATTGTTTAATAAAGAAAACATGTCCAAGTATTGGGTGCTGAGGCTCAGCGCATATTCTAGCCTGCTGTGTGGGTGGGCAGCTAGAAATCACTGGTGGGCAACATGAGTGAGGAGAAAACTGGAGCAGCCAAGCAGGGAGCTGCAGGTTGCTGGTTTGAGTCTCTGTTCAGATGCTGGTGTCTCCTCTCTCTGAGATGTCTGCAAACTGTCCCAGATAAAACAATAAGGATAATAAACAAACACGTGACTAAAATAACAATTATGACTCTGATGTGTTTCATGTGTAGCAGGATGGCCTCTATACAGCAGTCGCTGCAAGCATCCACATCGCCACACTTACTATTCTTTAAGCAGGCGTGCTGGGCTCCTCCTAAGGAAAGTTTGAAACTTCATTTCCTTCATGCTGGTGAACTTTTTACCAAATATTTTCATCAAAGCTTCTCCATCACTGACAGGGATTGTTTGGATCTTCACACTCATCTCCACCAACCCTAAAAAATGAGTCTCACTTTGCTCATATAATGCCAGGAGTGTCTCCATATTCCACAAAAGTCTATGCAAACATGTAACAGTATCCCATATTCATAGAAATATTATTGATATTATAACAAAAGCTGTCACCAACACAATTGTCCCAAGTGCTTTTTTTTATTAGTTATTGCAAATGCTTGACTGCAGTTCTTGCTAGATGACAAAACCACTTATTAGGTTTAGAAGGAAATGACTTTTTCTACATGAGGTAAAGTTGGAGAGCTGTTTCCCCAAACTAAATGAAATCATCATTTGAAAAACTACAATCTGTATTTACTCTGAACATCTGTGTTAACATTTGAAATTGGAAACATGTAAGTGTAACAAACATGTTAAAACATAAGAAATCAGGAAGGGGCATGTATAGGAATTTCTTTTACTTATGCATTAATCACATTATTTTATTGTATGATACCTTGGTGCCACTGGATTTTAACATGTCTCACACTCATACAGTAAGACAAATGCTGGGGGTCTAGTAAGGAAGTTGGGGGAAGCAGACAACTCCACAGGAAGAGTCTTTTGTGTCTTTGAGGACTCTGGTAGGAAGCAAGGGAGTGTGAACCTTAAGGTGTGAAACAGCTGTGTACTGCCTTTTGTTCCTGGAGAAGGTATTTAACTGAGAGCCATGCTAGGCTCAGGGAGACTCTGCTGACCGTCTGTCCCGCGGTCATGCAGGGACTTCATCAAGCTTGCTTGTCTGTTCTTTGTGTGTTTTGATTAAAGAATGTTAGCTACCGCTCACCGCTCGTCTGCAGGCTTTATTTAAATGGAAAACTTCCACAACAGGCAAAAAAAAAAGCTTTTTGCTAAAAAAAAAAAAAAGATTTAAAGCAGAAGTTTTTTGCACTGCATTTTAAAATGAAAACATATTGCATTTATTTGCAATTAAAAACACACAGAGCAGAAAGTGTGTTACTGTTTTACATCCACAGACACACAAGAAAAGAAGCAGGCAACATGAGGTCAAGTTATGGCAATTTTATTTTTGTATGTCAGTACATGCATTCAGAATAGAGTTTTTAAAAAACAAACAAACGTCCCAAGTAAAGTTTGGGGGATTTTTGTGAAAGAAAGGTTGAGAGAGGGGGAAGGAGGAAGATGCTGCTGGGTCAGTTCTTTCTCAGCAGTCTGCTCCAGAATCCCCTCCTGTCCTCGGCTTGCTTTTCTTTTGCCTTCAGCTCTTTTAAGGTTTTGTTGAGCTGCTCCTCGGCATCTTTAAATGTTTCTTTCAGCTGCTGTTTGGCCAGTTTCCCTTTGTGTTTGAGGAGCTCTTTAGCTTCCTTTTTGTGCTTTTGTATTTCTTTAAGTTCATCTTTGCAGCCTTTCTTGGTCACCGTCGTTTCTTTCTTGAATACCTTCAACTCAATTTTCCCTTCTGCAAGTTCCTCTTGCACTTTCATCAGTTCCTTCTTCATGTTTTGAGTGTAACTCTTTGTATCTTCCATTTCTTTCTTTGCTTCCTGTATTTTAATTTTCTCTTCCTCCAACACTTTTTGAGCTTCCAACAATTCTTTCTTCATATTTTCAATCTCATTTTCTGTCTCGTGTTTACATTTTTTCTCCTCTTCAAGTTGTTGCTTCACATGCAGTAATTCCTTCCTTAGTGTTTCAGCTTCAGCCATTACATTTGCAGCGTCTTGTGTTGCCAACTGCATTTTGCTTTTTTCCTCTTCAAAAGCTTCCTGCACCTCCTGTAATTCCTGCATCACATTTCCTGCCTCCTTCTTTGCAGTTTGATATTTATTTTTGGCTTCTTGTGCTGTGCTTTTCTCTTCCTCCAATGCTTTTTGAGCTTCCAACAGTTCTTTCTTCATGTTTTCATTCTCGTTTTCTGCCTGTTGTTTTCTTATCTTCTCTCCTTTAAGTTTGAGACCCACATCCTGTAATTCCTGCAATACTACTTCAGTTTCAAACTTTGAATTTTTAGCTTCTCCTCTTGATTTTTCTGCCTCTTCTTTTAATTTGACATTTTCAGCCTGTATCATTTGAAATTTAAAATGAATCAGCTGTACTGTATTGTGAGGTGAAGCACTCGCCGATCCTCTTCTCGATCTCCCTTGATTCATTTTGGCCTTTAAACAAAGGAACCAACGTTTTGTAGAGGAGTGAAGTGAAGTTTTCGATGTTTCTTCGTCAACTGTCGTTTGTCCTGCACAGAGATGCTGCTGTAGATGTGTCTCTAGCTGTGTCTGGATACAATGAAACATGCTGGAACTAAGTGCTTGTGTTGCACAGTTCTACTAAACATTCCATTTCATGCATGCTCCGCCCACATGGTCAGGAATGTCAGGTGCTGCATCTCCAAATGCTGCTCCCGTTGCCTAGCAATAACAGCTGTTTACTTTTTGGGGTCTGGTTCATTGTTTAATAAAGAAAACATGTCCAAGTATTGGGTGCTGAGGCTCAGCGCATATTCTAGCCTGCTGTGTGGGTGGGCAGCTAGAAATCACTGGTGGGCAACATGAGTGAGGAGAAAACTGGAGCAGCCAAGCAGGGAGCTGCAGGTTGCTGGTTTGAGTCTCTGTTCAGATGCTGGTGTCTCCTCTCTCTGAGATGTCTGCAAACTGTCCCAGATAAAACAATAAGGATAATAAACAAACACGTGACTAAAATAACAATTATGACTCTGATGTGTTTCATGTGTAGCAGGATGGCCTCTATACAGCAGTCGCTGCAAGCATCCACATCGCCACACTTACTATTCTTTAAGCAGGCGTGCTGGGCTCCTCCTAAGGAAAGTTTGAAACTTCATTTCCTTCATGCTGGTGAACTTTTTACCAAATATTTTCATCAAAGCTTCTCCATCACTGACAGGGATTGTTTGGATCTTCACACTCATCTCCACCAACCCTAAAAAATGAGTCTCACTTTGCTCATATAATGCCAGGAGTGTCTCCATATTCCACAAAAGTCTATGCAAACATGTAACAGTATCCCATATTCATAGAAATATTATTGATATTATAACAAAAGCTGTCACCAACACAATTGTCCCAAGTGCTTTTTTTTATTAGTTATTGCAAATGCTTGACTGCAGTTCTTGCTAGATGACAAAACCACTTATTAGGTTTAGAAGGAAATGACTTTTTCTACATGAGGTAAAGTTGGAGAGCTGTTTCCCCAAACTAAATGAAATCATCATTTGAAAAACTACAATCTGTATTTACTCTGAACATCTGTGTTAACATTTGAAATTGGAAACATGTAAGTGTAACAAACATGTTAAAACATAAGAAATCAGGAAGGGGCATGTATAGGAATTTCTTTTACTTATGCATTAATCACATTATTTTATTGTATGATACCTTGGTGCCACTGGATTTTAACATGTCTCACACTCATACAGTAAGACAAATGCTGGGGGTCTAGTAAGGAAGTTGGGGGAAGCAGACAACTCCACAGGAAGAGTCTTTTGTGTCTTTGAGGACTCTGGTAGGAAGCAAGGGAGTGTGAACCTTAAGGTGTGAAACAGCTGTGTACTGCCTTTTGTTCCTGGAGAAGGTATTTAACTGAGAGCCATGCTAGGCTCAGGGAGACTCTGCTGACCGTCTGTCCCGCGGTCATGCAGGGACTTCATCAAGCTTGCTTGTCTGTTCTTTGTGTGTTTTGATTAAAGAATGTTAGCTACCGCTCACCGCTCGTCTGCAGGCTTTATTTAAGCTGTCTTTACTTTTGTACAAGGTGAAGTGTTTGCTATGTGCCAGGGAGCTGGGATATAACAACAACACCTCATCCATGCTTAGGCACTACAGAGCTTTGCATGAGAATAAGGGGAACGCCGATTGAGGAGCAAGACCAGGTGAGCCATCAAATGCAATGATAATATAGCATGCAGTAATGTTGCTAAATGATATAACAATATTATACAACTGTTATATTTGTGCTTTGTCTTTATTGTCTTTCCTCAGGAGAACAATCTCAAATAGATGAAGACCTGGTTAGCATGGTGATCGAGGACTCCCAGCCATTTAGCAATCTGGAGGACAAAGGATTCAAAAGATTTGTTAAATCATTAAATCCTAGCTATGTTCTCCCCACTAAAAAGGTCATAAAAGCAGTGAACATTTAGTTTTTACAGAATGTGAACAGGCAGAAGTGTGTAGCTGTCCATACCTCAACGTTACAAAAGCACAACTACTGTCCACACCCCAACCACACCTCACCTCACAGTAAATGATCATTTTCCATACTGCCAGTATAAATATACACAGTATACTGCCATCACTACAATATACATGTTTTACACACTCCTTTTGTTGTTGACATTTACAGGCTGTGTGCAAAAGGCCACACTCTTCAAATTCATGCCAACTAATATTTTTACGTCCAGTAGGTGTCCTACTAGAGCAAATGAAGCTTCAAGAAGCTTTGCGCTGGGATGAACCAATTGGATGAAAAGCTTCAGTGCTTCATGAAGCTTCATCTGCCCATCACTACCGAATAGCCTCCTTCTCCTCCTCCTGCACAGGAAATAATCCAAAGTCCGTTAAATTCAAAAGAGTCACTGAAATAAATGTCTGTTGGGTAAAACATGGTCAGGTTAAAAGCGAGCCGTTTAATGTGGCTGATAAAAGAGTACAAAAACAAAAGGCAGATGCACACAAGAAAGAACCTAACTAGAACTAAACTGGGAAAACTGAATGCTAAACACAAAAGGCAAAGAACAAAACCTTGAACGTTGCAAAAAACATAAACATGGAAACTCCTGGAGACATGGAACAACAGACAACTTGACAAAGAATGAACAGAAACACACAGAATAAATACACACAAGGGTGATTAGGGGGAAGTGGAAACACATGGGGAAACAGCTGACACTACTCTGACATAACGAGACAAAGGAAGCAAAGCTGACTACACTGACATAGGACACAGACCTTCAAAATAAAACAGGAAACATGAGACGCAGACAAGACAATATAAACTTGATAACATAAGACACGCAGCATGAAACACATAAAGGGCAAAGGGAGACTAAAACACAGGGGTAGAAGACACAAGGGGAATCTAAATAAACAAATGAGCTTAGATAACCTAATGAACTTAAAAATAAACCATAAACATCAAAAATAAACTAAAACTTAAAACGCTGGGTCAAAAGACCCAGGATCGTGACAGTGGGAGGTTGAAGCCTATCCCAGCTGCCACAGGGCAAAAGCAGGACAGGCTGCCAGTTTATCACAGGGCTAACACAATATATGTGATAGAAAATCAACTGAAATGTTTGATATTTATTTATAATAATAAGAGAATAACTACTATTTATAATAATATTATAGTTGTTATTATAAAATGTATTTATAAATATGTGTATATTTTTTATAACACCCAACATAAAAGGCTTCTTTCCAAACCTGAGCTGTTTCAGACGCTTCTTGAAATTCTGACTTCTCTGAACTCAGTGTAAGGTGTCTGCTCCCTCACTGCGGCTGTGCCTGGAAGTACTTCTGCTTCTTGTCTTCCCCTAATGCAGCTTTAAAGTATTAAGTATGAAGCAACAGTGCTTCTCTTTGCGCCTCTGAAATCTGTGTTCTCTCTACTGATAAACAAAAGAAACAATGTAAAATGTATTAATAAATCAGTAACAAAAATATAGCGTAGAAGGTAAGTTGAGATTTTCATACCATCTTCAAGCCTAATGCTTTTAAGTCCCACACTCAATGCAGCCTGACTCAAAACCTGATTCTAAATGGTTCAGCACAGACAGAGAGGCACAAATGTTTAGTATTAACCTAAGTTACTGATCATTTACAGTATTACAGAGTCTATCAGTCTTTGCATGAAGTAAACATTCCTGTAAGTTTCTAGCTGACTCTCAGGTGTCACAGGTGTGCCAGCAGGAAAGAGGGTCAATAAACCTGCATCCTGAAGTTTGTCATGCAGGATTAAAGGAGCCAGACTTTGTTCACACAGGTAGAATTTTATTTTACACTGACTCTGGGTAAGTATGAGTATCATACGGTTTAAATGAAGCGCTAGAACTAGCAGAAATTTATTATAGATCCATTGAAGCTAATCGGGATATTTACTGTGAATCTGTGAATGCGTTTAACCATGTTACTGGTAACTTCATTAACTAGTAACTTAGCAACTTAGTCATAACAGGAGTTAATATTTCTGTCTAGACACCATTTAAATAGTAACCGCTTTACCACAATATAAGATAACCTTTACATAGCAGCTTGAATGATTGTGATATATTTGGACTGTAACTTGATGGTGTTTGTATATTTGTGCACTAATTGATGCCATAGACCAGTTTGTAATTTTGACATAGTAGCTAGTGCAGTTATTCGTAAGTTGCAGTTATTTGTTTGTGCAGTCTGTGCGTTTGTTTGATAGTTAATCCCATATGCTGATTTGTGGTTTGGACAGTTGCATGTGAAAATAAAGAAGCAAATGATACAGAAGTGTTTTGTGCGTTAATTGTTGCGCGTCATCGGTGTCCTCATGTTTAGCCTGCCACGGCCACTGGTTGGAAGAGCCGCAACAAATTGTCAACAGAAAATTTGTAGGTTTTATTGGATTATTTATATATAGATGAGTTTTACTGATGATAGTTTTGTAGTTTGCTGTTGCCTTTTACCACCCGCTTTTAGATTAAGCCTTTGGCTACACGAGCACATTTCGTTCAGGAGTCTTGTTCCCCTGTTAGGTTTTAGCAGTACAGCTGCACAAGGCGTTGTACTGATTTACTTTCTAGGTATTGTGCATCAGGCGGCTGAAGCCATTGGCTTGGGAGTACCGCCGCAGTTTGTGTTTAAGACAGTTTGTCTTTCTCACAGCTGACGGTATGGAGGTACATAAATACCCACCGCTAGTATGTACGGAAGACTAGGTTAAGTTAGTTAGGTTTAATAGGCAGATAGTGGGGGATATTGCTCCTGTTAATTGTGTGTGTGTCCAAGGTTTTATGAAGTGAATGTCATCAAGTGGAGGCGTTGGAATGAAGCTGTGTGGCATAGGTGCAGTTCAGCGTTTGGATTTCGTAATGTTTTGAAGAAAAATGGAGACACACCAATTAATACAATGTGGTGATGTGGATGGAAAGAAAAGACAGCCAAAACCGACTGCTAAGGCTTTGGAGAATCAGATTGAAAGACTGCAAACAGAACGTCACACTAAGATTAATAAAATTAAAAAGGTCATAAAAATGATTAAAGAGTTAAAGCAATCTGAGGATAATGTTTCAACTGTTCAGGCTCAGTTAGAGAATTTATCTGTGTTGCTTAATGAGGCAATTCATCTGCATGAAACTTTGCTTCCGTTGCTTCCTCAAGAAGAGCAAGAAAAACAAACTGCTTGGTTTATAAGTGTGCGAGCACATAATACTGAGTTTATGGAAGAGATAAAGAGATGGCTTCATGATGCAAAAGGAAACCCTGAGAGCAAAAGTCGGGTGTCTGAGCTTGATTTGCCACATTTAAATCCACCTGGTGTTGATTCCTCTGATGTATTACCTGCTGGAAATGGTTCTGGTGCTTCTAAGATCGCCGGGAATGTTAGTAAGGGTGCTGCGATAGATGATGTTAATCCAAGTGATAGTGTCTCTAATGTTGGAAACAAAAGTTGTAGGAAAAGTAAATCATCACTCAGTGGCTCAATGGTTTCATCTGCCTTGTCAGCACGCATAATGGCAGAAGCTGACATGGCTGCCCTTCTTGTTCGACAGAGGTTGTTGAAAGAAAAGCATGCTTTGGAAGAACAAGAAATACAGCTTAAGAAAAGAAAGGAGCTGCTTGACTTGGAAACTGAAATAGCAGCCTCAGCAGCAAAGGTGAATGTTTTAAAAACTTCTGAAATGTCCCGAGTCTCAAGTGCTGCTAGTGTTAAATCTGATGGAATGAATTCGTATTTAGAACGAGAGCAGGGGCGTTTAGCGGTTTTAAATCCTAATGCTCCGACGTTCAAACCTGTGTTACCAGAGCAACCATATCAGGGTGTTGATGCAAGTGATCATCAAGCGCAGGTATTGGATGTAAGGCCCAAGGTCGTTTCTTTGGAAAAGTCAGAGACGAAGTTACATCAAGTATTTCCAGGTGCAGTTTCAACTACTCAGATGATGTCGCAGTCTCACGCACAATCAAAACCTCTTACACATACAGTGCAAGGTGGTGAGGGTCATGATCATCTAGTCACAGTTTTGAAGAAACAAAATGAAATTACAACTTTATTGGCTGAGCAGCAGTCTCTGTTTTTGTTACCAAGACGTGACATTCAGTTATTTGATGGCGATCCTTTGCAATATCAAACATTTATGAGAGCTTTTGAGCACATGGTGGAGAGTCAAGCTCACAGTGCTAAGGATTGTTTATATTTTCTCGAGCAATACACTAGAGGCCATCCAAGAGAAATGGTCAGAAGCTGTCAGTATATGCCTGCTGAGTATGGATATGCTAAAGCTAAATCTTTGCTCCAAGAGAACTTTGGCAATTCGCTGAAAATTGCTGCTGCCTACATTGACAGGGTCAGTAAATGGCCATCTATAAAATCTGATGATGTGAAGGCTTTGCAGGAATATGGGTTTTTATTAAGGCAATGTTGTAATGCAATGGGAGACGTTGAGTCCTTGCATGAGTTGGATGTCTCTGCTAATATGCAAGCAGTTATAAAGAAGTTGCCTTATAAGCTCAGGGATAAGTGGAGGAATGTTGTCTGCGATCTGCAGGAAAGATTTCAACGTAAAGTGGTTTTTTGCGACGTTGTTGAGTTTGTCGAAAGGCAAGTTAAGATCGCAAGTGACCCATTGTTTGGAGATGTACAGGATCCTCCAACAGCCATCAGAAAAGAGGCGAGAAAGGATAAGTCTCAGTTTTACCCTAAGGCTAAGCAGAGTAGTTTTGCTACTACAGTGGCCAAGGTGGAAGGGAAGATTGAGCCAGCATTGAGGCGAGAGAGTGGTTCAGTTGTGACCAAGGTCTGCTTGTTTTGTGGAGCACGGCATATGTTGGATTTGTGTCCTTCATTTGAAAGAAAGTTGCACTTTGAAAGATTATCTTTTTTGAAAGAGAATGGCGTGTGTTTTGGTTGTCTGCGCATTGGGCACAGAAGCAAGGACTGTAGGAAACGTCTCTTGTGTAAAGTTTGTAATCAGAAACACCCCACACTCTTACATATTCACTCCAAGCAGAGGGAAAGTGTTGCAGTGCAAACTATAGGAGGGAGAGAGCCACCAGATGAAGGTCCTTCATGTGCGGTGCAAAGCAGTGGTGTTACTGGGGCCGGTGAGCAAAATAGTGCTCTGTCCATAATACCAGTTAGAGTGAAGTCCAAGAAAGGTAATCAGTCACTGATAACCTATGCTTTTCTAGATCCTGGGAGCTCAGCTTCATTTTGTACGGAAGCGCTCATGAATAGACTGAATCTTTCAGGAAGTAAAACTGGCATTCTTTTGCGGACAATGGGTCAGGAGAAAATGGTCAGTAGCTATGTGGTTTCAGATTTGGAAGTAGCTGGTTTGGATTTAGATCACTACTGTGGCTTGCCTGACTTATTTACTCAGAAAAGCATGCCTGTTCATCAACGTAATATTCCCCGACAGGAAGATCTCGACAGATGGCCACATTTGCGCCATATTAACATACTGGAGATAAATTCCGGGGTAGACCTGTTGATCGGGACCAATGTGCCCAAGGCTTTAGAGCCATGGGAGGTTGTTAGAAGTCAGGATGGAGGTCCCTATGCAGTAAAAGCTATGCTGGGTTGGACGGTGAATGGTCCTCTTAGAGAGGATTGTAAGACTGACATTTTTGATGTGAGTGTTAATAGGATTTCCGTGGCAAGATTGGATGAGCTGTGGGAACGTCAAATGAAGACTGACTTTCCAGAATGCACTCAGGATGAGCAATTTGCTTTGTCTAGAGAAGATCAGCAGTTTATGAAGTCAGTGATGGATTCTGTTAAGTTGGTTAATGGTCATTACACCATTGGTTTACCTTTTAGGTGCAATCGGGTAAAAATGTCAAATAATAGGAAGGCTGTAGAACAGCGAGCTATGAGCCTTAAATGGAAGTCTATCAAGGATGATTCCTGGTTGTCAGGGCCAAAGTTTCTCGTTGAACCAGAAATTAATTGGCCAGTGAACCTTGATTTTGGAAAGATCTCTTTTAATGATCCAGAGATTAAAATGGCCATTTTCGTTCATGCTGTTGATGCAAATGAATACAAGAGTGCAATACAAGAGCGGTACTCCCAAGCCAATGGCTTCAGCCGCCTGATGCACAATACCTAGAAAGTAAATCAGTACAACGCCTTGTGCAGCTGTACTGCTAAAACCTAACAGGGGAACAAGACTCCTACAGAAAGTTGGCTTTGCAGTTACACCCCGACAGAAACCAAGACGACCCGCAAGCCCTGGACAAGTTTGCAGACTTGGGGGCAGCCTATGAGGTCCTCTCAGATAAGGAGAAAAGGAAACGGTATGACGTGTATGGAGAGTACGGGCTCAAAGAGGGTCACCACAGCTTTCACAGCGATGTCTTCTCCAGTTTCTTTGGTGACTTTGGGTTCATGTTTGGTGGAAACCGACAGCAAACGGACAAGAATATTCCCAGAGGAAATGACATAATACTGGACCAGGAGATTACACTGGAAGAAGTGTTCTCTGTGAACTTTGTGGGTGGTGAACGTGAGTTGAAAGAGGCAGTGGAAGGATGGAATCAGGCACAGATTCATGAGACGCTGCTGCAAAAGGGCATAAAGTGGATCTTTAATCCCCCTGCTGGTTCCCATCATGGCGGTGTTTGGGAACGTCTCATAAGGTCTGTCAGGAAGGTGTTAAATTCCATTTTGAAAGTGCAGAATTTAGACGAAGAAGGCCTTTGTACAGTTCTTTGTGAGGCAGAGGCTATTGTGAACAGTAGACCAATAACTAAAGCCTCTACTGATCCTAATGATTTGGAGGCCTTTACTCCTAACCATCTGTTGCTGCTTAAGACCAAGCCATTGATACCACCAGGAGTGTTTCAGAAGGGGGACGTGTATGGACGACGTCGATGGAGGCAAGTACAGTACATGTCTGACCTGTTCTGGAAGCGCTGGGTTAAGGAGTACCTGCCCCAGCTTCAAGAGCGTCAGAAGTGGCAGAGAATCGGACGGAACTTCATTCCTGGGGATGTGGTTATCGTTGTCGATGATTCTGCGCCTCGTAACTCTTGGGTGACTGGAAGGATTGTGGAAGCAATTTCTGACAGTAAAGGACTTGTACGTCAGGTTCATGTTAAAACAAAGACTGGTTGTTTGGACAGGCCGATCACTAAAGTGTGTCTTCTACAGGAAGCAGAAGAGTCATGAAGACTGACTTTTTCCAAATGTCTATGTGTATTACTGTGTATTTTATTATGTTGAATTAAAATTGTATCTTTGAATGCTTGATAAAGGATAGATCATGTTTATCAATATGTCTCCTACCTGGTAAGTATGATGTAATTATTGCTCTAAAATAATTAGGGGCCGGTATGTAGGAGCCATATGAGTTGTTTCCGTCTGACTAAGTGGGTTGGTTTAAATGGACTCACTGTATTGGTGCATGGGTGTGGGGCGTGTCTCATGGGTGTGGTATAAGATAAATGTGGTTGCACTCACTTGTTCACAGCACCTAATGTGATGAGCAGAAGGTAGGGTGAGCACGAGGCAAAACTTTTTGATGACTGCAACATACCGCAACATGATCGTAATATTATCGCAATATGAATGCAAATTGAACACAACGTGATCGCAATTGATAGCAGCTTGAATGATTGTGATATATTTGGACTGTAACTTGATGGTGTTTGTATATTTGTGCACTAATTGATGCCATAGACCAGTTTGTAATTTTGACATAGTAGCTAGTGCAGTTATTCGTAAGTTGCAGTTATTTGTTTGTGCAGTCTGTGCGTTTGTTTGATAGTTAATCCCATATGCTGATTTGTGGTTTGGACAGTTGCATGTGAAAATAAAGAAGCAAATGATACAGAAGTGTTTTGTGCGTTAATTGTTGCGCGTCATCGGTGTCCTCATGTTTAGCCTGCCGCGGCCACTGGTTGGAAGAGCCGCAACAAAGAAGCTCGAATGTACTGTTGATGTTGATGCCATCAGTTACACAATGGACTCGGAGCCAGCACAACAGAGCCTGCAGCAGGGCAGGAATGCATTTCTTACTTGGAAATTCCAACACCACTTCACATTTAAAGAAGAAAAGGATGGGCGAATATGACTCACTATATAAAGTAGGCCAAATCTGATGCAAGTCTTTTAGTTTTTACTATTTCTTTTCCATATGGGAAATGAAGACAGAACACTAAACAGCAGTAACTTTTGTAGGGTTACTGAAGTTGGACTAGCTGGTATATAATGATGTGATCATTTATTTAACCCTGATTTTAACAGCTCCCAAAGAACCCCCACAGAGTCACTCTGTGAGCAGTTTGCAGACCACTTCAGGGGAAAAGTCAGCGCCATCAGATCTGACATTTTATCTAATCGCGATATGATTTTAAACACATCTGAGGGCTCGATTGTACCTGAGGAGACACTGGACAGCTTTGTCCTGGTTAATGCTGAAAACCTTAAGAAAGTTTTCTCCACAGTGAGACCCACCACATGTCTTTTAGATCCAATCCCCTCTTCACTCTTTAAAACACTTTATGGATTTTTTGAAGCTGAGCTTTTATACATGATGAATTGCTTTCTTCAGCTGGGTGTCTTCCCTGTTGCCTTTAAAACGGCAGTGGTGAGGCCCCTTCTGAAGAAGAGCAATAACTACAGACCTGTATCCAACTTACCATTTTTAAGTAAAATCTTAGAAAAACTTGTTTTTACTCAGATTAATGACTTTTTGAATGATAGACAGATCCTGGAGATATTCCAGTCTGGATTTAGGGTGAACCACAGCACAGAGACGGCTCTCCTAAAGGTTTTAAATGATCTTAGATGTAACTGGGACTCCCAAAAGCTCTCAGTCCTGGTGCTACTGGATCTAAGTGCAGCCTTTGATACAGTAGACCACGCTATTCTTTTAAACAGACTGAAACACATGGTGGGCCTCTCTGGTGCTGTACACAACTGGTTCACTTCCTATCTCTCTGACAGAACTTTTATGGTGAGTATGGATACATGCTCCTCTAAGATCCATAAAATGACATGTGGTGTGCCTCAAGGGTCGGTTCTAGGCCCTGTACTTTTTAATTTGTATACGTTGCCTCTCGGCGGTGTCATCAGGAGGCATGGAGTGAACTTCCACAGTTACGCTGATGACACGCAGCTGTACATCTCCGTGTCTCCTGATGACACCAGACCAATGGATGCCCTTTTTAACTGTATTTTAGATATAAGATCTTGGATGGCAGAAAACTTTTTACAGCTTAACCAGGACAAAACTAAAGTTTTAATCATCTGTCCTGAGGCTCAGAGAGAGAAACTCTTGTCTAAATTACAGGCATTTTCACTATGTCCTTCGCTACAAGTGGAAAAACCTGGGTGTTATTTTTGACTCTGAGCTTGGTTTTATCCCACATGTTAAATATGTAACCAAAATTGGATTTTATCATCTAAAAAATATAGCCAGAGTCCGCCCTATTCTCTCTCGGGCAAACACGGAGATGCTGATGCATGCTTTTATTACCAGTCGCATTGATTACTGTAATGCCCTGCTCTCTGGTCTTCCTAAAAAGAATATTTCAACTTTACAACTTTTACAAAACTCGGCAGCTCGTGTGCTGACGAAGACCAGAGGGCGGGCCCACATTACACCGGTTTTAGAATCGCTGCACTGGCTCCCCGTGTGTTTCAGGATCGATTTTAAAGTTCTTTCATTGGTTTTTAAATGTCTTAATGGTCTTGGGCCTTCTTATCTCTCAGATCTGCTTTTACCGTATGAACCCTCGCGGACCCTGAGGTCCTCTGGTACTGGCCTATTGATTGTCCCTAAAGTCAGGACACATACTCACGGAGAGGCAGCTTTTCAGTGGTATGGTCCTCATCTGTGGAACAGCCTGCTGGAGGAGCTCAGGGCCGCAGAGAACGTACATGTTTTTAAGAACAGGCTCAAGACCCACCTTTTTAATTTAGCTTTTACTTAACGTTTATTTATTTTATGCTTATTTATTCTATCCTGTTATTCTATTATTAATTTAGGCTTTACCTAATATTTATTGATTTATTTTTTAATCTTGTTACTCTATTTATATTGTATCCCGTTCTCATTTATTTTATCGTTTTACCCTGTATATATCCTATTGTGTCATATCTCCAGTGTTTCCTCAGAGGGCGCTCCCTGCACCAGGGCTGTGATCGACCATGGTTGCTGGGGCTCTGGGGTCCTCTCAGCCTGGCTGGGGGGCTTCTTTGCCTCCCTCCTGCTGTGTGCCCAGCCTGGAGGCTACGGTCTGTGACCGGCTCCCGGTGCAGACGGCTCCCTGTTATAGTGTTTCCTCACTTGGCTCATGCGTACCCAGCCCAATTTTACTCTTTGTGTGTGTGTGTGTGTGTGTGTGTGTGTGTGTGTGTGTGTGTGTGTGTGTGTGTGTGTGTGTGTGTGTATTCACATTGTTTATGTTAATGACAGTGTGGGGAGTGAGTTGGAGGGTGGGGTGGGCTGCTTTTAACCATGTAAAGCACTTTGTTCTACATTTTTTTTTGTATGAAAAGTGCTTTATAAATAAAGATTGATTGATTGCTACATGATCGCTAGCGACACAGCTATGTTAGCATAGAAACACAGTGAAGCTGGAGGATGAATGCTAACTTTTTTCCACTCGATAAACGTTAGCATGAGGGTTTCTGGTGGTCAGGGACAAATGCAATCGCATGGCAGGATGCCTTAAACAGATCAAACTTCAGTCAGGAGAATAACTGAGCTGTACAGTAAATAAGTTAAGAACAATGGAATAAAACAAAACAGTAAAAAATAAAACATAGTACATAAAAATTAAAACAGCCCTATATTTAAAAACAAGCTAAAACAACATTGAATCAACTAAAACAACTGAAGTAAAACTAAAAACCAACATCTCACAAGGAGTGAAAGGCCAGGGTGAATAGATGGGTTTTCAGGAGTGATTTAAAAACAGGCAGAGAAGGGGCCTGTCTTATCTCTAAAGGCAGATCGTTCCACAGTTTTGGAGCTGCTACGGCAAAAGCACGATCTCCTCTAAGTTTACGCTCAGTCAGATGCATTTAGGAGCAGCTGATCAGCTGACCTGAGAGAGCCGGTGGGTGTATAAGGCTGCAGCAGCTCAGAGAGATAAGATGGGGCTAGGCCAGAGCTTCCCAAAGTGTGGGGCCCGCCTCCTAGGGGGGGGCGCAGAGCCATTGCAGGGTGGGGGGAGGGGGGGCGGTATGAAAAGGGGAAAAAAACAAAATGCTTGGACACTGCTAGCACGGGGCGCCTACACAAACGCAAAGCAGGAGATGAAGCATCGCTGAATAGGTTTCCAAACCAACTTTATTCCAAGCCAAAGACTAGAAAATATGGTGAAGCATATCTGCCCTTTGGTTTCACCTGCACAAGCGCTGAGGTAGGTCTCCCCTGCAGAATTGGTTTTCCCTTCGTCGGGAGCAGCGCTGGGCTGTTCAAATCACAGACAAACAGTATCCCACATTCTTGATTTTTAGTTCACAAACACTTGTTGTAATGACTAACTACTCCTGACATTTTGGAGACGTTAGCTCTTTATACAGTAAAGTTAGAGTGGGATACAAAAAAATATCAGGCTGATCCTGCCACGATTTGTTCCCCCGGTTCAAATCACGGAATAACAGTATCCCACTGTGACACACGCTAGGCACAGGTACACCCACACACAGGTCGTTGTCATCAGATCCCACATTTATTAAGAGTGTGCACTGAATTACAACAGAACACCGTCTGACAGCGGTCGGTTTCCCCAGCGTCTCTCTCCTCCGCTCCTCTCCACCTCACTATATAAAGGAAAGGAAAACCACCATCAGTCCAAAATCGCCATCAGCTGTTCTTACCAGCATCGCCCCGTTGAGCTCACTGCACCACTCCTCCCCTGCAGCCGCGCCCCGGACCACACCTCCGCCACACCCACAGTTTATGTTTTTAATCCCATTTTGCACAGAGAAGCATTTTTTGAAAAATGTATTGATAGCAATGCTGAATATTATTACACAGTAAAAAAAAACAACTACATGTAAAATTACACCGTAGGGGTGTATGTCTAAGGAGCTCAATGAGGTAGCTTGGAGCTATATCGTTAATAATTCGGAAGGTGAGCAGCAGGATTTTGAATTGAATGCGATACTTAACGGGAAGCCAATGCAGGTCGGCAAGGACAGTGGGTGATAGAGGCATTACATCGGTCTTTCCATCACATTTGTGGCTTCTTCTCCGCTGCTTCTAAGTGGAAATTGGTACATTTGACTTCACTACAATTATCTGACATCTTTAGTTGTTATTTTACAGATGAAGATTTGTGCTCATGAAACGCATGAAGTACAATTTTGTTTCTGTAGTTGATCAATCAGTTATTTGACTTGCATGAATTCAGCAACTATTATTATATGTTAAGTCTTTAAAAGTACTTACTGTTGATATTATTTTCTGTAAATTGTTCAAAATCATAAATGTGTGAGAAGCACTCAATCAGGGGCGACTCCAGCATCAAACCTTTAGGAGGGCTCAGCTCAGTCTTAATGTCATGCTTTTAGTGTTGCCTTCAAAAGAAATGTAATTTTTGGATGACCTACAGCAGTGTCTAAGAATAACAGATTTTAATATAATACATCAGCTTTACGGTGGTCACTTTAGTTTAAAACCCGATGCAATGGCACAGTCATGTTGACCAGTAAATTTCAAAAACAGTTTAAGAAAAAGCAGATCAGAGGAGAAACCTGCACGGCATTGTTTCAGTCTCTTAACCACATAGAGGCAGGTCCACCAAATCATCAAGTATTTAAAGTACCATTATACAATACAGACAGTTCAAAATCCCCCTGCGACTCCACCTGCACAAGAAGCAAACTGGTAATAGAGCTGATTTTAAATGACAGCTTTTGAATTCATGCAAACCCAAACACTTTGTTGTGCAGACTCAGCACAGAGACTCGTGTACACCAATTCAGAGAGTGGAGAACAGATTTGTAGTCTGTCACATCAGTATAGTGGCATTCATCCTGTTCAAGTTTACAGTGATATGAATGTTGCTAAATGCTATTATTCACATTAATAGCAGAGTGCTACTGAAAAGCACACAACGCATCCATTTAATGCATGTAGATGTTGTGAAAAATCCACCTGATCTCTGTTAGTTCCAGTCTCTCTGTCCGCGCTTCCTCTTTGTACTGACAATCACACACAAACATTTTATATTCAACTAAAAAAATAACAAAAAAAAATATGTATACATTCTTGTAATAATTATTTTAAGAGCAGTTTCGGATCATCGTTTGATAAGAGCATAGCACCCTGCTTAGTTATGAGCGATCACCATAGATGAATGTGGGCAAAGCAGAAGTGACATATATGTAGCCAGGTGGAAGGTCTTTATTATCGGACATGTCCCTGACTTTGACTTCATGTCCACTCTTACCTGTTTCTTATGTGTGCTGTGTTCCTCCATCTTTCTCCCTTTTTCTCCCCAGCCATGAAGTCTTTTGAATTTTCACTCAATAACAGCACCTTTTAAAGTTATTTGTTTTTATTTATTTAAACATATAGTAAAATTAATATAAAGTGGTAAATGTTATGCACTACCTAAAGTGTGAAGTCACAGAATGATACTATTTAGTGCAGTTTTTAATCATTACCAGTCTTCATCTTAGAGCTTGTGCTCTTATTGTGCCATGATGTCTCCTTTTAAACTGTGTGGATATTCACCTCTTCTTCATCCTTCCTGTTCCTTTCACCAAACTGCTCACTCTTGTTCTCCTCTGATCTCACTTCCTGTTCTGGTTATAAGAAGAATGCAGTCAGCATGTGTCAAAGACACTCCCTTAGATTAGATATTTAACATTTTATTTATCAACTATTTTATGCACTAAATCAATCAATTATTAAACAAATATCATATTGTAGAAAAGCAAATAATAATGCACTAAGCAGTTTCATGCCACAAGAGCTAAATGGTCACTTCACTGTATTTATTTCCCACAAACTACTATACCTAGGATCTTCAAGTTTCCACTATAATTCATTAATCTGCAGCGACTGTAGAACATAAAGTATATTGACCTCTATTGCTTTCTTTATGACTTGGCCTGAATACACACACATACACATCTTTGAATAGCACAACAAATGAGGTAATTTTCCATGTGTTTTAATAGGTTTTAGTGATTTATGGGTTTTATGTATGTGTGTGTATTTTGGTCTTCAGTGTAAATTTATACAAACTGTAATTTTTTCAGATGAAAGATCCATTATTTAATGTTGCTTTATGTTGACTCTATGGAGAATAAAGCCTTGCATGAGTGTTGCTATTTTTAATTGTGGAGTGGAAGACCTACTGTACTTGTTGTTTAGTCTGTGATCTGAATGCCAAATTTAACCAAATTGAAAGCAAAGGTTACAGCTGGGATATTCCACACATTTGAAAGACTCATTGTGTAACTCAGATGTTTATGAGCTTTGATCACTCCAGCATAATAATTATCATGTAACTGCAAGAAGACTTAATGAAACTGAAACAATGCACCCTAACACAGGCATTTGAACTGTACGCTAAGGAGTGCATGAAGTGTACCTCTACAGCTGAAAAGAGTTTGACTCTATAATTTCTGGATCTACTGATTTGTTTCTGATGTATCTCTTCTTTTATTTAGCCTGTATTTGTATAGTGCTTTACTAGTCCCTAAGGTCCCCAAAGCGCTTTACACAACCAGTCATCCACCCATTCACACACTGGTGATGGCAAGCTACATTGTAGCCACAGCCACCCTGGGGCGCACTGACAGAGGCGAGGCTGCCCGACACTGGCGCCACCAGTAGGCAACGGGGGAAGTATCTTGCCCAAGGACACAACGACCGCGGCCGTACAAGCCGGGGCTCGAACCGGCAACCTTCCGGTTACAAGGCGAACTCCCAACTCTTGAGCCACAATCGCCCCATTATGAACAGAAAGATGATGAAATCCTATTTATTTGAGAAAATGTCCTTAAACTATTTTTCCTCCTTCTTACTGAGTTTCCAAGCTACCTCTTTGTTAAGTGAATAAACTATTTGAACAAGAAAGATATCATGGCATTTATGATGATAGTGTGTGTGTGTGTGTGTGTGTGTGTGTGTGCGCGCGCGCGCACGCGTGCGCAGAGGGGAGGTCAAGACAGGAGCTCGCTGAGTTGACCTGGTACATCAAGTTTGGATTTCCCCAGTTATTGGTAAACAAAAAAGATTTAAACTTAAAAGATTTTGAGTTCATGCACACTAGAAAAAAAAATTCTCTTCATCACAATCATTTGTTTAAAAATATGGCTATTTTACTGATCTATGGTTATTATTAAAGAGGAAGGAAAGAAGAAGAGGAAGCCTGAGCCCAGGTTCTGTCCATTTTCATAACAAGTGACAGCACAGACATCTGAGCTTTTTCGTCATAAAGATTGTGATGTGAAGCATCAGCAGGTAAAGTGTCGTTAAAGTGTCACTTCAATAATGCTGCTGGGAGAAAGAAGTGTTGACACATACTAGTTTTGAATAAAAGGTTTAAAACACAAACAGTCGAATCCTAGGTGTTGCTTTTAAGCTTAAAGAATATAATAAGTTCTAAGACAATTCAGTTTACTTCTTACTGTCCATGTTGTGTTGTGGTATTTACTTTATCATGAATGTACGCTACTTTGTTCTAGCGACTGTAAAAAAATAATTGTATTCATGAAATAAACTAGACTTTCACAGTCTGCATCTTCCACAGTTTTTATGCTTTTTTTCCACTCCAAGTTTGACACAAACCCACAGACAACCAGAGTTAACTAACTATGTGAAGCAATCACAGACACTGTAATGGCTGATTTTTCTAATAAACACAATCAGGTTAACATTAAGGTTTAACATTGAAGGAGATTTGTTCCATAGTCACAGTTATACTTGTATTTCCTTTACTTACATCCAACACTACTATGTTCTGTTTCAGTCCAGGTGCTGGCAGTTTATCCTTTGTTGTTTGGACAAATAAGCTTAAAGCTAAACCTTCATGTTTTTGATGGGAAAGTTTGTTAAACCATTGCTCAACTTATGTCTGCATGAGAGCAGATAATTATGATGTACTTGTAAAAAGACTTGATAAGCAGGTCACAGCTGAATCAAGGGGTAATAAAAATAAGACCACGCGGTCTCAGCACGACTACACATGCAGTGGGTTATCGCACACATTTGAAAGACTCATTGTGTAACTCAGGATGTGACCCCTTATAAAGGAGACAGAGAAGTTCTGTTGTTCAGTCAAGTAAAACCTGGTGAAAGCGCAATTCTAAGACTCTGGTCGTTGCTTAAGTGTATAGATAAAAAATCTTTTCTTCATACATTCTTTTCTTACTATATTAGTATAATCGCCAAATCGATCATTTAATATTTATCTCCTGAAACGATCTACATTAACTTTTTATCCCTAGAAATGTGTTTCCAGAGTCCCAGGTTTAGTGACTTCCTGTCCACCATCACATTAGCCGAGTAGTTGTCAAATTTGAGGGGAGCAGAGAAGATCAGACACCAGTCAGCAGGTCAGAGGCCATCTCTCATTTCACAAATCAATCACTTGATTTATAAATGGAACAAACACCCCATCAGACCAGGTAATGACCCATTATGAGACAACAGCCGTCTGAGAGGAGATGTTCTGTATCACAAAACATGGGAAACAAACAAACTCTAGGCATTCTGAAATATATAAAGCTCAACAAAAAAAGACAACCATATCAGATCCTGATGTAATTCATGTTGTTGTTGTCTTTATTAGTCATTTAAAAAGAGGTCCAGAAAAAGTGTCCAGGAAGAGATTCTACTATTTATGCAGCACTGCCCCCGTGTGGCCACAAAGACACACAACAGCTTCATTTCTCAGCCTGTTGCCTTCTTTTTCCTTCATGATGTAAACAGTGAATGAACCGAAAGAAGTCAACCCATAAACTGTTAAACTGATACAACAATCATGATGATTATGTAACAAGTTGTAGTTGACTTTCTGGTGGTCGTTTTGGTATACAATTTAAAAGCCATTTTCTTTTATAAATACACCATACACTTTGTTCTTGACCATTTCTTTTCCTCATATCCTTAACGGACAGTGGAGGAACACTACATCTAGCTTCTGTTTAACATTTATCCAGGCGCCCCCACACTGTACCTCTACAGAAACCAAGGGAGAGACAGACACACAAAGATTTCCACTTGAATCTTGATCTCAAAATAGAAAAAGTTTTATCACAAAATAATTACAAGAGCACAAATAAAAACTCGAAACCAAAGACAAATGAAATAAAAGGGCAAGGCCCTGCGACTGAACACAGCACATCTTGCACACCTTTAAAATTCACAAATTTCAGTTTTCTTTGTCAGTCTGTGGTATTAAAAAAATCTCAACATGATGACCAATGTTTGACCTTTCACCTCTAGCATAGTTTTCTCTGGATTTCAATCTGGCCACTCCTGAAATGACATTTATCAGTGTATGTACAGCATCCATTTTTGGTTTAGACAGTCTGACACAGACCGTCTCCATGGCAACCTCCGAGACTCTTCTTTTCCTAAAAAAAAAAAAAAGTCTCTATATGACCACCAACAAACCTGTTACACCATATTTTTTCACCAGCTCACCTTTGCTGAAGGTTCTCATACAAATCTAAACATCTATTGAGAAAGTCCACATCACTCTGATCTGTAATGAAAACAGAAAAACAATGACAACACCAGCAGAGGCCTCCGACATAAACCTGGCAACATAAATCTAGATAACTTTGCTTATTTATCTCTTAAAACATTCAACAAAGATTAAAAATTCTAACAAATATACCAATATAAATATATATTCCAGAAACAGGACATTCCAGTTAGATCCTCTCCAAACTTATACTGGGCAGCTCAGCCCATCATCCACTTTCACAAAACAGAAAGCCGCCTGATACAACAGCCCCAAAAGTGACAAAAATCCACCTCCAAAAAGCAAAACTTCTCATAATGGAAAAACAAAAAAGATTGTCAATCCTATCAAACACTTTCTCTTAATCTAAAGAAATTATTCCAACATCAAACTGTACAATTTACAAATAACTACCAAGTCTCTCATGAGAAAACTCTTGTTCACATTAGAGCTGTGTGGTACACAGTACGACTGATCCCTGTGAGTGATTCATTTCACAAAGTGTTTCGGCCTGGTGGCCAGTACTTTTGAAGGAAGTTAGTAATCTGTGCATAACAGAGCCACGTCTCCATTTCTAAGCAGAGACAAATCTCTGTTTTTTAGGGAGAAGAGAGAGCCCCACATGATGGCTCGATGCCAGTAACAGTCTTTTACAGAAGTCTGCAGGCAGCCCACCCTGTGCAGGAGCCAGCTGACCAGCAGCAGCACTAATCTCCTCCAAAGAAAAGTTAGCATCCAGGACAGCTCTGTCCTCAGAGCTCAGCTGAGGAAGCCCCTGCAGCAGCTTCTCCACTCAAGGTTTATTACTTTACTCCATCCCTAACATGGTGGTGTAAAAGTCCACGGCATACTGACCTGCTCTGCATCCAGGAAAAACCACTAACGCCACATAAACTACGCTAACAACACCATACACAATTACACTAACTCATAATCAGCTTCACAACACGCCACACATAAAAAAAACACAACTTTCAGCCAGACAAACCACACAGTCCACCAAACTTCCATCATTCACCAGAGAGAGGGAGAGATATAAAACGAGAGAGTTTAGTGGATGTGTGTTTGTGTGTGTGATACACACAATTTATGAATGTACTCTCCAATAAAGGTTATGTAGTTGATGAAAAGTGGGTTAGATTAAATGTTTACATTTCTTGTGCATGAAGTAAACTATAATATTTATATGTAAAATTCCACACCTACACCTGTGCGCCCTCATACTGCAGCACATTTTACTCCCCTGGTTGCAGAAACCATTCTATATTTTGTCACAGCTGCAAAAGAAGCTCCACTCAAAGAAACTCAAAGTTGATGGAGAGGAAGAGATTTCAGAACATGAGGCAGGAAGGTGGGGAGAGAGTGAGGCGGTATGGCACACAGGAAACGGTCGAGGGCAGACTCAAACCCAAGCTCCTGCAGTGGGAACTCTAACGTTTAGTACATGTGTCCCCACTCAGCCAGGTGAGATATAGCAGAACCATCAATTCAGAGTCTGACAGTAAGGGTGAAGACGAGCCTGACTGTTGGTCTGCTCCAAAACAAGCCCATAAGCAAGCTTTGAAATAATATGTTACAAAAGTGTGAAACTGCGACATGAAATTTGATTTGAAAATGAAATTCATCCTGATCAGGAGCTGTTATGATCTAAATGGTGTTCTAGATCCAGTAAGCATTCATTCAACTTGTATGCAGCAAAATTAAAAATAAGTTACCACATGTTGTTTTTTAATTTGGTAAATAATTGATAAAATGTTAAAAGTACTGGTCGTACCTTAGCCACATGTTTTTTCTGTGTCCTGAGCTACAAGGTTTCTGGACAGGGTATTTTGCTATTATGTCAACTGTTCTTGGGGTAACTCTTCATCCTTGTCCTCTGATTGCTGTATTTGGGATTCCTGTTCGCTCACTTACACTTGATTCCACACAAAAGGATATTATAGCCTTCACATCCCTATTAGCGAGACGTCTAATATTGTTGCATTGGAAGTCTGTTAAGTATCCTACTGTTTCCCGGTGGCTTGAAGATGTCATGTTTTTTTTAAAACTTGAAAAAATTAAATATACGTTGAGAGGTTGCACAGCCAAATTTTTTCACAAGTGGCAACCCTTTATCTCTTATTTTGCTAGTCTAGAGGTATTGCCTGTTTAAATCTACTTTTGTTACTGTTATATTCCTCTAATATGTTTGATGGTTGTGTTGATCTGTGTGGGACTGGGGGGCGTTGTGGTTTGTTTTTTTATACACACACACACACACACACACACACACACATTTTATATATATATATAAAATGTGTGTGTGTCCAGCACCCTGAGCAGCTGGATAGCGTAGTGGTTAAACTACACGCCTTTGGAACAGAGGATCGCAAGTTCGATTCCTGCCTGGGGCGTCTGTATCCAGTAAGGGTCCTAAGGCTAGACCCCCTATGCTAAGCAAGCCTACCGCAGACATGAGGTCCGCGTCAGGTGTTGAGGAACCAGGGCACCCTGACGAAAAGTGGGCTACTGGAACAAGAAGGCATCGGTGGGCAAGGGACGAAAACAGGGCGTTGTTGGAATGCTACTACGCAAGTAACCCCGGCGGAAGGGGCTACATGAATAGGATGAGGGACCTATGGATTCTTCGATACCCAACATCCACAATGACGGCGAAACAACTAGTAGCTCAGTGTTCCAACATTCGAAAGAAGGGACTGCTCTCACAGCTAGAGATTGACGAGGTACAACACAAATGCTACGGCAAGGAGGAGTCAGGACGCCAGGTCAGGGGGGAGATATCATCACCCCCACCCGAGATTGGGTACATAGCCCCAAGTGCGATAGGAGAAGGATCGTTGAGTGCGAGAGGAACTGACCTGAAAAATAGGATCATGGCCAAGCTTGAAACCTGGATCCCCCGTAGCCGGTTACCAAGATTACGTGAAGTACCCTCAGAAGGTCTGCTAGATGATGTTAATGCAGCACTACGGGCAATACCTACAACCACGATTACCGACACTAACAAGCTGATCTACAATACGGCAGCAGTGATCAGTGAGATGCTTGGCTACAAGTTGAACAGCCACAAGGGGCAGTACCCTCCATGGAGAAGGAGGCTAGAGGGCAAGATCAAAGTAGCACGGAGGGAGGTTAGCCAACTAACGGAGTTGCAGAAAGGTGCGACAAATAAGGTGCCTAAGAAATACAGCAAGCTGTCCATACCTGAGGCCTTGGAAACTGCCAAGCAAAGACTCACAGCCTTGGCCAGCCGCTTGAGGAGGTACACCAGAGAGATAGAAGGCAGGAGAATAAACCAGCTGTTCTCCACAGAACCAGCAAAGGTGTACTCTCAGTGGCAAGGGAACAATAAGAGAACAGCACCACCAAGGCTGGAGACGGAGCAATACTGGAAGAGCATATGGGAGAAGGACGCAACCCATAACGGCAATGCTCAGTGGCTAGTGGATCTGAGGGCAGACCACAGCGACCTCCCTGAACAGGGTCCAGTAACCATCACAGTGGCAGATATCCAAGAAAGGGTCTCCAGTATGAAGAGTTGGACAGCACCAGGGCCCGACATGGTTCACGCCTACTGGCTGAAGAAGCTGACTGCACTCCACGAGCGTCTGGCAGCACAAATGAACCAGCTGCTAGTTAACGAGAGACACCCGGAATGGCTAACTGAAGGCCGGACGGTCCTGATCCCCAAGGACCCCAAGAAGGGACCGGTCCCCTCCAACTACCGACCAATAACCTGCCTCAGTACTACATGGAAGCTCCTGTCAGGCATCATATCGGCTAAGATGAACAGGCACATGGGTCAATACATGAGTGGGACACAGAAAGGAATTGGCAAGAATACCAGAGGTGCAAAACACCAGCTACTGGTAGACAGAACAATCAGCCGAGACTGCAAGACCAGACTGACCAACCTGTGCACTGCCTGGATTGATTACAAGAAGGCCTATGACTCGATGCCCCACAGCTGGATACTGGAATGCCTAGAATTGTACAAGATCAATGGGACCCTAAGAGCCTTCATCAGGAACTCAATGGGGATGTGGCGTACAACACTAGAGGCCAACTCCAAGCCCATAGCACAAGTTACCATCAAGTGCGGGATCTACCAAGGAGATGCTCTGTCCCCACTGCTGTTCTGCATAGGCCTGAACCCCCTCAGTGAGATCATTAACAAGACTGGCTACGGATACCGACTACGGAACGGAGCAGTTGTCAGCCACCTCCTGTACATGGATGACATCAAGCTGTATGCCAAGAGTGAACGAGACATCGATTCACTGATCCACACTACCAGGCTATACAGCAATGACATTGGAATGTCGTTCGGACTGGAGAAGTGTAGTCGGATGGTAACAAAGAGAGGGAAGGTAGTCAGAACTGAGGGGATTGAACTACCAGAAGGCAACATTGCAGACATAGAGGACAGTTACAAGTACCTGGGGATCCCGCAGGCAAATGGGAACCATGAAGAGGCCGCTAGAAAGGCTGCAACCACCAAGTACCTGCAGAGGGTCAGGCAAGTCCTGAGGAGTCAGCTGAATGGTAAGAACAAGATCCGGGCAATCAACACATACGCCCTGCCCGTGATCAGGTACCCTGCTGGGGTAATAGGCTGGCCAAAGGAGGAGATAGAAGCCACTGACATAAAAACAAGAAAGCTCCTGACCATGCATGGAGGGTTTCACCCCAAGTCCAGCACCCTGAGGCTGTACGCTAAGCGGAAGGAAGGGGGCCGGGGACTGGTGAGTGTCAGCACCACAGTCCAGGATGAGACAAGGAACATCCAAGAATACATTGGGAAGATGGCCCCAACTGACCGAGTGCTCAGTGAATACCTCAGGCAGCAGAAACCCAAGAAAGAGGAGGGAGACGAGGAACCATCATGGAAGGACAGGGCCCTGCACGGTATGTACCACCGGCAGATAGAGGAGGTGGCTGATATCCAGAAATCCTACCAGTGGCTGGACAAAGCTGGACTGAAAGACAGCACAGAGGCACTAATCATGGCAGCACAAGAACAAGCTCTGAGTACAAGATCCATAGAGGCTGGGGTCTATCACACCAGGCAAGACCCCAGGTGCAGGCTGTGTAAAGATGCCCCAGAGACAATCCAGCACATAACAGCAGGGTGCAAGATGCTAGCAGGCAAGGCATACATGGAACGCCATAACCAAGTGGCCGGCATAGTGTACAGGAACATCTGTGCCGAGTATAACCTAGAAGTCCCGAGGTCAAAATGGGAGATGCCCCCAAGGGTGGTGGAGAATGACCGAGCTAAGATCCTGTGGGACTTCCAGATACAGACGGACAAAATGGTGGTGGCTAACCAACCGGACATAGTGGTGGTAGACAAACAGAAGAAGACGGCCGTAGTGATCGATGTAGCGGTTCCGAATGACAGCAATATCAGGAAGAAGGAACACGAGAAGCTGGAGAAATACCAAGGGCTCAGAGAAGAGCTCGAGAGGATGTGGAGGGTGAAGGTAACGGTGGTCCCCGTGGTAATCGGAGCACTAGGTGCGGTGACTCCCAAGCTAGGCGAGTGGCTCCAGCAGATCCCGGGAATAACATCGGAGATCTCTGTCCAGAAGAGCGCAGTCCTGGGAACAGCTAAGATACTGCGCAGGACCCTCAAGCTCCCAGGCCTCTGGTAGAGGACCCGAGCTTGAAGGATAAACCGCCCGCAGGGGCGTGCTGGGTGTTTTTATATATATATATATATATATATATATATATATATATATATATATATATACACACACACACACACTTAGGAAAATGAAGAAAGGTTGACTGTATTTCGGTAACTACTTACAGAAAAAGATTGATGAGCAGAAAAAAAGAAACAAACTTTAATTGTTTCTGATTAGAAGCTGTACAATCCGGACTGACTTTAACAAATGTGCTATAGGCTCACCTGGAAAATAGTGAGCTTTAAAAGACTGATTTTGTTCCAAAGGCTTGCACAGACCTCAACCAATCCTAAGGCTAATTAGCACGGCTAGAATTTTAAAAACATTTGTTAAATGATGTCATTGCTAACATATACCTGTTTTAGAGCATGGTGAGTAGCGAGAATGCAAAGTTATTGTTACCTCTAAAAAGAAAAATGTGAAGATGTGATATTAGCATGAGCTATATAGTATCTCCAAAAGTTGATTCTGTTCATCTGGACTTTACGTTTTGTGGGAAAAACGTTTCGTCACTCATCCAATTGACTTCTTCAGTCTCAGCTGACTGCAGGTTTCCCCAATCTTATAAACAGTGCATGTATATGGTTACCTGCCCCCTTGCAAAACTTTGCTAGACCCATCCCTGCACAGTTACCAGCTGTCAGTAAAAAAGGATCCTGATGTTATTTGTCTCTCAGAAACAGTTCATAACTTCCCTTCAACTTATTCATGTCACCTAAAAGGTAAACCTGTTTCTCCATCACCTGTTCAGCTCTGATGATTCAGTAAGGACATCTCCTGGTTTCATCTTCTTGTTTCCCTCTCACCATATATCCAAACCGATATCATGACCAGCAGCTGTTACAGCTGTGGCTCCAGCCAACATCAGCTGATACTAGAAAGTAATATTAAATAAATTCTAATAGCAGCTGATCAAGTTTTAACCTG
The DNA here is from genome assembly GCF_057381915.1 of Diplotaxodon limnothrissa. Taxonomy (NCBI): domain Eukaryota; kingdom Metazoa; phylum Chordata; class Actinopteri; order Cichliformes; family Cichlidae; genus Diplotaxodon; species Diplotaxodon limnothrissa. The sequence continues at coordinate 20,928,675 of NC_140604.1, forward strand.
CTGCTGTTGTTTAGAGCGACCACCGCTGGTTTCCTCTTTCTGGCTCGAAATGCGCGATAAACAAACAAGAGAGAAAAGCGATCAGCTGATCATTGATCAGTTTCATCATTTAAGTAGCAACAGGAGAGAGAGGGAGAGAGAATGGGAGAAGAAGAGGCAGCTGGCCACGTAAAGACACAGAAGAACTCCAGCTTTGTGTATTTTTTTTTCATTCAAGCTGGACATTCAAGCACACTTTACTTTCTGAACCTTTTGTTCAGTTTCAGCAAGAGCTGGTTTTCTAAATTAACAGAGGCAATCCGACTTCGTTTGGCTGTGAAGAGTAGACCAGCACAGCTAAAAAGTCGTTCACACGCAGCAGAAGCAGGCAGAGCTGTGTTCAGTTTAAGAGAGAGGTTTTTGATACCTGAGAAGGAGTGCAGCAGCTCCATGGTGTCTGTGGCACAAGCAAGGTAACCATCAAGCTCAACTGCACTTTGCAGCCGTCTGGAGATTGGTCTGGAGAAGAATTCATCTTCATCAGATGACTCTCTTTGCTGATCCTCACTCTCATGCTCTGTCGTTTCAAGATGTTGTTTGATGTATGTCAAGGCTGTAATTGCAAGTAGATAACACAATTTTGTTATTTAAATTTCAGTGATTATTCCTGAACACAAATTTAAAAACGGCAAATTCTCAAAAAGGATTGTTTAGTATTCGGGACAGACCATCAATAACTTACAATGTATTAGGTGAAATACTCACTTAAGCATGTGTTCAAATGTAAAAATACACAAAAATGGGATCACATGAATCCTTACCAGCCTCTGTTACATCTGCTCTGTCAGTCCAGGAAGTCTTGAACTTGGGTAAGAGGACTGCAGCTGCAGCCAACTCTGGATCCTCCATCATCGCTCCAAAACGCTTTTGAAGGCCATTTTGCAGGACTCTGATGAGTGGCACGCATGTCTTGCTTGATGTCTCCAGCCTGCTAAGTTTGAACAGTAGTTGTTGGATTACTGGCAGGAGCCATCCCATAAAGGAAGTGGACTCAGACTGAAGAATGTTTGAAGCTTTCACCAGTGGCTTCATGGTGGTACAGTACTCCCTAAGGAATGCAACTTCTGCAGGACTCAACCTGTAAGACACAACAACAAAACCCACCATGACTATAACAGGGATCTTCTGATTTAATATTAAGAGTCTGCTCACGTTTTTAACCATCCATTAAGGAAAATTCACAAGATTTGCAACCATATTGGTAGGTGTCCAATTTTACTCACATTTTCACCTTGAACTCCTCACAAATGCTCCTGATGGCATTTTCCCCCTTCTCATCAATGATGCGTATTATCCTTTCAATGGCAAGGTAGGTTGAATTCCATTGTGTTGCATTGGGACGAATGATCTGTAGTTCACACTTGTCCTCTACCACTTCATTAGCCAAATGAGTTTTGTTCCAAATGGCCTGGCATTTTGCAAAGCATGCACGGGAGAGCCTCTCGTAGGTTTCCTTCATGCTCTCTGCTAGGGCAGCATCAGATGTTGCCACAAGGTTTAGCAGGTGACATGCACATTGCTGATGAGACGGGAGTTGATACTCCAAACCAGAGTCTTCATCAAGAATTGCACTTGCCTCATGGTAGTCAATATGGTCAGTCAGGTCAATAGTTTCTGGGTCTGTTTCATCTTCAGCTTCATCTGCATCATTTTGTGCCCCAAACAGTGGATCCAACTTTGTCAAGGCCTTCCACATATCAGTTGTGGTTCTTACAACTTTGCCTCTAATCTTGTATTGGCAATGGATATCATCAAGCGCACCAGCAAGCATGTTAAATGTGTGAGACCCTCTCAATCTTTTGCATGCTGGTGCTGCAGATCTTCTTTCCAGGGACTCTTCCTCCAATGGCATGTGACTCCAAGGTAACTTTTCTGATGAGCTGACCAACAATCAGTAGTGGTAGCAACAAATTTGACTTTATCCAATGCTGCAACCAAAGTCATCTTCATGTGATCAGCAGCTTCACAGATTCTGGCACGGACAGTGGGTCTGGAGAGGACTTTGGCTTGAGGTTGTAATGTGGTAACCAATTCTTTGAAAGATGGCTGTTCTACCACTGCAAATGGCTGTAGACCCTCACATATGAAATTGATGACAAGCATGTCAACAGTTGCTTGTGGAACATGTTTGTTTGCAGCTCTCAACATCAGGTCTGGTAACTTGGCTTGTGTATTTGCTGAGAGCTTGTTTGGTGTGGCTGTGGCCTTTCGCTGACGAGATGTTGATGCCACAGTGATATTGTACTGCTCAATCTTCGATGGATGTTTCCTCTGTAGAGATAAATATTATCATATGTCAGGTTCATACATTACTTCATAACATCACTGTGATTAACACTACAGGAAAACATTTTTAAAACATCATTCAACTAGACATGAGCTAATCTTTGATTGTTTAGCATAGTATAAAAGAGTGGTGAATTTGGTCAAATCTTGCAGATATATTGCTGTATTTATTTACAAATGTAAACCAATTTTGAACGATCATTGCGAAAAACATGAATTTCTGTATACATTCCAAGTTCTGTAATCTGTATACTATCTGTAAAAAGAGTATCGACCAATGTATCAGTATCTAAATTTTTAAGTCCTTTTTATCAGTATCACCCTAAAGTTTTCAGTATTAGTCAGGTTCTAAAAATACTAAGAGAGCAAAATATGTGTATATAGCAAATGTAATTTAAGGAAAGGGATCACATACACAAAAATGCTGCCCATACAGCTAACAAATAAAAACAATCCACATTATGTTCTTTAAAAAAATATATCATATTGGGAAACATATAACCCTACTGATTAAGAGCCACGTCACTATGATAGACCTATATCAGGCCAATGATCCTGATCAACTGATCCATCAATCGGGCTCTGGTACATGTCAGCTGAGAGCTGGAAGATTAATTTGAGATGCAGCTCAGCACTGTGTTCAAATTTTGTTTTTGTTTTTTATATAGGCCAGCTGATTGTAGGCCTGTGAGTTTTAAATGACTACAAATTTAATTTATTGTAATGACGGTGGTTATCCAAATAATAAGCTAAAACATTCCTACGAATTTAGCTCAATTATGCATGCACACACGCACATTAGCTAGCTCCGTCTTATTTTAATATCAGGCTAACCAATGGCGGTGACAATATCTCAGCCAAACTAATAACCTTAACACACATGAAAAATAAGAAGGCAATATTGTACACGTATAGTTGTAAAACCTCTTACCTCAATGTGGTTTTTTTTTTTAGATTAGACGCTGAAGTCTTGTAAGCTGAAATGACTGTAGAGGTCAAACAAAGTTTGCACTGCATCTGGACGCTGTCTCCTTTTCTCCCTCTGCACATGAAAAATTCCTCCAGGTATGGCCACGGGCACACGTCCTCCGTCTTTTCACTGGTGTCAAGCCAGCCTCCAATTCGAGACTTGCAGTCAAGCCAGCCTCCAGTTGATTTTACGTTCCCTGTGTATTCAAAGTATTACGGGAATGGATGTGGAAACCAGATTTCAAAATAAAAGCCAACTTCGAGTGAATTAACAGATATGTTAAGAACATAATAACATATAATTTAGGCCTTTTTTTTTTTTTTTTAGAAACTCTAATGTTAGATCTACATGACACAGCCTTGTACCCTAATTGTGCCCTGTCAAGGCCATCTTATTTTGGATTTCAAAGTAAAAGCCCTGTGAATCTTCATTTTTGAACTACTCTTTCAATGAATTCATAATGCTCTTAAAAGCAAAAGTCGTATTTCCAAATACTATTTGAACTTTGTATCAACACTTTCCAACCGCAGTCTTTTTCACAGTAATACCATATCAATATCAAGTCAGTCTGATTTTGCTTTTCATAGTAATGGCCCTTTGAAATTGCCGATATTTGACTTAATCTCCTAACGATTCAAAATGCTCTAAAATGAAAAATTCTTGTTTCCACAGGGTAATTCCACTTTAGATCAACAGTATACAACCCCGCAGTGATACCATATCAATATCAAGTCATTCTGATTTTGCTTTCAAAAATAAAAGCCTTTTCAAATTGTCCATAGTTGACCTACCTTTCAGTGATTTCAAAATGCTCTAAAATGGAAAATTCCTGTTTCCACAGGGTAATTCCACTTTAGATCAACAGTATACAACCTCATGATGTTACCATATCAATATCAAGTCATTCTGATTTTGCTTTCAAAAATAAAAGCCTTTTCAAATTGTCCATAGTTGACCTACCTTTCAGTGATTTCAAAATGCTCTAAAATGGAAAATTCCTGTTTCCACAGGGTAATTCCACTTTAGATCAACAGTATACAACCTCATGATGTTACCATATCAATATCAAGTCATTCTGATTATGCCTTCCAAAATAAAAGACTTTTCAAATTGTCCATAATTGACCTAACTTTCATTGATTTCAAAATGCTCTAAAATGAAAAATTCTTGTTTCCACAGGGTAATTCCACTTTAGATCAATAGTATACAACCCCACAGTGACACCATATCAATATCAAGTCATTCTGATTATGCCTTCCAAAATAAAAGACTTTTCAAATTGTCCATAGTTGACCTACCTTTCAGTGATTTCTAAATGCTCTAAAATGGAAAATTCCTGTTTCCACAGGGTAATTCCACTTTAGATCAACAGTATACAACCCCACGGTGATACCATATCAATATCAAGTCATTCTGATTATGCCTTCCAAAATAAAAGACTTTTCAAATTGTCCATAGTTGACCTACCTTTCAGTGATTTCAAAATGCTCTAAAATGGAAAATTCCTGTTTCCACAGGGTAATTCCACTTTAGATCAACAGTATACAACCCCACGGTGATACCATATCAATATCAAGTCATTCTGATTTTGCTTTCAAAAATAAAAGCCTTTTCAAATTGTCCATAATTGACCTAACTTTCAGTGATTTCAAAATGCTCTTAAATAGAATTTTGCTGTTTCCACAGGGTAATTCCACTTTAGATCAACAGTATACAACCCCACGGTGATACCATATCAATATCAAGTCATTCTGATTTTGCTTTCAAAAATAAAAGCCCTTTCAAATTGTCCATAATTGACCTAACTTTCTGTGATTTCAAAATGCTCTAAAATGAAAAATTCTTGTTTCCACAGGGCAATTCCACTTTAGATCAACAGTATACAACCCCACGGTGATACCATATCAATATCAATTCATTCTGATTTTGCTTTTCATAGTAATGGCCCTTTGAAATTGCCGATATTTGACTTAATCTTCTAACGATTCAAAATGCTCTAAAATGAAAAATTCTTGTTTCCACAGGGTAATTCCACTTTAGATCAACAGTATACAACCTCACAGTGATACCATATCAATATCAAGTCATTCTGATTTTGCTTTCAAAAATAAAAGCCCTTTCAAATTGTCCACAATTGACCTAACTTTCTGTGATTTCAAAATGCTCTAAAATGAAAAATTCTTGTTTCCACAGGGTAATTCCACCTTAGATCAACAGTATACAACCTCACAGTGATACCATATCAATATCAAGTCATTCTGATTTTGCTTTCAAAAATAAAAGCCCTTTCAAATTGTCCACAATTGACCTAACTTTCTGTGATTTCAAAATGCTCTAAAATGAAAAATTCTTGTTTCCACAGGGTAATTCCACTTTAGATCAATAGTATACAACCTCACAGTGATACCATATCAATATCAAGTCATTCTGATTTTGCTTTCAAAAATAAAAGCCTTTTCAAATTGTCCATAATTGACCTACCTTTCAGTGATTTCAAAATGCTCTAAAATGAAAAATTCTTGTTTCCACAGGGTAATTCCACCTTAGATCAACAGTATACAACCTCACAGTGATACCATATCAATATCAAGTCATTCTGATTTTGCTTTCAAAAATAAAAGCCCTTTCAAATTGTCCATAATTGACCTAACTTTCAGTGATTTCAAAATGCTCTAAAATGGAAAATTCCTGTTTCCACAGGATAATTCCACTCTGTATTTACAGTATAAAGCCCCATAGTGATACCATATCAATATCAAGTCATTCTGATTTTGCTTTCAAAAATAAAAGCCCTTTCAAATTGTCCACAATTGACCTAACTTTCAGTGATTTCAAAATGCTCTAAAATGGAAAATTCCTGTTTCCACAGGATAATTCCACCTTAGATCAACAGTATACAACCCCACGGTGACACCATATCAATATCAAGTCATTCTGATTATGCCTTCCAAATTAAAAGCCTTTTCAAATTGTCCATAATTGACCTAACTTTCAGTGATTTCAAAATGCTCTTAAATAGAATTTTGCTGTTTCCACAGGGTAATTCCACTTTAGATCAACAGTATACAACCCCACGGTGATACCATATCAATATCAAGTCATTCTGATTTTGCTTTCAAAAATAAAAGCCCTTTCAAATTGTCCACAATTGACCTAACTTTCATTGATTTCAAAATGCTCTTAAATAGAATTTTGCTGTTTCCACAGGGTAATTCCACTTTAGATCAACAGTATACAACCCCACAGTGACACCATATAAATATCAAGTCATTCTGATTTTGCTTTCAAAAATAAAAGCCCTTTCAAATTGTCCATAATTGACCTAACTTTCAGTGATTTCAAAATGCTCTAAAATGAAAAATTCTTGTTTCCACAGGGTAATTCCACTCCAGATCAACAGTATACAACCCCACGGTGATACCATATCAATATCAAGTCATTCTGATTATGCCTTCCAAAATAAAAGATTTTTCAAATTGTCCATAATTGACCTAACTTTCAGTGATTTCAAAATGCTCTTAAATAGAATTTTGCTGTTTCCACAGGGTAATTCCACTTTAGATCAACAGTATACAACCCCACGGTGATACCATATCAATATCAAGTCATTCTGATTTTGCTTTCAAAAATAAAAGCCTTTTCAAATTGTCCACAATTGACCTAACTTTCAGTGATTTCAAAATGCTCTTAAATAGAATTTTGCTGTTTCCACAGGGTAATTCCACTTTAGATCAACAGTATACAACCCCACAGTGACACCATATAAATATCAAGTCATTCTGATTTTGCTTTCAAAAATAAAAGCCCTTTCAAATTGTCCACAATTGACCTAACTTTCAGTGATTTCAAAATGCTCTAAAATGGAAAATTCCTGTTTCCACAGGATAATTCCACCTTAGATCAACAGTATACAACCTCACAGTGATACCATATCAATATCAAGTCATTCTGATTATGCCTTCCAAATTAAAAGCCTTTTCAAATTGTCCATAATTGACCTAACTTTCAGTGATTTCAAAATGCTCTTAAATAGAATTTTGCTGTTTCCACAGGGTAATTCCACTTTAGATCAACAGTATACAACCCCACGGTGATACCATATCAATATCAAGTCATTCTGATTTTGCTTTCAAAAATAAAAGCCCTTTCAAATTGTCCACAATTGACCTAACTTTCAGTGATTTCAAAATGCTCTTAAATAGAATTTTGCTGTTTCCACAGGGTAATTCCACTTTAGATCAACAGTATACAACCCCGCAGTGATACCATATCAATATCAAGTCATTCTGATTTTGTTTTCAAAAATAAAAGACTTTTCAAATTGTCCATAATTGACCTAACTTTCTGTGATTTCAAAATGCTCTAAAATGGAAAATTCCTGTTTCCACAGGATAATTCCACCTTAGATCAACAGTATACAACCCCACAGTGATACCATATCAATATCAAGTCATTCTGATTTTGCTTTTCATAGTAATGGCCCTTTGAAATTGCCGATATTTGACTTAATCTTCTAACGATTCAAAATGCTCTAAAATGAAAAATTCTTGTTTCCACAGGGTAATTCCACCTTAGATCAACAGTATACAACCCCACAGTGACACCATATCAATATCAAGTCATTCTGATTTTATTTATTAAAATTTACTGAAGTGGATTTCTTTTCTTTACATATTAATGACACAATCTTTTCTTTGTATTTGTAATGTTATGAAATATAACTATTTTCATAAAAGTAACATAGGTAAATCTGTTTATCTTGGAAAACAAAACCCAGAAAAAGGGAACAGCTCGATACAATGAGAATAAATTGTAAATTACAAAAGGTGCAGTCATGATAACATTAAATGTGCTTTAAATGTAAATGAGAACATCACGGAAATGTGAATGAAATATGTATGAAAACGTTTCACCGTATTATGTTGCTCAAATTATCACTTTGGTGGAGACAACAGAGTACGTCTTCAAATATTTTGACACAAGCATCCAATAAGTCTGTGGTTTAACAGCACAGGAGACAATTCCACGGTTCTTCCTTTGCTTTTTGAAAGTCATTGTTGGTCATGTCAAGGCACTGTTCATGGTACCATCTTTGACAGGCGTCACATTGTATCTATTTAAAGTTAAACAGACAAAGCAAAAAAACCCATTTATAGTCAAAGTCTTTTACACATTTTTGAGAAATTCAAATTCCCTCCAACTCACCCAGTTCATCATTGAAGGTCCTGATCCAGGTGGCTTGGTCAGCGAACACATGGCACAGTTGCTGTTAGTGTCAAAAACTAAAATACAGGATCAAAACACATTATATAGACATTCGTTTGAAGGCCAATTTATGCATATGTTAAACAGTGTACTTAAAAATTTCTATCGATTAGACCACAGCATAAAGTGCCATTGTGCACTATAATAATACTACTAACAGAATAATACATTTCAATCTACACACACACACATATACATTCAAATACATATATATATACACACACACATTTTCTCTCTTATTCACCCCCAAACCAACCTGATGCTTGTAGTATCTCCACAGCCATCAATTTTCTTTCCTCTGCCATTTTCTCTTTTGATGTTTTAAATTTCATGACGGGCAAATCTGGAAATACTTTCATCACTGCCCGTGCCATCTACCGAGAAATACTCAAAATTTTAATTGTGAAAAAAAACCCCACAATTCTGCTCAATATAAAATTTCTGATGTTTATAATCTTGCATAAACAGTATGAAAAACAAAGAGCAATAAATAGATTTAAGTCTTTATGAACACCAGGTAACTTCTAACACTCAGTTGTTGAAATGGACATCGTGGATGAATAACTATGTGATATACCTTGTAAACATAGAGAACAAAATGGACAGGGTTAAAAATAACACTCCACTCTACAGTAAGGGCCAGAGGGCCAGTATATTCTTAGATGCTGATGAATAACTGAAATAGGGAACATCTCTAGTTACTAGTTATTAGATATAGTCTGCTTCCAATGTGTGGGCAGCTGACTTCTTTTAACATCTGTTGGGCAATACTCAGTATATTCTATAAAAATGGTGTGGAGAGTCGCAACCTGTGTTATGCTAGTGCCACAGAGACTCAATAAAGTGAGTCCACAGGGTGTCCCATAAGTCTCGTAAGGTGCTGTCAGAGATGTGGATGTTTTCCAAGTTAACCACAATGCTGGACAATACATACCACCTGCATCATGATGTGCTAGCCATTCACCAGAGCGTGCTCAGTGAGAGAATGAGATTACTGATAATGCACCATTATGACACAGGAAATAATTCCAGACGGTGACTTGCTCTCTTTAAAGTATAAGTACTATCTGCAATCGCTGTGCAGCCTTAATATTTGCAAATCCTAAAAAGAGTATGTCCCAAAATCTGCATGACTTAGGGCACCAAAGTATTAACCATATACTTAATTTGTGCAGTATCATGTGAAATTTAGAATTAGATGTATTCATATATATTACAGCTACTGTTATGGATGTGGATATTCTTCTGAACATGGCATGATGGTATGGCAAACAAGTAAGAAATTATATACAAATGTATATTATCATCACTTACCATCACCACCAATACTCCACAGCTGAAGCCATCCTTCTGCACTGGATGGGTCAAGACACCTCCCTTCCATTTAATGTCCACCCATTCTGTTTTTGCGTGGCAGGTTCTCCTCATTTTTAAGTAATCACTGCACAAAATTTTACAAAGCATTATACAATTTGGTATATGTCATATTTCCTAATTTTAAAAAAAACATATTTTACAGAATTAAAGAGAATTTTATTTATTTTTTATTGATTTATTTTTTGGCCTGTCTCTTTTGGCTCTTTTGCCATCAGAATTATTGTCTTAATAATTTGTTCACCTGATAATTTTTATTTAACCGTACTGATTTATTTTGCAAATGAGACCTGGCCAAGAGGATGCCAACAGAGAAACACGCATTGTGGGGCCAGGTACAAAAAGCTTCTACAAAAATGCAGTTGTAGTAAACTAACTTGTAAAGCCTATTTGCATATAACAAAATGTGTTGAAGCCTAAGTACCTGAATTTACGTGCAGCGAGTTTAGAGTCTTCCTCCTCTGATGAACTTGGGGAAGGATCAAGGAGATAAACAGTGTGATTCACTGCATTGATGAACTGTAGCAAAGATAAATAATTAAAACAATATTAATATATCGTCATTAAAAAAATACACAGACTTTAAAGTTATAATATTGTTGCTTACCAGAAACTTCCAGTGTACATTTTTAATGTTAACAAACGTGACAATGGCCTGGTACTGATCGAAGTTTACCTGTCAGAAAAAATTTATGTATTTCTTACAGTTTGTGGAATTCTATTAGCATTCAATCAGTAATTCTTTCTAAATGTATTTGGACATAATTATATGGACATTGGACAGTCATCTTACGTTCCGCAAGCTTTGGCGAGAAAGCTGTGTCCGATCACCAAACAGAATCAATCCCGCTGTGTAATGGTTCATAATGTAGATCCCCTTTTTGCTCCTTTTTTGCCAGACAATGAAAAAGCCCTTCAATTACCTACGTAAAGAATTTTCATAAACACAAAGCTATGTAATTTATATACTTTAAATTGTGTTAATGATAAATAATTACATGATAATGTCCTTTTAATTTAATTACATTACACATTCGAATTATTGTGGTTATGAGTGCTTAAATTAATCATTGATATACCTCGCCTGTTAGCCACAGGTGTGGTCGAAGGGTTCGCAGATCACTGTGGCGGATAATTATGGACGTACCATGGTTTGTTGAGGGAAGCACAGAAACCACAACCTCTGTGTCTCTTTTCTTCCACAAAGACAGGACCTCCTCATTCAAGAAAAACACACTTAACATACGATCTTACCAGCTATTGAACATGATTTTGTTATTTCTAACAAAAGTTTATGGACTGTTATTAACAATATGTCTTTGTAAAATTCATTCAAAATGTATCACTCCAAGTCTTGAATGGTAAATGAACTGGTTCTTATAAAGCACTTTTCTACTCTTCTGAGCATTCAAAGCGATTTACACAACTTGTGCATTCACCCAAGCAGATTTTTCTAAGTGTGTTCTAAGTAACATTCACACACAATCGATGGATGCACTGGAGAGCAATTTATGGTTAGTATCTTGGATTTTTGGTATGCAGACTAGGAGAAGCCAGTAATCAAACCAACAAACTTCAAATCAGTAGATGACCTGCTCTACCACCTGAGCTACAGCCACCCTTGAGCATTGGTAACTATATAAACTCAAAGCTGTAATGGCAACACTTGCAAAGTTAATTTTCCCATACTCTAACTATGTTCCCGAATGCTTTTTCCCATTCAGTTTCTACTGAGGAAAAAATATTTATTTATTTAGTTATTCCCAAAATTTACCATGTGATCACTGCATTCATTTTGAATTTTGGTGCCTCCCACTTAAGTTAAGGTTACAACTAGTCAACCAAAATCCTGGATATTCACATCGAATGAGTTGAACATGAATATCAACATGTAACTACATAAGATTTGACCTTCATACACGTGTCCATGACTGATTACTGTGTCATGGAAAGGATCTTCTATGGAAAAAGAAGGCATAACTATTACTTTGATGAATCCTTTATGTTAGCAGTTGTCAATCCTACCTGTAATTCTGGATTTTCTAAGGTGACATCCTCAACTTTAGCAGTCTGCACAGGGGAACTCGGGGCCATAGAGGAAGCAACCTATATAAATATTGTGTACAAGAAATACAAAAAATGTTATGCAAAATATTGGTCTTTATATATGAAAGATAAATTTGCGCAACATTTTATACCATCTTTGAAGATCTCTTGAAAGGAAATGGCTTGCGGAGTACTGTTACATATCTCCCCTTCTTTTTTTGGCGACGTTCCTTCCATTTTTCTTCGTCCACTCGAAATTTCTGAACCAAAAATATGAGTCATTGAACATTGTTTAGGAATTACAAGTGAAATGCTGTGACAACATTTTCCTTAATTTACAATACACCAAAACACACAAAAATGTCCAGTAAGACACACAGGTGCAAACAAGCTATAACATCACAATGTGGGGCACCTCAATATCCCACCACATCAAGAACACTTTTTTGTAATGTTCCATTTTGAAACGGCAAAGCATTGATGGACATCAGCCAGTCATTTTGCAAACCTTTCTTTGAAGCATTCTTTTTGAGTCTTCGTACTCCTTCAGCAGCGCTGTGTGACTGATTTGATACTGGACAACAAAGTCATCCAGCCTGGTGAGCCTTCCCGAACGTAGACGGATATGTTTCAGATCCCACTGGCTCTTCTCCATTATCCCCTGCGTTTTATTATTCTCAGTGATATTCTGAAAAATCAAATTAAGAAATCATTAATTGTGATTTCTTTTAAAGATACACATTGTTGTGTGCAATGTTGTATGATCTGCAATACAGATGACTCCTCTGGACCCACTGTTTCTCAATCACACCACACAAATATGTATATATACTAAAAATCAGGTGTCTTACTTGTCTCTTGATCTTTCTTAAGGCATTGTATTTGTTGTGGTACTGCTCATACATTTTCCCAGTGCCATGTCTTCCAAGGTCACCTTTGGATTTTGAAGATTTGAATAATATTGATGTGTGTAATTTCATTTTATAAACTAATTACTTTTTTACTTTAAAATGGCTTACCTAACATTATTGCAGACCATAATCCAGAAAAAGGAAGAAGATATTTGCTGATGTGCTCCATGAGCCCCTTGCTGTAGTAAGGGTTTGCCTCACCATCCATCTCCAATGATGTGTTGGAAATGAGCTTCTTAAAATGTCTCCCAAAGAGGTTGTTTCCCTTGACTCCCTAGCCAACAGACAAAACAGAATAATTATGTGATTTGAACATTGTGTACACTCATCTTTCATATCTATAATCTAAAAACCCAACATTATGTTGTATAAAACATTTAAAATTACTTGTGACTTGTGATTATTATGCTATTCCAAAGTATTTAAAAAGATATATAAGAGGCAAAAGTTTAGCCTTTAGTTTTAATAAAAATTGACTTTGGTTTACCTTCAGGTCCTCATCAGCTTTTGAGTTTCTGTCATTGCCATCAACATCAACATTGGCTTTCTGCATGAACAACTGAAGGTTGTGAAAATGTTTTTCGACATTCTCACCACTACATGGACTCCCAAAAACAACTGCAGCACTTTGCACCATGTCAGTGAGGTCTTTCAATGAAGTCGCAGTAGTGAACACTCCAAAAGTGTGCATTGCAAGATGGTAGTTCTTTGGTGCACTGCAGTTAAAGAAAAAATTGTCTTTAAGTGTTTCCAAAACAGTAATAATGTTTTCCCAAATTGAAAAATGAAATGCCATGTCACATGTCATAATAAAAAAACAAACAAGTGAATACCGTATTAAAAGGACTACACTTACTACTTTTTACAGATCTCCTTAGCATTCTTCATAACATGACTAAGGCATCTGTGAAGAATTGGAACCTCGAAGTCTTCCTTGTTTCCTTTCCCCGAAGCGATGTTATAATAATGATTCATTGTGTCAGAGAGATTTTTTTTTTGCAAAAGCTAAACAGATAGCTTGCATTAGGACCATAGATCCATCACACATAAGCATTAAAGGTGAACGGATGGCTTTGCGCCCAAAGGCCCTTGCAACATCAGTCAGAAATGCTTCCAAAAAATATTTGACTGAGGCAGTGGTATGGTCACAGGTTAAATATGTAGCCACTGGTAGGGGGGAGGATGTTTTCCGTGGATTTCTTACTACAAGTTCGTAAACATAGAAAGGAGGCGAACCCTTTCTTTTTTTCATGATACTTCCTGTAGCATCCAAATACACGATGTCCTCCCAACAGCGGCTCTGGAAGATCTCAATACTCCTGGAAGACCATAAAAAAACACCTTTTGGATGTAACATTACTTTCTGCAATACATCCTCTGGGTTGTTCTTCTTGTTTGCCACCATTAACTGGAGACTCATAATCTCATTATGATGAAGACGACTTTTCTTTCTGATTTCCAAGGCTATGTTTCTCAACACTTGAGGAGTTGGAACTTCATCTCTACACCCCGATTGCACAACATCATCATCCATTTTGCTCATTTTTTCCAGATACATGGCTCTAGGTAATTGTTTTTCCAATTCATGGCCAATTTTATCTCTCTTATGAGCTCTTACAGGTCTTCTTCTTAGTTCATAGTGGTTGTGCACACACTCGAAACCTTGAAAATTGACTTTTGCCTTTAGATCTTCTTCATTATCTACAGTGACAGTGACAGTGACTGGACAATCCTCAAAACTGCAGTAACCCAGACACCAGAAGAAAGGGCCCTTTCTTACTGAGTCCAAAGCCTTGACTCTGTGCCTTTTGAAGGCAAAGGAACAATATGGAAACACAGTCCGTATTCCGTCTGAAATCAGATTTGTCCACTGTAGTCCCTTGTATCCTCTTTGGGATCTCTTATTTTTTATATTAGTCCATTCTTTCCTTTTCAGGAAAAAAAATTTTGTTGCAAGTGGGACCCTGACTCTTATGAATCCATCATCGGATGAGTTGCTGTTAGGCTAAAAAAGAGGAAAAAATTATTTTGTGAGAAAACATTTTGTCCATGTTACATAACTACTGTAATATCAGTAAATATACTTGAAATACTTGTGTATTTTAAGTATATTAACAACCAGTGTTTGTAATGTCATAATATATAGCAAACATTAATGTTGAGAAGTGTCATGAAATATAAATTTCATTCAATGTTACAACATTTGATAAAATTCTTTATTTAATTGTTTATTTTTTTTAAAAAATATATTTTTTATGTAATATAAAGTGGTCATTTAAACAATGATCCTAGTACCAATCATAACTTATGTGAAAGCATTTTTAATGATTGACCTGCTCAGGAGACAGCTGTCCATCCTCCTGCAAGGAGAAGACCGGTGACAGAGAAGCGGCAGCTGATAGTTCTTCTGGTTGCTATTACATGAGTGGAGAGGTGTAACTTTAGTGTAATTACAAGGAAGCATTGAAGAGAATTTATGATAGTACAGACAGACTGACCTGCTCAGGAGACAGCTGTCCATCCTCCTGCAAGGAGAAGACCGGTGACAGAGAAGCAGCAGCTGATAGTTCTTCTTCTGGTTGCTATTACATGAGTGGAGAGGTGTAACTTTAGTGTAATTACATGGAAGCATTGAAGAGAATTTATGATAGTACAGACAGACTGACCTGCTCAGGAGACAGCTGTCCATCCTCCTGCAAGGAGAAGACCGGTGACAGAGAAGCGGCAGCTGATAGTTCTTCTTCTGGTTGCTATTACATGAGTGGAGAGGTGTAACTTTAGTGTAATGACATGGAAGCGTTGAAGAGAATTTATGATAGTACAGACAGACTGACCTGCTCAGGAGACAGCTGTCCATCCTCCTGCAAGGAGAAGACCGGTGACAGAGAAGCGGCAGCTGATAGTTCTTCTTCTGGTTGCTATTACATGAGTGGAGAGGTGTAACTTTAGTGTAATGACATGGAAGCGTTGAAGAGAATTTATGATAGTACAGACAGACTGACCTGCTCAGGAGACAGCTGTCCATCCTCCTGCAAGGAGAAGACCGGTGACAGAGAAGCAGCAGCTGATAGTTCTTCCTGTTGAAAATGACATTACCCGTAACAATATTAATTTTAGGGATAATTTCAACAGTAACACATTGACTAAAATTTGGTATACCAACATATTTGATATCAAACACATAGAATTTTATGTATGGAACCTGCTCTGGTGGCTTTTGTCCATTATCTGAATCCCCTTCGACTGGTATAGACAAGTTCTGTAGAGAACAGGCATACATTTTTAATAAATTTGATTTTAACTAAATAATATATATATATAATAATATAGAATATATAATATATACAATATATATTTTTTAAAAATAAGTGAAAAGAACTAACCTGACGAAATGCATCACAAATTCTGTAGCGGTTATTTTTATTATTCTGAATACCAAGTGTCAGGCAAACTTGACCCCAGGGGCCTTCTTTATGAAGTGCATGGTCCTCCAGTTGCATGCCATGTTTTTTCAGCTGTTCCACAGTTTCAATAATTTCATTGATTGTGATCAGTTTATTTTTGTTCTAAAACAGAAGATATAGCATTTTCAGTTTTATTTTTCATGGAAAATGTATATGAAAGTAAAGAAGAAAAAAACACATACCCCAAATAAGCTGAAGCGGTAGACTCTAAATGTAAAAAAGAAAACATTACAAAGTCATTTATATCATTGATGAATATGAAATCATAACATTTTATAAATAATATGTATGATATTCTCAATGAATTGAGAACAATTTTAAATCAGTGCCACTAATTACAAAACTATCAACTTTGTTTCTATTCAAGTACTATTTGAACATGTTTTTGTGAAATGCAATGCCCCTGAAGAAAATGTGCAGCACTTGATGTTAAAAAATTTCCTCCTGCCTTCTTTTAATTCAATTCACACCCTTCACCCTGGGGACCGTTTAGTGCCACACCCCAAAAAATGCTATAAAAAATTTATATATTCATATATAATGTGAAACGTCAAATGTGAAACAAGGGCGCCACTTGGTGGACAAATAAAAAATTTACAACTCAAGGCCCCTAGTCCCAAACGAAACCTAAAATGAAATCATGACGATCACTTGAACGGTAATTATTTTGCCGTGAAAAATAGCGTTTATAATGGAAGTAAATTGGCACAAAACGGTCCCTAGGAAGGAGGGTGTGGGGATTTTTGCTGCTCAGCCATTTTAGATTGATTTAAGATATTCACCCTGAAATATTAAAATTGACAGTAAAAAACTATCTTTTGGCAAGTTCGGTTATATTCCACTGAACACAGTGGAAATGGCAGCCATTTAAAACATAAAAGTGGCACAAAAAGGTCCCAAGAAGGCAGGGTTTTTTATAAGCCATAGCCTGTTAGCAACAGATGTGCCTGTTATAGAACACGTGTTAATTAATTTCTGCGGTATGCTACAACTTTCCCTGAGTCCTGTGCGCAAATCTTTTTTTGTTTTTGCTCATAGCGAAGCCTGTTATCGAAAAAAACCCCAGTAATAATATGGTGAAATAAATGTAAGATTAAGTGTTACACATAAGAAAAAAGACATTTTTACAATCAGAAATAAACTAGCTAATATCTTAGGCTAGGCTACAAGACTTGATCACTCAATTACATGTAATTGGAGATGAACTACTTAGTTAGCAAATTTTAAAAGTTAATATTTAAAGTTTATACGTAAAAAACGAACTCACCCCTTCTCCTTCTTCGGCATTTTTTCTGCACAAGACTGTTATGTTCAAAATGACATGTTTTCACCTCTAGTTTTTGGAATGTCGACAGAGTCAGACACTCAAAGCACGCATGTCCAGTAGTGTGCGGTATAGGCTCTCCAACAGATTTTGTTTTTTTTCAAGTGGACCATTATGGCTTTGCAATATTGCTCCACTTGATTAAAAATTTAAAATATCTCTATTTAATCAAACATTTTATTGTAAAATTTAAATTTGCAGTAAAAATCAAAGGAATAAACATAATTGGTTGATAGGAAATATTAAGAGTTAGACAAGAGACGTTCAAAAGACGGGAAAAAACAGAGGGGATGTGGGACGGTGACACAAGACAGTAAATTCCATTGGATTACCTACTGGAAGAAAAATGCAGAAAAGAAAACAAGCAAAAATATAACACAGTACACAACAGCAAGTATCACATCCACAACCTAGATAAGTATAAGTAACAGTAGATAATAAATATTGGTGTCAGCACAGCCCCTGCCAACAAACATTACCATCTACATGTATTTAAAATTGAGACGTGGGCACCGGCAACTTAGGAGAGGTTGAATACACAGACCATCCCTTGGACGCCATTCAGCATGCCCAGCACAAGTGATGTTGATGTATAGATTGTGGAATAAAATTGAGGTACAGGTGGTCAGAAGGGGACACAGCAGGAATGTCTCACACCCACCTCAGTGAAACAACTGTACGCCAAAGCCCTGCATTTGTGACGGTGTGATGGAGTGGGGATGAGGAGGGGAGGAAAGTGAAGGCAAAGTACT
This sequence comes from Diplotaxodon limnothrissa, assembly GCF_057381915.1. Classification (NCBI taxonomy): domain Eukaryota; kingdom Metazoa; phylum Chordata; class Actinopteri; order Cichliformes; family Cichlidae; genus Diplotaxodon; species Diplotaxodon limnothrissa. The sequence continues at coordinate 20,947,106 of NC_140604.1, forward strand.
CTCTCGTGGGGCCAGGTCCCCCGCTTACCCAAGTAGTCACCCCTGGAAGCCACAGAGGCCCATCCGGACGGGGGCCTACATTAGCACCACCACCAAGCCCCACGGAGCCTTGGGTGGTGGGCGCACATCGTAACCCACCACAGAGGAAACTACATCCACCCAAACATTCAATAATCTCTCTGACTGCATAAGACAAAAGACACCACGGCTGAGTTTATTGTCCACCTCTGTACTAATTTTAAAGTTAAGTATTGGCTTTTTTTTGTGTGTTTTAAATGTGGTTAATACTTGACAAACAAAGTAAAAAGAAAAAACCAAAAAGAGAATTATAAATTAAAGGGCCTTGGAGATGTCATTCAAACTAACACCATTGCACATCAAAACATACATGTGAGTAACAGAAAGAATAAAAAAAAAACCATTTCAGAATAATTATAAAGTGGAATTACCCTTTGGAAACAGCAAAATTCTATTTAAGAGCATTTTGAAATCACTGAAAGTTAGGTCAACTATGGACAATTTGAAAAGTCTTTTATTTTGGAAGGCATAATCAGAATGACTTGATATTGATATGGTGTCACTGTGGGGTTGTATACTGTTGATCTAAGGTGGAATTACCCTGTGGAAACAAGAATTTTTCATTTTATAGCATTTTGAAATCACAGAAAGTTAGGTCAATTATGGACAATTTGAAAGGGCTTTTATTTTTGAAAGCAAAATCAGAATGACTTGATATTTATATGGTGTCACTGTGGGGTTGTATACTGTTGATCTAAAGTGGAATTACCCTGTGGAAACAGCAAAATTCTATTTAAGAGCATTTTGAAATCACTGAAAGTTAGGTCAATTGTGGACAATTTGAAAGGGCTTTTATTTTTGAAAGCAAAATCAGAATGACTTGATATTGATATGGTATCACTGTGAGGTTGTATACTGTTGATCTAAGGTGGAATTACCCTGTGGAAACAGGAATTTTCCATTTTAGAGCATTTTGAAATCACTGAAAGTTAGGTCAATTGTGGACAATTTGAAAGGGCTTTTATTTTTGAAAGCAAAATCAGAATGACTTGATATTGATATGGTATCACTATGGGGCTTTATACTGTAAATACAGAGTGGAATTATCCTGTGGAAACAGGAATTTTCCATTTTAGAGCATTTTGAAATCACTGAAAGTTAGGTCAATTATGGACAATTTGAAAGGGCTTTTATTTTTGAAAACAAAATCAGAATGACTTGATATTGATATGGTATCACTGTGAGGTTGTATACTGTTGATCTAAGGTGGAATTACCCTGTGGAAACAAGAATTTTTCATTTTAGAGCATTTTGAAATCACTGAAAGGTAGGTCAATTATGGACAATTTGAAAAGGCTTTTATTTTTGAAAGCAAAATCAGAATGACTTGATATTGATATGGTATCACTGTGAGGTTGTATACTATTGATCTAAAGTGGAATTACCCTGTGGAAACAAGAATTTTTCATTTTAGAGCATTTTGAAATCACTGAAAGGTAGGTCAATTATGGACAATTTGAAAAGGCTTTTATTTTTGAAAGCAAAATCAGAATGACTTGATATTGATATGGTATCACTGTGAGGTTGTATACTGTTGATCTAAGGTGGAATTACCCTGTGGAAACAGGAATTTTCCATTTTAGAGCATTTTGAAATCACTGAAAGTTAGGTCAATTGTGGACAATTTGAAAGGGCTTTTATTTTTGAAAGCAAAATCAGAATGACTTGATATTGATATGGTATCACTATGGGGCTTTATACTGTAAATACAGAGTGGAATTATCCTGTGGAAACAGGAATTTTCCATTTTAGAGCATTTTGAAATCACTGAAAGTTAGGTCAATTATGGACAATTTGAAAGGGCTTTTATTTTTGAAAACAAAATCAGAATGACTTGATATTGATATGGTATCACTGTGAGGTTGTATACTGTTGATCTAAGGTGGAATTACCCTGTGGAAACAAGAATTTTTCATTTTAGAGCATTTTGAAATCACTGAAAGGTAGGTCAATTATGGACAATTTGAAAAGGCTTTTATTTTTGAAAGCAAAATCAGAATGACTTGATATTGATATGGTATCACTGTGAGGTTGTATACTATTGATCTAAAGTGGAATTACCCTGTGGAAACAAGAATTTTTCATTTTAGAGCATTTTGAAATCACAGAAAGTTAGGTCAATTGTGGACAATTTGAAAGGGCTTTTATTTTTGAAAGCAAAATCAGAATGACTTGATATTGATATGGTATCACTGTGAGGTTGTATACTGTTGATCTAAGGTGGAATTACCCTGTGGAAACAGGAATTTTCCATTTTAGAGCATTTTGAAATCACTGAAAGTTAGGTCAATTGTGGACAATTTGAAAGGGCTTTTATTTTTGAAAGCAAAATCAGAATGACTTGATATTGATATGGTATCACTATGGGGCTTTATACTGTAAATACAGAGTGGAATTATCCTGTGGAAACAGGAATTTTCCATTTTAGAGCATTTTGAAATCACTGAAAGTTAGGTCAATTATGGACAATTTGAAAGGGCTTTTATTTTTGAAAACAAAATCAGAATGACTTGATATTGATATGGTATCACTGTGAGGTTGTATACTGTTGATCTAAGGTGGAATTACCCTGTGGAAACAAGAATTTTTCATTTTAGAGCATTTTGAAATCACTGAAAGGTAGGTCAATTATGGACAATTTGAAAAGGCTTTTATTTTTGAAAGCAAAATCAGAATGACTTGATATTGATATGGTATCACTGTGAGGTTGTATACTATTGATCTAAAGTGGAATTACCCTGTGGAAACAAGAATTTTTCATTTTAGAGCATTTTGAAATCACAGAAAGTTAGGTCAATTGTGGACAATTTGAAAGGGCTTTTATTTTTGAAAGCAAAATCAGAATGACTTGATATTGATATGGTATCACTGTGAGGTTGTATACTGTTGATCTAAGGTGGAATTACCCTGTGGAAACAAGAATTTTCCATTTTAGAGCATTTTGAAATCACTGAAAGGTAGGTCAATTATGGACAATTTGAAAAGGCTTTTATTTTTGAAAGCAAAATCAGAATGACTTGATATTGATATGGTATCACTGTGGGGCTGTATACTGTAAATACAGAGTGGAATTACCCTGTGGAAACAAGAATTTTTCATTTTAGAGCATTTTGAAATCACAGAAAGTTAGGTCAATTGTGGACAATTTGAAAGGGCTTTTATTTTTGAAAGCAAAATCAGAATGACTTGATATTGATATGGTATCACTGTGAGGTTGTATACTGTTGATCTAAAGTGGAATTACCCTGTGGAAACAAGAATTTTTCATTTTAGAGCATTTTGAATCGTTAGAAGATTAAGTCAAATATCGGCAATTTCAAAGGGCCATTACTATGAAAAGCAAAATCAGAATGACTTGATATTGATATGGTATCACTGTGAGGTTGTATACTGTTGATCTAAAGTGGAATTGCCCTGTGGAAACAAGAATTTTTCATTTTAGAGCATTTTGAAATCACAGAAAGTTAGGTCAATTATGGACAATTTGAAAGGGCTTTTATTTTTGAAAGCAAAATCAGAATGACTTGATATTGATATGGTATCACCGTGGGGTTGTATACTGTTGATCTAAAGTGGAATTACCCTGTGGAAACAGCAAAATTCTATTTAAGAGCATTTTGAAATCACTGAAAGTTAGGTCAATTATGGACAATTTGAAAAGGCTTTTATTTTTGAAAGCAAAATCAGAATGACTTGATATTGATATGGTATCACCGTGGGGTTGTATACTGTTGATCTAAAGTGGAATTACCCTGTGGAAACAGGAATTTTCCATTTTAGAGCATTTTGAAATCACTGAAAGGTAGGTCAACTATGGACAATTTGAAAAGTCTTTTATTTTGGAAGGCATAATCAGAATGACTTGATATTGATATGGTATCACCGTGGGGTTGTATACTCTTGATCTAAAGTGGAATTACCCTGTGGAAACAGGAATTTTCCATTTTAGAGCATTTTGAAATCACTGAAAGGTAGGTCAACTATGGACAATTTGAAAAGTCTTTTATTTTGGAAGGCATAATCAGAATGACTTGATATTGATATGGTGTCACTGTGGGGTTGTATACTATTGATCTAAAGTGGAATTACCCTGTGGAAACAAGAATTTTTCATTTTAGAGCATTTTGAAATCAATGAAAGTTAGGTCAATTATGGACAATTTGAAAAGTCTTTTATTTTGGAAGGCATAATCAGAATGACTTGATATTGATATGGTAACATCATGAGGTTGTATACTGTTGATCTAAAGTGGAATTACCCTGTGGAAACAGGAATTTTCCATTTTAGAGCATTTTGAAATCACTGAAAGGTAGGTCAACTATGGACAATTTGAAAAGGCTTTTATTTTTGAAAGCAAAATCAGAATGACTTGATATTGATATGGTAACATCGTGAGGTTGTATACTGTTGATCTAAAGTGGAATTACCCTGTGGAAACAGGAATTTTCCATTTTAGAGCATTTTGAAATCACTGAAAGGTAGGTCAACTATGGACAATTTGAAAAGGCTTTTATTTTTGAAAGCAAAATCAGAATGACTTGATATTGATATGGTATCACTGCGGGGTTGTATACTGTTGATCTAAAGTGGAATTACCCTGTGGAAACAAGAATTTTTCATTTTAGAGCATTTTGAATCGTTAGGAGATTAAGTCAAATATCGGCAATTTCAAAGGGCCATTACTATGAAAAGCAAAATCAGACTGACTTGATATTGATATGGTATTACTGTGAAAAAGACTGCGGTTGGAAAGTGTTGATACAAAGTTCAAATAGTATTTGGAAATACGACTTTTGCTTTTAAGAGCATTATGAATTCATTGAAAGAGTAGTTCAAAAATGAAGATTCACAGGGCTTTTACTTTGAAATCCAAAATAAGATGGCCTTGATAGTGACAGGGCACAATTAGGGTACAAGGCTGTGTCATGTAGATGTAACATTAGAGTTTCTAAAAAAAAAAAAGGCCTAAATTATATGTTATTATGTTCTTAACATATCTGTTAATTCACTCGAAGTTGGCTTTTATTTTGAAATCCGGTTTCCACATCCATTCCCGTAATACTTTGAATACACAGGGAACGTAAAATCAACTGGAGGCTGGCTTGACTGCAAGTCTCGAATTGGAGGCTGGCTTGACACAAGTGTCTTTTCTACGTCGTTTTCATGGTTGACAGTTGTCCTCTGTCTCCATTTTGGCTTCTTTGTCTCCACATCTTCCGTCTATAAAGTAGTTTGTACTCCACCATGTAGCACCTCCAGACACCTGTGCCTGCTGCTGCATCAGAGTTTATTCTTTGCTTACGTCTTGAATTGGCCGGTCGGGATTGCACGGCTTTATTGGCTGCAAAAATGCAGACGAAAGGTTTGAATATTAATTCAAATTGTGGGCGTACTCAGTAGATTACATGGTGTAAGTTGTACTCAAGTATGAGTAAAATTACACACTTGAAAAATTACTCATAAAAGTACAAGTACCCAAAAAATCTACTTAATTACAGTAACGTGAGTATTTGTAATTCATTACTTCCACCCCTGACAGTAAATGACCATAAATTAACTGTAAATTACACTGCGGTGAGCTCCATTCATATCCGGTTGTTCAGTGATGACGCCACGAATCCTACTTCCGGGTCTAAAGTAGTCTGCGTTTAATATGGCTTTTGTGTTGTTAACATGTTTAATGTTATGTATTTTCTTCTATTTGATCTCAAAAGAAAGGGAGGTCAACAGGGATCACTGACTGTCAGTGATCCCTGTTGACCTCCCTCGGCTTTTATTACCGCTAATCATTTATTTAAGCTCAGTTTTTAAAACCTTAGGATGTAACTACAGCCCAGCCCATGCAGCAGTATATGAATGACTAACCTCGTATTTTGGATGGATTATCTCAGTTGTTCTCCTCGCGTATAGGTGTAACGGAGAAACAGCCAATCAAATCGCAGCTTTTCGGGCATTGGAAAAAAATGGGTTTTTTTTACACTGAACTGTCTGAGCGCGGGTTCGAGTCCTGGTTGGGACAAAGGTTGTGTTACATTATCAAAAGTTAAACACCATTTTCAATTTACTTATTGTGGATAACATTTATTTTTCACTTTGCTTTTAATTTTTATTTCATTATCATTTTATTTAGATTATATAGTGTTATGGCCTGTGGAACAATTTTTCTGCATTACGTACCTATACTGTCATAACTCAGACTGTATCATGACAGTCTTGAGATGATACATACCAGACATATAGTCTACAATTATGCAGACATCCAACTTTTAATAAAAAGACTAAAGCTAAAACTATAATACAGATACATTCTGATGACATAGAAAATGATGCTTATACATAATTTAAACAAGGCATGTCTGTAATAAGTCATCTGTCTGCTTCCTGGTGGCTGTTAGTTTATATCTATTCATTTTCCAGCACAAACTCAGTACTGACATCATTACTTTATTCCAGTCATGCTCTTGCCAGCCTCCACTCTGCATGCTTTAAATCTGTTGCTCTTCTGCTTCTACCATTCTGTGTTTCAGATCCTCAGCTATGCAGCCCGCCTCCTCTCCTTTCTCCTCCTCACCGTGGTCACTCAGAACCCTGTCCCAGCCTCCATCTTCATCACTACCAGCATTTTGACTCTGGGGTGTGGCTTATGCAAAATCCTGTCACTGCTGAGATTTCTTCTGCTATGATGGGTCATTGGAGTCTAACTGCCTAACAGTTACATTTATTTCTGTATCTCAATAAATCATGTTCGGTTTTTCCACATGATCTCACCTTATTGAACTGCTTTTGTAGATAAGCTTCAAGCCAGAAAGCAACAATACCTAAACCAAAAATATTATCATCAGAAGTGAGAAAGTGTCTGGACTATCTCCAGCTGTGTTGCATGTATTAAAGAGAACTTCAGACACTGTCTGGTTGTCATGTCTGAAACAGGCTGTATAGTCACACAGATAAAAGACAGCAGTCATGTTTCTAATATTACAAATCAACCAGAAAGATTATAAAGATAAAAGCTGTGAGACCCCACTAGAGAAAGGATGGCTTGTTATCATTACATGAAGTGATTTAGAAATAATATGTAAGCTTTCAGGGCCGCACTCATAGCTTTTTAAAACTGATTACCTGATGGTGAGCACACACAGGTATATAAACATACAGGTGAACTCTAAGAGGTTATAAAGAAGAGAGCTGTGCTGCTATTTTTACAGAACACAATTTATTCACATTTTTATATTTACAATCAGTTTTTATTTATATAAACAAAATAAACATTACAAAACTAGAACAAAACTATCTTATGTACAATATCAACAGTTTCTCCCCTATTTCCTCTTTTCTTCCCCCCATCTTTGTCTCTCTGCCTCGTAGAAAGGAGACTCCTGAATCTCCTTCCAGGTGCTCTTGGCTCGTGAGCCAAAGCCAACCAGCTGATCATCCTCAGAGGCTTCTGCAGCAACACTCACTCTGCTGGTCTTGCAGTTCAGAAGAGTCTTTATCTCTGTAAAGCTGAGGGCATACTGTACAAATGAATGCAAGCTCTCCTTGCCATGCCCTTCTTCCACAGAGGTCCCTGCAGCCTCTTCCTTCTGGAGATCTTTGATCAGGTACATGGTGTACCCGACATCATTCCCCAGAAGCCACCGGAAAGATTTCCCTTTATACTTTCCAAACTGCAGAATGTACTCTCCCTGCACTTCCTTCATGTCAGACTCATCCCCTCCTCTCTGATAGATGACAGTCAGAGCATTCTGATGTACAACATCATCCCTCACAGGTGCAGACTTGTCCTGCAGTTTGGGGTCATTTTTAATCCGTCGAGCTTCTTTTGACGGGTCCTGGAGAAGGTATCCAAGTGGCCCCTTGCGGAACAACCACAGAGATTTTCCCTGGATATGGCGCAACTTTCTTCTGCATCTTGACAAGCAGTGAAAAAATAAACAATTATATTAAACAAAATTGATTCCAAACACAAACAAAGACATTTCAGGTTATAATCTTGCTGCTGGGTTTACACAGCAGGATGCAGGAGAACAATAACGAGACTCAATTTGAAAGAACATTGACAACATTTGGGATAAAAGTGTTTTTTCCTCCAGGTATAACAAACTGTTCTGTCTGTAAATAAAAACCTTTCATGGTTGAATGATTATTGGCATATCTGCAAAATTTGTGGTAACTGCTTAGTAGTCATGGCACATAAGAATTGCTGGTAGATTAACAACATATATGTATTTAAGCTATCGTGTTTATTCATACACGAGTGGGCATTGCTCATGTTAGAGATATCAAAACAGATTTTCGCATTGATAAGGTGACTGACCATTACAACATGAAAGCAATACATTTTCTTTTAAAGCAGGTTCAGTCATTTAGCATGTCATCTCATAACAAGACACTTATTGGTTATTTAATTGTACCACATTATAGTAATGTCAGTGTCACAGCAGTCGGAAACCTACAAAGTTTATTTAATGGCAAAACACGTCAATGAAACACGTAATTTATTTAAGGATCACGTTCATTCATTTTTTACCGTGCCACTTTACAACAGCAGATAAACTCCCACCGTCTTTAACTGAGCGATGGATGCTTCGTAAATGCAATCGCAACACGCCTATTACCTGTAATATACACCTGTAAATGTATTCTGTTTGGTTTACTGTTATTTCAAACGACGTTTCTTACCTTTGATCAATGAATGAGGAGCGTTGGGATGTGTTGCGAGCGTTGAGTTACTTGTTTTTTCTCCCGAAACGTAAAAGAGGAGATTTTTTAAAAGTGCCGCCGCATCTCAAACTCGTTACAGCGCCGGAAGACCGTAGTGGCCAAAAATATATTACATCCGTAGTGGTTTAGCACTACCATAGAGAATGAATGGGAAACGGTTTAGGCCGTTTAGCTAAACAATCCCAGGCTCCCGCGCGACAAACGTCACTGCTGTTTAGTTTTCTGTCTTCATTTATGTTGGAAGTGATAGCAGAGCTGTACGTTTTAACTTGTTTCCAAAACCCCGCAGTCAGGACATGTTATATTGTATTTAGATAGAAGCTAGCGAGCTAACTCCCTGCTAACTTCTAACTCCGTTAAATGTCATAAATTCCGTTTTCATGGATGCCTGGATGTTAAACTCAATTGTTACACCTGGTAGAGCAGAACGCTGATCATTTTATTAAAGATGAAAGACTTTAGACAGTTTTTCAACTCTCAGTAATGCCATAGTGATCGTTTGATATATGGACCTGCAGCGGAGTTTAGACCCAGACACGGCTAGTGACGTCAGACTGAACAATCGGATAGTTCTATCACGTGCACGTGTACACGTTGACAACCGTAACCATGGTCGCCAAGGTTCCAAACGTCCGTTTACACTTGCTCGTGGACTTGTTTCGACCTGCTCCAACCTCAGCCTGTGGAAAGCTAAGTTTTGCAAAACATTTTACTAAAAGCGGATTTAATTTGAGAGCACAACAAGTACTTCATCTGTGGATCGTTTGTACTTGTTTTTGTTTTTCAAGTTTGAAGATGGCTCGCCGTGGACCCGGACTCCCCGACTGTCACCTGGACTTCGCTGCAGGTACGTTTGAAAATTTCTTTAAATGTAAATTACTGTAATAATTTAACAAGTTCCAGTGTGAATATCAAGTTCTAACGTGATCAAATATGTGTATTCCAAGATTGTTTCCCGTAAATTGTTTGTATGTTTTAAATTTTCCGGGAGAGGTGTAGAAATTATTAACGACTGGTGTATGAATATGAAAAAAGGTGTTACTTTGATTTGAAGGCTTCAAATTTGACACTTTTCTTTAAAATGAAATGGTTAAAAATAGCTTAATGGACTAAAATTTGTAAAATGCCCAAAAATCAGTTTCTGTGGTAACGGCATCTTCAAGATGTCATGGCGTCAGAACACGCAGGCGTAAACACACAGATCCAGGTCCCCTCCTGACATCCTTTTCTTCTCCGGATCAAAGGCTTTATTGACATAAACTATATTTTTTCTCTGCTGCAAAACACAAAGATAGCAGATAGCTTTTCTTCAAATTCTTTAATTCTCAATCGCTTTTGCAACTTTGTACTTTTGTATTACTTGCAGCAACAACTCCACCTCATTGTTAGTCCATTTAAAAAACTCGTCGCTTTTCCTTTTCATTTTCCTGCACGTTTCAAAGAGCCGGTGTTGTGCCAAAAAGTGATTGTCTGCCAGAAACTGATTGCCGTCCGCGGGAGCGCGCGCAGCTGCTTAAAGCTGCAGCGCCCGGATTACTTGCGTTGCCAGCTACTTCCGTGCAACTGATATAACGTGGGGGGAAAAACCCAAACACATTTATGCCTTTGTTATTAGGCAAAGGTATGCATTTATGGAGCTTTAACGTTTCTTGTAACCGAATTATGACGCTATCAGAAGGTTGCTTTCAGTGTGTAGCGCAGTCACGAATGACTACACGCATCACGATGGAATAATTAATGCCTACAGGTTTAGTATGTCTACTCTCGTTGTTCATATTTGTTATAAGACTGTCGAATAGTAGTTAAAACAATAAAGACCTATTGTGCCAGTATCACCATGACTCTTTCTTGTTTGTGCAGAATAACGACTGAGAACATGGCATTTTAGCGCTACCAAAAAGTGATTGTGGCCTATAACTTGTCACTGAAACAATATTTCTGCTTCAAACTTGTTGGATATATTCCAGAAGGGTTACATGTGATATATTGTATCCCAAAACCTCTCCAAGAACTGCTGAATAACTTGTACAGGAACAATAACACTGATAATATGCCATTTTCAAGCTGCCAAAAAGTGATTGTGGCCTATATCTTGTCACTGAAACAATATTTCTGCTTCAAACTTGCTGCATGTCATTCTGAAGGGTCCTATGTGACACATTATATCCCAAACAGTCCCTTAGAACTGCTGAATAACCATTAAGGGAACGATAAAACTGATAATATGCAATTTCCAACCTGCCAAAAAGTGATTGCCGCCTATATCTTGTCACTGAAACAATATTTCTGCTTCAAAATTGTTGGATATCCTCCAGAAGGGTTACATGTGATATATTATATCCCAAACAGTCTCCAAGAACTGCTGAATAACTTTTCAAATAACATTAATACGATAATATGTCATTTTTGACCTGCCAAAAAGTGATTGTGGACTATAACTTGTCACTGAAACAATATTTCTGCTTCAAACTTGGCGGATGTCATTTAGAAGGGTCATATGTCAAATATTACATCTCAAACAGTCCCTCAGAACTTCTAAATTACCATTAAGGGAACAATAAAACTGACAATATGCCATTTCAGCCTGCCAAAAAGTGATTGTGGCCTATATCTTGTCACTGAAACAATGTTTCTGCTTCAAACTTGGTGGATGTCATTCAGAAGGGTCCTATGTGACATATTATATATCAAACACTCTCCAAGAACTGCTGAAAAACTTTTAAAATAACATTAATACCGATAATATGTCATTTTCAACCTGCCAAAAAGTGATTGTGGCCTATATCTTGTCACTGAAATACTATTTCTGCTTCAAACTTGCTGCATGTCATTCTGAAGGGTCCTATGTGACACATTATATCCCAAACAGTCCCTTAGAACTGCTGAATAACCATTAAGGGAACGATAAAACTGATAATATGCAATTTCCAACCTGCCAAAAAGTGATTGCCGCCTATATCTTGTCACTGAAACAATATTTCTGCTTCAAAATTGTTGGATATCCTCCAGAAGGGTTACATGTGATATATTATATCCCAAACACTCTCCAAGAGCTGCTGAATAACTTTTAAAAGAACATTAATACCGATAATATGTCATTTTCAACCTGTGCATAAAACGTCAAATTTCAAAAATATTGTAATTCAAAAATAATACAAAAAAAGGATAATGGCCAAATGGAAACAGGTGGGAGGAGATCTGCTTAAACACATTAGGAACACCAAGTAATAGGAAAGACAAAACAAACGGTAATAAAAATGTCATTCCAATACAGCACTTATTAATTGAAATGAAAACCAAAAACAAATAACAATTACATCCAATTAAAGAAGAAACCACCAGTTAAAATAAACTAACAAATAGACCAGAAACAGGGGGTATAGCGGAAGCTCAACACCAGTAAACCATGGAACAACATATATATTAATTCTTTGCATACAGTAACTATGCTAACATGTTAGGAAACACAAAATAATTGAATCATCCTACAAAAAAATTGCAATCAAAGCTGAACTTGTGAACAACACAGAAACACACACAGCAACACGAACATAAATTAATGAATTAATAAACAAATAAACAAACAATAAATATTATAGGAGACAACGATACAAAACAAGAAACATTTCCAAAACATTGAAAAATTGACAGCGACCCTCTGACCAGCATGCTTCACAAACAAATGGGGTTTTTTTGGTCTTGCGGGGCTGAGATATAATATATCACATGTAACCCTTCTGGAATATATCCAACAAGTTTGAAGCAGAAATATTGTTTCAGTGACAAGATATAGGCCACAATCACTTTTTGGCAGCTTGAAAATGGCATATTATCAGTGTTATTGTTCCTGTACAAGTTATTCAGCAGTTCTTGGAGAGGTTTTGGGATACAATATATCACATGTAACCCTTCTGGAATATATCCAACAAGTTTGAAGCAGAAATATTGTTTCAGTGACAAGTTATAGGCCACAATCACTTTTTGGTAGCGCTAAAATGCCATGTTCTCAGTCGTTATTCTGCACAAACAAGAAAGAGTCATGGTGATACTGGCACAATAGGTCTTTATTGTTTTAACTACTATTCGACAGTCTTATAACAAATATGAACAACGAGAGTAGACATACTAAACCTGTAGGCATTAATTATTCCATCGTGATGCGTGTAGTCATTCGTGACTGCGCTACACACTGAAAGCAACCTTCTGATAGCGTCATAATTCGGTTACAAGAAACGTTAAAGCTCCATAAATGCATACCTTTGCCTAATAACAAAGGCATAAATGTGTTTGGGTTTTTCCCCCCACGTTATATCAGTTGCACGGAAGTAGCTGGCAACGCAAGTAATCCGGGCGCTGCAGCTTTAAGCAGCTGCGCGCGCTCCCGCGGACGGCAATCAGTTTCTGGCAGACAATCACTTTTTGGCACAACACCGGAAAGTAAATAAACGGCAGACAGAAATGAGGCAGGTCCAGTCACCTTGCGTTTCACGCATGCGCAGTACTGGAACGTAAGCGTTTTCGGCCGTTTCAATGTGGACACACAACTCTGTGAAAACGGTAGTTTGGACACGAGCATTTTCAGACAAAAACGCCTTTTTCAAATTGATCCGGGCTAGTGTGACGTAAGATCACAGGCCGTTCCAATGACGTCACCAATCACCACACTTCAAAGCACAAAGCCTGCGTTGTCACAGTAACGCATTCTGCGATAGGAGGTCATATATAGGAGTGAACTTGACTCTCACACAGCCTTAACTGTCTGCCTGTCCTCATGTCTGCAGTGCTGCTGTCTCCGGTCACCCTGCATGTTTCTAAGGTTAGTTTTCTCCATATTTATATTGTTCTTGTAGTTTTTGTCCTCTGGTTTTTGTCCTTGAGGTTTGAATATACATGTCAAATCAAATCACTTTTATTGTCACATCACATGTGCAGGTACATTGGTACAGTACATGTGAGTGAAATTCTTGTGTGCGAGCTTCACAAGCAACAGAGTTGTGCAAAATACAATAACGTGCAAAATACAATAACGTAACCTGATGGAAAAATCTGTCTCTCAGTCTGCTGGTACGGGACCGGATGCTGCAGAACCTCCTTCCTGTGGGAAGTAGTCGGAACAGTTTATGGCTGGGGTGACTGGAGTCCTTGATGATCCTCCCCGCTTTCCTCAGGCAGCGCTTCCTCTGTGTGTGTGTGTGTGTGTGTGTGTGTGTATGATCCGAGGGCCGTACGTACGTGTGTGTGTGTGTGTGTGTATGTATGTATGTATGTATGTGTTTTTTGTCCTCAGATTAGGTTTGAAGTGTCTGTGTGGTGCAGCTGGTCTGGTCTGTCTCTGTACAGTCGAGGCTGCACCCACCTATAAAAGGTGGAGGCTCACCAGGACATGCACACCCCACAAGTTCCCGGCTCTCTCGACTCTGTTGAAGACGGGTTTCTTGGAGAAGGGGAGGGCAGTGAGGCACAGTCCCCCGTCCCCCGACGCCCCTCGCGATGCCCCTCCGTCTTCGACTAACCCTCTGCATAGGAGCCGTGAGAGCCAGGAACTTGTGAGTTTTGTATGTCCACTCAGGCATCCTTCATACCTGGTCTGTAGGAAGTTCCTGTCAGAAGGAGGGGGCACCGCGAGGGCGTCGAGGGGCGGAAGGCGGTGCCTTAGTGCCTTCCTCCTTCTGACATTGTAAAGGAACCCTATTTTTTTAATGGTAAGGTGTGTGTGTGTGTGTGTGTGTGTGTGT